>NC_071511.1:27537500-30037500 GCF_027887155.1 Malaclemys terrapin pileata | reverse complement strand
CCATTTATTGGACTAATGCAATTACACAGGGAGCCACTTTTGAGCCCCCCACTTTTGGGAGCTTCCAGCAGTCAATGCGGAATCAACGGACCGCCTCTCCCTAATCAAGTCGTCATATACCTTAATTCCTAATTTATTTTCCTGGATTTGGGGTAGTAGAAAGAATAAGGGCCTAATGTACCCAACATAACAAATTCCTGACCAATTTGGAGGCAATCTTTGATAAGCATATTGCCCACATATCCAGTAATGGCCTTCTAGGGCCCATTGTCCATTCGCAAAGGGGCCATCCCAGGCTTCGGGGTAGTCCTCGGGGCCCGGTTCTTCGTAATACAAAGAGTTACCCATCTCCAGGGGTCCCCCTAATACAATAGATGTCCCGTCAGGATTACAATAGTCACATTTCCAGGCCCCAGCCCCTTCCTTTCAAGCGCAATTACAACCAAATTTAGGGCTATTGGTAGTAGACCAAAAATGATTAAAATGGGTTACCCGAGTTCCATTAGAATGTTGCCATGCCCACTGATACCAGCGTACCACATGATCCTTACTGTCGGTATTATCTTGCTGGCAACTTAGAAAGAGGGCATCAAAGAACCCATCTTGTCCAACTGCCTTACAGCCTTTACCAGTATGCTGTTGGTAGGAACATTGTACCCAGCTATGATTAGTGAGTTTTACGTGGGTTTGGTTCCATCGTCCCTGATATTTAGAACAGTCATACGTATGGCAACTAGGGTGATCATAGCAGTCAAATCCTAGAGATAGGGTCCAGTCACATTGGCTTTGGCCCACATACACCCCTTCTGGTTTTGTTCGGTTTAGACAAAGGATCCCCATCTCAGAGGAATAGAGTCACCAAGGGCTACTATCCTCATCCCAAACTTCTGTTCCTTTGTGGACTATACTTAAATTACTGATCCACCATTTAGCTTGCACTGGCTGGGCTACCCAAGGCCATTCATTCCAATCCCCTGGACCTCCACAAACCCAGCAGCTACTAAGATTGAAGGAACTCGCTATTATTTCTCCCAGTTGTATAAACCTATTCTCCCAACCATAGCCGTGATAGACACCTATGAACAGAAATATCAATAATGAGTTCATTATTGCTTTTTCCTAAACAGTCCTTTTAGCCCATCGAGTCCTTGATACTCCCAGACGGTGTCTTCGCCCGTGCCACCCCGGGCTTCCGGGGCCGGGGTGGGCAGAGGGCCGGTGTCCTCTTCCGTGGGATTGGTTCCCTGGTCAGGATTCAGAAACCGCTTTACCCGGGTGTGATGTGTCCATTTGTCGCTTCCGAGAATTTTAACTGCGGCCTGGCTGATGAGCGAAACAGTGTGTGGACCGTCCCACCTTGGCGTAAGGGGGTCGCGTTTCCACTTCTTGACAAGGACCTGGTCACCGATCCGGAACGGATGCACGGTCTGGTCCAAGGGGAGAGCCTGGAATGGCGCCGCTTCGATGCAGCTGTAACAAAACAGATTGCAACCCGGAAACCTGTTTCCATAGTAAGTCATTTCCCACTTCCCAGGTTACATCCTCCCGGAATCCTGGGATAAGTATTCGGGGTGGAAATCCAAAGACTAGTTCAAAGGGCGAAAGTTTAAGACCCTTACGTGGGGCTCTTCGAATACGGGTGAGGGCGAGTGGCAAGGCATCAAGCCACTTTAAGCTAGACTGTGTGCATATTTTAGTCAAAGTATCTTTGAGAGTTCTATTCATTCTTTCTACTTGACCCGAGCTTTGCGGCCTCCAGGGTGTATGTAGCTTCCATTGTATACCGAGTGCCTGGGACACCTGTTGCAAGACTTCAATACAGTCATGAGTGGGGCTGGTCTCATAGGAAACCCAAGGGTCAGGCAATAGGGTAGCTAGGTTGAGGGAGCTAACTGTCCTAAAGGTTAAGTTAGGGGCTAGCAAGAGCCCTACCTCATATCTGGTATGTCAACTGGGATTTAAATGCTTTTCCCCAGCGCCCGTCCCCAGTATTTGAGGCACCCCGTGGGGGACCACAACCTCAGTGTCCCCTCCCAGGGTTAATTTTTCAGCCTCTTGTACAAGAAGAGCGGTTGCTGCAACGGCCCGTAAGCAGGCAGGCCACCCCTTGGTGACAGGGTCCAACACCTTTGAGTAGTATCCAATGGGTCGCCAGGTTGGTCCCGACCTTTGGCATAGAACTCCAGCAGCCACCTCTCCCCTCTTGTGAACGTATAGAGTGAACGGCCTCCGAGGGTCGGGGAGGGCTAGAGCGGGAGGCTGAACCAAGGCTTCTTTTAGCTCTCGAAATGCTTTTTCCATCTCTTTGGTCCACGTCCAATGGAGCAGACCTTCTTTAGTTAAGGATTTATACAGTGGTTTGGCTCTTCCCCGTAGTCAGGGATCCAGAGCCGACAAAAGCCAGTCAGTCCCAGAAAAGCCCTTAATTCTCGGGGGTGCCGGGGTTGAGGGCTATTAAATATAACCTGGATTCTTTCTTTACCCAGACTACGACTTCCTTGGCACAAATGATACCCAAGGAAAGTGACCTGCTGCTTAACCAGTTGTGCTTTTTCCCTTGAGACCTTATACCCCTGTGCCCCAAGGTAATTAAGGAGCTTTACAGTCTGCTCTTTACAAGCTGCCTCTGTTTCAGTACTTAAGAGCAAATCATCGCAATACTGGACTATGTTACATGAGGGGTGTCTAGCCAGGAATGGGGCAAGGTCCCTTCTCAACTGGCTGCCAAAAATCTCGGGTGCACAGGTAAGTCCCTGTGGGACCACGGTCCAAAGGTATTGAGCTTTGTAGTGGGTATCTGGGTCCTCCCACTCAAAGGCAAACAGTCTCTGCTATTAACTTGTTAATTTGTCTTAGGTCCTGGACCAACCGATACTGCCCATTAGGCTTAGGCACCCCCATTATTGGAGTATTGTATGGGGACGTGTCTTCCTTTAACCACCCGCACTGCAAGAACTTTTGAATCAGGGGTTTTAACCCGATCCGAGTGGTTAGCTTAAGGGGGTATTGTCGAATTCGGACTGGGCTGTTTCCCTCCTTAAGAGAAATATGCACTGGTGTAGCATTCCTGGCTCGGGCCACGCCTCCTTCCTCCGCCCAGACCTTGGGATTTACCCCCCCATCCCACGGCAGCTGGCTTCCATCACTTCCCTTACATTCCAGGGAGTGATCTCTAGCATTTATGAAAGCCATCTGGTAATTAGAGGCTTGTTGCTTAGGGATTCTGACTTCCATTGTCCCGTTATCAAATGAGATCTCCGCCTGTAATTTAGTGAGGATATCTGGTCCGAGCAGCGCTATGGGGCAGGAGGGACTGCAAACAAACTGATGGGAAATTTGACGGTCCCCTATTTTTTACTAGGACAGGCAAAGTTTTTTTTTTTTTTTTTTTTTTTTTTTCCCCCCCAAAGCTGTAGTTTGTCCCTCTATCCCCTGGACTATGGCACGTCCCCGAGCTCTATCTTGGGGGGGCTTATTAAGGGGGAGCAAACTAAGAGTGGCCCCAGTATCAATAAGGGCTTCAATTGGGCGGCCCTCCACTTTAATTTTTACCGTGGGATCCAGGCTGGCAGCTTGTGCTGTCAGGAGGGGCCGCTGGGTCCCTCGGCTTTTCTATGGGGAAGATCCCTCCCCTGAACGTCCCGTGTTGTTGTAAAGGATGGGAAGGGACGGGGTTTTGTTTTTACGTTCCTTTCCCATGGCCTGTCGCCGGGGGCATTCATTCTTCCAGTGCTCCTCTTCCCTACAGATAGCGCACTGGTTTCGACCCAGGCGGGGGTCCCGTCCCCTCCCAGGTGGCCCTGGCTTCTCCTTAACCTTGTCCCCCCTTTCTGCATATCCTTCTCTCAGGGCCATGGCCAAAACACGGGCCCCTTTCTTTCGCTCCTCATCATCCCTCCGATCATAAACCTTCATGGCTATTTCTAAAAGTTCCTCTATATTCTTGCCCGAAGCCCCTTACAATTATATAGCTCACTAGTGGAAAAGGGAACATATACCATAGTGAGATTACCCTCAGGGGCTACAGTTTCCTGCAGTGGACACAAATAATTCTGTTGCAGGGGCTCTTGGAGTCCCGGGCCACCCTTGCTCGATGAGCTAATAAGGGTAAACCGAATATCCCAGGGTTATAGTCAGATGACCAGTTCCACTGCGTTTCAGAGCTCTGAGCTGTCACGGGGCCAGTCTTTCTCCTGGTGTGGTTAGACACCTGGGAGCTCAGAGAGATCGGAGGGGGCTCCCGTTTGGAAAAGTCCTGGTCGCTTGGCTCACCCCTTTCAGTTGAGGCATTATCCTCAGAGGAGGGGGTGGGGATTTCAATTGAGGGTACCGGAGCCGGGAGGCCAGGATACAAAGGGGGAGGGGGCATAGGATCAGGGGCAGAGGGAATCTCAGCCCGCAGACAAGATTTCTTAACAGGGAAACAGGGTTTCCTAACAGGGGCACGGGCCATTAAGGTTTTAATAGTTTGTGATCTACATTTTTGCAACCATGGGGGATGATTGGCCACAAGGTCCTGCCAAATATCTATATAGGGATATTGGTCCCAATGCCCATCCCAGGTCACAATGCTATGTACTGCTTGTACAACCCCTGGTTTGAGCGTCCCTCCCTCGGGCCATTCCACCCCGAATGTCATCCATTCAAGAGTACAGAATTTTACAAGCTTGTCTTTACATAATACAATTCCATAATTAGCCTGGCGTCTAAACGCCTTCCAGTTATCCAGCATACATCCCAGGGGTGTCCAGGAGAAGGTGCTTTGTCCGGACCCCATTATGCTTTACCCAGAGTTTTCCGAGACAGAGATATCAAGAGGGGGAAGAGGTATAGATCTAGTTCTAACTCAGATATCCGCTGGGTCATGAGGTTCGGCTGACCCCCCTTGCAATCAAGATATCCTGGTCATCGGGTTTCCCCTTGCAGGAGTCTTGGGGCGGCTGAAGTCAGCTTAAGCCTCAGACCTGTCAGCAGCACTCATTCATCTTTCACACAGATCCTTTAATCAGTTACAATCTCGGTTTCCAACACACCATTAAGAGGAGAAACAAGATTACCCTTCCTATAAACAAGAGTAATCCCTGAGGTTGCTCCAAGTCCCAATAATTGTTAAAAACGGCCCATGGACTTGTGGAGTTAGTTACGTTACTCATTGGCCGTTATTTGCTTACCCTTTAACCAAAAACACAACAACAAGACATTTACAAAGCTACAATAATGTTAACATACCTTCCCGTATACAGGCTGCCTAGGGGATTTCCACTGTCCAACCCACACCTCGGGGGCGTTATTCCTCAAACCCAGGAGGTAAACGCACTTACCGCCCGAAGTGGCCGCGTCCGGCAGTCAGACTTCCCCTTCTTCTGAAGCCGTCTTGCTTCCGTGTCCTTCAGAGTTCTCTTTAGAGAGGACACAGCCGCCCCGGCCGATTGTGACGATCCGAGGCCCGAGCAAAGCAACAGCTCGAGGTGGCCACTCCTCGGAATCGCCCTCGGCCGTCGGTCAGTGCCCTCTACAGGGAGAGAAGTCCCGGCGGAGTCGCCATTTGTTAGCCAAATGGGCTCGTTTCCCCCTGGAGCTGCCCAATTACCCCAAGGAGGCACGGGAGTCGAGAAGACGGCTTCAAGTTCTTTATTGATCAGTCAGCTGAGCGGGTGTCCCCCTCGACTTATGCCAGAGGGAGGAGCACACCTTACAAGCGTAGAGCAAGCCTTTTTATACCCAGTAACAAATGACTTAACGTGCATACTTTCTGCTGACCTAAGGAATTTTTAAATTCCTTTCTAGGGGTATATAGGATACATCTGTTGGGTCCCCTTGATTGATTGCCTTTCCAGGGTCCAGGGGTAGGGGTAATGGGATACATCTGCTGGGCCTCCTTGCTGTTGGGCCTCTTTGATTGATTGTTTTGCTATACATTTATATACGGGAAATGGGGCTGTGGCCATAGGGAACAGGCGAGTATTTGGCCTTTGTTCTAACAATGTCACCTCTTAATCTTCTCTTGGATAAACTAAATAAATGTTGTTCCCTAAGTATCAGGTGTTCCCAGCCCTTGGATTGTTCTCATGGCGATATTTCAAAGTGCGCACCACAGAGCTGGGTGCAGTGTCCCAGTCACCAGTGCCCCATACAGGGGTGACACCATCTCCCTGCTCGACACCCTATGCTGATCCACCCCCAAATCTCATTAGATCTACGCCCCTGCATTGCCCCAGGAGCTCATGATCAATTGGTTTCCACCAGGATCCTTGAGTCCTTTCCGGAGTCCAGGTGTCCCAGGGCACAGCCTGTAAGTCTGGCTGAAGTTCCTTGTCCGTGTACGCATGACCCTGCCTCTTGAGAGATAAAGACCCAGCCAGTTGGAAAATGGAATTTCTGTTCTGTGGAAAATTCTGGGGTTTAAGAAAGTCATATTTCTAAATTTACAGCAGAACAAAAAAAACCCCATCTTTTCATTTTGGAAACATAAAAAGGACCTCATTGAAACATTGTCATCTAAAACATTGAATAGAGCATATATGAATATTATGTATAATAACAATATACTCCATTAGAACACATTAATAGGTTACAGTTATATATATTTACATTCCATATAATATGGAAATATAAATGTTCTATAGCATTAAATATATATATAAATGCAAACTATTCATGTGTTAATATATTCATATGAATGAAAAAAATAAAAAATTAAGTCAAAATGAAAAAGCCAAAACACAATCCTCCATTTTTATTCAACTTATTTTGAAATGTTTCCCTTGAGAATGTTGTAATCACCACGTCGCTGGGCCCTGCTTTGATTTAGGTGAAGCACTGATTTCAAGTGGGAACCTGCTCCTTGGAAACCTTTCTCCCACCTTGAATTAAAACATAGGAACCAGGATCCCAGAGCTGGCTGCGCTGTTGTAATACATGTCTTTGCGACGGCCTCACGCTCAGCAGTGCTGGGAATGTTTTGCTGTCAACAGTTTTTTAAGCTGTTTGCCAACTTGAGAAGCTTAAAAAAACCCCGAATCAGTGCAAATTTAATTTCCAGCGATTCATTTTCAAATAACAGACGAGAGGAAGGTCACGCGGCAGAGTGTGAAAATAATTTAACGCAAACAGGCAGCCAGCCCCACTTGTGCTAAAATAAACAGAGCTGTAGCACTGTTGGGTTTTCTTCCCCCCGCAAGGAAGCTTAGTTGGAAAGCGGCATCTGGGTTCTAAATGATTCCCATTTCTCTTCTGTCAATTTCACATGTTTGGGTGCAATTCTGCAAAGCGTTCAAGGACGTGCTTAAATCCCGTGCAGCTGGGCCTTGATTCTGCAAACTGCTTGAGCACGTGCATCACTTCAAGCAAGTGAGCAGTCCCCTGCTGTATTTAAGCCCCTGCTCAAGTGCTTTACTGCACTGGGATCTGAATTCTGTCAGCTCCCCAGATCAGAGAGCGCAGTGGGTCTCAAACTTTTTTCCACGAAGGACCCCTTTGGCAGCTGATGAAATGTCCCGGACCCCTTTCATTTCCAGTACTACCTGCACATGTCCGCCAGTGCGGGAATGCCCCTCCCTGTGTGACCTCTCAGCCACGGTGCAGAAGAGGTCATGCTGAGCAGAGTACACCATTTTGGGAACAAAATGGCTCCCTCCATGCAGCAAAATGCTGTTCCGGCCCTGGCTCAGGGGACATATTCCTGCATAATTCACAGCGGACCCCCAGGGATCTGGCCTCCCACGCTGGGAACCACTGAGATAGAGTAAGGGAGGAATTTATTCTTTCAGCTCTCGAAATCAGGGGTCCCCAACGCGATGCCCGTGGCCGCCATGGCGCCCGCCGGATGAGCATCCACCGAAATGCTGCCGACAAGCAGCAGCATCCAGAGGCGTCGCCGCTGAAAGACGCCTATTGACGTTGCCGCTTGTCGGCGGCATTTTGGCAGATGCTCGTCCACCGCCACAGTCCTCCGTGGCTCAGCGCCAGACGAAAAAGATTGGGCACCACTGCTCTAAATTTTGATGGTTAAGATGACAGAGTGGGACTCAGCCCACCTGGGTTCTGGTCTTAGCTCTGCCACTTGTTCCCTAAATGACTTTGGGCAGGTTATTTCCCCTCTTGGTGCTGCAGTTTCTTCATCTGTAAAATGCGTATAATGATCCTTCCTTTCTCCTGGGGTAGGTTAGAGTACCGGGCCCCGCCACCCATACACAGAGCCCCTGCTGGGCTGGGGCTAGCGGTGCCTCAGAGAAGAGGGAGTTATCGCCCCATTGAGATGCCTGGGGCAGCTCCCTTTCTCAGAGCAATCAGCTCAGGCTCTCTGCAGACTCAGGCAGGCATTGCTGCATCGGTTACGCTCAGGGCCACTCCCCCACCCATTCCTTGACCTAATCAGTTGAGGCTCTCTGCAGGCTCTGGTTGGCGTCAGCCACATGTTCCAGGTTTTCTCCCCAAAGGCTAAAAACTGCCTTTTTTTTTTTTTTTTTTTTAAATGGAAGCTGCAATCACTTGATGCTGGGAGCCCAGCCACAGGCCTGTACCACTGGTCCTACAGCCCAGTCATGGGGGAGCATGCAGCATGGGCAGTGCTGAA
The DNA here is from genome assembly GCF_027887155.1 of Malaclemys terrapin pileata. Lineage (NCBI taxonomy): Eukaryota > Metazoa > Chordata > Testudines > Emydidae > Malaclemys > Malaclemys terrapin. Next base: position 30,028,925 of record NC_071511.1, on the reverse strand, counting down.
TGCGAGAGAGAGAAATGTAGTTCCAAGGTATCTGGCAACAGTAGGGAGGAAAGATGGAGCGGGATGGCACACAGGAGCATGAGATGCTGGGAGAGATGCAGGGGGCTATGGCCAAATTGCTAGTGCCGTCTCTGCTATGGTCAATGATGCCTCAAGGCAGTGGACTCTTGCCACCCAAGCTAGGCATCTTGCCACTCCAGGGGAGTGAGGACGGCTGAATTTTTGGCATGCAGGGTAGGAGAGACCTTAGGGAGCGGAGGGGGATTCTGGGGAAGCTAGTCACACCCTGAAAGCAAAGCTCAGGCCTGTTTGTGCAGTGTGAAGAGGCCTTAAAGTGGGTGGAAAGGAGGATTCTGTTTGCTGGAGGAGGTTGCGGGGAGCACAGGTATTGTGGAAAAGTATGGCTACCCAGGGCGCCACGGAACACAGAGCCCTCCCCCAGTCTGCCCTGGTGTTGCCTTAGGGGAGATCGTTGGGGGGCTGTGGCCAGTAAGGGATGATTTCGGGGGATAGCAGAGGAGTAAGGGCACAAGGCACTTTCCATTCCACACTCATCTCCCCCACCACCTTCCCTCGGGGTCTGATTTCCATGGCAACGCATCTCAAAAGCACCAAAAGACAGGAAGGTGAGAGAGGAGCATCCGTCACATTTATTGTTTGGCTTACAGCTACCTTGGGCTGGGAATAAAACCTAGGAGTCCTGCCTCCCAGCACCCCCGGCTTTAACGCACTAGAACCGGGACTCATGGCCTCAATCCCCAGCTCTGAAGGGAGTGATGTGAGGGGGGGAGGGGTCTGGGAGCTGGAGACAGTCATTGTTCTTGACATAACAGGCCTTGGAAGGGGGGTGGGAGGGGTCCTGAGTCAGCTGTGTTGTATCCCTACCCACAGGCTCCCTTATAAAATAAGTTGTAGGCTCTTTAATAAGGGTGGCCCTGAGCCCAGCTGGAATGCAGTCAGCTAGGTTCTAGAGGTGGGAAATGTTTCTCTTCTATGGGGATTAGATGTAGTACGGTAGCAGCGAGGCCCACCAATGAGGGATCAGAGCCCATCTGTGCTAGGAGCTGTACACACACACACCCCACCTCTGAGCATTACTGCGTGTATTACAGGAATATCTAGAGGTCCCGGCAATGGCACCCATTGGGCTGAGCGCTGCTCAGACCCCAATCTTTCCCATTGCAAAACGCGCTGCCAAAACACAGCATGAGAGACAGTCCCTGCTCCAAAGTGCTAGCAGGAGAGGGAAAAGACAGGAGAAGGGACTTGCCCCAGGTCAGTGTCAGAGTCAGGAATAGAACCCAGCCCCTGTACTCTAACCATTAGACTCTGCTGCCTCCCAGAGCCAGGATAGAACCCAGGAGTCCTGCCTCCCAGTCCAGAGCCCTGCTCACAATAATAAACAATCTCTCCCCTGCTCTGGAAGCATTCTGCTCCCTCGGGGTAATGGGATTTGGAAATCCACATGTCCAGATGAATATGTATTAGCGAATAGTCGTCTGTTGTGCCGCTCCACCCCATCAAGGCTTGTTTGTATGAATAGTGGAACAGGACGGGCCCACTGGTTAATAGATGATGGGATCACACCTTGGTATGCAGGGAGCATAATAGGCTGAATAAATATCATTAGCCCCTAATGTCTGCTGGGAGCCAGCCCAGCTGCAGCAGTGAATCAATGTGTTTTGATGCTTTGCTGCTGCTGACATATGATCAGAAACTCATCTTTATAAAAAGCACTTAAAGCCCAGGACCCAGCTATTAAAATCCTTCCCTGCCCCTCCCCCCCGCCACAGTTCTCCCACTGCTGCTCCCGTTTAAGGGCAATTGCAAAGGAAGTTTGTTACATTATTATTCATTAGTGGGATGGCAGGAGCGCCTAGAAGCTGCAGTTGTGGACCAGCTGCCCCTTCGTGCTGGGGGCTGCGCATTTCCTCATGGAAATCAGGCCCCGTTGTGCCAGGTGCTGCACAGAGCCCGCGATCAGGCCCTTTGTTGTGCGGGATGCTGCACCGACACAAGGAGAGACAGGCCCCGCCTCAAAGAGCTCACAGGCTAAAGAGACAAAGGATGTGAGGGGAAACGGGGGGGTGCGGGGGAAGGCCAGAAGCAGGGCCAGCTCCAGGCACCAGCCCCCCAAGCATGTGCTTGGGGCGGCACCTGAAGGGGGGCAGCGCTCACTCAGGGAGAGCGGGGCCGCAGCAGGGCTCACTGCCCTCCCCCGGCGCTCTGGCCAGCCGGGGAGAGCGAGGCCCCGGCCGGGCTCGGCGCCCTCCCCTGCCAGGAGGCCATGGCCCTCCTACTTTTTACTACTTTTTACTGGCCGGAAGGGCGAGCAGGGGCAGAAGTGGGGCCTCAGGGGAAGGGCTGGCATGGGGGGCGGGGAGGGCACGGTTCAGGTGCCTCCCCCCCTTTTAGGAAGCTTCCACTGCCCCTGAACAGAGGGATTTGCCTAAGGTCACACAGTAGGTCAATGGCAGGAATAGAATGCAGGAGTCCTGACTCCCAGCTCTCCTCACCCCTAACCACTAGACCCCACTCCCCTCCCAGTGCTGGGAACAGAGAGCTAAGGAGTCCGGACACAGAAGGGAAGAGACTTGCCTAAGGTCAGTGGTAGAGGCAGAAGTGGAACCCAGGAGTCCTGACTCCTAGGCACTCCCTGCCTCCACTTTAACCCACTAGCCTCCCAGCCCTGGGGAGAGACTCCATGAGGCCTGACTCCCAGCCCCCTGCTCCGAGCACCAGACCACACTGCCCGCGCAGAGCCAGGAATAGGTAAGACTCTCTGCGAGCCGGAACTGTAGTGAAATGCAAGGAAATGGCTCTTCAAAAGCAGGCTGCCTTAGCCGCTTACGGATGCATAATTAATCAAAGGGCTAATTAGGGGGCTTGAAAAGGAATAGATTAGCGACTCGTCTCTTCCAAAAAAATTAATTGAACGCAGCCTCCCCGGACCAGCATGCTCTGGTATGAATCAGCCGCCGCGGAGGTGGGGAAAATTCCTAATGTGCTTTGAAGAGTGTCTCCGGATTTGGGCTGTGCATTTTGTCTGAGTTGCCTGTCACATCCAGCCTCTCTGGGATATGGCGAAGGCTTTGCCACTAACAGGAGTAGTTTACTGGCCTAATTACTGAGAAATTAACTATCTCCCCCTTTCCCTGAGACAGGGACCCCATTGTTCCAGTTGCTGCACAGACTTTGATCGCGATCAGGGCCCCAGTTGTGCCAGGTGCTGCACAGACCCCAGCCAAGATGGGGGATAATATTGTGGTCAGTACATTTCTACTGGCTCTAGCTTTGAACCAAACCTAAATGTGAGGCTTGTACCATCCCCGGGGAGATTGAACCCCCATAATCTACAAGATGTGGCAGGAATCTATTGGTTGGAAAAGGAACAGCATCTGGGACTCGAAAACCAGGCTTGGTTTCACAGTCAAAAGGTTAACAAACAGGGACCTGTCAAAACCTGTTTTCTGCCATGAATTGAGACTCCCGCTAAGGTGGGGTGTGGGGAGGTGTCATGCAAAGAGCGGGGTTGCTAAAGTTCAGACAGAGGAAACAGCAGCTCCATGGGATGTGGATTGGAGCTGATCAAAGCACTGAATTAGAGAAAAAAACCCACCTGGGACATTTCATCCTGCTAAAGATGTCAGTCAATGCTTAAACAAATCCCTCAATTCATACAGACCCAGCAGGCTGGCAGGAATGATTCCCAGGAACAGAGAGGCAGTGTTGTTCGGTGGGTAAAGATTCCTGGATTCTGTTTCAAGTTCTGGGAGGGGGGCGGTCAGGACTCCTGGGTTCTATCCCCACCTCTGAGAGAGGAATGGGGTCTGGTGGATAGAGCAGGCTGGTGGGGCCTGGGCCTGCTGTGTTACCTGGGCAAGTCTCTTCTGCTCTGTGGGCCTGTCTCCCCTCTTACCCTTGTCTATTTAGACTGTGAAGGCTTTGGGGCTGGGACTGTCTCACAGCGCCCAGCACAGCAGGGGCCCTGACCTTAGCTATGGTCTGTGCAGTGCCCGGCCCACTGGGGGCCCCAATCTCAGTTGAGCTCTGTATGGCACCCAGTGCAATGCGGGCCCTGAACTCAGTCGTGGTCTGTGCAGCACCTGGCACAACAAGGGCCCCAATCTTGGTTGGGATCTGTGCAGCGCCCACCTGGCAGGAGCATGGGTAGAGCCTCTGTGCTACTTTAATGTGAAATAAACCTGTGTGTGTTTCTTTGAGCAAGTGCTTGAGAGAAGAGCTGCTTGTTAAGATAAGCCATTTGGAGAGCTAGTTTTCATGAGGCCAGCATGAATAAAATAGTGAGGAGGAAGCTGGGAACAGAACCCAGGAGTCCTGACTCCCAGCCTTCTCTGTTGTAACCAGGGACCCCACTTCCCTCCCAGAACTGGGGTAGAACCCAGGAATCTTGGCTCCCAACCCCTCCCTGCTCTACCTACTAGACACCACTTCCATCACAGAGCCAGCGATAGAACCCAAGTGTCCTGGCTCCCAGCACCCCCTCCCCATGCTTTAACCAATAGACACTGCTACCCGCCCAGAGCTGGTAACAGAACCAAGAGAGTGTGTATGTGACCTTGATCCTGCTGCTGTGTTTGTCTGATTGTATGTGTACGCGGGGGGCCGATTGTGTGTCTGTGGGTGCTGTGCTTTATGTCTCTGATTGTGTGGGTGTGGGGGGGGAGGTTGAGTCCAGAGCGTGAGCAGTGCTGGGATGCTCCAGAGAGCAGTCTAGCACTTTTTTGGTGATCCAGAATGGCATTCTGGTACTTCTGACTGGCCCCAACAAAGGGGAGGCCCAGACCCCCCCCCCCCCGCCCTTCCTTGGTCGGCTCTGAGAATAGACCTAGGAGCCCCCCCGGGTCATGCCCAAGACAGCAGCGCAAGGTGGCCCTGAGGTTGGAGACCTTGTACCCATGCAGGAGGTAACGGGCTGGGGCACCTGTATTCCTGCCCAACAGGGGAGCCCAGGACCGGGGGGGCTACCATTAAGGCAAACTAGGCGGTTGCCTAGGGCGCCAAAATTTGGGGGTGCCGAAAAGCAGTGTCCCCAATTTTTTTTACAGTGTTCCTGGGCTGGGCTGCCAGCAGTGCGCTGACAGGTGCGACTCAGACTCCCTCTCCCAGCGGCCGCTCCACTTCTCCCACCTCCCAGGCTTGCGGGGCCAATCAGCTCCTTTGGCACCGCAAGCCTGGGAGGGGAGGAGAATTAGAGCGGAGGAGGCGGAGCAGAGGTGAGCTGAGGTGGGTAGCTGCCGCACAGTTCCCTGGGCCAGGGGGGCCTCAGGGCTGGGGGAGCTGCCGCGGGGCTCCCCACCTCAGCTCACCTCTGCTACGCCCCTTTCCCAAGCACGCCATCGCTGCTCCACTTCTCCCACCTCCCAGGCTTGCGGGGCCAATCAGCTCCTTTGGCACCGCAAGCCTGGGAGGGGAGGAGAATTAGAGCGGAGGAGGCGGAGCAGAGGTGAGCTGAGGTGGGTAGCTGCCGCACAGTTCCCTGGGCCAGGGGGGCCTCAGGGCTGGGGGAGCTGCCGCGGGGCTCCCCACCTCAGCTCACCTCTGCTACGCCCCTTTCCCAAGCACGCCATCGCTGCTCCACTTCTCCCACCTCCCAGGCTTGCGGGGCCAATCAGCTCCTTTGGCACCGCAAGCCTGGGAGGGGAGGAGAATTAGAGCGGAGGAGGCGGAGCAGAGGTGAGCTGAGGTGGGTAGCTGCCGCACAGTTCCCTGGGCCAGGGGGGCCTCAGGGCTGGGGGAGCTGCCGTGGGGCTCCCCACCTCAGCTCACCTCTGCTACGCCCCTTTCCCAAGCACGCCATCGCTGCTCCACTTCTCCCACCTCCCAGGCTTGCGGGGCCAATCAGCTCCTTTGGCACCGCAAGCCTGGGAGGGGAGGAGAATTAGAGCGGAGGAGGCGGAGCAGAGGTGAGCTGAGGTGGGTAGCTGCCGCACAGTTCCCTGGGCCAGGGGGGCCTCAGGGCTGGGGGAGCTGCCGCGGGGCTCCCCACCTCAGCTCACCTCTGCTACGCCCCTTTCCCAAGCACGCCATCGCTGCTCCACTTCTCCCGCCTCCCAGGCTTGTGGCGCCAATCAGTTGTTTGGCATGCATTGGAGACAACTTTTTATTTCAGAAGGTTGAAAAAGCTACTAGGGGGGAAGCTGTTCTAGACTTGGTTTTTAACAAATAGGGAGGAACTCGTTGAGAATTTGAAAGTAGAAGGCAGCCTGGGTGAAAGTGATCATGAAATCATAGAGTTTGCAATTCTAAGGAAGGGTAGAAGGGAGAACAGCAAAATAGAGACAATGGATTTCAGGAAGGCAGATTTTGGTAAGCTCAGAGAGCTGATAGGTAAGGTCCCATGGGAATCAAGACTGAGGGGAAAAACAACTGAGGAGAGTTGGCAGTTTTTCAAAGGGACACTATTAAGGGCCCAAAAGCAAGCTATTCCGCTGGTTAGGAAAGATAGAAAATGTGGCAAAAGACCACCTTGGCTTAACCATGAGATCTTGCATGATCTAAAAAATAAAAAGGAGTCATATAAAAAATGGAAACTAGGACAGATTACAAAGGATGAATATAGGCAAACCACACAGGAATGCAGGGGCAAGATTAGAAAGGCAAAGGCACAAAATGAGCTCAAACTAGCTACAGGAATAAAGGGAAACAAGAAGACTTTTTATCAATACATTAGAAGCAAGAGGAAGACCAAAGACAGGGTAGGCCCACTGCTTAGTGAAGAAGGAGAAACCAGTAACAGGAAACTTGGAAATGGCAGAGATGCTTAATGACTTCTTTGTTTCGGTCTTCACCGAGAAGTCTGAAGGAATGCCTAACATAGTGAATGCTAATGGGAAGGGGGTAGGTTTAGCAGATAAAATAAAAAAAGAACAAGTTAAAAATCACTTAGAAAAGTTAGATGCCTGCAAGTCACCAGGGCCTGATGAAATGCATCCTAGAATACTCAAGGAGCTAATAGAGGAGGTGTCTGAGTCTCTAGCTATTATCTTTGGAAAATCATGGGAGACGGGAGAGATTCCAGAAGACTGGAAAAGGGCAAATATAGTGCCCATCTATAAAAAGGGAAATAAAAACAACCCAGGAAACTACAGACCAGTTAGTTTAACTTCTGTGCCAGGGAAGATAATGGAGCAAGTAATTAAGGAAATCATCTGCAAACACTTGGAAGGTGGTAAGGTGATAGGGAACAGCCAGCATGGATTTGTGAAGAACAAATCATGTCAAACCAATCTGATAGCTTTCTTTGATAGGATAACGAGCCTTGTGGATAAGGGTGAAGCTGTGGATGTGGTATATCTAGACTTTAGTAAGGCATTTGATACAGTCTCGCATGATATTCTTATCGATAAACTAGGCAAATACAATTTAGATGGGGCTACTATAAGGTGGGTGCATAACTGGCTGGATAACCGTACTCAGAGAGTAGTTATTAATGGTTCCCAATCCTGCTGGAAAGGCATAACGAGTGGGGTACCGCAGGGGTCTGTTTTGGGACCGGCTCTGTTCAATATCTTCATCAACGACTTAGATATTGGCATAGAAAGTATGCTTATTAAGTTTGCGGATGATACCAAACTGGGAGGGATTGCAACTGCTTTGGAGGACAGGGTCATAATTCAAAATGATCTGGACAAATTGGAGAAATGGTCTGAGGTAAACAGGATGAAGTTTAACAAAGACAAATGCAAAGTGCTCCACCTAGGAAGGAAAAATCAGTTTCACACAGACAGAATGGGAAGAGACTGTCTAGGAAGGAGTACGGCAGAAAGGGATCTAGGGGTTATAGTGGACCACAAGCTAAATATGAGTCAACAGTGTGACGCTGTTGCAAAAAAAGCAAACATGATTCTGGGATGTATTAACAGGTGTGTTGTGAGCAAGACACGAGAAGTCATTCTTCCGCTCTACTCTGCTCTGGTTAGGCCTCAGCTGGAGTATTGTGTCCAGTTCTGGGCACCGCATTTTAAAAAAGATGTGGAGAAATTGGAAAGGTCCAGAGAAGAGCAACAAGAATGATTAAAGGTCTTGAGAACATGACCGATGAAGGAAGGCTGAAAGAATTGGGTTTGTTTAGTTTGGAAAAGAGAAGATTGAGAGGGGACATGATAGCAGTTTTCAGGTATTTAAAAGGGTGTCATAAGGAGGAGGGAGAAAACTTGTTCACCTTAGCCTCTAAGGATAGAACCAGAAGCAATGGGCTTAAACTGCAGCAAGGGAGGTCTAGGTTGGACATTAGGAAAAAGTTCCTAACTGTCAGGGTGGTTAAACACTGGAATAAATTGCCTAGGGAGGTTGTGGAATCTCCATCTCTGGAGATATTTAAGAGTAGGTTAGATAAATGTCTATCAGGGATGGTCTAGACAGTATTTGGTCCTGCCATGCGGGCAGGGAACTGGACTCGATGACCTCTCGAGGTCCCTTCCAGTCCTAGAATCTGAGTCTATGAGAGGAGAATTAGAGCGGGGGCAGTGTGCTCGGGGAGGAGGCAGAGCAGAGGTGAGCTGGGGTGGGGAGCTGTTGCGGCAGGGGCCTCAGGGCAGGGGGGAGGAACTGCTGCGTGGGGGGGGTGCCTCAGGGCGGAGCAGGGAACTGCCGCAGGGCTGGGGGGGAGGGGCGCAAGGTGGACGTTTTGCCTAGGGGACGAAACTTCCTTGCACTGGCCCTGGGGGAGCCCCTCCTGGAGTTCCAGCACTCTGGGCTGGGAGTGGAGACCCCAGCATATCCCTGAGCCCCCTGCCCCAGGGGTAACTGTGGGAGGGGGGGCTGCATGCCAGGGCTATGCAAGTGTAGCAGAGTGCTGGGGGCCTCCCTTGGTGCTCTCTAGGCTGGGCCCTGCCATGTCAAGGGAGCCCAGGCTCAGCATATCCCACTGCTTCCTTCCCTGAGTCCCGGGGGCCAGGCAGGGCACAGAGGGAGGCACCACGCAGACCTACAGGCCCCTGCTCCCCTTGGAAAGCCCTGGCATTCAGGCCGCAGCCCGCCCCCTGTGCCCCCAGGGCAAGGGGCTCAGGGAAGTGCCAGGGCCTCCCCGCCCAGCCCACACTGCTGGAAGTCTGGCAGGGATCTCCCGGTGCTGGTGATGTGGACGCCCCAGCCCGTTACCTCCTGTATCAGTGGCAGGTCCCCAGCCTCAGGGCTAACCCACGCTGCGGCCTTGGGCATGACTGGAAGGTGAGGCGGTGGCAGCTGGGTCTCTGCTCAGAGCCGGCCTGGAGGTGGGAGACCTGGGCCCCCCTCCTTCATTACGTTCTTGTCCCTGCCTCCCCCGTGGTCAGTGCTGCTGGCATTCCCTTCCCTCCCAAAGGTGGGGCAGAGGGAAGCCCTTTACCACTGCACAGGCCGAAGGGTCCTGGCAGGAGTATAGTGACACCCTGCCCCCCTTTTGCTGCCATGAGCAAGATGACCCAGGATGGTGTCAGCAGGGCTCCAAAAGAAGTGAGGTCCAGCCCTTTGTTTTTGTAGGGCTCACGCACTGGTCGTGTCTCTGATCCTCTCTCTGTGCGTCTTTCATCCTCCTCCCCAGGGGTGGATCGAAACTCATCAGGCCCAAGGACTGTGCTGAACACACAGGCGCCACTGTAATTAACGTGTCTCATGTGGTGCCTGAGCTTGATTGTGGAAAGCACAATGAAAAGCTAGCTGCGATTGTGTATGGGAGGCTGCCATCCCCTCGCTGAGGGGCGTGTGTGTGTGTGTGAGAGAGAGAGAGAGGCGCGCACAGGCAGCTGGGGTCAAACACACCCTCAAAACTTGGTGCTTCTGCTCCTGATCTTCATGGGATTATTGTTTTGTCCCTGGGAGCTGAACACCATGAGCTCTGAGCTTCCAAGCTCCTACCCCCAAGGTGCTGAGAGCCCATGAAGAGCAGAGCCCAGATCCCCCAGGGATGGGCCCACTAGAAACGCCAGCATGGATTAGACAGAGTGCTTGATTCTCTGTTGGCCTTTAGCTCCTGACGTCATTTGCACCAGTGGGCATGAGCTGCCCACGTGAGTGTGGTGTAGTGGTGAGGGCACTGCAGTGAGTGTCAGGGCTCCTGGGTCCTATTCCCACCTGTGGGAGGGAAGTGGGCTCTAGTGGTTAGAGCAGGAGGGATGGGGTCCCTGACTTGCTGCATGACCCCAGGTAGGTCCCTTTTTCTCACAGTGCCTCAGTTTCTCCTCTACCCTTTGTCTATTTAATCTCTGCCCTGAAGAGCTCACAGTCTAGCTGACTGTGTCTGGGCAGCAGCAGGCACCCTAGTAGCTACCGTAATACTATTAATACACACACCATAATGGATTGTTGGTCTCATTTGGAGTGTATCAGCTGTGACCATAACACTGTTAAGAATGTACACACCATAATGGGGGGGACTCTCTCCGCTACCATAGTGCTACTAATAATACACGTACCAAAATCGGCCTGATGTAAGTTGTGGCCTCCAGGCACTGCTGTAATATAGATATATGTTCCACTGGAAAAGGAAATTCAGTGCTTGTAGGAGATGCTCAGTGGATGGAGATTCTCTTGAAAGATACCGCAAAGAGGTGTATTTGTGGGGGAAATCTACATATCGACAAGGCCCTTAAAAGTCCCTGTAGCTAACGCCATGTGTGTTGAGCTTTCCCCTGCCAGCGCCCCAATCCCTTCCATGCTGCCTTGACATTTCCAGGCCGTGCTTTGCGGTAGTGAGGTGTCAGGCTGTGGAAACGCAAATGCAGGTTGGTTCTTCTTTTCCCCTCGGACAGCTGGGTGACATTTATGAAGCACGTGTCAGTGACAGTGCTTCTGATCTGGGGTGGGTGGGGGCAGCTGCATCAGAGCTGGTGGAAACAAGATGAACAGACTTCAAGGTCAGAAGGGACCATTCTGATCATCCAGCCTGACCTCCTGCGTAACCCTGGCCAGAGACTTTTGTCTAGTGACTCTTGCTACCTCCACACTTGCCCATGGTTATACAGTAGGTCAATGGTGGAAATAAAACCCAGGTGTCCTGAGGCCATGCACTGTCTGCTAGACCATACTGCCATTCAGTTATTATTACCCCCACTTTGCAGAAGCAGAAACTGAGGCATTGAGAAAGTAAGTGACTAGCCCCAGATCATATAAGAAGTCAGTGGCAGACCTGGGAATATAAGCCAGGAGTCCTCTTCACCCCACCCCACCCATAACTACTGAACTCTGCTCTGGGAAGGTAGTGAGGTCTAGTGGGTGTGTCAAAGTTCCTCCTCTATCTTGGTGGGTCCTGCACTTATTGGCCGATTTTCTTGCCTCAGAGATTCACCATGTGGGTTGGGGAACAGCCCAGAGACCTTTCCCTCTGGGAGAGCCCACAGTCCAGGTCAATTGGGAGGTTTGGGGGGAACCCAGGCCCACCCTCTACTCCAGGTTCCAGCCAAGGGACCTGTGGACTGTTGCTGTCTATAGTACCTCCTGTAACAGCTGCATGACAGCTACAACTCCCTGGGCTACTTCCCCATGGCCTCCTCCAAACACCTTCCTCCGGGTGTCTAATAACGCTTGTGCTCCTCAGTCCTCCAGCAGTACACTCTCAGCTCCTTGCACCTCTTGCTCCCAGCTCCTCACACTCACACCACAAACTGAAGTGAGCTCCTTTTTAAAACCCAGGTGCCCTGATTAGCCTGCCTTAATTGATTCTAGAAACTTCTTCTTAATTGGCTCCAGGTGTCCTAATTAGCCTGCCTGCCTTAACTGGTTCTAGCAGGTTCCTGATTACTCTAGTGCAGCCCCTGCTCTGGTCACTCAGGGAACAGAAAACTACTCATCTAGTGACCAGTATATTTGTTCTCTACCAGACTCCTGTACCCCACTGGTCTGGGTCTGTCACATGGGTAAGAGCAGAGGGGGCTGGGAATCAGGACACCTGCCTTTTATTCCCATCTCTGAGCTGCTGGCTGACCTGGGGGCAAATCCCGTTCCTGTGCTTCAGTTTGTCCATTGGTGAAATGGAGATAATGTCACCAACTTCCTTTGCAAAGCACTTTAAGATCTACTAAAGAAATGTGCAAAAAGAAGAACAGGAGTACTTGTGGCACCTTAGAGACTAACTAATTTATTAGAGCATAAGCTTTCGTGGACTACAGCCCACTTCTTCGGATGCATATAGAATGGAACATATAATGAGGAGATATATATACACACATACAGAGAGCATAAACAGGTGGGAGTTGTCTTACCAACTCTGAGAGGCCAATTAATTAAGAGAAAAAAAAAAAAAAAAAAAAAAACTTTTGAAGTGATAATCAAGCTAGCCGAGTACAGACAGTGTGATAAGAAGTGTGAGAGTACTTACAAGGGGAGATAGTCAACGTTTGTAATGGCTCAGCCATTCCCAGTCCTTATTCAAACCGGAGTTGATTGTGTCTAGTTTGCATATCAATTCTAGCTCTGCAGTCTCTCTTTGGAGTCTGTTTTTGAAGTTTTTCTGTTGTAATATAGCCACCCGCAGGTCTGTCACTGAATGACCAGACAGGTTAAAGTGTTCTCCCACTGGTTTTTGAGTATTTTGATTCCTGATGTCAGATTTGTGTCCATTAATTCTTTTGCGTAGAGACTGTCCGGTTTGGCCAATGTACATGGCAGAGGGGCATTGCTGGCACATGATGGCATAGATCACATTGGTAGATGTGCAGGTGAACGAGCCCCTGATGGTATGGCTGATGTGATTAGGTCCTATGATGATGTCACTTGAATAGATATGTGGACAGAGTTGGCATCGGGGTTTGTTACAAGGATAGGTTCCTGGGTTAGTGGTTTTGTTCAGTGATGTGTGGTTGCTGGTAAGTATTTGCTTTAGGTTGGGGGGTTGTCTGTAAGCGAGGACAGGTCTGTCTCCCAAGATCTGTGAGAGTAAAGGATCATCTTTCAGGATAGGTTGTAGATTGTAGAAACAGACTCCAAAGAGAGACTGCAGAGCTAGAATTGATATGCAAACTAGACACAATCAACTCCGGTTTGAATAAGGACTGGGAATGGCTGAGCCATTACAAACGTTGACTATCTCCCCTTGTAAGTACTCTCACACTTCTTATCACACTGTCTGTACTCGGCTAGCTTGATTATCACTTCAAAAGTTTTTTTTTTTTTTTTTTTTCTCTTAATTAATTGGCCTCTCAGAGTTGGTAAGACAACTCCCACCTGTTTATGCTCTCTGTATGTGTGTATATATATCTCCTCATTATATGTTCCATTCTATATGCATCCGAAGAAGTGGGCTGTAGTCCACGAAAGCTTATGCTCTAATAAATTAGTTAGTCTCTAAGGTGCCACAAGTACTCCTGTTCTTCTTTTTGCGGATACAGACTAACACGGCTGTTACTCTAAAGAAATGTGCTACATGAGAGCTAGGGATTATTATTATTACACTCCAGCTCGACCACCAGATATGGGCTGTATGTGGGAACCATTGAGAGACCTTCTTTGCCCTTGGGGGGGGTGTTTCACGTGGGATACCAGGCTGGCACACATTCTTCATTCTTTAAGAGCCACGAGAATGATTAAAGGGCTGGAAAACATGTCTTGTAGTGAGAGACACCAGAAGCTCAGTCTGGTTTGCTTAACAAAGAGAGTTAAGGAGTGACTTGATCCCAGTCTATAAGTACCTACACAGGGGATAGAAATTTGATAATGGGCTGTTCAGTCTAGCAGACAAAGGTCTAACAAGACCCAATGGCCGGAAGTTGAAGCAAGACAAATTCAGCCTGGAAATAAGGTGCAAATTTTTACCCATGAGGATAATTAACCATTGAAACAACTGACCAAGGGCTCTGATGGATTCTCCATCACTGGTGATTCTTAAACTAAGGTTGGATGTTTTTCTAAGAAATCTGCTCTAGTTCATCCAGGAATTATTTCAGGGCAGTCCTGTGCCCTGCTTTGGACAGGAGATCAGACTAGATGAGCACAGTGGTTCCTTCTGGCCTTCGAATCTACGAATAACTTGGCGTTTGTAATCAAGACGAGACATCTGTCTAAAAGCTGCGCTCTGGCTCAATCTCTATATCTGGGCTGGATGCAGAAACAGCTCGGGGGAGATTCTACGGACCGGATTATACAAGAGCTCAGACTTGATGATCAGAGCGGCCTTAAAGTGAGTCTGTTTCCAGGAGGGACTTTACGATGTTCATCTATGCAGTTTCTCCACGAGAAGGCTAAGGGGTGACTTGGTCCCTGAATATAAGCACCTACTCAGGGAGGAGATTAATAGATTCCTAGCCTCTAAGGCCGGAAGGGGCCATTTGAAGGACCACTGTGATGGTCTAGGCCTGTGTTTAAGCACAACCAGTGTAAGTAGCTCCTGTTGCTACGCTGGATCTAAACCCGAGTTTTGCCAGAGCAGAGAGCAAGTATTAGACTTTGTCCCACAGTGCTTGTGTGCACTGTGCCATCTGTGAGGGTGGGGGACCAGCCTGTGTGTTACTGGAGTGTTGAGGCATCACTCAAAGAGAGGGGAGTTTTGCTTGAGGGAAACGGTGGGGGCGACGGACATGTCTGGTTTTAAGATTAAGTTAGATAAGTTTATGGAGGGAATGGTTTAATGGTAAAACGTAGTAGTCAAGGAAAACCAAGAAATGGTAGGTAAATAGTATAATGGCTAACAGGGGTCAGGCTGGAGACTCTTGTCTATATGCTCGGGGTCTTACTGATCGCCATATTTGGGGTCGGGAAAGAATTTTCCTCCAGGGCAGATTGGCTGAGCCTCTGGAGGTTTTTCGCCTTCCTCCGCAGCATGGGGCAGGGATCTCCAGCAGGAGGGTCTCTGCTGATTGAAGTCACTAAAAACAGGATTGGGGACTTCAACAGCAGAGTCCAGGGAAGGGGTAGGGACGGTTTTATGGCCTGCAGCATGCAGGGGGTCAGACCAGATGATCATAATGGTCCCTTCTGACCTCAAAGTCTATGAGTCTATGAATGTGGTTTCAAAAATGTGTATCTGATTTTCCACCATCCCTTGTGGACCCCAGAACAGGTGATCATAGTAGCGGTTAATGTTTTCCATTAGCTCTTACTTTTAGGTTTCATTCTCTGCCTCATTTAGCTTGCTAATAGAAAGCCAAGCAGCCCAGGTGCCTGCAGCATGCTGTCAAGCGGAAGGCACAGAAGGCAGCTAGTGTGAGCAACGGAATCTCTGACGCTGACCTGTGTGTCATAAACTCTGTACTGCCAAGGACCGGGGTGATTCCCCTCTGTGCTTTGGGGGATTGTGAATCACAGCTTCACTGTCATTGGGAAGTTCTGTGTGGTTATCAGAACCCAGGAGTTCTGCTTTCCAGTCCTCTCTGCCACTAGGCCTCTCTCCACTCCCAGAGTGGGGAACAGAGCCCAGGAGCCTTGACTCCCAGTGTAGTCCCTTAACCACTAAACCGGCCTGCCTTCCATCCCCAATAAAATGCTGTTGGAAGTAACTGTGAATGGAAAAATGCTGGGAGCTGTCCCGTGACCTAGCAATGTGACTCAACAGAGTAACTGCTAATTGCATTATTTACCCACTGCGGGGATTTGTTTGTCGATGAATTCGGGGAGAGACGCAATAACACTTGGCAGGAACCACTGCCTCAGCACAATTGAGGTTAATTAGTGCTGATCTGTAAACTCCGAACCAGTCTCTAGCCCTGCCTGCTTCATGGAGATGAGAAACCCCAGCCCAGCCCCACTTACTGTTCTCGCAAGCTCCTGGCAAGAGAAAAAATCAGCGCTTTGCAAAATATAGGCTCTGTATCTACTGGCTGCTGCAGTGGTGTTTTACTGAACGATCCCAGTCACTTGCTTACTTTAGCCACTAGCCCCCTCTCCCTTTCCAGAGTAGAGGCTAGAACCCACCTGACTCCCAGCCACCCCTGCTCTAACCAATAGACCTTGATTTCCTCTCAGGGTTGGGAATAGACTCCAGGAGTCCACTGATTAGAGCCTGAGGATAGGCACTCAGGCTCTAATCAGTGGACCATACTGCCTTCCCACGGCCTAGAATAGAAGCCAGGAGTCCTGACTCCCAGCCCCTCCTCCTGCTCTGACCACAAGGTGACACTGCCTCCCAGAGCTGGGGCTAGAACCAAGGAGTTCTGACGCTCAGCCCTTGCTCCTGCTCTAACCATTGAACATCACTCCTCTCCCAGAGCTAGGGGTAGAACCCAGGAATCCCAGATGTGAACCCTCCTCATTCTTTTAAAAAGGCTATGCCCGCTCTATTCCCATGTCCCGCTCCTCTCTCCCCACCCCATTTGCAAGGCCCTGCATTGCTCCATGCATGTCTTGTCCAGGGCAGCACTCCAGTTATATTGGCTTCCTGAACCTGTTATGAAATCCCCTCATTATGAGACTCATCTGTCTTTAGTTAATTCTGGGCTCAGTGATCTGTTCACAAGCTCCTGGGGGAGAACTTTAATTTTAAAGCTTGATTTTATTTAGATTTCCTTTATGTGGCAGGTATAGCCCAGTGCCTATCCTCTTCCAAGGGATCATTCAGAAATCCATCAATTTCAAGGCCAGAAGAGAGCATGAGATCATCCAGTCTGACCCCCTGCATAACCCAGGCCTGAGAATCCCCCCCAGCCACTCTTGCCGCCTGCCCCTGTCTGGTGGTCGAGCTACAGCTTTTAGAGAAACATTTGCTCTTGATTTAAAGCCTCCAAGTGATGGAGAATCCATCCTGATCCCGCGTCCGTTGTTCCAATGGTTAATCCACCTCTGTTAAAAATTTGTGCCGTGTTTCTAGCCTGAATTTATCTTGAGTGGGAACTCTAGGAGCTACCATTATAATAATAACAACAATTAGATGTATTACTGTAGCACAGAGAAGGCTCAGTTGAGATTGGGGGGCTCCTATTTTCCACCACTGCACAGACCTCAACTGAAATCAGGGCCCCTTTGTGTCAGGAGCTGCAAAGACCCTGACCAAGGTTGGAGCTCCCACTGTGTCAGAAGCTGGTCGGGAACTTTTTCACACAATATTTTTTTATGAGAAAATCCCAGTTTATCAAAACTAAAACTTTTCATGATACAGGGTCACTTTCAACCAGAATTGTGCCAGGCAGGTGTCTTAGGCCTGGCCTACACAGTTAGGTCAACATAAGGCAGCTTATGTCGATCTAGTTGTGTCAGTCAGTCAGCGTACACACTACAGCCTTGCTCCTGCTGATGTAAGTGCCCTACCACTCCGACATGATAACTCCACCTCCATGAGACGCGTAGGGCTTATGTCGGTGCAGTTAGGGTGACGTGATGGCCCTGTAGAGCAGGGGCAGGCAAACTTTTTGGCCTGAGGGCCGCATCGGGTTTCCAAAATTGTATGGAGGGCTGGTTAGGGGAGGCTGTGCCTCCCCAAACAGCCAGGCTTGGCCCGCCCCCGCCCCCATCTGACCCCTCCTGCTTCTCGCCCCCTGACAGCCCCCCCGGGACTCCTGCCCCATCCAACCCCACCATTCCCTGTCCCCTGACAGCCCCAGGAACCTCTGTCCCTGACTGCCCCCCGCCACCCCATCTAATCCCCCTCTCCTTCCTGACTGCCTCCCTGGGACCCCTGCCCCATCCAACCACCTCTTCTCCCTATCCCCTGACCACCCCGGCCCCATCCCCCCCGACCCCTGACCACCACTCCGAACTCCCCTGCCCTTATCCAACCCCCCCTGCTCCCTTACCACGCTGCCTGGAGCACTGGTGGCTGGCGGCGCTATAGCCACGCCGCCCGGCTGGAGACAGCCACGCCACCATGCAGCACAGAGTACTGGGTCAGGCCCTCACGGCCGGCTCCAGGCACCAGCCCAGCAAGCAGGTGCTTGGGGCGGCCAACGGAGAGGGGCGGCACGTCCGGCAATTCTGCGGCGGGTCCCTCACTCCCTCTCAGAGCGAAGGACCAGCCGCCGAATTGCCGCTGAAGACTGAAGTGGTGGCGGTAGATCGCGGCTTTTTTTTTTTTGCTGCTTGGGGTGGCAAAAACCCTGGAGGCCCTGGTTCTGCAGCTGTGCTGCCCCAGGAGCTCGCAGCCCTCTGCCCAGAGCATTGCGCCGCCGGCGGGGCGAGCTGAGGCTGCGGGGAAGGGGGAACAGCAGGGGAGGGGCCGGGGGGCTAGCCTCCTGGGGCAGGAGCTCAGGGACCGGGCAGGAGGGTCCTGCGGGCCATAATTTGCCCACCTCTGCTGTAGACACTGCTGGTTACTTATATCAGCTGTTGGCTCTCATTGTCAATTTCCCAGCTCCATGCTGGAACCATGAAGTTGACAAGAAAGCTACTCACAGTTTGGACCGTCTCCCTGGAATGGGTGCAGCGCTCCAGCTAGAGCCGGCTGCCTCCCAGGCTCCTGACTCCCTGCTTCCAGCCGGGCTGCAGCCCAGGCTCCCTGCTCAGAGCCAGGCTGCCCCTGAGATCCTGGCTCCCTGCTCCCAGCCAGGTTGCTGCCTGGGCTTCCCCCTCCAAACTGCACCAAGGCTCCTGACCGGGAACTTGGCTGCCTCCCGGGCTCTCAGTTCCCAGCAGCCACTTGGGCTCTGTGTGTGGAGCTCCCCGCCTGCTGCTCTCTCATTTTTCCAGGAACATTTTCAGCAGGTGTTGGTTTCATTCCACATTGGAATGGAAACAACCGGTGAAACCTCACCATTTTTTGCAAAACAGATTCTTGTTGTCTGGCCAGCACTAGTCAGGACTCCGGGGTTCAGTTCACAGCTCTGGGAAGCAAGTGTGGACTGATGGTTAGATGTACTCCTGGGTTCTGTGTCTAGCTCTGTTCTGAGGTGTGACAAGTTCCTTTCCCGCTCTGTGCCTCAGTTTCCCCATCTGTAAAATGGGGATAATGATCCTGACCTCTTTAGTAGAGTGCTTTGAGATCTACCAATGAAAAATGCTATCAATGAAGTCAGTATTGTTATATTATTACAACACATTCCCTTCAGTTTGCATGTAAGTTATCCCTGTGCATAAAGCCAGCTCTCAGGTCCAAGCAAACACAGGTCTTTTTTTTCCATCTGGGATATAAAGAGCCAAAGCATCTCAGCTCTTTAATTATCCAGCAGGTTAAGGGAGCTGAGTCCCTTGCCGATGAGTCCTTCCGCCTGTCTCACTTAATTAGCTGCCTCCCATCTTCCCTTGTCAGTCTCATAAATAATATCCCTTTGTCAACTTCCTTTAAATCACTGAGATTTTTGGAGACAGCCAAGGAAAAATAGTTGCCTTGTAAGCACTTGAGACCACACCACAAGGGGAAGACAACTTTGTCTTCAGCTCGGAGAAGAGTCTGCAGTGTGTTCATAGAGTCTGAGGCCAGAAGTGACCGTTAAGATCATCCAGTCTAACCTCCTGTGCAACACAAGGCACGAGAGGGTCCCTCCGGCCCCCCAGGACTGAGCCCAGTCACTTGTGTTTGACTCAAGCGCCTGCCGGAAAGGCAGCCAGGCTGGATTTGAAGATGCCGAAAGATGGAGAATCCACTAGTTCTCTTGGGAGCTTGTTCCAATAATCACCATCACTGGTGTTTGATGCCTTGTTTCTCAGTGGCGCATGCCTGGCTTTAACTCCCAGGCATTGGGTCTTGTTCTGCCTCTCGCTGCTCTATTAAAGCGCCCTTTTGTACCTGGTGTTTTCTCCCCAGGAAGGTCCTTATGCACCGGAACCAAGTCACCCCTTGATCCTTTTGAGAAGCTGAACTGATTGAGCTCCTTAAGTCTCTGACTGTACGACACATTTCCCAGCCCTCAGGTCGTTTCTGGGGCTCTTCTCTGCGCTCGCCATAGATCCATAGATTTCAAGGCCAGCAGGGACCACTGTCATCCAGTCTGATGTTCTGTGTAACACAGGCCTGAGAATTTCCCCCAGCCATTTCTGCCTCCGCCCCAGATCAGGAGGTGGGGCTAGACCAGGGGTCGGCAACCTTTCAGAAGTGGTGTCCCGAGTCTTCATTTATTCACTCTAATTTAAGGTTTTGCGTGCCGGTAATACATTTTACCGTTTTTAGAAGGTCTCTTTCTATAAGTCTATAATACAATAATAGTTTAGTTATATATGTAAAGTAAATAAGGATTTTAAAATGTTTAAGAAACTTCATTTAAAATTAAATTAAAATGCAGAGCCCTCCGGACTGGTGGCCAGGACCCGGGCAGTGTGAGTGCCACTGAAAATCAGCTCGCATGCCGCCTTCAGCACGCGTGCCATAGGTTGCCTACCCCTGGGCTAGACTCTGTCTGAAGGGGGAAGTCAAGTCTTGATTTGAAAACTCCGGCTGATGGAGAATCTACCCAGTCCCTAGGTCAGCTGTTAAAAATCTGCACCTTCTGTCTGGTCGCAATTTGTCCAGCTTCAGCTCCCAGCAATTGGGCCTCATTTCTGCCTTTGTCTGCCGCATTGAAGAGCCCTCTGCTCTCCCAGATCTCCCTGTGGAGGTGCTTATGGGCTGAGGTCAATAGCTAAACAGATCGAGCTCCCCAAACCTCAGATTTGTGTAGGTTCTCAGGCCAGAAGGGCCCATGGTGATCATTTAGTCTGATCTCCTGAATAACACAGCCCATAGGACAGCCCTGGATTCATTCCTGGTTGAACTAGAGCAGATATTTTAGAAAAAAATCCAACCTTGAAGAATCCATCTCAGTCCTTGGTCAGTTGTTCCAATCGTCAGTTACCCTCATGGGTAAAAATGTACATCTTTTTTCCAGTCTGAATTTGTCCAGCTTCAATTTCCAGCCCCTGGACTTCGTTAGACCTTTGGCTGCCAGACTGAAGAGCCCCCTATTATCACGTTTCTGTTCCCCGTGTATGTGCTTACAGTCTAAGTTCCCTACCAAGGGCCATGCAGGTGTGCAGCCACAGCCTGGACTGGAGAGGCACCTCTCCCCCAGCCCCGGGGCTGCCACGGTGGGGAGAGGCGCACTCTTCCAGCCACAGGCTGCTGCAGCGGGAGAGGACTGTGGGGAGTCCTCTCTCCCCACCGCAGCCCCGGGGCAGCCTGCACCCCAAACTCCTAATCCCCAGCCCCACCCCAGAGCCTGTACCCCCAGCCAGAGCCCTCACCCCCCGCCGCATCCCAACCCTCTGCCCCAGTCCTGAGCCCCCTCCCACACTCTGAACCCCTCATCTCTGGCCCCACCCCAGAGCCTGTACCCCCAGTCAGAGCCCTCACCCCCCGCCGCATCCCAACCCTCTGCCCCAGTCCTGAGCCCCCTCCCACACTCTGAACCCCTCATCTCTGGCCCCACCCCAGAGCCTGTACCCCCAGTCAGAGCCCTCACCTCCCCGCCACATCCCAACCCTCTGCTCCAGCCCTGAGCCCCCTCCCACACTCCAAACCCCTCGGCCCCGCCCCTGCCACACATCACCTCCATATTGGTGCACATAATAAAATTCATTCTGCACATGGATGTATAAAATTAGAGGGAACACTGCTTACAGACTGGGATCAAGTCACCCTCAACCTTAAATAGAGTGAGCTCCTGGAGTCTCCTGCTATAAGGCATGTTTCCCAGTCTTGGAATCATTCTCATGGCTCTTCCCAATCAGACCCCTCTCGGTTTAGCAACCTCCTTCTTGAACTGGGGACACCAGAACTGGGCACAGGATTCCAGTAGCAGTCACAGCAGACGTTTTCTAGACCTCGTCATTCTAGTGGCTTTTTGTCAGACCCCCTCTGCAATGTGTTGACACCAGAACGAGATGCAGTATCCCAGTCATGGTGTCCCAGCAGGCGTAGACGGGGTGAAATCACTTTCTGGGACCTGAGGCAGTAGCTGCCAGAGGGAAATCCCAGCAAATTCCTTTAGAGAGAGAAGCGGATGTGTTTCATGGTGGCTCTCCTTCTGGTGTGTGTGTTTCATTGTGGGACATCGTGACAGGTGGATTCTCCATCCCGTGAAATTTCTAAAGCAAGACCAGTCATCTGTCTAAAAGCTGCACTCTAGCTCGACCACCAGATCTGGGTTGGAGGCAGGACCAGCTAGAGCGTGATTCTCAGGCCGGTGGTATGCAGAAGGTCAAACTGCCTATGAGAATGTTTGGGGTCTTCTCCTGGAGTTACATCAAAGTCAACTTTCATACACAGATGGTGGGTCCAGGGGATTTAACTGGGAGTGAAGGGATAAAATTGAGTCAAGGGAGGATTTAGGCTGGAAAAACTTCCTCTCAATCAGGGTCTGTTCAGCACCCAGCCCAAGGGGGGCCCCCCCAGTCTCTGTTGGGGACTACGTAGAGCCGTCACAAAGGGGGCCCTGATCTCTGTTGGGGTCTGTGCAGCACCCAGAACAAGGGAGGCCCCAATCTCAGTTGAGGTCTGTGTAACACCCGGCACAAACGGGGTCCTGATCTCTGTTGGCGTCTATGCAATGCGCAGCACAGTGGGTCCCTGATCTCAGTGGGAGCCTCTAAGCACTACTGTAATACATCTAATAGCAGCAGGGCACATTTTCCCCATGAACTCATGGCTGTGGCTTTTAATAGTAGCTATTACAAGCATCTAATTTTGATAAAAAAACAGGTTTATCAAGAGACGAAGCCACGCTCTTAGCTGAGGTTTCAGGTGATGGATCCCAGGCTGGAGCAGCTGTATTTATAGCCCAGTAACTAACCTATGCAGAGAGTTCCTGGCCAATTGACCATTAATCATTAAGGCACATTTGTAATTCGCACACACACAGCTAGGTTAAGGTAAGGAGGGGTGTTAATAAATATCCATTACTTGGGAACACCATCACTGGAGCACTGCAGGGCAGACAGTGGGTTCTAGTGGGTTGGGCACTGGGCAGGGTGCCAGGACGCCTGAGCTGTATTCCTGGCTGTGCCGCTGATCTATTGTATTGGGGCGCAGGACTCCTGGGTTCCATTCCTGGCTGTGCCACTGATCTATTGTATTTAGGGTTCAGGACGCCGGGGTTCCATTCCTGGCTGTGCCACTGATCTATTGTATTTAGGGTTCAGGACGCCGGGGTTCCATTCCTGGCTGTGCCGCTGATCTATTGTGTTGGGGCGCAGGACGCCTGGGTTCCATTCCTGGCTGTGCCGCTGATCTATTGTATTTAGGGCACAGGATGCCTGGGTTCCGTTCCTGGCTGTGCCGCTGATCTATTGTATTGGGGTGCAGGATGCCTGGGTTCCGTTCCTGGCTGTGCCGCTGATCTATTGTGTTGGGGCGCAGGATGCCTGGCTTGCATTGCTGGCTGTGCCACTGATCTATTGTATTGGGGCGCAGGATGCCTGGGTTCCATTCCTGGCTGTGCCGCTGATCTATTGTATTGGGGCGCAGGATGCCTGGGTTCCATTCCTGGCTGTGCTGCTGATCTAGTATGTTGGGGCGCAGGGCACCTCGGAAGGGACCTGCCAATATACTGGATAACAATAAGCCAGTGGCAGAGCCAGGGATAGAACCCAGGCATCCTGCAACACACTGCAGTGCCCCCAGACTACACTGGCCACAGCCTCCCAGCAGGTTAAGCCAGAACCGCTGTCTACCCCACAAACACACTGTAACCTTTCCCGCCCCCACCCCCGCTGAACTGCGGGAGCGGGGCTGTCTCATGCCATCATCCCAGCCTTCTGTTCGCACCCAGGGGCACCCTCCTGCCCCAGCGCCCAGCCCTCCCGGCTCCCTCGGAGGGGTGTGAACTGAGCACCATCCTTGTGCATCTGTCTCCCCTCACTCTCCAGCCCAGCTGCTCCTAGGCATGAGAGTGATACATCCCAGCCTGTTAGCTGTTGAGCGAGGGACATTAGGCCTGGCTGGTAGCTTTAATCAGTCCTCCCCTCCACCCCCCATGCCAGGAGAGAGTGCAGCAAAGAGACATGGAGGACCCCTGTAGCCATGTCCCACACCTGGGGGGGAAAGAGGTCTCCTCTCTCCTTCCGCCCCCCCCAGCAGCAGGGATCCCCCCCAAGAGTCACTCCGGGCATTGAGACACATGGATCCCCTGTGACTCCTACTCCCTTGCCACCTCCCTGTGCTGTGGCCATGCCCCACTCCTGCCAGGGTCCCCTCAGCCCCACAGCTGTAGCAATCCCTTCCCTTTGAAATTCACTTCCCCACAAGCCGTATGTCTCTGTTGGGTTGGGGATGGCTGCCTCACACACAGAGCTGCCCTGCTCCCAAGGACCCCCTGAGCAACAGGGCTGGGAGTTCACACCCTATTGAGATACCCAGGGTAGCTCCCCCTTCTTGGAGCTATGGGTTCAGGCTCTCTGCAGCCTCAGGCAGTGTCGCTGTGTCAGTTACGTTCGGGACAGCTCCCTCCTCTCAGAGCGATGGGCTCAGGCTCTCCGCAGACACGGGCAGTGTTGCTGTGTCAGTTATGTTCGGGGCAGCTCCCTCCTCTCAGAGCGATGGGCTCAGGCTCTCTGCAGACTCAGGCAGGCATCTCCTCATTGGGTACAGTCAGGTCCCATTTTCTAGCTTTTCTCCCCAAACTTTAGCATAAAACACTGACTTCTTTAGAATAGAAGCTGCAGTTCTGGAGAATAGGTTTTAGCCTTGATTGTGCCTATGCACCAGAGGGCAGAGTTGAGGTTGTGCATGTGTCTTAAAAGGATGCTACCAGACCCTGGCCAAGATTAGTGCCCCATTGTGCTGGGCACTGCATCGACACACAGTGAGAGACAGGAGCACACGGTGGGAATAGACAGAGGGTGGAAGGGGAAACTGGCACAGAGAAGTGAAAGGACTTGCCCAAGGTCACATAGCGAGTCAGCTGTGGAGCTGGGAAGGGATCCCAGTTGTCTTGAGTGCCCAGCTCTGTGGCTGGGAGGGGAGACTGCCACAGAGAGGGGAAGTGAAGTATCTAAGGTCACACAGCAGGTCAGCAGCAGAGCTGGGAACAGAACCCAATTGTTTGGCATCCCAGCCCCCCCTGCTTTAACCACTACACCCCACTCTCCTCCCAGAGCTGGGGCAGAACCCAGGAGTCTTGACTCCTTCTCCAGTGTCCTAACCTGGATCTCTCAGTCTCTCCTTTGACCTCCCGCACTGGCTGCCTGTCTCAGCTGCACCAGAGTAGCAGAGAGAGACTCTAGCTGGCTCTCGGTGCCGTATGTCCAAAGCCACGTAGGGGCCTTGCAGCCCGGACCCTTTGGGAGGAGGCACGCTGCATCAGGCAAGGGGAGAGGATGGCTCTGAGTCTCAGGTGCTCTCCTGAGCTGCAGAGAGCCCCAGGGCAGCAGTGTGAGGGCTGAGACCGCAGCTGGCTCCCCAGGAACATATGGCCCTGGAATTCCAGTGGGTACAATCCCTCCTGCTCACATGGGATTAGCTAGCCCAAGAGCCAGCCCAGCTGGAGTGGGTGAGCATTCTATGCCCCACTCCTTGCACCACAGCGCCCCCTACTGAGCCTCCCACAGCCCCCGTCTCCCAGCCGGACCCTGCCAGGCACGTGGGATGCATCAGCATTGTGGCAGGCGTGTACGACTCAGATACCGTCAGGGAGCCGCGAAAGAAAGCAAGCCAGGGCGGGTTGGCTACGGGGGCTGGGGGTGGGAGCCCTCTTTTTGGCTCAACTCCCACCCCCATGCATCCTCATGCGTGTCAGTCAAAGGGCTGGTTGCCCACAGGGAGTGGGTTTTAATAAGCATCGACGCTGTGAATATATCTGCACAGAGACAATGAAATTGAGGGGAGGGGAATTGCTGACATGCAGGGAAGAGACAGTCCCTGTGCTCTAGACCCCACTCCCATCCCAGAGCTGGGGGATAGACCCCAGGAGTCCTGGCTCCCAGCTCCTCTGCTCTAACTGCTAGACACCACGCCCCTGCCAGAGCTGGGATAGAACCCATATCTCAGTGAGTTGCTTATTCACCACACAGCCAGCTGGGGCTTGAACACCACGGGGACTAGAACCGTCGATCCATACACAGAGAGAGCGAGGCCTAGAAGGAGAGAGCACGGACTAGAACCCATGACCCATGCACAGAGAGCAGGGACTAGAACCCACAACCCACCAACGGAGAGAGCAGGGACTAGAACCCACGACCCACGCACGGAGAGAGCAGGGACTAGAACCCATGACCCACACACAGGGAGAGTGGGGCCTAGAACCCATGACCCATGCACGGAGAGAGCAGGGACTAGAACCCATGACCCATGCACGGAGAGAGTGGGGCCTAGAACCCATAAGCCACCAACGGAGAGAGCAGGGCCTAGACCCCTTGTCCATTAGCTCCACAGCCACTTGAACCCAAAGTGACCCTTAGCCAGTGCAGGAAAAGTTCTCTTACTCACTTTGTCAGAGCAGGGATGGGAGCCAGAACTCCTGGATTCTATCCCCAACCCTGGCAGTGGCGTGGGGTCTAGTGGGTAGAGCAAGTGGAGTGGGGTGTCGGGACTCCTGCATTCTGTTCCCAGGGCAGCTCACCTGCTTGGAGCGATCGGGTCAGGCTCTCTGAAGACTCAGGCAGGCGTCAGTCACGAGTTCCAGCTTTTGTGCCCAACCAAAAGGGTTAGAAACTCATTTTATTTTTCAGTGGAAGCTGCGATCTGCCACAGTTACGTCACTCCAGGAGCTGGCACTCTTTGCTCAGGCCAGCCTTGCACACGGCCCCATGCTGCAGCCCACTGGGGAGAGTTGGGAAGATCTCTCACAAGCTGCTGCAGTCAAAGCCAGAAGCCCCCGGGAGCTAGACGTTTGCGCTGCATCTGATTTAACTTTCACCCTATGTCATCCCATGTCAGGTTATTGTGATGGCAGCCTGACAGCTGTCAATCACAGGCAGGGAATGACAGGAGCCTGTCTGAAGTCTGGCTTGCACTTTAACCCTTTGGCTGCCAGCAGACTCTGCAGGCATCTCACCTTGGGTTATTGCCTGGGTTTTAGAATCGGGTGGGAGGACGGGAGGGATCGCAGTTCCAGGACTCCTGGGTTCTAGCCCCATCTCTGAGATCTGGCGGTTAGAGCAAGTGGGGCTGGGAGTCCTGCTAACAGTGGAGCTAAATAATAGACGTGAGGTTGGACTGGATCCAGGGAAAGACCTTGGATCCCTTTCTGCGCGCCCCTGACCCAGCCAGTCCCCCTCCAGTAACGTGTGGAAAGGCTCCTCCACTGTAGAAACAAGTAAACAGCTTTAATCGTCCTCTGACAAGGAGCCCAATTAAGGAGCATTTGTAAGCAAACCCCCCAGCTTCGTCCTTGTTTATTGTTCTGATTTATTAGCTTCATTAGCAGCAAAAGGGAGAGGCTGGAGGTTGCTGGGGCATGAATTATTCCAGCTGCTAGACATGCTGCCCCGAAATCCAAGGAGTTCCTATGAAAAATCCTTCCCTTGCTTTCAGAAGGAAAAATCCCAAAGACCCAACAAGTCATCTCACATCACCACAACTCACCCTGCACAACAGGGGCCCTGATCTCAGTTGGGGTCTGTGCAGCGCCTGGCACAATGGGGCCCTGATCTCAGTCGGGGTCTGTGCAGCGCCTGGCACAATGGGGCCCTGATCTCGGTCGGGGTCTGTGCAGCGCCTGGCACAATGGGGCCCTGATCTCGGTCGGGGTCTGTGCAGCGTCTGGCACAATGGGGCCCTGATCTCGATCAGGGTATGGGCAGAGCCCGGCACAGTGGGGCCCTGATCTCAGTCAGGGTCTGTGCAGGGCCTGGCATAACAGGGCACTGGTGGGAAACATTTCCTGGAGAACACCTAACCTTCTGAAATATTTCAATGAGAAAAAAATTGGATTTTCTGCAGGAATCTCAATATGAGAAATGCTCATTTTTTCCTTCCCCCTTCACACTTATTAAAAATCATTTTTCTTCTTTTTTCCAGTGAGGGGCAAATTAAAAAGGGGAGTGAACTCCTGTTTTACTTAGATTGGAAGCTCCTTGGGGCAGGGACCATCTTTGTCCTGTGTCTGTACCGCACCTAGCACAGTGGGGGCCTGGTCCGTGGCATCACTGCAATACAAATAATAATATTACGTCAAGGCGGCTGGAAAATGTTGTCCAAGCCCGAGCTTTCCTGCAGCAAAACGGCCATTTCAACCAAGCTGCATTTCCCAAGAAGAAAATTTCTTGTGGGAATAATATCTGCAGCTTTAATAATTGTCCCTTCTAACCTCTCTTAAAATCACTGCTAAAAAGGAAAGACCCTGTATCACAATTCCCCACTTCCCTGCATCCCCCGCCCTGGGACCAGATTGGAGCCAGCACCCCCTGGAGGGGAAAGACCCAGTGTCCAATTCCCCACATCCCTGAGCTAGCCAGTCCCTGCACACTGGGGCCACATCGGAGTCAATGCCCCCTAGAAGGGAAAGGCCCCATATCATATCCCCCCTCACCCCACTCCTGTTTGATGCAGACCCCATTTAGCATCCCAGCTCTCTTACCCCCTGAGCCAGCCAGTTCCCCCAATCTAGGGCACAAGCCAGCAGTGACATGCTTTGGGGGATGGGGGGGCACTTCCCTGTTCTCCATAAGCTTTCATGAGCAACTGTTTCTGGAGACTGGGTTTGAAGGTCCAGTGATGTGATCCAGGCTGGCAAATGCTGTGGCTGTGCTGTGTGTGTCTAAAGGGGCACTGTCAGGTTGGCTTAGCTTTCCCCTGAGCCTAAGCATGATTGAAACGTCACCGTGCATATAGATCTGTGGTGGGGGGGTTTTCATCCTCCCGCTGTAAACAGTGTTTTCTTTGGAGTTCCCCAGGGGAATTTTCAGACTGAACCTCCCAGCCTCAGACCAGGGCTTCAGACTAAAAAATGAAACTGACTAGAAATACAAATTGAAACTGACCGGGCTGGTTGCGCTGCCCCAACTGAGCATCAAAAAAGGCAACAAGCAGCATTGACAAGGGAAAGCTCATTTGTTCTGATTGTTTATATTGCTGTAGCACCTGGAGGACCCAACTGAGCGCCTGGCATAATGGGGGCAGTGATCTCAGTCGGGGTCTGTGCAGTGCCCGCACAATGGGGACCCTCATCTCAGTCAGGGTCTGTGCAGTGCCTGGCCCGGGGGGGGCCCTGATCTCAGTTGGGGACTGTGCAGCACCGACCACATTGGGATCCCAATTTCAGTGGGGTCTGTTCTACCCCATCACAACACTGCCCCATCTGAATTGCTGCTACCATAGCATTTGTAATGAGAGAGCAGAATCATAACCTCAAGCTTCTTTTCTCCTGTATCCCTCATGCAGGTTTTCCGAAGCGGGGAGGGCATGGGTATCCGTCTGGACAGCGCTTCCGCCTTCCAGGGGGCTGTCATCTCCCCTCACTATGATTCCCTGCTGGTCAAAGTGATTGCCCATGGGAAGGACCACCCCACGGCTGCCTCCAAGATGAGCCGAGCCCTGGCCGAGTTCCGCATCCGAGGCGTCAAGGTAGGAGAGGCTGAGCGAGCCCTGATGCGTTTTGCAGGGGCCTCTGCTGAGAACTGTGGGCAGTAGCCAGTAGGGAGTGTTTTGGTGTGGTGGAGGGGCAGGGTGGGGACAGGAGGTGGTTCTGCAGTCTGCAGTGTGGGCTGCATCCTCTGGTGGTAGCCAGAGGTACTACACCCCGTGGTGTGCAATTAGTGCTTCTGGTTTTGGGGATGTATTAATTTCATTTTCAGGATTTATTTTTATCAATTTTTGAGTTTTATGCAGCTGTCCAAAAAAATTTTCAGGGCTTCCTCTATGGATATACTGTGATGAGTAATGTATATTGTATAAACTACTCATTACAGTAGAATATACAATGATGGGTAATCGCCATGTAATATTCCCTAGTGTGCTTTAAGGTAGTACTGTTTCAAACTGCACTACTTTAAAGCACACTTGGGAATCTTTCGTGCACACCAGCAGGGTCTACACGGACCAATTAATGCGCGAGACAATAGTTCTTTTTGAAATTACCTCCCTGTAGTCTGCATTAACTGCTCTGTGTAGACAAGTCCTTAGATACAAGTAACCATTTCTGGTGATTTTCCAGTGTTTATTGAATAAACACTGATTTCTCTCCCCCTTTTTTTTTTTCTTTTGTATTGTGGTGTTTTATTGATTTAAACCTAAAATCTGAAATCCTTATATATAATGCACCCCCCAGTGGTGGCAGATGGTACTGCACCCAGCAGTGATCAATGCAACCCCTGATGGTAGCAGGAAGTAGTACACCCTGCAGTGCTTAATCAACTCCCAGGTTCTGGCAGGAAGTACTACACTACACTTTGCAGTGATCAGTGCTTCCCCCAGTGGTGGCAGGAGGTAGTACACCCTGCCTCCCCCCGGTGGTAGCCAGAGGAACTACACCCTGCATCCCCTGATTGTAGCCGGAGGTATTACACGCTGCAGTAGAGTGGGGCAGTGCTGAATCAGCCCCATCCCTGCCTGTGTTCCCTGGCCCGATCTTCTTCCCTCTGCTGCATGCAGACCATATGCTTCAGAATCTCCCCTGGTGGCCTCTGTGTATAATGTAACCTCTGGGGGGTAGAGGCGGACAAGGTCCCCAATGCTGGCAAGAGGTTCTGTACCCTGCATTCCAGCCAAACAATGCAGCCCCCAGTGGCAGTAGGAAGCACTGCACTTTCAAGCTCTCCCCCCCCACCACACACACATACATCAACTGTGATATTAGTGGTGGGTCAGAGGCGGCCCTGCACTGCCTGTCAGTCAGACAATCCCTCCGGGCTTGGTGTGGGCTAGTTCCAGCGCTGCTTGTTCTGATAGGATAGCAACATATGGTGCTGGTCATGGTGGCGTTCAGGAGAGCCAGCTGGTGGCCTTATGTTCGGTGTGCAGAGGAAGAGGGGCATTGCTCAGGTATCGGTTGGAGGGGCAGGGCAGCACTGCAGAGCCGGAGGTTTGCTGTGATTACAGTGGTGGTGTCCCTGGGGGGACGTCCTCATTAGCTTAGGCTGTCAACAGGTTGGCATTACCTACAGAAAAGCCAGCGGCCCTCACCCCCTCTCCATCATCCCCAAGGAGAGGGATCTGAATTAACTCTGACCTTTGGGCCTGATCCTGTATTTGGATCCTGACCCCACCCTCTGGAGCAGGATTGGGACCCCAGAATGGTGGGGGATCAGCCCTCTTTGAGTATGGTTTTATTCAGGTGTTGGTGTGGGGCTCTCTTCCTGTTTATGGGGCATCTAATAGGGGGGTGAATAAAGGTGCCTCCCCCTTGGTCAGTTACCTCATTGCTGTCTCCTGCCCCTTGTGGCTAGAGAGCATTAGTCCTGGGTATTTAGGGCAACAGCCCTGTTCTTTCAATGATGTTTGGACCCAAGGGCTGGAAGGTGGGGGGCGGGGATGGAGAACTGAGCGCAAACAAGCCATCTCAGTGGGAATGTCTAGTCTGATTGCTCCTTTGCATTGCTGGAGGATCCATTCCCTTGCATGCTCTCCAAAGAACCTCTTTGCTCCTTGGGATCCCTGCTATATCAGAGCAGGGGTCTGGTGGGAGAGCCATCCACTCCTGTGGGGTGTATGCACACCACCCGCTGCACATGAGCTCCCAGTGCAACACAGTGGCTAAGAGATCTAATGGGATGCTGGGGGGTGGGGGGGTGAGCAGGGGGATACCAACTGGGACCAGGGAGGGAATATAGCCTCTGTAGAGAACCCAGTGGGTCACTCCAGATTGGTACCAGGAGGAGAGCAGAATCCAACCCAATGTATCAGAGAGGCACAAAATGATTGTGTCAATTTGAGTAAATAAAGCATGTTGGGGGGATGGGGGACTGTACCTGTTGATGTATT
The DNA here is from genome assembly GCF_027887155.1 of Malaclemys terrapin pileata. Lineage (NCBI taxonomy): Eukaryota > Metazoa > Chordata > Testudines > Emydidae > Malaclemys > Malaclemys terrapin. Next base: position 29,997,301 of record NC_071511.1, on the reverse strand, counting down.
AACAGGGGACTCTCAAGTAGCATTAGGGAGGTATTATTACCTCTGTATGTGGCAGTGGTGCGACCGCTGTTGGAATCCTGCGTCCAGTTCTGGTGCCCACAATTCAACAAGGAGGTTGATAAATTAGAGAGGGGTCAGAGAAGAGCGAGAATGATTAAAGGGTTGGAAAACGTCCCTTAGATGGGAGACTCCATCTGTTTGGCTTAACAAAGAGAAGGTTAAGGGGTGACTTGATCCCAGTCTACATGGGGAACAAATATTTGATACTGGGCTCTTCAGTCTGGCAGCCGAAGGTTTTAACAAGAGCCAGTGGCTGGAAGTTGAAGCTGGACAAATTCAGACTGGAACTAAGGCCCAAATTTTCACCACTGAGGGGAATTCACCAGGAGAACAACTTCCCAAGGGCTGGGGTGGATTTGCCATCACTGGCAGTGTTTAAATCAAGATGGGCTGTAGTTCAGCCAGGAATTAATTCAGGGCAGGCGTGTGGCCTGTGTTAGGCAGGAGATCAGATGATCACAGTCGTCCCTTCTGGCCTGCTGGTCTATGAATTCTGGGAGCAGAGGCTCCAGAAAGTGGTCCTGGTGGAACGCAGCTGACCCAGTTCTGATGCTCCCAGTGTGGTGTGGCGCTGAGGTTAGACACAATCCTGGGGCAAACCGGCAGGGAGGTGGCATCACGTCTGTATGCAGCATCAGTGCCTGAGATGCTGCATCCAGCTCTGGGATGCGCACTTCAAAACATCACAGAGAAAGAGCCACAAGAACAAGCCAAGGAATGGGAAACCCTGAGACAGGACAGGAACCTGGTTCTATTCTCAGTTCTGACACTGATTCAGGCAGGTCCTGGGCAGGTCCCTTCGACTCTCTGTGCTCCAGTTTACCCTCCCATACTTTTTCTGTTCTTCACAGAGATGTCTAGTGGGTTAGAGAAAGGGGGACTGGGAGCTAGGACTCCTGGGTTCTATTCCTAGTTTACGGAGGGAGTGGGGCCTAGCTCGGGGCTCCCATTGCACCAGGCACTGCACAGACACGCAGTGAGAGACGGTCCCTGCCCCGAGGAGCTCTCAGTCTGACCAGACAAAGGCGTAGGTGGAGATACAGGCACAAAGCGGGAAAGGGACTTGCCCAAACAGCACGTCAGTGGCAGAGCCAGGAATAGTGGCAGAGCCAGGGGTTCTGAGTGCACTTCCCACTAGCCCACGCTGGCTCTCAATACACTCGTTTGATCCACATCACCTCTGGGGTGGTTTATACCCATTTTACACACACTGGGAAACTGAGGCACATGGAGGAGAAGAGATTTGCCCAAGTTCACTAGCAGAGCTGGGAACGGAGCCCAGGAGTCCTGACTCCCAGCCTTCCCCCCCGCTCTAACCGACTGGACCCCGCTCCCCTCACAGGGCCAGGGACAGAACCCAGGAGTCCTGACTCCCAGCCTTCCCCCCCGCTCTAAACGACTGGACCCCAAACCCCACACAGGGCCAGGGACAGAACCCATGAGTCCTGACTCCCAGCCTTCCCCCCCGCTCTCACCGACTGGACCCCACTCCCCTCACAGAGTCAGGGACAAAACCCAGGAGTCCTAACGCCCAACCACTCGACCATGCTGCCCTGTTTCCTCTAGCTCAGGCTCACCCATCTTCAGCAGCCCACTGTCCCCGAGACATAACCCTGGGAAGCTTGGGGGGGCACTGATCTCACAGGGATGATACACGTGTGCCCCATTGCCTTGGCAGAAAAGCATGAGTCAGGCAGGCATGTTGGTGGAGGGGGGAGAGAATTGAGATCTTTGTATTGAAAGATCCCTCCAGGGCAGAGAAACATCGTCCCCATGTGCCAGCTCTGCTGGAGAGCGAAATCTGTGCCCAGCACCAGGAAACCCGTCAGATCAGTGCTGGAGAAGGGGCTAGGTTGATGCCAGGCAGTGGTACCAGGGGTGGGGAGGGGGCGCATGGGCTGTGCCCCTGTGTGGGATTGATGTAACAACTGCTGAACTCCCCTCTACTCACACATGCCCCCATCAGTTCCTCTAGGGAGCGGGGGAGACTTTATTCCCCTGAGCAATGGCGGGTTGATGTACTGGTCAGACTGGGCCTTGGAGAGGCAATAGGCCATGACCCCACCTCCCAGCCCTGCCCTTCCATCTCCTTTGCCATGACCCCGCCCTTCTTCCATGGCCCTGTGCCGTGACTCTGCCCCACTCCTGTGACAAAATCTCTCCTTCAGTCAGCCCCCTCCCAGTGCCAAGCCCCTAGCCGTCCAGTGCCCACTGGCACTGCTCCTTGATGGGCAACTGGGAGGGAGGAGAGGAGGGAAAAATGCATGTGCAGTCAAGATATGGAAAGCATCCCTGCAGCTCTGTCACCAGGTTCTGGCCCTGGCCCTGCCCTTGAGGGAATCCCTGCACCTCACTTTTCCCTCATTGTGAGCTCTCTGGGACAGGGCCTGTCTCTTGGGCCGGTGTGTGTATGACGCCAGGCCTGGGGGGGCTCCAGTCTGGGACCCAGGTAGTGCCCTAATAATGGAAGCCAGAGGTCTGTGAGATCATCCAAACAGGATCTTAACTAACACATTGCCAATGGGTTTTATACTGTTGCCCATCACCCTAGTATCTGGTCTAGCATTTGTAGCAACGTTTCAGGATTCAGGTAGGATTTTAACCGCTCGGTTGCATTCCTGTTCATTTATTTTGCCGTGCAGCCGGGCCTTTAAATAAACGGCTCCTTGGTGTTCCACTGCCATAGCTCAGTTCTGGGAATTCAGTTTTTATAGGAGCTTGGCTTAATAAGTCTCTCTGTCTGCATATGAGCTGAGAATATATTGCACCACAGCCGGCACGATGGGGTCAGTCGGGGGGGATTTGATCTTAATTATATGCCCTTGACTCAGCTGGGGGAAAGAGATTCCAGGGGCCTGTAAAGGAAAATGGAGCAGGATTTTCGCTGCATGGAAATGATCCACAGATAAATCAAAGAAAAGGCTGGCACGAGAAGAGCCTGGACTGGGCAACGGGTTATTTTGCTGTCCCCAAGTGGTGGATGGGGGTCTCAAGAGACTGAGAGAAATCACAGGCTTGGGAAGTGAAAAGGGAGCTAAATGTTCCAGACGTGGGGCTAGCCGGCTTGAAGGAGGACTTGGGGATGCAGCGTAGGTTAGGGCTGGAGTGTGGGAGTCAGGAGTCCTGGGTTCTATTCCTGCCACTGGAAGGGGCGTGGTGGTTAGTGCAGTGGGGTGGGAAGTCAGAACTCCTGGATTCTATTCCCAGCACCAGGAGAGTGGTCTAGTGGTTTGAGCTGGGAAGGGCCAGGAATCAGGCCTCCTGGCTATACCACTGACCTGCTGTGTCACCTTGGGCAAGTCCCTTCCCCCATCTGTGCCTCAGTTCCCACCCACCCCCCCCATTTGTCTGTTCAGACTGTGTGTCTGGGCAGTGCCCAGTACAATGAGAGCCCCAATGATGTTGGGGATCCATGCAGCGGCTGATCTCAGGCAGGATCTCTAGATGCTATTAAGATAATCGTCGTAAGAGAGATCATGTTGTCCCATGTGCCTGACCTGCTCAGGGGACTCTGGGGGCTGTTCCGAGCCAGGAAGGTTGTGTTGATGCTTTGTGGCAAGGCGCTGTATTTACACATGCCGCTCTGACAGCTTGTTAATTTCTCCCTCTTGCCTGGTCGCATCTGCTTAGGATTCTAGCATGACTGGGGACACCTCGTGAATATTCAGCGCCCATTTCGGCTTTGGATAAATCCTTAGCTAAAATGATCCCCTGAGAAATCAGCCTTTTCCCTTCCCCCCAGCTAGAGAGGTGCCGTTCTAGGCCCCCCCGCCCCCACCTCCTGCAGCTGACCCTGCTGTTCCAGAGGAAATGGCAGGTGCTTTCTGCTTTTTGGAATACAGTCTTTTTCCCTCTGCAAAGGGCCCAGAGTCCTCCTGGGTTTCTTAGGCTGTGTCAGGCTGTGAGGTGTTGAGGTCCTAGCGTGTAGGGGCCGGACTGGGGCTCAGGACCCCCTGGGTTCTATTCTCAGCTGCAGGAGGAGAGAGAGCCACTAGACTTCACACCCCTCCCAGAGCTAAGAATGGGACCCAGGAGTCCTGACAGTTCTCCCTACTCTAACCCACTAGATCTCCCTCCCCTCCCAGAGCTAGGCTAGAACCCAGATATCTGAACCTCCATTGTGCTCCACCTGTGCTGTAACCATTAGACCCCCCCCCACTCCCCTCCCCAAGAATAGAACCCAGGAGTCCTGACAACGTCCCCCTGCGCTAACGTATCAGAGCTCACATCCCTCCCATACTTGGGAATGGAACCCAGGAGCCCTGGCTCCCAGCCCTCCCCCTGCTCTAACCACTAGCCCCCACTCCCTTCCCAAAGCTGGGAATAGAACCCCCATGTCCTGACTTCTGATCACTAGACCGCACTTCCCCCAAGCTGCCCTGGCGCACCTATCTGACCTTTGAACCCCTGGGGGTCGGTGGGCTCAGTTTGTAACTAGCAGAAGGCAACCTGCAGCCTGGCTCTGGAAAAGGAGGGATCCAGACACTGCGTCAGTTCCCTGGCAAGCTGATAGCACCCGCCTGTGCCCCCAGGCCATGTCGCTATCACGTGGGCAGGGGGATCCGTCACTGGCAGGATAGGATAGGGAGGAAGGGGTTACGCTGCACCCAGGGCTTCTGTGCCTCCAGCCTCAATTACCATGTCCCCTCCCTAAGTCACCAGCTCAGGATTCCCACATCCCCCTCCCCCGTAGGGTTAAGAGGCCTGAGATGCCAGAAGGAACTTGCCCCATCTTCCGCCCACAGCTGGGCAAACTTGGCAGTGCTGCCCGGCTCCCCGCTCCCCCTCCACAAGCCATGGCAGCAGTGGGCTCCTCAGAACAGCCTTCCCCTCCTCCCCTGGGCCTGGTGCCTCCAGAGCATGGCCTCCACTGCTGTGACACACATTTCCCAGGCCCTGGCAGGGGCCCAAATGGCACAGGGGTCAATAGCCTGGCCCAGCTCCCGTGGCTTCCAGGCAAAAGAGTTAGGGGGCGGGAAGGTGCGGGAGAGCATCAGCTGAAATGTGCTCTGCGTGCCAGCCTCTGCTATTGATCTAGACAGCAATAAAGGCAGGAGAGTGGAGCTCAGGGAGCCGGGCACGGCTGGCAGCTTTGCTGAGCCGTGGGCATGGGGACTAGGCTGCCGCAGGTTTCTTCTGGCATCTCAGAGCCCTTAACCCCATGTATCCCGCTCTTTAAGGCAGGACAGGGCCCAAGCAAGCATCCCTGGGTCACCTTGACAATCTTAATTGGGAGGCAGGATTGGCTAATGGATTGGGGGCTGGGCTAGACTGCTGCACACCCCAGGTTCTCTTCCTAGCTCTGGGAGGGGAGTGGGGGCTAGTGGGCTAAACCAGGGGGCCAGGATCAGGATTCCTGGGTTCTCTTCAGCTCTGGGAGAGGATTGTCATCTAGTAATTGGTGGGGGGTTAAGTTATTTAGCCTAGCAGGGCCTCAGTTTCCCAGTCTTTATACTGGGGGTAATACCAACCTCCTAGGGGTGTTGTGACAATAAATACATTGTGGTTACAAGGTGCCCAGATACTGTAATGATGGGGCTGGATAAGGACGATGGATAGATAGATTAGGGTAGGTTGGCTGATTGATTGATTTGGGTGAGAGGGGAAACAGGCACCAAGAGGGACAGAAACTTGCCCAAGGTCAGTGGGAGAGCCCAGAATACCTCCCAGGTGCCCTGAGTCTTGGTGTGCTGCTCTATCTACTAGCCCACACTGCCTGCTTTAAAAGTATGATTGAGAGCCAGGACACCCACCCGGCCCGCCTACCTCAGACACCTTGCTAGAGAACACAGACACACACACCCCCTGGTAGTGAGATCTCTAAGATACGCACATCCACCTTGCTAGAGATTGCTCACACCTCCCCTCCCTCTGCTCCATAACTCACCCTTCTCCTCTCGCCGACAGCCTGTGCCGTTTGTATTGTTTGTTCAGTCCACGCGCTGGCGCGTCCCCCGATCCGTCTTGATCACGGCACGGTTGGCTGGCACCATCTGGCCTGTTAGCACTAAATTACCCCTCCTCGTATACCAATATGTTTAGTTCGGGGCCGTCCCATCCCGTGCGCCCAGTGATTTCTCACTGTCTCACTTTGCAGGCAGTTCGCAATCTCGCCGGGCTGTAGTGACTGCTTTGCCCAGGTGGGTACATAGGCTGGCACTGGCAACTGGGGAAACAGACTCCTCTCTGTACCCATTAAAGCCCACCCCTGGCTTTCTTTGTATCTCCTGAATCTTTCTAGCTTAGGAACTAGACTTCCATAAGGGAACAGGAATCAGGCTTGGGGATGGGTTGAGTGAAAGGTCCTGTGGTCTAGTGGGTAGCATGGTCCAGTGGGAGTCGGGATTCCAAGGTTCCATTCCTGGTGCTGCCTGACCTGTGAGACCTTGGCTAAGTCCCGTCCCCACTCTGTGCCTCAGTTTCCCTTCCTAAACTTTGTTTAGCTATTCAGGACAGGGATTGCCTTTCACTATGTGTCTGTGCAGCACCTAGCACAGCGAGGGCCTCAAGCTCGGTCGAGGTCTGTACAGCACTTGGCCAGAGGCTCATTGCAGATGACCAGAGACACGCAGCCCTTGACCCCCTGTGGTCATAAAAAACATACTGGGGCATTTTTCCCACCACTTGATGATTATAGTAGCTCCTAGGGGCTCCCACTGAGATCAGGAGTCTCAGGTGCTGTACAGACCCTGACTGAGACTGAGGCCCCCATGCTGCACATGGACCCCCATGGACACAGTCACTGTCACTGCCCCCAAGAATGTACATTCTAGACAGACAAGGGGCAGGAGAAGAATCGGAGGCACAAGGTCAATGGCAGAGCTAGGACTAGAACTCAGGTCTATTGCTCAATGCCTAGGGCCCAACCTACTGACTCACTCTGCTCCTTCATAGCCCCTGTTGAGTTTGCAGGCTGGAGTCCTGACAGCTAGTATTCTGAGGCAGTCAGCAGGTGGTGCTGTTGCACATTGTCTCACAAGTTCCCAGCGTGCCAGCGGGGTCCAGTCTTTGAACAAATGCCACGTTGTTGTTAGTTTGATGGTGCTTTTCCTTCTTGTGGGGAGCTACTGCAAGCAGTTGGAGAGTTGCTCCCTGCTTGAATCTCCTTAATGAGATTCAGTCGATCCCTGGGAGTCAGGCACTGGTGTATAGGCAGAGATATCTGAGAGAAGGGATCGTGCATGCCATGTGCAACCACTTCTGTCCCAGGACTGCTGTGTATAGTCTAAATAAACTAGCAACACTAACCGTGTTCCCCCAGACTTCACTGATTGCTCCTTCGATGGGAAACTGACCTGCAGATCCTCTAAATCTGCTACTGCTTGGCCGTGGGGGTGCGAGATGATTGCTGGTATTTCTCTACGTTTTGATGGAAGAAAGGATCAGAGCCCCATTATGCCAGGCACTGCACAGATCTGAGTCCACTCCTGACTAATGGCAGCCCCATGCTGTCTACAAGCTGTTTTACCTCCCCCCAATCAGATGACCATGCAAAGCAAGGTGGAAAATTGGAACATGATGTAACTCAGGGCAAGCATTTATGAGAGAGGTTTGGTGATGGGAAACTGGGCTGAGACCCACATGGAGTGGATGGAATTGATTTTTAGTCACTATATCTCTGAGCCATCTGGTCCCCTGACCTGGATCCAGATAGGAGGGAGCACCCTCTAGAGGGGAGAGGCCCCATGTCTCATTCCCTGCCACCTGAGCCAGCCAGTTCCCCTGCCCTGGGGTTGGAACGGAGCCAATGCCCCCTAGAGGGGGAAGGCCCCCTATCCCATTTCCTATCCCCACTTAACATCACAGCTCTCTTACCCTCTGCCTCTATTTCTGCCTGTCTCCCCCTCTCCTTCAAAGCCAAGGAGTGCTCTGAAGCCATAAGGGGATCTCAGCTATTGAATCTGACAGCTACTGTCAGGCTGCCTACAACCTGCAGTCACTTCCCCTGTAGATATACAACCCATTGCATTGATGGCCTGCGGAGGGGATCCCAGTTCCTGACACCCCATGATCAGCCATGAATTACGTCCACGGGTTGCTGGCGCATCGTGTTTCCAGCCCATAATTCACCTGAGGCACCTGCCAGCAGCGTCAGTTGCAGGGGGATTCCAATCACATGTCAGATCTAGCTGGGATTGCCCTATACAGGGAGTTTATTGTGATCCTGAGGTATTGTTTGTATTGCGGACGTGACACGGACCAGGGCCCCCTTGTGCCAGGCTCTGTACAAACACAGAACAGAAAGACAGCGCCTGCCCTAATGAGCTTCCAATATAAGGCAAAGACAAGAGACGACCGGTGGATACAGACAGACGGGGGAGCCCAAGGAAACAATGGCCCAGCACTGGGCAGCAGGACGGGCAGCGGTCTCTGCATGCCAGCAGCCTAACCACTAATTGTTTGTAGGCTTCACGGCACAGGAGAGTATGAAGGAGGCCAGTGAGGCTGTTTGCAGCTCCTCCCAAGTGTGCAAAGCAGCCTGGGGAAAAGCACAAAGGGGCTTGATTGTAAATCAAGTGGGCGCTGGAGGCCGGCACCTCGGGCTGATCGGAGGTGGGAGCTGACATCTCAGGAGTGAAGGAGAGCTGATGGGTTGGGTGGAGATTGGCCCCTTGAAAGGGAAGAGGAGTGGGTTATGTTTGGTGTGATGGAGAAGGGGGAGCAGTGGAGGGATGCAGGAAGAGGGGGGGACAGGCTCAAAGTGATTGGCTGGGAGGATGATCTTTGCAGCCACCTGCTGAATGGACATGAGCAAGGCAAGTTGGGAACAGCAGGGGTGTTGCAGTAACCGAGATACAAGAGGAGGAGCGTTTACCATGTTCCCTTCAGTCCCCGTCCTCCACCGAGAAAGCAGCTCCACCCCATTCCAGTTCCCTTCTGGGCTCTTTTCCCTGGCACAGGCATGCATGCAAACACACACACACACACACGCTCATTTCAGCCACCTGAGACCACCCCAGGGCCCAGTGTAACTTGGAAAACATTGGAGCTAGAAGCAAATGGGGGTGGAGATCCCAGCAGCATGGAGCTCTAGTAAATGCCTGAGGCATCGTGTATTAAGATCACGTCATTCTGAGTCCCTTCATGTCTCATCTTCCAGTTTAAGAGTCTGCTTGACTCTCGATCCTGACAGTACTTTGGGGATTGTATCTGCTTGTCCTGGAACACTAGGCACACAGCATGCCGCTTGGATGATTATTCCAGTGGCACCTAAAGGCCCCAACCAAGACCGGGCTCCTGTTCTGCCAGGTACCATACAGGTACACAGTGAGAAATAGTCCCTGCTTCAAAGAGCTCGCAGTCTAAACAACTGGTGGGAAAGGAAACTGAGGCACTGATAGGGGAAGTGATTTGCCCAAGGTCGGTGGCAGAGCTGGGAATAGAACCCAGGTGTCCTGACTCCCAGTCTAATGCTCTATCTACTAGATCGCACTCCTTCTCTCATACATAGCCTCTCTGGCTGAGTAATTCTAGATTATATTATTCTAAGAGCAGCTGTGGCTGATCCTGGTGGATTATGTGGTACTTCCTTCCTCCTCTTTATTCTGCAGTTAGTTATCACTAAGGTGTTTCCTTTCTCCCAGGGAGCAAACGGGACAGAGAGATATTCCCCAGGCCGGGGGAGTGAGGGGACTTTAGGGAGTGGGCAGTTTGGCCTCAGATATTATCAGCCACATCAGCTAGGGCTGGGTGTTAATAATTCTTCCTGATTGGTCCTGGGCTGGGCAGCAGAGGGGGAAGGCAAATTGATTGGGCACCTCGGAGTGAATGGCTAGTGAAGTTCTAACCCAGATCCACACAGCTGGGAATTAGTCCTGCAGGGAGGATTTGCCAAGGGAGCAGGGTGTGAACAGATCAGTAGGAGGCGCTCTCCCATCACAGTCAGTGCTATCCCCACTGCCCTAGTGTGGCACCAGGGGGCACTGTGCTGCAGGGAGCAGGGTGGGGGCTCAGTAGGGGGCGCTGTGCTACAGGGAGCAGGGTGGGGGCTCAGTAGGGGGCGCTCTCCCCTTGCAGTGAGTGCTGACCCTGATGCCTCAGGGTAAAGCTAGGGAGCTCTGGGCTGCATGTCAGATAAGATATACATTGAAGTTTTGCCCAGTTGTCGTTATTAATGATCCTTTAGGATTTTTCACAGTGTTTGGGCTGTAAACCCAGGTGCCCAAGCCAAATTCCCACTCTGAAGATCCCACGCTGTCTTCCTAAATCCCCAGGGCATTTTCAACTGGACAAAGGACTCTGCTTCACTTCCTAGGCTAAATTATTGTGCAATGTAACAAGTGTCACAATAAAACAGACTTTCACCCCACCCCAGAGTCAGCTGCATCTCAGACCAGGCAAGGGATCCCTGTATGAACAGCCTCCATGCCCCACCCCAGAGGTGGTGCATCTCAGCTCTGGGCGAGGGATTCTTGGGTAAACAGTTTCTGTGCCCAATCCTAGTTCTATCAGCAGGGAAGTGTGGTCTAGTGGCTAGAGGGGCTGAAGTCAGGGCTCCTGGGTTCTAGCTATGATTCTGGGAGGGGCGTGGGGTCTGATCTTCTGAGTCGGAAGGGACTGGGAGCCAGGACTTCTGGGTTATATCTGTGCTGAGAGTGGTGTCTAGGGGTTAGAGCAAGAAGGGCTGGAAATCAGGATTGCTGGGCTCTGTTCTTGCTTTTGGGAGGGGAGGGGAGGGGGGTCCAGTAGTTAGAGTAGGCAGGGAGAGGTCTGTGAGCAAGGACTCCTGGGTTCTTTCCCCAGCTGTGGGGGGGGAGTGGGGTCTAGTCATTAGAGCAAGGGGCTGGGCATCAGGTCTCCTGGGGTCTGTCCCCAGCTGTGGGAGGGAAGTGGGGCCTGATGGTTGATGTACACATTGTCCCAGCTGTCTAAGCACTATAGGCAGCTTTTCTCCCCCTTTCAATATCCATCCCTTATTCCTGAGGAGCCGCCTTACAAACCCAAACTGGCAGTGAATCAAATCCAACCCTCCTTGACCCCCAAGAGCAACCTCTTCCCCGGGGGCAGTGGAGGAGGGGCTGAACTGTCCGGCAGCGGAGTTAATTAAAACCCAGCCTTTCCCAAAGACCACCTCATTAAACCATGCCATGGGGAGGAGGGCTTAGCCACGGTGCTTCATTAGAGTGGGCTAATTGGGCCTGGAGGGACAGCTAGCCGAGGCACTGCAGAGCTGGGGGTGAAGAAGGGGGTAGGGCTGGCGCCTCCAGCCCCAAAGGATTCTGGGATCAGCTCCTAGGCATGGCCAATTTGGGGTTCCCAGCCCCGCCACCCGAGGGGTGAACTGAGGCGCCGTGCTGTTCTTGGAGTTGAAAGAGTTGATATAAGCAAAAGTCACTGAGTGACATGGAGGAATGGCTGGGGGTGAGTCTCAGGGCTAGGATATCCCAGAGGTTGAGCTGGCTGGATGATCAGAATCCTCAAATCCTACTCTAACCACTAGACACCACTCCCCTCTTAGAGCTGCGGGTAGAACCCAGGAGTCCTGGCTTCCAGCCTCCCTGCTGTAATCACTAGTCACCACTCTCCTTCCAGAGCCACAGAACGGTCCTTTCTGGCCTTGAAATCAATGACTCAAGCTGGAGAGGCAGTGTGGGTAGAGCAGAGGGAGCTGAGATTCAGGACTCCTGGGTTCTATCCTAGCTCAGAGAGAGGAGTGAGGCTAGTGGTTAGAGATGGTGGGTTGTAGGGCGCTGGGAGTCAAGACTCGTGTGTTCTATCCCCAGATCTGGCCTGGTGGGTGATCTTGGTCAAGTCCCACCCCAGCTGTGTGCCTCAGTTTCCCCTCTGCATTAGAGCTCAGAGAGGCGCAGAGCAGACTACTGTCATTCATGGGACCCGCCCACGGTGCTGACAGGCTGGAGAGGGAGCAAAAAGGTGGGAGTGCCCCCTGCAGGGCGCCATGCTGCAGGCCCTCCCACTGGGATTGCAGAGTGAGGGGAGGGGGATAGCTGAGCCCACAGTATCAATGGGCTGGCTGGGATCCCATCCCCCCACACCCTGCAAAGCACAGCCGGCTCTCCCGCCTATCCTGTCCTGGTGCCAGTGGAGTCAGACAGCAGGAGCCTGTCATGGGGAATGGGCCCAGGGAATCGTAACTACATCTCACACGTCACAACCACCTGGGGAAACTGAGGCACAGATGAGAACCCAGGAATCCAGGCTCCCAGCTCCCCCTGTACCAACCACTAGACCCCACTCCTGAGTACCCCCTCCCCGAGGAGGCTGGCTGTGTATTTTGTGGACAGAAGCTCAGGTGAGGATCTGTGTAGTGTCTTGACAGATGAGGCTATTTTTAAACATGTGGGGGGAGCCCCGGGCTTGAATAGCCAGGGGCTGCGGATCAGGATTGAGGGACACCGGCAGAGCTGTGGAGTGGGCCAAGGAAGCCCAGGCTGGGATAGCAGGGACTGCAGGCTTAGCTTGAGGGGCATTGGCAAATCGGGGAGGGGGGACAGAGTTTGAGTGGCAGGGGGGTGCGGGTTGGGATTGAGGGACCTGTAGTTTGTTTAGGCCTGGCACAGTTCTCCCCATGTGACCCCAGCACAACTCACTCCAGATGCTGCCACACGCAGCTGCAATTCCTCTGAGTTTATCCACAGCCCACGGGGCTCCGAGACCTTGTTCCCTGCTGATGATCTGTGCTAGTGATGCATGAGCCAAAGCGAGTGTGTACACGTAGCAGAAAACCGCTCCAGTGGAGCTGAGCTAGCTGGGGGCTGTGGGTCGGGACTGAGGGGCACCAGCAGAGCTGCAGGGGGGATCCCAGGGCTGGGATAGCAGGGGACTGCAGGTCAAGATTGAGGGGCATCAGTGGGACTGAGCAGGGAGCCCAGGCTGGGATAACAGGAGGCTGTGGGTTGGGATTAAGAGGCACTGGCAGAGCTGGGGGGTGGGAGCCCAGGGCTGGGACAGCATGTCACGCCCATATTACAAACTTATGTGGGTTAAAATGCAATTGTCCAGGAGCCCTCCCCTGTCTGTGTGTGGTGATGGCTTACAATGCTCCCCTTGCTGTTGCCCCAAAGAGTTGCCATTGGCTAATCAAAGGGCGGGTGGGGAACAGAGACCCAAAGAAGGGAAGCGACTTGCCCAGGGTCACCCAGCAGGTCTGGGCACTGAACCTGCCCCTGCTTGCCAGGAATAGAACCCAGGAATCCTGACTCCTAACACCCCCATCCTTACCATTAGGCCTCTGTTCCCCTTCTCCTCCCATAGCCAGGAACAGAACCCAGGAGTCCTGACTCTAACCCCTCTCCCCACTGCTCTAACCACTAGATCCCACTCTCCCCTCCCTGAGCCAGGAATAGAATCCAGGATTCCCCCTCCAGCGCCGTTTCCAGCATTCCCTCTTGCTGGGCACCACAGCTAGGCATGGCACATGCCCCTTCTTCGCCATTCCCACAAGTGGGGGCATCTTGACGTCCTCAATGTGCAGAGCCCTGTTCACCTCTGTGCCACCCCAACCCCCCCGAGCCTGCCTGCCAGTCAGGGACTTTGCACCCCCAGTGACCCCGAATGGATTTTGATGTGACTGGCATCTGTGCCAACCAGGGCTTGTCCCCACGCTGCTGTGGTGCTGCATTATTGATCCATGCTGCAGCCTGTTAGAGAGTCTCAGGGGGACATCAGTCCTTTCCACGCAGCCTTCGGTTGAGAGAGATCCATTGGCATCTGGCTTATCCCTGCAGGGCTGGGAAGGGAGAGGACTGGCGTGTGGGGGCTGATTTGTAAGGACGCTGAGCGTCTGGCGACTCCAGATTCTGCTGGAACCTGTTCTCTGCCCCATGCTGTTCAATGACTTTATCGGCAATCTGGAGGTCAGCATAAAACTGCTGCTGATCAGATTGGCGGGTGGCACATCGCTGCAATAAATAACGCAGAGGACAGGGCAGTTCTCCAGGGGTCTCTGGGCTGCTGGGCCATTCGAAACACCATGCGCTTTAATGCCGCCAAAGGCAACAAGGTCAGACATCGAAGGGACGCAAGCTGTGCTGTAGAACGGGGACTGTATCCCAGAGAGCCGTGTCTCCAGGCAGGGTTCAGGGGTCATAGAGGACAAGCTACTGACCGTGAGCTCCCCGTGCGACCCTTGGCTGAGTAGACAGAGGAGTAGGGAGTAGGAGCAGGGAGGGGATTTTACCTCTGCATATGGCACGGGGGAGACCTGTCCTAGGATGGTGCGGCCACTTCTGGGGGCCGGGTGTTAGAAAGGGTGTTGAACAATAGGAGAGGGGGCAGAAAAGAGCCACAAAAATGATTCGAGAGCTGGAAAAAAGCCTGCCAGTGAGAGACAGAGGCCGTTGCCGAGTCGATACTGGCAGAGCCCCCTAGTGCAGACACAGCGTCCGTCGACAGAAGGAGCCCCGCATCCCTGAAGCACTTTTCCATGGCCCCCGCTGCGTCTGCCCTGGAGGTTTTGTCACCACCGCTGTGGGTCAGAGGCGTGGTTTTTTCCCACCCGGCCAACGTAGCTAGACTGATCTAACTTGGAGTTGGCCTACACTTAAATCTGTTTAACTTCCTGTAATAAAGCTCAAGAGGCAGCTTGATTATGGTGTCTAAACACTTAACACTCTTTAATCTAACGGACAGAGGCCGAACATGAACCAGTGGCTAGAGGATAAAGCCAGAGACCTTCCACTGAGGAATAACGCCCCCGTGTTTCAGTGTGGGTGAAGATCCATTGGAACAAAATCCCCAGGGAAGGGGTGGATTCTCCATCTTGATGGCTTCAAACCCCAAGTGGGAGATGCTTTAGTCAAACCCAAGTTATGGGGCTCCATGCAGGGATAACTGGGTGACAATCTCTGGTCTGGGCCATGCAGGACTTCAGCTTAGATGGTCTGAGGGGCCCTTCTGGACTTAAAGTCTGTGAATCTCTGAAATGGATGGGCTGAATGCAAACTCCAAGGAGGGGACTATGTAGCAGGGTGCGCAGTGGGAGTGGAGAAAGGGATGACATGAACAATGGGGAACCTGGCTGGGGAGCATCTCCACCTTGAGACCTGTCCCTGTGGGAAACCAGCTTGTGGGCTGTCTGACGAAAGGGCAGGGTTTTGAAACACCTTGAGATCTCCACACAAGGTCTGATACCCCTGTAAATTGCCATGCAGGACGGGGGGCTGGGGTGGAGTCTGTGGTACAAATGTGGGGCTGTTTGCTCACGGAGTTTCCAGTTTACAGCCCCTCACCAATGATGTGATGTTCAAGTTTGCTGACTTATTTTGCACAGAGCTAGGGTGTTAAATAGAAGCCGGTAGCTACATTTACCCATCTCCTTGGACAGACCTAGAAATCATCTAGTGTCCCAAAGCAGGAAGTAGCCCTGAAACAGACATGATCACAATGGCAAATGGACTGTGGTTTTTGATTGCTGGCTGAGTGGTTTCAGCCACCAGTTTTCCATCTCCGGAAGGGTCCATGTTGCTAATCAGCATCCTCTAGTCCCTTTTAATTCATTTTTTTTATTTATATACTGAAGTATTAGGCCAGGCATAACGCTAATAACTAGGGGACCGTCTCCCACTAGAAGCTAAGAAGCCCAGAATGTAAACAGAACCTGGATGGGTTTTTAATAATGTCACGTGTTTGGTAAGACAATCTTGCGATTTCTCTCAGCCTGATGATTTTTGGAGCATCTGGGACAAGGAAACTGATGATGGCAGCACTGCCTTGCGGTCACTCTAGTGGACTGAGACTCAGGAGACCTGAGTTCTAGTCCTGACTCAACCACTGGCCTGCTGGGTGGCACTGAGCAAGTCACATTCCCTCTCCGTGCCTCAGTTTTCCCACCTGTTCAATGGGAATGATGATTCTGACCTCCTTTGTAAAGCGCTTGGCGATCTAGGGATGAAAAGAGCGAGGGATTGTTATACTAGTAGCTGAAAGCCCAGGCCATCACACAGATATGGTAGCTGGGCCAAGTAATTCACCAGCTGGGCAATCTCCCTCCTTCAATTAGTGAAATTGTTGCATGCAAATTAGCTGTAGAGCAAGGGTGGTGATTGGTTGAGTTACCTCTGATCTCACAATGGTCTAGAACTCTTAGTATGGCGTGGATACATGCCTTATTGTGGCTGTTACACCACATTTGTCACGTCAGAATGGCTGAGAACTTAAAAACTGGATGGTAGCAGGCTGCAAAGCCCGGTGATCATTGAACCTGGTGATATTCTGAAGCAGAAGAGCTCTCAGCCATGCTTGTAGCTGCTTCCATCCCTTCACACTGACTCCACAGACAGTCTAGGCCTCCGACTGACACTCAGACAGGTGACAATCCTGGAATCTTATTGTACAGGAGCACACTTTGTCTAGCTTGGTGTTTGTAGCTCTGTCTTCCCTTGTCTAGAGAAAACCACAATCATTCGTGTCTGGGACAAAGACTCGATTCCCGTGCACATTCTCCCTCACTGGAGTCTCTGTATCAAGATCGGACGTTCCAAAGCTGTGCTGTAGCTCAACCAGCAGATTTGGGCTGGAGGCAGGAATGGCTGTGGGAGATCCTGGGTTATATAGACCAGACAAGATGGGCAAAGGGCACTTCTGGCCTTGAAACCTATGAATTCTGCAGGGAACGCCCATTGGCTTTTTGGGAATCTGCCCATCAGCTTCAGGCTGGGATGTGCAGACCCTTAATGCCTCAAACCCACTGATCTGGGCACCTGCATTCCTGAGCCTTCTTTGACAGCCCAGTCTGAGTCTCTCCCCTAGCCCTGCAGCTTTGCAATCTAACCCCCACCCGTCTGCCAGGCTCCTTCCCCTCCCTCCCCCCGGCCTGGCCGAGCTCACTTGGGCCAAGGCCACAGAATTGGGTTTCATTAAGGACCCCACACCGGCTGGGGAAAGTCAGCACCACACCTGTGAGTCATCCCCAAACACAGCCCTCCATGTCTATGACCCATCCATCCATCCCTCTCCACCTCCCTGCCTTCCATCCATCCATCTCCCTCCCCCTCCTTCCTTTCAACACCCTTCCAGCCAGCCATCCACTTCCGTACCCCCGCACCCCTCGATCCATCCATCCCCCTCCACCTCCCTACCCCTCGATCCAGCCAGCCATCCCCCTCCACCTCCCTGTCCTCCATCCATCTCTCTCTCCCCTCCCTCCTTTCAACACCCCTCCAGCCAGCCATCCTCCTTCACCTCCTTACCTCCCACCCCCAATCCATCCATCCCCCACCTCCCTACCCCCCACACCCCTCAATCCATCCATCCCCCTCCACCTCCCTGCCCTCCATCCATCTCCCTCCCCCTCCCTCCTTTCAACACCCCTCCAGCCAGCCATCCCCCTCCACCTCCTTACTCCCCACCCCTAATTCATCCATCCCCCACCTCCCTACCCCCCACACCCCTCAATCCATCCATCCCCCTCCACCTCCCTGCCCTCCATCCATCTCCCTCCCCCTCCCTCCTTTCAACACCCCTCCAGCAAGCCATCCCCCTCCACCTCCCCACCCCCCACCCCTCAATCCATCCATCCCTCTCCCTCCTTTTAACACCCCTCCAGCCAGCCATCCACCTCCTTACCTCCCCACCCCTCGATCCATCCATCCCCCTCCACCTCCCTACCCCTCACACCCCTCAATCCACCCCTCTATCCATCCATCCTCCCACCTCCCTACACCCCTCTATCTATCCATGCCCATACCTCCCCTACCCCAATTTCTTTACTCCTTCCCTGACCAGCCGTCTCATCCCCAGCTCCCCTTCCATTCTGCTTCCTGCTCCCAATTTCTTACTCAGTCAGATTCCACCCCCTGGCGGAGCCCATTTAACCCTGCTCCCCGCCCCTCCCCTGTTATCATCAGTGCCTGGCTTTTATCTTCCCTTGTGCTCCAAAGAGCACCTGGAAGGTGGGAGAGCCAACGCAGAGGCCTGGCACCCTGGGGATAGGGGTGCTCTGAGTGTGGCGGGTTTCTGAGTGCAGGTGACTGCTATAGGGTCTGAGGGTGTCCCATGCCGGGCACCGCTCCTATGCTGGGCAATGGCACCGGTGCTACAGGCCCAGACCCAAGGCCCGAGCTCCTGGAGTCAGGTGATTGTGGTAGGATCACCGCTCCCAGGCGTTGTTGAGGAGAAGAGGTGACCCAGGTGTGACCAGTGCCTGCCTGAGTCTGCTGAGAGCCTGAGCCAATTGCTCTGAGAGGGGGAGCTACCCCGAGTGTAACCACCACAATGACACCAGCCTGAGTCTGCCGAGAGCCTGAGCTGATCGCTCTGAGGGGAGGGGCACTGTCCCAAGTGCACGTGCACCTTTGGGATCTCACGGGGGAGGGAGGAGTTAATGATCTCTCTAGGGAGGAGGGTGCATCTCTTCCACAGCAAGACGCTCTCACCTTGCCATCCCCAGCTACGCTGCGCCCAGTAAATCTTTCACTTTCAAGGCTACAGGCTCTTTAATGTGGCTGTTGTTGCCGTGGTAATTCTTGTTGTGTAGAAATGTCAAGGTCTGGAGCTGCAGCTCTCAGTCCAGCTCCCCACAGCCCCTCCCCCCATCCCAGCTCCCCACAATCTCATGCCCTTGCCAGGCACCCAGTGCGGGTTGGCGACCCATAACATCACACCACACACACACATGCTCAGGGCAGCTCTCCCTTCTCAGGGCATGGGCTCGGGCTCCTGGCACATCGCCACGTCAGTTACACATGGTTACAGGCAGAGTTGCTGCAGCGGGCTGTTAATCCAGGGATCCCCCACCGGGTGCAGAGATGCAGCAGCCTCTGGAGTGGGGCACAGGGGCTGTTTATACCGGGCTCCCTCGCCCAGTGCTCACAAACCTATCTCGGCTGCTCTCCGTCCATTGCCAGACCTCGACCCCTCAATGACTCAGGTTTACTTATTTATTTAGGCAAATGATTTTAAAAACAAAACCAAAACATAAAATACTTGGTACCGATTCCCCGTCCAGTCTGGCACTGATTTCCTGTCCAGCCCCCAGCCCAGTACCAATTCCCCATCCAGGTGCACACTCTGTGATCCACTTTTTATTCTCCTTCGGGCCCCCTCTCCAATCCAAGGCCCATCCCCCTCTCTGATTCAGGGCCCATCCCCCATCCAGGCCCCTCTCCAATCCAGCGCTCATTCCCCATCCAGGCCCCTCTCCTATCCAGGGCCCATCCCCCTCTTCAATCCAGAGCCCATCCCCCATCCAGGCCCTTCTCCTATCCAGGACCCCTGGCCCATCCCCCATCCAGGCCCCTCTCTCATCCAGGGCCCATCCCCCATCCGGGCCCCTCTTCAATCCAGAGCCTACTCCTTGTCCAGGCACCCCGTCTCGGATCTGGGGCCCATTCCCTGTAAAGGACCCCCCTTCTCCGTTCTAGTAACAGTCTCCCATCCAAGCCCACCCCCTCTCTGATCTGGTACTGATAGCCTGTCCAGGCCCCCCTTCTCTGATCCAGTACCGATTCCCCCCCTAACTCTCCTTTTCCAGTCTGTGTGTCTCACACCATATGCATCAAGGTGGGGGTGCCAGCAGGAAGAGCCAGGGGTTTCCAGACATTCCCTGCCCCTGATGTCGAGTCAAACCAAGTCCAATGGCAAAACCCAAACCCACGCTCAGCCATGTGGGGTTCTGTGTCTCGCCAACTGGGCACTCTCTCTGGGGAAAATCCAGCGTCAGAGAAGGTGCTGCTATGCTGGCCCTGGCCTGGTGGTGTCAGACCTGGGGTCACTGCGTCAGATCAGGGGTCACCGCACTGGCTCAAGTGTTGCCGGGTCGGATGTGAGTTTGCCACATTGGCTGGAGTGTCACCGGCTCAGAGAGGTGGCTGCCGGGGTGGTTTGCGCATTGCCATGTCCAGTCAGCTGTCACCACATCCAGTGGAGTGTCACCGTGTCAGCTCTGAGGCCCTCCTCGCCCGGCTCAGCTGTCCCCTCCCCGGCGTTCAGCCGGCTGCTCCAGTGCGGTGAGCTCCCGCCCACCAGGGTCATACCACGCTCTCCTCCAGCTCCTCCGCGCTGGCGAAAGCCCCGCCCCTCTTGCCCTCCCCCTCAGCCGCGCAGCTGGCCAGCATCCCGTGCACTGACTGGCTGCGCTTAGTCCACATGATGCTCAGGCGCTTGGCATAACCATAGCAGGCGCTGGCGGAGATCTCCCCCATGTCCAACGAGCAGCTCCGCTTGGCTTTGGAGGTCCCCAGGTCCGGCGGGTCCCCCTGGCACGCCACCACCCCCTCTGCCGTCCTGCGCTCTGGTGCCTCCTGCCGGGCGGGCTTGCCCCTCGCCCTCCGGCGCTGCGCCTTCGGCCCACGCCCCCTCTGCAGCAGCATCCCGTTGGGCACCCCCGGCTGCCCGCCGTTGGTCTGTGAGTACATGTTGGAGACTTTGGGCATGCCAGAGTGGACGCTGCCACAGATCTTATACTTCACCATCATGACCACAGTGAAAACCAGCAGGGTCACCACGATAATGCCCCCCACAATGACCGTCAGAGTGCCCCCCAGGAAGTGGGCGTGGAGCGAGTGGCAGTCTGGGTACGCCTCCTGCGTGGAGAACTGGGCACAGCCCAGCAGGCGCGTTGCAGCCAGAGAGGTGGCCACGTCGTCGAAGATGGCCAGGACACACAGATTGTAGTCCACGCCTTGGACCAGGTGCTTCAGCACGAAGTGGTGGCTGCTGGCCGGGATGATCCTGAAAGAGAGAGATATTAGGGAGCAGAAAAGACCACTCTGAGCAGCCCCACTGATCCCCCCAGGCTGGGGAATGTCCCAGCCGTGCCTGCATCCAGCCCCAGATCTGCGGCTCATAAGACCCAGGACTGGAAGGAGCCTCCTGGGTCTCTGAGTCCGGTCTCTGCTATCGCAGCCAACCCAACCCTGCATGGAATCCCAGTCAGAAACATATCCAGCCCCATCTTCAAACGAGTGGGGTGTTTCCCCCCCCCCCCCCACTGCTCCTCCTGGGAGGCTGTTCCAGACCCTCTCTTCTCTGTTGGGCACAAATCTTCTCAGCTCCAGTCTCAGTTGATTCCTGGCCAGTTTGTCCCCATTTGTTCTTTTGCCAACACTGTCTTTTAGCTTCAGTAGCTCTTCTGCCTCCCTGAGGTTAACCCCTCTGGTGTATTTACAGAGAGCAGATCCCCTCTCAGCCTTCGCCTGGCCAGGCTAAACAGGCCCAGCTCTTTCCGTCTCCTCTCCCCTGATCAGCCTGGGAGCCCTTCTCTGCACCGGGCCAGTTTGATTCATCTTTCTAGAACACAGGTGACCAGCACTGCACATGGTGTTCCCACTGAGCTCTTCCCAGTGCCTTGTCCAATGGCATTAATGCGTCCCTACCTCAACTGAAATCACTCGCCTGACCCAGCCTAGGACCGCTTTGGTTTTCATGGTGGCTCACAGTCATCCTGTGATGGACCAACACATTCAGCTCTTTCTCCTGCTCTGTCGTTTCTGGCCAAGCGAGGGTGTCAGGGGCCCTCACCCATGCAGCTTCAACAACAGGCCTCAAGTGACTTGTGATTTGGGGGGGTGCACACTGAGACCCCCAAAAGGGTTTCCAAACATTGCTCAGTACCTACCACTCAGGACCCTTTAAGGTGTTTCAAGATGGGCCCCCCAGAATCATTCATAAGAACACCTAATTCTTATCCAGCACTTTTCATCCCTGGAGCTCAAACACTTTGCAAAGGACTGAGGTGCTGGGGGTGGTCATTGGCCAGGGTCAGTCAGTGGCCAAGCCAAGAATACAATACAGGAGTTCTGGGTCCCAAGTCCAGTGATGTAACCAACAGGCCACACTGCCTCTGGGGTGCAGACCCCACCTCACTTTTGAAGAGGGGACTTAAATTCCTACGGCATGTAGATGTTTTGGAAAAGCTTTCAGGTGCTGGGGAATCCACCCATCTCTGCTGTTCCAGTCATTAATCCCCCTCCTTGTTACAAATTTGGCCTCATTTCTAGCCTCAGTTTGTCAAGATTCAGCTCCCAGCCATTGGGTCTTGATCTGCCTTTGCTGGCTGGTTTAAGAGCCCTCTGCCCTCCAAAGTCTCCTCCCCCATAGGGGCTTCCAGACCTGGTTTGAGTCACCTCTACATACAAAATAGAGGAAGGGCTTACTGTCTAAATAGGCAATGATTGAGAGGGGGAAACTGAAGCACAGAGAAGGGTGCTGTGGTAGAATCCAGGAGTCCTGGCTCCCAGTCCCCTGTCCTAACTACTAGACCACCCCCCCCCCCAGCAGTTCTGAACCCAGGTTCCCTACATCTGGCCCCACCCCCGGCATTGCTGCCCTTTTTTTGCCCCCACCCCCATATGTCTAGCCCCTACTCGCATCTCTAGCCTGAACTTTAATAGTCTCAGCCTAAACCACTGGGATGGCATGGCCTTCTCCACCCCCG
The DNA here is from genome assembly GCF_027887155.1 of Malaclemys terrapin pileata. Taxonomy (NCBI): domain Eukaryota; kingdom Metazoa; phylum Chordata; order Testudines; family Emydidae; genus Malaclemys; species Malaclemys terrapin. The sequence continues at coordinate 29,974,905 of NC_071511.1, read as the reverse complement.
ACCCCCATCGTCTAGCTCCCAATGGACTTGCCGTTGCCACTCCAACAAGCTCCTGGTGCTGATTTAGATCTCCTCTGGGTTGGGGCGTGGGGGCTGTTTATACAGGGATCCCTCGCCCAACACTGAGATGCAGCCACCTCTGGATTGGGGCACAGAGCTATTTGTACAGGAGTCCCTGGCAGCTGCCTCTGGGCTTGGACACAGCACTCAGAACCCGGCAGGATTAGCAGCTGTGTGCCACACGAGCAGAGAGACTAATTCCCAGCTAAGCCCTCTCTGCTTCCCCGAAGTAGTCAGAACAACCCATAATGCAGTGTGGCCCAGCCATGCCCCCTACACTGCAGAATACCCATAATGCCATGTACTGTGGCCACTCCCCATGTTAGAGAAAATCCATAATGCCATATGTTCCAGGCACACCCTCTTCCCTGGAGAATGCCCATAATGCAATGCACTGCAGCCACACACCCCTACTCAAGACTCTCAGTGGTCCGGTGGTGTGGCTGGGGCATGACCAAGCATGCTCTCTCTTCCTGGAGCCTCCTGTGCCATGGCATCCATCCCCACCCACTCCCCCAATCTCATCCATGCTGCGGCGCCCCCTACCTGTAGATCAGAGTGTCATCCACGGTGCAGTTGTACTGGATCTGGTACATCCAGGCAGTGTGGGCCGACTTGTCTACAGCCCAGCGCACCAAGGCCGAGTCAGCTGTCACATCGGATACCTCCACGCTCCTCTCCTCCACCCCCAAGTCACTGGTGTTGGCCGCTGTCTTGGTGGCAATGTCAGAGGAGCCCGGGTCGTGGTGTGGCACCGGGCCACTGCTCCCATTGCCCCGATGGGGCAAAGGGATAATCTTGAGGTCCACCAGGGCTGTGGACTCACCCGCTGCATTGATGGCGATGCAGGTGTAGGAGCCGTCATCCCGGACTGTGGTTACCAGCACATCTAAGGTGCCATTGCGGAAGGAGATGGTCCGGGAGGAATTGGAGATGATCTTGTCATCCGGTGACACCCAGTGGATCACTGGCTCGGGGTCCCCGATGGCGCGGCACTTCAGGGTGGCCCGCTGGCCCTCCAGCACCCACAGCTTGTGCGTGTGGCGGGTGATGAGGGGCGGCTCGCAGGTGAACTCCTCCTCAGGCACCGACCAGAAGTAGCGGCCGGCCACATGGGGCGGCGAGGCACATGTCTCCATGTCGTCCTCCCGGGCCAGCCGCCGCAGCCACAGCAGCTCACAGTTGCAATGTAGGGGGTTGCCCCCAAAGCTCAGCACAATGGTGGCAGTGTAGGGGGTGGGACTGATGACGCCCATCTGGGAGCGGGCGAAGAGCGGGTCCGGGGGCAGGGTGTACAACCGGTTGGAGGTCATGTCCAAGCGGGACAGCTTGTAGAGCTCGGAGAATGTGCCTTCCATGATGGAGTCGATGAGGTTGTGGTCCAGGTTGAGGGTGTGCAGGTAGATCATGCCTTGGATGCCCTCCCAGGGGACGTGGCGCAGGTTGTTGTAGGACAGGTCCAGGTCCTCCAGCGTCAGCAGGAAGTCATCAAAGGCGGCGGCCGAGATGCTCACCAGCTGGTTGTTGTTGAGGATGAGGTGCTGCAGGTTGAGCATCCCGCGCAGGGCCTCCTCGCCGATCTCCATCAGCCGGTTGCTGTCCAGGTGCAGGGAACGCAGGCTCTCCAGGTCACCAAAGGCGAAGGGCCGGATGCTGTCGATGGTGTTGCGGGAGAGGGTCAAGTCCACCAGGCCGCTCATGTTGAGGAAGTCCTGGGGCTCCAGCACGCGGATGTAGTTGTCGGCCAGGCGCAGCTCCACTGTGCGCCGGTCAATGTTGGCTGGGATGAAGAGCAGGCCCTTGTTGGCACACAGGGTGCTCAGTGACTCAGAGAGGTTCTGGCACACACAGTGGAAGGGGCAGGAGGCAGCCCAGGACATCAGGGTCCCTACCATCAGAAGCAGCACCAGCAGCAGGCAAGCCATGGTTGGTGGGTGGGCAGTGCCTGGCAGGAAAGAGGGGATCAGAGAATGGAGTGAGCCAAGAGCAGGGACATGGGGAAAGGGTGGTCTAGGGGTATAGACAGCTTGGGGCATGGGGCTACACCACTGCCCAGTGCCTCATACCATAGCCCCATCCTGTATGGGAGCCCCACCTCCATGCCATAGCCACACCCCTGCACTGTAGCCCCAACTCCATACCACAGCCATGCCCCGGCATCAGGGCTCCACACCAGGGCGGTACCCTCAGCATCAGATACCTGCCTGCCACACTGTGGCCACACCCCTCTGCTATAGCACCCCCCACATCATAGCCACATCCCTTCACCAGGGCTGTATCCCCTGCACCATAATCCTGCTCCAAACACTGTCTATAGCCCAACCCCCACATACCATGGCCCTCTCCTGCACTGCAGCCCCACCCCCTATGGCCCCCAATCCTGCACTGTAGCTCCTCTCACAAACAGTGGGCCCAACCCTGCAGTGTGGCCTGGCCCCATTTATAGTGACAGCTACACAGAGAGGATGGGTTGTCAGCAGACCCCCTAGTAACTGGGGTGTGGCTGCTTAGGGTGGGCGGAACTGATAGGACTCCCAGAGCAGTGGGGATGGGAGCGAACACCCCACTGAGATCAGGTCTGCTCCCTTGTCTTGGAGACATCGGCTCAGGCTATCTGCAGACTCAGGCAGGTATGGCTGGATCAGCTACACCTGGGTTTTGTTTTCCAATTTTTCTCCCCAACCACAAGGATGAGAAATGGAAGCTTCAATTCTAGTACAGTCCCATGACTCCAGGAGCTGGGGCAATAAGAAGTGCTTAGGAACTAATCCAGGGCCTATGGTCTCTGTTGTGGCCTATAGAGCTCTGTGGTTCTGTTCTCTGCACTCGGAAGGGAGTGAGGTCTGGTGGCTTAGAGCAGGAGGAGCTGGGAGTCATCAGCGCTGAGTTCTATCCCAGACCCGGGAGTGGAGGGGGTCTCCCCCACTGCTGGGAACTCTTCCCCACCTCTAGCCTGCACTCCCCATGCCAGCCGTCTCCCCCACGACTTGGATCCCTCCCAGATTCCCCCCTCCAGCTGTGCTCCCCACGTCACCTCCTTCCCTCGCTGGCAGGGTCCCTCCCCAGTCCCTCCGGGCCTGTGTTCTCTATGCCACTCACCTTCCCCCCCATAATCCTGCTGCCTTCACCACCGCCCAGTGCCGCAGACAGGGAACCAGCCAGGTCGATAGTTCAGCCACTGAATTTTTAAAGAGTTACCTGGTTCCTACATCCGTCCCAGAGCCCAGCATCCTCCCCACTGGACACACTGCTGCATTAGCTCCCCCCCCTCCCCCCCCCGCCTCCGGGCAAGGCAATTGGGAGGGGTGAAGCGAGATGAGGGCTGAAGGGGATGAACTGGTTTTCTGGACAGCAGATATGGCTGCTATTCCTGAAGGGAGCCAGAAATCCTGTCTCCCAGCATTCTCCCCACCCCCTCTAGCCACTAGACAGACACTTCTCCCCTCCCAGATCTGGGGATAGAAGCCAGGAGTCCTAACAGGCCGTGGCCCAAAGAACTTACATTCTACATACAGTGGTTAGATCGGGGGGCTGGGAATCAGCTTTAGGAGGGGCAGTGGGGCATAGGGGGGTAACGCGGAGGTGATTGGGAGCCCGCCAGCACTCCATTTCCTGTGCAACACCCTGCAGGGTAGTGCCAAGGGAAGTTATTGATTTAATAAGCGCCAGCATTCAGGTTGCCCTGATAACGCCAGTGACACGGGCACATGATTGGCAGGGGAGGGGGAGGGGAGTCAGGCAGGATCATCTTTCTCCAGGGCCCTGGTGCATGGATGGAGTCGCTCCAGGCTGCTTGGCTAACTATGGCTGGGGGGGTCTAGGATGCAGCAGTGTGCAGGGAGAACAATCTCCGAGCTGCCTTAGAGGGACATGAAGAGCTCTGTGTAGCTTGAGAGCTTCTCTCTCCCCAACAGAGCTGGCCTAATAAAAGATGTTACCTCACCCACCTTGTCTTTTTAGAGGGATCATGTCAGGGCTTCAGATAACCACTAGGTAAAACAGAAATAGCCATTTTCCCTCCCCTCCCCCTTTCTCTGAGCACCCCTCCCATCACCCCACTTTCTGCCAACTCCACATGCCCCCCCATACCCCTGCATATGCCCCCAGAAACAGATCTCTCAGATAATCAAAGTGGAGTTCCTACCACAGATGCTGGGAAAGGAGGGGCTTGGGGGTCAGGACTCCTGGGCTCCCTCCCCAGCTCTGCGAGGGAGTGTGGTGTAGCTCTAAGAACAGGAGACTGGGAGTCAGGACTCCTGGGTCCCTCCATTTCACTCAGCTCCAACAATGGAAGAGACTAGTCAGTTTCTCTTTGCATTTCTAGTCAATTTCGCTCTCGCCTATGGCCCTGGCTGGATCATAGAGGCTGCAAGGGGAAGGGCTGGATAAACATATTCATAATCCTGTTTCCAATGCATTTGAAGAAAGGCAGGGAAGAGATTTCTGGCACTGTTTGTATTGTGTTTAAGGGGAAATCTGTGGCAAAAGAGACCTGAAAGCGTGTCTAAGGGGCACCCCCATGAAGAGAATTATTGGTGTCAAAGCAGCCACACAAGTGTCACTCCAGAATTTGCTGGGCCGGCAGATCCCTGAGTAATTCCCAAAGCAGGAGTGAGAATTACTCTCCCCATTTTGCAAAGGGGAAACTGAGGCACAGAGAGACAAAGGGACTTGCCCAAGGTCAGTGGCAGAGCCAGGAATAGAACCCAGGAGTCCCGAATCCTAACCTGATTTTGTTCCAAGCGCTATTCCCAGCTCTGGGAGGGGAGTAAGTTCTAGTGGTTAGAGCAGGGAGGGCTGGGAGCCCGGACTCCTCGATTCTATTTGCCCCAGAACCCTCATGGCCCTTCCAAAGGGAGGCACAGTTGTCACCGTCTTTGCTCTCCTGCTGGTACATAGGCTCAGGCAGAGCCAGCAGAAGCATAAGGGGTGGGGAGCTGTACCTGCACCCAGGTCAGAGGGCTCAAAGACCGACTGGAGGCCTGGCTGGGAGAATATACCCAGGGAGCAGGCTTCCGATGGAGGCTAGTGGGTTCCAGTTTGGCAACCAGGACTCCTGAGTTCTATTCCTGGCTCTGGGAATGAGGGAAGGCGAGAAACACTTGCTCTGTCGGTGCCTATTTATTTCTGGGGGTCCTGTGTGTGTGGAGGAGCTGGGGTTTTGGTGTGTGCTCACGACTCTGCACGTGTTGCCAGGTGCACCCTTCTGAGTGTCTGCATGCTTATCTGGGTGCACTTATGCATGTGCGTAGGCGTGGGCACAATTGTGTGTGTGTGTGTGCAAGCCATTGGGGGAGAGTGGTATGTCTGCCCATGTCTCCCCCAGGCACCCACGGCTCTGTGCCGAACTGCTCCTCCCGGTGACGGGTGGGTGAGGGGAGCTGTGCCCAGCTCTGCTATGGGTGGGATGTTGTTCTTTGGAAGGATGGGGTCACTACAACCAGCTGCCCCCTTCCCTGGTGGCCTCTGACTGGGACGGGCGGCAGGAAAATGGCAGGTCACTGCTTCCTTCCACCCCCCTCAGAACTCCTCCCCCATACCCAGCCCACCCACAGGCTCTGTCCTTAGCCAGGAAGGGGCCAGCAGCCCAGAGATTGGGAGTGGATCTCTGCTATTCCTCCCCTCCCCTGCACACACCCCTCTGGTGCCCTTCAACCAGAGCTTTGACAGTTAATGAGACACATTCAGCACCCCAGCTCCTGCCTTGCTCCCCCAGCGCCCCAGCCCCCACCCCCTCCAGCCCCCCAGCTCCTGCCTAGCTCCCCCATCGCCTCCTCCAGCCCCCCAGCTCCTGCCTAGCTCCCGCACAGACCCAGTCCAGCCCCCTATCCCCTGCCTAGCTTCCCTCCTGCTCCCTCGCAGCCTCTCTGCAGACCCCCAGGTTCCCCTCCAGCTCGGATGCAGCCCCTCCAGGTTCCTCCAGTCCAGCCCGCAGCCACTCATCCTCCAGGCCTTTCAGCTCCCCTCTGGCCCCCACGTCCCTGATCCACCCCTCCCTCAGCCCCGTTTCAGGCCCCCACACGCCCTCCCCAAGCCCTGATCCAGACCCCCCCTGCCCCCCATCTCCGATCCAGACCCCCCTCATCAGACGCCTCCGCCCGCCCCATGCGCAGCGGCCGATGCTTTTACCTTGCGCTCTGTCTCTAGGGGGGGCCACGTCTCCCGTCTCCGGGCCCCCCACCCGCGCCCTGGCTCATCCCCGGGACTGCGATTCCCCCCACGCCGCCTCCGCGCGTCCTTGCGGGGCTGCTCACGCCCGGGGACCGGGGTCACCCCGGCCGAAGGGGCCCCCCATCCCAGCCGTCCCCCTGCCCCGGGGGGCCAGCAGGCCCCTCTCTCCCCCGGCGGCTCCTTTCCGCTGCGGCGCGGCTTAACTTGTGCCTGGCTGGCGGTGGCATGAACGGGATACGCGTGTGCGGCTAGATCCGAGCGCCCTCCACGGCTAGCAGCCCCCTGCAGCACCAGCACAGACACCCCCCACCCCCCGCATCGCCGGACGCCTGGGTTCTCTCCGCCGGCGGCGTGGGGGATGCAATCGATATTGTCCAATCCGGTTATATATCGGGGGGGGCGGGCATGTACACTCTGGGGGCACCTCCTGTGCCCCCCGCCCGGACGCCTGGGTTCTATCCACCTGGGGTGCAATCCGTGTTGTCCAGTCCAGTTATCGCTCCAGGCAGGAGGTTACATACACTCCCTAGGGCACCCCCTCCGCTCCCCGGACGCCTGGGTTCTGTTCCCCGTCAAAGGGTGCGGGGGTGCAATCCGTTTTCAATCCAGTATCCGGGCGAGAGCTAGATCCACTCTGGAGGACTCGCCGGATGCCTGGGTTCTATCCGCCGGGGGTTGGGTGCAGTCCGTGCTGTCTAATCAAGTTATACATCCGGGAAGGGGGGATGGTCACCCCCAACACTGAGCCTCCGGTCGCCTGGGTTATCCACGGGGGGTCATCTGACATCTCCAGGCAGTGGGTATGCAGCCTCACGGATGCCTGGGTCCCATCCGCTGTAACATTCAGGGGTGCGATCCCTTTATAGCTCGGTCCCAGGCAGGGGACAGCACCCCCCCTCCCGCGTCTCTGTCTCCCGGACTCCTGGGTTCTATCCCCTGGCCCATCCCCTCCCCACACCTGCGTTCCCTGCCCGCCTTGGGTCCGATTCTGGGGCGCACGGGTCCGCTGGGAGTGGAGGGATATCGGCTGCCCCCCCCCCCGCCCGCCGCTTTCTGGCGCCGAGCCCCAAACCCCAGCGCCGAGGCCCTCCCCCCCGCAGACGGCGGCGGGAGGTGGGAACCGCGCGCGCCCCCCGTCCCTGCCCGGGCGCCGGAGCTGTGCCGCGGGGTGGGGGATGGGAGAGCTGCGCGGAGCCCGCGGCCGCGAAGATCCTGCCTCCCTTCCCCGCGCGGCGCCGGCTCTGCCCTTTCCCGGGTGGGGGGAGAGTGTCGTGCATGGTCCCTCTGCACCGTGCGGGGGGGGGGGTGTCTGGCAGCTGAGGGGGGAGGGGGGATGGTGCCTGGTTCTTTTCCAGCAGGATTGGGGGGGAATCAGCAGGTGGGGAAAAGGGGCTGGGAGCTGGTGGGATAGGGCAGGTAGGGGTGAGCTGGCTCATGCGTGAGCCACATACACCAGGATGGGGAAGGTGGCAGCTGGGGGGGCAAGAGTGGGGGGGGTGGCAGCTGGAGCTAAAGGGGAGGAGGGTGGTGCAAGTTCCCCTTTCACTGGGGAGGTGTCAGGGGATGATGCACGGTCACCGTATACCAGGAGGGGGTCAGAAGGGAGAGGGGGGTGCAAGGCTGGCAGCTGGAGCTGCGGGAAGAGGGGGATGGGGGAGTGGAGGCTGGTGCAGGTTCCCATATATCAGGATGGGGGGGGGTTTCAGCTGGACTTGGGGGGGGGAGATGGTGGTGCATGGTCCTTTTTCGCCAGGTGGGGGGATTAGGGGGCTGGTGCTGGGTCCCAGCTGCAGGTAGGGAGTGGAGTCTAATGGTTAGAGCAGGGACAAAGGGAATCAGAATCACACTTCCAATCACAAAAACAGAACCCAGGAGTCCTGGCTCCCAGCCCCTTCTACTCTAACTATTAGACCCCCCTCCCCTCTCAGAGCTGGCAATGGATGCCTGATTCCTAGCCGTGCAGTGCTCTTACCACTAGACCTTACTGCCCCCCCCCTTCCAATGCCCTGTAATGCCCGGCTGTTTGCAGCCGCCTCAATCCCCAGTACAGGGAGCTGGGATTTCCCTCAAGGTCTGTAGCTTCCTGACTCCTGTCACAATTCACATTTCCAAGGCTGGAGTTTATGCGCTGCAGAGCCCAGGGGACCAGAGAGCCCAGCAGTTCTGTGCTCTGGACAAACTTCACAACTGCCCCCTGCAGACCTTGGGGCTGGGGTGGCAGGTGGTTAGGGGTCAGCACTGAGGGGCATTGGCAGAGCCGGGGGGGTACAAGCCCAGGGCAGGGCATTGCAGTTCAGGACTGAGGGACAACTGTAGAGCTGTGCAGGGGAAGGCACTCTCTGCCAGCCCCCCCGGTGAGCGCTGGCTTATGCCAGCTGGGGCGCTGAGTCTTTCTCCTCTCTGCCAGATGCTGAACAGATGTTCACTTAGGCGAATGGGGGCAAGGTTAAGCCTGGGTGTGATGGGATTTACAGCGGGGGGGCGATGAGGGGGTTTCTGTTTAAGAGGTTTAGGATTGGGTTAGATGATACTGTGGGGGGAGGGGACACACCACTGCTCCCTACTGAGCAGAAGTGCAATCGCTCAAACTTACAGGAGTTGGAGCTAATGCTTAGAGCAGTAGTGACACGGAGTTAAAATTCCCAGGTTTTAGCCCCAGCTCGGGGAGAGGAGGGGAGTCTAATGATTAGAGGGTGGAGCCTTGGAGCTAGGACTCCTGGGTTCCATCCCCAGCTCTGGGGGCTGGTAGTCAGTATCTGCAAGAGGAGGGCTCAGAGCCCCATCGCTGAGGGACATTCACCCCTAGAGCTCTGGGGACCTGATTGAAGGGTACAGCCCTACTATGGGGTGAGGAATTAGATGGGAACTGAGGGGGTAGCTCCCTCTCTGAAACCTCCTTCACCCAAGAGCCTTCTGCTCCAAGGCCCTTCTCCCTGCACCTAGCTTATGTTCTTCCTTCATTAGCTGTTGAGTGCCCTGATTGATTAATTAATGAGGAAATGCAGCAAGAGTAGAGAGTGGGAAGGAACTTAGACTGCTCCTACTGCGGGACTGGCTGGGTAAGGGGCGGGGGGGTGTTAGGAAATTGGGGATGGGCCTTTCCCCTCTAGGGAGTGCTGGCTATGATGCAGCCCCAGAGTGGAGGGATAGGCTGGCTGGGAGGGCAGGGAATGGGGACGGATCCCTGTATAAAGAGCCCCCACATCCTCTGCTTTGGTCCCTTTTGCCCTTCTAACCCAGCTTCACCCCTCTAAGCCCCCCTGTCCTTCCATGAGGCACAGCCTCCTGCTACCCCCCACCAAGAGCTCAGGGGAAGGGAACCGTAGTAAAGCTAATATAGGGCTAGGATTACATTTGCCGAGCTGGGCCCACTCTGGGACTGCTAATGAGCCATTAGCGGGATACAGAATCTCACCCAGGAGCCCTGGGTTTGGCACCTCCTTAACTGACTGGCCGGGGAGGTTATTAACCAGAATCGTGGAAGGGAATGATGTCTGTCCTATCACCGTCTCTGGGAGAGGAGTGGGGTCTAGTGGGTTGGAGGGAGCGGGGGCTGAGAATCCAGGTCTTCTGGGGTCTATCCCCCTGCTCTAGGAGGGAAATGGGTCTCTAGCAGGTTAGAGCGGGGGGGGGGGGGGGGGGGCAGGGCTGGGAGTTTGGACTCCTGGGTTCTATCCCTACTTCCCAGCAGCTCCTAGTGCAGCAGGCATTATTTGAAGTGTGTATTAGCTGTCCTGCTGCCCTCTGCTGGAGTGAATCAGCCCTGCTCTGTGTATGTGACAGAACCCAGCTCTGCTTTTTCGCCTTGGGTTTCTTTTGAGTTCATGGTTTTTCCATCTCCCCGTTGAAAAACTACAGCAAGGTTGCCCTGAGGTAGTGAGTCAGGGAGAGAGTGGGGAACAGAGCCCAGGAGGCTGGTCTCCTGGAAATCAGGTGCTGGGTACAGGTAAGATAGCAGCAGTGGGGGAGCCCAGCTGCAGACAGCATCATTTGGGCCTTAACACACGAGTGAACAGAAGAAGTGCAGCATCTCTCGATGCAGGCAGAGGAGCGGGCATGTGGGTACTGAGAGGAGGGCACAGCGCCCATATCCCCATCCCTGGGTGATGGCACTGAGCAGGGCGATCAGTTCTCAGCAGGATAATTATCCCTGATGAAGGCCTTTCCCCTGGGATCAGGAGCCCTTTAGCTTCTCAACGTACAGTGCCAGGCGCCAGGATTGCTGGCCAAGGCCAGAGGGGGCTGTTTCAGGGCCTCAGCAGCACATTAAATGATGGAGTTGTTAGGGGAGGAGGGGTTTGCTCACAGAGGGCTCGGCGTGGTTTTCGCAGGTCAGGTCAGAGTCGCCATGGCAGAGTGGGAAATGGGAGGTGCAGGGAGAGGACAAGGTGGGCTCAGGGTCATGCAGCAGAGATGGGGATGGAACCCAGGAGTCCTAGTTCCCACCCCCACCCCCTGCTCAACCATTAGACCCTTCTTCTCTTGCAGAGCCAGCGAACCCAGGTGCCCTGATCCCATTCCCTAACCGCATCCCCTGAACTAACCCACTAGACCTCCCCTCCCTTCCAAGAGCTGGGAATAGGACCTCAGTTTCCCCTTCTGTGTAAGGGTGTGTGTGAGAGAGGCACTGCCCTCTTCTGGCTAGATTCGGTCCTGCATCTTTTACTGTTTCCAGCCTATGCTGTGGTTGTGTGCCTGTGAGAGCCAGAGCGCTTTCACCTTGACCTCAAGGCTAGGCTCCTGGGGAGTCTAGCATGCCCTGCCCCAGTGTTTATGGGGTTGGAGAGCCCAGTGTAGCTGCTGACCCCTGAGCCCCACTCTGCAATACCCAGATCCCCCATTGCACCCCTGTACTCTGCCCTTCCCCAAGCAGCAACTGTTCCGTCCAGCCCATGAGACACAGTCCAGCTCCCCAGAGTCTAATCCCTCTTGACAGCTCTGACAACGCTCAGGGGGGCTTAGCTTACTCCAGCCTTTCCCATCCAGCAGCCAGTCCTCATTCTCCCCTTCAATGCACAAGCTGCCTCTCCCCATCCCTTGGACACAAGCAGCTGGACAGCTGTACTGCTGGGAATAGAACCCAGGCATCCTGACTTCCATCACCTATGACCCCCCACCGATCTAACCATTACACACAACTCCTCTCCCAGGGTCAGGGATAGAACCGAGGAGTCCTGGTTCCCTTCCTCCTCTCCCCCCATATTTCTAACCATTAACCTCCCAGAGCAGAGGACAGAACCCAGGAGTCCCGACTCTCAGCACCCTCTGCTCTAACCCACCAGACCATGCTACCATTGTCACATCTTGTACTAGATGGGCCTTGATCTGTCATTCGATTTGTTAGCAGTATTTGCAGCGCGATGAGAGCTGATTGGCTGGGAGCAGAGAGAACTGAATTAAATCATAGGACTGGAAGGGACCTTGAGACGTCATCTAGTCCAGTCCCCTGCACTCAAGGCAGGACTAAGTATTATCTAGACCATCCTTGACAGGTGTTTGTCCAACCTGCTCGTAAAAATCCCCAATGATGGAGATTCCACAACCTCCCTAGGTAGTTTATTCCAATGTTTAACCACCCTGACAGTTAGGAAGTTTTTCCTAATGTCCAACCTAGACCTCCCTTGCTGCAGTTTAAGCCCATTGCTTCTTGTCCTATCTCAGAGGTTAAGGAGAACAATTTTTCTCCCCCCTCCTTGTAACATATTTGATTCAAAGAGAGTAAGAGGCTCTACTAATCAGCTACTTCTCCTCGGAGCGCCTCTCCCGGGGTCCATCACCCTGGCAGCAGGCCAGGACATAATCCCTTGGGGAAGGAAGGCGGCTGACTCGGTAACACTTGGGGCAGCTGTCAGCAATCAACTCAGGCTCCCTGCAGACTCAGGCAGCATCATTATGTCAGTAACAATCGGGGCAAGGAAAACGTAGCTCAACCTAACTCCGTCACTCGCTGGGGGGAGGGGTGACAACATTCACACCCTGGGGCCAACCAAAGCCCCAGCATAGACAGTGCTAGGTCTCATCTTCTCCATCTTAGCATCCAGCTCTGGGCCCGGGCTTGCTGGGGCCAGGAGGGGAAGGGTTAATGCCTGGATTTAACCCACGGGATGCCAGAGCCGTGCTGATAGCCTGTTACTGTTTGTTCCCAGACCAACATCCCCTTCCTGCAAAACGTGCTGAGCAATGACCAGTTCCTGCGGGGCACGGTGGACACACAGTTCATCGACGAGAACCCTGAGCTCTTCAATCTGCGCCCGGTCCAGAACAGGGCCCAGAAGCTGCTACATTATCTGGGTACGGGCCCCGAGCTGGGACCACAGGCTCAGACCAATGGGTGGGCTCCCCAGCCAGACCCGAGCAGGGTCCCTTTCCAGTACTGCGGGGTCAGGCCCAAGGTATGGGGTCCCCATCTTGTACCACAGGGCCATGGGCTAGATCTGTGGGGTCAGAGCCATGGGTGGGATCCCAGGCTGGTACCATGAGGTCTGGCCCCAGGGGCAGGATCCCCAACCAGCACTGCGGGGTAGGCCCAGAAGGCAGAAGCCCCCCAGAAGGCAGGATCCTCAGCTGGTGCTGTGGGTTGGGGCCATCTGTGGGTTGCCAGGGGGCGGAATCCCCATCCAGTACCACGGGTCAGGGCCATGGGTATGATGTCCATCCCGTATCGCAGCATCAGGCTCAGGACAGGGATCACCAGCTGGTTCTGTAGCAGAAGGGCCATGGGTGGGCTCCCTGGCTGGTACGGTGGGGTGGGCCCCGGGTCAGGATCCCCAGCTGGTACAGCGGGAGGCGGGATGCCTGGCCCAGGCTGTGTTCCATGCGCTGTGCCCTCTAACTCTGACATTCTCTCTCCAGGCCACGTGATGGTCAACGGCCCCATCACGCCCATCCCTGTCAAGGCCCGCCCATCTCCCATTGATCCAGTCGTGCCCACTGTGCCTTTGGGTGAGTCCCCTCCTCTCCTGCCCCTCCCACACACTGGGTCTGCTGCCCACGGGCCCCTCCCCCGCACGATGGCCCCATTCCGTTCCCCATGGATGGAGTAAGGGGGAGCAGGATGCCTGGGTTCCCAGTGCCACGTGCCCTCCCTTCCGCCCTTGTGGCTGGACTCCACTTCCTCCCCCGCTCCCAGGAGTCAGGGCCTTTCTCTGCCCTGTTCTTCCCTTCGGAGGGCAGTGGGGCCTAGTCGGTTGGCGGGGGGAGGGCTGGGAGTCAGCGCTCCCAGTTCGGTGACTGCTGTGCTGTATTCTCCAGGCTGCTCCCTGGCCCGGGGAGGGAGCACTTAGGGGTCTATCAGCTCAAAACGGATTTAACAGGCTGCTCGGGAGAACCTTAATGAGATGTAAGCCACCGTTGTTCATTCTCTTAATGCCTGGTTCAGGCTGAGGATTAGCGGCTGACAAAGAAATAAACTGCGCTAATAACCCGACGGGGCTGCCATCCTGGCTAATTAAAGCCAGCCCTGCGCATCGGTCACACACGCGCTGGGAACCTCAGGCCCACAGCTCAGCTGTCCGATCCATTTCATGGAGCTGGTCCCAGGCAAGCTGGAGACAGAAAAGATTTACCAGGCGTCAGCCTCACAGAGCACGTCATATACAGGGATCCCCGTCCCGGTGCTGAGATGCAGCCGCCTCTGGGGTGGGGTGCAAGGGCTGTTTATATAGGGACCCCTCTCCTGGCGCCCTCTAGCATTACGCTGGGGTCAGTCACTGACAGTGAGTAAGGGAGAGCGCCCCCTATTGCGTCCCCACCCCACTGCTTGCAGCACAGCACCCCCTAGTGCCAGCAGTGCTGAGTATAAGTGACTCCTCCCAGGCTAAGTAACGACACCCTGGGGGGCTGCAGGGAGCGGTGTAGGGGGTCTCTCTGGAACCCTACAGCAGTGGAATCTGCCCCCCACTTTTCAGGTGACCCCCCTACTGGCTTCCGAGATATCCTGCTCCGGGAGGGTCCCCAGGGCTTTGCCAAGGCTGTGCGGCAGCACCCGGGGCTGCTGCTCATGGACACGACCTTCCGGGATGCTCACCAGTCCCTGCTAGCCACCCGCGTCCGCACACATGACCTCAAGAAGATCTCGCCCTTCGTGGCCCACAACTTCAACAATCTCTTCAGCATTGAGAACTGGGGCGGTAAGAGCAGGACATGGGGCCTTTCCCCTCTAGGGGCTGCTGGCTCTGATCCGGCCCTAGGGCAGGGGGACTGGTTGGCTCAAGGGCCCAGCAGGGAATTAACATGGGGCCTTTCCCCTCTAGGGGGCGCTGGCTCTGATTGAGCCCTAGGGCAAGGGGACTGGTTGGCTCAAGGGCCCAGCAGGGAATGGACCTGGGACTTTTCCACTCTAGGGGGCACTGGTTCTGATCCAGCCCCAGGGTGGGGAACTGGCTGTCCCCGGGGGGGGAATGGGACACATGCCTTTCCCCTCTAGGGAACACCCACCATGGGATTGGGGTGGGGGGCAGGGCAGAGGGGAGAACTTGTGGGTAACACCGGGGGTGGGGGCAAGTCACACCTACTCACCTCTCTGCCCCGCCCCCTAGGTGCCACATTTGACGTCGCCATGCGCTTCCTGTATGAGTGCCCGTGGCAGCGGCTGCAGGAACTCCGTGAGCTCATCCCCAACATCCCCTTCCAGATGCTGCTGCGGGGGGCCAACGCCGTGGGGTACACCAACTACCCCGACAACTCCGTCTTCAAGTGAGCCGGCGGGGCAGGCTGACAGGGCATCAGCCAGGCTGGGCGGGGGAGCTCAAGCCTGGGATAGGATTGAGGGTCAGGGCTTCAGACCCCCCAGGGGAGGGGGTGAGAAAAGGGGGTGGGATTCCAGAGTCACCTGGCTGACTCACCCTGAGGCCAGACCTGTGGGGTGGGTCAGCAGGGATAACTTTACATGGGGGGGGCCTGGCACCCAGTCCCCATGGGGATCCTTCTCCCCCAGGACTCACCGGGTGACCCTGGTCCCCCAGGTTCTGTGAAGTGGCAAAGGAGAATGGCATGGACATCTTCCGTGTCTTCGACTCCCTCAATTACCTGCCCAACATGCTGCTGGGGATGGAGGCGGCGGGGCAAGCCGGGGGGGTGGTGGAGGCCGCAATCTCCTACACGGGAGACGTGGCCGACCCAACCCGCACCAAATACACGCTGGAATACTACGTCCAGCTGGCCGAGGAGCTGGTGAAAGCGGGGACGCACATCCTTTGCATCAAGGTACCTAGGGGAGCCCAGGACTGGGGTAGCTGGGGGCTGCGGGGTGGGGGCACTGGCAGAACTGGGGAGCAAAGCCTGGGGGGACCCATAGCCCAGGATATCATGGACTGAGATGCCACTCTTTGGGGGGCATCATGGCACGGGGGAGGGTGTCCGGAGCTCACTCACCCTGCCTTACTTGCCTCCTCATCCCCTCCTGCCCCAGCCTTCCCCCCTCCACTCCCACAGCCTCTGCCCACGTCTCTGCCCCCCACACACACCTAGTTCCCCCTGCACCTTCCCTGCTCCCTACCCTGTTCACCCCTCCCCACCCTCCCCCTGTTCCTGCCCCCCACGCCTACACTCAGCCCTCTCCTCCCTTGCAGGACATGGCTGGGCTGCTGAAGCCGCGCGCCTCGGAGCTGCTGGTGGGGGCGCTGCGCCAGCGCTTCCCCGAGGTACCCATCCACATCCACACCCACGACACCTCCGGGGCGGGCGTGGCCTCCATGCTCGCCTGCGCCGCCGGCGGCGCTGACATCGTCGATGTGGCCGTGGACGCCATGTCCGGCATGACCTCGCAGCCCAGCATGGGCGCCTTGGTGGCCTGCACCCGGGGCACCCGCCAGGACACAGGTACTAGTCGCAGGAGCCAGGGCCCCTGGGCTCTACGCCTGGCTCTGGGAGGGGAAGGGGATCTAGTGCTTAGAGCAGGGAGGGCGCAGAGTCAGACAAGGCATCTGTCCCGATCCAGTCTAAGAACAGCATGAGATGGGCTAGGGCAAAGAGCCAGGGCGATGCGTGGCCCAGCTCTGCCCCCATGCTCTGTGGAGCCGTGGATAGTCCCAGAGCCCCGCCTCTGTCCTACCCACCAGGGTGGGCCAAGTCCGACCTCTGCAGCCCGGACGAGCCCCATTTCCTCCCTTTCCCCTGCCTCAGGCATCCAGATGGAGAAGGTGTTTGACTACAGCGAGTACTGGGAGATGGCGCGGGGCCTGTACGCCGCCTTCGACTGCACGGCCACCATGAAGTCGGGCAACGCCGACGTGTACGAGAACGAGATCCCGGGCGGCCAGTACACCAACCTGCACTTCCAGGCCCACAGCATGGGGCTGGGCAACAAGTTCAAGCAGGTCAAGAAGGCCTACGTCGAAGCCAACAAGCTGCTGGGGGATCTCATCAAGGTCAGAGCCGCCCACAGTCCTCTAGAGCCGCCAGCTCTGATCCCACCCAGGGGGCCTGGCTGGCTCGGGAGGATGGGGAATGGGACATGGGGCTTTTCCCCTCTAGGGGGCGCCAGTTCCGACTAGCCCCAGGACAGGGGCCTGCCCGCACTGACCCGTCTCCCGCCCGTGCAGGTGACGCCGTCATCGAAGATCGTGGGGGACCTGGCGCAGTTCATGGTGCAGAACAACCTGTCGCGGCAGGAGGTGGAGGCCATGGCAGACGAGCTCTCCTTCCCGCTCTCCGTGGTGGAGTTCCTGCAGGGCTACATCGGGATCCCCTACGGGGGCTTCCCTGAGCCCTTCCGCTCCAAGGTGGGGCTGGGCAATGGGTGGAGTGGGGCTGCAGGGGAATCCTGGGCACGTAGGGGGCAGGGCTAGATCAGGTTCCTCTCCCTGAGCCCTTTCACTACAAGGTGAGCCATGGGGACCATGAGACTGGGTGGGGTATCCCCTTCCCTGGGCTCCCATTGCTCCAGCCCCCCAGCATGGAATCCCGACGCTCTCCCCCCAGGTGCTGAAGGACCTGCCCCGCATCGAGGGGCGCCCGGGGGCCTCGCTGCCTGCCCTGGACTTCCAGCAGCTGGAGAAGGAACTGCGCATGCGGCACCAGGAGGAGGAGATCACCCCCGAGGACGTGCTCTCGGCCGCCATGTACCCCAAGGTGTTCGACGAGTTCAAGGAGTTCACGGCCACCTTTGGCCCCGTCGAGTGCCTCAACACCCGCCTCTTCCTGGAGGGGCCCAAGATCGCCGAGGAGTTTGAGGTGTGCGAGTCAGGGTGGGAGGGACCAGACCGGGGTGGGGAGACCTGCACCATGGGCTCTATGGTGGGACATAAGGCTCTGAGGGAGCTGGTTGGACCTGGGAGTAGGGGCCAAGGGAGCCTGAGGAGAAGTTTGAAGTGGGAGGGTTGGGGATTGTGGGGTGTAGGGTTAAAGGAGACTATCAAGCCCTATGTTTGGGGGGCCTTTGGGATCAGTGGGACACTGGGAGGAGTTCCAGGTGGGGTGGCTCCCCATTCTTGGAGTGATCAGCTCAGGCTCTCTGCAGACTCAGGAAACATCACCATGTCAGTTACACTCAAGGCAGCGCCCCTCCCCGAGAGTGATTGACTCCCAACTCTGTGCAGGTTCAGGAAGCCCTGTGGGCCTCACCACTCTCTGTCTCCCCCTGCAGGTGGAGCTGGAACGTGGAAAGACCCTGCACATCAAAGCCCTCGCTCTGGGAGACCTGAACCGGGCTGGCCAACGTGAGGTCTTCTTCGAACTCAATGGGCAGCTGCGCTCCATCCTGGTCAAGGACACACAAGCCATGAAGGTGCCAACAGGGTAGATACTGGGCTGGAAGAGCCTCTGGGTCTGATGTTGCAGGCTGAACACACGGGTCTGGCCCGATCTAAGGCCTTGTTGCATGAGATGTGTTCAGAGGTGAAAGTAAGCCAGTACGCCCCGGTATGACATACCAGCAAGAGCCGGTGCGCTGTACCAGGGCGGCCCAGCTTCCCCAGGCGGCAATTTAAAGGGCCTGGGGCGGTAGAAGCAGGGGGGTCCTGGGCCCTTTAAATAGCCCCCAGAGCCCTGGAGTAGCGGCGGAGCTCTGGGGGCTATTCAAAGGACCCGGGGCAGTAGAGGTAGGGGAGCCCCTGGCCCTTTAAATAGCCCCTGGAGCCCTGCTGCTGGAGCCCTGGGGTAGTAGTGGCAGCCGGGGGCTCCGGCAGCAGTTTAAAAGGCCCAGGGCGGTAGCACCGGAGGGGGCGGTAACACTGGGAGAGGGGAGGCACTTACCAGTACAGGGTAGGCTGGGGCTGGCTCTGACCTCCCTATCCCCGCCCCTTCCAGGGTCCAGAGCTGGCCCCAACACAGCCCAGTACCGGTAAGTCCCTATTTCTACTTTTACCCCTGGATGTGTTGACTAACCTTGTCTCTCTGCCTCGCCCCCCAGGAGATGCATTTCCACCCCAAGGCGCTGAAGGACATCAAGGGCCAGATTGGGGCCCCCATGCCTGGCAAGGTCATCGACATCAAGGTGGAGGAGGGGGCAAAGGTCAGCAAGGGTCAGCCCCTCTGTGTGCTCAGCGCCATGAAGATGGAGACCGTAGTCAACTCCCCCGTGGCCGGCACAGTCAAAAAGATCTACGTCAAACCAGACATGAACCTAGAGGGGGATGACCTCATCCTGGAAATCGAATAGGCCCCGCCTCCTCCCCCCCCTGCATTCTGCTTCCCCTCCCCCATTCCGGACAGAGACCTGCCCCCCAATGTGTCGGATGCAGCCGGCACACTGTCACTTTAAGGGCATGCCATGCCCACTTTTAACCCTTTGCTTGCAGGAGACGCACCAGCTTTTTTCTCTCCCCCAACCCAGTCCTGCAATCCCCATTGGAGTCCTGCTTAGCCTCAGAGTCACGCACCTTATGGGGGAAGTGCAGTTCCTTCCACCACCATCAGGGGAGCCTGTGGATCATGCAGCCTGGTGTGCAATTCCTTCTGTCGCCACCAGGGGGATGTATGTGCACCTGTCATGGATTGACAGGGCTGTGTTACGCCCCAGTCTTTACACAGTCTTTTGGCTGAGACCCTGGTGGTGTGCCAGACCCACACTTTCCCCAGGCACCCATGCGGCCTCAGCAACTCCAGGACTGGGCCTTTGGGTGCCAACCCCCCTACTCCCCCCGTGAGCTCCAGACAGTCCAGCTGCCATCAAACTGCTGTAGAGACTCTCCCTTCTCCGGGAGCGACGATGATCTGCAGCGAGGCCGGGCAGCCTGGCCAGGCCGATGGAGCATTGATTAGTCACCTGGGGTCCAGCGTCGCAGGGTCCTCAGGCCAGAGCCTGTGTTGGTGGGAGCCAGGACCCCAGCGTGTCCTGCTGCCCTGAGACCCTGTTTTACTCTCTGTCCCTGCTGCTTACCCCTGTTCTCCCTTTGTTTCCGGCTCCAGGTCTTTGCCCTCTGCCTCCCTGCGGAGTGCTGGAGAGAGTCCCTGCTCTCAGCTGCACTGGCCTTGCAGGGTCCTGTGGGCCCATTGGCAGGCCCTTGCCAATGCAAGGCCTTCCATTTGTGTGTCTATTGCAGTCCGGTCCGGTTCCAGCCCAGGCAGCAGGCATGTCAGACCCCGTCCTTTAGCTCCTGAGCTCATGGACACAATCAGCTCTTCCTTTCCCCCCCGCCCCCCCTCAGAGGGCAGCGATGCAAAGTGGCCAGTCTGGAGTCACCCAGATAGTTCATAACTGTACAAAGAAGTCCCACGTGTATGTCAGCATCATGCCGCCTGGGGTGCAGTTCCCTCTGCCTCCACCAGGGGGTATCTGATCTCAGAGGCTAAGCATTGCCGGGGAGGTGCTGTCCCCTCCCATCCCACTTACTCTGCTGCCAATTGCATTATACCCATCAACTGCCGGGAGGTGCTGCCCCATCCAGCCCAGTTACCCCCCTGCACCATGTGGGGTGCTGTCCCCCTACGCCTCCAGCCCAGGTACCCCCAACTCTGCGGGGCACCTTCCTCACAGGCTGCCACTGCTTTCTATGCCCCCCAATAGCTGCTGCCCCCCACTCCCGGCTCAACCATGACTCCTTTCTCCCTTGGGGCAGAACAGTGCCCCACCTGAGCTCCTGGGTCCTGCCCCCGGCTGCAGGGGGGGAGGGGCTCCTTTCCCCTGCCATGCTGTCTCAGGGGACCCCTCAGCTGAGGGGGCTCCTCTTGCTGCTTGAACCCTGGGTTAGTCTAATGCGTAATCAGGTTTCTTTTCTATTGTCTTAATTGCCAATCCCTGCCCCCAAATACGTACGCCCCTCCCCCCTTCAGAGCGGGGGGGGAATCAGGGGTATCACCAGCCATGGATTGCCCCCATCCCTGCTCCCGGCGACCCCCATCCTCGTGTGGATCTGGATGGGGCACTCCGTGGGGGCACCGCATGGAGAGGTGGTGAGAGGGGGCACCCAGTGGGTAGCGACCAAAGCAATCATGCTGGGTTTTAGGGGGGAGGGGTGTCAGATGTTTACAGGGTTGTTTGCCCAGAGCTGGGGGAGGAGGTGAGATCCCTTCCCCCCTGCCTGAGGGCATGGGAACAAACCTCACATCCGTGAGGACAGTCTGCGGTGCAGGAGCTGCCAAGCGGGATTCCGTTAGGGCCCCTCCCCAGCGCCCCGTTGGGCTGGAAGGGTCAAGGCCGTTTTGGGAAGGACTCAGTGACTCGGGGTCCCTGAGGGTCCGGCCCCAGCTGGCCAATAAAACTCATCTCACTAACCGCTCACTGCTGGCCTGGCTGAGTTTGTGACAAGACCAGAGAATTGGGGGCAGCCTGCCCCCTGCTGGAGAGACTCCGAACTGCCGGTGGTGTGGCTGCCTGTTTGTGGGGTGAACCCAGCTCAACCGAAGCCCATCAGTTCCAACCAGCAGCCTTTTGTTGGGCAGGGCTAAGGGGCACCAGCAGAGCTGGGCGGGGGGTCCAGGGCTGGGATAGCAGGGGCAGCGGGTGCAGATGGCGCAGCATCGCTCTCACTTTGGCTCCAGGCTCCACGTTCAACATTCCCACCCTCCCGGCTGAAAGGCAAATCGTGGCTTACAAGTAGCTGCTATGCAAATCGAACATGCTGCTGTCAGCTCAGGCAGCGCAGCGAGCTAGGGTGAGATTCCATGGAATCGGAATCGGTGGGAATGAGTCATGGGGTCTTTCCCCTCTGGGGGGGCTGGCTCGCCCGGGCTGGCTGACTTAGGGAGGGCAGGGGATTGAATACAGGGCACCATCTCCCAGACAGATCCTGTGGGTACCTGCAGACCAACTGGTACCTGCATCCCCAGGCAGCACTGCTGACACTGACCAGACGGGGGCTCCCTTCACCCGCACACCAACCGACTGGCACTAAGGCTTGTCCCCAGGACCAGGGCGCCTGGCTGCTGCATGAGGTGCCAGGTCTCAGCTCAGCCCTGAGGCAGCTGGCTCCAAACCCAGAGCGGAGCAGTTGCCTGGCGCTGGGCGGAGATGCTTAGTGAAGTGCTGCCCGGGTGTTACTAGCTGGGACGTTCCACAGCAGGCCCCCGGAATAAACAGCCCCCCCCTCCGCACCCCACCCCACAGGAGGCTGTGTCCCAGCACCAGGCAAGAGATCCCTGTGTAAACAGCCCCTGCCCCCCACTCCAGAAGCAGCCACATCTCAGCACCAGGGGAGATGTGTGTTAACGGGCAGAGCGCGGCAGGAGCCCCTGGCTGGGGAGCAGGGGTTGGCGCTAATGTTTGAAGGACATTGCAATCTGGCACGGCAGCTCCTTGAGCCGCTCCCACCAGCTCGTGACGCTGCCGGGGCCGTTAATAATTCAGCTCCCTCTGTGCGGTAAGAGAATTAATACAATACTCTGCAGCTGTGCCTGCCGCATGACTCTCGGCCCTGTCACCCTGGCCTAGGACTAACCCACCCCTGCCTAGGGCCTAGGGGACGGTCTTTGGGCTGGGAGATCATGGGTCTGGTCTCCCCTTTTCAACTCTCTGCGGATAATAGTTCTCTGCGCTTCCGAACCCATGTTAGTGGGAGGCCACTAAACACACACACGTTGTTACCATGTCAGTCACTCCACTCTGCCGCGCTGCCGCTCTCAAGGGCTGTCCCCTATTGACAGGGCGTGTGCTACCCTGGCCTCTCCACCGGCTCGCAGCAGGATCCCCACGCCTCTGCCAAGCCCACCACTTAGGTGCCCACAAGGGTGAGCTCTGCAGCTCTTCAGCTCCACAACCTGGCCTGCTGGCTCCAGCCATGCGCTCGCCACAGCACGCTTCAGGGAGCCACGCACTCCGGGAGGCTTTGCCAGGACACGGCGCAGCCCACTCAGAGCAAGCTGAGGTGTATTAGTCCCTTGGCAAAGCTCCTCAGGGAGCTCTTAGGGCAGCGTGGCGAAGCCAAGCTCAAGTGAGAGGTGAGAGCCCAGGCTGCCAACGGCCCCAGTATGTGTCCAGCTGAGGCTGCAGCGGGGTCAGGGGGGCAGAGGATGTGTCAGACCCCTGAGCAACACAGCTCTGGCAACCTACACTTGAAGGGTCGCCCAGGCTGGCTTGCAGTGCCTGGGTACATCTGCACTTGGAGCTGGGGTGACGTCCCGACTCCTACAGTGGCCACGCACGGTCCTGGAACATGTTGGACCCTGCATCCCACTAACCTGGGGCTGCTCTAACTGCATCCGTCCTGTCCCCCACCCCTGCATGTACATGTTGCTGGAATGGCCTGGACCCACGCACGGGAGGCCACGCCGCAGGAGGAGCGGCGCACTGGTAAAGACAGCGTCCCCCTGGCTGATACCGGACAAAACCACGGCCGGGTTTGGCCCAGTATCAGCTAGGGAGCAACACCCCCCCCCCGACCAGACTGCGGGGAGAGGGGAGCTCGGGGCTTCTGCCCTGTGGCGGGTGGTGGGGGTAGGGGCTTCTGCCAGAGACAACTGCTACCTGCTGAGAGTGGGGGGCACAATTTAAAGGTTCCCCCAACAGCTTGAGTCACATCCCCCCCACACACACTTGCCCTCAGCCCCTCCCTGCAGCTCCCAGGTGTTTGCCGCGGCCACTCCCCATGGCTGCAGTTCCCAGCTTGGTGGCTCCAGTAACTGCCGTGCAGGGAGGGGGCCCAACGGCACCATGTGAGGCCAGCAAATCCTGGCAAAAATTGTGTGTGTGCGCGGGGGGGCACATGACTACACCCCACACACACACAGCGCCTCTGGCTTCAGCCCAGCAGGGAGGGGTTCAGCAGGAGTAGGGCTGGAGCCCCGGCAGGCCCCTCTCGGCTGGCCAAAGCCCCAGCAGGCGCGCCCCAGCTCGGACAGCTGACGATTGTCATACACAGCTCGAAGCCCCCCCCCCCCAATCTAACTCATGGAGCCAGTGCGTGAGACTAGCTGGGGTGGCACGGGCCGTGGCATGGGGCAGCCATGCTGGGTCTGTGGGTGGGGGGAGATGGGTTTGCACGCGGCGCTGCTAGCCCATGCTGCTGCCTGTGCTACCCCGGCTAGCCCACGAGCTCAAGGAGAGCTAGTGCCAGCACGTCTCTGCAAGGTGGAGTGTCACCAGGGCCTGTGTCCCTGGGCGTCCCAGGAGCAACCTTGACAACCACCCTGTTCAACCCACGAGCCTGCCCCTCGCGCCCGCACTGGGCCTTAGTGCTCCAGCCTAGGCTCTTCCAGTCATGGGCGCTGATGGCTGATCAATGCCTGATGGCACATTCAGCCCCAGCCCCTACCCCCTGCACCAGGCCAAGCAATGTAACCCCTAGAGCCAGCCACTCAAAGAGAAACTGAGTCACAAAACCCCTCATGCACCACAGCTGTGCACAAGCCACGCACCTGGCTGTGTGATGTGTAATCACTAGACCCCACAAGTCCTCACTGCCAGTCCGTCCCCTACCCCACTAGACCCACGCCCCTCCTTGAGAAGGAGAGCCCCCAAAAGCCGTGACTCACAGCCCCCCTCCTGCTCTACCCCACTAGACCCCCCACACCCTGAGCTGAGGATAGAAGCCAGGAGTCCAAATGCCCAACCTTGTAGCAAATAGGCGGGTGGGTGAGAGTGAGCTGCCCTCCTTGGGCAGTCTGCGCTATACAGAGGATAACAACCTACTTCTGCGAGTCCTTTAGCTCAAGAGGCCAAGGTCTGGGCTGTGGCTGTGAAGATTTTAGTTCAGTGCCCAGTGATGACCCGGTTGGATAGGAGATCATGGAAAGGACAACTGCCAGGGTCAATATTACAGGTACCCTTTAGCCTGGCATTTCCTCCACCGGGCATGCTTGACGCATTGATTAGCTCACCTCTCCATCCCCATACAGCCTGCTCTTTCTATCCCCATACACACCCTTCTCTATAGCTATCTGCTCCACCCACCCTCTATCCCTACATATACACACCCATCTAGCCTCCCCCATCACCCTCCCCCATATGCCTAGCCCCGTCCCACCCCCGCTGCTCTGCCCCACCCAACATAGGCTCATAGACTTCAAGGCCAGAAGGGACCATCACGCTCATCTGGTCTGATCTGCACATCGCAGGCCACAGAACAGCACCCACCCACTTCCGCAATGGACCCAGCACCTCTGGCTGAGATACTGAAGGCCTCAAATCAGGATTTAAAGCCTTACCCATCCCTCCCATACACAGCCATCCCCGTACACCCCCCACACACACCCGTCCAAGAGCCTTGCCAGCCCTTTGCACTGTTCTGAATGCCACCCGCTGCTCCAGTGGGCTGGTAAATTAAACTCCACTCAAGGGGCCCCCAGCTCTTCATGGGCGGCTGGGCGCCCCTCAGGCTCATGTACGGGGAGGCTGCCAGCCCCCGGGAGCAGCCATCTGTAGAGAGCTCCTGCCTGCCATCGCTACTAGCAACAGAAATTATTCCAGTTGGGAGATGGAGCCTTTCCCCTCTGCGCCAGCCCCAGGGCAGGGTGGACTGCCTGGTTGGCTCAGGGGGGTGGGCACTGGGACAGGAGGGCCTGTCCCCTCTAGAGGGCGCCAGCCCCAGGCCCTGTGCGCAGTTCGCTGGCCCCTAGAATGGCAGCGGGCATAGAGGGGATCGCACAGGCACCGAGCTCTAGTAACGGGGCAGCAGAGCAGGCAGGTTCCCTTGCCGCTCACGCAGGGTTGTGGCTTTGTGGGGGCAGATTCTCTGTCGGTGCTGCCAGCCTGGAGGGTGCCCTGGGTCCGATGGGCACGTGTCCCGCTGGGATTGGCGACCCAGCGAGCTCTCTGCCCGCAGGCCAGCGGGCGAGCTGGATTTCAGGCTGAGAAGCTGCCTTTGCTGAGGATCGCTCAGTACATTGCTGCCCCTCTGGGGAACCGGGCCGGGATGGGCTGTTTGCAGTGACATGGAGCTGAGGCGAGCCTTAGTGCAGTTTGCTTACTCAGCTCCCATCCACCTCAGCACAGGGTGAGTCACCATCGGAACATGCCCCTAAGGGACACGGGAGAGCCTCCAGCTCCTGATGGCTCCAGGCCCAGCCTGGCTGCCCTTCTGGTAGATGCTTTCGTCCATCTCAAGTGCTTGGGCTCCAACAGGGGGAACTGGGTGACAAGCTCTGGCCTGTGCCATCCAGGAGGTCAGCCTTGATGAGCCCAATGGCCCTAAACTGCTACGACTCCATGTGGCCTTGGAAAGCCACCCGTGGGGGCTGTTATCTCAGGCCGAGTGCGGGCCACGGAGCGGGTGGGAGACGCGCAGGGCCTCGCTGTGGTGGGGCAGTCGACAGGTGCACATCCCCGCTCTGTGCCCCCCCCCACCTTGCCCGCTATAACCCTGTGGTCTCTGTGGATCTGACCGCCAAGGTGGGCACGTCGCCAGCGTAGCGAGTCAGAGAAGTTCACAATCCCCAGACTGTTCGATGCCCTGGGCTGGATGATGTGCCCAGCCCAGCCCATCCAACTGGCACCAAGGGGGTCTCTGTGCCCGTCGTTATTCCTTGCTGGCCCTTTGCTTGCCTGGCTCATGAAGCCAGACACTGTTGAGTTGGACAGAAGCAACTCAGGGATTAACTCCCACCTGAGCGAGTGCAGGGTGCTGGGGAGCAGCCTTGGGTGATCAAAGGCTGAGAGGAGGGGCCGCTTGCCAGTCTCAGGGAGGCAAATAGCCAACAGCTGGGGCTTGCTGGGCACTGCAGAATTCCCCGCCCCGACCTGGCTTCGTGCAGCGCCCGGTGCCAGCTCGGTCCCTTCCCGACCAGCGAGTGCCACAGAACGGTGATGCCAGGAAACACGGAGTGCATGGAAACGGCCCTGCAACTTCAACTCGGCCCTTTCTGACCAACGCACCCAGAGACCCCCTCTGTGCTTCTGGCCATCGCGCTGCACTCAGCCCGCGCCTGCTTCCCAGCCTGACCCACCTCCCCCTTCACCCTGAGCCGACTGCTAAAGGCCGGGCCGCCACTCGCCCTTCAGCAGCCGCCCAGAGCAGGCCCAGCACTCACCTGGCCGCTGACAATCCCCGTGCTACGAGACCCCTGGGCCCGGCTAGCAACACCCACAAAACGCAGAGCTGGAGCCGGCCCGCTGGGGCTCCCAAGGGGTGTTGTCACAGACTCGCCAGCCTAGGGCGCCTCCTCCTGGGGAGACCCAGCATCGCAGTCCTTTTGCCTCACTCTCCTCTGGGCTTTGGCCAGCTGGGCCGTGACTCGGCGTCCGGCCAGGCCACATGGAGAGTCCAGACCCATGGCCCAGCTCAATTACTCCCACCCTTCCCACCGCAGACACTGGGCTCTAGCCAGCACACTACTTCCTGGGGCTTGCTCCCTGGCCTCCCTTCAGGGACAGGGCCCAAGCACTGCCTGCAGGCCCCTCTGCGGTGCCTTTCGCAGAGAGGAAACGCCCAGGTGCCCCAGAATGGGCTAATTGGCCTCTCTGGCGCCCCTTAACCCTATCACTGCCATGGTGCGATACACACCCCAGCACAGTGCACGTGCGCCGCTAGCCTTTGATCATACACAAGGGAGGGGAGGCAGAGGCACTCACCCCCTCCCCACGCAGAGCAGCTCATGGGCCAAGTACAGCACTGCCAAGCTGTGCCAACTAACCCCTGCACTGCTCAGTACAGCTCCACCTGGCCCAGGGCCTGCAGCTGGCATGCGTGCAGAGACTCCACAGCGGCGATTGCCCCCTCCACAGCAGGCAGAGTTAAGGCTGAGTGGGCGCTCCCCTCTAATATCCATCAGCGTGGTAGGGGGAGACCCCACTGCTGGAGGGAGGGGTGTGTGGGCACAGGCGTCTGCTGCACTCAAACAACTGGCTAATACAGCCAGTGCCAGAGCTGGGCAGGCTCAGGACACTTTACATTGCCAGTGGGCAGCGGCTCCATCTCTTTGCACACCAGCCAGGCTCTGCAGGGGGCACGCTGGCACAGAGCTGGGATGGGGGGAGCTAAGGGCAATGCTGGGTGTGATGGCACAAAGCCCCTGCTTGCCAGAGCCTGACACAGACGTCCCAGGCCAGCAGGGCCCCCTGCCTCCTTTCTTGTAGGATGGCAGCACGGCTGGCGCTAGGCATTGCTCTGGGAAGGGCGCAGCCCTTGGTTTGCAAACCTGGCCGGGTCCCTGAAAAACCCAGCGTTCCTTGGACTAACCAGCCAGCTGGACAATCAGCAACTGGCCACAATGCGGGCGGCCTTGGAGGGGGAGGGGCTGCCAGGCTGAAGGAGTCCGTGATGGGACCCAACCTGGATGGGCTCATGCAGCTAATCCAGGGAGAGGGGGGCAATACCAGGCTGGCGGGGCCCATGGGTCTGATTCGAATGGGGGGGGGCTGATACCAGTGGGATAGCTGCTATCTCTGCTCTGGCTCCATTACTGCCCCCTAGCCAAGCCATGGTCCTGGCTGCCCCCCTTTCTGTGGGTTCTGGTAGTATCCCCTCCCCCCCAGCTGGGCTATGGGAACACGTAGTTTGTGGCAAGTGGGCAGAGGGGGGGGGGGGGCAGCCATACTCTGCATGTACAGCTAGACAAGCCTTAGCCAGAGGGGACACGCCGTGGGGTGCTCGGAGAGCTGCAGGCAGGGATAGCCAGGGGCCGCTGGACAGGAGTGAGGAGCACTGCTCAGAACTCGTTCAATTCCCTGATTTTACTAGACTCACAAACAGACACAGATACAAACTCACAATTACTAACAAACTGTCTGGCTCGTTTCCCACAGCCAAACTGTAAACACGATCCGGGCCCTGGCACCCCGACACCTCCTACTACACCCCTGCCAGGACCCACTCCCCCACCGCTTACATGCAGGGGGTGGGGGACAGGACGGATGCAGTTAGAGCAATCCCAGCTTAGTGGGATGCAGGGTCCCCTCTGAGGGAAGCTCCCCGCTAAGCTGGGAACAGGTCCCTCTACCCAACCTCTTGGCACTGGGGATTGGCAGAGTCCCCCAATATCTACCCAAGGAGGAGAGGCAGCCACCCCCCACCCCCAGATTTAAAGAGATTGCAGTTAGTATGTGGGGGGGGGATGGGTCTTTGGCATCACCCTGCTGCAGTCACGGTGAGGGTAGGTGAGGGGCGGGGGTAACACAGCCCAGCTGATCATATGTGGGGTGCAGACCATGGCGTGGCCCTACCCCATTCCCCCTGACCTAGGGGCTCTGCTACGACACCTCCCTCGGTGAATGGATGCTCTGGGGCTGGCAATGCAGGTGGAGGGCTGGAATTGCCCTGATCCTGGGGACCCCAATGCCCAGGTGTTCTGTGGTGTGTAAAGGTGGTGTTGGAGGGGAGCAGGCAGGGGGAGGGGGACCTGGTGGATGTGGGGGCGGGGGTCTACCGGTCAGTTGAGCCACAGAAAGGAGGGCAGGGGGAAGATGCAGCCTCCCCCATTAAAGCATTTGTACCTCAGCCCCCCGCCTCAGGACAGCAGCACAAATAAGGCAGAGGATGGGGGGGGGGGTGGAATTCAGATAAATCCTAATTCCTTGATCAACATTCTCCAGTCACCACGATCCCCGTAGTTGTCCAGGTCAGTGACAGCTCTGCAAGTGGGGGGAGGGGAAACGGTGGCATGGAGGGGCCTGGGGAATTGGCGCTATATGGAAGATTCCCCTCCCACCCCGCACTCCTAGATATGTCCGAGGAGGTGTCTCCACCCTGAATCAAAGCCGGTGCCCAGATTTTATGTCATGGATATTTCTCCCGAGTGTGGTTGGGGCCCTGGAGTTGAATGAGCCTTGCCCCCTTCCCAGGCATTCTCAGGCCCCCCAGCACAGGTCTCCTGTCAGCCCCGGAGACTCCCAGAGTGGGGACAGCTGGGATTTGTAATGTAAACACCTTCCCCAAAGCAGCAGCAACAGCCCAGGAGCAAACCTCACTTCATGCAGGAACAGCAGGGGATGGGGCCAAGGGGGACTGGGAAATCCAGAGCAGAATGGTCCTGATGGGATTGGTGGGGGCAGGGAATGGAGCCACCCCTGGCTTCTTCCTGAGTGTGTGTGGCGGGGGGGATGGAGGGGGATGGCACCGAGGTTGAGATGGTGGGGGGGCACATGACTCCTGCTGCCCAGCCCCCTCAGAAAAGCACAATGGTAAAAAATCCTGTCTGCCCAGCCTGTGGGCAGAGCCTACGGGGGACTGGACACGGCCCACAGATGCCCGCATCTCCCCCAAGGCTTCGGGAAAGGAGCAGTGCAAAGTCAGTGCCCTGTGGATAGCTGTCTGCCCCTCGAGGGGGGAGCAGCATTGGGGACTTCTCCACAGGGGGTGGGGGCTTCTTTGGAGCATTTGCCACGTGCTGCCCACGTCCCAGGGCACTGCTGGGAGGGAGCAGGCAGTGTCCAGTCTCCAGGCAGCAGGGCTCAGTCACTGGTCCTGCCCCAGTGTCGGGTGCCCACCAGGGGCACTGTCTCCCAGGGGCTCAGTGCTGGATAGGGCCCTGCCCAGCCCCCAGGGGGCGCTGTCTCCCAGGCACTGGGTGCCCTGCAGGGTGCGACGTCTCACAGACGCGGGCTGCTTTGCAGCAGCGTGGGGAGGGCACTGTGCAGGGAGGCAGCCGTCTTGCGCGAGGCCTTGCGCAGCAAGGGGCTGTCGGGGTGCTGCTCCCGCAGATGGAGCAGGTGGCCCTCCTGGCTGTCGGCCGTGCAGCCGCACTCCTCGCACACGTAGAGCTTGGCCCGCCGCTCCTTGTAGGCGTAGCGCTGCTGCACCCCGTGGATCTTCTTCAGGTGCGACTCCAGCGAGCAGCGCTGCGTGAAGGCCTTGTCGCACAGGTGGCACTTGTACGGGCGCACGCCTGCAGCAGGGGGAGGGGGACAAAGGGTTAGCACTCCCTGTGCACATTCACCCCTCACGTCTCCCTTCGTCCCCGGGGACCTAGCCCCCCTGACTCCCGCCTGCACAGATCCAGCCCCACAAGAGCCCCCACTGCCCAGAAACCCAGTAACCCCCCAGGTGTGTGCACACAGACAGACACAGCAACCCCCAATCCCAGCCCCAGGGGCCCGTTCGTTCTACCAGTGCAGAGAGTGGAGAGGGTTTAAGAAATCCCCCAGAATCCTACATGTAGGGCTAAGGGGTGAGGCCTGTAGCCAGGGCTCACCTGTGCAGGTGCTGGGGCAGGGCTGGGGGGGAGCGTGTCCCAGCAGGGGAGCTCTCACCTGTGCAGGTGCTGGGGCAGGGCTGGGGGGGGTGTCCCAGCAGGGGGGCTCTCACCTGTGCAGGTGCTGGGGCAGGGTGTGTGTGTCCCAGCAGGGGGAATCTCACCTGTGCAGGTGCTTGGGCAGGGCTGGGGGGGGCAGGGCTCTCACCTGTGTGGGCGCGGGGGTGGGGCTGGCGGAGGCAGGGCTCTCACCTGTGTGGGTGCGGACGTGGCGTTTGAGGTCGAAGGTGTCGTTGAAGCCCTTCCCGCAGTAGGGGCACAGGTGGCGCTTGACCTCGCTGTGGCACTTGAGGTGCCGGTTGAGCATGCGCTGGTAGCTGAAGCCCTTCTGGCACACGGGGCAGGAGAACAGCTCGCCCGGCCCCGCGCCCAACGTCACCTGCCGGGGGCGGGGATGGAGCTGTCAGACATGGAACCCAAGGAGGGCGGTGCCCAGTGGTGGGGCTCTGTCTCCTCCCCCAGGCTCAGAGACACCCCACCACCGCCTGCAGCCCTAGGGAGCCATCCTAAGCACCAGATCCTCCAGTCTCCTCCCCAACCCCCCCCCCACAGTCTCTGCCCCCCAGCACCGTGGGACAGGAGGGGAGCTGGGTGTCAGGATTGAGGGGCATCGGCAAAGCTGTGTGGGCGAGGAGCTCAGGACTGGGACAGAAGGAAGCTGAGGTTCCCCTGGGCAACCAACCTGCACAGCCCAGATGGGCCACACGGGGTCCCTATTTACCCTTAGCCTGGAAGAGCCCCCGACTCCCCTGGTCCCCAGTCCATACCTTCATTTTGGGCCGCGGGAACCCATTGTGCTGCCCAGCTGGGGGCACCTCCCCAGGGAGCTGGACAGCCGTGTAGCTTGGATCTCGCAGGGTCAGGTCCAGGGGCATCGGATACGAGGGGGCTTCAGCCACCGAGGGCTCCAAGTCCTTGCCCAGGGCACAGCCCCCCAGGCAGACTAGGAGAAAGCAGAGGGGAGGGTTATGGGGGGACTTTGCTCCCTAAGATCTATGTTGGGGGGTACAGGCAATGGAGGGTGGGAATCAGGTCCGCCCCTCCAGGGCCATATGGGAGATGAGCCACCTGGGCTCCACACGGCCCCATGAGCTTGCAAGCCCCCCAGCGGGCCTCACCCATCATCCACCTGACCCACACTGCATGCAACAGGGGGGTGATGCCCTAGCAGTGGGGAGTTTCCAGGGGATCCCCCTTCCCTGGCAGGCTCGCCACCACCCCCTCACCCCCAGTGTTCACTGTCTTCCCTCTCCCCTCCCCCCACCGATCAGAATGGAACCAGGTGAAAGAGGCGCCAAGTGGAGTCACCCCCTTGGGACAGCCATTGGCTTGTTCACACTCCCCCGCCACCCCGCCACCAGAAACGGAGCAGCCATGGACTGGGGAGGGGTGCACCCTGGCAGCCTGGAGAGAGGGGGAACCGGGCCAGGGCCATGGCAACACAGGAGGAACCCCCCACAGATACCCAGTGCCCACCCCCCAAGCCAGCCAGTCCCCCAGCTCTGTGATGGATCAAAGCCAGCACCCCCCAGAGGAGAAGGGCTCCCATATCCTTTTCCCCACCCAGACTGGAGGCAATGCCCCCCAAAGGGGAACCTCCCTGTACCCCATTGCCTAGCGCTGCAGTAAACAAGCCCCTGGAACCGGTTCCCCGAGATGTTATTGGAAAGTCCGGCCCAGCCCAGGCGGTTAATTGAGCGTTTCCACCTGGGTGTCACCTGCCCCTGGGCCAGCTGGGGAGGCGGGGGGGGGGGGGTAGAACTAGTCCATCTAGCCAGTCACCCCAGCACTCCCCTCCACAGCAGAACAGCCTCAATACCTCTCCCCTGCCTCACAGGGTCCAGCCCCCCACCTGTCCAAGGCTTTTATCTGCAGCCCATCACCATAGCATCCCGGCACCCTCCACAGGAAACCAATAGCAACACAAAGGTCCCTAGTGGACTCCATGGAGTCTCTGGCCCTTCTCCCTTTACAGGGTCAGAACCCTGCATGGGGAAAGGGGTGATCAAATTGTGAGTGTCACTGAGAGCAGAAAGGCTCCATCAAAGAGCCTAGGCTGGATCCGGTGAGGGATTTCCAGTGGCGATAGGGAAGCATTAATGCCCCTGGCCGAGCCAATGGGAAGAGTTCAGTGGGAACACCATGCGCAGTTCTGGTCAAGGAACAAGGGATCCAAACTAGCCCGGTGCAGAGAAGGGCTCCCAGGCTGATCAGGGGAGAGGACACTGAAAGGCTGGGCCTGTTAAGCCTGGCCAGGCAAAGGCTGAGCAGGGATCTGGTTGTGTCTATAAATATGGGGGGAGGGAGAAGGTCTACTGAAGCTAAAGGACAGTGTTGGCACAAGAGCAAATGAGGATAAACTGGGCAGGAATCAGTTGAGGCTGGAGATAAGAAGAAGGTTTCTACCCATCAGAGGCGAGATGTTCTGGAACAGCCTCCCCGTAGGAAGAGTGGAGGCAAAATAAATAACACAAGAATGAGCCACACTGGGTCAGATCATTGGTCCATCTAGCCCTGTATCCTGTCTCTGATAGTGGACCATTCCAGATGCTTCCGTGGGAATGAACAAAACAGGGCAATTTCGAGTGATCCATCCCCTGTCATCCAGTTCCAGCTTCTGGCTGTCAGAGACTAGGGACACCAAGAGCATAGGGCTGCGTCCCTGACCATCTTGGCTGATAGCCATTGATGGACCTGTCCTCCAGGAATTTACCTAATTCTTTTTTGAACCCAGTTATACTTTTGGCCTTCACAACATCCCCTGGCAATGAGTTCCATAGGCTGACTGTACATTGTGTAAAGAAATATGGTCTATTTTTATTTTAAACCTGCTGCCTGATACTTTCATTGGGTGATCCCTGGTCCTTGTGTTATGGGAAGGAGTAAATAATTCATGATTTTATAGACCTCTATCACATCCCCCCTTAGTTATCTCTTTTCTAAAGTGAACAAACACCATCTTTTTAATCTCTCCTCATAGGAAAGCTGCTCTATCCCCCTCATCAGTTTCATTGCCCTTCACTGTACCTTTTTCAATTCCAACATCTCTTTTTTGAGTTGGGGGTGAGCAGAACGGCATACAGGATTCAAGGGGAAGGCGTCCCATGGCTTTCTATAGTGGGATTATGATATTTTCTGTCTTATTACCTCGCCCTTTTCTAATGGGTCCTAACATTCTCTGAGCATTTTTGACTCCCGCTGTCCCTTGAGCAGATGTTTTCAGGGAACTACCCGCAGTGACACCAAGATCTCTTGCCCTGAGTGGTAGCAGCTAATTTAGACCTCATCATTTTGTGTGGATAGTTGGGATTATGTTTTCCAGTGTGCATTGCTTTGCACTTACCAACACTGAGAGCCCAACCCAGCTGAGGATGGAGCTGGATGCATGTCTGTCAAGGGGGTGGGTGGCTGTGATAGCAGGGCCTGGACACAATGGCGCAGGAGGTCCCTTTTATCTGGTGCTGGAGAGGAAGGCTTTACAGGGTTTCCTAGAGCTGGTCAGACTCTGGGCTAGCCTGGTCTCTGAAGGACCGTTGCATGGCTGGGTCCTCTCCCTAGAGAACACTTTGTCCCTAGCTCATCTTCACGCTGGGTGGTGGGATCTGCACATCCCCAAGGAGTGCAGCGCTCACTGCGGTTTATAGATCAAATATGGGCTTTGATGCAGCTGGGGCATGATCCCCTAATTGCTTTGAAAATTAGGACCAAGGCTTTAAACTGACACCAGGAGTGAGCCGGGAGCCGGTGGAGAGACTCAAGCACAGACCTGAGCTATGGAAAAGGGAGGCAGCTGCTTTCTGTACTGGCTGGAGCCTGTGCATCATCTTCACATGCAGCTTCAGTGAATTAATAGATACCAAGGCCAGGAAAGCCCAGTGTGATCATCTAGTCTGACTTACTGTAGTACCCAGGCCATAGAGCTTCCCTGTATTAATTCCTGGCTGAATGAAAGCAGATCTGGTGCTGCTATGGGAGAGAGAGGGGGATTATCTGGACCTCTGCCATGGGAAGTTCTGCATTTTCTCAAGTCGTTCTGCAGTGTTTCCCCACCAGCTCGCAACACAACGGCTTGAAATTCTGACCCCCTCCTCTAAAGTTGCTAGAGCCGGGGGCCGTTCCTGGAGACTTTTGCAGGGGGGTCATATATAAAGCCAGAGGTCTTCCTTCTACGTTTGTCTGCCACTGAACAATTACATCCTACTACGTATGCCCCTGGGGGCAATGACTGTACCGGGTTGTACAGCACCAAGCGCAACAAGGTCCAAATAGCCATCAGAGGACAGCGAAGCACACAAGAAATGTGGGGCTGACCTTGAGGCATCACCTAGTCCATCAGCCCCTGCTGAGGCAGGACCAAGGAAACCCCAACCATCCCAGACAGGTGTTTGTCCAAGCCGGTCTTAAACCCCCCAAGGACAGGGCTGCTCCAACCTCCCTTGGGAGCCTGTT
Organism: Malaclemys terrapin pileata; assembly: GCF_027887155.1. NCBI lineage: Eukaryota > Metazoa > Chordata > Testudines > Emydidae > Malaclemys > Malaclemys terrapin. Next base: position 29,939,727 of record NC_071511.1, on the reverse strand, counting down.
TGCAGGATCAGGGCCTGTGTGTGTAAATAGATTCCAAGGCCCCAAGGAACCACTGGGATCACCTAGTCTGACCTCCTGTGTAGTGTAAGGAAGCCCTAGGACCTGTGTGAAAGCCAGGCTGAACTTGAGCAGATCTAGAAAGCCAGCCAGTCTTGATTTAAAAATGGCCAGTGACGGAGAATCCACCCCAGCCTTTGGTCTGTTGTTCCAACGGTTAATTACCCTCATGGGTACCAATTTGCTCCTTATTTCCCGTCTGAATCTTTCCAGCCTCAATTTCCAGCCATTGGATCTTGTTAGACGATTGCTAGATTGAGGAGACCCTTATTAAATATTTTCTCTTCCCCCGTAGGTAGTTATATACTGGGATCAAGTCATTCCTTAACCTTTACTGTGTTGAGCTAAATAGACTGAGCTCCTTGAGTCTCTCACTACGAGGCATGTTTTCCAATTCGTTAATCATTCTGGTGGCTCTTCTCTGAGCCCTCTCCAATTTATCAACATCCTTCTTGCATTGTGGCCACCAGAACGGGGCACAGGATTCCAGCAGTGGTCACACCAGTGCCACATAGAGAGGTAACAGAACCTGCCTAATCCTATGTGAGCTTCCCTTGTTTATACAGCCAGGGGTTGCATTAGCCCTTTTAGCCCCAGCGTTGCACTGAGAGCTCATGTTCAGCTGATTATCCACCAGGACACCCTTCTCCCAAACCTTTTTCAGAGTCACTGGTCCCCAGCATAGAGTCCCCTCTCCTGTAAGTATGGCTGCAGTCTTGGTTCCTAGCTGTATACGTTTATATTTGGCTCTGTTGAAATGTATATTGTTTACGGGTGCCAGCTTACGAAGTGATCCAGATTGCTCTGTAGCAGTGACTTGTCCTCTTCATTATTCCCCGCTCCCCCTCTCCGTCTGTCATGCGCAAGCATCATTAAGGAATGGTTTTTTGTTTTCTTTGAGGTCCTTGATAAATGTTAAAAAGCACAACACCAAGAACCAATCTTAGTGGGAAACTAGAAACACCTGCTCACTGCTGAGTCCCTCTTTACTGTTACACTTTGGGTCCTATCACTTAACCCATTGTCAATCCATTTCATTGGCCGTATTGATCTGGTATCATTCTAGTTTTTTTTACTCACACTATCATGACACCCAATCAAATGCTTTACAGAAATCTACATCTATTACATCACCACTATGGCCTTTGTCAACCAAACTTTCAATCCCACCAAAAGAGATATCAAGTTCATTTGACAGGATCTATTCTCCATAAACCCAGGTTAATTGGCATTCATTATCTCACCCTCCTTTCATTCTTTATTAATAGAGCACTGTATCAGTCACTCCCTTATCTTGCCCAGGATTGACATCAGGCTGACAGGCCTATAACTGCCTGGGTTGTCCCATTTACCCTTGCAGAATATTAACACAATATTCTACCACTGACTCTGGGAGAGCAGTGGTCACAGAACATCAGAGCTAGAAAGGACCTCGGGAGGTCATCTAGTCCAACCCCCTACTCAAAGCAGGACTAATCCCCAGACAAATTTTTGCCCCAGATCCCTAAATAGCCCCCTCAAGAATTGAACTCACAACCCTGGGTTTAGGAGGCCAACACTCAAACCACTGAGCTATCCCCTGATAGCTAGGCTAGGAGTCAGCAAGGACTCCTGGGTCTCATGTGCTATTTCTGCCTTGGGGTGGGGTGGGATGAGAATCTAGTGCTGTTCACACAGTAACAGTGAGGAGAGGGGACCAGCCCCCTCCCTTGCTGTGACTTGGAAAGCCGTGGCCAGGGCTTAAGACAAGGAGAAGGCCAGAAATATAGGCGGCAGACAACACTGCTCCCCCCAGGAAATTCCCCAGGAACTGATGCTGGGATCCACCTCCCCTGCCCCATAGGAGCATGGACCAAGAGCACCAGGTCAGATATGGGATGCACTTGGCCCCCAGAGCCAGTGACATGCAGGGGCCTCCATGGCCCTGGCTGCCATCTGATCGCTCCCACAGATAGTGAGAGACAGTCCCTGCTCCCAAGAGCTCACAGTGTAAAGAGTCAAAGGGTGGGAGGGAAACTGAGGCCCAGAGAGGGAAAGGCCCATGCTCAGGGTCCGTGACAGAGCTGGGAATAGAACCCAGGTGTCCTTAGTCCCAATGCCAGATCAGCTGGTCCCACACAGCTGCTTTGCTGAGCACATAGGAGATGGGAGGAGTTTCGCATGCAGAGACAGCTTCCAGGAGCAGCACTTCCCCCTACACCTGCTGTGCTAACGGAGTCACTGGGACCCACATTTCTAATGCCCTTCCTTGAGCCTCCCAATCGTATCACAGCCTGATTTAGCCATGCCAGAATTCACAGAGGCAAAGGTAGGACCAGGATTCAGCCCTCCCTCCACTCCCAGAGCTGGGATAGAACCCAGGAGTCCCAGCTCCCAGCCCCCTCTGCAAGTGTCTAACCTGCACTGGTGGATATTTAAGCCATTGGCTCCAAGGGATGGTGCCAATTTGAAGGGAGATCCCAAAGTAGGGCTGGGAGGCTTATCTGATCAGATGGGGCAGCAAAGCTTGACCCATCAGGGGGAGGAGACAGGGTTAAAGGGAACCAGGACCAGCCAATCAGTGAGTTAGTAATCTGTCAGGGGAGAAGTGAACAATACTGAGAGGGAGTAGTGGATAGAGCTGGGACTCAGGACTCCTGGGTTCTATGCCAGCTCTGGAAGAAAGGGTTAATTTATTTCCCCTCATTGGCTCTCCGTTTTCCCTCTGACATGCGACAAAGATCTCACACTGGCCCTGAGGACGGGGCGGGGGGCATCTAACTGAAATCAGGCCTCTTTGGATTAGTTAATGACCCAGACGGACGCCAGGTTCTGCCAGGAATCAGCAGGTTGGAATCCACAGACAGCTACTCATACAGCATCCGGGTATTAATTACCAGCTAATTACAGACTCTAGGGCCAGGCACTCCCAGGCAGGGTGCTAATACACACTCCCTGCGTGCTGCAGGGTGGGTCATGAGCCAGGTACTCAGCGTCCCGTTGATTTCATTGGGGGTCCTTGCTCAGCAGCCCTGATTCCCCTCCCACCATCAGATTTACAGGTCCTCTTACTCTGATCATCTCCAGCAGCCCTCGGGACCTCTATGCCCAGCTCTGGGGAGGGATAGCTCAATGGTTTGAGCATTGGCCTGCTAAAGCTAGGGTTATGAGCTCAATCCTTAAGGGGGACATTTAGAGATCTGGGGCAAAAATCTGTCTGGGGATTGGTCCTGCTTTGAGCAGGGGGCTGAACTAGATGACCTCCTGAGGTCCCGTTGGACCCTGATATTCTATGATTCTACCCTGTGCCTCAGTCCTCTGTCTGTAAAATTGGGATAACCTCAACAGCCATAGATTTAAAGGGACCTTTAGACCATCTAGTCCCCCTGCACTGAGCTCAGTCACTTGTGTTTGACTAAAGCATGTTCCCAAAAGGCATCTAGGCTTCTCCAAGAGATGGAGATGCCACCTCTTACCTTGGCCATTTGTTCCAATGTTAATCACCCTCACACTTAAACAGCTGGGGCCTCCTTTCTCACTTGAATGTGTCTGGCTTTACCCACCCACTGGTTCTTGTTCTGCCTCTTGCAGCTAGATTAAAGGCTCTTCAATACACTATTTGCTCTGTTACCAAGTCACCTCTCAACTTTCTTTTTGAGAAGTTAAACCAGATTACCTTCCAGCCAGAGGCTTGAGCTCATGTTCTCCAGCCTTTGAGTTTAAGGTCTGTCTGGATCCTAGACAGGTTGAACAGTTAGAACAGGCCCAACCTAGGATTTCTTTGCTTGCATAAGATTTTTTTTTTTAAACTCCATTCAGTCAAACTTTGAGACCATTCAATTAAAAAAACATTAAATTAAACTGGTTTCTAAAGCTCCGCTCACTGGCGCATTCGGCCAGTACCCTGCACTCACAGCTCAAAGCTATTTCAATAGCCTCCAGAAGAAAAATGCTCTCCCAGTACCAGTCTGCCCACCAGCACTGAGGTACCTGGGTACCACACTGTCTAGAATCTCCCCCACATGCACCTTAAGTGCTATCGTCCCCATTTTACAGATGGGGAAACAGAGGCACGGGGAATCTAAGTGACTTGCCCAATATCTCAGGGGGAGTCTGGGGCAGAGCAAGGAATTGAATCCACATCTCCCAAGTCCTATTCTAATACCCTAATCACAGCACCAGCCTCGTGCTTTACAATGTAATAGCTGGCAAAACATCCCTTAGAATTAACGCTATGGCAGGGATTGCTAGTGACTTGAGCAGAGTAAACCCAGGAGTCCTGACTTCTAGTCTCATTCCCAGCTCTGTGAAGGAAGTAGGGTCTAGTGTGTGTGTGTGTGGGGGGGGGGGGGGGGGGGGGGGGAGTCCGGACCCCTGGATTCTGTTCTCAGCTCAAAGAGGGGAGTGAGGTCTAGTGGTTAGATGGAGCCCGGACTCAGGATAGGAACACCAGAACTAATTATATCCCAGACTCGCCAGTTTGCAGCACCGCCAGGCCCTCCCCCCTCACCGCTGGGAGCCAGCATCGCCACGCACCTCCCAGCCCCTCCGCTAACAAACAAGCTAATCCCAAGAGGGAGTTTAAACATTAAAAGCCACTTCCCTAGCATGGCCGCTGGAGTTCTGCAGAACTGCGCTTCCCCCACTGCCTGAGCAGCCACCCGGCTGGGGTCCCCCGACTGAATGGCCAGGGAAGAAAATGAAGAAGCTGGAGGCTGGCCTGGCAAAGATTCCCAGGGGAAGAGCAGTGTCCAAAAAACGCTGATTGGAAACCCTGGTGGGTCCCTGTGGGGATCCTGGCTCCGGTCCCTAGACACACACACGGGCTCTCATCCGCAGATCAGTTAAGGAAATGAGCTGAGTCCAAAGGTCACCCTCCTGGAATCCGACTCCCGCCACCAAGAAACCGTTGCAGACCCTTCCGTGCAGAGAGGGAGCACGGACTCCTTGCCCCCCTCCCCCCCCCCCATTCCAGCCGGCCTGGAGCTGTATGTCAGGGCAGTGCCATTGCTTTGTGTGGCGAGCCCCACTCCCTCCAGCCCAAGCCACTTCCCCTCTTTCCCCAGCGCTGCTGTCCCCCAGCCTCCTGTGCGGAGTTTGGAACAGGTGACTTGCCACCCCAGCAGCAGGCACGATTCGGAAATAGGGACCGTGTGCCATCCACAAGCATTAATGGCAATATTTCTAAGAGCTCTAATCTCCAGCAAGGAAGGCTGGTCTAGTGGTTCGGGCTCTTGCCTAGAACTTGGCAGACTTGAGTTAAATTCCCTCTCTGCCACAGACACCCCCCGGTGGGACCATGGGGAGTCACTTAGCCTCTGGGTGCTTCAGTTTCCCTTTCTGAGCAATGGGAATGATTGCCTTGTCCTGTCTCCCTTGAGGGTTGTGAGGTGCTCAGATAGCAGGTGTTGGGGGGCAGATAAGTATCTGCACAGATCTAGCACCCTTCCTTCAGTCAGACTCACCTGGTACATAAATCTCTCCTCTCTCTTCATCAGGCAATTCACTCCAGTTCCTCTTGCCCACAGACACACAGGATTTTTTCACTAAGAAAGCCCGAGGCATCTCTGAGATCAATTAAATTGCCTGGGATTCTTAAACAGATCAATAAATAAATACAAGACTTCTCTCTCTTAGCATAAAAACAGGGGAAAACTTTCCCCCAACTTTTCCTTTCAAATAAAATAAAAATAAAACAATAAATCAGCAGCGAGAGGGATTTCCAGGGAGTATGTGAAGTTGCAAGAAGAGCAGCGAACAAAGTTTCCTCCACGTTCTAAGGATGGAACGTTGCAACAAGCCAGGCCCGCAGCGTTCTGGGGATGGACCGTTGGGTCCTGGTCGGTTTCACCCAGCGCCGTTCGTTCGCGCGCAGACTGCGCTCTGGTCAGTTTCAGCCTCCCAGCAGGTACAGCCGCGGAAGTGGCGGGGGAAGCAACCGGGGCGGGCTAAGGAGCAGGCAGGCTCCCTGGCTTCTCCGATAACTGCCTCCCTGCCGAGAGAGCCAGGACTTTTGCGGGCTCCGATCCGGAGGGACAGATCGGATCGGGAAGGGGAAAGAACTGTACCTGCGCTGAGCTCATTAGCGAGTTTGTTTTTGAAGGAGGGGGTGGGGATGGCGCATGCGTTTGGAAATAACGGTGTCACCCACCTGTGCGCTACCTGCCCAACCGGTTCCCTGCCAGGAGGAGATTGTGTGACACCCACAGCTGGGGGCGCCCCCCCTTGTTTTCTTGAAGGTTCAGCGTTTCCGAAGAGGGAGCCGCTTGGGGCGGCGGGTTGAACAGGGGCGTGAACACACACTCCTGCGGGAGTGCAGCGGTGGGGCGCAGGGGGTGCAGTGAACACGCTGTGCTCCTGAGTGCCGATCCGTCCAACCCAGGTTGACCCAAACTGCTGGATCTTGGCGCCATTGAATTTAACACCAGGAAAGGTATTTTCTTGGTTCAGGTCAGTGATTGGCCATAAGGACTTGGACACACTTCAGTTGTTTTAAACCACTGTCGCTCCTCCCCCACCTGCCCCACTGTATCACCCCCCAATGAACACAACACTGGACTGGTGTGAACAGCAACTTACACTGCATTGGCCTGGTGATGGAGGTACTGCACTAGTGCAACCCTCTAGTGTGCATGTGCCAAGGTGGTTTGCATGAGTGTGGTCTGGTGTAAAAAACACCTGCACTGGTAGGGCTGCATTAATGCACCCACGTAGGTGCAAGGACCCACTGCCCCACTCTGAGATTTTCCATCAACTACCAGGCCCACATCTCGCTGGGTGGTCCCCAGGACCCCAAGCCTATCTCTCAGCGGCTGGCACAGCCCATGCATAGGAGCTGGCAGAATCAAGGAGGAGTCCTGGCTTCATGGCTGCCCGACTGGGGACACCTTGCACCTGTTCACTAGCAGCACCGAGCTCCCATAACTCCACCTTGCTCCCCTCTCCTTTAGGCATGGAACTAAGCTGCTGAGATCTTTCCACAGGGCTCGGCGCCCCCATCTCTTATGACAATCCCCCCAAAATTAGACCTCACGGTGCTATGGATCCCTGTGCAAAATCCACCCCCTCCATTGTGGGGCATTGAGGCCCTGGGAATCAGGCCTCAGCTGTCTCATGATGGGCTCCTGCAGCCAACCGTAGATGTTAGTCCCAAGAGCCCCAGGGGAAGGGGTGGGAAGGAGAAGCTGTGCTGTTTATTCCGGGGTGCAGCTCAGCTCCATCTGGAGGCGTCTGCTCCTGTTTCAAGGGACAAGTCAGCGGGGTGGTACTGGTTGCGTTAGAAGGGAATGTCAGCACGGCGTGGGTTCGCGGGATGGAGGTTAGCCAGGCTGCACTTAGCCAGGCCGGAAAAGCAACTTGGCAGGAATCATAGACTCGTAGGACTGGAAGAGAGGTCATCTAGGCCAGGCCCTGGCACTCACAGCAGGACTAAGTATGAATGAATTCCTTCACTGAGACACACGCATAGCGAGGGCATCTGCAAAGGTCCATGGAGCAAATTTTAACACGCAGGATGTTCAGAGTTCAGATCCCGCACTCGCACCCCCAGCAGTTCTCCCCCTCCCGCGTGGAAATAGAAGCACAGACCCCAGAAACAGGTGCAGCCCAGGTCTCCAAAGCACTGAGTTTGAATGTGTTGGAGGGGGGATTTTGAGGGAAGGGTGTGAGGGGAGGGGTGTTTTGCGGGGGAATATATGGGACTGGGGGATGAGATGCTCTGAGGTGAGTGGTTGTGGTGAGCAAGGGATTGTGGGGGAATTTGGGGTGGCATTTTGAGAGACTTTGGGGGAGAGTTAGAACGGGGAAGGCTGGGAGTCAGGGCTCCTGGGCTCTATCCCTAGCTCTGGGAAGAGAGTGGGGCCCTGTGGTAGAACAGAGGGGGCTGAGGCTCAGGACTCCTGGGTTCTATTCCTTGCCCTAGGAGGGAGTGGGGTTAATTGGGCTAGAACAGGGAGGCTGGGAGCCAGTACCCCTGGGTTCTGATCCCAGCTCTGGGAGGAGAGTGGGAGAAGCAGGGGGTAGTGAGGAGGTTTAGCCATGACCCACCCATCACAGCACTTAATCCCATATAGGCCCTTCTAACCATGTGTCCCCTGCCTCCCCAAGCGGCTGCTTCGTGCAGCCCAGCAGATTCCCCAGCCTGGGAGGGGGAAGGAACTGTTTGTGATTCACCTGCTGCTCAGGAGAGCCGGAGCGTCGGGCGGATGCTGGAAGCCAACGCCTGGCGGGTGCGGGGGGAGCGGGGACGAGAGCCACGGGCCCCGCTAGGCCCAGCTCCAAAGAACCTTAATTGCAGCCGGCTTGGCACCTGTCGGCCAAGATGCTCCTGTCCTGGCACACGCAGCACATTCCTGGGGCCAGGAGTCCCGCAAGCCAGGCCTTGACACACATAAACCTGGGAGCGGAACACAGGAACTTCTTCAAGGGCTGCTGGCTCAAATCCAGGTCCAGGATGTGGGGACTGGTTGGCTCAGAGGGGTGGGGGATGGGACACGGCCTCTCCCTTACCAACTTGGAGCTGGATGGGAACTGGTGTCCCCTAGAGGGGAAAGACCCCATTCTCTCCTCCTCCCAACCTGGATTGGAGCAACAGGCCCAGAATATGTGCCCCTTATCTGGGCGGGGAAGGTATGGACCCATTAATTATCTGTCCAGCCCCGCTCATGACTAGTACCAAGGAAAAACTTGAGGCCTGAAACATATAATTATCCTGCCTATGTTTCCTCTAGTGGCCCTGTCCCATAACACGCCAGAGAGGGGCAGAGATCACCTCACCCACAGCTGCAATGCGGCCAGCCCTGGGGTGGAACGCACTGGAGTGATGGAGTGTAACAGCACACAGCAACGCTACACAGCACTGGCAGCTGGGGGCGGGTCGGGGGAGAGAGGTGGTCCAGGTTCAGTCTGAAATTGGGGCACGGAGAGGCAGAACCAAATCAACAGAGCAGGGGTTTGGCCAGGACACTGGAGTTCACACCCCAGCATGTAGGGAAAATGCCAGGAGTTGATAATTTAACAACCATAAATGGGGCAGGGTCATGGTTTTACATCTCACTCGAATCAGTGAATCACAGTGATAGGAACAGCACAGCAGCCGCCCCCCCCCCATGAAGTGGAGAGCACCCCCTCTACTGAGCTCGCCCCTGGTGCTGCACTGGGGCATTGGGGTCATCACTGGCTGTGAGAGGAGGGTACCCCTAATGAGCCCTCCACCACACTCCCTGCAGCACAGCGCCCCTTCGCACTGCAGTTGACTGAGAAGGGAGAGCACCCGCTACCCACTCCCTGCAGCTCCTTAGTGGTCTCCCCTCCCTTCCCAACTGAAACCAGTCCTGCTTAGCCTGCCATCTCCAGGCATCCCAGCATAGGCAGGGCTCCCGCTGCCTCCTGAGCCCCAGCCCACAGGCAAAGCGGATGTCAGCATGTCTTGGATGTGGGAAACACCCAGGGCCAGGCAGGTGGTGCCAGCCCAACGGGTTCAACCAAATACCCGGGTGAATAACCTCAGGGAGGAGAAGATGACAAACAGGAATTCTGGGATGGCAGCGTATCTAGTGGTTACAGGGGGAGCGAGGCCTCCTGGGGGTTAGCCCTGCTCCTGGCGGGGAGTGAGGTCAGAACAAAGGGGGCGGGGCTGTGAGGCAGAACCCCTGAATTCCATGCCTTGGTTTCCCCTCACTCCATTGAGGGGATTCTCCTGGCTGGGCGGTTTCATTGGCAAATGTGGGCACCTAGCTGTGAGGCTGGTGATGATGAGCTGGGCTGGGCACTGCCCAGGCTCGTGGCACGGGCAGCCCGTGCACTGCAGCACATAGCCTGCGTCTATAACATGCCTTCAAAGAACTTGGCTAATTAATGCACAGGTGAAGCAGCGTCAAAACCACTCACACAGGGAAACTGAGGCACCACCACTTCCTTGGAGCCAGCACTTGGGATACAACCCAGTTCTCACTCCCAGCCCCCATAACCACTAGGCTCCCCTCCCCTCCCACAGCTGCAAATAAAAGAACCCAGGTGTCCTGGCTCCCAGACCACTAGACTTTACTCCCAGAACCAGGGATAGAACCCAGGTGTCCTGGCTCCCAGCCAGGCTCTCTGGGTTGGGGTGCTCCCAAAATCCCAGCTGGAGTTTCGACCTGGCTAGTTCCTGGTTTTGGGACGCGTCCCAGCCTCAGCCCCAGGGGGGAATGAGTCTCGTGGCAGGGATGGGGCAGACGCGGGGGAACCAGTCTGGATGTGGACGGGAGGGGTGCGGCCGGAGCCTGTGGGGGGGGGGGAGGGCTGTCCCTAGCTCTACCACTGACTCACTGGTGATTCTTCCCGCTCCTTGCCTCAATTTCCCCATCTCCTCATGAGAGGCTACCCAGAGACACCGAATAGCACCATGTTTAATATATACCACTAGTGCTTTTCATCCCCTGCCCAGTGCTGAGATGCAGCCACCTCGGGGGTGGGGCACAGGGGCTGTTTAACAAGTCACAGTAACACCACATAACAGTTTTGGACAGGAAGTGAAAAATAATTTTGTATGCGATTGAAACTGCAGGGTTTATTGAGACAAGCTATAAACAGCAGAGGTGGAATTTGTCTGGGCACTGGGGTGAAGTACCCTGCGCTAGCCACTAGCCCCCACTGCCTTCCCAGAGCCATAAAGAGAAACCAGGATTTTTGACTCTGGCCCCCTTCACCCCAGGCCTTGCTGCTCCTCCTGCCGCTGGGTTCCTCCCTTCTCGCCCCCGCGCCTGGCTAGGGGAGCAGGAAGCTCCCGGCTCCACGTGGGGGCCTCTCCCTGTGCCCCAGGCAGGCCCCGTTCCCGCTGCCATACAGTTAAGTTTCGCCGCCCGCCTACACTCCAACCTATCCCAGCCTTCCCGAGCAAGTAACTCCCTCTCCTCATCCCCAAATCCCAGTGTTGGGGGATCTGGACCTGCCCAAGGCTCTGATTACTGGCAGTGCCTGAGCCCCAGGCCAAGAGGGTATCTCCAACCCAGCAGTGCCATGGCTCCTGGCTGAGGGGGGAGGCAGAGGGTAGGAGTTGTATCAGGGCAAGTGCGTGAAATAATGAGGGGGATGGAGGAGTGGGGAGAAGAACAGAAGATACGAGCTGCCCTGTGCCTCTTTGCCCCATCAGCCCAACCCATGTCATGCCCTAGGGTCAGCGGGGCACAATCTGCCTCCATGTGTGTCTTCTTTGGCCCCACAGAGCTATGCATGGGGTCAAGGGGTCCCAGGGACAGTAGGGGGCTTCAGGCCAGGATTTTGGGGCCTTGGCAGAGCTGGGGGGGGGGGGGGGAATCCAGAGCTGGGATAGCAAGAGGCTGTGGGTTGGGATTGAGTGGCATTAGCAGAGATTAGGGGGGCCAGGCTGTGATAGCAGGTTAGGGAGCACCACTCAGCCCCTAGGTACCTGCAACCCTGTTAGCTGAGGTCTCTGGTGTGGCTCAGGTGGGGGTGGTTTAATGAGACTGTTACTCAGAGGTTACACAACGAAACTGAAGCAAGTCAGCACCTGCTTCTGCCCCCTCATCCCAGACCTCCAGGGCAATAGAGCCAGGACTCAGCCATCGCCTCCTCCGTTAGATGCTCTGGAGACAGAGCCCTGCCACTCCTCCCTGCTCCATCCCATAGGCCAGCCCTGCCTGTCACCCTCAACCCCAACCTCCTGCTAACTCAGCCCTGGGCTCCCCAACAGTTCTGCCAGGGCCCTTCAATCCTGACCCCCAGCCCCCTGCTAATCCAGTCCTGGGCTTCCCACCGACCAGCTCTGCCACTGCCAGTGCCCCCCAGCTTGGATTTGCAGCCCCCTGATATCCCTCCACCCAGTGCCCTGAAACTGACGAGGATCCTGAGCGGATGGGGTGATGTGGAGTGATAGTCCTTGAGGGTGAGAGGAATCCCTGGCTGGATGGGCCCATTGGTCGGGGAGGGGGGGCGGAGCAGGCAGCGACAGAGAGGAGAGGGGTTGCTCCGGCTGGGGGACGGCAATGTTGCGGGGCGAAGGGGTATACCCAGAGCAGCGAGGCAGGGGGAGGGGCCGGGCAGTGACTCGGGGGAGGAGGATAAGGGGGTAGTGACGCGGGGGGGGGGGGCAGTAAGGCAGGGGGGATACCCCGGGGGGAGGGGCCAGGCCGTGACGCGGGGAGGGGGATACCCGGGGGAGGGGCCGGACAGTGACTCGGGGGAGGAGGATACAAGGGCTAGTGACGCGGGGGGGGGGGGGGCAGTAAGGCAGGGGGGATACCCCGGGGGGAGGGGCCAGACCGTGACGCGGGGAGGGGGATAGCCGGGGGAGGGGCCGGGCAGTGACGAGAGGACATGCTGGGGAATACCGCCCAGCCGAGCGGTTCTGGCCCTATCTAGCGGCTGACTGGGAAGCAGGAAGGGCGGGGCCCGAGGCGGCTGCTGCGTCGGGCGGTGAGCGGGCCGGGCTGGGACTCAGGGGATGCCCGGGGTTCCCCCGTGGAGGGGGCCGAGTAGGGGGTGCGTCCCGTCCTTCCTTCGGGGCGGGGATTCCCTGGGCCCTCTTGGGGCCATCTCGGGCTGCCGCATTGAGGACCCCCACACACACCATAGCCCGCCAGGAAGTCCCACCCCACCGCCCCCGTTACCCACAACCCCTCCACCCACCTATTGCCCCAACACTCCCCACTCGTATCACCCACAATCCCGTGGGGCTCCGACCCAGCACCGCCATATTCTCTGTTACCCATACTCCCCTGCGTGGGGCCATCATGGACCCCTCCCCCATTGCCCACACTCCCCTGCGTGGGGCCATGGACCCCCCCCCCCATTACCTACACTCCCGTGCGTGGGCCCGTTCCCCAGCCGTAGTCTGTTCTCCAGGACTCTAAATCTTCTGAACACGCTGCCCGCCCCCAGCCCCCGCTCGCTCTTACCGAAACCCCAAGGTCCCCACTCGTCCCTGGCCTCAATCGGTGTTCCACAGGGCCCCTCCAGCCCCTTTTCCTGGGATTGCTACTTGCCCCATTTTCTTGCTGCCTTAATTTCCCCAGGATTAAAACTGGGCTAGTAGCAGCCTGGCCCACAGAGATAGTCCTGATTCTCTATTCAATAATCCCATTACATACAGGCACTGAGATGTCGCCACCACTGAGGTGGGGTGTGGAGGCTGCTTATACAAAGATCCCTGTCCAGTGTTGCCACCTCGGGGGCAGGGCTTGAGCGAGACTAGCAGCTTGTGGCTCTCGTGTGGGACACTCTTTTGCTCTAACAGCTTCTCTCTCCCACCCAGGCGGTCCCTCCCAGGGGTTGCCATGAGTGTGCGGAGTGGGGAGAGCTGGACCCAGCTTATAACAACCTTCCGAGCAGGCCCCACAGCCTTCATTCTGGCCCGCGGGAGTGATGATACCTTCCTGGCTGAGTTGCTGCAGGATCTGAGTAGCGAGAGGATCAGTGAGCAAACCAAGGTACTTGGGGTAGGGCAGGACGCCTGGGTTCTATTCTTGGCTCGGGGAGAGGTGTAATGGGCTAAAGCAAATTTATACAGGAACTCCTGGGTTTTATCTTCAGCTTTGAAGGAGGAATGGAGTGGGGTTTAGTGGTTAAAGCTGTGGGGGACTCCTGGGTTGTCTCTTTGGCTTTGGGAGGTGAGTAGGGTCTAGTACTTAGAGCAGTGGGGCTGGGAGTCAGGACACCTAGCTTCTATCCCTGGCTCTGGCAAGGACTAGAGCAGGGGCATGAGATTTAAGACTCCTGGGTTCTGTCAGTGGCTTTCCTGTTCTATCTCGTGGTGGTGTCTCTGTGCATCGCAGCCCATAGTGGCAGCCCCCTGACTGCACTCCTCTCTCTTTCTCTCTCTCTGTTGCAGGTCTCCATGCTGACCCTTCTGCTGGAGTTCCCCACCCTGCTGTGCCCAGACCCCGAGGTGGGTGAGCAGGTGGCTGGCTCTCTCCTGGCTAACTTTGCCCAGCTGCCCCACTCACCCAAGCTGTCCTGGCTGCGGCGCCACTTGCTGGTGGTGGTGGGGACTGTGTTGATCTCCACTGAGGCCTTTGGGGAGGGCTCCCAGGCCTCCCGTGACTACCTCTCTCTGCTGCTGCACCTGGCCTCGGACCTCAATGACCAGCGGCAGGGGCCGGGTGACCGCGGGGTGCGGGCGGCCGCCTGCGAGAGTCTGAGGGAGCTGGAGTGCTGCTACCCCGGCCTGTTCTCCCGGCGGTTGGACTCGCTGCGCTCCATGCAGCAGCAGGAGCTCACGCCTGTCCACCAGGGCTATACGCTGCTATACAGCCTGGCCCTGCGCAATGCCGTGCTGCTGCTGGCCCGCCGGGGCGAGGGGACTCTCAGTGAATTGCTGGCTGGCAACGAGGGGCTGGCTTGGGAGGCGGTGGGGAATGCCGGGGCAGTCTCTCCAGCCTCCATTGACCGCCTGCTGCTGCTGCCCACCCCGGCCGAGACCAAGGAGCTGAAGTCGGTGCTGTCCCAGCTGCTGGATGACTCCTATCTGCTGACACCACCTGCCCAGGGCCAGCTTCTGTGGCATCTGGCCCAGGTGTTGTGCGTGATCCGCACCCAGTCACCTGCCATCTTCAAGGCGCAGCTGGTGCGGTTGTTTGGCACAGCCCACGTGGCACTGCTGCACGCCAGCCTGCAGCTCAAGGGGCTTTTCACCGATAGCCTCTTCACAGCCGAGGACGAGGCCTTCCTCCTGCGCCGCCTGGTGGGCATGGCCCAGCATCCCTCACTGCCCTCGCCCCTCAAACTCTTCTACCTCGACTGCCTGCTGCACTTCCCCGAGAACCGCCCGCTGGGCTCGGGCTCTGAAGAGGGGCTGCCCGTCCTGCTCACACCCCGCCTGGCCTCCTGCCTCTTCCCCTCACTCTTCAACGACCCGGGCACCATGCTGGCACGCCTCAACCTGCTGAGTCTGGTGTGCCTGGAAAACCAGGGCCCCGAGGCTGAGCGGGGTGTTGGGTATATCTTTGAGCATGTCCTGGCACTGGCAGACACCGTGGCAGGCAAAGGTGGATGTGAGGCCACTGGGCTCTTCTTCCGAGCCGCCTACCTCTTTGCCCGCTACTTTGGCTCAAGGCCACAGCTTATGGCAGAGCTGACGGGCACCCTGGTGGGGCTGTATCGCCAGCGCTGCTCCCTGGCCCCCAACCTCATAAACCTGCTCAATGAGACCCAGGCAGTGCTGGATGACCCAGCCTGGCCCGCATCCTTGAGCAAGGCCCTGCAGGAGCTGACTGTGGGCATGCCGCTGCTGCCACCCTGGGAGCAGGAGCTGGGCTGGCACCTCAAGCTGTTGGCCCGGGTAGCAAAGGAGAGTGGGGTCCCGCAGGGCAGCACACTTGGGTTCCTGCAGCGCCTGGTGCGGCTGGCAGGTGCTGGACAGCTGGGAGATTGGCACATTGGCCAGGCTTTGCTGAGCGTCTGCCGCAACCTGCTGCAGCACCAGCCTCCACCTGCCATGGGGTGCCAGCTGGCTGAGCTGCTCCAAGACGTCTCACTGAGCTACCCGGATGTGGATGTGCAGGATCGGGCTCGCTTCTACTACACACTCCTGTCGTGCCTGTCCGGGGACAAGCTGGGGGCAGTGCTGGCACCTGGGGGGCGCCTCAAAGCCCGGACTCTCTCCTCCTCCATCATGGCAGATAGCGAGAACTTCGCTGCCGCACTAACCGTGCACCCAGCCCCACAACCCCTGCTGCAGCTGCAGCGCGAGGCCCCAGCCAAGCCCACCCTGGTACCAGTGCCAGCCTTCCAGCCATGCCCTGCTGATGCTCAGGAGGTGAAGGACTGCTGCCGACAGCTCCTGGAGCTGCATTCTCCAGCCCGGCTCAGCCTGACGTACCGGCTGCTCCACACAGGGTACTCACCTGAGCGACTCTTCTGCCTCCTGCTGCGCTTCGAGCGCTCTGACAACTTCTATGAGCCAGTGCCTGACGTGTGCGTGCCCTGCCTCTCCACCACCCGCCCATCACCCATCCTCACACTCCACCTGCAGCCCCGCTGCCCCTACCCCACCGAGCTGGCAGTGAGCGCCTTGTACACCACGCAAACCGGCCTCACCTATTGCAGCCAGCTAGAACCACTGCAGGTGGCCTTTCCGGACATCTTCCTGCCTCTGGCACTGCCTGTGAATTGGGATTGTGAGAGCCGGAGCCACCTCTTTGACACCCTCTGGTCCTCCCTGTGCCCAGATGGGTCAGGTGACTGCGCTGAGAGCCTCTTTTGCTGGCCCACCACCCAACAGCCCCTGGGTATCCTGGTGCAGGCTCACTTTGCCAGCTACGTAGTGGCAGAGGAGCCGGGCACCTACAAGATTGCCATAGCCCTGCCACCCCACTACCATGTGCTGCTGCAGGCACAGGAGATCCAGGGGGCAGCACGTGTCACCATTCGCACTGACAACTGGAAGGTGCTCCCCCACCTGAGTGCCTATCTGCGGAAGGTTGTGGAGTGACAAAGCCTCAAATAGGGATTGAGAGGTATCTGTGAGTTGGGCACCCCCCAGGAAGGGGGATCTGTGAGTGGGAGTAAAGGGGACATGTCTCCAGCCACCTGGGGGGGGATCTGAGAGTGCACATAGCGGGACACATCTCCAGTCTCCTGTGGGGCCAATCTCTGAGTGGGGCTGGGAGCCCAAAATGTAAATTTCTGAAGCTCTGTACAAATGCCTTTTGCAAGTAAAATTTGCAGTGAAATGAACAAATTAGTGCATTTGGGGAGGAGTGCATTGGGGTGGGGATTGGGTTGGTGCATTGGGAGCTGTGGGGAAAGATGCAATGGGGTGGAGCTGAAGGAGTGTGGAGGTGGTGCTATGCATTTGTGGGGAGTGCAATGAGGTGGTGCTATGTGCCTGAGCTCCTGTACTGCTCCCAGGTAATGGGGAGGCTCCAGCACTGGTGTTGCTTGGAGCAGCTGAGCTGTAGTGCTGAAAGGACAGTTGGGATGCATTCTCCCCCTCACAAGCTGGAGGACTCCATGCCTGCCCTGTGGGGCCAATGCTGAAAGGAGGGTTTGGTTTCTGAGGCCTATTCGGTCCCTGGCTACTCTGCTGGTATAGGGGTTGGTGAGCAAGGGCTGGCCCTAGGTGTTTTGTCACCCAGGTTGGAAAAGGTTTTTGGTGCCCCATGCCAGGGCTCTGGTGCCCCCAAATGAGGGAAGTTGGTGTCCCTGAATGTTGGGTCCGAGGCTGGCCCCCCTGCTCTCCGGCCCCCCGAAGCCTGGCTCTGCTGGGTCGTGCCTGTGGGGGATGTGCAGGGAGGGGGACCCTGCTTTATTGGGAACACAGCTCGCAATGCAATCAGCCGTCTCCATGGCAACTGCTGAGCAGGGTCTGAATTAGGGTTTTCATAGATTCTAGGACTGGAAGGGACCTCGAGAGATCATCGAGTCCAGTCCCCTGCCCGCATGGCAGGACCAAATACTGTCTAGACCATCCCTGATAGACATTTATCTAACCTACTCTTAAATATCTCCAGAGATGGAGATTCCACAACCTCCCTAGGCAATTTATTCCAGTGTTTAACCACCCTGACAGTTAGGAACTTTTTCCTAATGTCCAACCTAAACCTCCCTTGCTGCAGTTTAAGCCCATTGCTTCTGGTTCTATCCTTAGAGACTAAGGTGAACAAGTTTTCTCCCTCCTCCTTATGACACCCTTTTAAATACCTGAAAACTGCTATTCTGTCCCCTCTCAGTCTTCTCTTTTCCAAACTAAACAAACCCAATTCTTTCAGCCTTCCTTCATCGGTCATGTTCTCAAGACCTTTAATCATTCTTGTTGCTCTTCTCTGGACCCTCTCCAATTTCTCCACATCTTTCTTGAAATGCGGTGCCCAGGTTGATCCCTCTGGTACAAAAACACATGCCAGCCGGCAGCTCCCCCTGCACGGCTCTCTCCAGCGGGCAACCCCGCTCTGAATGCAACCCAGTGTCCTATCCCTGCCCCGAGGATGTGGGTCAGCGCGGGGAAGGGAGGCGCTCGTTCCAGAGACTGCTTCTCCATCTTCCCGCATGATCGGAGGGAGGGGTTTCACTTAGGGTGGAAACTACCGCGCCCATCATGCATCGGGGCGGGACTACCACTCCCATCATGCATCGGGGGCGAGGTTTGCCTCCTGCGGCATGCACTGGCCTCAGGACTACACCCCCCAGCATGCACTGGGAGAGGCGTGCGGCGCGAAGGGATTCCCGTCGGTGTCTTCCTGTTCCCCTGTTGTGCGCGGGACTCTCGGTGAGGGCAGCAGGTGAGCGGGGCTCCAGGCTGGGAGAGCCGGCGGAAGTGGACGCGCCCAGCACGAACCGGGCCCGGAGACCCCCACCCCTTACTACTGCCCCATCCCGGGCAGGGTCCTGCCCACGTGGGGATGCGGATTCCTGACAAGGCTCCTCCCCTGGCGCCCCAGAAACTGCCCCCCCCCCCCGTAAGGGATGAGGCGCCCTGGTCAGGAACTGCCCCCACAACCCTCCCCCTCTCAGTGTCTCTCTCGCCAGGCCCCAGCTGAGCAGTGCCTGCCTCTGGAGCAAGATGTCTGAGAGCAGCAGCCCCATTCGGCTGGACCTGAGCTCCCTGCGGGAGGCGCCCCAAGATGTCTTACACCTGCTGCCCTGCGAGGTGGAGCACAACGGCAGCGCCCCTGTGGCCAGATACTTCACCCCGGCCATCCGCCAAGGCTCGCAGGGTTGGTGACTCCCTCCATACTTGCCAGGGGATGATGTGCTGCAGGGAGCAGGATGGGGGCTCCCACCCCTTAGGCAGTGCTGACCTTAGGAGGCGCTGTGCTGCGGCAGGGATGGGATGGGGCCGCCGTAAGGGGTGCTCTCCCCTCAGTCAGCATAGACCCCAGTACCCCTGCATGGAACTTGGGTTGCTGTGCCCATTTCTCAGTCGAGTGCATCCCCTGGCCAGGTTCCTCTGTCTCCCCAGCTCAGTGTCGGTCTCTCTCCCCACAGAGAAATCTGTATCCTTCCGTGGCAGGAGCCTCAAGGGGCAGGAGGTGATAGTGCCCCAAGGTTATGTAGGGCTGGTTCTGAAGGAGGATCAAAGGCCCTGCACAGAGGAGGAGGTGAGCCCTGTGGCGGTGGAGTGGATAGGGGAGAAGCAGCCCTGTGATGCTAGCACCTGCCTGGGGGAAGGCTGTGGGGCTGGCCCCATGGTCTTGCCTTGGGTTGGGATCCAGCAGGAGGGGGCACTGGTAGCTTCCGGGGATACATGCCCTCTTTGGGGCTGGGTGGGAGGGGTGGTGTTACCCCTTTGGGGACAAGGCCATCAGAGCTGGGAACAGCGTAGTGTTAACCCTCACGCTAAAGGGAGGTGTGCCTTGGAGCTGGCTGGGGGCTCCCTCAGTCCCACTGCCTGTCCCCCTCCCTGACGCCCAGCCTCCCGTGCTGCAGGAGCGGACCGTGCGGCTGAAATCAACCTTTGGGACGCTGACAGTTTGGAACCTGGAGCGGGCTCCAAGTGCGGATGATGGGCTGCTCCTGGCTCTGAGCTGGCCAGAGATCGCCGAGGCCGTAAGTACTGGTGTGCTGCTCTCCTCTCCGTTACCCCCACCCCAGAACGGTGAGGGGGGCTGGTGGTGCGTGTTAGGGCCTGGTCTTGCTGCCACAGCAACTTCAAAGGGATGGGGGGCAAGATCCCCCCCCATTCCACAAAGACTCTTACACTAGCTCTGTGTTTGGTCCATTATAGCAATGAACAGCTATGTTCTCAGCCCTGCCCCATCCAATTATCAGGCTGCTTCTGTGGTTCGCCCAGTATCCCTTGAGTTGCTAGTGGTGAGGCAATCATTACATGCTACAATACCCCTGCATTCACCTACACACTCTGTTAGTGAAGGGGGGCTGGCTGTGTGGATGGGGCCTGGTAAATGCCATAATGATTGGTCCCCTCAGAGTGAGTCAAATACTCTGGGATGAAATAACTATAGCCCATAATATATACCCTCCGTGGACACCCAGCCATGCCCCTGCCCCATAATATATCCCTGGTACCTCAGCAGCTGTGAATAGGGGGAATGCCTCCAGGCCTGGCAGAGTGCTGAGGCTGTCTTGGCCTGCAAGGGGTGGCTGTTTTCGTGGGCCTTGACGTGGGCAAATGGAAAATGCTGTCCAAAACATTTTGCCCAGCCTGGCGGGCACTACGCCGTTGTGGGGAAAGTGGAAAAGGCAAAGTAATTGCCATGCAGGACTGGGGCTCAGAACTCCTGCCCTTGGCCCCATCTGTGCCTCAGTTTCCCCTCCACTCTGTTGATTATGACAGAGCTTCATAAAGCAATGAGTCTCATGGGGTGTTTGTGCAATGCTTGGCCCAACAGGAGCCCCAGTCTCAGTGGGGGGGAGCAGTGTAGTGCCTGGTACAATGGCAGACCTCCCCACTTTGTCAGGGCCTCTAGGCCGTACTGTGCTACACCTAACCGCAGCAGCTGTTCCTGCACTGCTATCCCTTCAGGGCTGGAATCCTATGGGTGCAGGGGGGCAGGTGACTTTTGACAGGTCACCTCTCTCATTGCAGATCCATGCACCAGTGTCGAGGAAGGAACAGTGAGTCCATGGTGGAGGCAGCGGTCCCAGGACTGCTAGCCACTGGCTGCCTCTCGGGTCTGCGCTGGGGGTTTTTTTGGCCCCACCACCCTGCGTGGTAGCTCCATGCTGAGAATACATGGATCTCACAGAGATGCCTGCTTGGTCTGAGTCCTGATTCCAGAGTTCACTGAGCCAGCACCTGGAAACAGGTGGGACAGCATCTCCCCTGGTCCACGGCTGGCTGGCTGCCCTCTGCGCTGGAGATCGGGGATGGGAAGGCTGAGGGCTATGGACCTTATGCTGCAAACACTGATCCCTCAGGTCCCTGGGCCAGGCAGCTTCAACATCCGGCACAGGGCAAAACTGAGGCTTGTTGAAGTCTGGCCTAAGTCCCAGCAGCTGAGTGGGATAGAACCCAGGTGTCCTGACTCCCAACCACTCTTCAAACTACTTGGCCATGATTCTCCCTAGATGTCTCATGCTACCCAGGAAGGACTCTAATGCAGGAGCCAGGGCTCCTGGGTTCTTTTCCCCCTCCTCCCTGCTGTGCCTCCATTTCCTCCTCTGAATAAGGCAGGGAAGAGTGCTAGCACCTTCAAGAGACCCTGACAGGACTGACCACCTAGAGGCAGGACAGGGCAGCAGGGTTGTGCTTGCAGCTTCTTCTCTCTTCCCCTCTCTCCAGGCTGCCACACGCTTTGGCACGAGGCGGGTCCCTGCCCAGAACCATTCTTGCCAAGGGAATATTCAGTATTGTTACTTTGGGGGGGGGGGGAGCACCCTGTTAGCAGGGCCTAACTCCGCTGTGTAGCTGCTGTTTGCAGGTGGGCCTGTGGCCAGACCTGGAGGGGAGTGGAGGGCAGGGCTAGTCAGGCCCAGAGGCTTGGCCGAAGTAGCGGGACAGGGATCAGCACCATGAGTCTGCCAGAGAAGTGTTTAGTGCTTAGCCCTAAGTGTCTTGGCCCAATGGCAATCAGCCCATCACCTGTCCATTGCTCAGTGCTGCCCCGGGCAGTGGGGGACATCTGGTTCCAGATCCTGCTGGAACTGCTGCTCCCAGGGGGAGAGAGATGTGCTGCCGGGGCAGGGGGAGCATAGCAGCTTTGAGGTCCTAAACTTGTGTTTGGCCACAGCTTCGGGCAGCCTGCACCCTTCCAGGGTTCGGGTGTGTTCATTGCACAGGGAGTGCTGCAGCTGGCTCTGGGGTGACACATAGCAGCTGCTGTTGGCAGGGACACTGCTCACTAGTGGAAGAAGTGGCTGCCCCCCAGAATCCCTGGGAGTCGAGGCCTGATGCTGCTCAGGGTATTGCACAGCCCTGGGGAGGATAATGCAGCCTGAGCACCCCTCATCCTTCTCTAGCTGATTAAAAAGGTCCAGGATCAATCATTTTAGTTCCAGGATCTTTATCAAAAACTCAGATCGAGTGACAGAGAAATGCAAATGCTGGCCAGCTGCTGTGGGCCCAGGGCCACCTATTCTCAGCCTTTGGGCTCCTCGGTCACAGCCCCCACTGTACAAGGTGGCCTGGCAAGATGCAAGTCCTACACACAAATGGGGCCCTCACCCTGGCGCTGAGACAAGGAGAGCAGCATGGGGGCCTCTGCCCCTTCCCATGGAGCTCGAGCCATGGCCGGAGAACGATGCAGCCCCAGACTAGCCCTGTGGCAGAGCACATGATCATCCTTGGAGATGCTGTTGCCCAGTCTGTCCCGGCCCTGGGATAAACTCCCAGGAGCTGCACGTTAGCTGGATGTCTGTGAGGCCCCATGCCAGGGCCATGGGGGAGTGGGTGGCAGACAGGCCCTGCCTCTCACCACTTGCCCCTCTTGCTCCAGTCCTTGGGTGTGAAGTGCAGACACTTGGAGTCAATGCGCAGGATCCGCTTCAGCATCGCCCGTTCGTGCCCGTCCACTATGTCCTCTGAGAGCGTCAGAATGTACTGGCCCTTTAAGGGAGACAGCAGGGGCCCAAGTCAGCGATGGGGTTCAAGAGAAATGTCTTGTCAGGGTCCCTGAGAAAATTAGTGAAGGGACCTGAGCCAACCTAGCTGCTAGACTCCATTGATGTGTTTCGGTCCTATGTGGCAGCCCAATCAGCATCCCCTGTCTCCCAGAGCCAGGGACAGACCTCAGGAGTCCTGCCTCCCACCCCCCCTTAATTCAGCTACCCCAATGCCTTGGTATCTCTCCATGCTAGTGACATATACAAGGAAGCCACTTGCCCCTCTTGGGTACCACTAGGAATCTCACTCCAGAGCCTCCAGAGCATTCCCCCCAGGGTGGCTACCTTGTAGTAATTGATGAGGTTCAGGTACTGCAGCGTGGAGATCACATCCTCCTTCTTGATGCTGGTGATCTCACTGATTTCACTGAAAGGGAATGGAAGACATGAAGGGGTAGAAGGCAGTGACCTGGGGGTGGGAGTGCACAGCAGCCAACGGCACCTTCCCCATGTGCTCTGAGGCCATTCTGTCTGCG
This sequence comes from Malaclemys terrapin pileata, assembly GCF_027887155.1. Classification (NCBI taxonomy): domain Eukaryota; kingdom Metazoa; phylum Chordata; order Testudines; family Emydidae; genus Malaclemys; species Malaclemys terrapin. The sequence continues at coordinate 29,916,715 of NC_071511.1, read as the reverse complement.
ACCAGCCCTGGAATCACAGTCGAGGGAATGATTTTGAAGCAGCCCTCCATAAAGTGTTAACTCTGACTCCTAATGACAACTGGGTCTGTGTTCCCTGTCACTGATTATTGGTGCAGAATCCTCTGCTCTGGGATTGAGGGTGGAGTTTGGGATTGTGGGCGGGGCACTCACTTGATGGTGATCTGTGGGCGCTCCCCGTTCTCAGACTTCAGGTTCATGAGGATCTCCAAGATGGTCTGGGACCAGTAGCTGCGGTAGGAGAGGAGCCCGAGGTCTGAGAGTGGCTTCTCTGGCGTCCCCGTCTTCCCTTCCACCTTGGAGAGCTCGTAGCCTGCCAGGGGAGTGGGAGGAGATGGGGTGAGGGAGATGGAGATCGGGGAGGGAGCTGGGGTGGGAAGGTGCCACTTACTGAATTCAATGAGCAGCTTGCCATAGCCTCGCCTCTGGTATGGGGGCAGGGTCAAGATGCAGGCCACATTGTAGTCTTCTGTTGACTCCTTCTCCTACGGCAAACAGCAAAGGATTCACACCTCAGCCAGTGGCTGCAGATTGCTTTGATGCTGGGTGTTCCAGTGACTCCCCTACCATCAAGACTGCCACAGATCCCCATGCCTGGTACCATGAGTTCTGGCCTCATCCACTGCAGCCCCTACATGAATTCCCGCTCATGCCCCCTTCCACAAATCCTGACCCTGGCCACAGATTCCTGCTCTCACACACCCTCCCATGGATCCTCTCACAGGCCACGATAGCCCCCTGCCACAGATTGGGGCCATAACCACATTATCTGGGCCTTCAATCCCCACCTATAGCCACAGCCACACCAGTCCCCTCCCTCACCCCAACCACAAGTTCCCATGCATGGTCACAGCAGCCCCTTCCCCCTCATCCCAGATAGCCACAGACAAAGCCTGGTCAATGGGGGAGTGGTTCCCTGACCAACAGCTAGTGTCTCAGATGCTCCCTAGCTTCAATGACCCTTCAGGCATCTCCATGGGGAGGCTCGCATTTCATCAGGCACTGGGGCCAGCCCATGGAATTCCTATTATACCACAGTGACCTGCTCTGGCTGGCCAGAGAATAGTGGGAGAGCAAGGGCCGTGACAGGAGCAGGGATGGAGGGTCCCATCCAGGGAGCGGGGAGCACAGGGCAGTACCCCTCACCTTGGAGAAATAGCCCACGATGTGGAAGCCCTTGCAGTCATACTCTGTCATGACGTAGAAGAGGAAGGGGTCAGTGTCATAGTACAGGGTCTTGTGGTCCAGGAAGCACTTCGCCAGCAGGCAGAGGTTCTGTGAGTAGCTCTGCAGGGACAGCATAAGCTGGAACCGTTAACATCCTCACTCTACTGCCAGGATGTGTGTGTGTGTGTGTGTGTCAGCTAGCTTCAGGGGGCTGCTGGGGAGGGCCCCAGCTCTAGTTACCAGCCCCTGGCCCAACGGGGATCTGCACTCAGACCTTCTCCAGCCCGCTTCATCAGACTGGCTCAGGCCACAGTACTAAAGTCCCACGTTGCCCAGGACGCTGTCATAATCAAACTAGAGAAATGTGACGAGGAGTCCGGTGGCACCTTAAAGACCAACAGATTTATTTAGGCATAAGCTTTCGTGGGTAAAACCCCACACAAAATCTGAAGAAGTGGGGTTTTTTATGCCCAGATAAATCTGTTAGTCTTTAACACAGTTACCCCTCTGATACTAGAGAAATGTGGTCTCAGTGTTTCTCAACCTTTTTGATACCAGGGACCAGCTTGCAGCCTTCCTAACCTGTGTCAGGGAGATCTCAAGGACTGGCTCTGGTCTAGATAAAGTTACTATATGGTGGGTGCACAACTAGTTAAAAGACCGTACTCAAGGGGTAGTTATCAATTGTTCACTGTCAAACTGGGAGGGCGAAGCTAGTAGGATGCCATAGGCATCAGTCCTGGGTCCAGTACTATTCAATATTGTCATTTATGACTTTAGATATTGGAGTGGAGACTAAGCTTATAAAATTTGCAGGTGACAACAAGCTGGGAGAGGTTGCAAGCACTTTGGAGGATAGGTTTAGAATTCAGAATGATCTTGATACATTGGGAGAATTGGTCTGAAATCAACAAAATGAATTTCAATAAAGACAAGTGCAAAGTACCTCACTTAGTGGTAGTCCTGCTGAAAAGAATCGGGGGGTTAGTATGAGTCAACAATGTGATGCAGTTGCAGAAAAGGCTAATGTCATTTTGGGGTGTATTAACCGGAGTGTCGTATGTGAGATGTGGGAGGTCCCGTTCTACTCAGCACTGGTGAGGTCTCAGCTGGAGAACTGTGTCCAGATTTGGATGCCACACTTCTAGTTAAATATTAGAATAGGTTTCCAAGGGAGGTTGTAAAATCCCAGTCACTGGAAGTTTTTAAGACAGGTTGTTAGACAAACACCTGTCAGGGATGATCTAGGTTTATTGGTCCTGCCTTAGCAAAGGGACTGCACTAGATGACCTCTTGAGGCCTCTTTCAGCCCTACATTTCTGATTCTATGGAGGAGGAGAGTGTGACAGAATCCCTTACAGGGGAAACCGATGCACAGGGATGGGAAGGAACTTCCCCAGGTTACCCAGAGAGGCATCAGTTGGGCTGGGAATGAACCCAGGAGTCCTGACTCCCAGCCCCTCTCTATTGTAGCCACTTAAACCCATTCCCATAGCCAGACATCCCTGTCACACACCCAGGCTCCCAGACCCTGGAATCAGGCAGTCTCCTAAGGGTTAAAGGTGGAACAGAGAGCCCCACCCCAGCCGTTCCCTAGTGAGGGGACCTGCTGCCCCAGGTCTGCCCCTTGCCTTGTTCTTGCGCCCATCGATCTCAAAGAAGGAGATGGTGCCTTTGCGGTAGATTTCATTCCCAGGCGGGTGCCGCAGGTCGCACTTAGTCTGTGGGAGAGAGAATCCCATGCAAGCAGTCAGACACTGCACCTTGCACATGGGGCACCTCGATTGCAGAATGACACCAATGATTGAGGGCCAGAGGGGCTGAGTTCCAAGGGGAGAGGGAAAGAACTGGATGCATCTAGCAGAGTTCAGGGGAGTGGCTAACAGGCTACTTGGAGCCGAAGAGTAAACCCCCCCAGAGATCGAGTCTGCCTCTCCCTCTCCTTCCAGCTGGTAGAACTAGGATTAGAGAATTATACAGCTACAGGGACTCCTCACCCCGCACTGAGATGCAACATCCTCTGGGGTGGGGCAAAGGGGGCTGTTTATACAGGTATCCCTTGCCTGGTGCCAAGGTCAGCACCAACTTGGAGGGAAATGCAGCCCCTACTGAGTCACCCATCCTGCTCCCTGCAGGCCAGAGTCCCTAGTGCCACGCTAGGGAACACACTCAGGGGCAGAAGCCCTGGGATCATGGAGTCAAGGCTGTGCCTGCCGGGGGCCATGCAGGGGCACGGGGAGGGTGATACGTACTAGGTGCCTCTGCAGGCACTTGAGGCTCTTGACGTATTTGAGGCAGAACTCGCAGAGGTACAGCACGGGCAGGGTGGTGAGCTCCTGCGGGTAGGGTGAGAAGTACCAGGGCTTCAGGCGGTGCCGGCCCAGCTCGATGCATTCTATGTTCTTCATGCGTGTGATGATGTCGTCGTGGCTGCGGTCCGACACGAGGCTGCCCGTCATGCGCGGGGCCGAGGGGATGCCATCAGAGCTGTCCTGAGAGTCCTGCAGGCGGCACAGAGGCAGGGTCAGGAGCTGCTGGACATGCCCTCCTAACCCCTCCTCTCTGGGCCCCGCCCCCAACTCGGTCTCAAATCAGGCCTCCCTGTGCCCTTCCCAAGGGCCTCCAGAACCCAAGGGCTGGCTGCTGATGATGTGTGCATGGTGGCACAGAAAGGAATCCTGGCTCCTCTCCCAGATCCTGCAGGGCTTCCAGGTCCGAGAGAATGGGCCTGGGAGATCCCCCACCCCAATTCTCCCCACCCAGCACACCCAACCCTGATGGTGCTGCAACCTCGGCCTTGGGCAGGCTATGACTTCACCTGTACTGGGGCTCAGGGCTGCTCCTTGCGCCAGCAGTATCTCCCCCAGGGAAAGGGGCAGGGGCTAGCAGAGAGCTGGGGAGATAAAGTTCCGGTCAGCGGCTGCTCCAGGCCAAATCCTGGAGGGACCCCACTGATCACTCATGGAGTGGATCCCTGCCTGCTGCCCTGGGAACCTGAGAGAGCTCCTCCACTGCTGGCTATGGCTGGTGGTTTCCCTGGCTGGGGGCAGCTAACACCCCATCCCTCCATTCAAGCCAGGGCAGAGTTTACCTCATCTGTGCCCAGGCAGTTGGATTTCCTCTTCCTGCCAGGCTGGGCAGCCACTGCTCTCCTGGCTGAGCCGTTCTGGAAGAGAAGGTGAGAGGGGTGTTATGTACAGGCCATGGGTGGGAGGAGGGATCAGCCATTTCCTGGCAGCAGCACAGGGAGGGGCTCCGCCTCCATCATCACCTGACCAGTGGGATGAAGCTAGGAACAAGGCAGTTTTAAGGCAATCTGACACCACAAGGCAGGCCCTGGCCCCACCGGCAGCCAAGGAGTCAGGGCTGGAAGCATGAGGACCCATCAGAACTTCCCCCAGCAGGCAGGCGGGTGTCATCTCCACTGGGGCTGAACCCTTTGTTCCACACAGAGCACCTTGCTGAGTCCACTAAGCAGTGGGGCTGGGGGTTAACACCCTTTGGAGATGCCCAGAGCAGCTCTATCTTGGAGGGATTGGCTCAGGCTCTCTGCAGACTCAGGCATTGCTGTATTGGTTGCATTTGGGTTACATTTTCTCCCCAAGCATGAGGGTGAGAAGCTGTGATTTTGCCCTGATCACAGAACTCCAGGAGCTCAGGCACTGGTCTCAGAGTAATTGTGCCTGGGCCTACACCCAGCCCTGGGCAGGAAGGAGCAAGGAACAGTGCCCAGAGCTCTCCCTGTGATGGAAATACCCCTCACCCCTGTACATCCCATCAACCCCTCTGCTCTTACCTGGGGGAAAACAGAGGCTTGAGTGGTCTCTGTGGAAGCAGGGACGGGGGTTGCTGGGGAAACCACCTCCACCTTCCGCTTCTGAAACAGACCCAAAAAATGGTTCATCCACATGGGATGTTGCAAAGCTTCACAGTCGTCCGCCCCTGCACAGCATCCCCCGCGGGGGCAGCTTCTCATCTGCAGATGTACGGGCATCACAGTATCTTGTAATCTCAAAAAAAACTTTCTAGGCTGTTTATATGGGGATCCCTCACCCAGCACTGACTTGCAGCTGCCTCTGGGGTGGGGCACAGGGTTGTTTATACAGAGATCCCTGGCCTGGTGCTAAGAGACTTCCCCCCCTCTGGGGTGGGGTGTGAGGGCTGTTTAACAGTGCATGACAGTGTAGAGCAGGAGGATAAAAATCTCTTTTCCAGCTAAAACTGCATGAAGTTCTAGGGAGGCAGAAAGTAACCGTCCAAGCTCTGATTTGGCTAGGACACCGTGGTTCACACCAAGACTCTGAGGGAAGGGCCGAGAGATCTTTAATGACCAAGAGTGGTTCCTTATCTGCATCGTTTGACTGAGGTCTCACAGCACCCTCTAGCTTCACACTGTGAGGGAAAAGTGCCTCTATTGGACCCCCACTGCCAGCAGCGCACTGCCCTCTAGCATCATGATATGAAGGACAGTGAGCTCTGGATGGGGGGAGAATACCCCCTAGTGAATCCCCAGCACCATGCCTTGGGGTTCTCCCATGCAAGTCCAGACCCAGCCCGACCCCGGCCAGCTTGTATGACCTGGCGCGATCCCAGCCTGTGGCCATGCCCAGACCATGCTGAGGACACGAGGTGGGGGAGGTATCCCCGGCGCCGGTGCGTACCGTTGTCCGATGGTTCGGCTGGACACAGGAGCTGGAGGAGAGGGGTTGGTCAGGCTCCCCGGGAACAGCCTCCCTCTCCTTGGGTAGGTTAAAGCGGAGCGTTATCTGCACTGGGATGGGGAGGGTTTTACCGCTGGCTGGAGTTGAGGCAGGTTGTAGAGACAGATCCAAGGTCTTCCTCTGAGTAGGGATGAAGATGGAGGTGGGGGGGGGGGAGTTACCAACACACCCAGTGGGGGAGAGGATGCAATGTTGGTCAGGTGAGGGGGGCATGGCACCACTGTCCCAGCTCACCGCGGGCCAGGCAGCGAGAGGAGTACGTGGGTCCAGAGAGATACGATGCCTTAGTGCTAGGGCCAATGCTGGGCCCTGCTCTTAGGATAAGTGGTACTCTAGCATCCCTGCCTTGTAGACCTGTATGTTTGCAACCCCTGGGTCGGGATCAGGTGGAGGGAGCCGGTCTGGGCCATCAGGGAGAACACTGTTCTGGGTAAGCGTCCACATCTCCCCATCCCCCGACCCTCCAACCATCCCTGATGTCCTCCTCCTGATCCCCAGGCCAGCACTCTCATCCCAGCCCGCTCCCTATAGCATCCCCCAGAGCAGCACTAGCATCCTCCCTGGCCTATGGCCAGCTCCTCTTACCACTTCCCGCTCTGGGGAGCTGGGCCGGGAGCCAGGCAGCCCATTCTTGGTGGGAGTCTTGGCTTCCTTCTTGGGGAACTGGATCTTCTTCAGGTCCAGCCGGTCATGGGTCACCCATTCGTCCAGACGCTTGTTAACTGCGGCGGTGGGGAGACCAGGTTAGTGGTGCTCTCTGTTAGGGTGATGGGAAAGGAGGAAAGAGGCCCCTGCGGACAGCCAGTCCCAGGCAGAAAAGTGGTGCTAAGACTGCCCAAGGCTGGAGAGGGGAAAGCAATGCCTCACACTGGTGAACAGCACCACCCTCTGGCCATTTGGACAGTTGAACCCAAAACATTTGGCTCCATCAGAGTCTCGGCTCCAGAAGCAGGAGTCCTGGTTTCCTTGTATGAGTGAGGTTTATAATGAGAGGGGAAAGGTCTTCAGGAGGGAAAGTACAAGCCCAAGAACTCAGGACATTCATAACTATGCCACTATACGCAACACCCTCACCTGTGTGTGCGCGCAACAGGAGACCCCCAAACAGGACAGTGTCCTGCTGGGCAGTGAGGTCAGCTCTGATTCTGAAGTAAGCGCACCACCTACTGGGTCCCCGACCCCACTTGCCATGGTACTCTGATGGGAAACCTCAAAGGATCTAGAGTTCCTTGAGCTGGATCAGAGCCAACACCCCCTAGAGGGGAAAGGCCCAGTGTTCCACTCTCTCCCCCCATCCCCGAGCCAGCTAGTCCCCACGGTATAAGGCCAGATTGGAGGAAAACCCCATAGCTTATTTCCCAGAATCCAGAGGAACTCCCTATTCGAGGGCCAACCAGTTTACTCACAGTCAATGTAATGCACATAGAAAAGCTTCCGGCCACTGATGTCCTTAACACTGAGGATTTCAGCCAGAGCTGCAGGGGGAGAAGGAAATAGCATTTCAGAGGAAATTTACACTCAGAGCAGATGCAAGAAACCATCCCTTGTAATGTTTATACACCACAGGGATCCAGAGTTAGGAACAGAATGCACAGGGTGGCTGCTTGACACCAGGAATTGGCAGGGGGGAACACAGTTACAACAGGCTGCATGAAGTTAGGTGCTGTGATGGGAGGGTCATGCCCAAATCTCTTCCCCCCCATACCCCTGCTTCTCCCTCTCCCCTCCCAGAGCGGAGAATAGAACACAGGTGGCCTGGCCCCTAGTGTTCTAGTTTCCAATCCTGGATGCGGAAGGGGAGTAGAAATCCTGACTCCCAGCCCTCAGCTCTAACCACTAGACCGAACTGCCTCCATATAAACACCACCCCAACAATGAGTAGTGAAGGCAGTATATTTTAGACAGAAACTGACAATTTTTCAAAATTGCCATATTTTGAAAAGATCTCAGTTTGTGACACTGTTTCCCAGGAAACACTCCAGCCCTGATGCTGCACTCTATAACATGCTAGAGGACTCAATGGGAAGTGCTGGGCATGGCGGGATCAGGGGCAATCTCCCAGCTATTGTTTATATTCCATTCAAAACACTTTTAGAAGGGTTTTTCTTCTTAACCCCATGTTGATGCTTATCAGGGATTTTTTTCAGCAGTGAAGAAATTGACTATGGAGAGTTAAGAGTGAAACTGCATTGAGCTGTCAAATGCACACAGTGAACAATCTGGGAACAAAAGAAAAAAATATGTATATTAGTTTGATTCAATTCCTTCAGTTCTAGTCATCTTGGGCATTACTTTTAACTACTATAGGTCCAAAAGGCGCAAGGTCACACAGCTAAGAGAGCAGGTGAACTGTTTAAGATGGGTACTGTACTGTGGAAAGCAGCAACTCTGAAAAGGACATAGGGTTCATGGTAGATAACCAGTTGAACATGAGCTTCCAGTGTGACGCTGTAGCTAAAAGGGTGAATGTAATTCTTGGATGGATAAGCAGGAGTATCTCAAGCAGGAGCTGGGATGGGCCATATACAGAGGTAATAGCATTACTGGATACTGTGTCCCATTCAGATGGCCACACTTCAAAAGGAAGCTGAAAAATTGGAAAGAGAGCTACAAGAATGATTTGAGGTCTGGAAGACTTGCCTGACAGTGAGTGCAATCTATGTCGCTTATACAGGAGAAGGTTAAAAGGTCACTGGACCATGCTACATGAGGAGAAGATTCTTGACAGCAGAGGGCTCATTAATGTAGCAGATAAAGCTAGAAGGTGATCCAGCAGCCGGAAGCTGGATATTCAGGCTAGAAATGAGTCTTTAAATCAAGATTAGACATCTCTTTCTAAAAGCTGCACTCTAGCTCAACCACCAGATCTGGGCTGGATGCAGGAATGGCTGTGACAGATTCTCAGGCTTGGGTGATGCTGGAGGTCAGAATGGATGGCCAAGCCTTGGAATCCAGATCACTGCATTCAGTTTTGGTCACCCCAGCTCAACAAGGATGTACCGGAATTTGAGGGGGGGGGGGTTCAGAGATAGGTTAGCAATAGGCACCCGGGGGGGGGGGGGGGGAACCTCTCCTGGGAAGAGATGAAATGACTGGGATTGTTTGTCTTACAGAGGAGATGAAGAAAATGTTACACGATAAAAGTATATACAAGAATGACTGGGATAGAGAATGGGGATGGGAACCTCTGTTCTCCATGTCTCGTAGCACAAGAGCAATGGGAATTTCAGAGAAACTTCAAAACAGATCAAAGGACATTCTTTTTCATGTAATACACCATCAGCCTCTGGAAGTCATTGACACTTGACACAGCTGAGTGCAGGATCCCAAAAGAGACTGGGGGTTTATAAGGATAATGACACTGTCCAGGGTCAACAGAAAAAAGAACAGGAGTTTTGGAATCCTCCCATCCTCTAAATATTGGGGGAATCCACCCCGTATCAGGTTATTCCACTGCAAAGTAAGAGATTTTACACCTCTGCTCGTGGAATTTTTCCTATGCTTGTGGAATTGTTTAAATGGGAAGGCTGTGAAGAGTATAAAATAAAAATACCCTCTGCAAGATAGTTACAGATTTAGGGCAATGCCCCACATGATTCTACTGGATCTGGCAGGAAATATCTTCGCAGAACTTGGGAGGGTGACAATATAGACATATGAGAGGTTATCATGTTAATACAGGAGTGTGTCTGGAAAAACACATGCTGTTTGGATTTCACTGGAATAAGACATTTTTCATGCTAGAGCTTGGTTTTGTCCCAACTCTGGCAGCATTTCACTACAGCCAACATTTTCTGTGTATCTATGTCATTCATTATAAATCATAATTAATACACAAATAGTGTGATTAATTATATATTGATAAAAGAGGGTCCTGGGAGTCAGAAATCCTGAGTTCTATTCCTGGCTCTGGGAGGGGAGTGAAAAGTAATCTTTAGAGGAGAAGGGGCTTTGTACTGCCGTCCATAACTGTAGCATTGGAGGCATGGAATCAGGACTTGTTGGTTCTCTTGCCAGTTCTGACAGGGGAGTATGGCCTTCAAAAATCTCTGAACCTACTGGAAAGATCAGAGGAGTAGGAGTCAAGACTCGAAGATTCTGTCCCTAGTTCTGCCATTTGACATGTGACTATGGACAAGTTTATTTCCCTCCCTGTGCCTCAATTTCTCCATCTATAAAATGAGAATAATACTAGTGACCTGCCTGGGATTGAGGCTTCATGGAGCTTTGAGATCCCTGAATGGGATGTACAAGGCATTACTATCTACATCTTTTTTATTATTCACTATTTGTATCATGATAGGGCCTAGACTGATCACAGATCAGGGGTCCATTGTGCCAGACAACAGACAGACCCATACCAGGATCAGGGGGGTCTCCCCACTGTGCCAGGCACTGCACGATGAGAGACAATCCCTGCTCAAAAGAGCTCACAGTCCAAGTATATGATGAGAGATAATAAGTGAGTAGGAAAAACGGTGCACAAGGAATCATCTGTGTTTATAGGTACCAAGGACCACTCAGAGGCTAGTGCATCCCTGCAGCACACATTCTCACCCGGGCCAACTCTGGTTCTCAATACAGTTCTACAGTTACATGAGATCATTCTGATTCTGGGGCAGTGCCCTGGGTATTACCCAGTGTCTCCTCCGCCCAGTGTGTGACTAGCCCCTGCATTCAAATGCTGCCCTGGGGTCCTCGCTCATAACCTAAAGTGGGGTGGTTATCCTACACACTTGGGGCACCCCATGTGATCAGGAGATAGGCAGGCAGCTCCAAAATGACAGGCCAACATTTCCTTCCCTAGGGAGCCTAAAACTCAAACCTGGAGTATGCCAAGGTCTCAAGATGACCAACCACCCCCACAATCTGGGTTCAAGGCCTCTACAAGGAAAGAAGGGCGCAGCTCTACATAGTTACTGCCCCATCACACTCCCCATTCCATCTTCCATAAATATCCCAACCTTATCCCTCTTCCAACTAGGGCCCCCTATTGGCCCGTCCTCCAATCCTCCTCATTGGGCCCATCTCTCCCTCCACCCCATCTCTTCATTGGCCCCAACCCTATAGCCTCCTTAGGGCCCCCTCCCTCGCCACAGGAAGCACCATAACCCCACATGTCCCACCCCCTCTTCTCCAGCTATCCCCCATCGTACTCATATACCCTCTAGCCCCGCCCCTTTAAGCCACACCCTCTTCCAGTTAGCCCCACCCCTCACTTACGCCATTCATCTTCGTTGTCCTGGTTGCGACGCAACACGGGCAGGCGGCAGCCCTCGGTTACCTCCCCCTGCGGGCAGGATGCAAAGCGGTTAGCGGCGATTCCCGGGAATCCCGCCCCCACCCTGCCGGACACCACCCTCCAGACCCCACTCACCACCTCCGCCATCTTGGATGCTCGCCGGGGAGCGCGGCCTTCTCTTCCGTTCCCCGCGCCGGGACACTTCCGGGATCGCGTAGGGTCCCTTCCGGTCTGTCATAGTTACTTCCGGCCCACTCAACATCAGCTTCGGTAGCGTCTGGCTCTGGCCCTGTTCAGAATTACTTCCGGGAGTATGAGTGACTCCTTCCGGTCTCGGCTAGGCCCCAGTGCGGGGCTGTTCACGGCGCTCGCCTGGCTCGGAAAGGGAATCTGAGGAGCCAGCGGGGCCAGTGTTAGGGAGCGAGGCGTAAATGGCGGCGGCGGGGGATTGACCCAGGCATCTGGGCAGCTAGCTGGACTCATGGGAGGAAGTCATGTGACACCACGAGGCCAGTCGAGGGCCCGGCAGCGTGTGTCGAGGGATCCTCGAGGTTCGGCTCCTCACCCTCCCCTGCTTCTAAAACCTCAACCCCGGGAGAGGGGGAGCCGCGTGAAACGTGTCCCTGGAGCCCCTGAGCCCGACACCGCAGCCAGCCAGCCTGGGCCCACAGCGACCGGACTTGGAGCCACAGAGACTCGTCTCAGGGGCTGGGAACCAGGGATCAGGAGTACAAGATTCGTCCATTGTTTGCTGCTAATATTTCCATCCGCTTCCCAGCCCTCTAGCTAGGGGAGGTGACTAGCATCCTTTCTGTTGTACAGGTAGGAAGTTAGGGGCACTTAAAGCGAAGCTGGGAATAGAGCCCATCTCTCTAAGGTGGTGTGGCACCGTCGGCCTCCGTAGCACTTACGGTGGCACCGCTTGCCTTGCCTCAGTTTCCCCAGGGTTCTTTAATCCCCTTTTTTGGAGCTTTCCAGGTCTGTCTTTTAATCACCCTTCTATTAGGAGTTCAGCCTCAGAGAGGCTGTTGACAGGCAATCTTTTATCTCAGCATGCCCAGGACCAGAGCCCCATTATGCAAGGTACTGTACAAACACAAAACCTACCTCACGATCTATAAATCAAGAAATGACAGATAGATACAGCCAGACAGGAACAATGAGACAATCCTGGTCTGCATGCTGGGCACTGGGTTCATAACACCAACAGCCTAAACATCATGCTTTTTGTAGGCATTGTGACATAGTGGGGATTTTCCCTTGTTATGTTGTATGTGAGCCTATGTGACTCTTACTGTTTTGCATGAATGCTGTGTGTGCTTCAGTTTCCCTGTATATTGCACCAATGTCTACATTGCGGGAATAAGGGTGTGTGACTTTTGTGGGAGTTGCTCCAGCTGTCTGCACGGATGCTATGGCCGCCCCTTTGTAACTTGAGAACCAGAAGGGGGATGTGATCAGGTGACTCTTGGCCCAGGAAGTGAGACAAAGGCTAGAGGAGGAACAACGGGCAGGGGCCAGGCAGCTGGAAGGGAGTCAGTCTCCGCTGGCTTAGGGCACAGAGGGAGGACCTGAGCCCTGGCTCTGGGCTCCCCTCCTCCCAAGATGGACTTCGCTGAAAGTCACTGATTTCTGTGCTAACAAGTTCTGTCCCACGCTGTGTTCCTGTTGACTAATAAACCTTCTGTTTTACCGGCTGGCCGAGAGTCACATCTGACTGCGGAGTTGGGGGGCAGGGCCCTCTGGCTTCCCCAGGAATCCTGTTCAGGTGGACTCACTGCGGGAAGCACACGGTGTGGAAGGGGATGCTGAATGCTCTGAGGTCAGACCCAGGAAGGTCGAAGCTGTGTAAGCTTCTTGCCCTGGTGACAATATGCTCAGAGAGAGGAGGCTCCCCCAGAGTCCTGGCTGACTTCATACGGAGTAGTTCCAGAGTATCGCCCCGGTGACTCCGTGACAGGCATCCCAACAAAGGATAGTTTGAAGGAGGACAATGAGATGGCTCTGCGGGTATTTACAGCGAGCTCCTCACAAACATAAGTGATAGCATGGGAGAAAGGATGAAGGGGCTGTTGACAAATGTAACAAGTGAGCAGTGGATGCTGCCAGTACAGGCTGATTGGGGATGGGAATCGGCTTCTTTATATTAAATGAGAGATCACAAGTGCTGGAACTAGGGGTGCTGCTGCATCCCCTGACTTGAAGTGGCTTCCATTATGTACAGGGTTTACAATTTGGTTCAATGGCTCTCAGCACCTCTACTATACAAATTGTTCCAGCACCCCTGAGAGAGATTATAGGTCAGGTGGGGATTGGCCATGGAGGGCCTTGAAAGGGAAGAGAAGCAGCTTATGACTGATCTAGGAGAGAAGGGAAGACCAATGAAGGGAAGCACAGAGAGGGGTGACACAGTCAAAGTAATGGCCTAGGAGAATGATCTTAGCACCAGCAAAGGAACTTACAACAAAGAGTGATCTCCCTGAGAGACTTCTGGGGGAAGAGGTAAGGTGATGTGGCTGTGTCCTCCTTAAGGGAGGTTGGTGTGAGTGAGTTTATTTGCTAGAGACAGGGAACAGAACAATATCCCTGCCAGAACCAGCCTTGAGGGTTCACCTCTGAGGTCTGAAGCCCCAAGAGGCGACTGTAGGGCCATCAAACATTGACTCAGCCATTTACTGCTGTGGGCATCTGGCCTAAAAACCCACTGGGGAGGCCACAGCAGCTGTGATAAGACTCTTATCCTTCCTGGTTCCTTTGTGGCCTTGTCACATCCTATATGGCATGTGCAGCCCCCTATATAATTTTGTAACACCCCATAGTGGTCCCTGTATAATGCAGTGGTGCCCCACCCTAGTCCCAATCACATTTCATGAACTGGTCCCTATATGGCCCCATAATGATCCACTGTAGTTCCTAAATAACCCCAGAGCACTCATAGGCCAGGCCCTTATATTAGCCCATAGAATCCCAGTCCCTATGTGGCCCTGTAATGCTTCTCCCTCTACCCTATGTGGTTTGTAACACCCTGCCCTGGTGCCCATATGGACCCATTGTGCCCAATGTGTGGGTCCTATATAACAGGGGCTCTCAACCTTTTTCTTTTGGAGCCCCCCCATGCTATATAAACTCCATGGCCCAGCTGTGCCATCACAACTGGTTTTCTGCCTATAAAAGCCAGAGTGACATTAGTGGGTAGAAAGCTGGGCAAGTGCCTGGAGCCCCACACAGCTAAGTTGTTCAGGCTTCAACTTTAGCCCCAGGGGCCGGGCTCAGGGCCCCGGGCTTCAGGTCTGCACAGCAGGGCTTGGGCTTGGGCTTGGGCTTTCTGCCTGGGATCTAGTGAGTCTAACGCTGACCCCTGATTGAAAACTGCTGCTATATAATGTCCCAGCCTCAGTGCTGCACGCTAGTGCCTATATAGCCTAATAGTGTCCCACACGCAAGTCCGTATGGTCACATGACACCCAGCGTATGGGTCCCATGTGGCCCTATGACGCCTTGCCTGGTACTTGCCGCCTCTCTCTGTTTTGCGTTCTCTCCCTCGCTGGTGTGGAATTCGCCCCTGCTCCATCCCTCGCTTCCGCGCCTGCGTAGAATCCCCCGCTCATTTGCATAGTGGGCGGGGCTTTCCCAGCAGCGGGGCGGGTCACGTGCCGTGGTCATTTCCGCGTGCGGCGTAGTTTGCGAACGGATACAGCGGCGGCACCTGGACCCGATCCCGCCGGAGGCCCCCGCCTGGACCACGCCCCCGGCCCCGCCCCTGCCTCGGACCCCCGATTGGAGCCGGAACCCCCTTCCGCCTCGGAGCCCTTCGAGGGGCTGGACCCGCCCTAGCTGGGCTCCCTCTCGGACAGACTCCCCAGGGCATACCCACCTGCACCCCTCTCCCGATTGGGGCTGGGACCCGCCATAGGGGTCGGGATCCCCCGCAGGAGTCAGAATCCCCCCCGTTCCCTATCAGAATCCTCCCCAGTGGGGGCCCCACCCCAAAGAGGCCCCCATCCCCTTGGCGCCTACATCCCCCCTCTCTGGGTGGGACCAGCTGTTGTACTGAGACACCCCCGACCTTGCACACGCTCTTATTGTGGACTGGAGTCCATCTCCTGAGCCCCCACGCCGGGGCCAGTCCTAGCCTGCGGAGTCCCCCCCGACCCAAGCTTAGTATCCCCTGGATTCTTCTGGTTCCCAAACTGGGAGCCCCCCTCCTTGACTCCCTCCAGCTAGGGAGCCCCTACCCCCGTACCTCCTTGATTCCCAGCCTGGGACCTAGCCTGACTTCTGGCAGAAATGGATGGTAAGTGTGTACCCCCAATCCAGCAATATGAACTTTTCCCCAAATCCAGAACCCCCATTTATCTCTGGGGTGTCTCTACTCCCTTCACCCCCGTCTCTGGAGTGGTGTGTGTAAAATGGGAGTCACTGGGACAGGTGGGTGTGTGGAAGCAGCTGAGTTCATAGAGATGTGTGGGGGGAAGCCCCCTATTATTGGAGTGCTGGTTATGAATATGGGGGGCTTGGAGAGCAGCTGGGATTCCCCAGGAGTTTGGGTTTCCCCTGCTTTGTCCCATCCCCCACCGCCCATTATTTCCCCAGCGGCTGCATTTCTGGGTCCCTGCCTTGTTTTGAAAAAGTTTTGTGGTGATGTCTGGTGAGACCTGCTTCCGGGGCCTTGGTTGGCAGCGATTTCCCTGTTTGCTTTGGGGGTCAGGCAGGCCCAGTGGATTTGGGGGCTGAAATGTGGGGCAGGGGGAACAGAGAGGATTTGTGTCTCTTAAAAAAAGCCAACACGTTGGGAAAAACACAGATAGTGGAATCCTTTGGCATAGAGGAAGGGCCGGGCTGGAGTTGACTGGACACTGTAGAGCAGGGAAACGACAGCTCTAATATGATGTATTGGGCCTGTAACCCATCATATATTAACACCTAGTTCTTATATAGTATGGCACTTCCCATATTATCCCATAAGGCAGAGCGCTTCTCTCCCGCCAACCAGGGCAGAAATACAGTGACAGAGTAAATGAAATCCTTCAAACCGGAAGTGTTTTGTTGTTATGTGCTTGAGACTTGAGGAACTCAATCTGTTTAGCCTAACAAAGAGAAGGGCTGATTTGATCGGTCTGTGAGCACTACATGGGGAACAGAAATTTGATAATGGGCTGTTCAGTCTAGCAGACAAAGGTCTCACAACTTTTAAAGCTACACAAATTCAGACTAGAAATAAAGTGTTTCTGTTTTAACAGCTAGGGGAATTAATACAGTGGGACGACTTCCCGAGCTGGAGGGAGTCAAGGAGGGGGGCTCCCAGTTTGGGAACCAGAAGAATCCAGGGGATACTAGACTTGGGGGGGGAGGGGGCTCCGCAGGCTATGGTGGATTCTCCATCACAGGCAACTTTTAAACTAAATTGGATCTTTTTTTCTAAGAGATCTGCTCTAGTTCAGTTGGGAATTAATTCGGGGCTGGCCTTTGGCCTGTTATACCAGAGTTCAGACTAGATGATCACAGTGGTCGTTTCTGGCATTAGAATCAGCAAATCTTTGTATTGCAGTAGCATGTAGGAGCCCCAGTCATGGCCCAGGACCCCTTGTGCTGGGTGCTGTACAGACCCAGAACAGAAAGATGGTCCCTGCCCCAACAAGCTGACAATTCCTACTGAATTAACCCCGTGAGTGGCTCATGTGCTGGGTGCATCCCCCAGATGTGTAGCTCACTAGAACTGTACCACCTACAGACTCCAGTCAAGATTATCTTCTGCCTAGGTAGTTTTCATGTAGACGTACTCGGTGTTGCTTTCCTTAGAAATTCCGGGGTGGCGGAGCGGGGAGGTTTGGGCAGCTGGGCCTGTAGGCTCTGGAGAAGGGTTTGCGGCTGAGCCAGCCACCCATTTTGGCTGAATGGCTCAACATGAAACAGCTGATTGTGTGGCTGTTTTGGGACAGTCATCATTAGGTTTCAAAGTTAACGTGGTGATTGTGTGCGGGGACGGCAAGAGCATGTTGGTGACAGTCTGTTTTTAAAGGGCTATTTTTTCACAACCCAGAGAGCTAGAAAGGATGGATATATCTGTATAACAAACTCAGTTTTCCACACCCCCATCAATTCAGGCTATCCCCACCCCAGTTCTCTGCTCCTCTCCGGCCCTTGTAGGCTCAGAAGTGGGGAACTACAACAAGCTCTAGAGGTCACCAGTCCTCATGTGAGGGGTTGGGAAGGAATTTCTCTCCACCCCACACAGACGCCTTAAGGAGGTGGGGTACTGGGCTGATGGAGCCCACTGGTTTGACCTGGTACAGCTAAGCCTAACACTTCCAAGTGCCTTAAATAGCCAGACCCTGCCACCAAAACCAGAAGCCCAAATACCACTGGGGCTAATGTGCCTCAGCGGCAACTGAGACAAGACCTTAGGGAGGGAGGGATAGCTCAGTGGTTTGAGCATTGGCCTGCTAAACTCAGGGTTGTGAGTTCAATCCTTGAGGGGGCCACTTAGGGATCTGGGGAAAATCAGTACTTGGTCCTGCTAGTGAAGGCAGGGGGCTGGTCTCGATGACCTCTCGGGGTCCCTTCCAGCTCTATGAGATAGGTATAGGTATAAAACAAAGAACACCACCTTTTCCTGCTGCTAATAGTTATTCATTAGGTGTATTGCGGTAGCACCTAGACTCTTTTCCCCCTCCCCACCCCACTGACTGAGGTCAGGGGATGGTGCTGCCTAGACCTCTAGCTGAGACACAGCGCCCCCAGTTGTGCTGGGCATGGCTCAGACACACAGCAAGGGACAGGCCCTGCACGAAGAGCTTCCAAACCTTGTCTAAGGTAAAAGGTTTTGCCAGATATGTTGGCAGAACCCACAACGTGGCCAACGCAGTGGAGACATCTTTGCTGGTATACCCTGCCTAGCGTTGACAGGGTGTTGAAAGACACGGGGTGAAAGGGAAACTGAGGCACGGAGAGGGAAAGGGACTTGCCTAAAGTTGGTGGCAGACCTAGAAATAGAACCCAGGTGTCCTGAGTCCCAGTCCAGTGCCCTAGCCACTCACCCTGGTGCAGGGCAGGGATTGTCTTTCAGCGTGTGTCTGTGCAGCACCAGACATGGTGGGGAGCTGTATGGCTCCTGGCATCACAAGGTGTTCCCAGCCTTGGCCAGGGCCTCTAGACATTTCTGTAATACGAGTAATAATAATGGAACAGGTTATTCTGTTCCTGCTCTCTGTTATACACCCAGTCCTAGGCTCTGATTCAGCAGGGTGCTTGTGTGTAATTCTACCCAGCATGAGAATTAGTATTGCTGTGTATTTCATATGTGCTGGTAGCACCAGGAGCCCCAGTCCCACAGGAGAACTCCATTGCGCTAGGCGCTGTACAAAGAGAACAAAGATATTCCCTGCCCCAGTGAGCTGGCTGGGAGTTACTGCAATGACTTACTTTGAACTCAGGCTACTTGCAAGGCTGGATCAGGCCTGAAGTCCTTCTAGCCCCGTCGCTGACCATGGCTGTGAAACCAGCTGCTTCAGAGGCAGGCACAAGACGCCCCCATGGGAGCAGCTGAGGGGGAATAATCTGGCCCCCTTCAGTAGTCTCCTCCCAACTCTGTCCTCCCAACTTTGACTGGACAGAGAGCATCTTCATCTCTCTGGCAGGAGGTTTGATGTCCCGTCCAAAGCTCTGTCTGATTTTACAGCCTCCGCCCTTCCAACTCCATGTAGTCTTGTTCTCCAAAGAAATGGCCAGTCCCTTCTGGATTCCTGCTCGGCCCCCAGCCTCAGTCGCAGCCTGTGGCAATGGGTTCTGCAGGTGAACGGTGCCGTGTGTGGAAATCCTTTCTTCTGATCAGTTCTGAATTTGTTGCCTTCTGATCTCAGCCAGGACTCGATTCAGGGCATGCCTATGGCCTGTGTGAGACAGGAGGTCAGCCTATCGCAGGGGGCCCTTCCGGCCTTAGAATCTATGACTGTCCTAGTGCTGCCAGAAAGCAAGGGATGCTCCCAATCTCCTCTTTACCATCCTCAGCTCAGATCCAAGGTGAGCAGTCCCCACTGCTCTCGGCCTACTAGGAGCCCCCTGCGATTTTGGGCCCTGTGAGAGGCGGCGTGCCCTGTGTGACTGCACCATTGGTTTATATGCTGGCATTGGAAGACCCTTCATCCCACTCTTAGGGAGTTGTGTAATGTGTTTGCTTTTTGACTGCTGCTTTTAATCAATTTGTCCCATCAGACACCTCAACCCTTGATCTAATGCACTTATTCAATATTATTCGTATTATGGTTGTAACTCAAGGTTCCAACTGAGATCACGGTCCCCCCATGTGCACAGCTGAGGGGGGGTGAGAGGGGCCATCCCGTTGTGCCAGGCACAGAGGCACAGTGAGACGGTCCCTGCCCTGGAGGAGCTCACAGTCTGAATAGACGAAGGGTGGATGGGGAGTCCGAGGCACCAAGAGGGGAAAAGACTTGCCCAAGGTCATGCAGCAGCTCAGTCGCAGATCTGGGAATAGAACTCAGGAGTCCTGACGCTCAGGCCAGTGCCCCTATCCACTGGACCACGCTGCCTCTTAATTCTTGTCAGTCATGGATCATAGTAGATTTCAAGGCCAGAAGGGACATCGTTGTGATCATCCAGTCTGACCACCTGCATAACCCAGGCCAGAGAACTGTTCCCAGCCATTCCTGCCTCCTGCCCAGATCTGGTGGTTGAGCTAGAACATTGGTTTTAGAGTGACGTGTGAGCTGGATTGAAAGACCCCAAGTAATAGACACTCCACCCAGTCCTGGAGTCAGCTGTTCTATTGGTTAATCCCGCTTCCTGTTTAAAAATTTGCAACTTATTTCTTGTCTGAATTTTTCAAGCTTCAGCTCCAGGACATTGGGTCTTGTTCTGTCTTTGGTCTGCTGACTTAATGAGTCCTCTGCTCTTTGAAATCTCCTCCACATAGAGCTGCTTAAAGCCCAGGTTCGAATCACTTCTTATACTTTGCTTGGAGAAGCTAAACAGACGGTGCTCTCAAGTCCTTTGCTGTGGGGCGCTTTCTAGGCTCAGCCTGATCTATCTCTGTAGTTTCATACTGAGTGGATAACATTCAATGATTTTATTTAAAAAAAAAAACAGTTTTTTTAATTTTAATTTTTATTTAAATTATATGTTTTCTTTTTCAAAATAAACCTGGTTAAATGAAATCTGAATTTAATACAAAATATGTAAAACCTATACATTTATTATAATCTTTTAAAATGTTATTAAATAAAAATATGCTGAATCCATGAGATTCTATTAAAAAAAACCCTTTGAGTTCAAGGCTGCCTTTCTGTATAAAGAAAGAATGAGGGGGAAACATCTAACTTTTGAATTCAGGCTTTAGAAATATGGCACAATACGTCAGCCTAAGTAATATGGGAGCCTGTCTCATTTTAAAGAGACTTAGGTGAGACTAGGAATTTAAACCCCAGTCTCTTTCACTTAGGCATGTTTGAAAATGTTCCCAGGCTGACCTGAAACAATCAGTTTAATTCACTGACTACAGTTAATCCCTCTGTTTCTTTAATTTAGTTGTAAGTGTGAAACATGTTTTGATAAGAGAAGTTTATGGATCCAAAACATTTAAGGTTTTGTTTAATAAAAATGCATTTTAGATGCTGTTGTGTATTTAATTAAATTCCAGTTACCCTCCTAATGCGTCTTGACACGAATAATGAGCAAAAAGTTAATTATCTAGTAAATAAGCTATATATCTTTTACTATTTTCTAACATGCTGAAGATGTTCAGTTAATAAGAATCTGAAAATATTAAGCTAGATAATTGCTTACATAAATGCATATTGTTATAGTGTATTCTCTTAGGCAGCAAAAAGATGTACCAAATCTAGCGTAAAGGCTCTGTTTAGTTGTAACTCAGCTTGTTTTAATGAGAGGGCACCTTTCTTTAGAAAATTACTGAAGTACAAATGGAAAAGTTTATGAAAATGGATGATTGAAATTGAGGCTTTCCACTTCGTAATTTAAATTACCTTGATTTTAAATCAGTCCACTCTGGTTTCCTAGAGTTTAAGGACACAAGAGACCATCAGATTGTCCAGGCTGACTCTCTGTAGAACACGGGTTCATTATCACCCAATTCTGCTCGTATTGAGCCCAATGCGTTTGAGTCCTCAGGATACTAAATTGTTGTGAGCCACAGGCAGAGAACAGGGAAGACCAAGGAGCCCACAGTGCCTGAGGGCCCTGTGCTGGCAGGGAATTGCTGAGGTGAGCCATGCCCAGCTGATCCTAGGAGGCGACCTGCACCCCAAGCTGCAGAGGGAGGTGAAAACCCCCAAGGTGCCTGCCAATCTGTCCTGGGAGAAAATCCTTCACAACCCCCAATCTGGTGATGTACTGAACCCTGAGCATCTGGGCAAGGTCCACCAGCCAGGCAGCTAGAGAGGGGATTTGATACCACCTCAGAGCACTGGCTCACCCCATCCAGTGTCCCAACTGGGCTTATCTCTGGTGCTTCAGAGGAAGTCAGAAAAAAAATCCCCAACCCAGACATAAGAACGGCCATACTGGGTCAGCCCAATGGTCCATCTAGCCCAGAATCCTGTCTTCCGACAATGGCCAATGCTAGGTGCTTCAAAGGGAACGAACAGAACAGGTAATCATCAAGTGATCCATCCCCTGTTGCCCATTCCCAGCTTCTGGCAAACAGAGGCTAGGGACACCATCCCTGCCCATCCTGGCTAATAGCCATTGATGGACCTCTCCCCCATGAACTTATCTAGTTCTTTTTTGAACCCTGTTATAGTCTTGGCCTTCACAACATCCTCTGGCAAAGAGTTCCACAGGTTGACTGTGCATTGTGTGAAGAAATACTTCCTTTTGTTTGTTTTAAACCTGCTGCCTATTAATTTCATTTGGTGACCCCTAGTTCTTGTGTTATGAGAAATAAACAACACTTCCTTATTTACTTTCTCCACGCCAATCTATAATATCCCTCCTTCGTTGTAATATATGGAGATATCCCATCTCCTAGAACTGGAAGGGACCGCAAAAGGTCATTGAGTCCAGCCCCCCTGCCTTCACTAGCAGGACCAAGTACTGAGTTATGCCCCAGATCCCTAAGTGGCCCCTCGAGGATTGAGCTCACAACCCTGGGTTTAGCAGGCCAATGCTCAAACCACTGAGCTATCCCTCCCCCCTAAAGTTGTTTCGTTTCCAAGCTGAAAAGTCCCAGTCTTAACTAACTAAACACATCTAGTTAGCTGTGCATTGGGAGGAAAAATCCCTTCCTGACCCCAGAAAGTGACTAGCTAAAGCCATGAAGCACGAGATTTGATTACAGTCATCTTAAGGCAGACAAACTCTGTCTTTTTGCAGTCATGGAAACGAAATCAGTTTAGAAACCGCTGAGGCACAGGGAGGGACGACTTACCCAATCACCCAGTAGCTGGTGGCGGAGCCAGGAATAGAACCCTGGCATTCGGAGCCCCAGTGCCATGTTCTACCCACTCGCCACACTGCCAGGTCCATATGTAATATTCACCTCCCTCGGTGATGATCCACAGAGGATGGGAATCTCGCAGCTCCCAGCTACCCAGCCTAGCTCTGTAGCTCAAACTGTAATGACACTGTCCTAATCTAAACTAGAAAGGATTTGTCAGTATTGCTATACCAGTACAGTCACGCCGGCAAACCTTCCTAGTGGAGACTCTGCTTATACCAGCAAAATGCTCCTTATACCAGTTCGCTGAGCAAAATAAGTCACTGACAAGAGGACCGTTTTATCATTATTCTCATCAGTGCTCTGAGTCCGTTTGCTGCTATAACCGTGTCTGCATTGGAGCTGTTGCTAGTATAAAATGTTGTTAACAAATCTCACCCGCGAGTGACATTGCATTACCAGCAAACGTTTCGAGTGTCAATCTGGCCTCAGCCTTTTAGCTCGGGAAGTCCCCTCTTCAGTCCCCGGGGCTCAGCCAGGATTGGGGCTGTCCTGCATGTGTGTATTTTACATACACCGTCCCCTGTATGCACCTCTTGGGCATATACACAGGGAACAGAAAGTGACATGGGGACAGAAATTGGATAACATGAGGGCTCTTCAGTTCGGCAGTCAGAGGTGTAACGTGATCCAGCAGCTGGAAATAGAAGCTTGTGGAATGCAGATCGGAAATAAGGCAACATTTTTTTACCAGTGAGGGGAATTCACCATTGGACCAACCGCGGGCTGTGGTGGATTCTCCATCACTGGCAATCTTTAAATCAAGATTGGATGGTTTTCTAGAAGATCTGCTCTGTCCTGGATGCATTAATTCTGGGCCGGCCTATGGCTTATGTTAGATATAGGACCCTACCAAATTCACGTTCCATTTTGGTCAATTTCACGGGCACGGGATTTTAAAAATCATTCATTTAATGATTTCAGCTATTTACAGCTGAAATTTCACGGTGCTGTAATTGTAGGGATCCTGACCCAAAAAGGAGTTGTGGGGGGGTCGCAAGGTTATTGTAGGGGGGGGGTTGCGACACTGCTACCCTTCTGCGCAGGTGCTGGCGGCGCTGCCTTCAGAACTGGGCAGCTGGAGAGCGGTGGCTGCTGGCCGGGAGCCCAGCTCTGAAGGCAGAGCCGCCGTCAGCAGCAGCGCAGAAGTAAGGGTGGCATGGTATGGTATTGCCACCCTTACTTCTGCAGTGCTACCCTCTGTCAGCAGCCGCCACTCTCCGGCTGCCCAGGTCTGAAGGCAGCAATGCAGAGGTAAGGATGGCCTGGTATGGTATTGCCACCCTTGCTTTTGCACTGCTGCTGGTGGGGTGCTGCCTTCAGGACTGAGCACCTGGCCAACAGCTGCTGCTCTCCGGCTGCCCAGCTCTGAAGGCAGCGCAGAAGTGAGGGGTGGCAATTCCGCAATCCTCATACCATAACCTTGTGACCTCCCCCTCCCCCCCGCAACTCCCTTTTGGGTCAGGACCTCCAATTTGAGAAACGCTGGTCTCCTCTGTGAAATCTGCATAGTATAGGGTAAAAGCACATGAGACCGGATTTCACAGGGGGAGACCAGATTTCATGATCTGTGATGTGTTTTTCATGGCTGTGAATTTGGTAGGCTCTAGCTATACATGACATCAGACTAGATGATCGCAGTGGGCCCATCTGGCCTTACAGATGAAGGACACTCTCTCCATCTCCCCTGTATGTGTTTGCGTGCTTGTCAACCACATTGCAGACACGCAGGACACAAAGGTGGTTCCTGCTGGCATCCCAACGTTGATGGCTTTTGCAGAAAGATTTGGGAGGGAGGGGGTACCGGCCCCAGGGGTCAGTGGGGAGGCATAGCTTGGTTGTCTCTGGAAGGAGGCAGGAAGAAAACCTTGCTGCCTCCCAGAATCCTAGTCCCCACTCCCCTCCCAGAGCTGCAGCTAGAACCCAGGAGACTGACACATCACCAAATGTTCCCTGAAACTTGACTGGACCTGCATGTGGAGGCAGCCCAGTGCATAAAGCACAGGACTCCTGGGTTCTTTTTGTCACCTTGGGCAGGTCCCTCCCCCTCTCTGTACTTCAGTTTCCCCTCCCACCCTTTCTCTGTGTAGGTATTAGATCTCCAGAGCAGGGCCTGTCTCTCACTGTGTGTCTGTGCAGCAGCCCTGATCTCAGCCAGGGTCTGTGCAGCGCCCGCCATGACGGGGCCCTGATCTCAGCCAGGGTCTGTGCAGCGCCCGCCATGACGGGGCCCTGATCTCAGCCAGGGTCTGTGCAGCGCCCGCCATGACGGGGCCCTGATCTCAGCCAGGGTCTGTGCAGCGCCCGCCATGACGGGGCCCTGATCTCAGCCAGGGTCTGTGCAGCGCCCGCCATGACGGGGCCCTGATCTCAGCCGGGGTCTGTGCAGCGCCCGCCATGACGGGGCCCTGATCTCAGACGGGGTCTGTGCAGCGCCCGCCATGATGGGGCCCTGAGTTCAGCTGGGGTTTGTGCCGGGCCCGGCACTACTGTAATGCCCGTAATTCATAGAGATGAGAAGTCCCCATCTAGTTCCGTTCTGTCCCCCCCACTTCAGCACCCAGGGCAGGATTGTCCCCCAGGGCTCCAGTTCTCTGTCCTCCCTGTGCTGGGCTCCTGCCACTCCCCTGGCTGAGGGACTGTCGTCCCAGCCTCTGGCCACAAGATTCCTGCACAAAACAGATGACGTCAAGGGAAAAGAATTGTGTTCCCTCTGCCCCTCCCCCTGCATCCCAGCAGCTGCAGCATGCTGGGAGGGGGCATGGATCCTAGGGGACCAGGGCTCCCCATTCCTGGAGCTGGCAGGCCTGGGATCAGTGGGTACGTATGGGGCAGTGGTTAGAATATTGCCCCCACCCCTCATTATTTCCACTTTAAAAACTTAGTGCTGAAACAGGCAGAAAACTCCCTTCAGGAGCCCCTCACTCCTGCCCCGCAGCCCACTGCTAGGCCAGTCCTGGGCTCCCCAAACAGCTCTGCTAGGGCCCCTCACTCCTGCCCTGCAGCCCCCTGCTAGGCCAGTCCTGGGCTCCCCAAACAGCTCTGCTAGAGCCCCTCACTCCTACCCCGCAGCCCCTGCTAGGCCAGTCCTGGGTTACGCCTCCCCTCTCCCACCACCTGTGGGTTTTGAGTTGAAATACAGTTTCTGTTGTTCTTCCTCTTCCTAAATTGCTGCCTCCCTTGGTCCCTGTACAGGCCCCATAAATCACCTCCCACTAGCAGTGCTGCTGGGACAATGGGACCTGGTTAATGAGTGAGCTGGGCCCCTTGGGAACCAGGGTGCAGCTCCCAGCTCTGCAAACAGAAACTAAGGGCACTAATTGCTGGTCTGAGCCAAGCTGGGAGCCCTGGGCTGGGCAGAATCAGGCTGCAGTCCTAGAGGCTTCAGTGGGTGCTGGGGGAGCTCAGTAGGGGGCGCTCTCCCCTCACAGTCAGTGTTGGCCCCAGTGCCCCTGCCTGGTGCTAGGGGGCACAGTGCTGCAGATGCGGCCAAGGCTGTGATGTCTTCGCCCAGCAGAGGAGTGGGGAACGAGGGCAGCATTGGCTGCTTGTACGTATCAGGGCAGTGCCGGTCTAGGTCCACTTCTGGTTCTCAGCAGCTCAGTCTTCCCAGGAATTCCCTGTTGGAGCCTTTGCTCTATGGAGGTGCTCTGTGGAGATGGGGGGCTCAGGGCTCTGCCTGAGAGGTGATTGGGGCACCCAAAACCACAGCTGCCCTCCCAGAGCCAGGAATGAGACCCAGGAGTCCTAACTCCCAGTCTGCTGCTCTAACCACTAGTCACTATTCCCCTCTTAGAGCTGGGACTAGAACCCAGGAGTCCTAGTACTCAATGCTGACCTGCCTGCATCTCCGCTGGGTTGATGCTCCGGACTTACATTGATATAACTATATTGCTCAGAGGTGTGGGAAATCCACCCCCGACCTAACTCCCAGGGCAGACAGTGCTGAGTCAACAGGAGAGCTTCTCCCACCGACCACTCCTGCCTCTTGGGGATGTTGAGTACCTATGGCGGGAGACGCTGCAGCCCTGGAAGCATGGACGAGCCCTATGTGAAAATGCCCCACTCCCTCCCCACTTGGAAGGATTTGGGTGTGTCACTGGGCAGGGTCCTTCACAAACCAGGCCCTGATCACGCCATGCCTGAAATCCACACATCACCTGGCTGGGGCAACGAGCACCAGGGAGAAAGCATGGGATTGTCTTCCCAAAGGAAGCATCCAGATGCCTGGGGTGTTCAATGGGAAAACCCTGTGCCGTATAATTTATAAACAACCCCCCATGACCTGCCCCAGAAGTGGCTGCATCTCAATGCCAGGGAAGGGATCCCTTGGGTGTGTTTCTGAAAGATGTGTGCTCGGGAGGGGAAGCTCTCTGTAACAAGGTTTGTCTGTTGCTTGCTGTTACCCAGAGTTGGAGGCCTCTCTGGTCCTGTAGGAATGACATGTCTAGTGTGCAGAACATTCTATAGCTGCTATAGAAACCATGCTTCATTTCATCTGCCAACAAAATGCAGCCACTTCTAGGGTGGAGCATGGCAGTGTACAACAGCCACACAGCAATACCGCACATGCGTGTCTGGGGTGAGTAAGAACAGCTGGAACTGCTGGAGCATCTAGGGAGAGCAATGAAATTGCCTGAGCTGGACATTCCCAGGACAGTGGGGTTGAGAGGTCAGGATCAGCACAGTGTCCCCTAGTGCTGCACTGGGGCATCTGTGCTAGCCCTGACAGTGATGGGAGAGAACCTGTTCCCTTCAGCACTCAGTATTTCTCTTGGAGGTGTACCAACTGCAGTCTGACCTGGCGGTGCCTGCAGTCTGGGTGCCCTGTGACAACTGGGAGTGGTGCCAGGCTAGCACAGGCCCCATGTGAGTTACGGGAAAGAGCAGCAGGGTGTGGGAGCTGGGACTTTCCTGTCTCTGGGGCAGGATCTGAGATCAGGAGCTGTTAACTCCCCGCCACGGGCCCCCTGCGCTGCCTGCCCAATTCCCCAAATCCTCGTGCTGCCTGGACATCAAGGGGTGAAATAGCCCCGAGTACAGGTGCACGTCACTTGGCATGTGAACCCTGTGTCCAGGCCACCTCCCACCCCAGCAGATTCCGTTCTTCCTCCCTGAATAACCCCCTTCTGTTTTAACCCCATTCACCATTATCTTTTATTTCTAATTCCAAATGACTATGCAGCTGCTAGCCAGCCCTGTGCCTACCCCAGAGGCAGTTGCATCTCACCCCCACTCTTTCCCCTGGGGCAACATGAGCCCCATTGCTTGTGGGCAAGTCAGGATTCTGGGCAGCATGGAGGACTGGTCTCATAGACGCATGTAATAGGCATGGGGAGTGAGAGTGGAGAGGGGATGAGGTGCAATGCCAGGTATGGACACTAGGTGGAGCTGATTGATTACAAGAAATCTGTTTTCCCAGTTGGGACCATACAAGGGCCCTATCTGCCTCCTGTACCTCTGGAACTCCCTGCTGCAGGAGGTTGCTAAAACCCTGGCTCTATCATGCCAATAATACCTCCCATTGTTGCCTTTCAGACCTGCTGCCACTTGTCCTCCTCCATCAGGACTGGGGCCTCCAGGGTGAGTCATGATTCAACTTGCATATTTAAATTGAATGTAATTAACAAAATTATGATTGTTAATAATGTATTTCACTAGCAACTGCTCTCCAAGGCTGTTAGAGCTGTCGAAGCACTAGTCCCTTGCAAAACCATCTCGTGCACTAGAGATTATCCCCGTAGAACCCAGGAGTCCTGGCTCCCAGCACCTCCTGCTCTAACCCACTTGATCCCACTCTCGTCCCAGAGCCAGGAATAGAATGCAGGAGGCCGCTGTGCTGCAGTGAGTGTGGCAGGGGCTCAGTAGGGAGCACTCTCTCCTCAGAGTAAGTGCTACCCCAGTACCGCAGCATGTCTCTAGGGTGTGCCGTGGTGCTAGAAATGCCATGAATTGCATGAGGCACAAGTGTGACACTACATCTCAGCACCAGGTGAGGGATCGGTGTATAAACAGCCCCCTTACCTCTCCCCAGAGGCGGCTGCATCTCAGCACTCCGGGATCCTGGTGCCAGGGGTTCCCCTGCCTGGCGGGGTGGGAGTTGGGATGACTCATCACGGACTCTGAATTAGTCACATTGTGAGGTGGATTCCTGCAGCAGAAGCTGCAGTCAGTGGTTGTGCCCTGTGTGACAAGGTTCAAGACTAGCTCTGGCTGGAGATCTCCTGGGGACTCCCATCTCCTCCCTGCAGGGCTGCTGGCCTAATGCCAGCAAAGTGTGATGTAAGGGGCTGTACATTCCACTGTTAGATTAAAGCTCCAGTCAGGGGAAATCCCCAAGAGGGAGTAGCTGCCCCAGACTTGACAGGGCTGTGCTGAGATGTGGGGTGTGGGGGCTGTTTATACGGGGATCCCTTGCCCCATGCTGAGCTGCAGCCACCTGGGGGGGGGGGGGCATAGGGGCTGTTCAAAAGGACTCCTGGGTTCTGTCCAGTTCTGAAAGAAGAGTGGGATCTAGTGGATAGGGCAGGAGGGGCTGGGAGTCAGGACTCCTGGGTTTTATTCCTAGTTCGGCCACTGACCCCAATCCATGTGACTCGGTTTCCCTCCATGCTCCATGGGATTTATGTCCTTCACGCTAAAACCACTGGTGATTGCAGAGGTGTGGGTGATGCCGAGGGTTGGTCTGTCCGTCGCTCACGTCTGTCTCTCTGTGCCCCCAGAGCCCACCCCCAGCAGCACCCCCTACGTGGAGATCATCGAACAGCCCAAGCAGCGCGGCATGCGCTTCCGCTACAAGTGCGAGGGGCGCTCGGCTGGCAGCATCCCTGGGGAGCGCAGCACCGACACTACCAAGACCCACCCCACCATCAAGGTCAGCCCCCCACCCCAGTGCACCTCTCCCCCACACTTCACCCTCAAGATCAGCCCCTCCCCGCACTCACCGACAAGGTCTTTGCACCTCCAGTGCTCCCTCCTCTGCCCCTATGCATTCCCAATCCCTCACCTCTGGGTGGGTGGCCTGGACCCCCTAATGAAATCCTGGAGAATTGAGCACTGCCTAGTGGATAGAGCTGGGAGCCAGAACTCCTGGGTTCTATCCCTAGCTCTGGGTAGGGAGTGGAGTCTCGTGGGACAGAGTAGGCGGGGTGAGGGTGAGCTGGGAGCTAGGTTCTTTTTCTGGCTCTCTGGATTTGCTGCATGACCCCAGGGTATGCTGCTCCCCCACTCTGTGACTCACTCCTCCCCCCTCCCATGAGATTGGAGGAGGGGCTCTGAGTGTTAACACTCCCGTGCTCCCACGTGGAGTGGGACCTCAACAATGCCTGATGCCAAAGGGGCCAGACCCCTGCAGCTGCTGCCCCCTGGAGGCTCATGGATGCAGTGAATTTGGAAGATCTCAGCCTGATTTCCAGTGGGGAATGGCAGGGAGGGGCTCCTTTCTAGCCCTGCTGAGGATCCTTGGAGCCCCTAACCTTTGCCCCCATCTCCCACCCCCAGATCAATAATTATACAGGCCCCGGGAAGGTTCGTATCTCTCTGGTGACCAAGGACGCCCCCCACCGACCCCACCCCCACGAGCTGGTGGGCAAAGATTGCAAGGATGGCTACTATGAGGCTGAGCTATCACCTGAGCGCAACATCCACAGGTGAGCCCATACGTCTGGGTTCAATCCCCACCTTTGGTAGGGGCGTGGGGTCAGCTGCAGTAGAGGTGGGAGGCTGGAGTCAGGACTCCTGGATTCTGTCCCTGGAATTCGGGGGAGGGTGGGCGTCGAGTGGGTTAAAGCCATGTAGCAGGGTGGGGAGCCAGGCATCAGGACTCCTGGGTTCTATTTCAGGCCTGGTCTACACTGGCGGGGGGATCGACCTAAGATATGCAAGTTCAGCTACGAGAATAGCATAGCTGAAGTTGACGTATCTTAGGTCGACTTACCTCATGTCCTCACGGCGTGGGGTCAACTGCCGTTGCTCTCCCGTCGACTCCGCTTCCGCCTCGGTGGAGTACAGGAGTCGACAGCAGAGCGATCGGGGATCGATTTATTGCATCTACACTCGACGCGATTAATCGATCCCTGATAGATTGATCACTACCAGCTGATCCGTCGGGTAGTGTAGACGTACCCTCAGCTTTGCAGATGATTCGCTTTGTGGGAAACTGTGGCACCGCGAGGGGAGGGGACTTGCCCAGGATCTCGTAGCAAGTTGGGTAGAGCTGTGGACGGAACCCAGGGGTCCAGCCCCCCACCCTCCCCGGGGCTGGGCTGGCACCATGCAGGGAGGGACTGTGGGTAACCCCTGCCTGCATCTCAGCTTCCAGAATCTGGGCATCCAGTGTGTGAAGAAACGGGAGCTGGACGAGGCTGTGGCACAGCGCATCCGCACCAACAACAACCCCTTCAATGGTGAGTGAGGGACTGCCTGGGCCTGGGGCAGAACCAACCACAGCCCCTTCCATGGGGGGAGGACTGCCTGGGGGTGGGGCAGAACCAACCACAGCCCCTTCGATGTGGGGGAGGACTGCCTGGGGGTGGGGCAGAACCAACCACAGCCCCTTCGATGTGGGGGAGGACTGCCTGGGGGTGGGGCAGAACCAACCACAGCCCCTTCGATGCGCGGGGAGGACTGCCTGGGGGTGGGACAGAACCAACCACAGCCCTTTCGATGTGAGGGGGGACAAACAGGAGCCCTTCGATATGGAGGAGTCAGAGCCAGTAACAGCCCCTTCAGTCAATGTGGGAGGGGGAGAAATTGCCCCAGGCAGGGTTGGAGCCAAGGGTCCCAGGAGAGGGGAGGTGGGGACCGGGATCTCAGCCACCCTGTGTGAGTCTCATTCCCCCCCATCTCGCCCCCACAGTGCCTTTGGACAACCAGAAGGGGGACTATGACCTGAATGCCGTGCGGCTCTGCTTCCAGGTGTGGGTGCAGGACCCTGTGGGCACTGGGCACCTCGTCCAGCTGCCCCTCGTGGTGTCACAGCCGATCTACGACAACCGTGAGCCCTGGAGGGAGGGGGCCGGGCCCAGCTGGGGAGGACAGAGGGATTGGAAGTGGGGGCCTGGCCCAGCTGCAGGGGTGGGGGGTCACAAGCACAGCGGTGGGGGGAGAGGGTATGTGGGGGAGGGTCCTTGGCCCAGAGATTGGAGGAGTTGGTGGGGGTCCCTGGAGCAGCAGTGGGGGGTGGTACAGGAGGATGGAGGGGCTGAGGGTTGCTGTGGGGAGGGGGTCCCTAGCACATGGATATGGGGGTGCCCAGTGAGAGCCCCAGGGGAAGAGACCCACCCATGCCCCCATGTTGGTTTGTCCTGGGGTCCCTGACTCCCACTTTCCCTCCCCAGGAGCCCCCAACACGGCTGAGCTGAAGATCTGCCGGGTCAATCGCAACTCGGGGAGCTGCCTGGGGGGGGACGAGATCTTCCTGCTCTGTGACAAGGTGCAGAAGGGTAAGTGCGTGGGGGGAGCCCTGAGGCTGGAGGGGGCTCCCTGGGAGTGTGGGTGCAGGCCTGGGGCTCCTAGCGTGTGTGTGTGTGGGGGGGGGGGATGAATGGGCATGCTGGGTCTCTCCAGAGGGGGTGAGTACAGGGGTCCTCTTCTTCCATCAGGGCACAGTTGGCTTTATCCCCAAAAGCTGGATCTCCAGCCTGGCTCCCTCCACAGGGATGGTGACTCCAACCCCCCCCCCCCCCCCCCCCCCCACCACCACCACCACCATACACTCCCACCTCCCAAGCAGCTGGTTCCATTGCTCTCTGATGAGGAAACCAGAGGTTAGAGTGGGGCGGCCTGGGGTCAGGACTCTTTGGGGCTATCCACAGCTCTGAGAGGGCAGTAAGGTTTAGTGGTTGGGGGGCTGGGAGCCCAGACTCCTGGGTCCTATCTCCAGCTCTCCCATTGGTGCCTGCAGCCCCCTCATCCCCCCCTTTGCCTCCCCCAGAGGACATTGAGGTCCGGTTCTTCAAGGACTCGTGGGAGGCCAAGGGCTCCTTCTCGCAGGCAGATGTGCACCGGCAGGTCGCCATCGTGTTCAAAACCCCCCCATACCAGGACCAGGCACTCAGGGAGCCGGTGACGGTGCAGATGCAGCTCCGGCGCCCATCTGACAAGGAGGTCAGCGAGGCCATGGAGTTCCGCTACCTGCCAGACGAAGGTATCAGCGGGCCTTTCCTCTAGGGGGCGCCAGCTCCACTCTGGCCTGAGGGCAGGGGGACTGGCTGGCTCCAGGAGTGGGGAATGGGACCCCACCCCGGGGCAGGGGGGAATCAGCCCCCAGGGCTAAAGGGTCATGCTCTCCCCTAGGTGACTTCCACCGCATCGAGGAGAAGCGCAAGCGAACGCGGGACACCTTCAAGAACTTTGTGCAGAAAGCGCCTTTCACAGGTGAGGCTGGGGGTGGCCGACAGTTCGTAACAGGGCAGGGGGGCAGAGTATCTGGGCGGATGGGGAGGAGATTGTGGGGGGTCTCTTTGCTGAAGGGGTGGTCTCTTAGCTGGGGGGGGGGCTGGGAAGGGGGGGCTCTTTGAGGGAGGGCAGCTCAGGAGGGTGGGTGGCTCTTGAGGGACAGGGGGGGGGTGAGCCTTATAGTTGGGCTTCAGGCACCTAAGCCAAGGGGGATTGGGAGAAAGGAGACTGAACTTGGTTGCCTCTAGTACCGGTGGGGTGGAGGGGCAGGCGGGTGGTGGGATGACATGTCTGTGGTTTTGGGAGGTGAAGCTCATTAGCCTCCTACATGGAGGGGCATCTGAGGGTGGCTTAGCTGCGGTGGGGGGGGTTCTCTGCTGTGTCATCCCCCCATGTCACTGACCCTGTCTCTCCTCCCAGCAGTGGTGGTTCCGGAGTCACGTTCCCCGCGTCGGATTGCTGTCCCTGTCCGCACAGCCGTGCCCAAACCCAGTGGTAAGGGGGCTCCAGCCACATTGCGCCAGGGTGGGGAATGGGCCTTTCCCCTCTAGAGGGCACCAGCTCCAATCCAGCCCCAGTGTGGGGGGACTGCACAATCCCCCATAATGCTTCTCTGTACCATGCTGCCCTGGGGGGGAGGCACTGGGGTCCCTGCCCATGAGGTTGGCCCCCCCATCTCTCAGCACTAACCTCTCCCTTCTCTAGGTCTCACTGGAATGGCAGGCACCATGGGGCAGCTGCCACCCCTCCAGAAGCCACAGGCCACGGCCCAGCACCCCTCCTTACCCTTCACTGGGCCCAGCCGAGCTCCTCCTCCTCCCGCCCCCCAGATGGGCTTCAGTACAGTCAATCTGGAGGAGTTCTCCAGCCTGGGCATCACAAGCCGGGCCCAGCCCCCACCCCCTGCTCCCGAGGCCGAGCCCAACTTTGACCCCTTCTTCCACCTGCCGTTTGAGGGCGGGGGCGACCCAACCGCCATGGAGCTGGGGGCCTTGCTGGAGGACACCACCTACACCAGCCTGGAGTCCATCAACACTACTGAGTTCCGGCAGTTGCTGAACCAGGGGTCATCCACCGAGGGTGCTGACGGGCACAGCATGCTCCTGACCTATCCCGAGTCGATCACCCGCCTAATGAGCAGCCAACGTGGTGTGGTGGGCGTGACAGGGGAGGAGCCTCAGGGCAACGGTGGGGGTGGGGGGGGCAGCAGTACCAACAGCTTCCTCAATGGGGTCCTGGGCAACCTCCCGGAAGAGAGCCTCACCTCCATGGGGGATCTGGACTTCAGCGCTCTGCTCAGCCAGTTCAGCTCCTCCTAGTGGGGACGTTGGGAAAGACAGACTGACGGTGACAACGCCCACCTGGCTCTGCGCAAGGGGACTCAGGGGTGAGTAACTGCTCATCCACCGAGAATCCCGGCGGGGGACTCTGCCCTGGACTCAGTCAGCCCAGGTCCCCCATCTGGGCTGCCTGGGCCTTGTATTACTGGCTTCATTTGGCTATAGATCTCACTGTCCGCCCACCCCATGCCTCCCCAGAGCCCTGCTCTATATCCCCCCATTCAATCCCCTGCACTACAGGATGTTTCCCACCTGTCAGGCTGAGGGGGCAGCGCCAGGGGTTAGTTCCTCCCCCATTGCAGGGAGGCAGGGGGAGGAGCAAAGAGCCCCACCCTCTTCACAGGAATGGAGGGGGGAGGAGCAGACAATGGACTGATTTATTGTCAGGACGGGTAGGGGACGGGCTTGACCCATTATTCACAGGAGGGAGGAGGGGAGTGAAGCTGCCCTGAGCTTCTGAGTTCCTTCCGCTCTGTCCTCCCTTACCTGAAAACTGTTGGCTGGGGTGGGGGAGCTCTACCTTAGCTCCTGCAGCAGCTCTGATTGGCTGCCTATCCCCATTCCCAGCCTCCTGGGGATGGGCAGCCAATCAGAAAGGGTTTCCTCAGGGCCGGGCTGGGGTTCTGGCATCCAGACCAGACTGGCTCTGTATTGTGGGTGTACTGCGGGGGGGAATTCTCCTTCCCACCCTCAGGAGGTGCCTTAGCAGAAGCAGCATTAACTCCCACCTCCCTTTGCAGCTGGGGAGTGTGAACAGGACCCCTCCCACCCAGCAGAGGGCCTGTTGCACGTTTGGCTTTGGGAGCTCTACAAGCTGTGTAAGGGGGGTGGGGGTTGTTGCTGCACCCTGTTTTGGGGCATTCTCCCATTCTTGTATTATAATGTGTCTTGCCATGCGGTAGGAAGTGGTGGCACTGCCCCTCCCTGCCTAGTGCCCCAGGATCTCCCCATCCCTGCTCCATGACTCAGATGGGCCTGCAGTGGGGGTGGGGTGCTCAGAACAGCCAGGAGTAGGTGCCCTGTTGCACAAAGCACTCTCCCAGGTCTGTAAAATAAAGCTGGCTCTGCTAGGTGTCCTAAGAGAGGCTATGAACCTATCAGAGGATCTGGGCCACTCCTCCAGCTGGCCCTGGCCTGCAGCAGGAAGGCCCAGAGAGCACCTGGGCCCATCATGGCCTCCTGGCCCCTCTCTGCATTCGCCATTGCAGGGTTTGTATAGCATTCCTGACCCTATATTTTGGCTTCCACTGTCCTTTGTCTTACTATTGGCTAAATGTAGAGGGATGGTTTTAACCATGAGTGACGCGTATTATTAATGTATTTGCTATCTCTGGGGCACAGGGACTCGCTTCCGTGCCCAGTTTTTCCACTGACTTATGTTCCTAATAAAACTGAGTCAAAGCGCAGTCCCCGGCTTCTTATTGGCAAATAGGGATGGTGCCACCTACTGGATCCCCTCTGAGACCAGTCCATGGTGGGCCTTGACCTCCTCAGTCATGCAGTCCCATGCTATTGCAGGCAACCCCTTCAGCATTCAGCTGTTTCCCATTCCCTCAGCATCGCTTCCACAGCTGCAAGATAGAATCCAGCTGGTACTACTGTAGTTCCAGCACCCCCTGCAGGGGCCGCCTGGGAGTGTCATGGGTGTATAAGTGAAGCCAGTTGACGCATGGGGGAGTGGGCCAGGTCAGAATTGTTATCTTGACTGTGGACTGGATCTTGCTCTTTGAATCTGGAGTGACTCCAGGTATGGGGGTGAAATTAAGGCCAGATCTTGCTCACTAAACTCAGAGCACCCCTAGGAGTGTGGGTGAAGTTAGGCCAGAGCAAAAGATTTGAGGCCTTTCTCTGAGACATTCTCTCTGAGAATCCAACATGCCCACCATTGCAGTCAATGGCCTTGCTCCAGATCTGGCTAACAACTCATACACCCTGTGGGGCGGGAAGCAAAGAGGCTTCACCCTGTTCTTGCTGTTCTAGGAAGTGGCCAGAAAATGGTTTAAAACAAAAAGCCTTGCTTAATTTTTAGCCTTGAAATTATGGTTGTAGAAAATGCCAGATCAGCCCCATCTAGTCCTAGGTGTGGTCTCTGACAGCAGCCAGCACCAGGTGCAAGAACCTGCCAGTAGCAACTGTGGCATAATCTGCCCCTATGAAGGTCTCATCCTGCCCCCTAATTGTTGAGAGCAATTTAAGATGAAGCATCAGTTTAATATCCCATAGTGACTAGTGGCTGGCTGTTCTTATCCAGATAAATGGCCACTTGCTCTTTCAGTCATAAATTTGCAGCCTCAATGTGGCCCTCTGATAGAGTTCCCCAGGCTAACTAGACCTAGAGCTTTGCTGTTCATCAGTTAGGTCTTTGGGCCACAAGGCAGAGCAAACCAAAGTGCCCACACTGCCACCTCTCCCATAATTTTATATCCTTTTCTCCCCTCTTGAAGATGAACGCTCCCAACCTTCCTTCCACAGAGTGTTTTTCCACCAGGCCTTAGATTGTTCTCCACCCCCTTCAATTCTGCAGTAAAATTCAGTGGGAGTTCCCATATTCCAGGGGCATCCAACCAGGCATTCAAAAGCAAAGCTGCCTGGGTGGTGGGTCTTGCCCAGATGTGCAGGGTCCAGCTGATCACCAGATTGAGGGCTGGGAAGGAATTTTCCCCAGGTCAGATTGGCAGGGACCTTGGGGTTTTCACCTTCCTCTGTGGCATGGATCACCTGCTAGGATCATCTGGGCATCTGTCACATCAATTCCCTGCCATCGCAAGGGCCTTGGGGACCGTTCTCTGCCCAGGGCTCACAACAGATTAGTCTCCTGAGGACTGACATGCTTTGGTCTAACTCAAATCACTGGAGTCAATACAGAGGTAAGAGGGTGGAACTGAATGGCTTGTGATAGTCAAGAGCATCAGCCTGGATGATCTATTGGTCCCTTCTGGCCTTGAACTCTATGAATCATCAAGTAGAAATCCGCCACTCCAGCTTTCTTTTTCTCATCAACTAGCCAAAGAGCGAGCAGAGGACAAGGCAGCAGGAATATGTCCCAGGTCCACTGTGGGTTATAAGGAACGTAAGGGAATGGATCCACTGGTGGCTCAGGGGGAGGAGATGCTGGGTTGTCTG
Organism: Malaclemys terrapin pileata; assembly: GCF_027887155.1. NCBI lineage: Eukaryota > Metazoa > Chordata > Testudines > Emydidae > Malaclemys > Malaclemys terrapin. Next base: position 29,879,236 of record NC_071511.1, on the reverse strand, counting down.
TTTTTGGGGTGGGGGGGTCTCTTCCCCAGCTTCTAGACCCCAAGAATTCAGAGATGGCTCTTGGCCCAGTGTTGAGCTTAAAGCTGAAGTCCCAGTAAGAAACTACAGGGATCCCTGTTTCCTCTCCCTGCTTCAATTGGGCCATCTTAGACGTGCCATTACCTGTTCAGAGGATGGGGTGGGATTGGGAATCAAGGCTCCTGGGTTCTAGTCCCAGCTGTAGCTGGGGCCAGAAGTGAGGACTGCTGGGGAGCAGGGATGCAAACACACCATCCAGGGTTGCAGCTAAAGGGAGTTCCCAGCCACTAGTGTCAGCTTATGCTCCTCCCTCTTCCAGCCCATGATTTTGGGTGCCGGTGGTGCCCCCTGCTGGCTAATCCACAGCCTGTATATTACACTCCATGCCCTCTCCCACCCCACATGCACCCTCTATTTGTTTCCCCTCCCTCACCCCCCATTATCCTGCAGAGGCATCTCTGCTCCAGGCTGCCTTAACTCCAGTCATCAAGCAAGAGGCCAGGATTGTGTGAGAAGAGCTTTCATGTGTCCCACAGCAAGGCCCTCCTCCCCCCAATCTCTCCCCAGCAGGAGGGCAGCTACTTGCAAGGACACAGGACATGCCCCTCCCTTTGCACAGAAGGGGGGATGTTAACAGCGCTTGGGCCACCCAGCTGGCATTGGACCTGCCCCACCAGGGTGTTGTGGCCTCCTCCCCCCAAGAAATAGAACCCCATTCACTGGAGAGGAGTTGTTTTTATTAATCCTGTTTACATCTCAAACACCCATTGAACAGCTGGCAGAAACACCCTGCAGGAAAGATACAACCCCCTTGCTCCACTGTCATCCCCAGGAGCCCTGAGGTTCCTTCCTGCTTTCCCTTCCCCACCAGTGAGGGTCAGGATTCAACATGCTCAAGCCCCAGGAGAGGCATTTTAAAGACAACCTTCGCACAGAGCAGGCCTCTGGGCAAGGAGACAACAGCTATTCATGGTTCCTAAAGCAGGCAGAGGGGCTCCAGTGCTGTATCTACAACCCCTTTGACTGTTAAATGTCCCCAAAAGGGGGGTTAAACAATCTGCGCCATTCAGAGGACTTGACATACAGCCTTTTTCCAGGGCGGGAAGAGCCAGAGATGTGTGTGCACAGACCCTATGTTCTGAGAGCTGTATGGGGAACAGGCTCAGTGAAGGATCTACAGTACTTCGTGGGGGTGGCAGTGGACACCTACTACTTCCTCCTGTTTTCCAAGAGCCATGGCCCTGCTCCTGTTACCCTTAGACACCTTAATGGGCCCTGCAGAGATCTGTGACTTCTTTCATGTGGCACCCTTTCCCCCACCAATGAGGGGCTGCAATGGCTAGAGAGAGAACTAGTTACTGAGAAGGCTGTTGGAAACATCACCCAGCTGCTGCTGCATGAGCAGTAGAGGAGGCAATTCTGAGCGCTAAGTGAGCTCTGTGTCTCAGGGAAAAGGGCTTTCCTAAAGGACAGGCTGCTGGGAGCTGTGGCACTTTCAACATACAAATATCACTGGAAGGTGGTAGTGGTGAGTTGAACCCACAGCCCTAGCCCTCGGCTATATATTAACACACAGACCATGAAGGAGTTAATAAGCATGCAGAGTGGCACCAGCTTTGGGAATTTAAAGAGACAGTGCCAGCTGGTCGCAAGGACCTCCTGAGTCTTCTATGAAAGTGACTGCAGCCCAGGGGAGCAGAGGTGGCTTTCCAGGGAAACAGGGAGAACCTCATTAATATAGAGCCAGCTAGCGGCATGGCCAGTGCTGCATCATGCAGGAGTGTGGCAAACGTGGCTGAGAATCCTGCAAGATAGTCCACTGTCATCTTTAACAGAGGTGTGACCAGCAGAGACTACATCTCCCAGCAGCCAATGCTCCTCCCTGCTGACCGAAGGATCACAGCTAGTAGCAGTTACTAGCAGAGCACCTGTCCTTTGAAAGAGGGAGCCTGTTACAGAAACGTGGAGCATTGCATGCTGGGATTTGTAGTCTGTGTGGGGCCTCCAATCCACTCTAGGTTCTATATACATTAAGTGCAGGCCACACCAAACAGACCAATCAAAATGTAATTAGTTTCAGAGCACAGTTGGGAGGCATTGGTGCCAGCTGTTGGAGAGGGGAAAGGAGGAACTGCCAAGCTGGGGAGCGGGGCCCAGTCTAAGTCACCTCAGTGTTGCTGACTTTGTTGATGATACGGGAGCGACGGGGGATGCACTCTAGGTCGAACTTGCTCTCGTAGATGGTGGGGCAGAGATGCCAGCGATTGTCCCGGTAGATGCCTAGGTAGGTGTAGACATCGGGCTTGTAGGAGAGCAGGCACTTGACGCCAGTGCCCCGGATGGCAGCGTCCGCATCCATCACCTTCTCCTCGTCGGTGAAGTCATCTGTGTAGATGCAGATGACATGCTTGCGGTCCGAGTTGGGGTAGCAGGGGCTGACTTTGGCCACCCCAAAGTGCCCCTCCAACACGGAGCGGGCGATGCCACTCCAGGCATGGTCCACCTTGAAGCCGGTGTCCAGGTGCATCAGCCACTTGCCGGTAAGGACGCAGTGGTTGAGTGCCAGCTCGCGGATAGTGTCGAAGGTGACATGGCGCCCACTGATCTGGAGCCGCTCCCAGGCCTCCTGCAGCCCCACCACATCACCTGACTCTGGACAGTAGTTTGGACCATAGATGGCAATCCAGCCCACAGGCTCAGTGCGGCGCTCAGGGTCCCCAAAACGAGACACCCGCGAGGGCTGGTAGGTCTGCAGCCACTCCTCGAACTCGGCCCGTGGGGTCTTTCGTGCATCAAACACCACCCAGGGGTCCATGTCGGCTGCCATGGACTCAGCGGCCAGGTGCTCGGCCGAGAAGGCCCCTCCCTTCCCCATATCACCATCGTCCTGGTCTGACATCGCTCACTGGCTGGTGGAAGGATGGAACCTAGGATGGAAGGGTCAGGGAGATTGGAAGCAACACGATGATGTACCATCTAGCCCAATCTCCACAGCAGGACCTTGACCAGAATCAACTGCTAGAGTACACCCCCCAGGACCCTGCCCAGTATGAATAGAGATTCCCCCACTCCCATTAGTATCCCTGATCTCCTTCAGGACTCTGCCCACTATGGATGGAGACCCCCATTAGCTCCCATCCCCACACAGCAGGACTGTCCCCTATAGCCCATCCCAGAGGCTCTTGCCCACTGTTGATTGAGACACCCCATTAGTTCCCACCCATGAACCAGAATAATTTACCTGTGTTCGTGGGCTGCTGGGGAAGTGAACACAATGCAGGATGGGTATCCAAATGCAGGATGAGCAATCAAGGGCTTGGAACGAGCAACACTAATGTAAAGGCCACCTGGAAACGCAACTGAGGACCTGTGTGGCAGTGCTTGGCAGGCTGCCTGCTGTACATACCCCACAAAGATGCTGCTTCAACTTTCCTATTAAAGAAAAATCATGGCTCACCGTGGAGGACAGAGAGCAGAGCACACTACATGATCTGTACAGCTCAGTTAGAAACACTACCATGCCAACAGGGTATAAGCTCCAGATCCCCCACTGTGTCTTTTAAACTTGTCCTAGATCAGCCGCACTCAGCCATTTCCCCACTGGGACCCTTCCCCACATAGCACAGTGGGAAAGGCAGGGGGCATGACACAAACACTTCATGTACTGAGGCCAGCAAAATCCATTCCTTTGTCAGGCCAAGACCGCTTGAATTGGCTTGTCCCGTACCACTTAGCGATTCTTGCCCACCCTGAAGATCCCTAGATTGTCATAGCACAGTGTCAACTTGAGGATTATGACTCTTCTCCTCTCAAGAGATGCTGCTGGTGGTACAGAATGAGATATGTCCCACCTCAAGGGGCTTTAAGGAGAGACAGTGGGAGTTAGTATCATTAACCTCTTTATTACAGATGGGATAAACTGAAATGCTGAAAGGGATTCACCCACCCAGCAGCTCTGAAGCAGAGCTGGGAAGAGAACCCAGGAGTCCTGCTTCCCTCCCCCCCATTCTAACCCACCAGAGCCCACTCCCTCCCCCCAAAAGCTGGGAAGGGAACCCAGGAGTCCTACCCCCCCATTCTAACCCACCAGAGCCCACTTCCCCCACCCCCCCCAAAAAAGCTGCAAAGAACCCAGGAGTCCTGCCCCCCCCATTCTAACCCACGAGAGCCCACTCTCTCCCCCCAAAAGCTAGGAAGAACCCAGGAGTCCTGCCCCCCTCTCACTCTGAGCGAACGCGGAGCAAAGCCCGCGGGCACCTCCAGGGCTGCACACGGCGGCAGGGGACACCCCTCCGGCGCGCCCGCCAGGCCCCCTCCTCCCCACGCAGCGCCGCTGGGCCCCTCCCGAGACAGCTCCGCAAGCGCCCGCCAGGGCTAAGCCTCACCGGCCCCTTCCCACGCTCAGCTCCCGACCGCCCCCATACTGCAGCCCCCCCGCTCCGCCTCACACGGGGGTAACGGCCACGGGGGCGGGGCCTCGGCCTAACCCGGATGGGGAAACGCGGAGCCAGGAGGGATGAAGTGAGAGACCCGGATGTGGTACGGTGGTGTAGGAGGGGCTAATCAGAGAGTGGGCGGGGGCTATCGTACGGAAGAGGATTCTCTGGGGCTGGGGGCGGGGCTAAAACAACCAATCCGCTCCAGCCTGAGCCCCTCCCCCCGCCCAGCAGTTTGTGGCTGTGACTCCAGCGCGCTCTGCGGTCCCTGTGCGTGCGCAGGCTCGTGGGGCTGGACTGCGGCCAAGACACCGCAGCTGGGTTTAGTGGCCCATGGCGGAAAGGCGAGCAAGGCATCGCAGAGGGCCCCAAGCCAGTGGCAGGCTCATAGCCTGACCCTGAGCGGTGTTCGGTGGGAGTAATGGGTGTTAAACCCCCGCTGGGGCCATTATACAGAGACTCCTCACCCGGTGCAACCACCTCTGGGATGGGACACAGGCTGTTTATACAGGGCTCCCTTGCCCAGCACTGAGATGTAGCGGGGTAGGGCACGTGGCTGAGAGGGGGAAAGAGTCAAAGACATTCCCTCTGGGGCATCTGGCGTTGGCCACTGTTGGAAGACAAGATACCTTTAGTCTGACCCAGTGTGGCCGTTCTTACATACATCAGTGCAAAAGCAAAGTCCCTCTGCCATCCTTAGTGTTCCAGGAGAACCTCAGATCCATGGATAGCGATCTGTGGAACTCAATCTACCTGCTCAGGGAAAGGGAGCTTGCCTCAGACCCGCCATAGGAAGGTGGGGAGGGCACAGGGACTTCATAGCCCCCCCATCTCTGGTGGTGGGGGCCAACCTGGGACACCATGGATCCTCCATCTTCCAGGGATGGGGAGCAAGCAATCCCAGGGAGCCCATGTCTCAGGAACTGGGTGGCTCTTGGAGGGCCTCCATAGCCTGGTGATGGGGGACCCCAGGACCCTTTGGCATGGAGGAGGGGCTGTAAGATCTGCTTTCTCTGGGATGGCTGGAAGAGGGAGAAGAGAGGAGGCAGAATAGCAGATGGAGGATACCAGTCCTGGTGGCTGGTAGAGAGAGTAGAGTTGTGGGCCCCTAGGTCCTGGTACTGCGGGAAGGGGGACCCTGAGGCAGGGGGGAGACACTGGAGGTGGCATTGGAGGACCCCGTCCTGTGAGAACGGAGAAATGCGGTGGGAGGGGGAGATTGGGGGCGGGGGACGGAAAGTCACAGGGGGGCACCTGTGCTAAGGGCGAGGGGGGCCCCAGCGCGCGCGGGGGGGGGGGGAGGGCTGGAAAAGGGAGGAGTCCGGGGGGAAGGGCAATGGATGGAGTCAGCCCGGCGCTGGCCTGTTCCGGTGGCGCTAGGCGCTAGGACCCAGGCGGCCGGTGTGGCGGCGGGCGACTCCGGGAGCCGGCGGGGCGGAGCGCGGCGGGGCGGGCTGGGGTCGCTGCTGCCGCTGCTGGAGACTGAGCCTGAGCCCGAGCCCCGCGATGCCGAGCAAAAAAAAGAAATACAACGCGCGCTTCCCGCCGGTGAGTGCGGGTCCGAGCCCCCGGCTGGCACCCCCAGCCCCCGGGCCGGCCTAGCCCCCCCCGGCACCCCCAGCCCCCGGGCCGGCCTAGCCCCCCCCCCGGCACTCCCACCCCCCCGGGCCGGCCTAGCGCCCCCCGGCACCCCCAACCCCACCCCCCCGGGCCGGCCTAGCGCCCCAGCACAGCCAACCCCCGGGCCGGCCTAGCGCCCCCCCCGGCACCCCCAACCCCACCCCCCCGGGCCGGCCTAGCACCCCCGGCACTCCCACCCCCCCGGGCCGGCCTAGCGCCCCCCCCCCGGCACCCCCAACCCCCCCCCCCCCGGGCCGGCCTAACGTCCCCCCCCGGCACCCCCAACCCCACCCCCCCGGGCCTAGCCCCCCGGTACCCCCAACCTCACCCCCCCGGGCCTAGCGCTCCCCCCCCAGCACCCTAACCCCAACCCCCGGGACGGCCTAGCTCCCCGGCATCCCTAACCCAACCCCCGGGGCTGGCCTAACCTACCCACAGGCACCCCTTAACACCGTCTCCCTGGGCTGGCCTAGTGCCCCCTGGTACCTCCAGCCCTCGGACTGGCCAAGCTCCCCAACCCCCCCAACCCGACTCCCCCCCCCCCCCCCCCCCGGGCCAGCCTAGCTCTCCCTGGCACCCCCAACCACAGCCCTTGGGCCAGCTTAGTTCTCCCTGGCACCCGCAACAACACCCCCTGGTCTGTCCTAGCGCCCCCCCCCCCCAGCACCCCTAACCCAACCTGCTCCCGACCTAGTGCACCCCCCCCCCCACAGCACCCCTAATCTGACACACACACCCTGGCACCCCTAACCTGACCCTCCCCCTGGGCCGGCCTAGCCCACCCACAGGCACCCCTTAACCCCGTCTCCCCAGGCTGGCCTAGCACCCCCTGGCACCCTTAATCCAACCTCTCTGGTCCAGCATGTCACCCCTGGGCCGGTCTAGCCCACTCGTGGGCAATCCTCATACTCATGCCCCTGTTCCAATCCTTCTGGGCCCAGCCTAGCCCCCAACACCCCATAAGCCGCTCTCCCCACACCGCTGGGTCAGCCTGAGCCCCTGTGAACCCCGCATCCTCCCCCACACCAGGTCTGGCCTAGCTCACTCCTTTCCCAGCAAGTCCAGCCCACCAGCCTCTTTTTTCCAAAGCCTGGACCTATCCCCCCAGGCCCAGTTTTCCTCTTCCTCCCTTTACTGGCCCCAGTCCAACATTGTCTCCTTCCCCCATAGGGATGCTTCTGCTGCCTCCTCTTTTATAGGGTCCCCTGTGCACTTCAGAGACATACTTGGACTCTCCACTTCTCCCTATAGTGTGTGCCTCCTATATAGGACTCCCCTGCTGACCCATAAGGATGTTCCTGCTACCCTCTTCCCCCTACAGGGATCCCCACAGCCCCATATAGGGATTCCTCCCCATACCACCCACTGCTAATCCCCACAAGGATGCCCCTTCCCTCTGAAGTCCCTTCCCCCTATGATCTGGCCTCATTATGTTGATCTCCCACCTCTTCAGGGATCCTCTGGCAACCCCCTCCCTGATGAAGTCTCATCTCCCCTCCCATGACCTCTCTGGTCAGTGCACCCAATCCATATAGGGGTCTGGCTCTTCATGAACACCCCCTAACTATAATGAACTGCCTCCCTCACCCAAAGGCTCTCTTTTCCCACTCCCCCAAAGGATGATGAATTCCCCACACCTATCCTTTGGGACACCATCTCTGGTGGGCCAATGGGGGAATGTGTTCAGACTATCTTGTCCAGTGAGACTGTGGTCTGCCTTAGGATTCCTGGGTTCTATCCCTGGTTCTGGGTGGCGAGTAGGGTCTAGTGGGTTACAGCATGGCCAGAGGGGTCGGGGGGAAGGCGGGTTGCACGGGAGCCAGGACTCCTGGGTTCTAACCCAAGCACTGCCATGTGTGCTGTCCTAGTAAGGGTGGAAGGGACACTTCCCTCTGCTCCCCTTTCCATAAAATGGGTTCATTCCGGACTCGCCTCCCCGGGGACTCTACTGTAGGATGGAGGACCTCAGTCAAAAGTGGGAAAGGTTCTTATTGGAATGGCAGGAGGGGGCTGCTACTGTGGAAGAAGTGGATAGATTTACTGTTTATAGGCCTCCTTTTTCCCTGGGATTCAGTGGGGCCTACTCACACCACAAAGCACTCCTTTTCTATCTCGGTCACATATTCAGCACTGGGGTAGGATGGGAGCTGAAAGCAGCCTGGTCAGTTTCACCTTCTCTTCCCTGTCAGTTTCATTTCCTCCTTTCCTGGGTTGGGGTCCCTGATGCCTCCCCCGCATCAAATGACTGAAATCTGCTTTGCCATCCTCAAATGATTAAAAATCTGGGATCAGGCCCTTAAAAAACATGATTAAGAAAAAATCAATGGGGGGGTGTATTTTGTTTGCCTTTTGCTCTGGGGAGGAGCTTTTAAGGGTCAAGATGATAAGCTTCAAATAAAAGCTGTGATTCTCCCTGAATCTCTTGAGTCAACAAGCTGGGGATTTATACTGTGAAATTGATGGTAAGATCATGAGAGTTGGCAGCACTGAATCTAGCCCCCATCCCCCTTCAGTTCCCAAAGCTACGGTTCAGACTTTGTGGTTAAGACTGGGGCTGGATGGGCTGGAGATCTGTGTTCAGTGCCTGGCTGTGCTATATATTCCCTCTGTGACTTTGGGCAAGACATGTCTCTTGAAAAAAGCAACAGAGGGTCCTGTGGCACCTTTGAGACTAACAGAAGTATTGGGAGCATAAGCTTTCGTGGGTAAGAACCTCACTTCTTCAGATGCAAGTAATGGAAATCTCCAGAGGCAGGTATAAATCAGTATGGAGATAAGGAGGTTAGTTCAATCAGGGAGGGTGAGGTGCTCTGCTAGCAGTTGAGGTGTGAACACCAAGGGAAGAGAAACTGCTTCTGTAGTTGGATAGCCATTCACAGTCTTTGTTTAATCCTGATCTGATGGTGTCAAATTTGCAAATGAACTGGAGCTCAGCAGTTTCTTTTTGGAGTCTGGTCCTGAAGTTTTTTTGCTGTAAGATGGCTACTTTTACATCTGCTATTGTGTGGCCAGGGAGGTTGAAGTGTTCTCCTACAGGTTTTTGTATATTGCCATTCCTGATATCTGACTTGTGTCCATTTATCCTCTTGCGTAGTGACTGTCCAGTTTGGCCAATGTACATAGCAGAGGGGCATTGCTGGCACATGATGGCATATATAACATTGGTGGACATACAGGTGAATGAGCTGGTGATGCTGTAGCTGACCTGGTTAGGTCCTGTGATGGTGTTGCTGGTGTAGATATGTGGGCAGAGTTGGCATCAAGGTTTGTTGCATGGGTTGGTTCCTGAGTTAGAGTTGTTATGGTGCGGTGTGTGGTTGCTGGTGAGAATATGCTTAAGGTTGGCGGGTTGTCTGTGGGCGAGGACTGGCCTACCTCTCAAGGTCTGTGAAAGTGAGGGATCATTGTCCAGGATGGGTTGTAGATCACTGATGATGCGTTGGAGAGGTTTAAGCTGAGGACTGTAGGTGATGGCCAGTGGAGTTCTGTTGGTTTCTTTTTTGGGCCTGTCTTGTAGCAGGAGGTTTCTGGGTACACGTCTGGCTCTGTTGATTTGTTTCTTTATTTCCTTGTGTGGGTATCGTAGTTTTGAGAATGCTTGGTGAAGATCTTGTAGGTATTGGTCTCTGTCTGAGGGGTTGGAGCAGATGCGGTTGTACCTCAGCGCTTGGCTGTAGACGATGGATCGTGTGGTGTGTCCGGGGTGGAAGCTGCCCGCCAACCTTAAGCATATTCTCACCAGCAACCACACACCGCACCATAACAACTCTAACTCAGGAACCAACCCATGCAACAAACCTCGATCCAGCCCTAGGTCGGGGACTGGCTGGTTCCAGGGGGCATGGAATGGGATCTGGGGCCTTTTGCTGTTAGGGCAGGAGACTGGCTGGTTCAGGGGAAAGGGGAATGGGGAATGAGTTAAGGTGCCTTTCCCCCTCTAGGGGGCGCTCTCTCTGGTCCACATAGCCATGTTCCTGGCTCTGACTTTTGATAGGAGGGTGGGGCCCTGGGGACAGTTCATAACACCCCACCCCTGATATTAACTAATTCCTCTCGTCTCCCCTCCAGGCCCGGATCAAGAAGATCATGCAGACGGATGAGGAGATTGGGAAGGTGGCCGCTGCCGTCCCTGTCATTATATGTATCCTTGGGAGTGCTGTGGTGCCCAGCTCCCACTCCTGAAACCCCAATTGCCGCCTTGTGCTCCGGCCAATCCTAGGGGATCTCCCTCCCAGACAGGCTTGGTTCATCATCCTGTAGGTTTCATTGCCCTGGCTGGTGGCTAATTACAACAACAGGTTAGACAGAGAATCAGAGGCAGCTCATCTAGTGGTTCAAGTGGCGGGAGGAGGATGGGAGTCAGAACTCCTGGGTTCTGTCCGAGCTCTGGGAGGGAGTGGTCTTAGACTGGGGCGATGGGAGGGACTGGGAGCCAGGTCTCCTGGTTCTATCCCCACGTCTGGGAGGGGAGGAGGGCTAGTGGGTCAGAGCAGGATGGGGGATGGCTGGAAGCCAGGACTCTTGGGTTCTATCCGCATGAACTATGATCCGAGTACAGAGGTGGGCAAACTACGACCTGCAGGCCACATCCAGCCCGTGGGACCGTCCTGCCCAAGCTCCTGGCCCGGGAGGCTAGCCCCGGCCCCTCCTCCACTGTTCCCCCTCCCCCGCAGCCTCAGCTCGCTCGTTCTGCCATCAGCGTAATGCTCTGGGCGGTGGGCTGTGAGCTCCTGGGGCAGTGCAGCTGCAGAGCCCGGCCTGACCCGGTCTCTGTGCTGCGTGGTGGCAGTGGTGGCGTGGCCCAGTTCCGGGTGAGGGGGGTTGGATAGAGGGCAGGGGAGTTCGGGGTGGTGGGCAGGGGGCGGGGATGTGGATAGGGGTCGGGGGGGAACTGGGGTTGAATGGGGGCAGGGGTCCCGGGGGGGCAGTCAGGAAGGAGTGGGGGTTGGATGGGATGGCAGGGGCGGTCAGGGGTTTTGGGGCAGTCAGGGGACTAGGAGAAGGGGTGGTTGGATGGGGCAGGGATCCCAGGGGGCTGTCAGGAAAGAAAGGAGGGGTTGGATGGGGCGGCGGAGCTCCGGGGGTGGTCAGGGGACAGGGAGTGGGGGTATGTGGATGGGGAAGGGGTCCCGAGGGGGCTGTCAGGGAACGGGGGGTTGGATGGGGCAGAAGTCCCGGGGGGGGGGGGGGGCACGACCCCCTTCCCTAACTGTCCCTCCATACAATTTATGAAACCCAATGTGGCACTCAGGCCAAAAAGTTTGCCCACCCCTGTCCTAGTACAAGCGGTGTTCTGTTCTGATCCCAGTGCTGAGTTCCCTTAACCCTTGGCTTGCCCTAGCCCGGGCGCTGGAGCTCTTCCTGGAGTCGCTCCTCAGGAAGGCCTGTCAGGTGACACAGTCCAGAAATGCCAAGACCATGACCACCTCCCACCTGTAAGTACCCTACTTCCACCTGCATTCCCCCCTCTTCTGCCCAGCTGGGGACTTTTTGACCTAATCCCTGCAGTACTGGAGCAAGGAAATGCCAGATCTACTCCACAAGCAGACCTGCCCCGCTACGGACAGACTTCTCTCACTTTTCTTGGAGCAGGGGGCTGGGAGCCAGGACTCCTGGGTTCTGTTCCCCGCTTTGCCACCAACTCACTGTGGCACTTCTGGACAGTCCCTTCCTCTGTGCCTCAGTTTCCCCCCTTTTCAACTGGGGGGAGGCAGGGGTGAAGCTCATGGAGGTAATGGTGATTAGTGTTGTTATGGAGGGGTAAGGGGTGGCTTTAAACCCTGCATCCCCAGCTGGGATGGATACACAATGGGGGGTCTCTAGTAGCCCTCAGGAAGCCAATAGGGGCTGGGGGTCAGGTCCCCAGGATTTCTGGGGTTGGGGGTGCTACAGTCCCCTCCCCCAGAGTCTGAGCTGCTCTCCGCTCCCTGCAGGAAGCAGTGCATAGAGCTGGAGCAGCAGTTCGACTTCCTCAAGGATCTGGTGGCCTCGGTGCCTGACATGCAGGGAGATGTGGAGGATAACCACGCTGAGGGCGAGAAGGTCTCCAGGAGGTGGGCAGTAGGAGGCGCTGTGCTACAGGGAGAGGGGCAAGGGCTCAGTAGGGGGTGCTCTTCCCTTGCACCCTGTGCTGGCCGATGTCCCAATGTGCCACCATGGGCACTGTGCTACAGGGAATGAGGCAGGGGCTCAGTAGGGGGCACTCTCCCCTCACAGCCAGGGCTGGCCTTGATGCCCCATTGTGCTGCAGGGAGCGGGTGGGACTCAGTACCGGATGTGCCCCCTTTCAGTCACTGCTGGCCCCAGCACAGCACTAGGGGGCACTGTGCTGCAGAGAGACACCGACAGATGGTGGTCACTACAGATGCGATCACACTTCACTAAGAATCTGGAAACGAACTCCAGTGTCCTAGCTCAATTCCCATTCTGCTGATTCCATTCTGCCTCCCAAAACCCCTGCTCTGCCATCAGAACTCAGTGTGGGGCTTCTCTTTGCTTCCTACCCCGAACCCATGCCGTGTTGCTGTGTGCTGTTACCCAGCCACCATGCCACACACCAGAGATGTCTACACTCCAGTAATGTGGCAAAGCGATTCCTAAATACCTCTTCCCCGTTGCATCCCACGGGGGATTGGGACATGTCGTAGGTGACTGTCCCAGTAGGGAGTGCTGTGGCTGGATTGGGAGCTGGGAGGTGGAACCCCAAAGCGTTGCTGTAGATCATTGGGGTGGTATGTGGCCAGGGAGCCCTGGTGTGGAGTCAGGGGACTGGGTGGGTGACCCTTGGGTGCGGTCAAGAGATTCCTTCTGCACCAATCTCTGCTGGAGCCCCCATCCGTTGGCAGTGCCCCAATGACTCCTTGGTCTCTCTCCGGATGCAGGGGCCGGAAGCCGGGCAGTGGGCGGAAGAACGGCGGCACTGGCAGCAAAGGAAAGGACCCAAAGCAGTCAGGCACGGACTCCGAGCAGGAGGTGAATCTGGCAGGAGGTGTCTCCCAGCCCGCAGGCTCCGTCCTGCATGCAGCAGTGCCCCGTCCTGGCTGAGCCTTGCTGAGGTGCATGGGGAGCTGAGTGAAGGGGGTAGTCCCCCATGGGGCACAGATGGTGAAGGGTCTGGAATGCCCATCCCCTCCCCCTGTCTTAGGAGGTTCCTCTCCTGGCTGCCTCCCTGTATGATCTATGGGCTGAGTATCCCAGGAGGGGTGTAGGGTCTGGTGGTTACAGCAGGGGGCGATGCTGAGAGCCAGGACTCTTGAGTTCTATTTCGACCCGGGGTGAGTCCCTTTCCCCTCTCTCTGCTTCAGTTACCCATGAGGCCAGCTCTGGGGAGCATCAGTCACTGTGTCCCTCAGGTGGTGCCATCTCCATGCTGAGTTCTCTGCTTACCCTGCCCCCACAGGAGGATTCTGAGGACAGCGAGAGTGATGGGGAGGAGGAGACGTCCCAGTCCACGCCCCCCAGCCGCCCCACCACCCACTTCCCCAGGTACGAATCGGGGCCTGTCCAGTCAGGATCCAGAGGGCCTCCCATGCTCAGTAGTGCTGACAGGCTGGGCAGTGGCTGCCTGGTGCTTAGATCTTGGGCTGGGGGGACAAGACTTCTGGGTTCTATCCCTGATTCAGGGATGGGAGTGGGATCTAGTGGTTAGAGCAGAGCACTAGCTACTTAAGGGTAGTGATAACTAGAAACCTAATAGCAGTAAGTATGATCCAGATGGAGCCTGATCCCTGTTACAGGGGTGGGGGCATACCTGGTTGGATGGGCCTCTCGCCCCGATGGAGGGGGTGGCTACCAGACTGTATGGGACTATGGGTCTAATCCAGGGTGGGGATACTGGAAGGGCCCATGGATCTGATTGGGCCAAGGGTTGGGATGAGGAAGGTGGGGTAGATCTCCCCTCCCCCACAATAACCTTCTTCCTTCTCCCCTCCCTGGCTCCAGCTCTCCGGCGCCATATTTGCACTTCACCTGCCCCCCACAGTCCACCATGGCCATGCCCGTCTCCGTGCCCCCGGCCCTGCCTGCCATGATGCCCTCTGCGCCAGCACCCCCCGCCCCAGCGCAGGACGAGGAGGAGGAAGATTATGACTCGTAGCCCCGTTTCCTTTTAGTTTGTTTTAGTTGCTGCATTCGGGGGGGAGGGGGTGGTTCTTAAATTTATTAAAAAAAGAGAGAAAAGCATTTTACCTCCACGTGGTTTGTTTTTATTGTGTCCCTGGGTTGGGCTCGAACCCCTGATTCTCAGAGCCCAGATCGCCTCATCCCTCCCCACTGTGTCATCCCTCTCTGTGGCGCCTTCCCCAACAGACAGAGCATGACTGAGCCAACCCAGTGATTAGCTGCAGGTGTCTCCAGAGATGGGAAATGGGGACAAAACAGCCACCCCAGCTTGTGAAACCTCCCCCCCTTTCATTGTGGCTTGATTTCTCCCTCCTCAGCCCCAAGGAATCAGGGGAGGTCTTTCCCAGAGAGTGTAGGGCTAGCGCTTACATTGGTGTTACGGGTGTGATCCAGGCTTTGTCTAGGACGTTCAGTTCCATTCCAGGCCTCCGTGTTGTCAGTCTGTCAGATCACGGGGTTCTTTGGTGTTGGGTAAGATTTTTTTCAGTGGTGCCCTCAGCTCTGCCCCCACCCAGCAACCATGGTTCTTGGTGGGGGGGCTGAGCTCTATTTTTCTTAGAAGCAGGATATTTGGTTCCACCCCAGCCCTGGTTCGGTGTCCCCCTTTTCTCTGCCCCCAGCACTACTCTCTCAGATCCTGGGGTGGGGGCCTCTTTGTACTGGCTGGTCCTACATCTATTGGAGGAGGGAGGGATACAATGAATCTCACAAGCAGCTTCTCCCCCTGCCCCCCATCACTGCATGTGAAATTCACTTGGCTCTGATGATTGGTTTGGGATGACTCTGAAGTAGGAGGATGTAATTAGAGCGGGAGAAGGAGTCCCCCCCACATGAAAGGACTCAGTGTCTCTGGGCATGTCTATCCTGGGCTTAACTGTATCTGCCACTGGAAGATGGTCCTGTGGTTTCACCCATCAGAATCCCCAACACACACCCAGCTGCCTCAATTTCACCCCCAGGATGGGGGCGAGGAATCTGTGAGCTACCGGGCTTTTAAGCACTCTTTTTAAAAATGAATGTCCCAGGCGCTGTATGTTCTCAATCCTTCATGCCATTTGCATGTCCCCCTCCAAGTGGGACTGGAAGCCAGCACTCTTGGGAAGGGAGTGGGATCTAATAATTAAAGCAGGGAAGTGCTGGGAGCCAGGACTCCTGGGTTCTTTCTCCCTCTCCCTCCCTGTCCTTTCTCTCCCTGGATATTGAGTGGATTCAATCTCCATTCTTTTCTTGCGGATAAACCCCAGGGCTCCATCACCTCACCCATGTGCAGTGTAGTCCTAAGAGGCAGGAATTTCCACAGCGCCTTTTCACACCTATCTGTCCTGTTGGGAATGGGTTGTTTCCATGTGGGCGGTGGGTCCTGGCATCCCTTCAGGACAGGGGTGCTTTAAGCTATCTTGGGGTGGGAGAAATGGGGATGAGGGGTTAAACGCTATGTGGCTTGTGGCCACCTTGAGAGCTGGGATGCTGCGACTTTTAACGCGTTTGTTTGATTTTTTTGTATTGACTCAATAAAGTTCTGATTTCACTAGAATCTGTCCGTGTTTAGGATGAAATTTACAATGGGGTAGTTCTTATTGGAGAAGGGCAACAGAACTGGCCAGGACTCCTGGGTTCTATCCCCAGCTCTGGGAGGGGAATGGGGTCTAGAGGGCTGGGAGCCGGGACTCCTGGATTCTATCCCTAGCTTTGCTACTGATTCAATGTGGCAGGGGAGAGCTTTGTCAGGGTGTTTGGAATGAGCTGTGGGATCCTTGGCAGCTGCAGGGACTGGCTGAGCATCCCTGCTCCCAAACACCAGCCCCATTGGCCTGGACTACATCCCCCAACATTCCCCTCCTGCTTTGGCCTGGGCTATGGCAGTCTCCCTCCCTCCCCCCCCCAACCAGGTGAGATCCCACCCCTCCCCACAATGACATAGGCTGGTAGTTTGTCCCCCTACCCCTGCAGACTGCCCCTTCCCCATCCCCTGCGGCCTGGGCTGAGTCGTCCCCTCTGTACCTCCCCAGATGTGGGAGGCTTAGGGATACCTAGTGCCCATGCCTGCAACCCCACCTTAATCTTGGGTGCCTCTCCCACTCCCCTACAGAGAAGTCATCAAGAGACTAGCTTCTAACCCCCTTCCATCTAACAGTCCCCACACTCCACTGCAGCTCCAGTCTCTTCCCAATCCCCTGGTGCAAGTGCATCCTCCTCTGCAGCACCTGCCTCTCTGTCCCCCAGCTGGGCTGGTGCCCCATCCTCTCTCTCCCAGGGGGAGCAGGGAGGTGGCTGCATCCCTGGGGGGGGGGGTTCGCTCCTTGTTCTAAGTGCCTTGGAAAAAGCTTTCACAAGCAAATTCCTATTCTTCTCTGGGAGGATCAGCCCCTAGAGGGGGAGACCATTCACCTTATCACTGTGCCCACAACTATGTAGGAACTGGTGCTAGAATCAGGTATGTCAGGATTCCTGGGTTCTCTCCCTGGCTCCTCCCCCTGGCTCTGAGGGGGAGAGGACAGGCTAGAGCAGGGCTGGCAACCTATGGCATGCGTGCCGAAGGCGGCACGCGAGCTGATTTTCAGTGGCACTCACACTGCCCGGGTCCTGGCCGCCGGTCTGGGGGGCTCTGCATTTTAATTTAATTTTAAATTAAGCTTCTTAAACATTTTCAAAAATGTATTTATTTTACATACAACAATAGTTTTGTTATATATTATAGACTTATAGAAAGAGACCTTCTAAAATCATTAAAATGTACTACTAGCACGTGAAACCTTAAATTAGAGTGAATAAATGAAGACTTGGCGCACAGCACTTCTGAAAGGTTGCCGACCCCTGGGCTAGAGCCCAGCCAAGTGTAGTCTTCAAATTAAGGCTGGAGATCTTTCCCGAAGAACCAACCACAGGTTGCTGGGCCCAGTAGAGGGCGACCCTGGGCTGTGAGAGACAGGAGCGCAGACTGTTCCCTTTGTCCTAGTTGTCTGCAGGGCTGTAGCCCTCCTGGTCCCAGTATATTAGAGAGACATGGGGATGGTCCCATAGCCGATATTACCTTACTCCCTTGTGTTTCTTTGCACTACTGACCATCCTGATCCTGGTGTTCAGCTATAGGACATCTGTGCTGGCTGACACCAGGTCAGAAAAGGCACTGGCAACATGACCAGATGGCAGGAGAGGAACCATGGGAGTTTTCATTTGACCCCTCCCACTCCCAAAATTCCTGGAGTTTCTGGTAGGCCTCTCATAATGCATGGATGCATAAACGGAAATCTCAAGTAGGAGAAGGGAGGTTCTATTACCTCTCTATTTGGCACTGGTGCAGCCGCTGCTGGAATCCTGTGTCCGGTTCTGGTGCCCACAGTTTAGAACAGGGGTCTCAAACACGCGGCCCACGAGCCCCTCACAGCCCCCCGCCCTCCCCCAGTGTTTACCAGAGCGGCCGGACGAGCACCGGGAGCAGGACAGGCTCCGTGCCTACCCTGCCCTGCGCAGCTCCGGGAAGAGGCTGGAACGTGGGGAAGGGGGGCGGAGGGGCTGTGTGTGGCTGTTACTTTAGGCAGCGCCCCCAGCAGCTCCCATTGGCCGGGAACGGGAACCGCGGCCAATGGGAGCTGCTGGAGGCGGTGCTTCAAGCAACAGAAATCCACAGCCCCTCCCCACGTTCCAGCCTCTTGCGGGGGCAGGGCAGGCAGGCAGGGATCCTGCCCTGCCCCCGGTACGAGCCGGGCCAGATCCTGCCCCCTGAAGCCCTCCTGCAGCCGAACCCCTTGTCCTGAGCCCCCTGCCGCACCCTGCACCCTGACCCCCTGCCATACCCTGCACCCCTCCTACACCCCTACTCCCTGCCTCACCCCACACCCCTCCTGCATCCCAACCCACTGCCCTGAGCCCCCTGCCACACCCTGCACCCCGACCCCCTGCCTCACCCCTCACCCTTCCTGCATCCCAACCCACTGCCCTGAGCCCCCTGCCGCACTCTGCACCCCGACCCCCTGCCATACCCTGCACTAGGGTTACCATATTTCAACAATCAAAAAAGAGGACTGGAGGAGCCCCGCCCTAGCCCCCGCCCCCGTCCTGCCCTAGCCCCGCCCCTGCCCCTTCCACTCCCTCCCACTTCCTGCCCCCTCAGAACCCCCAACCCTCCCCCCACGCCTTGTCCCCTGACTGCCCCCTCCTGGGACCCCTGCCCCTAACTGCCCCCCAGGACTCCACCCCCTACCTAAGCCTCCCTGCTCCTTGTCCCCTGACTGCCCCCTCCTGAGACCTTCCCCACATCCTAACTGGTCCCCTAGGACTCTACCCCCTACCTGTCCCCTGACTGCCCCAACCCTTATCCACACCACCACCCCCAGACAGACCCCTGCGACTCCCACGCCCCATCCAACCCCTCCCCCCCCCGACAGCCCTCCCCCCCGAAACTCCCGACCCATCTAAACCCCTCTGCTCCCTGTCTCATAGACTCATAGACTCATAGACTTTAAGGTCAGAAGGGACCATTATGATCATCTGGTCTGACCCCCTGCATGCTGCAGGCCATAAAACCGTCCCTACCCCTTCCCTGGACTCTGCTGTTGAAGTCCCCAATCCTGTTTTAGGTGACTTCAATTGGCAGAGACCCTCCTGCTAGAGATCCCTGCCCCATGCTGCGGAGGAAGGCGAAAAACCTCCAGAGGCTCAGCCAATCTGCCCTGGAGGAAAATTCCTTCCCGACCCCAAATATGGCGATCAGTAAGACCCCGAGCATATAGGCAAGAGTCTCCAGCCTGACCCCTGTCAGCCATTATACTATTTACCTACCATTGCTTGGTTTTCCTTGACTACTATGCTTTACCATTAAACCATTCCCTCCATAAACTTATCTAACTTAATCTTAAAACCAGACAGGTCCGTCGCCCCCACCGTTTCCCTCGGAAGGCCGTTCCAATATTTCACCCCTCTGACGGTCAGAAACCTTCGTCTAATTTCAAGCCTGAACTTCCCCACGGCCAGTTTATATCCATTCGTTCTCGTATCCACATTAGTACTAAGCTGGAATAATTCTTCTCCCTCCCTTGTATTAATCCCTCTAATATATTTAAAGATAGCAATCATATCCCCCCTCAGCCTTCGCTTTGTCAGACTAAACAACCCAAGCTCCTCTAGTCTCTTTTCATACGACAGGTTTTCCATTCCTCTGATCATCCTAGTGGCCCTTCTCTGCACCCGTTCCAGTTTGAGTTCATCTTTTTTAAACATGGGAGACCAGAACTGCACACAGTACTCCAAATGAGGTCTCACCAGCGCCTTGTACAACGGAAGCAGGACCTCCTTATCCCTACTAGATATACCTCGCCTAATGCATCCCAAGACAGCATTGGCTTTTTTCACCGCCACATCGCATTGTCGACTCATAGTCATCCTGCGGTCTACGAGGACCCCTAGGTCCTTCTCCTCTTCCGTTACTTCTAATGCGTCCCCATCTTGTAACTAAAATTGTTATTAGTCATCCCCAAATGCATCACCCTACACTTTTTACTATTAAATTTCATCCTATTTCTGATACTCCAATTCACAAGCTCATTCAAGTCTCCCTGCAGGATATCCCTATCCTCCTCCGAATTTACAACGCCTCCCACCTTCGTATCATCCGCAAACTTTATCAGCCCACTCCTGCAATCGGTTCCGATTATATATAGATATAAATAGATTAAATAAAATGGGTCCCAAAACTGAACCTTGAGGCACTCCACTAGTAACCTCCCTCCAACCTGACAGTTCACCCTTTAATTCGACCCGCTGCATTCTCCCCATTAACCAATTCCTTATCCACCTCTGGATTTTCATATCGATCCCCATGTTTTTCAGTTTAACCAATAATTCCTCATGGGGTACAGTATCAAATGCTTTACTGAAATCCAGGTATATTAGGTCCACCGCATTTCCCTTATCTAATAAGTCCGTTACTTTCTCAAAGAAGGAGATCAGATTCGTTTGGCACGATCTGCCCTTCGTAAAACCATGTTGTAATTTATCGCAATTGCCACTAACCTCCAGGTCCTCCACTAGTTTCTCTTTCAGAATTTTCTCTAACACCTTGCACACTACAGATGTTAAACTAACAGGCCTGTAGTTACCCGGATCACTTTTTTTCCCTTTCTTGAAAATAGGAACCACGTTGGCTATTCTCCAGTCTAACGGGACCACCCCCGAGTTTACAGATTCATTAAATATTATCGCTAATGGGCCTGCTATTTCCCGCGCCAATTCCTTCAATATTCTCGGATGAAGATCGTCCGGTCCTCCCGACTTAGCCCCATTAAGGCATTCAAGTTTTGTTTCTACCTCGGATACGGTAATCCCCCATCCTGAATGCCCCTCTGTAGTGGTGCTAGTATCCCTAATACCTTCATTGGCCTCATTAAACACCGATGCAAAATATTCATTGAGATATTGCGCCATGCCTAGATTGTCTTTAATCTCCTCTCCGGCAATAGTCTTCAGCGGTCCCACTTCTTCTTTCTTTGCTTTCTTCCTATTTATGTGGCTGTAAAACCTCTTACTATTGCTTTTAATTCCCCTCGCTAGGTCCAACTCTACACGGCCTTTGGCCTTTCTCACTCTATGTCTACATTCTCTGACTTCACTAAGGTAAGTTTCCTTGCTGATCACTCCCCTCTTCCACTCTTTGTAAGCTTTCTGTTTTTTCCTAATCGCCCCTTTGAGTCGGTCGCTCATCCAGCTCGGTCTAAATCTCCTGCTTAGTAATCTTTTTCCCTTTTTTGGAATGCAGGCCTCCGACAGCTCATGCATCTTCAACTTGAAGTAATCCCAGGCTTCTTCAGCCTTTAGATCCATTAATACGTTTGCCCAATCCACTTCCCTTACCAGTCCCCTTAATTTGTTAAAATTGGCCTTTTAAAAATTATAAACCCTAGTCTTTGACTTAATTCTGTTACTCCTCCCATGTATTTTAAACCGAATTAGCTCATGATCACTGGAGCCCAAATTGTCCCCCACTACCACTTCCTCAACGAGGTCCTCACTACTTACCAGAATCAAATCTAAAATGGCCTCCCCCCTCGTCGGTTCAGCTACCACTTGATGAAGGAATTGATCAGCAAGCACATCTAGGAACATCTGAGCCCTATTATTGCTACTAGCGTTTGTTCCCCAATCTATATCTGGGAAGTTAAAGTCCCCCATAATTACACAGTTTCTATTAGTAATTACTTCTCTAAACACATTAAATAGTTCCTTATCCATATCCTGGGTCGATCCCGGCGGTCTATAGCACACCCCAAGCACTATCCCCGGAGAGGCTCTAGTAGTCCTATTACCCAGTGTGAGTATTGCCCAGACGGACTCTGTGTTATCTAATCCATCAACTATTATTTCTTTACAGCTTATTTCACTATTGACATACAATGCCACCCCCCCACCTTTACCTTTGTTCCGGTCTTCCCTAAACAGCGCATACCACTCCATACCTGTGTTCCAGTCGTGACTGCCATTCCACCACGTTTCTGTTATTCCTACGATATCTGGTTTCAGCTCTTGGACCAAGAGCTCCAATTCCTCCATTTTATTACCTAGGCTTCTGGCATTGGTGTATAAACACCCTAATGTATGTCGTTTAGCCTGTCTCCCATTAGTAGCACTATATGTTGCGGGCCTCCTTGCGTCCGTCCCCCCTGTCCTTCCTATGTCCAATCTCATCTCCCTGGCTATGTCTCCTCTCATTTTACTCACCTTTTCCATACTGGAATCTGGCGTGGAGATTAACTGTGCATCTCCCAACCTTCTCCCCAAACTTCCTAGTTTAAAGCTCTTTTGATAAGATGAGCCAGCCTCCCTCCCAGAAGTCTATTTCCTTCCCTACTCAGGTGAAGCCCAGTGTCCCCTGAATGCCCCCTCCTGGGACCCCTGCTCCTAACTGCCCTCCAGAACCCCACCCCCTACCTAAGCCTCCCTGTGTCTTGTCCCATAACTGCCCCCTCCTGAGACCCCCCCCACCTGTACTCTGACTGCCCAAAACCTTACACCCCCAACCCCCAGACAGCCCCCCCCAAACTCCTGACCCATCCAACCCTGCTCCCTGTCTCTTGACTACCCCCTCCCCCCCCCCCAGAACCTCCCTGCCGCTTCTCTGACCCCTGGCTCCCTTACTGTGCTGCAGAGCAGCGCGCTCGACAGCGGGGGAGGGGAGCAGGGTCGGAGCTCCAGACTTCCAGAGGCCGAGGCAAACGGCTGGCCGGGGATCTGCGAATGCAGGGAGGGAGGGGGAGGGAGAGGGGAGTGGTGTCAAGTTTCAGGGGAGAGGAGGGGGAAGTGGAGGAAGGGCTCTGGCTGCCAGAGCCCCGTGCGAGTGGCTCGATCCGGCCGGCTGCCCTGTACGCCGCGCACGCTCTGCATGGGGGGGAAGTCTGGACAATGACAAATTCCCCCCAGACGCTATTTTTAACTGAAAAAAGCCGGACATGTCCGGGGGAATCTGGACGAATGGTAACCCTACCCTGCACCCCTGCACCACCCTGACTCCCTGCCTCACCCCACACCCCTCCTGCATCCCAACCCACTGCCCTGAGCCCCATGCCGCACCCCTCCTGCACCCCGACCCCCTGCCGTACCCTGCACCCCTCCTGCACCCTGGCCCCCTGCTGCACCCCACACTCCTCTTGCACCCCAACCCACTGCCCTGATCCCCCTGCTGCACCCTGCACCCTGACCCCTTGCTGTACCCCTCACCCCTCCTGTGCCCCATACCCCAACTCCCTGCCCTAAGCCCCCACCACACCCCTCCTGCACCCCCCCTGGGGGCAGGGAGGGGGCAGAGTTGGGGTGGGGATTTCGGGGAAGGGGTTGGAATGGGGGCAGGGAAGGGGCGGGAAGAGGCGGGGCACGGGCAGGGCCTCGTGGAAGGGGTGGAGTGGGGCGGGGCCGAGGGCAGCGGGGTGGGGGGGAAGAAGGTGTCAGTAATGCGGCCCTTGGGCCAATGTACTAGTCCTCATGTGGCCCTCATGGTCATTTGAGTTTGAGACCCTTGGTTTAGAAGGATGTTGCTAAATTGGAGAGGGGGCCAATAGCAAAGTGGTGGAATGTTATATCATGGGATCCCTGCCTAGAATGCCCTGTGGTGAATTTGAACTGATGCAGAGCTTATGGCTGCAAGGAAAAGGACTGTAGCAAAGGGGTGCGGATCCACTTCAATTCACTGTGATTACATTGCTGCATTTTGAGTGAGCAAATCACACTGCTGTAACATCACCATGAAGACATGGCCTTAGGGTGTGCCCTTGTGTGGGTCCCAGGCAGGGAGCAAACCTGGGAATTTCCTGATTTTAAAAGGATGACGTTCTGCCCATCGAGCTACAGGACAATGAATGGGAGTGCAGAGGCAGCAGCAGGTATGAGCTCTTGCCACCAGAGAACACTCAATGCAGTGTTAGCAGGGAGTACACAAGCATGTAGTTTGGGCCATTCCTTCTGAAAGGCAAAGTGACTGAGACCTGGGCCTTTGGGTGGGTCTATACCCAGCTCTGCCTGGGGTTTCCTTACTTGTGAAATGATTGCAAGGTTGTTGCCTACTAAGGCTGGGGTGTGAGGCTTTGTTCTTTGGACTGTGAAGGTAACAGCTCTGTTAAGTAAGCTAATCAGAGCTGTAGGACCTTGGGTCTCAGCCCCTCAGCATATGGATACCACCCAACAGAACTCATTGCTGATGTAGGTCTGGAGCAGTGGGGCAAGCAATGCTGTCATTTCTTCATCTGCTGCTTCAGCCAGAAAAAGGGGTGGATGCTCGAGCCCATCCCCTTAGCCCCCACTGCTACATCCCCCTGCAGCCTCAGAGGCCCCCCCAATCTCCCAAGATACCAAGGGGCACCACACCCAGCTGATACCCCCCATTGTCCCCCTGCAGTATCCCAGGGTGCCCCGCACCTCCATCTCCTCAGCTGCCAGGGGTCACCCCCTAGGCCCCTACCCAGCTGGGACCAGCCCCCCAGGGAGAGGGAGCACAGGCACATTTATCTTCCCTACGCCACCTTAAGAAGATATGATCGCCTCCTACTTCCCCGCCTGGTGGGTGACGGATAGGAATCTCGGCGAATGGGAGCGAGGACTCCGTGTCCGGGCCCAATGGGGAGGAGGGGCGTGGAATAGCTGTCACAATCGATTTAAAGGGACAACACCCTCCGCCCGCGCCGTCCCCTCCTCATTCCTAGTCAGCTGATGAGGCCTGAGCCTGGGTTCATCTGCAGGGCATCCTGGGCTGCTCTCTTCCTGGGGGCGCATGGAGGAGCCGCTGGAGATGCCGCCTGGGGAGGAGAGCAAGGTGAGCCTGGGACCCCCGTCCCCACGGCGGGGTCCTGCATTCCCCACCCGGGAGATGAGGCAGTACCCTGTTCCCCCCCACACCGTGCCCTGGGTCGGGCATCGCCCTGCCCCCCCCCCGTGGGGTGCCCCTATATCTAACCCTCTTCTCTCCCCCAGCCTTGCTCACTCTCGGAGGAGCTCGCCACTGACCCCTCCTTGCAGGTTGAGATCTCAGACGCAGTCAGCGAACGGGACAAGGTGAAATTCACTGTCCAGACCAAGGTGAGGGGATTGGAAAGACAGGGTGGAAGGGGTCCCTTATGGGGGGTTTCCCACGATAGGGCTCTGATGTTTGGGGGGTCTCCAGGGAATGTCTAGTGAGGTTTGGGGGTCCTTGGCTTGGGTGTCCCCATTTGGGGTGGTCTCTGACAGGTCCACATATTGAAGGGGATTCTGGGGGTCCCAGGTTTGGAGTGACTCATCCCCTGCCCCCCTGTTGCAGAGCTCCCTGCCCCACTTCACCCGCCCAGCGCTCTCCGTGGTCCGGCAGCATGAGGACTTTGTTTGGCTGCACGACACCTTCTCTGAAAATGATGAATACGCTGGCATCATTGTAAGTGGGAGTAGAGGGGATGAGGGGGTCTGGGGGGACATTGTAAAGGGTGAGAGGAGATATGGGGATCATGATAAGGAGGGCATCTGGGGGGGCATGGGGCAGGGTGTCATAAGGGGGAACATCATGTCAGGTTCTGGTGTCCACAACTCAAGAAGGCTATTGCTAAATTGGGTTCAGAGAAGAATCAGGAGAATGGTTAAAGGACTGGAAAACATGCTGTGATAGTGAGGGACTCCAAGAGCTCAATCTGCTCAGTTTAACCAAGAGACGGTTAATTGGTGTCTTGCTCCTAGTCTGCAAATAAAGGTCTAACAAGATCCATGGGCTGGAAGTTGAAGCCAGACAACTTCAGACTGGAAATAGGGCAAATTTGTACCAGTGGGGGGAATGAACCAATGGAGCAATTTACCAAGAGCTGTGGTCGATTCTCCATCACTGGACATTTTTCAGTCAAGACTGGGTGTTTTTCTAGTCTGCTCTAATTCACAGCAGCAGCAGATTCACATGGCTGTGATGTAGCGGTGGTGCACATAAAATTAACTTCCAACCTGAATAGTCCCTTGCAAGTCTTTTTCCTTCAGCAAGAGTCAGCATGGGAGGATTTAGGCTTCTTAGATCCTTCAAAATTGCATCTTCCAACCTCATTTGTGGTTGGTCTCATGCTCTGCTTTCTTTGACCTCAAGTCTATTAAGCTTCTGTAAAAGCACACCTTCTTCTCCATGTGATGACCACACCACTAGAGTCTTCTTCTCAGCGGATGCAAGATTGCAACTTGCCGGGGTCATCTAAGTATCTCTTTGTTTGTGACAAAATCAAACCAGTGGATGTTTTGACACTGACAACTGTTTAGTTTCCTCTCTTCGCCTGTTTTTCATGGCCATGTTTCTGCTCCATACAACAGAGTTCTCATCACTACCACATTGAACACTTGTATCTTAGTTGTCACATGGACATCCTGCTACCCAGAGGCATGGGTGCTGGAACTAGGGATGCTGGGGGTGCTGCCACACCCCCTGGCTTGAAGTGGTTTCCATTCTATACAGGGTTGACAGTTTGGTTCAATGGCTCTCAGCACCCCCACCAGGAGCGCCACCAGCTTTTCTGCCACCCTAGGCGGCGGGAGGTCCCGCCCCAAAATACCACCCCCCACAGAGGCGGCGGAAGGTCCCGCCGCCGAAATACCGCCGTAGTCGCCGACCCCCAAATTGTAGCACGCTAGGTGACCGCCTAGGTTGCCTAATGGGTTGCGCCTGCCCTGACCCCCACTATACAAATTGTTCCAGCACCCCTGCCCAGAGGCCTTTGAAGACACCGAAATGCCTTGCATGCAAGACCAATCCAACGTGTGACTTTTCATAGATTCATAGATTCATAGATTCATAGATTCATAGATTCTAGGACTGGAAGGGACCTCGAGAGGTCATCGAGTCCAGTCCCCTGCCCGCATGGCAGGACCAAATACTGCCTAGACCATCCCTAATAGACATTTATCTAACCTACTCTTAAATATCTCCAGAGACGGAGATTCCACAACCTCCCTAGGCAATTTGTTCCAGTGTTTAACCACCCTGACAGTTAGGAACTTTTTCCTAATGTCCAATCTAGACCTCCCTTGCTGCAGTTTAAACCCATTGTTTCTGGTTCTATCCTTAGAGGCTAAGGTGAACAAGTTCTCTCCCTCCTCCTTATGACACCCTTTTACATACCTGAAAACTGCTATCCTGTCCCCTCTCAGTCTTCTCTTTTCCAAACTAAACAAACCCAATTCTTTCAGCCTTCCTTCATAGGTCATGTTCTCAAGACCTTTAATCATTCTTGTTGCTCTTCTTTGGACCCTTTCCAGTTTCTCCACATCTTTTTTAAAATGCGGCGCCCAGAACTGGACACAATACTCCAGCTGAGGCCTAACCAGAGCAGAGTAGAGCGGAAGAATGACTTCTCGTGTCTTGCTCACAACACACCTGTTAATGCATCCCAGAATCATGTTTGCTTTTTTTGCAACAGCATCACACTGTTGACTCATATTTAGCTTGTGGTCCACTATAACCCCTAGATCCCTTTCTGCCGTACTCCTTCCTAGACAGTCTTTTCCCATTCTGTATGTGTGAAATTGATTTTTCTTTCCTTCTTTGGATATAGAGCCTCGTACTGTCCAGTGATTACCCAGCTAGATAAACCTATTCACCCAGTCAATGTCATTGCTGTCTACATGCATCATTTGCAGGTCATTCGTTTCTGTTTTGTAGGAAGCCTGCATAGCTTTGGTTTGATCACCATTGACCCTAAGTCCCAGAGATTCTGCTGTTTTTCACAGCTCTCCCAGCATTAGCTGTAGTTGGCCAGTAATCTCTCCAAGTAAGGCAATAATATCAGCATGGTAAAGATCATCTAAAGATGAATCTCTCGATTTCACCTCTCCTACTTTGGCCACAGTCAGTTTTATTGTCAGATAGTCTATCAGAACATTAGATTATGTAGGTGAGAAAACATATCCCTAGTGTACCCCTGATTCTACTGAAAACCAGTCTGTAATACAACCATTGACCTTCACGCAGCTAAATGTACCATGGTACAGTTTCTCCACCAGGCACACTAAGGGTATATCTGCACTTAAATTGCTACAGTGGCATCATGTCCTATATTGACGAGAGGACTTCTCTTATTGGCATAGGTAATCCACCTCCCTGAGATGCAGTAGCTAGGTTGAAGAAGAATTCAAACCTTGCATCTAGGCAGGAGGTTAGTCTAGATGGCCCATGTGGTTCTTTCTAACCCTATGATTCTATGACCTAGTGCTGGCTACACTGGGGGGTAGGTCGCCATAGCTACTTCTCTCAGGAGTGTGGATCTTTCACCCCAAGTCTTCAGGCACCCCCATCCTGGCACAGAAGTGTTCACAGTGGAGTCAAAAGCAGCTGGAGAGTCTTTAAATGTGGTGTTAATGTCCTTTTGTTGTTTTTCAGTAACATTTCACAGAGCACAGATAGCTGGATTGTAGTTCAACCTGGGCAGAAACCACAAGGGTTGGCTCTCATGTCTGGGGTGAGACAGTATTTCAGCTGGCTCAGTAACGTGATGGTAAACACCTTCCCTGGGACTGACAGCAGCGTTATTCCCCGGCAATTTGAGCAAGCTGATCACTCTTTTTTGAAAAAAGGGAGGATTCAGCCTCCTTTCCAGTCTTCTGGAATGTGACTGGGTTCCCAAACTATTCAGACAACTGAATTCAATCCAGGTCTCCACTCTTTAGCAGTTCTAATGAAATATGGTCAAAACCAGGTGCTTTATAATGTCATAACTGTTTGACCGCAAGCATCATTTCCTCTAAGGTCACCTGCCCATTTTCTCCTGGGTTCATTTTTGAATTAAGTTGTAGTTTACATCTTGGCAGTGAATCAATTCACAAAAATGCTCCCACCAACTTTTAAGTGGTGCACCAATATCCTGGCAGTATTCTCCATTTTTGTCCTTAACTGGCAGAAGCTGAGAGAATGGACATCCAATGAGGATCTTCAAAATCTCAAATACACCTTTCTGGTCACGTCTTTCAGAAGCTTCCTCAATGTGCTGTGCAAAACTGTTCCGCCATTGATTACGATCATTCCGACAGGTTCTCTTGACTCCTCAGTCAAGACATTTGTTTCCCTCTATTGCCCATTTCCTCCTCCCTTCACTGATTTGACTCTAACCTTCCAGTGCATCCATTCTGCACAGCACCTCTTTTTTTCTGTCCCAAAATTTGATGGTATCATCTGTAATCCAGGGTTGCTTTTTCATTCTCCTTAGTCCAAGTGCTTCTCCAGCAATCTCGGTGATAGTGTAACACCAACAGACGCTGGTCGTCTTCAAACCTGGGACCTCTGAAGCTTAGTGCATGAGTCTCTACTGCATGAGCTAAAAGCCACATGGCTCTTAGCTGAGGCTGTGAAGGAAACTCATTAATCTCTCTCTCTCTACGTGGTCTTGGTGCCACTAGATGGGACAGAACACCACACCCAGGAGGTGTATGGTTTACAATAGCATCCTAAAATAAAGTCCACTCTTCCCCTGCACTAGACAGCTGGCCATCCAATGTAGAGTACTCCTTGGAAATCGCCACCACTTACCTATTAGAGATCGCTTCATCGTGAAGCTTATCAACCCTGAAGCATTTCAATGCAATGGTTACCCCTCTGTGGAACTGTATGAAATGGAACATCATTGTTGCTATTAGGTGTCAATGCTCATACGCAACCAGGAGTTAATTCCAGGCAGCCCTATGGCCTGTGTTATCCAGGAGGGTTAGATGATCACAGTGGGCCCCCGATCAGTGAATTGTAAGCGCATGGAGCTTGGGGTGCAGGGGGAGACACAGGATCACTGTAAGGGGGCAGGGGTGTGTGAAGAAGGAAGAGTGTTTCTAGAGGAGGGGGATCCTTTAATCATTGACATCCTGCCCCTAATGGACCCCCCCAATGGCCCTGCCCTAGCCCGAGGCATCATCCCCCAGCAGGACATCTGAGCCCTTTGCCTTCCTGCTCTGAGACCTCCCCCCGCCCCATAGCTTCTGGCTGTGAATCCTTTCTCAGCCCTTCCAGCTCCACCTCCCAGCCTCCCTTGTCCCAACCATTAGCCCCCTGCCAGCTTCAGTCCCCTCTCCCAACTGTGAGGCCCCCTTAGCTCTGCCCTTTCACCCCCATGCCTCAACCATGAGCCCCCATCAGCTCCACCTTCACCCCTGGCCTGCCCTGCTCCTCCCTTTTCCCCCAGCCTGCCCCACAGCTAGTATCAGGGGGCCATGGGGGCTTGGGGTCACAGAGGTTTGAGAGGCTGAAGGAGGGGTTCAGAGCTAATATTTCTCCTGGTTCTTCCCCCACCAACCCCGGCCCAGATCCCCCCTGCACCCCCCAGGCCTGACTTCGAGGCATCACGGGAGAAGCTGCAGCGCCTTGGGGAGGGGAACAGCACCCTGACGCGGGAGGAGTTCACCAAGATGAAGCAGGAGCTGGAGGGGTGAGTGACACCAGGGGAGGGTGGGGGCTGACCTCAATGCCCCAGTGTGGCACTAGGGGGCGCTGTGCCATGGAGGCAGTACAGGCAATCAGCGAAAGGTGATACAGAGGGGTTAGTAGGGGGCACTGCAGGGGGGGCAGTACAGGGAGTCAGTGGGGGTGGTCCAGGGAGTCAGTACCGAGACACTGTCCCTGCAGATGTTCACCCGCCTGTCTCCTGCAGTGAGTACCTGGCCATCTTCAAAAAGACGGTGGCAATGCACGAGGTGTTCCTGCAGCGCCTGGCAGCCCATCCCATCCTACGCCGGGACCACAACTTCTATGTCTTCCTGGAATACGACCAAGATGTGAGCCCCCCAGCACCCCACCCCTGAGTGAGCTCCCTGACCCCCCCACCCACCTGAGCCTCCCTCTGATCCTGCTGGCCTCCTGAAACACCTGCCCCTGGCCCCCCAGCACTCCTCTCCCCTGCTGAACCCCCCACCTCCTCCCCACTGAGCCACCCCCCACTACTCCTTCTCCACTGCTGAGCTGCAACCCCCGCACCCCTGCTGAGCTGCTTGTCTCCCTGGCACAGGCCCCTGGTACCCAATTTGAGGCCATTCCCGTCTCCGCCACCTCCCACCAACAAGGGGGGGCCATGTGGGGAATTGCCCCCCACAACGTGAGGAGCACAGGGCCTGGAAGGAGCCAGGGAGGTGAGGGGGCCACCTCCTTCTTCCCCCACTGCCCTGCCCCCTCTCCCTTCCAACCCTGGCCTGCACAGATCCCTCCCCTAATGCTCATATTATCTCTGGCTGTGGGCAGCCCCTGTGCTGGGCTGGGAGGGATGTGAGGTGCAGAGGGTCCTGGGGGGCCCTCTCCCGCCCCCCCACCTCCCCACACACCTGGCACTCCCTTTCCTTGCAGCTCAGTGTGCGTGGCAAGAACCGCAAGGAGCTGCTGGGCGGCTTCTTCCGGAACATCGTCAAGTCAGCTGACGAGGCGCTCATCACCGGGGTGTCAGGGCTGAAGGTGAGCCTGGACCCACTGCATGCAGGGGTGGGGGAGTGAACCCCCCTGGGGAGCAGGGAAAGCATGTGTGCCTCTATCAGATCCCATCTCCCCAGAAATCCATGGGCCCTGCACAGATCTCCAAGTGACAATCAGGACTAATGCCTGTCCTGCAGCTCTGGGTGTCTTCGGTGCTCTGCTGCTGTGGTTCACAGTCCTGACACCAACAGCCAGGCTACCACCATGCAGGTCACACCCTGCCTTCCACCCCCAGTGACCCCAACACCCTCTCCTCCCGTCCCGACTTTTCCCCAGACAGTCCTGCACTGTCCAGCCCTCTCCTGCAACACTCACTGAAGTAAGGAAGTTCGTTGTTCCTTCAGAGGGACGATCCAGGGCCGCTCACTGACTTCACTGGGGTTTGACAAACGCTCTTATGGCAGTCCCAGCACCGAACTGGTGGATAGTAAAACACATTTAGTGAAGGCAAAGGCAGAGGTTTAAAGGGTACCCGTAGGAGGAGTGAAGATAAATGGTTACACCTGTGCTTCTATGACTGACACTTCACTTCAGCGAGTTACAACCCTTGCCTGAGCAGGGTCCTCACCTAAACTCAGTTCCCGGGTACTTCAACCGCTTGGCTGGAGGACCCAGTGGCCTGGGATTTCAAGTGCTCTGGCCCCTTGAATCCTTCCTCATTATACTTTTATAATACAGGAATACTATCTACAAGCAGTTCATTGTTGCTTATCATTTGTGGTTCAGATCCCCTGTCTGTATAGTTAAGAGGCCTCTCCCCAACCCGCTAGGCTGCTGGTTTTGTTCACCTTTGTACGCAGAGGTTTCTGTTTCTGCCTGATGACCGGTCAGCCGAGCAAATACACATTCCTTTGCCTAGGGCAGACTGGCCTTATGCACTGCTTGCCAAACCCATCTGAAGAACATCATTCTAGTGCTTACTTCCAACTCCTTGTACACACCTGGGCCCTACATCACACTGGAATATTAATGAGCAGGGAGTTAGTTTTCCAGTGATATCTCATGATACCAGTGTGTTAGGTGTAGTGAGTGTGTCAGGCCTGATAGAAGTGGCTGACAGAGTAGCAAATCACCAACAGGGCTCTGTCACACACACCCCCACACCCACACCCCCACCCCCCAAGCTCCAGTGCGGAGAGTAACCTGGCCTGCACAGCTCACCCCCCACCCTGACTGCAGCAAGTGGCACAGCTGGTGCAACCCTCCCCCCACCACGGTACCACAGAGAGTGGCACGGCATGCAGTCCCCCCCACACTCAGTGGAGAGTGGCACAGCCCGCACAGGTTCCTCCCCCTGCAGCAGTGACCATGTTAGCACTTAGCCCAGCCCATGTAGATGCCCCCACCGTGGGGCGATGTGTGGGGCACCCCTCGGCTCTCTGGCTCCCTGTCACCCCCTGCAGGAGGTGGACGAGTTCTTTGAGCACGAGCGGACGTTCCTGCTGGAGTACCACGCCCGGGTGCGCGACACCTGCCTCAAGGCCGACCGCGTCATGCGCTCCCACAAGAGTACGTGAGGAGTGGGGTTCTCCCTCTCCGGTCCCTCCCCTACAGCCCCCTCTGGGACCAGGATCACCCTCCTGCCCCACCCTGGCCCCTGGCACTTCCCCTTTCAGGAGTGTCTCCCCTGGGGAGGGGAGCTTCCCGGTGGTCGGGGCACTCATGGGTGGGGACCCCCTGGGGTGCTTAGCACCAGGGATCCCCTGGCGAGTGGCAGCTGCCTAGGAGCTGTCCCCTATCTGGAGGCAGTGGGGGAGTCCTTAGGGGTCAGAGGGGCAGGGTGGTGGAGGTTCTGGGGAAGGGAACCCCCATCGGGCTCCTGGAGGTGGGTGTGAGGCAGGGAGTCCTGATTTGGTGCGGGGGAGTCCCTAGGCTAATGGGGTACATCCCCTGCCCTGATGGCTGCCCCCCAATACAGGCCTGGCAGAGGACTATATCCCCATCTCGGTGGCACTGGGCAGCCTAGGCACACAGGAAGTCCGCCAGCTCCAGACGTGAGTATTGAAGTGCAGGGAAGGGGCTCCCTACAGGCCCCCAGAACTGCTTGCTGTGGGAGCTGTGTTGGGGAAAGAGGCACTGGGACTGGGGCTTGATAACCCCCACCAAGCTTGGGGGGCTGCTATAAGGTGTGCCCTCCCCCAGAATGGACTCTGTTCCCCCACTGCAGTGACCCCAGTTGGGCACCAGGGGGCACTTCCACTCCCAGCCTAGGGTGCCAAATGGGGATTAGATGCTGGAGGGAGAGTGGTGAGGTGGGAGGCATTTTGGGGGTGCGGAAGGCATCCCAGCGTGGTGGTGATGGGGCCCTGTGGATAGTTGGGCGCTGATGGATTGGGGGGGGGGCGGCACTTCCCAGAGGGGAGGGGGTGTAATGGGTGGGTTACTGGGGGGAAAGTATAAGGGGGGTCACTGATGAGTCTCCCCTTCACTCCCCAGGAGCTTCCTGAAATTGGCTGAACTCTTTGAACGGCTGCGGGTGAGTGAGGGCTCCTCCCCCTGTGAGGAGCCTCTCCCCATCCCCTACTCTACCATGGGCCCCCTCTGCTCTGGGGCTTCTACCTCCCCCCCACACACAAACACTCTGCCACCATTCCTCATGCTTCAGACCTCCCCAATCTCCTGGTGTCCCCCACCTTCCTCTGAACCCCACAACCAGGATCAGCCGCACCCCACAGACTCTGCAGTGGGGAGGCAGGGCCTTCATGGCCCCTATCCTGCACCTCCAGCCCCCTTCTCAGGGGGTCTCCACCCCCACTTGCTAGTGCCCCCTATGGCTGGATGTTTGGGATCTCTGAGGGGGTGACATTAGCTCAGAAGGATGGGGTGTAAAGGCTCAGGATTAACTGTGGGATTAACACACACACCCTTTGCTGATCAACCTCCCCCCCCCCCCCTTCTGTCCTCTCCTTCCCAGAAGTTGGAGGGCCGTGTGGCATCAGATGAGGATCTGAAACTGTCTGATCTGCTCAAGTACTACATGAGAGACTCACAGGCAGCCAAGGTACAGGCAGCACGGTGCAGAGATGCGACCACCTCTGGGATGGGGCCTGGGGCTGTTAATATAGGGCTCCCTCACCCAGCACTGAGATGCAGCCACCTCTGGGGTGGGGCATGGAGATGTATAACTGTCTGTGTCCCCAGGATCTGCTGTACCGGCGCCTGCGGGCCCTGGCTGATTACGAGAATGCCAACAAGGCACTGGACAGAGCCCGCATGAGGAACAAGGAGGTGAAGCCGGCTGAGGCCCATCAGCAGCTGTGCTGTCAGCGCTTTGAACAGCTATCAGCCTCCGCCAAGCAAGGTGAATACAGAAGGGCTAGGAGCCAGGACTCCTGGGCTCTGTCCCTGTCTCTGGGAGGGGAAGTGGGGGGGATGTCTAATGGGTTAGAGCAGGGGGCTAGGATACAGATCTCCTGGGTTCTCTCTCTCTCCCGGGGCAGAACTGACTGATTTCAAGTCACGTCGAATCTCCGCATTTCGCAAGAACCTGATCGAGCTGGCAGAGTTGGAGCTGAAACATGCCAAGGTATCAGGGACCCCCAGAAATCTTGCAACTCTGCCTGGGGCCCACCCACCTCCCTGCTAGCCCTTGGGAACCCCCCTACCCTAGCCTGAGTATGGAGCTGCAGACACTACCACTTCCCCCCCACCCTCCAGAAACTCCTCCAACCCTGGCTGGGAACCCCTGGGGATCTCTCCCCCCCCAACTACCTGCCCCCCCCCCCCCCCAAACCTGAACTGGGACCCTTCAGAAGCTCCCGTCTCTTTCTTACCCTCCTCACCCAGTGCATGCTCTGCCTCCCCAAGCCCCTGGGGAGCCCTGTTCCTCCTCCCCCATGACCTCTGCACCCTGGGGTGGGGGGCTGGAGGGTTGTCTGAGCTCCTCCCCAATCACCTGCATGCCCCTCATCAGCACAGACCCTGTCCTCAGTTGCAATACCCAGGTGTGGCCTGCAGGGGGAAGCAGTGTGACACACTTGGGTCCTCGTACAGGTTCAGTGCAATGCCACTCCCAGTTAGGCTGGGAGCCAGGACTCCTGGCTTCTGTCCCCAGCTGTGAGAGGGGTGTGGGGTGGATCATTTTAGGTTTTCTTGGGGTCCCAGTTTCCCCTGGAGCACTGGGGGGGGTGTCTCCCCATCTCTAACCCCCTCCCCTCTCTTCCAGGCCAGTAGCCTGCTGCTGCGGAACACCCTGATTGTGCTGAAGGGCGACGCCTGATACTACCACCCAGCTCTGCACCTGCGGGAGGGGCCTCTCAGCGCCTTGGTGCAGAGACCCCCCCACCGCTACTGCTGCTGCCTCATAATCCAGCCCCATATATCCCTGCCCCAACCCTGTTGGCATTCCAGCCCCCCCATACCTGCTCTGCCAACTCTGGGGGGCCCCCTCTGACTGTGGGGGCAACCCCCCCCAACACCCATTAACTCCCTCCCCCTGGCCTCCCAGAGATGGCTGCAACCTAGAGTTCCTTTAGGAGGGGAGTGGGCTGGGAGCCAGAACTCCTGGGGTCTATCCCCAGCTCTGGAAGGACAGTGAGGTATAGTGGGTTAGAGCAGGAGGGCTTGGAGACAGGTCTTAGGTGAGCCCCTTCCCCTCTGTCCCCCACCCTCCAACTGCAGTAAGACCACATGGGGTGGGGGGATGTTAAGGTGCATTCAAGTACATGAAAGGTTGTTTAAAGGAGAAAAAAATTCTTCTTAACCTCTGAGGATAGGACAAGAAGCAATGGGCTCAAATTGCAGCCAGGGAGGTTTAGGTTGGACATTAGGAAAAACTTCCTGTCAGGGTGGTTAAGCACTGGAATAAATTGCCTAGGGAGATTGTGGAATCTCCATCATGGGGGATTTTTAAGAGCATGTTAGACAAACACCTGTCAGAGATTTCCTAGATAATACTTAGTCCTGCCTCGAGTGCAGGGGACTAGATGACCTCTTGAGGTCCCTTCCAGTCCTTTGATTTGGAGGTGTTCTAGCCACCCACAAGAATCCAGGCTAGATGCTATCTCCCAGCAACTAGATGCAGGGGGAGGGGCAGAATGAGGGGAGGAAGGGGTGTGAGATAGGGGGAAGTGTGAAACTGCAGTAGGCTATCATCATTCAATTCTATCCAGCCACAGCTCTGTACCCCCCCAGCCCCAAACTCCCCCAATAAAGGCCCATTTTGTATCCAGCTTCACCCCATGCAGCCTCATTATCAACCCCCCCTTTGCCAAACCTGCTCAGCTAGGGCCTAGCCCCCCCCCCCCAACATCAAGGCTCTCACCCCAGCCCTGCTTCCTCTCCTGCTGCTGGGACTTCCCTCTTTCAAAGGTTGCTCACCCTGACTCCCACCAGCCCCAGCATTGCTCGATCACAGCACCCCGAGCTGATCACTCCAAGCAGAGAAGCTGGCCTAGCATCCCAAACCACTGTGAACTTGCCATGGGGTGGGAGAGGCTTGGCCTCCCCCCAGCAGTGCCCACACAGCTGCCAGGAAGGGCTCCCCCTGTGAGGGAATACACCCCAGAAGGCAGGGAACCTGTTCAGGCCCCATCCCCTGCTAAGGCTGTACATGGCATGACAGGGACTAGCATTAGGAAAGGAGACCTTCAAACACACCCAGGGATCCTGGCTCCTGCCCCACCCCAAACCCTTCCAAGCATCACTCACCCATGGTCCAGTTAGACCATAAGGCGGCTGTTAGCTAGGACTCCTGGGTTCTAGCTCCCACTCAGGGGCTGGTGGATTAGAGCAGGTTAGCTTTAGCCAGTTGCACTCCTGTGGGGTAATGCTAGCTTCCTTCTCCCTCCATACAGGATGAAGCTGTGGGTGGCTTCTGGGGGCAGCAAGAGATGGTGAGAGCAGGGAGGGGGCAGCACCATTGTCCCCCCTCATAGTCCCAACCCCCTGAGCAGCTCTGCTGGCAGGTCCAAGGAGCAAAGGGCTGATCCCAGCTATGATTTATCCGCCCCCCTCCCCCCCCAGGCCAGGCTAATGCAGGGCTTCCATAGGAGACACTACATGGAGGGAGATGCTTGCAGGTCTCAGCACCGCTGCTCCTTCACACCCAGCATGGGACTTTGAACAGCTGCAAGAGGGCTAGGGCACCACGCCAGGCCTGACCGACCGGAGACAGGTGGAACTGGCCTCAGGAAGGGGGTGGGGAGCAGTCTAGCTGCCTAGGGCAGGACCTGCCCAGGTCCCCTGCACTCCTGTGTGTTTTACAAGAAAAGGCAGGTGCTGTTACTCATAAGTAGCAGCTACACCCAGCTCCCATGGCCACCCACACCCAAGGCTCAGCACTGATTGCAGGCTCCCAGGAGCCAGGACTCCTGGGTACTAGTTCCAGCCCTAATGTCCCTCTGTCTCAGTTTCCCTGATGGCCTCAAACCTGCCAAATAAAACCAGGCAGGGCAGTAGCTTGTTAGCATTCATTTTTTAATTGAAGGTCATTACAGGTGCTGCTTCCATATTAGTAAGTTCCACTGGAAGGGTGTGTCCCAGCCTCCAGTTACTTAAATTTTGCAAGTTTCTCCACAATATTCCATTTATACACAGTACTACAGACAAGCACAAAGCCACTAAGTCATGGACGCGTTGGCAGCAGGGGGTTGCTTTCCGGGGACACCCCCAGCTCTCCCGGTGGGGCCAGAGAGAATCAGCATCTTTCACTGTTTCAAAACACAAAACCCTTAAAAAAAAAAAATTTACACACACCAGAAATTTCTAATTCCAGTCAGGAGGAGGCTACAGGGATGCAGTTAAGAGGAGCTACTAGGATGTCACCTTCCACCAGAAACTGCTAGTGGCTCAAGACCTGGGGTTGGCTGTTGGAGGGTCCCTCACTCACTAGCCCCTTTTGGGAACACCCTGGCCAGCAGTGGACTGGCCATCAAGACCTCAGTCCTATGGAGGATTTGAGATGGGCTGTCAGGAGAGGGCAACGTAACGATGAAGCCAGTTGGTCCCTGATCAACCTTTGAAGGAGACATTACTGGAATGGAAACGGGGAATGGTCCCAGAACTAGACAGCGCTCAGGGGATGATCCCCATGAATGGTGGAACAATCCCAAGACTGAACTCCAGCACTCCAAGAATGGGCCCTTCTTGGTGTCTCTAGACATCAAGCTAGAGAGCTCAAT
Source organism: Malaclemys terrapin pileata (assembly GCF_027887155.1). Classification (NCBI taxonomy): domain Eukaryota; kingdom Metazoa; phylum Chordata; order Testudines; family Emydidae; genus Malaclemys; species Malaclemys terrapin. The sequence continues at coordinate 29,841,008 of NC_071511.1, read as the reverse complement.
GCATGGTCCCTTCTGATGGTGGAATAGCCCCGGACCTTGAGAAGCTACAGTGCCCAGGGAATGGTCCCCTTGGTCTCCAAGGCGGAAGTTCCAGGTAACCGAGGAGGCAGTGGGTTTGGCAGGTGCCCTGCACAGCAGTTGTGGCCGGGCTGTGGAGTGTCTTGGGGACTCTGATCGTGCAAACCGGAGAAGGAGACTTAGGAGGGAAAGAATCGAAACATTATCTAAGGAATTATCCCACCCCACCCCAACGGCTCTCCCACCCCCACCCCCCCCCAAAAAAGGTAGCACAGGACTGATTAACATGGAAGCTCCGGTATAAACTGGCACTGGGAGCGGCTCACAAGGGCTTCCCTTCCAAGCTGACGACAGCGTTGCCGCCCAGCTTCTGGGCCAAGGTGCAGCGGTCCTTCACCTCCTCGTAACAGGTTGCTTGCAACTCATGCTTGATACCTTGGGGGTGGGGGAAGAAAGAAATGGGGAAGCTTAGGGCAAGCCTTGGGTTGGAGAACAACACCTAGCTGAGAACCAGCCAGAATCTCCCCTCCCTCCCAGATCCAACCCCCACCCCCACCCCAATCCCAATCACTCCCTATGAGAAGGGCAGTGAGATTGTGATCCCCAGGCCAAGAAGCCCTGCTGTAGCCTTAGCAAAGGCACCATCTGACTGGGGGCCTGAGAACTCCCAACTCCGCCCCATCCCAGGTGGGGCCCCTCCCCCACCACACTGGCCCATCAGAGACTGTGTTTATTTAACATCTCCCAATGGGTCACATGCACCAGGGAATTGACACCTCCATCCAAGAGTGGGGGGTAGCCTCAGAGCACAGCAAGGAATCAGATCCAGACCCCTGGACCGCCCCGAATGGCTATAACCCACTAGCGTCCGCTTCCTCCCAGAGCTAGGATAGAACCCAGGAGTCCCGGCATCCCCGGGCCACCACGAGAGTGCAGTTCCACCTGGCCTTGGCAGGCACAGGCAGACCATGAGGTTCAAGTCACACAGCAGCTCACTCAGAGGGGCTAGCAGCACAACCATGGGGCTGGGCCAGCGTCTCGCCGCAGAGCTGCCAGCTCATTCACCCGCCATGGGTCGGGGCCCCACAGGTGGCAGGACATGGCCTGCTAGGGGTGCAGGACTCGACTCACCTGTGAGTTTCTTCTTGATGGCATCCTTGGAGCTGGCGTAGATCATCTTGCTCTTGAGGGGGGCACAATCTGGGGCCCTGTGGGGAGAGGGGAGGGACTCACACCAACACCAGGGACTGGAGGCTCCCGCAAGGCACAGCCCAGCGCCTGAGTCCGCAGGCATAGTGCCCACCTGGGCACAGACTGGTGTAAGAGAACAGAGCAGCAGCACAGGGGCTGAAAGGAGCAGGGGGAGGAGCCCTCCCCACCAGGCCATACACTAGGTACAGTGTCCGAGGGGCAGATTCCCAGCAGGAGGCACAAGGCGCAAGAGGAGAATAGCTGGGGTGGGGGAGGCAGGAGAGAAATTGTGGCAGGTCAGCAAGGCAGAGGGGGAGCTCTGGGTCTCTCAGTGCCATGCCTTGCAAAGGGGGCAGGGTAGCTCTGTGCCCAGCACCATAAGGGCCTTTAAATACCACCCCAAATAGGTTTCAGCCAGCACAGCAGCCCCTAGAGATAGTGCTGACTGTCTCCCCTGCCCCACTGCCAGAGTTTTTCAAATCCAAGCCTGTCTTAACTCTCCTGCCCACGGCACCCACTCAGATTCCCCCTATTAACACCTCTCATGTCTGCACCCACTCATACCTCCCACAACTCCCACCCCTGCAGCCTCTCCATGCCTTCTGCTGGCCCCAGAGCAGGAAGGAGCTAATGTGTTCAGAACCCCCTGAGTACGGTGTACACCCTGGAGGGGGTGTCCCAGCTGGGCTAAGGGGCTGGCAGAGTCAGCACAGGATGCACTGACTGGGTCACTCCCAGATCCCCAATCCCTCCCACCTGCCCTAGTCTTGTGGGCCCCACTGCCAGCTGGTCAGCCAGCAGCCCTTTAAACAAGCAGCTGGCACTCCCTGCTGGGCTTGCTCCACCCAGCAGAGGGGCCGGGTGCTGGCACTGGGTGAACAAAGGCAGCTTTCACTGCAGCTCTGCAGAGGGAAGGGGTGGCAGGGAGGGGGAACCAGGGGGTTTCTCAGGCCTGGTGGCGGAGGCCTGGCTAGAGCCAGGAAGCAGGACCATAAGAAGGAATTTGAGGATGGAGGGGCGGGGCCAGAAAGGGGAGGGGCAAGGGGGCCACCCCAGGCTGAGGGGCTTGGCTCTACCAGAAGATGCAGCAGGGAGAATGGCACTGGAGGAGGATGGGAAGGGCACAATACCGGAGAGGGGCATGGCCAGAACAGGGGTGTGCTCAAAGGATGGACCCAGTCAGCAGAGATAATGGGGCACCCCAGGTTTGGACTAGGGAGTGACCAAGACAAGGGGTGTGGCTCCCCCAGTACTTAGAAGCAGGGGTCCCTAGCCGGTGGAGAGGGTGGGCATAGCCAGCAGGGGCAAAAGGGCTGTACCACCCTGGAGGAAACGGGGCTGGGGCACGGCCCTACCAGAAGACAAAGACCAGATCCTCCTTCTTGCTCTCCTTGGTCTCGTAAGTGGCGTCGTAGAGGGCGTAGCGGCAGTCCGACTCCGGGAGCATCTTGACAAAGTGCAGATAGGGGTCATCGACTGTCTCACCCACGTCCCCCACCAGGATCTCCTTGCCCTCCTCCAGGATGATGTTCCTCTTGTCCTCACTCAGGCAGAAGAGCACCGCCTTCTTGCGCTTCTTCACCTCCTCAGGGGTGGAGGCCTTCCGCACCTTCATGTCATTGAAGACCTTGATCACTCCATCAGAGACTGCTACGCCAGATGCCTGGGGGGGCGGGGGGGGGGGGAGAGGAGGAGGAGAGGAGAAAGAGAGGAGGAGGAGGCATTAGGGGCTCCCCCAGCCCCCAAAGACTGGGTAATGAGGTGCCCATTGCTGGGATATCAGCCCCAGCACATCAACTCCCAAGGGCCATGAGCAATAGACACTGGAATTTCCTAGCCCTGAGGGGCAGATCTTCACAACAGAAGCCAAGCAGAGGGGGACTGTTGGGGGATCCACTCATTGCCCCCACCAAGAGGCCTTGGGGGCCAGGTAACGTCAGTGCTGGGGGCCACATACTCTACCAGGCCCCAAGCCAATGGGCCCAGAGGATTTAACCCAGCAGCTGCCATGGGCTTTGCAGCTTTGGAGTTGTGGGGGGGGGGGATGGATCGGGCAAGCAGTGGACAACGTTGCTGGTTACACAGGCAGGACAAGGGCAGACACACTCCAGCAAGGGCCAGCAGCAAACCAAGTGGGAAGGCATGCACAATGGGAAGCGCTGTGTCAGTGCCTTACGCAAGCACCCCCGGCGGGAACCTGAAACCCCATGCAGGAAACGGCGCTGCACGTGACCTGTGCAGAAAGAGGTTGTGCCCGCTGCTTCCCCATCGCCACCCAGCAGCCTGGGCCCTTCCCCCATGGTACAGTCCCAGGGGCAAAGGACCTGCTGCAAACCACCATCTGCAGGGATGGGGCAACAACCCTTCCCCCATCCCCTGCTCCCCCAGAGCCCTGCCAACCCCCATTCACCCCAGGAGACCACTACCCCCGGTGCCTGCCAGCCCCCCCCCATACCTCCCATCCCTTATTTTCCCTGCTCAACCTGTGCCTACTCTACCTCCCACTCCCCATTCACCCCAGGAAACCAACCCCACCCCCCTACCCATGCCTGCCTCCCATCCCCCATTCTCCTCTCCCCCAAGGCAACTGCTTTACTGCACCAAGAGACAGATTGTTGAGCCTCCACGACAACCTCCTTCCTGGCCCGGGGTTCAGAGCACAGCACCCCCCATGCTAGTGAGCCCACCCTTCTCCCCACCCCCACTAGACACCTTCAGACCGAGAGCCTCATTATTTGGGGCCCTCCCATAGCACTTCACACTCCACTGCTTGGCAGCAGGGGGGCCAATCTGAGTAGCTGGGAGCACCCCAAATTCTAACCACCCAGCCCAGGCCCCCCACTGGATGATCCCAAGGGTCCAGCCAAGATCCGAGGTGGCCCTTCAGCAGAGTCTGGCTTCAGCAGCTGGCCGGCAAAGCAGCACAGCGATATGCTCTTATATGGCAAAGGGAGGCTGTTTTAGGGGAAGCACCAGCCGCTTTGCTCCAGCAGCCGCTGCTGGGGGGGAGGGGGGAAATGAAAGGGACATGGGGGCAATGCAGGGCTCAGAACAGGGCCTGTCAGAGACCAGCACCAGAGAGAGTCAGCAGAACCCCAGGCCTGGGCCCAGATACTTCAGCCAATAAATCCACCCCTGCAGCGAGGCCTTGCAGCCAGGAGCGGCTCCCCAGCCTCCTAATTGAGTGGGCCCATAGGAGGCTAAAGGGCTTTTGTTCCCAGGCCCAGCGGCCCTGTCTGAACCCATGGCAAAAACCTTAACCCTGTAAATACTAATCAATGCTACTGATTCTGCCAAAGAAATGAGACTGTTCATGGGTCACTGCCGGCACCCTTTGCTAATCACCCTCAGATTTCCCTGTGCCCTCCACCCCCAAGTCTCCCCACCTTCCCTCCAAGCAGTTATCACCGCTTATCCCCCAGTCAGGCAATTCTAGGAGCCCAGGCACCAGGCAAACCCAAGCACCTCTTCCCATCCCCCTCCCACCAGCATCTTTGTCCTCAGGCACACGGGCACTGGGAGGGCACTATAGGCTGCATGGGAGCACTCCCACCCCTCGAGATAGTCCAGAGCTCTCAAGGACCATGAGGGCACCCTGGTGGCCCTGACTGAAGCAGGTTTGGCCAGGGCAAGCTGGGACATCGGGGCTGGGAGCACGAGGCAGAGACGGAGTCAGACATTTTGCAGAGCAACACGCTCACCCACTATCATAGCACATCAGAGGGGAGCAGTGGGGGTGCTAAGACTTGGATGGGGAGCTGAGAGCAGCACAGTGGATTGACTGATCAGGGGGAACTAGGACAATGTGGGCACAAAGATGGGTTCAGCTTAGACTCAGATTTTAATGTCAGAAGGGCCCATTATGCCCCCCTTTCAGACCTCACAGGCCAGAGAATCTCCCCACCCATTCCAGTATCCAGCCCACATCTCACTGGCAGCCCACCAGGGGCCCCACCCATTAGTGATTTGGCCCCATTCAACACATCAAACATCACCTGCATCCCACCACCCCAAGGGTAGCAGTGGAAAAAATAACTACTGCAGACAAGGGGAGTCCTGAGATCACAGGATCCCACAGACCACAGTGGAGCTAGGACATCAGGAAGAAGAAATGGGACTAGGGGTGGCTGGCAAGCCTCAAACCCCATGCTTTGGGGGGGGGGGGGGGGGGGGGGAGAATCTCCCTTTGCCAACCCCCATGCTCTGATTCAATAGCAGCCCCTGGAACAATCTGCCCCCTAAGAGAGAACTAGCCCCCACCCCATCAGAGGCTGGGAGAAGGGACCAGCCCCACGTGGGTGCATCATCTGCATCCTGCCACACACCTGCACCTATAAGAAAAGTGGCCAGAACAGGCCCTATAGAAAGCCTATAAGAGCCCCTCATAGGGAGCCCAATCCCACACGGGAAAAGGAAGCAGACACCCGCTATGAATTCCAAAGGCACCTCCAGATGGATCCTATGGAGGTAGGAAGGAACCCCCTCGGAAAGAGCGAGAGTCCCATGGACCTTACACGGACCTCCCGACACAGAAGGGAGCAGACAAACAGCCACCTATAGATCCCATAGGGGAAACGAGGCTCCCCTTGGAGCTCCCATTCATAGAAATCCCGTACAGAACAGCGCCCCACCTCCCCCACAGGTGGTGTGGAGGGCGAGATCGGATCCTACAGCGGGATCCCCGATAGCTCTTACAGGCGCCCCCTACAGAGATGGCGGGTACGCCACGCTCCCCTTCCCCTATGGATCCCATAGGCGCCCCAAAGGCAAGATGGCGGCCGCGGGGCACAAGATGGCGGCGGCGGGCCGGGGTCTCACCATGGTGCTGCGGGCAGGGGGATCACGATCCGGGCTGCGCGGGGTTCGCTCTGCGGCAGCTTCTCGGTCGGTCGGTGTCGAGACCAAGTACTGCCCCGCCCCAAACCAACCGGCCGCCCGCTTCCGCTTTATGGGGGAGGGGTACTTCCGGGCGGCGCGGGCCGTGGGGCACGCAGGGAAATGGAGTCCGTGCCGCTGGGCAGGAGCCGCAAAGCGCAGGGAAATGGCGGGGGGAGCGCGAGGGAATGAGAGCTGCATTCCGGGGGATCATGGGAGATGTAGTCCCGGGGGCAGGGAGGCGCTGGGGCGCCTAGTCTGAGAGAAAGCACAGCGGGGTGTCCTGCAGTTGCAGTGCATCATGGGTAACGTAGACCCCATTGAATAATAGGATGATGATCTTTAATCATCTCCACGCCGCCTGCAGGGCCCTGGGCTGGGGCCAGACTTAGACCCGCTGCCGTGCTGGGGGCAGCAGGTGGTGCAGCCTGGACTCCTGGGTGCTTGCCCCGGCTCTGGGTGGCGCTCTAGTGGGTTAGAGCAGGGTGGGTGGGAGCCAGGACCCCAGGATAGTGACCAAGGGGCTTGGTATCGGATCCTCCCCAGGGGCTGAGGTCCGACCTCCTACGTGGGACCCCGCCTAGAAATAAAACAACAGTTGCGATAATAAATCAGGTTGTTAAGGCGCTGCTGGTCCCGGGGCTGGGGGGGGTTGGGTGGGGGGAACCGGTGCAAGGGGGGGGGTATGTATATAGAGTGACAGGCTCTAGGGCAGCCGAATCCGAAGACCGGCTGCTGGTTGGCTGAGCCTCTCCCTAAGCCCGCCCCCTTCCCCTTCCTGGCTCTGTTCCCTCCCCCCATCATTGCGTCGCTTCCAAATAAGGGCGTGAACAGCAACACAAAAATAGGCCCCGCCTCCTGCAGTATCCACTCCTTATAAGGACATCTAGGGCAGCCGGGAAGCCACCCCCACTGGTCCTAGGCCTTAGGTGTTGGGGGAGGGACCAGAGCTGCTCTGGAGTCCTTGCTCCCCACTCCCTTCCCATTCCCTGGCTGATTACTCTGGCCCCTGCCCAGACCCAGCCTTGCCCGCAGCAGTATTGCCAACTCTCATGATTTTGTCATGGTAATTATAGTTTTCCTTAAAGCCTCAACTCCTGGAGTCAAGTGGAGATGTGAGGACTTCAGCCTTCATTCTTAAAGAACAATAAGTTTCTAGCCCTTGTGGCTGTGGAGAAAGCTTCAAAATGGGACCACAGTGCACCCTAAAGGCTCAAAAAGCAGAAGGCAACTAAAAAACACCAAATCGATTATGTTTACATAACCTCATGATTTTAAAGCCAATCTCATGACTTTTGAACACTTGGGGTTGGCAATACTGCCAAAGGGATAGTAGTTTGACTGGGCTGTACCCAGGAGCAATCCTAGGCATTTTGCCTGGCAGGGTTGAAAACATTGTGGGTACCCCCTCAACTGCACTCCCCTGAGGTAGTGGCTGCAGGAAAGGGGGGAAAAAAGGCTGAGTGGCACAGTACCCCCTGGAAGTTAGCAGCCAAGGTGACCGCCCTGTTCATCCAACCCTACAAGCAACCCTGGTTATACCTCTTAGGGACAATCCTACTGCTGCTCCCATCCTTTGGGCCAAACACAATTTACATGTCACATATAAGTGGTCACCATTATGCTCCAGAGTTAACAGGCAGTGCCAAACCTCTCTATGCTGCTGTTCCAGGCATCCTGCACAACTCAGCAGGGAGTGCTCTTCCCCAAAACCAATGTTGAGCCCACCACACCAGCAAACCCTGTATTAACAGCCCCTGCACACCACCCCACAGGAAACTGACTCAGAACCAAGGGAGGGATCCCTGTATAAACAGTCCCCATGCCCCACCCCAGAGACACCTGAGTCTCAGAGCTGCGTAAGGGCTGTCTGCGGGGCAGAACTGTCTCCAGGCAAAAGAATATCTATCCCAAGGGATTAACCAAATACTCCTAGATTATCCCCCTCATAGATCAAATTGAGAAACCACCTGTATGTGTGTGTGTTGGAGGGAGTCATCTGGGTTGGGGAGAGCTGGTGGGGAAGGATGATCTGAAGAAAGGTCAGTGGATCCCATGGTGGGGGCAGGTTGGTTCCCCTTCTTTCTCAGCATGACCCCTTGAAGTAGGGTGACCATATGTCCCGTTTTGGCCAGGACAGTCACTCTTTTAAGCCCTGTCCTGGCCATCCCGACTTTTTTGACTTCATCAGTTGGCAAGAGCAAACGACAAATGCCCACTTTTGTCAAAAAGGTGGGGTGTGGTTTGGTTTTGATAAACGTGCAGGGGGCAGTCAGGGCTCAGGTAACCTGAGCCCTGGCTGTGCACGGGAAGGGGGAGGCAGGGCTTGGGTGAGCAGCTCAGGCCAGCCCCGTGGGGGGGGGGGGGGTGGCACTCGGGCCAGGCCCTGCACTGTGTCCCATTTTCCCTTTGGGAAATATGGTCACCCTACCTTGAAGGCCCCATCTGGGTCAACTTCATGAATATGCATGAACCTGCTCATCAGTATGTACATTCCTCTTCTCACACACATGCTGCCTCTTCCCCTATCCCTTACCCCCTCCCCAGCCAGGCTAAAAGCCCTATAGCAGTGGATCTCAGTGATCTTCCAGGGGCTACATCAGCTCATCTAGATATTTGCCTACTTTTACAACAGGCTACATAAAAAGCACTAGCGAAGTCAGAACAAACTAAAATTTCATACAATGACCTGTATATATTGCTCTATATATAATGTTTTCACCCCTCAGCTCATAGAGAACCGAGAAGCAAAATGAAAGTACAATATTTATATTCCATTTGATTTTTTTATAATTATTTTTATATATATATATAAATATATATAATTTTTATACTAGTAAAAAGGAGAAAGTAAGTAATATTTCAGTAATAATGTGCTGTGACACTTTTCTATTTTTATGTATGTTTTTGTAAGCAAGTAGTTTTTAAGTGACGTGAAATTTGGGGGTATGCAAGACAAATCAGACTCCTGAAAGGGTTACAGTAGTCTGGAAAGGTTGAGAAACACTGGCCCTGTAGCCTGGCCAGGGAGGGATGGGGGTTGAGCAAGGCACCTGCCCCCTAGTGCTTCCTGACCCCCCCTGCTTGGTGGCAGAGATCAGGGGAGCCCCACTGCACTGCCGGGGAGGGGGAAGCGATAGAAGGAGCTAAGAAGGAGAGAGTCAGCTAGAGGGGTCTCTGTGGGCATGGGGAGTTGCCTCCTCAGCTCTGCCAGTGCCCCTCAGCCCCAACCCATGGCCTTCTACTACCCCAGCCCTGGGCTCCCCCCAGCTCTGCCAGTGCCCCTCTCCCCCAACCCACAGCCTTCTGCTACCCCAGCTCTGGGCTCCCCCCACCCCAGCTCTGCCCGTGCCCCCCAACCCACAGCCTTCTGCTACCCCAGCCCTGGGCTCCCCCCAGCTCTGCCAGTGACCCTCTCCCCCAACCCACAGCCTTCTGCTACCCCAGCCCTGGGCTCCCCCCAGCTCTGCCAGTGCCCCTCACCCCCAACCCACAGCCTTCTGCTACCCCAGCTCTGGGCTCCCCCCACCCCAGCTCTGCCCGTGCCCCCCAACCCACAGCCTTCTGCTACCCCAGCTCTGGGCTCCCCCCACCCCAGCTCTGCCCGTGCCCCCCAACCCACAGCCTTCTGCTACCCCAGCCCTGGGCTCCCCCCAGCTCTGCCAGTGCCCCTCTCCCCCAACCCACAGCCTTCTGCTACCCCAGCTCTGGGCTCCCCCCACCCCAGCTCTGCCCGTGCCCCCCAACCCACAGCCTTCTGCTACCCCAGCTCTGGGCTCCCCCCACCCCAGCTCTGCCCGTGCCCCCCAACCCACAGCCTTCTGCTACCCCAGCCCTGGGCTCCCCCCAGCTCTGCCAGTGCCCCCCACCCCCGGTCTCTTTCTGTTCCGAGAGGCACCCGCAGACGTTGGGCATCGCTGAGTTTTCGTCTTTCTCTAGCCGCCAGATGGGGCTGGAGCTCCCGCAGGGACACTCTAGCCCTGGCGTCCCCGCAGCAAGGGGCGGTGCAAGAGAAGCTGGGGCCCGGCGGGAAAAGGTGGAACCGCTTCCGGCGCAGGGGGCGCGGCGCGGTGCCCCCCCCCGCGGGGCAGAGAGTGGGGGTCTTCCCCATGCTGCAGCTGTAGGGTTAGCGGGGACCCCTCCCATCTCCTTTGGGGGGCTGGCCCCTCCCCCTAAAGAGCGACTCTGATCGGGAGGGAGGGGGCAGAGCCAGGACCCCCCCCCCGTGTCCCCAGCCGGGGACAGCAGAAGAGACACCCCCGGTCAGCCCCCGCATCCCCACTCTGGGGCTGGATCGGAGCCAGCGCCCCTAGAGGGGAAAGGCCCCGTGTCCCATTGTCTCCTCTGTCTGGCCCCAGGGGCGCTGCGCCTGCCCCGGCTGCAGCAGGTGGCACCTGCGGAGATGGCGGCCCCCCGGCGGCTGGAGCGGAAGAAGCCGGTGCCCGCCTGCCCTAATCCCCTCTTCGTGCAGTGGCTGACAGAGTGGAGGGATGAGGCCGCTGAGAAGGGCAAGAAGACCCAGTTTGTGTATCAGAGGGTGAGCTCGCCCGCCAAGATCCCAGGAGTCCTGGTTCCCAGCCCCCTGCTCTGACCACTACACTGCTCTCCGCTCCCGAGCTGGGACTAGAACCCAGGAGTCCTGGTTCCCAGCCCCCTGCTCTGACCACTACACTGCTCTCCGCTCCCGAGCTGGGACTAGAACCCAGGAGTCCTGGTTCCCAGCCTCCCTGCTCTGACCACTACACTGTGCTCTCCTCCCGACCTGGGACTAGAACCCAGGAGTCCTGGTTCCCAGCCTCCCTGCTCTGACCACTACACTGCACTCTCCTCCCGAGCTGGGACTAGAACCCAGGAGTCCTGGTTCCCAGCCTCCCTGCTCTGACCACTACACTGCACTCCCCTCCCGAGCTGGGACTAGAACCCAGGAGTCCTGGTTCCCAGCCCCCTGATCTAACCCACTACACCCCACTCCCCTGCTAGAGCTTTGATAGAGCCCCAGAGTCCTGGTTCCTGTAGCTAGGACCACATTGGGAGGGGGTGGGGTGGGCTGGAGGCTCCCCGTGTCAGTGTTTCCTCCCTCTCAGGCCCTAGGGTCCCTTCGGAGGTACCCGCTGCCTCTGCGCAGCGGGCGTGAGGCCGCGATTCTGCAGCATTTTGGGGACTGGATCTGCCACAGGCTGGACGAGCGGCTGGAGAGGCACCGTGCTGAGCAGGGTAGGTGGAGAGCACCAGGGATGGGGTGTCAGGACTGAAGGGGTCCCCCAGGATGGCATGGTGTGAGGAGAAGGCTGAAGGAGGCTAAGTGGCGGGGTTGGCAGTCACACAAGGGCATAAGTGCACTGGGGTGCACAGGCCTCCTGAGTAGTTGGGTCTACTATTTTTAGGGATCCTTAGCAACTATGGTAGATTTAAAATCAAATGGCAGTGCTTTGTTATTGTAGTAGGGTCTCTCCTAGGGCGTGGGAGGGTATTGTCTCCCCCTCCCTCCTATCAGGCCCCTCCTTGAGTCTAGCAAGTGAGAGGCTGCTCCCAGTATGGAGCCCCCCGTACCTCCAGGCCCTGTCCCAGTTGGAGGGTCAGGCTGGTTGAGGGAGGCAGGGAATGGGAGACAGGGCCTGTCCTCTCTAGCGGGCCCTGGGCCTGGATTGGAGATTGTTCAGGGGAACTGGCTGGTGGGGGAGCTCCTATCTTATTTCTATTTGAACCCTAGGTGCAGATGGCCCCCTTGAAGCCAAGGGAGGGGCCAGCCCCTCCATGGGGGGACAGGAAAGTGATCCCCCCAGCACAGAGCACCGCTCCCCCAACAACCCCTCTGCCTCACAGACCTTACTTGGGGATCTGGAGCCTCGCCCCACGGTGAGAGCACGGCCTCTGGCAGAAGGGCTGGAAGCCAGGACTCCTGGGTTCTATTCCCTGGCTCTGGGAAGAGAATGTGGTCTAGTGGTTAGAGAAGGGGGTTTGTGGAGTCAGGACTCCTGGGTTCTATCTCTGACTCTCTAACACGCTAGGTAAGTCCCTTTGCCTCTCTGTGCCTCATTGCCCCTCTGGGGTGGAGTGGGTTTATGTGAAAGACACTGGGTTGCAGGGACAGGTTGGGGCTTGGGGGGAACGTCAGAGGCAGCGAGGGGATCAGAGCTGGGGGAATCCACTGATTGTCACTTCTCTTTCCAGAGGAAGCCCCGTCCCCCCCGGGGGTACATCCCAGCCTCACGCTCCGGGGGCTACGCTGTGCTGCTAGCCCTCTATAAGGACAGCACGGTAAGCCTGGAATCCTGGGTTCCATGCCCAGCTCTGGGAGGGGAGTGGTGTCTAATGGTTAGAGCAGTGGGCTGGGAGCCAGGACTCCTGGATTCTATTCTTTGCTCTGCAAGTGGTGTTTGGAGCCTGGCCTCCTATGTTCTGTCCCCAGTGCTGACTCCTCCTGCTCCCCCTTACAGAGCCCACACAGCCGGGGGTTCCTGACGAAGTCTGAGCTGCAGCGGGCGGCTCAGCCGCTGTGTGACAAATCCTTCACCCTGGTGAGTGAGAGCTGCCTCGGAGAATCCCCTGGCCTGCCAACCCCCTTCAATCTGGGCACCATCAAACACTCATCATGAGGTTCTGGAGTTGATGGGTTCTGGAGATGGCTTAAGGAGCCATCACTACTGACGCAGGGATCTGAGCCCATCACCTCGCCTCCCCCCCCCCCCCCCCCCGTCAAGTTTCCCTACCCCCTCTGCTTCCTCCAGCCTTGCCCTCCTCCCTTGCTCCAAGCTCTGCTGGTGCTCAGGCAGGTCCCACCCAGCAGAGTCACATGGGGTATCTTGTCTTGCAGGGTGACCCTGGAAATAGGTACACGGCTTGGGCATCAGTGGGCACCTTGATCCGCAAAGAGCTGGTGCTGAAAACCAATGTCCCGGCCAGGTAGGGGGTGCTGTGCTGCAGGGGATGCGATTCAGGACTCACTGGGGCATCGTGGTATGAGGGGGTGCTGGGCTTCGGAGCGGGTGTCATGTTGCAAGGAATGGGGGGGCTCAGCAGGGAGTAGTATGCTGTTGGGAGTTGTTGTGGATATGCCCCGTCCTTTACACAGTCTCCTGGTAGTAACCCCAGCTCCCACAGCCCCACACCTTCCCCAAGGGCTGCTGGGCAGCCTTACCGACTTACTGTGGGTCTCTGCTGGGCTTGCTGCACAGATCAAAACTCCTGCAGCAACTTTTCCTTCCAAGAGAGCGACGCCAGGATCTGCGGTGAGGCCGGGTAGCCCGGCCAGGCCGAAGGAGCATTGATTAGTTACCAGGGATCCAGTGTCACGGGGTCCTCAGGCTGGCCTGGGAAAGCCGCACTTAGATAGAGTCCATGTTGGTAGCAGCAGCGGCTTTGCCACACCCTGGTTCTCTGCACTCCATCTTCGCTCTGTTCTACGGGCATCCTGTCTGTTCACAGCAGCAACCTTCAAACCAGCCCCTTGACAGCTTGTTCCTTTGTTCTGGCTGGGGAGTTTCTTTCAGGGCCCAGAACGCCCTTTGACGCTGGGCCATCCAGAGTGCTTTGGCTGGCTTGCCCTTCGATACAGCTCAGTGCTGGGAGCAACTCGGGAGCTAATTGGGATACACATCTCCAGTAATACCCTGCCATCCCAGTGAAGGAGTAGGCCTGTTTCTTGGTTTTTGGGAGCAGGCCAATCCTTAACAGCCTCCACCTTTGCAGAGTCTGGCCTTCTGCAGCTGCTCCCCACCTTGTGTCCAGATAAGCCACCTCAGCCATCCCCACTCTACACTCCCCCCCACTCTACACTTTAAGGGGGTCAGGTACCCCCCTAACCTAGGCTACATGTGGCTACAAATATCATCAACATATGCCTAGGCCAAGTCCTCCATTCCCTTCAGTAACTGAGCTACCAGATGCTGAAAGGCGGTAGGTGCCCCTTTAGGCCAGAGGGTAAAACCAGGAAATCCTAGAGCCCCATTGAGGCCAGTCGACCTTGGTGAGCTCCATGCTGCTGAGGTAACATGCACCCCCACTTGTCTAGAACTTCTTCCATTGAAGGCATGGGCTAAGCATCAGACACTGTGATTGCTGACACTTTCCCTAATCCACAGAGAGACCATCGCCCCCTGCTGCTTAGATGCTAGCACCACAGGCACTGTTGGGCAGCTGAATCCCCCCAGGGCCAGCATGTCAGATATTTTCTTTTCCAGGTCATGGGCATTTTCCCCTTGACTGAAAGGAGAGCATCTAGTGGGAGGGTTGGCCCCCATCTCCATCTGGTGGACAGGTAGGCTGGTGCACCCCAGTCTGCTGGAGGATACCTGCTTGGAACATCACAGCCTCCCCACCAGGCTTGCAGTTTATTCTGCACTGGGATGAGTGCCATAACCTGGTCCCCTAGTCCATGTTACTGGGCACACAGTCACCGCCACCAGCCTGCAGGGAGGGGAATCCAGCCTCTGGGTCTCTGGGTGTTTAAGCCTCCCAGAGCCTGAGTCCAGGCCCTGCTCCTGTTTTGATCCCTTGTCACACTAAGGGTACAGCTCCTGTGAGCCTAGATCCTGGGTGCAGCGCTGATCATTCAGACAGCCCCCATCTTGAGGTGTGAGCTTTTCTGGTCCAGCTCAACTCTCGCAGGAGCCCCATGGCCGCTGTGAAGCAGATCTCTCACCCGGACCCCGCCCCAAGACTCACCTGCTGCTCTTGTACCTCATCACACAGAGCAGAGAGAGCTCAGATCCTGCAGACCCGACCTCCTGCCTGCAGCGCCTGCTGCTAGCTCCCTTTCCCTGGGAAGGCCTCCACCCAGCTGGGCTCAGGCAGGGCCCCTGCCTCAAGGCTTCTCCCTTGGCTTGAGCTGCTGAAAATGACCCAAACCCCCCAAGAGCTCAGCTCCTCCCCTTTATAACCGCGCAGCCTCCTCTGACAGGTGACTCCCTCTCAGCCACACCAGGTGAGCCCAGCCCCACGACCTCGCTGCCCAGGCCGCCTCCCCCCGCTACCCAGCTCTCCTGGGGGGGCCAGTCTGTTGTCTAGGGCGAGTTGATTGCTGTGGCCGAGCGCCTCGCGTCATCGTCGCTCTGTATTACCCCTTTGCCCCCGGCTTTTGGACTTTCCGCCCACTATGGGGGCGAACATGGTGTCGCGCAGGTGAAAGGCTGCACCCCAAAGGGAGGGTCCCACATGGTAAGGAGCCAGGCAGCCAGTTCCTGCCCCCACTCAGAGTGCTTAGATTGTACCCACGCCTTCCCCAGATCCTCACAGAGGCTCAATAGGGGCGGGGCGGGTGGGGTGGGGGGTTCAGTAGGGGATGTTGTGTTGCCTGGAGGTTTGCTAGGGGAGAGGGGCAGGGGACTCGGGAGGTGCCAGGCTGCAGGGACAGTAGAGGGGACTCAGTGGGTACCGATGCCCTTTGCTCCCCGCAGGTACTCTCTGACACTGCAGGGGCTGGCGCTAGCCCAGAGGCTTGTGGCTGCGGAGCAGGCCCTGATTTCAGAGGGTCAAGCCCCAGAATCCAAGACACCCCAGGGCACAGAGCCCACGCATCCTGCTGGGGAGGAGAAACTGCGCCCGGAGCCCCAGCTGTGAGTGCCAGCTCCTGACAGCCTGTGAGAGCCGGGGGGCGGGGCTGGGAGCCGGGACCCCTGAGTTCTGCAGCACTGCGGGGTGGGGGTGGGGGAGGGAAGTGGGGACATTCATTGTGGTGTCTCTAGACCCAGCCTAAGGCAGCGTTAACCCTTTCTTTGCTGATCGCTGTGGCAGAAGCTCCCAGCTTTCCCAAGTCCAGTGCTCGGGGGGGGGGGGGGGGGTGGCTGGGTCAGGACTTCCCCACCTTTCCTGGCCCCTCTCCATGGCTGTGTTCTCACTGTGCTGTCTGCCCCACTTTGCTGCAGGCTCGACGGCACCCTGGGACCCCAGGAGGCGGCAGCGGGTGGCTCTGGAGGGCAGAGGCCCCCTGACCCTGAATTTGTGCTGAGACCTGGCCAGTTTGACATCATCCTGTGTGTGGATTTTATCGAGACCATGGGGTGCGTTGGGGGGGCCTGAGCTTCTGGCCGGGGGGGTTGGGGGAGGGGGTTATGGGGCATCCCAAGCAGGGAGGTGTATTGTGGGGGGGTCCCAGGCAGGTTGGGCTCTGGGGGCTGAAGTGGGGAAGTCACTCAGGGTGTCCTGGAGGGTTGGCTGGCATCGCAAGGGCTCCTGAGCAGGTCCCAGTCCCACCCCATCTCTCCCCGCAGTGGCCCAGCAGCCCGGAAGCAGGATCTGCTGGCCGAGCTGCGCCGGAACGCCGTGCCCTTCGACATTCGCAAGCTGCATGTGGGGGACTTCGTGTGGGTCGCCCGTGAGAGGGTCCACCCCCGCCCAGGTAGGAGCCCCCATGTTAGCGGGAAGGGAGGGCTCCTCGAATGTGACTGGCGCTGCCTGAGCCCATGGCTCTGAAGGGTGGCTCCGCCCCACACATCTCAGTGGGGCACTACCCTAGCCCCGTGCATGCAGATACACCCTGGCCCCAGGGTAGGAGTACTGGGTGGGGGGTCCCTGGCTGCCACTCCAAGTGGGGGCGGGGGGAACTATGCCACGGGCAGGGCTGAACCTCACGGCATCAAGATTGCCTCATTCTGGCCATGCATGGATGGTGGGGGGGGGGGGGGGTTCTGTTCTCTTCCTAAGGCTCATCTTGCCCCAGGGCAGCTGCACCTGCCCCCAGCACGGGAACTGGCCCTGGACTACGTGGTGGAGCGGAAGCGAATGGCTGACCTGTGTGGGAGCATCATCGACGGGCGCTTCCATGAGCAGAAGGTGCGGGGGGAGTGGGGTGTCTGGGGGATCGAGGAGGGGGAGCTGGGGGCTGTCTGGATGGAGTCATGGGGTGGGAACCAGGGTGGGCCTCCCTCCCACGCTAACCCCCCACTCCACCCCCCAGTTCCGTCTGCATCGCTGTGGGCTGTGCCACCCCATCTACCTGCTGGAGGAATCAGGATTGACCCAGCACCTGAGCCTGCCCGAGAGCACCCTGCAGCAGGCAGCCACCAGCACTCAGGTATGGGAACCCCTGCCCAGCCCCCTGGTACAGCAGCCCCCCAGCAGGGCACTCCCCCCACATACAAGTACAGCTCCTGAGCCTTCCACAGAGCACCTGGCATCAGGCAATAGACTCCCCAACCCAGCACCTGGATGCAGGGGCCCTTCTGTGTCCGCTCCCCCTCCCAATGGCACAGGTTTAAGGCCAGAAAATTTCCGAACCTCAAGGAGGCTGTGAACCCAGGTGCCCTGTCTCCCCAGGCCCGCTCTAGGCTCTCCATGCCCCCCACTCCCTAATGCTCTCTACCCCCACACCCAGGTAGTGGATGGCTTCTTCGTCAAACGCACCCGTGACCTGCGGGAATCGGCTGCGTATCTGACCATCATGACACGTCATCTGAACAGCCTGTATGGGGTGAGCAGGGGGCTGTGGGTCAGGAGTGAGGGGTGGCAGCAGAGCTTGGGGTAGGGGAGCTAAGCCCAGGGCTGGGCTAGCGGTGGGCTGGGATTGAGGGACATTGGCAGAGCTGAAGGGAGGGGGAGCCCAGAGCAGGGCTAGCAGGGGGCTGTGGGTTGGGAGTGAGGGGCGGTGGCAGAGCTGGGGGTTGGGGAGCCGGGAGCTCAGAGCTGGGCTAGCAGGGGGCTGTGGGTCGGGAGTGAGGGCACTGGCAGAGCTGTGGGATGGAGAGCTCAGGGCTGGGTTAGCAGGGGGTTGTGGGTCGGGATTGAGGAGCACCCGCAGGGATGTTGGTTGGATTTATGAGGTGCCCCTTTCCTTTTTCTCCCCAGAACAAGACCCTGGTGAGCTGCACCAAAGAAGAGGCTCAGGGCCGCTGCCCCCTGCAGCCCAACAGCGACTCCTGCACCCTAATGACCTTCCAGGAGTTCAATGAGGGAGCTGTCAAGAACAAGGTGAGACTGGGCAGAGTGGCCATGACCCTATTTCCAGCCCCGGGACAGGGAATGGGACACTGGCTGTGATCCGGGGCAGGGGACTGTCTGGCTCCAGGAGCTGGGATGGCTCTGTCCCTTCCCAGGATCCTACCCTAGGGCTGGATTACTGGAGTACACCTTGGCAGCTCCCCCGGCTCTGACCCTGGCCCCCATTTCTCTCTGCCTCCCTAGGCCCAGACTGTGCGCGAGGTGTTCGCTCGGCAGCTCATGCAGATCAGTGGAGTGAGTGGGGAGAAAGCAGCCGCCATTTTGGAGAGATACAGCACACCGGCCAGGTACAGGCCCCACCTGCCTGGGTTCTGGCCCCAGCTCTGAGTGGGGCTTGGTAGGAGAGCAGTGGAAGGGCTGGGAGCCAGGACTCCTGGGTTCCTTTCCTATTGACTGAATGCCTGTCTTGTTCCATGCTTCACTTTCCTCTATTCTACAAAGCTTGGGAGCCCCTGAGTCCCTGCCCCCACTCACTGTCTGTCTCCACCCCATCAGCCTGCTGGCCGCCTACTCCGCCTGCCCAGACCCTGAGAGCCGGGACAAGCTGCTGAGCACCGTCAAGTGTGGCAAACTGCAGAGGTGAGAGTGAGCATCGTGCGGCCCCTCAGGCCTGACCCACGCCCCCCTGCTAGCCTGGTACTGGGCTCCCCCTTACCACAGCTCTGCCGGTGCCCCTCAGGCCAGCCGATTCATTCACTCCAGGGATCTGTAAAACCTCCCTCGGGCTTCAAAAGCTTCTTTAGGATTTGTGAATTATTTCCAGGCTTTGGGGCTATTTTAGTCCCTGGGGTCTAGAGGTGGGCAGGGAGCCAGGACTCCTGGGGTCTCTGTGCCTCAGTTTGTGGCTGATGGTCAGAAGCTGGGGCCTCCTGCTGTGCCCCTCCCCTGGCCCTAACACCCCCTTCCCCATTGTGCTTCCTCCCCCAGGAACCTGGGCCCTGCCCTGAGCAGGACTCTCTCCCAGCTGTACTGCAGCCCTGGCCCCCTCTCCTGAGCAGGGGGATCTCATCTGTCCTGCTGCCAGGGACCCCAGGCTTCACACTGGGCCTAGTGCCCCAGCTGGGGCCTGCAGGGGCAGCGTAGTCCTTCGACAGGGGGAGCCAGCACCCGTCTCCAGGGGCACAGCGGTCAGGTGGGGACTCTGCCTCTGTGGGGTGTACGCCCAGGGGGCGTGGTGGCCCTATGGGGAGGGAGGCTTCTGGGTGCGTGTGGAAGGACTGTCGGGGGCTTTCGGCCCCAGGGTTTGTTTTAATGAATCTTTGTATTTTCCTTGTTCCAATAAATTTGATGGCTCCTTTGTTCCTACTGGGATTTTCCTTCGCCCTGGGGGTGGGGGGAGAGTCAGGGCCATGTAGGGGGATCCCACTGCGAGGGCCCTCAGATGCCAGGATTCACCCCCCCTCGCATGGGGAGGGGAGCTAATGGGCAGGAATGGACACCCAACTCAGTTTTATCTTGTCCCAGAGCTGAGCTTCTGGTCCTGGCTGCGGAGGGAGAGTGCCCCCTACTAAGCATATGCCCCCCTCCCTCGCTCCACCCTGGGAGGGGATAGTGCCCCCTATTGAAGGGCTTCTGGCCAATGTTCAAGCACAGCTGCCTGTTCTTCACAGGGCCAATTATTTTTTCACACTCACACAATTGTGCCTAGTGCTGCCCGGGCCCAGACCCGCCCCCACCTTCCCCAATCGGCTCTGGTGCTGGTGGCAGAACCAGAACCCCCAACTCAACCTGCTTTGCCTTACTCTGGGTTTGGTCTTGGTGCTTTTACTGAAATTTTCCTTTTTTCAAACCAAAAAGTGGAACAGTCGGCCAAAATCCCACCTCCGGTCTGAGCAGGAGCCCAGCTCGGGGGCCTCCAGCCAGGGAGGGGCAGAGCCCGGGGGCAGGCTCGAGGGATGGGAGATTTGGGCCCAACTGCATGTCAGTTTCCAGTGTGGCAGCTGGGGTCCCGTACCCCACTGATGTCTCTCCAGAGCCGGCGAGCCAAAGCTGGGTCCAGCTGCACTGTCCCCTTGGGACCAGTGCCAACCTGCAGGGGCAGAAAACAGCAACATTGGGGCTGGGATCCTGCTTTTTGCTGCTTCAGCCCCTAGGGAAAGGAGGAGGCAGGTGTGTTACACACACACACACACACCTCTCCCCCCTGTTCCATGGTCTGCCCAGGATGGCTCCACCTGCTCTGGGATTCCTTGCTTTTACAGCCAGACAGTACATTCTGATCTCAGCCCATAACACAGCTGGGTGAGACAATCTGCCCCCCTGCACAGTTGTACACTTCCCAGAGCAGCTGGTACAGGCCAGGACCCAGGGGCAAATGGCCCTCAGCTCCTTTCCCATGTGCTGGAGCATGTCCCCACAGCAAACCCAGCACACAGCCCATGTCTGGTGGTCAAGCTAGAGGGATACAGCCTGGCTGCATTGGAAGCCCCTGAGCAGTAGAGTTTCTCCCCAGTCTCCCCCCGCCCAGGTAAGTTGTTCCCACAGCAAATCCCCTCTCCCTGATAAACACCCACCCCTCAGTTCCAGGCTGAGTGTCTGGCATTGGCTTTGATTGGCCTTTGTCTGCGGGACAGAGAGACCAGGATCTAGCCCCCTCAGGACTCTCTCTGGGAGAAACTTGCCCAACAGGGCTCCCTGACTCTTAGGGTTTCCAGCTGGGGATTGTTCTCCTGGCTTCTCAGAGCGGACATGCCCCAGAGCTGGGTGAAATCTTTCTTGGTCTGGGAGGGTCTGAAGGGGCAGGGAGCAGAGATAATGGGGCTCTCCCATTTAGGGGGGACCCCCCCACTCATCCCCACCCCCACAAACTGGCCCTGTCTTACCCAGGCTGGGGCACTAGAAAGAATAGGCTCCCACGAAGATGGTGAGGCGCAGCACCGAGCTGGAGCGGTAGCTCATGAGTGAGTTCATAGTCACCATCTCCAGGTCCAACACGTATTCCCGGGGGCCGGTGACAGGCCGGGCCAGAACCAGCATCGCGCTGATGTTATTGATTTGCTGCCAAGAGAGCAGATGAGTTAGCGCAAACCTCTAGGGGGCACTGGCTCCCATCTGGCCCCAGTTGGGGGTGGTGGGGAAGGGGACATGAGGCCTTTCCCCTCCAGGGGGCGCTGACCCAACCAAATAATATTTCAGTGCAACTAAAGCGGTGCCCACTTTGTTGCTGACCCAAGTCAAGGTGTGGCCCCAGTGAGAGAGCAGCAGAGGAAGCTGTTGCCAGCTGTAGGGGGCTCCAGTGACATCCCAAAGGGGCCTGGTTTTCTGCTGATCTTATTTCCTGATCCGACCCCCCCCCCCCCCCCCAAAGCACAGGGGTTCAGCCCCGGGGTGCCTAGCCCTTGCCCTGACATTGTGGAGCTGATCAGCCACAGCTCCTGCTTTCCTGTCACAGCAGAACAAGGCCAGATTTTTTAAAAGGTGTTTAGGCCCCTTGAAATCCAGAGCATTAGGCATCTAAATACTGTTTAAAACCTGCCCCGCCCTCCGGCTCTAGCCCTGCCCCTCACTAGTGCCAGCCAGTAGAGTGGCTCCAGTGCATACGGGCTGGAGGGAATCCCCTCTGGGAAAGAGGGCTCAGGGCAGTCACTTCCTGCTGTTTTGATTCACCCTGTGTCTCTGCCCTCCCCACTTCACCCCCTCTGCCTCCAGCTCAGACTTCTCCCCTTCTGCTGGTCTCCTCCAGCCCCCTACTACCCCCAGTAATAACTAGGGGGGCATCCATAGCTTCTGTTGCCCAAGCACATCACCTCCTCCCAGCGCGCCTGGCATCCCTCCACCCCCTCTAGTTCAGGGATTCCCTGTAACCCCCCCACCCCTCATTCCAGGGGCTCTGTCTGTTTACCCTTACTCCCCTCCCCCCCATGAAACAGCTGCTGCTTCTTTGGTTGGCTGGGTTAGACTAATGCAGGAAGTCCTGCCTTCAGGGAAGCACCCACTGGCTGGTGCTATGAGCAATTCAGAATGTCCCGCCCTCAAGGAGGAGATCAGGCCTACTGTCTGGGTTCCTGGATAAGCGGGGCATGCCCATTGCCTGGCATTATGAGCAACCCAGAAAGTCCTGGTAGCAGCCCCCCTTCCCCCATTGGTAATTTGGTTAAAAGAGGAAGTCCCGCCTTCTGCAGTGGTCTGTCCTGTCAAGAGCCCCCCCTCCTACTCTCCTCCCCCCACTCACCCGAATGTAGAACTCCCCCTGCTCGTTGCCAGAGCGGATCTGGAAGGCATTGTAGGCTCCGGGGTAGACGCTGGTGGCCTGGATCTGGAAGACGTCGGAAGGGACGGTCCGGTCAGCTGTGATGCTCATGTAACGGTGCACGATGGATGAGGGCTGCTCCCGGCACAGAGGGTTTGTGGTAGGGCACAGACAGCGGCTACGAGGGAGGGACAAAGTTACTGTGGGGCAGGACATCTGGGATATATCCCTGGGTCTCTCACTGACTTTCTGACTGCTTAGAATGGGGTATTTCGGTAGGGTTGCCAACTTTCTAATGCACAAAACCAAACACCCTAGCCCCACCCCTTCCAAGGCTCCGCGCCTACTCACTACATTCCCCCCTCCCTCAGTGGCTCGCTCTCACTCACTTTCGCTGGGGCAGAGGCTTGGGGTGCAGGAGGGGGGTGAGGGCTCCAGCTGGGGGTGGGGCTGGGGAATGAGGGGTTTGGAGTGCAGGAGTAGGCTCCAGGCTGGGTGGTGGGGTTGAGGGATTCGCAGTGTGGAAGGGGGCTGCGGGCTCTGGGGTGGAGCCAGGGATGAGGGCTTTGGGTGCAGAGGGTGGCTCTGGGTATGTGGGGGGCTCAGGACTGGGGCAGGAGGTTGGGGCGCGGGCTTACCTTGGCCGGCTCCCAGTCAGTGGTGCAGCGGGGCTAAGACAGGCTGCCTGCCTGTCCTGACACCAGAAGCGGCCAGCAGGTCTGGCACTAGTAGGCAGGGGGGCAGGAGGCACTGCCCAGCCAATGGGAGTGCAGAGTCAGGGCAGGGGCTGTGCATGGAGCCCCCTGACTCCCCTGCCTAGGAGCCGGACCTGCTGGCTGCTTCCGGGGTGCAGCGCGGTGCCAGGATAGGTAGGGAGTAGCCTGCATTAGATCTGCAGCACCCCTGACTGGACCTTTAATGGCCTGGCGCCGCCAGGGTCCCTTTTTGACCAGGTGTTGTGGTTGAAAACCCGATACTTGGTTGCCCTATATTTCGGCAGAACACTCATCCCTCAGCTACTGGAAAATGTGGCATTACTAAGCACAGCACTGGGGCCAGTACTGTGTGCAAGGGGAGAGCGCCCCCTACTGAGCCTCCTGACCCTGCAGCACAGCACCTCCTAGTGCCACATTGGGGTCAGCATTGACTACAACGCAAGCCTGGTGGTTCCTTATGAGTCTCCATCCAGGGACAACCCTGCTTAGCTGAGTGAAACCGCCCAGTCCCCAGCCAGCACACCACATAGACTCACTTGTCAGACACCTGCACGTAGGGCTCCAGGCAGCGGTTCTTCTCCACGCAGCGATAGCCCCCGTGGAAATTGATGCAGCTCTGGGCCTCGGTGCATTGGTGGGCGCCCGTCTCACACTCGTTAATGTCTGCGGTGGGGAGAGACTGGGGTAACTGGAGTCAGACCCCAATCGAGATTGGGACTCCCATTGTGCCAGGTGCTGCACAGACCCCAACACAATCAGGGGCCCCCACTGAGCCGGCCACCACACAGGACAACCTCCAGGTCAAGATCAAGGCTCCTGCTGTGCCAGGCACTGCACAGACACACAATGACAATCTCTGCCCCAAAGAGCCCTCAGTCTGAATAGACATGGGGCAAGAGGGGAAACTGAGGCACCAGGCGAGGAAGGAACTTTTCCAAGGTGAGTAGCAGAGCCTGGAATAGAACCCAGGAATCTGGAGTCCCTGCCCATTCCTAGTCAGTAGGCCCCCTACCACTGAAGGCAGGATGCTCTGGGGCACCAACAGGGATCTGTTCAGATCTTGGCCTCTCTCCTGGGATGACTGGCTCAGAGAAGGGGGAAACCCCAGAATGCATTTCACACAGCTCTGCTGTGGCCCTCAATCCCAACCTACAGCCCCCTGCTATGACAAGCCACCTCCTTTCAATGGCTCTTGCAGGGGTTCTGGGATTTCTTTAGGGCAGCAGGGGGCTGCTCAGGGCTGGGGCCAGCTGGGGTGGGTGGAGTGTCCTGGGGAGAAAGTAGCTCTGTGGTGGAAGCCCCTCCCAGCACTGGGAAGCATTGGTACCTTGGCAGAGGCGGGTGCCCAGGAGCTGGTAGCCCTGGGGGCAGTCGCAGGAGAATCTCCCTGGCTCATTGATGCACTGGAACTGGCACAGGTAGCTGGAGTAGCTGCACTCATCAATATCTGGTGGGGGGAAGCAAGGTGTGAACGGCCCGGGCTCCCTTCACCTCCTAGTCTATCCCTGACCCCGCTCCAGGAACTACAGGATCTGTCTGTGCCCATCAGCCTCACTAGAGAGTCCCCCTTACCACCCCTCGTAGCCAATCGGTGGGAAAAGAGCAGGGGGAGGAGCTAAGAAGGTCCTCAAGGCAAGTGAATGGACAAGTGGGCGGGGCAAAGCAGAGGGGAGGGGCTAAAGGGAATATGGGGAGGGAAAGTGGGAGGAGCAAGAACTGGAGGCAAGAAGGGAGGAATTGCCAGCAGAGAAGGGATAAGGGAAATGGGAAGGGTTAAAATTTTGGAGGAACTGAAACAGGAGTGAGATAAAAGGGTGGTAGCTGATATACAACAACATGGGGCTAGAAAGGGGAGGAGCTAAAGGCATGGAAGGGGCTACAGCTATGGGAGGAGCTAGACCTGGGGCATGCTAAAAGCAGGGGAAGGCTAGGACTGGGGGCTGGGCTAGGAGCAGGGGCCAGGCTCACCTACCATTGCAGGTGAAGCCATCACGGTCGAGCTCATAGCCCTGGTTGCAGCGACAGATGAAGGTGCCGTAGGTGTTGAAACAGCGCTGCCCACATGGTGCCCCCATCTCACACTCATTCACATCTACAAGGAAAGCACAGTGTGAGATCCTAACATGCCCAGCACCAGGAGGCAACTGCTTCTGGGGTGGGGCATGGTGGTGTATAACAGCGTTCAAACATTCACCAGGTGATGCAAATGGGAACAACAGGAATAGAACCCAGGAGTCCTGGTTCCCAGCCCCCATTGTCCCTCTGGCAGGGCGGGTCCCTTACCCACGCAGGAGCGGTTGTTGCTGGCCAGCTGGAAGCCTGGCTCACACTGGCAGGAGAAGGAGCCTGGGGAGTTGACGCACCGATGCTGGCAGTACCGGTACCGGCACTCGTCGATGTCTGCCACACGGGAGAGAAGGGGTTAAACTCACGTCCTCTGCCCCAGCCCTGCTGAACCCCTGCGCTGCTCCCTGCAGCATGGCACCCCCAGTGGCCGGTGCTGACTCACCCACGCACTCGGAGCCAATCTTGCGGTAGCCATCAGGGCACTTGCAGTGGAAGGCACCGGCCGTGTTGATGCACTCCTGGCTGGGCTGGCAGTCATGCAGCTCGTACTCACACTCGTCCACATCTGCAGGGGGCAGCACCGGGACATGCGGGGTTAGCTGGGGCAGACACCCCCCCAAGCCGGGGGTGCCAGGGATCAGGCCCCAGGGGTGTCCTGGACAGGAGTTATCTACCCCATAGAATCATCAGCTTCTGCCTGGGGGGAAGCAGCTCCCTAACCCCCAGTGATACCAATCACCTCCTTCCCAGTGTGCCTTGTGCCCCCCATGCACCCGAGGCTGTTCCCCCTACCTGTCCTCCCCACTATTCCCTCCTCCCCCCAGCTGTGCCCTCACCTGTCTTTCCCCAGCCATTTCCCCCACCCCTGCCCCAGCCATGCCCCTGCCTGTCCTCCCCACCGTACTCCCTCTCCCAGCCATGCCCCCTGCCCGTCCTCCCCACCGTGCCCCCTCGCCCAGCCATGCCCCCTGCCCGTCCTAACCACCATGCCCCCTCACCCCTCTTCTCCCTCAACTGCTCCCTGTGTACTCACCCAGGCAGGAGCCCTGTCCATCAGGCTCGTAGCCCTGGGGGCAGGCATTGTGACGGGAGGCGGTGAGTGAGGGTCGGGGAGGCCGGGGACGAGGGGCACTGGGGGGCGCAGCGTTCTCTGAGTGCACATCATTGATGACGGAGGCTGAGCGTGGCAGGCACAGGTACCCGCCATAGTGATTGATGCATTTCATCTCCCCCTTGCAGGCCTCGGGGATGGTCTCACACTCGTTCACATCTGGGGACAGGCCCAGGGTCAGAATGCAGGAGTCCAAGCTCTTCCTCCCAAGGGCTCACTACAGACTGCTCCCCTCCCAGCCCTGGGATAGAACCCAAGAGTCCTGGCTCTCAGCCCCCTACCTTCAACCACTCCCTACAGTCCCGCCTCATACCTTTGCAGTGCTGTGTGTCTGAGTCCCACTGGTATCCATCTGTGCATTCCTAGGGGTAAGAGAGGGAGACAGTTACAGTCGGGGGACCACAGGGAGTGGGAAACACCCCTGCACCCCCCAATATAGGAGTGAAGAAATCAAAGGCTGAACCAACTTTCCCCCCCATGAACCAACAGGATCCCATTGCCCTTGAAAGCATTAATGGGCCCTGCAGGGTCAGGAGAGGAACCCAGGTGTCCGAGGCCAGCTCAGGGCAAGCAGGCAGCTACGGGAAAACTGATCGGGCCCTGCAAAGACACCACCTGGGCATAGGGCAGCAGGGATAGACGGACACAGAGCAGGTCTCATCCTCTCCAGCAGGGGGCAGCATGCACACGCACACAACACTCTCCATAGATTTAATATGGTAACACACTGATTGAATTTATCTCCCAGATCAGAGAAATCATAATGGTGGGGCAGGGAAGAGAGGAAGGCGAGGGGGCACAAAGCATCTCTGGTGGGGAGAGAAATTGGGGGGAGGGGGTGTTGCAGGAAGCCTCTGAAATAGGAGGGATGGGGAGCCCTGGCACCCAGGGGGAGAGGAATAGAGGGATGCAAGGAGCCCTGGTGGATACGATGACTCGTTTGAGAGAAGCTACAAAGGGAGCAACCGCTAGTTAATCCGACAGCGTTACTGTCTCAGTTTGCGAGTGGTGGGGCTGTGCAGCCCAGTTTGTTATTCCAGGGTCTCTCAGGGACACTAAGGATGGGCCCCCCTCCAATACACTGGAGTTTTGCTGAGGGACCCCTGCATATACAGTCCCCGTGCCCCACCCCAGAGGCAGCTGCATCTCAGCACAGGGCCAGGGACCCTGTATAAACAGCCCCCGTGCTCCACCCCAGAGGGCATGTGCAGGGTGGGTGGTGCTGGCACATTCTTACCGTGTAGGTATCAGGTTCCTCCAGCTCCTGTGCAAGTGCCGTGCCCACCAGCACTGCCAGCAGCAGGCAGGAGACGGGCCACATGGTCCTGCCAGGGGTAAGGCAGGGGTTAGTGTCACCCGCCCACAGTCCTGCCAGTGCCCCGCAGACTGGACCAACAACCCCCAGACAGGTAATCAGAGACCCCTCTCAATTGGATCTGACCAATGGTCTGGTATTCCCACTATGTGTCATTGCCTCTGTACTGCTGAGAATGAAGGCAAGTCCCCTTGGGCCTTGGGGACAGGGATCCTGTCCCTGCAGATGCCATGGGGCTGAGCGCACCCAACAGTGCCCTGAGAACATATGGAACATGGATCCCCCTCCCTGAAAACTGAGGCTTCCCCCGCCATCCCCAGTCTCCCAACGCCCAGTGGATTCAAAGCCAAAGAGTTTGGTGGGGACACTTTGGCTCAGAGCATCCAGACCACCCCCATTCCTGTCCCCACTTGAAGTCCATCCAGCCCCATTTGGAGAGTGATGAAGGAGGAGTGGGGACCAACCCTGAATGGCAGCCCCTCCCCATACACTGCATCTTGCCCTTCCCACTGGGGCTCCCCCCACACCCCAATGGCAGAGATCCTTGGATTTCTGGATCCCTTGGAGCAGTGGTCCCCAACCTTTTTCGTCTGGCTCCCGCCAGATGATGAGCCACGGAGGACCGTGGCGACGGACGAGCATCCGCCGAAATGCCACCGACAAGCGGCGTCATCCAGAGGCGTCGCTGCTGAAATGCCACTGAAATTCGGCAGCATTTCGGCGGATGCTTGTCCGCCGGCCAGTATGCGGGCGCATTTAGATGCCATGGTGCCCGCGGGCACTGCATTGGGGACCCCTGCCTTAGAGGTTTCATAGCTGGGTTCAAAGTGAGGGCATGTCACGAGTTGGAGGGTCTCAGCATTGAGTCCCCATTATAATCCAGCCAAACAGGCATTACCAGACTAGGCCTCAATGACTGGGATGGCAGGGGGACCACAGGTCTGGAATGAGGGGGACATCAGCTGGCAGTGGGTGGGGGGGAGGGAGCCCAGGGCTGGGAGGGCAGGGGACTATGGGTCTGGATTCAGCGGCACTATCCAACAGAGGCTAAGGGAGTCTATCAACTCCTCTCCTGAGGCAGGAACTCTGGTCAAGTCCAGGCTAATTATAGCCTCTCCCTGGCTATGAATAGCCACCCACCCACCTCCCAGACCTTCTGGAACCCAAAGCCTCATGGCCAACCCAATCTGTGGGAGGAGGGGACCCCAGAGCAGTCATCAGCAA
Source organism: Malaclemys terrapin pileata (assembly GCF_027887155.1). Classification (NCBI taxonomy): domain Eukaryota; kingdom Metazoa; phylum Chordata; order Testudines; family Emydidae; genus Malaclemys; species Malaclemys terrapin. Next base: position 29,812,368 of record NC_071511.1, on the reverse strand, counting down.
ATCAGAGCAGTGGGGAGCTGGGACATCCCAAGGCTGGGCAGGAACACTGTAGCGTGGTGGGGGACAGGGTGTTAGCAGTGGGATCAGGGGGAGGGGGCATACTTAGGGGATTGAGGGGAGCAAAGTGGTACGCAGCAGAAAGTATGTGTGGATGGTTCCAATGCACAGCCTGGCAGGAGCCTTCTCACTGACCCAGCAGTGTTAATATTTATGTCTGGCCAGGTCTATAATTAGCCTCCGGGGCCTGGAGCCCTGTGGCCTCTCCCAGCCAGCCAGAGCACATGTAAGGGAACATGGGTGTGCCCTAGAGGAGTGTACAAAATGACACCTCCCCCACCCACAGCCGCTCTAGACTCTGCTCTCCGGCTGTTGCCCCAAGGCCTGGTATTGCAGGGAAGGGAGGGGGCAGAATGGAGGTGCCCTGCTGGGCTCTTCCTACTCTCCTCTCCCTTACCCCAAAACTCTGTCCTGCTACTGGAAGAAGGTGGGTGAGAGAAGAGCCCTGCCTGTCTCCTGCACAAGCTCTGATTGGCTGCTCTTCCCCAGGAGACGGAGCATTGGGGAGGACAGCCAATCAGAGGGGGATCCCCAAAGGGCAGGATCTCCTGAGACTTCTCTCCAGAGGGGCTTTTCTGAGAGAAAAGGTGGTGGGCTGGGGATCAGAGAGAGACCCTGACAGCAAGGAAGGCAGGCTGGGGAGGATGGCCTGGGAGGGATCCCAGCAGTGCAGGAGGCAGGCAGTGTAGGGAGTGCAGGCTGGGGGGGGGAGATCCCAGCCATGGGGGGGGGGGCAGGAGGTGAGCAGTGTAGGGAGCGCAGGCTGGGATCCCAGCAGTAGAGGAGATGCACTGGGAGGGATCCCAGCAGTGGGGGAGGTGGGGTGTGTGGAGAACATGGTATGGGGGGAGGGGAATTGGGGAAGGATCCCAGCTGTGGGAGGCAGATGGTGTGGGGAGTGCAGGGTGGGGGAGGGATCCTGACAGCAGGATCCCTGGCAGGAAGCGAGGTGGGCACCATGGGGAATGTAGGCCAGGGCACAGATCAGAGAGGGATCCCAGCCATGGGGGAGGCAGGCAGTATGGGGATCACAGGGCAGGGAAGGGATCATGGCAGCAAAGGAGGTGAGGGCCATGGGGAAATTTAGGCTGAGGCAGGGATCAGACAAGCAAGGGAAACAGGAGTCGTGGGGAGTGCTGGCTGGGGGTGGAGGGAGAATTGGGGGAAAATCTCATCAGTGGGGAGACAGGTGGTGTGGGGAGCAGGGGCTGGGGGAGGGGAATTGGGGAAGGATCCTAACAGTGGAAGGGCAAATGGTGTGGGGAGCATAAGGGGGGGAAGGGATCAGGGAAGGAGAGGGGGGGGAGAATCAGGCAGCATAGGGTTCGGCCAGGTGGGGGACAGGCAGTTAGGGGGTGAGGCGGAGGAACGGGGGCAGTCTAAACTTTGGTCCAGCCAAAAATCTTAATTCCCCCCCCCAATCTCTGAGCTGGCTCCGTTAGGGCTACTCTCCCCCCCCCCCTTTGGGGTCAGTGGGTCACAAATGGCTTATCTGGGCCTTAGGGAGGGGTCTGACCTGGCGGGGTCCCTCTGACCCTGCACCGATCCCAGCACGTCCGGTTAGGATCCCCCCAATCGCGGTGCTGGTGCCACGGATACAAAGAGGGATTCCAGGAGTTTGGGGCGCAGGGCGGCCCTGGGTGTTTTCCTGCTTTTAAAGATAACGCCACCCGGGATCCCCACCCCCGCAGGGCTCGACCCATACACGGCCCGGTCCGCTCCGGGGGGATCCCCGCACTGACCCCTGCACGGCTCCGGCCCTACTTACCGTCCGGGATCGGCCCCCCGCCCCCGTGCTCAGGCCGGGGGGGTCCGGTCTGCGCCCCCCGGGCAGGACGGTCTGGCCCGATCCCCCACGGCCGGGCGGGCGCACACGGAGCGGGCGCTGGCGGCCGAGGCTCTCTGGGAGAGACGCGCTGGCTCCCCCCGGCCCCCCTGCCCCGAATTCCTGGCCCCGAGCCAGCGGGACCCGCCCCGCACCTGGATCCACTTACAGCCGGCGCCGCGCGCCCCGGGCCGGCCAGCTGCGAGACCGCGCCCCCTGCAGCCCCTGCGCCCCCCCATCACCTCCACCCCCGCCCTTATGCAGCCTCTGCCCCAGCCCCCCACCGCTCCAGCCCATCACCTCCACCCCTATACAGCCCCTGCCCCAGCCCCCCACCGCTTTGCCCCATCACCTCCTGCTCCAGCCGCTCCAGCCCCACCCCATCATCTCCTGCCTCAGTCCCCCATCACTCCACCCCTGCCCCCTGCAGCCCCCGCCCCGGCCGCTCCAGCCCCCCACCCCACCCCCTCCTGCCCCAGCCCCCCACTGCTCCACCTCCTGCCCCAGCCCCGTCACCCCCTGCCACTCCACCTCATCACCTCCTGCCCCATCCGCTCCAGCCCCATCACCCCTGTCCTCCCCACAGCCCCGCTCCACCCTCCTGCCCCCAAGACGCTCAGCCCCCAACCATTCCACCCTCACCCCCATCAACCCTAGACTCCTCTGCCCCAGTACTGTTCTCTTTTGCTGGCCCCAGACACTCACCCACCCATCAACACCCTGGCCCCCAGTCTCCCTCCACTCCCCCCTCCACACACCCCTGCCTCTCCCTGGAAACCCCTGCCTCCACACCCTCTCTGCCACCTCCTGCCCACCCCCATGGAACCCCCACCACTCATCTCCACCTCTGTCCTCCCTTCCCATCCATCTCCACCCCATCCCAGGGAGTGGGGACTGTTAATCCCAAGGCACATTTGCCCCTCTCAAAACACACCCTCCCCGCACATGCCCCATCTCAGCAGGGGATGGGGGTTCTGTGTCTGTGCATTTATCCCCTGGCCACTCAGCGGCACCCCCGAGAGGGGTAAGGCCCTGTGTGCCATCCTGCTCCCCAGCCGGTGACCTTTGCTGACTTACACAAGTGGCTAGTGAGTTCCTGGGGGGGGGGGGGAGAAAAGAGCCCAGAGCCCCCCACAAAGGTGTGGACACCCTGATAGCCTTCCCCAGTGTTAAAGCTGGACATGGTCCAAGGAGAAATGCAGCATTGTTTTTAACCCTGAGGTTAATTAACCCTGGGACCAAACAGCCCAGGGTCTCCAGCTCCAGCCTGGCTACCTTCGGGAAGATGCTTCAGTCCAGCACCCGTGCCTAGGCTCAGCACCGGGGGTGAGGGGATGACATTCTCCGGCCTGGGCCCCCAGACTAGCTGGTCTCATGGTCCCTTCTGGCCTGAAGATCTATGGATCCGTGTTGGATACACGCACACCAGGGTGGATCCCAGGCATGAGACTGTGACTTCCCCCCGCTGGAACTTCAAACCTGTTCTGGAGGGTCTTGGCTCACAGCCCTCCCCCTGCCCTAACCCCTCAGACTCCCCTCCCCTCCCAGAGCTGGGAACAGAACCTAGAGTCCTGGCTCCCAGCCCCCCCTGCTCTAACCACTAGACCCCCTCCCCGAGTTGGGCTAGAACCCCGGAGTTCTACGCGGAGCTCTGGGAGCTGGGGCGGGGCAGCAGTATGGTATGATTCCCCCAGGGCCTCACTCAGGAATGGGGAGGCACAGACAGAGCAGCCCCCTGGGGAAGGGATTAGCTGCACGGACGCTCCGGTTTTCTGTCTGAGCTGGCACTGGGCCCCTGTGCAGGGTCGTCTGGAGAACAGAGACATGTGACGTGGGGAGGGGGAATGGGAATCAGGACTCCTGGGTTCTATCCCAAACAAACTTCCACCAACATGTATCCCTTGCCCCCAGAGTGCTCACTCAAGACTTTGGCCCTTCATTTCCTATTTACATTTTAGAGTAAATTATGGTAAATAGAATCAATGACACAGCTGTGGCCCTCAATCCTGGCCCATAGCCCCCTGCTAGCCCAGCCCTAGCCCCACCCCTCACCCTCCCAGTTCTGCCAGCACTCCTCAATCCTGGCTCACAGCCCCCTGCTAGCCCACTCCTGGGATCCCCACGAGCTGTATGCAGGGATGTAGCAGTGTGTGGGGTGAAATCTCATTAGGTTTGTTCAGCTCCGGGGTCTGTGTTTCTCCCAAAGCCATGCATAGATCTGAGGGAGCCCCCCCACATCTGGCAGTTTCCCCATAGCATGGGTCACCTCAAAGATGAGTCCTGGAAGGAGCTGAATTGTGACCATGGGGAGGCAGCAACTCCTGGAAACGGCTCCGCCACAGCCGCCCACGCACGGGGAAGGGAAAACCGGGCTGGCACTGTAGCTCCAATCCAGGGGGTGTTGATGGTGGGGATATCAACCGGGCCCGTGGCTCCGATTGGGGATGGGCTGGGGATACCAGGCCGAGCCCATGACTCCGATCCAGGGGCAGGGTGGGGATGCCAGGCTGGGCCCTGGTTCTGATCCACAGAGTGTCGGTAGTAGCGATACTGGGTTGGCCCCATGGCTCCGATTGGGGGCTGGTGGCAATGGGGATACCGGGCCAGGCCTGTGCTTTGAACGAAATCCAAACAAAAACTCAAATCCAACAATTGGCTCTTCCATTTATTTTCCAAAATGAGCTAAAACTCCGAAGATGGAGAGAGGGAATCTTGGGGGAGGCAGCGCCCGGCCCTGGGGAAGTGGCAGGGGAAGGGGCCTTCACATCAGGGCTCCCAAGATGCAGCCCAGGTAAACAGAACCAGGGCAGAGGGATCTGGCAGAAGGATCAGTGGCAGAGCAGGGCATTTAAAACATTCAAGGCTCCCCCTGCTTGTCAGTCGTGGTACATCTTAAGCAAGCAGGATTTGATGGTGCTCATGTACCGATCCCAGAGAGCCTGGTGCCTGCGGGTAAAGAACTGGGATGTCAGACAATAGCACTGAGACGCGTCCACCTCTGAGGTGGGGCATGGAGGCTGTTTATGCAGGGACCCCTCGCCTGGAGTGGAGATGCAGCTGCTCTGGGGTGGGGTATGGGGCTACATATAAGGGGTTCTGTCACCTGGTGCTGAGATGCAGCCTTCTCCGGAGTGGGGAGCAGAAGCTGTTTATGAAGGGATCCCTCGCTTGGTGCTCAGATGCAGCTGGCTCTGGGGTGGGGCTTCTGGTTAACAGCTGCCATTAACGCTACCCTCGAGTTTAAGACAGGAAGAGTCTGTGTGCAGTGATTTTGGTGGTGGTGGCCCCCACGTCCCTGGTGGGCGGCACTTACCGGAAGGCGTCCAAGTTGTGAGCGGATGTCGTGTACTGCGTCAGGAAGAGACGGACGTCGTTCAAGGTCCACTTATCTGACTTGCAGGGCTCAATGAACTGGGGAGAAAGGGGAAAAGGAGTCAGACAGCCTGCATCCTGGGGGCAACACCCCACAACCTCAATCTCACCCTCACCCCCTGCTTGCTGGGAATTGGGACTGGCTGGCTCAGGGGGTTGGGGAAATGGGACCTGGGGCATTTCCCCTCTAGGTGCCTCTCCAAGTCTATAATTCCCCATGTGGGGTGAGCTGATGGGTCTCAGCCCAGTTCCCAACGGGCCAGAGCCCCCAGTATAGTCCCCCTCCCCGTCCTGGGCACTAACCAACTTCCTGCCCCCACCAGCATGGAAGCTGGGGGGTGATCAGGCCATGAAGGTCAAATCTCCCTCTTCCTAGGCATGAAAGGCAGCATGTGTTCTGGGGGCTGGCTTCGGGGGTGCCCAGGAGTGCCATGCTACCCCCAATTCACCCACAGACATTAAATCCTGGCGGTGGAGAATCTGAGAAGTCTATGTGTGTGTGTGGGGGGAGAAGGGGTTGGTATATATGGGGCAGTGTATGGGGGTATGTCCACCAGTCAGTGAAGCCTCCTGTGTCTGGGTGCGGGGGGCCATGACCGCGGGGGGGAGGAGGGAATGGGATGGGTGGGGAATGCGTGCAGGGTGCATGCGAGGTGGTACCTTTTCCACTAGGTCGATGAAGAAGTCACGCACGTCCTTGGTGTGGATCAGCTTAGAGGCCATATTGACCAGTGCCCGTGACAGGTTCTGTGGGGCCCAGACAGGTCACCAGAGAGTCACGAGGGCCCTCACGCCTCACAGATCTGCGCAGTTACAAACCGCTCTCCCCTGCCCCCCAATTCACACACAGGGGAAGGGACTCACCAGGGTCGCTCAGTGAGTTGGTGACTGAGCAGGGGAGAGAACCCAGGAATCCTGCCTCCCAGTTCCAAGCTGGGAGAGGGGTAGGGGCAGAGGGTGGAGCTGGGGACACCCGAAAAGGAGAGGAGGATGGATCTGAGGGGAGGGTGTCCATGGCCCCAGTGCCCCCAGGCATTGTGAGGCCAGGCAGCCTGACTCAGAATCCCCCTCTGGTGGATGCCTCAGGCATGGCAGGTGCAGATGGAGGTGGGGGGTTCAGGGGGTCCAGAGCAGGAGGCTGTGGCACCAGGCAAGCCAGGCCATGGGCTCCAGCTCTTCACTGGCACACGGGGGACCCATGTGATCAGGTAACGCAGAGGAAATGCATTGATAGGTGTTGCCAACGGGGGGCACCACTCAGAAGCCTGGCCACTGAAGGGGGCTTCTTGAACCAGGCAGGGGGAATCCTCCCTCCACATTCCCATTACTCCCTCCTTGTGCTCCACCCCTGGCCCCAGGACACACCTTGAAGTTGGCCTCCATCTCGTTGTACACCGAGATCTTCCCGCGCAGTGACGTGCACACCAGGCTGCAGGGGGACAGAGAGGTCAGGGGCCCGCTGCCAGCTCTCCCCAGGCCTGGGGCCAAGAAACGGCATCACATATGGACAGAACAGACACCCCCAAAAATGCTACTTCTCCCAGCTCCACCACATGCACTACAACACAGACCACATGGAGAAGAGAACCCAGGAGTCCTGGCTCCCAGCCCCGCCCACATCAGGTCTGTACCTCTTATGCAGATCCAGCAGATCCTTATCCGCGATCAGCACCTTGAGCTCCTTGAGTTCCTGCAGGAATTCCTTATCCAGATCCACGTCCATGTCGTCCACATTGGAGTCTGGGTGGGAACAGGTGGACAACGGGAGAAGGCTTTGGGGTGGGGAGGAGCTGTTTCTACAGGGATCCGTAACCCAGCACTGATTTGTAGCCACCTCTGGGCTGGGGCGTGGGGGCTGGTTACACAGAGGCGGGAATAAGTCTGGGACCACAGGGGGTAGCTCCCCGTTCTAGGGGAAGTCCAGCTGATGCATTCCCCACAGCACAACCCCGCAGAACCAGGCTGAGCTACGTATGATGTTGCCTCCCCTCCGCCACGCCCATAGAGTAAGTTGACATTGCAGGTCCCCATAGCACCATGGGGTGTTTTTGAATGATTGTGCCAGGAGCTGTCCAGGCACAGCTCTTTAGGGGCTACGATTTGCCCCATCTCCTCCCAAGCCGGGGGTCCCCAGTCTCACCCACGGCTCCCAGTGTCCAGTTCTGGATCATCTGCTCTGCGCAGTAAGCGAAATCCTCAAAGGTCAGGAACTGTAGCTTCTTCTTGCCCGTCTCGAAGCGGCTGTTTGCGAAGAAGACGATGGCAGCATAGTCCCTGGGGGTGAGGTAGGGGAGGGTGCCGTACACTGAATCAGAAAATTCCTCTGTCCCTCCCTCCCGCCCCACTCTCTGCAGCATGGCATCGGGGCCAGCACTGACTGCCAGGCGAGTGCACCCCCTAGTGTTCCCCTTGGAGGTCGCCCATCCAAGCACTGACCCAGATCTGAAAGGATGGCTTAGAGCAGCTCAGGTCTGTGCTGAGCAGGCCCAGCTGACGGTCCAAGGGTTGCAGGCTCGAGCCCAGGATTCCAGATCCTGGAGTCATGTGATCGTTTCTGCTTGAGCATGCAGAGAGCCTGAGCTGATTGCTTAGAGGGAGCTGCCCCAGGACCCCCGGCATCCTAAGGAGATGTTAATTTCCAGCCTCACTGCTCCAGGGAGCCTTAGCCCAGCAGAGGGCTCTGTGTAGTGTAGGAGGGGTTAAGCCAACCCAGCAGAGACACTCTAGGGGCAGAGCTACATCATGGTGTGCCCCACTGGTACCCCCCGACCTGTTACCTGGCTAGCCGGTCTGAGAGCAGGAAGTGCTGCTGGATGTTCTCCACCAGGGACCCCCGCATCTCCTCCACCACCTTAAACACCCGCTTGAAGTTGTCAAACTGAGGAGGACACCAGTGGGGCGGGGGAGGGAGAGAGAGTCAGAGCCCTAGAGGGGAAGGGCCCCGTATCCCATTCCCCCCACCCTGAGCCAGCCAGCCCCCACCCTGGGGCCTGATGGGAGACACCGCCCCAGAGGATCCTGGGAATCCCCCTGGCCAGGGTCCAGATAGGTGTCATGGTGTAGGAGGCTCATGGGAATCCCCAGCCTGTGTCCTGATGCCCCAGAGACTCATGGGAGTCCCTAGCCCATGTTCCGACAGGCTGCTGCCCCAGGGGCTCATGGGAGCTGCCGGCTCAGGGCCTGAGGGTAGCTGCTGTCCTACAGGCTCATGGGAACCCCTGGCCTGTGACCTGATAGGGGCCACTGTCTGAGAGACTCATAGAGCTGCCAGCTTGGGTCTAATGGTAATTGCTGCCCCAGAGGCTCATGGGAGCCCCAGGCTGAGCCATACCTGGCGCCGGCAGCTCTTGAGGGTGATGCTTGTCTTGGTGCTGACGTCATCTAGGTCCTTCTTGGTGCCCTTGGAGAGCTTCTTGCCCAGCACCTCACGCACGAAGGCCTCGTCGAAGGCATAGTACCTGCCGCCGCAGGAGTGGGAGACAGAGGGCACCTCAGACACCCGTACCCCACACACCTCAGCTGCCCCCTCTCTGCTCCACTTGTGCTTCAGACACCCCTGTGCCCCCAGAGCCTCAGACTCCCCCAGTGGGACCTCAGACACACACCCACCACCCAAACTTGGTCCAGCTTCCCCTCCCCCATTCAGCCATGGGCTGGGCTTCTGCCCCCCCCCCACTTGGGCCCAGCTTTTCCCCCCAGCCTCAGGCCCAGTTTCCTCCTCCCTTCCTTCCCCCCAGCCTTGGGCCAAACTTCCCCAACCTCCCCCTTCCCTCCTGGCCTTGCCCCCGTCACTTCCCCACCCAGCCTCCTGGCCTCCGTCTGGCCTCCCTCCAGCCTTGGGTCCAACCCCCTCCTCTCCCAGCCCCATACCCCCCACCTTTCAATGAGCATGGCCTGGCGGGAGGGGGGGATCTGAAAGTGTAGCTGATGGATGAGCTTGGAGGGGGTGTGCAGCAGGCGCTCCAGCATGTGGAAGGTGCGGTAATGATCCATGGTGTCGCTCTGCAGCACGTCCACCGTGGCCCCCGTCTGCTCCAGGATCCCGCTGCGCAGCCGCAGGCTCACCGCATCACTCACTGGGAGGGGTAAGGGGCTGAGGTCAGCAGGGTCAACCCCCCACCACATCACTCACTGGGAGGGGTAAGGGGCTCAGAAGTCAGATCAATGCGTGGAGGGGGGCAGGGCAAGACTTCATCTATCACCACCCGCTATCGGGGGACAGGGTCAATGGGACAACCATCCTATTTCCCTCCTTGCATTAGCAAAGCAACAGGGTAAACTGAGGCACAGATGGGTTGTTGGGGAGGGAAACACTCACCCAGAGTTACTCTTCTCTCAGAGCTGGGGGTAGAGTCCTGGAGTCCTGACCTCCAGTCACCCATTGCTCTAGCCCACTTAGACCCTAATTCCCCCCACAGGCCGGGGCAGAATCCTGGCATCCAGCCCCCCAACCCCCATACCTGAGTACCCATCCAGCCAGAGCTGGTACACCTCCTCATCTATCAGCGTGGTGTTCCCCACGAAGATGTCCAAGTCATTGGTCATGACCCACGGCACCAATTCAGCCTGGCCAAGGCTCCAGGAGCTGGACCCAAACTCCCAGCTGCACCCTGCTGGCCTCCGGAGAAGAGACAGGGAGCCTGTGGGGAGAGAAGGGGGCAAAGTGGGGTGGGTCTAGTAGAGCAGGGGGACAGTCGCACCATGGGGACCACCCCTGACACAGTAACTGAGAGCCAGAGAGTCCTGCCTGTAGTCCCCCTGCTCTACTAGACCCACTCCCCTCCCAGAGCTGAGAGAGAACCCAGGAGTCCTGACTCCCACCCCCACTCCACTTTAACTACTAGACCCACTCCACTACTAGAGCTGGGGATGAACCCCAGAGTCATGGCACCCAGCCCCACTCTGCGTTAATCACTAGACCCCACTCCCCTCCCAGAGCTGGGACAGAACCCAGGCGTCCTGGCACCCAGCCCCACCCTGCTCTAACCACTAGACCCCACTCCCATGCCAGGGCAGGGGACAGAACCCAGGAGTCCTGGCTCCCAGCTCCCCCCACCCCCAGCACAAAGACGAACCTGCGGAGGTGTCCCCCGATTGACACTTTCCATATGACCCCGGAGCTGTTTGCTTCCAGGTCGCAGCAGCAGCATGGCTGCACGCGTCACCCTGCACGGGGCGGAGCCATCTGGGTGTGAGCAACACGGAGCCAGGACGCCTGGGTTCTGTCCCTAGCTCTGGAAGGGATGGGCAGACGCCGATCTGGATCTGCCGCTACTCCAGCCTGTGATTTAACATGGGTTAGGGGAACTGCGGAAGGTCCCGGCGCGCCCCTCTGCAGGCTGCATCTGGTGTCCCTGGGGTCTCCTTTGTCCTCTGCAGTTACAGGGAGGATTTCGGGGGAGCTTTCTCCCCTCTGAGGCTGTGAAGAGGGCAGACTCCCCGGCTTTCTCTTTAGCAGCTCAATTGCAGCCAGTTTTCCCTCTGTTTCTAGAGCGATCCCTCGCTGGGAGCTGAGATGCAGCCACGTGGGATGAGGCCTGGGGGCTGTTTATGTAAGAATCCCTTGCACTGTGCTGGGGGCATTAGGGTCAGCCCTGAATCCGAGGGAGAACGCCCCCGCCGCCCCCATTCTCTGCAGAGCTGGATTCTCCTAGTCTCCTAGACCAGCCCTGGTCTTGCCCAGTTGGAGGTCTCTTGGGGAGAGGGCATTCTGTAACCCCGAATGGGGTGCGCTGGGGTCTCCCATTCCCAGCCTCTCGTCCCACCTCTCCCTTTCCTGCCTTGTGCCCATGTTCCAGCTTCCCTTCCCTCCCCCCGCCCAAGTCCCAGCGGGAACACAAAGGCCCTTTGTTCCCAACAGTCTCGGCATTGCAGGAATCTGGATCTATCTGCCAACCATGGCCCATCTACTCCCCAACCCCTGCTCCCTGCTAGGGAATGACCTCTGGATTCCGGGGTTCAAGCCCCACTTCCTGCTAGAGATTCCCCCCCTCCTGATATTGAACCCCCAGCCCTCTCCCTGCTAGGAATCATGCTCCGGACTCCTGGGTTCCACCCCCCAACCTCCTCCCTGCTAGAAAACGCCCCCCAGATGCCTAGATTCAACTCCCACCCAGAACTCCTCCCTGCTAGAGAACATCCTCCCCCAGAGACCTGGGTTCAAAGCCCCTTTGCTCCTTGCCCTCTACCTTTTCCCTTAGCCCCTTCCCAGACAGCAGCCCCCTTCCTGGCGTCCCTGTGTGTGTGTGTGTGTGGGGGGGGGGGTTGTTAGCACCCCTCTCCCTACCCAGGCCTGCGTGGGGCCCGAATGGTTAACAGCACTTCCTTCCTCCCCCCACCCCGTATCTCCTTTTCCATTGTAGCCCAACATCCTTCCTGTCTCTGGGACAGGATTCCTGGCAGCCCCTCCCCGCCTGTTCAGAACAGAGTGTGTGTGAGTGGGGGGGGGGGGGGGGAGCACAGCTGGGCGATGGGAGAAGTGGCTGGGGTGGGCTCAGTAAGAAGCAGTCAGAGCAGGCCCCAATATGGGAGGGGTGCTATAGGGAGTGGGGCAGGCGCTTGGTGGGGGGCAGTGGCCCAGGGGAGTGGCTGCTGGCCCCAGTGCAGTGCTGTGTTGCAAGGAAGGGGTAAGGGGCGCTTTCCCCTGTAGGACTCCATCAATTCCCTCCCCCAGCCATACCAGATGCAGCTCAGGGAGGGCCTCAGGTCACTGGTTTATGACCCGAATGTCACAGGTGCACACTGGTCACAGACAGGCTGTACTCCCCCAGCTCACTCAGCCCCCCGATACATCCGTGGGGGAGACCTGCCCTCCCACTGAACACCTGCCCCCACCTCCTTCCTACACACCCAGCACCCCTCGCCTCGCCTCGTCCCCAGCCCTTCCTCCCCTTTACCCACCTAACCTGCCCTAGCCCTTCGCTCCTGCCATGCACTAGTCCCCCCGCCCTCCTTCCCCTTCCCTTCCCCCCCAAACCCGAGTTCCCCGCGTCCCCGTCGCCATCACAGGCACCTGTCACGCCCCCCTCCCGCCTTTGCCCCCACCCGATCTAGACCCCCAGCCTGGCCCGAGCGGCCCACTCTAGCCACCCCTCCCCCCGCCTGTCATCTCCCCCCACCCGTCGTAGCCTCCCCCCGCCCCAGAGCCAGCCCGCCCGCCGGCCGGGCTGGGGGATGCGGTGCCGCTGCTGGCATTTGTGCCGTTCGCATTGTTATTCCCACGTCACGGCTTCCTCCCCCCTCCCCATTCCTCCATCCTCCCCCCTCTCCAGCATCGCTCCGAGCCGCAGCCCCGCTACCCACCCCCCGCCCCGGCGGGTCCCCGCCGCAGGATGCGCCGGCTGCACTGAGCCCCGGCAGACACCAGCACCGCGGGGGCGCGCACCCTCTGCCGGGATCCCCCGCCCCGGGAAGGGGGGAACCATCCTCCTCTCCCTCCGCCGGGCTCAGCCCCTGCAGCCCGGACCCCCCTGAGCCGCGCGCCGCTGGAAGGGGGCAGCTGGCTGTGCTGGGGACTGTGCGTCTTGGAGACGGGGGTCGCGCGCCCCCCCTCCAAAAGCCGAGAATCGTCCTCGAAGGTGGTTCGTGCGCGACAAAGAAGAGGATCGTGCGGTTCCAAGCAGCCAAAGTGCGTGGTTGGGAGGGAGCCTGCGCCCCAAAAGAGGCGATTCCGCGGCCCAATGGGGCCCGTGCGCCCCGAACGACCTCAGGTCGCTGGGTAGGGCCCGTGCGCCCTAACCGAAGAAGAAGGGGAGTTCCGTGCGCCCCGAAGGTGCCAAGGTCGGTGGCTGGGGGGCCCGGGGGCCCCGAAGAAGGGGGGCTCTGTGCGCCCCGAAGGAACCAAGGCCTGTGGCTAGGGGGGCCCGTGCGCCCCGGAGGAGCAGGGGCCTGCGCCAGGGGAAGCTGCGGGCGGGAGGAGGCGGGGTGGCGGCGCTGGAAGGGGCGGGGGAGCAGGAACCACCTTGCGGCAGCGCGATGGGCAGCGAGGCCGGCGAGCCGGCGGCCAGCCGGGCCCTGGCCCAGCTGAGCGACTCGGAGCTGGGCGGCTACAGCAAGGAGGAGCTGGTGCGGCGGCTGCGGCAGGAGGAGGCGGAGAAGCTGGCGGCGCTGGTGCAGCGGGGGCGGCTGATCCAGGGCGTCAATCGGCAGCTGCAGGAGCATCTGCGGGAGATCCGCGAGCTGAAGCAGGTGAACGAGCGCCTGGCGGCCGAGAACCGCGAGCTCCGCGACCTCTGCTGCTTCCTGGACGACGACCGGCTGAAGGCCAAGCGGCTGGCCCGGGACTGGCAGCTGTTCGGGCAGCAGGCGGCCCGGGTGCTGCGGGACGAGCTGGCCTCCTGCCTGCACAAGCTAGCCGGGCTGGAGGGGCTGCAGGAGCGCCTGGCCGCCGATAACCTGGAGCTCAAGGCGCTCTGCCTGGCGCTGGAGGAGGAATGCGCCGCCCGCGCCGACAACAGCCCCGTCGGCTCCTCGGAGCTCAGCCTGCCCTGCGGGCCCCGGGACCTGGGCGATGGTAGCTCCAGCACCGGCAGCGTGGGCAGCCCGGACCAGCTGCACCTGGCCTGCTCGCCCGAGGACTAGAGACTCCCCCGGGGGGCCGGGACCCACCCGGACTAGAGACCTCCCCAGGGGCCTGCCCCCCAGGACTGTACTCTCGCAAGGGGCCAGGAGCCCCCCCTCAAGGGAGCTGCTCCCAGTGACTTCACCCAACCGCCCCCACCAGAAGGACTGGAGAGCAGAGGATTCCCCCCTCGCGCAGGCTGTGGCAGGGGTCTCTCCCCTGGGATCTGGGGAAGGGGTGCTGCAGAGGATGGGGGGGGTTCACCTCCGTGAAGATCCCAGTGCAGACTTTGGGGGTTAGGGAATGGAGCTGGTTACTGGGGGGAAGGTCAAAAATGCATTTTGGGTGCAATCCCCCCCCCCCCCCAAGCAGCGTCTCTCTGGCTTCTTCAGCAACCCCTCTCCCCCCAGGTGCTAACTCCAACCCCGCGATGTAGTGAGAGCAGTTTGACTCCGGGGACGGGGAGATTAGGGCAAACCCTCCCCCAAAAGAAGTAAAAATAAAAAATGTTTTAAAATTGCTACTTTGGGCAGAGTCCGTGTCTCCTGATTGGTGATTTCCTGCTTCTCTGAGCCCGGAACGTTGGGTCCTACACGGTATGGCCCCAGTGTGATGAGAGAGGGGAGAAAGAGCTTATTGTAATTTTCTTTCCGGGACTCTAATTGTTCCAGTTCCTACATATCCTGAGTCGGTTCAGTTTAGATTACAGGATTTGTTGAGTTTGCAATGTCCTATTTTCTCTATTTTGGGAATGTCACAGTTCCTTGCTATCTAGATTTCAGCTCCAAGTGTCCGAGTTCCCGATTTGCAACAGTAAAGAAAAAAGTTTCAGTGAAACACCAGTTCAGCTGTAGAAAGGATGGGGGGGGGGGAGCGGGGAGAGACAAGCTTAACCTCTATGTTCTTAGGGTGGTTTATATCCACTCACCATGGCCTAGGCCCATAGAAATGTCCAGTGCCTGCAGGGGATACAGGGTTGGGAGCCGTGGGAAAGCGAAGGAGGGATGTGGAGATACCAGGGGGCTGTGGGTTAGGACTGAGGGGCCCGGGCAGGGCTGTGGAAGAGCCCAGGGTTGAGATAGCAGGGGCTGTGTTCAAAGGGGACAGGCTGTAGGTGGCTGGATACTGGATAGCCCAGGCTCCATGAAGTAACTAGTTCCCCATGTCTTGCTCAGAACAGGGATGGGTCCCGCCGTCCCTTCCTGCCCAGCCACATCTCAGAGACAAAGGGCTGCCAGGCCAAGCCAGGAAGCAGATGTCCGGATCCTGAGGCCATGATAAGTAAGAGCGGACAGCAGCGATCCAGCTCTCTCTCCCCAGCTCTACAAAACCCAGGAGCCTCCAGGCTGGGAGGATCTGGGGAGGGGGCTGTTCCCCAACCCACCAGCCAGGAGCACAGTAGGAAGCCAGGGCGGCTACTTGGCATGCAGAAACTTTGCCTATGGAGACATGGTAACTAGACACAAAGCACTGGGCTGCAAGCAGTGGGGTAGGGGGCGCTCTCCCCTCGCAGTCAGTTCTGACACCAATGCTCCAGCGAGGCAGTAGGGGGCACTGTGCTGCAGAGAATGGGGGGCTCAGTAGAGGGCATTCTGGCCTCACAGTCAGCGCTGACTCCAGCGCCCCACCCCTCACTAGGGGGCACTGTGCTGCATGGAGGGGGTTGGGGGGTTTCAAGTTCCCAACAGACACAGGCCCAGGCTGTAGCAGCTATGCCTGCTGCCCACAGGAGGCCAGGAAGTGCCTGTTTGTGTTAGTGCCGCCTCACTGGGCCTTTGCAAGGGCTGGCAGGCAGACAATGCATCACTCCCCTACGTACCCCCCTCCCCAGCACCATGCATAATGGAGCACGGGGATGTGGTCCCCAGCCACCTGCACACCCACTAATTCTTGCTTCTGCTCCTCCACCCTGGGCTTTCATGCTGGCAAGCATTGACTCCTGGCTTGGGTGCAAGCTTAGACCTTAGCAGCCCCTAGTGGCAGCATGCGACTCATGGGGACCAAGCACACACACTGTTTTGTATCCAGCACAGTGGGGCCCCAATCCCTGCCTGGGGCCCCCAGGTGTTTCCCTGATACAAATATTATCCACCCTCCTGGCCCCAGCTCTGCCTGACTGAGCATGGAAAGTCCCTACTCAACCCTGTGTTTGTGTCAATAATGTGATAACCTTTGAACACTGCATCCAGTCCATTCCACAATGGCTGAATGTCCACAACAGGCAGAGCCAGTGCTTATTTGTGCCAGGGTTGAGCCCCGGCACCTCTGGGCATGGCACTTCCTAGCCCCAGCACCTCTGGGCTTGGCACTTCCTAGCCCCAGCACCTCTGGGCTTGGCACTTCCTAGCCCTGGCACCTCTGGGCATGGCACTTCCTAGCCCCAGCACCTCTGGGCTTGGCAGTTCATAGCCCTGGCACCTCTGTTTGCTGTATCAGGTATGAATATACAATAATTGTTTGAGCCCCTTTCATTACAAATTAAGCACTGGGCAGAGCCCTATGGATTTTGGGGGAAATCCAAAAAGCCAGAGAGGGTATCCACAGCCCCCCGCATGGGAGAGGTCGGGGGACTGTGGCATGGGGAGGAATGGAGAAGGAGTGAACAGAGCCTCTGGTGGGGGGAAGAAAGGGGATCCCGGCATTACGTGCGGGAAGAGTGCCAGGTGGCAGTGGGAGATTGGTGGGCAGACAGAGCCTGGCAGGGGGGAGATTGGAGGGAGTCCCTGAAATCGAGAACAATGGGCAGGTGGCACCCAGGGAGCTGTGGGGTGAATGGCAGGGTGCAAGGAGCCCTGCTGAATGTAATACACTTGGCTGACAGAAGCAATAAAATGTTTGAGCCCTTAGTTACTTTTATTCCCCATATGATGGAACTGGGCATTATGTCAGCATCTGACATTCCCAGGGACCCCTAGAGGTCTACCAAGGTGCTTATAGGCCTCCCATCACTGTGTCGTCAGGCCTCTTGTGGTCATTTACGTTTGTATCCTTACAGCATCCCCTGCAGTAGTGCCGTCGCTATTGCATGGGGGAAAATTGAGGCATGGAAGAGCTGAACCCAGGAGCCCTGAGTCCGAGCCCAATACACCACTTCTTGGCTAGGAAAGGCTGAACTTTAGAGATGTTATGAAGAAAGAACTGGGGAGATTTAGCCACAGCCTAGATGTGAGCACCTAGAGAGAGGTCTGAGATGAAGTTGATGCCCAGGTTAGGGGCCTGAGTGACAGGCAGAATGGGGGTGGTGTCCACAGTGACTGAGAAAGGCAGTAGGAGGGAGGGGGAGATTCTGAGCTCTGGTTTAGCCATGTTGTGTTTGAGCCGACCGACAGACAGCCACGAGGTGATGGCAGAGACAGGCAGAGATTTCAGTGTGGACAGGAGGGGATGGGTCTGGAGCAGAGAGGTAGATCTGTGAGTCAGCAGCATAGAGATGGTAGTTGAATTTGTGTTCGAGGATGAGATTATCCAGAACTAAGGGGAAGAGGGAGAAGAGAAGGGGGCCAAGGGCAGAGCCCTGTGGAACACCCACAGAAAGGAAAATCCTCCAAGGGACACACTAGGAATGATTAGAGAGGTAGGAGGAGAACCAGGAGAAGACACAGTCACCGGAGCCAAGGGAGGACAAGATTTCAGGAAGAGCATAGCTGAGTGACCCATCAGCCATCTTGGACACAAAACAGATACGGATGGACAGGGACAGAATCCAGGAGTCCTGGCTCCCAGCTCTAACCACTAAACCCCCACTCCCATCCCCCAGCCAGGGACAGAACCCAAGAGTCCTGGCTCCCAGCTCTAACCACTAAACCACACTCCTCTTCCCCAGCCAGGAACAGAACCTTGGAGGAACTAGAGATGGTGCCTGTATGAGGCAGCTACTATGAAGCTGAGAGTCCCTGTCCCCACCCCACATTGTCACAACTCACCCCTCTCCCCATGCTCAATGTGATCCCTCTGGTATCGGGGGAAAGAGAACTTCCTCTGGTGAGGGAGCACAACACCCACCCCCTCCCCCAACCAGGGACCATCCCAGCCAGCTCCTGTGACAGGTTCCCAGCAGCATTCTCTGCTGGAAACACACAGGGAGCGCAGATTTGGTATAACCAGAACCCTTCCCTACAGGCCCCCCGCACTGCATTGCATTGCACACCCTGGGGCCGGGTGGGAGAGAGAATGAGGACAGACCTTAGTTAGGTTGCTTAATGCCCGACCGGGTAGGTGCCAGGATGCCACAGTGATGGGTGTGGGAGATGCCGTGCGCAATAGATACAGCCCAACGGGGTCCCATGCTCAGCCTTTGTACAGTCTCTTCTGGGAGTGCCCCCTTTAACATGCCAGACCCTGGACTCAACTTTTTGCCAGGGTGAGCCCCGTGGCTCCACCGCTCCAGGACTGGGCCCTCAGGCTCCAGCTCCCCTGTTTCTCACTGGCACTCCCAGGGAGTTCTGATGGGTTCGGACCCCTGGCACAGACTTCTGCTCGTCAGGGAGCAATGCCATCAGGGAGGATCTGCTGTGAGATGGGGCAGGCTTTTCAGAGCAAGTTGGGGATTGTTAGTCAGCTGGAATCCAGCACCAAAGGGCCCTTAGGTGAATAGAGGGAAGGCAATACTGAATTCAGAGTCCATCACCAGCCTCACTTCCCCAGGCCTCCTGGACCCCAACTCTCTATCTGGGTCCCTGACTCTTTGTCCTGAGCAGCCGAGTCCTTAATGCTGTCCCCTGGCCAGGGCCTCCCAGAGGATTCAGGGGTCCTGGGGCAAAGCAATTTCGGGGGCCCCTTCCATAAAAAAAAAGTTGCAATACTATAGAATACTATATTCTCGTGGGGGCCCCTGCGAAGCCTGGGGCAAATTGCCCCACTTGCTCTCCCCCCCCAGGGCTGACTCTAGGTTTTTTGCCGTCCCAAGCAAAAAAATTTTTGGCTGCCCCCACCCCAGCCCTGGGCTCCCCCCCACACCCTCCTGCTGCCGAAGCCCTGGGCTCTCCCCCCCACACCTGCACCCCCTGCCGCCCCAGCCCTGGGCTCTCCCCCCACACACACACCCTGTGCTGCCCCAGCTCTGAGTTCCCCCCCACCCACACACCCCCTGCTGCCCCAGCCCTGGGCTCTGCCCCCTCCACCCACACCCCCTGCTGTCCCAGCCCTCGGCTCTCCCCCTCCCGCACCCTCCTTCCGCCCCAGCCCTGGGTCACTGGTAACTTGCTCCCAGGGTGGGTCATTCAGCAGGGATTTTGGATGTGCATAGAACAGACAGGGTTGGTTCCCATATGGTTACAGAACTGCAGTAAAGTGGAACAATTTTCAGCTTGTGTGATTGGAGGATCTCTGGATGCATATTATAAGACTGTCCTCCATAAATGTGGAAAAGTTGAGGTGCCTTTATTATTCTTTTGTTCCTCTTTGTTTCTATGGGGAATTTGCCAATGCAATATCACTGTCTTCCTTTTAAACAAATAAAAAAAAGCAATGGCTGTTGAAAATAGCAATTCCGTCCTAAAAACCACTGGGGAGCATTTCTTGCTCAATTTTACCCTACTTTTTCTACAGCAAGTTACAGTGGATCAGTATATTTGATTTGGGGGAAATGAAGTAACAGCTGCCCAAACTGAGCTTGAGCACTCCCTGAATGTTGAGGTGTTCAAATCTGGAAGGCAGGTGCTAGATTCTCTTTCTGAATATTAGCTAAATCTGGAAAGGAAAAAAGTCAATTTCTGCTTCCATGGCTCAGAAGTGGAAATCCTCCTACGTGCCTGGTTCTGTATCTAAAGCTGCCCAGGTCCAGAGCCTCCCCTCCCTTCCTTTTCATTTTAAATTCTAATGGGATCCACATATCTCCCTTGCTAGGCTTCAGATAGAGAGGGGCACTGTCCATTTAGTCCAGCCAATTCCTTCTTTGGGGGCTGTAAGGTGAAGTCACACCAGTATCCCTAATCCACTCTGGGGATGTCTTCTGAAGGGGATATCTGGGCCAAAACCTTCTACTCCTTGAGCATACTTGTTCCCCATTCACAGTGCCACCCTGCTCTAGCAGTAAGCTCTCCATTCACAGCAAGCTGCAACATGAAGTTTCAGCTACCATACTCCCTCCCCCTCCCTTTCCTGTTGATAGCAGCCAAGGGAATGCTGGGAAATATAGTTCTTTCCCTGCTCCAGGGCTGGCTCTATAGGCAGGGAGCTGACCAAGGAACTACAGCTCCCAGGGCCCCCTGTTGGTTCTCAGCTCCCAGGCTGGATCCCTGCTGGCTGCCACCCCTGCAAATGGGCTGCCCCAAGCACCTGCTTGCTTTGCTGGTGCCTAGAGCCACCCCTGGCCCCTCCCCCCGGGTGGCCCTGCCCCTGGCACCTCCTTTGACCCCAGCTGCCACCCTGCCATATTCACAAGTTCTGTGTCCTTGGCTGCTAGTTGTTGAGAGTTAATGCCCGGTCCTGGGGTTTCCTACCATCTCTCCAAGGTCCCCTATTCATACAGGACCCATTCTTGATCGGTAAAAAGCAACAGAGTGTCCTGTGGCACCTTATAGACTAACAGATGTACTGGAGCATACGTTTTTGTGGGTGAATATCCACTTCGTCAGATTAATGTGATTCTTGATCGAGCTTCCTACCTTCCTACCAACCCAGACAGGCTGAGACACCAACCCACACGTGTTATTACCCCTGCCCCAGAGGAAACATTAACCCCTTCAAAACCAGTGGGTAGTAATACACAGCAAGTGGGGAAACTGAGTCACACCTATTGTTGATAACAATTTTATCCTAATTCCCTACAGTCTTCACAGCTGCCCTTCCCAGGCCCATTTGGTACCTGGTGCCGGATTGGGTTAAAGACTGAAATAATCCCCCTGCATGGCTGCACTTATCTCAGTTCAAACCCAGCTCTGTTAGCCTGTGGATGCACCAGCACAAGCAAAACCAATGTGTGACAGAGTGGGAATTGTTTTTCATAATATTCTGTATGAATATTCTGTGTGCCTCACTTTCCCCTTTGTGGTGCTTGGTTAACGAGGTGGTGGGAAAAGGATGTTTACTTTTTGCAGAGATCCAGGTGTGACTGACACCTGGGCCCATGCCCATGGAGAATCCAAGAAGACAATGGCCACTGCAATTACCCGGACATTTGGCACCTGGCAACTAACGACCATGGATGCCCCCCCCCCCCCCTTAGGGAGCAAGCCAGGTGTGACCAGCTGGAGGACAAAGGGCTAAGGAGGAGGGCCAGGTGACAATGGTTGCCAGGAACGAGGACAAAGGACTGGGGAGGGGCTAGGTGGGGTTAAGTGTGGGTGACTGGGACTAAAGAGCGGGGGTCAAGGGGCGCTGGACAGACCCAGAAGGACTTTGCTGTAACTTTCCCTTCTCTGTGTTAACGAAGGACTTTCTAGGCTGTGTTCCAGACATCTAAGAAACCCCCTTGTTAATGACAGCGCTGGCTGAGTCACTTCCATTTAAGGAAGTCGGGGGGGGGGGTGCTGCTCCCTTTGGGTGTGTCAGTCTCCCTCAGGTATCCAGTTCAGAAGGACTCGCTGAGGGGAGATCGCGGCGTGACCCAGGGGTGCTGAAGGCTCCGAGGTTCGGCCCCAGGAGGTGGTGAAGCCAAGAGCCTGCCCTAGTGAGAGTGTGAGCCTCGGGGGCTGACACACTGAAGGGGTCCTCCCAGAGACTGCTCCAGAGCCATACGAGAGCACTGGATCTGCGCATCCGTGCCAATGTCAAGTCTATTCAAGCCAATGTGCAAGCCACACACTCCCCTTACTGGCAGGTTTAATATCACCCCAGGTTAAAAGGGGGCACAGTAAAAACCTCAGCTGCATGGGAAGCTCAATCTGGGTTCACTCCAATTGCTTTGGAAACTTGGTGCAGACCCCTGTGCCCTGTTCTATATGTTGATTATGTCCCAATGTAACTCTGGCAGGACGTGCGGCCCAATGGCTAGGCCATTCACCTGGGACTTGCAAGTCCCTGCTCTGCCACAGACGTTCTGAGCAAGTCAGCTAGGGCAAAAGTTTCAAAAACGCCTGTCTCCGTGAACATGATTGAATCGTACAAACGTCGGGTGGAAGGGACCTTGAGAAGTCAAGTCCCGTCTCCTGCGCTGTGGTGAGAACAGGTAAAAATCTAGACCATCCCTGACAGGTGTTTGCCCAACTTGGCCTTAAAAAGCTCCAATTATGGAGATTCCACAACTTCCCTTGGAAGCCTGTCAGAGCTTAACCACCCTGATAGTGAGAAAGCTTTTCCTAATATCTCACCTAAATCTCCCTTGCTGCAGATTGAGCCATTACTACTTGTCCTACCTCCAGTGAACATGGAGAACAATTGATCATCAACCTCTTTGTAACAGCCCTTAACATATTGGAAGACTTATCAGATCCCCCCTAGTCGTCTTTTCTCAACACTAAATATATCCAGTTGTTTTAACCTGTCCTCATGAGAAAAAGCAGGAGAATTACCTCCTGTGTCTTACATACAACCGTCCTGTTAAAACATCCCAAAATATTGGCCTTTTTCGCAACTGCATCATGTTGTTGACTCGTTCAATTTATGATCAACTATAAACCCCAGATCATTTTCAGCAGTGTGACCACCTAGCCAGTTATTCCCTATTTTGTAGTTGTGCATTTGATTTTTCCTTCCTAAGGGCAATACTTTGCACGTGTCTTGATTAAATTTTATCTTGTTGATTTCAGACCAACTCTCCAATTTGTCAAGGTTGTTTTGAATTCTAAGCCTGTCCTCCAAAGTGCTTGCAGCCCCTCCCAGCTTGATGTCATCCCCAGATTTTATAAGCACACTTTGCACTCCATTATCCAAGTCATTAATGAAAATATTGAATAATACTGGACCCAGGACTGATCCCTGCAGGACCCTACTGGGAAGTTGTATCTAGTTGGACAGTGAACCATTGATAACTCCTCTTTGAATACAGTCTTTCAACTAGTTGTGCATCCACCTTATAGTAATTTTATCTAGACCACATTTTTCTAGTTTGCTTATGAGAATGTCATGTGGTACTATGTCATATGCTATACTAAAATGAAGATACATCACATTTACTCCTCCCCCCCTCAATCCATTAGGCCAGTAATCCTGTCAAAGAAAGCAATTAGGTTGGTTTGGCATGATTTGTTCTTGACAAATCCATGCTGGCTATTCCTTAATACCCTATTATCCTCTGGGTGCTTACAAATTGTTTAATTATTTGTTCCAGTATCTTTCCAGGTATTAAGTTAGGCTAACTGGCTATGATTCCCTGGGACCTTTTTGTTCCCCTTTTTAAAGCTAGGTCCAGTGTTTGCCCTTCTCCAGTCCTCTGGGCCCTCACCTGTCCTGCAGGAATTCAACAGATAATTGCTAATGATTCTGAGATTGCTTTAACTAGTTCCTTAAGTACCCTAGGATGAATTTAATCAGGCCCTGCCTACTTGAATACATCTAATTTATCTAAATATTCGTAACTGTTCTTTCCTCATTTTAGATTGCCATCCTTCCCCCTTGTTGTTAATATTACTTGGATTGAGCATCTGATCACCATTAACCTTTTTAGTTAAGATTCAAGCAAAATAGGCATTAAAAACCTCCACTTTCTTGCTATCATCAGTGATTAGTTCTCCTTCCCTGCTAAGTAGAGGACCTGTACTTTCCTTTGCTCCTAATGTATTTAAATAACCTCTTCTTATTGCTATTTATGTCCTTTGCTAGGGACTAATTTTGTGCCTTAGCCTTTGTGTCCCTATGTGCTTGTGCTATTCTTTTGTTCTCCTCCTTAGCAATTTGTCCATTTCCACTTTTTGTAGGATTCACTTTTGATTTTCAGGTGATTAAAGAGGTATTCCTCCTATCTTTCCTTCACATTAGGATAGTGGGCAGTTGTGCCTTTAATATTGTATCCTTGAGAAACAGCCAGATCTCCTGAACTCCTTTATCCCGTAAATTTTCTTCCCATGGGACCTTACCTACCAGTTCTCGGAGTTCGTTAAAGTCTGCTTTGGTGAAGTCGGTTGTCCATATTCTGCTGCTCTCACAGAACAATGAAAGCAGAATCAGCTGCTTTCCTTAGAATCATGAACTCTCTCATTTTTCCTGATCACTTTCACTCAAATTGTCTTTCACCTCCAGATTCACTAACCAATTCCTCCCTGTTGGGCATATTCAAGTCTACAATGGCTGTCCTCCCAGGTACTACCTTCACTTTCTGGAAAAAGAGAGGGGTTCCCAATACATTCCAAGAATTCACTGGACATTTTGTGTTTTGCCATATTACTTTTCCAGCTGATGTCTGGGTAGTTAAAGTTCCCCATTACTACCAGGTCTTGTATTTTGGATATTTCTGTTATTTGTTCTCCAAATGCCTCATCTGTCTCCTCTCCCTGATTTGGTGGTTTATAGTAGACCCCCTCCCCTGATATCACACCTATTTTTATCCCTTTTATCTTTACCCAGAGACTCCCAACTGGGCTGCCTCCCACTGCCTCCTGGACTACAGAACAAGCGTATATATTCTTGATGTATAATGCAACCCCGCCTCCCTTTTTACCCTGCCTGTCCTTCCTGAACAAGCTGTACCTCTCCATACCAATACTCCAGTCATGAGGCTTATCCCGCTGTCATAAACATAGAGATAAGGGCAGCTGTACTGAATCACTTTACCTGTAAGGGGTTAAGAAGCTCAAATAACCTGGTTGGCACCTGACCAGAAGGACCAATAAGGAAAGCAGATACTTTCAAATCTGGGGAGCAAGAGCTTTTGTTTGTTCCCTCTCCTCTGGACAGAGAGAGAAGCCAAGCAGGGATAACATTTCTTGAAAATATACCTGGAATAATCCATCTAAGAATTTGTAATTAAGGCAAGGAAATGCGTTAGGTTATCTTTTGTTTTAGCTTGTGAATTTTCCCTATGCTAAGAGGTGGTTTTATTCCTGTTTTTGTAACTGTAAAGTTGAGTCCAGAGGGGAATCCTCTGTGTTTTAAATCTTTTTATTACCCTGTAAAGTTACCTTCCTGATTTTGCAGGTATGATTTTTACTTTTTTCTTTATAATAAAGTTCTTCTTTTAAGAACCTGATTGATTTTAGTGTCCTAAAGATAAAGGGTCTGGTCTGTACTTACATTAAAGGCAATTGGTTGGTATATTATTCTCAAACCTCCCCAGGAAAGGGGGTGAAGAGGCTTGGGGAGGGGATATTTTGGGGGAATACGGATTCCATGTGGCCGTCCCTAAATTTTTGTTTAAATCACTTGGTGGTGGCAGCAATACCATCCAAGGACAAGGAAAGGAATTTGTGCCTTGGGGAAGTTTTTAACCTAAGCTGGTAGAATATAAGCTTAGGGGGTCTTTCATGTGGGTCCCCACATCTGTACCCCAGAGTTCAGAGTGGGGAGGGAACCTTGACACCTGCCACGTCTCTGTGATGCCAGTTAAATCTTACTTTAGCTTATGGACTAATACTTTCAGTTATTCCTATCTCTTCCCCACATTCCTTGCATTTGTGTTTAGACATCTAAGATGTCAAGCAAACTCCCCCACTGATTTTCCTCTTGTTGCTTCTATGATGCTATTGTAATCTTCCATGTCCCCCTGCAACATCTAACTCTCAGTTAAGGTTGTCCTTTTATATATTTACCTTTTGTCACCTGCTCCCTTTGAACCTAGTTTAAAGCCCTCCTCACTAGCTTGGTGAGTCAATGTAGGAAGATGGGCATGCATATCACTTTGGTGACTTGCAAAGTTTTAACCTTTGGTTCTGTGCCTCAGTTTCCCCATCTGTAACATGGGGCTAACTGCACTGCCCTCCAGGGGATTGTGAGGATAAATACAGGAAAGGTTGTGGCATGCTGAGATGCTGCAGTAACTGGGCCAGATAGCCATGTTCGATACATGGTTGTCGGCGAGAGGAGTGATTTTATTTACCAACATCATTACACTGAGTTAATGCCCAGTGAGATACACAGGCCCATATTCCATTTGGTCCTGGGAAAACTTAGACTTCAGACTTTCCCTGATCTGAAATGTAAAAGGTGTTGTTTCTCTTTAGGTTAAGAGGCACTGGGGAAGGCAGCCCTAGCGTGTCACCTAGGTTAACCCTCAGAGCAACACCCTTCATTTCTTGTCTAGCAACTCTCCAGCAAGGAGGAGGAGGAGTCTTGGGCTCTGCCCCCGTGTCTGTTTCCCCAGACGGATGGCTGACCTCGTTGCTTTCAGTCTGGGTCCCTCATGTATCCTGTTTTGTGTGTTTTTGGAAGAGCATCTGCTGGCGGTTACCAGATTGGATTTCGCAAGGAAAGAGTCATTCACAATGGGATTTTCCACAATGACCTAAGGCCTAGAGAACTGGGCTACTTGGACTGCAGGCCAAATGCAGAGATCGCCTAACTGATTCCAGAGGCAGCTCCTGAGGCACAGTAAAGGGGAGACTGAGCCGTAGAAGGGTCTGGCTACACTTCAATTAGACACTTGTGGCTGGCCTGTGCCAACTGACTCCGGCTAAGGGGCTGTTTGATTGGAGTGTAGACATTCAGGCTGCAGCCCAAGCTCTGAGACCCTCCCACCTCTAAGAGTCCTAGAGCCCAGGCTCCAGCCCAATCCCAAATGTCTACACTGCAATTAAACAGCCCCTTAGCCCAAGCCCCAGACAGCTGGCACGGGTAGACATCCCCTCAGACATAACTCCTTGAGGAAGAGAAGTGCTATCTCTCAGGCCAGCAATCCCACCCAAACCACTGCCCTGCCCTTCCCAGGACAGGCCCCCCCAGAGGAAGAAGAGGTGGAAGATTTCACCAATTTGCTACTTACCAAAAGATCCTGCCTGTGAGCCAAGCTCCGACCACCTGCTCCTTTGCTACGTTTCATTTACCTCCTCCCGTGAGTTAAAGATCCCAAGAAAGGAAGCTGAAGAAGTTTGAACTCTTTTTTTGGTCATCTTCTAGGAGGGACGCTGCCCTTGTTCCACCACAGGGTAAACATGCCGAGTGTGTGTATTGTGGGGAAAAGTGCCCTGTTAATCACGCCCTGGGAGCAGATGCCACCCCCTGCTCCGAATTGGTCAGCTATGGCTAGTGAGGTAATCCTGGCTCGTGTGTGTGTGTGTGTATTCAAACCGCTCCTAGGTATCTGATTTAACCATCACAGCTGTGTCAGATCTTGAAGATTCAGAGGAAGGAGATGAGAAAAACAGCAACAACAGCCTGGGACAGCTCTATTGCCCCAGGATGCCTCAAGCAGTGGTGAAACACAGTCCCAGCTGCTCTCTCCGAAGGGGTAAATTGTTAGTCCCGCTCCCCAGAGCTGGGGAAGGACAGGCACAAGAGAGTCAAACCCCAAAGTCAAAATTCAGATTCCCAGCCAGAGGGTAAGATTCAGGCCCTGCACACAAAACTTAACTGGCCTCCAACACGGAGGTAGGTTCGTTCGTTCATTCATTCATTCATTCATTCATTTCAGGCCAGGCCTCCTCCACTTGAATTGCCCCCTCTCAAGTCCAGGAGAGCTATTTTTATCTGACCCTTCACCTATCCTGATTGGCCCCCATCTCTGCTTTCCTCAAAAGCCTCACCTGGCCTGTTGGGATCAAAGCAGGGCAATTAGCCTCCGTCTTTTCCTGCTTGTTGTTGGTCAGGCAACTCAGCTGCTCCCCAAGGGTGTGCACAACAGGTGCTGGCCCAGACATCTGCTGCAGCACAGACAGCAGAGAAGGCAATCGTCCATCCACGCTCACTCAGACCACACACAACAGGTGTTTAATAAACTACAGCAACGTCTTTAAAAAGGAGGCCAAATCCTCCACTGCTGCATCCGGCCCAGCTGGTATTTAGGCACCCAACTCCCATTGGGGGATAAACTCTGTTGCAGAGCTGGGCCTCCCGCCTTAAATCTCCCACTGCAGGACAAACAAAGCCCTTGTGTCTCGTGTCACCCTCAGCAGGTGGCTCAATGACCTGCTGTGTTGATTTGAGCCCAGGGGGGACTTTAGCCACGATCCAGGGGGGCAAGGGCACTCCCGGAAATCAGGCGAGATCGCAGCATCACGCGGGTTTGGAGCAGCTTCCCCAAACTCACCCCACCTCCAGTGGTGGCTGCCGTTCCGTGCGGAGTGCAGCACCACTCTGATTTCCCGGAGGGGCGGCCGGGCCAAACCCGAGTGGCACTGCGATCTTGTGCCCCAGGTCACACTGCCCGGAGCAGGAAGCCAGGCCTACCCCTGCAGGCCTGGAGTCACTACTGTGGGGTGAGTGCGGGGCAGGTGCGATCCTCCACCCCAGGCCTCCCCCTGCGATGGGCTAGCATTGGGGGGGTACCAGGTTTGTGGGTGCCCTCTGGGCTGTTTAGGATAGTGCACCCCATTGAGTAGGGAGACTACATCTGCCCCGCTTGCCCCATTGAGTCGACCTCATTCGGAATTAGTTGAGGGGAGCTAGAGCAGTCGGGGCCGGGATCTGCTTGGTGGGTTTGATATTTCCTTGCTGAGTCTTTTTCATTCACAACAAGCGTGTCCAAGTGGGCTTCCCTTCAAACGCACCCCTGGGCCAGTTACCCAAGGGCCAAAGATTTAAGTGCCACTTGGCTTCACTTCTAACTTGCTACCTCTCCCTCATCCCTCCATGTGGATGCACATGTCCCAGGATGAAGGTGCTTTTTCCCCAGTTCCAGGAGGTGTCGGAGTCCAGCGGGCGGGAGAGGGGGGCATGGGAGATATGGGACACGGGTGCCACTGATACAAAAGGGGATTGGTTCATGGTATGGCCAGGCCCAGCCCCTGAAAGGGGTGTCCCCTGCAGACGGGGTTCAGTGCACTACAGGTGCCAGCTAGTGAAGCTACACCTCTGGTACCAGGGGCGTGGAGTTGAAGCTGTGCTACAGCAATGTGTGTGTGTGTGCGCACGCACACTCCCTTGACAACACAACCAACCCACTGCCCCCACACAACCATATACTCTCCACTCCGTATACACTATTACCAATAACCCACATGCTCCACCTCATACACCCCCCAACAACACTCCTGACACTCACACATCCTCATATATCCCCCCACTCCCTATATCCCCCAACAAGTCCACCTCCCATCCCACAACTCTATATCTGCCCAATGCCCCCCATGCCACATACACCCCCCCAACACCCTCAAGTCATATACCAACCAAAACCTACACCCCATCCCTCAAACACACACATGAGCTGTCTCTACTTGTAGCTTTTAATTGTCTCCCGAGACACAAGACACCGTTGGTAGAAAAATACTCTTTGAGTGACAATAAATAGCATAGAAATGTCAGCTCCAACAATGAACACTGTGCAGTCCAGAGCACGCCCTGCGGTTCTGGATCAGCTTCTGGAACTTGGGAGCAAAAAAAAAAAACCAAAACAACAACCAGTCCTGGTTCTTGGCTGGCCAGCGCTGTACAACCCTGCACACCTGAGGTTGTTCTGGATTAGGGAGTGGGTTCTAGAATGATTGGAGGGGCAGTTTGCAATGTTCAGATGAGTTTTAGAATGAGGGAATTCTGGAACAGTCAGATGGAGGTCTAGAAACAGCAAGAGAGGTCTGGAACAGCTGTGAGTATTCTCAAATGAGCAATGGCAGCCTAGAACAGCTAGACCGGTTCTAGAATGAACACGTTTTGCTAGAATGGTCAGTCAGAGTCTAGAATGAGTGCCTGTTGAACTGGGACATCTGGTTAGGTTCTAGTATGAGACCATGAATGTCTGGGGGGGATTCCAGAACAATCCAGAAGGAGGTCAGGCAAGCTCTAGTATGTTCCAGGAAAAAAACAGCAAGCACAATGGGAATTTTGGGAAGGTTGCCACATCCCAAAAGGAATGGGAGGGTGGGGCTGCTATAGAACAGACAGGAAGGAGCTGTGGGAGGGTCTGGGATGGTTCTGAAGCACAAGGACATTCTTTGGCAATGATGGTAAAGAGATGGACAGGTTCCTGACTCGTGAGTGAAAGATTCCAGGGAGCCCTGGAATAATCAAACACCGATGGCAGGGAAGGTTCTAGAATGTCATTGAAAGTTCTAGAGCTGAGGGGGAAATTCCAGATGGGTGTAAAATAATTGGGAGCCTGGAATGGAGTGTGTGTGTGGCGGGGTGCTTCTAGAATTATCTAGAATGACAGTGAAGGTTTGAAAGTGGAAGGGGAGATTCCAGATGTGTCTGGAATGAACAGGAAGTTGGGATAATGGGAAAAAGTGCTAGAATGATCGTAAAGGTACCACAGCTGAGATAAATGGTTCCAGAAGGGCCTGGGATGACAGGGAACAGTTCTAGAATTGTCTGGAACCACGTGGAAGGTTCCTGGTCATGAGGCTGGTTCTTGAGCAGGAAGAAAAGGGCTGGGGAAGCCGTGCCTGTCAGAGCGCCAGCAGGGTGGGGGAGTTGAGGGAGTCAGATGATTGGTCACCACTGCTGCTCCCACGCCGGTGGGCAGAGCTGCAGGGCTCAGGCGGAAAGGTATGGCTAGCAGGGGGCTCCCCTTCCCCTGGGGCAGGGTAGTTGAAGATCAGGCTTGGAGTGAAGGGAGTTAGCGAGGGTGTGACCATCAGGGTGGGGGTGTGCAGGGCCTCAGGCTCCAGGACCCCGCTGGGGGGAAGGCTGATCCGTGGGGGCACCGGTGGTGGGGGCCGACGTGGGACTGCTGGGGGAGGGTCCGGGGACTCCTGCTTGACGGGGGGTGGGGCGGACGGCCCCCCCAGCTCCTCCTCCTCTCCCGAGGACTCATCTTGCACTTTGCACACTGGCCGGTGGGCCTCCAAAATCAGTTCAAGCCTCTCCTTCTGCTTTTGCAGCTCTGCAATCTCTTTCTGCAGGCCTGACTTCTCCTCCTCCAACTGGTCCGTCTCCTGGGGGGGAGAGAGGTCAGGGGGAGGCAGGCACTTGGGTTTTATCCCTGGCATGGGGAGGGAAGTGGGGTCTACTGGTTAGTGTGGGTGGGGGGTGCTGGAAATCAGGAGCTGTGGGTAAAATCCCCAGCTCTGGGTGGGGAGGGGGATCTGGCGGGTTAGCACAGGAGAGGATGGGGGATGAGATGCCTGGTTCTGTCCCCAGCTCTAGGAGTGGGAATGGCACATCTTGCCCTACAGCCATCACAGTTCGCGTGGCTTTGATCCCATCCCTTGCAGAGCCAGGTAGGGTCAGAATTTGCATGGGCAACCTCCAATGAGAACTGAAGGGGGAGTCAGTAGGAGGACTCTCCCCTCACAGCCAGGGCTGGCCCCAATGCCCCTCCATGGTGCTGGGGGCGCTGTGCTGCAGGGAGTGCTGGGGGGATTCAGTAGGGGGTATTCACCATTTGCAGACAGTCCGTTAGCTCTTTCCTCCGGTTCCGGCACTTTGCTGCAGCCAGTTTGTTCCTCTCCCGTCGTACCCTGCGCCGCTCCTCTTCCTCGGGGGTCATCTGAAGTGGGGGCAAGAGAGGGGCAGGGGATTTCAAATGAGTGACAATGATGCCATATCTATTCCCCTCTATGCTGGTCCATGGACAACTGCCAAGGACCAGGTCCTTGTCAGGCTTTCACCCCAAGGAATAATACCCACAGGGATCCCTCACAGTGCAGCCACCTCTGGGCTGGGGTATGGGGGGCTTCTTATACAGGGATCCCTAACTCAGTGCTGAGATGAGATTGGGGTACTTTTCTAGTTAGGGTAGGGGAATTAGCTTTGGGGGAGGTATATAGGGATGAGGGGGGGAGGGGAAGGGTTGTTTTGGGGACATGGCAAGCATCCCCAAGGGTTAAAGTCTGGCTCGGGGAGCCAGTCCTCTCTGGCCCCAGTGGCTTCAGATGCTGCCTGGATTCCACAGGCTGGGGTGGTTGGGGAGGGAACACTCCTGGTATGCTGCTGGCCCCAGTGCCCCTTCCCTTCTGAGTCATCCTGTGGCTCCATGACTCAGCATGCTGTCATTTCCTCTCCTGCCTGCCCCCGGGGTGTGAACCCAAACGTCCCAGCCAAATCCCAGCTTCTAAGACTAGAATGAGGTCTAGTGGTTACAGCAATGGATCTGGGAGCCAGGGTTCCTGAGTTCTAGTTCTGGGAGGGGTGTGGGGTCTAGTGGTCAGATCAGAGGGCTGGCAGCCAGGGCTCTGGGAGGGGAGTGGGGTCTGGTGGTCAGAGCAGGGGGCTGGCAGCCAGGGCTCTGGGAGGAGTGTGGGGTCTGGTGTGGTCAGAGCAGGGGGACTGGCAGCCGGGACTTCTGGGGGTTATCCCCAGGTCTCTGTGTGGGGACAGTGCTCTGAACCGGCCTTGCTAAGCATTTGGAGAGCTCCGGATGGACAGCGCCCTGTGTCCTGCCCGCGGTTCCGATGTTAGCCACTAGGTGGCCCCGCTGCCCTGTGGCGTTTGCGGCAGGGGGCCCAGCCCTAGGGCGGAATGAGTGCCAGCCACCCTTACTTGGTTCTTGTGGGAGAAAGGGACTCGCCTCCCCCCGACCCAGGGACGGCTCTAGGATTTTTGCAGCCCAAAGCAAAAACAATTTCGGCCGCCCCCCCCTTATTTAATTACCCCACCCCCGGCCCCACCTCAACTCTGCCCCTTCCCCAAATCCCCAGCCCTGCCTCCTCCCCCCAGGCTCTCAAGCCTAGGAGGGAGGGAGGGAGGGAGAGAAGCGGTGCAGTGCCATGGCCACTCAGAGTCTCCTCCCCCCGCCCAGGTTTGAGAGCCTGGGAGGGAGGGGGAGACTCCGAATGGCCACGGCGCGGGCGCCACTTCTCCCCCTCCTTCCCAGGCACCCAAGCCTGGGAGGGAGGGGGAGCAGCGGCGCGCGAAACGGCCGCTCAGGATCTTCCCCTCCCTCCCAGGTTTGAGAGCCTGGGAGGGAGGGCGAGTAGCGGCGCGCGAAACGGCCGCTCAGGATCTTCCCCTCCCTCCCAGGTTTGAGAGCCTGGGAGGGAGGGCGAGTAGCGGCGCGCGAATCAGCTGTTTCGCGCGCCGTGGCAGCAGCAGCGGAGGTGAGCTAGGGCGGCCGGGGCACATTTTTAGGGGCAGCATTCTGGCGCTGGCCATGCTGCCCCTAAAAATGTGCTGCCCCAAGCACCAGCTTGTTTTGCTGGTGCCTAGAGCTGGCCCTGCCCCGACCCCCAGCCCAAGCGAAGCCCTGCTTCCCTCTCCCATCTCCTCCAGCTACTGCAAATCAGGGGGTAGCATCCCACTGTCCTGGGGATTTGAAGTGGGAAACTGAGGCACAAAACAACACACATCCCAGATTTTTGTCTCCCACCCCTCCCTTGCTCTAACCCTCTACACCCCCTCCCCTCCTGAAGCTGGGGGTGGAACCCAGGATTCTAGCCTCCCAGCCCCGCTAGGCTAGGCATTCACCCCCTCCCCCACTCCAATAACTACCCTACTCACATGCTCACTGTGCCTCCGACGTAGCCCAGGGGTGGGCCCAATGGTGTGGATGACGCCTGGGCGGGCCCCAGCGGGGTAGGGGCCATAGGGGCGGGGGTATGGGGCAGCCGTGAAGGAGGAGGGCGAGGAGCAGGTGTTGAGCATCGTGGGCCGAACCATCCACTGCAGGTCCTGGCTGGAGGTGATGGTGTTGAGGCTGGGAACGAAGCTGGCAGCCCCTGTGCTCGGAGCAGGGGGGAACTTCTGTGGAGACCAGAAGAGGTGGCAGTTAGAGGAGGCCAGAGGCTGGAGGGGGTGGGGGAGCTAGGTGCATTGTACTCAAAGAGGGTTTCCCATTGCTGTGGGCTGTACAGGGGACAGGACTGACACACGGACCTGGGGAGCAGTTCTGGCTGCAGCTAGCAGAGGGCAGCACTGCCAGCATCACAAGGGCAACTGGTGCTGCCGAATAAAGATCCCCATTGCCATGGGCACCCGGGCATGGGGGAAACATTCCAGTCTGCAGAGGGGGCCCTGGCTTGGCTTAGGGGCCAGGGGCCAGCAGTGAATTGCTCCAGGAGCAAATCCTGAGTCACCGGCTGCATTCAGTCTCCTTGTGACCTCAGAGATCCTTGGAGGCAGCATGTCTAGGATGCAGGGAGGGAGGGGCTGGGAATCAGGACCCTGGGTTCTCCTCCAAGCTCTGGCAGGGGAATGGGGTGTAGTGGGTTGGAGCAGGGAGGCTGGAGTCAAGTCACTTGAATTCTCCTTCTGACCCTAGGAAGGGAGTGAAGTGGATATGGGGTGGGATGGGGGGGGGGGGCGGGCTGGGAGCCAGGACTCCTGGATTAAATTCCCCACTCTAACCACTGACAACATGGGAGCTCAGGTGAGTCATTGCATCTCTCCTTGGGGAAGGCTCCCTAGTGGTACAATGGGATAACACAGAGAGGCAGGAAGCGTAACAGGCTGATGTTCATAAAGTCAGGGAAAGGAAAGAATTCCTTGCACCACGGGACTGGTGGGTGAAACTCTGCCCTGAGGGATGCAGGAGGTCAGACAGATGATCAGAGTGGTTTCCTGGCCTTAAAGTGACTGGCTTTGTGAAGTGAGGGAAGGGGCTGCTATTTGAAAAAACAAACAAGGAAATTCCAGGTTTACATTTGGGGAAAAAAAACAATTTTGTTAATGGAAATTGCTAGTGTCCAGCTGAGCCTGGAGAGGACTTCAGAGGTCTGACAGCAAGTCAAATACTACACTGGGGTTCAGGACTCCTGGCTCCTGTCACTGACCTGGGGAAGGGCCTTTCACCTCTTAATGCCTCCATTGCCCCTTCACAGATTATATGGCCAGAAAGGACCATTGTGATCATCTAGTCTGAGCTCCTGCATAGCCCAGCCCCTAGGACTGCACTGAACTAATTCCTGGTTGAACCAGAGCAGACCCATTAGAAAACCATCCCGTCTTGATTTCACAGCTACCAGTGCTGGCAGTTTGTCTGTTTAGACTGAGAGATCTTTGGGGGCAGGGACTGTCTCTTACTGTGTGTCCACGAAGCACCTGGGACAATGGGATCCCCCTCCCCTCTCAGCCCACAGTCTCTAGGTGCTGCCCTAATACACATGATAACCAGGAAAGAGGTACATGTGCTACTCATGGTACAGATACACTTTAAATCATTGTAAAGTGCATCTTTGTCATTCAACACGTGTCCCCAGGTCCCTGATGAGGCTTCAGAAGGTTCCATATTTAACACTCCTCCACCATCCCCCCCCCATTATTGTCTCTGACAGTTCATTTCACCCTTCACCCTCTGTGACAACACAGGGATTTTCTGTAACATTATTATGAAGCCTCTGTGTTCCTCAGTTTCCCTCTGTACTTTGCATTGCTCCCCAGTGGAGGAAAAGGGTTACATCTGCTCTTGGGGGCAGTGAGGATGGGAGGTGTGGGTGCTGCCTTGATTGAAACCGACCCAGACCAAGAGAGGGTCCAGGGAGACAATGGAAGCGCCAACAATTGTGCAGCGGAGGGAAGCTTCCGTGGGTGGGGTTGTGAACAAAGCTTGGCCCTGCCTGGATACAAAGAACTGGGAGGTCACCAGCAGAGGCTAAAGAGTCGGCTTTTGGACCAGGCTGGCTGCTCGCACCTGGGACTGACGGAGGGTCGGGGGGGGAAAAACAGAGTCTGAAATGGAATCGCCTACAGCTCTGGCTTGGCTGGATGGACTATGTCTTAACCTGTAGTTCTCTGTGCTAACCTAAGGACTTCCGGTGCTGGGTTGCAGGTGACTAAAGGCCCCGCCTGTTTGACAAGGGCTGTCTGGCGTCACTGCACATGCATCCTGTGGTGCATTAGTCCCTGAAGAGTGGACAAGCCTCTGACTAGGAGTCTCTCAGCACAGTGGCTGGGCAGCACACCCGATGTGGCGCAGGAGGGCTAGAGCCCAGAGGCTCAGCCTTAGCGGCGGCAAGGCTGGAAGGAAAAGTGGGGCCCATTACTGAAGGGGTTCCTCCAAGAGACTGTTTAAAGCCGGGGCCCAGCCCTGAGCCTGTGGATCTGTGAACCTTCCCACCCCAGTGCTGGTGTGTTGCGGTTGGAAATGCTGTAGGTGGGCTCTAGCTCCCAACAGTCAATTAAGGAGTGGGTGGGGGAGATTCTGTGGCCTGTGTTGTGCAGGAGGTCAGACTAGATGATCATAATGGGCCCTTCTGACCTTAAAGTCTATGATTCTAAACCCACCCTGCTGGCCTTGGGATTTTAAACCCAGAATCGGTGCAGAGTCTTCTATTGGGGTTAAACCTTTGGGGGTCATGGGGTAATCCAAATCCTGATATCTCCATTTTACAGATGGGGAACTGAGGCACAATCGGAAGAGAGAGGGATCTGCCCTGGTTCACAGAGCAAGTCATAGGCAGGAAACCCAGGAGTCCTAACTCCCAGTCCCCTCTTCTTCCCCTCCACCCCCCAACAGTAGACTCGCCTCACCTCCCAGAACTGGGAATAGAACCCAGGAGCCCTAACTATACCTAACTATTAGGCCCTATGTCACCCTGGCAGTGCCCCCTTTAAGCCCTCAGACAAAGCCCCTTCCATCCCATACTCAGCCTGTCTGAATCAATACAAAGCTGTTCTGAAAGCCTTTAGAGCCCATGCTGTCTCTGAGCATGGTGGCCAATCACTGGCTGGGGGCTCCTACCCTCCCATCCCAAAGGCACAGGCCCTCATAGGCTTTGGGAGAATCCCCACTGGTGATTGGCAGTATAGTGTGTAGGATACACAGCTGCATGGTCAGGATTCCGTTCAGCAGGGGACAGAATGGTACAGGCACAGCAGCTGGTTTGGTGCACTAGGCAGAGGGGCAGATCCCTTGCTAGTGCCATGCTATGCCCACTGTTTGCCTCCTGCCCAGACTTAGGGGTGCCCATGTGGGTTATTTATTACATGAATGGGGTAGAGCAGAACAGGAAGGTTTAGTGTCACTTCCCAGCCCCATCACCTTTTTAGGATCTGGCGAATATCAGGGGCAGAGCCCAGGCATGGGGCAGAGGAATTCAGCTCCTTGGAGCCAGGACCAAGGGACTGACAGGCTCAGGGGGTGGAGAATGGGATACAGGACCCTTTCCCTTGAGTGGCCGCCAGCTCCAATCCAGCCCCCCCCCCATGCTGTAAGACTGGCTGGCTCAGGGATATGGGGTCGGGATATGGGGTCTTCCCCTCTAGAAGGCGCCAGCTCGGATCCAGCCCCAGAGCCACAGCATGACAGCTGCTTCTGTCCCATGCCCGTTGGGTGGCCCCCATGTAAAATGAGTTTGCTGGGTCTCAACATAGTGCATGGGCCCCGTCCCCACCTCGGCACTAGCCAGTCCTCTCAGCGACAGAGAGACCAAGGGCTCAATGGGGCACAGAGACCAAGCACCTGCCAGGGTGGATGGAGACAAGACAGAGGGCTCCGTGCCGCCACTCTGGGCACACACTGGTGATTCCAGCTCCCAGGGCCACTGAGTCAGCATGATCCTCTGGCATGCTCCTGCATGTGAACAGCAGGGTGTGCACAGAAATCCTGCCCCCAGATAACCCTCCCTGTGTCCTCCCCACCCCTTGACCCAGTTTCCCTGGCCTAGTGGGTCCCTCCCTAGCTCTGGCGTCACGCCCCAGCTCACAGTGCTGCGTACTGGTGCAGCCCAGCCCTGGGGCAGCAGACTGGCCACCCCTTCTGTGTCAGACTGAGAACACCTCCGGGAGATACTGCCCCAGGGACTGGGGACTCCCCCAAAACACAAAGAGGGCTGGGCATGGGAGCAGAGCTTCCCAGGCACTAGTGGTTAGAGAAGCTGGGGCTGGGAGCCAGGACTCCTGGATTCGCTCTGGGAGGGGAGCAGAGTCTATTGGGTTAGAGCAGTGGGGGCTAGGAGCCAGGACTCCTGGGTTCTCTTTGCAGCTCTGGGAGGAGAGTGAGGCCTGGTGGGTTGCGGGAGGGGAGGGAAGCTGGGCGTCAGGATGCCTGGGGTCTCTATCCCCTGTGTGGCAGCTGTTCACATGGGGACGGCAGGCACTGCAGCTGGCTTTGGGGTGGGGCTGGCAGCTGTCGCAGGGGCGACCTTATGCAAGAGGAAATTGCTGAGGAATCTCGGCTCCCTGGGACACAGGCTGGGGTGAATGGAGGGGGCACCGGGGTGAGCGCAGCCCGTGACTCAGCCCCGCGGGTTCTGGTGACTCACCTGGCATGACTTGGCACTATGGAGCTCCAGCCGGGAGCGCGGTGCCTCGGGAGCCAGCGGAGGGGGGGGGGGAACAAGAAGGGAATTCCCCCATTCGCTCCCCATCTCCAGGTCTGTCCTGGTGCCACTTTCTGCCGTAGCCTGGAGCCCCAGCCCCACCCCCCACAACACTCATCCAGCCGTTGGGAGAGGAGGGTGTCTCACAATTTGCCAGCGGGAGAGGGCGGGGCGGGGGGGCTGGGAGTGTGTCCAGCCCTGGGGTCTGTCTATCCCCCCCCCACACACACACACTGAGCTGCCTGGGTCCCCACCGCTGGCTCCGGACAGCTCAGAGAGGGAGGCGAGTCTTAAACCCTGCCCGGGGAGAGCTGGCAAAACAGACTGGCCCGGACATCACCCCTCCCCCCCCCCCCGTTTTCAACCCTATGGCTTACGTTCTGGACCCGTCCTGCGGGGCACGGAGGTGAAGTGGGTGCCCAAGAGAAAGGGGAGCAGAGCTGGCACAGAACCCAGGAGTCCTGGCTCCCCCCCGCTCTAGCCCCCGAGCCCCCGCTCCTCTCTCTGAGCTAAAATACCGTGTGTCGGTCAGCCCCACAAACCCGCTGAGGATGGACACCCTGGTGCACCTGCTTCCGCAGCCCCCTCCTGGATGGGATAAACTGTGTGCCATAAACCCTGTAGGATGACAGCTGGCGAGGAGTCCCCTCCGCTGGTACAGGTGACTCTGGGGTGTCTCCCTGCAGCTGCCACTATGTGGCTGGGCGGGGGCAGGGACACGGACACCCCAGGCCCGTATAGAGCCAGATCACTACAAGGGTCTGTGACCCGGGCACTCAGGCAGCAGCGAACGAGGGGAGCCCCCCCCCCATCGCTCTGCTGTAGAGCGCCGGGTGGGGGAACCCCCTACATTCCTCAGCCATCGGCACGCGAGTGCCTGCGTGCGGGAGGGGGAGGGGGTCAAAGCAGCGGCCGCCACGCGGTGGGATGAATCAACCCAGAGTATGAGTCACATCCCCCCCCCCCCCCCCGAAACGAAATAGAGAGAGAAAGGAGAGGGCAAGAAAAGAGACGGGGAAAGGCTGGAGCAGGGCGGAAGGGGATCAGTGACTGGCGAAATAGGGCAGAGGTGGCTGGCAGTGCCTAGAGATGTGGAGGAGCAAGGGCTGGACAGAAAGAAAGGGGTGTGTGGAGGGTGGGTGTGTATAGACAACTGGGGATGGGGATGGCTAGAGACTAGATTAGCCAGAGGGGTGGGGATGGGGACAGACTGACAGACAGTGGGGGACAGGGGCGCTGGGACAATTTGTACAGTGGGGGAGCTGAGAGCCATTGAACCAAAATGTAACCCCCAGCACCTAGGGCCGGAGAGGTGTGTATGGGAACAGAGAGACAGACAGAGGAGGAGGTGTGTATGGGGGCGGACAGACAGATAGACGGGGAGCAGACAGCGGGGGAGGTGTGCACCGGGACGGACGGACAGACGGAAGGGAATGTGTGCACCGGAGCGGACAGACAGAAGGGGAGGTGTGCACCGGGACCGACGGACAGACAGGTGTGTATGGGAACGGGCAAACTGGGAGGTGTGAATGAGGACGGACGGACAGATAGACAGACACAGGGGAGTGTGTGTGGGGACAGACAGACAGACAGACCGACCGAGCTCTCGGCCCCTTGCCCCCCTCGTCCCTTACCTGCTGCGCTGCTCCCGGAGTCCCTGAGGCGGCGGCCGGTCCCATGCTGCGCAGGGCAGGGTGCTGAGGGCGAGGGTTGTACGAGGATCCCGGGCCGTCCGCACTGCCCGCTCCATAGTCCCTGAACATGTCTGGCTCTCCGCTGGGGCCGTGCTGTGCCTAGGTCAGTCCAGTGAGTGCCTCTCAACTGCCTCCCGCCTGGTTACTTTTTTATGAATGGGAACTCCGGGGCTGCCTCACTTTAAGCTGGGGGAGGGGAGGGGCGAGTCCCACCCCGCGCCCTTTTCAAGGCATCAGACAAGCAGGGAATCCCCACTCCAACAACCCACGCCCGTTCCGCTGGGCCCTATTCAATTAAGATGCACCCTTCTGCCTGGAATCAAAGTTTGGTCAGCCTCTAAAAGGCCAGCAAAGTCAATATTTCCCCCCTGTTCTAAATCTATTTGGTACGGTCCGGGGTGTGACTCAGCTCGGTGACGTAGATATCCATATATAGTATGATTTCCTCCGGCTTGCTGTGCAATAGTAAAGGATTCCCCTCTGTGTTTGTTTCCAAGCTCTGTTTGTTCAAGATGCGTTTCAGAGAATCCGGCTCAAGATAAAAATACGCCCCCCCCCCAGTACTACAATAACACCACCACACACATCCTGAACCTCACACACGCCTGTACAACCCCCCCACCCTATTACAGCACATACCCTGTACACCATCATCGCACACATCTCTGTACAACACACAGCTGCGCAACCACACACACTGCACAACTACATGCATCGCTGTGCACACAAAAATACACACAGCCTGCACAACGACGTACACCTCTAAACAAAGACAGACAGACACACTCACATCAGGCCAGGTATCAGAGGGGTAGCCGTGTTAGTCTGGATCTGCAAAAAGCAACAGAAAGTCCTGTGGCAAAGTCCTTTAAGACTAACAGATGTATTGGAGCATAAGCTTTCGTGGGTGAATACCCACCTAGTCAGACGCAGATCACTGAAGTGGGTATTCACCCACGAAAGCTTATGCTCCAATACATCTGTTAGTCTTAAAGGTGCCATCAGGCCAGGTAGCTTGTTTTCACACGTCAAAGATGCAAAGACATCCTCCTCTCCCCCCCCTCTCCCCTCCCCCACGTGCTCATGCTGTAAATGAATTCGGGGCTGGGTAGGACCCCACAGGCAATGGGGGGCCCGGGCCGGGACACTCCAGGAGCCAGGGGGCCTAGGAAAGGAATACACAGAGAGAGAGAGAGGTATGCAACAGGGGCCTCCGGTTGGTCCAGAGATAGGAAAGTGTCTGGATGGGGTGGCTAGACAGACCAAGGAGTGTGTTGGGGGGAAGGGAGAGAGAGGCGTGTGTGTGAATAGATAGATGGGGATGTGCATGGGGATGGGTGGATAGAGGCAAAAGTGGCACAGGGGATGGGG
Source organism: Malaclemys terrapin pileata (assembly GCF_027887155.1). Lineage (NCBI taxonomy): Eukaryota > Metazoa > Chordata > Testudines > Emydidae > Malaclemys > Malaclemys terrapin. The sequence goes on along the minus strand of NC_071511.1, from coordinate 29,771,391 downwards.
GCAGAGGGTCCCTGTGACCATGCGGAAGGGGGGAGTCAGGGGATAGGGGTCCCTGTGACCCTACAAGGGAAGGTGGGAGGCAGGGGCAGTTTATAGGTGGGACCCTGCCCCTCCGCACATGCCAGCACTGCCAGTTTCTGGGGCTGAGCAGCTGGACCAGACCCAATGATATTATGGTATGCCCTGTGAATCCCCCCAATACCCTCCAATCAGAACAAGAACCCCCAACCCAACACAGGCAGGGACCCCTGCAATCTGGCTGCCCCCTCCCCTCTGCAGTATCAGAGAGAGCCCCTGCCCCCTTGAACAGAGACGCTGAGCCTGGCTCCCCCACCCTCTCCCACTGATGAGAGCCTCAGGTCACCCCTCTGGCTAAGAAACAAGCCGCTTGAAGATACCCTAGCATGGAGAATGGAAGTGTCCAGCTAAGGTGGTGGGCTGGGAGTCAGGACTCCTGTATTCTGTCCCCAACTTTGGTGGTGGTGGTGGTGGGGCTATTGGATTAGAGTGGGGGCTGGGGCCAAGATACCTGAAAGGGAATGGGGTCTAGTGGGTTAAAGCAGAGGGGGCTGGGAATCAGGACTCCTGGGTTCCATACACAGCTCTGGGAGGAGAGTGGGGGCATTGGTTTCTCTCTCTCTGCGTGGGCTGCGGGGGTGTAAATTCCTGACACGGAATTTTCCTGCGGGTTCCTGGAGAGCAATGCAGTAGCCTCTGGTCACTTTCAGAATCAGGAACTGAAAGCGACTACCAGTGAAACTGACAGGGCTGGGCTCCCTGCAGAGAGTGAAAGCATGTCCCGCATGTCCCGCAGGCTCCCCACAGCCACAAGGAGCCTGACAGTGTCATTGGGGGAGCGGGGAATGAAACCCAGGGGTCCTGGCTCTCAGATCCCCCCCCCGTTTTAACCACTAGAACCCCCCTCCAAGTACCAGGGAGAGAACCCAGGGGTCCTGGCTCCTCCCCCCAAGCCTCAAAACAAACAGGTCTTCTGGGAGGTGGCTACAGGGTGGGGGTCCAGTGTCTGTTCCTGTTCCCTCCCCCCACCCAGGCGCCATGACCCCCCCTCCCCCCGTGAGGGTTAACGCTCCCTCTCCCCAAGGAACGGGACAGGATGTGAGACACGGAATGTGGATGATCTCATGCTCCCGGTGACTAACCTGGCAGGAATGGGGGGCAGGGAGCAGCCAGCTGGCACCTCGCCACTAGCCTTGGGGAGCAATGAGAGGTCGGGGACATGGCTGGTTCCCACCTCTGGGTAATGGCCCCCCTGCTCCCCAGTAACCCTGAGCACACAGCAGTGGAGTCACCACAGTTCCCTGGGGACGATCATGGGACAGTGGCTGGGAGGCTGCCGGTTGGGACTGAGGGGCACCAGCAGAGCCATATGAGAAGGGGGAGCCCAGGGCTGGGATAGCAGGGGGCTGCAGGCTGGCACTGAGGGGCACTAGCAGAGCTGGGTGGGGGGAGCCCAGGGCTGGGATAGCAGGGGGCTGCAGGCTGGCATTGAGGGGCACTAGCAGAGCTGGGTAGGGGGAGCCCAGGGCTGGGATAGCAGGAGGCTGCAGGCTGGCATTGAGGGGCACTAGCAGAGCTGGGTAGGGGGAGCCCAGGGTTGGGATAGCAGGAGGCTGCAGGCTGGCATTGGGGGCACTAACCGAGTGCATGTGTCCCAGCCTTTCAAACTGCCCCATCACCTTACTCCATACTTGAAAGCAGCAGCAGTTTCCTGCGGGTTCCTGGAGAGCAATGGAGCTGTGTGGAGGGGATTTCCACAGGCTCCCGCCAAATCATCAGCACGTGGCACTCACAAGTGCTTGTGGCTGCCAGGGATGGGGCAGGTCCCCTCTGTGTCTATGGAGGGAATGGGAGAATGGGCCAAATCCCAAACAGGAGACCGCCAAGAGCTCTGTATACTCATCCACTTACTCACCCTTCCTTTTCCTCCTGACTTTACTCACTCTGGCAACTTGAGGTTTGGATCCCAGCCTAATGCAGCACAGATCCAGGGCTGGGATAAGAGGGGCTGCAAGTCTGGATTGAGTAGCAGCAGGAGAGATGGGGGAGGGGGGGACGACCCAGGGCTGGGATAGCAGGGGGGCTTCAAGTCCAGAGTGAGAGCTACCCCTGTGGAATTCAAGGACAACAGGGTACCAGTGTTACCATCTCCTGGAACACTCCGAACAGGTCCCTCTATCCATGGGGCATGTTAACCCCTTGCATGCTAGAGCAGAGGGACCCTGGGTGCTGCAGTGCATGGGGGAGGGGCTGCCTTAAGATCACCAGCCATGTGCTCAGCCCCACCCTCCCCTTAGCTGCCGAGTTGCCAGGGCCACTTTTTGCAGTGGTTCCCAGGGGCTATTCCTTCCTCGCCCCCAACCCCACCCAGCTTAGGGGCTTCCCTCTACTCTGAGTCTCAAATACTGTCAGGCTGGGGCCCCTCAGGATGAGATGGTTCAAGTGCCATTGGCCTGGGGGTCTCTGCCCACCCCAATCTTGGACCCAAGGGCCAGGGGTGTCCTACACCCCTCCCCCAACTCCTCCCAGAGCTGGGAGAGAACCCAGGAGTCTTGACTCCCCCACCCTGCTCTAAGCCAGCAGATCCCGTAGCTCTTCCAGCATCCCAGTAAAACGTCTGCCTGGATTGGCCTAACAGAGGCTCCAGAACGGTGCCCTTCACCAAAAGCAGTTTTGCCCCCTCCCCTCACTCTTGCCTCTCCCCAGCCCCATTCCCCTGAAGCCCTTCCCCCCATTCCTACAGGCTTCATGTACTGGCAGTGCTATACAGAATGCAGGGAGAAGATCCCTGGGAGCCAGGACTCCTGGGTTCTTTCCCAGCTCAGGCAGGCAGTTGTATGGCAGCCCCTTAGCACCAGAGTAGGGCCCTCCTTGGGCTTGGGGCAAATGGTGCCAGGATGGCATATTGGGTTGTTGGCATCATGCCCAGCCTGTGCCCTGTCCTGGAGCCAGCGGGGGCATTCAACTCAATCAACTCAGGGCTGGGAGATTCTTGAAGAAAAAAACCAGACTGGGTGAGACACAGAGCAAAGGAGGGAATGGACAAGGGGCCTTTCACCTCTTGGGGCACTGGCTCCACTCTGACCCCAAGCTGGTTCAGGAGATTGGGCAAGGGGCTATAGGGCACCAGGTCCAATCCAGACCCAGGTCATTCATAACTGCAGGCCATTCCCAGCTCTGCCGGTGGATTAAGTTGTGGGCCCCCCTGGGGGCATCTGCATCACACCAGCTGAAGCAGAAAGGCCAAGGGTTGAATGGTCCAGTGACAGCCAACTCCCCTGTGGAAGGGGGTTGCAGCAGCAGGCCATTTGGGGAAGGAAGTCTCCATGCTGCTGCCCCATTTTAGGACAAGGAGAATCCCAGGTCCAGGAGTGCCGAGTCGGTACTGACTGTGCCCCTGTATCTGGCACAGCCCAGACCTCACCTCTTCCTTCCCCACAGGACCCAGAGTCTCATCCCCCTCTGAATCACTGCAGGCCTTTGGCACGTTCCTCTACCCAGGCGCCTGTCATTCCAACCCCATGAGCTGGGGGATCTCCAGCACCAAGAGAGATTTCCTGCCCCCTGTGCTCCCAGCTTGCAGTCATCAGCCACTGGGCCTCAGCCAGAGCGGCAGGTCTCCACGCTAAGCGGAGACCAGCTGGCTCAGTGTAGGGTGGGAGACCTGTACTTCACCGGGAGAGGCTCTCCAAATAGCCCCACCTCATGTCAGACAAACAGCATCCATTGAGCAGGGAGGCTGCCAGCCACAAACCGGCACATACTGCACACTCATTATGGGACTGCACAGACACCAACCGATGCGATCTAGTGTGTGAATGCACTCACACAGCAACAATCACTCAGCTACACACAACGAAGACTGCACAGACGCTCTCCTGATTTCACAATCATATGCAATGCCAATTGCACATACAAACACGCCAATTGCAACACACTCATCCAATTGTGCACATACACATGTATACAGCTTGACAATTGCACAGACTCTCACCCTAACCCTGACAATTGCCCATAATCACACACAACAGCAATTGCAACACACACCCTCTGTGTGTGGATGCACATTCTGCCACACTCCCTGCTCCCTTTCTCAAGTTCCAAGCCCTGTTCCCCTCAAGCCCCACAGCAGGGGGTGCTGTAGGGAGCAGGGTGGGATCTCTGGCTGTACAGGGAGCTCCTAGCTATTCCAGGGGCCAGGGATAGCTTAGTGGTTTGTGCATTGGCCTGCTAAACCCAGGGTTGTGAGCTCAATCCTTGAGGGGGTCATGTAGGGATCTGAGCAAAATCAGTACTTAGTCCTGCTAGTGAAAGCAGGGGGCTGGACTCGACTCAACTCAATGACCTTTCAGGATCCCTTCCAGCTCTATGAGATAGGTATATCTCCCTTTAAAGGGGGGGGTGGGGTGGTTCCCATTCTCAGCTGGGCTGTGTGATTCCAGCAAGTGCAGTCTTGCCCCATCCCCACCCTCCTGGCTCTGATGCCAGCACCTGGGAGGGCTGATGCAAGCAGAGTGATTGCTCCATCTACCACAGAGAGGGAAGGATAAAGGGATATTGCTCTTCCCTAGAAACCTTGTACCTCAGTTTCCCCCCTTCCAAACTACTAGTCTTCTTTGTTTTGCTGACAATATCCCTGAGCTCATGTCCTGCTTTGTGCTCAGACTCACCTGTCCCAGGGCTCTGATCCAAGCTGCAATGACTGGAAGGCCCCTGATACCTCCCATAACACTATGCAGCAGGGAGCCAGGGCTATTCCCAGCCCCCTGCCGATTACACAGGGGGTAACCCTAGAGGAACCTCAGCCCCCTGCCACCAGGGGCAATGGGTGGTCACCATTCCTCTTTCCAGCCCCAATCCTTCCCTGGGGTTACCCAGCACCAGCTGGAAACTGGGCCTGGGCTGCACCCACCTTTTTCCAGCCCAGACCCAATTTCTCCCAGAGGGGATGTTCCCATCCCGACTAACTTCCTAGCTGCTTGTGCCTCCCTCCCCACTAGGTTTATTATGCCTCCCCCAACACCTGTGGCTGCTCTAGGGACCCCATATCCCCTCCCTGCCTCACTCTCCATATCCCCCCATCCCACTTATCAATTCACAGGTGGCTCTGATAGTAAGGGGGGCCATAACACTGCATGGGGGGGGAGTCCCCAGCTATCCCTTCTCTCCCACTCACACTCCTATTAACCTCTTGGGGCCCTGTTGAGGGGGCAGGGGATCAGTCTGCCCCACCCCTGCCCATCCTGGCACATTAATTTCCTTATGGCTGCCAGGTTCTCTCTTTTATGCAGTGCCAGCCCCGCTGCAGGCGGGGAGTGGTGCCAGGGCTTGAGACACACTCTAGGCATCCTTGCATCCAGTGCCTTCTCAGCCTCACCCCATCACAGCCTTTTTAACCAGGGTCAGCAGCACTTGGGGGCTGATCCCTGCCCCGCCCTGCTCCAGGGGGCAGTCCTGGGGCTCCCTGCCTGGCCAACCCCTGGACAGACCAGGATTGGGGGGAGGAAGGGAAGGGGGCTGGTTGGAATGAGGAGAGGGAGGGACATGCAGGGGGAATGAGGGAGGGTAGAGAGCTGATGTTTGGGGTGATCGGGGAAGCAGGAGTGGAGGGGAAGACATGGGAGAGGGGTGTGCAGGGTTGCGGGGCAAGCTGTGGAGCAGGCACGGGAGTGGAAAGGGCATAGGGGGATGAGAGAAGGGGGTGGGGTGCTAAAGGATACTGGGGGGGACTGAAAGGGAAGGAGGGATACAGGGTTTCCTTGCCCCCTACAGCGAGCCTTTGGGCTCTCTTCCTAGCTGCTGGCCCAGGGCAGGGCGGGAGGGGTCAGCGCTGCTCCTCCTGACTCCTTGCACGTACGGCCCCCGCCCGGACCCTGCTCTCTGGCGCCACCCAGCGCCTCTCCGCTTGTAAAGCGCATTCACTTAATTTTTACATGTCTTGCCCATTGGCGGATACAGACCCCGCCCCCCGCCGCTGGGGAGAGGACCCAGGAGTCCTGGCCCCCTGCTTCTACCCATTAGACCTCCCTCCCCGCAGCCCGAGGAAGGGGAGGAGAGAAGCCCCACCAAATCCCCGGACTGACATCCCTCCCCCCGCACTCTGTCCAGCGTACAGGGCTTCCTACACGGCACGAGCTGAGTCCCCCCAGCCGAGATCGCTCCGCGCCTGCGCGCCTGCGCACTCCCCCCCCCCGCGGTCCTAAGTTCGCGCTGCCCGGACTCTATCTCGCGCTGCCGGAGATGGAGTGGAGTGGAGCCGGAAGCGGAAGCTCGGCTACGGCCTGTCCCCTCTGTGGGGTGGGGGCCGGGCCATAGAGCGAGCGCCACGTCGGGTGAGCGCCAGGTCCGACGCCACCGAATCAGCTCCGGGACAGTGTGACAGAGGAGTCGGACGCAACCGACTCAACCTGCCAGGGGGAGCCGGACGCGGCGTCTCGAGGCCAGGGGGGTTCCCCGCCGCTGCTCGCCATGCGGGTGCCCCGGCCGGGCCCCGGACTCCTGGGTCCCCTGCTGCTGCCGCTGCTGCTGGCCGGCGGGTGCGGGGCGCTCTCGTTCCAGCTGCCGGCGCAGACCCGCAAGTGCCTGAAAGAGGAGATGCACCGCGACGTCATGGTGACCGGGGAATATGAGGTGTCAGAGGCCGGGGCGCCGGGGGCCAGGACCGATCTCCGGGTGAGAGCCCCTAGGGATCCCCGCCGCACCCCCGAACCCTCCCCCCGTGGTTAGCGCTGGCTTCGGGGCCACCCCCGTGACCCCTCGGGTGCCCTGCCCCCTGCACTGTGCACCACCCCAGGACTGCCCCTTTGTTCTCCAAGGTCCAAGGCTTACCTCGGAGTTATGTGACGCCCTCCCCCAAGAAGGATATCAGGGACCCCCGTCTGCCCACTGGACACCCCATACTCCTGGGTGGAGGGGACACACTACACCCCTATCCTCTTGGGGAACAGGATCATCGTAGGCATTGGGAGCCTGGTCCGGGGAGATGGGTAGTACTGTGGGATCACAGTCTGTCCCCACCCCCATCCCAGGTGACAGACTCCTCCGGCCACCTGCTCTACTCCAAGGAAGATGCCAAGAAGGGCAAATTCGCCTTCACCACAGACGACTATGAGATCTACGAGATCTGCTTCGAGAGCCACGCCCAGTCAGGTATGAGGTCTCACTCCTGGTGCAGGGATTCTGCATCCTGGGGGGCATTCCTCCCACCCCACAGCTCCCTGCCACCCTCATTTGGGGTCTCCTGCACTCAGCATGGCCAAGAAACGTGATCATGAGGGAGGTCTAGTGGTTAGCATTGAGGAGGGTGCTGGGGGCCAGGATTCCTGGGGTCTATTCCTGGCTGTGGGAGGGGAGTGGTATCTAGTGGCTACAGCAGGACAGGCTGAGAACCAGGATTCTAGGGTTCTATCCCTGACTGGAAGGGAAGTGGGGTCATGCACCAGCTCTTCCCTCCCCTGTGACAGTTATAACTTTTCTTTCATCCCTCCCTCCCCAGTGGGTTTCCGAGTTCCTGACCAGCTGATCACCCTCAATGTCAAACATGGGGTGGAGGCCCGGAACTATGAAGACGTGAGTAACACCCCCTTTGAGTCCCCCACCCCCTGCAGCTGCTCCTCTGTCTTGTGCCTGATGGGGAAGGTGGGGTACCAGCAATCTCAGCCCAAGGACAGATTTGACAACATCCACCCAACTGGGCATGTATCCCCAGCTCTGCTAAAGCCTGAGGGCCAGAATTCTGACGGGTCCCTGTATTAACAGCCCTCTGTGCCCCAGCCCAGAGGCGTCCGCATTTCAGCATGGTGCGAGGGATCCCTGTATAAACAGCCCCTGTGCCCAGTCCAGGATGGCCATGTCTCTGCACCGGACAAGAGATCCCTGTATAGACAGCCCTTACCCCAGAGGTGGCTATGTCTCAGTGCGGGGTGGAATTGTGCATCTCATTCCCACTGTCCCCACCCCCAGATTGCCAAGGCAGAGAAGCTGAAGCCCCTGGAGGTAGATCTGCGACGTCTCGAGGACCTTTCTGAATCCATCGTCAAGGACTTTGCCTACATGAAACAGCGGGAGGAGGAAATGAGGGACACAAATGGTGAGGAGGCACTCCATGTACCCACTAGACCCCACTCTCCTCCCAGGGCTGGGGACAGAACACAGGAGGAGGGGACCGGGAGCCAGGACGCCTGGGTTCTCGCCTGTGAAGTGGCTGGAAGCCACTTGTGATGATGCCTTGGGGTCCCCTGTTCACCCCATGTCTCTCTCTCCGCAGAGTCCACCAGCACCCGTGTGCTCTACTTCAGCATCTTCTCCATGCTATGTCTGGTGGGCCTGGCCACCTGGCAAGTCTGTTACCTGCGCCGCTTCTTCAAGGCCAAGAAGCTCATCGAGTGAGCAGCCCCTTGGGTGTGTCTGCCTCTCTCACAGGCCCCCCTGCGCCGGGCTCCCTTCCTGATGGCCCTAGAATCCACATCCAGCATCTCTCCGCTCTAGTGGGAAGCGGCACCTGCACTGGACATCTCTGCCCATCAGGAATGGATTCTGGTGGGAAGAGGGGGTTCTGGCCCCCCAGTAGGGATCCAACTACCCCCACGTTTAAGGGTCCTGTAGTTAACAGAGGATCTGGTAGTGACGGCACCGTGATCGGGAGGGATTGGTTTGTAATTATTTTAAAATAAATAGTTAATTGGGATGCTGGCTTGTGATGGCATTTTGGGGGTGGGGGGGAAATCTTCCACCTCATCCCTGATTCCATTGGGAGCCCTGACCTATCACGTCCCTGGGATTGCTCTGGAGAAAACTGTATCCCCTCTATGCACTGCCTGCTGGGATGTGGCATGACAGATGCATTCTGTCCCTGGCTCAGAGAGGGGTGCAGCTACTGGATTAGAACATGGTGGGGGTAGGGGGGCAAGTTGTATGGGCCTGTGGGGCCCGTGCTCCACCAATATGAGAGCACGGGGCCCAGCTCCACCAAAGTTCAGGGCCGGGTTTCTCCCCTGGCCCTGCCGGCTGCCTCCCCTGGAGCATCCCCCCCCAGCTCTACCTACCGCCCCTGGGCAATTTAAAAGGGCCCAGGGCCCCTGCTGCCACCACCAGCAGCACAATGGGGCTAAGGCGGCTTCCTGCCCACCCGCTCCGCTTCCGGAAGCGGACGGTACATCCCTGCGGCCCCTCGGGGCGCATCTCTGTGCGCCACCCCTGCCCTGAGCTGTGGCCAATGGGAGCTGCAGGGGCGGTGCCTGCGAGCAGCAGCATGTGGAGACCCCTCTGGCCCCCCACCTAGGAGCTGCTGCCAGAGGGGGGCATGGGTCACTTTTGGGAGCTGCCCAAGGTAAGCGCTGCACTCCTCACCCTCTCCCGCACCCCTTCCCCAGCCCAGAGTCTGCACCCAAACTCCCTCCCAGAGCCTTAGGTGGTGGGGGTGAGGTAGGGCCTGCGGGACTTGGACCCGCTCTGGGCACTACCAAAAATTATACAAATCTGTTGCCCCTGGGTGGGGGAGGGAGTGCTGGACATCAGGTCTGCTGGTTCTACTCCTGGCTCTGCCAGGCTCTGGACTCCAAGGTTCCTTTTAACACCCCCGCTCCCCCACACACCTAAAGTCTCCACCCTGTCTAACCGTGTTGATGGGAAGTGTTCCTTATCCTCCCTCCCCCGATGTTGGCTGGCTCCAAATCACCCACTGTTGGGGGTAAACTGCCTGGAACTCTTCTTGCTGTCTGTCTTTTTTTAAACCCTCCCTCCCCCAAACTCCTGCTCCTCTCCTGTCCATCTGTCTGGAGGGAAGTGATGTGGCTCAAGCGGACCCGCTGTGGCCACTGTGTGTGTGCTGCAGGTTTGAGTGCTGCTCTCGGGGAATGGATCTACTTACCTCAGGTTCACATGCAGCTCCCATTACCGTTGTAGCTGGCCGAGCGTGCAAGGTCCTTGCTCTCTACAGGACAGCATTTCTCGGTCTGAATGCCGTGGCCGGGCAGCTCCACAATGTTGGGGAACGTTCTAGGCATCGGTGGGCTCTTTTTTCCACCTTCCTCTGAAACATCAGGGATTGGCCACAGCTGGAGATAGGACACCAGATGGGTTGGGCTGGCCTCTGAGGTGGTTCAATGATTCCTCTCTAGCTACCTGGCTGGGAGTCTTGTTCACATCTCAGGGTCCAGCTGATGGCCAGATTTGGGGTCACGAAGGAATCTCCCTGGTCAGAGATTGGCAGGGACCTTGGTGGTTTTCTCCTTCCTGTGCAGCACAGGGTGCAGGTCAGCTGCTGGGATCACCTGGGCATGGCTCACCTCAGCGATTCCCTGCCAGCGCAGGAGTCTTGGGCATCCAGGACCCCTCAGTTTCTTCTGTTCTCTATCTGGGGCACATGACAAGTTAATCTCCTGAGGACTGAAATGGTTTGGTCTAACCAAGGTCCTGGGGCTCAATACAGAGAACTGGGTGTGATTTTAATGGTTTGTGATAGATAGGAGGCTCAAGGTAGAAATATAGGACTGGCATGGACCTCACGCAGTCATCAAGTTCAGCCCCCGTGCTGAGGACGGTCCAAGTAAACCTAGACAACGTCTGATATATGTTTTGTCCAGCCTGTTCTTAAAAACCTCCAGTGACAGGAATTCTGCAACCTCCTTTGGAAGCCTGTCTCAGAGCTTAACTATTCTCTAGTATCTGACCTAAATCTCCCTTGCTGCAGATTAAGCCCATTACTTCTTGTCCTGCCTTCAGTGGACATGGAGAACAATTGATCATCAACCTCTTTGTGCCAGCCCTTAACATATTGGACTATCAGGACCCCCTCAATCTTTTCTCACACCTAAACATGCCCAGTTTTTATTAACCTTTCCTTATAGATCAGGATTTCTAAGCCTTTTATCATTTTTTTTGTTCTTTTCTGGACTCCCACCAATTTCTCCACATCTTTCTTAAAGTGCGGTGCCCAGAACTGGACACACTACTCCAGCTGAGGCCTCCGCAGTGGTGAGTAAAGTGGGACAGTTGCCTTCTGTGGTCTTACATATGACACTCCAGTTAATACACCCCACAATTATATGAGCCTGTTTTTGCAACTGCATCAGATTGTTGACTCATTCAATTTGTGATTCCCTATGGCCCCCAGATCCTTTTCAGCAGTACTAGCGCCTAGCCATTTTATAGTTGCACATTTGATTTGTTTTCCTGCCTGAGTGCAGTACTTTGGACTTGTCTTTATAGAATGTCATCTTGTTAATTTCAGATCATGTGACGAACTGGGACTGTTCTTGCTGGGGTGTGGGAATGCTGACAGGGGAGTGTGACTAGGATGGTCTGCATCGGAGGATGGGAGTCGGCCCGAGGGAACATACCTGAGCTTGTAACATGAGAACCCAGGAGGGGGTTGGAGGTCAGGTGACTCCGGGGCCCGGGAAACTGAACAAAGGCTGTGGGAGGGGTCGCTGAAAGCAGAGTGCTGGAAGCAGGCTGGAGAGATGGCTGGGAGGCAGAGATGGCTCTGACCCCCCAAGGGGGGTGGGCTGGCATGCCCTGGGACCCCAAGCTGGACCTAACTGAGGGGGGCCCTGTTGTCTGTGCCTGCAAGACCTGTCTTGGACTGTATTCCTGTCATCCAAATAAACCTTCTGCTTTACTGGCTGGCTGAGAGTCATGGTGAATCGCAGGAAGCCGGGGGTGCAGGGCCCTGAGTCCCCCAATACTCCGTGACAACTGGTGGCAGCGGTGGGATCTACTGCACCCCGTGGACGGCGCTTCCTGCAGTAAGTGACTGGGGAGCAGTAAAACGAAGGGGGATTGACGGGGACCAGGCCTGCTGAAGAGTGGGAGAGAGACGGTTATTACCCCTGGGAGTGTGTGACCAGCGAGAAGGACTTTTGCAGTAACAGGGTCCCCCGGGGGGATCGCAGCGAGTGGTCCCAGGGGCGGAGGAGTCTGCAGCTCGACCCTGGCAGAGAGGCGGTGACCTCGAGAAGGGCTGGCACACTAGGGGTCCCCCTGGGAACTGTGGGGAGCTGTGAGCACACAGGCCGGTGAGTGGCCAGCAGGAAGATGTATGCCAAGCGGCTTAAGAGTGACCTGGTGGAGCTGTGCAAGCAGAGGGGGCTGTGCATTGGGAGGCTCACTAAAGAACAGCTCATTGCCCGGCTGGAGGAGGAAGATCGCACGAATGAACTGATCCCTGTGTCTCAGGGGAGCAGCCTGGCAAATGCAGCGCAGGCACCAGTGTCTGTCCCAGCTGGGAGTGGTCAGCCGGCTGCTGAGGGCTTCCCGAGACCCCTCCTTCCTATGCCTAGGGGAAGGGTGGGGAGGAGCCCAGCAAATACCGAAGGCGCCGTGGCCCCCCCGGCCAGCAGGGGACCCTCCCGGCGAAGCTCGCCGGCCAGCAGAGGATCCTCCCGGCGACGTTCGGCATCTGTGGAGCGGAATTGGCTGGAATGGGAGAAAGAGCTAAAACTGAGAGAGCTGGAGGATCGTGAACAACAGAGACAGCATGAACGGGAGGAGAAAGAGAGACAGAGACAGGAGAATGAGAGACAGAGACAGCATGAAGAGAGACAGCGTCAGCATGACCTGGAACTGGCGAGATTGAAGGGCAGCGAACCCCCGGCTGCGGTGAGTGAGGGGGGACCCAGGACTGCACGGAGCTTTGATAAGTGCATCATGGCCCCATACAAGGAGGGGGAGGACATGGATGACTTCCTGGAGGCCTTTGAGACGGCCTGCGAGCTGCACCGGGTTGATCCCGCGGACAGACTCCGGGTCCTTACCCCCTTACTGGACCCCAAAGCCGTGGCATTGTACCGCCAACTGGGAGAGGCAGAGAAAGGGGACTACGAACTATTAAAAAAGGCCCTGCTACGTGAGTTTGGGCTGACTCCTGAGATGTATCGGGAAAGGTTCCGGAGTCAAGATAAAACCCCTGAGATCTCATATCTGCAACTAGCCATCCGCATGGAAAGATACGCCAGCAAGTGGGCTGGTGGGGCCCAGACGAAGGAGGACCTGATTAAACTGCTGGTACTGGAGCAACTGTATGAGCGGCACCCATCCGACCTGAGGCTGTGGTTGGTGGACAGAAAGCCAGAGAACCCGCGACACGCCGGGCAGCTGGCTGATGAGTTTGTAAAGAGCCGGTCAGGGGGTGGCAGGGAGCAGCCCCAAAGGAACAGGCCCGCCGCGATGCAGAGAGAGAGTCACCCTGGGACCTCCCAAAGGGGGAATATGGGGAATCCCCTCCCACGGGGAATGCCCAGCATCAGGGACAACCGACCGGCTCGAGGGGACCCATGGGACCTGAGCTGCTATTACTGCGGCCGAAGAGGCCACGTTCGGGCCCAGTGCCCAAGCTCAAGGACAGACTGAGCAGACCGAACCCGCATAGGGTTAACTTGGTAGAGGCCCAGACGGACGAGGGGCAGGCTTCTCACGCAAGAGGGGCTGGCAGCTTATCAACTGCTCAAGAGAGAGAAGGGCCCCAGGCCAGCTCCTCTAGGGGGCTGGATGCCCCAGACTCAGGGTTTTTGGTTTATACGGTGGGCGCGGGGCTGTCCCTCCGGAGAGAGTACCTTGTTCCCCTGGAGGTGGATGGGAGGAAGGTCAATGGATACTGGGATACGGGCGCAGAGGTGACGCTGGCCCGGCCCGAGGTGGTGGCCCCAGATCAGGTGGTGCCCAACTCCTACCTGACCCTGACGGGGGTGGGCGGAACACCAGTCAAAGTGCCCGTGGCAAGGGTACACCTGAAGTGGGGGGCCAAGGAGGGCCCCAAGGATGTGGGGGTACACCCGTATTTGCCCACTGAGGTATTGATGGGGGGGGGACCTGGAGAACTGGCCAAGCAACCCCCAAAAGGCACTGGTTGTGACCCGCAGTCAGAGCCGGCGAGGGGCCCTGCGCCCTGGCCTTGGGGGGGGTGCCTTGCCTGAGGCGCAGGACCCTAACCTGGTGGGGAGGGAACGCCCAGGGACACGGCTCAGGGAGGCTGCAGCTTCAGACCCAGCGGGCGAGAAAGAGCAGGTGGCCATCCCTGTCCCAGCTGCTGAGTTCCAGGCCGAGTTGCAGAGAGATCCCTCCTTGCGGAAGATAAGGGACCTGGCCGACCTCAATGCGGTACAGACCATGGGACGAGGTGGCCGGAAAAGGTTCCTGTGGGAGAAGGGGTTCCTGTACCGAGAATGGGCTCCCCCAGGGAAAATGGAGTCAGCGGGGATCAGGAGGCAGCTGGTGGTACCCCAGAAGTATCGCCGCCAGCTGCTGTGCTGGGCCCATGACATTCCCCTCTCAGGGCACCAGGGAACCTGGCGTACCCAGCAGAGGCTGCTACGGAGCTTTTACTGGCCTGGGGTCTTTGTTACTGTCCGACAGTACTGCGGATCCTGTGACCCCTGTCAGAGGGGGAGGAAGGCCTGGGACAAGGGGAAAACAGCTTTAGGACCCTTGCCCAGCAATAAGGATCCTTTCCAGAGGGTGGCCAAGGTTAAAAGGGCGGCTCTAAACCAAGGGAGCCCAAAGCACAGACCTCCAGACTGGAGCGCTGGGAGAAGACCACAGCCCAGTTGGAACCCCAGAGGTATGGGGGTGGGAAAAGGGCACAGGCCGCATAACCCTTCCCACATGCGAACTGCGAGTGCCATCAAGCACCCCGACCTAAGGGGGGGCGTGAAACTGAAGGGGCCTGGTGTAATTCCCACCAAGGAACTGGAGGGATGCGGGGGCATCCATGGGAACGGGGGTAGGTTCGAACTTCCCCAGGTCACGGGCTAAAGTGACCCCGCTCAGTTCGGTCTCGAAGGGGGGAGAGATGTGACGAACTGGGACTGTTCTTGCTGGGGTGTGGGAATGCTGACAGGGGAGTGTGACTAGGATGGTCTGCATCGGAGGATGGGAGTCGGCCCGAGGGAACATACCTGAGCTTGTAACATGAGAACCCAGGAGGGGGTTGGAGGTCAGGTGACTCCGGGGCCCGGGAAACTGAACAAAGGCTGTGGGAGGGGTCGCTGAAAGCAGAGTGCTGGAAGCAGGCTGGAGAGATGGCTGGGAGGCAGAGATGGCTCTGACCCCCCAAGGGGGGTGGGCTGGCATGCCCTGGGACCCCAAGCTGGACCTAACTGAGGGGGGCCCTGTTGTCTGTGCCTGCAAGACCTGTCTTGGACTGTATTCCTGTCATCCAAATAAACCTTCTGCTTTACTGGCTGGCTGAGAGTCATGGTGAATCGCAGGAAGCCGGGGGTGCAGGGCCCTGAGTCCCCCAATACTCCGTGACAGATCAGTTCCAAATTATGTTGACAAATTGAAGAATTCTCATCTTGCCCTCCAAAGTACTTGCAACCACCCTAGCTTGGCGTCATCTGCAATCCAAGTAACTGATGAAAATATTGAATAGTGATGGACCCAGGACTGACCCCTGTGGGATCTCTCTATATACAACCTCCAGTTTGACAGTGAACCATTGGTAACTACTTGAGTATAGTCTTTCAGCCAGTTGTGGTCTAGAAGAAATTACTATAAAGTGGGCGCACATTTCCCTAGTTTGCTTATGGGACTGTGTCAAAAGCATGATATTACATCATCTACTTCCCTCCAACTCCACTAGGCCAGTAACCCTATCAAAGAAGGAAATTAGATAGTACCTATCTTTAAAAAGGAGAACAAAGTTTTCCCATCTCCAGTCTTCTTGGACCTCCCCTTTCCTCCATGAGTTCTCAAAGATAATTGGTAATGGTTCTGAGGTTGTTTCAGCTAGTTTCTTAAGTACCCTAGGGTGAATTTCATCAGGCCCTGCCAACTTGTTCTTTCCTTATCGTGGCTTGTATTCCTTCCCCCTTTTTGTTACTATTAATTGTGTTGAGTATTTGGTCACCGTTAAGCTTTTTTATGAAGACTAAAGCAAAATAGGCATTAAACATCTCAGCCTTCCTGATAGCGTCAGTTATTGGCTCTCCTTACCTGCTAAGTGGACGGCCTACACGTTCCTTCATCTTTCTCATGCTCCTAATTTATTTAAGGAACCTCTTCTTATTGCCTTTTATGTCCCTTTCCAGCTGTAACTCATTTTGTGCCTTTGCCTTTCTGAATTTGTCTTTACACGTTTGTGCTATTTATTGTATTCCACCTTAGCCATTTGTCTGTTTCTACTTTTTGTAGAATTCCTTTTTGATTTTTCAGGTGATGTAAAGAACTCCTGAAGGAGCCACAGTGGCCTTTTACTATTGTTCTCATCTTTCCTTTGCACTGGGATAGTCTGCTGTTGTGCCTTTAATATTGCGTCCTTGAGAAACTGCCACATCTCCTGAACTCTTATCCCATAGGTTTTCTTCCCACAGGACCTTATCTCGGAGTTTGTTAAAGTCTGCTTTGGTGAAGTCCATGTTCTTTATTTTGCTGCTCTCACCTCTTCCTTTCCTTAGAGGTATGAACTCATTTCCTGATCACTTTAACCCAAACTGCCTTCTACTTCTAGGCTTGCTACCACTTCCTGCCTGTTGGTGTGACTCAAGTCTACAATGGCTGTTCTCCTGGTTACTTCCTCCTCTTTCTCAAACTAAAGCTGTCTAGATGATCTGATGGACCCTTCTGAACTCTTCAGAAATGGACCCAGCTGTGAAATTGACCATCAGCTCGGGGGGGGGGGGGAGGGGGACCCTTCACCCACTGGCATCCAGCCCCACGGGTAGGATCAGGGTCTTGGAGTGATGAGCAGTGACTGGCAGCATGGGAGAGTAGGGGGGGCTTATGCTGTGTCCCCACTTGTCACAGAGCCACAACACTGACTTGTACTAAAACAGGGGTAACTTTATCAGGGTTTTATTATTTTTCTTCCCCTGATACACTGTTCAAATGCAACCCCTCCCAAAGCCATGCAGGGAGCTCTGTATTACAGCCCCCAGGGGCTGGTAAGAGCTGAGATTGTGCCTCTTGCTGTAGGGAGGATTTGGGGGCACCTGCTGGATTGTGGGGCTCTGTGGGGCAGGGAGGGGATGGACACCTTAGGTTGCAGAGAGTCATCTTGCTCTACTGCACCCCCAAGGGATGGTGCTGCCACAGCTTGGAGGAGCATTGTGGGGGTGCACCCTGCTGGTATAGGAGAGAGAGTGACTTAAGTCAGTGCAGCAGCTGCCCCCCAGGAAGATCCCCACAGCAATGATGGTGACGTCCAAGCTGAGGCTGTAGAGGGGGGTGTAGGAGCAGGTGCCATCTGGCTGGACCAGAGGCAGTTCCAGCCCTGCGCTGTGCAGGAAGGCAAAGAGCAGCGGTCTCACGCGCCCGGCAGCCTGGGCCCTGCAAGGTGGAGAACCGAGGGCTAGTAGCATGGCGGGGTTCTCCCCATCTAATTCATCACTACAATGTGCAGTGAGTGGCCTGGAGGCAGGGCAACCACACAGGGATCGTATCAGTACTGGTCAGCCTCCCACTCTCCTGAGGGATCGGGCTACAATTGGGGCCTCACCTCTGGCTGTGATCAGGCTGGTACCAGATCTTGCCCTCCAGGGATCAGACAGTACTGCCCCACACCCTCCCCACCCCCCATGTGACAGGGGGGCAGCTGGGAAGCATCAGGAAGGGTGGTGCTTCCTCACCTGCTCTGTGACTATCCGTCTGGCAGGTTGGGGGGCCCAGGAACTCAGTGAAGGCGAAGGACTTGAGGTGGTGCACCCAGCTTTGCCAGATGAGATCTGGGGGCACAGAGGGAAGGCTGTGAGGGGGGGTTCTCAGAGACAGAGGAATGGACTGGGGCTTTTGGTCTCTGCAGAGGGATCTTCAGGAATCAGGAGGCCTATAGGGGTCAGCAGGACAAGGAGGAAGAGGAGTAGGGACTGGAGGGATGGTCTCCACATGGGGGTGCCTTTGGACTTCAGGGGGTGATAGGAATGGGGGGGACCAGATGTCTGGGGTCTGCAGAGGGAACGTTAGGGGAAGTTATAGACAAGTGCACTCTCAAGACATTCAGGGAGGCAAGGGGCAAAGCTAGGAGCAAACCTAGGAATTCTGGTGTGTTGTCCCCCCCCCGAACCACTAGATACCACTCCTGGGAATCAAACCCAGGAGTCCTGACTCACAGCCCCCTGCTCTAACCACTACACCCCACTCCCCTCCCAGAGCCAAGATAGCACCCAGGAGTCCTGGCCCATCCTTGGCTGTTGGGGGAAGGATCCAGTGGATTAACCTGGTAGTGAGATCGGGAAGCAGCCCTGCTGGTGGATCAGCAGCATCTGATTGGAAGATATAGCTGCAGACACACAAATGGGATCACCTGATTGGTTACAATGGGATGGGCGAGCAGCAGCCAATGAGAGGGGAGTGTCACTTATTCCAGTGCTGCCCCCCCCCAAAGGGGGCAGAGTGGGGCAGAAGGAGGGCAAGGGAAGGACGGGGGTACAAAGAGGGAAGCAGTGGGTCACTGGGAGGTGTACAGGGGAGGGGGGAATCAATGTGAGGGTAGGTGGTTGGGGGGGCTCTGTGGGGTGCGAGGGGGGAGGGTATCATTCCAGTGCTGCCCCCAGGGGGGAGGGACTTAAGGGTGGGGCTGTAGGGTGTGTTCCAGGTGAGAGGGGAGCAGCGGGTGTCACTCACTCAGATGTTACCCACAGGGGATGCTGGGAGCCATGTGCTGGCCTTGGCCCAGGCCACCTGCAGCTGCCCCCCCTCGGGCCTTGGGATCTCAAGGGGCTCAGTCCAGTCACAGCAGCCAGAGCAGTGTGGTCCCCGCCTGGGCGAGGGCCTGCTCCCTGCAGCTGGAGGGAGACGCCACAACAACGTAACACAATCTCCTGCATTACAATACTGCCACCCAACTGCACGTGACAACAACCACACAACACAACACTGCTACACAGCCCCTAAACAACAAAGCACTGCTACACAACTCTGCATACCACAACCACGACAACACCAGAACCTACCACAGCACTACTACACAACATAAACGATCCTATGCAACACACCATGGGTACACAACAGTGCAACATAACTACACACTACAACCATCACATAGTCCTGCTACATAACTACACACCACAACACTATTATACACCATAACACAATATACAACACTCCTGGGCCCAATCCCGACCCACAGCCCCCTGCTCTCCCAGCCCCGGGCCCAATCCCGACCCACAGCCCCCTGCTCTCCCAACCCCGGGCCCAATCCTGACCCACAGCCCTCTGCTCTCCCAGCCCTGGGCTCCCCACTCACTAGTGAATCAGGCACCATGTTTCCTGAAGTGACAGAGATTTCAGACCTTTCACACTAATGATCCCTCTGCCTTCCCACACAGGCCCTGGGTCTGGGACCCTTAAAACACAACAACTGTTCAACTAAATGAGCCCAACTGGGGGGCAGGAGGAGAGATTGGGAGCCTGGGGATAAATGGAGTATAAAGCTGAGGAGTTGTTGGGGTGGGAGCTGTGTGGTGGGATGTACGGGCAGTGGCAGTCAGGAGGAGCCCAGGGTTGAGCTAGCAGGGGGCTGCTTGTGTCAGGATGAAGCACAGAGCCCGGTGGTGCTGGGTACAATGAGCTGGGGGTGGGGCCCTGCAGGGCTGAAATCTGTCAGGTGATTAGCTGCTTGGAAGCTCAGCGCCTGCACCTGTTCCAGGCCGTGAAGGGCGGGGGACTAGGTGGGATGGACTCAATGATGTCTCTGATCAGGTCCTGCCTCGCTAGCTAGACAGGCCACAGGGTGGGGATTCAGTAGGGGGATAAGAACATAACATAAGAATGGCTGTACTGTGTCAGACCAAAGATCCATCCAGCCCAGTATCCTGTCTGCCGATAGTGACCAAGAGGGGCACTCTTCCCTCACACTCAGTGCTGGCCCCAATGCCCTAGTGCAGCCCTAGGGGGTGCTGCGCTGCGGGGGGTTCAGTAGGGGGTGCTATGTGCCTCACCTCTCCAGTGCAGTGTTACCTGGAGGTCACGGCTGATCCTTTCCCCTGGACTCAGGGTGCGGACCCAGGCATCCGGGCCGAATTCCAGCATGGCCAGGCTGTCCCCAGACAGAGGTTCACTGTGCTGTGGCTTCCATAAGCGTCTTTGCTCCCGAGGTCCCTAGATTCTGAGGGACTCTTACCTCCCATGGGGGGAGGGTGGTCACCAGGGGATGGTGCCTCACAGTAAATGTAGTAGAGCAGGTGAACGATGGGAATGGCCGGAACAATGCCCCATTGTCCCCAAATCTGCCCCCCTCCATGGTGCGGCCCCTAAGGGCACAGGAGCAGGTTTGAGGCCCCCCCAATGCTCTGCACCCCTCACTTCCCCTTTCAATGTCATCTCCCTCCATCTCCCCAGATGAGGAGTTCCGGGGGATGTTCCGGAGCCCCCCGCCCCACACCATGCGCCAGGCCCCCCAGCTCCCGAGGAAGGAGCCACCCCCATTCTGCGATTGGAGGAAGGCGGGGGCTGTGACTGCCGTGAAGGACCAGGTAGTTGTGGGAAGTTTGGGTGCCCCCCAGACAGGCAGTTAGATGGGGCAGGACAGGGGGAGCCATGGGGGGCTCAGTAATGACAAAATTGTTCCACCCCCACCCCTCTCCCCACTGCTAACCCCAGGCGGCGCCCACTCCCTCAGCTGGGGCATTGGGGTCAGCGCTGAGGCTGGGGAGAGCGCCCCCTCCTGCCCTGCAGCACAGTGCCCCCTAGCACCACGCTGGGCCTCACCCCTCTCTCTGCAGGGCAAAAAGTGCCGCTCCTGCTGGGCCTTCGCTGCTGTGGCCAATATCGAGTCCCTCTGGAACATCCACTTCCACCAGCCCCGGAACCTCTCGGTGCAAGGTAGGGGCTGTGGGGAATCTCGCCTCCTCGACTGGCACAGGGCGGGGCACCCCAGCGCTGCCCTGATGTGTGCAGAAGCCCCACAGGCCGGGACGAATGGGGCACAGAGGAGAGGGCGCCTGGGGCTGTTCTAAGCTCCTCCCCCTGAGAATGAGAGTTAGTGTGTGTGTAAAGTACCCCCTTCACTTCCTGTCCCAAACTGGGAGCTTGTAACCCTTCACAGGCCTGGGAGCTGGCTGGGTGTGTGGGGTATACAGGGACCATGTCTCCATGCATGGGGTTTCACATATTTTCACCCTGTTAGCACTCACTGGGGTGGGGGGACAGCCCCACCACAGACTTGCCTCCTGGTAAGTTAGGATCCCGTCACCGACCACACACCCCAACCCCAGTCTACTATCAGCTGAGCCCTGCCTGTGGAACTCTCCCCCACCAGATCTAAAGCAGGGGGTGGCAGGTGCTGAGTCTCTCCATCCAGGGGTGGGTTCATCACCCCAGTGGGAGCCACTGTGAGACGTTCTGCCTGTCGGATGAGCCAGTGTCCACTGGGGTCTTTCCTGGTCAGTGTGTGCCACCCAGCAGGAGCAGGATCCCAGGGTCTGACTTGGGGGAGAGGGAGCTGGCTTGGTGCTCACCCACTACTTCCCTTGCAGAGGTGTTGGACTGCAGCTGGTGCGGAGCGGGGTGCAAAGGGGGCTACGTGTGGGACGCCTTCACTACGGTGTTACACAAGGGTACGAAGGCACTGGAGGGATGTGTGGTCCTTTGCCCTGCAGACAACAAACCCCCTACAGCCCCCAAGGACTGTCCCCTGTTCACCCCTCACAACTGTTTACTGTGAGGATACTTTAGTGCATGGAGACTCACTCCGACTGGGGCCCCGCATCGTGCCAGGCACTGCACAGATCCCGACCCAGATTAGGGCCCTGTCACCACAGCTGCTGCACAGATCCCTTGACTGACATTGGGGGCCCCCAGCCCAGTCTGCAGCCCCCATCATTGGATGCTGCGCAGACCCTGACTGAGATTGGAGCCCCCATCACGCCAGGTGCTGCATGGACCATGACCCAGACTGGAAGCAATTTTCCCATTACTGTATACAGAAGGGAGACCCCACCTCAGTCCTAGACCCTGCTCTGGCCACACTCTTGGTGACAGGCTGAATTTGGGGGGAGGGGGTTTACTCTGACCCGAGTCCAGAACAGGGGAAGGATAGAGCAGGGAATGAGGCGCTCTGGGCCCATCCCAGACCTTTCACATACACTCCCTCCCAGGTGGTCTGACCAGCGAGGATGCCTATCCCTACACAGGGAGACAGGAGACATGCGACAGTCTCAATGAGCCGGCTGCCTATATCCAGGGCTTCCAGACACTACCTGGAGATGAAGTGGGTGAATCCTGGGGGGGAGAGGGGTTGGGGTGGGGCCAGCACCGGGGCCAGGGGGGAGTGCGCCATTCACGGGGAGTTCTGGGGGAAAGGGAGCAAGTGAGGGCAGTAGAACAGGATTAGGGGGCAACAAAGAGGGTTGGGAGGGGTGAGGGGGGAAGCAGGGCCAGAACTGATCAAGACCTGGTCAGTTTCCAGGCAGCTGTTCATAGGCAGGAGGGTGCATGGGGTGATGTGTGTGAAACCAGCAAGGCGCTGGTTAGTTTCATGCTTCCCCCTGGGGGAGCTCTGAGCATCTGAGGGGGAATGTGAAGGGTGCAGGGGGCCCAGAGGACACAGGGAGGGGCAAGCTGTAGATCAATCTCTGATAATTTTCATATGACTTTACATTGTGCCTCTTCATATAACCTTGTGGTGGGTCTACCCACGTGTGACCTCTGTTTTCATGGAACTTTGTATCAAAGCCTCATTTAGAAACTTTGCATTGCCCTTGGTATAATATTATAGCCCCTAAGGATAGAATAAGATAGAAGAAACATTTCTTTTTGCTAGCAGTAGAACAAGAGCTCTTCCCCGCCCCCCCACTCTTAATCAATTGCCCTGTTGAATGAATGAGGTGTGGATGAGCAAGGCATGGAAGGCAGACAGCCTCAATTGTTGGAGAGGGGCTGGGAGCCAGACCCAAGGACAATAAAACGTGTCAAGTGGGCTCATTAAAGACAAGCAGACATACCAACGGCCTCGGGGGTTAGAAGCAAGCACCTTCTTTTGGAAACACCCTCTTTGCAGCATTGGGACAACACTCAAAAGAAAGCAGCACAAAGGACCAATGGACACAGACACAGAGTTTGAATCTGGTCTAGATTTGCATAAGAGAAAAGCTGCTATAAAAGTGAGGTGTCTTGCAGAGGACCCCGGGTCTCGTCTTGTCAACATGGGAGCATCGATCCGGATCGGCAGAAGCCCGGCTCCACCCCCTCCCCCATCTAACTCACCTGGCCAGTGAAGTTAAGGGGAGCAACTAATTGGTAACAACAAGACGGAATGGGTTTGTGTGTGTGTGTGTGTGAGTGTAAGTGTAATATATTATATGCATATAATACAGTGTAAATGAATACATGTATTACTAATAAATGTGGCGTTTTGCCTTATTCCCCTTGAAAAGATCCTGTGCAGTACTTTAAGTACAACAAAGCGCGACTGTAGCCAGTGTGTGGGGACAGCAGCAGCCTGGTAGGGCCATGCCTGGGTCAGGGGTGTTTGTCCCTGGGTCCTCCTCCTCACCCAGTACTTTTGGGTTTCCTCTTGTAGAAATAGCTGCACACGTTGCAAGCAAGGGCCCAATCACAGTTACCCTGAACTCAGCTGTCATGAAGGTACGTGCCACCCAATTAGCAATGTGGGAGAAGCCCTCTGGCTATTCAGCCCATCCCATGGTGACTCGCCCACTAAGCCCCCCCATTCGACTCAGTTTCCGCTCAATTTTGTGCCTCTGCAGCATTATAAAAAGGGAATCTCCCAGCCCTTGGTGAAGAGCTGTAGTCCAGACCAGGTGGATCATGTTGGCCTGCTGGTTGGCTACGGGCATGGTGAGTGGAGACGGGCGGTGCAGGGGTTTGGATTGGGGTGAGATGGGGTTAAACGAAGGGGGCTCAGCTATCAGAAGCACTAAGACCACTGTGCCTTTCTCTTCACCAATTCATTGCAGTGAAGAAAAGTCAGTACTGGGTCATCAAGAACTCCTGGGGGGAAGGCTGGGGAGAGAAGGTGAGTGGGGAGTGTATGGGGCTGCCCCCAGGGCAGTGCTGGCTGTGGGGGTGTGGGCTGGTTTTGTCTGAAGGAGGCTGTGCTGTGGGATCCTACAGAGACGGACTCTGGGTGGGGTGCAGGGACTGTTTATACAGGGATCCCCTGCCTAATGCTAAGACACAGCCCCCACTGGGGTGAGGTGTGGGCTTTTATTATACCAGGAGTGGCCAGTCTGAAAAGGAGCCAGAATTTATCAATGTACATCGCCAATGAACCACAGTAATACATCAGCAGCCCCCTGTCAGCTCCCCCACCATTCCCAGTGCGTCCCACCTATTGGCAGCCCCGGAGTCGGTGCCTATACAAGGAGCCGCATATTAACTTCTGAAGAGCCGCATGCGTCTCCTGAGCCACAGCTTGGCCACCCCTGTATTATCCACTCCCTGTCCAGGTTCCGACCCCGTTCCAGTTTGATGGAAAGGCGGACTGAGGGTTTGTCTACACTTAAACCACTACCGCGACACAGCTGCACCGGCACCTCCACCAGTGGCAGGGGTTCTCCTGTCACTGAACTTCATCCACCTCCCTGAGAGGCAGGAGAATTCTTCCATCCACCTAGTGCAGGCTACTGCGGGGGCCGGGCGGCACTGCTACGTCTCTCGGGGTGTGTGGATTTTATGTAAGTACCCGGCGTAGAGCAGCCCTGGGTGAGGAAAAGCTGTCCAGTACCATCTGTCCCTAACCGCGTGTCCCCTCGGCAGGGCTATTACCGTCTCTCTTGCGGCAGTAACGCCTGCGGCATCACCACGTTCCCTGTAACAGCCACCGTCCACCGCGTTGGGGCTCCGGGACATAACGTCCTCTGCCCGCCCTGAAGGGGGTGCTGCTGCTGCCGAGAGCCTGCTGACTCCCTGCCAAGACCCCTGCCACCGCCAAGACAGAACTAACTGGGGCCACGGGCCTTCCCTGGGTGATGCGGGGAATGAATTTGATACTCAGAGTGCTCTAGCTCCATCCCCACAGGTACCCAGAGCTGGGCTCGGCCCTTTCAGCAACACTGCCTCCAGGCGAATGCTCCTTCCCTTTGCTGCATCAGGGAAAGGGGCCATGAAACTGCCATTAAACTGCTTTTATGTGCTGTGCGTGGCCCCTTTGATGGGGGGAGGTTGTTTAATTGTTAACCCGAGTGTACCACCCGACTCCCCCCATGCTACGCACTCCACACACCAGCACCCTTGGTACAGCAACGGTGCTGGCTTTATTGGGATGCTACGATCACAGCTAAGGGGGTTTCCAGGTGCTGCCCCAAGGCCATGATGGGGGAGAAACAGCCCTTTCCCCAGCAGCTCTTAATTCCAAACTCCCCCAACCCCCTCTGATGTAAGGAGCTGGCCTGATCCCAGACAACTCAGCTGGGTTTGCACCCTAGGTGGCGGGGGGAGGGGGGACGGCAGCCCCGACACCCCCCTCTACATGGTCCCAAGTCAGCAGTGTGCACCCTAGGGCAGCTGGTGGTTTACTGCACAGCAGGGGGCCTTGGCTCCCAGTCCTGGCTCTGATCCAGTGAGGGCTCCTATGGGATCTACTGCAACTCTGGTCTCTATCGCCCCCCAGAAGCGGTTCAGGCAGCAACTAGGCCCTCACTCACTGGCATGTTGATATGGGCAGTCAGCAAGGGCATGCTCTGGCTCTCCCGCAATACAAACACCTGCAAGAGAGAAGACAAAGCGCTCAGTGCTGAGATGCAGCCACCTCTGGGGTGGGGTACAAGGACTTTATACATGGATCCCTCCCCTGGCACTGAGATGCAGCCACCTCTGGGTCCTACCCCCCACCCCAGGAGGAAGGTGGAAGCATTTTAAAGGGTCAGGCAACTCTCTGGGGTGGGGTGTCCCTGTACAAACCTTGATGATGTCCAAGATCCCCTTGTCGCTCAGACACTCCACAAAGGTTTCAATGGGGTAATTCAGTCCCGGGACCAGCATGGGGGCCTGTAGGGAGACAAAGCTGAGTCAGTCAGAGTGCAGGGGCCTGTAGGGGTGGTCAGAGGTGTTGGGGGGTGGGGGTACCTTGAAGAAGGCTCTCTTCATGGCATAGAGGCTCTGGTCGTAGAGGAAGCTCACCAGCAGGTTGATGGAGGGGCACCCAGCTGACGTGTTCTGAATGTGGAGGGTAAGTTTGAAGGTGGGGCCGATGCCCTGGACCTGGGGAAGGGGGGGCGGGGTAGATCCTGAGTACCGGTTCAATGCAAAGGAGAGAGGAGTCCTTGATCCCACAGCCAATCCAGCCAGCCTGGGGTTGTGGGGGAGGGGTTCTCCATCACAGGAGCCACAAGAAGGGACCCCTGGAAATCTAAAGAGATGATTGAATCCCAAATCTCACCCCCACCGGAGTTCAGCCCAGATCTGCTCACGGAGCTAGAGCCACATCCCCTCTGGATTGGAAGCCCCCAAGCGCTGGAGAGTTCCCTGCCCCCTGTTGTCCGAAGGGCAAATCCCTCTCCCTGTTAAACACTGGCTGTGGCTGACGATGGCTCCTGGCTCTTGCTCAGACTTTGTCTGCGACCTTCATGAACCCCCTGCTCCCACAAATCCCCCCACTATGCAGAGAGACTGGGACAAGCCCCCTCAGGACCTTCTCTCAGAGGAACTCTTCCAGTAGGACTCCCTGAGGCCCAGGGTTTCCATTGTTTGCGTGGCTCCTCACTGACCCCTCCCCCGAAATACCACCGGAAGGTCCCACCCCTCAAAATACCGCCGATGACCGGGGCGGCCGAAGATCCAGCTGCCGGCATCTCCGCCCCCAAAATGTTAGTGCCCTAGGTGACCGCTTAGGTCACCTAATGGGTTGTGCCAGCCCTGCACCAGAGACAGACACAGAATATGAACATGCAACACAGAACATGCAACACAGACTTTGTTGCGGCACTAGAACCATGGTATTTTATAATTCTTCAGCTAGTACCAGCTCTCCTGATGTTTTAGTTCAGAGCCTGAAAGATAAAAGCTTCGAAACAAATTAGCACAGTGCTTTTACCATGGCAGACGCTGCTCGGTTTCTGCCACAGTGTGTCTGGTACTTGGCGCTGCACAAATGCTCATTAAGTGGTGCATTTCTTGTGGGTTTAAATTTTTCCTTTTTCCCAGTAAAAGGGCATTAACACTTCACCTAGAAACTTTTCCCCGTTTTAAAATCCCCAGCCACTTTGCCATGGCCTGGAGATCTGAGGCAGAAACAGGCACTGTGGTTACTGGGTCACTCTCACCACCCTCCCTTGTGGTGGTGACTGTTCTCTTTGTTACTGCTGCAATGGCATTTTGGCCCTGGGAGGGAGAATCGACCCAAATATCCCCTTCCCAACCTCCGGGGGGGGGGGGGTCCCAAAAGTCTGCCCCTTATGGGGTCTCAAATGTCCCTTCTCCTGAAGTTACTGCAGCAATTTGTCTATTTGCAAATCCCAATTTTTGTTCCAGTTGTTTAATGAGTGATTTACAGTGGTTATGGTCAGCGGGGGCTCTCCCCTGTTCTAAAGTTAACTTTTTGACCATTCCCTGTAATACCTGATTTTCTTTTTCAATTTTCTCCTTGTCTTTTGTGTGGTCCTGTAGGCTTTGAGAGTGCTGCTTTAACTCTCTGTACCCATCCTTAAGGGCACCAAGCTGGGTTTGGGTACTAATGGACATACATTTCCATTTCTCTGCTTCTGCAGCAGAGGCTTGTAAATCTTGGTGCAGTTTCTTGTTTTCATTTTTATATTCAGCCAATTGAAGGAATACCTGTAGTAGGTCCTAGCCGGGGCTCGACCCTTCCGGCAGGAGGGGAGCCACACCGACTCACTACTCTGGGAATAAGCAGTCAGTTAGTCCTGAAACTCCGGCTCTTTGGTGCAGAGTCGGAGCAACCACGGTTAAAGCTCAGGAGCCCAGGCCCTGGATCAGGGCGGGGCAAACACAGTTAGCTCAGACCCTTGCTTGCTGGGCTGAGCGGGCAAATAGTTCAGAGCCCAGGCCCTGGATCAGGGCGGGGCAAACACAGTTAGGCTCAGGTCCTTATGGCAGGGGCTGAGCGAGCAAACAGTTCAAAGCCCAGGCCCTGGATCAGGGCGGGGCAAACACAGTTAAGCTCAGGCCCTTGTTTGCAGGGGCTGAGCGAGCAAATAGTTCAGAGGCCAGGCCCTGGATCAGGGCGGGGCAAACACAGTTAAGCTCAGGCCCTTGTTGCAGGGAGCTGAGCGAGCAAATAGTTCAGAGGCCAGGCCCTGGATCAGGGCGGGGCAAACACAGTTAGCTCAGGCCCTTGTTGCAGGGAGCTGAGCGAGCAAATAGTTCAGAGCCCAGGCCCTGGATCAGGGCGGGGCAAACACAGTTAGCTCAGGCCTTTGTTGCAGGGGCTGAGCGAGCAAATAGTTCAGAGGCCAGGCCCTGGATCAGGGCGGGGCAAACACAGTTAGGCTCAGGCCCTTGTTGCAGGGGCTGAGCAGGCAAATAGTTCAAGGCCCAGGCTTCTGTAGCCGAGCGTTGGGTGAGGGGGAAGCCTGCCACCCGTACGGAGGGTGGCAGGGGGGAACGCAGGCCCACCCACTCCACTGCGTTCCAGCCCGGGGCCCTAACAGCGGTTGCTGCCGCTGCTGGTCAGTGGGGTATCCAGACCGCAACACACTGACATAGGCTCACACTCAGTTGCAGCCGGACCGGGGTCGGCTACCCCCGGGCTACTTCCGTGATCCCCCTCACAGCCTACCTCGGTCGTTGCGCCGGGATCGGGCCAGTCCACCTGCATGGGCTCCTCTCTGCCCGGGCTCGGCGGCAAGTCTGGTAGCTCTGCCGGGAAGTCCGGCCAATGGTCCTCAGGCGGCTCCTCTGGATAGCAGCAGGGGCTGAGGGGTTCGGGTCCAGTCTCACCCTCAGGGTTAGCGGGGTTCGGTTCCCAGGGGTTCTCCCAGTGGCGGGCGTGAACGGGCTCCGGCGGCTCCTCCTCGTAGCGGGCCCGGGGTAGCTCAGGCCAGCTAGGGTCTTCGACGGTCTCCTGGCCGGGAGCTCCCGGCCGCACGTCTGCTCCCTGTGGTGGCTGGCCGCCAACTGAGCTCGGGCGGCCGGCCTTTATACTTCCTGTCCCGCCCCTTGACTTCCGGGGGGCGGGGACAGGCGGTGGTGGTCCCACCCACTCTGGTGCCGGCACGTGGGCTCCCTCTTCTGGGCAGGAGGGGAGCCACACCGACTCACTACATACCTCATTACAGGTTTTCCATAGAAGCCAAACTGCAGCTGCTTCCTTTTTCATTTGAGTTGAGGGTTTATATATCAATATGTACTGAGCCAATTTATCTTCTAGGTCTGAAATTGTATGGACATCAGCCAACACTTGATCAGGCCAAGGGCTGTGTCCGAATTTTTGCAAGATTTGTTCAAAAGGGGTAACATCTTTTACAAATGCCAATTTCTCAGTCTCCTCTCTGGGAGCCTTCTTAAAAGACTGTTTGCGTTTAAACATTTTCTAGTATACCCAACCTCCTATTGGGACTAAAATAGCAATGCTTATCTCTTTACTCTTATTTACCAATACCTCTTTTCCTGGAGTGAGAAAGCTACTTCTCCTCCTCTCTTTACCCGGCTTTCTACCACCGGGGGTACACCTTAATGATCGATCACTTCTTAATACTTTTCAAGGTTTCTGATCACTTTTCCATACTTCTCCATTACTTACTATCAAAGTTTGTTTCATTACTTAATAAATGCTTGTGGTACATTTCCCCCTTTCACGATTCTCCACCAAAATGTTGTACTTAAAGTACTGCACAGGATCTTTTCAGGGGGAATAAGGCAAAATGCCAGATTTATTAGTAATACATGTATTAATTAACACTGTATCATATGCATTTTATATATATATTACACTCATGCACTCACATACACACA
Organism: Malaclemys terrapin pileata; assembly: GCF_027887155.1. Classification (NCBI taxonomy): domain Eukaryota; kingdom Metazoa; phylum Chordata; order Testudines; family Emydidae; genus Malaclemys; species Malaclemys terrapin. Next base: position 29,741,565 of record NC_071511.1, on the reverse strand, counting down.
CACAAGCACACTCCGTCTTGTTGTTACCAGTTAGTTGTTCCCCTTAACTTCACTGGCCAGGTGAGTTAGATGGAGGAGGGGGTGGAGCCGGGCTTCTGCCGATCCGGATCGATGCTCCCATGTTGACAAGATGAGACCCAGGGTCCTCTGCAAGCAGGGCCAGCTCTGGCTTTTTTGCCACCCAAAGCAAAAAACGCCCAGCCAGCCGGAGCAGCAAGGGGAGGAAGAAAACAAACCTGCCCCCGGCCGGAGCGGCGAAGGGGAGGGTGGAGAACAAACCAGCCGGCCGGAGTAGCAAAGAGGGGGGGGGCGGGAAACAAACTTGCCCCCGGCGGGGGGGACGGGACAACAAACCGGCCGGAGCGGCAAAAGTGGGGGTGGGGGGAGCCGGGAAACAAACCTGCCCCCGGCCAGAGCGGCCAAGGGGGAGGGGGGAGAACAAACCGGCCGGCTGGAGCAGCAAAGGGGAGGGGGAGGACAAACCGGCCGGCCGGAGCAGCAAAGTGGGGGGGGACAAACCTGCCCCCGGCCGGAGCGACGGGTGGGGGGGACGACAAACTGGCCCGCCTGCTGGAGCGGCAAAGGAAATAAAAAATAAAAACAAACAAAAAATACCTGCGGGGCGGTGGGAGCGTGGGTGATGGGGGACTCCCAGCCCTGCAGACCCCGGGCAGCGGAGTGCGCACCTCGGCTAGCGGGGGTGGGGGGGGGAGAGAAGGGGACCGGCCAGGGCTTCCTTAAGCGGGGCGCTTGCCACGCGGCCCCTCCCGCTGCACCGCCTGCTGGGAGGGCTTAGTGCGGCAGTGCCGCTCCGTTCGGCAGGCAGGGAAGGACGCGGGCTGCCCTACCGGGCTTGATGCAGGGCGCTCCCCTCCTCCACCCCCTACAGGGCGGCGGGAGAAGTAAACGAAAAAGAAAAATCCTGCAGGGGCGGGCAAAGCGGTGAAGCACAAAACAAACCAAAACCAAAAAAAAAAAAAAGATTAGATGGAATGCCGCCCTTTGAAATCTGCCGCCCCAAGCACAAGCTTCCTTGGCTGGTGCCTGGAGCCTAGGGTTACCATACGTCCGGATTTTCCCGGACATGTCCGGCTTTTGGGGGCTCAAATCCCCGTCCGGGGGGAAATCCCCAAAAGCCGGGCATGTCCGGGAAAATCGGGAGGGCTCGGCCGGGGCCTCTTTGGCTGGGGCCGGTGCGTCCGCTGGGCCGGGAGCCGGGGGGGTCCGCTGGGCTGGGAGCTGGGGGGTCCGTGGGGCCAGGATCCGGTCCGGGCCCGCGGGGCCGGGAGACGCGGGGGTCCGCTGGGCCGCGGGGCCGGGGGGGTCTGCTGGGCCGGGGGGTCCGCTGGGCCGGGAGCCGGGCCAGGCCCGCAGGGCCGGGAGGTCCGCTGGGCCGGGAGCTGGGGGGGGGCCGCGGGGCCAGGAGCCGGGGGGGGCCGCGGGGCCGCGGGGTCCGCGGGCCGGTGCGGGGCCGGGAGCCGGTCCGGGCCCGCTGGGCCGAGAGCTGGGGGGTCCGCTGGGCCGGGAGCCAGGGGGTGCGCCGGGCCGCTGGGGGCCGGCAGTGCTGGGCGGGCCGGGGGCTGGCACCCCAGGGCCCGAGCCGACCCAGGCTGGAGCCGCCAGGGGCCAGCCTGGGCCGCGCCTCCTCCCCCCACACTCCCCCTTACCTGCTTCAGGCTTGCCGCGAATTAAATGTTCGCGGGAAGCAGGGGAGGGGGCAGAGACTTTGGGGAAGGGGCGGTGTTGGGGCATGGGCGTGGGCGGGGCCGGGGCCCATGGAGTGTCCTCCATTTGGAGGCACAAAATATGGTAACCCTACTGGAGCCGGCCCTGGCTGCAAGACACCTCACATTTATAGCAGCTTCCCTCGCATGCAAATCTGTACCAGATTCAAAATCTGTGTCTGTGGCCATTGGTCCTTTGTGCTGCTTCCTTCTGGGTGTTGTCCCAATGCTGCAAAGAGGGTGTTTCCAAAAGAAGCTGCTTGCTTCTAACCCTCGAGGCCTTCAGTATGTCTGCTCTTCGTTAGTGAGCTCACTTGACATGTTTTATTGTCCTTGGGTCTGGCTCCCAGCCCCTCTCCAAGAGTTGCAGCTGTCTGGAGGTGCTGCCTTCCATGCCTTGCTCATTCACACCTCATTCATTCAACAGGGCAATTGATTAAGGGAGTTGGCGGGGGAGACAGATCTTATTCTACTCCGAGCAAAAAGACATTTTCCTTCGACTTTAACTATCCTTAGGGGCTATACCATTATACCACGGCTTGACACAAAGTTTCTACATGAGGCTTTGATACAAAGTTTCCATATACCAAGGCTCATCAGTACAAGGTTTCTATATTAGGCTTTGATACAAAGTTTCATGAAAACAGAGGTCACACGTGGGTAGACCCACTACAAGGTTATATGAAGAGGCACAATGAAAAGTCATATGAAAATTATCAGAGTTTTATCTACACAATGCCCCATTGTCCCCAAATCTGTCCGTCCGTCCCCGTCCCCTCCCGGTGCGGACCCTGAGGGCAAAGGAGCAGGTTTGAGGCTGCTTGGATGTCTGAAACCCAACCCCCACACCTCGGATTCCCTCCCCCCCACACACACATCTGCCCCCTGGTCCCGGATCTCACACCTACAGCTCCTCTGCTCTGTGGTTTCCGTCACTCTTCTGCCTGCCCCTCCCCATATAACCCCCCACAGGATGCCTGGGCAGGCACTGAGCAGCTACTGCCATGGGGCCTGGAGTCCTGAGTCCCTGTCTCCTCCTGCTGTGGGCCTGGGCCCTCCCAGCTGGCTCTGTCCTGCCCCCTGAACTCAGCAAGGTAAGGGATGGAGGATGCACCTGGAGGGAGCAGTTTTGGGGCGGAGTGGGCCTGAAAGCCAGAGAAGGACAGAGAAGACACCGAGTGTCTGTGCCAAGAGCCGCTGGCTACTGTGCTGAGACCCAGCATTTGGTGCATGTGTGGAGAATCCAGGGAGAGGAATTGGAGCCAGCACCCGCGAGCGGGGAAGGTCCGGTAGCCATTCCCCACCACTGTAGGCCAGTCGGTGCCTCACACTCCTTGCACACTCCCCCATGCTCCATGTGCTCCCCCTGAGACACCAATGCCCACTCACCCAGATGGGCATGTGCCCCCATCCACCCCAGACTGCAGCGGGCTCCACCCTACATCCCAAAGCAGGGATAGCTGGGGGCTGGGGATTGAGGGCCATGAGCAGAGCTGGGACGGGTTGCAGAGCCCAGGGTTTGGCTAACAGGGGCTGTGGGTGGGGATTGGGGGGCACCAATATGGCTGTGGGTAGCCGGGGGCTGGGAGTGGAGATTGAGGCAGGGGCACTGGCTGCTGGGACGCCCCTTCGCTCCCCACCATCCTGCCGGTTTGTCCATTTCAGGCTGAAGTGACTCGAATGTTCAAGGATTTTATGATTCAGTTCAACAGAACCTACAGGAGCCCCGCAGGTGAGGGACAGGAGGGATTGGGGGGGCTGTTGGTGTGGGGGGCAGGCGGCTCTTCCTGGGGGCTGTTACCATGGGGAGAATGTGGGGCGTAGCAGGGGGACAGATGGGGCTGAGGTGGGGGTGGACAAACCAGCCCGATCCCCTTCTCCACATCTCTGTGACCAGCCACCTCTGAGCGCAGCCTGGCCTGCCCGCGGCTGGTGCGAGCTGCCTTCCCTGGACCCTGCATACTCCCCTCCCCCCAGGGCCGGTGGGGGCACGGCGTGGGGGGGCTCCGCTGCTGTCTCGCTCTTTCTGTCATGCTGGTTTCACACCACACACACTGTGGCTCGGCTCTGTAGCTGGCAGCGGAAAGAGGCGCTGGGAGGGTGGAAAATCCCCACCCCGCTTTGTGCTGGAACGTCAGGACTGGGGGTGTCGTACCCCAGTGCCCATGACCCCACCCCACTCTCCTCCAGAGCAGCGCAGACGCTTCGGGATCTTCACGCGGAGCCTGCTCGCGGCGCGGCGGCTGCAGGAGACGGAGCTGGGCACGGGGCAGTATGGGGTGACCCGCTTCAGCGACTGGACAGGTGGGGAGCGACCCCCGACGCCGCATCCCTCTCCCTTGCACCTCTGCACCCCTCCCTTCCCCCACTGCTCTGCACCCTCTCCTGTGCACCCCTCCCTTCCCCTTCACCCACTGCTCTGCACCCCCTTCTCCTGCCCTAACCTCTCTGCACCCCCTTCTCCTGCCCTAACCTCTCTGCACCCCTCCCATGCACCTTCTCTGCCCCCCCTACTCTGCACTCCCTCCTTTCCTGGCCCCCACCACTCTTCACTCCCCCTCCCCTCCCATGCACATTCTCTGCCCCCACTGTTCTGCACCCCCTTCCCCTACTCTGCACCCCCTTCTCCTGCCCTAACCTCTCTGCACCCCTCCCATGCACCTTCTCTGCCCCCCCTACTCTGCACTCCCTCCTTTCCTGGCCCCACCACTCTTCACTCCCCCTCCCCTCCCATGCACATTCTCTGCCCCCACTGTTCTGCACCCCCTTCCCCTACTCTGCACTCCCACCCTTCCCCACCCCCATCGCTCTGTACCCGTTCTGTGCACCTTCTCCCTTCCCCCACTGTTCTGCACCCCCTTCCCCTGCCCCCCACTACTCTGCAACCCTCACTCCCCCTTCCAGCACCCCCTCAGTGCCATCTCCCTCCATCTCCCCAGATGAGGAGTTCCAGGGGATGTTCCGGAGCCCCCCGCCCCACACCATGCACCAGGCCCCCCAGCTCCCGAGGAAGGAGCTGCCCCCATCCTGTGATTGGAGGAAGGCGGGGGCCGTGACCGCCGTGAAGGACCAGGTAGCTGTGGGAGGGGTGGGGTTGGGAACCCCCCAGATGGGCAGTTAGATGGGGCAAGACAGGGGGAGCCATGGGGGGCTCAGTAATGACAAAATCGTTCCACCCCCCTCCCCACTGCTAACCCCAGCCGGCGCTACCTTCCTCAGCTGGGGCATTGGGGTCAGCGCTGAGGCTGGGGAGAGCGCCCCCTCCTGCCCTGCAGCACAGCACCCCCTAGCACCACGCTGGGCCTCACCCCTCTCTCCGCAGGGCGATAAGTGCCGCTCCTGCTGGGCCTTCGCTGCTGTTGCCAACATCGAGTCCCTCTGGAACATCCACTTCCACCAGCCCCGGAACCTCTCGGTGCAAGGTAGGGGCTGTAGGGAGCCTCGCCCACTCGACTGGAACAGAGCGGGGCACCCCAGCGCTGCCCTGCTGTGAGCAGCAGCCCCACAGGCTGGGGTGAATGGGGGGCACAGAGGAGGGGGTGCCTGGGGCTGTTCTAAGTGCCATCCCCTTCCCAGCCCAGAATCCCTCTGTGTGTATGTGTGTGTGTAAAGTACCCCCTTCACTTCCTGTCCCAAACTGGGAGCTTGTAACCCTTGAAAGGCCTGGGAGCTGGCTGGGTGCGTGGGGTATACAGGGACCATGTCTCCATGCATGGGGTTTCACATATTTTCACTCTGTTATAACTCACCGGGGTGGGGGGACAGCCCCACCACAGACTTGCCTCCTGGTAAGTTAGGATCCCGTCACCGACCACACACCCCAACCCCAGTCTACTATCAGCTGAGCCCTGCCTGTGGAACTCTCCCCCACCAGATGTTAAAGCAGGGGGTGGCAGGTGCTGAGTCTCTCCATCCAGGGGTGGGTTCATCACCCCAGTGGGAGCCACTGTGAGACGTTCTGCCTGTCGGATGAGCCAGTGCCCACTGGGGTCTTTCCTGGTCAGTGTGTGCCACCCAGCAGGAGCAGGATCCCAGGGTCTGACTGGGGGGAGAGGGAGCTGGCTTGGTGCTCACCCACTACTTCCCTTGCAGAGGTGTTGGACTGCAGCTGGTGCGGAGCGGGGTGCAAAGGGGGCTACGTGTGGGACGCCTTCACTACGGTGTTACACAAGGGTACGTAGGCACTGGAGGGACATGGGGTCCTTTGCACTGCAGACAATAAAGCCCCCCACAGCCCCCAGGACTGTCCCCTATTCACTCCTCTCAACTGTTTACTGTGAGGATACTTTAGTGCATGGAGACTCATCACCACAGGTGCTGCACAGACCCCTTGACTGAGATTGGGGCCCCCAGACCAGTCTGTAGCCCCCATCACCAGACGCTGTGCAGACCCTGACTGAGATTGGGGCCCCCATCACGCCAGGTGCTGCATGGACCCTGACCCAGACTGGGAGCAATTTTCCCAATACTGTATACAGAAGGGCGACCCCTCTTCACTCCCTGACCCTGCTCTAGCCACACTCTTTGTGACAGGTTGAATTTGCGGGGAGGGGGTTTACTCTGATCCGAGTCAAGAACAGGGGAAGGATGGAGCAGGGAATGAGGCGCTCTGGGCCCATCCCAGACCTTTCACATACACTCCCTCCCAGGTGGTCTGACCAGCGAGGATGCCTATCCCTACACAGGGAGACAGGAGACATGCCACAACCTCAATGAGCCAGCTGCCTATATCCAGGGCTTCCAGACACTACCTGGAGATGAAGAGGGTGAGGCCTGTGGGGGAGAAGGGTTGGGGTGGGGCCAGCACTGGGGCCAGGGGAGAGTGGGCCATTCAGGGGGGAGTTGTGGGGGGCAAAGGGAGCAAGTGAGGGGCAGCAGAACAGAATTAGAAGGTGACAAAGAGGGCTGGGGGGGGGGAGAGGGGGAAAGCAGGGCCAGAACTGATCAAACCTGGTCAGTTTCCAGGCAGCTGTGCATGGGCAGGAGGGTGCATGGGGTGATGTGTGTGAAACCAACAAGGGGCTGGTTAGTTTCATGCTTCCCCCTGGGGGAGCTCTGAGCAGCAGAGGGGGAATATGAGGGGTGCAGGGGGCCTAGAGGACACAGGGAGGGGCAAGGCCGATTGTAGCCAGTGTGTGGGGACAGGAGCAGACTGGTAGGGCCATGCCTGGGTCAGAGGTGTTTGTTCCTGGGTCATCATCCTCACCCAGTACATTTGGGTTTCCTCTTGTAGAAATAGCTGCACACGTCGCAAGCAAGGGCCCAATCACAGTTACCCTGAACTCAGCTGTCATGAAGGTATGTGCCACCCAATTAGCAATGCAGGAGAAGCCCTCTGGCTATTCAGCCCATCCCATGGTGACTCGCCCACTAAGCCCCCCCACTCGACTCAGTTTCCGCTCAATTTTGTGCCTCTGCAGCATTATAAAAAGGGAATCTCCCAGCCCTTGGTGAAGAGCTGCAGTCCAGACCATGTGGATCATGTTGGCCTGCTGGTTGGCTATGGGCATGGTGAGTGGGGACGGGCGGTGCAGGGGTTTGGATTGGGGTGAGATGGGGTTAAACGAACTGAGGGTTTGGCAGGGGGCTCAGCTGTCAGAAGCACTAAGACCACTGTGCCTTTCTCTTCACTAATCCATTGCAGTGAAGAAAAGGCGGTACTGGGTCATCAAGAACTCCTGGGGGGAAGGCTGGGGAGAGAAGGTGAGTGGGGAGTGTATGGGGCTGCCCCCAGGGCAGTGCTGTCTGTGGGGGTGTGGGCTGGTTTTGTCTGAAGGAGGCTGTGCTGTGGGATCCTACAGAGATGGCCTCTGAGTGGGGTGCAGGGACTGTTTATACAGGATCCCCTGCCTAACGCTAAGACACAGCCCCCACTGGGGTGAGGTGTGGGCTTTTATTATACCAGGGGTGGCCAACCTGAGCCTGAGAAGGAGCCAAAATTTATCAATGTACATTTCCCAAGAGCCACAGTAATACGTCAGCAGCCCCCCCCATCAGCTCCCCCACCCATTCCCAGCGCCTCCCACCCACCAGCAGCCCTATTGATCAGCACCTCCCCCTCCCTCCATGCACCTCCTGATCAGCTGTTTCAGGGCGTGCAGGAGGCTGGGGTGCGGGGAGGAGAAGAGCGAGGGCACGGCAGGCTCAGGCAAAGGGGTGGAACGGGGGCAGGGCTGGTGGCAGAGCCAGAGGTTGAGCAGTGAGCACCCCCGGCACATTGGAAAGTTGGCACCTGTAGCTCCAGCCCCGGAGTCGGTGCCTATACAAGGAGCCGCATATTAACTTCTGAAGAGCCGCATGTGGCTCCAGAGCTGCAGGGTGGCCACCCCTGTATTATCCACTCCCTGTCCGGGTTCAGACCCTGTTCCAGTTTGATGGAAAGGCGGACTGAGGGTTTGTCTACACTTAAACCACTACCGCGACACAGCTGCACCGGCACCTCCACCAGTGGCAGGGGTTCTCCTGTCACTGAACTTCATCCACCTCCCTGAGAGGCAGGAGAATTTTTCCATCCACCTAGCGCAGGCTACTGCGGGGGCCGGGCGGCACTGCTACGTCTCTCGGGGTGTGTGGATTTTATGTAAGTTCCCGGTGTAGAGCAGCCCTGGGTGAGGAAAGACTGTCCAGGACCATCTGTCCCTAACCGCCTGTCCCCTCGGCAGGGCTATTACCGTCTCTATCGTGGCAGGAACGCCTGCGGCATCACCACATTCCCTGTAACAGCCACCGTCAACCGCGTTGGGGCTCCGGGACATAACGTCCTCTGCCCGCCCTGAAGGGGGTGCTGCTGCTGCCGAGAGCCTGCTGACTCCCTGCCAAGACCCCTGCCACCGCCAAGACAAAAATAACTGGGGCCATGGGCCTTCCCTGGGTGATGGGGGAATGAATTCGATACTCAGATTGCTATAGCTCCATCCCCACAGGTACCCAGAGCTGGGCTCGGCCCTTCCAGCAACACTGCCTCCAGGCGAATGCTCCTTCCCTTTGCTGCAGCAGCGAAAGGGGCCTGTGAAACTGCCATTAAACTGCTTTTATGTGCTGTGTGTGTGGCCCCTTTGATGGGGGGAGGTTGTTTAATTGTTAACTTGAGTGTACCACCCGACTCCCCCCATGCTACGCACTCCACACACCAGCACCCTCGTTACAGCAACGGTGCTGCCTTTATTGAGATGCTACGATCACAGCTAAGGGGGTTTCCAGGTGCTGCCCCCAGGGCCATGATGGGGGAGAAACACCCCTTTCCCCAGCAGCCCTTAATTCCAAACTCCCCCAACCCCCTCTGATGTAAGGAGCTAGCCTGATCCCAGACAACGCACCCCAGGCTGGGGTCTGCACCCCAGGCTGGGGACGGGAGTCCTGACACCCCACTCTACATGGTCCCAAGTCAGCAATGTGCACCCTGGGGGCAGCTGGTGGTTCACTGCACAGCAGGAGGCCTCGGCTCCAGGTCCTGGCTCTGATCCAGTGAGGGCTCCATTGGGATGTACTGCAGCTCTGGTCTCTATCGCCCCCCATAGGTTGTTCAGGCAGCAGCCAGGCCCTCACTCACTGGCATGTTGATATGGGCAGTCAGCAAGGGCATGCTCTGGCCCTCCTGCGATACAAACACCTGCAAGAGAGAAGACAGAGCCCCCAGCGCTGAGATGCAGCCACCTCTGGGGTGGGGTGCAGGGCCTCCTTATACATGGATCCCTCCCGTGGCACTGAGATGCAGCCACCTCTGGGCCCTAACCCCCACCCACCCACACCAGGAGGGAGGTGGGAGCATTTTAAAGGGTCAGGCATCTCTCTGCGGTGGGGTGTCCCTGTACAAACCTTGATGATGTCCGAGATCCCCTTGTCGCTCAGACACTCCACAAAGGTTTCAATGGGGTAGTTTAGTCGCGGGACCAGCATGGGGGCCTGTAGGGAGACAAAGCTGAGTCAGTCAGAGTGCAGGGGCCTGTAGGGGTGGTCAGAGGTGCTGGGGGGTGGGGGTACCTTGAAGAAGGCTCTCTTCATGGCATAGAGGCTCTGGTCGTAGAGGAAGCTCACCAGCAGGTTGATGGAGGGGCGCCCAGCTGACGTGTTCTGAATGTGGAGGGTCAGTTTGAAGGTGGGGCCGATGCCCTGGACCTGGGGAAGGGGGGGCGGGGTAGATCCTGAGTACCGGTTCAATGCAAAGGAGAGAGGAGTCCTTGATCCCACAGCCAATCCAGCCAGCCTGGGGTTGGGGGGGAGGGGTTCTCCATCACAGGAGCCACAAGAAGGGACCCCTGGAAATCTAAAGAGATGATTGAATCCCAAATCTCACCCCCACCGTTCCGGAGTTCAGCCCAGATCTGCTCACGGAGCTAGAGCCACATCCCCTCTGGATTGGAAGCCCCCAAGCGCTGGAGAGTTCCCTGCCCCCTGTTGTCCGAAGGGCAAATCCCTCTCCCTGTTAAACACTGGCTGTGGCTGATGGTGGCTCCTGGCTCTTGCTCAGACTTTGTCTGCGACCTTCATGAACCCCCTGCTCCCACAAATCCCCCCACTATGCAGAGAGACCGGGACAAGCCCCCTCAGGACCTTCTCTCAGAGGAACTCTTCCACTAGGGCTCCCTGAGGCCCAGGGTTTCCATTGTTCGCGTGGCTCCTCGCTGACCCCTCCCCCGTGGGTCAGTATTCTCATGGAAGCGCAGCCCCCCAGGTGCCTGCAACATCCTGTAATGGCCTCGTGGGCGCTGCCTGCTCCGCTCCCACCACCTCCGCCCTGAGCACAGAGAAATCAGATGCTTCTCTCCCACCAGTGACCCTGCCAGAGCAGGCAGCTTTGTCTAGTAGTTAGACCATGTGCTTCAACCTAGAGCCCTGCAGCGGGACGGGGATCCCGAGGGTCGCGCTGCCATAATGGCAGAAGCAGGATAAAAATTCAAGAAACAATGCGGGAGCATTATTAAAAAAATAGTCCTTAGACACCGCAAACCACACGAATGCCCCGGCCAGCAGGCACCGCTCTCTGGTCGCCCAGGTCTGAAGGCAGCGCCGCCGCCAGCAGCGCAGAACTAAGGGTGACAATGAGAAATCTCCCTGCCTGGGCCTGGGGATGGCTTCCTGTCCCCTTTGCATGATGATGCAGGGGCTCTCCAGCCATTTGCAGGGAGGGTTCAGCCATTGCTGGGGCAATTTCAGAGCCCTGCAGCGGGACGGGGATCCCGAGGGTCGCGCTGCCATAATGGCAGGAGCAGGATAAAAATTCAAGAAAGAAGGCGGGAGCGGGTGTGGGAGTGGGTATTGCAGGGCAGGATGGGAGGGGGATTTTAAAAATAGTCCTGCACAGGGACAACCCACAGCAGGGAAAACTGCCCAGCCCCATGCCCACCAGACCCCCCTCCCCTCCTAGAGCTGTGGAGAACCCAGGAGTCCTGGCTCCCAGCCTCCGCCTGCGCAATCCTGAATTTCCTCACCCCGTCTCCTGGCTCCCTCCAAATGCCCCATACCCTCCTCATTCCAAGGGTCTGATGTCCCCATGACCCACTCACCACGGCATTCATCTTAAGGGGCTCCTGCAGTGTGGATGTGACGGGCGCCAGGCTGGACTCCAGCGCCTTGACATCCACAGCCGGTACAGGTCCATCTGGAACACGCGGTGCATGGCTGGCGAGGGGTGCAGGGACAGCGAGGACAGACAGTCAGCCTGGGGCCAGCAGCCAATCAACAAGGGGGATCTCTACCAATCACAAAGGATCTTGGCTTTATGCCTTATCTGAAGCACAGGACCCTTTAGTGTCGCTCCGCTGGCACCAGGGTCAGCCCTGAGTCCCCATCCTGCTCCCTGCAGCACAGCGCCCCCTGGGGCATTGGGGCAGCACTGACTGTGAGAAGAGAGTGCTCCCCACTGAGTCCCCACCCTGCTCCCTGCAGCACAGCGCCCCCAGTGGCTGGACAGTGCATTTGCATGGACATGCTGAGTTGGTAAGTATCAGGGGGTAGCCGTGTTAGTCTGTATCTACAAAAACAACAAAGAGTCTGGTGGCACCTTAAAGACTAACAGATTTATTTGGGCATAAGCTTTCGTGAGTAAAAACCTCACTTCTTCGGATGCATAGAGTGAAAGCTACAGATGCAGGCATTATATACAGACACATGGAGAGCAGGGAGTTACTTCACAAGTGGCGAACCAGTGTTGACAAGGCCAATTCAATCAGGGTGGATGTAGTCCACTCCCAATAATAGATGAGGAGGTGTCAATTCCAGGAGAGGAAAAGCTGCTTCTGTAGTGAGCCAGCCACTCCCAGTCCCTATTCAAGCCCAGATTAATGGTGTTGAATTTGCAAATGAATTTTAGTTCTGCTGTTTCTCTTTGAAGTCTGTTTCTGAAGTTTTTTTGTTCAATGACAGTGACTTGAGTTGGTAAGTAAATCCCAGTCCAGTGGCTTCTCTCTTTCCCATCGTTGATGCACGGAGTGGGATTGGTGGCGCATGGGAGGAGACTCATGGGCAGGGGGGCATGGGAAATGGTGGGAGATGCCCCACCTCGCCTCCCACCCCAAATCTCCACTCCCACTCCTCATTCCCCTACACCCCCAGCTGTATCTTCGACAACCTGCCTACAAGTAGTCCCCGTCCTCAACCCACCATTCCTGCCCTACTCACCCACGGCATTCTCGCGCTCCTGCAGCGTCTCGTCCACGTACAGCCTGGTCTTCTTGGGCACGCTGAGTCAGATGCTCTGGGCCACGGGAGGGCCCAGCGACGTGTCCTTCTCCTCAAACACGGCCGTGCGCTTCAGGATCTTGATGATCAACCCCCCACCTGCGGGGTGGGACAACCAGGATAGAGTACAAATGGGCACAAAGGTCATGAATCCCCTCTCCCTGGATCAGACCCGTGGGCCCATCCCCCATGGTGTACTGTCTCCTTAATGCCCCTTGCTGCACTGCACTGTCCCACGGGAGTTGAATTCCTTCCTGACCCACCAGCTGGAGCCCAGCTGATGCCCAGATGCCTGAGGGTAGAATTTCTAAGCTAGGGTCAGGGTGTCCTTACGGATGGGGCTGGGCAGGGTGTCCTGCACACAGCCAGCAGCATCCCCTGCAGGGTGCATTCACTATTTCACAGAAGTAATTGCACAGAACTGAATGGTGCCCACCCAGCATGCCCCTTGCCTACCTTTAGTCGTCATGATCAGGGTGTTTTCCTCACGCCCATAGCGGCCAAAGCAAATGCTGGTGACCATGTCCTGTGGGGGAGCAAGGGGGGTGGTAATGGGGTATCAGGCAGCTCGGCCAGTGTCCTGGCTCCCCCATAACCACCAGACCCACAATCCTGGCTCCTAGCCTCCTCACTCTAACCCATGAGACCCCACTCTCCGCCCAAAGCTGGGATAGAACCCAGGAGTCCTGCATTAACCCTGGCATTGGCTTTGCCTGGTGGGGAAGTTACCTGGGTGCAGATGACGTCCACAAGGTTTTTGTCCTGGTACATGTGCACCTCCTGGTTGGCCAGACCTACCATCACGGCCTGGAAGCTGTGTGATTTCTGGTCTAGGAGGCTCATGGTCATTAGTGGGGCTGGCAGATAGACTGTCCATAGCTTCTTCCCCTGTAAGAGAAAGAGATCTGGCACTCAGATGTAGCCATCTCTGGGGTGGGGTGCAAGGCTGTTTATCTGCCTCTGGAGTGGGACAGGGGAGCTATTTATACAAGGATCCCTTGTGTGGCACCCCTGTGACACTGGCCCCCTTAGCAGACCAGACTTAAAATGGAGCCATGGAGATCTCCTGCTGGTCCCCCCAGGGAGAGGTGCCTTGTTCACAGGTGATGTAGGGAGCCGATCTGGGGGCAAACAGGTTCCAAGACCTGCCCAGCTGCCCCACCCCTAGTGCCCCATAGGGAATGGGCACAGACAGGCCTCACCCATAAGGATGTTACACAAGACCAAACCTTCAGGCACGGGGGCTTGGCTGAGCCCTTGTATGGAGGGAATCACCCCTATGGGAGAGCGCTACAAAGAGAGGTGCATTATGGGCAACTGGCATGGGTGGCTGTTGGGCAGTGGGGCAGCAGAGAGGCAGAGTATTGGGATGGGCCCGTGGGTCTGATCGGAGAGGGAAGGGAATACCAATCTGGAAAGGACCATAGGTCTGGTCTGGGGGGAGGGGGAGACATACCAGGTTCCTTATCTTAGGTTCCTCAGCACTCCCCTGCCTTCCTCTTTTCCCCATTCCAGCCCCAGGCACCGCGACGGCTGGCTGTCACCTGTGCAGGATGTAGATGCTCCCATCCCGGCAGGCCACCGTGACCCAGTACTCCACATCGAACTGCCCCATCACGTCCAGGAAGGCTGGCATGCTCGACAACGTCATCTGCAACAGCAAATGGAGAGCTGGGGCAGCCCCACACCCATGGGAACAAGCTATATATGAGCAGGGGTCCCTTGCCTGGTGCTGAGATGCAGCCACCTCTGGCACCCCACTCACCTTGACCAGGATAGTGAAGGCCTCAGGGTCCAGGATGAGGACATCGGTGCTTTCCATCCCAATCACCAGGCAGCTGACCACGTCCTCATCCGCCATGTTCTTCTTCAGCGTGCTCATGCAGGTGATGACAGTCTGGACAGGGAGGTGGGCATGAGAGCTCCCCAGTCCCCATCTCTACCCAGGGAGGGCAGTGCCAGTCTCCCCAGGGGCATGCTGGGAAGTAAGGGTACCCGGATGGCCCTGCTGGGACCCACAAGACATTGGTGGGGAACTGGCAATGCTAGAATACCCCCTTTCTCTAACCCCCACTCCACCGAGTCCCCTACTCTGGGAGGGTCCACTGGGGAGTTTTCCCCAGACCCAGAGCAGGGCAGGGACACACCTGGCGCTTGATCGGTTGCCCCTTATGTAGGTTCACAAAATTCTCCATCTCTGGTACATCTTGGGCCAGGAACCTGGGGGTGGGGGAGACAGAGAAGGGGATTGTGGGATAGTGACACAGCCTGCTCTGGCCCAGTGTCCCCCCTACCCCTTAGAACAGGAGCTCTGCTGCTGAGAGCCTTCCAAGCTTTGGGAAAATGTCCCCCCCAACCCCCAGCCTCTGCTCCCCGCCTCCCCCACTGCCCAGATCCCTTCCCGATCCCCACCCCCCTGGCTTGTGCTCCCCGCACCACCTGCCTCCTCCACTGCTGAGATCCCTCCCCAATCCCCATCCCCAATCCTGGGCCCTATCCTGACCCACAGCCCCCTGCTCTCCCAGCCCTGGACTCCCCACTCACTGGTGAATCAGGCACCATGTTTCCTGAAGTGATGGAGATTTCAGACCTTTCACACTAATGATTCCTTTGCCTTCCCACACAGGCCCTGGGTGTGGGACCCTTAAAACACAGCAACTGTTCAACTAAATGAGCCCAAGCCAGGGGCAGGAGGAGGGAAATGGGGTCCAAAGCTGAGGAGTTGTCAGGGGGGGAGGCTGCAAGTCAGGATGGAGGGGCAGAGTCAGAGTCAGGGGGAGCTCAGAGCTGGGCTAGCAGGGGGCTGCTTGTGTCAGGATGAAGCACAGAGCCCTGTGGTGCTGGGTACAATGAGCTGGGGGGCCTGCAGTGCTGAAATCTGTCAGGTGATTAGCTGTTTGCGAGCTCAGCGCCTGCACCTGTTCAAGGCCTGGGGGTGGGGGGAACTGGGTGGGGTGGATTCAGCCATGTCTCTGAACAGGGCCTGCCTCGCTAGCTAGACAGGCCGCAGGGTGGGGATTCAGTAGGGGGCACTCGCCCCTCACAATCAGTGCTGGCCCCAATGCCCTAGTGCAGCCCTATGGGGTGCTGCGCTGCGGGGGGTTCAGTAGGGGGTGCTATGTGCCTCACTTCTCCAGTGCAGTGTTACCTAGAGGTCACGGCTGATCCTTTCCCCTGGACTCAGGGTGCGGACCCAGGCATCCGGGCCGAATTTCAGCATGGCCAGGCTGGCCGCAAACAGAGATTCACTGTGCTGTGGCTTCCATAAGCGACTGTGCTCCTGAGGTCCCTGGATTCTGAGGGACTCTTACCTCCCATGGGGGGAGGGTGGTCACAGGGGATGGTGCCTCCCAGTAAATGTAGTAGCTGGAACTATGCCCCATTGTCCCCAAATCTGCCTCCCTCCATGGTGCGGACCCTGAGGGCACAGGAGCAGGTTTGAGGCTGCTTGGACGTCTGAAGCCCAACCCCCACACCTCGGATTCCCTCCCCCCCACACACACATCTGCTCCCCCACCCCCGGATCTCACACCTACAGCTCCTCTGCTCTGTGGTTTCCGCCACTCTTCTGCCTGCCCCTCCCCATATAACCCCCCAGGATGCCTGGGCAGGCACTGAGCAGCTACTGCCATGGGGCCTGGAGTCCTGAGTCCCTGTCTCCTGCTGCTGTGGGTCTGGGCCCTCCCAGCTGGCTCTGTCCTGCCCACCGAACTCAGCAAGGTAAGGGATGGAGGATGCACCTGGAGGGAGCAGTTTTGGGGCCGAGTGGGCCTGAAAGCCAGAGAAGGACAGAGAAGACACCGAGTGTCTGTGCCAAGACTCACTGGCTACTGTGCTGAGACCCAGCATTTGGTGCATGTGTGGAGAATCCAGGGACGGGGATTGGAGCCAGCACCCGAGAGAGGGAAAGGTCCTGTAGCCATTCCCCACCACTGTAGGCCAGTCTGTGCCTCATGCTCCTTGCACACTCCCCTATGCTCCATGTGCTCCCACACACACACCCAAACTGCACAGAAACCAACGCCCACCCACCCAGACGGGCATGTCCCCCCATCCACCCCAGACAGCAGTGGACTCCACCCCAAAGCAGGGATAGCCGGGAGCTGGGGTAGGGGTAGCAGGGGGCTGTGGGTGGGGATTGGGGGGCATTAGCAGAGCTGTGGGTAGCCGGGGGCTGGGAATGGGGATTGAGGCAGGGGCACTGGTTGCTGGGACGCCCCTTCGCTCCCCACAATCCTGCCGGTTTGTCCATTTCAGGCTGAAGTGACGCGAATGTTCAAGGATTTTATGATTCAGTTCAACAGAACCTACAGGAGCCCCGCAGGTGACGGACAGGAGTGGGGGGCTGTTGGTGTGGGGGGGGCAGGCGGCTCTTCCTGGGGCTGTTACCAAGGGGAGAACTTGGGGGGCAGCAGGGGGATGGATGGGGCTGAGGCGGGCTGGTCTGTCCACCCCCGATCCCCTTCTCCACGCCTCTGTGACCAGCCACCTCTGGGCCTGGCCTGGCCTGGCCTGCCCGCGGCTGGTGCAAGCCGCCTTCCCTGAGCCCTGCATGTTCCCCTCCCCCCAGGGCCGGGGGGATGCGCAGGAGGGGCGGGGGCTCCGCTGCTGTCTCGCTCTTTCTGTCACGCTGGTTTCACACCCAGCCCCCTGTGGTTCGGCTCTGTAGCTGGCAGCGGAAAGAGGTGCGGGAAGGGTGGAAAATCCCCGCCCCGATTTGTGCTGGGGGATGGGGTGGGGGATCAGGGTATCCGTTGCCACTGGCTAGGGGTGTCGTGCCCCCCAGTGCCCGTGACCCCCCCATCCCCCTCCAGAGCAGCGCAGACGCTTCGGGATCTTCACGCAGAGCCTGCTCGCGGCGCGGCGGCTGCAGGAGACGGAGCTGGGCACGGGGCAGTACGGGGTGACCCGCTTCAGCGACTGGACAGGTGGGGATCGACCCCAGCGCCTCCGAGCGCCGCATCCCTCTCCCGGGCAGCTCTGCACCCCTCTCTTCCCCTTCGCCCACCGCTCTGCACCCCTGCCATGCACCCCATTTCCTGCCCTGACCGCTCTGCACCCCACTTCCCCCAGCCCCACCGCTCTGCATCTTTCCCATGCACCTTCTCCCTTCCCCCTCCCACCGCTCTTCACTCCCCTTCCCCTGACCCCAACCGCTCTGCACTCCTCCCATGCACCTTCTCTGCCCCCGCTACTCTGCACTCCCTCCCTTCCCAGCCCCCACCACTCTTCATTCCCCTTCCCCACCCTGCACCCATCCCATGCACCTTCTCCCTTCCCCTGTCCCCACTGCTCTGCACCCCTTTTGCCTGCCTCCCACTGCTCTGCCCCCCTTACGCCTCCTTCCAGCACCCCCTCAGCGCCATCTCCCTTTGTCTCCCCAGATGAGGAGTTCCGGGGGATGTTCCGGAGCCCCCCGCCCCACACCATGCACCAGGCCCCCCAGCTCCCGAGGAAGAAGCTGCCCCCTTCCTGTGATTGGAGGAAGGCGGGGGCCGTGACCGCCGTGAAGAACCAGGTAGTTGTGCGAGGGGTGGGTTGGGACCCCCCCAGATGGGCAGTTAGATGGGGCAAGACAGGGGGAGCCATGGGGGGCTCAGTAATGACAAAATCGTTCCAGCCCCACCCCGCTCCCCACTGCTAACCCCAGGTGGCGCCCACTCCCTCAGCTGGGGCATTGGGGTCAGCGCTGAGGCTGGGGAGAGCGCCCCCTCCTGCCCTGCAGCACAGCACCCCCTAGCACCACGCTGGGCCTCACCCCTCTCTCTGCAGGGCGATAAGTGCCTCTCCTGCTGGGCCTTCGCTGCCGTTGCCAACATTGAGTCCCTCTGGAACATCCACTTCCACCAGCCCCGGAACCTCTCGGTGCAAGGTAGGGGCTGTGGGGAGCCCCGCCCCCTCGACTGGCACAGGGTGGGGCACCCCAGCACTGCCCTGATGTGTGCAGCAGCCCCACAGGCCGGGACGAATGGGGGGCACAGAGAAGGGGGCGCCTGGGACTGTTGTAAACTCTGTGCCCTTCCCAGCTGTGAGAGGGGGGAAGAGAGAGAGAGAGTGTGTGTGTGTGAGAGAGAGAGAGAGAGAGAGAGTAAAGTACCCACTTCACTTCCTGTTCCAAACTGGGAGCTTGTAACCCTTGATGGGCCTGGGAGCAGGCTGGGTGCGTGGGGTATACAGGGACCATGTCTCCATGCATGGGGGTTCACATATTTTCACCCCATTAGCACTCACTGGGGTGGGGGGACAGTCCCACCACAGACTTGCCTCCTAGTAGGCTAGGATCCCATCACCGACCTTTCCCCGCCCCCCCACCCCCAGTCTACTATCAGCTGAGCCCTGCCCATGGAACTCTCCCCCACCAGATGTTAAAGCAGGGAGTGGCAGATGCTGAGTCTCTCCATGCAGGGGTG
Source organism: Malaclemys terrapin pileata (assembly GCF_027887155.1). Classification (NCBI taxonomy): domain Eukaryota; kingdom Metazoa; phylum Chordata; order Testudines; family Emydidae; genus Malaclemys; species Malaclemys terrapin. The sequence goes on along the minus strand of NC_071511.1, from coordinate 29,722,754 downwards.
GGTTGATCACCCCGCTGGGAGCCACTGTGAGACGTCCCGCCTGTCGGATGAGCCTGTGCCCACTGGGGTCTTTCCTGGTCAGTGTGCGCCACCCAGCAGGAGCAGGATCCCAGGGTCTGACTGGGGTGAGGGGGAGCTGGCTTGGTGCTCACCCACTACTTCCCTTGCAGAGGTGTTGGACTGCAGCTGGTGCGGAGCGGGGTGCAAAGGGGGCTACGCATGGGACGCCTTCACTACGGTGCTGCACAAGCGTATGTAGGCACTGGAGGGACGTGGGGTCCTTTACCCTGCAGACAATAAAGCCCCCCACAGCTCCCAGGACTGTCCCCTATTCACTCCTCACAACTGTTTACTGTGAGGATACTTTAGTGCATGGAGACTCATCACCACAGGTGCTGCACAGACCCCTTGACTGAGATTGGGGCCCCCAGACCAGTCTGCAGCCCCCATCACCAGACGCTGTGCAGACCCTGACTGAGATTGGGGCCCCCATCACGCCAGGTGCTGCATGGACCCTGACCCAGACTGGGAGCAATTTTCCCGATACTGTATACAGAAGGGCGACCCCTCTTCACTCTCTGACCCTGCTCTGGCCACACTCTTTGTGACAGGTTGAATTTGCGGGGAGGGGGTTTACTCTGATCCGAGTCAAGAACAGGGGAAGGATAGAGCAGGGAATGAGGCGCTCTGGGCCCATCCCAGACCTTTCACATACACTCCCTCCCAGGTGGTCTGACCAGCGAGGATGCCTACCCCTACACAGGGAGACAGGAGACATGCCACAACCTCAATGAGCCGGCTGCCTATATCCAGGGCTTCCAGACACTACCTGGAGATGAAGAGGGTGAGGCCTGTGGGGGAGAGGGGTTGGGGTGGGGCCAGCACTGGGGCCAGGGGAGAGTGGGCCATTCAGGGGGGAGTGGTGGGGGACAAAGGGAGCAAGTGAGGGGCATTAGAATTAGAAGGTGACAAAGAGGGCTAGGGGGGAGGGGAGGAAAGCAGGGCCAGAACTGATCAAACCTGGTCAGTTTCCAGGCAGCTGTGCATGGGCAGGAGGGTGCATGGGGTGATGTGTGTGAAACCAACAAGGGGCTGGTTAGTTTCATGCTTCCCCCTGGGGGAGCTCTGAGCAGCAGAGGGGGAATGTGAGGGATGCAGGGGGCCCAGAGAACACAGGGAGGGGTGAGGGCGACTGTAGCCAGTGTGTGGGGACAGCAGCAAACTGGTAGGGCCATGCCTGGGTCAGGGGTGTTTGTTCCTGGGTCATCATCCTCACCCAGTACATTTGGGTTTTCTCTTGTAGAAATAGCTGCACACGTCGCAAGCACAGGCCCAATCACAGTTACCCTGAACTCAGCTGTCATGAAGGTACGTGCCACCCAATTAGCAATGCAGGAGAAGCCCTCTGGCTACTCAGCCCATCCCTTGGTGACCCAACCACTAAGCCTCCCCCCAACCCCCCTGACTCACTTTCCACTCATTTTTGTTCCTCTTCAGAATTATCAAAATGGCATCTCCCAGCCCTCCGTGATGAGCTGCAGTCCAGACCAGATGGATCATGTTGTCCTGCTGGTTGGCTACGGGCATGGTGAGTGGGGATGGGCAGTGCAGGGGTTTGGATTTGGGTGAGATGGGGTTAAATGAAGTGAGGGTTTGGCAGGGGACTCAGCTGTCAGAAACACTAAGACCACTGTGCCTTTCTCTTCACCAATTCATTTCAGAGAAGAAAATGCAGTACTGGATCATCAAGAACTCCTGGGGGGAAGACTGGGGAGAGGAGGTGAGTGGGGAGTGCATGGGACTGCCCCCAGGGCAGTGCTGGCTGTGAGGGTGTGGGCTGGTTTTGTCTGAAGGAGGCTGTGCTGTGGGATCCTATAGAGACGGACTCTGGGTGGGGTGCAGGGACTGTTTATACAGGGATCCCCTGCCTAATGCTAAGACACAGCCCCCACTGGGGTGAGGTGTGGGCTTTTATTATACCAGGAGTGGCCAACCTAAGCCTGAGAAGGAGCCAGAATTTATCAATAAACATTGCCAAAGAACCACAGTAATACATCAGCAGCCCCCCATCAGCTTCTCCGCCCCCGGATTCCCAGCGCCTCCCGTCCACTGGCAGCCCCACCAATCAGCGCCTTTCCCCTTCCTCCCCATCAGCTGTTTTGTGGTATACAGGAGGCTCTAGGGTGTGAGGGGGGAGGAGTGAGGGCACAACAGGCTCAGGGGAGGAGTGGGAAGGGGTTGAGTTGGGGCAGGGCCTGTGGCAGAGCAGAGAGCACCCACCGGCACATTGGAAAGTTGGCGCCTGTAGCTCCAGCCCCGGAGTCAGTGCCTATATAAGGAGCCACATATTAACTTCTGAAGAGCCACGTGTGGATCGGAGCCACAGGTTGGCCACCCCTGTATTATCCACTCCCTGTCCAGGTTCAGACCCCGTTCCAGTTTGATGCAAAGGCGGAGTGAGGGTTTGTCTACATTTAAACCGCTAACATCCCACAGCTGCTTCGCCACCTCCACCAGTGGCAGGGGTTCTCCTGTCACTGAAGTTCATCCACCTCCCTGAGAGGCGGGAGAATTCTTCCATCCACCTAGCGCAGGCTACTGCGGGGACAGGGCCGCACGGCTATGTCTCTCGGAGTGTGTGGATTGTTACACCCCCGAGAGAGCTATGCCAATGTCAGTTCCCGGTGTAGAGCAGCCCTAGGTGAGGAAAGACTGTCCAGTACCATCTGTCCCTAACTGCGTGTCCCCTCGGCAGGGCTATTACCGTCTCCATCGCGGCAGTAACGCCTGCGGCATCACCACGTTCCCTGTAACAGCCACCGTCCACCGCGTTGGGGCTCCGGGACATGAAGTCCACTGCCCGCCCTGAAGGGGGTGCTGCTGCTGCCGAGAGCCTGCTGACTCCCTGCCAAGACCCCTGCCACCGCCAAGACAGAACTAACTGGGGCCACGGGCCTTCCCTGGGTGATGCGGGGAATGAATTTGATACTCAGAGTGCTCTAGCTCCATCCCCACAGGTACCCAGAGCTGGGCTCGGCCCTTCCAGCAACACTGCCTCCAGGCGAATGCTCCTTCCCTTTGCTGCAGCAGCGAAAGGGTCCTGTGAAACTGCCATTAAACTGCTTTTATGTGCTGTGTGTGTGGCCCCTTTGATGGGGGGAGGTTGTTTAATTGTTAACTTGAGTGTACCACCCGACTCCCCCCATGCTACGCACTCCACACACCAGCACCCTCGTTACAGCAACGGTGCTGGCTTTATTGAGATGCTACGATCACAGCTAAGGGGGTTTCCAGGTGCTCCCCCAGGGCCATGATGGGGGAGAAACACCCCTTTCCCCAGCAGCTCTTAATTCCAGCCTGGGCATAAGACCTCCCCCCACCACCTCTGATGTAAGGAGCTGGCCTGATCCCAGACAAAGCAGCTGGGTCTGCACCCCAGGTGGCGGTTTGGGGGAGCAGCAACCCTGACACCCCACTCTACATGGTCCCAAGTCAGCAATGTGCACCCTGGGGGCAGCTGGTGGGTCACTGCACAGCAGGGGGCCTCGGCTCCCAGTCCTGGCTCTGATCCAGTGAGGGCTCCTATGGGATCTACTGCAGCTCTAGTCTCTATCGCCCCCCAGAGGCGGTTCAGGCAGCAACCAGGCCCTCACTCACTGGCATGTTGATATGGGCAGTCAGCAAGGGCATGCTCTGGCCCTCCCGCAATACAAACACCTGCAAGAGAGAAGACAGAGCACCCAGCGCTGAGATGCAGCCACCTCTGGGTCCTAACCCCCACCCACCCACACCAGGAGGGAGGTGGGAGCATTTTAAAGGGTCAGGCATCTCTCTGCTGTGGGGTGTCCCTGTACAAACCTTGATGACGTCTGAGATCCCCTTGTCGCTCAGACACTCCACAAAGGTTTCAATGGGGTAGTTCAGTCCCGGGACCAGCATGGGGGCCTGTAGAGAGACAAAGCTGAGTCAGTCAGAGTGCAGGGGCCTGTAGGGGTGGTCAGAGGTGTTGGGGGTGGGGGTACCTTGAAGAAGGCTCTCTTCATGGCATAGAGGCTCTGGTCGTAGAGGAAGCTCACCAGCAGGTTGATGGAGGGGCGCCCAGCTGACGTGTTCTGAATGTGGAGGGTCAGTTTGAAGGTGGGGCCGATGCCCTGGACCTGGGGAAGTGGGGGGTGGGGTAGATCCTGAGCATAGGTTCAGTGCAAAGGAGAGAGGAGTCCTTGATCCCAGAGCCAATCCAGCCAGCCTGGGGTTGCAGGGGCGGGGGGGGGAGGGGGTTCTCCATCACAGGAGTCACAAGAAGGGACCCCTGGAAATCTAAAGAGATGATTGAATCCCAAATCTCACCCCCACCATTCCGGAGTTCAGCCCAGATCTGCTCACGGACCTAGAGCCACATGCCCTCTGGATTGGAAGCCCCAAGCGATGGAGAGATCCCTGCCCTCTGTTGTCCGAAGGGCAAATCCCTCTCCCTATTAAACACTGGCTGTGGCTGACGGTAGCTCCTGGCTCTTGCTCAGACTTTGTCTGCGACCTTCATGAACCCCCTGCTCCCACAAATTCCCCCACTATGCAGAGAGACCGGGACAAGCCCCCTCAGGACCTTCTCTCAGAGGAACTCTTCCACTAGGGCTCCCTGAGGCCCAGGGTTTCCATTGTTCGCGTGGCTCCTCGCTGACCCCTCCCCCGTGGGTCAGTATCCTTGTGGAAGAACAGCCTCCTCCTGCGCAATCCTGAATTTCCTCACCCCGTCTCCTGGCTCCCTCCAAATGCCCCATACCCTCCTCATTCCAAGGGTCTGGTGTCCCCATGACCCACTCACCACGGCATTCATCTTAAGGGGCTCCTGCAGTGTGGATGTGACGGGCACCAGGCTGGACTCCAGCGCCTTGACATAGGCCCGGGCTGCCATGAGCCGCAGCCGGTACAGGTCCATCTGGAACACGCGGTGCATGGCTGGCGAGGGGTGAAGGGACAGCGAGGACAGACAGTCAGCCTGGGGCCAGCAGCCAATCAACAAGGGGGATCTCTACCAATCACAACGGATCTTGGCTTTATGCCTTATCTGCAGCACAGGGCCCTTTAGTGTCGCTCCGCTGGCACCAGGGTCAGCCCTGAGTCCCCATCCTGCTCCCTGCAGCACAGCGCCCCCAGTGGCTGGCCAGTGCATTTGCATGGACATGCTGAGTTGGTACGTAAATCCCAGTCCAGTGGCTTCTCTCTTTCCCATGGTTGATGCTCAGAGTGGGACTGGTGACTCTACGGCTGGGCGCATGGGAGGAGATTCATGGCCGGGGGAGCATGGGAAATGGAATGGGAGATGCCCCACCTCGCCTCCCACCCCTAATCTCTATTCCCCCTCCTCATTTCCCTACACCCCAAGCTGCTCCATCCTCAACCTGCCTACAAGAAGTCCCCCTCCTCAACCCACCATTCCTGCCCTACTCACCCACAGCATTCTCGCGCTCCCGCAGCGTCTGGTCCACGTACAGCCTGGTCTTCTTGGGCACGCTGAGTCGGATGCTCTGGGCCACAGGAGGGCCCAGCGACGTGTCCTTCTCCTCAAACACGGCCGTGCGCTTCAGGATCTTGATGATCAACCCCCCGCCTGCGGGGTGGGACCACCACAAATGGGCACAAAGGTCCTGAATCCCCTCTCCCTGGATCAGACCTGTGGGCCTATCCCCCATGGTGTACTGTCTCCTTAATAACCCTTGCTGCACTGCACTGTCCCACGGGAGTTGAATTCCTTCCTGACCCACCAGCTGGAGCCCAGCTGATGCCCAGATGCCTGAGAGTAGAATTTCTAAGCTAGGGTCAGGGTGTCCTTACAGATGGGGCTGGGCAGGGTGTCCTGCACACAGCCGGCAGCATCCCCTGCAGGGTGCATTCACTATTGCACAGAAGCAATTGCACGGAACTGAATGGTGCCCACCCGGCATGCCCCTTGCCTACCTTTAGTCGTCATGATCAGGGTGTTGTCCTCACGCCCATAGCGGCCAAAGCAAATGCTGGTGACCACGTCCTGTGGGGGAGCGAGGGGGGGGTGGAAATGGGATATCAGGCAGCTCGGCCAGTGTCCTGGCTCCCCCATAACCATCAGACCCACAATCCTGGCTCCTAGCCACCTCACTCTAACCCACTAGACCCCATTCCCTTCTCAGAACCAACGATAGAACTTAAGAGGCCTGGCTCCCAACCTCCTGCTCTAGCCCATGAGACCTTACTCTCCACCCAAAGCTGGGGTAGAACCCAGAAGTCCTGCATTAACCCTGGCACTGGCTTTGCTTGGTGGGAAAGTTACCTGCGTGCGGATGATGTCCACAAGGTTTTTGTCCCGGTACATGTGCACCTCCTGGTTGGCCAGACCTACCATCACGGCCTGGAAGCCGCGTGATTTCTGGTCTAGGAGGCTCATAGTCATTAGTGGGGCTGGCAGATAGACTGTCCACAGCTTCTTCCCCTGTAAGAGAAAGAGATCTGGCACTCAGCTGTAACCATTTCTGGTGCAAGACTGTTTATCTGCCTCTGGGATGGGGGAGGGGGACTATTTATACAAGGATCCCTTGCGTGCCACCCCTGTGACACTGGCCCCCTTAGCAGACCAGACCTAGAATGGAGCTATGGAGATCTCCAGCTGGTCCCCCCAGGGAGAGGCACCTTGGTAACAGCTGGTGTAGGGAGCAGATCTGGGGGCACACAGGTTCCAAGACCTGCCCAGCTGCCCCACCCCTAGTGCCCCGTAGCAGGTGCCCTCACCCACTCCCACCTTCTGTGTATAGCCCTGCAGGGTTTCGTCAGAGCAGCCGGCCACGATATTCTTGTGTACCCGCACCAGCCCCACGGGCTGGGCACTCAGCTCGATGCAGTACTTGGGCCGCTTGGATTCCCTGGAGTGGGAAGGGAGGGCAGACAGGTCAGTGCCAGCCCGCCCCAGTGCTTGCTGCCCCACCCAGCTCCCTCCTTGCACCCCTGCCTTGTGGTCTCCCGTCACTCCCCCACCCACCCCCTGTGCCCAGGGAATGGGCACAGACAGGCCTCACTCGTAGGGATGTTACAGCAAGACCAAACCTTCAGGCATCGGGACTTGGCTGAGCCCTTGCCTGGAGGGAATCATCTCTATGGGAGAGCGCTACAAAGAGAGGTGCATTATGGGCAACTGGCATGGGTGGCTGTTGGGCAGTGGGGCAGCAGAGAGGCAGAGTATTGGGATAAGCCCATGGGTCTGATTGGAGAGGGAAGGGAATACCAAGCTGGAAAGGACCATAGGTCTGATCCGGGGGAGGAGGAGACATACCAGGTTCCTTATCTTATGTTCCTCAGCACTCCCCTGCCTTCCCCTTTGCCCCATTCCAGCCCCAGGCTCCACGACAGATGGCTGTCACCTGCGCAGGATGTAGATGCTCCCGTCCCGGCAGGCCACCGTGACCCGGTACTCCACATCAAATTGCCCCATCACGTCCAGGAAGGCTGGCACGCTCGGCAACGTCATCTGCAACAGCAAATGGAGAGCTGGGGCAGCCCCACACCCATGGGAACGAGCTATATATGAGCAGGGGTCCCTTGCCTGGTGCTGAGATGCAGCCACCTCTGGTGTGGGATGCGGGGACTGTTTATATACAGACCCCCTTACCCGGCACCCCACTCACCTTGGCCAAGATAGTGAAGGCCTCAGGGTCCAGGATGAGGACATCGGCGCTCTCTGTCCCTATCACCAGGCAGCTGACCGCATCCTCATCCGCCATGTTCTTCTTCAGCGTGCTCATGCAGGTGATGACAGTCTGGACAGGGAGATGGGCATGAACCTCCCCTTCCCCAATCCCCCTCTCTACCAAGGGTGGGCAGTGCCAGTCTCCTCAGGGGCATACTGGGAAGTAAGGGTACCCGGATGGCCCTTCTGGGACCCGCAAGTCATCGGTGGGGAACTGGCAATGCTAGAATACCCCTTTTCTCTAACCCCCACCCCACCGAGTCCCCTACTCTGGGAGGGTCCACTGGGAAGTTTTCCCCAGACCCAGGGCAGGGACCCACCTGGCGCTTGATCGGTTGCCCCTTATGTAGGTTCACAAAATTCTCCATCTCTGGTACATCTTGGGCCAGGAACCTAGGGGTGGGGGAGACAGAGAAGGGGATTGTGGGATAGTGACACAGCCTCCTCTGGCCCAGTGTCCCCCCTACCCCTTAGAACAGGAGCTCTGCTGCCGAGAGCCTTTCAAGCTTTGGGAAAACATCCCCGCTCCCGGCCTATGCTCCTCACACCACCCGCCTCCCCCACTGCCGAGCTTTCTCCCTGACCCCCACCTCCCTGGCTTGTTCTCCCCACACCACCCACCTCCCCCACTGCCAAGATCCCTCCCCGACCCCCACCTTCCCGGCTTGTGCTCCCCACACGACCCTTGTCACACAACCGCCTCCCCCACTGCCGAGATCCCTCCCCGATCCCCCCCGCCCCAGGTTGTGCTCCCTACACCACCCACCTGCCCTACTGCCGAGATCCCTCCGCGATCCCTCCCTTAGCTTGTGCTCCACTCACCACCCGCCTCCCCCACTGCTGAGATCCGTCACCTCCCAGTCTTGTGCTCCGCACGCTACCCGCCTCCTCTACTGCTGAGATCCCTCCCTGATCCCCAATCCCCAGCCTGTGCTCCCTACACCATCTGCCTTCCCCGTTGCCAGGATTCAGCCCTGACCCCTTCACACATTCTCCTTTGGCCACCAGCCTCAATCTCCCTGCTCCAATCCCCTACAAAAATCAGGCTCCTAGAGCTCCCAGCCCACGTTTTTGGTGCTAGCCAGGAAATCGCTGGAGGGTGAGGTGCTCATGCCACTCCTTGCCCTCAGTGGTACCATATGGCCTTACCTCAGTGATCGTACCGACAGGGGGATTTCCGCCTTGTCCCTGACACACACCAGGAGAGGAAGATGTTGAACAGAGAGGAAGACATTGGACAGAAACTCAATACGATACATTCACCATCACAGACCCTGCCATCCACAACCCAGAACAGAACACTGGAGTCCTGATTTCCCACCCCCTCTACTGTAACCACTAGATCCCACTCCCCTCCCAGAGCTGGGGATAGAACCCGGGAGTCCTGGCTCTCAGCATGCCGGCTCTAACCTCGAGGATCTCCCCAGAGTCCACACCCAGGGATCGAATGTTAAATGCCTCTGGCATTAGCTCCCAGCACTTGCTAAGCCAAGGACCAGGACGGAGTTTTTGGGGGGGCATGGTGATATGACAGTCCATGGGGGGGAGGAAGAGAGACTCACCGGATCCCCTCCAGCATTTCCTTCAGAGTCAGGGGGTCGATCATGTCCTGGAACGAGATGCAGATAGAGAGAGATGGGAAGGCACATGACTATAAGCTGGGAATAGAACCCAGGAGTCCTGGCTCCAAGCCCCTCCATTTTAACCACTAGACTCCACTCCCAGAGCTGGGTCTGATGTGGAGTGCCAGGGAGGGGTGGGCCCATTGGTTTGAGGTGGGGGACAGGGGTGTGGACTGGTACCCTGGGATGGCCATGCCACCCCCCACCTGCTCACCTCCTTGGCCTGCTCCCAGACATCCAGCTCCAGGGGGTTGGCATCCAGGGGGGGCAAGGTAAATTTGAAGTAGGGCCGCAGGTTCTTGTAGACATAGACAAATGGGCCGGAGGTCACAGCCACGGCAGGCGTGCGTGGCTCATTCTGGTCCATCAGGAAGGTGACAATAGCAGACGGCAGGTCCAACAAGGTGCTCTCGCTGACCAGCCCTGTGCCCCGGTACACCTTCAGCCTCATGATGTGCCCAGCCATGCCCAGGTCACCCACCACCAGCTGTGGGGGGGGAGGAGACAGAGACAGAAGGGCAGTGCTGGGGGGTCCTCACCCCCACCCCAGGGCAGCTCCCACCTTCTGGGCTGGGCACAGGCACCCTCACTCCCTCCTGCCCAGAGAGGCAACCAGCCCAGAATACTCACTCCCACCCCAAGAGACAACCCCCACCCTAAATGTCTGCCCCCATCCCGCCCCAAGAGACACAATCCCCATCCAGATGCTGTTTGCCCCTGGGGGGGGTGGGGTGCCAAAGCCAGGGTGGAGTGTGAGGGATACCAGGCTGATCTGGGAGGTGGTGGTGGGGGGAGGTACCAGGCTGGATAGGCCCATTGCCTGGGGGTTGGGGTGGGGGGGGCAGGCAGGCCAGCCTTCCTCACCTTGTACTCTCCATCACCATGCAGGTCAGCCAGTGCTGGAACAAAAGACAGATGTGGAGTCAGCATCCCTGACAACCTCCCCCCGTGCTAAACAGGTCCAGCCATGCCCAGTATCTGCATGGGAGACCAAGGGGACGCTCTCCCCTCCCAATTAATGCTGACCACAGTGCCCCAGCGTAGTGACAGGGGGCACTGTGCTGCAGGGAGTGGAATTAGTAGGAGGTGTTCTCTCCTCGCAGATGCGTTGGCTCATTCCATACCAACTGAGGAGGCTTGTGCTCCAGAGCCATGTAATAATTTGAAGGACTTTGAGATGAAAGGGGCTCTGGAAACATGGAGTGTAAGAGCATGACTGGGAGCCAGGACTCCTGGGTTCTATCCCCAACTCTGGGAGGGGAGTGGGGACTAGTGGTTAGAGCAGATGGGATGGGAGCCAGGACTCTTGGGTTCTATCCCCAGCTCTGTAAGGCAGACCATCTAACCACTATGCTCAGTGCTCTGTAACCACAGGGCTGTGTCTATCACTGCTGTGCGTCTGGTTCCCCTCTGGGATGCTCTCAGCAGGGTCTCATAAATGTCCACAAGTGGCATGAAAGGTCGGGGGATATACCCTAGGGGAGACCCCTGTAATGGGTGGCCCTCCACAGGCCCTAGCTAGCATGAGCCCAGCAGTATTAGTCATTATCCCTAGCAGCACAGCTCCCATCCATCTTCCCCTCCCAGGGACGTTAGTGGTGGACACGATGAAGGCAAAGTGCCATAGAAGGGGTTAGAGAGACAAGGTATTGGACCAACTTCTGTTGGTGAGAGAGACAAGTTTTCAAGCTACACAGAGCTCTTCCTCAGGTGTGGGAAAGGTACTCTGAAAGTGTCTCTCTCTCTCACCGGCACAAGTTGTTCCAATAAAAAATATTCAATCCCCCACCTTGTCTCGCTAATATCCTGGGACTGACAAAGCTACAACTACACTGCATACAACAATTAGAAAGGATTACACAGGGCCCTGGAAGCCAGGGCTGCTTGCTATGCAATACAGTTAGTTATTTAATGGTGATCCGAGGCAGGCTGGGAACCAAGCTTCTCACCTCAGCTTTGGAAGGGGAGTGGGGTCCAGGAGGTTAGAACTGGGGGGCTAGGACTCCTGGGTTTATCCCCAGTTCTGGGAGGAGATAATGAACACAGTTATAAGGTTTTCTTCCCAGCACTATCAGGAATGCAACAGCTGCTTTCCAATGAGTTCTCCTTGGAGGACCTAGAGATGTGGAGCTGGGGCTCTGTCACTGAAGGGTTGGAGGGGGTTAAATCCTTAATGGAGAACACTTTCCTGCCAACCAGGCCTCAGGCCTCAGAGTTAAATAAGCATCAGACCGTCCCCTTCATTGCCTTTCCCTGTGTTTTTAAGTTCCACGTCCTGTTTGCTGTGGCTGTGCGTCTCACACACTCACCTTGAGAGACAGGAGACTATGGAGTCCCATTCCCATTGAGTGTTAACAAACCTGGGTGGGTGGGAGGGAGGGAGGGTTTATTTCGTATTCCCAGGGTTGGGATCCCATGGCTCTGTACATAACTATGCTTTGCCATCCGCCAGCACCACACGTGCTTAAGTGACCTTGAGAAGAGCTTCCTTTGCAAGGTACCTCACTAAGTTATTGATGGAGAATGTGGGGGGCAGATAAGGGAAGGGACTTATCTAAGCACCTACAGAGACAACATGGCAGGGGCAGGAACAGAACCCAGCTGTTTGGATTCTCAGTACCCCACCACCCACACATTATAACCACTGGAATAGAAACAAAAAGTCCTGATTCCCAGCCCCCCTCCAATCTAACCACTAGCCCTCACTCACCTTGCAGAGCCAGAACTCCTGGCCCTTTTCCCCCTCCCTCCCCACCTCTAACCACTCAATGGGCCTCCACCCAGGAGAATCCCACTGGCCCATTCCCCAGCTCTCTCAGCTCAGGGCACTTTATGGGAGGATCCTGGACTTACCGACGCAGGAGGAGAAGGTGTAGAGATTGGCCATGGGGTCATAATGGGCATCCAGCCATTTGGAGTTGGCTTCATTACTGGAGAGGGACGTGGACAGGGTGGGGACACAAAGAGACAGGTAGACACAGAGCGACAATGAGAAACTGGGATATATTTCAATCAACACATAGAACAGAAATTCCAGCTACCCCAATGCCTCCCCATCTGCTCAAACCACTAAAGCTCACTCCCCTCCTAGAGCTGGGCTAGAACCCAGGAGTCCTGGCTCCCAGCATCTCCCCTACTCTAACCACTGGACCCCCCTCTCCTCCTAGAGCTGGGATAGAACCCAGGAGCCCTGGCTCCCAGCCCCTCCCCTACCCTAACCACTGGCCCCCACTCTCCTCCTAGAGCTGGAATAGAACCCAGGAGTCCTGGCTCCTGGCTCCCAGCCCCTCCCTGCGCTGGGAAGAGGATCCCAGTCATTGCCACCCCCAGTTAACCAGGCCCATGAAAGACGGGTTCAGGGATCACCAACACAGCCCCACCCACACCCACACCCACCTCTCGCTGCTGGAGGAGGAGGCGGCCGCCATGTCCTTCTGCAGGACTGGCAGAATCTGTTGCTACGGCAACCCAATGGCTGTGGATGGGAGTAACCGGAAAACAGTCCCCTAGCCAGATACGGTGTCGCACTCAAAAGAATCCTTCCGGGGGAGACTAACCCTAGCAACTCAGGGTTCCGTATCCGCCTCGCCTCCCTCCCCACATCCTCCCCCACTGACTCTGGGGCGCTCGGCGACGGGAAAGGGGCGGGCAGAGAGTGGAAGCAGAGCAGCTCCTGCAAGGGAGGAGTCACCCCAAGAACCTGACTTCCTCCTGGATCCAGCCTCCAAGGGACAAGATGGTCCCCCTAGGAGCTATGGTGGGAACCCCAACTTGACTGACCCACAGTACAGGCACCAGTGCCGGTGTCCCCAGGAGGGGAAAGGCCCTGTATCCCATACCCCCGCACCAACCAGTCCCTCCCAGGCCCGAGGCCCAGATCAGAGCCAGCAGCCCCTTCCCCTGCCCCCTAAGCCAGCTGGGCCACTCTCCTTTGAAAATGAGAGGCTGAAATGCACGGGTCTGGCTCCTGGAGATCCCAGCTGAGCTGAGGCCGGGCCCAGATACTTCATACGGCTCTGCAGAAAGAGGATCACCCCCTGTGACATGACAGGAAAGGGAATGAGCAGGGGAATTCAGAGATTCCATGCCCAAAACAGACTACCACACCCATCCAGCCCAAGCCCTCCAGCACACACCGGCTGTATCATTTCTCCCAGGTGCTGGATTAAAGTAAGATGTCTCGTTAAAGGCTCCAAGCCATGGTGAATCCCTCCACCTCTTTGGGGAAGCCCTTTGAATGGCTGTGGAACTTGCATCTGAGATCAAGGTTAAATCGGTCTAAATTCAACTTCCAGCTGTTGGGTCTTGCTATGTCTTTGCAGCCGTGGTGAAAAGTCTCCACTACCTGCTCTCGTTTCCAAGTGTAAGTACCTACACCCAGCGATCAAGTCAGCTCTCACCCTTAGCTTCGATCAGCTGAATAGACTGAGCCCATCATGCAATCCTGGCTCATTTTTGTGGCCCTCCTTTGAACGTTCCACACCCTGCTGGAAGTGTGTACACCCAAACCGAACACAGCATTCGAGCAGCAATCACACTGACACTGGGGGCATAGGCAAGATCATTCCCTGCTACTCGCTATCCCGGCTCGTACACCCAAGGGTCACATTAGCCCTTTTGGCTGCAGGGCTGCACGGGGAGCTCATAGTGAGGCAATTATTTTTGATGCCAGCTACGTCCTTTTCTGAGTCACTGCCTGAACCTGCATTGTTGGCTCCCAGACATATTACCTTGAATTTGGATGTACTGAAACTTCTCAGGGTTCTCTGGGAAGGGAATAGCGTCTAGTGGTTAGAGTAGGGGGAACTGGAGGCTAGGACTCTTGGGTTCTATGCCCGACTCTGGGAAGGAAGTTGTTTTGGTGGCTTGTGCTGGTGGAAGGGAATGGGAGCCAGGACTTCTGGCAGAAGTTGGGGGAGTGGGTGTTAGACACTAAGGCCCATTAAACCTCCTGCCATTTTGCTGAGGCTGTGGTGAGGAGCCCCATTAATGCTCATGTGGGACAAGCTCCCCCAGCCTTGTTTGACACATCAGACGCAGCAGAAAGAGACAAGAGGCAGGTACAAAAGCTGAGTGTATTGAGTCCCCTGTGCAGTGTGGGGGTTGGGTCTCCCTGTTCTCAGCCCCGGCTTGCCCAGAAGTGGGAGTCGGCGTCCGACAGCTCCAGCAGATGGCGCTCCAAGAGCTCAGCATCCTCAGGGAATCGCTCGGAGAAGGAGCGGATCAGTCCGGCTGCAGTACCCTCGTATTGCACCAGGGTCACATCCTCGCCTGAGGAGGACGGAGGGGGAGACAGGGTCATGGCATTGTCCTCATCACAGCCCCCCACCTCACCTTCACCCCACTCCTTTCTCTCTCTCTCTCTCACACACACACAGGTCATGTCTCATGTTCTTGCCTGCAGAGGCAGAGGAGGTGAGAGGGGGTCACGGTGTTTCTCCCACCCCCTGCTCCATCACAGCCCTCTATATTGCACCCACCCCCTGCTCCTGTACCCTTCCACCTGCCCCTACCTTGTCACGTCAATCACTCCTCATGGGCTCCAATTTTAGCCCACCACGCCTTCTCTGCGCCCTCTTCACCTGGCACCAATGCCCCACGGGTCTGAACTCCCAGCTGGCATAGGACTGGGGTAAACCAAGGCTCAGTTACCTGAGGGGGGGAGCTGGGTGGGAGTTGTGTGGCAGAATTGTACCCGCCACGTGAGTGTCACCCCAGAGCAGGGTGCATGGGGGAATCGGGGGGACTCCATACCCTCCAGGCAGTGTTACCCCGTAGTGAGGTAGATAGAGGGCTGGGCAGTGCTGGGGGATTCCATACCTTCCAGACGGGTGTTGGCCTGCACAAACATCTTGCGTGCCTCCTTGCGTAGCAGCACGGTGTCGCGCAGGCTCAGGAAACGCTCAGGCCCCTCGTCTGTCACGGCTGAGAAACCCCCGTAGAGTGCCCGGCCCCCCGCCACATCTGCCGTCGACTTCAGCACCTGCAACACAAAGGGGGCTGAGACCCAGCCAGGCCACCCCCGGCAGAACTGCCCCCTGCCCCCACAACACAGCCATGGCCCCACCACCCCCATCATGGTCCCCCGCACAAGAACAAGCACTGCCTCACTGAGCCCCACTGTCGAGTAGCACAGCACCCCCATTGGGGCCAGCACTGACTGTGAGAGGAGAGCGCCCCCTACTGAGCCCCCAGCTTGCTCCCTGCAGCCCTGCCCTACCCCTCACCTGCAGCCTGCGCAGGAACCGCTCGATGGCCGGCTTCCCCACAGGCAGGATCTTGTTGCGGTTGAGAGTGATGAGTGCATCGGGTTTGCCGTCAGCGCCCGTGGTGTGTTGCAGCGACACCAGCCCCTCGCCTGCCTCCAGCAGTACCCGCAGGATCACGAAGCGCGCCTGCATGTGAGCCTGGGGGAGAGCAGCAAGGTGCAGTGATGAGCCCAGGAGTCCTGGCTCCCAGCCCCCCTCCGCTCTAATCCACTAGATCCCACTCCCCTCCCAGGGCTGGGATAGAACCCTGGCTCCCCCCACACACTACAGCCCTGCCTGCCACCTCCCCCAGAGGAGGAGTCAAAGACTGCCCTGACTCCTTTTAAAGGGCCAGTGGGCCCCCCCCCAACTCACCTGGCGCCAGGTGCCGGTCTCAGGGGTGTAGAACTCCAGCCCTAGCAGCCCAGCCCGCACCATGTTCAGCCAATTGATGTAGATCACGTCATCCGCATCCTCGCCTTCCAGCTCAAAAATCCTGGGGGGGGGGGGGGCAGGAGGGAGTGAGGGAGGCCCACTGGGGAACCCCCAACCTCCCATCCCCCCCACTGGGGGGGCTGTTGCTGAATTCCGAGACAACTCTCCCAAATTCTGTAGGGTACCCCCTCTGTCCCCCCAGCCATGACCCCCCCAAAACTCCGCAAGGTTCCCCCATCCGTGATCCACCCCCGATGAGCCCCCTGCAAATACACCAGGTCCCACACTGTAGAACAGGGGATGTGTCTGGATGTGGGGGGCCTGGATACAAAAGCTGGGGGGGACAGGACAGTGGGGGGCAGCAACAAGTGCAAGGACACACCCCTCTGGGTATTACCCCGAACCCCAGACCCTGCCATCCCCCAGCCTCCCCCCACTGTCTCACAGTCCCCAGTGACAGCCCCCACCTCACCACCCACCGTCCCCTCCATACCCAGGTAATATGACATCCCCCCCATGACAGCCACACCCACCATCCAGGTGACCCTCCCCATCTGCCTACGGTCTCTAGCCCTGGCGATAGGCCTTGTCCCCCCCACCTAGGCCCCTCACCGGAGCACGTCCTTGTTGAGGCAGAGGTAGAGCCCCACGCACTCGGCTCGACACTCCTCGTAGCTCGATGCGATGGTGGAGAACTTGCTGTCCCATGTCTCGCCGCCCCGGTACCAGCTCTGGATCTGTGGGGGGGACAAAGTTAGAGGGCAGGGCTGGCACTTGAGGGAACCCTATAGGCAATGTGGGGGGCAGGGCTAGGGGGCCGGGACTGATACCCAATGGGACCCTATAGGTAATGTGGGGAGGAGGGGTCTGGGGAAGACACGCATGAGGACATTATAGGGGTTGGGGTGCAGGGCTGGCAGGTGGGGGGCACCCCAAGGTGACCACAGATGTTCAGTGTAAGCTGGCTCTGCCACTTCCCTTCCTCCATTAAGATCATTACTCTCCCCACCCTCCCCCATCGCCATCACTTTCCCTCCCAGCCCCCTTACCAGTTCCCCCGTCTCCGGGTTGATCACAGCCTCTCTGTCGAAGTTACAGGTGCCCTTCTCCTCCTGTGGAATGGGGGAGACGTTAGCATCCACCCTCAGCCAGCACTGCTGCGCCGCACCAGCCGTGCTAGCCCATGGGGAGAAGCATCATCCCAAACACTGTGTGCAGGGATCCCTCGCCTGCAGCAGAGATGCAGCTTCCTCTGGGGTGGAGCACCGGGGCTGTTTATACAGGGATCCTTTCCCCCTCCCCCATCCCCATCCCCTGCCAAGGGGGTGCTTACCTGCACAAAGAGCTTCCCACTGCCATGCCCCAGCAGCTCGTGAAGCCCGACCTGCACCTCAAATGATGGCCCCTTCCACTTAATGTACAGGTCCTGCAAGAGACCCACAGCCTCAGCCAGCTCTGGTGTGCAGTGCCCCTTCCTCCCAACCCACAATCCATGTTATCTCAGCCTTGGCTTCTCCCAAAGCTCCCCAGCTCTGCCAGTGCCCCTCAATCCTGACCCACTGCCCCCCTGTTATCCCAGCCATGGGCTCCTGACCAGCTCTCTCAGTGCCCCTCAGTCCCAACCCAGAACCGCTGCTATCCCAGCACTGGCCTTGCCCCAACCCCCACAGCTCTGCCAATGCCCCTCAACCCTGACCCACAGCTCCGGGCTCCCACACACCTTGTCCTCCTCAGCGAGGAAGGTCAGTTTGTCCTTCTGGGTGGCATAAGCCACTGACAGCACGTTGCCCAGGGACACATTCTTGAAACCTTCGGTCTGGCGGATGTCGTCATCTGGAGAGGTGGGGAAGCAGACACTTGGCTCAGCCCCACCTGCCCCACACTGTGGCCCCAAACCTTCTCCCTGAAGCACAGTGCCCCCTAGCACCGCACTAGGGTCAGCAGTGACTAAGAGAGGGGAGAGTTACACTCCCAGCCAGGAGAGGCTGAACTGCAGCGATCTGACCTCTCCAGGAGATGAACCTCCCTAGAAGCTGCTGTAAACTGTTCCAGGGAAAGCTGCCAGGGAAGATTTCATTATTTACAAACACTTTGGCTGGGAGAGCATTAGAGGACTGCAGGTAGGAGGACTTTTATACCAGCCAAAGGATGGTCTGCGACTCTCTGGGCATTTCTGGGACAAGTCGCAGTGAAACTGCAGCAAAATGTCGACTTGCTTTAATCAAATATGTAAACCATTGCAGGAAGAGTTGGAGGATCAGGGACTGTCTACGTTGCTGGCATTACAAGATAAGATCATCGCTGCAGCAAACGGGGAGCAAACAGAAAACTGAAGAAGAGACAATTCAGACACAGAGTGCTGAAATATTTAAATGGCTTGAAATACAGTCTCAGGAAAGCATGAATGAAATTAACAAGCCAAACCCCTGTGGAAAATCTGCCACCCCCATCCCAGAAAATAGAACTAACTCTAAGGAAAGATTTTAGAACAACAAGACAGACTGGGAACGCCAACCAAGAGGACAGGCTAAGCCTAAACAGTCTGGCTTATCAAAGTGAAAGTGGAATTCAAAAGGGGTACACTGAGGCAGAGACAATGGAAGCTGTGATCAGGGCAGTTTGCCCAGGACTGAGCTTCAGGAGTTACTTGGAGGGAAAAACTAATCAGAGCCTGCCAGAACTAAGGGTATATTAAGGTCCTATTACCAGGAAAAAGATGCAACTGAACTTCCCCTGCAGCTCTCAAAAACAGCACAAGATGACACATCTCAGGATTTGCTACTCCCAGCCCTTGATCTGAGACAGAAAGTACGGTCTGCCTCACAGGTCTGATTCTCACTGAAAATATGATGCTGTGCTACAGATATGACTTTACTGGAAACCAAGCTACCTCGTATTACCTGAAAAATCCAAAAGCAGGTACATCAAGAACCACATGAAGAGATGGGACATTGAGGAGCAGAGCAAGTAATCAGTCTTGCAAGAGATCGGTTTTATTGGCCACAGACGAAGAAAGACAGACATTGTCACTAGAGTCTGTCCACGCAACAAGCAAAAGAACCCTCACCAGCCTACCAGAGCACCATTAACTCATAGTTACAACAGAACCATTTGGGCTTGTATCAAGAGACTTCTTGCATCTAGATAGAAGCAAAGGAGGATATGAATACATCTTAGTCATAAGGGATCACTTCACTAGGTATGTCTAAACCTTCCCTCCCACCACCGAGTCAGGAAACACCATGGCAGACTAGATCTTCGGTGACTGTTTTAAAATTTGGTTTCCCCCAAAGGATCCAAGAGGCAGAGTTTGAAAATCATTTATTCCAAAGGTTACAGCACTACAGTAAAACTGAAACTCCCTGCACAACTCCAAAGCATCCATGGGGCAAAGGGCATGTGGAAAGGCTGAATCAGGCTCTGCTGAGTAGGTTGAAAACCTTGCCAGAAGAACAAAAGTCAAATTAGTAGGATTCCCTTAATAAAGTGATTTTTGCCTATAACTGTACATGAAATGAGCTACTTGGTTCTCATCCTTCTGTTTATTATATGGAAGTTCAGCATATTTGCCCATTGACGTTGCATTTGGTTGATCTATAAACTCTCAGTCTGCACCTGGGAACCGTAAAGATTATGCTGAGAAATGAAAACAGCAGATGAAAGAAGCTTACAAACCAGCATCAACATGTTCTGAAAAATCTGCTACTCACGAAAGGAATCACTGTGATTAGAAAGTGCATGGTGCTGCCCTCTTGCCAGGTGCACCAGTACTCATCCAGAGTCTCCCAGAGAGAAGGGAACCAGACAAATTAAGATTGTAGTGGGAAGATAAAAAAATCATGTAGTACTTCACAGGGAAGGGGACTGTCTAGTCCAGGGTGTGACGAACTGGGCCTGTTCTTACTGTGGTGTGTGAATGCTGACAGGGGAGTGTGGCTGGATAGTCTGCATTGGGGGATGGGAGTCTGAGTCTGCCCGAGGGCGAATACCTGGGCGTGTAGCATGGGAGCCCAGGAAGGGGTTGGAGGCCAGGGGACTCCTTGGCCGGGGAAACTGAACAAAGGCCGGGGGAAGGTTCGCTGAAGGCAGAGTGCTGGAAGCGGGCTGGAGAGATGGCTGGGAGGCAGAGATTGCTCTGACCTCCCAAGGGGGGCTGGGATGCCTGGGACACCCAGATGGACCTAACTGAGGGGGGCCCTGTTGTCTGTGCCTGCAAGACCTATCTTGGACTGTATTCCTGTCATCCAAACAAACCTTCTGCTTTACTGGCTGGCTGAGAGTCATGGTGAATCGCAGGAAGCCGGGGATGCAGGGCCCAGAGTCCCCCGATACTCCGCGACACAGGGATAGTCAATTATATTTTGGTCAAAGTCCAAATTTCTTGGTCAAGGTATAGTCAAGGTCCAGACTCCAGGGAAAATAATAAAACCCAACAACAACAACGATAATAATACGTAAATAAAAAGATGTTCAAAAGCATCTGGCAATCCAGATTGGGCCTGTGATCCGCCTATTGACTACCCCTGGTCTAGTCTATGAAGCACAAGCAGAAAACAGGACAGGAAATGTTTGCAGTGAAGAACCCTATCTTCTACTTCCCTATGACTTCCCCTTGGATGTAACACCACTACAGAAGACACACAGGACAAGGCAAACTAACACCGAAGGAAATCAAGATGAGGACAGGAAATCGGACTCCAGGGACTCAAAGTGAGAGTGAAGATGAACTACATTGCTGATGGTATCCGATGCTGCCCATGGCACAGAAACTCTGAATCCACATATATTTCTTCCCCAGCTGGGAAATGAGGATCCTGTTGACCCTGTACGTTGGGAAACTGCTGGTCACATTGATGGGATATTTGCAAGAGCCGTTGAAAGACAGGATTATCAAAATGTGACCATGGAACCTGAAACCAGCAGTGCTCCCTGGAGGACAGATCATTGACACACAGGGTCGGCTGACTAGGAAGAGAAGAGCCCTGCAGATGCTGATATACGAACAGTTAGGGCACCTACTTATCAATATCTAAATCCAACTATTGGACCGGTGAATGCACCAGGAGGGTGTCCTCATGTTTGTCACATGTCATACCCAGTACCTATTCCTGCACCTTATCCGCCATTCTATCCAAGACTGATGTAGGGGATATTGAATTACACTGTGGATGTTGATCTACAGCGTTTTACAGCTCTAGATAGTTTGTAATTCTGTTAATTTAGTGTGTTTTTCTAAGTAGCTTGCCATATGCCCAGTGACTTGGAGTTACATGGTGATGCCACCAATCACATAGGAACTGTTATTCCATAAGATATGAACATCTTTGGGGACTGAAGATAGGGTGACCAGCAAGTGTGAAAAATTGGGACAGGGGCTGGGGAGTAATAGGCGCCTATATAAGACAAAGCCCCAAATACCAGGACTGTCCCTATGAAATAGGGACATCTGGTCACCCTAATTGAAGGTGTTCAGAACCGACTATTCTGTTGGACAGCGGAACTAAAATTGCTGCAGAAGCTTTCTGCTGAATGTGAAATAAATGGGAGAGAGCTGCAGAAGGCCCCATCATCAGTCCCAGAACTTGTGACGGACGAGAGGCTCGAATGACAAGGACAGTGATGTGCTGGGACTATTGCTAATAATGCAAACGGATGGACTGGGTTCTATTTTGCTTGGGAAGACACTACAGGAATGGGGGGAATGTAGTACTCTAAAGGGAAGGTCAGGGTTAGATTTACCTGTGCCATGTCCCTTTAAAGATTGAAGGTCTGTCAAAGGGGGTCCAAAGGGGAAGCTCTGGTTGCAGCAGCAGCATCTGTGCTCTGAAAGCACTGAGCAGTAATGGGGCTTGTGCAACGTGTGGGGGTGTGTTCGGGTTTTGATACAGAGCTTAATAAAACTCCAGTTTTAAAACTGTCCCTGGGCTGGAGTGTAACAAGAGCGCCTATTGTACCCTCCACCCTGCTCGCTGCAGCACAGTGCCCCCTAGTGCCGCATTGGGGTCAGAACTGATTGCAAAGGGAAAACAGCCCCTATTGAATCCACCCTGCAGCATAGCGCCCTATAGGACCTTGCTAGGGCATCGAGGCCAACACTCACCATGAGGCGACAGCATGTCAAGGGGACAGACCAGCGGGCCTTACATATGGTCTGGTCTCCCGTGCCAATGGCCATGGCCTTATTCACGACAGCCACAAATCCTGGGATGGGGGTGGGGGGGAAAGCGGGTGCTGTGGACGGGGCTGGATAATACTGCCCCGTCCCTGACAGCCAGCCACCCTCTGCCCACCATCACCACCTCAACCCCCCCCAAACCCACTGAAGAACGCAACCCCCCACAAAACACCCCAACAGTCGCACAAAACTATACCCCTCCCCTCTAACTCCCACAAAGCAATTACAATATACGACCACCATCTCCAAAACACACCTACAGTACACAATTGCAAGGGACACACAGCCACACCCCCCACTGAAAGAATGACATTACACGACTACACAACCAACTCCCCCCAGCAATGCAGATGCAGGGGATTTTGGATAGTGTCAGGGTGGAAGAGGACTGTGGATAGCTCCTGGGAGGCACATGGGATTCTGGGAAGGGATGCAGGCAAAGAGGATTCTGGGTAGCCCCCGGGGAGGTGCAGAGCACTGTGGGCAGGGGCGCAGAGGATTGTGGGTAGTGCTCACAGTTGGGGATGTTGATGCCAGCCGGGATCCCACTGCCTGCGAAGGTCAGCACATCCAGCGAGGTGAAGTCCGGCGTGAGGAAGGTGTCCTTCTCAAAGGCACGGGGCCAGGGCAGCTCCAGCAGCAGCTGCTCAGCCGACTCCACCAGCCGCGCAAACTTGGCGCTCATGGCCTTGTTCACGACAGCCACAAATCCTGGGAGGGGGGTGGGGGGGAAAGCGGGTGCTGTGGACGGGGCTGGATAGTACTGCCCCGTCCCTGACAGCCAGCCACCCTCTGCCCACCATCACCACCTCAACCCCCCCAAACCCATTGAAGAACGCAACCCCCCACAAAACACCCCAACAGTCGCACAAAACTATACCCCTCCCCTCTAACTCCCACAAAGCAATTACAATATACGACCATCATCTCCAAAACACACCTACAGTACACAATTGCAAGGGACACCCAGCCACACCCCACACTGAAAGAATGACATTACACGACTACACAACCAACTCCCCCCAGCAAACACCCTAACAGTTACAGCACAAAAGCACACCCAGTAAAAAAAAACACACACACACACACACACACACACACACACCCTACCCATCCCCTCCCTCCCACTACTCCAACCCCTCCTGGTTCCCCAGGGTCCTTTGAGGCTGGGATCTGGGGGCCTCGTGTTTTACCTTCAAACTCCCCCCGGGAGCCATAGGGGTCTCGGTAGCTTTCAATAAAGCCGATATAACTGTGGAGGGAGAGAGCACATTAAATGGCCTGGCCTGCCCTGGACTGGGGGGGCTCTAAGAGACAAGCCCCCTGGTTTGCTGATCCCAGGAGGCAAATGTCCCTATCAAAAAACCCCTCTCCTCTCCCAGCCCCCCCCCCCCGCAGCTGGCACCTAACTTCTCTCAAAACCCCTGGCTGCCAGCCTTCCCTGCTCTAACCCACTGAACCCCACTTCCCTCCCACAGCTGGGGACAGAACCCAGGAGTCCCGGTTCCCAGCCCCCACCTTTCGACAATAGGCCCCTTGTCACGGATCCAGCAGCGGGAACCTTCCTTGTGGGCCGCAATGGAACCCTGAGTGAAGCTACGGATGTAATGCTCCAGCATGTGCTCCTGGTTGGTGTTGGCAGCATGAGCCTGGGAGAGAAGAGGGGCAGAAACGTAGCTCAACAACGACTATTCATCTGGCTTCAGCCATTCCTCTCCCCACCCCCCAATAAATTCCTCCTCCCCCATCACCATCTCAACCCCAGGAAGTGAGAACCCAGGAGTCCTGGCTCCCAGCTCCTCCCCACTCTCCTCCCAGAACTGGGAACAGAACCCAGGAGTTCAGGCTCTCAGTCCTTTGTCCCTAAGACTATCTTCTCTCTCTGGATATAAAACTACGGTTTCCCCTTGGTGGCAGAGTTAGGGTTTAAAACCTACAAAAGCCACTGGGAGAAACCTCCCTCCCCGCCACCACAGAGCCCCCCACAGCTCAGTGCACACACAGAGCGGGGGCGGCAGGGGGACACATGCCTTGGTGCACTGTAGGTTCTCCACCACTCTCTCCAGCAGGGGTGCGTAGTCCCCGCGGGTCACACGGAACGTGCAGCCCTCAAACTCAAAGCTGCGTAGCTTGGGGGCCAGCTCATGGTCGACGGGTGCATCTGGGGAGAGACCCAGAGAGACAGATAATTCAATGGGGGAAGGGAGAGAGTGGGGAGCACAGGCTGGGAGCTAAGCATGAGGGTGGGATCCAGGCAGCAGGTGAGGGGGGAGTACAGGTTGGGGGATTGGGGAGAGATCCGGGAAGCACAGGTCAGAGGAGCTCAGGTAGGTGGGCACTGTGGGGAGCACAGACCAGGGGGATCCAAGCAGTGAGGGGGCAGAGAAGGGGGAGTCTTACCAGTGCCCAGCACTGATGCCAGTCGCACCTCGTAGCATGTCTGCCCTGTCTTGTCCTTCTCCTTGAAGAGCCGTGTGTTGTAGGCACTGATGTTCTGAAAGATGCAGAGATGGTGTTGGAGGGGGTGGGAGATTTACCCCATCTGACCCCCCACTTCAGTGGGCACCCGACAACCCCATGCAGAGGCACTGGAATCAGAGTGGGGGATGGGAAACCTGGAGGGCGCAGACCCCAGGAGGTCTGATGCTGGGCACTGCCCTATGGACACAAGGGCCATAGCAATGCAGAGGCAGCAGACACACCCCACGGAGGTGGTCAGGCCTTGGGGCTGCCTGGGGGGAACCGGGGAGATGTCCCATGTCAGCGCGCCAGCAAGTACCTGCGAGTCGAGGAATTTCTGGGCTAGCTGGGCATCCTCCAAACAGCAGTTCCCAGAGAAATAGGTGGTGGTACCCTGAAGGGGAGGGCAGGGTGTTACAGAGAGACCACCAACCCCCCCTCCCCGCCACCAACTGAAACCGCTCACACATCCCCTCCCCGCCACCAGCCATGCCCATTGAACCCCCATCTCCCTGCCACCAGCCACACCCACTGAGGCACCCCTGTCTCCTTGCTGTCAGCCACACCCACTGAGACACCCCTGCCGCCAGCCATGCCCACTGACTCCTCATCTCCTCGGGCTGCCAGGTCAGATAGACATTCATTTTTTTAAATCACATTTTTTACTTTACATTAATTTTTTATCATTCTATCAATTTCTCTTTCCAAAGAAAATAAGAACAGCCATACTGGATCAGACCAAAGGTCCATCTAGCCCAGTATCCTGTCTTCCGACAGTGGCCAATACCAGGTGCCCCAGAGGGAATGAACAGAACAGGTAATCATCAAGTGATCCATCCCCTGTTGCCCACTCCCAGCTTCTGGTAAACAGAGGCTAGGGACACCATCCCTGCCCATCCTGGCTAATAGCCATTGATGGAACTATCCTCCATGAACTTATCTAGTTCTTTTTTGAACCCTGTTATAGTCTTGGCCTTCACAACATCCTCTGGCAAGGAGTTCCACAGGTTGACAATGTGTTGTGTGAAAAAATACTTCCTTTTGTTTGTTTTAAACCTGCTACCTATTCATTTCATTTGGTGACCTCTAGTTTGTGTATTATGAGAAGAAGTAAATAACACTTCCTTATTTACTTTCTCCATACCTGTCATGATTTTATAGACCTCTATCATAGCACCCTTAGTCTTCTCTTTTCCAAGCTGAAAAGTCCCAGGCTTATTAATCTCTCCTCATAGGGAAGCTGTTCCGTACCTCTAATCATTTTTGTTGCCTTTTTCTGAAACTTTTCCAATTCCAATATATCTTTTTTGAGATGGGGCGATCACATCTGCATGCAGTATTCAAGATGTGGGCATACCATGGATTTATATAGAGGCAATATGATATTTCTGTCTTATTATCGATCCCTTTCTTAATGATTCCCAACATTCTATTCGCTTTTTTGACTGCTGCTGCACATTGAGTGGATGTTTTCAGAGAACTATCCACAATGACTCCAAGATCTCTTTCTTGAGTGGTAACAGCTAATTTAGACCCCATCATTTTATATGTATAGTTGGGATTATGTTTTCCAATGTGCACTACTTCGCATTTATCAACATTGAATTTCATCTGCCATTTTGTTGCCCAGTCACCCAGTTTTGTGAGATTCTTTTGTAGCTCTTCGCAGTCTGCTTGGGACTTGACTATCTAGAGTAGTTTTGTATCATCTGCACATTTTGCCACCTCACTGTTTACTCCTTTTTTCAGATCATTTATGAATATGTTGAATAGGACTGGGCCCAGTACAGATCCCTGGGGGACACCATCATTTACCTCTCTCCAGTCTGAAAACTGATAATTATTCCTACCCTTTGTTTTCTATCTTCCCTCTTATCCCATGACAACTTACTTTGCTTAAGAGCCTTTGGTAAGGGACTTCATCAAAGACTTTCTGAAAATCTAAGTACACTGTATCCACTGGATCCCCCTTGTCCACGTGCTTGTTGACCCCCTCAAAGAATTCTAGTAGATTGGTGAAGCATGCTTTTCTTTTACAAAAACCATGTTGACTCTTCCCCCACAAATTAAGTTCATCTATGTGTCTGACAATTTTGTTCTTTACTATAGTTTCAACTAGGGCTGTCAAGCTATTAAAAAAATTAATTGCAATTAATCGTGCTGTTAAACAATAATAGAATACCATTTATTTAAATATTTTTGGATGTTTTCTACATTTTAAAATATATTGATTTCAATTACAATACAAAATACAAAGTCTACAGTGCTCACTTTATTTTTAACACAAACGTTTGCACTGTAAAAAAACAAAAGAAACAGCATTTTTCAATGCACCTAATACAAGTACTGTAGTGCAATCTCTTTATCATGAAAGTTGAACTTACAAATGTAGAATTATGTACAAAAAACCTGCATTCAAAAATAAAAATGTAAAAATTTCGAGCCTGCAAGTTCAATCAGTCCTACTTCTCATTCAGTCAATCACTCGAACAAGTTTATTTACATTTGCAGAAGATACTGCTGCCTGCTTCTTGTTTACAATGTCACCTGAAAGTGAGAACAGGTGTTTGCAGGGCACTGTTGTAGCCGGTGTTGCAAGATATTTACATGCCAGATGTACTAAAGATTCACGTGTCTCTTGATGCTTCAACCATCATTCCAGAGGACATGCGTCCATGCTGATGACGGGTTCTGCTTGATAATGATCCAAAGCAATGCGGACTGATGCAAATTCATTTTCGTCATCTGAGTCAGATGTCACCAGCAGAAGGTTGATTTTTCTTTTTTGGTGGTTTGGGTTCTGTAGTTTCCACATCGGAATGTTGCTCTTTTAAGACTGAAAGCATGCTCGACACCTCGTCCCTCTCAGATTTTGGAAGGCACTTTAGAGTTTTAAATCTTGGGTTGAGTGCTGCAGCTATCTTTAGAAATTTCACATTGGTATATTTTTTGCATTTTGTCAAATGTGCAGTGAAAGTGTTCTTAAAACAAACAACATGTGCTGGGTTATCATCCAAGACTGCTATAACATGAAATATATGGCAGAATGCGGGTAAAACAGAGCAGAGGACATACAATTCTCCCCCAAGGAGTTCAGTCACAAATTTAATTAACGCATTTTTTTTTTTTTTTAAATGAGCGTCATCAGAATGGAAGAATGTCCTTTGGAACGACGGCTGAAGCATGAAGAAGTATATGAATCTTTAGCGCATCTGGCACGTAAGTCTGTTGCGACACCAGCTACAACAGGGCCATGTGAACACCTGTTCTCACTTTCAGGTGACATTGTAATTAACAAGTGGGCAGCATTATCTCCTGTAAATGTAAACAAACTTGTTTCTCTTAGCGATTGGCTGAATAAGAAGTAGGACTGAGTGGACTTGTAGGCTCTAAAGGAGGGGTGGGCAAACTACGGCCCGGAGCCGTTTTCAGATGGCCTGCGAGCTGCATCAATGGCTTGGCCCTGCTCTGGTGCTCCAGCCGGGGCGCTGGGTCATGGCTGCACCATATGGCTTGGCCCTGCTCCGTCTGGAGTACTGGGTCGGGCCACACCACGCCACTCCCGGAAGCTGTGGGATGTTCCGGAACCGCTCCGGCTCCTACATGCTCCAGTGGGAGCTGCAGGGGCAGCACCTGCGGATGGGGCAGCGAGCAGAGCCGCCTGGCTGCGCCTGTGCGTACGACCTGGAGAAGGGACATGCCACTGCTTCTGGGAGCCGCTTGTGGTAAGTGCCACTTGGAGCCTGCACCCCCTGAGCCTCTCCCCGTGCCCCAACCCCCTGCCCCAGCTCTGATTCTCCTCTCCAAACCCCTCGATCCCACCCTGGAGCACTCTCCTGCACCCCAAATCTCTCATTCCCCA
This sequence comes from Malaclemys terrapin pileata, assembly GCF_027887155.1. Classification (NCBI taxonomy): domain Eukaryota; kingdom Metazoa; phylum Chordata; order Testudines; family Emydidae; genus Malaclemys; species Malaclemys terrapin. The sequence continues at coordinate 29,694,241 of NC_071511.1, read as the reverse complement.
GCCCCACCCCAGAGTTGCACCACCAGCCGGAACCTGCACCCCTTCCCACACCCCTCCCCCCGCCCTGATCCCCTCCTGCCCTCTGAACCCTTCAGTCCCAGCCTAGAGCATCCTCCTACACCCCAAATTCCTCATCTCCAGCCCCACCCAGAGCCAGCACCCCCTCCCGCACCCCAACCCCAATTTTGTGAGCATTCATGGCCCGCCATACAATTTCTATTCCCTGATGTGGCCCTTGTGCCAAAAAGTTTGCCCACCTCTGCTCTAAAGTTTTGTTTTTGAGTGCAGTTATGTCACAAAAAAACCTACATTTGTAAGTTGCACTTTCATGATAAAGAGATTGCACTACAGTACTTGTATGAGGTGAACTGAAAAATACTATTTCTTTTGTTTATCGTTTTTACAATGCAAATATTTGTAATAAAAATAATATAAAGAGAGCCCTGTACACTTTGTATTCTGTGTTGTAACTGAAATTGATATTTTTCAAAATGTAGAAAAGCATCCAAAAATATTTAATAAATTTCAATTGGTATTCTACTGTTTAACAGTGTGATTAATGGCGATTAATTTTTTTGAGTTAATCGCGTGAGTTAACTGACCATATTAGCTATCCTCCAGTCATTTGATTTAAATGACAAAGTACAGTTAATAGTTCTGCAATTTCACATTTGAGTTCCTTCAGAACTCTTGGGTGAATGCCATCTGGGCCTGGTGACTTATTACTGTTTAGTTTATCAATTTGTTCCAAAACCTCTAATGACACCTCAATCTGTGACAGTTCCTTGGCTTTGTCACCTAAAAAGAATGGGTCAGGTTTGGGAATTTTCCTAACATTCTCAGCCGTGAAGACCAATGCAAAGAATTCGTTTAGTTTCTCTGCAATGACCTTATCATCCTGAGTGCTCCTTTAGCATCTCCATTGTCCAGTGGCCCCACTGGTTGTTTTGCAGGCTTTTTGCTTCTGATGTCCTTTAAAAAAAGAAAGTGCTATTAACTTTTTGATTCTTTGGCTAACTGTTCTTCAATGTGTGTTTCAAATTCAGTTTGAACTTCTGACAGGCTCTGGCAAGGCCAAAACTTACTGCAAACCAACAGAAACACTGAAAGAAATACACAATAATATAATATGCTGCATGGATGAGCCCTCCTCAAATCTTTAAGGGGGAAAGTGCACGGCTTGTGTAATTATATGAGCAATTGGGGCTAAACCATCTTTAATGGCTGAGGACGAGTCAAGCTTTATACATGTCACAACGGCCTACGTGTCCTGAGGCTGGAGCAGAGGGAGACCTGGGCACGCCATTAGTTTGACAATGAGCAAACTTTGCTATCTGCATTACCTCAAACCACAGCTCTTTCAGTTTCTGTTCTGCACAAAAGCTTCCGCCTTAATTTAGTGCTTGAGTTCAGTGTTTTTCAAAGTTTGGGTCAGGTCGCAGCATGGAAGGCACTGGGTCGCTCTGGTCAGCACCGCCGACCGGGACGTTAAAAGTCCCGTCAGCGGTGCTGCCCAGCTAAGACAGGCTAGTGCCTACCTATTCTGACACCGTGCTGCAGCCTGGAAGTGGCAAGCAGCGGGTCCAGCTTCTAAGCAGGGGGGTCACAGGGCTCCGTGCACTGCCCCTACCCCAAGCACCAGCTCCGCACTTCCATTGGCCAGTTCCCAGCCAATGGGAGCTGGGGGAGGGGCGGTGCCTGCAGGCAAGAGCTGCGCAGAGCCACTTGCATGCCTCTGCCTAGGAGCCGGACCTCCTGCTGGCTGCTTCAGGTGCAGCACAGTCCGCGGTGCGAGGACTGTTGGGAAGCCTGCCTCTGCACCCCAGCTGTGCTGCTGACCGGGAGCCACCGGAGGTAAGTCCGTGCTCCAATCCCCTGCCCCAGCCCTGAGCCCCCCCAAACCTGGAACCCCTTCCTGCACCCTAAACCCCTACTGCCCAGCCCCACCCCAGAGCCTGCACCCCCAACCCAGAGCCCTTACCCCCTCCTACACCCCAACTCCCTGCCCCCACCCTGAGCTCACCCAAACCCAGAGCCCTTCCTGCACCTCAAACTCCTCATCCACAGCCCCAGCCCAGAACCTGCACCCCGAGCCCAGACCCCCTCCTGCACCCCAACCCCCTGCTCCAACCCAGAGCCCCTTCCCACACCCTGAACCCCTCATTCCTGGCCCCACCTCACAGCCCTCACCTACGCACCCCAACCCTCTGCCCCAGCCCTGAGCCCCTCCCACACCTCAAACCCCTCATTCCCAGCTCTGTTGGGTCACAGGCATCAACAATTTTCTTCAACTGGGTCCCCGGAAAAAAGTTTGAAAACCACTGCTCTAGTTCAACCAGGAATTAATTCAGGGCAGTCCTATGGCCTGTGTTATACAGGAGATTAGACTAGATGACCGCAGAGGTTCCTCGTAGCCTTAGAATTCATGAATCTATAAATCAATCTGTTTGAATGATTTATAATAACCAATGAGAATAAACCTTTCTTTAGGAAAACAACTAAAAAGTACAAAGGCAAAACAAGATGACAATAGATTATTTAAATCAATCCATCCTGGTTGCTCTCAAGCCCCTCCCCAGACTAGAATCATCATGTGTATGCATGGGGCATTACCTTCTCTCTAAGTCCCAGCTGTCTCTGCTGTGCGTCCAGCGAGAACATCAGCTCCCCACACCTATCCCACAGCAACTTCATCTCCTCCGGCTGCTCCTGGAATGCCTGGCTCTGCCAGATCAGTCGCCGGAGCTTATCCTGGGGGGAAAGGGGTACAGCTGTGATGGAGGGGGGGATAAGTGGGCTGGAGCCATGAGGTGAGGGAGGGCCAAACAGTCTCCCTCCATGGAACATTCAACTCAATCAGGGACCTGCCCCATAGCCAATGAGAGGGAAGGCATCTGGCACAGAGCTCTTGGCAAGAGGATGATGCTGTGTCTGGGGAGCAGTGTCTCCCCATGGAGACTCCAAAATATGTTCCATCCCCATGACTCTGGCATGTGGCCCCTCCCTCCACCCCTTGCATCCACAGACTCACCTTGGGCAAGTTGGGCACAAACTTGGTGTCCCCAAAAGATTTGTAGTTCCCCATGTTGGAAAAGACGCCAGCAGCGTAAACCAGGAACGCCTAGGTGGGGAGAGGAATGATCAGGGTCCAGCCAGGCACTTCAGTGCCAGGGAGAACCCAGGAATCCTGGCTCCCTCCCTCCCTCCCCCCCACTCTAACCTACTAACACCCAATCCCCTCCCAGAGCCAAAGAAACCCAGGAGACCAACCTCCCAGCCCCTCCCCAGTGCTCTAACCCACTAGACCCTACTCCCCTTCTAGAGCTAGAGACAGAACCCAGGTATCTGGATATGGTGGTACCTGGTACTCCTGGTCAGTGAGGCCAGTGGAGCGTGCCAATTCCCCCAGCTGGTCAGGGTCCTGGGCACGGAAGAGGCGGGAAAGCAGCACATAGATGGCTGGTGCTTCAGGTGAGGTCTGGAGCAGCACAACCAGCCCCCCATACCAGCAGGCACGTGACAGGTAGTGCGCGTAGAGCCGCTCGCCCCGCAGCAGCAGCCGGAAGGCCTCGCTGCAGTCCAGGAGCGCCAGCCCCACGTCATTGGGCAGCACATACTGCGAGTCCACCATTTTGCTGGCCAGCCTGCGGGGAGAGCATGGGTGCCCTCAGTCCCAACCCACAGCCCGTGATCTAACCACGAGACCCCACTCCCTTCCCACTTCCATATTCATCCCTAGGCTGGTTATTGTCCCCGCCTGTAACAGCTACAGCAGAAGGTCAATGAGGACAGCCAGGGCTATTGCCCCACAGCTGAGCCAATGTGGCATATGCACAACCAGGGACACAGCCACATGCACAACCGCACGCTCATGCAATGGCCTACCTGACTGACCTACACAACCACACAATTGCCCTCCCAAGCACAACTGTACAATGACACATAAACCCCAAGATGCAGCACCCCAGAGGCGGCTAGATAAAGGATCCTGTATAAACTGCCCCCATGCCTCACCCCAGAGGCGGCTACATCTCAGCATCACACACACCCCATGACAGTGCCCTCATTGCACGGTGCACCCTTATATTGCAGCAACATCTGCACCCACAAGTGCCTGCACATACCCCAGTGCATCCCCTTCCACTTTTCCTGTGCCCAGCCCCCAGCTCACACCTGGTGTCTCCCCAGTCCGGGCAAGGCCTATGCCCCCTGCACCGCGGGGGGGCCTTCACCACCCCCCAGAACCTCCCCCGCTCTGAGGATTCCCCCTTCCCCCAAGACCCCTATGCACGCCCCTCCCCCGGCAGGGTGCGCGAGACCCACCCTGCACCCAACTCACGCTACAGCACGCGCTCAGAGCCCCCACCTGCCGCCACTTCCTGCTTGCAGCCCCGCCCCCAGCGGCTTTCCATTCATAACCTCGGCCCTCGCCCACCCACCAATCCGTGCGCTCTGCCAGAGAGATGGACACTCTTTGCAGCCAATCGTGCTTCGGGATGGGGAGGACTTTGCTTTCCGAGCTCCTCCGCTGCCACATGCGTTACCCGAAAGAGCTGGTCCGTGCTCTGCCGCCTCAGGTGCTGTTGTCATGTAATTAACGGGAGAGGGACGGTCCCAAATCCCATTGCCCACCCCCGAGCCTGCCAGTCCACCTGCCCTGGGGCTGGATCGGGGTTGGTGCCCCGAGAGGGGAAAGGTCCCGGCTCCCTTTCACTGACAAACCGGATTAGACCCCGCTTTACTTTCCCAGAAGGTCACGGGCTGCCCTGTCCTGGAGGCCGGGGAGGGGTCAGCCTGCTTTTTAAGTGCAAGTGGCTTTTCCGAGTTTCCAGAAAGCTCGCAACCAAACCATGCAGCGAGAGTCGTGTCTGCTGGCAATTTTACAGGATTGTGATTATTTATTACGTGTATTACCGCAGCGCCTAGGAGCCTGGTTCACAGACAGGGCCCCATTGTGCTAGGCATTGTTCAAATGCAGAACACACAGACCCTGCTCCGCAGAGCCTACAATCTAAGTATAAGACAGGAGACAACAGAGGGGTAGAGAGACAGAGAGATGGGGGAGCACAAGGTAACAGTTAGACAGTAGTGGTCAGCATGAGAGGCTGTCTGGTCTCAGCACACCTGCAGCCTCACTCCGTCAAGTTGTTTCTAGGTGTCACCGCCATCACCACCAAAGCTACCTCTGGGTGGGGAAATGGGCCATTTTCATTACCACTACAAACAGTTCTTTTTCTCTCCTGCTGATAAAAGCTCACCTTAACTGATCACTCTCCTTAGAGTGTGTATGGTAACACCCATTGTTTCATGTTCTCTGTGTATATATCTATCTTCCTACTGTATTTTCCACTACATGCATCCGATGAAGTGGGCTGTGGCCCACGAAAGCTTATGCTCAAATAAATTTGTTAGTCTCTAAGGTGCCACAAGTACTCCTGTTCTTTTTGCAGATACAGACTAACACAGCTGCTACTCTGAAATCTGGGTGGGGAGTCATCAAGCCACTCCTCTTCTTGTCTTCGCTGGTTCGTTAGCTTCATCTTCTTTCTAATTTGTATTGTTTGATAACTGAATCCAGGGTCCAGTGTAATCCCATCAGATCTTTGGGTCCTGGAAAGGGCTCCATATAGCATGTGCATCTGGCTGCAGGTTCACGTTGGCCAATGTCAGCGACAACTTTGGATAACAGGAGCCTCTGCGACTCCTGAACTGTCCCAGCCCAAGTCCAAGCCCAAAGCAAAGGAAAGTGGCTCTTAGCTCCATTTCTGGTCATCCAGCCCCGGTGATGGAGCTCCCAGGACTTGGTGCTCTGGGGACTATATGAAGTTGGTCCAGTGTACTCATCAAAATGCAACACAAACTCCTGCAAGCATGTCTGCCACTGTTCTGTTCACCTACTCCATCAGTGCCCGTACCAAGAGCAATATCAACCAGGCCTTTTCCTCTCCAAAAATTCGTTTTCAGCATAATGCTGCTACCAATACCAAGATACAGCTTGGGATATCATCCACTATATCACATCCCTTTTATATATAATATAAATTTGAGTTATAAAATAATCATAGCTCTTATATAGCACTTTTAATCAATGCATCTCAAAGCACTGTACAAAGGAGGTCAGTATCATTATCCCTATTTTACAGATGGAGAAACTGAGGCACAGAGCGAGGCCGGGTCTGTGACAGAGCAAGGATCAGAACTCAGGTTTCTTAAATTGCAGTCTAGTGCTCTAGCCAGTGTTCCACCCTGACTTTCAGGGCTGCAGGGAACATCTATGCAAATATCATAATTAATCTAATTAACACCCCCTCCCTTTAACTTTCCCCCTCTCTCCTCTTCTAGAGCCAGGAATAGAACCCAGGAGTCCTGACGACCAGCCCCTGCCCACTCCCCAACACACTATACCTAGGGCTGCGAGTCTGTCACAGATTCTGAGACTTTCCGGGACCTCTGTGACTTCTGCAGCGGCTGGTGTGGCTGGCCTGGGGGCCACCCAAGCAGCTCGGGCAGTCTGTGGGCCAGCCACACCAGCCGCTGCTGGGGCAGTCTCGAGCCACTGCGCACCCACCTCCGAGTAGCAGTGGGGGTCCCAGGCTGCACGCCGCTGTCCCCCCAAGAGCACCCACGCGCCCCCTGAGCCGCCACCCCCAGAGCACCCAAGATTTACTCAGGGATATGTAGTACAAGTCATGGACAGGTCACAGGCCATGAATTCTTGCTTACTACCTATGACCTGTCCATGACTTTTACTAAAAATACCCATGACTAAAACGTAGCCTTAACTGTACCCCATTCTCCTCCCAAAGCCAGGGACAGAACTCAGGTGAGGGGAATGGAATCTAGTGGTTAGAGCAGGGAGCCAGGCCTGAATATAGCAACCCCAGAAGAGAAAGCGATTGTAGAGAGATACCTTTTTTAACCTGGAAACAAGAATCAGAACGGGAAATAGATAATTATGTTAAAGAGCTGAGAACACAGGCGTCCATATGTAACTCTGGAGACATTAAAGATTCCCTAAGTAGAGACAGGATCATTTGTGGGACACATGATTCCAGCTTATTGGAAAGATTGTGGAAAGAAACCGATCTAACCCTAGAGAAATGCCTCCGAACAGCAAGGGCAGCTAAACTGTCTGGGGAAGGAGCAAAACAGTGACAGTCACTGGTGCAGACCAAGTACACAGGCTCAAGCTAAAGGAACCCAGGAAGCAGGACAGAGACATACCAGCCAAGAATGCAGCCATCATGGTCCAGTGAGTGGCATGAAAGGCAGAAAGGAAAATGCCCAGTCTATGGACAATGGTGCAAGGGATGTGGAATATAGAACCATTTCGTGTCTCCATGCCAGTATATGTAGTGACTAAGGATGTAGAGACTTCCAGTGGGGAAGAGGAGATCTACAGTATAACTTTAGCAGGTCCAGAGACACTCACTCAGTGTCCATGCACTGCAGGAGAAAGCTGCCCACCATTCAACTGCCATATTTGCAACTATGCTATTGGATCGACAACCGATTGGACTCCAGCTGGACTGCAAAGCCAGCTGCAATGTAATCCCAGCAACAATGATGAGCACCAATATTAGACTGGAGGAATGTGACTAAGTGCTGGAGGCTAGTGGGCAAATGCAGGTGCTTGATAAGAAACCCACGAGACAAGAGCCATTGCTTGGAGCTCACAGTGGTTGATATACAGAAGCACCACCCGCTGCTGGGCAGTACAAGCCATGGATCTGATAATAGCACAACACAAGAATACCTTCAATGTGTGAAAGGAGGAAGAACAGTCACTGGGAGCTCTATCCAGCACTATATCAGAATATCTATATAATAAGATTCCACAATTGTCGTGTGTGTGTGTGTCACTCGGAGGCCTACACTGTCTGTGGAGTCAGCGTGAAGGGATGGAAGCAGCTATAAGCATGGCTGTGAGCTCTTTTGGTTCAGAATATCACCAGGTTCGATCATCACTGGGTTTCGCAGTTTGTTACTGTCCATTTTTAAAGTTCTCAGCCATTTTGACTTTACAAATTACACCTGCGTTGTGTACAGCTACAGTAAGGCATGTATCCACACCAGGCCAAGAGTTCTAGACCATTGTGAGATCAGAGGTAACTCAACCAATCACCATCCTTGCTCTACAGCTAACTTGCATGCAACGGTTTCATTGGTCATATGAGGGAGATGGCACAGATGGTGAGTTACTTGGCTCAATTGCCACACCTGTGTGACAGCATGGGCTTTTGGCAATTAGGAAAGACATATCTCAGGGAGACGGACACCAAGCGGGCAAGCTGAAAATAGAAACAGACCCTCACATGCAGCTTGTGAGACAATCAAAATGCAGAGACCACCTTCTGTAGGTGAAAGAGACCAGCTTTCAAGCTACATTTGTGTATCTCAACACTTGTCTCTCTCACCAACAGAAGTTGGTCCAATAAAAGATATGGCCTCACCAGGGCCGGCTCCAGGCTGAGTAACCTGGTGCTTGGGACGGCAGCTTGTAGGAGGCGGCATTCCACCCAATGCTAGGGCGGCACGGCCACTTTTTTTTTTTTTTGGTGGTGTTCCGCTCCGGCCGCGCGGCGTGGAGGATGGAAGCGCCCCTCAGCAAGCCCGGCAGGGCAGCCCGCGTCCTTCCCTCCCAGCCGACCGGAGCAGCACAGAGCCCTCCCGGCAGGCAGCGGGGCCGCGTGGCAGCGCCCCGCCGCAGCCCTGGCCGCCCCCCTTCTCTCTCTCTCCCCCCTGCTCCCTCCCCCTTCCCCCGCTAGCCGGGGCACATCTGCAGCGTAGGGAGTCCCCCTGCACCCTGGCTCCGGCTGCCCTGCAGGGTTTTTTTTTGCTTCGGGCGGCCAAAAAGCCAGAGCCGGCCCTGGGCCTCACCCACATTGTCTCTCTAATACCCTGGGCCCAACACTGCAAACAACACTGCATGGGATGTCATGAATGGGCTCTGCTGTGTTGAGCTAAATGAGCTATCCAGCCACCTTTGCCACACCTTTTGGCAGGTACTGCAGGGTCTGAAGGCCATTGGCATCAGCCCCAGAGGTGTTCCACCATACACAGATAAAGATGAATGAATCACTGGCCTGGAAGGTGCTGGTTGCCTAGGGACCAGAGATCATGACCCAATTACATTCCAAATGGGCAAACAGAAAACAGTCCCAACCAGTAACATAGACTTGATTCTTCAGAAGGGCTAATTTCCCAAAGTTGAGGAACATTATATGTGAAATTGATTGGGGGGAAAAATTTAGATGGAAAAAATTCGAATGGAAACTGGAAGTTCTTTAAGAAGAGCAGATCTTTTAGAAAAACATCCAGTCTTGATTCTAAAATGGTCAGTGACAGAGAATCCACCACAGCCCTTAGTAAATTGTCCTAATGGCTAATTACTCTCACCATTAAATATTTATGCCTGATTTCCAGTCTGAATTAGTCTAGCTTCAACTTCCAGCCATTGGATCGTGTTATACCTGTCCCTGCTAGATTGAAGAGCCCATTATTAAATATTTATTCTACATGTAGGTGACTGAGATCAAGTAACCCTTCAACCTTTGCTTTGTTAAGCTAACCAGATTCAGCTCTTGGAGTCTCTCACTATAAGGCATGTTTTCTAATCCTTAAATCATTCTTGTGACTTTTCTAAACCCTCTCCTATTTATCAACATCCTTCTTGAATTGTGGGCACCAGAACTGGACACAGGATTCCAGCAGCGATCTCACCAGTGTCCAATACAGAGGTAAAAGAACCTCTTTACTCCTACTCGAGATTCCCCTGTTTATGCATCCCAAGATCAGATTAGCTATTTTGACCACAGTGTCACACCGGTAGCTCCTGACTGGCTGATTACACGCCACAACCCCCAAATCTTTTGCAGAGTCACTGCTTGCCAGGATAGAGTCCCCCATCCTGTAAGCATGCCCCATGCTCTTTGTTCCCAGATGTATACGTTGACATTGAGCTGTACTAAAACACTATTTGTTTGCTTGCGCCCAGTTTACCAAGCAATCCAGATCACTCCGAATCAGTGACTTGTCCTCTTCATTACTTACCACTCCCCCAATTTGTGTGTCATGTGCAAACTTGATCAAGTCTAGGAACAAGGGCTGCAGGCCACGCCTACAGAATGGGGACTATATCCTGGACAGCAGTGACTCTGGAAGGATTTAGGGGTCTCAGTGTACAAGCAACTCCACATGAGCTCCCAGTGCCATGCTGTGGCAAAAAGGGCCAGTGCGACCCTTGGCTGTGTAGACTGGAGCATAGTGAGTAGGAGCAGGGAGGGAATGTTACCTTTGCAAATGGCACTAGGGAGACCAGTGCTGGAGTGGTGCGTCCAGCTCATGAGGAGGGGCCACATTTTAAAAAGGGTGTTGAACAATTAGAGAGGGTGCAGAGAAGAGCCACAAAAATGGTCGCGGGGCTGGAGAAAGTGCCTTAGAGTGTGACTTAAAGAACTCCATCCGTTGAGCTTCTCGAAGAGAAAGTAGAGAGGTGACTTGATGATGGTGTCACAGGGAGACAATACTCGTTACTAAAGGGCTCTTTAGGCTCACTGAGAAAGGCAGAACAAGAACCAACAGCTGGAAACTGAAGCCAGCTACATTTCCCCCTCCCAGCAGCCCCAGGGATGCACTGCCCCCATCCCAAGGGACAGCCCTGGGGTGGGCTTTGGGCCCGGGGCCATTCAGTCCTCAGCTTCTCTATTGGGCCTGCCCACAAAGGAGAGGGTCCTGCCCACCTGAACCAGCCAGTTCCCCACCCTGGGGCCAGACTGGAGCCGGTACCCCCTTTAGGGGCAAGCTCCTGTGTCCCAGTCCTGGACAAAGCTGGTGCCCCAGTTTACTTCACTAAAGGGTCACACAGGTCATTGCTCAGGGAGGCTGAGCTCTGTGTTATCCAGCTTTTAAAATGCAAAAAAGGCCTGGCTGCGGGACCTGTTCGGAATGGGGCGAGGGGCTGGCCATAGTGGGGGCGAGGGACCCGGCTGGGAATACAGCTTGGTCTACATAAGCAACAAAGGGTGTGGCCTTGCTTTGCATGCCCAATAATCAGAATCCCAGACAGTGCTCTTTGGGGCTGGGACTGTCTCTCACCGTGTGTCTGTGCAGCTCCCAGCCTGAGGGTGCCCTTATCTCTGCTGGGTCTGTGCAGTGTGATGGGTCCCAATCTCAGTCAGGGTCTGCGCAGCACCCAGCGTGACAAGGATCTGATCTCAGTCCGGGTCTGCACAGCACCCGGCGCGACGGGGCGCTGATCTCAGTCCGGGTCTGCGCAGCACCCGGCGCGACGGGGCCCTGATCTCAGTTCGGGTCTGTGCAGCACCCGGCGCGACGGGGCCCTGATCTCAGTCAGGTCTGCGCAGCACGGCGCGACGGGGCCCTGATCTCAGTCCGGGTCTGCGCAGCACCCGGCACGACGGGGCCCTGATCTCAGTCAGGTCTGCGCAGCACCTGACGCGACGGGACCCTGATCTCAGTCCGGGTCTGTGCAGCACTCGGCGTGACCGGGCCAGTTTGAGCCTCTAGCTCTCACAGAATAAATGTAACTCCCCTCCGCATCTCAGGGACTGAGCCCGGGATCCCTGAAGGTAAAGGCAGATTCCTGTGTCTGACCTAAAGGAGTGGCTGTGGCAGCTCCAAGGCTACAGGCCACTCACAAACCTCTTGATGGCTCTGACCACCAGGAGGAGCCAGAGAGCCACACAGGGTTAGCGTGAGTCACACCAGTGACAGCAAGAGTCAATTGTCCCCAAGAACCTCTTGTTCCATATCCTGCTCCATAGATTTCAAGGCCAGAAACGGCTGTTCTGACCCCTGCATCAGCTAGGCTGGCAATGCCCCCCAGCCACTGAGTGATAGAGAGTCAGTCAGCTCTTCCCCATCCGCCCCTCCGTTCCAGGCCAAATGTGACCAGCATCGGATCCTGGCCCTGGGGTTCTGGCTTGGCCTTTGTCTGTGGGATGGAGGAACCCCTTGCTCCCAGAAGGGGAGGGGCTGAGAGACTGGGATTGAGCCCCTTTGGGATCCTCCTTCGGAGGAGCTCTTCCAAGGGGCTCCCTGAGTCTCGGGATGTCCAGACTAGCCTTGTTCTCATAGCTCCTCTCTGACACGCCATGCCCCATAACTGGGTACAGTCTCCTCACTGCGATATGCACAGGGGCCCTCCCTCTCCCCACTGGTTATACACCCAGGGCTGCCTTAGTTCTCAGCTCCTGCGTCCTGCAGGGAGCACCCAGCCAGCTGGTTTCCTCCAGGACTCCTGGGTCCTCGCTAGGGCAGCTGCATCTAGGGGGCTGCCCACGTGAGCCATGTTCGCTAGCAGGAACTGGGCTGACACCGCTGCCCCAGCCTGCATCTCAGGACCCTTGGGCACTAGACTTAGGGACCCTGAGGATCTGGGACACCCGTTCCTGGGGTCAGTTACTGCCCCCATTTCTCCTCACCTGTGGGACTTCTTGCAGCAGGGGGCATTGGCTGGGATAACAGCCTGCAGGGGGCACACCCTGCCCCTGCTGTGGCGGGGATGGATACTGGGCTGGATGGGGAGGAGATGGGGACCTGTACAGCAGGACAGGGCAGTGGGTCCATCTGGGGGCGGGCAGTAAGTGACACATGGACACGCCCATTTAGTCTTTGTAGATAGTCCCCCCCCAAGGTTTTTTGCTGTTTTATTGGTCACTCGCACTCAGTCCATGGGCACCCCCGCGCACCTGCCCCATCCCCCACTCTGTCCACAGAGCCATGCCATGTCCCCCCCGCTCAGGCCACAGGCTTCACCTCATCACACGCACACGCACGCTTCGGCCACAGGCTCCTCCTCCACTTACGCTCCTGCTTGGCTCCTCATTCAGTCCATGGCCCCCGCCAGGTACCCCGGCTCAGTCCATGGGCCCCGCCCCTGCTGAGTCCCCGGGCCCTGCCCCGCCCCATCTGCTCAGTCCACGTCCCCCTGCTGAGTCCCCGGGCTCAGTCCATGGGGCCCTGAAAGATGAGGCGCACAAATCCCCGCTCGCCTGTGAGCCAGGTGCCGCAGAAGGGGCAGGCAGCATGGAAGGCGTGGGTGCCGTGGGGCAGCGGGATCTGGGCCCAGTACTGCACAGTCTTCTGGGAGCATACGTGGCCACAGGGGCAGAAGGCGTGGGTGGGCCGGCCTGCGTCCAGGTACAACCCGGCCTCGCAGCCCAGCCAGAGCGGCACATAGGGCCCGGCTCGGCGGCACATGGGGCACTCCCGCTCCAGCCCCCCCTTCTCCTTGCGGAAGCCCCAGTTGTGGTAGCCGTGGACATGGCCGCAGTTGACGTAGACCCAGGGCTGCTGTTTGTCCACCACGCCGCGCTGGGCCAGGCTGGGGAAGGCCAGCGTGTTGAAGCCCACGGGGCACTGGGGGCGGGCGGCATTGGTCTCCTGGCGCAGCGCCTCCAGCTGCTTGAGGGTGGGCGTCAGCAGCAGCCCCGCAGTGGTCCGCCACAGCAGTGTGGCCCCACACAGGTCGATGAGCGAGCCATCCTGCAGCACGTTGGACTCGGTCTGCACCTGCAGGACATGGGCATCGGGGAGCCGGAGGCATAAGAGCATCAGTTCCAAGGGAGGGAGGTTAAGCTGTGGGGGCTGGGGAGGGGAAAGGGGGAAGTCAGGACGGACCAAGGGAGGGAGATATCTGCTCCAGACAGGTGGGGCGGGGTCAAGTTGGAGGGGCGTTGGGGGAAGGATCACTAGACTAGGGGTGTGTGGGGGAGGGGGCTCAGGCTAGGGGGAGGATACAAGGCCAGTTGGCATGACACATGGGTCTGGGAGGGGTGCTCCTGACAGGGCAAGAGCACCAGGCCAAAGGGCTGGGGGTTTGTTCCAAACCAGGGGCATCCCTCTGGGCGCTGAGTCCATCCTGGATTGGCAGGGGGAGGTTTCCTCTGTGACCACTAAAGGGACTGGGGCCTCCCACAGACTTATAGTCAGGTCCCTGCAACCCCCTAGCTGGGTGTGGGAGCACCCCCTGGGCAGGAGGAACCTCCTGGAGGGGTGGGGCAGGCGCCCCCCTTTGGCAGTGAATGGGGCCCCCCAGGAGGGTGTTGGGGGCCCCACGTACCAGCTTGCCCCGCTGCTGTGCGGAGCGGCTGTCACGCAGGGCGTACACATTCCCACACACCGAGATCTCGCGCCAGATGCCGGGTGCCGAGTCCTCACTGAAGCCCCCTATGGGGTGCATCACCAGCACCCCATTGGTCGTCAGCCCATCCATCAGCCCGTCCGGCGTCCTCCACTTGGCTGCCCTCTCCTACCAATGAGAGCAGCCAGGGGTCATGGCAACACGGGGGGAGAGGGGGAAGGGAGGGGACTCCTTACAGCTCCTCCCCTGAATCCCCCCATCTGGACCCAGCTCCTTGTTCCTCCCCCAAGGGGGCCATCTGCCCCATCCTCCTCCATGCCCAATACATGCACCCAACACACTCCAGGACCCAGAGGCTCCCAGTACCTTCACCAGGACCAGGACCAAGTAACCCTGCTACTCATGGGTCCCAGCCCCCTGCATTATTCCCAGTGATCCAGGGCAAGGGCGACCCTTACAGTCCATTCCCCAGGGCTTGAGCCTTGCTGCCCCCCATGCTTGGACTCCCATCATACCCAGGAGAAGACCCCCAGATCCCTCAGCCACAGGGCACCAGCCTCGACCAGCACCCTGCCCAGCGATGACCCATGGCTCCTGCTCCCGCTCCAGTATTCCCTCGAGGTTCACAGCCACTGAGGGCAGGGACCTCAGGCACCTGTTTCCCTGAACAAGTGCCCCGAGGACCAGCTGCCCTGGGGCTAGATTGAAGCCAGCACCACCTAGAGGGAAAGGCCCTGTGTCCCATTCCCTGACCCCTGAGCCAGGCAGTGACCCTGGTCAGGAGCCAGATTGCAGCCAGCGCCCTGAGAGAGGAGGTCCCCTCTCGACACTGTCAGGACTCACTCACTCCAAGGAAGATGTTGCGCGAGGAGTCGAAGCCTGCGGCGTAGATCCGAGCGGTGTAGGGAGGGCTGCGCTCACAGATGATGCGGCAGGCATAGCGGGAGATAGTGCTTTGGGCCGACTGCCCCTCACTGGCGCAGCTGCCCCCGGGTGCCGTGTCCGTCACCACAAAGTCAATCATGTTCTCCGTGGAGCGGCCAATCTGTACAGACATTAGTTCTGAGCGACCAGCTTCCTCCTGCCCCCTCCGGGCTGAGAGGCAGCTACCTCTGGGGTGGGATGTGGGGGCTGTTTATACAGGGATCCCTCACCCAATACTGACATGCAGACACCTCTGGAGTAGGGTGTCGGGGCTGTTTATACCGAGATTCCCCTCACCTGGCGCTGAGATGCAGCCACCTCTGGGGTGGGCATGGGGGCTGGTTAAACAGGGATCCCTTACCCACCACTGAGATGCAGCCACCTCTGGGATGGGCATGGGGGCTGGTTAAACAGGGATCCCTTACCCACCACTGAGATGCAGCCACCTCTGGGGTGGGCATGCGGGCTGGTTAAACAGGGATCCCTTACCCACCACTGAGATGCAGCCACCTCTGGGATGGGCATGGGGGCTGGTTAAACAGGGATCCCTTACCCACCACTGAGATGCAGCCACCTCTGGGGTGGGCATGCGGGCTGGTTAAACAGGGATCCCTTACCCACCACTGAGATGCAGCCATCTCCAGGGTGGGCATGCGGGCTGCACAGCAATAATGCCCAACAGTCTAGGTCAGGATGTGAGTGAGAACTGCAGGTGGAGGCTTCAGGGAGGCAAAATGGGATCCATAGAGTCAGTGTCTGGCTCAGAAGGGCCAGACAAGGGCTTTGATGGGCACAAAGGGGAGGCTCTAGCCAAGCCTTGGCTCCTAGCCTGTTCTGCCTGCTGTTGCCACAAGGGGGCACCCTGACCCCAGCCTAAATTAAGCAGTGGTGGAAGGGGCAGTGGCTGAGCTAAGATGTCATGGGCAAGTGGCCATGGAGGGGGTGGGGAGAGCCACAGTGCATTGTGGGTAGTTACGGTGTGGTACCTGGAACATGTCCGTATCACAGTCATGCGTATATTCCACAATCACCGAGTGGCTGCGGGACAGCGTGTAGGAGATGCTGTGCTGGCCCTTGTTACTGAGCGCCTGGGGAGCAGAGAGCATTACTTGAGCCAGATGGCCCTAGCACCACCCCCATGCCCCATTCCCTGTCCCCCCAAGTCAGATCAGAGCTGGCGCCCCCTAGTGGGGAAAGGGCCCGTATCCCATTCCCTGTCTCCCCCTGCCCCACCCCACCTCACCCCGAGCCAGCCAGTGTCCCCTGCCCTGGGGCTGGATCAGAGCTGGCGCCCCCCAGTGCTGTGTCTATGTGCAGTATCTCCCCTTGGTGGCCAAAGCAGGCAGCAGCACTGCCTGGGAGCCTGCTGGAAGCCATGGCCATGGGGCAGTGGTTGCAGGGGCATGGCTCACCTTGGAGACAAGGGGGGTAGAGATGTGGTGTATCACATCCGGCTTCACCCCATTGGCCTTCGGCCTCTTGAAGAGTGCGATGCGGCTGCGGCGTCGGCCCTTGTCCCCACTGGCCAGGGAGCCATTGTATCTGTGGGGGGGGGGGGGAGGTTAGTCCCATACAGACACTGTTCCCCCCCACACACCACCCTCCCCTCCTGAGCCAGCACAAGGCCCAGCCCCCACCATGCCAGACACTTCTCTCTGGGCCCAGGATGGCAACACAAGCAAGAGAAACCAGGTGTCATGGCAGTGCTGAACCCCTCCCCCGGGGCCAGCACAGCAACACCAATGAGCAAAGAATTCTGGGATAGCCAGGAATGGGTCTGGGAGCCCAGCCCTGCCTGCTGCCTGACTGGTACCTTAGCAGCATACAAAGGGTTAAACAGTGCTTCTAAGGAAGGCAGCAGTCCCAGCACCGCCAAACACACATGGTGCTGGGTGTTGCACAGACACAAAGTGAGCGAGAGTCTCTGCCCCAAAGAGCTCACAGTCTGAATAGCCAAGGAGTGGGAGGGAAACTGAGGCTCCAGAAGGGGATGGGACTTGCCCAAGGTCAGTGGCAGACCTGGGAATAGAACCCAGGTATCCTGAGTCCTGTCCAGACAAGGTGCCCACTCCAGCTGGATCTGTGTTACCAGAGAGGGCTCTTGTTTGCCTCATCCCTCCATAATAAACCAGCCCCAGCATCCCCAAGAGACCCTACAATAACAAACCAGCGTGCATACCGAGCACCCTTGGAGAGGCTACAACAAGCTGGCCTGCACAGCCCCAATGCTCCTAGAGACTCTAGACAGACTAACAAACCAACCTGCATATCCCCAGGGCTCCCCCTATCACACCTCATCCCTAGTCCCCACTCACCCCAGCACAATGAGCTCTCCATATTTCACCGCCTCTTTGTTCAGCAGGGAGCCCTCTCCAGCAGAGGGGAAGACCCGGGAGCCCTTGGGGCAGGAGCGCCGCAGATCCAGGGACTGGGAGCTGACGGCCTCGGGGCTGCCCTCCAGCACCATCCTGCAGAGAGAGAAGAGGGGATGAAGTGGTAATTAATGCAACCTGGGGCTTAGATCCCATCTCTCTATCCACCCTTCTGTCCATCCATTCCCCTACACCCCCATCTAGTTATTGTTCCAACGGTTAATTACCTTCACTGTTAAAAATTTGCACTTTATTTCTACTCTGAATTTGTCTAGCTTCAACTTCCAGACCTTGGTTCTTGTTAGATCTTTGGCTGCGAGGCTGAAGAGCCTCTATTATCACATTGCTGTTCCCCACCTAGGTACTTCTAGACTGAGGTCAAGTCACCCCTTAACCTTCTCTTTGTTAAGCTAAACAGATTCAGCTTATGGAGTCGCTCACTACAAGACATGTTTTCCAGCCCTTTATTCATTCTGGGTGGCTCTCCTCTCTGAGCCCTCTCCAATTTATCAGCATCCCTCTTGCATCGTGGGCACCAGAACTGGATGCAGGATTCCAGCAGCAGCCGCACCAGCGCCACACAGAACCTCCCTTCTCCTATTTCAAACTACCCTGTTTACACATCCCAGCATCACCTTAGCCCTTTTGAACACAGCTTTGCACTGGGAGCTCATGGTCAGCTGATTATCCACTGTATTTGGATGGGTGGATGGTGTGCATCTGGAGGGAGGAAGGAAGTGGGTCCCAACCACATGGCAGGTAAAGTGTTAACCTCCCCGCCCCTTTCTCCTCCCACCTCCCCTATGTCTAACAGGAACACAGAAAGCTGGGCAGCTCAGGACTCTGCCCCCTCCCTTGTCCAGCCCCACCCTGACATTGCCACGACAATGCCCCTAACACTTAACCTTTTGTCACTATGGCAACACTCCTGAGCTCTCCCAACCCCATGTTACCATGGCAACATCCCTGATTTCTGATATCCACTTGGCATCATGGCGATGCTCCAGACCATAACAACCCCATTGTTTCCATGGCAACATTCCTGAACTGGAATCCCTGTCATCACAGTGACATTTTAGATCTTTAATACCCCTCTTGTTACCAGGAAAACACTTTCCCTTCAGTCGGTCCCCCCTCACTCAGGCTGGGTCAGAGCCAGCGCCCTAGAAGGGAAAGACCCCACATCCTATTCCCCCTCACCCCCTCACCAGCTGATCCTGAAGGCCAAAACCCTCCCTGCTCTGAGTTGCCCCTATGGATTGCCATGGGTTGCCCATGTGCAGAGGCCTGTGCAGCCCCCAGATGCTGGCTCTCCGGCCTTCCCCTGCAATGGGATCCATGCCACACAAGGCCAGCTGTGCCAGCAGTGAAGCCTAAGTGAGGCAGAGGAACCTGGGGAAGGGACGAGGATAGTGAGTTTTCTCACCCCCCCCCCCAGAGCAGCACAAGACATAGGGGACGCAGGAGGGATCGCTGATCTGTGGGGTTCCCTGGGAGGTAGGGGCAGCTGTGGGCATTGAGGCTCGGGATGTGGGTAGATGCAGGGACTCATTGGGTACCACAATGCAGTGCCTC
The DNA here is from genome assembly GCF_027887155.1 of Malaclemys terrapin pileata. Taxonomy (NCBI): domain Eukaryota; kingdom Metazoa; phylum Chordata; order Testudines; family Emydidae; genus Malaclemys; species Malaclemys terrapin. The sequence goes on along the minus strand of NC_071511.1, from coordinate 29,675,263 downwards.
CCAATCATCATCCCACCTGCCCATGGACAGGAGAGGCCCACTGGCTGGGAGGGAAGGTGAGAGTCTACGGACTGGTTTGTTTGGTCTGTACATATCTGTATGGGGGGAGGAAACATCTGTTTCTAATATCTCAACTGTAACATCAACCATCCACACACACACCTGACATGACACACAGACACCCCCGTCACCCCACACAGACATCACGTCACTACACACAGACATACCTGAAATGACGCAGACACATACCCCTGATACTACACACCTGAAACGGTAGACATAGACACACCTGGCAACACCTCCCCCACCCCCCCGACACCACATACCCATCCCTTACACACATGCAGGATAAACATCCTTCACCCCACCCCCTTTGAAACGCAAGAAGCCAAACAACCCTCACCAAAACAACATAACACAACAATTCCTGGTGTCATCACAGGGAGAGACATTCTAACTCAACAACACAACCCTATCCCAACACACACACAGGGCTGCAAGGGGCTCCCCACACGTGCACAAGGACAACACAACCTCTTTTCCCCAAACACAAACAGACAGGGAAGGGGCAAGGGCTGCCCTCCCACTCAACACAACTCCCAAACACACACAAATGGCAGGGGATCCCCTTCCAACACAATGCCACCACAACTCCCTCCCAGCACACACAGGAGTGGGGTGAGCAGGCGCTTCCCTTCCCACCAACACAACCCACATGGAGAAGAGCAAGGGACTCCCCTCCCAGGCACCGCCCCCCAGCAACACAACCGGCTCCCCAAACACACACAAACAGGGAGAGGGCAGTGGCTGCTGCAGCTGCTGGAGCAATTGCCTGGGAGCCAGGTGATCCCCGCACCTCCTCCAGCCAGACCCAGACTGCAGCCCCGCTGTGGGTGCGCAGAGAGCCATTTGGTCCCCAAGCCACAGATGGGTGTCTGTGTCAGGGGTGAGATAGGAGGGACGGGGGCCGGGATCAGGGGCTGGGGATTAAGTGACTGGGGGCTTCTGGGAGGCGGGAAGGGATGTAGCTGTGGAGGTGTCCCTATCTGACCCTTTGGTTTGGCTCTAGCACACATGATGCAAAAGAAACAACCCCCTCCCCTCCAGACAACAAACGCGTGTGTGAGTGAGACAAGGAGGGGAACTGATGGTGCAATCAGATCTCAAGGAGAGAGAGAAACAGATGAAGTGTATGCGGATAGATAGATAGATAGATAGATAGATAGATAGATAGATAGATAGATAGATACAGGGCTGTGGCGGGAGGGATGGTTACAGGGCTGGGGATGGAGGAAGGGAGGATTACAGGACTGGGGAGGGAGGGATGGAGGAAGGGAGGGTTACAGGACTGGGAAGGGAGGGATGGAGGAAGGGAGGGTTACAGGACAGGGGAGGGAGGGATGGAGGAAGGGAGGGTTACAGGACTGGGGAGGGAGGGATGGAGGGATGGCTGCAGGGCTCTGAAGGGAAGGACAGAGGAGGTGACCCTGGCTGACACTGAGGTTCCCATCTCCAGCCGCCCCTCTGCTTCTGTCCCCCCCATGTAATCCCCCCAGCAGCCCCGACACCCCCCGCTTACCCCTCGGCGCGGCCCCAGCTCCCCCGCAGCCTGGCTCAGCAGCCGCCTGCGTCGCGCCGCCAGGATGAATAGCCCTGCATTGCTGCTGTCTCCGCCGGCAGTGCTGGAGCGGAACTGCCCTCCCCCCGGGGCGGGGTGTGAGTGGGGGAGGCCCCGAGACCACCACGGCCACCCCCGCCCCTCCCTGCCCTGCTCCCGCCTCCCCCCCCACCCCACCGTAGGCAGGGATCCCCCCAGCCACGCGTGCACCCCCTGCCCGCAGCCGCTGCGTCACTCGTGGGGGGATGGGGCGAGGCGCTTTTATTACTATGCAGGTGCGAGAAGGGATGGAAAAGGCTAGAACTGGGCGGGGGGGGATCGGAGCCGGAGCGGGGGGGCGGAGGGGGGGCTGAGTTGATCGGGGGAAGCAGAGCCGGATGGCGGCACTGAAGCAGGATTAGAGTTGGATTGGGGGCTGAGCTGATCCGGAGGAGGGAAGCTAGAGTTGTATTGAGGGGACTGAAGCTGAATTAGGGAACTGAGCTGATCAGAGCTGGACGGGGGGGAGCAGAGCTAGACTGGGGGGCAGGGCTCTTGCTGTGGGTTGGGGTTGTGCATTGGTCCCCACTTCCTGCTGAGCAGTGATGCTCATGGGGGGGGGCGGTATGTGGACCCTCCCCCACACACTAGGAACTCCCCGTGGATTTCGAGCTGGGTTTCTGCCCTATCTCCACTGTGGGGACCTGGGGACACATTGAGGGGCCAGTGGCCTCTGCAAACCCTTAACTGTGCCTCAAAATTTCCTTGGCCTCCTGTATCCTTCTTTGCCCATTAGGAGGAGGACAGTGAAGGCTGGTTCAGGGGCCAGGGCACTGGCCTGGCTTCACTTCCCTTTCCCACCAGCCTCCAGGTGTCCCCTTGGCCAAGTCACTTTTTTGGCTGATGCACAATGGGCCAGATCCATTCTGGGTTGGTTGAATGGTTGGTTCCCCTCTCCCCTCTCCCCCCACCCCCATCTTCCTCTGAAGCATCAGGGCTGGCCACAGCTGGAGACAGGACACCAGGAGGAGGGTGAGGAAAGGTGGGCGCTGGACTCTGAGCCTGTTCACAGAATCTTTTCTCTCGCTGCCAAGCTGGTGCAGGCTGCCCAGATGCTCAGGGCCGGCGCTTCCATTTAGGCAACCTAGGCGGTCACCTAGGGTGCCAGGATTTGGGGGGGGCGGCATTTCGGAGGCGGGGGGTCCTTCCACGCTCCGGGTCTTCGGCAGCAATTCTGTGGTGGGTCCTTCACTCACTCCGGGACCCGCTTCCGAAGTGCCTCGAAGACCGGGAGCGCGGAAGGACCCCCGCCTAGGGCGCCAAAAACCCTGGCACCGCTCCTGCAGATGCTCAGGGTCCAGCTGATCACCAGGCTGGGGGATGGGAAGGAATTTCCCCCAGGTCAGATTGGCAGGGACCTTGGGGGGATTTCACCTCCCTCTGCAGCATGGGGCACAGGTCGCCTGCTGGGATCCGCTGGGCGTGACTCACCTCAGCAATTCCCTGCCACTGCATTAGCCCCGGGCATTGGGGGCCCCTCAGCCTCCCCTGTTCTCTGCCTGGGGCTCACAACAGGTTAGTCTCTGGAGACTGAAATGCTTTGGTTTAACTATGTCTTGGGGCTCAATAGAGGGGGAACTGGGTGAGAGGTCAGGCCTGTGCTAGAGGGGAGATCAGGGTGGATGATCTCGGTCCCTGCTGGCCTTAAGCGCTAGGAATCTAGAGCCCCAGGGTATGTCTGCCCAGCAAGTAGACGCCCACAGGCTGCAGGGCTGTAAACGCGCTGGGCAGATATTCCAGCTCCAGCTGGAGACAGGGGAGCCTCCCCCCTCTTGGGGTCCCAGAGCTTCGGCTCCAGCCCAAACCTGAATGTTTACACAGCAATTTTACAGCCCTGCAACCAGAGCCCCATTAGCCCAAGCCAGCTGATGTGGGCCAGGCCGGGGTGTGTAGACTGGGCCTCTGTGCAGTGGGGCTCACAGCGCTGCCCTGCCTCCTGGGGGGAAGGGTGGAGAGAGAGGTGCTGAGCCCCTGCGGTGATGGGGGCAACCCAGACAGTATGACCTCTCCCCCCTTGGCCGCCCCAAGAAGCAGACCCCCGTCATGGGCCGCCAGGAGTCCCCGGGCTGTCGCTGTGTGTGTGGTTCTACCTGCAAGGTGAATACTGAAAGCAGCTTTTTCCCGCGGAGGGAGAGGCAGTGCCCCCCCGCCTCCCGCTTTGCCCCCGCCCCAGACACTTTTCTGATTCTCCCCAGCAGGGGGCAGCAGCGCGTCGCACACAGACACACCCCGCCCCCGACGCGGTCCCAGCCCAGGACGTTACATCAGCGGGGCTGGTTTCCTGCGCTGGGAGCCGGGTCACTGGGCTAGTACCGCGGTTCCGTGGCTCAGACGGCGCAGGGCAGCGAGAGGCGGAGCCCCCATGGACAGCCAGGGCCGCAGGGTGGTGGTGTGCGACAATGGCACGGGGGTGAGTGTGCAGCCCCGGCCCCACCCCTGGCTGGGTGCAAGGACGGCCGTGAGCCGCGGCTCGGGACCTAGACCCGGCCCAGTCTCGCTGCCACCGCGGTTCGGGGTGGGGATCGGGCCCTCCCACTGGCACCGGCAAGAAGCAATCGGCTTAAAGGGTTTTGCAGCCGCCGGAAGAGCCTCGCCCCGCTCCGCTCCCCGGGGTGCGGTGCGGTGTCCTGGCTCTCCGGTGAGGGAGGTGGAGGAGCAGATGGAGTAACTGGGCCAGTGTGGCCTGTGGGTGCGGTGACAGTTTCGGCTTGGCTGGCAGTTCCCCTGGTCGGACAGGGTTCGCCCGGCGGTGCTGGTCCGGGTGGGGAAGGGGCCCAGCGACTCCGCCAGCATCTCAGCGTTGGCGCTTCCTGTTTGCCCATTTCAGTTTCTTATTTGCATTACGGTGGGAACTGCACTCCCAGCCTGAAATCAAGGGCCCTTGTGCCAGACCCACTGACCAAGCTTCGAGCCCCCTTGTGCCCAGTGCTGCCCAGCCACGCAGTGAGAGACAGTCCTTGCCCTGCAGAGCTCACCATCTAAATAGACAAAGGGTAGGAAGGGAAACTGAGGCAGGAAAAGGGACTTGCTGGAGGTCACAAAGCAGCTCAGGGGCAGAGCCAAGAATAGAACCCAGGAATCTCAGCTATCAGCTCACCCTGACTCATCCCCGCTGCTGAATCGCTTTGTGTAGGGGGGACTTTGTGTATCCCGTGTAAGCAAGGCACCTCCATTGGTGAGGGGGAAGCATTAATACTATTAGACAAGGCAGTGGTAAGACCACATCAGGAATTACTGTGTGCAGTTCTGCTCACCCCATTCAACAGAGAAACTGGCTCCTAGGCTGATCAGAGGAATGGAGAGCCGATCTTAGGGGAGGAGCCTGAAAGAGCTGAGTCGCTTCAGCCTGGCCAGAGAAGGGATCTGCTTGCTCCCTCTAAGGAAACCCCAGAGGGAGAAGAGCTCTTGAAGTTTAAGTGGGCACAAGAACAAATGGGGTTAAACTGGCCAGGGAACAGTTGAGACTAGAAGTGAGAAGAAGGTTTGTGCCCCTCACAGGAGGGAGGTTCTGGAACAGCCTCCCCCAGCAGTGGGGGGGCAACCCCCCCCCCCGGAGCTGGATTCTCAAGGCAGGGTAGTGATGACCTCCTTGACTAGAAAATCTCCTTTCAGTCCTGTCTAGCCCTGTAGGAGAGTGGCCTCACTCTGGTGCTCTCCCTTGTGGAGAACTGAGGAGTAACAGCTCTTTCCTTGCTACTTCCCCTGCCCATGGTCACACCAACCATGGTGGAGTTCCTTTTCTCACCACTCAGCCAGCTCACACCTCTATTCTACCCCTCCCCTTTTGGGTACCAAAAGCTAAACTAACAGCAGTCCCCATCCTTCCCCTGGATCTTTGGTGCTCAACTCCAGGCTCTGTGGTTCCTACAGCCCTGCACACCAGCCTCTCTTTCAATCACCTGTATCCCCTTCTCAGAGGCCTCACACTACCTCCCCCAGGGGCTGGTTGTGGGGGTTCAGTCCAGGGCCCCTAGCATACGCAGCCAAGCTCTGTGCTATCAGATGCCTTGTCACTGTCTCCCTGGTCTCTATCCTACCCCTTAGCCTTTCTTCAGGCCTCATCCCCAGCTCCCCTTTGGGCTCTTTAACAAGCTCCCAGAGATCTGGGCCCTACCCTTGGGTCAGGTCAGCCACAGGAACTTGCTTCAATCTGGTGCCTTCCCAGCACCCCCATCCCCAATCAGATCCTTACTAGGCCACTCAAGGCACTCTCATGTCTCACCCCCTCCCCCACTAGGATGTAGAGTTCTTCCACCTTTTTTTTTTAGCTTCACCCCACTTCCTTTTTTTATAGCTCCATCCGGCTCCCCCCCAGCTGAGCTTCATCTTCACTGAGGCCTGGCCCACCTTCCAGGTGCAGCCAGCTGTGTTAATTGGGCTCTCAGGCCCACATTAACCCTCTCATCACCTGCGTGGGGCAGACCCCCACTTCCATAGGCACTCCTCTGTCTGTCTGTAAAGAAGCCTCTGTGTGCGATGTACATTACAGCGAACATCGTAAGAGCCTTTTCTTCAATATTTCCAAGCGAGAAACTCTTTTTAACCTGCTTCATTGGAGAGCTTTGCCATGAGGTGAAGGCTGAGAGAAGGCAATGCTGTTCACACAAAGCGTATTTAGCCTGTGGGACTCACAGCCACAGGACATTGCTGAGGCTGAAAACTCAGCAAAGTCCAAGAAGGGATTGGTCATTTCTGTGGAGAAGCAGAATCGGCAGAGTTGGAATTATTGATTCTGACACAAATCCTGGCAGGGGATGAAACCTCAGGCTCCAGGGCTTGAGCTAATCTCTACCCATTAGTGAGAGAGCAGGGGGAGGCTAACGTGAGGCCGATTATTCCCCATTGCCTACTGGAGGAGTCTTACACCTTCTACTGACCAATTCCACTGGCAATGGTCACTGTCAGAGACAGGATTCCGGGCTAGAGGGGCCTTGACTCTGAGCCAGTCTAGCAATTGCCATGTGAGTTCCGCAGGTTAACAGCTATGCTGTGTGTTCGGCAGGGAACTCCAGCACCGCTTGCTGGATCTATCCAAGCGTTTGTCAGAAGTGTCTACAACCTGGCTGTCCTCACCAGGGCCCCGATCTCAGCTGCGTGCAGCACCCAACACAAGGGGTCCCAATTCAGCCAGGGGGGAGGGGCTCTGTGCAGTGCCTGGCACAGTAGGGGCCCTGATCTCGGTCAGGGTTTGTGCAGCGCCTGCACAATGGGGCCCTGATCCTGGTCAGAGTTTGTGCAGCGCCTGGCACAATGGGGGCCCTGATCTCGGTCTGGATCTGTGCAGTGCCTGGCAGGATGGCAGCCCCGCCCACACTTGCTGACTTGGGGGTTAAACAGGAGGAGACAGGCCTGCATTATGCCAAAGTGGAAGGTAATTTGTAAATGAAACATGAAGCAAAACTCCTTTGCAGGGAGGATGCCAGGAAAGTGCCTGTAAAAGGAATCAGAAATGAGATTCCTCTGTAAGGGCTGTTGTTCTAGAGGCTTTGGCCACGCAGAGTCTGTAGCCAGAAGGGGAGATTGCCCAGAAATACAGGGTGCTGCCAGGAGCAATAGGGCCAGAGGGGATGTGCCTGACTCCTGCAGGCTGGGTCTGCGGGTGCCTCTCTGCTGGTGTGAGTGCATGTGTTGTGCTAGCAGAAGCAGGCTCAGTTCTTGCATTTCCTCTTTCTCCACATCCGCTCGCTCGCTGCAGGGTTCATGCTCCCACAGCAGGCAGGGCCAGTCTGCCAGTGCTTTTGCTATGATTGCCTGGGCTGGCTGTTCAACATGAGGCAGAATTAATCTGCAAGCTGCGTCCAGTGGCAGAGGGTTCCACAGGTTAATGGGAGTGAGGAAGGCCTAGGGGACACTCTTGCCTAATCTGGGAAACAAGGAGCGTTGGATGAAATTTACACTGCTCAGAGGGAGTAATGGGTCCATTGCCTGCCACCCTGGAGGGCCCAATCCCCTGGGGCAGGTGAGAGGATCAGGCCCAGTGCTTTTACACAAACTCTAATTAACTTGCAGAGCTCGTTGTCATTGGGTGTTCAGGAGGCCAGGCTTGGAGAGGGAGCAGGGCACTGAGATGGGTAATGAGGTCACCCACAGATCGGAACAAAATTAAGCAGCATGGTTGAGTGGGTAGTGGGGGTGGGACTGGGACTCAGGACTCTAATTGTAGCTATGCCACCATCTTCCTGTGTGACCTTGGGTGGGAGCTTTCCCCTCTTTGGGCCTCAGTTTCCCCTCCCACCCCTTGTCTGTTCAGACAGAGTTCTTCGGGGCAGGGCCTGTCTCTCACTGTAGGTCTAGGTAGTACCTGGCACAATGGGGGCCCTGCTCTCATACTGCTGCTCTGACTTCTAAAGCCTAGAACACGGTGAGCACCCCGAAAGGACTCACACACTATTTAAAGGGATATTATCTTAGGCTGTTACAGCAGGCCCCCCCAACATGCTATAAAAACTCCATGACCCTCCTGGGCCAAAACAACTGTCTTTCTGCAGGGCTGGCAGTAAGGGGTAGCAAGCAGGACAATCGCCTGGGGCCCCACTCCACAGGGGGCCCCACAAAACTAAGTTGCTCAGACTTTGGCTTCAGCCCCCGGTGATGGGGCTCGGGGCCCCAGGCTGCAGTCCCATGCAGCAGGGCTTCGACTTTCTGCCCTGGGCCCTAGCGAGTCTAACGCCCCACTGCTTTACAGGGTCTCTAGGCACTACCCTAATAGTCGTAATAGCAGGGCATACACATCTCCCTACATGGGGATACTGATGGAGCCTCTCCCTTGCCATGGGGGGGGAGAGGGGGGGAGGGAGTGGTGAGTGTCTACAAAAGCAGAAGTGTCACTTCCTCTAGACTCTGCGCCCAGGGCTACTTCCCTCCATGGCTGGGTGGGGGGGGGGGAGGGGGACAGAGGTGGGGCTAGTGACCCTGTATGCATGTAGCACCTCCTGCTGGCACTTGGGGTGCAGACAGGGAGGGTCAGGCCAGCCCAGGGGGCATTGGACACAGTTCTTTGCAGCAATTTGGCTCCCTCCCCCTGGGGCAGGGGTGTCTGGGGTTCAGGGCTGGGCCAAGAGGATTTGGGGCTGAGGGGAGAAATTCTGTAGGGATTTAAAGGGTGATACTTCCAGTGACTACCCAGCCTGGTATCCTTCTGCTCCCTACCCCCGGTCATCCTGGTGGGCCCAGCTAGCCTGGGACCCCCCCCACCTCAGAACACCCTCTAGGTGTTGTGAGGGTAACAGGAGTAGCCAGGTGGCCCCAGCATGTCTCCCTGGTGTCTTTAAGCCAGCTGGACGGAGGAATGGGGCAGTTCTCCCCCCAGCTTGGTCTGGTCCCCAGGTCGGGGGGATCTTGTGTGGCTGGGCAGAGACTTGGGGGGTTGTCACCTGTTTCATTTCCCTCTCTCTCTCTCCCCAGTTCGTTAAGTGTGGCTTTGCCGGCTCCAACTTCCCTGAGCACATCTTCCCCGCGCTGGTCGGGCGCCCCATCATCCGCTCCACCGCCCGCGTGGGCAACATCGAGATCAAGGTCAGGCTCTGGCAGGGGGGGCATGTCCCACAGGGGTCAGGTAAGGGGAGGGGGGCTTTGAAGGGGAGCCTTTCCTTGGAGGGAGGGGCCCTGGCCTGTGGTGGTGGCTTAGCCAAAGGGCTAGTGTCTCAAATCTGCCACCCTGCCCATCCCAGGACCTGATGGTAGGGGATGAGGCCAGCGAGCTGCGCTCCATGCTGGAGGTGAACTACCCCATGGAGAATGGCATCGTGCGCAACTGGGATGACATGAAGTACCTGTGGGACTACACCTTCGGGCCCGAGAAACTCAACGTCGACCCCCGCAGCTGCAAGATCCTGCTCACCGAGCCCCCCATGAACCCCACCAAGAACCGCGAGAAGATCATCGAGGTCAGGCTGGGCTGTGGGGTGGGACTGAGGGGCATCAGCACAGCCTGGGGGGGAGGGGCAGCGGGGCCGGACTGAGAGGCATCAGCACAGCCCGGGGGAGGGGCAGTGGGGCCGGACTGAGAGGCATCAGCACAGCCCGGGGGAGGGGCTGCAGGGTGGGACTGAGGGGCATCAGCACAGCCCGGGGGAGGGGCTGCAGGGTGGGACTGAGGGGCATCAGCACAGCCCGGGGGAGGGGCTGCAGGGTGGGACTGAGGGGCATCAGCACAGCCCGGGGGAGGGGCTGCAGGGTGGGACTGAGAGGCATCAGCACAGCCCGGGGGAGGGGCTGCAGGGTGGGACTGAGGGGCATCAGCACAGCCCGGAGGGGGCAGGGGGCTGCAGGGTGGGACTGAGGGGCACTGGCAGAGCTTGAGGGACGTCGGCTGGGGAGCCCAGGGCTGGGTAGCAGGGGCAGGAGGTTGGGGCTGAAGGGCAGGGGCAGGGCTGTGCCCATGATATCTCCTCTCCCACCAGGTGATGTTCGAGACGTACCAGTTTGAAGGCGTGTATATTGCCATCCAGGCCGTGCTGACTCTCTACGCCCAGGGTGAGGGGCGCTGGGGCTGGAGTGGGGGTGGGAGCATGAAGGGGAATGGGAGGGGCAGAGCAGGTGAGGAATGGGAGGGCCGGGGGGGGGGGGCGAGAGGTCTGGGGAGAGGAGACGGGAGGGCAGAGTCAGGGGCAGTAGAGAGAATGCAGGGGAAGGTGTCACAGTGGTGAAATCTACCCTGCCGTATGGCCGGTGAGTGAACCAGTTGTCCAGGTTGCTGGCCTGGGGAACTCGCTGCCAGTGGATGTCCTGGAGGCTGAGAGCTGAGCAGGGTTTGGGGTGGGAAGTGCAGGGAATGACCAGGGGAGCCCTGCTTTGGGAGGGCGGGCAGGGGAGACATCCCTTCTGGGCCATGTTATTTCCTGTTTGGCCACTAAGGGGCCATTGTCACCTTTCCTCTGAAGTGGCCAGTCCTGGTGCCTTTGGAGGTGGGATACCAGGGTAGATGGGCGTATTGCCTCTCAGCACAGTAACCTTTCCCTTCCGTTTCAGGCCTGCTGACTGGGGTGGTGGTGGACTCTGGGGATGGTGTGACCCACATCTGCCCTGTCTATGAGGGCTTCTCCCTGCCCCACCTCACCCGGCGGTTGGACATTGCGGGACGGGACATCACCCGCTACCTCATCAAGGTGAGAGTTGGGTGAGGGTGTGTCATAGATTTGCTAGCTGCCCATTGGACTGCTGTGAGGGGAATCTACGCCCCGGGGTCCCTGGATGTCTTAAGCCTCCCGGAACCTAAATGGAGTCCTGCCCGTCTCGAGGTGGGAGCTTTCTGTGTCCAGCTCAGCTCTCACAGGAGCCCCGTGGCAGCTGTGAAGCAGATCTCTCACCCGGACCCCGCCCCGAGACTCACCTGCTGCTCTTGTACCTCATCACACGCAGCAGAGAGAGCTCAGATCCTGCAGACCCGACCTCCTGCCTGCACCGCCTGCCGCTAGCTCCCCTTCCCTGGGGAGGCCTCCACCCAGCTGGGCTCAGGCAGAGCCCCTGCCTCAAGGCTACTCTGTCGAAAATGGCCCAAACCTCCCAAGAGCTCAGCTCTTCCCCTTCATAACCGTCCAGCCTCCTCTGACAAGTGACTCCCTCTCAGCTGCACCAGGCGAGCCCGGCCCCGCGACCTCGCTGCCCAGGCCGCCTCCCCCCGCTACCCAGCTCTCCTGGGGGGGCCAGTCTGTTGTCTAGGGCGATGCTGTGCCGAGTGCCTCGCGTCGCCGCCGCTCTGTGTTACCGCTTTGCCCCCGGCCTTCGGACTCTCCGCCCACCGTGGGGGTGAACAGGGCGTCGCACAGGTGAAAGGCTGCACCCCAAAGGGAGGGTCCTGTGTGGGAAGGAGCCAGGCAGCCAGTTCCTGCCCCCACTCAGAGTGCCTAGATCGTCCCCAGATCCTCACAGGAGGCCAGAGTGAGGGGTGGGACCTTTAGGGGAGGGGGTGGGGCCTCAGCAGCTCCTGTTAGTATGGTCTCCCCCTCTGGCAGCTACTGGTACTGCAGGTTCCCCCATGACTGTGTCTCCCCCTCCTGGCAGCTCCTGTTGCTGCGGGGTTATGCCTTTAACCACTCTGCGGATTTTGAGACGGTGCGGATGATGAAGGAGAAGCTCTGCTACGTGGGGTACAACATTGAGCAGGAGCAGAAGCTGGCTCAGGAGACCACAGTGCTGGTGGAGTCCTACATGGTGAGGGAGCTGCTGGGGCTGTGTCTCTGCTTGGTGGATGGGTGGGTCACTCCTGCCCCTTTGAGAGACCTTTGCTGCGATGGTGGGGACCTTAGCGCAGTGGGGCTGGGAGTTAACACCTTATTGGGATGCCTGGGGCGATTCTCCCACTTGGAGCCATCAGCTCAGGCTCTCTGCAGACTCAGGCAGTGTTGCTGATGGCCTCTCCCTCTGCTCCCCCCCCCAGCTGCCTGATGGGCGTGTGATCAAGGTGGGGGGTGAGCGGTTTGAGGCACCCGAGGCCCTATTCCAGCCCCACCTCATCAATGTGGAGGGTGTGGGTGTGGCTGAGCTGCTCTTCAACACCATCCAGGCGGCTGATATCGACACCAGGTGAGCCAGGGGGTGGGAAGTGGAGCCTGGAGCCCCTCCCCCAACACTGGGCCGCTGCCGGGGGGGCTGCCGGCCTAGAAGGCGAGTCCATTGGTGTGGATTTTGTGTGTGTGTGTGAGTGAGCTAGTAGGGGAGGTGATGATATTATTGGGGATTGAGAGGTTGTTGGTGGATCCCAGGGGGCCGATTGGAGGGGGGTTGCTGGGGAGATCCTAGGGTGTTGGGAGGTGAGTGGAGGCAATCACTGGGGTAAGCCTGTTGGGGGGGATCCTGGTGGAAGTTGTTTAGGGGTTGAGTGGAGATCCTAGGGGTGCAGTGGGGCTGAGCCTCGAGGACCCCTCCCATGGGGTGTTGTCTGTCTCACTCCATCCCTCTCCCCAGGGCAGAGTTCTACAAGCACATTGTACTGTCAGGCGGCTCCACCATGTACCCGGGCCTGCCCTCCCGGCTGGAGCGTGAGATCAAACAGCTCTACCTGGAGCGGGTGCTCAAGGGCGACGTGGAGAAGCTGTCGGTGAGTGGGCACCATGTGGGATGCATGGGCACTGCCCCACTGGACCCTAGCTCTTGCAATGGGCATGGGGCCTACAGTCTCCTCCCTGTGTGGGACAGGCCAGCTCAGCTCCCCAGTGCCACCCACAATCCATTGCAACTGACCTGCATGGGGGGCCAAGGAGGCCCCTGCCCTGTGAGGGGGATTTGCCCAGGGGTGATGCAGGGGTTCAGAACAGCTCTTCTGGCCTGAAAATCCAGGGGTGAAATCCTCATCCCACTGACCCTGTGCCTGAGACCAGTCGGGCTCCTCCCATAGCTGAGGGGGCAGAGCCTCTTCTCCTGGCTCTGGGTTTGAATCCTGGGGATCCCGTTTTTAATAAATGGTCTTCTCTTCCCCTGCAGAAATTCAAAATCCGGATCGAGGACCCACCGCGGCGGAAGCACATGGTGTTCCTGGGGGGCGCCGTGTTGGCCGACATCATGAAGGACAAGGATACCTTCTGGCTGCAGCGAGCCGAGTACCTGGAAAAGGGGACCCGCATCCTGGAGAAGCTGGGGGTCACTGTGCGATAGGGACGCCCCCGTCTCCCCCCCCCCCCAACTAGCTCAGCCGCCCCATCTCTTCATTAACCCTTTCCTCCCTGTCAATATCGCCTTGATTCTGCCTTTCTAACAGGCCAACCAATCACAGGGCTTCTTTTGGGAACTTTTCTTCTGAGGTGGGGAGGGGGGAATAATTATGGTACCAGGGGATTGGGTCTGGGTGGGGTGGGGAAAGGGAGTGTGTGCCTCTCTCATAGGCCCAGGGCAATCTCCGTCCCAATTCCTGGGCTCTGCCCTGGCCACGCCAGTGATGTCTTCCCTCCCCCTAGGGGCCAAGCGGGCCCCTAGAGCAGCCTGCTAGAGGCAGGAGAGAGTGGGGTTCACACAAGGCTGTCTCGGGCTGGATCTCAGGGAGATGCCCCTGCTGGGGAGGGATCAGTGAGGCCAGGTAGTCCCCCACTCCGCAGCCTGGCTAACACCCTGGGGGATGTGCTGTAGGGACCAGGGGGAGGGGCTAGCTCCCCCCCCCATCCCTGTGGGATTGGCCCTTGGGAGGCAAATAAGGGAGTGTTGGGGGGGAAATTTGAGGGGAGGAATAAAGGGATCAATGACACCCCCCAGCATCAATGACACAACAAACTGAATTGAGGTGGGGAGTGTAGCCAGCTTCAGGGGGTGGGGGGCACTTCTTTCCATGCCTCCCCGTCTCCACACTGCAATGCTGGGGTGCAGACATGGAGTGTTTGCTGGGCCTGGGGCAGGATTCCCATGCGACGCATTCTCTGTATTAAACGTGGCGGAGGGAAATCACCCCCGCGCGCACACAAACCTGTAAATGGGTTTTTTTACCCTGATTTTTAAATTGTTTTTGCTTCTTAGTGTCTCTCTGTCTCCTGTCTCTGCTGGGGAGGGAGGGGTGAGAAGAAGTGTATGTTCCAGCTCTGGTTCAACCACAGGCTGGCTCAGATATGGGGCCTTTCCTCTCTATGGGGCGCTGATCCCTGTTCTGTGGCCCATGAGTGGATTGACTGCGGGGGAGGGTCCCAGCCCAGCTCCTAGTGGGACCAAGCAGCCATGTAACTGTGAGTGCTGAATCTGGCCTCCCTGGGGGATCTGCCCCCATCCCTAGGGGCAGGAGTCAGGCCTCGGGGTGGCTCCCCTGCTCCCTCCATACACATAACGGGAGATGCTCTGGGCGGGGGGCTGCTGTGATGACACAGAGTCCCTAGGGCTGCCAGCCGTGGGGCACGAGGGCATGTCCAGGTCTGGAACTCTGAGCCCCCCATGATTGTTTCCTGGCCAAGGGAACCTTTTTAAGTGTGTGTGTGGGGGGGGGGGGGGGGGGGGGGCTGTTTTTCTGATTACTGCCATTGGGTTGCCATGGCAACAGATGCCTGCTTGCAGCTGGGGTGACAGCGACTGGTGGAGGGGATCTCGATTTATGTAGGAGGTGCCCAGGCCTATCCCCTCAGCTCCCTCCTGCCCTGCGCTACACACAGGCCCCCTGTGATGAAGATGGGAACGACGTGTTTAAATAGACTCCTGGGGTCTATCCCGATCGAGCTCTGGGGGGGAAGTGGGGTCTGGTGGTTAGAGCAGGGGAGCTGGACTCCTGGGCTCTATCCCCAGCTATGGGAGGGAAGTGGGGTCTGGTGGTTAGAGCAGGGGAGCTGGACTCCTGGGCTCTATCCCCAGCTATGGGGGGAAGTGGGGTCTGGTGGTTAGAGCAGGGGAGCTGGACTCCTGGGCTCTATCCCCAGCTCTGGGGGGGAAGTGGGGTCTGGTGGTTAGAGCAGGGGAGCTGGGCTCTATCCCCAGCTATGGGAGGGAAGTGGGGTCTGGTGGTTAGAGCAGGGGAGCTGGACTCCTGGGCTCTATCCCCAGCTATGGGAGGGAAGTGGGGGATGCTCACCTAGCCCCCAGTGTGGCCCTTTGTCTGAAGGGTCAATCTGAGCATTTCCTGTCCCGGCGCTGTGGCTCAGGTCGCTGGGATCTATCAGGGGCTGTGAGGTCCTGGGGGGGCAAGGCCATGGGGACGACAAATGCCAAGAATAATCCTTGTTGCTAAATAGGAATCCTGCTGCTCTTACAGACCATAGGGCTTGGGCAGTGTCAGCCCCAGGCTGCCAGGGGGCAGCACAGGCCTTCAAGACTAACTACGTCGGAGTGATTCACACGTACATTTCCCTGTCTGCCCTGTGGTAAATCTGGTGTCACTTGAGTGCAGAGGCTGCCAGCATCCCCTATGCTCTGACCGTTAGACACCACTCCCCTCTCAGAGTTGGGGACAGAAGTCAGGAGCCCTGGCTCTCAGTTCTTAACATTGCCACCAGGTGGTGCTCAACCCACATCTCTGTCCCAGCACAGAGGCCCCTTAACTGGGGAGCCCCTGTCCCCGCCCACCCCCGAGCCTGGAACCAGGACCCAGGGCAGAATCAGCCACACCCCCGACCCCCCCAGTATAGAGCCTCCCCCCGGCCTCAGCGAGTCCAGAGAGGGGATGAAAATGGGGGAGGGGATGGCCCCCATCCCTCCCGTCCTACAGGGATTGGGGCCGGGCGGCATACCAGGCTGAAGGGGTGGGGGGTGAATACCTGGTGGGGTCTCGGGGTCAGTGTCTCCCCCAGCCCCAAGCGGGTCCAGCGGGGCCCAGCTCCATCAGCCACAGGCCAGTGTTTCTGGAGTATCTTAAAACAACCAAGCAGAAACCGGGGGGCGGGGGGGGGAGTGATTAAAACGAGAGGAAAGGGGGCGGGAGAGCTCCCATAGCGTCTGCCTGGGATGCCCCCCCCCGTGGGGCCACTAGCACGGGGTGTGGTTACTACCTATGGGGCGGGGGCTTCTGCCCCAACAGGGACCAGGGCGGCTGAGACCCAGAAAACTCACCTCTCAGCGGGCCCTGAACGGGCGCTGGATCGGAGCCGGTGTGCCGGGGCGGGGGGAGGGGCTGTGTCCCACCCCCCACCTCCCTGAGCCAGCCATTCCCCCCAGCTGGGGCTGGAGGGGAGCAGAGCTGGCGCCCCCTAGCGGGGAAAGGCCCTACGTCCCACGCCCGCCCCCCCTCCTGGTTCCCACACACAAGGAATTCCATGCATTTCCGCGCTGCGGCTCCATCCGACCTGCAGCCCCCGCGGCTGGGCCCACTGTACCCTCCCCTGCTCGGCTCACACCACACACACCGAAACACACAACCCCCGGCGATGCACCACACACACCCGCCACAAAGCCCGCCAAACACACACAGCCCCCCGTGCAGAGATGCACACCACGACCCCCTGACACACAGAGGCACACGCACACCTGGTTCACAGCAGAGACAGCTGCGATCCCTGCCCCTAGTCGGGGCTGCAGCCCCGGATTTCTGGATTGCAGAGCTCCGACCCTTCCCTGTCCCCTCGCCTGGCCTTGGGGGGAGTTTCAGAGCCTCGCGAACCTGTGCTGCTGGCCTCGGCCTCCCCAGGAATGGAGCCCCCAGGGCCTGCCAGTTGGCTTAGCAGACAGGGTGAGCAAGTAGGAGTGCGTGGAAAAGCACGTGTGCAAATGCCCAGGAGTGTGCTCACAAGTGAGTGCACATGTGCAAATGCTCAGGTGTGCATGCACATGCCTGGCACACACATTTGTGAGTGGGAGCAGCGAAGACAATGTGGTAGCATGGGTGTGTGGTGGCATGGGAGGATGCATGCATATGTGCAGGTGTGCAATGGGACAATGGTCACACCAGTGTTTGTATGATGAAGTAAGGAACACGTGCATGAACAGGAGGGTATGTATGCACATGCACAGGAAGATGCATGCACGGGAGGGTATGTGTACAGATGGGTGTGCATGCCCAGGAATGTGTGTACACACAGGGGTATGCTTTCATGGGAAAGTGAGAAGGTACAAGAAACTGAGCTTGCACAGGAGAGCTTTTGTGTGTGTGTGTGTGCACAGCATGCACACACAAGAGTGCACATGGGTGTGCACATGTGCATGCATGTCAAACTAAGCTGCACAAGGGGGTACTCACACGTGTGGGAAAGTGAGCGCTAGGAACAATTCTGGTCCCTCTATGTCCCCACCCCCCACGCTCCCGCTCTCGCCCATGCAATGCGCACCTTTGTATGCACTCACTCTCCTCTGCATGCACACCCACATGCACACTGACTTCCCCCAATCTGGGACCAGCTCCCTGTTGAGGGTCTCAGCTCCCCGTGGGAATCGCCCTGAGCAGCATGAGGGCCTGGAGAGGATGGCGGGGAGGAAACTCATGCTGAGCCTCTCCCTGCTCCCAGCCGGGCATGGGGGCGGGGGGAGTGAGGAGCCAAATTCCAGCCCAGTGTTCCAGCCTCCAGGTTTCTGGAACAAAGGGCTGAACTAGGTCTGGGACTGGGGCAGGCGGGGGGGATGTAGCAGTGTATGCAGAGTGTGTGTGAGTGTTGTGTGCATATGCACGTGTCTTTGTATGTGTGTGTCAGTGTGAGCCACAGCATATGGTCACTGTACACACCCATTCTCTGCAGATTCACTGTGGCGGGGAGTCTGGGCTCCTGGGTTCTAGCCCCAGCCCTAGGAGAGGAGTGGTATGTCTACTGGTTAGAGCAGGGGGGCTGGGAGCCAGGACTCCAGGGATCTATCCCATTTCTCGGAGAGGAGTGGGATCTGCATTTCTCATCCAGCTGCACACAAGGGAAGGTCTCACACACACATACCCTGCCTCCATCCTCTGGGTCAGGCCATCCACGATCCCCACTGCTGCCCCTCCCAGCTTGTCTCCCCCTCTCCCTGGGCCTGGGACCAATTCTCTGCCTTACAAGGGCAGGGGCGGGCACTGTCCCATCCTGCCCCTCCCCGCCGAGGGGAAGAGAAGGGCAGGGGCTCCGTGCGGAGGCGCAGAGCCGAGCAGGCAGCCGTGGGCGCCAGGACGATGCTGCGTCTCTGGCTGCTCCTCACTGGGTTGGTGGGGCCGGCGCGGGGTGCCTGGCCAGGGCCTGAGGCTGCCTGGCCGGGGCCTGAGGCTGCCTGTGGTCCTGAGGGCTGCTACGTTGTCTTCTTCCAACGCCGCAGCTTCCTGGAGTCCTGGCGGAGCTGCCGAGAGCGTGGCGGGAACCTGGCCACGCTCAAGCGCCATGAGGAGGCCGCCCAGGTGGCGGAGCTGCTGCAGGCCACGGGCCCGGGTACAGGGCAGCGGCGGCTCTTCTGGATCGGGCTGCAGCGCCAGCCACGCCAGTGCTTCCCCCAGCGCCCACTGCGTGGTTTCACCTGGACCACCGGCGACCAAGACACGTTCTACACCAACTGGGCGCAGGCCGAGCCGGCCGGGGGCACCGCTTGCTCTGCCTCGCGCTGCGTGGTGCTGAGCTATGGCCCGGCCATGCAGGAGAATTTTCAGTGGCTGGAGGGTTCGTGCACCCTACCCGTGGACGGCTTCTTGTGCCGCTTCGGCTTTGCCGGCATGTGCCACGGACTGGCCACGGAGGAGACGGGGCCCGTGAGCTACACAACACCCTTCGGCCAGGTCAGCAGCACCCTGAGCCACATCCCCTTCGGCACAGTGGCGTCCGTGGCCTGTGGTGGCGCAGCCCCTGTCTCGGTGCTGTGCATGCAGCGGGACGACGGCTCCGTGGGCTGGTCCAAGGAGGAGCCCCTGTGCGGGGAGGAGCCAGGGGACTGGTGTGAGGGTGACAATGGGGGCTGCCAGCAGCTGTGCGTCGATGAGGGTCCCAGCTACTCCTGCGAGTGCCACGCCGGCCACGCCTTACTGCCTGACGGGCGCTCCTGCGCCCCAGCCGATGGCTGCCAGAACCACCCCTGCCAGTTTCAGTGCGTGCCAGGAGAGGACGGAGGGTACCGGTGCTTGTGCCCCATGGGCTATACGCTGGCCAGTGACGGGCACACGTGCGAGGACACGGATGAGTGTGCCACGGGCCCGTGCGAGCAGCTGTGTGACAACTTCCCTGGCGGCTTCCAATGCCGCTGCCAGCTGGGCTACGAGGACGATGGGGCCGGGGGCTGCGCCGACCTGGATGAATGCAACACCGCCCCGTGCGAGCACCAGTGCGAGAACACCGAGGGCTCCTACCTGTGCCTGTGCCACCTGGGCTTCAGCCCGGCCGAGGAGGCGCCGCAGCACTGTGTCGACAACGACGAGTGCCAGATCCCCGGCGTCTGCCAGCAGATGTGCGTCAACTACGTGGGCGGCTTTGAGTGCTACTGCACCGAGGGCTACGAGCTGGAGGCTGACCGCATCAGCTGTGCCCCCCTGGCAGAGCCCCCTGCGCTGGCCACCAGGCAGCAGACCTTCTACCCACACTTCAGGAACCAGCAGGAGTGGGGGGCAGAGGTGCTGCAGGTTTTGGGGACGGACGAGCCTTTCAGCCTGACCCAGGAGTTCCCCGACCCCACTGCTTCGCCCCCTGATCTCTCTCCTGCAGCCCCACACCCCAGCACTGGCCACTCAGCCCCTCGCCCCTCCACCACCAGCCCCCCAATCCCTTCCACAACCACTGGTCCCCTGGACCCCACCACCAGCCCCCCAATCCCTTCCACAACCACTGGTCCCCTGGACCCCACCACCAGCCCCCCAATCCTCAGTACCACCACCCTGATCCCTCCCATATCCACTGCCCCCCCAGAGCCCACCAATGGCCCCCCAGTTCCCCACACCAGCCCCGCTATCACTCCCACAATTGGCCCCCCCAGCACCAGCCCCCCAAGCTCCAAATCTCCAAGGTCCCCTGGTGCTTCTGCCTCACCCTACAATGGGGGGGAAGGGGACCCTTCAGCAGACAGGGCCAGGGCTCCGCTGCCCCCTTCGGAGGACCCCAGCACCTCTCCAGGTGGGGAGCGGGCACGGAGGAAGCGGGATGACCGGTGGCTGCTGGTGGCACTGCTGGTGCCCCTCTGCGTCTTCCTGGTGATCATGGTGGCGTTGGGCATCGTGTACTGCACCCGCTGTGGTGCCAGGGCCAAGAGCCGCAGCGTGACACAGTGCTACCGCTGGGTCACCAGTGCGGGGGGCAAGGGGCCCCCCCACCCCCCTGCAGGGGCCCACCTGACCACCTGCCGGACCAGCGTCTGAGACTGTGGGGGCCCAGAACACAAAGGGACCAGGACGCGCCCCCCCACACCTCAGCTGGGAGATGAGACCCCTGGCTGGGATGCCAGGACTGGCCTGCACCCCTCCCCAGCTGAGACCCTGGAGCCACCCCATAGCCCCTGGCTGGGACATGGAGGCCGACGCCCTGGCTGGAGCAAGGGCCCTGCAGCCACCCTGCCCCCTGGCTGGAACATGGACCCTCATTTATTTCCCAATTCCCCAGCTGGAGCATGGTCCCCCCACAACTGTCCTGCCTCCATCAGCTGGTCCCCTGGAATTGCGCAGTGGCTGTCCCGGAGCTGGAATCACCCTCACCCCAGGGCTGGCACTAGGATTAGGACTGGGCCCCATGATCCAGGGCAGAGACATGGATCCCCTGCACCCTGCCTGGGACATGCCCCCCCCCCCATCTCCAGGGCTGGATTCCTCCTTATCTTGCTCCTTGGACTTCTGCTAAATGGACACAGGAGCCACCCCCACTGCTCTGATTGTGGGGAACCTCTGATGGGACCCACTGCTACCCCCACCCCAGAAAAGCTTTGAGAAACTGACAGGGATGGAGAAGTGCCTGCAGGACTTGAGAGACCTCTGGAACTAGGGGTCATGGAGCCAAGAGGGGAGGGAAGTGGGGGCCTGGAGCTAGGGGAAGAAGGGAGTCATGGGGGGCTCAGAATGGGGGTTGTGGGAGGTCTTGGGGAGATAATGTGGGGAGCCTCTGGGGGCGTGGATGTTCAGGGGGCCCCCAGATGCTGTTCCATTCTTAACGTGTGTTGCTCTCACAATAAAGGGGTGGAGCCCGCACTGCCTGCAGCTGGACGGCTTTACTGGGGTGGGGGGCTGGGCATTAGGACTCCTGGGTTCTATTCTCAACAGTTTTACTGAGAGGGAGGGAGTCAACCCCTGACTCCATGATGGAAACCTTGGAATTGGCATTGTGTGAGAAATCTGTGGGGGTCATAAGCTACTGAGCCCCACACTCAGCCCCCTGGCCATCCAGGACGCTCCCAGCCCTGGGAGGAGAGTGGAGGCTGGTGGGTTAGAGTTGGGGGGAGGCCACTACTCATGGGTCTCCCTGGGAGCAGGCAGGGATGTTTGTGTCTGCTATTGCCTCTGTAATTAAAGCTCCTGGTGGCAGGAAGCTCCCTGTACCAACTCCCCTCTCTCCTGGGGCCTTTCCCACCAAGTGAGCGATGGTCCCCCAGAGTCTGTGTCCCACTGGGGTGGGCTGGGACATGGCTCCCCCGCTTAACCCTTCACTAAAGCCAAGAACATCCCATCCCCCTGTCCCGTTGTAAGATGGGCTGTCTTCAGCTCTTACACTAAGCGGGGGCAGGTCTGTGGATGGGAGACCTCCAGGAGGCTGTGAGAAGAGGTAGAGGCTCACTTCCTGCCCTAAACGATCCTGCAATGAGCAGTTACCCAGTTGCTGCGCCTCACTCCAGAGGTGGCTGCATCTCTGCGTGGGGTGAGGGATCCCTACTGCATGCTCAGCCCCAGCAGTGGCTTCATCTCAGTGCCAAGTGAGGAATCCCTGTGTAAACAGCCCCCATGCGCCACCCCAGAGGTGGCTGCATCTCAGAGGCAGGGAAGTGATTTCTCTGTATACAATGTGTACAAACCATTAGTAAATATTTTAAACTGAGTCTGGCTATGGATTAAATGTTCTACAGCTTCTTACGCAGGGAAATACGCCCTGTTATCCCAGTCCTGGGCTGCTCCCTCCCTCTCTGCCAGTCCTGACCCACAGCCCTCTGCTATCCCAGGCCTGGGCTTCCTCACCCCCAGCCCACCATGCAGTGAAGGGTTAATACTGCGGGGGCCCAGGGAGCCCCCCACCCCAGCCGGATGGGGGAAGGTTTCCTGGGCTCCCTGCCCCAGAGCCGCCCGGCCTGTTAGCACAAACTGGAAACAGACTCTGGCCTGACGCAAACACTTGGCAAACAACGGCCCCCAGGCACCTTGGGGGGGGTGGAGTGGGAGGGGTGCTGGGAGGCATGGGGGGGCCGGGAGAGGAAGGGGGCAGGGGGGAAGGGAAGGAGATTTTGGCTCCTTCAACTGATTGAGTTTCCCAATGTCTGTGCCCAATTGAACTCCAGCTCCCCCACGTGCCAAGACACACGGACACCCAGAGACATTAACGCGCACTGACAACACCCCCCCCGAGACATGCTCACGTGCAATATACCAATATGCATTCACCCACCCAGAGACACGCGCACCCCACCCTGGAGACACATGAGCGCACACGCTGGTGCGAGCATGCACACACAGACATGCACATACAAACATGCACACACACCAGTGTGACCACACACAGAGACACATGCATTCCCCCTCGAGACACATGCACACACACACTGGTGCAAGCACACATGCACACTGACACGCACCCACACCAAGGTGAACACCCTCACCCCCGAGATGTGCATGTGCTCACGCACCCTCCCCCCCGCCGATGGTCCCTCCATGGATTTTCCTGGATCAGGGCTGAGCAAACGCTATAAATGCGACAGTGAGCAGGCTAGGCGGTGTGTGTGTGCATTGTGTGTCTGTGCAAGTGTTAGTGTAAGTGTGTGCTCGCCCTGCCCCCTGCTGGCTGGATCAGGGAGCTGCATAGCCCCTGGGCCCTGCTGGGAGAAGCCGGCATCCCCCAGCTATGGTCAGCTAAGGGGGTTTGCAGCCTTCAGGTGCCGACAACATGGCGCCCCCACACGTACCCCCTCCTGACACAGCCTGCATGTGGGACAGACCCAGGCCTGAGATAGCAGGGGGCTGTGGGTCAGGACTAGGGGGCACTGGCAGAGGCAGAGTTGTGGGTGGGGGCAGGGCTGACTCTGCATGTTTAGGGGGGGTGTATTTGGGGGCAGGCAGGTTGAACCCCAACATACTGTCCCCCCACCCCCCTTCCCCCAGTTCCCTGCGTTCCTCCCCCCCCCGCCCCAGATGGACAGGAATGTGCGGGGAGAGGGGGGGAGTGTTGAGAAGGGTTAATTAGAGCCAGACGGAGAAGCCAGAAGAATCCCAGCTCTGTGGGGCCTAATGAAGAGCAGATGGGCCTGTGTGGTTGGGACAGGGACCCCTCCACGGCCTGGCTCCCCTCACCCCCTGTAGCATGGCCCCCCATTGTCCCAAAGACCCCTCCTGGCCTCCCCCAGAGTATAGCCGCCCCCACTGGCCTGGCACAGCCCTGATATCCACTCCTACAGTCCCCTGCCTCCCTCATCAACCATGACACCCCCACTCCACCCCCACCATTCACCCAGCACAGCCCCAATACCTGCCCCCAGGACCCCCCCACCCTCCAACACCATGGCCCCCCATGGCAAGGCCACCCCCACAGCACTGTCGTCCTTCAGTACAGGCCCCCATTCCTTGATACCCCTCCTATGGCTCCTTATAATCCCTCAGCCCAGCCCCCATGCTCCCCCCAGTTCCCCACAGCCCACTGCCCCAATCCTTGTCATCTCCCCTGTGATGACCCCAAATCTTTCCCCCATAGAGGCCCCCAGTGTCCCCCCCAAGCACTTGCAGAGAGTGACCCATACCGGTGCTCCGTTCTTGGGGATGGGGTGTCCTTCACCAGCGGGGGGTTTAAAGGAGTTCTGTCCCTGTTCACCGTGGTGGGGAGACGCTTGCCCGGTGGCCAGGCAGACACTTGTGCGGGTGGATGGCCTCATCGGAACACAAGGGACCAAGTTGACGCCCATGTGGGCACGTCGTGACCACGAGGGGCCGGGCGGATGCCCATGCAGGTGGGGAGGCGGGTGCATCGTGTGCACAAGGGGCCGGCCTGACGCCCGTGCAAGCGGGTGCATCGTGTGCAGGAGGGGCCGGGCAGACACCCCTGTGGGTGGGCGCGTCATCAGCACAAGGGGCCAGGTGGACGCCCATGCGAGCGGGTGTGTCGTGAGCACGAGGGGCTGGGCAGACGCCTGTGAGGGCAGGGGGACGGGTGCGTCATGTGCACGAGGGGCCGGGCGGACAACCGTGCGAGTGGGTGCATCATGTGCACGAGGGACCAGGCGGATGCCCGTGCGAGTGGGTGCGTCGTGAGCACGAGGGAGTGGGCGGATGCCTGTGAGGGCAGGGGGGCGGGTACGTCATGAGCACAAGGGGCCGAGCGGATGCCCGTGCGGGCGGGTGCATTGTGAGCACGAGGGGGTGGGCGGACGCCTATGAGGGCGGGGGGGCGGGTACGTCATGTGCACGAGGGGCCGGGTGGATGCCCGTGCGGGCGGGTACATCATGAGCACGAGGGGCTGGGCGGACGCCCGTGTGGGCGAGTGGGCATGTCAGGAGGAGCAGGGCCGTGACTGCGCCCCTGCAGGGATCTCACACACGTGCAGAAGCCTGAGGACCCATGTGACCCCCAAGGACTCGTTCTGAACATGTGTCCTGGCTCCCCCCAAGTCACTCGTGACCCCTGGCCGTGGGGTGCAATAAGCCAGCCTGCAGCCCACCCCATACCCTTCCCCCACTGCATGGACCCACAGACTGCCTGGGCTGCTCCTCTGCAGAAGCCTGAGGCCTGTCCCAGCAGTGGGGGTGGGGAGCAGAGATCCAGGTCGGGCAGGGGGCAGAGCTGAAGGGGGGCTGGGAAAGGAAGTGCCGGGACCACCCAGTGAGTCCCAGCCATGGCTCAGCAGCGGGAGCCAGAACGAGGAACTGGGGAACACCCCCCCAGCTCTGCCAATGCCCCTCACTCCTGACCTTCAGCCCCCTGCTATCCCAGCCCTGGGCTCCCCCCCCAGCTCAGCAAGTGCCCCTCAATCCCGACCCACAGCCCCCGGCTATCGCAGTCCAGCCCCCCAGCTCTGCCAGTGCCCCTCACTCCTGACCCACAGCCCCCTACTACCCCAGCAGAGACCTGAGCTGCCCACCTGAGGCAGAGACCCAGGTAGGTAGCCTGGCCCATCCCTGTGCCCCTGGAAATCAGCCAGGCCCAGGCCTCAGGCTTCCGCAGAGGAGCAGCCCAGGCAGTCTGTTTGTCTTGGCTGGAGCTACAGCCCCCTCCCCCCCCCCACAGCTTCCTGCCACCTCCCCCACCGAGCAGAGATATGGGGGAGGCACAGGCTCATCTTACAGGATCCCAGAGTGGGGATAGCAGGGGGCTGTGGGTTGGGATTGAGGGTCATCAGCACAGCTGGGGGAGGGGGACCCCAGGGTCTGTCTGAGTATGGAGGTACAGGAGCCCTTGCTGTGCCCATCACTCTTGCCCCAGCTCAGCCCCACTGCCAGGGAAGCATGCAGGGTGAGTGTGTGTTTGTGAGTTCATAGGGGGTGTGTGCGTGTGTGCTGGTTCTGTGTGTGAGCCTGATGGGAAAAGCAGGCTGGTTCGGTGTGAGTGTGCACAGCCAGGTGTGGGGGAGTGTGCGTGTGTGTCAGTGCAGTGTGAGTGTGCACAGCCAGGTGCGGGGGAGTGTGCGTGTGTGTCAGTGCAGTGTGAGTGTGCACAGCCAGGTGCAGGGGAATGTCTGTGTGTGTGTCAGTGCAGTGTGAGTGTGTCAGTGCAGTGTGAGTGTGCACAGCCAGGTGCGGGGGGATGTCAGTGTGCGTGTGTGTGTCAGTGCAGTGTGAGTGTGCACAGCCAGGTGCGGGGGAATGTCTGTGTGTGTGTCAGTGCAGTGTGAGTGTGTCAGTGCAGTGTGAGTGTGCACAGCCAGGTGCGGGGGAATGTCGGTGTGTGTGTGTGTGTGTCAGTGCAGTGTGAGTGTGTCAGTGCAGTGTGAGTGTGCACAGCCAGGTGCAGGGGAATGTCTGTGTGTGTGTGTCAGTGTCATTTGAGTGTGCAAGGGGTTAGTGCATGTGCACAAGTGTGGGTGTGCACCCAGCTGGGCGTCCGAGGGACATGCAACCGGTCAGAGTTTGGCTTGCCAGTGGGGGGCTGTGGCGGTAGGAGGGATGCAGGCGGTGTGGGAGGGAATCAGGGGCTGGTTCACGCCTGTGAGGGCATGTGGGAGTGAGTGTGAAATCTGGCCCTGGACACAACAAAAGGGAAGCTGAGTGACCCAGCTCTACCCTCCCCTCCCTTATCCCCAGCTCTGGGAGGGGAGTGGGGTCTTGAGCGTTAGAGAGGGAGGTCTGAGAGCCAGGACTCCTGGGTTCCCTCTGTTTCAGGGAGGGGCTATCTTGTGGCTCAGCCATGGCTCAGTGACAGGATCGCTGGTGGGGCAGGAGCAGGCGCTGCCTCATTAGGGTGCGTGGGATTAATGAGTATCCAGCCCCCGTCCCATCATAGGGACTGCAAATGACCAGTTAAGGGGGAGGGAGGGTGCAGTGGGTACTGGGGGAGGTGACAGTGTGTGTGGAGGGGAGATGGGGGCTGACAGTGGGGAAGAGAAGCACAAAGTGAGGCTGGGAAGGGCTGGGCACGCTGCCAGCTCCCACTTTGTACCGTCCTGTTCAACTGCGTTTAACCCCCTCGGCTCCGAGCTAAGGACGCTTTCGGTAGCCCTCTGTCAGGCTTTGTTTTTGTAGGGTCTCTCAGGAGCGTGTCATGGTGGGATATCTGAGGGGCAGCAAAGCTGTGGGGGAGCCCAATGCTGGGATAACAGGGGGCTGGCGGTTGGGGCTGAGGGGCACCATCAGAGCTGGAGGTCGAGCCTGTGCTCAGGAGAAAGCGCTGGCTCTGCAAGGAGCAAGGCCCATTTCCTGCTAAACCCATTTCCTGTCTCAGTCCTATGGGACCTGCTCCGGCGCCTGGTAGAGCCATCAGCAGCCAGAGGGGGGCACGAGCGCCATGTGGCACTGTGCCCCCACTGCTGCCCCAGAGCCCAGCAACTGCGCATCCATCCTGTCCCCCACCAGCTCGCCCCACCTCCGCACTGCCCACACGCTGCTCACAGGGGGTCGCCCAACCGAGCTGGAATAGAACCCAGGAGCCCTGACTCCCAGCCTCCCTGGCACTGCCCCTCACTCCAGCCCTGCAGCCCAGCCCTGCCTCTGTCCTGTCTCCGTCCCTTCTCTGGGGGAGGGATGCAGCTGTGGTGGTCGGAGGAAGAAGGAGTCCCTGGGGAAGTCCCCCCTTGTCTATCTCCGGGTCGGGGGGTGGAGTGGGGAATATTTGAGGCTTGACAGTCTGGGAGGAGCCAGGGCAGGACCTGCACGTCACCAGGAAAGTATCTGAGCAAAGAGCCAAAGGATGGGATGGGAGAGCAGGGCCAAGCTTTGCATGGGACATTGGGGCCTTTCCCCTCCAGGGGGTGCCAGCTCCCATCTGACCCCAGGATTTGTGTGTTGGGGCGGAGGGGAGACTGGCTTCCAGGGGATGGGGCATGGGAAAGGGGGCTTTTTCCCTCTTGGGGTGCTGACTCCAATCTACCCTCCTCTTAGTGGACAGCCACTGGGGCAGGGCGGTGTGGTGGGGCCAGGGGGCCTATGAGTGGCTACAGGTGAGACCCATAGGTGCTGGAACAAGGGGTGCTGCTGCACCCCCCGGCTTGAAGTGGTTTCCATCATACCCAGAGTTACAGTTTGGTTCAATGGCTCTCAGCTCCCCCACTTGTTCCTGCACCCTTGGTGAGACCTGGGGGAAACTCCCCCTGGGAGCCAGGCAGACCTGGAGGCTGGGCGTGTGTGTGTGTCCCCTTCGAATGCGCCCTGTTCTTGTATGACCCAGCCCTGGTTCTGCTCAGCCGTCCCAGCACCTCCAGGCCTGGGGGATTGTAGCCCAGAGACCTGCTCCCAGCCCTCACGGGGTTGGTGTGCGAGAGATATGGCGTGTGCCCCACAACTAGTGCGCTGGGCAGGCGAGTGCGGGTGAGAGTGCGTATCGGCGAGCGGCTCTGTGTACATGTTGGTGTATGTGTGTGCACGGGTGTGTAGAGGAAACAGTGCATTAAACATCCCCTCCGTGCCTGTAGCTGGTCACACTCACACGCGCTGCCATGCTAACCAGGCCGACGGGCTGAGAGGGGCACTCGCAGCCTTGCCTCTCCTGCACAGAGCCAGCACCGACCCAGCCCGGACTCCTGGGTTCCAACCCAGCTCTAGGAGGGGTGGAGTGTTAAGGGGAGAGGTGGTTCAGGACACCCCAGCACCCCAGGGAAAGTGAGTCATCACAGCAGGAATGTGATGGGCTCACGCGTTCCCTGCTCACACCCACCCCACCCGACACAGGCCGGCTGGACCCACAACAACATCTGGATTTGCTCAGCAGCTGGAGCGCCCATGGGGGGGAGGGGGCGCAGTGAGAGCAAGAATGGGATCATGTGCCAGGCTTTGCTGGGCCTGGAGCTCCCTTCCTCTAACCCAAGCTGGGTCAGTGCCCCCCAGTACACACTGGGTGCCACTAGCTGGGACTCCCCTCCATATGGACCTCTTCAGAGCTGTCTGGGAGTGAAAGAAAGTCTAACACAGAGCAGGGAATGGAACCCAGGAGTCCTGCTTTAACCACTGGACCCACTCCCCTCCCAGAGCCAGAACATAGAAGCCAGGAGTCCTGACTCACAGTCCCCTGCTCTAACCACTGGACCCACTCCCCTCCCAGAGCCAGGACATAGAACCCAGGAGTCCTGGTTCCTATGAAGTACTAGGCTCCATTGTTTCCTTCCTGCAGTCCAGTGGTTTGGTCCCTCAGCCCTGTGCAGTGTGGGACAGACCCTGCTTAGCAGCAGGGAGAGCGTAGTCCAGGCTGGATTCCCAGCCCCCTGGGGTCTGAGTTCCCAGGGAATGTGGCCCCAGCAGGAAAGAAAAGCAAGCAACCTCTTCCCAGAGTGGATAAATATAGCTCAGGGGTGAGCAGGGGGTCACAGACAGGAAGGAACAGGGTGGCAGCTTCCAGCCATCCCTCTCTGTCCTTGAGTGACCCACAGCGACAATGACACAACCCCATGATTCCTCCTCCCACACAGTCACCCAGCATCCGGGCTGCCAGGAGCTTGCTGAAACAGTGGGGGGATCCAGCAGAAACAGGAATGGAGACTCCCCCCTTCCCCGCCCAATAAACCCTACAGGCCCGATCCAGACAGTCCTTCCATCCTGTCCCACAACAGCTCACCCCACCCCCCATAGAGGGAAAGACCTTGTGTCCCATTCCCCACAGATGTAGGGGGCTGACTCCTGGGCGGGGGCAAAGTTGTGGTGAGACTGAGGGATGAGAGAAGCATCCTGCGTATACAGATTAACATCAGAGTGGGAAGCGTGGATGCTGCCACTGACACAGAGATGGGGGGCCTGGAATCTTCTTCCTGTGGCCCAAAGGGGGCTGGGGTCCCCTGATGGGGTTTACGAGGGGAGATACCAGTTCTGCCTGCTAAAGGAAGAATGGGGGTTAGGGATTAGTAGACAGTGTGTGGGGGGAGCAACTCAGAGCCCAAAGGGAGGCACTGACAGCAGGATGGACTGGGGGAGGCAATTCTGATCCCCTCTAGCCCCCACAACAGACCTCACTCCAGTCCCCCCATGCTCCCTCTATAAACAAACAGCCCCCCTGCCCCACCCCAGATCATAGAATTGGAAGGGACCTCAGGAGGTCATCTAGTCCAACCCCCTGCTCAAAGCAGGACCAATCACCAGACAGATTTTTACCCCAGTTCCCTTCAAGGATTGAACTCACAACCCGCCAATGGTCAAACCACTGAGCTATCCCTCCCCAACAGAGGTGAGATACTTGCACAAACCCCAGTCCTGCAGTGCAGCAGCCCCCAGCACTGTCCTGAGGCCCGAGGATCAGCCCTGACTACTAGGCGAGAGCCCCCCCTGTGGGAGTAGGGTGGGGACTCACTATTTAACTTTGAGCTCGTCTACTCAGAGGACACCTGGGCCTGTCTCTGCTTTGAGTGAGGGCCTGGCTGGGAGCAGGGACATTACTTTCCCCGGTGGAGTGGGGGTGTCTCAGGGCCATAGTCCCTCTGGCAGGGTCCTTTTGAGTGCTGCCCCCCCCCCCCCCCTGCTCCAGGACAGGACAAACAGCATGTGCTATTCCAAGCCCCCCTTGGATGAGCTCATTCCCCCCCCCCCAGACCGCCATGCAGGGTGGGGCCTCAGGGTTCACACAACGTCTGCTGGGCCTGGGCGGTGCTGGCTCAGCCTGGAGCAGACCCAGAGCCCAACAGCCAGCAGGGAGTGACGGGGGGAGGACACAGAGCTCCTCTCCCACACAGCTGCCACTCACCAAAACACCCACCCCTCCTCATAGCTCTGTGTATGTCCCCATGGAGGAGAGACATACACAGAGCATCTTCCCCCACAGCCCACATACCCCACTGGCAGGAAACCTGCCCCCCAGCACATCTGCAGGAACCCCACATCCCTAAACGCACAGAAGATCCCCTAACACTCATAGCCTCTCCCCCAATCTAATGTGCCCCCTCCCCGCCCTGCAGGAACCCCGTCCACCCAACATGCCCTAGTCTCACCTGCTCAGAGCAACCCCCCCACAGCGCTCCCCACCCCTCAGTCACCCTCTCCCCACTCCCCAGCCATGCAGGGTCCACTCCAGGAGGCACAAGGGTGCTACTGACCCTGTGGAGGGCAGATCCTGCCTTGCTAGGGACCAGGCTGTGACCTGGCAAACTTACCTCTTATGGGGCAAATGAACTAGAAGGAAAAGGCCCCATGTGCCATTTCCCACCCCCCTGAGCCAGCCAGCCAGCCAGACAGTCCTGTCCCCCCCTCCCCCCCCGGCCTGGGCTGGATGGGAGCTGGTGCCAGAGGGGAAAGGCCCCATGGTGCAGGGGAAGTGCAGCAATCAGGGGTGGGGAAGAGCTCCACACTCTCCCCACATGAGCTCACAGCAGCCCCAGCTGCTCCCGGCCCCGCTGGCCCATGGACAGGCTGACGCAAGGGCAGGGAATTGGGGCCGGAGCACGAGGGTGGGTGGGACGGGGACAGGGGTCAGTGCCCAGGGATAGAACTGGGCCAGTCACAGGGCGTCAGCTGCTGTAGCCGGTGCTGCCAAAGATCCTGCAGCCTGGTCCAATGTACACAGCTCTGCCGATGCTCTTCCAGTCCAGCTTGCAGCCCCTCTGTATCCCAGCCCTGGGCTCCCCACTCTCATCCTGACCCACTGCCTTTTGCCCTGGGCTTCCCCCTCAGATCCGCCAGAGCCCCTCAATCCCAGCCCTGGGCTCCCCCCTCAGCTCCGCCAGAGCCCCTCAATCCCAGCCCTGGGCTCCCCCCTCAGCTCCGCCAGAGCCCCTCAATCCCAGCCCTGGGCTCCCCCCTCAGCTCTGCCAGAGCCCCTCAATCCCAGCCCACAGCCTCTGCTGTCCCAGACCTGGGCTGTCCCTACAACACTCCAAATTCATAACTGAGTTACAATCCCTGTTTAAGGATACGGATGGAGTGATGTTGCCCCCTGCAGGCGTGATCGCAGCACTACACCTGGACTCTATTCAGTTGATTCAATGATGAATTTAACATTTCAATTAATGTCTTTTGGGTGCCGGTTCCCACCGGCTGGCTCAGGAGGGCAGGGAATGAGATATGGGCCTTTTCCCGTGGGGGCACCAGCTCCAATCCAGCCCCAGGGCAGGGGACTGGCTGACTGGCTCAGGGGCACAGACCATGACCATGTCTTTCTGACACCAAACCACTCCAGGATTTCTTTAGGCCCGGCGCTTCACACAGTGGATTTCCTCAGTAGAACAATGTTGGGAGTGGGGGCGCACACAGAGGTTGATTTTGTAGTGACACAGTTATCCCAGGACAGCCCCTCAGGTGGATCCTGTTATCCCAGGATAACGGTGCTTTAACCCCACTTATCCTATTCCCCTTGTGTACAGCTATCCTGTATCCTGGTACAGCTGCACCCTCACCAGGGGCAGGAAGTATCCTAGTGCTGAAACGAGACCGGGAGTGCTCCAGCCGGACCCCGTGTGTGCGCTGACTGGCTCTTACACTACCGTACCTACCACCAGGACCTTAGGGAAGCCATAGAAAGGTTCCTTCCTTGGACAGCAGCTATGGGCTTTTGAGAAGTGCTGCCCCGGGCGTATTCCACTAGAGGTGCCCGGTGCCACAGTCCTCCCAGAGCAGATATTTTTGCCAGCAGCGCCCCTCTGGTCCACACCTGCACCCCAACTACCCCATGCTCCATTTCGAGGAGGTGGAGTGGACCAGTGCCTTCACCAGCAGGGCTCCCAGAGCAGACAGCAGGCTCCACAGCAGAGGGGAAGGGGGGCAGGATGTGGAACAGACACAGGCCCAACACATTGCAAAGAATCCCTGCCACTGCAGATAACTGCCCTATCTTCCTCCAGTGCTTGTCCCAATGCATGCTACATTCCAGGGGCCTCCCGAGCAGGGCTCCGAGCCCTGCCTGCCACCCACAGGAGAATCGCCTGCCCCATCTGCAGTACCCGGGAAGGGTATGGATAGAACCACATGTGGTGGCTCAGCTCCAGGAACGCTCCTCAGGCGGCCCACGAAGGACACCTTGAGCCCTTGTCAAATGAGCTCTAACCGTGCTTGGGGGATCTTGTGTGGCAGCCTCAGGACACGTCAGCTGCAGCTCAGACCACAGCACCTGCCATTCCCCCAGACAACGAGACAGACTGGCTCAGGGAGGGCCGCATGGTTTTGTGTCGGGGGGGAAAAGGCTAAAGGTCTCCAAATCCATGACGTGTGTTTCTTGGCCTCCCCCGTTTCTGTGACGTTTCAGATACCACACAGCAGTACAAGACTCACCACCGCAGAGCAGCCCCTCACAGCGAAGCCCTGCATGGCAGCACACTCTGCCTCAGTTTCCCCACAACAATCTTCAGCCTACTCCAGCCATAGGGATGACAGGCTGCAGTGATGTGGCCCTCCAGCTAACTCATTAACAGACATCCACCCTATCTTGGGAATCAACAACCCTCCCAATGAGTCTTTGCCCCAGTTCCCAACTGGATCCACTCCTTCCTTCCCAAGGGATCTGTCCTCTTTCCTCTAATTCACATACACCTGCTGTGCTCAGCTTCCAGGCCAGCCATGCTTCCCATCTGCCCCCACAGCCCCTCCCAAGCAGCCACACCCAGACACCTTCCCCCCCTCACCTTACACTCCACTCTGCTCTGCTGGGCTTCCTTCCTCTTAAGGCCCACATCCAGCAGGCTGCAGCTAACTGAACAGGGCCAACTGGTCCAAGGCCTCCTGGGCCTTAAAGGGGCAGGCCCTCGTGTGACACTTGGGTAAATGGATGGCGTGAATGGGATCGATGGCATTCAGACACAATTCTGGGTATGAACTTAGGGTGTGGCCTGAGCAACTCCTTGTCTGGGAACAAAACTGTATAAGGAGGGTCAGCTGTAAGAGCCCCTAGTCCCCCCACCATTCCTGCTGATGTTATTGCTGCAGGACAGGGGGCTTTCCTGGGTCAGTGAAGAAAAGAGCATGGTTCAAAGAGTGATCTCATCAGACCGGTTCACACTGCACTGAGGTCCCAGACTGGGGCAGGTTCCACTCCAGGTGGAAATACTCTCAGGAAAATGGGGAGTTGGTATGGTGGAAGAATACCGACAAACTGTCTACATGGGGCTGGGGGGCACTGATCGCTGCCCAGGGGACCCTGAGAGAGCAGCACCAGAGACCCGAGTTCTTCAGCAGTCGTTCAGAGTCCAGACTGTCAGCTACCCGAGACTGCCCCAGTACAAGCTCGAGCTGGTCCCGCCAAACCACGGATCCTTTCCACTTGGAGCTGCCCACTTTCCTCATGGAATCAGCCTGTGGAACTCATTGTCAGGGTATGTTGTGAAGGCCAAAAGGATATCTGGGTTCAAAAAAGAAATAGGTAAGTTCATGTAAGATAGATCTATTGGTGGCTATTAGTCAAGAAGGTCAGGGACACAGCCCCATCACATGGGTGTCTCTAACCCTCTGTTTGCCAGAAGCTGGACTAGGCGACAGGGGATGGATCACTTGATAATTGCCCTGTTCTTTTCTTCTGACACATCTGGCACTGGCCCCTATCAGAGACGGGATACTGGGCTAGATGGACCATTGGTCTGACCTAGTGTGGCCCATTCTTATGCAGTCCTTTCTATTGCTGAGCAAGAGACTTTGTGTCCCTGTTTGTGCACTGCCTATTCTTTCTAGCTCTGACACCCAGCCAAGAACCAAGTGGTCAGGTGGAGGGAGGACAGCTCGGGGGAATGAGCCCTTCTCTTGTTCTGTGAGAGGAGCCCTGGCAGCAGAGGGAATGGGATGGGACAACAAGTGGACAAACCAAGAGGATCTTGGAACCACTATTGCCTCGGCCACGTGGGTGCCAGTAGGAGAACTAGCACGGTGTTGACGTCACTAGGCATCACCATCACCCTAGGTAACTCGGGAGGGTGGAAAATCACAAGTGTCAATGAAGCCTTCCTGCACTAGGCCTAAGTGAACCAAACTCCTTCCATGTTTAAACTCTAATCGACCTCAAAAGCCAGGTGCAAATGTAAGCAACCAGTTATCTGTGTGCAACCAGTTATCTGTGTGCTCACACCGGTATCAAGCGGTAATAATGAGGCCTGCATGTTTCTGGCTGAAGGGAAAAAGGACAAGATAACGGTTTAAAGAAGTTACTAACAAGCTAGGCTTATAGCTGCCAAGAATGACTTAACTGCTTAAATGTAATCGTTATTTGCTTAGTAACTATTACCAGGGCCGGGAGGGGTAGAGGGAGGAATGGGGGGGGAGAAAGGGAGGGCTAGAGGGGGAAGGGGGGAATGAGGCTTAACTGCAAAATGTATAAAAGAAGAAAAACTGTTTCTGTTACTGTGCTTGATTTGAGACATGCCAGTCTCCTTGCAATGCTTTGAGATCTCAAATAAATTTCATTTGCTTCTCCACCTGGTGTGTTTATTGACGCGAAGCACACCGGGCAATGACCCGCTGTTGCTGTCCTCGGGCACTCTGTGCCGGCAACAGTTTTGGCGCCCAACATGGGGCTCGAGGCTGAAATTTAGCCTTGCCTGGATCCCTCCTGGCGGCCGACAGATTACGACGACGACCGACGCCCAGAGTGCTCACCGTGACTTCATCGGGGGCCTTGGCGGAGATGTGGTTTGGTCGACCCCGGAGGGCACAATGGTGCAACGCCCTCGAGTATTGGAGAAGCAGCTGTGGGCGACGGTGGGGAACCGGTCCCGTGGATAAGGTAGGAACAGTCCAGTGGGGACTTTATCTGTCTTGACCTGGGGACGCCCAGTGTCTGCCTGTTTTGACCTGGGGACGCCCAGTGTCTCCCTAATATGGGGCAGGGACAGAGTATGGCAGGCAGGGCAAGGTGTACACCCTTGGAATGCATTCTGTTGAATTGGAAAGTGTTTGGTGCAAATCCAATAATTAAAAGTAAACTGAAAAGGTTCTGTACAGTAGACTGGCCTCAATATCAGCTAGAGGACCAGGAAAGGTGGCCACCGGAAGGATCACTTAATTATAACACGATCCTTCAATTACTTCTGTTTTGTCAGCAAAAGGGTAAATGGAATGAACATATGTATGTACAGTTGTTTATGTTGCTAAGAGACAGGTCAGATATTTTGCAAAAGTGCAATTTGACTCCGACAGGTTCGGTAGTACCTACTGTTAGTCCCCAGAACCCCCCCACAGCTGTAATGGCAGGTCCGGTGTCCCCTTCGGCTATCACACCCCACCATATAAAGATAAGGTGTCTCAGGTCCCAGAGATTGCCCCTCGGTGGAATTTTATCTGTTGATCACTGAGACCGTGGTGTCCAGACATGGCTCAGATAGGAATCAGGCCACTACTATGCAGGTTTACACCCATGTGCCTTTTAACCCGGTGGACCTAGCAGCCTTTAAGGCACAGGCAGGGGAATTCTCTACGAACCCAAGCAAGTTTATCTCGGTCTTTGGCTAGCTGTAAGCCTGACTGGGATGATTGTAATGTCCTTATGCGGACCCTGCTGTCTGAGGTGGAGCATAATCAGGTTGTGTCTAAAGAAAAGGAAAAGAGGCAAGCGAAAATGATGGTTGCAGCAGTACAGGCCGGTGGCAGGGGAAAATTCCAGGAAGGTGGAAGGGACTGGGGAATGAGAGGACGTGGACGTGGGCGCCCTGGCTCACAGGAAAGGCGTCTGGGTTGCAACCAGTGTGCCAGATGCCGAAAGGAGGGACATTGGATAAATGAGTGCCCCGAAAGGGAAGGTACCCCTATGATGGCAGCGGAGGACCAAGAATAGGGGTGTCAGGGGAGACGGACTATCCTGCCCCTGGAACCCCGAGTAAACATGAGGGTGGGAGACTTGGACATAAACTTTTTAATAGACTCTGGAGCTACACGAACCGCCGTAAATCAACCCCTGCAGCTGCCTGTGTCAGATTCCCTCACTGTGGTGGGTGCCACAGGGAAAGGAACCAAATGTCCAGTATATGCCCCAGCGGAATGTGCTTTGGGAAACAGAACTCTATCTCATAAACTGGTTTACCTCCCCGATTGTCCAACACTTCTACTAGGACGGGACCTGCTTTGTCGCTTAGGTGCCACCCTGCATTTCACTCAAGATGAAATAACCCTCACCTTACCCCCTGAGAATGCCTGGATAATGATTCTTGCAACTGAGCCCTCAGCCATGCAAGCCCCAGAATGGAGCCAGTGGGAAAAGCAGGTTTTTCCTCTGGTATGGGCATCAGGGATCCCAGGGAAGGCAACCCGTCAGACCCCTGTTCGTATTCAGCTTCTCCCAGGAAAAAGCCCAGTGCGAATCTAACAGTATCCGATCAAGAGGGAAGACAGAGAGGGACTGCAGAAGACTATAGATCAGTTCCTAGAGTGCGGTGTACTACAAGAATGCCAGTCAGCTTGGAACACCCCCATTCTGCCCGTGTGAAAGCCCAATGGCACATACCGGCTAGTTCAGGGCAGTTAATGAACGGGTTAAGACTCTGCACCCTCTTGTTCCAAACCCGTATACACTGTTGGCCTCTATAGGGGGGGGCAGTACACCCATTTTTCTGTCCTAGATTTAAAGGATGCTTTCTTCATGGTTCCGGTCGACACCCAATCTCAGGAGATTTTCTCCTTCGAGTGGGAGGACAACAGAAGGGTTAAAAAGCAGCTTTGCTGGACAGTGCTGGCCCAGGGATTTAAAAATTCCCCCACCCTTTTCGGCCAGGCTTTGGCCAGAGACTTGGAGGAGTGGGACAATGAGGACGGGGTCCTCCTCCTGCAATATGTGGATGACTTGTTAATTGCCGCTGTGGGTCTCACCCCTTGCCTTAAAGCCACTGTGAGCCTCCTGAACTTTGTTGGACTCCTCAAAAGTGGGTGTGCTCGTCCTGGTTTGTTGCTCCAAAGCTCTGTATAGAAGTTATTTTGCTGGAAGGGTGTATAATAGCAATGTGTATGTGTTCATTGTTGGGAAAAGGTGTATGAGTGAAGAATGGAAGTTTCCTTTGTAAGCTAAAAGAAGCCAAGAAGGAGAGCAGGAAAAAGAACAGAACGAGTTAACTGAGGAAAAAAATATAGCTAGCAAGCTCAGTCCAAAGATAAGATGCTGGCTCCATCCAAGGACATTGTTACAACCAAGAAAAGGGGGGGCCTGAATGTGCCCAAGCAACTATGAGATCTGCAAAACACTGCCAGGCATTAATGAAATGTGTTAGGTTTCTTTTCTCACACATAAAAGAAGTGCTAACCAATGACCCTAGCAGCCCTGCCATTCATTGAAACAAGGAGACTGAGTCTACGTAAAGTCCATCAACGAAAAACTGCTTTGGCTCCACACTGGAAAGGCCCTTTCCAAGTCCTGTTCACCACCAACACCGCTGTGAAGTACCAAGGACTGCCCACCTGAACCCAGGCTTCTCACTGTAAAAAGACCCCTCCACCTCGGGAGGACTCTCCGACTGATGATAAGCCTATTTAAAGACAGGGTAATGTGCTAGTAACCTCTCCCCTGTATGATGCTGAACCACACTGTTTTAGGAAAAGAGAAAAAGGAACACTTGCTTCATTGAAACCACAAAGTCCAGGAATTCCTGACTACAAAAGACATTAAGAACTGACCCTGGTGAAGAAACAAAGAATTATACGCTGGCAGGGAGGCTCTTACCCAGCTTATGAATAAATATTTTCTAACCTCTGGACTTAGACCCCTGGCCTCCCAGGTACAGGCTGAATGTCTAGTCTGCCAAAAGAACAACCCTCGACCAGAAGTGTCAGTGCCACCAGTCACTCTGGAGCCGACCCCAGGCCCAGGACTAGTTTGGCAAATAGATTTTACTGAGTTCCCCCGGACCCAAGGATTCGGATACCTTCTCGTCTTAGTAGATCGATTCAGCGGATGGCCTGAAGCTTTCCCATGTCGTAACAATGCCAAAACGGTGGCTCTTAAATTTGTCAAGGAGATCATTCCCCGCTTCGGACTCCCCCCGTGGATGGAATCTGACAACGGAACACACTTCACATCTCAAGTTGTTCAGAAAATATCGGATGCCCTGCAAATCCCCTGGAAGCTCCACACTCCATGGCGACCACAGGCCAGTGGAGTAGTGGAACGCACAAATCAGACACTTAAGCGGCACCTCTCAAAGGTCTGTCAAGAGGCTTCCCTTAAGTGGCCTGATGCTCTACCCCTTGTCTTGCTCCGCATTCGCGCTCTCCCAAAGGGCAGGTTAGGGCTCAGTCCCTTCGAGATTATGTTTGGAAGGGCATGGCCTATGAACGGTACACCGGTTCTGGCAGGGGAGTGGGAGGTAGGCTGTGGTTTCTTATCTCAGTACATGTGCTCTCTGTCTGCTGTTCTTTGTTCTCTCCACAGGTATGCCAAAGATTTGCAGCCTCTCCCGCTGGATGCCCCGATCCACTCCTTGCAGCCAGGTGACTCCGTACTCGTTCGGACCTGGAAGGACGAGCCTCTCCAAGAGAAGTGGAAGGGACCCCACACCGTCCTGCTGGTCTCCCACACAGCACCAAAGGTCGAGGGACACAAGAACTGGATTCATCACTCCCGTCTGAAGGCAGTGCCCGCTCCTGAACGGTGGACCGTCCAGCCTACGGAAAAGGACTACCAGCGACGACCTGGGACTTAAACTGTTATTCAAAAAAACAATAAGATCTGCTGAGAATGCCCTGTGGTCTCTTTGGACAGTCGCAGCTCACTCCCCGCGAAAACTCTAAGCGTTGGTTGTGTTTACTCTCACAGGGCCGGCCTAACCTGGTGCCCTGGTCCTTTTTGTTTTTAATCTGCCTACTATTGGTAATTGTTATTTTGTGGGTATTTGGGGAATTGTAATTGTTAGGCCCTAGGGTCACCTGCCCAGCATGAGTTCAGGTCCAGGGTCTGCCACAGTGGTACTCTTTGCCATAGGGACACTCCTCTCGTTACCTCCCGTTTCCCCCCGACCACATGCGGGATGGAAAGGGATCCCTACTAACTTGGAAACAAACACATATGAGTCCTTGAAGGTTTGCTTTGCCCAAGAGTTCAACCTCTCTAACTGCTGGGTATGCTCCCAAGTCCCGCACCACGCAGCAGGGTTACCCTGGAGGGCGGTTCCCCAAAATTGATCAGATATCTGTTGGGGATGGTTTAGTAGGGGAAGAAATACCTCAGGTACCCCCTTGTCGCAAAACTGTACCATTGAATCCCAGTATGCATTAAGGGACAACCCCTGGCCGCCCCAGACAGCATAGATCTTTGTATGCCACCCCAGAGCCCATTACAGAAGGAGACAGGTTGGGTATGATCCTCCTCCCATCCTATGGGGTGGGATGGCTAACCCAATTTTATTGCAGGCTCTCTGTGTTTCTCACCAAGTTCGCCAATGAAACCTTGGCCATAGAGAAGAGCCTTAACTCAGAGCTTTACCAGCTCCGGTTGCTGTCCCTATAAAACAGACAGGCCTTATATTATGTTTTAGCCTCCCAGGGCGGGGTGAGTGCCCTTATTGGGAATAAATGTTGTACTTATGTCCTGGAAAACTCACAGGACATTAACAAGCACATCCTGTCAGCCGAACAGGCTTTTGAGCAGTGGAAGGCCCAGGAAAGGGAACCCACAGGTTTTGATTCCCTTTGGAGTTGGTTGCCTGACCTGGGAGGACTGGGGGGGTGGCCTTGTGTGTCTCCTCCTCACAGGTGTGGTACTGTGCTTGGTCACCCTCCTCCTGATTGCTTGTTTTAAATTGCTCCTCCGTAAGCTTTGTGCCCCCCGTTCCCCCAAAATCCCGACATACCCTCTCATTGATAACCCCATCTTCATAGCACTTAATCATATCTTGTCCACAGCATATGAGAAAACTCAGCCAAAAGCTTGTTGAGTATTCTCAAAGGAGGGAGTTGTTGACGTCACTAGGCATCACCATCATCCTAGGTTAGGGTTACCATATTTCAGCAAGCAAAAAAGAGGACGGGAGGAGCCCTGCCCCTGCCCCACCCACTTCCCACCCCCCTCAGAACCTCCAACCCTCCCCCCCACTCCTTGTCCCCTGACTGCCCTCTCCTGGGACCCCTGCCCCTAACTGCCCCCCAGGACTTTATCCCCTACCTAAGCCTCCCTGTTACTTATCCCCTAACTGCCCCCTCCTAAGACCCCCCCCAAATGCCCCCCAGGACCCTACCCCCTACCTGTACCCTGACTGCCCAAAACCTTAGCCACCCCCCCAGAAAGCCCCCCCCCGAACTCCCGACCCCCCCCATCTCTTGACTGCCCTCACCAGAACCTCCCTGCCCCTTCTCCGACTCTCTGGCCCCCTTGTTGTTGGCCTTTCTTCACCTGACGTCTTGGTGAACTTGCTCAGGAACTGCCTGAGCCGCTGGGCAGCAGCGGGGGAGGAGCTCCAGACTGCCGGAGCCGATCTGCGATGCAGGGAGGGAGGGAGTGAGTGAGTGAGCTCTGCTGCAGGGGGAGGAGGGATTCCCTCTCGCTGTCGGAGCCCCATGTAAGTGGCACCATCCAGCTGCCCTGTTAGCCGCGCGTGCTCTGCATGGGGGGAAGGGGGGGGGAAGTCCGGACATTAACAAATTCCCCCCGGACGCTATTTTTAGTTCAAAAATCCGGACATGTCCGGGGGAATCCGGACGAATGGTAACCCTATCCTAGGTAACTCGGGAGGGTGGAAAATCACAAGTGTCAATGAAGCCTTCCTGCACTAGGCCTAAGTGAACCAAACTCCTTCCATGTTTAAACTCTAATCGACCTCAAAAGCCAGGTGCAATTGGAATATGTAAGCAACCAGTTATCTGTGTGCAACCCCCTGCTCACACCGGTATCAAGCGGTAATAATGAGGCCTGCATGTTCCTGGCTGAAGGGAAAAAGGACAAGATAACGGTTTAAAGAAGTTACTAACAAGCTAGGCTTATAGCTGCCAAGAATGACTTAACTGCTTAAATGTAATCGTTATTTGCTTAGTAACTATTACCAGGGCCGGGAGGGGTAGAGGGAGGAATGGGGGGGGGGGAAAGGGAGGGCTAGAGGGGGAAGGGGGGGGATGAGGTTTAACTGCAAAATGTATAAAAGAAGAAAAACTGTTTCTGTTAGTGTGCTTGATTTGAGACGTGCCTGTCTCCTTGCACCGCTTTGAGATCTCAAATAAACTTTGTTTGCTTCTCCACCTGGTGTGCTTATTGGCGCGAAGCACACCGGGCAACGACCCGCTGTTGCTGTCCTCGGGCACTCTGTGCCGGCAACAACGGTGTCCTGTTTGCTATGTCCTAGTACTCTGGGAAGCAATGGGGTGGGTGGATCGACATCTGTTGTGACCATGGGGACGGGAAAGAGAGGAGCTCCCTTCCCCTGCTCATTTATAGCATGGTCATATTGTCTGTGGTGACAGGAACGGACCGGTTGGAATGGCCGGTCTGGAGAACATGCCCGCATTGTGCCCTGCTTTGAGATCCATCAGAGCAATTCTTCTTGCCCTGAACTACCTGATGGTCCAGGTGGGCTCCCCAACCGAGCACAGATGCCTCCAGCAATATCGTTCCTGTCAGAAGGGCTGGGGCGAAGGGGACTCCTACCCAAACTGCAGCCAGGTGCTTCCCCAGTTGGGAGAGGAGGGAACCCTGGGTAGGAGTGCTCCCATCCAGTCTGGGCTGCGGGCTGTCCCCAGCTGAGCTTGCATGCAGCGTAGATGCAGTTTGGCAGGTGGTGTCACAAAAGGGCAAGAGGCTGCGTGGCCCAGCAGGGTCCCCTCATTTGTGGAGTGAAGAGGACGGACGTATCGGTCGTGAGCCAAGTCCACGCCGGCAGCCCTAGACTCCATCTGGCGTGGCTTGGCAGGGTATGAGGGCTTCAGCCAGCGTTCCGGCAGTAACCCTGCCTTGTGCCAGGCTCCGCAGTAGCTCCTGAGAGATTCCTCAGCCTGGCCATAGAAGTGTTCAGATACAGCCCACAGGGAAAGGATCTGACTCCAAATATTTCCTTATCCCAGGAAGGAGGGCGGGGGCCTGGCCTAGCCCTCAGAGAGCTCAGCACCCGAGGACGTGTCCCCTAGATGGGCCCCAGGGATCCCAACTGGGCCACTGTGGGGCACTGTGTGAATTAGGAGAAGGGCCCCAGGGTCGGAGTAACGGGGCATATGGGAAGCATGAGTCCCTGTCCCGGGAGCGCTGGGATACCCAAGAGAACTGCTCTGAACTCATGTCTGGGGCTGGGCTCTAGGACAGCGGACTGATGACTCAGGGCCCTTTGGCTAGGAGTCAGCCCATGACTCATGACTTGTCTGTTTCCAAAGTGGGGGCAGTGCTCAGGCCAGGGGGACCTGGCCCCACAGCCTGTGCCAGCTCCCTGCAGTCAGTGGGGCCCATCCCTCCAGTCCTGGCTGCCTCTCCCATCCCCACACTCCTCCTCGCCCCCCAGAGCCCTACTTCCCCACAAAAGCCTCACGTGCTGCCGGACTCCAGGCCAGTGCCCCCTCAGTGCAGCAGCTGCTGCCTGTGATGTGCTAAGCAGCAGCAGCAGGGGGCACCAGTGTCCCCACTCTGCCTACCCCGCCAGATGGGCCTGATTTCCCTCCCACTGGGGTTCTGCCCCCGGGTGCTAGGCACGTCCCTGAGGCTGTGCCATTGCTGCAAGGCCCTCGCCCGACAGGCAGGCCGCCACAGGCCGGGGAGCTGGGCGTAGAGCCTCGGTGTCCAGCCACAGACAGAGCCGGGCATGGTGCCTTGGGGGAAAACCGCAGTGAAACCCGCCAGGGCGCCCGCTTCACAGCTGGTGTCGGCCGAGCTCATCGCCCCCACCAGGGTTCCTGGCATCCCTCCGTCTCCCGTCCCCCTCCATTCCCCTCTCGTTCAGGGGTTCCCTGCCCCTCCCCCAAGCTCCTCCTTGCCAGGGGCTGTCTGCTCTCCCTCCCCCATACCAGGGGCCCCCATTCCCCCCCCACCATAGGCTCTGTCAGTTCCCCCTCCCTCCATAGCAGGGGCTCCCCTTCCCCCCCATCATGGGTTCTGTCAGCTCCCCCTTCCCCCATACAAGGGGCCCCCATTCCCTGCCCCACCATGGGCTCTGTCAGTTCCCCCTCCCCCCACAGCAGGGGTTCCCCTTCCCCCCCATCACGGGTTCTGTCAGCTCCCCCTTCCCCCATACCAGGGGCCCCCATTCCCCTCCCACCATGGGCTCTGTCAGCTCCCCCTTCCCTCCATACCAGGGGCCCCCATTCTCCTCCCTGCCAAGGGGTCTGTCTGTCTGCCTTCCCCTCACACCAGAGCCCCCTTATTTCCACCCATGCCAGGGGCACTGTCTGTCCCTCCTCCTCTCCCACCATTTTCATTTCTTCTCTGTCTGTCCAGGAACTCAGTCACACAGGGTGTCAACGTCTCAAACTCCACCTGGAGGCTGGGCAGAGCTGAGATGATGGGGGGTGTTGTGCTGGAAGGTGTTAATCGTTGTCAGCAGCAGAGGGACTTGAAGCCATGGCTCTGCTATCAGATGCTGGAGTTCCAGGGGCCTCCCATTTTCCTCTTTTGGTTTCTCTGATTTTCACCAACATCCATCGGCTCTTGCCCACTGATGCCTAGAATGTTCCTGGAAACGTTGGAATTGATTGTACACAGTGTTCAAAAGTTATCTTGTTACAGATAGAGACAGCTAAACAGATTGGACGTTGTTCGGCCAATAAAGCAGACCCTACAATAATATCAACAGGAGAGTTTTGTGTTTGTATTTATCAAAAACATATGGAATTTCAGAAAATAAAAAAAACAGACTCGAGTTAAAAACAAAGAATGCCACTCTTCAAACAAAGTAAATCTTTTTTACAAATAGTAAATAAAGTAGGCCCTACAATAATATTGATACAAGAGCATTTTGTTACAGAACTCCTTTTCTTGTAATATATGAACAAATTGTAAATTTGAGGGCTCGGACAAACCAGCCGTGTCGCTTTTGGGAGAATAAAAAATAAAAATTATTTTTTCCCCCCAAAAAATATTTAATAAAGTAGGCCCTACAAAAATACCATCAGCAGAAGAGGTTTTTGTGCCAGCAAATCCCCCTGATGTATGTACATTGATCATCTGTGTCACT
Source organism: Malaclemys terrapin pileata (assembly GCF_027887155.1). Classification (NCBI taxonomy): domain Eukaryota; kingdom Metazoa; phylum Chordata; order Testudines; family Emydidae; genus Malaclemys; species Malaclemys terrapin. Next base: position 29,630,568 of record NC_071511.1, on the reverse strand, counting down.
AGAGAAAGAATTTCCCTCTCTCTCTCTCTTGCTCTCTCTTTTGGCATTTAACGGACTCTTACTCAAGTCAGGAGTGATTGTCACAAGCTGATACTCCCTGCCCCACCCCCAGAGTGAGGAAAAGGCTCCCCCAGAATCCCCTCCCCCGTAGAGTGGAACAGGGAGGGGCTACCTGGGACAGACATCCCTTCCACACTGCTGCAGGTCTTATTCACCCTGTTTTACATAAGGGGGAAACTGAGGCACCAAGAGGGAAGTGGTCATAAAGCCAGTCACAGCAGAGCTTGGACTAGAACCCAGGAGACCTCACTCCCAGCCCTCCTGCTCTAACCTATTAGACCCCACTCCCCTCCTAGAGCTGGGACAGAACCAGGCATTCCAGGTCAGAGGGGTTCATCCAGGTCGACAGCCGCTTCGCGGAGCAGCCTGTGTGGGGTTCCCGGCCCAGGTCCCATCTCCCCGGGGTGGCAGTACTGGGCCGGGTGCTCCTGGAGCTGGCGCTGGCCCTCAGGGTGCAGGGGGAGACTGTTGTCTGTGGGGTGCTTCTGTAGCTGCTCCGCCGTCCCCTGGGCTCCCAGCGCAGGTGTGGTGGAGTGGCACCCACTGCAGGGGGCCTGGGTTTTCTCAGGCCGTGGGTCCTGGAAGGCAGAGCAAGTCAGGGACTTAGTGGGCATGTGGCGGGGGGAGGGACTAAGAGTGGCAGGGATCAATTGGGATGGGGGCAGGGACTGAGTGGGCACTGAGGCAGATGGGGTGACATGGGGGATAGGGACTGAGCTGGCGTGAGGGGTGATGGGGGGACTGTGCAGGCAGTGGGGAGGGGTAAGGAAGGGGGTAGGGATGGAGTGGAGAGTAGACAGGGGAGGGGTCAGGAGGGGTCAGGAGTTGGGTGGATAGCAGGGAGGGGAGGGGTCAGGGACTGGGTGGGTAGCAGGGAGTCCCCGTCAATGACTCCCCCCAGAGCACCTTCCCACGTACCTGGCATGGGCTCCCAGGGGGCCGCCCTGAGGGGCTCTGGTGCCGCCAACTCAGGGCTCTCTGGACATCAGGGCGCAACTCCATGGGCTCCTCTTCATGGAAACGCCCCAGCAGGGCCAGGCTGGCCTGGAGAGTGGTCAGGTAATAGCCCCCTGGGGGAGGATGGGGCATAGATTGTCAGGCCAGAAGGGCCCATGGAGATTCTCTAGGCTGGCCCCCTCTCTGCACAGGGCTGCCCTGAATTGATTCCTGGAGGAACTAGCACGGATCTCAGAAAAACATCCCACCCTGCTTTAGACACTGCCAGTGAGGGAGAATGCAGCCCGTGGGAGGCTGTTCCCCCGATTAATTCCCCTCACTTATAAAGGTGCACCTTATTGCCAGTCTGAATTTGTCCAGCTTCAGCTTCCAGCCCTTGGTTCTTGCTAGACCTTTGGCTGCTAGACTGAGGAGCCGTCTGCTCTCCCGTTTCTGTTCCCCACGTAGGTACTTAGACTGGGATCACTCAGCCTTTTCTCTGTCAAACTAAACAGATCGAGCTCCTGGGGTCTCTCACTCTGAGGCCTGTTCTCTGAGCCTTTAGTCATGCTCGTGGCTCTTCTCTGAGCCCTCCAATTTACCAGCGTCCCTCTTGCATTGTGGGCACCAGGACTGGACGCGGGATTCCAGCAGCAGCCGCACCAGCGCCACACACGGAGGTAACAGAACCTCCCTTCTCCTAGTCGAGATTCCCCTGTTTACACACCCCAGGATCGCAGAGCTCACGTTCAGAGGATTAGGTGGGTCCCTCCCATTTAGGGAATAAACAGACTCAGGGATTTTCCCCTCTAGGGGGCACCATCTCTGATCTGGCCCCAGGGACTGACTGGCTCAGGGGGACAAGGAAAAAGGGTAGTGGAGGGCCTAGGGGTCTCCCTTACCTTCCCCCAGGAGCTGGCTGGGGTCCATCAGCTCCATCATGTACTCAGCCTCCATGAGCAACTGGGGCAGGTCGCACTGAGCCAGGATGAAGCTCAGAACCGGCAAGAACTCGTCCGCCCCATAGCTCCCATCTGAGGGGAAGAGGGGACAAGAGAGTGGGTGCTGGCAGGGATGTAGCAGGAACATAGGGGGATCAGGAGGGGGGGTCCCGGCAGCAGGGGATGCAGGCGGCATTGGGAGCACGAGCTGGGGGAGGGGGGCTCCCAGCAACAGGGGGCTGTGGGCAGCATGGAGAGCACAGGCTGGGCAGGGATGGGGGAGGGATCCCAGAATCCAGGGAGGCATGGGGTGAGGTGCACAGGCGGGGGGACGGGGGAGGGTGGGGTGGGGGGGCCCTGGGTGGATATGTGAGATGGGGGAGGGGCACAGGGGTCGGTTATGGGGATGGGAGGAGGATCAGGAGGTTGTAGGAATGAGTAGGTTGCAGGTGAGGGAGGGGGCCAGGCTGGGTGATATGGGAATGGTGCTGGGGAACAGGGGGCCATATGGGGATTGTCTGTACTTGGGGACAGATCTATGGCTGCAGAGATGCTCTCCTAGGCCTGGGTGCTGGGCGAGGAAGAGCGGAGGGGGAGGGGACATGCAGGTTAGGCTGGTCGGGAAGGCTGTGCGGGGGGGGGGGGACACCCCCCATGGCTCTGCAGACACCTTTGCAGCCCTGCAGGAGCAGCATCACGTGGGCGAGGGAGGGGAGGGGGGAAGGGATGAAGGGATCCGTACCCGGGGCTGCTCCCATGGCTCGGTAGACACCCTTGCAGGCCTGCAGCAGCAGTGTCACCTGGGTGCTGGGCGAATAGGCATGCAGAAGCTGCAGCAGTTTGCGCTGTGCCCGCTGGGTGTCATGGGGGCTAGGCAGGGTCGCCCGTGCTGGGAAGGCACCAGGGCCCCGCTCCCGCACCAGCCGCAGGTTCTCCTGGAGCTGGCCCAGGGACCCATCTGCCACGCGTAGTCTGCGCAGCCGTGATGCCAGCACTGGTTTGAGAGGCTTCAGCACACAACGATGTAGGGCCCGTTCCAGCACAGCGTCTGCGGGGTAGGAGTGGGTTACATGGGCTAGAGCCAGAGCCAGGAGTCCTGGCTCCCAGCTCCACTGCTCTAACCCACTAGGCCCCACTCCCCTCCCTGAGCTGGTAACAGAACCCAGGTGTCTGGTTCCTCTCCCGCCCCAGCTCAAACCCACTAGACCGCATTCCCCTTCCTGAACTGGGAATAGAACCCAGGCATCCTGGCTCTCCCCCGCCCCAACCCCCTAGACTCCATCCTACTCTTAGAACCCAGGAGTCCTGGCTCCCAGCCACCCCTACTCTAACCACTACACCCCACTCGCCTCCCAGAGCCGGGGACAGAACCCAGGAGTCCTAGCTCCCAGCCCCACAGCTCTAACCCAGTAGACCCCATACTCATCCCAGAGCTGGGAATAGAACTCAGTCATCCTGGATCCCTCCCCCCAGCCCCACTCACCCAGCCTGTGGTCAGGCAGCAGCGTGGGGCTCGGCAGCTCCAGGGCTGGACTGTGCAGCAGCTGGGCCTTGGTGTGGGTCAGGAAGGTCCGGACGGGACTCAGCAGCTCGTGGCTGGACCGCCACTCCCCCCCGCCACCCCTCACTAGGGTCAGGAAATCCTGGACGCTGGCTCCCAGCCTGGTGCTCCGGTCCCGCGCCAGCCCCTCCACGGCCCGTGCCAGCTGTTTCTCAGGGGCCAGCACTGCCAGGACGGCATCGCTCATGGAGCGCAGGGGGGCACGGGGGCGGCGCTGGGCGGGAGGTGAGGGGGCACGGGGACCCCCACCCCCCTCGCTCTCTGAGCCACTGGGGGACCCGCTGTCCAGCTCCTGCAGGGATGGGAGGCTGCTCCCGGCTGGCTTGGGATTAAGGGGCTCCCCAGCCCGCTGGGGCACCCGATACCCCGACATGCTGAGCGATGTGTACTGGCCCGGCTCTCGGCGCGGGGTGGGGAGCATCCCAGTCTGGCTGGAAGGGATGGGGGGCGGTGGCTTGGGGGGTGGGGAGAGAGGGCTGGAGGTCTCGGTGGACACCCGCACTTTAATGCTGCGCTTGAAGTCGTCCCGCCGTGAGCCTCCATCCCTGCCCTGGAACAGGGGGTTCAGAAAGCCCAGTGCCCCGTTGCCCAGGCCACAGTCCAGCTCCCTTGGGCTCCGCGTGGGGATTGCACCCAGCTGGCCAGCTGCAGGGGCAGCATCCTCACAGAGTGGGGGCTCAGGCGACTCCAGGGGGTCCTTGGCATTGAGAGAAGAGCTCCAGAACTCTGGGGAGGGGGGGGGAAACGAGGGGTCAGCACTGAGGAGAGGACATGGGTTTTCCCCTCTAGGGGGCGCTGGCTCTGATCCAGCCCCAAGGTGGGAGGCCTGGCTGGCTCAGGGGGGCAGAATAGGATATGAGCCTTTCCCCTCTAGGGAGTGCCAGCTCCAATCTGGCCCCAGGCCGGGGGGAGGGGAACTAGAGGAGGAAGGGATGGGAGGGATTTCCCAGCTACCTGGGGGGTGCAGGGAGGAGGTGCAGGGTGATGGGGGAAGGGGATTGGCTGTAGGGATGGGGGTAATGGGGTGGAAATGGGGCACAGAGAGAGGATGGGCAGGGAAGGACCAGAGGGACTGAAGGGAGAGGAAGGATCAGGGAGATCAGTGTAGGGGCCACTGAGATGTGGGGGGGGGGCGCTGAGGGAGGGGTCCAGGGGGAAGGGCTGTGGGGGGTGTCACTCACCAAGGCCCAGGTGGGAAATGGCCTCCAGTTCCTTGTGCGACACCGCCTGCTGGATGGGTTGGGGCAGGCGCAGGGCGACCGGGAGAACCTCCCTAGGGGGACAGTGCATCAGGCTCTGACAGCAGGCCCAGAGCTCCCTCCTCCCTCAGGGATATTCCCCCAATTCCCTTCTGCCCCTCCCCCTTGGGCACTTCCCCAATCCTCTTCTGCCCTTTGCCCTCTCCCCCAGGGCTGCCCCAACGCCCTCTGTCCTATAACCGCTCCGCTGTCCCCCACTGCCCCGGACACTACAGGATCTCAGTCTACTGGGAGCGGGGGAGAGCTGAAGCTCGGGGGCTCAGATTTGGGGATGTCCCCCATCCTCCCACTCACCGGCTCTGGCAGTAGGAGGCCACCAGGTGCAGCAGGTCTGGGAAGCTCCAGGATGAGCCCTCTAGAGAGATGCCTGCAAAGAGAAGGCCCCTCAGACCCTGCAGCGCTAGGAGGCGCTCTCCCCTGGCAGTCAGTACTTGCCTACTGGCCAAGTGCAGCGCTAGGGGATACCGTACTGCAGGAGCTGGGGAGCTCAGTAGGGCCCCAGATGCAGGGCTGTGTGTAGGCGTGGTGCTCCCTGGGGGGCACAGGGCAGCGCAGACGCATCCCTACCTGCTGCTTTCTCCTGCAGGCAGTAGCTAGCGACGAAGGCCGGGGCCAAGTCATCTAGGAGGCGCAAGCAGAGCACCCGGCGTCGGTGTGTGTTCGATCGGCGCACCAGGAATGTCTGGGGCAGGAATGGGGCACCCATCAGCAGGGGCTACCAGGGGCTGGGGATTTGGAACATTTCCCGATATCCACCCCCTTCCCTGCTCAGCCCCATGGACCCGTCCAGTGTGGGATTCCCCCCACACACACCCATAAATCCATCCAGTGTGGGACCCCCCCCCCCCATCAGACCTGTGGACCCATCCAGTGTGGGATTTCTCCCCCCCCCCATCAGCCTCATGGACCCTATCTGGCCTGGGTTTTGTCCCCCATCCCCATCCAGCCCTGTATCATTCCCCTTCCCAGATGAGCCGTAGGGGCCATCCTGCATGATCCCCCCCCTCAGACCAATGGACCCATCTCCCCCAGTGTCCAGCCCGGCAGAGGCACCCCTGAGCCCTCACCCCGGGGGGCTCACGCTGCAGGATGTGCAGGGCGGTGGCAGAGTTGAGGCTCAGCTGCAGCCAGACAGACTGGGTGAGGAGCAGGCGATCCAGGAGGCTGACGTTGTTCGGAGACCCCCGTGCTGGTCTGGGCTGGGGGAAGACGTGTGGGTCTGGGACATCATATACAGGGCCACGCCCCAGACTGAGGAGGGACAAACAGAGCTGTGAGGAGGGTGGGGAGCCTCTAGCACTAAGGGCCAGAGCATGGAACCCAGGAGTCCGGGATCCCAGCCCCACCTGTTTTAACCCACTAGCCCCTCGCTGGGATAGAATTCAGGAGTCCTGGCTCCCCCCCACCTCCCTGTCCCCAGGCCCCTCTGCCATACCCGTCTGGCTGGTCCGGGGGCTCCATCTCGGCTGGGTGACCAGGCTGCGGAGACAGGCTCCCTCTGCCAGAAACAGGAGCTGCTGTTAACCCTTAGCGCCCCCCTTCCCCTGGTACCAACTCCTCTGGGGCCCCCAGGGGCGGCTGAGTGTGGGGCAGCCCAGCCCAGCCTGACGCCAGCCCTGAAACGCTACCGGGAAGCTGCAGGAGGAGCAGGAAGGGGCACGACTCATACCCACGTGGCCCTTGCTGGGAATATGCTTCTCCCCAGGGCATGGAGCGCTGGCGGGGCGCTGAGATGCAGCCGCCTCTGGGGTGGTGCGCGGGGGCTGCTTGTACCGGGAGCTCAGTAGGAGAGGGGGGGATTCCTACACAGGGCGGGCTGCGGCAGCGGCTACACAGTGCCCCGGCTCCGCGGGACGGGGGAGCTGTTCGTGCCTGGGCCAGGAATGCGCACGTCGGCTCTGACTCACCGTCACACCCAGCCCTGGCACAGGGCTGGGCCGGGCTGAGCCAGAGCCAGCCCCAGCCCGAGGCAGGGACAGACGGGCTCCCCCCCCGCAGCGCAGTCACGTTTCCAAGGCAAAGCTGTCTAGGCTGGCACAGCCCATGCGGGGGCGCAGATCTAATCAGCAACCCAGCCCCGGGGCAGGGGGAACAGAGGGGGACCAGGAACAGACACCAGCCTCCCAGCTTGCCCATTTTGTACATGGGGTAAACTGAGGCACGGAGAAGGGTTGTGCTCAAGCGATCTGCGGATAGAGCCCAGGAGTAGTAGTTCTCAGCCCCTCTGTTCTAACCCACTAGTGACTAGACCCTAATCCCTGAGCTAAAAATAGAACCCAGGCGTCCTAGCCCCCTGCTCTTACTCACTAGACCCCACTCTTTTCCCAGATGCGGAGCTAGAACCCAGGAGTCCCGGCTCCCAGCCCCCCTCCCACTAGACACCCCTCCTCTCCCAGGTCTGGGATAGAACCCAGGAGTCCTAGCTCCCAGCACCCTGCTCTAGAGACACTACTCCTCTTCCAGATGGAAGAGAAAGGTCAATCTGAGGGCTGCAGGCCAGGTGTGTACTTATAATCACAGGGAAATGGAGCGTGGGGGGGGCAGGGCAGTAGATGGAGGAGCGGAGGGGGGGGGGAGATTAGCAAAAAATGGAAAATCCATCAGGACCAAGCCAGATCCCAGCTCTCCTGCTCTCAGCTCCCTCCCAGATCCCACCCCCCATCTCAGTCCCCCCAGGTCCTGAGCTATAAATAACTGCTGGGCTGCTCCCTCCCTGCCGGAGTGAAGTTTTGATGTGACTGGAGCTGACATCGTGGCTCATCCTGGGGGAGTCCCCAGTTCTCCCCTGCCACTCCCCCACTGCCCCATCCCAATGCCCCCCCACAAGCCCTTACCTGGCAGTGCCCTCTTCCCGCTACCCCTTCGCTGCCTGCAGTGTCGTTATTAATTCATTATTCCCTTCGCTCCCACGTCGGACTCAGATGTGATGGGCTCTGAGCATGTCTGGGCACCAGCCAAACCTGGCAGCTGCCTGGCTGCCCCCAGACACCAGGGGTCCTGGGCACCACCCCCGATGGACTTGCTTTATCTTGGGTTTTGTATCTGTCCCCAACCCCCACCTAAGAGCCCTGCCCAGATGCCCTATCCCTTCACCCTGACATCAGGGAGGCCACAGTGGCTCCCACTATGGGGAGGGAAACTGAGGCACAAACAGGGGCGTGGACTCTGCCACTGTCAGACAGCCAACTGGGAAGAGAACCTAGGGGTCCTGGCTTCCAGCCAGCACCCCCCTCCCCAACCCAGTGGACCCCACAGTCCTTCCAAGACTGAGGATAGAACCCAGGAGTCCTGGATCCCAGACCCCAATCAGCTGGGCATGCAGAGAAGGGAGATGAGCCATGGGGAGGGGAGTGGGGTGTTGGAATCCAGGAGATCAGTTCTCTGCACAACTCATGGGGTGTCAGGCTAAAGCCCCAATGTGGGGAGGGACTAGTAGAGACCCCCTGTGGGCAGTTGGCAGGAGGGTTTGAAAGTCCAGCATGGGGCAGAACAAAGATCGGGGTGGGATTCCCAGGTTTGTGACAGACCCCCCCCCCCTCCCCGTGACCCAGTTCCACTCACCCTAAGGCCCTTGTAGTCTCTCCAGAGCCTGTGAAGTTGGGGTGCAGCTCTGGCTGGGCTCATGCAGAAGGGACGGGAGGGATCCCCCATTTTCATTTTCCCCCTTGCTCTGCTGAGGAGCGCTGGAGGGGTGCAAGCAGCTGCGCTTCTTGGTGTGCTGGGGGAGGCCTGGCTGAGAATGGGCACGGCCCAGACACGAGGCCCCCAGGTTGTCGGCCACATGAGCGGCTCCCAGCAGTATGGTCTGGCCAGGGACTGTGAGGGGCCCTGTCTTTCCCGAGGGAAAGGAAGGCTGGAAAAGGGGCAACAGTGCGGGTTGGGAGAGTTGGGGGGGTCCCAAAGGTGCTGCCACTTGGGGGAAAGAAGCCAGGGTGTGTGTCCCAGAATCAGAGCAGGTTGGAGGTAGGGGTGCCCTGATGCTGCAGTGACCCCCCCCGCAAGGGGTTGTGGCCAGCTGTTCTGGAGGGGCTCAGAGACAAGGGACGGCGCACACAGCTGGGGGGGGGGGGGCTGCTGGCTTAGAGCTGGGAACCCTCTGTGCCCCAGCAAGGGGACACCCCACTCACCCCCCATCCCCAGCCCACCCTGGGGCTGGAACAGAGCTGGCGTCCCCCAGAAGAGAAAAGCCCCATGTCCCACTTCCCAGCATACACTGAAATGAATCAAAGGGCCAAGATTTGTATGTTTCACTTGGTTTTTAATGTGAACGCTTCCAGGGGTCTGGCCGAGGCCCAGGGCTTTTCCTGCTGAAGCCCCTGGAACCAGCACCCCTATTTCCCTGGGGGGCACAACAGCCCCAGGCACCGGGGTTTACGTGCAGCCCCCCAAGATTGCTACAAACACCAGAGTCCTAGCGAGGGAAGCGAGCGGTGAAGCCTCGTGCTGGCCTGTCTGCAGGGATCTGAGGCGGGAGCACTGGCCATGGGAATACCCCGCCGGGCAGGGCCCCAGAGTCCTCTCCATCTGAGTCCTAGTGCAAGGGGAGAGCAAGTCCAGCCACTCGGTGTGCCGGGGAGGGTCCATGGGCCATTGGTTTCCAGGAGGAGGCCTGTGCCGAACCGCAGGGCTGAGCCACGAGAGGGCCCGCTCAGGCCTTGCGCACGGAGTACTTGCCCTTCTGCAGCTGCGAGACGTAGATTTTGGTCTTGGTGCCATCCTCCCGGCGCAGCCAGACCTCCCCAGTGCTGACAGCCGTGATCACTGCCCTGCAGGGGAGAGCAGGGGTCACAGTCAGTCCCCCCGCCCCGCCCTGGGACTGGATTGGAGCCAGCACTCCCTACGGGAAAGGCTCTGTATCCCATTCCCTGCCCCCTGAGCCAGCCAGGCCCCCTGAGCCAGCCAGACCCCCTGCCCTGGGGCTGGATCAGAGCCAGCACCCCCCGTAGAGAGAACGGCCCCCTATCCCATTCCCTGTCCCCCTGAGCCAGCCAGTCCCCCGCATTGGGTCTGGATCAGAGCTAGCACCTCCTCAAGGGAAAAGGCCCCGTGCCCCATTCCCTCCAGCCAACCAGTCCATGGCCACTCACTGCGCGGGTGCCTCGTCCCCGACCTCCAGGATGACGCTCTGCCCTTTGCTGTAGATCTCACCCTCATAATGCAGCCGCCCGTCCTCGCAGCGGGCTGAGAACTGGGCCCCCGGCTTCTCCACCTTCACCAGCACTGGGGGGAGGGAGGTGATCAATGCTGGGGGGGCAGGCACAGCCCCACATACTGGGGGGTGGGAGGGGCACCTGCCCTGAGGATGGGCCCTGCTGGCAGCTGCAGGGCCAGGTTAGCTCGTGTCCTGGTTGAGGCACTGGGGGAGACCAGAGGTGGCAAGGGGGATCTGTGCAGGGTGGTGGAGGGCAGCAAGATGGCAGGTGAGGAGCCATGAAGGGGCAGGAGGGGCCCGACTGGGATTCAGGTCAGAGCCAGCACCCCTAGGTGGAAAGACCCTGCACCCCACTTCCTGAACACCTGAGCGAGTCACTTCCCTGCCCTGGAGCCAGACTGGAGCTGGTGCCCCTAGAGAGGAAATGCCCCATATCTTATCCCTTCCCCAACTCTTACCATCGGATTTTCTTTTCTGGGGCGACACGGCTGCTTTAGCCTGTAAGGAGAGACAAGACGATTAAAGGGGCTTACGCAGGGATCGTGCTCCACCCCCTGCGGCTGCTCACAGAGCTATGCAGACCCCACCCATGCTGGTCCCCCAGGAAGGATGGCAGCATTAGCCTGTGAGACAGATGGGGAAACTGAGGCACAGGGTAAGGGACTCACTCAGCATCAGTGAACAGAACCAGGGAGTCCTGACTCCCAGTCCCCACTCTCCACCCAGAGCTGGGGATAGAACCCAGGAGTCTTGGTTCCCAGCCCCACCCTCCCCATCACTCTAACCCACTAGACCCCCCCACTATGCTCCCAGAGCCAGGGACAGACCCCAGGAGTCCTGGCTCCCAGCTCCTGGCCCAGCTAATGGTGACTTTTTAAAGGGTATATTAAGAATACATATGAAAATAATCCCATTTCCACATGTTTGATCCCAAACGGCAGAGCTAGGAAGGGGGACTATTATTCTGCAGAACAACTAAGGGTGTTATGAGGGGTGGTTATTAAGGGACCTAGGCAGCCTGTGGGGCAGCCAGGGGACATGTGTGTGTGGGAAGGGCTTAAGGGACCCAAGCATTGTGTGAGGTGGCCAGGGGTGTGTGAGGGAGTGGGGGTTATTAAGGGACTCAGAGGTCCTGCAGTGTCGCTGAGGGATGTGCGGGGCGGGGGGATGGGGTTTCAGGGACTCAGGCATTGTGGGGGGTGGCCAGTGGTGTGCGAGGGAAAGGGGGTTATTAAGGGACCCAGGTGTCCAGTGGGTCAGCCTCACCTTTTTGATGGCCGTCCAGTCTTCCAGGATGTCGATGTCCCGCAGCATGTAGACGATGTAGGGGCGTGAGGGGCATGTTAAGGGCATGTAGCCATACGCAGCCATGGTGATCATTTAGCCCCATTCCCTCCCACACCAACTTGGGGAGGGGGCAGCATCAGAATGGGGGGGGACAGTAGCAGCCAGCCAGGCAGGAGCCAACAGGATTCCCTGCCACAGGGCACCGCAGAGAGGGGAGCCCCTGGGTCAGACATCCCAGCCCCTCTTTTCCCCCCATCACCACCACTGGGACTGGAAGGGTCAGGGGCCAGGACTGATGGGACAGGTCTGTTCTGGGGGAGAAGATACCAGCATGGCCAGCGGGGGGATACCAGCAGAGTGTGTGGGGGGCGGAGGGGGGACACCAGCATGGTCCCTGCCCCATGCCCAGCAGAGGGAGGGAATACCAATGTAAGGATATCAGACACAAGCGGCGCTTTCTTCCTCTTGGCGGGCCGGAAGGGATCCCACTTCTTGAGGCTGTTCTTGGGGCGCAGCTTGTCGTCCCACCACTCTAACCCAGGAGGAAAGGACAAGGGTCAGAGGACAGTCCCTCCCACCGGGCTGGGGGAGGGGCCTGCTTGGCAGCAGCCCACTCTCCCCCTCCCTGCTGCCCCACAGGGATGCCTCTGGGGGGCAAAGGGGACTCAATCCTCTCTCTCCACTGGGGCTGCCAGTGCAGGGGAAGTTAGTGCCCTCTGGGGACAGGGATGAGCGGAGTGGTTTGTGCCAGGAGTGGGGGGGGGGGGGCAGTGAGCCCAGTCCCTGGTGGGGCAGGATGAGACCCAGCAAACTCACCTCACACATGGAGCAAAGGAACAGCTAGAAAGTGGGAACAACACTAGGATACTGGGCAGGATGGACCCGTTGGTCTGATCCATGGGGTGCAGCGACCCTGGACACAGCTGCCTTTGTAATGGGGATGCAGGGGTGTGTGACACTGGGGAATGGTGGGAGGGACCCTGTGGGGGGCAGCAGCAGTGTGGCAGGGGGCATCAAACTGGGGATGATTGTGGGGGCACACTGAAGTGAGAGCAGGTTAGAGGCACTCTGGATGGCCAGGAGGCAGAGACACGTGGAGAACGGCAGTGGGGGAGGGGAGCTGGGGGAGGCCCTGGGGCTCACTGACCTGAGGTGATGTCGATGCTCTGCCGATCATCCTCCAGGCGCTGGATTCGCTCCAGCAGCTCGCTCTGCATGTTGTCGTAGAGCAGGAGCTTCTCACTCTGTGTGGACAGGACGGGGTTGGGGGCACAGCCAGGATGGACCCACCCCCTTGGCACAGAGAACACTAGGGAGGCCCTGGAGGCGCAGCCAGACCCTATCCCACCCCCAGGCTGTGGGCTCCCAGCCTCCCACCCGGCTCGTTTGGTCCCATTCCTGGCCCTCCCACAGTGCTCCCTGGGAATGCTGGGGGTGCAGAAGTCAGCCACAGGGCTCAGACAGGATGCGGCATCTGGAGCTGGAAAGTGGATGGAGGGTCTGCGGGAGCAGGGCAGTCCATGGGGCACCTCAGGGCAAGATCGGGGGGCTTACGCAGGGGGCCCCGTGGGGCATGGAGGGGTAGATGGGGGCCTGCAGGGGACCTCAGCAATGGGTAGGAGCAGAAGGAGGTCATGGGGGCCCTCACCTCCAGGTGCTGGCGTGCTCCCTGCAGTTCACACTCGTGCTTGTTCCTCACCACCTCCAGGCACAGCCCCTTGTAGATGCCTGCAAGAGGGGGGACCAGTGACCCCTGTCCATCCACCAGCCCTCTGCCTCCATGCCCAGCCACAGCCCTGCGAGATGCCCACCCTAGCTAACCCCAAGCCTCCCAGGAGGCTCCCAGTCCAAGTCCCTGCCCTCCTACCACCACCAGTCCGGGCCCTGCCAGCCTCACTCCCATGATCCTGCGAAATTCCTGTCCTCTGGGCCCTGCCATCAACTCCCCTCTCTGGGCCCCACCCCTTCCTCCCACAGGTGGGCCTTGCCTCCACCTGCCTGAATCACTCTACCCCTGAGTCCCCTCCCAGGGCTGCCTGCCAGCACCCTCCTCTGAATTCCTACCCCACCCCACAGGCCTGAGTCCTCCCCATGCCTCTCCTGAATCCCCTCCCCCCGCTTCCTCTCCCACAGGCTCCCCCACCCGCCATCCATCATCCCTTCTCCTGAACCCTTCCTTCCCCACACTGGATCTGGGCCCTGTCATTTCCCCTCCAAGCCCAACTGCCCCCAGCTCCTGAGCCTTCAACCCTTGCTGCTCCCTTAGAGCTGGTCACTGCCCTCTGAGGCCTGCCTGGACCATGACAGCCCAGGGGACATAGCCACTCTCCCCCCACACCCTGGTACTGAGCCCTGGCACCCCATCTCCTCAGCGGTGGGACCAATCCCCTGTGGGGCAGCAGGGGATACAGCTAACGCATGGGCAGGGCCAGGAGCTCACCAGCCACCTCGATGCGGATCTTCATGTTGTTCTGCAGGACACCCAGGGGGTCGAGGTACTCGGCCGCCCGCCCTGACGCCACGTCCTCCAGCTTGGCCTTCACCTGGTTCAGCCGCTCCTTGAATAGCCTGCAGGGTGCACCAGCAGGGACTGAGCACAGCCCTGTCCACCCCACCCAGCCTGCACCCAGCCCCGCCCCACATTCCACCCAGCCCTGCCCAGCATGGTCCCGCTGTGCCCACCCCCCCCACCCAGCACAGCACAGGCCTGTCCAGCCCCATCCAGCCCACTGTGTCAGCCAGAACTGAGACAACAATCTCTGGGGTGGGGTGCAGGGACAGTTTGTCCCAGGATCCCTCGCCTGGCACTGAGATACAGGCACCTCAGGGATGGGGAAGCCAACAAGAGACTCACTTTTCCTTGAGCTCAGAGAACTGCTTCTCCAGGTCACACATCTCATCCAGGCACTCGCTGCGGCGCCGCTCACAATCCTCCTCGTCCATCTCTGTAGGGCACAGCACATGTACCTTCCAGCCCATGCTCACCCATGGGCATAGTGCCACACACAGACCACCCGGGGAACTGAAGCACACAGAGTCAGGACACTCACCCAGGGGCACACATACAGCTGGGGATAATAGAACCCAGGAGTCCTGGTTCATCGGCCCATCCCCCTATAGCCCACTAGACCCCATTCTCCTTCCAGAACTGGGAACAGAACCCAGGAGTCTGGGGAGAGGACACCAACTTGGCTGGGCCATGGCTCTTACCCAGGAAGCACGGCCACCCCCCCAGTACCGCTCTGTGATGAAGGGCCAAGCCCCACCCCAAATCCCCTTCCACACCCCAGTACCTGAGCTTTCTTCCTCTGATTCAGAAGGGCTGGCACTATGCTCCTCCTCGCTCTCCTCCTCTTCGCCATTCAGCTCAGGTGCCGAGTCCCCGTCCCCCTCCATCTCCTCCGCCTCCTTGGGTGCCGGGTGCACCGGCATGGGCACTCTGGATGATCAATGGCAGGAATTATTGCCAGGTGACCTGGGAGGGTCCTACTTCACTGCACCCCCCACTGCCCTCCTCCATCATATGCAGAGCAAGGGGCCCTGGCCAGGGACAGCTGCCCCCCAACCCATGGGACCCCCTGTGTGCCCAGAGCATGGGTCTGGAGGGGGCAGCTCCAACCTCCAAGCCCTGCCAATGTTCAAGCCCTGCCAAGACCCCAGCCCCAGGGCTACTTCAACTAGTGGACCCCAGTCTCCATAGCCCATTGAGCCCCCAAGGCTTCCTATTGGCCAAGGAAGTAACTGCCTTCTCCACTGGGAACAACACTGAGACCTGACAACTTGTTCCACATGTGGGCCCTGAATACATATCACACGGGGCTGGATCAGAGCCAACGCCTCCTACAGGAGACAGGCCCTGTGTCTTATTCTCCCTCTCTCCCACATCCTCCTGCCACGGGGCCAGACCAGAGCCAACGACTCCCTGTTCTCACTGCATTGTGATGTGCAGCCACCTTGGGGGAAGCCCCACAAAGCCACCCAGTCGCTCTGTCAGGGAGCGAGGTGCTATCAGCTGGTAGCTGCTATTGCAATGGTGTTGTGACATGTGATGTGACTGCAGAGATGGGTGCTAGCCTCAGCGGAGTCAGCATGGCGACCCCGGCGTTCTGCTGCCATGAGCCTGTAGCTCCCTCCTCGCCAACGCAGCGGGTCCCAATCCAGGCCCATGGGGCACCGGAGCTAGCAGGGAGCAGGACTCTAAGGCTGGGAATACAGGCAGAGACAGTAACAGAACCCAGGAGTCCTGGCTCCCAGCCCCCTGCTCGCTCTGTAACCATAGTCTGACCCAGCTCCCTGCTGGCTTTATTGGTGCATGTGCAATGCTCTTCCCCCCACCCCTTGATGGGAATGAAATATCTCATCTTCTGCTCACTCGAGAGCACTGAGGAACATACCAATACTATAACTTCCCCCTCCAGTTGACATTGTCTGCTCTATTTCCTTGTTGGGGAAGGTACCACTGACCGCCCCCCCCCCACAGCAGGAGGGCACAATTCACACACACACACACACCCCGAGATGTCTTGGTCTCTCCCAGTTCCTTTGAGTTTGCTTTGGAAGGTGCCATTCAGGTTCCCATGATGGGGGACAGTAGGATATACGGCACCCTTTCCCAGGCTACAATGGTCTGCACCCCCAGTGCGTTTCAAACGGGGAATGGATCATTGAGCACCCACAATACGAGGGCTGCAACCCTCCCCTTTGAGTTGCAATGGTCTGGGCCGGCCGCCACTGTAAGTTCTCCCCCTGGGGTTGCAATGAGCCGGCCTGCCCTCCCTTGAACTCAATGGGGATGGAACCAACAAGCTCCAGAAGCAGGGGAGACAGCGAATTCCCCCCCTTGGGCTGCTCTGCTCTAGCTCAGCTTCCATTGATCTCAGCTGGGAATGCACCACCCAGCACCCCATGGAGGGAGGCTGCGACGAATCCATCTCCCGCTGCTCTGAGCCCCACGTACCTCGGGGAGCCCAGGCCGGCGGCCTCCCTCCCGTAAGCGCTTCGCTTCTCCGTACCCGGAAGCTCCACACCTACTGGCTCCGCCCCATCCTCTGCCAGCCAATCAGGGAGACCAGTTAACCAGAGCGCCGTTGCCTCTATAGTTCCCAGCTGCCCACTGCGCTGAGCCTTATGGGATAGTGGAGGATGGGGCATGTTCCCATGGCAACAGGAGGCCCACAGCCTAGCGTGAGGTGAGCGACATTCACCCAAAGTTGGGCTAAGGGGAATCCCCTGAACTGGTGTTGCTATGGCACCTGCTTGTGACACATCACCATGGCACCCAGTCAGGTTGTTGCCATGGTACCATGGGACCTGCTGACACCTGGACAATGTCATCACAACCTGGTGCAGCGCCATTGCTGCATTGCCAGAGCACCAGTCATGGCGTTGCCATAACACTTGGCACCCAGTCCCAGCGCAGCCTTAGCACAGTACCTCTGGCCCCTTGCCATGGTGCCCAACTGCAATGTTGTCATGACACCCATGGGACTGCCCCCATCACCCAAGTACCTGGAGAGAAGCCAGAGCTGTGTGGCTCTCAGCTCCCCTCACCCCATCCTGAGCACTGGCAGGAGGGTCCCTGCTTTGGCACACTGAGAAGTCAGCACCACCCACCAGTGCTATATCTAGTAAGCCAAGCTCTGTGCGGGATAGATAAGTTCCAGCCACTGCCCCCAGCACCACAGAAAGGACTCACGGCAGGACACAGCCATGAGGAGACGCCCCTGGCCTCCACAGTACTTTATTGTTCTAACCCAAGGTTCGCACTCAGGGGGACTGAATACCAGGCCATTTCCTACAGTGGGGTAAGAGCACTCTGCCAGTCCCATCCAAGCAGCATTGAGCATCTTCATAAATTAAGCCTCATGCCCCCTGCCCTCAGGAGGTAGGTCACTGCGTTAATTCCCATTTTCCAAAGGGGAAAAATGAGGTGCAGAAAGGGGAGGGGACTTGGTGGAGGGCAAATAGAATCAGTGACAAAACTGGGAACAGAACCCAGGAGTCCCGAATTTCAGCCCCTCATTCTTTAACCCTTAGACTCTCCTCTCCTCTCTGAGTTAGGGAAAGATCCCACAAGTCCTGACTCCCCACCCCCTTCTCTAATCCCTATACTAGCTTCCACCCCATAACCACCTACAAAAAGGGAGAGGGGGCTGCTGAGTCCAGAACAGCCTCTTTCTCCCTGCTCAAGGAGGGAAAGAATCATAACAAGGGAGCTGCGGAGGGAGGAAACAGCTGTCCTCTGCCCAGACAGGCAATAGGCCGGGGGGAGGTCCTCTGTTCTGACAGCCTGCTGTTCAATAGGAAACTGGGGGAGGAGAATGCTGAAGTATTTTGAGGGATGGGGATACAGGACTCCATGGCCCCAGCAACAGGTTGGGGCAGGTGAAGGATCCAGCGTGATGTGGCTAGAAAGATTCCCCCCAACTATAAACCTCTGTCCGATGTGGAGATTAATGACTCAATGGAAAGGAGGGGGCATTCCAAGCCCAGATTGGGCAGGGCCCCCCAAAAACACTGACACCAAAGCTACAGATGAAGGGTCATGGGGAAGGCAGGTCTGAGGAGCTGTGCCGGAGACGGCAGGACCATCAGCACCGGCGTGGTGAGCCAGGATACTTCAGCTTCAGCTCCTGCTTGAACTGGCGGAAGAGCATCTTGTTGCGCTGATTCTCGGCATCCTTCTGTGCATGGAACTCACTCGGCACCTTGAAGCCCTTGTGCACCAGGAAAGCATTGTTCAGCACTGAGAAACTGTATCCGGCCACATGGAGCTCACATGCCTGCGAAAGGGGACAGGAGAGCTGTGAAGGAGACCAGGGTAACCCCCACCAGACTCCAAAGTGTCCCACACTCTGTTACATTGAGGGCTGAAAAGCAGCCACCTCTAGAGTGGAGTGTGGGGGCTGTTTATACAGGAATCCCTCATCCAGTGCTAAGATGCAACCACTTCTGCGGTGCAGGGGCTATGCAGCCGCCTCCGGGGTGGGGCATTAGAGCTGTTTTATACAGGGATCCCTCACCCGGTGCTCAGATGCAGTGTGGGATGTGGGGGCTATTTCACAGCTTCACAGAACACTACAGTTCAGGATAGGAAGTGGAAATTCTCCACTGGATGGAAGCTATAGGAAAAGGGACACTAGTAAGCACAAGGGGCCAAGGCCCATTTTACATCTCATTGGACAGATGCCACTTCAGGGTGTACAACACCCCCTGGTGCAGCCCTGGGTATTGGAAACAGCACTGACTGCAAGGTGAGAGCACCTCTTACTGAACCCCCCACCCTGCTCTCTGCAGCACAACGTCCCCTACATTGTGCTGTCTCTCCCCACTAGCCACCAAGTACTCTTGAGCTAGGCTTGGATCAGGGCCAGAGCCCCCTTGCAGGGAAGGAAATATGCATTCCTCACACCCTGCCCATGTGTCTCATGGGGCCATGTTCGGGTGCCCTCTATGAGGCTCAGTGAGCATGGCCTGAGGTGCCCAGTGATCAGGAGAGCACCCAGCTGAGACTTCCCAGACTTGTTTCACCCCCGGGTCAGAGACACCCTGCTCCATCTCTTGGGGTGGCTGGGCGTATATCTGGGGCTGGCTCCCATGGCACAAATGCCTCCCCATGCCAGTGAGGCAGGTACCTGGCTGATGCGGTTGAACCCATACTGCTTGAATCTTTCATCATAGGGTGGCACAGAGTTGGCACTGATGTAGAAGGGCTCCCAGGGGTCCCTCCACTCCACGGTGTAGGCAATATTCAGGGAACTGTCTGGAGGCAGGTTCAGCCAGCGTGAGTAGTTGGTGGGGGCCTGGCAGCGTGGGCAGAGCTCCTCGTAGAACGGCCGGATCTCCCCCACCTGATACAGCTGCAGCAACTCGGCCTTGGCACCTGGGAGGCGCCGGGTGTGCCGGATCTCAAAGGCGGGCACCACGAAGACGCCTGGTGGCCCCTCAGCACCCAAGGTTGCAGTTAGTGCCAGGAAGGCCTCACGCAGCCCCTCGCTGGGCAGCATGTCCACGTCCAGCACGAGCGTGTAGTGCCCAGTGGCTGCCCCCCGTGCCACATTGCGCAGCAGGTTGTTGGGGTATGAAGCGTTGGCGCCCAGGGCATAGTTACGCCGGCCCGCCCCAGCCCGTGCCAGCTTGGCGAAGACATCCCCACAGGCCTTGAGCCGGGCAAACTCCGCCCGGTCCTCTAGCTCGGGGAAGGCGGCCAGGTCCCCCGAGTGGCACACCAGGTGGGCACTCACCAGCTGCCGCACTGGCCCGCACAGCGCCCCCAAGGCGTAGAGCATCAGCGTGGCCAGCCGCACCTCGGCGGGGCCCGGCGCAAAAAGCGCCACGGAGACCGGGCCCTGCCAGCGCCCCACCAGCTCCTGCAGCTGGTGCAGGTTGCTCAGGCTGGTGTGGGTGGCGAGCACCAGGTCGGGCGCCCGCCCCGCCCGCTCCGGGGGCCCCAGCATGTCCGTGTAGATCCGGTACTGCCCGCTGGCATCCAGCCGCCCGCCGCTGGCCAGGGCGCGCTTCAGCTGCTCCTTCTGCTGCTCGCTGGGCCGGCCGGGCACCTCGCCCCGGCGCCCCCCGAACAGCTCCGAGTAGCGGGAGCGCTGCTGGCGGCCGTGGAGCCCCGAGAGCAGGGACAGGTAGAGCAGCTGCAGCAGGGCCACCAGCGCCAGGGCCCACAGCAGCGCCTTGAAGAAGGAGCATCTGGCGGGGCCCTGCATGCCGGCCGCGGCCGGGGCTCCCCGCTCAGGCCCGGCGCGCTGCGCCCATGCTCGCCAGGGGGGACCGGCGCAGGCAGCGGGCGGCTGCAGCTCCCAGCCCTTCCATGCAGCCGGCCGGGGGCCGGGAATGGAGGCGCCCGTCGCTGCGGCAGCGCGCCACCTGCCCTAGGGAGGAGCCACTGCAGGCCGACTCGCCACCGCGCCCCGCCCGCCAGGGCCAGGGGGGCGCAGGGGGGTGTCGGGAGGTGGTTTTCTGACCATTGCCCGGGACGGGCTCACGCGCCCATGGCTGCATCCGGGGTCCCGCTCGGATGGGGCGAGGGGGGGACAGGAAGGGGGAGCTCTCTGGGCAAGGGGGTGTGTGCAAAAGGCAGCGCAGGGGGAATCAACCCTCCCTACACACAGACCCTCCCCGTCCTGTGCACTCTTACCCTCGCGCACACACACTCAGGGGTATGGCTGGGATGGCAGAATAAGCCCAACGTGAGAGACGAGGTGGCCGAGTGGTTAAGGCGATGGACTGCTAATCCATTGTGCTCTGCACGCGTGGGTTCGAATCCCACCCTCGTCGGTCCCTTTTTGGGAAGAAGAGGAGGGTTAGCAGTGCATTATTTTCTGGACTGGTTCTGGCAGAAAGGGATTGGGGGTGTTCGCAGCCTTAAGGGTATGAGAGCAGCGTCTGCTGTTCAACTTGTCTCATTCTCCTCCTTTCATGCAATAAAGTCTCCTCTCAGCCCCTGGGGTTAACGCTGGCAGGGAGAGGTGTGTGCAGTAAAATCCCCCCTCAGTATCAGGGGGCCCAACGGGTGGGTGAAATGACACATTGGAACCCCGATAACCTACAGTAGATTGAATGGGGGGGTGTCTATTGGGTGGTGGGCTGGGAACTGTATTATACTCCCCAATACATTGCCCTAGGAATATGAAAGCAAGCTAGCTATTCGTGGGGGGCAACAACCCCCGCTTAGATGAAGGCAGATGGCAGGGGATCTGTCACTCACTGGAGGGGCCAATGGGAGACCCCTGGATGGGATGGGTGTGCCTCTGGATGGTGGGGGGGGTAGAAATCCCCACTCGGGACTCATTTTCCAGAGGGGGCTGCCTCACATGGATGAAAGGATCAGCCTGGGGGAAGGGAGCCCCCAAGAGCCGGAGGAGTCGGTTCTGGATAGGAAAGCTGGGATTTGGGGCTGTCGTTAATGTGGCACTGAATGACTAGTGTCCAAGCCCCTGAACCACAGCACAGCACCCACACATCAGCTGTGTGCTTCAGTCCCCTTGAAGTGGGGGCAATTTAAGCATAATTGGGCCTCAATGTGTCCTCCCCCTTGACAGATGTGGAAACTGAGGCAGATTGCTGGGGAGGAACTCACCTAAACAATCAGTGGCCGACTAGGGACTGGAACCCAGTGAGTCCTGGCTCTCACCCCCTCTGCTCTAACCACTAGCGCCCACTCTGCTCCAAGATCTGGGAACAGAAGTCAGGAATCTATTTTCCATGCCAGAGTTTGTGGTTATGTTGAGTACCGCATGCTGGGGGGCACATCCCTCCCATGGACTCCCTCTGAAGCACCTGGCATTGGCCACTGTTGGCAAACAGGATACTGGGCTAGATGGACCATTGGTCTGACCCAGTGTGGCCGTTCTTATGTGATGCTTTGCTTCAGGCAGTGCCATCATAGAACTACACCATTCCCCATCACCACCACCACCACCAGTCCCCTCTCAATTCATCACAGATCCTGGAGAGGGGCCAGACCAGCAGCCCCAGCGTGGGATATCCCCTCTTCCCTGCAGGAACCCCATCTGAGGGAAGAAGGTGGGGGCTTGGGGTCTGTTGAGGGGTATGGGGCTGGTGTGGGGATGGCATGAACCCCAGTGCTGCAAGGAACAGGGCTGAGACCCAACAGACTCACTCTCCCAACAGGGTGGGCTGGATGAAACGCTCAGATTGTCTGGGAAGCTGATGCAGGGGGTTGAGTCCAGCAAACAACAGAAGATTGGCAAAGAATTAGGCTGAACAGAATAGGGGCCCAGGGCAGTATCAGCTAAGAGGAGTCCAAGGGTACAGCTACAGAATACCTGCCCGCTTAGCCTTGGTTTCCCAGCCACCCCACAATTGCTCTCAGCAGCAAATGGGGAGTTAACACAAAGAGGCCAAGACGAATCCTTGTAAAAAAACCTCACAGCACTTTTATTGAAAAAATAATAATCAAACTTATTAAAAAGAGCCAAAAGCAGGCAATGAAATACAATAAAACAGCCACTCCAGCCCCATGCACACAATAAAGCCAAAGGGGAAAAATGCCACCATGTCCTTTTCTCTCTCCCATGAGAATTTCTATAGCACCTGCCACCATGGTATCTGGGCGCTCCACAACATGAACTGAACATGTCCTCGTACCCTGGGGAGGCCAGGGCAGTGCTAATGTCTCCATTGTAAGATGGGGAAATTGAGGCACAGAGAGGCTAAGGGACGTGCTCAAGGTCACACAGGGAATCCGGGGCACAGCAGGGAACCAAACCCAGGTCTGACCACGAGCCGCCCTTGAGCTCTTCCAGTAGCACAAAGCCGCCTGCTAGCGGCTGGGCCTTAGCTACTGATGCCTGCTAGAGGAATTGCCGCACCTACTCTAACTACTATTATATATCTAGCACCTAAGGCGGGGGGGTTCTCAAACATGGGGGGTCGCGAGCTCTCAGCCTCCACCCCCAAACCTCCAGCATTTATAATGGTGTTAAATACATAAACAAGTGTTTTTAATTTCTAAGGGGGGGTCATACTCAGACGCTTGCTGTGTGAAAGGGGTCACCAGTACGGAAGTTTAAGAACCATTGACCTAAAACATAACTAGGCACTTCAGAGCACAGATAAGACCTTGCCCCAAAGAGTTTACAATCAACTGGCCAGCATGTGCTTCCCAGAGCTGGGGACAGAACCCAGGTGACCTTGCTCCCATCTCCTGTCCTACCCATTAGGCAATATTCCTTCTAAAGGGCAGTAGCCTCCATCCAGGAGCTAGGACCCTTCTGGGGGTCAGGAGAGAGGGGATATTTAACCCTTTAGAGCCCAGCCAGCAGTCTGGCTTGGATGTGCGTTTCTGCAGCAGAAGCAAAGCCCCAGCAACCCTTGGGGTCCTCCCCTTCCTCGACCCCAGGGCGAAGGGGCAGGAGTTGGGGCCTGGGCTCTACGTGAATCTCCAGGCGAAGTGGTATGCTGTGGTGTCCCTTTGTGTAGCCCATGACACCGCCTGGGGCTCAGCCCCCCACCTGGGCTAAGGAGCCAGCCAAAATCAGCCCAGGAGCCCCACAAATAAATACATTAAAACCCCAGATACTTCTTTACATTAACCCTTTCCTCCCCCGCCACACCATTCTATAGACATTCCCTTTGCTGGAATTCCTATGGAACGGTGGTGAGGAACAGAATAGGGCTGGGGGGCAACCCCTAAGGGGGTATCTGCCTTGCAACAGGAGACTTGGGGGTGGGGCAGGACATTAATCTTTACACTCACCAGGCTGAGATGATGCCCATGGAAAGAAAGGGGGAAGTCAGGAGGTACCAGCCCCCCTCCTATGCAAAGCCCCCCCATCTCTCCTATTCCAAGCCCCCCAGTTTGATGGGGTGCACTCAGACGAGCTGCTGGAAGATGAAGGGATGGATCTGAGGGGGGATCACAGCAGGGCCTTGAGGAGGAAGGAGAGCCCAGCCCCACACGACAGCCCTAGTGCCAGGAAGAAGGTCATGATGGCTCCAGCCAGCTCGCTCTCTTGCGGCAGCACCTGCCTATGGGGCGAGAGAGGAGGGTGGCGGGGAGGACACAGCTGAGAACCACATACCACTCCCCAACATGCAGAGAAACCCAGCACTGAGATGCAGTCACTTCTCGGATGGGCTGTGAGTAGTGTGACCAGATGAGATGAAGAAAATATCGGGGCAAAAATTGCGTCCCAACCAGAGATTGGTCGGGACGAGGGACAAACAGCTCAAAATCAGGACGGTCCCGATTTTATCGGGACGTCTGGTCACCCTAGCTGTGAGAGCTGTTTACATCAGGATCCTTCTCCTGGTGCTGAGATGCCACTCTGAGCACACCGGGAGAGCGCCCCCTACAGACCTCCCCCTGTAGTGCAGTACAGCGCTCCCTAGCAGCACACTGGGGCATTGGGGTCAGCATGGCTGTGCTGGTAGAGCACCCTCTAGAGACCCCCCACCCTGCTCCCAGCAGTGCAGCACAGCACCCCCTAGCAGCACACTGGGGCATTGGAGTCAGCATGGCTGTGCTGGTAGAGCACCCTCTAGAGACCCCCCACCCTGCTCACAGCAGTGCAGCACAGCGCCTCCTAGCAGCACACTGGGGCATTGGGGTCAGCACTGACTGTGAGGGGGAAGTGCCCTCTAGAGACCCTCCCACCCGGTTTCCTGCAGTGCAGCACTGCGCCCTCTAGCAGCACACTGGGGCATTGCGCTCAGCACTGACTGCATTGGGAGAGCGCCCCCTACTGAGCCCGACCCTCCCCAGCACTCACTTGGGGGCGAGGCACATGGTGAGCGAGACGAAGTAGCCATTGGAGAGCGAGAAAGGCAGCATGAAGAGGATGAACCAGGCATCATGGTGGAAGAGCACGGGCAGGCGGGTGCGGGGCTCGGCCTGGCATAGCATCAGCAGGGGCACAAACAGGAAGCGCAGGCCCACCAGCAAGGGGAGTAGCCATAGTCTCTTCTCTGGCTGGAGAGCAGCGGGGGAAGGGGAGGGGAGGTGTCAGAGTGGGAGGGAAACCTGACCCAGTGCAGGATTGGGCCCCCCAACTAGTCCCCCCAACGTCACCAATTCCATAAAGCCCTCCCTTTGCCCCAGGGGTTCACCGCCCATGGAGGCTGCTGATTTCCCCCCTCTCCCCATCCCTGCCAATGAATGCAGAGCTTGGCCAGCAGGGGTGGGTGTCCCCCCACTCACCCAGAGGCAGTATGAGGTGACGCTGCGGCCCAGCCAGTCCATCATGTTGAACAACAGGAAGCAGCAAACAGGGGTGAAGAACTCACCTATGGGGGAGGGGAAGAGTTGGGGAACAGGATATGAGGCTTTCACCTCTAGGGGGCGCCTGCTCCAACCCAGCCTGGGGCATCAGCAACCACAGCACCACTGAGAGCCAGGGATTCACGCCAGGAGTCCCAGCTCCCAGCCCCCCATGTTCTAACCACGAGACCCCACTCCCTATACTCACTCCATTGCTTGCTCTCCGAGGTGCTGGTGACGGTGGCAGTGATGGCAGGGAACACGGACAGGGTGATAGTGAAAACCATGACAATGCAGAGTGCCAGCAGCCAGATCTGTGTGGGGGTGGGAAGACAGTCAGAGCCAACTGGGCCCCACCCCCAACAGCTCCAGAACCCCTCACTGAGACACAGCTGTCTCCAGGGGGTAAGGCAGGGGCTGTTTACCCAGAAACACCTCACCTGGCGCTGAGATGCAGCCACCTCTGGGGTGGGGAGTGGGGGCTGTTTATAACGTACCGCAGGGACTCTTCCCCCCATCCCCTTTACCTTTCGGAGCACACTGAACACTGACGGTGTCTCTGGTCCCGGCCCCCCGTTCTGGGCACTGGTGGCTGTCCCATTGTGCAGGGCGAAGGCTCCCTTCCCGGAGCTCTCCACACTGATGTCCTCCAATGTCCTGAGTGTCCCGTTGGCCATTCCCAGCATTGGCTCCTCCCCAGGCCTCTCCGACTGGTCCCCACTCTGTTTCTCTGGGGACATAGGGAAGAGAGGCAGTGATCAGAGATCCCAGAGGTCTTCAGCCAGCCTGGGCATAGCCGGTGGTTTGGACGCAACCCTCTCCCATGCTGGGGGCAGCGAGGTGTCCCCCTGCAGCAAAGGGCCCCACAACTCCCCAGGACCTTGCGTACCGGGGCCCAGCAGCCCAGCTTTGGTCTCCAGCTCATTGCGTGGGTCATGCTGCCAACTCTGCTCCAGGTAGTGACGGAAGAAGGCCTGCAGGGGGCGACAGGACAGGAGGGGGTCTGTGGAAGGGGCATACATCTGACCCAGGGCATCACACCCATGTCCCTTCAATCCCCATGTTGCTAATACACAACCCCCCTGGCTGCTACACACTGACCCCCCCAAACAGCCCTATCACCCAACCCCCCCCAGCCCTAATCTCCCCCACATGGGTCCAGTCAACCCGCCAGCTGGGGACACTCCTGGGACACTGCTTTTATAGGCCCCCAAACCTCTGGGGCCTGCCAAAGACACCCCCCCACACACACACACACAAACACTGCTTGCATCCCCAGGTGGCTTGGACCCAGCGCCCCCCAGTGAGGAAAGTCCCTATGCCCCATTCCCCACACCGGCGGTGCAGCATCTCACCATACGGGGCAGCACCAGATAGCAGACAATGGAGATCAGGGTCCCGACACAGGGAGTGATGAAGTAGCTCAGGGCAGACGTCTGCGCATCCGCACCACCTGAAACAGCCAGCACAGCATGTGACCGGGCGCCGATCCCAATGTTCCAGTGCAGCACTAGGGGGCGCTGTGCTGCAGGGAGGGGGGACTCAGTAGGGGGCGCTCTCCCCTCACAGTCAGTGCTAGGGGTGGGGCTCGGGGGGGGAGCAGGAGAGGGGCTGCGGGTGGCGAGGCGGGTCCCCGTCATACTCACTAGCCATGGAGAGCAGCATGGCACTGGCGGCGAAGGTCCCGGCCATGCCCTGGCCACTCAGGAAGAGAGTGCTGTAGCCCTGGGGCAGGGTGCCCAGCTGCCCGAACAGGCTGCCTTGCAGGACGGCGCAGAATGCTGGGTAGAGACACAGTGGGTCAGAACTGCCCCCACTGCCCGGGGACCCACAGTGCCATGCGGGGAGGAGGGACGCTGAGCCCAGCACAGGGGCCTGGCCAGGGAAATCAGAGCAGCTGCCATGGGGGCGTCAGGCCCAGCAGCCCCCTCCCCGCCAGTCCTCTGGGAGTTAACCCTTAGCTTCCCCTCCCCCGCAAAAAATACACTATGCCCTCATTGCCCCCTCCTCCACACCATCATCAGTTGCGCCTCCCACGTGGGTGCACGGCCCCATCACAGATCCCCACCCCCACCCCGCAGTCTCCTTCCAGCTCCGATACCCCTGCACTCAGTGGATTGAGAATCACTGTATTTGGCCCTGTGGGGGCACAATGGAAGGGGAATTTTTGCAGAACCACTCCCTGCCCGCCGAAGCCAGCCAGCCCCTCGGCCTTGGGGCTGGGACCCCCCAAGAGGGGAAAGCCCGCATGTCCCATACCCCACCCCCACTCACAGTTAATGAACCACACAGAGCTTATGGTGACGGAGAAGAAGCTGTGGGGGGGCATTTCCACCCTGACCAGCACGGCCGTGAGGATGAAGAGGAGGAGGATGCCACTCATGCTGCCGAGGACCCGCACCTTGTCCGGGATGCTGCCGGGGGAGTGGGAGCAGGTCAGAGCCCCAGGGTCTCACCCATCACTCCGGGGCTGACTCAGTGTTGGGCCGCTGGTGCCTTGTCACCCCATCAGCCCCTACTGCAGGGGGGTCAGCTCAATGGGACCACAGGGGTGTGCGGGGGGCAGAGGGACCCTCTGGCTTCTCTGCTAGACCCTGCGGTAGGGGTGGGGCACTGGCGCTGTTTATAAAGGGACCCCACCCACCTTGGTGCTGAGGTTGTCAGGATTAGAAGCCCCTGGAACTGCAGGGGGCTGCGGGTCAGAGCTGGGGGGTGGGTGGGGGAGCCCCGGGCTGGGATCGCAGGGAGCTGGGGTCAGGACGGAGGCCCCAGCAGAGCTCGGGGGTGGGTGGGGAAGCCCCGGGCTGGGATCGCAGGGCTTGGGTCAGGACCGAGAGTCCCCGGCAGAGCTGGATGGGGGAGCCCCGGGCTGGGATTGCAGGGAGCTGGGGTCAGGACCGAGGTTTCTCACCATTGGTAGAGGAAGGAGTTGAGCAGAGTGAAGAGCAGCAGCGGGAGCTGTGAGAGCAGCGTCAGCCAGTTGTTGAAGTTGAACTCATCCTGGGCTGGGTCCCGCTGCGTCCCAGAGCTGTTTCCCCCCAGGCCCACGGTCAAGCTGGTCCTCACAATGAGCCGGGCCTTGAAATACTGTGGGGGAGAGACGAGGTGAGATGGGGCTGGAGCCCTGCTGCCCATACACCCCCGGGGGCATCTCCCCCACTGAGCCACCATCCCCTAGGCCCCAGCAAGACCACCACATGCAGGGCTGCACCCCTGCCCTGGGTGCTGCTGCAGAACTATGAACCCCTGGCCTCCCAGTGCTCCCCCTCCCTTAGCCCAGCACCCCACTTCCCCTCCTCCTCCTCCCCTCAACACCGTACCTGCCCCTTGCCTACCCCAACCCCCTAAGCCCTTCCCCCCAGCACTCCACTTTCCCTTGCCTGCCCCCCAGAACCCCATGGCACTCAGGGTCGGTACCGGGATGGCCGTGATGAAGAAGTTCCAGGGCAGGAGGGTGCCCAGACCCAGGATGAAGAAGATGATTCCCACAGCATGAAACCTGGGGGAGAGACACCATCATGATGTGGGCCTTCCCGCTCTAGGGGGCACTGGCTCTGACCCCACCCCAGGCCTGGGGGGAGGGAACTGGCATCTGGGGCATTTCCCTTCTGTGGGCACAGAGGGGCTCAGTCTTGGTGGCACATTCAGCCCCCAGTCAGCCAGCTGGGCTCCCTCCCTAGGGACTGGGCTGAGGCCCAGCAAATTTGCCTCAGATGGGGCCCCAATTGGGGATGGTTTCCATTTAGGACCCAGCTATATGGGATGCAGGGACTAGAATCCTCATATACCTCCCCCCTCCAAATCAGGCTACCTGCCAGGCATGGAGCCAGCCCTTCCTCCATTCTCTGGCACCCTCCTCATCTGCCCCTCACACCTGGACAGATAAATCTCTTTCCCAACTTGGAGAGCTGCAATTCTCCACCCACTCCTCCCTCAAGCTGCACCCAGAGTGGGATGGGATGGGGATTGCACACTGCCTCATGTCAGAGCTGGGGATAGAACCCAGAGTCCCCTGGCTGGCTGGCTGCAAGCCCTCTGCTCTAACCCACCAGACCCCACTGCCCTCCCAGAGCTGGGGATAGAACCCAGAGTCCTGGCTCCCAGTCCACCCACCCACCCCTCTGCTCTAACCCACCAGACCCTACTGCCCTCCCAGAGCTGGGGATAGAACCCAGAGTCCTGGCTCCCAGTCCACCCACCCACCCCTCTGCTCTAACCCACCAGACCCCTCTGCCCTCCCAGAGCTGGGGATAGAACCCAGAGTCCTGGTTCCCAGCCCTCCCCCTCACCCCTCTGCTCTAACCCACCAGACCCCACTGCCCTCCCAGAGCTGGGGATAGAACCCAGAGTCCTGGCTCCCAGCCCCGTCTGCTCGAACCATTAATCCCACTCCCCTTGCACTGCAGTCATTTCTCATTAGCTCCAGGGAGCACTGACTGCATAGCTAATGGGGGTCCCCTCCCTAGGGGCCTGCGGGGATGGGTCAGGGTGGTGGTGTTAGGCTCCCACGGGGTGGGGGAAAAGTCATGGTCCAGGGCTTGACCCCTCTTCCTGCCCCCACAGGAAGTGTGAGTTCCTTGGTTTGACCAAGGGATTACCAAGTGGGCAGGGTGCCCAGCAGAACCCCCCCCCCAAACTCCCAGCCTGTTCCTTTACTCCTAGGGTGTCCATGGGGCAGCCCCTTTCCCTCCCCAGCTCACACATGAACCTGGCACAGAACACAGGTGTCCTGACTCCCAGTCTCCCCCACCTGAACTGCACAGGACACAGCCCCTGGGGGATGGTGGTCCCAGAGCAGAGTCCCACCCCCACATAGAGGGCACCAAGGGTCTTTTGTTGACAAAGGGAGCTGCCACTCACTGGTCCTTGGGCATGTCCTGTCGAGCCATCTGGGTGCTGGGGGGGATGTCTCCGGGCCTTGTGGGGAGGGAGTGGGCAGTGGACAGCCCTGGCTGGTTCTCTGCAGCACCTAGAACAAAACACTCTTACTAACAGGGAGGGAGCAGCCCTCAAACCAGGAAGGAGCCCTGGGGGATGGAAAAACACAACCCATGAAGGGGGGATGGGCTTAAGGAGAAACCTGCTCATACAGGGGCCTTGCAGGGAGGCTCCCAGCTCCGCTGTGGAAGGCAGGTGAAGACAGAGGCCAGGTAACCCCAGGAACAGAAAACACAGCCCTTGTGTCCCCACATTCCCTCCCAAAGCCAGGATACACCCCAGGAGTATGGGCTCCCAGCCCCTGTCCCCTCCCAGAGCTGGGATAAAACCCAGGCTCCTGTCCGTAACTCACTAGACCTCACTCCGCTCCTCAAGCCGGGAATAACACCCAGGAGTTCTGGCTCCTGAGTGCCCCCTACTGAGCAACCTGCAGCACTGCATCCCCCAGCTCTGCACTGGGCCATCGAGACCAGCATAGACTGTGATGGGAGAACACCCCCTACCGAGCCCACGTGCACGCCCTGCGGTACAGCACCCTCAGCAATGCACTGGGGCCCTGCATCCAGCACTGACACCTAGGGGAGAACGCCCCCCACTGAGACCCTGCCCTGTTCTCTGCAGTACAGTGCCCCCCAGTACCAAACATTGGGCCAGCACTGACTGAGGGGAGAGTGGCCAATGCAGCATCAGGCCCGCCTGTGAGATTCTCCACTGCTCACTGGGGCGAGCATACTGTGAGTCAATGGTGAGGGAGGAGTGACTGTGAGTGCCTCCCACGGCCCAGGCTTTTTCTATACAGAGCTCCCATTACCTACCAGGAATCGGCAGGGCACTCCACTGGCAAGCAGCCACAAGCCCCTTCCCTAACCTGAGGGCCCTGCCTTTGCTTGAGGCACCTCACGCACAAAAGAAATGTCCCAGCCTTGCCCTGGGTTGTGTCTGTGGTGGTAGTGGTGGGGATGAGGCTACAAGCAGCTTTTGCAGCTGTCAGCGGGTTGGGGGTGCCCTGGGTTTCCCTCTGACCAGCTTGTGACGCTATGAGTGTAATATAATATTTCATTGGAAAGTCACAGGGCCAGAAAGAGTTAATTAACTCATTGACTGACCTGACCCATGGGTTAACTTTAGAGACTGGCTAGGAAGATAGGTAAATGAATAGAGCTTTGAAGTGCAAGTCTGCAGTGTTGGAGATAGAAGGGTAGATGTTTGCTCAGGGCTTGTGATGTAAGCAAACAAGTCTTGTCTATTGCTATAACTTTAATTCAAAGATCAAAAAGGAATATTAACATTTATAATGATACTGGAGTGAAATAGTATTTTTGTCTATATATCTCTTTGAAGGTTGTGGTAACCTGTATCTGAACTGTTTAATGGATAAATTATCCTGTGCTAATTGCCAGGATGTTTGGAAGGAGAGTTAAGCCTATTGTTTTCTCAGGCCGAAAAGGCTGCTGGAAATGTATAAGAACCCTGGGACACGATCCTACTTCCTCTCAGATCTGCTTTGGGTTTCAAGAGGGGGAAACCTTAAGCCACAAGGATTGAGATCCCCAGTCACTGACTGGAGTCACCCTGAATTTGGACATTGGACTATAACCTATAGACTATATCTAAAAGGACTTTTGTCAACTACAAGCTCACCTCTGCTATGTAGCTGAACTTCAAGAATTGAATTCAAGTCTGTATGTATATTGATCTTTTAACCAACACTCTCTCTCTCTTTCCTTTTTTAATACATTTTAGTTTAGTTCATAAGAATTGGCTATAGCGTGTATTTTGGGTAAAATCTAAGTTATAATTGAACCTGGGTATGTGGCTGATCCTTTGGGATTGGAAGAACCTTTTCTTTTATGTGATGAGATAAGATTTTCAGTAATCATCATCATATCTGACAAGTGTGTCTGGATGGAGGCCTGAGGCTGGGTACTTTAAGGGAACTGCCTTGTTTGAACTTCTAAGTAACCAGTGAGGTACTATAGAAGCTGTTTTGTGCTGGCTTGGTAAATCTAAGTATTGGAATATCCACCAGCTTCTGGGGTTTGTCTGCCCCGTTTGGTTTGCAGTTCACTCTAATTGAGTGACCTCAGCTGGCTCCCACAGGCAGCTCCGTCACACGGCTAAAACAAAATATCACTCCAGCTTGCACCACCTAAACTGAGGGCTTTAACAGGAGACTTGTCTGCACTTTGAAATTTACCAAAATCTCTTTGGGACTGCTCAGCCAATGGTCAAATTAGAGACATTGGAGAATTCCGTAGGCAGGGTTGGGTGCCTGACACTTCCCATTATAGGACGCTATTGTTAAGTGCTTAAAACTTTGCTAGACTTTAACCAGACAGGCTGAAATTTCACACATGAGGCACCAGGCCAAATTTTTTTTTTTTTAATTTCAGCCAAAACAGTTTCGCCATCTCCAATAACTAGGTTTGGGAGCAATGCACGGTTTTGCCCATGTTAATTATATATTTATTTTCTGGAGACCTTTACTTTGGCTCTAGCACCCCCATGTTTTGCAGCAGGGACTTGAAATTTGGCAGGCTGGGCTGTGTGCCAGGGCCGTGCCTTTTACAATCCCCATGAAAATCCATCCACCCAAATTTGAAAATACTGCAGTTCACACGTGCTCAGTAGAGACTCCTTAGAGCTTAACTAACATTTCTAAGAATCCATCCTCACTGGGCATGCTCCATCATAGAATCATAGAATATCAGGGTTGGAAGGGACCTCAGGAGGTCATCTAGTCCAACCCCCTGCTCAAAGCAGGACCAATTCCCAACTAAATCATCCCAGCCAGGGCTTTGTCAAGCCGGGCCTTAAAAACCTCCAAGGAAGGAGACTCCACCACCTCCCTAGGTAACGCATTCCAGTGCTTCACCACCCTCCTAGTGAAATAGTGTTTCCTAATATCCAACCTGGACCTTCCCCACTGCAACTTGAGACCATTGCTCCTTGTTCTGTCATCTGCCACCACTGAGAACAGCCGAGCTCCATCCTCTTTGGAACCCCCCTTCAGGTAGTTGAAGGCTGCTATCAAATCCCCCCATATTCTTCTCTTCTGGAGACTAAACAATCCCAGTTCCCTCAGCCTCTCCTCATAAGTCATGTGCTCCAGACCCCTAATCATTTTTGTTGCCCTCCGCTGGACTCTTTCCAATTTTTCCACATCCTTCTTGTAGTGTGGGGCCCAAAACTGGACACAGTACTCCAGATGAAGCCTCACCAATGTCGAATAAAGGGGAATGATCACATTCCTCGATCTGCTGGCAATGCCCCTACTTATACAGCCCAAAATGCCGTTAGCCTTCTTGGCAACAAGAGCACACTGTTGACTCATATCCAGCTTCTCGTCCACTGTGACCCCTAGGTCCTTTTCTGCAGAACTGCTACCTAGCCATTCGGTCCCTATTCTGTAGCAGTGAATGGGATTCTTCCGTCCTAAGTGCAGGACTCTGCACTTGTCCTTGTTGAACCTCATCAAGTTTTTTTTTGGCCCAATCCTCTAATTTGTCTAAGTCCCTCTGTATCCGATCCCCACCCTCTAGTGTATCTACCACGCCTCCTAGTTTAGTGTCATCTGCAAACTTGCTGAGAGTGCAGTCCACACCATCCTCCAGATCATTAATAAAGATATTAAACAAAACCGGCCCCAGGACCGACCCTTGGGGCACTCCGCTTGAAACTGGCTGCCAACTAGACATGGAGCCATTGATCACTACCCGTTGAGCCCGACGATCTAGCCAGCTTTCTATCCACCTTACAGTCCACTCATCCAGCCCATACTTCTTTAACTTGGCGGCAAGAATACTGTGGGAGACCGTATCAAAAGCTTTGCTAAAGTCAAGGAATAACACATCCACTGCTTTCCCCTCATCCACAGAGCCAGTTATCTCATCATAGAAGGCAATTAGGTTAGTCAGGCACGACTTCCCCTTGGTGAATCCATGCTGACTGTTCCTGATCACTTTCCTCTCCTCTAAATGTTTCATAATTGATTCCTTGAGGACCTGCTCCATGATTTTTCCAGGGACTGAGGTGAGGCTGACTGGCCTGTAGTTCCCCGGATCCTCCTTCTTCCCTTTTTTAAAGATGGGCACTACATTAGCCTTTTTCCTGTCAGCCGGGACCTCCCCCGATCGCCATGAGTTTTCAAAAATAATGGCTAATGGCTCTGCAATCTCATCCGCCAACTCCTTTAGCACCCTCGGATGCAGCGCATCCGGCCCCATGGACTTGTGCACGTCCAGTTTTTCTAAATAGTCCCAAACCACTTCTTTCTCCACAGAGGGCTGGTCACCTTCTCCCCGTATTGTGCTGCCCAGTGCAGCAGTCTGGGAGCTGACCTTGTTCGTGAAGACAGAGGCAAAAAAAGCATTGAGTACATTAGCTTTTTCCACATCCTCGGTCACTAGATTGCCTCCCTCATTCAGTAAGGGGCCCACACTTTCCTTGACTTTCTTCTTGTTGCTAACATACCTGAAGAAACCCTTCTTGTTACTCTTAACATCTCTTGCTAGCTGCAACTCCAAGTGAGATTTGGCCTTCCTGATTTCACTCCTGCATGCCTGAGCAATATTTTTATACTCCTCCCTGGTCATTTGTCCAATCTTCCACTTCTTGTAAGCTTCTTTTTTGCGTTTAAGATCAGCAAGGATTTCACTGTTTAGCCAAGCTGGTCGCCTGCCATATTTACTATTCTTTCTACACATCGGGATGGTTTGTTCCTGCAACCGCAATAAGGATTCTTTAAAATACAGCCAGCTCTCCTGGACCCCTTTGCCCTTCATGTTATTCTCCCAGGGGATCCTGCCCATCTGTTCCCTGAGAGAGTCAAAGTCTGCTTTTCTGAAGTCCAGGGTCCGTATTCTGCTGCTCTCCTTTCTTCCTTGTCAGGATCCTGAACTCGACCTCATGGTCACTGCCTCCCAGGTTCCCATCCACTTTTGCTTCCCCTACTAATTCTTCCCTGTTTGTGAGCAGCAGGTCAAGAAAAGCTCTGCCCCTAGTTGGTTCCTCCAGCACTTGCACCAGGAAATTGTCCCCTACACATCCTCACAGAGTGCCTGAGTATTCTCCCTCCAGCTATGGGGCAAAACCAGACCTTTTCCAAGAAGGGCTGCCCTGAGCCAAGCATGGAAGTGAGACCCTCTCTCTCACACTCTGTAGCCACACACCAACACCCCCCATCTTCACTCCGTACATGCTATGACACCCATCATTGCCCCCCCCACCTCCTCACAGGAGGGGAACCGAACCTCCACCACAATCCAGCCATCCCCCACTGCAGAGATCCCCGAACGTGACCCTCCAACTGCAGACCCACCTGCACACAATCCAGTGACCCCCAGCACAGCCATTACCTTCTGTCTCCGGCTCAAATGCCTCTGCTCCCCCTCAAGGACAAATGGGGGTCCTGCCCCCTTACAAAGCCCCCAAGGTCAGGCGGGGAATGTGTCCTCCGGCTGCCCGCAGGGCTGCCCAGTGCAACCACACGTGAAAACGGAATCGCTACAGTGCAGTGGGAAGCGACATTGTAGCAGGCGGGGAGGGGGTCGGAACCGGTTTGTTCCCTTCGCACCAGCTCCGCCAGCGGCCGGCCGGCCGGACCCCCCAGCCCGGGGACGCCCCAGGGGTGGGAGAGGGAAGGGATCAGCGGGCTGAGGCTCCACGGCCCGGCAAGGCCGATGCGATTTCACTTGCTAGCGCGGCCCGGTCTCCATGCGGCGGCGGCGGCGGCTGCTCTGCGCTAGGAACAGCCCAGCAGCGCATCCATCCGGCGGGGCGCCTCGCCCCGCCCCCGGGGTCCCCTAGAGAAGGGTCCGGACCCCAGCGGCCCTTCCCGCCCGCCGGGGCCTGGCTGGGGCGTCACTGACCCCCCCCCCCAGCAGCCCCACGGGACACGCAGCAGCGGGGGGCGAGGCGCAGCAGTTTTAGCCTGGGCTAGTCCCGCTCCCCCGCGGATCGCCCCGGCCCCACCAAGGGTCACGCTGCGCGCGAAAGCACCCCCCCCCAGTAAATCTGCCGCAGCCCGTCCCGACTCACCTGCGCTTAGGGGAGAGCAGGAGGGAGCTGAACGGGAAGGAAATCGGGTTTAGCAACACGGTCCTCGGATCGCGGAGAGGTCCCTGCGCTGGGGCGCTGCCCCCACCCCGTGTCCGGATCGCGGAGAGGGGAGAGGTCCATGCTCTGGGGTGCTGCCCCCACCCCCTGCTCGGATCGCGGGGGGTCCCTGCTCTGGGATGCTGTCCCCACCCCCTGCTCGGATCGCGGGGGGTCCCTGCTCTGGGATGCTGCCCCCACCCCCTGCTCGGATCGCGGGGGGTCCCTGCTCTGGGGCGCTGCCCCCACCCCGTGCCCGGATCGCAGGGGGGTCCCTGCTCTGGGGTGCTGCCCCCACCCCGTGCCCGGATCGCAGGGGGGGTCCCTGCTCTGGGGCGCTGCCCCCCATGCCCGGATTGCGGCGGGACTCGGGGCACCCCCGCCGCCGCCCGTGGTGCACAGGGAGGCCCTGTTCCCGGGAGGCGGACAGACCGTCTCAGGGACTGGGCAGTGCCAGGGGCTCACTCACCTTCTCTTGTTGTTGCGCTTGGAAATTCCCGCTTCCGCCAAAACATGGAAATTGGGGCGGGGCCAGGCTGCATTTTCCAATCACAACTCCCCTATCCCCGCGCCCCCTCCTTCTCCAGTCACATCCCACTCCCCTGCAAGCCCCCTCCCCAGTCACACACTGCTCCCCCTATGGCCCAGGCTCCGGCTCGGACTCTGGGAAACTGGGTCCCTGCCCGGCTCCACCACTCCCTGATTGGTGACCTCAGGCAATTTCCTTCCCCACTCGGTGCCTCAGTCTCCCCCCCCCCCCTTGTCTATGCAGACTGTGAGCTCTTTGGGGTCAGGTCTGTCTCTCACTGTGTCTCTGTGCTGTGCTCATGGGGCCCCAGGTTCTGCTGGGGGTTGCTCTGTGCAGCACCCAGCACAAGCTGATGTAGGGCTGGAAGAGGCCATGAGAGGTCAGGTAGTCTAGCCCCCTGCGCTGCAGCAGGCTCCAGAGAACCCTGACTGTTCCTCATATCTGTTTGTTCAGCCAGGTCTTAAAAACCTCTAGTGATGGGGATGCCACAACCTCCCTGGGGGACCTGTTCCAGCGCTTAACTAGCCTTGGGGTTAGCAAGTTTCCCCAAATGTCAAACCTCAATCTCCCTTTCTGCAAACTAAGTAAGCGGATTACTTGTCCCATCCGCAGTGGCCATGGAGAACAATTGAGCACCATCCTCTCTATAGCAGCCCTTAGCCTAGGTGAACACTGTTATCCAGTCCCCGTCCAGCATCTTTTCTTTAGACTAAACAGGCCCAATTTAAACTTAAAAAAACTTGCCTCACAGGTCGGGTTTTCTAAACCTGTCATCATTTCTGTTGCTCTCCTCTGGACTCTCTCCAATTTGTCCATATCTTTCCTGCTGTGCTGCACCCACAACTGGACACAGTTCTCCAGCTGAGACCTCCCCAGTGCTCGCCCAGTGTCCCACATACAACACTCCTGTTAATACATCAGTGATGGGGCAACACCCTCGAACACACACCCATGGGGCACAACACAGCCTTGGAGAGGCACTGCCCTCTATTGCCCCCATCCCACCTCTGCTCAGAAGCCACTCTCCCATAGAGTGTTTTAAACAGGGGTTCCCTTGTGAGGGGTCTCGTTTCTTACAGTATGTCAAATTAGTCTTGTGCCACTCAGGTCCCAGCCTTGTTTCTGGGCTCCCACAGCCCTCCTTGGGATCTGACTGATCATTCAGGCCAGCTGCAGCCTTCAATGAGCCTCTTTGTATGGCCCCTTTTAATCCTGTCCTTTCCCGCAGGGCTGGGAGAGGTCACAAGCAAGCAGGTATCTCCTAGGGACATCTCTTTCCAGCTGTCTGTTTCTGCGCCCACACACAGCCCCTGGGCTCTCCAGTGACTCTTCCTTTTTATCTCCAGGCCTGCACTGATTTTTTTTAAACTATCTGTGTATTTAGGTAGGAAGTTTTAACAAGCCTACAAATCCTTGCCATGTAAATATCAGAAACCAAACAATCATTACAACAGTTAGCTTTTGTTAAGAGACAGTGTTCAGGATTGTAGTCATCAGATCTTTCTGTTTAACAGCGTGTTACTATACTATCGAGTGTGCTTTGCTACAACACCTGGAATATGTCCCTTCTAGCGATAAACGGAGTGAAATCTCTATGGACACATATTTAACTGACCAGGCATGTCTATCAAATGTTAAGAGTCACAACATTTGGACCAGCATGCTGAGGGTGACTTTGTCTGAGCATTGAATAAAAAGTAACCAAATATCTATCTGTTCTCTTGGTACGTATTTGGTGTGTTAATTTCCCCCTAACCTCAACCTCCCATTTGTTTAGATAAGTTCCTGGAGGACAGGTCCATCAATGGCTATTAGCCAAGGTGGTCAGGGACACAGCCAGGTGTCCCTAAACCTCCAACTGCCAGAAGCTGGGATGGGGGATGGATCACTTGAAATTGCCCTATTCTGGTCATTCTCTCTGAAGCATCTGGCACCAACCACTGTCAGAAGACAGGATAGTGGGCTAGATCTCAACCTTTCCAGACTACTGTACCCCTTTCAGGAATCTGATTTGTCTTACGTACCCTCAAGTTTCACCTCATTTTAAAACTACTTGCTTACAAAATCGGACAAGCGTCACAGTACACTCTGACTGAAAAACAGCTGACTTTCTAATTTTTACCATAGAATTATAAAATTAATCAAGTGGAATATAAATATTGTACTTACATTTCAGTGTATAGTATATAGCAGCAGTTCTCAAACTTTAGCAACCTGAGGCCCCACATTTTGATTTAAACATTTCCATGGACCCCCAAGGCCCCTGCTCAGCCCCAGGCCCCACCTCTTCCCGCCCCCACTCCACCCCTGCCCCTCCTCTTCCCTGCCTCTTTCTGCCCCCTTCCCCCAGCGTGCCCCATCCCCACTCCTCCCCCTTCCTCCCAGCACCTCCTGCACGCTGCTGAACGTGCAGCACGTATTCCCTGGTGTGCAGGAGGCACTGGGCGGAAGGGGGAGGAATTGATCAGCGAGGCCTGCGGACCCCTTGGAGTACCCTCACAGACCCCCAGGGGTCAGTGGACCCCAATTTGAGAAATGCTGGTATATAGAGCAGTATAAACAAGTCACTATCTGTAGGAAAGTTTAATTTGTACTGCTAGTGCTTTTTCTGTAGCCTGTTGTAAAACTAGGCAAATAGCTAGATGAATTTATGTACCCCCGGAAGAACTCTGCGTACCCCCAGGGGTACACATACCCCTGGTTGCGAACTACTGGGCTAGATGGATCATCGGTCTGACCCAGCATGGCCATTCTTATGTTCTTAATCATTCCTCTGTGATTGGGCTAATTTGCTTTTTCCAGTTAGAGGCTACCAATAACCGAGCATCTAGGAGCTGATGAGAGCTTAATTCTTCATTTCTTCTTGTGGGGCCATTTCCACTAGGAGGAGCATTACCAAACAATCGCTTGATAATAAATACAGGCCTGGACTGATTTTAACCACACAACCTATCTGCCAGGTGTCTACAGAGGGGAGGAGGGTTGTCTGAGTCCCAGGTGGAGCTGACCCATTACCTCTTAAAGGGGCCAGTCAGCTGGTGACAACATCTCAGAAAAAGATTTGCCTTTTTCAAAACAGCATCACACTGTTGACTCTTATTTAATTTGTGATCCACTCTCACCCCCTGATCCTTTTCAGTAGTGCCGCTGCTTAGCCGGTGAGTCCCATGTTGTATCTGTACCTTTGCTTTTCCTGCCTACATGCGATACTTTGGACTTGCCTTTATTGGATTTCATCTTGTTGATTTCAGACCAATTCTCCAACGTCTCAAGATCATTCTGACTTCTAATCTTGGCCTTGCAGTGCGGGCAGCCCCTCCCAGCAACTTTTATAAGCATACTCTCCACTTCAGCAGCCAAGTTGTTAATTACAATATTGAATAGTACCAAACCCAAGACAGACCCCGGTGGGATCCTACTTGATATTGCCTTGCAGTCTGACAGGGAAACCATCAAGAACTACCCTTTGAGTATGGTCTTTCAACCAGCTGTACACCTGCCTGATAGGAATCTCATCTAGACCCTATTTCCCTAGTTTGCTTATGAGAATGCCAGTGGGGACTAACTCTTTACTAATGGTCAGATATAGCGTGTCTACTGTTTTCCCCACATCCACTTGGCTTGTTATACAGCTCCTGCACTCCACCCCAGAGGCAGCTGCATCTGGGTGCTGTGCGAGGGGTTCCTATAGAAACAGCTCCCACACCCCACTCTAGAGGCAGCCGCATTTCAGCACTGGGCGAGGGATCCCTGTATAATCAGCCCCCACCCCCATCCCAGGAGCAGCTACATCTCAGTGCCAGATGAGGGAATCCCGATATAAACAGCACTTGTGCTCCACTCCAGAGGTAGCTGTATCACCACAGCCACAGGTTAGCAATCCCCCACCTAATCTATGTGCTGAGGGTGGGGGCTCTAACTCACTAACCTGGCACTAGGCCACCCTGCCCTTGGTGCTGCTGACATGGGGGCTAGGGTGACCAGATGTCCTGATTTTATAGGGACAGTCCCGATATTTGGGGCTTTTTCTTATATAGGTGCCTATTACCTCCACCCCCTGTCCCGATTATTCACCCTTGTTATCTGGTCACCCTAGGGCTGATGCACAGCAGAACAGGTCTGGTTTCACCCTGCAGGGGGCAGCAGCGCTGCTAAGATGGGGGAAGGGTGAGGAGGTCTTGGTCACCACCATGCCATGCCCTGTAGCAGAGACCCAGGGAATCCTCGCTCAGGCTCACAGGATATGGGGATACCTGGCACAATAGGGGCCCCGATCTCAGGATCTGTGCAATGAGCAGCACCATGGGGGCTCTGGGATCAGTTTGTGGGGCATCTGGCCCAGTAGGGCCCTGATCTCAGTTGGGGTCTGTCCAGAGCCTGGTGCAATAGGATCTCCAGTCTTGGTAGGTGTCTGTGTAGCTCCTGGCACAATGGGGGCCACCGACCTCAAATGCAGCCCAACAATACAATTACTAACCCTCTCCCGAGGAGATAGCTTAAGAAATGCCCCACATAATTTTTGTTAATTTCAGTTTTATTACAAAGATTTTGGCATTACAAATGCACTCACAGCGACACACACCGAAGAACGACTCCACGTTGTCCATGACCTGGTGCACAATGATCCATATATATAATATAGAGATATATGTACAGCGATGGACACAATGATCTTTTTTGTTTTAAAAAAAGAAATCCCGTCGTTTTCCTTTACAAATATACATGTGTCTTACAATACTCCACATTTCGGCAATGTGCGAATTGGTAAAGAGTTAGAGGATTCAATCCTGATACTTGAGCGTAGACAACTCTACGGTTAGCGACAATGGCGCCTTTCTGGGCGTCACATCTTAACATTTGTTTATTTTTTTTATCAACACCCCAAAAAGAAAGGAAAGGGGGGAAAAACCCCATGGATCCTGGTGTCTCACAGTATATCCCTGTCATGGCACGGAGACTGCGCCCAACTCAGGATCCCACTTTGGAGAAGTTAGAAAATCATTCTTGTGTTTTTTAAAAAAATTAAAGATCTATATATATTTATATCTATAAACATTTCTGTTCTACATTGGTATATTTCACCCCGCCCTGCCCGCCCCAGGTGGGGGAGAGGGGTGTTTCTGGTGCCAGGAATCATTCCGAGTAGCTCACTCTGGTGACAATGTCAAGCTCTGATCTGGAAGATGCTTGCGGGGATTATTCCAGACAGGGTGAGTTAACATTCATGGGTGACATTTCAAAATGAAACAACAATTAAAATGACTCCTGCTGAACAACGATCTCACTCAAGGCTGAGAGTCTCAAAGCTGGACCAGGGGCTGGAATGTCAGTCCCTTCGGGTAATGACTTCTTAGGTTCAGATCCTATCTGACATGGATAACACAGGCTGGAGAATGTCACCCCATTACCCAAGCACTGAGTCCAGTCAGGCTAGAGAGAATCACCCAATCTGGGTTTACAGCCCACATGATGGAGAGTCCATCACATCCCCAGGCCATTTGTCAGTCACCCTCCCCACTTAAACATTTGCCTTTTATTCATTGTTCAGCTGCCCCTGTGCAAAAGCCTGTGCTCAAGCCAGCTTTGACAGTCCCAGCCTAGAATCCCAGCAGAAGCCTCATGGTGAAATGGACGTAGCCACAAACACTGTATTTTGCCCAGGCAGCTCTGAGAAAAATCAGAGCTGGGCCAGTTGAATCTAGGGATTTTTTTTGAGTCAGGAACAGAAATGCAATTGCCAAAAAATGCCTGAACAGCCATGGGCCCTTACTGCGGTAGGTTAGATACCACCTACGCCCACCATTCTCTAGGGGTCCA
Organism: Malaclemys terrapin pileata; assembly: GCF_027887155.1. Lineage (NCBI taxonomy): Eukaryota > Metazoa > Chordata > Testudines > Emydidae > Malaclemys > Malaclemys terrapin. Next base: position 29,588,257 of record NC_071511.1, on the reverse strand, counting down.
GAGGGGTGGGGAGGCCAAAGCCAGGCACCCCCGTGCCTTGTTCCAACGCTGGGTTGAATGCACGTGGGGGCGCAGGCCTTGGGGAGAGGCGACCGTAGTATTTCTTATTAAATTACATACATATACTCACTACGAGTGAATACAGTTCTATGTGTAAAGCCACGTACAATGGTCCTTTCAAGAGCTCTGGTTGGCAACTCTAGCTTCGACAGCACGATGGTGGTCTTTTTGGGGGGGGTTATAAAAATGCTAGTTCTTCGCCCAAAGCTCACCCCAGGGACGCCCAGCCTGGCGCCCCCTCCGGATGTGCACGGAGTCAGGTCTCAGCTCGAGTATAGGTGGAAGAAGCTCCTCAAAATATGACAATATGCCATACTTGGTGAAGTAAGTCACAGACTTATTTCAGAACGAAGGGTCACTTTCGCTTCCATCTGTAGGGAGACACAAAGCAAAGGGGGCGAGGGGTTAGAGGGCACGTGGGGCATCCCGGCCAGCTCCCACCACAAAGACAGAATATGCTCCCCCCAACCGCTGTCAGGCCTGACGGAGCCAGGACCAGCCTCCTCATGGATCTCCACTAGAGGGCGACCTGCTCCACAAGTTTCCTTCCAGGATAGCTACCTGGGAGAGGTTATTCTCTCCTACTTTCACAGAGGGGGAAACTCGCACATGCAGCGTGCTAGGGTCAGGAGTAGAACCCAAGAGTCCTGATCCTATACTCTAACCACTAGTCCATGTTCACTCAGTACTGGGAACAGAACCCAAAAGTCTTGGCTCCTAGCTTCCCTGCTCCAACCCACTAGATCCCACTCCCCTCCTGAGCTGGGATACACCCGGAGTCCTGGCTCCCAGCCTCCCGCTCTAAGGGCTAGTCCCCTCCGAGCTGGGGTAGAACCCAGGAGTCCTGGCTCCCAGCCCTTCTGCAGTAACCCACTAGAGTCAGCCCCTCACTTGCTCAATCCCTTGCCAGTTGCTCATGTGCTATCCCCAAGTGGAAGCACCATGTTGCAATGCTGGCCTTGAGGTGACTGCTACAGGCTAGTGCTCAGGACACCTGGGTCAGTTCCCAGCTCCACTGCTGCCTCCCCATGTGACACTGGACAAGTCACTGACTCTTTCTGGGCTTCAGTTTCCATCCGTAAAATGGGGAGGATAATCCTGCCTATGTCTAGAGGTTGGGACAGGGACTGTGTCTGTGCAGTGCCCAGGGTGACGGAGACCCTGATCTCAGTTAAGGTTGGTGCAGTGCCTGGCATGACGGGGCCCCCTGCCTTACATAGTGCCCTGGCAGCAGCCTTGGAAATGGCCACCCAGACTAACTGGAGCTGTGGCAAGCGTAACCGGGGAGGGACGGGCTACATTTTGGAGGGCAGGGGGCAGCATGCATGTGCCTTAACTGGTGGCAGATGTGCTGCAGTGCAGGGTTGCCCTCCCCCCGCCCCGGAAGATTGATGTGCCCCATGGTGGGGGCAAATGGGTGGCCAACAGGGGATCCCTACAGTCCATATCCATGCAGCCTGAGTTCCTGCACTGACCTCCCCCCAGCTGGCACGGCCTCTGCCCCTTACCTTCATGGAAGCTGTCTTGCAGGTGGCTTTGGAGTTGATACAACTCATCTAACCCATCACAGGGCGACCTTGAGGCACATGTCTCAAAGACTGTTTCATAGGAGGCCAGTTCTTCCAGAAAGCACTGCTCTTCTGGAGACAGGTCCGTGGAGGGCGAGGGAGCCAAGGTCCCACTGCCGCTCTCTTCGGCGTCCAAGCTTAGTGGACTACTGACGTTCCCACCACAGAAGTGGTGGTGGAGGGGGCACCGGACACCGGCGCCACTCTTCTCGAACAGAGAGGTGGACAGGTCCTGGAGAAGGTTCTCCACGGTGTCCTCTTCCAGGAGGCTCTCCTCGGGGCAGGAAAGGAAGGAGAAGTCAATGCTCCTCCAGCTCTTGAGGGGCTGGAAGTCCAGGCAGGGGCTGGGCACGCCGGCCGGCAGGGAGGAGCTGCGGGTGACCTGGCCTTGCTTTTCCTGGAGGGAGAGCTCCGTGGACTGGAAGGAGCTGAAGTCTTCAGCCAAGCTGCTGATGTGCCTGGCCAGCAGGTCAATCTCAGTCTTTTCTTTTTCAGAATATCTGAAGAAGGTCTGTTTGATGGGCGAGGCCTCCGGGGTGAGCACCCCCTCGGGCACCATGGGCACATCAATATAGAGGGGGGCTCTGACCTCCGGCAGCGTCATGACAGTGCAATCCCCATTACCGGGGCTGTCAGGAGTGGGCGGCAACTTCTCATAGAGAGCACTGCAGTTCTCCGGAGGGTAGAGGAGCTCGGAGGAAGTGGTGGTGGGAGGGGAGGTGGCTGTGGTGGGAGGGTAGGACTCCTGGGTCCCGAACATGAAGGTGCAGCCCTGGTGGGGCGTGTAGGGAGGCGTGCAGACAAAGTCCTTGGCGGAGCCACCTGGGTTGTCCCTCCGGAAGGCCGGCTCGTAGGCAGTGGGGAAGAACACGTAGCTGAACTCGGTGTCTTTGCCTGGCTGGGCCTGGGTGGAGCTGGAGGCCTCCTCCATGGAGGAGAGATTGCCCAGCTCCATGGCCATCGATGTTCCCTCGTGGCTCAGGCTGGTGCCCTCTGCATACTCCAGACTGGCGAAATCGAAGGAGGGCACCGGGGCGGCACCGGTGGGTGTGCCGGACAGGGGCGTGAAGACCTGGTCGGGGCTGGAGAGCTGCGCCGGGGACAGCAGCCCCTCGGAGTAGGGCGGCGCGGCGCTTAGCACGTAGGCCACCTGCGGCTCCTCCGAGGCCAGCTGCTGACGCAGGCACCAGGCTTCCGAGTCACTAGCGAGCAAAGGGAGGCAGGGTTAGTGCTGGAGCTGGCAGGAGTGACCCCCCCCCCCCGCTCCCAACTCGGGGCTCTCCAATCACCCGCCTGTTGCACCACGACACACAGACCAGGCTCTGGACAAGGAGTCAGGACGCCTGGGTTCTATTCCTAGCCCCTGACCTTGGGCAGGCGCCTTCACACCATCAGTCTATTTAGACTGCGAGCTCTTTGGGGCAGGGACCGTCTCTCGTGCTGGGTCTGATCTCTGTCAGGGGCTATGCAACACCAGGCCCGATGGGGTCCCTGACCCTGCCTCGGGCTCCTGGGTTCTAGCCCAAACCCAAAAGCTGCGGAGTGCCCAGGACCCTCAGTCTGGCTTGGGGCCCTGTAACCCAGGAAGAGGCTGGTTGCATGTAGTTACCTGATGATGTAGTTGTGGCAGGTGACGGGGATCTCAGCGCTCTCCATGCGTGCCAGGGAGTAGATCCAAACCCAGCTGACACCATTCTTGGTCTGGAGTCGGACAACCATTTCCACCTGTGGCTCACCAGCATCGCCCACTGCAGGGAGAGGAAGAGGGCAGGGGGTTAGTGTCACGGATCCTCAGGAGCCCAGCCCAGCCCTCAGTCGCTCGGGGCGGAGAGGAGGGGATACTCACACAGGCGGCAGTGCTGGGCTGAGGCGTGGCTCAGGTCCTCTGGGTGCATCAGGCTGTACCACGACCGGCATAGGAGCTCACTCTTCTCAAAGCCCAGATGGAAGATCACACTGCAGGGGAGCCAAGCAAAGGAGACCATTGAGCACTCACGAGGAGCGGAGAACGACCCACAGAGCAGCACAGAGCTGGGACTCAGAACATCTGGCTTCTACCTCTGGCACTGGGAAGGGAGTTGGGTCAAGTGGGTTAGAGATGGAGCCAGGACTCCTGGTTCTCCTCCCAGCTCTGCCACTCCACTTGAGCCAGTCCTTCCCACTCTTGCTGCCTCGGTTTCCCTTCCTGCGCTTTGAACAGATGAAGCAGGGATTGTCTCTCATTCTGCGTCTGTGGAGCTCCTGACATGATCAGGGCCCCTGACCTGGATCAGGGTTTGGTTTATAAACTCAGCTCAGGGGCCCATCTATCCCGGTACCCCATATTTTACAGCTGTCCAGAGCAGGGTTCAAGGCACCCTGCTGAGATGGGTAACCACCCCTGATTTTCTTCCTAACCCCTTCACACAACTCCTTATGCCCTAAATCAGGAAATGCCAGAAGGTCCCTCCTCCCCCTGTGCTGAAGGCTGAGCCCCTCCTCACCTCTCTGAGATGTCCAGGATGGCCAGGTCCTTGGTGTGCCGGCTCTCGAAGGAGGCCAGGAAGAGTGAATTGTGGCTGAGCCGTGGCTTGGGCTCTAGCGGGGTGCAGAAGGCCATGAAGACGGGGTTGGTGGACCAGTAGGAGCCGGACGGTGGCTGGTGGAAGCGGCCTCGGATTAGCACCAGCTTGTTCCCCGCGCTCTGGCGCCGCACGGTCTTGGAGGTGTTGAAATGGCACCGGAACAAGCGGTCTGGAAATCAGCAAGGGGAGAAGATGGTGAGTGTGTGGGGCAAACGTAGGGAGTCTGGGCACGTGGGGAGGGAGCTCACAGAAGAACTTAATGCACTGGGGAGTGTCAACTCCAGGAATATTAGATTAGTACAGGAATGAATCTATCCTCACATGCCCATCTCTAGCTACCCATCCAGCCTTATATAAACCCGTCCACCCATCTAGCCACCCATCCATCTCCCCCTCTCAGATTTCCATAGTGGCTGCGCTCTCTCTCATTTCTATGTCTATTTGCATACTCTACCCTCTGTCCCTCCTTGGCCGGCCGCTCAGATCCTCCGCTCTGCTTCTTCTCAGTTTTCATGCTCTTCCCAAGTGGCATCGCATGCAGAATAATTTCAACGCAAGCCCCAAACACACAGGGACCCACCTGTATCAGTCGGGGAGGGCAGCGCCAGCTGATTTCTCATCACAAAGTGGTCGGTGGGGTCAATGATGTCGTAAATACTGTCTCCTTGGGCTACCAGGTCCACCTGGGGGGTGAGGTAATGGAGAGATGTTAGCGCACACTGCCATGCAACACAAGGAACAGGCTGCTCGGAGCTGAAGCCCAAGGGTTGGCAACACACATCATTGTGCCAGGATTTCTATGTGGTCATATAACACAGATCGGCATTTGTCAGGAAGCTGTGTATTTATGCTCCACAGCTCCACAATCTATCAGTGTCTGTGTTAGAAACACTGCTTAACAACAAGCACAGGGGAAATACACAGTGAGATCCTCACTGGTTAACTCTAGAAATAGTCATCCCTGTACCTATCCATCCCCATATCTATCTATCGATCTATCTATCGATCTATCGATCTATCTATCTATCTCCACATGCATCCCTCTACCTATCCATCCCCATATCTATCTATCTATCTCCACATGCATCCCTCTACCTAACCATCCCCATATCTATCTATCTCCACATGCATCCCTCTACCTAACCATCCCCATATCTATCTATCGATCGATCTATCTCCACATGCATCCCTCTACCTATCCATCCCCATATCTATCTATCGATCGATCTATCTCCACATGCATCCCTCTACCTATCCATCCATCCCCATACACATCCCCTCTCTCCCCCAACTCTGTAGTATGTACAGGAGCGGAAGAGTCGGTGTGTGGATAACCCAGCCACCGGTTCGCCGACTGAGCCCTTACCATCGAATGTCCCAGATGCTCTGCTACGTTCTCCGAGACGTAGATCAGCTTCCCTTCGCCGGTGAACGCCAGGAGGAAGCCTGGGAGCGTCTGCACGAACTCTTCCAGGTCCTGGGATGACAGCAGGCTCTCCAGCCCTCCCAGGGCACCTGTTGTGGAAGAGGAGAGGGAGTCAGGCTACAAAGCCCTTTCCATGCATTGCAGCCCGGCCGTACCATGGACAGCGACCCGCGGCAGCCACTGACTCAGAAGCCTGCAGCTTCAGAGCCATGGACAGCGACCCTACCGCTACCTGGGCAGCACCATGGACAGCGACCTGGACTCGGTGCCCCAAGGCCATGTAGCTTCAGCACCACGGACAGTGCCGCGAGCCGTTTACCCCTACCCCAGCCCCCTTGGCTGGAGGCGCCCCATAGCCAGACACCCACCTAGCACTGGTGTCTAACAGGTGTCTGTCTGGGCACATTGGCTCCTCACTTCTCCCTGCCCAGTGCCAGCCAGGAAACGCGTCTCTCTCGCTCACACACACTCTCGGTGCTGGTTACCTTTGGCGAAGAAGATGGACTTGCGGGTGTAGATACACGCCAGCGACATGATGTGCAGGTAGGAGAGCCGGACTTTGTCCCCTTCCGGGATGGGCAGCAGGTCCTTGAGATTGCGGATCTCGGCGTTGATCTGGTCCCGCCGCGCCTTGGAGGCGCCCTTGGTGGAGCGGTACATCTGGGCTTCTCCACGCTCGGCGCTTGGCGGCGGTCGGTCGGTCCGTCTGGCTGGCTGTGTGGCTCCCAGATTCCTGCCGGCAGATCTGGTTGAGAGCCTCAGCCTGCATCCCGGCTTTTATAGGCTGCTGGGAGTGTGGGCACTGGCATGGCAAGGAAAGTGGGGCGGGAAGATTTGCTCAGATCAATGGAGGGACATGGCTGGGGAGCTGCTCCCCCCTCCCCTCTCCCCCCTCCTTCTATGTGCTGGGGGAGCCATACGTCACTCTCTCCTCAGTGACGTGCTCAAGTGAGGGAGGGGGAGTGGAGGAGGCAGGCACAGAAACACACTGCACCGAATTAGGAGAAAAGCAGCCAGAGGAGAGACTTGACTGTTAGAATCACACCTAGCTCCAGGCTGAGTCTGCCCCTGCTCCTTCCCAGAGTCAAACATTAACTCTTACACTGACTTCTTGGTGAAGTATTCTGTAGGGGAATCTAATTTAATCCTATCAATCCATCCATCTCCTTTCCATCTATCTACCCCTCTCTCTCTCTATCCATCCATCCATCCATCCATCCATCCATCCATCCATCCATCCATCCATCCATCTATCTACCGCCTATAAATCCACCCCTTCCATTTATCTACACATCCATCCATCCATCCATCCATCCATCCATCCATCCATCCCCTTCCATCTACCCCTCTACCCATCCATCCATCCATCCATCCATCCATCCATCCATCCATCCATCTATCTACCGCCTATAAATCCACCCCTTCCATTTATCTACACATCCATCCATCCATCCATCCATCCATCCATCCATCCCCTTCCATCTACCCCTCTACCCATCCATCCATCCATCCATCCATCCATCTACCCTTCTCTCCATCCATCCCTCTTCCATCTATCTACCGCCTATAAATCCACCCCTTCCATTTATCTACACATCCATCCATCCATCCATCCATCCATCCATCCATCCATCCATCTACCCCTCTCTCCATCCATCCCCTTCCATCTACCCCTCTACCCATCCCTCCATCCATCCATCCATCCATTCCCCTTCCATCCATCCATCCATCCATCCATCCATCTACCCTTCTCTCCATCCATCCCTCTTCCATCTATCTACCCCCTATAAATCCACCCCTTCCATTTATCTACCCATCCATCCATCCATCCATCTACCCCTCTATATATCCATTCCCCTTCCATCTGTCTACATAAGAATGGCCATACTTGGTCAGACCAACAGTGGCCAATGCCAGGTGCCCCAGAGGAAATTAACAGACAGGTAATCATCAAGTCATCCATCCCCTGCTGCCCATTCCCAGCTTCTGGCAACAGAGGCTAGAGACACCATCCCTGCCCATCCTGGCTAATAGCCATTGATGGACCTATCCTCCATGAACTTATCTAGTTCTTTTTTGAATCCTGTTATAGTCTTGGCCTTCACAGCATCCTCTGGCAAAGAGTTCCACAGGTTGACTGTGTGTTGAGTGAAAAAATACTTCATTTTGTTTGTTTTAAACCTGCTGCCTATTCATTTCATTTGGTGACCCCGAGTTTGTGTGTTATGAGAAGGAGTAAATAGCACTTCCTTATTTACTTTCTCCACACCAGTCATGATTTTATAGACCTCTATCATAACCCCTCTTAGTTGTCTCTTTTCCAAGCTGACAAGTCCCGGGCTTATTAAGCTCTCCTCATATGGAAGCCGTTCCAGACCCCTAATCATTTTTGTTGCCCCTTTCTGAAACTTTTCCAATTCCAGTATATCTTTTTTGAGATGGGGCGACCACATCTGCACGCAGTATTCAAGATGTGGGTGCACCATGGATTTATATAGAGGCAATATGATATTTTCTGTCTTATCATCTATCCCTTTCTTAATGATTCCCAACTTTCTGTTCACTTTTTTGACTGCTGCTGCACATTGAGTGGATGTTTTCAGAGAACTCTCCACAATGACTCCAAGATCTCTTTCTTGAGTGGTAACAGCTAATTTAGACCCCATCATTTTATATGTATAGTTGGGATTATGTTTTCCAATGTGCATTACTTTGCATTTATCAACCTTGAATTTCATCTGCCATTTTGTTGCCCAGTCACCCAGTTTTGTGAGATTATTTTGTAGCTCTTTGCAGTCTGCCTGGGACTTAAGTAGTAGTAGTAATTTAAAATATGCAAACATTGTCTCAAGGAATATGTTTGATACATTTTTTAAAAGTATATTTTTGGTCTGTAAACAACTAACTCCTTTTGATGGCTGCAGTTGTTTTCTTTTTCTTTGCCTTTCCATACAGAGGCCTTGTTTTAAGCCCCCCACGCCCTCCAGGTAGCATGTCTCTCCAGAAGTTAAGAGCATTTCCACAGAGCAATGCTGGGCGAGTTTGGGGGTTTACTTTTGCTAATCTTAGTGACATTAAAATAATGTTTTTCCAAAGGGGATAAAAATAAAGCCAACTTCTGAAAAGCCCAAAGAAGTCCCACACCAGTATGTGTCTTGCATTGTTAGGAGAGCAATTGTGTCAAATGCAGAGAAACAGAGCTGAAGTGCCACGCTCAATGGAGTAACCTAAATTGGGTAGCTAGGTTTTGCATAATCTCGTCTTCCATATTAGGAAAGAAAGTACCGAGCTGAGTAACCCTTCACTGCCCAGAAAGCCTTTGCACCTGTTTTGGAAATCTCTCACAGCTATTAGCACACTTGTTTGATTTCTAATGCTACAGGGAACTGGGGCACCCCCAGCACCCACACGAGGGCTGCTGTATATGGGTGGTTTTACACTGCTTTCCTTATTTAGGCAGTTTAAGGAATGATACAACTTTCCAAAGTCACCTTTTAAAGGCTAGGCCCTGTCTCTAGTTTCTCAATGGTCTGTTCACTGCCATTGTGCAACGTACAACAGCGATTCTCAGCGAATTCCCTGTGCAGGGACGGGCCCTCTGGGGATTTGAGCCTATTGCAGAATTTCTCCACTCTTCTGTTTTGTAAGTTGGTAGTTTAGTTAAACCTGGCATTTCCAGAGCTGCCATCAGGACCCAGGAGTCCTGGGGCTCCCAGCCCACCCTGCTCTAATCCACTAGAGCAAGGGAAGGGGTGTCTATTGGGATAGAGCAGGGGAAGCTGGGAGCCAGGATTCCTGGGTTCTATCCCTGGATTTGGGAGGGGAGTGGGGTCTAATGGGTTAGAGCGGGGGGCTGGCAGCCAGGATGCCTGGGTTCTATCCCTGGTTCTGCAAGCCGGGGTGCTGGAACAATTTGTATAGTGGGGGTGCTGAGACACATTGAACCAAACTGTAAACCCTGGATATAATGGAAACCACTTCAAGCCAAGGGGTGAGGCAGCTCCCCTAGTTCCAGCATCTATGTCTGTGAGCCGTGTGGGATCTAGTGGTCGGGGGGCTGGGAGTCAGCTTCCTTGGGTGTATTATAGGACGCCATTGATCTGAGTTGTGGGAAGACAGCCATCAGCTTTCTATCCTTTAGGAATGTGATGCTATAAATAGACACAATGGGAGCTTTTTTCTGTTTTTGGCTTGCAGCACCGACGTCAGCCTGTTATCTAGGGCTGTGCCCTCACAGCGTAACCCAGCTCAGCTCAGAGCTGAGTGGGCACATCATGAATTAGAAAAGAGTCTTTGGATTGTGGGGGTGGACCCGAAGCCTTAACTCCTATAAAAGGAAAGAGCTGAGCACCGGGAGAGGCAGCCCGCGCCCCGCCAATGCCGCATGGCTGCTTCCATTCTAGGCTGAGAAAATCTATTTCTGGGAGTCTCTGACTTTAGGAGAAGGCACAACAAGGATGTGTGGCAAGTAAACAGCTCCTTTCACCCAGTGCCTTGGTAAATGGAATGACCCACGGATAGAACCCAGGAGTCCTGACCCCCCCCCCCAGCTCCCCTGATCTAATGCCCTAGACCCAGAGCTGGGGATGAACCCAGGAGTCCTGACCCCCTAGCTCCCTGCTCTATATACCAGACACCACCCCTACAGTTACTGCACTGGAATTGAAGCACAGGGCACTAGAGGTTAACCTCTTCTCTTCTTACTATGCAGGATGCAGACAAGGGGAGGAGTCGCATGTGCCAGCCGGTCCCAGCCCAGACCCTCCAGAGGGTGAGTGGCTCAGAAGCACTGTCTGGGAGCTCCGGATGATGATGTGCTGTGGGGCAGGCCCAGGGCACTCACCCCAGGGCCAGCTGTGGTGCTGATATGGCCCCATGTCTCTGGGTCAAGCTGCAGGACCAGATCTTGAGCTGGGGGAGTGATATGGTTCCCTTGGGGTCATCACTTTGCACCAGCAGGGTTGGGTCTGGGGTGGGCAGTGAGCTATTGGATGGGGGCTGGCCCAAGGGGACCTTAAAGCCCTGCTGACACCAGAGCAGCATTCAGCATCCCGGGAAAGGTCTCCAACCAGGGGCAGTACCAAAGCAAGACCCCACAACCACCTGCCCAGAATTTGGGCTCTGTGGCCTGTTCAGCCTCTCTACTCATCTTCCACAGCCCCCCTCCCCTCAGCCAGCCACTCCACCCTGCCTGGGAACTGGATCAGAGCTGGTGCCCCTAGAGGGGAAAGGCCCTATGTCTCATTCCCGGAACCTTATGCCCAGCCAGTCCCCCCAGTCTGCAGCCAGTGCTGCCTAGAGGGGAAGGCCACATACCTCGTTCCCTCTCTTTTCTTTTTGCTATGGAAAGGGCAGGCTCCACTCACTGTCGTCCATGGAGTCCCAGGGCCAGGATTCCTTTCCAGGAGCCATTTTACCCCGAGAGGAAGAGCCCCACCCCCACCAGGGCCCCTTTTAACCCTGTGCCCTCTAAGTCCAAACACAGGATCCCACCTAACCCTGCTGGGAGCCCCCCACCCACATGAGCTGCTGTGTTTGCAGGCTCTCTCCCCCCACCTCCAGCCCTTCCCTGCCTGCTGCCTCCCACTGGACGGGGTGCAGTGCTATTGCTTTTACCTGGAAAGGGCCCCCTGCTCCCAATGAGCTGAAAACCACAGCCTATCTTCTCTCTGTACCCATCTCTAGTAGCTCAGCCCCAGTGTGTGTGAGGGGTGGGGGTTGGCACGGCCCTGTGGGCAGGTCGGGGGGGGGGGGGGGTTGGCTAGCTCTGCTCTTCAGCTGTGGCTGGAATCTGGGAGCCAAATGACTCAGAGTGCATCACTGCTGAGTCACCCCCTGGTGGAGAGAGGGGACCAGGGGTGGGGTTGCTGATTCCAAGCCCATCTGTTCTGGGAGCCTGCTGGGCCCTTTCACACACCCCCCCCCCCACCTGGTGTTTCATTCAGGATCTGAATCAAGCAACTAAAAAGAGAAACCTGGAGGCTAAAAATAGTTCTGGAGTCTGTGTGATTTAGTGAGTGGCTCAGCGACTCAGCCAGTCCCTGCCAGAGCCAGGCCGGGGGAGGGGATAGGCAGTGCCAGCCAGCTGGCGACAGGACATGGGGACATTGCCTTCTATCCCAGTCAGACACCGGAGCTCACGCCGAGGGGAGCTCAACATGGCCAGGCATGGACCTCGTGCACTGACATGGAGTGACAAACAGTGACATACACCAGCACGCCCCACTAGGAACTGATGCACCAATATGTAGTAACACACACTGACACACAAGCTGTCATGCACTGACATAGAACACATGCTGAGAGTCACTGGCATGTGAGTCATCGCACAGACACATACCCATATGCTGGCCATTACATGCCACCACACAGGCACGGGCAGGATGCTATCCCCACACCCACACACACTTGTAGCACCCTAGAAATGACAGGCCCTGTATTACATCCACCCCTCACACACACACACACACACCCTGAGCCAGCCAGATCCCTCTGCCTGGGGACTGGATGAGAGCTGGTGCCCCCTAGTGGGGAAAGGCCCCATATCCCATTGCCTTCCCCCTGAGCCAGCCAGTCCCAGGCCATATCTGGGCTGGCACCTGGAGGGGAAAGGGCCCATGCCTAGGCCTTGGCTAGCTCTACCTGGGAGCTGCCGTCATTTCCAGATTCCTTTTATCAGATGCTGGTGAATGTCCTGATGATGCTCCAGCACTGAGGATGATTTTCCAGGTAACTGTTTCTAAATGCAGCTTGCAAGCGTCCCATCCGCGTCAGAACGCAGGCAGAGGACAGATTGGTGGGAGCGCATGTTAGTTGAGCAAGGGCATGGACACAATGGCAGTGAGTGGAGGCTATGAAGGGGGCATGTGGAAGGGGGACAGTGGCAGGGTCAGGGAATGTATGGAAAGGAGCCATTGTGTTAACCTGCTTAAATAAAATCACCCCCTGCCACTTTGCACCTGTTGCTTTTGAAAACACAAAATGAGCGATTTCTACTCCCCTGTCCAGCCTGCCAATCCCCCACCTCACTCAGAACCCCTGCATGATACGGGGGGCTGGCTAGCTCAGAGGGACAGAGACTGGGGTATAGGGTTGCTCCCTTCTAGGGGGCACCGGCTCCAATTGGGCCCCAGGGAGGGGACTGGCTGGCTCAGGGGGGCAGGGAATGGGACATGGGGCCTTTCACCTTTAGTGGACCTTGGCACCAGTCTGGCTTCAAGGCAAGGGGACTGGCTGGCTCGGGGGGTTAGGAATGAGCTCTGGGGCCTGTCTTTCCTAGAGTACCATGACTGTGTGTTTTCTATTAGTGTTTTCAGTGGGTTCTGCTTCCAGTTCTGGGGCAGAGGGCTAGTGGTTTAGACTGGGGGTGCTGGAAGCCAGCACTCCTGGGTTCTATCCCCCCCTGCAGAGTGGGGATCACACACCCCTGCCTTAGTCTGGCTACTGTTGCTCTGTGGCTCCCAGAAGGGCTGAAGGACTGTGCCGCCCCACCCCCCCAATTGCCATCGGCGTCTTTACCCCACCAAAAAAGGCTCTTTGCTCCTATTTTTAGCCCCACTCCCAGGTTTTATATAGCTCTGAACATTCATGTCTCCCTGCGTCCCCCGCTGGCGCGGGAGGGGAGAGCGAGAAAAATATCTACCAAGGTCCCTTCTTCATCGAAAATATCTCAGCAGTTGCCATGGAGACCCGCCCACAGCTTCACCTCCCAGCACAAGAGGCTTCGCAATACAGAGGGGCTGGAGGCTTTTTATAGACCCAATGTGCGAAAGGAGATGGGGGCCGGGGGGGCCAGAGGCAGTGGGATTGGCTAGCAGCCCCCCCCCCAGCATGGGAAGTTCAGACCCAGCCACCCCCAACATCTATCCATCAATACAAATGCAGAATGGGGTTTCAGGATTTGAATGGGCTGGTTCTTCATTCCCACCAAGCCCAATCTGGTCCCCAACCCCCTGCTCTAACCCACCAGCCCCACTCTCTTCCCAGTCTTGGAACGGAACCCAGGCATCCTGGCTCCCAGCCCCCACTAGACCCCACTTCCCTCCCAGAACTGGGAACACAATATAGACTTTACACCTTCCCAGGAATGATGCACCGTTAGAGACTGCTTGAGAGGGGAGGGCAATACTGGACAAGGCGGTCTCACGTGGTTGACCCAGGAGACTGGGGAAGAGGAAGTGAATAGTGCCTCCAATGTCATATTGTTCTAGGGCTGCCCTCCTGCAGGCAGCCTTCCCTGTCAAACTCCTTCGCCACTGCTGTGAACTATTAAACATCTGCCACCCCAGAGGTGGCAGCATCTCAATGCTGGACAAGGGATTCCCATATAAACAGCCCCACCCCCCACCCCAGCGAGGGCTATATCTTAGGACTGGTTGAGGCATCCCTGTAGAAACAGCCGCCACACCCCACCCCAGAGGGGGCTGCATCTTAGCACTGGGTGAAGCATACCTGTAGAAACAGCCCGTGTCCCACCCCAGAGGGCACTGCATCTGCGCACCGGAGTCTCTGTATAAACAGCTGTCACACTCCAGAGGCAGCTGCATGTCAGTGCTGGAGGAAACGACTCATATTCATATGCTGGTCAGGTGCTTTGAGACCCAAATTGGGAGGAATTCTGATTAAAAAGCCAGCAGTTCATGGAGCTATTTTTGAAAACACAAGGAGTAAATAAAAGGCAAAATAGCAGAGGCTGAAATGAATCTATTTTAAAACCCTCACGCCCAGTTTCCTGCGAGTCCTGGGGCGAGGACATCGTGCTGGACCCAACCTGCGCTTTTATAGACATAATCAAGCCAGAATGCAACCTACAGACATCTAAATGTGTCTGACAAACACTCCGATGCAGCAATGAGGAGAGCCACGCAGCTCCAAGCTATTATAGAACAGTACCTGCCAATCCCAGAGCACTATGCTTATACATGTACTTGAAGACCCCTCATTCAGCACTGAGATGCAGCCACCTCTGGGGTGGAGTCCAGAGGCTGTTTATACAGGGATCCCTCACTCGGAGCTGAGATGTGACCACTGCTGAGGTGGGATGCAGGGCTGTTCACACAGGGATCCTTGCTGCTTCTGGAGTGTAACAAAGCATTTGGCCGACTGATGCATAGAAATGCTCTACCATGGTTCATAAAAAGAAGGAGCATTGCAGGGTATTGTGGCCAGCCCTGACTGTGAGCTCCCCATCCCACTCCTTGCACACAGCACCCCTTAGGGCAGGACTGGGGCACTAGGGTCAGCCCTGACTGCAAGAGGAGAGCACCAGCAATGAGTTACGTCAGAGCTCAGCATCCCCACGGCTGCTCCTTGCTTTAGATCCAGGGTGACCAAGAGAGAAGCAGACCTACGCTATAGCAACAGAGAGGGGGAGGGAGGTATTTTTGGGAGGGATGGACGGAGGAGTGTGAGCTGGAGGGTTGGCTCATCCCCCCCCCCGCCCCGCTGCTCTCAGTCCCTTTCCAGCCTGCGGCCATGGCTCAGGGATGCGGGGGCGGGGGGGGGGGGGGGGGGAGAATCCGCTTTTTGCTGCCAAAATAGGAAAAAGGCAGAGATGCAGCTGTGACGTCACTGCTCCCCACCTGCATCACATCACCATGGCAACAGCGTACAGGGGGATTGTTCGCTGCAACAACAGAGCAAGGTGTGACAGTGGCCCCCCTCCCCCTCTCCTGTCCCCCAGACTCCTCCCCCTCCACCCCCCAGACCTCTACAACCCCACCCCCACAGACCCCTCCACCCTACTCCCATTGACCCCTCACCCAGAGACCCACTCCCTCACACAAACCCCTCCCACCCCAGACCCCTCCCTCACACAAACCCCTCCTGCCACCCCACTGCCCCCTAGACCTCTACACCCCACCCCACAAACCCCTCCCAACACCCCACTGCCCCCAGACCTCTCCAACCCACCTCCAGACCCCCTTCCTCACACAAACCCCTCCCTCCACCCCATTGCCCCCCCAGACCTTTACACCCCACCCCCACAGACCGCCCTACCTCACACAACCCCCCCAACACCCCACTGCACCCCAGACATCTACACCCCATCTCAACAGACCCCTCCCTCACACAAACCCCTCCCTCCACGCCACTGCCCCCCACAGACCTCTACACCCCACCCGCCAGACCTCCTCCCTCACACAAACCCCTCCCAACACCCCACTGCCCCCAGACCTCTACACCCCACCCCACAAACCCCCTCCTCCACCCCACTGCCCACCACAGACCCCCTCCCTCACACAAACCCCTCCTGCCACCCCACTGCCCCCCAGACCTCTACAGCACACCCCCACAGGTTTCCATTCTGGGATGCAGTTGGGGCCAGTTCCTCAGAGCAGGTGCTGGGAGTGAGATTTGGCTTGGCAGCACAGAGGGTAGGGGTAGATGGGGGGCAGAGACCATGCCCCAGCCATGCCAGGACCTAAGCACCAGGGTCATGCCCAGCAAAATGGGAAGGGGGGGAGGCATGAGTAACAGCTCTAGATCTGTCCTTGTAGGTCTGGGTGTGTACGGGCATTCATGTGCAGGGCAGTGCACACTTCATCTTGGGGAGATGCAAGTGGATGGGAGGTTCATGTGTGTGGGGGGGTGGATCTGTGTATTTGGGGGGAGGTGTGTGTGCTTGGGGGTGATCTATGTCTCGGTGGGTTGTGTGCATGGGAGTGATGTGTGTGCATGGCAGAGATGCATGTCTCTGGGGGGACTGCGTGTGAATGGGGCATTGCATGTCTCATGGGGCTGCGTGTTCATGGGGGCAATGCGTGTCTTCGGGGGGTTCCGTGGGCATGGGGGGGTCCAGGTTTCTGGGTGGGGTGGAGGCAATGTGTGTGTAAATGGGCACAGCCCCCCATGTGGGACTGACCTCCCACCCCACCATTCTGCGGCAGCCTCCCCTCCATCCCTCGCCCACGCAGCCCTAGCAACAGAAACCCGTCTCCTAGAGACTCTCTTACGTTGCTACAGCAGCAGCAGCACCAACAAGCGAGGAACCATCAGTCCCTGGGAGTGGGGTGCTTTGGTGGGGAACGAGCAGGGAGCAGTCACCCCCCAGGGAAAATTTCTCCCCATATCTCTCAGTCCCTCCCCATCCCCCAACTAAATATTTCCCCTCACTCCCTGACCCCCAACTCCTCCCTCTGTCCTGCCGATCCAGCCCCAGGACAGGGGGATTGGGACACGGGCCCTTTCCCCTCGGGGGGGGGGGAGCTTGCTCTGATCCAGCCATGCTGACCCACATGGAACAAGTTTGCCAGGTCTCAGCCCCATTCCCAGCCAGGTGTCACACAAACTCCATCCCCTTGGGCACTAACTCGGCCCAGGCAGAGGGGCCAGGGCTAGCAGAGCTGAGCTCCTCAGGGAGAGGACGGGGTGTGCGTGGGGTGGGGAGGCTCCTTGGCATCAGCCCCAAGGCTACCCCAGAGGACCCCATTCCTGGGGTGTCGAGCTGCCCCTCCCCAGCACTGAGGGGCCAGAGCCGGCCAGACCCAGGATCAGACCAGGCGGGGAGTGTTGGCTGCAGAGGCATGGAGAGATGGGGCCTCGCTCTGCCAAGGGCTGGGCTGGGAGCTGAGGTGGCTGGTTGGGCCAGGGGTGCCACCCACAGCCAGAGAATGAATGGGAAGGGATGAGACTGGCCAGAAAACCCCAGCCACACCCCCACATACAAACTGCACCCCTCTGCACTCTATCCACACCCCCCACAGAACGCCATCCAGGCCCTCCACACTGCTCCACCTCACACCTGCAGCCCCCCACTGCACCCCATCCACATCCCACGCCACTCATTGCACCCCATCCACACGCACCCCAGAACCTGCCACATTGCTCCACCTCACACCTGCCGCCCCCCACTGCACCCCATCCACACACACCCCAGAACCCACCACACTGCTCCACCTCACACCTGCACCCCCCCACACTGCACCTCATCCACATCCCACGCCACCCATTGCACCCTCCACTGCACCCCATCCACACACACCCCAGAACCTCACCTCACACCTGCACCCCATCCACATCCCACGCCACCCATTGCACCTCATTCATACACACCCAGAACCCCATCCAGATCTTCCACACTGCTCCACCTCACATCTGCACCCCCCCACTGCACACCATCCACACACATGCCAGAACCTGCCACACTGCTCCACCTCACACCTGCATGCCCCCACTGCACCCCATCCACATCCCACACCACCCATTGCACCCCATCCACACACATCCCAGAACCCGCCACACTGCTCCACCTCACACTGGCACCCCATCCTCATCCCACGCCACCCATTTCACCCTCCACTGCAGCCCATCCATACACCCCAGAACCCCATCCAGACCCCCCACATTGCATCCCCCACACCTGCATCCCTCACTGCACACCTATCCACACCTTGCGCCCCCACTGCACAGCCACATACCCCCATACCACATCCCTCATACACACACTGCACCCCATCCCCATACTCACCACACTGCACCCCCCAACCTGCAGCCCTATCCACATACCCCCACTCCACACCTGTTCCCTCCACTGCACCCCATCCACAAACCCCCACACTACACCTGCACCCCCATGCACACACTGCACCCTATCCACACACCTGCCCCCCAGTCACACACCCCTTTTCTTGCTGTCTAGCTCAAGGCAGCATAACCCTGTGGCTGGCTCAAACAAAGGGCAATGGCTGCTCCTTTGGCTGGGCAGGTGGGGGCTGTTGGCCAGCATGGGATGTGGGCTGGGACGGCCCTGGCAGAGCCCCAAACAGGGCCCCCATGCTGCAGTAAGTTAGCCACCATCTCCCCAAGCCCTGCTCCATGCCAGCAGCAATGCAAATCGTGGATAAACTCTGCCACCTGCTGGGGACAACAGGAAACAGCAACTTTTCTCTCATTCCCCCCCAGCCCCCTGCCCCTCAATCCCAATCTGTCACCCTTGGCAGTCCCAGTCCTGGGCTCCCCTACCCCCACTCCTATTGATACCACTTAATGCTGATAACTCACAGTCAATCAAGAGTGCATGGAGGTGCCCGCGGCAGGCTGTTTGCCCCAGCAACCACGTTGTGTCCCAGCTCCAGGTAATTCTAGTCTGTCTGTTCACCTGCTTATTAGTTTCAAATAGAGATTTGATTCCCCTTCATGTCTCACCTTAAAATCTTGTGAAATGATGCTATAGATACTACCCAGCTGATGTGCCCTAGCCCAGAGGCAGCTGCATCTCTGCACCAGGTGAGGGATCCTGGTATAAACAGCCCCCCTGCCCCACCCCAGAGGTAGCCGCATCTCAGCTCCAGGCAAGGGATCCTGGTATACACAGTGCCCTTGCCCCACCCCAGAGGGGGCCAGGTCTCAGGATCCCTGTATAAACAGAGCCATACCCCACCCCTGAGTCCATTTCCTGAGTTAATACAGTAAACCGAGACCCTGGGGAGGGACAAGGTACTTATGTTTCCCGTCCAAAATACATTATGTTGAATTTATGATTCTTGATGATTGTTTGTTCTTGTTTTGTTCATTCCCCCAGCTGGGTTTGGTGTCTCTGAAATACATCCAATATATTGTAACACAATGGCTTCTCTCCCACTTTCCAATCAACCTGAGTTTTGACAGAACCGCAGCTGGGTCGGTCCCCCGGATGTCTCAGCACACAGCACCGTCCCCTTCTCTAGAATTGCAACTGGCATTAATAATAAAGCAGCTAGTTTCCAGCCCTTGGGTTACAAATATAATCTCCAAAGAGCTGTCCCATGTGTAACCCATGCAGCACTAGCTGTCTGAACTAGAAATGAGGGAATAGCCCCGTGTCCTGTTCCCTGCCCCCCATCCTCTCCCCGAGCCAGCTAGTCTGACCGCTCTAGGGCTGGATCCAAGCTGTCTCCCCCCAGAGGGAAAAGGCCCCATATCCCAAGTCCCTACCCCTGCACACACACACAGACACAGGCTGCTCCTAGTTTGGGGGTCACAGTGGGGTTTTATTGGGTTTGGATTTTAATTGCATCAAAGCAATTCAGCACATTTTAAAGAAGGATTGGTTGGATATGAGGGGTGGGCCTGTGGCAGGGGGTGGGGCTAATTCCCGTTCTCCATAGAGGCAAGTCCATAGGACAAAGATGGCCAGGATAGGGGAACAGGGGTGGGGGAACGGATGGACAGACTGACATGCTGCTCCAGAGGGGATGCCCCCAGCTCCCCACGCCCAGAGTGGGGCTTTGACCCTGGGGGCCAGGAACGTGGGATCTGGACTTGCTGGTCCTGCAGTCCCCTAGGGAAGCGGGTGTCCTGGAGATCATTTCTTCTTGGAGGCTGCCGCCAATGCCGCTGCCTGGGCTTCTGCTGCCGCCACCGCCAAGGCCTCCTCGCGCTGCTGCCGGAACACGGCATATTCCTCTGCACTGAGGCTGGTGCGGGGAGAAGAAAGGGGTCAGACCTGCCTGACATGGAAGACCTGGCTCCCAGCCCCATCTAGCACACTAGACCACACCCAGCCCCACCTGCTCTAACCACTAGATTCCACTCCCTGCCCAGACCTGGGGATAGAACCCAGGAGCCCTGGCTCCCAGAGTCAGGCATAGAACCCAGCAATCCTGCCTGCCAACTCCCCCCGCCCCTGCACTCACCCAGAGCTGGGAACCCAGGGCTCCTGCCCCCCATGGACTCTGTGTGGGTACTCACTCTCTCACCACCTTGATGCCCAGGGTTTTGGCACTGCCAATGAGGGATTTCACCACCTTCTCCAGACTCGTGTCCCGCACCACAAAGTTGGAGTTCTTGGACTTCACCAGAGCGATCTCGTACAGATGCTTCAGGGTCACCATGCCCGCTACCTCGTGCCCTGTTCAGCCAGAGACCTGTTAGCTCTACCCATGGGGCCCCATTACAGCCCCCTGTGGGCCCCTTGCATCCTGACCCACAACTCCCCTACCCCATGTGGGCCCCCATGTCCCAACCTGCAGCGCCCCCCAACAGACCACAGGGCCCCTCCAGCCAACCTGCAGCCCTCCTGCAAGGCCCCTCCATCCTGACCTGCAGCTCCCCGTGTGCCATGGTCAGACGCAGTCCAGGGGACCCACAGGCTCTTTCTATGGGGTGCACTTGCTGCAGGGCATCTCCAAGAGGGGGTGCGTGTGTGGGGGGGGTGAATCCTGGGGGCCCAACTCTCCCCCCAATACCTGTTCACAGGGCATCAGGGCCAGCAGGGAAGTGGAGGGAGGCCCTGGGTGCCACTCACCATGTGCTAGCTGGGGTTCAGCACAGAGGGCAGCGTGGGCACTCCCAGAGCACAGGGTGACTGCCCCCCGCCATCGGTGGGACCCCTGCCCTAATCACCCTGTGTGGCCCTGCTCCCATATTGTGCGAGTCCCTCCCCACCAGTCTGGGCCTCTCCCCTCCCTGCTCTGTGTCCCTCCAGTTTGCGTCACCCCCATTCATCTCCTCACCGGTCTGTGCTGCCCCCTTGTCGATGCCGGCGGCTGCCTTGAGGAAATAGGAGGCCGTGGGCTGGTTGATCTGGATCTCATAGGTTCTATCTGGCTGCAACACATTGAGGGGGTGGGCTTAAACTGGGGTTCTGCCTGAGGAGACGTAGCCCAGACCCTTCTGCACCCCAAAGGGAGACCCCCCCAGTAACCTGCCACACACAGATCCTGCCCCACTGCAGAGGGGTGTGCTCTGGCCCAGTGGCAGTGATGGGGTGGAGCAGGATAGGGCTGTGTGTGGTGGTGCCTCCCCCTGATATCAATACACATGGGCAGCAGGGCTGCGGGGTAGTGGGGGGCAGCAGGGGGCAGCAGGGTGTGGGGTTCCTGGGGCGTGCGCGCTGGGCGGGGGTTGTGCTGTGTGTGTCTCTGGGTGTGCTGGGGTGTGGGTTGCAGGGGGTGGAGGGTGTCTCACCTTGACATCAATGCGCACGGGCAGCGGCACCCCCTCCTTGATGTCCTTGGTTCGCTCGTTGAAGTCCTTGCAGAACTGCCCGATGGGGATGCCCCTCTGGGGAGAGAAGCAGGGACACTGTCAGGGGGTTCGGATCCCCCACCCACCAGCCCCATATGCCCCAGAATCTCTTGCAGATCCACGTGTGACCCAACCCCAAACCACAGCTGGTGCTCCCCAGAGGGGAAAGGCCCTGTATCCCATTCCCCGCACCTGAGCCACCCAGTCCCCTGCCCTGGGGTCACATTTCACTGGTATATGCCCCCCCCCATTCCCTGTTTGATGGCATGGGGTGAGGCTACTGCGCTCCTTCCCAGAGGGGCTGGCCGCAGGGCCGGCTCTAGGATTTTTGCCGCCCCAAGCAAAAACAATTTTGGCCACCCCCCAACCCCCGTTTTTTCTTACCCCACCCCCGGCCCCGCCTCAACTCCGCCCCTTCCCCAAATCCCCAGCCCTGCCTCCTCCCCCAGGCTCTCAAGC
The DNA here is from genome assembly GCF_027887155.1 of Malaclemys terrapin pileata. Classification (NCBI taxonomy): domain Eukaryota; kingdom Metazoa; phylum Chordata; order Testudines; family Emydidae; genus Malaclemys; species Malaclemys terrapin. Next base: position 29,566,232 of record NC_071511.1, on the reverse strand, counting down.
CTAGGAGGGAGAGAGGGAGGGAGGGGGAGATCCCGAGCGGCCGCAGCGCATGAAACAGCTGATTTGCGTGCCGCTGCTCCCCCTCCCTCCCAGGCTCTCAAACCCGGGAGGGAGGGGGAGATCCCGAGCGGCCGCGGCGCGTGAATCAGCTGTTTTGCGCGCCGCGGCCGCTTGGGATCTCCCCCTCCATCCCGGGTTTGAGAGCCTGGGAGGGAGGGTGAGCAGCGGCGCGCGAGCGGCAGCAGCGGAGGTGAGTTAGGGTGGCCGGGGCACATTTTTAGGGGCGGCATGGCCCGCGTCAGAATGCCGCCCCTAAAAATGTGCCGCCCCAAGCACCAGCTTGTTTTGCTGGTGCCTAGAGCTGGCCCTGGCTGGGCGTAGAGTCCAGATCCAGGGTGTAACGCAGGGCTCTGGATCTGGTGGGACGACTTGTGCAATATGAAGTTGTCACTAATGATCAGGCCAAATAAAGCTGAATTAGAGCAGCACTCGCTGCCTCCCGAAGCAGTTGTGAGCTCCCCAGGGAACCCAGACACCACACCGACCACACACACGTCCCACCTAGATGGACCCCCAGACATGCGCAGCATAATCCCTGCCCAGCACACACACCCCAGCACATCTCAAGACATGCACAGCACAACCCCCACCCAGCGTGCACACCCCAGCAACCCCACACCCTGACACACGCGCAGCACAACCCCTACCCAGCGCACACACCCCAGCAACCCGACACACACACAGCACCACCCCGCCCAGCACACACACCCCAGCAACCTCACACCCCGAGACACGCACAGCACAACCCCCACCCAGCACACACACACCAGCGAACCCCACACGGGCAGAGACACACGTAGAGACTCCAATGAGCCCTTCTGGCCTCAGAGCCTATGAACCACACACTGCAGGACCTGCTCCCTCCAGCGGGAGGCAGCACACACAGTAGCCCAGACCCCATGCCCATGCTATTGCGCCCCTTTGTTCATTGCTCTGGTCACTGCGCTATGATTGACGGGAGGATACCAGGGTGGTGCCTCCCTCCCCCTCCATCTCTGCCTGCCTCCGGAGAATTTCCCGCCTCGGGGTTGCAAAGCTATCAGGGCAGGCTGGCTACTGCAGGGATCTGCACCAGGATGGGCTGACACTGGCGCTTTGGGGCCCAAAATGCTGTAGATGGACCTGTAACCCTGCCCCCGGCCCAGGAATGGACAGTCCTGCCCCAGAAGGGACTGAACTCCTGGCCCCAGGAGAATCAGTGGCACTGTACAGGAGCAGCAAGAATGCCACCCCCACCCCTCTCCCAGAACCAGGGGCAGACCCCATGTCCTGATTCCCACTCTAACCACTAGACCGCACTGCCCTCAAGCGCTGGGAAGAGAACCCAGGAGTCCTGGCTCCCAGTCCCTGCTCTAACCACTAGACCCCGGACCCCACCCCTCAGTCGGAGCCCACTCCAGAGCCCGCCATCTCCTCGCCCCCCGGAGCACCGAGAGCAGCCCAGGCTCCCCGCCCCCGCGCCGCCGGCGGCACAAGGACCGCGCAGAGCCCGGACCCTGCGGCGGGATTCAGGCCCCGCCCCCTGCGCTCACGCACGCGCGCCGCTCCAGCATACGGGACCTGCAGGTAATGGGGGCGGGGAACAGGCTGCCCTGCCCCCGGGGGTCTGGCCGGGAACGCCTCCGCGCGAGACGGGCAGCGGGAAGCAATGGGGGGATTGGGGGCCGGGGGGGGGAGAAGCAATGGGGTGGGGGAGGCAATGGGGGCATTGGGGCCTGGGGGAGGAGGAAGCAATGGGGGGATTGGGGGCCGGGGGAGGAGGAAGCAATGGGATGGGGGGGAAGGCGATGGGGGAGGAGGAAGCACTGGGATGGGGGGGGAGGAGGAAGCAATGGGGGGATTGGGGGCCGGGGGAGGAGGAAGCAATGGGATGGGGGGGGAGGAGGAAGCAATGGGATGGGGGGGGGAGGCGATGGGGGAATTGGGGGCCGGGGGGGGAGGAAGCAATGGGATGGGGGGGAAGGCAATGGAGGAGGAGGAAGCACTGGGGTGGGGGAGGCAATGGGGGAATTGGGGGCCGGGGGGGAGGAAGCAATGGGATGGGGGGGAAGGCAATGGAGGAGGAGGAAGCACTGGGGTGGGGGAGGCAATGGGGGATTGAGGGCCGGGGGAGGAGGAAGCAATGGAGGGATTGGGGGCCGGGGGAGGAGGAAGCAATGGGATGGGGTGGGGGAGGCAATGGGGGGATTGGGGGCCGGGGGAGGAGGAAGCAATGAGATGGGGGGGGGAGGCGATGGGGGAGGAGGAAGCACTGGGGTGGGGGAGGCCATGGGGGATTGGGGGCCGGGGGAGGAGGAAGCAATGGGGGGATTGGGGGCCGGGGGAGGAGGAAGCAATGAGATGGGGGGGAAGGCAATGGAGGAGGAGGAAGCACTGGGGTGGGGGAGGCAATGGGGGATTGGGGGCCGGGGGAGGAGGAAGCAATGGGATGGGGGGGAAGGCGATGGGGGAGGAGGAAGCACTGGGATGGGGGGGGAGGAGGAAGCAATGGGGGGATTGGGGGCCGGGGGAGGAGGAAGCAATGGGATGGGGGGGGAGGAGGAAGCAATGGGATGGGGGGGGGAGGCGATGGGGGAATTGGGGGCCGGGGGGGGAGGAAGCAATGGGATGGGGGGGAAGGCAATGGAGGAGGAGGAAGCACTGGGGTGGGGGAGGCAATGGGGGATTGAGGGCCGGGGGAGGAGGAAGCAATGGAGGGATTGGGGGCCGGGGGAGGAGGAAGCAATGGGATGGGGTGGGGGAGGCAATGGGGGGATTGGGGGCCGGGGGAGGAGGAAGCAATGAGATGGGGGGGAAGGCAATGGAGGAGGAGGAAGCACTGGGGTGGGGGAGGCAATGGGGGATTGGGGGCCGGGGGAGGAGGAAGCACTGGGATGGGGGGGAGGCAATGGGGGATTGGGGGCCGGGGGAGGAGGAAGCAATGGGGGGATTGGGGGCCGGGGGAGGAGGAAGCAATGGGATGGGGGGGGGAGGCGATGGGGGAATTGGGGGCCGGGGGGGGAGGAAGCAATGGGATGGGGGGGAAGGCGATGGGGGAGGAGGAAGCACTGGGGTGGGGGAGGCAATGGAGGATTGGGGGCCGGGGGAGGAGGAAGCAATGGGGGGATTGGGGGCCGGGGGAGGAGGAAGCAATGAGATGGGGGGGGGAGGCGATGGGGGAGGAAGAAGCACTGGGGTGGGGGAGGCCATGGGGGATTCGGGGACTGGGGTGCGATGGGGTCAGGCTCACAGGATCTGGGGACACATGGTAAGCCCCGACCCCCTCCCCACAGGCAAGGCTGTGCAGGAGCAGCACCCAGGGCTGTGGATTGGGGAGCAGCCAACAGACACAGGGGACTACCCACAGCTTGAAGCCATGCCAGGGAGTGGGGCACAGACAGCCGGACAGAGCCCGAGCCCTGGACTGATGCAGGGGGAGGAGCGAGGCCCAGCCTGCTCCCAGGGAGGACCAGGATGCGCAGGTCAGTATGTCGCTCTGAAATCACCCCTGCTCTAACAAACTAGACCCCTCTCCCCTCCCAGAGCTGGGGACAGAACACCCACCCCTTTAGCATCACAGCAGGGAACTTAGGTCAGCGGCAACAAACAGTTCTTCCTGTCACCCCCTGAACTACTGTGCAGTGCTGCTTTTACACAACCCCAGCCCAGAGGTGGCTGCATCTCAACACTGAGCAAGGGATCCCAGCATAAACAGCTCTCATACCCCACCCCAGAGCCAGCTGCTTCTCTGCACCAGGCAAGAGATCCCTGCATAAACAGCCCCAGTGCGACGCTGCACAGTCTCTGGCTGTCTACTAGTCTGTGAAGTGCCCGAGAGTCCTGCTGTGGGGAGACGCTGGGAGCTGACGCATCTCTGGCAAGGCAAATGAATCCGACCGACCGTCATGTGAGTAGGGAGGGTGGAGAGCCCAGGAGCTACTCGCTGGGCTGGAAGCTGGCGTAGGGTGACCAGATGTCCTGATTTTATAGGGACAGTCCCGATATTTGGTTTTTTTTTTTTTAATATGGGCTCCTATTACCCCCCCACCCCGTCCCGATTTTTTCACACTTGCTATCTGGTCACCCTAAGCTGGCACCAAGGAGGGAGGGACAGGCCCCAGCACCCACCCCCACCTGCAGGGATCACCTACCAGGAGGAGCCGTTCCCATCCCCTGCCAGAGCACACTGCTGTCAGCAAGCCAAATGGCTGGTTCTGGGATCCACGGGTGGGAGGGGAGCACGAAGACAGCGGGCAGGCAAAGCGTGCCCCACTAATACAGGCTGGCATGTCACAACCAGCTCCCAGCACAGAAGATGGACATCCCCACCTGAGCCAACAGTCCCCCTGCGTCAGGGCTGGATCACAGCCAGCAGGGCAGCCCCTAGACAGCAAAGGTCCCAGCCCCCAGAACCAGCCAGTGCCACCCCCAGCTGTGTCACCCTTCCAAACTCCATCATTCGGGGGGGAAAGAGGCAGGAAAGACAGTGATGGGGAAGAGCTCATTGAAGCTTCACTCCCTCCCTCCCTCCCCCCCAAAAAAGAAATCCATAAATCATGCTGCCATGCTAGGAGCTGGCACTATCAGCTGCACTGGCATCAGGCCAGTTGGGAAATTGGACCCTTGGTCTCTACCATCAGGGGGGGCCCAGCCCCTACTCAGGCTGGGGCACAGGTCTGCTAGCCAAAGCTGAGACAATCCTACCCCGCCTCCTTCCTGCAGCATCCTAGTCAATAACCACATGGGCCCTTTAACCTCTGAGAAATCAGTGCTGTGTGTGCACCAGCAAGGCACCTAGCGCCTGCCTCAGGGTTGGGGTGTAGGGGCTATTTATACAGGGATCCCTCGCCTGGCGCTGAGATGCAGCTGGCTCTGGGCTGGGGCACGGGGGAGGGGTGGCTGTTTATACAGGGATCCCTCACCTGGCACTGAGATGCAGCTGGCTCTGGGCTGGAGCACGGGGGACTGTTTATATAGGGATCTCTCGCCTGGCACTGAGATGCAGCTGGCTCTGGGGCATGGGGCTGTTTATATCTAATCAACAGTAATGAAATGCCATGTCAAGGTGGCTGAAGTCGCTATTTGTGGCTGCAGTGTCTTGGGGGAGCGTGAGCATGGCCAGTGTGTATGTTTGTAGTGTTCGCATGGGGCGGGGCAGGTGGAGGGCTCTCCCTCCGCTGGCTGCTCTCCCCTGAGAAAGTGCCATGGGGAAGGACCAGAGTGGCAGGGGCTGGCTGCCTTGCTGGCCCATTAAGAATGAGGGGACAGGGCTGCCAGCAACACTGATAGTTGCTGGGATCAGCAACCAAATACCTCGCTGCTCAACTCCTCCCCGCACACAGGTGCTGCTGTTGGAGCCAGCGGTTAGAGCTGAGAGCCAGGACTCCTTGGTTCTACTCTCCACTCTGGGAGGCGAGTGAGTCTAGTGGCTAGAGCAGCAGGCTGGGAGCCAGGAGGTCTAGCCCCAGTACTGCCACTGACTCCATGTGCCCCTGGGTGAGCCCCTCTTGCTCAGTGCCTCAGTTTCCCTGTGTGGGACAGCACTGGGCTGACCCAGTTTCAGGGTCCCTATCAGGTATGGGAGCCAGCAGAGTCAGACCACTCCCATCATCCTGCCTGCCCAGCCGTGCTCCTCAGATAACTCCCTACAGGCACCTCCCCCACTGAGGGCATTCTGTGCTAGAGGGGGCCCTGTGGGACTGGTGCAAGGGCTGGGGTGAAGTACAGGGGGAATGCAGGGGTGCTGGGCCAGCCCCTCCCTGGGAGCCCTTCAGAGAGGCTGCATTCCTCAGGACAGCAAAAGGGGAAGTGCGTTCCCTGCAATGCAGCCTGTAGGGGGCAGAGGGGAGCACAGTCCCCACCCCCTGCCCACAGCACTAACCACGGGGGCATTTGGAGTGACCCATTCTGGAGGCCCGGCATTAGCCCCAGGATGGTATGTGCATGTCCAGAAGCCACGGCCTGTCCTTGGTCCCCCATGGCCCAATTGTCCATAGCCGGGTCCCCTCTGGCCTGTCCTCGGTCCCTGTGGGCCCAGCATTAGCCCCGGGATGACGCGTCCCAAGTCTGCAGCCTGGTCTCTCATGGCCCATCCTGTCCCAGGCAAGTGTAACTCACCACTGCTGTCTTTTCCCCGCAGGTGCTGCCAGCTGGCCACCCCCTGTGACCAGGCTCCCCCGCTCCATGGCACCACCGCCCCCTGCCAGCAAGCCACACGCCTGCATGTCAGCGGTGGTGATCGTCTCCACCATGGCAGCAGTGGACGTGTACCTGATGGAGCTGAGCGCTGGAGCACAGCGGGCCAGCGTGCTGGCCCTGGCACTGGCAGGTGATCTGTGCTTCCTCTTGGTGCTGCGCTATGTGGGGGCATGGGCGGGTGCTGAGGCGCGGACCCCGCGGCATGGCTACACCATGGCACTCTGGTTCCTCTTTGTCTTCACCCTGGAGATCAAGCTATACTTCATCTACCAGGGGTACCGGGCCGACCGGCGCACCCCTGACCCGCTGGCCCGCCGTACCCTGACCCTGCTGCTCTCCATCTGCATCCCCTCCCTTTACGTGGTCCTGGTGGCCACCGAGCACCTGGAGCATGTGGCCACCTTCCGGCGCAAGGAGGACCTGCGCGGCCGGCTTCTCTGGGTGGTGGTGGACCTGCTGGACCTACTGGAGATGCAGGCCAGCCTGTGGGAGCCTCAGTGGCAGAGGCTGCCGCTGTGGGCTGAGGGCCTGACTTTCTTCTACTGCTACAGCCTGCTGCTGGTGCTGCCCTGCGTGGCACTGGGCGAGATGGACCTGCCCGCCCCACCCCGCCTCCCACTTTACCCGCTGCTCAGCCTGCTGGCTGTCAACCTGGCCACATTGGCCATCCGGGCTGCTGACCTGCTGCTCTACCGCGACCAGCGGGTCTCTGCCATCTTCATGGCCAAGAACCTACTGGCCATCGCGCTCAAGGGGTGCACGGCCTTGCAGTACCACAGAGCTGGGGCTGCTGGGCTGGGGGAGCTCCCCCCTGGGGACATGCCATGTCACACGCCCCGGCGTGGGGGCATGGACAGCACCTCTGGGCCCAGGTTCACCCCCCGGGAGTTCTGAGTGCGCAGGGACACTGCAACACCCACACCCTGAGCTGGAGCTGTGAGCATGGGGCCAGATCCCCTGTTGGTATTTTCCGGCAAAGCTGCCCTGATGTAAACTGGCCCCCAGACTCCTTCACACGCAGAGAGGGGTTGAGATCACAAACCACTATTCACTAACGGACAGGACTAGCATAGAAAGGGGTTGAGGAACACCAGGCATAGCAGGGGACTATGGGTTGGGATTGAGGGGCGCTGAGATAGCTGGGGAGCTGCAGGTGGGGACTGAGGGACACCAGCAGTGCTGGAGTGGGAGGCAGGCTCCACCCCTGCCCTTTGGGCTCCACTCCCCACTGTGTACACTCATCACCCCTGTGTTGAGCTAGACTGAGACACATGGGCCCACACCCAGCTGGCCCCGTGGTGAGGGACTAGAGTGTAGCGAGCCCAGGCCGGAGCACTGGATGGGCCCAATGGGTAGTGCCAGCTATGGCCCTGGCACTCGGAGAGGTAGGGGGCACATGCCTGGGGCCTGGATGCTCCATGCAGGACAGAGGCAAAATAAAGAAGAGCTAACACAGACCAGACCTTGGATCCCAGTGTGCACGGAGTTCTGGGGCTGGTGCACCACGGCCTGCATTCTCAACCCGGTGCCCCCAGGGAAGCGCCAGCCCCTGACCTTGGGGAAGGCGGGGCAGGGGAGGGATAGAGCCCTGAGTACCCCTTTTATCAGCCAGCAGGAGGGAAGGGGAGGGGAGCCAGGACTCCTGGGTTCTGTCCCAGCTCAGTCACTGACTCACTGTGTGACCTCAGAAATGTTTTGTCCCTCTTTGGGCCCTCTGTTTCCCCATCATAGAGTTCAGGGCATTCCCATCCCCGTGGCGGGTGGTTAGCGAGTGACCACTGACCACGTGCTGTGACATCCCCTACGAGGGGCTGTGGCCCCCTCTCATCACTGGGGAGAGGCTCACGCATTGGCTCCTTTAGAGCCAGGCCCAGCCCAGTACCTCAGCAGCTCCCGGCTCTGTGCTTGGGTTTCCCTGTCCCCTCCAGCTTGAGAGAAGGGGCTTTAACACAGCCTTCCCTGCACCCATCCTGCAGCCACTCACCTGCCCCAGCGCTGGAACAATGCCACCTCTGGGATGGGCACAGGGGCTGTTTATACAGGGCTTCCTCCCCAGCACCCCTTGGAGGGGAAAGGGCCAGTGCCCCATTCCCTGGCCCCGCTGTCCCCGGGGGGGGGGGGGAGAGAGGGGAATCGGGTAAGGACACAGAAACAGAATGAGCCCCACACTGTCTTTCCCAAAGGGCATTGTCCCTGATCTGGCCCCAAACCAGGAGGACTGGCTGGCTCATGGCTTGGGGACTCAGGGCTGTCAGCTCATATTTACAGCAAAAGCCTTTTGTGGGTTTTGCAGCAACCCCCGGCCCCTTCTCCAGAGCTGGGACAATCCCAGCTTGGGGGCCAGGATTCAGTGGGGTCACCCCATTGCCCTTTTACAGGAGGGCACCTCATGGGGCAGCAGCCCAGCAGGACTCTCCACACTCCCAGCAGAGGAGAGACCAAGTGCCCTGCTGCTGGGACAGATGCCCACTACCCACCGGCTGGGCCCCGCCGTGCCAGGAGGCAGCATGGTCTTGGGGAAGGGTGGGAGGATGCTCTGGGCTGGGACTCAGGGGTGCAATCCTCGCCACTGATTCCCTGCGTGACCATGGACGAGTCGTGGCTGCTCTATGGGTCCCAGCTAACAGCCACCCTACCTCTGTCCAGGAGCTCTTTGGGACAGGTCTCTTGGTATGGGTCTGTGCAGGGCCGGGCGCGCTAGGAGCCCTGATATCAGCTGGGGAAACGTCTGTGCAGCCTCCAGCATGACGAGGGGTGATCTCAGTCGTGTGTGTGTGTGTGTCAGTAGAACGGTGCCTCTGGGCTCCACCTTTGCACAAGCAGCAGCTACAGACGGGCTCTGAGCCCGGGGCAGGCAGGGGCATTCTCAGCCATTCCAGCCCAGCCCCTCTCTAGCCATTGTCTGAACACAGCCCAGAGCGGGTTGCAGCAGCAGACAAGACAACACACAGGCGCATCGCTGGGCTGCGCTCACTCTAAGCGGTGTGATCGGGGGTGCGGCGGGAGCTTGTGCAGTCACATCTCAAGGCCAGAAAGGCCCATTCAAATCCTCCAGTCTGACCCCCCCGGCTGGATAATCCTCCCAGGGATCCTGCAGCCTGCCCAGAGCTGCTCGTTAAGCTGGAGTGGAGCTTTTAGAGAAAGACTCCAGAGCTGAACTGAGACTCCAAGCAACAGACTCCCTTCCCACCCCCACCCCATTCCTGGGGCACTTGTCAGAAGGGCAGATCTGCCTCCCTCTTAAACAATGGCCCATGAATGCATCCAGGCATCACCTCCAGGCCCTTGACTCTCACTCAGCCTCTGCTGGTGACATTAATGAGCTCCCTGCTCCAGAACCGCCCCCACCCTGCACGGAAGGGCTGAGAGACTGGGAACCCCTTGGAACCTTGTCTGGGAAAAGCTAACTCCATGTAGTTCCCACAGCCTCTCCCCGCAAGACATTCTCCAGCCGTTGGGTCACTGTGGGGCTCTTTTCTGCACCCTCTCTGATTTTTCAACACATGGCAATGCATGTGGATGCACTACATGGACTAGGATGGGGCAAAATCCCCTCCCTGCTCATACTCACTAATCCTGTTTACACAGTCAAGGGGATCACTAGCCAGTTTCTAGCCCCTTTCATAGGGGTGCATTGATTTTGCCCCGCCCTAGGTGTTTCGTCAGAATACCGCGAGGTACCAAGTCAGATGCCTTGCGGAGTCCCAATCAATTGAATCAACGCAGTTACCGTCAGCGACTAAGCTGTGATCTCAGCCAATCACGATGCCAGACTCGTCTGACAGACGGACTCCCCAGAAAGTCATCACCGGCAACAGTTACAACACTCGTTCCTCGCAGCACAGGTCTGAGGCGCTGCCCCATTTGGGGAGAGCAACGAAAGCCTCCGAGATGCCCTTCTTCTCTCTCATAGCTAAAGCCACCAGTGCCAGCTACTCCCAGCCTGAACTGATCCTTTCCACAGGCATTTGAACGAAAGACAACCCCTTGTGATTCCCGAGTGCCTCATGCCTCATGCCCAGCCTGGCTGCCCCGATTGGGACTGGAACCCCAACATGAAGTTCAATAGAGCAATATCTCTCTGTCCCCCACCCCAAGGGGGAAGATGCTTCAATTGCAGAGAGCTCAAGAGCCAGTAGAGGGACTGGGCCCCATAAGAGACTCAATCCCTAAAGGGCTCCGTGCCCCCATGTGTCTCCCAAACACGCCTGGGGAGGCTGGATCTCTTCCTGCCCGCAAACACTGTGCCCCTGGGAACAGGTGTAAGAGGAAATCCTCCTTCCGTAAGCTGGGATGCTGCCCTGACATCTGCATCCAGCCAGCAAATGGGAGGGGGTTAAAGACCCCATACCGCAGGATTTGAACCACAGATCCAACAGCCTTGAGCAGCCCAGAGTGAGAGCAGCTAACCCCATTCCCACCTTGTGAGTAGCCACAGGGGGGAGCAGGAACCCTGGGGAGGGGATTATTTTGGAGCATCACTGTCCCAGAGGCACCTGCTGCCCTTGCAGTGAACCTCATTCGCCCACACCACTTGTTAAACACACCAACCACCCCCAGTATAACAGCCCTCCCCGCCCCGATCACACAGCCAGTGAGAGGCCTGGCCTACCTGCCCGAGGACAGGGCCCAGGGGAGGCCCCGGCATGGCCTGCCCTGCCCGGATGATCATTCGGATGACACTCCCGGGATCGACCTTCTTTGCAGCTTTGGCGGCACGGGAGATTTTTGACATGGTGAGTCTCAGCTGCGAGATGAGGACAGGGGAGAGGGGAGGTCACAGGGGGCAGAATCCAGCCCCAGGGGAGAGCGCTGGGGAGCTGGCAGGCTCTCTCCAGCACCCACCACACTGGCACTAGAAAGGGCTCCTTTGCCACCCAAGAGGTGCCACAGGCCTGGGGAAACTGTTGTTTGTGCCATATCACGGTTAGAAACCACTATTCCCTGAGGGTCCTAGTGCTCCCCACCCCTATTGTACAGCCATACACCTCAACCCCCCAATCCCCATGGCTCCTGTACACGCCCTAACCATACACCTCAGTCCCCTGTACACACCCTAACCATACACCTCAGTCCCCCCCAATCCCCTGGCTCTCGATACAGCTCAGCCCCCCCATCCGCCCTCACCATATAGCTCAACCTCCTTCGCGTCCCACCACCGCATGGCCCCTGCCTGGCTCTTGCCCTGTGCTCCCCACCCATGGCCATTCCCCAAACCTCAGCCTCCCTTCCCCATTGCCCCACGCGCCCCAGAACTCACCCTGGGCTCAGCCCCTAATATCAACTCCACTCGCCGCTCTCAGCGCAGCCTGGGCGCAGACATATTGGGGCAAGAGACTCGGCGAACGGCATGCCGGGAGCTGTAGTTCCCTTTGGTCCGTCCCCGTGCATGCCCAAATGTATGCTGGGAGTTGTAGTTCTCACTAGCCCTTCCTGTGCACTCCCACGTGCATGCCGGGGGTTATGGTTCCCCCCTCCATGTGCATCCTGGGAACTGAAGTCTTCCCCACCCCTACATGTGCTGATATAGGTGCATGCTGGGATTGGTAGTTCCCATCCCAAAAGAGACAGACAGACACACACACATACACACAGTGCTTTGTTTTATTCTAGAGAGCAGTTCGATCCATCCAAGCTTGCTAGTCCTTTTCAGTAAGCCAGGGTGTTCCAAGCTACTTCTCTCACCTTCTTCAGGCTTTGTAGCAAATACGGAGCTCGATCCCCAAAGGGCAGATTCCCTGTACACGCCATACTGAGGCAGTCTCCAGCAACGCAAACCCTAAACCCTCACGAGTCTGGCCTTAAAACCCAGGAGAAGATCTTAAAAATCTCGAGATCTGTTTTTAATGTGTATACATATGTGGGGGGTGGTATTTTTATTTGCCTTCTGATGTCTGAACCTTTATGGGGCACTTGGGGACAAGTTTTTTTCCACAATCAGGAGAGCTGACTTTCAATTGCTTATTTTAATGAAAGTTAAGATTCTTCTGTAATGCCAAAAGTCTGGGCGCTGGGGTTTTAAGGGAAAAAGCAAATATCATGAAACTCACGATAAAATCAGCAATGTGGGGTCTCTCTCTTCCACATATAGAAACTCTGGAATATTTGTTGGCCTGCCTTAAAGTAACCAGGAAGGCTGCTTGGCAAACAAACCTTACTCAGCTTTTCCCTCCTCTCCCCCCCAAAAACCCACACACCCTTTGTGTTGTTGAAATTTGCAGATTTCAGGTTTTCTCCCTGAAATGTTTTGACAAAAATAGATGTTTTTTGAAGGGGGGGGGGAGGAGAGAATGGGATTTTCATTTAGTCACAAAGCCATTTTTTTGCTGGAAAAACACTGTTCTGAAAAACCTTCCACCAGCTTCAGGAACTTTCATAGGAAAGTCTGAGTGGTCCAGAGCAGCAGGAGAGCAAATGGCGAAACACAAATTGTTTTAGCATTGCAAGTTCTAAGGTGCTGCCTGCAACCCCATTGCTTAGCTCCTGGTAGGCTTTACTTGCACCTTAGAGGGAAATTTACTCTGTTTCCATCCAGTGGCACTGAGACTTCTCCCACCAGCACTGGTTTCACCCTGGTGTAACCACACAGACATTGATGCGGTCACTCCTGATTTACCTGGCTGCCAAGGCTCAGGAGAACCAGGCTCAATGCCATTGGGTGGGTTAAAGGGCCCGATCCTTAGCAGGCATAAATCCTCTAGCTCTTTTTACACCAGCCGAGGATTTGGTCCCAAACATTTTGCAAACCCAGCTGTTGTTTAGATCTGTCCCATCCAGTTTTGGCCAGGGGCAAGACGAGAGAGGGTGCTTGGCAGGAGTAGCACAATGCATCCTGGGAGGTGGGGGAGGATGTGACTGTGAGGTGCTTAGGCGGATACCCCCCAAAGCTCCTGCTTCTCCATTCTGGCCCGCTTCCGCAGGCGGTGGTGCCAAGTCTGAGCCCACCCCCACACCTTCCCACCCCAAGCTCTGAGGCCTACGGGGCTCCCAGAAGAGGCCTGCCAGGCCTGACTCCTGATACCTGCGGGAGCGTTGGCATCAGCAATTGTCATACACATGCTGTGTGACACACACACTGAGGTGGGCAGGGGGAGTTAAGCCATCAAAACCACACCATCTTGTTTAAAAAACCAGGATTTTTCAGGATCTGACTCATACGTTTTTTGATCTCTTGAGGTTGGTAATACTGCCCCCTCTCCCTCCCTGCATGCACAGTGCCCCCTGATGGCTGCCACAGACCCTAATGCCAGGCCTGCCTGGCACTGACTGGTCACTGACTGACTGGTCACTAGCTGTGACACCCCCCATAATAATGATCTTGTGGCCTGGAAGGATCCCCACGGACACACTCACAGCTGGGACCTGCCCCCAAGAGTCCCGCACGGCCCCAGCCACTGCTTCATTCCCAGACACGGGGCAGGGCCACCCATACAGGGGCCAGGGGATTACAAGACCAGGGCTGAGCCATTTTCTGTACCCAGCACATGGCCCTTCCTCCCCTCCCCTTGTGGGCACCTTCTGCTAGTCCTGATGTCTTGATGTTTCTGGTGCTAAGTAGGGGATGGGCCTCACCTGAGGATCATGGGATCCACCAGCAACATGGGGCTGGGCTGGGTCTCCCCTGACAGTGTCTTCTCTCAGCAGCCAGGTTGCTGAGCTGCCCTGGCACTGACGCTGTCCAGCCCCAGGTGCCAGATTCCCAACCCCCCCAGTACAGATGGGCACTGGCCTGATCCCTACCAGTCAGGGCCCTGTCTCTCTCCCTCCCCATTCGATCACTCCTGATTAATCAGCTTGTCTCACTCAGTGCCCACAGTCCCCCAGTGCATTCTGTCTCCCCTGCTCCTCTGACCCAGCCCCTGACTGCGAAAGATTCCCCACCCTCCCACAATTATAAACTCCCTGCCCACCTTGGGCCCCTTTGCCCCCCATGGCCTCTCCACTCAGTTCCCTTCTGGGAGAGTTTATTGCCTGAAGTGCCACCCACACACTCCGAGGGCTCTGGACAATCAGAGCCCTGCACTCTGGGAGGAGGGGCGACGGCCCCAGGACAGGGTCACACACTGCACACTGGGGCACAGGGATCCTCAGTCCATGTGTCACTCCCACCCTGGTGTCTGGCTTCACAGCACTGTCTCTGGGTCTCTCTGCGCCCCCTGCAGGCCAGGCATGGTGAATCTCGCGTCCCAGATTGCCCCCGTCTCACTGGGACCTGCAGGGGCTGGATCCCTCCCTCAGTCGTAGAAGTCGTCCGGGCTCTGGTCCTTCCTCAGTGACATTTCCAGGCCTGCTCCCAGCTCCTCCGAGTCACCCCAGAACCCTGTGCAGGTAAAGTGGGGTAAGCAGGTGTGGCCAGGAATCCTGGGTTCTATTCCCACCTCTGGAGGATACACAGATCTAGTGGTCTTAGGCAGGGGGGGCTGGGAGCCAGGACTCCTGGGTTCTATTCCCAGCTCTGTATTAACCTGTCTCTCTCCATGGACACCTCCTCACCTGTGACACTGCTTGCTGCAGGCCCCCGTGGCGGTGTCCTGGGGGAGGAAGCACAAACACAGATGGGTCAGGGAACTCCCAGGTGGGGGCACCTCGACCTGCCCCAAGGGGACCATTCTGAAAGCAGATGGATCCCAGCCTCCATGGCCCATCCAGCTGCTTCCCCCCGGCCCAGGGAGGGGCCTGTGCTACACCAAGGACCACGGAAATGAGGCCAACCTGCCTCCCCCTTTGGGGGCTGCCTGCTCCCCACCCCCTCCACAGCGAAGGCCACCCCATGACAGGTCCTCGTGCCCTGGCCCTTTAAATGAGACAAATACCCTAACCACATGGTTCCCCCTTTCACCCAGTTCATGAATCAATTGCTTCCCCTTCCCAAGCAGACAGCAAATTCACATGGGGTTAATTAGTGCCCCTGGGTGGGGGTGGGGGTGTGAGTCTGCCCCCCTAGGGACTGGGTGGAGACCTGGCAAACTTATCTCATGTATAGGAGGATCCAGACAGAAGCCACTGCCCCCTAGAGGGGAAAGGCCCCAGATCCCATTCCCTGCCCCTGAGGCAGCCAGTCTCCCCCACTATGATAGAGGAGTGCACCCCTGTATTCAGACCCTACACACTATTGCACTAATATTTGTACATGGATTGCCATGTGAGGTATCATTTGAATACTCATAGCTTGCTGATCAGTAATATCAGGGTAAAATGCATGCAGTAACTTTGTGTTCAGTTATGAACATAAGCTGAAATCATGACTGAAGTGTGTTCCCAGATAAGTCTGGGGAGCAGCTAAAACAATTTCTCAAAGACAAAGGCTATGGGTACGCTACAGCTTGTGTCGGCATAACTTATGTCACTCAGAGGATCGCTCAGCTTCTCCTGCAGGCACAGCTACTGCCGCTTGGGCTACATTGGAGAGCTTACAGCCATTGGTGGAGCTGCACTGCTGTGAACTCTCTAGTGTAGCCATGCCCAAAGTGCAAGCCAACGCCCCAGCCAGGCGTCAACAGGGCTGATGGGTTATCACAGGAAAGGGAGACAGGGACAAAGAGATCTGCATCTTAAGAAACAGCCTCAGGTCTCCTTCCTCCACCAGCCTCCCTGTCTCTTGGTTCGCAGCTGGAAATGCTTTTCAAAGCAGGACTGAAACTATAAAAGGAGGGGCAACCCACCTCCCCAAGACCACCCTCCCTGCCTATCTCATTCTCCACCTCTGAGAAGACAAAGGAAACAGCTATTGGACACTGGGGGAGATGTTGGCAACCCTCCAAGGGGTCCTGACCGGAAGAGTTCGGTCAGTAATGCTGTGGGAAGCATGTGGTGAGAAACTTTGCTTTCTATAGCTGGTTAAGTCGGCACTAGAAAGCGTTTTATCTTTATTTTTCTTGTAACCATTTCTGACTCCTATGCCTCATTGCTCATACTCACTTGAAATCTCTTTGTAGTCAGGGCCGGCTCCAGGCACCAGGCAACCAAGCACATGCTTGGGGCGGCACCTGGTAAGGGGTGGCCAATCTTGGGGTGGCAGGGGGCAGCGCGGTGCGGCATTCTGCGGGGGGGGGGGCGCTCTGGCGGCACGACACGCGGCGGGGGGGCGGCGCGGGGAGTGGCACTCGGGGGGGGGGGTTCCGGCGGTGCGGTGCTCGGTGGGGGGGGCTTGGCGGGGGGGCGGCGCTTTTTTTTGCTGCTTGGGGCAGCAAAAAAGTTAGAGCTGGCCCTGTTTGTAGTTAATAAACGTGTTTTATTGTTTTATCTAATCCAGTGTGGTTAAGTTAAAGTGTCTGGGTAACGCCATACAGGATGGCAAGTTGTGTATATATTACTCCCTTAAAGAAATAATGGACTTAATATATTTGGACTGTCCAGGAAAGGGCTGGGCAGTACAGGACATACATTTTGTGGCGGGGGAGGAAATCTGGGACTGGGAGTATGTTGGGGTCACCCGGCAGAGGTAACTGAGGCTGGTAAAAGCCAGAGTGCAACCCAAGCATGGCTGGCAGGCTGCAGTTACACACAGACAGTCCAGGCATGAGCTGCATGCTGGAAAGCTGTTTGTGAGCAGCCCAGATGGGAGCCGCTGCAGCAACGTATTGTAAGAGACCCAAGGTTGCCTGGCAACCCCTGACTGGTCTGGACTGCTCCCCAGTATGTCGCACCCACCCTGGGGCCAGACCAGAGCGGGTGCAATCGAGAAGGGAAAGGCCCCATGTCCCATCACCAACCATGGAACTGGATTCCCTGGAAAGATTCCAGCTCCTCCTTCTGAGAGGAGGGAAGAGCTGGACTGGACTTTGTCTACAGAACCTGCCCTGTCTTTTGCCCATTGTACCTTGGCCACTGGGTGGTGCTGGCGGGCGGCGCCTCAACCACCTTGACTTTCCTTGACCCTTCCTCCAAGTGAGGGCTCCTCTGGGTGCCTCTCCTCCACTCATGGCTCTTCGACGATCTCCTCTTCACCCTGCAAAGGGCAGACCATGGCGGGGGCTCAGCGGCCAGCTCCTGCCGAGAGCCTAGCCAGCTACTCTGCCCTATTCAGGTGCTGATCCCACACCCGTCACCGCGGTATCAGGGCTGCTCCCAGCTGTGCCCCGAGGTTGGTACCCATGCGATGCATTCCCTCTCCTCCCCTCCCCTCCCCTCCCCAGAATGGGTGTGCAGTTGCCTGGATTGGTCTGGTGGAGTGTGGTGTAAATGCCATCCTGCTCTGCGTTTATATCTGAGCAGGCTGACAATGCTTATTCCCCCATTATTTATCCACTCAGTGCAAAGGGCAGAACCCTGGAGTCCACCTGCTCTAACCCACCAGACCCCACTCCCCTACTAGAGCTGGGGACAGAACCCAGGAGCCCTGGCTCCCAGCCCCCTGCTCTAACCACTAGACCCCTCTTCTTGTTCTGTACTAGGAATCATGATTAGCTGAGCTGGGGGCAGGGTTGGCCTGGCTTTGCTCACCCTGCAGAGACCTCCCCTGTGGTGGATGCCTGCTGCAAATTCACACTGAGGGGCCTCCCCAGGGACTATAGGCCATACAGGGCCTCTGACACATGGGGGAGCATGAGCCAGATTGCACACCCAGTCTGCAGCCACAGGCATCTCCCCTGGCAGAGAAATCTGTATCACTGCCGTTCAGCCTTGGGCGAGTAGAGGGCACTCTGGGATCAGGGTGTTTTCATTAGCCTGGGCTGGGAAAGGGAAGGAAATTCTCTGCCTCTGCTCCAGTCTCTTTATACCTGGGTGTAACCTGTCACATTGACTGCAAGGGGAGAGTGCTCCCTACTGAGTCCCCACCCCACTCCCTGCAGCATAGCGCCCCCTAGGGTTCAGCACTGACTGCAAGGGGAGAGCACCCTACGGAGCACCTGTCCTGCTCCCTGCAGCACTGTGCCCCCTAGTGCCACACTCAGACATGGGGAACACAGGATTCATGGCCGATCCCCACCTTGGTTCTGTTGCGTTTCCTTGGGGAGCCAAAGCAGCTTCTATGTCTTCATCCCCTTCACTCTCTGCTTCCTCCTCCTCCTCCTCCTCCCAGGTTGAAAGCTGTCCTAGATCTGTAGTAGGAGATGCAGAAGCTGAAATTCTCGGGTGGGGTGGCAGGGGCTGGGCAGGGGGCAGCATTGGGACAAAGGATTGTGTGGGGGGAGAATATAAGGCTGAGGGACCTTAGATCTGATCGGGAGGAAATACCAGGCTGGCTGGGCCCAGGGTAGGTTTGCCAGGCGTCC
The DNA here is from genome assembly GCF_027887155.1 of Malaclemys terrapin pileata. Classification (NCBI taxonomy): domain Eukaryota; kingdom Metazoa; phylum Chordata; order Testudines; family Emydidae; genus Malaclemys; species Malaclemys terrapin. The sequence goes on along the minus strand of NC_071511.1, from coordinate 29,547,780 downwards.
AGTTTTCAGTCGCAACTCCCAGTTGAAAAGAGATCCTGGCAGCTCTGGTCAGCACTGACCGGGCCATTAAAAGTCCAGTCAGTGGCGCAGCGGAGCTAAGGCAGGCTCCCTGTCTGCCCTGGCTCTGTGCAGCTCCTGGAAGCAGCCAGCATTTCCCTCTGGCTCCTAGATGGAGGCGCAACCACGGGGGCTCCGCGCGCTGCCCCTGCCCTGAGTGCCAGCTCTGCAACTCCCATTGACCGGGAACAGCGGCCAATGGGAGTTGGGGGCGGGGAAGGTGTGTGCCTGCAGACAGGGGCAGCATGCAGAGCCCCTGGCCACGCCTCTGCCTAGGAGCTGGAGAAAAATGCTGGCCGCTTCCAGGAGCCACCTGAGGTAAGTGCTGCCCAGAGCCTGCATCCCGCATACCCTGCACACCCCAATCCCCTGCCCCAGCCCTGAGCCCCCTCCCGCACCTAATCTCCCTCCTGAAGCCCGCACCTCGAACCCTCTCCTGCACCCCAACCCCCTGCCCCAGCCCTGAGCCCTCTCCTGTACCCCAGGAATGGAGTGAGCAGGGGCGGGGCCTCGGAGAAGGGGCGGGGCAGGGACGGGGAAAGGGTGTTTGGTTTTCTGCAATCGGAATGTGGGCAACCCTAGCCCAGGGGTCGAACCCTAGCAGGAGGGGGGATACCAGGCTGGCTGGGCCCAGGGGTCGGACCTAGGGGGGATACCAGGCTGGCTGGGCCCAGGGGTCGGACCGAGGGGGGATACCAGGTTGGATAAACCATTGGGTCTGATTGGTGGTGGCTGGGCTGGAATTCTGGTCTGGATGGGCCGTGGGTCTAACTCAGGGATGCCGAGTTGGGGGATACCAGCCTCCTCACTCACTCTGTGGGGACTCTGGGGTGTGGCTGTTCCAGGCAGGGGTCTCTCTGCCATGGCCCCTAAAATGAGATGGGGAGACGGGTTAAAGGGGAGGATTCACTGGGACTCATGGCCCGTGGGGGGTGGGTAAGAAGAGGACTCACCTGCCCTGCCCAACAGTGCCTGGGCCCCCCTGGGCACCGGCTCCCAGGGCACCCAGCACCAAGTCGCTGTCTGCATCCTCCTCCTGCACACGGCCTTCTGTGCCCCCCACCGCCGGGCCCTCGCTGCCCTCCTCCTCCTCTCCTCCCTCCTGATCCCCTTGCTGTCCCTCCAGGCCTTCCTCCTCCTCACCCTGCTCCCGGCCCCTCCACCCCACCAGGCCCTCCTCCTCCTCGCTGCCCTCCTCACTCTCCTCCTCTTTGGCCCCATCCTGGTCCCCCAGCCCTTTCGGCGGGCCTTCCTCCTCCTCGCTGCCCTCTTCCTCCTCACCCTGCTCCTGACCCCCCCACCCTACCAGACTTTCTTCCTCCTCCTCCTCACTCTCCTCCTCAGCCCCATCCTGGCCCCCCAGCCGTTTCAGCAGGACTTCCTCCTCCTCGCTGCCCTCCTCCTCCTCACCCTGCTCCTGGCCCCACCACCCCACTAGACCTTCCTCCTCCTCCTCCTTGGCCCCATCCTGGCCCCCCAGCCCCTTCGACGGGCCTTCCTCCTCCTCCTCCTCACTCCCCTGCCCACCTGCTAGGCTTTCCTCACCCTCCATCTCCTCATCCTCACCCCTCTCTTGGCCCTTCTGCCCCCACACCAGGTCTTCCTCCTCCTTGCTGTCCTCCTCCTTGTTCCCCTGACTCCCTGCCAGACCTTCCTCTTCCTGGCCCCTCCTCTCCACCAGGCCTTCCTCATCCTCCCCCCGATTTGCTGATGCCTGGACACGCTCCAAAGCGGAGCATTCCTTGCTCCCCCTCCCCTCTGCCTCCCCCTCCTCCCCTGCCCCTCCAGAGCCTTCCTCCCCATTGCCCTCCTCATCCTTCTCCCCTGCCTCCTGGCCCCCCGGCCTCCCCACCAGGCCTTCATTCCCCTCCTCACCTTCCTCCCTCTCTTGGCCCCCCAATTCCCCTGCCAGACCTTCCTCTTCCTCCTCCTCCTTCTGTGTCTGCCCCATGGCTGTGCGTCCCTCCCCTCCCTCCAGCTGCCCTACCCCCTGGATGGGAACCTGCCCTCCCTGTCTCTTCAGCTGCGCCCCTTCTCCACAATCCCTGTTCCCCCCAGGCTGTCTCACTCTGACACTCAGCCTCCGCCTTGGCTTCCCCGGAGACTCTTCTGGCCTGTTATCCCCTGCCTGCTCCCCCCATGGCTCCTGGTGCCAGCTCCTGCTCCCCCACTGATCCAGGGCTGTGGTGTCTCCTCCTGGCTTCTCCTTGCACCACAGTCTTGGGACCCTAGGGATGAGAGACAGAGTCTGAGCACAGGATGAGACCGCTAGGCACAAGTCCTTGTGGTCCACCCCAGAGGCACCTGTATCTTAGCATAGAGTGAGGGATCCCTGTACAAACAGCCCCAGTGGCCCACCCCAGAGCCAGCTGCATCTCAGTGCAGGGCGAGGGATCCCTGTATAAACAGCCCCCGCACCTCACCCCAAAGGTGGCTGCATAGTGGGATGGGTGATGCACCATTCCTTGGGGTTCTCTTCAATGGCTGGGAACCTTGGGGGGATTCCAGGGAGGTACCTGTCCCAGGACTCCTCACAGGCTGTCTCTGTGCTGTCCTGCTCCCAGGCTCCTCTCCACAACAGCCTCCTGGAGGCCCTGTTAGCTGCCCGGTGTCGGTGCCTCACCCCAGAGCTGGTGGCGTCCTCAGTGTGTGTCCCAGCTCCTGCACGTGCCCTGGTCTGCGTGGGCTGGGGGCGAGTCCCTGGAAGGGAGGGGAGTGCAGCTGGTACAGGCTACAGCTGCCAGGCTGGGCATGGCCAGGGCCAGGGCTGCCCAGCAAAGTGCCCGATCCCTTCCCAAATCCATGCCACAGGATTGCAGCAGAGCCAGCAACTGTGCCAGGCCCTGGAGGGAGGCAAAGGCCACAAGCAGCTCATTTGTAGCACAGAGCCTCCTCCCCCCCCACCTGCAGACCCCCTCCAGCGCCCCCCCCCGAATCCCCTCCCCAAGCCTTGCCACCCCACAGAGCCCCCTAAGCCACCCTGTCACCCATCTGCAAGGCTTCATTGCCCTGGCCTTTACCTAGTCTCCTGGGAGGACCCCTATTTCTCTGACAGCCCCAAGCTTAGCCTTTCCCAGGGCGAGTGCCACAGCTCTCTGACTCCTTCGGACTCCAGGCTCTGGTTTGTCACTGTGCGCGCTGAGCTCAGACCCCATAAATGCTTCCACCTCCCTCCTGCCTTGCCATCTGAAGCGGGTGCCCCTGCGGACAGACTCTGCCGTCTCACTCCCTCACCAGATCCCAGAGCCTTGGGTTGTTTAGTCAAATGGTGGGGGCCTATACTGGGGCCTAGGGATGGTTCCAAAAGGTCTTATTGCTAATGTGTGAACTGCCCCCTTAGGCTCGTCGCAGGAGAAGGGGCTGGGGTGTGCAGCAGACCCAGGGGGATGTATATGGGGTTGCCACTCTGATGGGAGATATTGCCACAAAGGGGGTAAAGGGGCGGGTGTCACTGCGCTGGATTCTTTGTCAGACCTGGGGTGGGGCCAGACCAGTTCTGTGGAATCTGCTCGCGTGAGCTCAGGCTGTGGTTAGTGGATCGGCAGCTGTGTAACACGGGTTGTTCGGCAGATGAGATCATAGCCAGTAGGTCTGGCTCGGAGTAAAAACCAAAGGTGGGGACTGGCCCAAGTTGGGGCCGCACAAAGGGGTCACTTGGGGGCTTAGGGCAAACCTGAACTGGGGGGAATGGTTGACTCCTGTCGCGGGATCCTAAAGTCCTGAGGTGCAAGGCTGTAGCTGAATAGGACATGAGTGGGCAGGCAAGCTGCTCGCGGGTCAGGACTATGGGGTGTAACTGGCTGGGGCCTGCACCTCTAGAGGGAAGATCCGTTTCCCCAGCCTTTGGGGGCCTGGATAGACCTGAGGCTCATCAGCAGAAGGCCTCTGGGCTAACCCATATGGAGGGTGATGTGCCCGGGGTGGGGCTCAGCCCTCAGGTCCAGCGGGCTTGCCCTTGGGACAGCTGGTGCCTCAGCCCCAAAGAGATGGATGGGAGGAGGGCCCAGGGGGTGGGAGACATGGTGCCGAGGTAACACTCCCCTGCTCCAATGGAGCAGCCTGGATCAGTTTGGACCCAACAAGTATCTAACCCCAAGGGGGGCTGGCCCCTGGTTAAGGTGCCTGCAGTGAAGACACATTGAAATGGGGTACCAAGGAGGGGCCCTGAGTGGGGTGTATAAACCCTGCTCTGCCACAGTTGTTAAGGGCCGACTAGCTCCCTGCAGCTGTGGCTAACTGGCTGACCAGTGAGGCTTGGGACAAGAGGCTGCTGCCCAGGCTAGTGGGAGGGGGGGTTGCCAGCGAGGCTCAGGGCTTCCCAGTGTCAAACTGGAGGGGCAGCAGGAGCTGGGGTGAGGCTGCTGCGGGAGAGCTGCCAAGCCGAAGAGGGCTCCCCTTCCCCTTCACAAGCCGGCAGAAGGCTGGCCCCTGGATGGAATATGGCAGAAGGATTTGCAGGCAGCGGGAGCTGGAAGGCTGAGCCACCTCTGAAAGGCCAGGGGCCTGGGGGCAGGTCAGAGGGTTGAGTTTCCGCCCCGCACAGGATTCCAGCAAATCTGGCTGCTTCGGCCCCCTGCCTTTTCCAGGCTGAGCTGATCCTGGCGTGCAGCCGACTAACGCTGCCTGGAGAGGGGAAGCCCCCGCTGGAGTCTCCATTCAGGTGGACTCGCTGCAGAGTGTGGGGAGAAGGGGCCTTTGGGTCTAGCTGCCCCCTCAGAGACAGAGAGCTGCAGAGCTCGCCCTTGTGAAATGCCACGCCTAGGGCTTGGCAAAGAGGTAGGGCTCCTCCCAGGAGACTGGATGAAGGCTGGGGGATTGGACCCCACCCTCCAGAGACACATTAGCCCCCCAGCTACCCCACTCCTCATTCTCAGCCCCTAGAGCACCCTTCTTCCCACACCCCCACTCCCCTCCAGTGCTGCATGGACATGGCTGGGTGATGGCACCCGGTGGCCGGGATGTGCTGCACCCTCCATGTGCCCATCCACCCTCTGGACTCCCCACTTCTCAGGACAGGCCCCTGGGCCTCCCCACCAGGAGCAGCTCTCCTCTTGCTGCGGGTGCCAGGGGGGTGCCTGGAGCACTGCCACCCAGGAGAGCCCCGTCCCTCACCCACATGGACTCCCCAGGCGCACCCTTTGATTCAGCTGTGTTGGGAAAGCGGAGACGATGTGGGGGGAGAAGTAGGGATGACTCCTGAGGGGGCATAGCAGCCAGCATCCTGTAGCCATGGTCCTTGGCGATGTGCCCTCTGTGGAGCCAGGATGTGCCAAGGGGGCCCCCTGTGGGCCTGGCTGCTAGGGGGCAGAGAAGAAAGAGGCATCAGCAGGGACAGGAGGACCCAGGAGTTCGGGCTCCCAGGACAAGCAGTATAGAGCAGGGACAGGAGGACCCAGGAGTCCGGGTGGGCTTCCAGGCTGAGCGGCACAGAACAGGGACAGGGCTATCTCCTTACCCTCCATGGGCCCAGCCCCATCTGCCCCTGTGGATGCAAGGAAGGCAGCAGGCTCTGGGGACTGTGTGGGGGAGATGGGATGAGGCCCCCAGGTCCGATACTGCAGATGGTTCATCCACTGTGTGGGGTCAGGGAGGTGTCTCCCAGAGTGTGAGCGCAGAGGCAGGTCCAACGTCCAGGCGGAGACCCAGTCCTGGGGAGAGGGGGAAGAGAAATCAACCGAGTATCTGGATGATTCCAGATCCCATCATGCTTCAAGGCAGAGCTCATGCTAAGCAGGGTTAGGCCAGGCCAGTGCTTTGGAGGGTGAGGGGGAGAACCCAAGAACTGTGGGGAGAGGGAAGGGCTGCAGGGAGGGGTGGGGGCACTCTCCCCTCACAGTCAGTGCCGGCCCCAATGCTCCAACACTCTGGTGCCAACTCCCTCTCGCCCAAGAGGTTTAGTGTGACTGGGCTGTGCCTACCTGGTGCTGAGGGACCTGGCCAGGGCTCCCTGCCTCCATCCTTGGGTGAAGAAGCAGCCGCTGCAGAAATTTGTCATAGTCCACCTGAGATGAGCAACACAGGGATGCGACCCTCTGCCCTTGGTCCCACCACAGGCCCCATCTGGATCCCCCAGGGCTGAATTCCTTCCCCGGTGTCTCAGCATCCTCTCTTGCCCCATGGAATTACTGATTTCCACCCACTCTCTGCACTGATGGTGCTAAACCATCCTCTTTCCGGGAGGATAGAACCCAGGAGTTCACCCCCCCCCCCCACACACACACTAACCACTAGGCACCACTCCCCTCTGAGAACACGGGCTTGAAGCCAGGAGTCCTGATTCAGTCTATTTCTCTTGGGGTGCTGTCCCCTGTCCGAGTCTGACTCTCCCCGGATGCGGCTCTCTGTGATCAGCCCGCTCAGCAAGATGTCCTGGTGCTGAGCCCATCTCACCTTTCTCCTCCTGACGGCATCTGTCCTGGCCCAGAGCAGCCCCAGCTGGGTCTCCAGGTGACCAAAGTCCTGCAGCAGTTGGCGGTTCCGGTCCCGCGCCTGGCGTTCCCGCACACACAGCTCCTGCCATACCCGGCACAGCTCAGCTGCCTGTGCTCCAGGGCTGTGGGGTGAGGCAGGGATGGGTCAGCTCCCACCTGGGCTGTTCCCTGATACACAGCACCCACAGGGACCCCCTAGGGCCTGCTTGCCCCACCCTGGGAGCAGGAGGCTCTGCCCCAGCAGGGGTCACCCCCGCACTCACCTTGTCAGTTCCACCCCATCCTGCCAGCAGTACCCCCTAATCAGCTCCACCCCTCACCCGCACAGGGAGAGGCAGCAACACCCCCAGTTCCTGTGCTGAGTGTGTGGGATGGGAGGGGGGCTGGACGGATAGACGGTGACGGGGGTGAGCATGCAGGCTGGGTGGTTGGTGGGTGTGCGTGGAGAATGGAGGGAGTTGTAGGTTCATTCACAAATGTTAAGGCCAGAAGGGTCTTTTAGAGCCTCTAGGCCGACCTCCTGGATGGCCCAGGCCAGGGAGTGTCACCCTGATGCCCAGGCACTCGTGTCACTCAAGACTGTGCTGGTCCCTGGGGGATGGGGGTGGCAGCGGGCAGCAGTGCTGGTCTCTGCTGGGTGGGAAGGGTGGCAGCTGCAGCAGAGGGGAAGAGCTGTGCTGGCCTCTATGGGGGGCTGGGCTGTGGAGGAAGGGGATAGTTCCCATCCCTGTGGAGGGATGGTGAAGGGGGGCTGTGCTGGTTCCTATGAGGGTGGGGGCCATACTGTGGCAGATGGAGCTGTGCTGGTTCCTATGTGGGGGCTGTGTTGGTTCCTATGGGGGTGGGGGGCATGCTGTGGCAGTTGGGGCTGTGCTGGTTTCTATGCGGGGGGGCTGTGCTGGTCTCTATGGGGGTGGGGAGGCTGTGCTGGTTCCTATGAGGGTGTGGGGGAGCTGTGCCAGTTCCTGTGTGGAGAGATGGGGGCAGTGCCCGTACCTCCTCCGATGCCGCCTGTGGCTCTGTCCTGGGCCAGGCAGAGGGGAGGTCATCCCGGACGTGCTCCCTGTAATCAGCTCTGGGGACCACAAGGCTCCACTGGGAGGAGCTGCTGTGTCCGTCTGACCCACAGCCCAGTGTCTGTCTGAGCCAATCAAAGGAGGCCCCAGGGGATTAGTGAGAAAATCCCATTGCGAAGTCGGTTGCCCCCGCCCCTGCAGAGTCTCAGCCCCAGCTGTGGGGGGAGGACAGGGGGCTGAGAGGTGCTGGGCCCAGTGCATGGACCCTTCCCCCCTGCACCCTTCAGGAGTCCCTTACTCCCTCCCCCCACACCTCTGCATGGCAAGGTTAATCTCTGCAGCTGTAATTAGCTGGGCCCGCCTGCCAGTATAGGACCCAGGGGACCCCAAGGCCTAGAATAGCTGCAGCCTATGCCCAGCTCTGGGATGTGACCAGCCGGGACTCCCACGCTCAGCAGGGCTGGGCTGGGACACCACAGGCATGGGACACAGTCAGGGCTGACCCCAATGCCATAGCGTGGTGCTAGGGGGTGCTGTGCTGTAGGGCGTGGGGTGGGGCGCAGTAGCGGGCCAGTCTCCCCTCCCAGTCAGTGCTGGTCCTAATGTCCCAATGCAGCTCTGAAATCTTCTCCCCCTTAGGGCTTAAATTAAATTCACTGTCCTTCCCCACTCCCTGTCACAAACACACGTTCAGCTGTTAAACAGCCAGCCCCCTGCGCTCTACTCCAGAGGTGGCTGCATTTCAGGGCTGGGTGAGGGATCCTTGCATAGAGAGCCCCTGTGCCCCACCCCAGAGGCGGCTGCATCTCAGGATGTGAGCTATGCACAGTAGTAGCATTTATATTTGTGAAATCCTATTGCCACCGGGAGGCATTTATTGTCCTGAAATTGTGGGGAATCTGGGCAGATCTAATCTTTTTGCAGAAATCAGCTGCCTGAGGGCTGGGCTACGGAGCTTAACTGCGTCCCATATTCTCTGGGGGTGGCTGTGTGGTTCTGTGGCTGTGCATGCTTCTCTGCACTGGAGGGATGAGCCCGAAGCTTGGGAGGGTAAGAAATCTGTGATGATCATAAGCGTCAGCCCCGTATCTCCATGGCACAGGCCCGTGACTAGGCACTTGCCTAAGTCCCCCAGTGCTGGGGGATAGAAGATTACTTTTTAATCTGCATCAGTGCGCAGATTTTAGCATTATGTATCTCAGCCAGAACTGGTTCAGTTAGACTCTGGACACAGAGGGGCTGGTGTGTTGTCAATGTTATCAGTCCAATACTATCCTCCACCCTGCCACCCATCCGCCCTGGTATCCCCTCTTCCCTGCCGCCAATCCATCCTGGTATCCCCTCCACCGTGCCACCCCACATTAGAGCTGTGGGCCCATCCAGACAGGTCTTGCCCACCCTGCACATGGGACCGCCCCCATCAGCTCCCCGTTGTGCAGAAGCAAGGTCAGAGAGGTGTGCTCCTCGAGGGGCTGTAAATGGACCCCAATGAGTCCAATGATCCAGCCAGCCCTCATCCTCCTGGCCCAGCGGTGCCCCACCACCACCATTGGGGTGTCCACATCTCTGCAGGTCACTCATCCCACTCCCTGGAGCTATCGGCTGCCATGTCTTCACACTGCCATCTGTGCTGGCATGCTCAGTGTGGGATTGCCGGGGGGGAGGGGAGAGAGACAGCCTCTGCCCACATACCAGCCCCCCATTGCCTGCTTCCCTGAGCTAGCTAGTCCTGCTGCCCTGGGTCTGGTGCCCTCAAGAGGGGAAAAGGCCCATATCCCACTCCCTGGGCTGGGTACGGTCTATGGTGCAGGATGGTCCTTCGCCCTCTGCCAGGGATGTGTGAAGCCAGCTGCTGCCACTGGTGTCTCTCTCACCTTTATGGTACAAGGGGGCAATTACTTGCTGCCCCCCTTGTCCTCCACTCTGTGACCCCCAACCCCATTCTGCATAAGAAGGTCCAGGAAAGGGGGGCACAAGATCCCTGGGGCACGCAGTCTGACCACTAGATGCCCCCCTCACCCTGTACCAACATGCCCATTGCCTAGGCCTGCTGGGGGCATCTGTGCAGCTGCACCTCCCCTCTCCCTGCTACCTGCCAATGCCTCTTCCTTTGCCCCACACTGACCCCTTCTCTCCATGGCAGATCTCTGTGGTCCATGCCCCCTGGACTCCCTGCCAGGGACTTATGGGCAGGGGGACCCCTGTTCTTGCCTCAAGACCTCTGTTGGAGCTAGGCTGAGACCTAGCAAACCCAGCTCTGGGGGACCTGCTGGAAGGGGAGCAAGGGTTGGAGACTGGGAATGAGGCACCTGGTCCCCTCTACCTGACAACACTCCTGCAGTGAGTCCAGCATCCATCGGTGCCAGCAAGCCAGTCAACATCCTCAAGAACCAGCCCTCAACTCCTCCCCAGACACAGCTGCAGTGGTCCCTAGAGTCACGCTCAAGGTGTGTGTGCAACACATGCCATGTGTGCCTGACTGCCCCCCCTCAGGCTCTGGCCACATGGAAGATAACAACCTCCTACTGCTGCCAGCTACGGGCTCCAATGTCTGCTGAGTGTCAGGGGTCACACCCTGGGGTACCCATGGGGCAATGACCCACAGAGAGCCACCCACCAGAACCTTCCACCTGCCCCCCATGAGCCACAGACACCAGAGCAGACCAGGCACCTCACAGAGTCCTTTATTGGGGGCAGGTTCCCATCCCCCTGACAGTTGTTCAGCATCAGCCTCTTCCTGGGAACCATTATCCAGGGAATGGCTCATGGGGCGGGAGGAGGAGCCAGGCTGTGCCCCCTTGGGGTCTCGGGGAGGAAGTCACTCCCTGCTGGGACACTGTCGCCTTGCCACACCAGTGTGGCACCCTGGCGAGGGGTATGTGTGTGATTGCACAGGGGGCCAGCTGTGAGTGATTGTGTGTGTGACACTGTGCACGTGTGCAACCAGTGTTTAATTTGGGCCAGGGCTTGTCAGGGCGGCGCCCCAGCACCTCTGGGCCTGGCAGTGCCTAGCCCCAGCACCTCTGGGCTTGTTGCAGCAGGTATGAATGAAAAAAAATGGCTTGAGCCCCGGCACCTGTTTCATGACAGATTAAGCACTGTGTGCAAGGTGTGTGGGTAAACGCAAGTGGGGGTGGGGACTGATAGGATGTGTGCGCTATCTGTGTTGGGTGGGGTGCTCTGCGAGTGATGGGGGGTGTCTGTGTGTGATAGGCTGTGTGGTGTTGTGTGCCTGGCCAGGGGAGGTTCTCTCCTGCAACCCCGGTGCTAGTGTGAGGGGCCCTGCTCTGTTACTTGGGGCAGGGGTTCAAGTCCCGCCTCCCCAGGGTTGACCTGGTCCCTGTGTCTCCCATGAAGTGCTATGTCTGCATGTGAGTGGCGGCACTAGGGGGAGGTATGGGCCAATGCTGGGGGGGAGGAGCACTAGTGGAGAAAGACTGGAGTTGGGGGCGGCCACCATCTTGGCCCCAAACCATAGACACTGTTGTTCCGTGCTGAGTTGCTGGGCATCCCTCCCAGGCTCCCGCTGCCTCAGTCCCCAGGCTGTGATTGGTGGATTTCCAAATCCAGGTCACATGCAAACCATCCAGAACCTGCAAATGGACCCGACGCAGGCTCAGGAAGGGGGCAGCTTCCCAGGGCCAGATCAGGCCCCAGTGGCGTTCAGTTCAGATCCAGCCCTCCCAAAGGGACGTGGAATGCAGGGGGAGGGAGTGGGGCTGTTGTGCAGGATGGGGACTGTCCCAGGGAGGGAGCAGGGGGCCAGCAAAGGCCGATCTGAGGGCAGGGGGGCACAGAAAGCCAGGTCCACGATGCCTGCACAGCCCCACGCCCAGGTGTGAGTCTCTAATCTGGGCTAAGGTCCCAGCCCCTGTTCAGGCTGCCTTGGGCATTGCGGGGTGGCGGAGTGGGAGGGCCCTGGCTGGGCGCGGGACTCCCCGGGGGGGCAGGGGGCGGTGGAGCACGGCCCTGCGGCGGGTACGCAGGCTCTGCTTGCGCAGCATATAGCGGGAGTACTGCACCTCAGGCATGACCAGCTTGAGGCAGCGCTCGTCAGGGGGGGCACCTGAGCCGGGCACAGCCGGAGGCAGGTCATAGCCCACAATGTCCACCTTGGAGCTGGGCTGCCAGGGCCGCAGCTCCTTGTTCTTGATCTGCGTGGCGGGGCGCAGCTGGGGCCGCCCCCCGAAGCAGCGGCGCAGCAGCTGTTCGCAGGCCCGGCGCAGCGCCCGCACCTCCTCCGCCACGCACTCCCGCCCTGCCTGCGCCACCTTGCGCCAGAAGGTGGCATTGAAGTGGTCGTAGAGCTGGGCGTCCAGCCCGTTCCAGGCGCGGATCCGGGTGGCCAGCGCCTCTGAGCTGACGTTGCCCTTGGACCGGGGACCGCGCATGTTGAGCTTGACGTAGAGCATGTCCTCCAGGTCCCAGGAGAGCAGGTGGCGCAGCAGCACCAGTGACTCATCGAAGTACTCGGCGATCATCACCAGCGAGAAGACCTCCTCCATCTGGCGGATGAAGCCGGGCAGGTAGGCGGGGTCGGCGGGGCTGTGGTCGTTGTCCCCGCCAAGGTCGTAGAGCAGGGTGTTGTGGGCATACATGGAGAACTTCTCCTGGGGGCGATAGAAGGCCAGCGGGTTGGCCAGGAAGGCTTCCATGGAGCCGTTGGGTACCCGTTTGAAGGCGGAGCAGTACTGGTTGTAGTAGGTGAAGAGTGACTCGAACATGGCGACGGGCTCGCGCAGGATGGTGACGTAGAGCGTGTCGTTGGGCATGAGGCGGTGCAGCTCCTGGTGCTGGAAGCGCAGGTGGCTGGCGATGATGCGGGGGGGCAGGGTGTGTGGGTGCACGAAGCGGGCGGAAAAGTTGCGGGGGTAGCAGAACTGGTGGTCGCAGGCGTGGTGGGGCAGCGCCACCGTCACGTTGTGCTGCTCAGCGAAGCGGAAAAGGATGTTCTGCACTGTGGTGCCCGCTGTCTTGTGGGTCTTCAGGAAGGCCACCGAGGTGTGCTTGGGGCGGGACGAGGGGGCTGGGGGACAGCCCGGGGAGGAAGGCTTGGGGGACCTGCTTGGGAGAGGGGGGGTCAGCATGAGGGGCATGGCCAGCCCAGCACTCCCCTGAACCCCTGCCCTGATCAACCCAATGGGCCCATCCATTTTCTCCTCATGTCCCAGCCCCACGTGCCCATCTGCCCCTGGCCCTAGCCCCATGCCCACTAGCTCTGCCCCTGTACCATCCCGCCCTGCCTACTATCCATGCCCCCATTCCCTAGCCCTGTCCCCATAGCCCCACTCGACAGGCCCCCTGCCTCATCCTCTAGCTCTACTCCCCTCCATGCTCCAACCCTTCTTCTACCCACTCCCGCATGACCCCATCCTCCCCCTCCCCCTCCCTTGCTCTGTACCAGTTGAGGTGCGTGCTCTGGTGGATGAGCAGGCTCAGGGTGCTGAGTGCCAGCAGCAGCAGCAGCAGCGCCTTCTTGCGGGACATCATCTTGAGGGCGCAGTGCAGAGGAGGGAGGGCGTAGGGCATGGTGGGCGCTGGCTCCTCCCTACCTGGGCACCATCCAGACGGGCACCTCCCTCGTCATGGAGCCACTGGGCGGGCAGCTGGGCCAGCCTCACGCCGGGGAAGCCTGGGGGAAGAGGGACAGGTGAAATGCTGGCATGCCCACTTCTCACACTCCTACCCCACCCTGCCCCTTTGCGCCACTCACAACCAGCCCATGCCCCTTTTCACTGGTCCCCTTTGCACACCGCTGCCTCACACTCCTGCACTCACACTGACCCTCCCGCCCCCCTGTGCATGCGTCCCGGGACACAGGATGTTCCAGGTTATAGTCCCCATCTCATAAATGGAACCGACGTAGAACCCATCCCTGCAGACCTCACGAGAAGCAGCCCCATTGGCTGACAATCCCCCTTGATGATCCCCATCGAGCTCTATCAGTTAGACAGTTTTTAATCTAGTTAATAGGGGCTCATGACTGTGCTCTTCAGGGTCCAAGACACATTTCAGGGCAGACTCCAGAGGGAGCAAAAGTCCACGGAGTTTATTGAGGCAACTCCCCACATCCTCCCTGGGCAGGGGATCCCCACGAGGCCCCGCAGACCTGGCCCAGGCAGCACGGACAGCCTGATAGTCATTTTGGACTAAAGCAAAGAAATAATCCCAAATCCAAACTCAACAGTTCTGGGCCAGACTTAGCATCTTCTGGAGGACTCTGGCAATCAGCAGTCTCAGCAGAGGGGCAGGGCTGGGAAGGAAAGGAGATCTGTTCTCCACCCTGATCAGCCAGCTACTGAGCTGTTGTCCAGTGCTCTGCCCTCGTAACTTTACCTGACAGCGCACGTCTGTGTAATGGGGCAGCGCTCAGTGGGGCCATAGCACCTCATTAGCCCTTGCTGGCTGAGGCCACGTCTACACTACAAACTTTGGTTGGCGCAAGTTGCATGGGCGCACAGTCGCCAAAGCGTGTATGTTGCTCGTGTGCATGCACACTTGGCTGCTTGTGTCGGGGCTGCGTGTACCCACCAGGAGTGCTTGTGCCAATGCAAAGTGTAGTGCACCACGGGCAGGCACGCCAGTGCGCCATGCGCCGCCGTCCCATGCAATGCCCTTGAGGAAATTTTCAGAATGTGCTGTGGGATAGAAGTGACTTGCCCAGGGATCTCTGGGACATGGGGGTCTAGTTCCCAGCATGCAACTTCCTCCATCCCATAATACCATCAATATCCCATCATTTTTGCCCCTTTTATTTTTTTTTAATCCCACAAACCCATGTGAACTTCTCCATGTCCACCATCTCTGACGGAAGCATGGAACCCTCTCATGAACACTAAATACGGGACTCACAGTCCTCCTGTATTTGCAGACCTGCAGGAAGTACCTCAATATTGGGAAACATATGGATTTATTTGAGGACAGTTAGCTGAGGGACACAGCAAAGAACAATTCCAGGTTGTTGGTAGCATTCATGGAGCAGCTGCAGATGACGGAGTGCCGCTTCTGGGCCTGAGAAACGAGCCTGGACTGGTTTGATCACATCATAATGCAGGTTTGGGATGATGACCAGTGGCGGCAAAAGGCCACATTCCTGGATCTGAGCCGAGCCTGCCCCAGCCCTCTAGCACATGGATAGCAGAGTGAGAGCTGCACGGCCAGTAGAGAAGCCAGCGCTGATTGCACTTCGGAAGCTTGCAATGCAGGATTGCTACCGATCAATGGGAAATCGTTCTGAAGTTGAAAAATCCACTGTGGGGGCCATTGTCATGCAAGAGCACAGGGCCGTTAATCGTCTCCTGCTAGGCAGGCCTGTGACTAGGTTTGTGCAGGACATAGCTGCTGGATTTGCAGCAATGGGGTTGCTGAACTATGGTGGCATGATAGACGGCACGCATATCCCTATTTTGGCCCCAGCCTGCCTTGCCACAGAGTACATCAACAGAAAGGGCTACATTTCCATGGTTATGCAAGCGTTGGTGGATTCCCCAGGGATGCTTCACTGATATCAGGGTGGGCTGGTCAGGGGAGGTGCATGAAACTCGCATCCTTAAAAACACAGGCCTGTTCAAAAAGCTGCAAGCAGGGACCTTCTGTCCTGACCATACTGGTGATATGGAAATGCCGGTGGTGATTTGGGCAGACCCAGCCTACCCCTGGCTCCCCTGCCTCATGAAGCCGTATGCTGGCCACTTCGACAACACCACGGAAAGATTCAGATACTGGCTCAGCAGGTGCAGAATGATAATTGAATGCGCTTTTGGTAGATTGACGGGACGCTGGTGGTGTTTACTCACTAGATTGGCTCTCTGTGAGAAAAATATCCCACTGGTTGTAGCTGCCTGCCGTGCGCTGTGTAATATCTGTGAGACAAAGGGGGGAAAACTGCCACCAGGGCAGAGGTGGAGCGACTGTTTGCCAAGTTTCAACAGCCAGACACAAGGGCCACCACAAGAGCTCCATGTGGAACTGTGTGGTTGAGGGAAGCTTTGAAAGAGCCCTTTAATGGTGAGCCACAGGAGCGTTCTGTGCTGGGCCAGGAGCTGCGGGTGCTGCTGGGAATCGGGTAGTGATTGCTGCACATCTATAAATATGACTGTTTTCCTCAGCCTATGAGTTGTATGGTGCTTGCTGCACATTGACAAGTACAGTGTGCTGTGAGTACCACCATACGTTCTGCAGTACATGCTGGGAACCAATCAAGAGAATTTTATTCTCCATAAATAGGAATTTATTGAGTGGCAAAAACACTGCAGAAAAACAACGTCCAAAAAGACAGGCATCGCAATACAGACTTTAAACATAAATTAATGGAATGGGACTTTGCAATTGAAAAGGCAGCAAATATTTCTGTCCATTTCAATGCACAAAAGTAGCCCACCATGGCTACGCATACACCAACCGTGGTCTCACAGGTCAGTGTGTGTGAAGGTGTGGTTTCCCCTTCTGTCCCCTGGCCTGGAGCGGTAGATGTAAGGGTGTGGCCCGTGATGCCAAGTGGTATGTTGCGGGGACATTGGGAGCAGCTAGCATGGAGTTGTCCAAGGACTGCAAAGGGTGAGGAGTCTGGGATTTTTGGACCTGCAGGTCAAAAAGGCCTGCAGCATCGGTGTTTGCTGTCTGAGATGACCCATTATGTCCTGGTGCATCTCCCGTTTCCTTTCTCCTTTTCCATGTTGTCTGCCATGTTGGCCCTCCACTCCAGGCCCTTTGTTCATGGTCCAATGCAGCACTGGCTGGCAGGAGCTTGCTGAACACGTCCTCCCTAATCCTCAGGCATTCTGCAGGTGTGTGTGTGGGGGGGCACCCTCAAGTCCACAACAGCAGCAGCTGCTGATACATATCTTTCTATCACTGACTTTACCGTCACAGTGGAAAGGGAAAGTTACATTTCAAAAACTCCCTCCCCTTAGTCCCATAAAAACTTTGAATAAGACATGCCAGCTTCAGGGTGCCCCTGCACAGCACCACTCTCCAGCCCCAACCACAAATGTGGCCCACCCAGGGGCGAGTGGAGGGGAAGGAATTTTGGTTGCATAGAACAGTCATGTTTCAGTCCCTATTCCATGGGTACAGGTATAGGGCAGTGGCACTGAGTATTGGCACTTCATCCCACAGGCAGTGGTGATTTTAGCTGATATCTCACTCTTGAGAGTAGCAAAGCCACAGAGAGCTCAGCTGCTGCTGGTTTCAGAAATTGAGATGGATGGGCCTATTGGTTTGTGTGGTGGAAGTCCGGTGAGGAACTAAAGCCAGCGGTCAGAGCCGGAATCAGGAGTCAAGAGCCGGGTTGGAGCAGGCTAAGGTCTGTGGAGTCTGTCACCACTCTCAGGCAGGGGAGAGTTCCAAGCCATGGGCAGCTGCTGTTTCTCCTGTGAGGGTTATATACCTGCTCTGAGAGCCATCAGACCAGCTCCTGGCTTGTGGATTGGCTGGAGCCTAGCTCAGGACACTGCATGTGGCTTAATCAGGCTCTAGTTCATTACCTCACATTACCCCACACTCACCGGGGCATACACTTCCCAGTCCACAAGTCATCATCAGAGGAGCTTAGAATCCAGCATCTGTCTCACCAGGTATCTTCCTGCCCCCGAACCATGATGAGGGGTGGGGTGGTTGTGTGCATCCAGGAAAAGAGTTGGCCACCTATTTCTTTAACAAAGAAACATGGAATGCTGGATGTATCTTCATGGCACAGGGCAAGTGGAGCTTGAAGGCCACCGGGTTGATCTGTTGGATGATCAAAGTAGGCCAAGGTAATGGTGGTCTAGTTTCCTTGAGGAGGTATCCAAGTGTTGAATCAAGAGCCTTAACTTGTTTCCGACCGACAAGGGAGGAGGGTCCTGTTGATGGAGGTCAATGTATCATTTGTAGTTGTCCTTGGCTGAGTTTAAGTGTGATTTTAATTCCTCTTGAAAGTGGTGAGAGTGTGGAACCAAATCAGAGGCCATGAGGACACGGGAGATTGGCGGGACGGATGGATGGAATCGAAGGTGGAAGCCACAATTGGCATAGAAGGGGTTTTGGCAGGTTGATCTGTGATTGGAGTTACTGTAAGCAAATTCAATAAAAGGTAAAAGTTGGAAACAAACATCTCGATGGTAGTTGCTAAAGCAACAGAGTTATTGTTCTGGAATTTGATTTACCCATTCCAATTGTCCATCCGTCTGGTGGTGGTAAGCAGAGGAAATGTGCAGAGTGACTTCAGGACTTCGGCCAATTTTCCCCAAAAAGGGGAGACAAATTGTGGCCCACATTCTAATGTCATGTTGGTTGGTAATCCATGGAGCGTGAAGGTGTTGTTGAAAGATAAATGAGCAGTTACTTTTGCAATGGGGATCGTCTGACAAGGTGCAATGTCTGCCCTTTTGTTGAGGAAGTTGATGACGACCAGTGTAGCTGTGGAGCTCTATAAGTTGGGGAGATCTGTGATGAAGTTCATTAAGATAGATGCCCAGGGTTAGGGTGAGGCCAAAAGTGGGATCAGGGAACCTAGAAGTTTGGCACACGGTCTTCATCTGGCTGAATGTCTCATAGGAAGTCTTGTAAGATCTGACAGATGAGAATAGTTTGCCACCAAAAATTGCGAGAAATCAGCTTCACCATCTTCCTGTACCTGAAGTAGCCTGCAAGTGGGGAATCGTGGCATAGGAAGAGTATGGCTGGATGGGTGGTCCATCAGGAACATAAATGCAATCCTTGAATCAGAGTACGTTGTTTTTCACTGTGATGTTTGGGTCAGAACTGGCTGACATCCATCCACTGCAAGTGGATCACTGGGCAGCGAGGCCTTTACAGTGGCCAAAAGATCAGTGCTGGTCAGCATATTTACAAAATGGCAGGGCTTCAATATTGTGGTAGGCTTGGGAGGTTTAACCCCCTTATAGATGTACCCTCCCTTGTGAGATAACACCTCGTGTTTATCATTCCAGGTTCTCAGCTGATAGGTCAGGGTTAAGTTGAATCTACAGAAGAAGAGGAATCAACATAGCCGACCTTGGTTGAAGGCTGCAGAGAGAGATGTTCCAAATTTTTATGATCTGTGAACACCTGGACTGAAAGGCATGCCCCTTCTAGATGACGGGGCCACTCCTGAACTGCAGCCTTGATGGCCAATGACTCCTTACTACAGATTTTATAATTTTGTTCCTCAGGTGTCAATTTCATAGAAGAGAAGACACAATGGCTAAGGTCATTCAAGGGCCCGTGTTGCTGTGATAGCACTGCCTCAATCATGTGATCAGAGGCATCTGCTTTGATGACAAAGGGTTTTGATGGATCCAGGTGTATTAGGATGGGGGTAGAATTACACACTTCCTTCAGATGATCAAAGACCAGTTGGGCTTCTGGTGTCCAGGGGAGAGTTCTTCCACAGCAGCTGGCTAATTGGAAACACCACTTGTGAGAATCCTTGAATGAATCATCTACAAGTCTGTCGCATCTTAGGCGCATTTAACATGTGCGATTTCAGCTTTATGTGGTTGGCAAAAACAAAAACAAAAAAAGAGAAAAAATAACAATTTAAATACTGTTTCTGTAGTGCGGGCGATTCTGCCCGCCATTACACCCAATGTAATTTTGACTATACGCGATTTTCGCTTTAGGCGCTGACTGCGGAACATAACCCCAGCGTAAGATGAGACAGACCTGTATAGAAATTGGCAAATCCTAGGAAGCACTGGATATCATGGATGCTCTTGGATGTAGCCCAAGTTGAAATCATAGTTTTCTGTGATCCATACTTATTCCGTTGGGAAAAACAATATAACCCAAGAATTCCACAGAGGTGCCACTGAAGTCACATTTCTCAGATTTCCCGTACAGACTGTTTGCTTGAAGACGTTCGAGTACTAACCAGGCATGCTGGTCATGCAGGGTTTGGTCCTCTGAAAAAATAAGAATATTGTCTGGGTAGATTACAACAAACTTATGCAGAACAACCCTGAAGATATCATTAACAAAGTGCTGGAATGTGGCAGGGGCATTACAGAGACAAAAAGGCATGACAAGGTACTCAAAATGTCCATACCACGTATGAAAGGCTATTTTCCATTCATTGCCCTCTTGGATGCAGACCAGGTTGTAGGTGCTGCGTAGCCAAGCCAACCATCTCCTGTAGTTCACTGATCAACAGCAAAGGATATTTATTCTTGACGGTGATATTGTTCAGCACTGGATAGTCTACACAAAGGCACAGGGTACCATCCTTTTGCTTGACAACTGGGGCTAGGGCCTTGGCAGCGGACACAGAAGGACAGATAAAATTATTTGCTAGATTTTCATTGAGGTGTTCCTACAGGGCCCTGAGTTCAGGTTCTGACAAAGCATAAATTTGCCTGAAGGAGATTTTGGCCCCTGGCAGGAATTCTATGGGGTAGTCGTGAGGCCTATATGGGGCTTGGGCATTAATGTTTCTTTTATTGACTATGTCCACAAAGTTCTAGTATTTCACAGGAATTGGAGAGTTATCCTCACTCAGAGCCTGCTGTGAGCAGAAAATGGTGGTCTTGCCCAGATTGTGTCTAGTATCTTCAACACCAGGTTGGACTAGACACTGATGCTGACAAAAATCAGACCCAAACTGCACTTCTCGTGCTCTGCAGGAAATGTCTGGATTGTGGAGGGAGAGCCAGGGGATGCCAAGCATGATCGAGAAGTGGGGTGAGTCAATCAGGTTAAATTGCAGGGTTTCCTGGTGGACTTGAATCACAGCCCAAAAGGGGTGCAGTCTCCTAGACGACCAGGCCCAAGGACAGCAAGCTGCCATGAATTGCCTCCACCACGGGGGAGCTTCCTTTGCACTGACACTGGTTTATTTTAGTAAAGCCAGTGTCCATGAAATTACTAGACATTCCTGAGTGCAGCTTGCTTCGGGTGTAGCCAGGGCCCAAAGCCGGTACTCGATCTGGAGGTGGGATTGGCCATTGTCCGAGGTGGTTAGGGTACACGTAGGAAGCAGAGGGGGCCTGCTCAGGGAATCAGATGTTGCCATTCTGTCCAGCCACATCCCCTCTAGTGAGGGTGATCCCTCCCATCTTCCTGGACTAGCCATAGAACAGGACTTGAGGAGACACCTGGTGGCAAAGTAGCCTCATTCCCCACAGTACAGGCAGAGGCCATTCAAACAACAATATTTCTTCTCTTGATCTGAGTCGCCTACACGTCATGTCGACCTGCGTGGGTTTGGATCCAGCAATTGCCTGGGAGGGTGAGTGGTGGGAATAGGGCTGGTTAGGCAGGGACAGGCGTCTGCCTTCCTTTTTTCCTGACTCACTCAAACAGTTGATTGTCAATCTGGATACACAACTCAATTTAGGGGTGCAAATGCACTGGGGGGGGGACAAGTTAATCTTTAATCTCATCACTGAGGCCTAGGTAGTATTGGTAAATCTGCACCACTTCGTTCCCAGACGTGTCAGTGACCAGGTGTCAGAAATGGGTGGCATAGAGTTGATCAAAGTTGTGGAGAATTGAATCTCCCCACTCCAGGAGTGCGATGCCCAGTCTAATGCTTTGTCTGTCAATAAGCTGATGACCCCTACCTTGGTTTGGTCGTTCAGGTACATTTAGCACAACAGGAGCAGCAGGCGACGTTGTTGAGAAGCCCCTGAAACATCTGACAGTTCCCATCAAACCGCTCTGATAGCTGGATCTTTGGGCATACATCCTGGGCTGGCTCAGCTAATGATGTGGGGGTCCAGGACCACTGGGACCTGCAAGTGCAGGAAGATATTTTCCCATTGTAGCTGGACCACTTGGTTCTGGAGACCTTGAACTAGCTCCGCAATCTCTGGGCACTCCTGCCACTGAGATGTCATTTTGACTGCAAGGAGCTTCTGTGAGCATAGGAGAGGCCAGGCACCATCTTTAAATTTAAACACTATAAGGAAAAATGCATGCATACACTTACCCGAGGTCCCTTCCCCTGGATTGGGCTTGTGCGTGCTCAGTTGGTGGGATTGGCTAGACTGTGGTGGAGTCTCTAACAGGTCCTGACTCATGGCATGGCTGGAGCCCTCCAGCTACATCCACCCCTCGTCTTCCTCCTTCCCACTGTTCCTAGCAGGAGTCGCTGTCTCAGGCTCCTCCAAGGCACCCACAGTGGTCTGGAGGGTGCTGGTGGGGTCTCCATGAGGTATGTCATGGAGCTTGTTGGAAAAGCAGCAGGACTGCGCCTCAGCAGCAGATCAATTGTTGTGCTTCCTGGCCTTGTGTATGCTTGCTGCAGTTGATTTTCATGTGGCACTGCTGCTGATCCTTGTCGTACCCCTTTGCCTCCAGCCCCTGTTCGATCTTTCCAGAGATGTCCACATTTCTACAGCGGATCCATAGCTGTGCCTGCACAACCTCTTCTCCCCATGGGCCCAGGAGATCCAATCCCTCCTGTCTACTCCAGGCAGGGCATGTCCAGTGCATGGAGCCAGCATGGTCAGTAGGGCAGTTGCACACAACAAGGGAGAGCTGCTAGGTGTGCTTGCCAAACTGGGCAATCAGGAAAAGGCATTTCACAAATACAAGGGTGGGGGGCTTAAGGGGGCGCCTGGCTTTTGCTCTCTGTGACCCCTGAGCGGTGGAATTCATAATCGCGACCACAGCGGTCACTGTTGCAGGGAGTAGCCATTGTAGGACAGCTGCTGGAGGACTGCTAAGATCAGCACAGGTCACGCATTGACCTCATTAGGTCAGCCATGGCTCCACAGCATTCTGAGAGGTGGTTTCACTGGGTCGCTGTGGCGGGCTGCCTACCTCAGCTAGAGACAAATTTCACTATAGACGTATTCACAAATAGACTGACACAAGGCAGCTTACATGAGCCTCACTTTGTAGTGTAGACCGGGCCTCAGGGTGGGGCTGGCCATACCCTATCACAGGGCTGCAGCGTTTTTGTATTGTAGCTATGCTATAGTTAAGACCAACTTTCTGTTTTAAGCTTGACTGTTCTAAGTGCTCAAAAATCTGTACAGTTACTTGGGTTGTCTTTAAATTTGGCGTGTCTTATGGGGGTTCAGGGCCAGGTCAGTAATCCAAATTGGGGGCCATTTGGCCACTGGGTTCCTGAGATACAGCCCCTCCCCAAACAGTGTTTCTGAAAGTTAATCCATTCTGGCCACATTTTTTTGCACACTAGGGTGATCAGATGTCCCGATTTTATACAGAGTCCCGATTTTTGGGTCTTTCTTATATAGGCTCCTATTACCACCCACCCCCTGTCCGGATTTGTCACATTTGCTGTCTGGTCACCCTATTGCACACAGATAGAGATCAAACCAGGGCTCATGCTCTCCAACACTCGAGGATTACCCAACAGAGTGCATGGTGGCCACCAGCCCTTTGGGGAAAGTCAAATTACAACATTGTTTGAAAAAGAGTTTGCTTCTCCAGTTAGGCATGCTCCAAGCATTTCCAAGGTGCAGGGAGGTGCCCCCCGGATTCCACTAAGCATGTGCAGACAGAGGAATTGACAGGGTTTTTAGCTGGATAGCTCAATCAGATAAGCAGCGATCCTTTGAACCTGACTCACTGTGACACAGATATGCCAAGGCATGTCCTGGCAGATATAAAATGTTTATTAAAGCTAATGTTAAAAGATTATATAGTACACCAGTTAAGAAAAGAGTCTGTACATCTGGGTATAGTGCTTAGATTATCCACAAATATGAAGTTTGTTTTTAAAGTCATAAGATACATATAGTGCATAATCAGCACTAACCCAAATTTAGGTGAATAAATTTAACAATATACAGTTTAGATATTCGTATCCAAGTATTTGGGAACATTACTCATAGAAACTTACACAGAGTTGGTTGTGGAAAGCACATATAGCAATGAGTGAAGATTGTCCCTCAGTAATTGAGAATTTAGAGTAGGTTGTCCATTAGAAAATACAATCCATCAGGGAAGTATTTCAGTTACTTTCCCTACTGCGCTTTGCATCTGCACTCCAGCTCATCCCTACTGGTATTGCCAATGTCTGGTGTTGTGATCTACGTAGATGTCTCTCAACCACCTGATGGCATCCGACACCATGTGTTGCCGCATCAGCTGAGTGTAGCATTGACTGATTCCACATTCTCTCAACACTCGCTTGTTACTGAGGTCCCATGCACCCAGGGCTCAGATGATCAGCACGTGAGTTTGAACCTCGTAGCCCCTAGCTCTCAAAGTGTCAGCCAGAGGAGCATATTTCTCCAGCTTTAGAGATCGGGCATCGTGGAAGGCTGGGGTCCTCTTTTCAAAGGGAACTGTGATGTCCACCATGATGATCTGTATGATCTACATCTGCATCCAATCATCTTCTTGATAGTTGACTGAAGGAGTCATATGTGGTCTCTGCCAAAAGCCAGTAACTAGCTGGTTGTCAAGGTTATCACGGGATGTTTGTATGGGAAACATTTTTTAGAGTTATGTAACTTGTAGAATATTAGTACTTGTGGCACCTTAGAGACTAACAAATTTATTAGAGCATAAGCTTTCATGTCAAGTATCAGAGGGGTAGCCGTGTTAGTCTGAATCTGTAAAAAGCAACAGAGGGTCCTGTGGCACCTTTGAGACTAACAGAAGTATTGGGAGCATAAGCTTTCGTGGGTAAGAACCTCACTTCTTCAGGTGGCATCTGAAGAAGTGAGGAAGAAGTGAGGTTCTTACCCACGAAAGCTTATGCTCCCAATACTTCTGTTAGTCTCAAAGGTGCCACAGGACCCTCTGTTGCTTTCGTGGATGCATCTGAAGAAGTGGGCTGTAGTCCATGAAAACTTATGCTCTAATAAATTTGTTAGTCTCTAAGGTGCCACAAGTACTCCTGTTCTTTTTGCGGATACAGACTAACACAGCTGCTACTCTGAAACTTGTAGAATATTGGTTTCCAAAACTGGGGGAGGTGAAACATGTCTTCTGAGGTGGGGTGGGTCTCCCAGCTGACTCAGTCAACACTGAGACTAATTGACATTCTTGGACTCAGCGCAGCCCTTTTTTATAGTCTGGGGCTGCTGCAGACATGAGCATTGACAAAGGCCTGGGACTGTAGAGAAGGAAATAACACAAATTGTTATCCATTCGGAGGCCACATTCTGCCAGTGGGAGTGTCTCCCTGGACTGGACAAGCGCTGTAAAGACTGACCATTGGGTAAGAAATACCTTGTTAGACAGGAAAGTCACTTATTAATAAGACTAGGCTAGAGATTGTGCTTTTATATGTTTCTTTTACCTTATGTTTCCAAATCCTTTTACTCACTTTTATTTGAATCTTTAACTCAAGCTGTGTGCAATGGTGGGGCGGTTGTCCCTCCCATCTGGGTCAGAGGGAGGACACACCTTCTCACTTCATCATCCACCTAGTATCAAGGCAATTAGTGTAGTGTTAGCATCCCTACTGGTTTGATGGGCTGTGCAGTCCAACCTGATACCAGACACCTCTGTGTTCTTGGGGAACCAAGGTGCAGTATCCAGCCTGACTCATTGAAAGATACCACCCTACCCCCAGCCTCTGCTTAAACCAAAAACCATCAGAGGAAGAAAACTTGCAGAGAGCAGTAAAGGGCATTGGGAGACACACCTAGACCCCTCCTGACAAGGGTGACAAGATTAAGACATCTCCATTAGCATACAGAATGGAGAGCAGAGACAACTCCCCTAGCCTCATCTGCATAAAAGATGGGACAGGAAGACATCTCAGTTTGCATACAGAATGGAGAACAGAGAACCACACTGGATTCTGGGACCAGAAAAAGCAGGGAAGCACTGCATCCTGGGAATCTCTGCTCCAGATGCTAATGAACCTACGCCTGCACACACCCAGCTCAGCAATTATCAGACCAATTCTAGTAATGAATCCTTAATTGATATCCAAATACTGAAGCAGCTTAGTTGCATTGTGAGCTCCCTGGAAGAAACCACCACCCATAGCCAAGAGCGATCAGCTCCTATTGTCTAGTCTAAAGAAAACCCTTGAGTCATCAGTTTACCTATAAACAAATCTAGTGTTCTCCCTTGAACCATTGTATTTTCTCTACAAAAATCCCTACTCACCCTCTAGTCAGGGTTCTGATGCTTAGATCCAAACTAGGCATCAGTTCCACTGGAACTCCATCTCCGGACTGATCGTGCTGGGGGCTCTGCCTGTCTCCAGCACTCAGGACCCTTCACTACCACCATCATCTGGGAACCCCAATCAGTTCAAGCCTCATGGAGTGGGTGAGACCCCCCGCTCTTTCTCTCTCTCTGGTTTCCTTTCTACCTTAGGTATTAACCTTTAATCATGTAGATTATGTTGGTTTAACTCTCCTTGTGTAGTACTATTATTCAATAAATAACTTTTATGGTTAACTTGGTTGCTTCTCTCTCTCTTGCTGAACTTTACTCATTTGTGTTTTTCGCTTCCCTCATTCACTCTACAGCAACACTTCTTTTACCTAAGCTAAAGATCCCTGCGGCGCCCAAAATACTGTGGGGTTTGCTCAGCGAGTAGGTTACTGCCAGTACAATTGTGTTGGGGGACTGGGGATAGGGACGTGCTGAAACTGGGACGCATAAGGGTAACAGCTTGAAAGTGCTGCTTGACCCAGTCCATGGAGCCCAGGGGCATATAAGGAGAGACAGCTTGAAAGTGCTGCTTCCTCCAGCCCAGTGAGTCCAGAGACATACAAGGGGTCAGCTTGATAGTGCTGATTGACCCGGTCCGCTCAGACTTGCTCTGTTAATGTACGTGTGGGTGTTCATCCGGTTCTGGGGTGGGAGTAACCCAGTCCTAGGGACCCTAGGTCCTGCAGGATAGCTCCATTGGGAGGGGACTTGCAGAAGGCAGAAGTAAAGCTCCATATGAAAACACAAGTAGCACAAGCAGGACATTGACAGGATTACAGAACCCCCTTCCCCAGTGGAGTAACCCGAATAAATGAGCATACCCCAAAGTAATGGGCACATCTGGTAACAAACCATCTAGGGCACTTGGACCCTTCAAGCAGGGGCTGCACCCACCTTAGTCTATGGCCTCGGGGCCCTTGGGGCAGGGGCCTGGGCCAATACTGGCATTAAGTAGCTCCAAGCCCTCCAGCCTAGTCAATTAACTCTGGCCTCTTGGTTCAGAGACAGAGTGAATCCACTAGGCAATCAGCTCTGGTCTCTGGTTGCAGACCCAGTAGTCAATTAGTTCTGGGCTCTTGTAGCTGAGCCAGAGAAAACCCCAGGGGCAGGCATTCTAGCTCCAGCGGACAACTGACGGGCACAGGCCACTTGGCCTGGAGAGGGGAGGCTGTCACCCCAGGGCCCTAACAGTGGCGGAGTGGTCCGCCACCGGGTCAGCAGGGATCCCAACCACAACACACTGGCCGTGCCTCAGGCAAAGCTGCAGCCAGACTAAGGTCGGCTGCCCCTGGGCCACTTCCTCCCCTCCCCTCGGGATGTACCTGGAGCATGGTAGCATCCATCTCTTTGGGGTAGATGCAGCTCTGAGCAGCTGTGGGCTGCGAGGCCCTGGCAGCTCTCAGCCGCCATGGGGGGAACCTGCAGCTCTGAGCCACTGCAGGCAGTGGGGGGACCCCAGAGCTCCAAGCTGCCATCCCTGGAGCTTCAAGCTTGGGCCCCACAGCTCCAGGCCACTGCGGGCATCTGGGGAACCCAGGAATTCCCAGCCACAACGGCTGTGGATGCTGCATCTCCTCCCCCCATCCACCCCCTGCAGCAGGGCTGGGGCTCAGCAGGAACTGGCCAATGGGAACTGGGAGCGAGGCAGTGCCTGCAGGCAAGAATCGCAAGGAGCTGCTTGAGTGCCTCCGCCTAGGAGCTGGACCTGCTGCTGGCTGCTTCTGGGACGCAGCACAGTCCACAGTGCCAGGACAGGCAGGAAGCCTTAGCATCCCTTGGAGCCGCCCGAAGTAAGCCCATGCCCCAATTTTCTACCCTGGCCCTGAGCCCCCCCAAACCCGGGGCCCCTTACAGCACCCCAAACTCCTCATCCCCAGCCCCACCTCAGACTCTTCAGCCCCAGCACAGAGTCCTGACCCTCTCCCACACCCCAACCCCTGCCCCAGCCCAGAGCCCCTTCCCACACCCTGAATCTCTCACTCCCAGCCCCACCCCGTAGCCCTCACCCCTGCACCCCAACCCCTGCCCCAGCCCAGAGCCCCTTCCCACACCCTGAATCTCTCACTCCCAGCCCCACCCCGCAGCCCTCACCCCTGCACCCCAACCCCTGCCCCAGCCCAGAGCCCCTTCCCACACCCTGAATCTCTCACTCCCAGCCCCACCCCGCAGCCCTCATCCCTGCACCCCAACTCTCTGCCCAGCCCTGAGCTCCTCCCAAACTCCTCATCCCCAGCTCCGTTGGGTTGCGGGCATCAACAATTTTCTTCAACTGGGTCACCAGAAAAAAAGTTTGAAAACCACTGATCTAGTCCAGTCCCCTGCACTCATGGCAGGACTAAGTATTATGTAGACCAGGGGTTGGCAACCTCTGGCACGCGGCTCACCAGGGTAAGCACCCTGGCGGGCCGGGCCAGTTTGTTTACTTGTCGCATCGGCAGGTTTGGCTGATCGCAGCTCCCACTGGCTGCAGTTTGCTGTCCTAGGGCAATGGGGGCTGCAGGAAGCGGCGTGGGCCGAGGGATGTGCTGGCCGCGGCTTCCCGCCTCCCCCATTGGCCTGGAGCGGCGAACCGCGGCCAGTGGGAGCCGCGATCGGGCAAACCTGCCGACGTGGCAGGTAAACAAACTGGCCTGGCCTGCCAGGGTGCTTACTCTGGCGAGCCGCGTGCCAGAGGTTGCCGACCCCTGATTTAGACAATCCCTGACAGGTGTCTGTCTAACCTGCTCTTAAAAATCTCCAATGATGGAGATTCCACAACCTCCCTAGGCAATTTATTCCAGTGCTTAACCACCCTGACAGTTAGGAAGTTTTTCCTATTGTCCAGCCTAAACCTCCCTTGTTGCAAGTTAAGCCCATTGCTTCTTGTTCTATCCTCACAGGGTAACAAGAACAATTTTTCTCCTTCCTCCTCGTAACAACCTTTTAGGTACTTGAAAACTGTTATCATGTTCCCTCTCGGTCTTCTCTTCTCCAGACTAAACAAACCCAATTTTTTCAATCTTCCTTCAAAGGTCATGTTTTCTAGACCTTTAATCATTTTTGTTGTCCTTCTCTGGACTTTCTCCAATTTGTCCACATCATTCCTGAAATGCGGCGCCCAGAACTGGACACAATACTCCAGTTGGGGCCTAATCAGTGCAGAGTAGAGCGGAAGAATTACTTCTCGTTTCTTGCTTACAACACTCCTGTTAATACATCCCAGAATGATGTTTGCTTTTTCTGCAACAGTGTTACATTGTTGACTCATATTTAGCTTGTAGTCCACTATGACCCCCAGATCCCTTTCTGCACTACTCCTGCCTAGACAGCATTTCCCATTTTGTATGTGTGCAACCGATTGTTCCTTCCTAAGTGGAGTACATTGCATTTGTCCTTATTGAATTTCATCCTACTTACTTCAGACCATTTCTTCAGTTTGTCCAAATCATTTTGAATTTTAATCCTATCCTCCAAAGCACTTGCAACCCTCTCCCAGTTTGGTATCATCTGCAAACTTTATAAGTGTACTCTCTATGCCATTATCTAAATCATTGATGAAGATATTGAACAGAACTGGACCCAGAACTGATCCCTGCAGGACCCCACTCGTTATGCCCTTCCAGCATGACTGTGAACCACTGATAACTACTCTCTGGGAACGATTTTCCAACCAGTTATGCACCCACCTTATAGTAGCTCCATCTAGGTTGCATTTCCCTAGTTTGTTTATGAGAAGGTCATGCAAGACAGTATCAAAAGCTTTACTAAAGTCAAGATATACCAGGTTTACCGCTTCCCCCCCATTCATAAGGCTTGTTACCCTGTCAAAGAAAGCGATCAGGTTGGTTTGACACAATTTGTTCTTGACAAATCCATGTTGACTGATACTTATCACTTTATTATCTTCTAGATGTTTGCAAACTGATTGCTTAATTATTTGCTCCATTATCTTTCCAGGTAAAGAAGTTAAGCTGACTGCTCTGTAATTCCCCGGGTTGTCCTTATTTCCCTTTTTATAGATGATCACAACATTTGCCCTTTTCCGGTCTTCTGGAATCTCTCCCATCCTCCATGACTCAGATCTCTCCTCAGTCAGCTCCTTGAGTATTCTAGGATACATTTCATCAGGCCCTGGTGACTTGAAGACATCTAACTTGTCTAAGTAATTTTTAACTTGTTCTTTCCCTATTTTAGCCTCTGATCCTACCTCGTTTTCTCTGGCATTCACTATGTTAAGCCTCCAATTGCCACCAACCTTCTTGGTGAAAACCAAAACAAAGAAGTCATTAAGCACCTCTGCCATTTCCACATTTTCTGTTATTATTTCTCCCCCCACTCCTCATTGAGCAATGGGCCAACCCTGTCCTTGGTCTTCCTCATGCTTCTAATGTATTTGTAAAATGTTTTCTTGTTGCCCTTTATATCTTAGCTAGTTTGGTCTTGTTTTGTGCCTTGGCCTTTCTAAATTTGTCTCTACATACTTGCATCTGAAGAAGTGAGGTTCTTACCCACAAAAGCTTATGCTCCCAATACTTCTGTTAGTCTTAAAGGTGCCACAGGACCCTCTGTTGCTTTTTACAGATTCAGACTAACACGGCTACCCCTCTGATACTTGTGTTATTTGTTCATATTCATACTTTGTAATTTGACCTAGTTTCCACTTTTTGTAGGACTCTTCCTTTTTATTTTTAGATCATTGAAGATCTCCTGGTGAAGCCAGCGTTGTCCCTTGCCATACTTACTATCTTTCCTACGCAGTGGGATAGTTTGCTCTTGTGCCCTTAATAATGTCTCTTTGAAAAACTGCCAACTGTCTTCAAGTGTTTTTCCCCTTAGACTTGCTTCCCATGGGATCTTACCTACCAACTCCTTGAGTTTGCTAAAGTCTGCCTTCTTGAAATCAATTGTCTTTATTTTGCTGTTCTCCCTCCTACCATTCCTTAGAATCATGAACTCTACCATTTCATGGTCACTTTCACACAAGCTGCCTTCCACTTTCAAATTCTCAACCAGTTCCTCCCTATTTGTCAAAATCAAATCTAGAACAGCCTCTCCCCTAGTAGCTTTCTCCACCTTCTGAAATAAAAAAAATTGTCTCCAATACATTCCAAGAACTTGTTGGATAATCTGTGCCCTGCTGTGTTATTTTCCCAACAGTTGTCTGAGTAGTTGAAGTTCCCCATCACCACCAAGTCCTGTGCTTTGGATGATTTTGTTAGTTGTTTAAAAAAAGCCTCATCCATCTCTTCTTCCTGCTCAGGTGGTCTGTAGTAGACCCCTACCATGACATCACCCTTGTTTTTTACCCCTTTTATCCTTACCCAGTCACAGTTATTTTTAGTGAAAGTCAGGGACAGGTCACAGGTTCTGACCCCCCGCTTCATGGTCCCCATGTGTGTGCTGGGTTCTGGAGGGCTCACCTGTTGAGCAGGGCCTGAGACCCACTCTCTACGCTCCCCTCCCCCAGTGTGATGTGGGGAAGCCCCACCTCTCTGGGTGGGCTGCTTAGAACGGACAATATTAAAGGGATAACTTCAAACTATCCCAGCGCGAAGGAAGGATAGGAAGACTAGTAAGAGGCCAATAGGACTGGATAAGAAGCCCTTTAATGACCTGAAGGAATCCTACGAAGAGTGGACAAATTGCTGAGCAGGACTACAGAAGAGTAGTAGCGCATGTAGGAACAAAATCAGAAAGGGTTAGATTCGCAATGAGTTCCACCCAGCAAGGGACAGAAAAGGCAATACAAAGAGATTCTTTACGTGTATTAAGAGCAAGAGAAAGATGAAGGAAAGTGCAGATCCTCTACTTAGCAGGTAAGAAGAGCTAATAAGTGATGACTCCAGAAAGTTGAGGTGCGTAATGCCTATTATGCTTCAGTCTTCACTGAAAAGGTTAATGGTGACCAGATACTCAACACAATTAATATTAACAACACAGAGGAAATAGGGAAAGAACGTGTTTAAAATATTTAGATAAGGTAGATGTATTCAAGGCAGCAGCACCTGATGACATTCATCTGAGGGTACTTAAGGAACTAGCTAAAGTAACCTCAGAACCATTAGCAATTGTCTTTGGGAACTCATAGAGGACAGGTGAGGTCCCAGAAAACTGGAGAAGAGCAAACACAGTACCTGTCTTTAAAAATGGGGAATGAAGAGGACACAGGGAATTATAGACCCGTCAGCCTAACGTTGATAGCTGGAAAGATACTGGAAGAGATTATTAAACAATCAATTTGTAAGCACCCAGAGGGCAACAGAGTTTTAAGGAATAGCCAGCATGGATTTGTCAAGAACAAATCATGCCAAACCAACCTAATTTCATTCTTTGATTGGTTAAAGGCCCAGTGGATGGGGGGAAGCAGTAGACATATCTTGATTTTAGTAAGGCATTTGACAAAATCCCACATGACATTCTCATATGCAAACTAGGGAAAGATGATCTAGATGAAATTAGTATAAGGCGGGTGCACAACTGGTTGAAGGACTGCACTCAGAGTAGTTAGCAATGGCTCATTGTCAAACTGCAAGGGTGTAGCTCGTGGGGGCCTGCAGGGGTCAGTCCTAGGTCCAGTACTATTCAATATGTTCATTAATGACTTGGATAATGGAATGGAGAGTCTGACTATACAATCTGCAGATGATGCCATGCTGCGAGGGGTTGCAAGCGCTTTGGAGGACAGGATTCACAATGATCTTGACAAACTGGAGAATTGGCCTGAATTCAACAAGATGAAATTCAATAAGGACAAATGCAAAGTACAGCACTTTGGAAGGAAAAATCTAATGCACGGCTACGAAATGGGGAATAATTGACCAGGTGGCAGTGCTGATGGAAAGGATCCTGGGGGTTATAGTGGATCACAAATTAAATTTGAGTCAGCTATGAGATGTAGCTGCCAGAAAGGCTAATCTCACTCAGGTGTCTTAATAGGAGTGTGTGAAGGGTGTTTGCCCCACACCAGCCCAGAAGGGGTTAAGGTGCCCAGAAGGGGCCAATTAACTTTCACAGTTGCACCTGATGGGAGGCCTGGGGAATTATAAACACTAATTGCTGCTGAAGCCCTGCTGGGATGGGATCATAGTGAGGGGACATTTGTAGTAGCAGGAGGCTGCAGGGAGAGCGTCTGTAGTCACTGTGTGGGAGCAGAGCAGTGGGGAGGAGGAAACCGGCTGGGGAGAATAAGCCCTGGAAGAGGGCTCAACCCCAGAGGCATTGTGGGGAAAGAAAGCCTGAGAAGGCAGGCTAGGGAGTAGTCCAGGGAAATAGCATCAAGGAGGGGGGTCTTTGTAGACCTTGGCTGTTGGTTACAGAGTTCTAGTGTAGGGGGGCCCTGGGTTCCCCAACCAGCCACTGGGCAGACATGCAGGACTTTTGGAGGCACCAGCTGGACAGCTGGTCTGGTGAGACTTCGATACCCTGGGGGGGGACTACCTAGTAACCTAGAGGAGGGCTGGGTTGTGAAGAGAGGACACTGCAGCAATGGAATGACCATCAGCAGTGGGTAGCATACAGGATGGAAGCTGCTCTGCTATGCTTGGCCAGGAGGAGGCGCTCTTGCGGTGAGTGAACCCTGTTACAGAGTATCACATGCAAGACACATAAGGGAATTGTCCTGCTCTACTCGGCACTGGTGAGGCCTCGGGGTTTGCATATGTGGCTGGTGATCAATTGTTCCCAGTGCCCAGTGGAGGTTGGATAAGACTTAATGGGCTTCATCTGCAGCAAGGGAGATTTAGGTTGGCTATTAGGGGAAACTTGCTAACTCTAAGGGCAGTTAAGGTCTGGAACAGGCTGTGGAATCTCTGCCATTGGAGGTTTTTAAGAATTTGGATGAACACTTGTCAGGGGTCATTTAGGTTTACTTGGCCCTGCCTCAGCACAGGGAGCTGGACTTGCCCTTCACAGGTCCCTTCCAGCCCGACGGTTCCGATTCTAGGGTTGGAGCACGTCCTGAGAACATGCTGCTGACACTGGTGAGGCGCTGAGAACGTGTAGGGTATTAGAAACTCTCCAGGCCGGGGGACAGGAACATCCACTGACAGGTATGGAGCAGGTCAGGTCTCCAAGACAGCTCCTCTCCATTCAGCATTCTCTTTCAGCTCAGAACGGCTCATTGAGATGAATGGGGCCACTTACCACCTCTGAGTCTGCCCTGCGGCTGATGGATGTATAGAGTCCCTTCCCTCCACTCTCCCTCTGCTCTGCTAGTCTCATGGCGCATGCCAACTCTGCTCTAACTAATGCTATGTGTATGCTACAGCCTATGTTAGAGCGACTTATCACTCAGGGGTGTGAATAATCCCCCCAAGAGACATGAGTTACACCAACGTAAGCGCTCATGTGCACAGCACTAAGCTGGCAAGAGAGCTTTTCTCCCCCGCGAATGGCTGAAGCTGTGTCGGTAGGAGGATGCTCTCCCGTCAGCACAGACCCTCTTCACCAGACATGCTGCAGTGGCACAGCTGTACATGGAACCCAGCCATGGGAAGTCCTCTTTTAAGTGCTCTAAAATCGCGCCTGCTTCCATGGATTGTCTTGAAATTTGCTGCGTTTCATGGGAGCACAGGGTAGGGTTAGTGACCCAGACCTGGGGTTATTTGAGCCAGGGGTTCCTGAGATACAGCCCGCCCCAGGGGAAACCCAATAGCATTTTATTATGTTAATAGGTTCAGTTTGAGAGCCACTCCGGGCAGACATCTGAGAAGGAAGTGGAAAGGGAAAATCTACCTCGGTCGATATTTTTATTGATTGGCTGTGGAGAACTGTAATCTGAACACAGCAGAGAAGTCAGGAGATGCTGAAACTCTTTCTGAAGAGAGATTAAATTGCACACGTGACCGCTCAGAGGAGCGGTACTGGGGTGCAAGAGGAGGTGCTGAAAGGTGAAGAGGGGCTGGGGTCTGCAGCAAGGAATATGAGTATTATGGGAATGGGGGGGTTGGGAAGAGTGGTTGGGTGCTCAGATGGGGAGAGATGAAGGGAGAAGACAGGACGGGTTGGAGAATGTCAGGGGTAACAGAGGAAGTTGAGGTGTGGGGGAGCCTGTCACCTCTGAGGTCACCCAGCAAGCAGGTGGGTGGGCTGGGATCTGAACCCTGCCCAATGTGTTCTGGGATCTGGGGGACCCTGCTCCTCTTGGGGTGTCTTAGGCCTTCTACCTGTCCTCCATGTGAACTGGGATCTGCGGGAGGAGGGAAATGAAGTTAATGCTCTGGCTACACAACCAAGGGAGTTTGTGGCCCTCAGTTAGCTGCTGCCTGGGATGTGCATACGCAGAAGATTAGGGCAGGAGCCAGCAAGGAGCAACTTCCTACATATAAAGGCCTTCTACAGTGCTATGGATTAATGGGGCAGAAGGGAATTGTGGGTGGGAGGCCAGTGCTATAGGGTTGAGAGGGCGGACACCAGTCATCTCTCGCATGATTAAACTTACTGTAATCACCAAGCTTCCTGCTAAGTCTCGCTTGTACTGAGCAGGCTGCAAACTCCACTGAGCACTAGGCTGGGGTCGCTGGCTGCCTGCTTCCGACCCCAGGAAGAGGTAGGGCTGCCACCTTGGTAATATTTAAAAACCAGGTACTCCAGCAGGAGTGCTGGACCCTCCCTTGTCCCGCCCTTTCCCCCTACTCCCATTGTTTGCTGCTTTTCCCCTCTTCCCCCCCCCCCCCCCCTGCTAGGACTCGCCTGCAGAGCCGAGGCTTGGAGCTGCAGCTGCCCCACGCAGGTAGGAGGTGGCCCTAGCTGAGTAGGGGCTAGCGCAGGTGATGACCTGGCATCTGCCCTGGCCACAGTAACCTGACTTTTGGTGTTTGGTCAGTAGATTTGACCAGACACTGGCAGATCCTCTTCTTGACCGGACTTTCTGGTCAAAAACCAGGCACCTGGCCACACTAGGAGGGAGGGCACAGGTGGGAGTGGGGGGGGGGCAGGGCACATGACAACTGGGCCCCAACTGGGGGGGTCAAATGCTTTCACACAGGGCACCATTGTGCAATGCAGCCCCCATGCCAGTGGGCACTTGGCATGGGGAGTGAGGGATGGTACATTGTGGGGGTGGAGGGGTAGCTGACTCCAGGCTGGGCAGGAGGTCCCAGCAGTGCATGTCTCTCACTGGAGATAGCTGCTCCTGGCCCAATCACCCCAGTTCCTACCTGCTCCCTAGCTTGATCCCAGGCACCACAGTGGCCACTCCAGTCCCTGCTCCCACCTCTGCCCCCAGCAGCTGTGGAGCCTGCTCGGCCTGAGGCACCAGCTGAGCCCTGGCAGTGCCAGCTCCGAGGCTGGAGGAAATTGGGCGCAGTGCAGTTTGTGACAAGGGCGGTATATGGGAAATTTGGCGCAGTTGCAGATGAGCCCAGTTCATGGGGAATGTCGGTAACACTGTGTAACAAAACTGCCAAGGTTTGGGGGCACAGCCCAGAGATGAGATTTCTCTCCGCAGCCCTGTTAGCTGTGACACATGGCAAACATCTCAAAGCACCACCAGTAGCCCGACTGCACTAGACCACAACGTACAGGAGGGGGAGGAGTGCTGAGGAATCACAGGGTGACTGTGTAGCCTATGGGAAAGCCCGCTGATCTGGGACTATCACTACCGCTGCCACTGGCTTGCTGAGTTACCTTGGGCAAGTCACGTCACCTCTGTGCCTCAGTTTCCCACCTGTGAGGTGGGGATAATGATGTAAAGATCCACTGATGAAAAGCACTATAGAAAATCTAGGTCTCTTAATTGTTACCTAGCCACAGGAGCAGATCAGCTGCAAACCTAGGTGACAGCTACAGCTGTCTGATGACCACTTGCTCCGAGCAAAAACCATTTCCTTCTGTTTAAAAACCTAGGAAATTAAACGGCAAAGCACTTTAACGCAGAGTTATTGCCTGACGACAGCTCATGCCCATCCAGAACATCGAGCTCAGCAAAACTCAATCATGTGAAAACCAGGAAATACAGAGTTAAGGTAAACGCCCCCCACTCCCCCCCCCCCCCTGCCTTATCTGTGCCCTCTTTGAGCAATGCCCCATAACACACACCCTCACACTCTGCCTTTTCACTGTGAGGCACAGGTATTACCTGCACTTGTCCTGTGCTACTCCCCCGACAGAGTACCACATCTGCAAACTCTACCAGCCACTCCACACCCTCTTAGAACCCGTCACAGCTGCACACAGGATACCACCAAACCCTGTACTATCCCTACCCTTCATTAAATCCAGACCACGCTTCGATCCCACTCGCCCCCCTGTGCCCTGCTACCGACACAACCTATACAATTCTGTATTGTAACGATGCAGACTGGAACCTCTCCCCTTTGAGAACGCACGTGGGGGGGACTCACACCCAGATCTCCTCATATCAGAGCTCTTCCCAGCTGCTCCAACTCATTCCTTCCCCCCTACAGTACGGCAACACCTAACACAATGACGGCAGCTGGAGTGCATGCAGATAATTCCCAATGGCTACTCCCAGCTCCAGGGGGCAGAGTTAAGCCTGAGTGGGCATTTACCTTAACTTGGAATTTCCTGGTTTTCAGATGTTTGCTGCTGAACCCGACGTTCTAGAAGGACCCGAACTATCAGTGGGCAACTTCACCCCTGCATTAAAGAAGTGTTTTGCCATTTCAGAGCGAATAACTTCAATCAGAATGTTACATGGGATTAAGCCAAATGTCTTACTTAACCCTACTGTGTCAACACCTGTATCAACCAGACTTGCAATCTCATCTAA
The DNA here is from genome assembly GCF_027887155.1 of Malaclemys terrapin pileata. NCBI lineage: Eukaryota > Metazoa > Chordata > Testudines > Emydidae > Malaclemys > Malaclemys terrapin. The sequence continues at coordinate 29,510,488 of NC_071511.1, read as the reverse complement.
AAACAATACCAGGTTTGTTTGACAAGAAGTGTGTTCTATAAAACCAGGCTGATTGGCATCCATTATATCCTTTATTGCTTTTTAATAAATCCTGGAACAGTGGAGATGTTCCAGAGAATTGATGTTGTGCCAATTACTGCATGAATAACTTATTTATACCCGGCCTTGCATTCAGAAAACCCACAGCCTTTAATGAACATATAAACTGTGTTCATACAGAGACCCCTTACCCAGCATTGAGATGTGCCCACTTCTCAGGTGGGGTGAGGGTTTTTTTTATACAGGGATCCTTCATTCAGTGCCAGGGCCGGTTCCAGGGTTTTTGCTGCCCCAAGTGGGGCGGGGGGGAGGGGGAGCTGCAATCATGATTGGCGGCAGCTTCTTTGGCGGCAATTTGGCTGCAGGTCCTTCCCTCCGAGAGGGACCGAGGGACCCACTGCCGAAGAGCCCGACGTCCCACCCCTTCCCCTTGGCCGCCCCAAGCTTGCTGAGCTGGTGCCTGGAGCCGGCCCTGCTCAGTGCTGAGATGCAGCTGCCTCTGGGGTGGGGGGCAGGGGCTATTTATACATGGATCCCTCACCCGGTGCTGAGATTTAGCTGCCTCTGGGGTGCAAGACTGTTTAATGTTCAAATTGTCCATCACCTAGAGCTTTTCAATCCAGACCAGGGGTGCGTCTCTAGGCTCTGCTCCAGCACAGACAGAAGTGATGGAAGGGATGTAGGAATCCTTGGGGGCTGCCCTGGATGGTCTGGCCAGGAGGTCAGACTGGAAGATCAGAACAGCCCCTTTTGGCATTAGACTCTACAAGCAAGATCCTCAATTGGTGTAAACTGTCATAGCTTGGTTGAAATCAATGGAGCCAGAACAATTTACTCCAACGGATGATCTGTCCCTGTGAACAGTTGCGCACCACTGCCCTGTGATGATTTAGAACAGGAAGCGAAGGAGAGTCCTGTATCCAAAGGAAGCTACAGGGCATGGGGGATTACTTTTTGCTGATAATGTTGTGGTGGGAGTCACCAGGTGGTGCTCTTACCCATGGCCTTCCAGCTCTTTTCCCAAGGATATGAGTGATGTTCTTCCTTGGAAGAATGCTGCATCGTTGTTTGGTTTGTGATGCACCTTGTTTTTGGGGGGAGTTGTTGCAAACAGGGGAGCTTGCTCCCTGTCCAACTCTCCCTCCTTATGGTCAATTCTGGGGACAGAGTTGTTCCCCGGGGCCCAAGACTTGGGGTTGAGCTGAGATCCCTGACAGGCAAGGGCATTGCCCGTGTGTAGGTTGAGACCATATCTGTCCCAGGACTGGCTTACAGAATGTAAATAAACACATTACACTCTGACAGTGCCTCGCCCCTTCCTCTCCAGAGGGGAGCCCGCTCCTATGCAGAGACCACAAGAAGAACACTTAGATTTGCCAACGCTGCCTCCCCCATTTCTCTGATGCACGTTCAATCCCTTCAAACTCCCTGGCTCACGGGTCCATCCCAGCTCAGTGCTGGGGCAGCGGAGTGGGAGCCCAATGCGTCTCCACCAGCACAGAGCTGCCAGTGCCCCAGCCATGCCACTCACATAATCCAGGCCAGACGTGAGTGGTACTGCCCAGCTTCCCCCGCCAGTCAGTCGGCCCTGTGTCCCTATGGGGTGAGCTGCCCGCCATGGCTGCCAGCTGTCGATAAATCCATTCCCATTTCTAATTGCCCAGAGGCACGAAGAGCAGGTGGACGAGTCGCTGATACCAGCTGAACCAGTTCCCGGGCCAGTCCCCCAGGGCGCGCACCAGGCTCTGCAGAGCCAGCTGGCTCTGCTGTTAAAGTCCCTGCTCATTCGGCAGAGAGTGGGCCAGTTGGTTGATTAGTGCCTCAGCCCAGGGCCTGGGGCAAAGCGTGGGAAGTGAGAAGGGAGCTACAGAACCGCACAAAGGGCAGCGGGAGCTGGGGGGCTGGCCCTAACTCTGTGAGGGGAGAGGGGACTAAGGACTCTGGGTTCTATCCCTGGCTCTTGCAGGAGAGGGGGATGTAGTGGTTCGAGCAGGGGCTGAGGTTCTGGGAGCCAGGGTTCCTGGTTGGATTCCCAGCTCCAGAAGGGCTCCCAGCCCCCTGGCTGTAACCTCTACCCCCCGGCTCCCATTCCCCTCAGATCGCTCAGTTCAGCAGGGCTGAATGTGCCTCACTCCTGATTCCACCCGCTCAGGTGATGTGCAGGAGGGGAGCAGCCTTTTAGATAGAAACACAATGAGGCTGCCGGGTTTGGTTTCTGCTGCCCTGGTGCAGCAAGAGAGAGATTTACTGTGGTGCAGCCTTTCCTCTGCCAGCTCAGACAACGGCTAGAATTACAGGTATTAGCAAAGCTGGGACACTGCGTAGGTGACCTCAATTCAGATCCCTCTGAACAGCTCCTGCAACTACAAACCTGCCATAGCACGAGAGCAGGGAATAGAACCCAGGAGTCCTGGCTCCCAGCTCCTCTGCTTTAACCAACTAGACCCCACTCCCTCCAAAGTTGGTAACAGAACCTAGGAAATCTGTCCCCCACCCCCGCTCTAGCCACGAGACTCCCCTTCCAGAGCTAGGATAGAACCCAGGAGTCCTGGCTCCCAGCTCAGGCTGAATACCTCCTGGTGTGACCATAGTGGAGCAAAACCTACCCCAGGCTCCTGTGATGGTGCTGGGATCAGAATCTCTGTGTGTTCTGGATCGGGATCCCGGGGTTGGGGGCCCCCCCAGCAGGATGTGGCTGGGCTGCTGAGGGCATATTTATATGCGGTCACGTCAGGGAGCCGTGCCAGGCTGTGACACTGCTCAAGGGCACGCAGATCTCCAGATACCTGAGCATGGCCTGGCAAAGGCTATGGAAAAGTCCTTGGCTTGCACGGTCACATCCCCAAGGACAGGGCTACTTGGAGGAGGTGGGTTGGATCAGTGCGATCCCAGAGCAGGGGCATGTGCAGGGATAGGCCCCTCTGCACACAGACCTCTCCCACCTGGCCCCACAGGGATGTTTTCAGGGAGAGCCCCCCACAATATCTTCTCCCCCATGGGATTCACCTGCCCCAGAGGGGACCCTCTAGTGGGCAAGTGGGGACTCAGTCCCTGGGGCCTATGCAGACCTCTCCCAGCACAGGTGTTGATCTAGCTACTGGTTTGCATGGGTGTCAGGAGCAGCATGTTCCAGTGGGCACGGCACTGGGCTGGGAGCCAGGACTCCTGGGTTCTACTCCCACCTCTGAGAGAGTGGTGGGGTCTAGGGGGTTAGAGCAGGCGGCTGGGGGCCAGGAATCCTGGGTTCTACTCCCACCTCTGAGAGAGTGGTGGGGTCTAGGGGGTTAGAGCAGGGGGCTGGGGGCCAGGACTCCTGGGTTCTACTCCCACCTCTGAGAGAGTGGTGGGGTCTAGGGGGTTAGAGCAGGGGGCTGGGGGCCAGGACTCCTGGGTTCTACTCCCACCTCTGAGAGAGTGGTGGGGTCTAGGGGGTTAGAGCAGGGGGCTGGGAGCCAGGAATCCTGGGTTCTATTCTCTGCTCTGCCATTGACCTACTGTAAGAGGTTGGGCACATTCCTTTGTCTCTCTGTGCCTCAGTTTCCCCTCCTGCCCTTTCTCCATTGAGACTATGAGCTGTTCTGTGCAGGGTTTGTCTCCCACTGCGTGTGCCGTGCCTATCATGATGGGGTGGGGGCACCCCATCTCTATTGGAGTTTGTGCAGAGCCTGGCATTCCAGGGGCCCTGACCTCAGTTGTTGGGAGTGGGGTGTCTGTGTGGCACCTGGCATGATCAGGGTCCCCCATCTCTGTTGTGAGGTAAGTGTGTGTAGCAGCTGCCTTGAGGGGGCCCCAGCCTTGGGTCTTGGGGTGTGTGAAAGTGAAACAGAAATCGAATGAATTACAGAATGCTGTACGTACCTTTAAGTAGAAATGAGAAATGCTGCAAGCCAGGTATCAGGAAAGCTGTTAACTGTTAATGAATTGCTCCATTTAAGGGCAATTGGTGAAGCATTTGCCTTAGATTGATAAGAGTTAATAAGGAAGCAGGATATGCATATTGTGTCCCAGGCAAATTTTACAATTTTGCTCTCTCTGTCCCTTTGCTTAGTTTGCACCCTTTTATCTGTATAAATAAGACTGTTTGAATCTTGCATGGGGGCTCACATTATCTGAATGTATTAGCAGAGCGCTGTGCTAATAAACAGAGTGGTCTTGACAAAATTGTGAGTCCTGATTCTAACTTTGACAGGTGCTACAATAATACCCTGGGCTGAGTCCCACCTGGCTGATGGGAGCTGTCCCCAGGCCCAGCCTGTTCGGGGTCCCCTCCCAGATCTCTGTAGCCACACATCTGAGTCTCCCACGAGCTAATATCTGTATTTGCAGTGGACCTGCCCTTGCCTACCTGCTACGGCTGGAGCGCACAGCCTGGGCCATGCACCTGGCACTACACCGAACCACTGGGACCTCAGTTAGGGAATCGCTTCCACACCAATTGTGGATGGGTTTCTGCTAGGGTTGCCAACCCTCCAGGATAGTCCTGGAGCCTCCAGGAGTTAAGGATTATGTCATGTGAGGAAACCTCCAGGAAAATGTCCAACCAAAATTGGCAACTCTACTTTCTGCGCAGGTCAGCCACTGGAACTGGTGCAAGAGAGACCATTGTCCCAGCGCTGCATCCAGCCAGGCCCACTGGACTTCAGCTGGCAGGGGGCCTGGTGCAAAGTAGAGGAGGTGGGGCCTTTCAAAGACCCCACCCACAGACACAGTGGGATGGTGGGGGCAGGGAGGGGTAAGTCGTAGGTGTCAGCTGAAGGAGGGTGCTGAGTAGAGGCCCCCACACGCAGTGCCCTCCCTGAGGAGGGATCCAGGGAGCCCCAGGCAGCACCCTCGCAAAAGAGGGATCTGGAAACCCCAAGCGCTGACCAGATGGATGAGCAGATGTGGGGGCTGTGGAAAGAACCTTGAGCCACACGCAGCCTCCCCATGCTCCGTCTGGCCAGTCTTGGGTGCAGTATCCCACCCTGTGCTCCAGCCAGACTCCTCCCAGTCCGGGGAGGGGCTGCCTCAAGGGTTCATGGGGCAGTTCAGTCCCCACAGCCCAGGTGGCTCTTGGCCCCGATGCTGAGCGAGTGCCGAGCGCAGGGGAACATCTCCCAAACTCAGATCCCCATATGGATGGGAAGGACTTTTAACCCCTGCCAGGCTGGGCTGGCCTCCTCCTGGGCATGTCCTGTCCCTGGAGAGGGGCTGCTCCAATCAGCACTGGGAATTTTCACGCTTTTTTTATATAATGAAATTTGAAGTTTTTTATTGTTTTTGATTGGGGGGAAATGGAAACACATTACATTGGTCACTTTGAAAGGAAGCAAACTTTTTTTGGGGTGGGGGGGCAAACAAAAATGGCATCGATTTTTATTTTTCTCTCCTTTTTTTTTTTTTTAAACACTTCTCTTTCCCCCACTGGAAATAGGGGGTGGGGGGGTTAAAGAAAGAATGGGGGAAAGGCCCCCAAAAGAGAACCAACATTAAAAATTACTTTTTTTGGTCTGTCTGTCAAGAACTGAAATGAAGCCACCATTTGTAGTTATTTTGTTTTGAAAATGTTTGTCAAATTTCTACCAATCAAAAATGTCCCATTTGCTCAGCCAGGCATTTTCCTTAAACACTTTCAATGCACAATTTTGGATCATGTCTGGCGCACCAGAACAGATCCAGTCTCTATAAGGGTTTACGGTGCAGGTGCCTCCCTTGGCTGGCTGGCTTGAGGGATGATGGCTACGTACATACCCATCTGTCTGTATAGAATATTTTGGTTGCAAAGTCTAGCCCTTGCAGGTTTGGAGAAGCCAGGATCATAGAATATCATGGTTGGAAGGGACCTCATGAGGTCATCTAGTCTAACCCCCTCCTCAAAGCAGTACCAATCCCCAGACAGATTTTTGCCCCAGATCCCTAAATGTCCCTCTCAAGGATTGAACTCACAACCCTGGTTTAACAGGCCAATGCTCAACCCACTGAGCTATCCCTCCGGCTATGCATACTCAGTTGTGACCCCTGGGGTAGGGGCTGGCTCCCATTCCTGGCTCAGGGAACAGAGTGCTGTTAGAATGGCAGCTGTATATAGCCAAGCACATAGATTCAGGGCCGCCCAGAGGATTCAGGGGGCCTGGGGTCTTTGGCAGCAGGGGGCCCCTGCCCCCGAATTGCCACCAAAGATCCGGAGCGGAAGAAGCTCTGGGGGCCCGGGCCCCACGAGAGTTTTCCAGGGCCCCCAGAGCGAGTGAAGGACCCCGCTCCAGGAGCCCTGACAAACTCTCATGGGGGCCCCTGAGGCAAATTGCCCCACTTGCCCCCCCCACCCCCCCGGGCAGCCCTGCATAGATTTGGCATGTCCAGTGTGGGAGGCACTGTGGCAAAGTGGATGAGATGTGGGTGTCTCATAGTAGAGAGCTGCGTTCTGATCCTAGCTCTTCCTGAAGGGACCTTGTGCAGTTTCTCAGTTAAAGGAAGGGTTATACCGAACCCTACAGGGGAAAGGCCCCATTACCCCTCCCCGTGAGCCAGCCCGTCTCCCTGTCCTGGGGCTGGATTGGAGCCCGTGTCCCCTAGAGGGAAAGGCCCTGAGTCCATTCCACACATAACTTCACTGCACAAAGATTCTTCTCATCTCAAAATGCTCCTTTGAATGAACAGAGTTGAGAGAGATCCCGGGGGCTTCTATAAGGGGGAGCAGGAGCAGGCAGAGGATGGTGGTCTCTCTCTCACACACACACACACACACACACACACACACACCATATGTGCAACCTTCTCCTGTCCCACACAGTCTCCCTTAACTAGCATTCTGGCCCAGCCCAGACACCGAGGACATGTCAGGCGCACAGCTATCGATGGCAGCCCCAATCAATAGGACAAATGGGTCGGTGCTGGGCTGTGGACAAGGGGCTGGTGATGAGCAATGGCGTATGCTGCACAGCCTGTCCCAGGCCAGGGACAGAACTCAAGAGCCCTGATGCTCAACAAGCCCTCCCCCCCCCCCCCCCCCCCGCCAGGGAATGAAAGCTTGTTCATTGCTACCAAGATTAGTTCTCCTCCCTGGTTTGTCAGTGTGGATACCCGTGTGACTCAGTAAAGGGAGAAACAGACCTAAGGGGGTAGGAAGTGCTGAACAGAGAGTCCCAGCCCCCCCCACCAGTAACAAATCCATCTGTGCAGCCCCAGCACCCCCAAGAGACCCTGCAATAACAAAGCAGTGCAGCCAACCCTGCACTGTCCGGCTCCCCATTCCCTGAAGTGTCTCAGTGGCCCTGGTTCCCCCAATGCCCTCTGTGCCCTGCCCACAAGGTGCCCCTGCCCCCCTTGCTCACAGAACTCATTCCCCTGGCCGGGGGTAAATCTTCTGGCATCCCGGGGTGAGAGCCTGGAGTAACCGTTACTGAATAAGGGAGTGCAGCAGCCCGACAGATGTTGTTGTAGATTCTAGAGTAATTCAGCACCTGCCCCTTTTCCAGCTCCGATCGCCAGCCTCCTGTGGCAGTGAGTTCCAGAGGCTGTAAGGCTGATTCATACTGACTCGGCTCATGCACAGGCAGCAGCGTTAGTAAGGACAGCCTGGGGGCTACTCCAGACTACACTTGGCACCTCTGGACCCTGGGAGCAGAGAATAGCCGCAGCATAGGGCATTCTAGCCATGTCCCTAACCCACCCTTCATGGGGCAGGAATGGCACTGAGCCCCACCCCGAGCAGGGAGACCACCTGTCCCTCCCTCCCCCATAAGGTCTGTGATGGATGGATGGAGGGGAGTGTTTGGAGACAGACAGCTGGATAATGGGTATATAAACACCCCCCCCCACACACACACACACACTTCTATATGTGTTAATATAATCTACACACCCACACAACCCTGTGCACCTTCCACCGGGCTGTTAATGGGGACGACTGAAACACAGAACCATGCTCTGTGTGTGTGTGTCTGTGCACCGCTCGCCCATGTGCACAGCTACAGAGATTAGATAGATGAGAGAGCGCAAGAGGGATTTGGGCTCATGGAGAGATACAGGCCCTAATCCTTTGCACTCTCTCTTCACATGTACCCATCTATCTAGCCATCTAACTGCCAACCCTAATCCTGCTTTATCTGTCTAGCTATCGAGCTATCTAGCCCCATCTAAAATCACTGTACATCTACTAATGTCGCCATCCCCTCGGTATGTAGGAGCATTTGTAGGCAGGATGCTGCCATGCTCTGCCGTGTCTCTGGAAGTGTGTCCCGGTGCTGCCTGTCTCCAGATCAGCAACCCCCACCCCTCGGCTGGGTCAGGCGTTGCTGGCACGCCACATTATTTGGGGGTTGATTTGCTCCTTAAGCTGAACAGGCCAACAATGGAAATAACCTCCAGCCGTGTGTGTGTGTGTACATTCACAGACACATACACACAGAACAGGCATGCACGCACCTGGGGACAAACATACACAGGTTCACACACAAACACAACAGACAGATGCACATACATGTATACAGGTATGGAGACACTCCTACGCAGATGCGTGCATGCCTCTGAAGCACATGCCGTCTTGATTTAAGTCACGGTGTCCTTGTTTCTCCGTTTATTCCTAATGCCCCTTCTCGGAGGGGGTCTATCCTGCCAGTAAACACTGAGCACAATCCCACCCTCAGGGCCCTTCCTGAGGACACTGGGGGGGGGGGGTACGGCGATAGAGAGATAGATATGGGGGGGGGCATGGTGATAGATATGAGAGGGGAGTGGGAGTATGTCTGGCAATTGACAGGCCTAATTTTCAAAGGTCCTGAGCATCTCTGCTCCCGGGAGGCTGCGGCTGCTCAGCCAGTCGGAATCCCTCTCCCATCTTTCTCTCTCCCATGGGTGCCGCTGTTGTTTCCAGCGGGAGGTTAGTTTGGGTGGCGAGATGGATGGGAGCAGAGATCAGCTGTATGGTGCACCAAGACTGGCACACGCAGATGCCCGGGGGCCTCTCATTTGCACACACACAGCGCGGGGGCTGGATAAGTATCTCGCCCCGGGCATGGCCGTTCACCCCTGCCACATTTCGTGCCTGGGTGCCAAGGGATGGGAACTCCCCAGCATTTCACTGCGTTCCCCCAGCACAGTGAACCCCCACGGAAACATCACATCACTCGGCACAAAATAGCCCCAATCAGCCAGGCAGGGGCAGGGGGGGCTGGAAGAGATTATTAAAACCAGCAGTGCTGTTAGTGGGGTTCAAAGCAGCCCCCCAGGCAATGCAAGCGGGGGGGGGGGGAAGGAATCCCCAGCCCGGGCTGAAAGCCACACGGTGCCTCGCTGGGGGGACGGGCGAAATCCCCCGGCCGGGGCCCCATACTCACCCCGTGCTGGGAGTGCGGGAAGCCGGCGGGTCTCAGTCCATCACCGGGCCGGGCGAGCGCAGGCGGCGAGGGGCGGGGACGTGTCCCGGGCTCGCCTCGGCAGCATGGCTCTCCGGGCCGGCCGGAGCGGAGCGGAGCCGGGTCCCCGCGCTAGCGGCCGGCCGGGGAGCGCCCCATCGCCATGTTGCCGGCTGCGTGTGGGCAGCGGAGCCGGGGAAATTGGAAACGCGAGCGAGGGAGGGAGCCGGAGCCGGAGCCAGAGCCGGAGCCGCGTCCTTTGTGGGGTCAGGTGGCCGCGTCCTCCCCGCACCGAGCCCCGCACGCAGCACGCGTGCCTTGCACACAGAGCTACACACACACTGCTACACACACTGCACTGTGCACACAGCTACACACAGTGCTACACACACACACTGCTGCACACACTGCTCAGTGCACACAGCTACACACACTGCTACACACACACACTGCTACACACACTGCTCAGTGCACACAGCTACACACACTGCTACACACACACACTGCTGCACACACTGCTCAGTGCACACAGCTACACACACTGCTACACACACACACTGCTACACACACTGCTCAGTGCACACAGCTACACACACTGCTACACACACACCGGACGGTGCACACAGCTACACACACACAGAGCTACACTCACACACTGTTCAGTGCACACAGCTACACACACACTGCACTGTGCACACACACAGAGCAACACACACTGCATGGTTCACACAGCTACACACACACTGCTCAGTGCACACAGCTATACACACAGAGAGCTACACACACTGCTCAGTGCACACAGAACTACACACACACTGTTACATACTGCTACACACACCCATGCAGCTACACACACACACTGCGTACTGCTTCACACATTGCTACACACACACACTGCACACTGCTACATACAGCTATGCACACAGCTACACACAGACCACACACTGCACATTGCTACACACACATTGTACACTGCAACACATACATACAGCTACACACACCCCTCTACACACACAGAGATACACCCTGCTATACACATACTGCACACTCCTACATATAGTTACACACACACTGTACACAGCTGCACACTGCTACACACACCCAGCTACACACTGCATACAACTACACACACACTGTGCACACAGCTGCACACACATACTGCACAGTTACACACATGGCTACACACCCACACTTGAACACATGCTGCACACTGCTACACACCACTACACTCAGACTGCACACCCCTACACCCCTCGCTAACCATACGCTGCACCAGCTACACACACTGCAACACCCCACACCGCACACACAGCTACAAACACATCACTACACACACGGCACATAGACATACACAACTACACACATACATGTCACAGAGCTACACATGCACACTGCACACACTTGCACACCTACTCACCATTACACACAGACCTACGCACATACCAGGACAGCTGCCTACACACCCACATGCACACCCCTCTGTCGTGCACACTCCCTGCTCCGCATTGCACTGTAGCTGGAATTCAGTAAGAGGGGAGAGGAGCACACACAGACCTCTTTCCCTCCCTACACACAACCAGCTTGGTGGAGGACAGAACAGTGCATACACACACACACACAGTCACATCCTCAGCACAGCCATCATCACCATCACCACATGCACGTCAGTGCACAGCAAGCGTCACACATTCTGTCACCATCCCAAACACACACTGGGGCCTGCACACACAGTCTGTCATACACACTTCAACACACACACTCTGTCATGTATGCACTCACACAACAGCCCATTTGCTCCTGCATGCACACAATCACACCACCCATCCTCATGCACACGCACATGCACACACCCCGTGCACCCTCACCCCCTGTCGTGCACCTTACAGGGCTGCTCCTGCAGCATGGGGGAAGGGTACCCGGGGATGGTGCCAGGCGGGGGCAGTGGGGTGTCTCACATTACCGCCTGGTCCACAAAGCCGTCATTGTGGTTGGAAACTCCTGCTGTGGGGGGGCAGCTGGGAATTGATACCGGAGCTGGGGCCGAGGACAATGGGGTGTGTGTCTGGAAGGGGGAGTGAGGGGCCAGCTCCCTGAGGGGACAAGGGGTAAATCCACCCCGTATCCTGGCAGGCAAACTTGGCAGCAGGGACCTCTCCAGGGGTCTAGGCCTCCACACCCTGGTCAGATCGAGGGGGACCAATTATTTGTGCCCAGGAGGACAGCGAGCTGGGCGGAAATCCGGCAGAATCACCACACACATCGGGTGTGTGGGGGGGTGTCTCTGCAGGATCCCTGGGGCTGGGCTGAGTCTGCCATACAGGGGTGGGTATGTTAGGGGGTTGGGGGTCCAAGCAGAGTGAGCTAGTAGTCTGGGATCAGCCTCTTGAGGGTCACATATAGCCCCGCACACTCACTCACCCCACGGGGGAAACTGAAGCACAGAGAGGGGAATGGACTTATCTATGTTCACATGGCAGGATAGCAAATAGAACCCAGGAGTCCTGGCTCCCGTTCCATCCCCACTGCTCTAACCTCTAGATCCCACTCCCCTTCCCCCCAGGATAGAATCCAGGAGTCCTGGGTCCCATTCCATTCCATCCCATCCCCACTGCTCTAACCTCTAGATCCCACTCCCCTTCCCCAGGATAGAACCCAGGAGTCCTGGCTCCCAACCCCTCTGCTCCAACTCCTAGACCACACTGGACTCAGGGGTCCTGGTTCCCAGGCCCCTTCCCCCCCTGTGCTGGAGTCTGGGGGCGGGGGATATTGCACAGCAGCCTCAGAGAGGAGGCCAGTATAAATAGCTACTTGTTCTGCAGCAGAAGCTGGGAGCAGACAGTGACTCATCTTGGGAAGGCGCATGTGGGAACTGGTGCTTGGGGAGGGGCTCCTGCCGCAGTCAGCCCCATGGGGGCTGGGGCCATCTCAGCCAGTCCTCCTGCCCAGGGGCTGAACTGGGGCAAGGGCTACCTAGAGTGGAGAGGGCCTGGATCCCATTCCTCGCCCACCCTGAACCAGTCCCCCCCCCAGGGGGGGGGGGGGGCTGGGCTGGAGTTAGCACCCCCCACCATCCCCCAGGGGAAAGGGCCTGGAGCAAATTCCCCACCCCAGAGCCAGATCAGAGCTGGTGCCCCTGGAGGCAAAAGGCCCTGGATCCCCTCCTCCAGGGTCCAAGCGGTGTCTCCCCAGCAGACGCTCTCGATTATGGTTTGAGTGAAGGCTGTTCCCGTCACTCAGCAGATCAGCAAAGGGGCCAGCAGCCAGCAAGCCCTCCCTCTGGCCGCGTTGCCGTGCTCAGGGGGAGCCGAGCGCCCTCCCATGTGGCTGGTCTCATGCACCCAACTGAGAGTTAAGCGGTGCCCCTCCAGGCCAGCAGCAGACAAGGTCTGGGGCCCTGGGGGGTGATTCCTGGGCATCCCAGGGGTTGGGGTGATCTGCTCATGTACAGACTGTGTGACCTTCCTCTGCACGCGGCCCATGAGCTTTGGCACCGATCCCCAGCCGCCCATGCCAGCCTGGCTCCCCAGAAGTAGCTGTCCCGGTCTCCAGGCAGGACACATGCAGCACCCACACATACTGCCTTCTACCCCCTGCTTTCCCAGCCCCACTGCAGTCTGCCCAGCTGTGCCATGCATGTGGGCTCGTGGCGTGCTGGCTGGGCATCCCACTGGCAGCTCCCCTTTCTCCCTGCACCCCCAGATGGGACAGACGAGCTCTTCCCACCGTGCCCAGCACAAGCGATGCTGAAGTGGCGTCCCCAGGGATCTCTGTGCCTGTGAGGCTGCAGGGCAGAAGACTGTTTTCTGCAACGTGGCCTCCCGCCTCATGCCATGGCAGTAAGTGGGGGTGAGAGCCTGGACTCCTGGGTTCTATTCTGTTCTCAGCCATTCGCTCCGTGTTCCCCTGATGAAGGCAGCCCAGCAGGGGATTTGCTCTGAGCAGCTATTGGGAAGAATCAAGGTTTCAAGAATTTCGTTTTTCCCTCCTCCAGGGGCTCAGGTCACCACCTGCCCCACTCCATGGAGCTGGGGCAGACACTGGTTCTACCTGTTGGGAGGAAGGGGGAGAAGCCTGTGCCCTCTTGTGTCCAGACTGGGAAGTGCAGGCCAGAACTGGGCAGTCGGGCAGACCACAAGGTGTCTCTGTGTCTCACAGCCTTGACAGAGACACCCCTTCATGCCAGTCCCTGCCCTTTCTTAGGCTCTCTGTGCCACAGAGGGGGCTCTCATTCTGGCCTCACCCCATCCCATCCCTTCCCCTGATGCCCCAAGACTGCCCTGCCGTCCCCTGCCCCCATGGCTCCACTCACCACATAATTGAGATCTCAAAGAACATTTCAAGGTCATGTTCTATTCCCAGGTTTGGGAGGGGTCTAGTGGGTTACAGCTCGGGGCCTGAAAGCCAGGACTCCTGGGTTCTGTTCCCAGCTCTGGGAGGGGCATGGGGGGGTCTAGTGGGTTACAGCAGGGGGGCTGGGAGCTGCTGATCTGGCACTTTTGGAGTGAATGAGTGATTACACCTGTACCATGACCCTGCTAGACTTGAAAGGTTCCTGTGGCTTTGGGTCCAATATTGAGCTACACTGAATGAGGAGCAGTGGTAGGTGGGGGGACGACAGAGAGCCCATGGCTGGGATAGCAGGAGGCTGCTGGTTGAGACTGAGAGGCACCAGCAAAGCTGGGATAGGGGAGGCCAAGGCTGGGATGACAAGGGGGCTGTTTATACAGCAACTCCTCTCCCAGTGCTGAAATGCAGGCACCTCTGGGATGGGGTGTGGGGACTACTTATAGTGTAACCCCTCTCCTGGCACTGAGATGCAGACATTTCTCGGATGGGGCATGCGGGGGGGGGGGGGAGGGCTGTTTATAGTGGGACTCCTTGCTCAGTGCTGAGATGCAGCTGCCTCTGGGGTGGTGTGCAGGGGCTGTCTATAGAGGGACCCCTCTGGCTGAGAGCTTTAGGGCAGTGGGCTGAGCTGTGGACAGTGGGCATGTGTAAGAACAGACAGGAAGAAGCAGACACAGGCAGATGGACTCAGATGTGGTGGTCTCCATACACCCCCAATGGGTTGAAGTGGGGGAGGGCTTGGCTCTGAGCTGGAAGCTGCTGACCCATGGAGGGGCGGGGGGTGTTGAAGACCCATGGGATAGTGATTACAGGGTTAAATGTTTACAGGGTCTCCTTCCCCATGGCTGGGGTTGGGGTGGGCTGGCAGGGTCTGTCCCCTCCTAGGCCTGTGCCCCTCTGTCCCCTCTAACAAGAGAGTAAGGGGACCCACACAAAGGGGTTTCTCTGCCCACTGGGCTAGGATCCATGGTGATTAATGGCCACACAATTGCCCTTGCATCCTGCCCATGCCTGGCAGGATGGGGCATGGACACCACCCCACTCCCCCTCCTTGATGCAGCCACCAAGTTCAAGAGGGAGACGTCAAATGATATGAGGGGAGGGGCCACCCCCAGCGTTAGGGAGCCCGCCATTGAGGGTCACTGTGAGGTCTGGGTCTATCCCTCCAGAGGGACAGGGGGCACCAGAACACTCCCTCCCACACTGCAGCATCCCACAGGGAGTATGCATGACATTCCCATGTCACTGTCAGAGAGACCGGCACAGAGCCACACCAGGGAACAACCCAGGGGTCCTGACTCCCAGCCCCCCCCCCCCATGCCTAACCACTAGACACCACTCCCCTCCCAGTGCTAGGGATAGAAGCCAGGAGTCCTGACTCCCAGCCGTACCTGCTAGACCCCACTCACCTTTTAGTCAGTGCCCCTTGCAAGGCACAGGCTAATGTCACTTGCCGGGACAGAGACAAAAGGCTCACTGCCATGGGACATGACAATGCTGTGCATGTACTGCCCTCTGGTGGGGGCTTTGAGACTGCAGGAGAATTGACATAAAAACCTGCTCCATATGTGTACAGAAGTTGGAGACACCAGATGGGAGAGGTAATATCTTTTATTGGACCGACTTCTGTTGGAGAGAGAGAGATGCTCTTGAGCCACATAGAGGTCTTCTTCAGGTCCGGGAAAGGTAGTAGAACAGATTGTTTAGCATAATTAGTTAGCACGTATTCTAAGGGACCATTCAAGGTAGAGGGCCTGTTAACACCTCTGCAGTCATAGGACAAAAAGCGGGGTTAGTGGGTGACAGATTGTTGTTATCAGCCATAAATCCAGTGTCTCTGTTCAGTCCATGATTTTTAGGCCTTGTCTACACTACAGAGTTTTGTTGATGCAAGTTATGCTGACGATGAAAACCCAGTATAATTACATTGCTCTGCATATTCACACAACGCTCCTTCTGTCGGCAGAGGAGCGTGTCCACGGTTGATGTTCTAGCATCAACAGAGAGAGCAGTGCACTGTGGGTAGCTATCCCACCATGCTACTCATCACCTTCTGCAGCTAGGAGTTGTGGAAAGGCAGAATGGATCGCAGTGCATCATGGGTAAGGCTTTGTGTTTGTCTCGGAAAGTCACAGATTCCGTGGCTTTCTGTGACCTTTGTGACTTCTGCAGTGGCCCACGTGGCTGGCCCGGGAGCCACCTGAGCAGCTTGGGCACCCCCTGTTGCCCCCCCAGCAGCAGGAGTTGGGGGGGGCTCAGGGCTAGGGGTTGCGGTGCTGGCGGTCCTTACCTAGGGCAGGCTCCCCGGAAGGGTGACAGGACCTCCATCCTTCAGCTCCCAGTAATGCGTGCTGCCTCTGCCTGCAGGCACTGCCCCCGCAGCTCCCACTGGCTGCGGTTCCCAGCCAATGGGAGCTGCAGAACTGGGCCTTGGGGCGGAGCGGAGCCAGCATGTGGATCTAGGAGCTGGAGGTCGGAGCTTCCCAGGAGCCGGGTAGGGAACCTGCCCCAGCCCCACCAGCCCGCCCTCCCCCCCCCAGCACCTGTGGCGCCCCCAGTCTGCGCCCCCCTGAGCACCCGCAGTGCCCCCCCAGGCTGTGCCCCACCGAGCACCCATGGCACCCCCCAGGCCATGCCCCTGCCTGTACCCGCAGTGTCCCCGGGGTCCCCCTCCAGCACCCCCGGCACCTCCCAGGACCACCCCTCCAGCACCCGCAGCACCCCCCAGGCTGCTCCCTGGAACCACTACCTCCAAGTTTTAGTCAGCGATATATGGTAAAAGTCATGGACAGGTGATGGGCCATGAATTTTTGTTTACTGCCCGTGACCTGTCCATGACTTTTACTAAAAATACCCATGACTAAAACGTAGCCTTAATCATGGGTGCGTGCTCAAAGTTCCAGTTTTTTCCATCCCATCATTCCATGGGCTTTCGATTGTGCTTCGTGGCATTTCTCAGGGGCACCTGTTTACTGTGCGCCAACCATCTCTGCCTGAATGGATGGATCCTGAACTGTTCTCTACTGTTGTGGTCACTGTTATGAACACATGGTGGATGGTCATGCAGTATATCATGAGCTCCCAATCCGAACAGGAAACAGAGGTGCCTGACCTGCTGTGTGCTATGGAAAGAAACAACACCGGATTATTTTGGCATTCACAGAGCAGTTGCACATGGTGGACCATCACTTTTGGGCTCAGGAAACAAGCACTGAGTGGTGGGATGGCATTGTTCTGCAGGTCTGGGATGACCAGTGGCTGCAGAACTTTCAGATGTGCAAAGCCACCTTCCTGAAACTGTGTGAAGAGCTCGCCCCAGCACTGCAGCGCAAGGACACCAAAATGAGAGCTGCCTTCTCAGTGGAGACGCATATGGCAATCACTGTATGGAACCTGGCAACTCCAGACTGCTACTGGTCAGTCATGAAAGAGTTTGGAGTTGGGAAGTCCAGTGTTGGGGCTGATTTAACGCAAGTGTGCAGGGCCATTAATCACATCCTGCTATAGAGGACTGTGACTCTAGGCAATGTGAGAGAAATAGTGGATGGCTTTGGGGCAATGGGATTCCCTAACTGCGGCGGGGTGATAGATGATATGCATATCCCGGTTTTGGCCCCAGATCATTTTGCGATGGAGTACATCAATAGAACGGGATACTTCTGTACAGTATTTCAGGCACTTGTGGATCACTGTGGCCATTTCATTGACATCAATGCGGGGTGGTCTGGGAAGGTACAGGATGCATGCATCTTCAGGAACACTGGACTGTACAGAAAGCTGCAAGTAGGGACCTTCTTTCCAGATCAAAAGATTCCAATGGGGGATGTTGATCCTGGGAGATCCAGTGTACCCCTTACTCCCATGGCTCATGAAGCCTTACACAGGAAACCTGGACAGCAGCAAGGAGCGCTTCAACAATGTGCTGAGCAAGTGCAGGATGACCATAAAATGTGCCTTTGGCAGATTAAAAGCATGCTGGCGCTGCCTTTATGGCAAGTTAGAGCTAAATGAGGAAAATATTCCCATGGTCACAGCAGCCTGTTGCATGCTCCATAATATTTGTGAGGCTAAGGTTAAAAGTTTCCCCCAGGGTGGAACACAGAGGCAGTTCACCTGGCAGCTGATTTTGAGCAGCCAGATACCAGGGCTATTGGGGGGCACAAGGGGGAGCTATTCAAATCAGGGAGGCTTTGAGACACCATTTTGACAATGAGCTCCAGTAAGCATCCAGAAACATGTCTTTCTATACAGCACTCTGCCATACTTTGTTAACTTGCCGCCATGCATGAAAATGTTGATTGTTCCTGACCGTGATTTGTTCTCAGCAAATGATTAAATTGCTACTGTGTATTAATTCCAGCAGCAACCACCATGTGTAGCAGACAAATAGAGATTGGCTATCTTTCAGAGAGTATGTTTTTATTAAATACCAATTAACAACACACACAAAAGGCTTGGTGAGAAGGGAGAGAACAATGAAGGGCAGTGTAGGCTCTTATAGCTGTGTGTAAGTCCAGCTATCATTCTGGAAACTTTCCAAAGGGGTAGAATGAAGGGGTACTGAGATGAGTCAGGAAGTTACAAGGGATGTGTGGGAGGAATTTGGGAAGGGCATGGAAAACAGTTCTGTATTGGCTGCAGGAGCTGCCGAGCACACATGAATTCTGCCTGCAACATGATTAGGGATTTTAACATCTCTGTTTGCTCCTCCATCACTTTTATCATCCACTCCTGGCCCATTAAAATTCGCTCCTGGCTCTCCTTTCTGTCCTGCCTGTCTATTTCATAATTTTCTTTTAAAGTCTCTCTCCATGCCCTGCGTTCTTGTTTTTCAGCCTCTGAGGATTGGAGCAACCCTTGAAACATGTCCTCCTTGCTCTTCCTTGGTCACTTCCTTGTCTGGTGGAGGTGCTCCACCGATGTGTAGGTGTGTCGGAGTTCCCGGGATGCAACCTGAACTGTGGGACTAGTAAGCCCTCTGTCTCACCAACCTGGGCTCCCTCTTACACTGTGATGCTGTTGGCAAGCTGCAAACCTCTGGCAGGTACTGCTTTTACACAGACATCCACAGGCAGGGACACATCCAACTGAGTTACATTAAATGCTTCTCCCAGGCACTTGTGAACCAACAACAGAGAGGCTCCTGCCAATTGCCCTCAGCTCCCCACCCTTGCACCCCAGAACTGTACCCTCTTGCCCTGGTCAGAAGCCTGAGCAGTGTAAGTTGGGAAGAGAATGGGAAGAGCCTGTCTAGGAAGGAGTACAGCAGAAAGGGATCTAGGGGTTATAGTGGACCACAAGCTAACTATGAGTCAACAGTGTGATGCTGTTGCAAAAAAAGCAAACATCATTCTGGAATGCATTAACAGGTGTGTTGTGAGCAAGACAAAAGAAGTCATTCTTCTGCTCTACTCTGCACTGGTTAGGCCTCAACTGGAGTATTGTGTCTAGTTCTGGGCACCGCATTTCAAGAAAGATGTGGAGAAATTGGAGAGGGTCTAGAGAAGAGCAACAAGAATGATTAAAGGTCTTGAGAACATGACCTATGAAGGAAGGCTGAAAAAATTGGATCAGTGATTGAAAGAATCACTACATGCATCCGAAGAAGTGGGTATTCACCCACGAAAGCTCATGCTCCAATACGTCTGTTAGTCTATAAGGTGCCACAGGACTCTTTGCTCCTTTGAAAGAATTGGGTTTGTTTAGTTTGGAAAAGAGAGGTCTGAGAGGGAACATGATAGCAGTTTTCAGGTATCTAAAAGGGTGTCATAAGGAGGAAGGAGAAAACTTGTTCACCTTAGCCTCTAAGGATAGAACAAGAAGCAATGGGCTTAAACTGCAGCAAGGGAGATTTAGGTTGGACATTAGGAAAAAGTTCCTAACTGTCAGGGTGGTTAAACATTGGAATAAACTGCCTAGGGAGGTTGTGGAATCTCCATCTCTGGAGATATTTAAGAGTAGATAAGGTTAGATAAATGTCTATCCGGGATGGTCTAGAAAGTATTTGGTCCTGCCATGAGAGCAGGGGACTGGACTCGATGACCTCTCGAGGTCCCTTCCAGTCCTAGAATCTATGCATCTATGAATCTATAAGTTTATTACTCAGTCTGCCCCGCCCTCAATGTGGAGAGGATGCACACTTGCCTTTGTTCACTGAGCTGAGATTTCCCACGCACTTCAACCAAAACACACTGGTTTAGATAAAATATAAAACAGGTTTATTAACTACAGAAAGATGGATTCTAAGTGATTATAAGTGGTAGGCGTAAGCGGTCAGAGGTAATTACCAAAGAAAATAAAAGATAAGGGCACAAGCTAAACCTTAAACCTTATTACACTAGCGGTATTTAGATAGGGTTACCATATGTCCGGCTTTTTGGGCCTCAAATACCCGTCCAGGGGGAAATCCCAAAAAGCCGAACATGTCAGGGAAAATAGGGACATGCGGGGCCGGGGGTGCTGGGCCGGGGGCCGGGCCCGGATGTGCGGGGCTGGCGGTGCTGGGCCAGGGGCCGGGGCCGGGCTGGCGGTGCTGGGCCGGGGGCCGGGCCGGCGGTGCTGGGCCGGGGGTGCTCGGCCGGGGGCTGGCCCTAGGGTTACCATTCGTCCGGATTTATCCGGACATGTCCTCCTTTTTGTGCTAAAAATAGCGTCCGGGGGGAATTTGTAAAGCACTCACAATGTCCGGGATTTCCCCCCGGCAGAGCAGAGCGAGCGGCTGGGAGGGCTGCAGGGAAGTCCCGGGCTGGACTCAGGAGCAGCTGTAGAGGAGCCGGATCCGCCCTGCATTCTGAGCCAGCAGCTCCCTTGCAGCCCAGTCCGGCAGCACTGTGCAGGGCCAGGGACCGGGTTTTGTTGTGCAGGGCCAGGGACCGGGTTTTGTTGTGCTGGGGAGCTCAGCCACGTGTCCGGCTCGGCTGCACAGAGCCCAACACCCTGTTCTGAGCAGCAGGGTAAGGAGGTCAGGGGGCAGGAAGGTTCTGGAGGTGGCAGTCAAGAAACGGGGGGGGGGCTTTTTGGGGGGAGTGGAGAAAGTTTTGGGCAGTCAGGGTACAGGTTGGGGGGGGTCTTAGGAGGGGGCAGTTAGGGGACAAGGAACAGGGAGTCTTAGGTAGGGGGTGGGGTTCTGGAGGGCAGGTAGGAGCAGGGGTCCCAGGAGGGGGCAGTCAGGGGACAAGGAGCGGGGGGAGTGTTTGGGAGTTCTGGGGGGGGCTGTCAGGTGGCAGGGGTGGGGAGATGGATCGGAGCAGTCAGGGGACAGGGAGCAGAGGGGTTTAGATGGGTCGGGAGTTCTGGGGAGGGGCTGTCAGGGGGTGGGGAGTGGTTGGATGGGGCGTGGGAGTCCCAGGGGTCTGTCTGGGGGTGGGGGTGTGGATAAGGGTTGGGGCAGTCAGGGGACAAGAGGCAGGGAGGCTTAGATAGGGAGTGGAGTCCTGGGGGGCAGTTAGGGGCAGGGGTCCCAGGAGGGGGCAGTCAGGGGACAAGGAACGGGGGGAGGGTTGGGGGTTCTGGGGGGGCGGGAAGTGGGAGGGGCAGGGGCGGGGCTCCTCCCGTCCTCTTTTTTTCTTGCTGAAATATGGTAACCCTAGCTGGCCCAGGGCCGGCTCCCCAGGACCCAAGCCAAGCCAGGCTGGAGGGGCCGGGGCCGGAGGGAGCCGCTCGGTTGTGGGGGCCAGACTGGGCCGCGCCTCCCCCCCAAGCTTACCTGCTTCCTGCTTCAGGCTTCCCGCGAATCAAATGTTCGCGGGAAGCAGGGGAGGGGGTGGAGTTGGGGCGGGGCCCCCGTGGAGTGTCCTCTTTTTGGACACTCAAAATATGGTAACCCTAATTTAGATCTAGCAGTTTTCACACCCACTGGATGTTACATCTCTTGATACACAGGATTCTTTCTTACGCTGGACCCACACGCTGGGCTCTCCAACCCTTCAGAACTACAATTCCCAGAATGCAAAGCTACTTGGGGGGGGTCAACTCCTACATGCCTCAGAACTACAACTCCCAGTGGAAAGCGCGGTAACTGGTTTCCTTACTGGTCGCTTCATTACATGCGCGCTGACGTTGTCCTACTGGGGACGCTCTCAGGACTACAACACCCAGAAGGCAGCGCGGGAGGACCCTTTCTCCCTCATTGGTTGTGCGTGTTAATGTCATCACGCTGGATGCGCAGCCGTGGCATACATTACCCGAAAGTAGCACTTTTTCTGTTTAGTTGTGAGCCGCCCGCCGCGTGCCTGCGTGGTGACGTAGGGGCGGCGCCTACGGCGGCTGTTCAGGGTCGGACCGGGCGGGAAGATGGCCACCGAGCACCCCGAGCCGCCGAAGGGGGAGCTGCCGTTGCCGGCCTACGGCGCCTGGGCGCCCGCCGAGCTGCAAGCGAAGTTAGCCGAGATCGGAGCCCCGGTGCAAGGTGGAGCTCGGACGTGGAGAGTTTGGGGGCGGGAACTGGCTGGGGGGCGGCTCCCTCCAGGGGCTTCCGGGGCCCATGTGGGGGGGGGGGGGCGGTGAGCCCCGCTGGAGGAAGGGGACCCCACCTAGGAGAGGGGGTGGGAGCTGCTGGGGTGATGCCCGCCAGGGGGTGTCTGGGGCCCGTGGGCGGCGGGAAGCCCCACGGGGGTGGGCGTGCTTGGGGCCGTATCGGGGGGCAGGCTCTGTTCCGGCCCGCGGGCCCCGAGCTGCGTTTCCCAGACAGCCCGGAGATGATGGGTAGGTTTGGGGGCGGACAGGAGCCTTCTGGGCTGCTAGGGGTGGGGAGCCCCTGGGTGGGGAAAGGCAGCTGGTGGCGGCTCAGGGTCGGTTTTGGCCTGTGGGCTCTGACCCTTCATCTGTGTTTTCCAGGTAGCCGTGAGGAGCTGGTGGAGAGGCTCCAGACATACACGCTGCAGGTGAGGAATAACCTCTACCCATGCACACACACCACCAAACACGCACTACTCACATGAGGCAAGGGACTTGCTCTGCCATCAGAAACCGCCTCCCCAGGGCCCTAGCTTGACCCCTGACAGCAGAGGTGAAAGTAAGCTGGTACAGTCTGCTACTGCATACTGGTAAGAGCTGGTACACAGCTGACCATACCTGCAGGGCCGCTGATGAAGGGCCCAAAAGGGGCAGCTTCCCCGGGGCCTGGCAGTTTAAAAAGGCCTGGGGCTCCTGGCTGCTGCTACTGCTACCGCGTGGCTGGAGTCCTGGGCCCTTTAAGTTGCTGCCGCTACCCCAGGGCTCTGGTGGTGATTTAAAGGACCCGGGGCGCTGGTTGCCGCTGTGGGAGCGGCGGTGCTGGCCGGGAGCCCCAGGCCATTTAAATTGCTGCTGACTGTCCGGAGTACTGGTAAGTCCCTTAAGTTACTTTCGCCCCTGCCTGCCACCCACATCCCAGCTTCTCTATATGAAAGGGATTCATACAGAGGCCAAAAACTGGGGCTGGCAATCTGCAGTGGGAAACCTTATTGCCTGGCATGTACTGTAGTGTCACACCCCCCAGCATGCATGATAGAGCATGCAGTAGGGGGCTCCCACCTTTATTGCCCCCATAGCCACATGCACACCATGCCAGCTACACTGTGTGAGCAGTAACCACAGTCAACAGCCTTGTGACTAGTGACAGTGACTAGGAACCAGGAGGATACTAGCCTGGATTCACTGGTGTTAGAGTAAATGAACAGCGTTAGAAGATGAAGGCTGGTGTAGTGGTTAGTGCACTAGCTGGGATTCAGGAGACCTGGGTTCTAGTCCCTGCTCTGCCACAGACTCCCCTGGGAGACCTTGGGTGAGTCACCCAGCCTCTTTAGGTCTCAGTTTGGCATCTGTATAATGGGGATAATAGTGCTGCCGGACCTGTAAGGATAAACAAATTAACAACTGGGAGGCACTCAGATACTATGTTAATGGGGCCTGAGAGGTATCACTCAGAGTGAACAATAAGCTGGGTTGTGACCATCCTCTGATTGAACCATCTTGGGTGCTAGTGACCTGTGGAAGGAAACTTATGATCTTTATCTTAGGACTGGAACATGTGGGTGCTACGGCTATGTTGGGCGGGAGGTGGGAGCACCAGTGACCTAGCCAGCGCTGTTCGGATGTCAGTAGGGAGCTCTGTCCTAGTGAGGGTCATTAAGGTTTCATCTGGGCTCCTGTATTCCTTCCTGTCCCAACATACAGCAGGGTCTGACTAGCCCACCTGCCTGCCCAACAACAGAGGGTTAATGGCAAGTGCTCTGCTCAGGCCTCACCTCTCCACCCCAGTATCTCTGCTGGTGTTCATAGTAATTAGGTTAATTATAGTGCAGCCTGGGGGGGAAGCTAGTGTGGGCTGCCGGGGGTGGCCTTACTTCTATCCCCATCTCTGAGCCACATGCCCTGTGGGCATTGATATCCCCATCCTGCTTTCTGTCTTGGCTATGGAGACTCTGGTATTGTGTTGTGGGGGTGTATGTGCAGCACCTCCAGGTTCTATCTTGCTTGGAGAGCTCTACACTACTGTCCTTCCTTGCCGTGGTAGTAAATTGGCCTCCCCAGAGCCTGGAGTTCCTCTCCTGACCCAGCGCAAGCCAGTGGGAGTCTCAGAGAGAGGTTCCCCTGTGGATAGGCTTTCACCTGCTTTGCAGCCGCATTTACTGTGTCCTCTCTCCGCAGACTGGCATCGTGCTTAGCAGGCCGTCTCTTAGGGGAGATGATGGTGACAAGCCCACCCCACCCCCGATACCTGGACAGGTAAGTGAGGGGGGGTTTGGGAGGAGGAATCCTGGCCTGGCTAGGTCACAGGGGCTTCCCTAGGGGCTGACTGCCCCGCTGTAGCTCTCCTATGTTGGGAGGAGGCTCTCCAGCTTCTCAGGTGACTGCTATCCTTTGGTACTTCCTGCCAGGAGCTATTGCTAACCCCAGCACCATGAAGAGCAGTGCTGTTCTACCTTCCTAAGTCCCTCCAACTGTGTCTGAGATCCAGGAGCTACCTCCTCTTCCTATGCTAAGCGTGCTCAGTGTTGCTTTGTGGCTCTTGGGCTGTTACTGCTGCCTCTGCGGTGGGGCCCAGCACCTCCGTGCCGGGCGATGGCTCTTGGTATAAATAACCTATGAATTGCTTTGTGATCCTGCACACTCTGTGTTGGTCCTGACCTCATCTTTTCTCTCAATCACAGCTCCCTGGGATCCCCTTGCCCCCTCCCCCCATGGGGATGCCACCCATGCAGCCCCCGCCACCCCCTCCTCCTCCCCCTGGCATCAGCCTCAACTTCCCCATGGGCGTGGGGCCCCCTCCGCCGCCCCCAGGCATGGGGCCCCCCCTCCGCATGCAGAGTGTGGACCCCTCGGCTCTGTCAGAGGAGGATCGTCTGAAGCTGGCGCAGCAGCAGGCAGCCATGCTAATGCAGCAAGAAGAGAGGGCGAAGCAGGTAAGGGCTGTGCTGCAGGCAGAGGTGCTCTCCCTCAATGCTGGCCCCAGGGTGGCACTAAGGGATGCTGTGCTGTAGGGGTTCAGCCTTCGTGCTCTTCCCTGTCTGTCAGTGCTGACCCCGGTGTGGTGTGAGGCGGTGCTATGCTGCAGGGATCTGTAGGGGCCCTCTCCCCTGGCAGTGAGTGCCGACCCAAATGCCCCAGTGTGGTTAGCCCTGTGCTGCAGTGTATCTGCCAGATGACATACAATGAAGATTCAACCACTTTGTTTGCCTAGAGTCTGGGCTTTTTAATCCTGGGGTCCTGGCCATTTGGTCTCCTCCAATCCCCCCTTCCCAAATGCAATTTGAGTTGTGTATCTGCTTCTTCACATCCTGCCCTAAACCACTGTGAAGTGCTAATGCTGAGCAGCCTCTGTGCCTCTCCCCAGAGGTGGCCACATCTCAGCACTAGAGGAAGGATCCCTGTATAGCCCCATGCCCCACTTCGGAGGCAACTGTTCCTCAATGCTGGGTGAGGGAAAGTTCACCTTTAAATTCTAGCTTGTGCAATCTGTTCTGTCTGCCCATAGCCAGGGGATAGGGAAAGACACGTGGGAGAAACCGACCAGGTAGCAGAGCAGTGGGGTCTGTATGTCGCATCTGGGCCTGAAGGAGCCTGATCTGGTTCCTTCCCCCCTCAAGTTGCAGAAGAGACACCGCTCTCTCCTCTCTGATATTGAACTGAATTGGACCCAATTGCAGTCCTGGCAGAGAACAGATGTTGCGATCCATTCAGCTCTCTGTCTGTCCCCCTCCCCCCCCCCCCCCCCCGCCAAGTTCCGCACACCCCTGCTGACCCATTCCCAGATTGCTGACCCTTCCCAAAGCCCTGAGCAGGCAGGGGATGGGTGCCACTTGCCACCTGTCTGGCCCCTGAGCTCCCGGCCGGGGAGCCTAGTCCCCGGCCCTTCCCCTGCTGTCCCCCCTCTCTCAGCCATGCGGGCCGCACTCTGGCCCATCGCTCCCGCTGGGCAGTGTGGGGAGCTCAGCTGGCTCTGGCTGGGTGTCGCGGCTGCGAGCTCCTGCTGCTGGTAAGGGAGCAGAGGTCCTGGGGGGCGGTCAGGGAGGAGGGGGTGGTTGGATGGGGCGGAGGTTCTGTGGGGGCGGTCAGGGGATGGTAAACAGGGAGGGTTGGGAGTCGGAGTCCTGGGGGATCTGGCGGGGGTGTGGATAAGGGTCGGGAGGGCAGTCAGGGAGCGGGGGGTTGGATGGGTGGGGGGTTCTGAGGGAGGCAGTTGAGGTGGGAAGTGGGAGAGGGCGGATGGGGGGTGGGGGCCTGGCTGTTTGGGGAGGCACAGCCTTTCCTACCTGGCCCTCCATACAGTTGCGCAACCCCGATGTGGCCCTTGGGCCAAAAAGTTTGCCCACCCCTGGCCTACAGTCTCCCCCAATAACCTTCAGTGCCAGTGGCCCTATCCAGCACCACCCCCCAGCCACAAATCTGCTCTCTCCCCACAAATCTCCAGCTCCAGTGGGCCCTTCGATTCCAGAATCTGCCCCCTCTGTCACCAGTGGCCCTATCTGACCTGATATCTCCACCACCAGAGGGCTCATGGCCTCATGTTTCCTGGCATCCCTCTCCATGATTATGGAGCAAGCATCCAACACTCATGCATGGCAGGGGTGTTGCCTCTCCCACCCCATCCTGCCACAGACATCCTGTGGGGAAGGCTGGGTGGGGAGCAGGGCTGCTGATTTTCAGCTCCCACCCATCAGTGACCCCTCCGTATGTTCTCCTTCTCTCAGGCTGCAGTCTTACTGGAACAGGAGCGACAGAAAGAGATGGCCAAGCTGGCCCCCCCTGTGCCCAGACCCCCTCTGGATGTGGGGCCTGTCCGACCTATAGGACCAAGGCCCCCAATGGTGCCACGAGGTGAGATTTCCCCAACTGGGCTATGGAATCTGCGATCTTTCGCCTCTAGCAGGCTCTGGCTCTGATCCAGTCCCTGGCTGCTGCCTCTGCTTTGGAAGTAGGGTGTCAGGAAGCAACAGGGAGCTGGTTACTTTAGATCCATTCCTTATGGGGACTCACCCCTTTGTGTGTGTCTCTCCTGCCCATCTAGGTAGTGCTCCTGTGGGACCGCCGCTGCCTGGAGTTCCTATTGGTCCCCCTGGCCCAAGGCCGCGAGGGCCACCGCCGCCACCTGGGGAAGAAGGCCGAGAGGTAAGGATGCAGAAGGTGGTGGCTGGAGGGTGGCCTGTTGCAGGTGGGGCAGCTTTCTGAGACGTGTTGGAGGTAGAGAGGAGAATTCCTCTCTCTCTCTCTCCTCCCCCCTCCCCCCCCCCCCCACGGTGGGTTCTGTACCTGGCTCTGGGAGGGGAATGGGGTCTAGTTGGGGTGCTAGGAGCCAGGACTCCTGGGTTATTCCTGTCCAAGCCAGCCTGTGGGTTCTGTTGTGGTGCATCCCCCTGCTTAGTGGTCGCCTCTGTTTGTAGACCGATGATTCCACCATTGGCCCCAAGATCCCTCAGGCCCTGGAGAAGATCCTGCAACTCAAGGAGATCCGGCAGGAGGAGCTCATAACCGTGCCTGGCACCACAGGTAACAGGCTCCTTCCATTCTGTTCCTGTGTGGTTTGGGGCAGGAGCTCAGGCTGCAGGCGGAGCCCTGGCCTCTTCCTAGCAGGAGGTGCTGTAGGGAGCAAGGGCAGGAGCTCTGCAGGATCAGGATGGACACATGGGTTCTACCCCCAGCTCTGGGTGGGGAGGAGAGTCTAGTGTGTTAGAGCTGGTGGGCAACTGGGAGTCAGGACTCCTGGATTCTACTTCTGGCTCGTGCGGGAGTAGGGCCTAGAGGTTAGAGCTGGGAATTGCATGCCAGTGATCTGTGTCCCATCATTCTAAATCCTCTTGCTTCCCCTGCCCTGCTTTTTGGTTGTGCCCTGGCATTGGTGACTGCAGTTGGGACTTGCCCAAGAGCTGGGTGCTGTTTGAAGGCCGGGGGAATCGTTCCTTCCAGGCACACCCCAGTTAACCTCTCTCTGCAGTGTCCGTACCCCAGAAGACAGGATTTGCTGGCACCCATCTCCTGTCCCTTGGTAATGCTCCCCACAAAGCAGAGGCAACTAACCCGCCTGGGTTGTGTTCTTTCTATATGCTGCAACCCCCACTAAGCCAACTCGTGCACTGGGACAAATGGGGGCTGGTTGACATGTGTCTATGGGGAGCACAGGAGAATTGCCCTCTCTTGTAATGTGGTTGGTCACTCCTGCGCCCAGCAGGCAGATCTGAGGGGTTGGCAGGGCTGTCTCCTCCTTCTCTTCCCCCAGAGCTTGCTGCAGTGCGTCTGACACTGACCCCGCCTCCCCCTTGCTGATTTCCATGTATTTCAGTAGATGACGATATGGAGACTGATTTGAAGACCTTGATCAGTATCTCTGCTTCAGAGACCGAGGAGGACATGGCTCTGTCAAAGAAAGAGGTGAGCAGGCTGTGTGCCACACATTAGTCCCCAGCTTGTCAAGTGGCTTAGAGGGGGGAAGCTGGGTGCCAGGACTCCTGGGTTCTATTCCCAGTCTGTCGTTGGCTTGCTGTGTAAGGTCTGGTCAACCCCTTCATCTCACTCTGCTTCGGTTTTCCCTTCCGTTGAATGAGGCTTGTCTATCTTCAGGAGCAGAGAGCTCTGTGAGATGCTGAGATGGGCACTTCCCCCTAGTCTAACCTCAGCCTGGCTAGCGACAGGTAGATTTAAAGTGACCACATCAGCTGAGCACAGGCCTTGATGTTGAGGCTGAAAACATTGGCTTGGAATGTAATAGATTCCTATGAACCATGTTTCCAATTAGGGCGTTTGAATCTTCCCTGGCTCCCAGTGTGGGGAGGGATGGGGGAGTGAAATTGACTCTGAGTGGCATGTGAAACTCACAAGAACCTCCCTGCAACAGGGATGCTAGGGGTGAAAGGAGGTGGGAGATCTTTCCCTTTGCATTCAGGGGGCTCTAGCTTGGAAACACTTCACAGCAGCTGGGAACTGCCACATAAAGCTGAGGCCTTGGCCATGTGTGGCAAGTCTCATGAGCTGCTGTGCTGAGCCCAGCATCCTGCAAGATGACTGTCAGGATCATTTCATGCTGTCACCATAAATTCCTCCAGAATTCTTCATGTCTGCCATATATGGTGCAGTGCTGTCACGTGCAGTTGAAGAGCTGCCACTTACAGGATGGAGTGTGACTGCATCTCAGCGCTGGGGAGGGTTCCCTGTATTAACAGCCCCTCCCCCCCGCTCTACCCCAGAGGTGGCCGCATCTGAGCACCAGGGGCGGGACCTATAGTTAACACACTTCTCTCGGCAGAGGAACCGTAAGCGCCGTAACCGGAAGAAGAAGAAGAAGGCACGTGTGGCAGCACAGGGCACAGAGGGCAAAGGGGAGAAAGAGTCTCAACGTACTGAGCCCAAAGACACCGAATCAGTGGTGGAGATTGAGTATGTCACTGAGGAGCCGGAGATCTATGACCCCAACTTCATCTTCTTCAAGAGGATCTTTGATGCCTTCAAGGTGAGCCAGGCTCAGGGTGCAGCCCTGGGGTTTTGGCGCTACACAGGTAAAGGAGCCTCTAGTGGTTAAAGTGCTGGCATCTGGCCGAGGAGTGGGGTCTAGTGGTTAGAGCATAGAAGGGTGCCAGGACTCCTGGGAGGGCAGTGGGATCTAGTGGTTAGGGCAGTGGGGCTGGAAGTCAGGACTCCTGAGTACTATCCCTAGCTCTTTGAGACCCTTCTCTTGAGTGGGGCATGGGGAGACTTACGGGCTGCACTGAGCCCTAAATCCTGTGGTGACCTGTTTGCAATTGGGCAGGGGAAATAGCTGCAAGCTCCATCTGCCATGGCTCTGGGGGCAGTGCTTCCTGCCTCATCAGGCTACAGATCAGTGTCTGCCCTCCAGCATCATGTTCCCTGCAGCCTGGGAGGGGCACAAGCTGGGTTCTCATGCCTGCTCCTGAGTTGGGAGCCTTGGCTGACCCCTAGGTGGTGGTGAGAGGAGGGGGAACTTCCCCTCCATAGTTCAGAAGTCCCTCCTCTTACGTAAGGGCCTGGCTTGCAGATCTTCATTCCCCAGGGCAGGAGCACCCCCACGTGGCCTGTATCCCCCATTTGTTCTCTTAGGGGTTCTGCTAGCTCCTCTGAGGAGATGGGAAAGGAACATCCTTCACGCTATCCCCTAAGTCTTGTGCCTTACCCCGCTGTGGGGCTCCCAGCTGCTCCTTGGGGGACAATTGCTCAGGCTCATGCACTCCTGCTTAAATCCCCCTCCAGTCAGTGTCTCCTCCCTGGGGATGGAGTCTCCAGCCCTCTGACCCTCCCTTACCCCCACAGCTGACGGATGATGTAAAGAAAGATAAAGAGAAGGAGCCCGACAAGGCAGACAAGCCAGAGAACGCAGCCGCACCCAAGAAGAAGGGCTTCGAGGAGGACCGGAAGGGCAGCGACGATGACAGTTCCGATGATGAACAGGTGGGCTGGGGGCGGGGCCAGGCAGCTAGCCAGTGGAACTCCCTGCCACCACAATGTCCCAGAGCTCAGGAGAGACTTGGGGGCAGGGGCAGGTATTGCTAGGGATCAATTAGGCTGGGATCTGCAGTGACCCCAGTTGGTGCCGTGGCCTCAAGGCTACAAAGCTGGGCCAGTGCTGCAGGGAGGTGCTTTATTGGGAGTGGGAGATTCTTCATCTGCATCTTGCACTGGCCAGTATTAGCGTGTGGGGGGGGGCTACTGGGTCCATTGGTCTGATCTGGTGGAAGTGGTGTGGGGGACTTGGGCTGGATGAGCCTATTGTGTTTTTTTTTTTTCTTGGGTCTAGGAGAAGAAACCTGAGGCCCCAAAACTGTCCAAGAAGAAGCTGAGACGCATGAATCGTTTCACGGTGGCAGAGCTCAAACAGGTGAGATGGTCGGTCAGTCAGTCACCCCCAGTGCCATGTGGGTGTCTGTGTCACAGCTTCTCTGAAGGGGCACCCCCTGGGGAACAGAGCTGGCCTTGTTCAGGATGCTGTAGGGAGGGATGGGACTGAACGGCCCCTCCCCTCTCAGCCCCTGGTTCAGGGCACAGGGGACTCTGCAGTGGGGTTGGTGCCCTCTGGGCTCATGGCCCAGCTTGGCAAGTGGGGTTGGCACTATTTAGGCAGCAAGAGTGAAACTGACCCAGCTGGGTGTTGGGCCGTGCTTTTTCTTGCAGGGGACACGGTACCACCAAGGGGTCTCCCAGGATGAACTTGCCTTGGGTCCCGTTGGGACTCTTCGTCCTCTGCTGTCTGGCTGGGATGCGGCTGATGGAGCAGGGGGAATCGGATGCAGTGGCTGGGAATGGGGGGAGGGAAGAGAGAAGTTTCTGGTGCTCTAAAGGTTAAGCTGTTGGCCTGGGGTACAGATAATGGGAGGGCGGCAAACTCTGGCACTGGAGGGTTAAGCCTGTGCTGTCCTGTCCCCAGCTTGTGGCGCGCCCGGATGTGGTGGAGATGCATGATGTGACAGCCCAGGACCCCAAGCTGTTGGTTCATCTCAAGGCCACCCGCAACTCCGTGCCAGTGCCCCGGCACTGGTGCTTCAAGCGCAAGTACTTGCAGGGCAAGCGGGGCATTGAGAAGCCGCCTTTCGAGCTGCCTGACTTCATCAAGCGCACGGGCATCCAGGAGATGCGAGAGGCGCTACAGGAAAAGGTACCCACACGTGCACCACACTCCAGAGGTAGCTGCATCTCGGTGCCAGTTGAGGGATCCATGTATAAACAGTCCCTACTCTCAACTCCTTTGATCTGGGTTGCTGTGTGGTGACTTGAAGGGACTGGTGCTATATTCCCTCCCTGGGATGACTGCAAGACTTGGTCCTGTTATCCAGCGCCATATTTCTGTGCCACCTGCCCCTCACTCCCTCCCCCCTGTTGGTAGGTCAGGTCTGCCTCCTGGAGAGGGGTTTACATCCTGGGCCCTGCAGGGGGTGGAAGGAGGCTGTTTGGTGGCACTGTCTGTCCCTGCAGCTGGAGGGGGCCCATGGCGTGGTTGAGGCATGCTCACAGTCTCCTTTCTCCCACCCCCCTAGGAGGAGCAGAAGACTATGAAGTCAAAGATGCGGGAGAAGGTTCGCCCCAAGATGGGCAAGATCGATATTGACTACCAGAAGCTGCACGACGCTTTCTTCAAGTGGCAGACCAAGCCCAAGCTCACCATCCATGGAGACCTCTACTACGAGGTGGGTGTGGGGCCCGGGGAAGCCCTGTCCCTATGGGAACCCCTCAGATGGGGCAGTGGCTCCGGCTGGGGTCTGGGCCCAGGGCGTGCCCCAGGCTGTGACTCAGGAGGGCAGTCTCCATCTCTGGCAGACAGATGAGGATTGTGGGCTGGGAAGGAAAACCTATCCTGGCCTGGCTCTCTCTGACCCTGGGTTTCTGGTTGCTGGGAGCCTCTCCCCAGCTGGGTGCTAGGCTGTGATCAGCCCATGTTGGGTGCTGCCAGAGCCCATTAGCATTGGGGCACCCCCTCACGATTCCTCTGACCTCAAGGCTCTCTTCTCCACCAGGGCAAGGAGTTTGAGACACGGCTGAAAGAAAAGAAGCCAGGGGACCTGTCAGACGAGCTGCGCATTGCCTTGGGGATGCCCGTTGGCCCGGTAAGTGCTCTTGGAAGCTGCCTGTCAGACAAGGGTAGCTGGTGTGACCCTCACCTGCTGACCCTACAGCCAGCCTTTGGGAGGCAGCTAGTCATGGCCACTGCATGGCTGGGCACTTCAGGGCTAGAACAGCAGAGCAGCTCTAGGTGGGATTGCAGGGCACTGGCGGAGCTATGGTGGTGGGAAGGTAGATAGCAGGGGGCTGTAGGTTGGGACTGAGGGGTGCCTGTGAGTGAGAGATGAGGTTTTCAGTCCCTCCCTTCTGCTGATGGTCCTGGGGGCTGGTTAGCCAGGGCTGGGCAAGCAAGTCTGTCCTATTGGCTAACACCATGTCTCTACTGGTTCCAGAATGCCCACAAAGTGCCACCCCCGTGGCTGATCGCCATGCAGCGCTATGGCCCACCTCCCTCCTACCCTAACCTGAAGATCCCGGGCCTCAATTCACCCATCCCAGAGGTGAGTGCTGTCTGTCCTGCAGGGCGCTGGGGAATGATCCCTTGCCCCAGCATGTGCACTTTGGGAGTCTTCAGGGCTCTTGAATGGAAGGGCTCTCTATGGCACTGCCACTGGTGCCGGGGTGCTGTTGGAGTGGTCTTATTCCAAGAAGCCCCTCCCCATTAGGGGGAAAAAGGGACTCTTAACTTGGGGCAGTGCTAGTGCAGCTGAGGCATGGGCTCTCCCACAAGCTCAGTCTGCCAGTACTGAGTGACTCTATCCCTGAGACTCCCATTTTCCTAGCAAAGACCAAGTTGGAGCAATGGCCTCTTTTCCACTTGCCACTCCCGAGCCCCCCATAGATCGCTTTCATCCAACACTCCACGCTTCTTGTTCCTGTGTTCCCCACTCCGCTCTTCTTCCTCCTGCCCCACTCGCACCATCCAGAGACCTGTATTAACCATCCCAGAGTGAAATCTACCCCTTCTGCCTGGAAACCAACACAGTCACAAGGGGTGAGAGGCACACCGGTCCAGCTTCCTAGCTGGAAGACTAAGGCCCACAGATGGGAGGTGACTTAGCCAGAGTCAGTGGCTGGGCCAGGATGAGAGCCCAGGAGTCCTGGCTTCCAGTTACCTCCTGCTGTAATCAACTGGACTCCACTGTCCTCTGGAGCCTGAATAACTCTTTCCTCTTGTCCCAGGGCTGTTCGTTTGGGTACCATGCCGGGGGCTGGGGGAAACCTCCTGTTGATGAGACCGGGAAGCCCCTGTATGGAGACGTCTTTGGGACCAATGCTTCTGAGTTCCAGGTAGGTAGTCAAGTGATCACAGCCTTGGAGAGACTGGGTGGGGGTGGGAATAGCCATTGCCTTGGGGGATTGGGGTCACATGCCACTCCTGTAGCTTTCTAGGCATAATGAGATGAGCTAGGGGCCACCCACTGGCCGGCATTCTCCCTCTTTGGTATTGCCAACCAGGCTGGGGCTCTTCCAGGGTGGCGGGAACCAAGACAAATACACAACCTGCACTGACCCATTACCTCCCCGCTGGGTATCAGTAGGACCCCTGGAACTGCTCCTCTGTGGGGCTGATGAGCTGAGGCAGAGCCGGGGGGCAGCAAGGCTGGTGCTGGGGAAAAGATTGGATCCCTGAACATTGGAGACTGAACCCCCTGTTCCTACTTGTGCTGGAATGGTGCCCCCTAGAGGAGGAAAGCCCATTTCCCTACTCCTCTGAGCCAGCCTGTCTCCCTGCTTGGCTGCTGAATTGGAGCAGCGCCCTCCAGTGGGGAGAGGCCCCTCGTCCTCCGTCCAACCCATCTCCCCTCATTTTAGACCAAGGCAGAAGAGGAGGAAATCGACCGGACACCCTGGGGAGAGCTGGAGCCATCAGATGAGGAATCCTCAGAGGAGGAAGAGGAGGAGGAGAGCGATGAGGAGAAGCCAGATGAGACTGGCTTCATCACCCCGGCTGACAGGTCGGGGTGGGGGCTGCCCTGGCATGGGCTATGGTGGCGCTGGGGCTGATGTGGGGTTGTGGCGAGTGGGGGCATGGTCAGTGATGGCCATGTGAGGCTCCTCCATTCCAGCCAGGCCATGTGGCCCAGGTGTTGTCTCTAACCATTTGCCCTTCCTCCCCAGTGGCCTGATCACGCCAGGCGGCTTCTCCTCCGTCCCTGCTGGCATGGAGACTCCTGAGCTCATTGAGCTGAGGAAGAAGAAGATAGAGGAGGCCATGGATGGGTAAGTGAGGTCTCTGCCTTGCTTGTGCCACTCTGCTCCCCCTGGGGAGCAGGACTCAAGAGAGAATCCCATGGAACCCCAGGGGGCATCGTAGTGTGCACACTCTGTGTTGGCCCTAATGCCCCCATATGCTGTATTGCAGGGAGTGGGGTGGGGCTCGGTAAGGGGTCCACCGGCGTGAGCCAGGGCGTGATGCTGGTGATGCTGTTATTTTGGAGGGCTCTGTCATTTACCTTCCTAGTTGGGGATCTTAGTCCTGCTCTCTTGGCCCAGTCTCAGCCTTGCTGTTTCTATTCTGCTTCCCAAATCCCTCCTGCTGTTTCACTAGGGCCAGACACTCTCTTCTCCACTTCTTATCCCAATCTGCTGTCTGGCTACCAAACAGCCCACCCCAGAGGTAGCTGCAGCTCTGTCCCCCTAGCACTCATGGCCTGTTGTGCTGATCCTGTCTCTACCCCCCCCTTGCCCACAGCAGCGAGACACCCCAGCTCTTCACGGTGCTGCCAGAGAAGCGAACAGCCACGGTTGGGGGGGCTATGATGGGTTCCACTCACATCTATGACATGTCCACGGTGAGTGACTTAGGACAGCCAGCCAGGTGTGCTCTGGGACCTGAACCAGCAACCAACGGCTTGGCGGGATGGGGGCCTGTACTGCCAGAACCCACCTATACTCTCTGGGCCCCTGGAGCAATTGTGGTGACAAGACTTCCCTGCATGGGAGGGACTGTGGGGTGGCCCTGCCCATTGTTGGCACCGGGAAGCGGCAGTGGGGTGGGGCTGCTTGTCCTTGGCATGAGCACTGGCTTGTGTTCACTAGTGATCTGGAGCAGGGAGAGGGCCAGTTGGGCAGGGGAGTCAGGTACTGAGGGTAGTGGGGCTTGAGGAGTGGGTAGCATTGGAGCAGAGAGCTGGAAAGCCATGGTGCTGGGATGGGGGCAGGACTACAGCTGGATGGGCTATGGAAAGGGGTTGAGCAGCATGGAGGGCAAAAGGTGGCCCTTGGCAGCTGAAAGGCCAGGCTAGAACTGTAGTTCAGTGAGACTGCCCAAGCCCAGTTCAAGTGCAAGGCCCTGGCCTTCCCCACTGCAGTTGGCTTGTGGGACTCACTGCTCACAGGGTCTCATGGTGGCTGGGAGCCAAGCAGGGTCTGGGTGTTTCTGTGGGAACCCTGGGCATTTGAGGCGAGAACTCTAAATGCTCCACCTGGGGGAGATTGTCCCCCCCAATAAGATAAACCGGGCTAGCGTGGCCCCTGGCTGCTGTTCCCTGGGGGCAAGGACTCCCCCCTCCCATGCATAGTGCTGGCGTCTCACCCTTCTCTTCACCTGCAGGTGATGAGCCGGAAGGGGCCGGTGCCAGAGATACAGGGAGTGGAGGTGGCGCTGGCTCCTGAGGAGTTGGAGCTTGATCCAATGGCCATGACCCAGAAGTACGAAGAGCATGTGCGGGAGCAGCAGGCCCAGGTGGAGAAGGAGGACTTCAGTGACATGGTGGCTGAGCACGCAGCTAAGCAGAAGGTATGGGTGGGGGCAGGGCTGGGGGAAGGGGCTTGGGGTGGGACATGGGGCTGAATCCTCTGTGGGGTGCCAGCTCCTATCTGGCCCCACAGGGTAGGGGGATTGATTGGCTCAGGGTCAGTGAATGGGATACAGAGCCTGTTTTCTCTAGGGGGTGCCAAAGCTCCTGTCCAGCCTCAGGGTTGGGGGACAGACTGGGTCAGGGAGGAGGTTGTTTCCCTTGCTGGCTGAACTTTTTCTTTCTCTCTCTCCCACCCCCTGCAGCAGAAGAAGCGGAAAGCACAGCCCCAGGACACGCGTGGGGGCGGCAAGAAGTACAAAGAGTTCAAGTTCTAGCCCTATCCCCTTGGTTTGCATCCCTTCTGTTTTTAACCCACTTGTTCCTGTCCCTGTGCTGTGGGGAGAGCCACACTCGCTGGCGCCCCCTGCTGCTCAGCGCCCTCCAACTGTTTTGTGTTTTTTTTTTTTTTTTTTTTTTGTAAATAAAATCCTGGGTTCTGGGGCGATACCCCTGCCTGGGTTCTCGCTCAGTTTGGCCCCTTGGATCTTGTCTCTAGGAGGCAAGCACTGCCTCCTCCCTTTGCTGTCTCAGTATCTCCATCAACAACTGCACTGTTCCCTCTTTGGCCAAATGCTGTGGGGCAAATTGAGATAAGGGGGCCATGCAGGGTGGGCTCCTGGAAATCTTTCTCCTCCTGCAATAAGCCACACTGTGGAGACTTGGACGTAGAGCTTCCTGTTGCCTGGGTGCCAGGCCTTGGCGTAGTGATCTCTGTGCACTCTGCTTCCAGTTCCCTGCTGGCTCTGTGTGCGGCTCTGCCAGGTGGGTGAGATCTCCAGGTCTATTGTAAAAAGCCAGTGGGAGCAAAGGGGTAGTTGCCTTGTAGGGCTGTGCTTTGTGGCGTAATCTCCCCTGGCAGGCCACCCTCTGTTGTAGTAAAACTGCTGTGAGCTGGGTCACTGACCTCACCCCAGGGCTGCAGCCCCTCCCATAGTGTCTCAGGGCAGCCCTGGCTGCTTTGGGAAGCGCTGGCCCTGGGCAGAGGGGACAAGGGACAGCTGCATATGAAGCAGCACTGCTGCCCAGCCATCTCAAAGTGCTTGCCAGTCATCCCCGTGCAGCAGGCAGTGACTGGCCGTTGCTCTGTGTGACCATGGGCCAGGCGGGGGATAGAACCCAGGAGTCCTGCTAGACAAGCAACGAGCTAGAAACATCAGGCTGTAGCCTTTGTGCCATAGCTGCAGGCTGATGGCCCAGCTGGCCACCTTAGCAGGAACCAGCTGTCCTGGAGCTTGGGGCAGTGTTGCCTGTGGCTGTTTGAGAGGGGAAACTTTTCCTTGGCCTCAGCACAGGTGATCTGTGCCCTTGCCCATGCTGGGAAACCTGGTTCTTGTTTCACCCCAGGGTGCGCTGAACCAGAGCCCCTCCAGCTGGCATCCCCCACCCCAGGCCTTCTCCTCTGTAGTGGCTGGGTAGGTAGGATCCAAACTCCAGCTCCTTTCTGCCCTGATGCCTGCGCTTTGCTTCCTGCTGGTCCCAGCAGCTGCAGCAGTGTCACATGGCAGTGCCTGTGACCCTGGCACACTCACCCCAATGCAGAGCAGTGGGTGCAGCACTCGCACAGGGGTGAGGTTCTGCTCTGCTTAGACAGGAGCTTTTGGGCACAGGGAGGGATGGCAGGGGAAGTGGGCTTCCTACTGTCCCATCACCTTGACAGTGTGGGGGGGAGCAGGTGGGGAGTTTAGGAGCTGCCTTGCTCAGCAGCTGGGAGTGTCTCTAAAGCTGCTCAAGGAAAAGGGTGCTGCCCCTCCTCCCCTAAATCCCCAGCAAGCATGCAGGTCTTTGCTGTGTGCCTGAGAGAGGGGACTATGTGTAGCTGCCTCACTGGGGTTGAGAACAGAGCAAGGAGGGGTGGATAGGTCTTGCTGTGTAGTGCTGGGCTGGCACTTGGCAATGTATGGCATTGAAGGAGCTGGGGGCATTCTTTCCCTGGGGAGAGGCCCCCACCCCTTTGCAGTAACCAACCTTGCCAGCTGTAGCCTAGGGCTTGCCCCCTGGGGAAAGCAGGTGCATAGCACAGCCTTGGTGCTTGCCTAGTACAAGGTGGCTGCAGGCCAGAGCTCTGCTAGCCATGTCATTTACATGACCCCCCCCCCCCCGAGCTAGAAAAGGGAAAGCTGAGGCCAAGTAAACACTTTGACCTAGTGTTGCCCTTTGGTGCTAGCTGGGACCTGTGCAGCACGCTGGCTGCATGGCAAGGGCTCAGGATGGGTTCCTATGATCCTTCTCTCATGCCCTCTGTTCTGCCCCTGCAAATGGGGGAACAGCTGGAAGAGCTGGGGCTAGACCTCTGGACTCCTACCCCCACTCTATTCCAGAGGCTGCTCCCTTTTCAGTCTCCAGTCCTGCAGTTGCTGTGGGAAGCTCTTGGGCTGGGGCTAGTGCCTGGAGCCCAAGCTGCTGCGTGGCAGTGGACAGGGCTGCTGGAACAATTTGTATTGGGGGGGGTGTGTGTGCTGGAGAGCCACTGAACCAAACTAAACCCTGTATATAATGGAAACCACCTCAAACCAGAGGGTGCAGCAGTACCCCTAGTTTCAGCACCTATGGCAGTGGGAGAAAAGTGAGCCAGCACCCTCATTTGGGCTGCTTTCCTGCCCTGCCTCCCCACCACCATTCCCTTGCTGGCACAGAGGGGGTTTAGAGCTGGGCTGAGTGACTCCCAAGCTGGGGAGGGCTCTCCCTAAGCCAGCATGGGCCCAGCCCCCTGCACAGGCATAAGTGGGGCAGTGGAGGGTGCCAGTAAGGGGCAGGATGGGACTAGGGCAGAGAAATATGTGCTTGACCAGGGGCTCTACCTAGCTGGAGGTTTGGGTGGGGGGGCTGGAGTAGTAGGGGAGGAGGGGCAGAGGGAGTTAGTGGGGGTGTGTGGATAGGATTAGTGGGGGGCAGCCAGGGCACTGTGGTGGGGTGGGCAGAGAGGGTTAGTGGGGAGTGTGGAAAGAGGGACAGGGGCTGGGTTAGCAGGTGGGAGGCAGAGGGTGTTAATGTGGGAGACGGACTAGGGGCCGGGTTTGTCAGGGTTCCGGGTTCGGGGGAGGATGAGAAGGAAGGGAGAGGATTAGAGGGAGGGGGCAGAGAGGGTTAGTGGAAGGGGGGGAGCCAGTGGGGTGGGTGGGCAGGAGGATTAGAGGGGGTAGGCAGGGGGGTTAGGGGAGGGTAGAGTTGGGGGCTGGGTTAGTGGTAGGGTGGGAAGGGGGAGGCAATGGGGTGGACTGGAAGAAGATTAGAGGGGCTGGGAGTGGGCAAAGGGAGTTAGTGGGGGGGAGGCTGA
Source organism: Malaclemys terrapin pileata (assembly GCF_027887155.1). Lineage (NCBI taxonomy): Eukaryota > Metazoa > Chordata > Testudines > Emydidae > Malaclemys > Malaclemys terrapin. Next base: position 29,470,715 of record NC_071511.1, on the reverse strand, counting down.
GGCGGGGGTTAGTGGTAGGGTGGGAAAGGGGGGAGGCAGTGAGGTAGGTGGGCAGAGAGGATTAGAGGGGGATGGACGGGGTTAGTGGGAGGGAGGATTGGGGGCTGGGTCAGTGGGGAGGGAGGAAATGGGGGGAGGCAGGGGGTGGGTGGGCAGAGAGGATTAGAGGGGACAGGGAGGGGGCTGAGGGAGTTAGTGTGGGTGGGAAGGGGGAGGCAGTGGGGGGGGTGTGGCAGGGAAGGCTGGTGGCCGGGTTAGTAGGGAGGGGGGCAGAGGGATTTAGTGTGGGGATGGGAGGGGGGCAGAGGGATTTAGTGTGGGGGTGGGAAGGGGTCTGGCCTGGCCGGGACAGTGGGGGTGGGGGGAAGCTCAGGTTGTCCCTTCCGACCCTTTAAGCCGCGGGCAGGAGTTGGAGGCGCGCTCCCCTAAGCGGGTCCTCGCAGGGCTCAGCCCACCCCTCCCATCTGTTTCCCGACCCGTCCCGTCCCTCCCCCAGCACGGGCACGAGCCTGGCGCTCCTGCGGGGTGGAGCCGTGGGGAGGCGCGAGCCCCGCTGTGACCAATCAGGTCGGCGCGGGCTCCCCCGTGTCCCGCCTCCTGCCCTCGGGAGCGAGCGGCGGCGGCGGCGCTGGCGGCGGGCGGGAGCGCGAGCAGGGCAACAGGCAGGGCCGGGCAGCGGTGCGGGTCCGGCTCGACTTCATGGCGGAGCGCGGGGGTCCCGGCGGCGGGGGGCAGCGCACCCCCGCCCCGCAGCCCGCGGCGGCCGCGCTCCCCCAGCAGAGTCCCTCGGGGCAGCCCCCGGCCCAGCCCCCGGGCGCGGCGCCGCTGCCCCCCAAGCCGGGCTCCGGGCCCCTCACCCCTGGCGGGGCGGCCCCGGGCGGGCCGGCGGGGCGCCCGGTGCAGATGAACCTGTACGCGACCTGGGAGGTGGATCGCAGCTCGCCCAGCTGCGTGCCCAGGTGAGAGGCTGGTGGGGCGCGGACCGGACCCCTGACCCCCTTCCCCCGGAGAGACCAGCCGGACCGGACCCCCCATTTCTCCCCCTCCCCGGAGAGAGCCGGCTGGACCGGACTCCTGACCCCCCTCCCCGGAGAGACCCGGCTGGACCGGACCGGACCTCCTCATTCCCCCGCCCATGGAGAGTCTCACCTTCACTTACCCCTGCTCCCTTCTCCTACTTTGTCTCACTCTCTCTCCCCCAGACCACCTTGTCCTGCTTCTCCTTCCTAACGGGGGTCTCCTCTCTCTGCCCTGCTGCTGTTCCCTAGTTTCCGCCCACATGGGCTGCCATCATCCTGCTCTTCCATGGAGAGACCGCAGGGGACCCTGCCCCTGGACCCAGCTCTCTACTCAGCCTAGCAGTGGCCAGCCCCTTGGGATAACCTCCGGGCACTCCTATCCCAATGGTGGTCTCTGTAGGATACCAGGGCCCCGCTGCTTTGGGGGCCCATCTGAACCACAGAACCTGCATAGGAACATATGTCTGCTTCTGAGCCCAGAGGGACCAGCATGGGGCACCCACTCCTTGCTTATATCCATCCATTCCCATGGGAACCACCCCCCTTGAAGCAAGGTGAAATCCAATTCTGTTTTGTCCCCCAAGTACCCAGGAGAGAGATCAACTTCCTCTGCCCCACACATCCCTCACCTGCCCCATCTTGTGGGTGCGACATGCCACAGCCACCTCAGGGGAAAGCACCCTTCTCTCACTCAGGTGTGTGCCCAGGGGCCCATCCTGTTCCCTTTCTACTTCTGCCTGGACCAGGGACACCTCAGGGACACACCCCCTTCCTAAAAATGCTAGTCGTTGTGAAAGCCCAATTGGTGGTGGTGGGCTGGCGGATGGGGGCTGCTGCCTGGCTGTGCCTGGCTAGGGAGAGGTGTGTGGCTACTGGGAGATAATCAGTCCTCTCAGTTCATTGATTGTTTATTTTTAGCGCCATTCCTTCCATGCTGCCAGAGTCCAGGTGACTCGTTGTCATTCTGCTCCCGTGCTGCTGCTGTGGCAGGGATCGTAATTGCCGTGCTAATCTGTTGTTGGTAGCAGAAAAATATCTCAGACAACACATCCGGCTGTTGCTGGATTGTGGCGATTTGTGGTCACCAAGGCGGCTTCCTACATGCTCAAGGGCACCCCAATCTCAAACAGGGTGATGGCAGAACACACTTACGTGCACATTTCTCAGCTCACAGAGCATTGGCCTCAGACTTGCCTCCCACCCCACTGGAGGGTTTAAAAACCAGCCAACCGCTCTTGTTGATTTCTTGGATGTTTTGATGAGAATTCAGGTTTTTCCACCCAGTGCATTTAGGATCTGCTCTGTATTCAAATACATTCAACACCCCTTTAAGAACAATGCGTGTAGCTCACAGAACCAAACCTGCACCGAGGTCTGCCTCCAGTAAGTGATCCTGCTTCTCCAGAGAACACTTAGCAGTGGATCCTCCAGGTTTCCCTGTCTAAATAGGTAACTGGTCTACATGTTTTTGCACGGTTTGCTCAAGACACTGATTCAATTGTATTTTATTGTCCTGGCAAACTATGCCGCTAGTGATGAGTGAGGCTCACTGTAGAGGGGACAGGCTCCCTCAGGTAGCTTGTGGTCTGCCTCGGATGGGGTATATAATGTTTATTTCACCCCCCCTCTTCCACCTCTCTCTTATGGGGGTCCATTTCTGAGGGAGTGGCAGGTTAATGTGTTGCACATGCAGAGTTTGGTTCTTCTAGGTGAAAGCTACTTCTAAAGCAAATGGAGTAAAAGGGTGGGTTTTTTTGTGTGATTATACCAGGCTAAATTGTGCTTACGTGAGGAAGGTCTCATAATTCAGTCCTGCGCTAGTGCCTTAGGAGATCTGGGCTCAGTTCCTGGCTCTGCCACAGATCTCCTGTGTGTCCTTGGGCAAGTCCCTTAATGTTTCTGGATTTCAGTTTCCTATTCCTGACATAAGGAATTAAACCTCCCAGCCCACAAGGCGTTGAAGACAAATTCAGTAATATTTGAGGCACTTGGAAGTGATGGTCAGGAGGACCTTATAAAAATACTAGACTGTTACTCAAGTAACAAAGTTAGATAATGTTTTCACTAAGACTAAACTGAATCTATGCAGCGTTGTTAGCTGTGTTTGTCCCAGGATACTAGAGAGACGTGGTGGGCGAGGTAATATTTTTTATTGGACCAACTTCTATTGGGGGTGGTAGGGGGGAAGAGACAAGCTTTTAAGCTACACCGAGATCTTCAGGACAGAAGAGCTCGGTGTATCTAGAAAGCTTGTTCCTCTCACCCACAGAAGTTAGTTCAATAAAAGATATTACCTCACCCATCTTGTCTCTCTAAACTGAATCTTGACCTTTCCATAAGAGGTAGGAAGGTGCATTTGGTTTTTAAGAGCTAGCTACTGCTCTTTATAACTAGACACCTCTAGGCCATTAAGGTCCATATTTCAGCACTATTCGAGTACTTGCTCAGGATACTTTGCCCTCCCTAAGGCATTTCTGGGTGATGCCACACATGGCAAACTTTTCTTGTCTGCATTCCCCTCTCCCCTGCTCTGAGCTTTGGCTATAAAATACATATTTGCTGTGCATGCAGTTTCTGGTGGTCAAAGGGTTACTTTGATTACCTGGGAGAAAAGGACCATTCCAGATGAATGTGCAAAGGCTGCTGTCTCTTTCAGCACTTAGCTCATTGTGCACGTCCTAGTCAAAGTCACTGACATTTTCATGAAGAGCTCTGAAACCCTCCTAGGAAAGGTGCCCTGATTGCCAATTATCAGCTCCTGTAGCATTTTGTCATGTGATAGCAGCCCATCTGAAAGAGAAGCAAAGGTCAGGCTTGCACTATACGCTCCTCACCTCCCATCCCGTCAGGCTGGTAGTTACATTATTTCATCATCCATCCAAAAAGAAAGCAGATTTAGGGCCTGAAGTTTTTTTTTCTCCAGAGGTCCTGAGCAGCTCCTTCTCCTGTTCACTTCAGCTGGAGCTAGGGAAGCTTGCCACCTCTGAAAAGCAGACTCTTAGCCTAGGCCTTCCCAGTACCCGCAGATGGCTGACGTTTTGGTCCTAGTCAGTTTTAAAGGAGACTGTAGAGACCTGTTCTGCACCAGGGTTCGGTACTGCATTTCAGCATACTGCTTTGGCTGTGCAGAACCATCCCTTTGTTGGGATCTTGGCTCTTTGTGGCTGAACACTGAGTGCCAGGTCAAGTGGCTTCACAAGGTGGAAGTCTCCTTTCTTCTTTTAGTGGACAGCTGTGTGGAGCAGAGAGCCTGCTGTAATTCCTAACTGGTTTCCTAGATTATAAAGCCAGAAAGGACCCTTGTGATCATCTGCTCTGACCTCCTGTCTATCGCAGGCCATATGACTTCCCTGGATGAGGAACCTTAAGTCAGTGAGGATATCACAGGGATTAATTTAGCTTCTCATGTACAAAGCAATTGAAAACCTACAGCCTGAACAGGGACTCCCTGAGGCACTACTGACTGAGCTAGCCGAGTTTCTAGGGACCCAGGAATCGAAGGATCATGGAGCCTGGTTTCTTTCTCTCCTAGAGGAAGTCCATCTGAGTTAGGTTTGTGGCATGTTGGTTGTGGGTGCTGCATGCTCACAGCCTTGTGACTAAACTGGGGGCTTGTTCTCCAGGGCTATTTCTTGTGGTCATTACTCCAGAATTGCTTTTACATTGATCCACCATTCATAGATAAAATCTCAGCTCATGTTATAACTTCCTCTGCTGTGAAGATGACAGGACCTCCTTTCGTGCCCCATAGACTCGGGGTGATTTGTGCACTACATTTTTATGGCCTTGCCATTTACCAGGGCTTTGGAGCTGTGGTCCGGCTCCACTCCAGGCAAAAACCTGCAGCTCCACTGCTCCGGAGCTGCTCCGGGCTCCGCTCCAAAGCCCTGCCATTTACTGTACATCACCGTAGCTGGCATGGTTCTGATTGAGAGGCTGGTTCTTGTGTCTCACATAAAACTCTAAGGCCGCTTGGGTTTGTCTCTTGTATTTCACCCATCTGGTAATCCCTGGTGCTTGGTAGATGTAACTGGAATGCAGAGAATTCCTGAGGAAATGCAGCAGGCCAGGCCTCCTTTTGTTGGCTGCTGCTGTTGGACTCCTGCGTCAGTTTTGAAACACAGCTGTACCAGAATCTGTTATACCTGCCATGCAGAGCTCCGCTGCCCTCGAGGGGGGCGGGGAGATAAATCCAAGAAATATTTTTTCCCCATTATCCTCAGTTATTGTGGTGAAGGGCAAAGTGAGGAAATGTGCCTGCATTGGCAAGCGTACATGGTGATTTGTCATGGTTGCATTAAGAAATAAACGCAGGCAGGGATTTATCAACCTTGGTGGGTCTGCTCTCCCTCCCTTCCCTAATCCTGTAACAAGGAAGCCCTCCATGGTTTTGTAACCTGTTTCTGTGTCTTGGTGGGAACTTGTTTCACATTTCCTACCTTCCAGAGGTGGCATGATGAGAGGGGTCCTCTGCTGTCTGAGAGTTTGGTTCCTGAGCAACTTAACCATTTTTGTGACGTGCTTCATGTATTTGCCCCAGTTTACAGATGGAGGAATTGGAGTCCTATAGAAATCAAATGAATTTCTAGCAGAGCTAGGAATGGAACCAGGATCTCCAAATTCTAAGTTCCCTGCTCTAACCCTTCCTCCCAGAGCTGCAAATAGAACCTAGGAGTCCTGGGGCTGGCTCCTGCTAGAGCATGTTCGTATTGCACTGTGTCTGCTCGCCAGGGAGAGTTATGGAGGTACATAAAATCATCTTTAATTTATGCGTGCCCATGCCTTAGAGCCTTAATTATCATTTTTAAACAGCAACACGGCTGATCAGATTTCAGACTGGGAACAAAGTATGAAAAATGCAGACCCCCACAAATGCGTGGGAAAAGCAGGAGTTGTCAAGTCATGAGCTAAATGTGCAAGCAGCACATTCTGGGATTAATTGGTAGAACACCAATGGACTAAGAAGCAGAGGAAAGGAGGCCAGGACTTCCAGAGTCTTATCCCTGCCCTGCCACTAACTGTCACCTGGGGCAAGTCACTTTCTCTCTTTCTCCGGCCCTGAAGCGGGTCGACTTGCCTGTTTGCCAGAGATTGTGAGGAGTAATGTTTATGCAGAGCTGTGGAAGTATTGATACTGAAGGATGCCATGAAAGTCTTAGCCTCCTGTGGTGATAATATACTCAGAATTTGAGCATGCTTTTAACCTGAGCAGAATCCTTGTATATTTCATTGTCCTGCTGCTCCATAAGACAGGAGCAGATGAGAAACACACACACCCCAGCTGTAAATGAAATAATAAAATCTTGCTGTTCTAGAACAAACTTCTTTTATAAAAACTCCATGGAACTTAAATAACAAGCAAACTCAACCTCGGACTCCAGGTATTGTTAGTCAGCAAACCTGAACAAGCTTTGGTTTAAAAGAAAATACAAATTTCTCAAGAAACGTGGACACTTCAAACAATTGGGAGAGGAGATCTTTGTGTTAAAAAGAACTCAAAATCCTCCTTTCTGTCTGAAAATGTTGTGCCTCTGGTAGATAAGTGACACTTAAAAGGCCTATAACTGAAGGAAGGTAACCAAGTATATTTTTATTTGTGCAATGTACAGGGAGTTGTGTATAGTCAATTTCATTATTTCACTGCCTAGTTGATTGGCTAGTCAGTTTCTTCATTCCTGAAAACATCAATGAGTGGGGAGAGAGAAATCATTGTAGATTTTTAATTGCATTTGAGATCCTGCTCTTGAAGGATAGGGAATGGGGGGGAGGGGGAAACAGGTTGTTTAAATTTGGCCCAAAATGTAAATGTTATTTTCAGATTGAAAACAGCCCCTTTTAATAATGAAGACCTTTGTTTTCAATTTATGACTCTAAGATTGTGTCCCTTAAGGTCTCAAGTCATTGGCAATAAATATATTGATTTAAATGTTTACACAAGTTTTTTAAACAAATATTTGATCTCATATTTAACATCTGAAATGTTGCAGAGAGCTGCTTTTCTTGCATTGTTTTATAGGCTAGTGAAGCTATCGGCTGTAAAATTTAAAAGCCTGAGTGTGAGTATTAGTATGTTTAAAAAAAAAAAATTTCAGTGGTAAAGCACTTATTGGGATTTAATGAAGCATTGTGAAAGTGCAAAGCTAACTTTGATGGCTTCTAGATTAATTGTAGACATTCAAAAAAGGATCAAGGTGTTCTGGCAAAAGGCTCAATAAAAACCTTCTACTGTGCCGGGGAGATCAAACCAGACTGACCAGATCTTAGGATGTATAAAAAGACAGAGAATGTCAGAGCCCTGAGAGAGGTCTAGCTCACAGGGATGAGTAAGAGAAGACATGATAGAAGTGTGTAAAATGAGTGGTTTTGAAAAGTTAATTTACATGCTCCTAATTGACCCTTTCTAATACACGAAGAAAACACTGAATTAAATGAAAAGGTGACAAATTAAAGCTGATAAGAGTAATAACTTTTAGTGCAGTGCATAATTAACCTGTGGAACACTAGGTCACAAGATATTGAGACCAAGATCTTAGGAAGGTTTGAGATGCTTATTTTAATAACACCCAAAGCTATGTTAGAGAGGATGAAAACATCTAACGTGCATGTTGCCTATAAGCCAATCTCTCACTGATCTGGGTTTAGGAAGAAACATAGGGCTGTTACTGACGACTATGGGGGTTTCTTGCATCTTTCTCTGAAGCATTTGGTACTGGCTACAGTTGGAAACTGGAAACAGACGGACTATTAGTCTGATCCAGTGTGGCAACTCATTTGTTCTGAAAAAAGACCTTCAAATGTGCTGATGGGGTCTGAGAGATGCATAGCAAAATGTGTGAAACACACAAATTTGGTTGCTATATCACTGCTTAAAAGGACTGTTTTTCCTTTGGTGAATTAGTTGTGTGTGTGCTAGAAAAGTAACCAGTGTGCTTTTGAAACTGAATATTAAACTGCCACCCAAATATGTTCTTATTACAGTAAACATTTCACGCCTCTTGGGCAGTACCTCCTCTGCCTTCCGTTGCTTGCTTTTTAACATAGCTGTAATGGTTCTGCCAATTTAGGTGACACCTCAATTAAAGGAGCAGCAGAATGGATGCTTGTCTTGAGCTGCTTAACTCTGTCAAGGAATGGTGCAGAAATGACGCTTTGTGTTTAAAAACATGCAGCCTGTGGAATTTATGAGCAAGGTCATTTCAAGGGAAAAGCGGACAGTGTGGAGATCTCTGGTGGTGTTGTGGGGAATATTTCCATTTAGTTTCACTTTGGCCTGATCAGCACATCTCTGCTCTCAGGGTTACAAGGGGAAATGGTAAACAAAGTTCCAGCAGTTGCTATAAAATCACTCTGTTGTCAAATAGTTCAGTGTTTGAAAATAAGTGGCCTGCAAATGTAAGGCAACCTGGGTTAGTGCCTTATTAATAATGTATTTAAAAAGCCATCCCTTTCAGTGTTTTCTCTTTACTTGACATGCCTCATATTTGTTAGGTAAGGGCAAGTCTGCACTAACTGGGGTTTTCTGGAGGACGCTTGGGAGGTGTGATGTGTGAATTGTGAGGTTTCTTAGATGTCCAGATCTGTAACTAAGACCCCTCTTTTCCCAAGCGTTTGCTGGATGTCCGTTATAGGCCCAGACACAAACGTTTTCAATACTCTGATTAAAAGTTGCTCCTAATTATCTATGATATCCTAGTTTTCCATAGAGACTTCCAGGACAAAAGACTAGACAAGACTTGAATTTTTAATGGGTACGGAACAGTTTTGAGCTCTTTCTACATTATAAAGAAGACCAACCCCCTTTAATTTCACCTTTTGAATACAGTTTAGGGACACAAATTAATGCTGAAACTACAGCACTGTGTAGGGGGCAGACTGACTTTGTTTGAAGAGAAGTTTTGTTCTATATTTCATGTCCCATCTGGCTTTGCTGGGATAGGCTAAGCCTCAGTGCATGTTCGTAACTGGCCCAAGTTGTTTTTCCACATGGTGGTATAGAGCGTGAGGTGAGGGGAAATCATTCCCGAAGCCATGAAGTGTCGCAATGTATCATAGTTATCCAGGAGGTCCTGGCCCTTAAGCTATTTCTATCCTTTGTCAGGCCATTTGTCAGTGCAGTTACCTGGTTTTAGCTGCAGACACCGCAGTAGCCCACCCAAAAATGTGCCCCTTATGCCATGTTAGGTGCCAGAATGAGCATCCCATTTACATGAACGGGATTAGCTCATCCCTCTTTGAGCTGTTAAAAGCTCTGATGTTCAGGTTCCATTCAGAAGGCTTTTAACAAGAAGGGTTCAGAAAATGAACCTATGTCAGCCTGAATTTGAATCTGTCATGGGGCTTGGATAGGTACATCAGGTGGGCTGGGAGGTTAACCCCTGAGGTAGGTAATGGATGGGGGGAGAAGGTAGAGCAAGGGTCTCTTGTGGGACAAACTGAAGACACACCTTCTTCCTTCTCTGCCTATGTTCCCTTGGCATTCTTGCATTTCCCTTGTTGTAACCAGACGACTTGCTTAATTAATGATTCATTCGAGGCAATGGCTTTTCTGATAAGATCCAATGTCTTCAAAGGGAACGAGTAATGCTAGACAGCCACCACACACGCTTCCCATTGACAGGGTTTGATTTAACCCAGGGTGTTTGAAGGTAAACTCTGGCACCGGCCTGATCTTGTTAATGCATTATGTTCTGTTAATTATTTTCATCGCATGGAGGAACTGTCAGCACTGTACTTGCAAGCTAAACAGTGACTGATGAGGTCACTATGTGGATGGGAGATTTGTGTGGGGAAAATAGGGGCTGCAGGGAGTAGAGTGGGTGGCTTGGTAGCTGGTGCTCCTCCTAAGTCAGTATTGAACCCAGTACCCTGGCAGTTGGTGATTGGGGGGGCACCCTGTGTTACAGGGAGTGGGGTTTTGTTTTTTGAAAAGGGGGGAAATCCCATTTTCAAAGGGCGGAACGTTAACTCCATTATCCTGAGCAAGTTTGTCCTTGCATTTGCCATTGGATACAGTCGTCTTTTTGTACTTAACTGTTAACTTTTCCATGACCAAGGTCACTGCTTTGCTGTGATGGTAGGAGGTGATTTCCCCCCACACTTTTCTAAAAACCATTCTGGAGGCACCAATTTATAGACATTATAATTTTTACTGAGCGTTTGTGTCTGTCCATAAATTACCATCGGTATGTTACAGGCGTCAATAACCGTGTAGAGTCTTAAAGAGCACTGGCAAATGTTATGATTGGAAGCATGATGAGCTCATTCAAATGATTTTCTATTAATGTAAATAAATGGAGGTGCACACAACGGCGTATGCTAGTCCTTATCCGAAGCACAGCACAAGGTAGGCCAAGAAAGCCAAAGGCTTATTTTGGCTAGCGAGTGATTTAAAGAATGACCTGGTCAGAACTCGTTAGCCTTGTCACAAAGCTAAATAATGATTTGCACACAGAGATTAGCAAAGGAGAACTGGCGGGATCTAAGATACGTCGACTTCAGCTACGCTATTCTCGTAGTGTAGATCGATTTCCTCCCCCTCTCCCCCTCCCCCCAGTGTAGACCAGGCCTTAGAGTTTTCCACAGTGCCACACTTTCTGTAATGCTAAATCTATGGGCATTGTGACAGTCTTGTCTAGCACCACATAGGAGTCTGTGGCACAGTCAGGAGTAGCATGCAGCAGTCCTGGGTTCCAGTCTAGTGCCTTAATCACAAGAGAACACCATTGCTCTGATACTAATCTTCACTTCCTACAGCCCCCTGCCTTAGTCCCTGTTCATCCTGTGCCCTGAATGAAGTAGAGGTCCTGCAGAACAAACAGTATGTGAATGTCATTAAAGACTACCTTGCATACATGCAAAGGGGGCTCATGAAGGCTGCTCATACAACCTTAATTCCTAACTTTTGAGTCCATGATTTTGCAGCTTCAATGTTCTTTTAGTGTAGTTTTTTTTGTAAGAAATTTCCTAGATTTTTTTTTAAAGCAAATTAAAAAACCAAACCTATCCTAAAGAACTATATTGGCCCCTGCCTGGGTCAGCAGCAGGATTTGAACGCAGGACTTGTAGCTTCACAGCATGGACCTCTACCACTAGAGCAAAAGGACTGATTGCTAGCAGTAGGAGGGTGCAATCCTCTGTGTGGATCCTTCTTTGTCTGTAACAGACCTTGCCAGCAGGAGTCAGGAATCCTAGGTTTTAATTTTCTGGCTCTGAAGGGGAGCGTGGTGTGATGACAGAATGAATGTGCCAGGTCTGAAAGGTAATATGCCTGTAGATGAGATGTGGGTCTGCTCTAATAGAGATGGGATTCTGTTCCCAGTTCTGCCTGAAATGACCTTGTGTGCGACCTCTCAGCTCCCCCATAGGTAGCAGGGAATGAACGGTAGCGGCTTTGCTAGCTAGTAAGAGCTGTGACGTGCACATAACTATTATCAGCAAGTGGAGCAGCTGAGATTAGAACTCATGGCTTCCTGTTGGCTTCCACCCCAGCACTTCTTTCCACTGAGCTAAGGGATAGTGGCTGCTTTGTTCCATGGGAGCTCAGGGTGGGGCCAGGAGTGTGCTCAGGGAAGATGGAAAGTTCAGAGATTTTAGCAGCAAGCTTCTAGCAAGCTGTACGGAGCATGTGCAAAAGGTGATTTTCCTTCAGCCGCTTGTTATGCTGTCAAATCTGGGTAGATTTTCATGGGGCAGCGAAGGACCCCTTTGAGCACAGCACTGTCCCCCTGTGTGATTTCAAGTTCCTGCTTGAAACCCTGGCAGTGCTTTAAAGGAGTGGTGGTGGGAGGAAGTTTAATCTTGGCAAAACTACCTGTTACTCCCTAACCTCATTTGTGTTAAGACTTACCCCAAAACTCAGCTTGTGGCAGGGAACAAGTATGGAAAGCTTCAGTGGTGAAAGTTTGGCAAGTTATAAGCAACAGAAAACAAGAGCTTATGATGGAAAGTGACTGTAAATATAGGTGTCAGTACCAGCTGTGCTGTTACGTATGTACGTACACAGACACACACAGACCTGTCTCTCTCTCTGCCCCTGGAGTCCCTCACGAGTGCTGCTAGCACTAGCCAGGCTGGGTTACTCCCTGGCAATGCAAGAGGCTCCCTCTGGATCCTGAATGTACTGCTCCCCTGTGTTACTCTGTAACAACCATGCTGTCAGGAAGGACAGAATGAAAAAGAAGTATGTCGCCTATTTCATAGTTGCCACATCTAGCAGGTTTGGTGCCCACGTGCTCCAACGCCACCATAAGCCTGATCTCCGACCTTATTAGCACGAATACACAGTCTGCCTGTAATAAGGTTTGTATTCAAACAAAGCGGTTTTTGTCCCAGTGTGTATTTGAGGGAGTCGCATTCCTATACAGTGTTCCGGTCTGATTTCTGCTTTGAACTGGTGAAGCATTCTGTGACAGACATTTTGTCTCTGTGTAAGTAAAGGAACAATATATGTAGCACTCTGTATATCCCCGAATCTTAACTGTGAATAGGTGGGAGTTGCTGAGACAGAGCACAACCATTTAGGACAGGAAGTGAAGATTAATACTATAGCTAATTGAAGCTGCTGGGGAATGTAATTAGCAAAATTAGCATGGGCTAGGGAGTGAGGCAGGCTCTTCTCTTTTCAGACATCAAATACAGTTCTAACTATATTCAGATATATTTGAGCTTTACTATCAGTTACATTTTATTGCACTTTCCTCTGCCTGCTAATGATGCTGGGGAGCTGAATCCCCTGCAGCATTGGCAGTGCCCCCAGCTTGTAACAGCCCAGAGCACTGTATAATGGGAGGGACCTTCGGGAACTTGCCTGGTATCTCTGCATCAGGGAAGAGTCAGTGTCATCCTCCTTAACCCATCCTTGATGCATGCTTGTCTAGTTGGAGCTTTGATTCTCTCCAGTGCTGGCCATGTCCTTAGCAGGTGGTGCCATTGCCTGGCGCGGAGTTGCTTTGTTTCGGTGTATTTTTATTATGGTATCTACTCCAACCAAGGCTCAGTCGTGGCAGGTGCGGAGGGCTCTGGCTCCAATCCAGCAAAGCACATGAAGATTCCGTTGTCTTTAGTGGGATTACTCAAGCAGTTAAAGTTAAGCACATGCTTAAGTGCTTTGGTATAGTTATAATAATACAGTGATTTTCCCATTGAGTTTTTTCTTAATAACCACAAAACTAAAATCATTGTTGCAAAATCAACGTGAAAGCTTATCAGCGGTGCTGCGTGTCTAACCTAAATCTCCTCGGCTGCCCCAGGCGCTCTTTCAGTACTCCATGGCTAATCAGAATAACCCCTCCCTGTTGGTCCTCTTTGCAGCATGTTGGCCTACATTTACCATGCTTCCCTTGCTGCAGATTCCATTATCTGTCACGGCAAAGGTGTCCTCAGCCGAAGAACTCTCCCAGTCATGAATAAATGATGTGGCAGATCGTCAGCCAACCTTAATGCACTGTTTATGAAACTGCAATTACTAAAACATTTTATGAAATTATTATTACTGGGCGGCAAGAATGACTCTGCAGAAATGGGCTCCTGAGAATTGGAAATAGGAACTAAACCGAGATTTCAGCATTCTCTGTTTATTCATTGCAGTTTGATGGCGCCACACTAAGTTGCTTCTGGTAAGTTTTTCTTTGGCTAAACTGCTCTGAAATCTTGCCTGAGCAGGTGTTGATTGGAGAAATGTTGGCTGTCCTGCGGGTTTTCAACAGCACAGTATAGAAGGCTTCTCCTCCATTCATTTGTGCAGCTCACAGCACATACAGTCAGTTAAGAGTCACATAGGGTGGTTCTGTAACACCCACACTATTTACTTCCCCATATGTAGGGTAAATATATCAAAATGCTGGCTTTAGTTTCAAAAACAGGAAGTAAGTGTTGGCTTTTCCTCCCTGTAACTGTCTCACTTGATGGGGAAGGGAGAGTTCTTAATCCTTGGCTCTTCTGGTAGCACTTTTCATCAGCAGATCTCAACGCACTTTACAAAGGAGGTCAGTATCATTAGCCCCATTTACAGATGGGGAAAACTGAACACAGAGCAGTGGCTTGCCCAGCATCACCCACCAGGCAACAGAACACAGGTCTCCTAATTCCCAGGCTAGCTCTCTATTCCCTGGGCACGTTGCCTCTCAGTTAAACAGAACTATTCCCACTCTGGCTCCAAACCTAACATGGAATCAGGGCACTGGGTTGGGACTTGGCCCTGTGTTAAACTATCTGCCCTGCTACAGACTCTGTAACCTTGGGCAAGTTACTTAATTTCTCTGTCTTGTTTCCCCATCTGTAAATGGGGATGATGATTCTTCCCTTCCCGCCTGTCTTGTGCATTTGGACTGTAAGCTCTCGGGACAGGGCCGCTCTGTACAGACATGACTTCGATGCGATTTCTCTGCTTGCCTCTTTAGCCATAAACATTTCCATCTCACATATTGTGTCGCTGTCAGGAAACTCCAAATTCAAGTAATTAGCCTTGCAGCCAGCCCCGGCCCCTTCCTCTGTTCCTGGCCCCCTCCCCAGCACCCTGAGTATCAAGATAACAGATGGAGCAGGCACTGTTTAGAGGGATTTTGACCTTTCATTATTGTGAAGCCTGAGACAAGGCTGATATCTCTAGTGATATTAGATAATGTGACTCAACTAATCACTGCAGAACTAACTGCATTCACCCAGACCTAGGGAAACAGTAACTATGCATCTGCTACCTAGTCAGTGCTACCCACCTCATGCCCCCTTTTTGGCTGTGTCTACACTGGCGTAAACAGGACCCATAATTCTCACCAGTGCCCGCTTCCTAGGGCCAGATGCGGTGTGAACAGGACTTGTGCATTTTTACTATTCTATCCTCTCAGAAGGCTTGGTAAATTGCAGTTAGATTTGTAACACCTCTGAGATCCTCGTCATCTTGGCCAGCCCGCTTGTCAGTGCCTTGCAGTTTGTTTGCCTGTATTTTGTCTAGCCGGGTGTGCTATGGGCAAGCACTGGTGCAGCGCCTCTCACGAAGGAGACCCAAGCTCTGCTTTGGGCCGGCTTCAGTGAAAATAAAAATGGGGTCCCCACTGGATTCCAGTCCGGAGTGACTGGTCATTTGGTGTCTCTGGGCCTGCCTTGCTCTCTTTGTAAAGCAGGGAGGGAGCTTGGTCTGAAAGACGGCTGTGTAAGCGCAGGGTACCATTAAATGGGCAGGGCAACGCGCCTCCCCTGGAGACTACTCCACAGTCAGACTAGAACCATACTCCTAGCTAGGAAGGCAGGCAGGCCAAGGAGGAAGTTGTAATTAATCCTCCTTGGGCTGGTTCTCTGACATCTGTTCCCTTGCCAGTTAAGGGGAGCTTCCTCCCTGGAGGCCTTCTGCTGGGCTTGCTTACACTGGTGTACAAGGGGAGCCTGTGTTGGGGCAATCCGAATCCCGCCCTGGGGCTCTCCTGAATAAGCCCTTCCCCCTCTAACAGTGCAGTTACACACTCCCAGCCAGGTTTGCGCTGTTGTTCCAAGGTTGCCCATGTACATTGTGCTGGATCTTCCTGCAATCAAATCTTTCCTAAAATGTTAGTGCGGGGAGGGCACCAGGCAGGCGGTGGGGTGGGAGCGGTTCCCTGGGGGCAGGGCGCCAGGCAGGGGGGGCGGGTGGGAGCAGTTTCCCGGAGGAGGGGCCAGAAGGGCACCAGGCAGGCGGTGGGTGAGAGCGGTTCCCTCGTGGAAGGTCCCGGAGGACCTCGCTCTTGTCAAAGGTGGCAGGCCAGCTTACTTGCAAATGTCAGTGAAGCTCCCCCAGTGGATATTTGTCTCTTTTCCCCAGCCATGTGTGTATTGGTCAAACACCCTCCTACGGCCTCTGCCTCTGCCTGCTTCTGCTGCTGCTTGCTGCAGGGATCCCAAGACAGGTCTTTCCCCTGGGTAGTGTGGTGAGCCCCCCTTCCAGAGCCTTTCCCCAACCCGGAGTCTCCTCCAGGGGCTGCTCTCCTCCCTCAGCTCCCCCTCTAGGGTGACCAGATGTCCTGATATTTGGGGCTTTTTCTTAGATAGGTGCCTATTACCCCCCCACCCCCGTCCCGATTTTTCACACTTGCTATGTGGTCACCCTATTCCCCTCCCCCCAAGTGAGCTGCCTTTTGTCTCCCCAGCTGGGATGCAGCTGAGAAGTCACATGGGGACCTTGTGACACCCAGCAGTGAAAGTGCCCTGCTTTTTTCAGCAGCCCCAGTTGGCTCAGTTGAGGGCAGCCCAGGCAGTGTGCACTGCCCCCTGCAGAATGCTGTCTGCTCCACGAATGACGCTGGCATTTAAAAGAAATGACTTTTCTAGCCACATGGCAACAGAACATAACCGGTGCAGTGGTGTGACTCCTCGGCCCCTGAAAGAGTTGGGAACTGCTCCTGCCTCTAGACAGAGCTTAACTCTGAAGCCTAATGGTGAGTTCAGATGCCAGCATTAACTATTTCACTGCTGATCAAAGCACAGCAGGCAGGGACCTACCTGCTCCTCTCCAGCTGTCTCTCTCAACCATGGCAGGTGGGCATCCCTTATTCAAAGTCAAATGCTTTCAGAGCCTCCTTAATTTCCTATGAGTACAAACATATCAAAAATAGCAATGGTAAGGGTTCTGCTCCCAGCCCTGCCACTGGCTTGCTGGGTGACCTTTTGTGCCTCAGTTTCCCCCCCTGTAAGGTGGTGATGATAATACTG
This sequence comes from Malaclemys terrapin pileata, assembly GCF_027887155.1. Lineage (NCBI taxonomy): Eukaryota > Metazoa > Chordata > Testudines > Emydidae > Malaclemys > Malaclemys terrapin. The sequence goes on along the minus strand of NC_071511.1, from coordinate 29,454,021 downwards.
ACCTCCTTTGTAAAGCGCATTGGGATCTACTGATTAACAGCTCTGGATAAGAGCTGGGTGGTGGTATGCAGTTTCTTTTATAGAAATATTAAAATGATAAGGATATAAATGTTTTGCTGGCTTTGCTTTAAAATCCCAATGCCTCATGACCCCACTGATTGCTTTTCATGAGCTCCCTGAGGGTTGCCACCCACCAGTTGAGACACACTGCTTTAGAGGAGGGTAATCCCATAACCCCCTTGGCCACTAGAGCAGCACAGTGTGGTTCATGAGGATGAAACTCCTTCCTGACCTCTTGGCAGTCAGCTGCTGTCCTGAAGCATAATAATTCTATCACTTCTCTTTTAGGGAGCCTAGCTACTAACCAGGATGCAGCAAACAACTTCCTGACAGTGACTCCGTGTGGCTAATCTTCAGTTCATCAACATAGTGCTCTCATGTTTGATGGTATGTTAGCGGAACTTGCTGGTGTAATGAACTTGCAGGTGGTGGAGAGTGAAAGTCCTGATCAGCTAAGTTGCATTGCAAGGTGCAAATCGCAGTCCCAGTTAGCGAGGCCCTTTGTGGCAGGCAATGATGTTACTGTATGAGAATCTCACCATATCCCAAAGCTCCCCTTGATTTCAGCTGGATAAGTGGGTGCTCAACGCTACTGGAAATTAATGTCAGAGCGTTCTCTTAGGCATGTTGCAACCGCCTGTGGCCTTTGCAGGGGAGGAGGGCTTGAACGCAGAAAGATCTGATTAGCTCAGAAATCCAAGGCTTGTCATTCTCATTTCACTGCTCACATAGGTGCAAAAGTTGTCTTTTAGTTTCAAAGACACGCTCTCAAATTGAAAATCCCTCGTCTGCAGACTTCGCACCTCCTCTCGTTATAAGTAACACTTAAAACGGCTTGAATGTCTCTGATCAGTTATTTTCAGTTTCTTCACTTTGCGCTTGGGACCATGTGACTGCATACACTCGTGGCTCCTTTATTGCATTCTTAGGGCAGTGGTCTCCAAAGTGGGGTGCGTGCACCCCAGGGGGTATGCAAGAGGATCCTTGGGGGTGTGCGGCAGGAGGAGCGGCTTTTTTTTTTTTTTTTTTGCTTCAGCAAAAATGGTAGAGCTGGTGCGGCAGGGGGTGCGTGCTCAAAATTTTTTTTACTGATGGGGTGCACGATCAAAAAAGTTTGGAGACCACTGTCTTAGGGGACAGGAGGTCTGGTCTTCTATGGAGGAATGCTGTTACAGAATGGAATGCACTCCACAGCACAGGAGGGGAAAGCTTTAATTCTGTAGCTGGGTACTGTCAGTATTAACCCCTGTTTTTACCTCTCCTCTCCTTTAATTTTGAAAACCCCTCTTTTGGCCCAGAAAATTCTCATGTCTCAGACTTCAGGAGGTTTGCAGTGAAATGCCCAAGTTGCTGTATGCCTTTTAGATTCTAGTGAAGTGACTGTAGTGCATTTCTGAGCCGAGTCCTCTGAATAATTCTAACCTTCAGCTTCAAGGTTGCCATGTCCTTAGATTTTTTTCTTCTATGCATAAGATAACTTTTGAACGTAACTGATCTACAAACAAATTCAGTTCCTTTGCACACTAGTTAATAGCAGCTACACATGAGAATACTTAGTCATCCACAACTTCATGACTAAATATTTCATTGCCAGAGGCAACTGCATCTAAATATTTAGTCTTTGTCTAATTAGTAGCGAAATATTTAGATGTCAGTTAATTAAACTAATTGACAGTTCTAATATGTCAGTATGTCTGAAGACCAATGATGATGTCAGAGACACTCTTTAACAGCAGCTCCGTGAAGGATTTAATTCTTACCTGATTCAGTGACAAATACCTGGAGTCTTACAAGGCAAGGTGTTCAGACAGGTGTGCGTGGGAGAATCATCCTGCAGTGGCGCATCAAGAATGACCTAACATTCATGATGAGCCACTGGTGTTAGGTCATTCCCAATGAGCAAACTTCCTCTGTTGCCCTTGGAGATGTGAAGTCTGAGAGATTGAGATGAGTCCTATTATTTTTTAAAGGGAACTCACAAAGTTTGGCTGTTAGAAATGGTCCCCCTCATAAAGCTCTGAAATATTGTAGTTGCAGAATTTCACTGAGAATTTCCAAGTGGTGGTTTGAGTGGAGAGTAACTAAAACTTTCTGTTCAGGGAGCATACTGCAGAATGTGTCATTCTTGTAACAGGGAAAGGGCCTCCAGTGTTTGCTTTTGGCAAGAGGCAGGAGACAGAGAAAGGAACTGTGGGTAGAATTTTCAAAAGTACCTAAGTCCCATTTTCAAAAGTGACTGAGGTACTTGGGAGCCTTGAATCTTAGGCTGCTAAATCACATTTGAAAATGGGCTGACGAGCTCTGTGTAAGCTTGATAGCTTGTCTCTCTCACCAACCCAAGTTGATCGAATAAAAGATATTGCCTCATCCATCCTTTCTCTTGGTCATGGGACCAACATGGCTGCAATGCCACCCTGCACCTAAATCACTTGGGCACTCGTTAATCATCCGTCTTGCCTAGTGATCAGCTCACTCAACCAAGAGCCAAATTCTTGTGTGTTCTGATCCCATCTCTGCCAGTGACTTGTTCAGGCCTTAGATGAGTCACTTAATCCCTCCTCTTCAGCGTCCCCAGCTGTAAAATCGGGATAACACCCAGCTGCTTCCCAGGGGGGTGGTTAGGACAAAAGTTAGCCTGCTTTGAAAATGGAACAGCACCAAGGGCTTGAATCTCTTTAAAAGACCCAAAGTGCCAAACTCCTGTAAAAGAACTCTTCCCACCCCGTTAGCTGCTCTGCTCTGAAATGGCTTTAGAATGCTTGTCACAAATGGCAGCTCTCGTTTAATTGCAGCTAGTGTCCTGCTGGAGTCACTAAGGCCCAGGGAATGCTGTGCCCACCACCACTACCACCTGCCGCCACTCATTCCACTTGGCAGTGTGACTAGGGGGCTTTGGCACGTCTCGCATGGCTGAAGCCACTGAGCCTTCGGCTTCCTCCCTCTAGTCAGCATCTGAGGCGTGCAGTGATCTCCCACAAATAGGCTTGTCACGCTATATTGCTTAAATCTCATCTCTTAATTGCAGTAAATTAAGATGATTCACCAAGTGCTTCAGTTCCTCTTATTGAGATGTGAGGGATCTTGGCCTGTTGGGGTGCCTGTGTCATGCCAGAAGCATGCAAAGGGCTAAATTTGCAATACAGATCTACCCCAAAGAGTTTGCAAGGAGTGGGGTGAACTTTAGAGTGGGGTGGTGGTTCTTAGGGCTGGGATGCTGCCACTGGAGTACTGGTTTTTCACAGCTGAAACATTTTGAATGGAATATTGAATAGCCTTTGTAGTTGGAGTACTTCTTGGCCCAGCTGGCTCCAGGGTCGGATTAAGGCATAAGCTAACTAAGCTACAGTTTAGGGCCTTGCAATACAAGGGGCTTCTTAAAAAAACAAACAAACAAAAAACCTGACTCCATTTCAAATGTTATCAAAATCGGTTGATAAAGAAAGGAGATATGGGAAAAAGAAGATTCTCTCCAAATAGACATTTTCGTTCAAATATGACAAATATACACATCTGGCTACACAAATACTTTTACCCTACCCTTACCTTCACTAATTGTTCATTATTGACAGCCGGGAGGCCAGGGCTGAGGGAAAAAATGATGATCGCACTTGTAAAATTATTATTTCTATAAGTAAGTCTGCTATATCCGTCTTCTAAGGCAGTGTTTTGTTGGCCAGCTGCTACTGGTAAAATCCTGGCCATGCCTTCATAACTTATTTAAATAAAGAAATAATCTCACTGCCAATAAAACTGGGAAAAATGTGAGGTCGGTCTAGATGGCAGTGTCATGAAGCAATCCTGCCAAGCTCATACTCGTATGGGACTCATCCTAGGAGTGACATTGCGTAAAGCGTCCCCCTTGGCTGGTAATAGCCGGAAGGCCGCCATCTTTCGTTTACGGTCCAGCACGCTTAGTCATATAGTGCCTTTGCTCCTGTTTTTCTTCTTATTCTTAAGTGTTAGCGTGTGCTTCTTTCGATCTGTACATACATACAATTGTGTATTTTAGTGCGCACATCGCTTTCTGCTTCATGCATTATCCGTGCTTCACATGATTGAGTTTGCAGGTGATCGTCTTATGGACCTGGGTTGAGTGGATCTTGACGAGGATAAATTTGTGTTGGCTTCCCTCCATCAGTTTCGGGAACCTTCACAGTAAATATCAGAGTGTGCTGACAAAAGGATAAATAGAAGGTTTTGAGAGAAGTGAAGGAAGATATACATATATATCAAAATATTCTGAGTACTTGGTGAGCAAGTTATTTTAAACTATATGCATATATGATATATAGGCTATTAAAGCCTATAATAGTCATTATATTTGCTTGAATATAGGCTAGTTTTTCTCACTTAATGCCTATCTAGAGATTACCAGTCTTTTTTTTTTTTTTTTTTTTTTCTGGTAAATTCTCTTTCTCTTTCACGCATATAGCTTGTTGTCACGCTGTGTGTCCGAGGTGTTTACTCGAGATTAATTAGTGGTCCTGGGGGAGACAGAGGATAGAGAAGCGAATGCGAAGTGAGATGTTTGCCTTGAAAATGCTGCAAGAAAAGTTATCTGCCCTAAGCATTCTATGCATGGAAAGTGACAAACTCTGTAGCTTATCATTTGAAGACATCATCAGTGACTTTGCTGTCCAAAAATCGTGAAAGAAAATGTTTTAAATTTCAGTGTGAAAATTAATGTGATGTGCAAACAGACATACTGCAGGTTGCACTGCTTCCATTAAGTGAGCTGGTCCGTGTAACTGTAACTGCTTTTGTGTTGCTGTAGATACAAAGTTTTCATATCTACTAATTAAGAACTCATAGATGGAAGTATGTTAATTTGAAACTATTTTATAATGCAAACAGGCATATTGCAAGACATGTTTCAGTTAGATGATTATTCTATTTTTACAACTTTGCCTTTGTATATATGCAAATATAAAGCTTTCATGTTTATATATTCAATGTCCTTTCTGTGAAAATAATATTTTTGTTTGTTTGTTTTTAATCGTAAGGGGCCTCTTACAGTTGACACAGTTTAGGGCCTCAGAATGTCATAATCCGGCCCTGGCTGGGTCTCCAGAAGTCCATTTGGAGAAGCCTCGCAGTGCTTGGAAAGCGACAGGGGGACTGGTCTGGCATACAGGATTAGTGTGTGAAAGAAGGCACAAAGTTGAGAGTGGGTGAAGGAAATAGAGGGAGTGGGTGGGATGTTGAAGATGCAGTTGAAATGAGAGCCGCTGTGTTCCGCTCCCAACAGCTGCTTTTCTACAGTGGGTGAAGCATTTCTTGTGTGTTAAATTTGGACACAGCTTTTGGTGGCAAGACCGTGAAATGCATGGTGATGGTTTCTCTTTTGCATAGGTTCTTATACCCCTGCATCAAGGCAGCTTCCTTTGCTCTCCAATTGACACTTGTTTAGCATTGCTGACTCTGCGGCTACCTGTGCTAACTGCTCAGCTGATGAGAACTGAATACATTGGTACCTGTGTATGCAAATCCTTCTAATCTCTGAGGCAGGTGTGATTTGGGATGGCTGCCAGGCCACTCCTTACTGGAAATGCTGGCAGTCGAATTCCAGAATTAATAGCTGGCCTCTTTCAGTCACCCGAGACAGGTGAGAGCTTCTTAGAGCTAAGGAAAACGTGATCTGATTTTTAAAAGCACCACATGGTATTTCCATGCTAGTGGAGCTCCGTTCAGGGGAAGGTGCTCTCTGGCCGCTGAAGCTACTCACACGGAGGTTACTTGACAATGCGAGTGCAGGGGAGTTATGGGAAATGGAGGATTAATGAAATTAACAGGGCACTGGTAGTGGTTTAGAGCTCTCTGCCTGTACATAATGTCTCATTTCAAAGCCTGTGTCTTGATACAGACATGGCGAGAGAATTTATCTAAACTGATAACTGGATTATTGGCGGGAAATGGCTTTCTAATCAAAAGTCAATATGGGTCTGGGACCGGAGGAGGAAACAAACATTTGTATTCTGGTGAGAGGGGTTTGTGTGTTGGGAAGGCAGGTTTGTGATTCAAGATCTTTTCTGTAACCAACATTTGCACTAGTTTATAGAACTTGTATAACTCAGTTTTACCTTCAGATATTGACTTGCTTTATTTTTTTCTCCAGTGCAGCCTAATTAAGAAGTTGAGGTGACTGTTTCACTTCTATTTTGAGGTGTTGTGCTGGGCTGTCTGGATCAGTCTTGGAGAGCTGTCGCTAATGCTCTTCCTTTTGGAAGAAAGCCTGAGAGGAATGGATGAGACTCTTCTGTTCTTGAGTAATGAGTATGGAAACTTGCACTGTCTGAAATGGCCAGGGCTTGAAAACTTGCCAGGAATCAATAGCCAGAGGACTAAATAAGCCTACTAGGTAGAGCTAGGTAAAAAGACAATATGGTGAATAGTGTTCTTCACTTCCTCTCCCCCTCACCCCCCCTGGGAGTTGGTATTCATTCATACTTAGATAAGAGGATGACGCTGGACTAGGATCAAGTCCTGCCTTTGTCATAAACTCCCTGTGTTATCCTTGGACAAGTCTTGCGCTCTGTCTCGGTTCTCCATATGTCAGATCAGGGTAATACTGCCTTATCATCCAGCAGTGCTGTGAGGGTTTGTGAGCCATTCAGATATGGGTGTGATCAGGGCCATGAGAGGAGCTGTATACTTGAAATTCAACTGCTGGAAGCTGGAGCTGGACAGGTTCAGACTAGAAATAAAGGGCACACTTTTAATAGTGAAGGTAATTAGTCATTGGAACAATTTACCCGCAGATGTGGTGGCAGTGCCATCGCTCAGTCTTTGAATCAAAGTTGGATAGCTCTGTAGCTCAGCCAGAAGTGACAGGCTTGGCTCAGGAACCACGGGAGGATATTCTCTGGCCTCTGTTATACAGGAGGTCAGACTTGATCGGGGTGGGCAAACTTTTTGGCCCAAGGGCCACATTGGGGTTGCAAAACTGTATGGAGGGCCGGGTAGGGAAGGCTGTGCCTCCCCAAACAGCCTGGCCCCCGACCCCTCCCACTTCCTGCTCCCTGACTGCCCTCCTCAGAGCCCCCGACCTATCCAACCCGCCCCTCCCCCCCGCTCCTTGTCCCCTAACCACTCCCTGTCCCTAACTGCCCCCGGAACCCCACCCCCTATCCAGTCCCCCTGTTCCCAGTCCCCTGAATGCTCTGACCCCTATCCATACCCCTGCCTCTGGGAGCTCAAGGACTGGGCAGGACTAGGGTGACCAGACATCAAATGTGAAAAATTGAGATGGGGTGGGGGGGTAATAGTCTATATAAGAAAAAGACCCAAAAATCGGGACTGTCCCTATAAAATTGGGACATCTGGTCACCCTAGGCAGGACAGTCCTGCGGGGCGTAGTTTGCCCACTTCTGGACTAGATGGTTATAATCCCTTCTGGCCTTAAAACCTATGTATCTGTTAATTCTGGAGCGTGATGGTTTAGGCTGTCATGCACATCTGACAAGGAGGCCAGGAGCATATCTCTGCTACTGTACCTCTGTGTCGGAGAACATCAACACCCCCCACACACGCACAGTGCAGCCTATCAAAGCTAAAATGGCTGCCAGGTACAGGGCTTGCCAGATCATCCCTCCAGTTAGTTACTGCTGTATCTGTTCTGTAGTGACTGTACATAGAGCAGAGCTCCTCAAACCCTTTGAGAAGGAAGGAGGAAGCTTTGTTTGGGTTGTTTAGGAATGACAGGCTTCCTGTTACCCTGCAGGATCATTTTCAGTTGCTGTCAACAGTCAAGGTTATCGAGACGTCACTTTTTCTGATGTCAGAGCATGCAAGTCTCAACAAAGCTTCCATCTAGTATCCTGACGTGTGAATTTCCTGTTGCCACTTGGAGCAGGTTTTGACTTGAGTCAGTGTGGCTAATTGCCTCTGGCAGAGCTTGGAACATGGTCCATTGCGTTCAGCAGGAGACTCCTGCAGTGGGCAGAAGAGTCCTTGAGATGACCTTGGTTGACAACTGTTTCCTGAGTAAACCTTGCTTGGCTTTGGAAAGATTGGTGCTAGGGAGGGAAGGACATGGGATATGTTCTGTTGATGCTTAGCAGCCTGGGAATAAATTAGGTACTTGTCATGATCACTGTAAAGGAGGAGTGATAGAAAATGTCATTAGTATCAAACCCAAGTATATGCCTTTCAGATGGAGCACTAACCCAACACTCTGACATTTGACAGCTGTCGAATTTAGCCTTTCTAAATGGCTAGATGTCAGAGCCCTCTATGCTATTAGGAGTGGATGGTTCCTTACGTGTAATCCTCCCTAAATTTGCATTAAGACTTTTGGGCTTTGGTTCATAGCCTTAACGACCTCTGCTTTGACTCCTTGCTCCAGTTGGGCAGTATTCCAACAAACAAAAGCACTATCAGTTCTCTATAAATTTTCTAGAATTTTGCTGATCTATGGGCATAAACTTTTAGGAACTATACCCATTCCTCAGGCAGGAAGTTCCACCAGTGGGATACAAAACAGGATCCCGCAGCATGTTATAGTGCGTGTGTGTGTATGTCTCCCTAGGTTGGCTGGCCCTCACAATAATGGCCTACTTGCAGCTTAAATGCGTTTTACTCCTTTAGCTGAAGTGATATGGACTCATGCTTTTGGTGTTGAAGATTGAGTTGCCAGGCTTAGATGTCTGGGGTGTTTTTATTGGCAGCCACAGTTCATTAAAGTACCACTTGAATTAAAATAGCATGATTGGCTTGTGTGTCAGCCTATGACCCCAGTGTTGCTGTAAGCTGAACCCAGGGAAATCTGTTAGATGGAATTTGTATTGTCACAGGTGACTAAGGTTTCAATAAATCAGTTATAACTAGCTATCTACATGGTTAGATTTAAAACTTCTCAGACTTTGCCTATACTAGGAATGGTGATGGAGAAAGATTTATAATTGCTCTTGCTGTTAAGAATCTTTCCTTACTATCTAGTTTTACACTATTCCTTACATACCTTCAGGCTAGTTCTGACCTCTTCCAAGTCTGAATAATTGCCTTTCTCCGGCTTGGTACAGGTGACCGTTAAAATGCTAAAAGCTTTGAAACTGTGGGTATCTTCCTTTCTGCTGCATGGAACATTGCTTCAGAACTTTATTGCTGGAACAACTGCTTCAGCACAGATAGAAAAGCTCCACTTCCGTTGGACTAGCTTGGAGAGAAGCTGTTTCATCATCACTGCTTTGAAGGCGGCTGGCTGCTATCAAAGGGTTTTTAAAGCTGCATATATTTGCAACATTAGTCTTCATTTGAGCTTGTATCTCTCTCCGAATGTGGCAGGAGCCAAGCTGTGCTGTCTCAAGTTTCCTTGCACTGAATATTTTCAAAAAGAACAGGAGTACTTGTGGCACCTTAGAGACTAACAAATTTATTAGAGCATAAGCTTTCGTGGGCTCTAATAAATTTGTTAGTCTCTAAGATGCCACAAGTACTCCTGTTCTTTTTGCGGATACAGACTAACACGGCTGCTACTCTGAAACCTGAATATTTTCAGTGAAGTGAAAAATCAAGTGAGAAGGGCCCAGAGGTGGGCAATAAAAGCTGATTAGAGGCATTGAAAGGCTTCCATGCAAGGGGAGATTTAAAAAGAATAGGATTACATAGCCTACCAAGGAGGTGAATAAGAGGGGACGTAGGAGAGGTGCACAATACAGTGACTATCAAAGCGAGAGTCGCAAATTCCTGGGAACCTTTTTTTTTTTTTTTTTTTAAATAAATCAACCTTCACTATAGCAGTGCTACTGCTCACGAGAATAGATCAAAGGGACAGTGGCCCCACAGAGGTATTAAGGGTTACAGTAGATCAGGAAAATGGCCCAGCGGGGCTCCCTGATTGTTCTTTCTCAACGATGTCCATATCCAATGGAGGGCTCGCTGGTAACTTTCTGTCTAAACTGTTTTATCAGAAAACTGGGTTTTCCACTAAACCAAATTTTTTTGCAGAAACGAGCTGCTTTTGGCCAAAACAAACTAATGCCCCAAATCCAAAATATTTTGATTCAAAATTGCACCACCATGCTTCCACTCTACTCTGAACCAGACACCTTGGACAGACTACAAGTCCCATGACTCCAGTGAAGCTCCCCAACACCCATCACCAAGAGGGTGCATCATGGGAAATGAAGTTCAGCCACAGAGCTTGACCCATAGAAGAGAATATGGAGATATACCTATCTCCTAGAACTGGAAGGGACCCCGAAAGGTCATCAAGTCCAGCCCCCTGCCTTCACTAGCAGGACCAAGTACTGATTTTGCCCCAGATCCGTAAGTGGCCTCCTCAAGGATTAAACTCTCAACCCTGGGTTTAGCAAGCCAATGCTCAAACCACTGGGCTATCCCTTCCTGAACAAGGTACCCAAACTACAACTCCTATGAGGCACAACAATGTCATTTTGAAATGAAATATTTTGGTTTTCAACCAAAACATTTCTCCAAAAAGTTATTTTTTTCCATCGGACTTTCCCCCTTGCCTCTCCATTTTCTTACCAGCTCTGTCTAATCTGTTGTGCTCAGTTTAATACATCCAAAAGATTTCAACACACAGCTGTCTTCACCCCATTGGTAGTGATGTCCCCTAATCTCTAGCTGCGGTCAGCTTGGATGACTCGCAAGTCCAGATAGTTAGCTCAAGCTAGCTATATTGCCTCTCACATGTAGGGTGATCAGAAAGCAAATGTGAAAAATCGGGACAGGGGGTGGGGGGGCATAAGAGCCTATATAAGAAAAAGACCCAAAAATCGGGACTGTCCCTATAAAATCGGGACATCTGGTCACCCTACTCACATGGCTTCTGCGAGCAAACTTTTCTCAGGAAACCCAGAGATCTGATTTATGACACACAGGGAGCTGAGATGTTAAGGAAGAAAGTGCCAATCTTTGCACAGAAATTTTCTGGCATCAAACACTTTAAACTGCTATTTTTGTTTAGCAAACAGATGGAGCAGAGCAATAACTACTCAAGCTTTCCGTCTCGGGCACTGTCAGAGCTCCTCTATTGCATTATAGCCTTTTAATCCATCTCCAGATTTGTGTGATGTGTCTAAGGAACTCCCCTCTGATATCTGAGTGCCTGCATCAGAGTTGGAATACCCATGATTCCAAAGCACTGCCCAATTCTTAGCCCAGCTGTCTTAGTTTAGTATTTCCTGCTAGATTCCCAGCTTGCAGCGACAGAGGGAGAGCTCTGAACAAGTCCAGATTTTCCACCTGGGGCCACCATGTTTTATTTTTACAATCATCAAAGGGAAGAAATTTAACAAGGATTCCAGTCTGGGCATGGTAGTTGGGCTGATTTAATTTGTTTAGTTGAAGAGACCATCTGTTCCGAGGACCCTTGCGGAGCTATTGCTGCAAAAGGAGTTCTATTATTTAGACGGCAATTAATTCCATTAGGGACAGTATAACGAGAGGTGGTTACGTAGCACTATCTGCGATGAGCATATGGTCAAGAACAAGCCATCTGAAAATAAATTAAAAAAAATTATATGGATGTAGCTATTAACGGTGCCTTGTGCTTTTTCCCTTAGTGCTAACAGTGCTTTGAAAGCATCGTTTCATGGAAGGTTTTCAAAGCAAGTGTTTGTGGCAGAACCAGAAACATAACTGGGAGTGCTGGCTCCCAGAGCTGCTGCTCCAACCCAACCCAAGACACTAGATTTTAAAATGTAGTTCTAATGGATGTCAATCCAACACTGACTTCTGCCTGGGGGATCAGAATTTCCTTTGCAGTGACAAAAATAGGGTTGTGACTTCCATTGTTAACATGGTGCTGTGGGTAGAACTGTGGGAGAGAGCGCTGCATTCTGTCCTGGCCTGATGCACCCTCAACTTCATCTGCCAACGAAATGTGTCCCTTGCAGAATCTTTTACTGTTGATATGTGAACCAGAAGGAACTCAGCTCTCAGATCCCAGGCTGAATAATGTGCAGGGCTTCGGGTTACAAAGTAAAGGAAAATAATTGTTCAGGCCAAACAGACTTGATCAGGAACAACTGAGAAAATTAACTGAACCCCCTGATGCTGCTTTCCAGAGTAGAGCCTCTTTACTGAGTGAGACAACTATAAACGATAAGGATCGCGATATACTGGTGCGCCAGGATCACTCCATGATCTCGAAGAGCAAAGCTTGGGTGGGCCTGTAACTCTCTGAAGAGCAAAGATAACAGAAGAGGGTGATTGATGCTTTTCAGTGCCTGGAGAAGAGATTTTTGTCGTCTCATGAGATCCTCGCCCCCATACTGAAGCACGGCTCACCACGCCTTTCTGTGAACGGCGCAGCTACCCAACTGTGCTGCTGATCGTTAGAAATATTGGAACATATTGCATTTACATCTAAGCTATAGCTGAAACACACCAAAATATGTGAGAGGCACAGTGGCATTGTAGAGTGAATGAATTGGATGAGATTGAATGAACAGAACGCTGTGACGCACTGGACCCAATTGGGGAGTGGAGGGAGAAGAGAAGTTTTAATTACACTCATAGCTCTCCTTTGGCTTTTTGAGATCCCCTGCTGCTACCGTCCACCCAAGTAAGAGGATGAGGCTGCGGGGTGGGGTGGGTGCAATGGTGGTTGGAGAATGAAAGAGGCAAGTTCTACCCCTGCAAGGCCTGGTCAAAGGAAACCCCTTCTGTGCTCTGGTTGCCCCTTTTTGTTATTTCCCCAGAATGATTCTGTTGCAGCTGCAAAGGTTTTTGTTGCTGTTAAAGGAAGACTGTGGCATTTCCTCTAGGCGTGCACTGCGCATGTGTTGATTCTCATAGTCCTCTTCCCACACTGCATTCATCAAGGATTCTACAAAGACTTGAATGTGTGGGAAGGGGGAGAGGAGAGCTTAGCTTTTTGGGTTGCCAGCACTGCAGTACTTCCAACAGCATGTCCAGCCAGCTTCCAGGCACTTTATTGTTGTCACTCAGATGAGTCAGGTGGGGCCTGCAACCTGGCTAACCCTTGAACTGTGAGCTCACAAAGTACGCAGGGGCAGGACTGATACTTGGCTGTGGGAACTCCCCAAGCGGTCCCCATGGCGCTGCAGGTGGTGGTGATGATACATACCAACCAGTATAGCACTGAACCCCATGCCCAGAGGCTGTGCTACTTTGCAGGGAGCAGTGGGAGTGACTCCCTAGGACTACTGTCCCCAGGGTGGTACTAGTGGGTGCTGTGCTGGTAGAGCACCCATCGTTCAGGTGAGATGTAAGACATGCATGCTGGTTGCTTGGGTCATGAGGGCCTGTGGTGTTTTTGTAAAAGATGGTTAGCAGAGCCTGAATCCCAACCAAATTCCAGTGTGTGATTGTATTTGGCTTAGTCTCCCCCTTCTGCCCCAGTGCAGTTCCAATTAGAGAATGGATACTGCCCTGCCCAGGGGTGTTGTGAAGGAGGAGGGTGCCCTGTGGAGCTGACCAGAGAGAGGGCAGCATGGCCTAGAGGAGTCAGGAAGTCTCTCCTGTGGGCAGCTTGCCCCATGATTGTCAGTTGTACGGGTTTCTTTAACCTTCCTCTTGAAGCATCTGGTACTGGCCACTGTCAGATGGGATACCAGACTAGACGGCCAACTGGTCTGGCCGACCCACCAGGCTGTGAGGATTAAACACCCGTGCAGTGTGTAAATGGCTTTACTAATAATATAATTTCAGGCTTGCCATGAATGTTGTGAATAGTGCTCATGGCAGCCAGCTGTGTGTTGGAAGGCAGACAGGCTATGTGCTGCTGTAAAAGTCTCAACTCTAAGATTGATGTAGATTGAATCTTGCTGATTCTTTCTGCACAGCATCTCTGAGCTGTCCTCTCCTATGCGGCTGCACAGCTAAAACTGTCCTCTAGGCTCTCATCTTGCATCTCGGTTACTGCACTGTCCTCTGCTCTTCCCACCTTGCCCTGCCTGAGTCCATTCAAAATGCTGCTGCAAAGATCCATTTCCCTAGCCCAGGGGTGCCCAACGCGGTGCCCGCGGGTGCCATGGGGTGTCTAAGTGCACCCGGGTACTGGCTGGCGGATGAGCATCCACCGAAATGCCGCCGACAAGCTGCGTCATCCAGAGGCGTTGCTGCCAAAATGCTGCCAATTTTCGGATGATGCTGCTTGTTGGCGGCATTTTGGCGGCGACGCCTATTGATGCTGCTTGTCAGCGAAATTTCGGCGGATGCTTGTCTGCCGCCACGGTCCTCCATGGCTCGTCATCTGGCGCCCACCAGATGAAAAAGGTTGGGGACCACTGTCCTAGCCTGTTGCTCTGACCGTGTTCCCCTATTCATACATCCCTCCGCTGGCTCCCCCTTCGCTATCATCACATCAAACCTCAGCCACTTGTCATCTCTTTCAGTGCCCCTCATGGCCCATCCCCACCCTACTGTCATCTCTCCCATGCTACTGAGATGTTGAGTCCTGTCTCCCTCACCTGTCTTCATTGCCCACTTGTCAAATCTCCCTTTGTGTTTTCCCCCTGCTGCCCCACACAGTGGGGAGGTGCTCTTCATAAACATCTGCCACGCTACCTCATTGTCTACCTTCAAATCCCTCCTCAAATCTCTCCTTTGCCATGATGCCTATAAAAAAGTTGACAAGGGTTAAGCAGCTAGTGTGCTGACCACTGCCCATAGTGCTGACCGGGACTGCCTCGTGGTTCCCTGAGCCTCCCCTGTTTGTCTGTATTCATCCGCTGTCTTGTCACATACTTGGTGTATGTTTTGGGGGGAGGGGCCGTCTTTGTTCTGTGTTTGGGCAGCACCTAGCCCAGTGGGGTTCTACTCCACGTCAATACAAATAATAATGTAGTAGCTTGGAGTGAAGAGAGCTCCCTAATAGCCAGCATCATACGTCATCAAAAAGCTCTCGGTAAGACGAGAACAAGATAACAAAACTGCCTTTTCAGTACCACCGTGGCCGGGACTCGCAGGTGCTTTAAGTCCCTCTCCGGGCCACCTGCACATCCCACTGAGGCTGAAGCTCTGCTATGGCTGGGCCCTTCACTGCCATTGCTGTGCTTTTCCGTTGCCCTTAGCTGAGGCGCCGGAGGGTGTGAAATAACTTCAGAAATGGACGCTCCTTCCAGGCCGGAATGGGAAGCAAGTTTGGAGGCTTGCCCAGCTCATCAAGTGCAGAAGAAGAGAATAGTGTGTGCTGTGGGCACGTCGAAGCAGTGCGGCAGTTTGAGATCCCTTCGTCTGGCCTAGTAATGGCCAATTAAGGAATCTCTGAGGCCAAACACTCTGATTTGTAATTGCAATGCTCAGCTTGGCTGGCTAAATCGGTCAACACATTTTGGGCTTGTGCTTCCTTTTCAGCTGCACTGGGAAAAAAATAAAATACTCTGCTGGATTGGCAGCCTCTGCAGACCAGTCTCCTGGCTCCCGAACAGGTGACGCAGGGTATGGCTCTGTCATGTGCTGCCCTAGAGGGGGCTGAGAGAGATGAGTGGAGCCATTCAGTCCTTGGAGCCTGCCGTTAAAGCCCTGTCCTATTAGGAATTGGAGACACTATAATTATAACCAAAATGTTCAGTGAAAATGTGTGAATTATTTAGAGCAGGGGTAGGCAACCTATGGCACGTGTGCCGAAGGCGGCACACGAGCTGATTTTCAGTGGCACTCACACTGCCCGGGTCCTGGCCAGCGGTCCGGGGGCTCTGCATTTTAATTTAATTTTAAATGAAGCTTCTTAAACATTTTTAAAACCTTATTTACTTTACATACAACAATAGTTTAGTTATATATTATAGACTTATTGAAAGAGACCTTCTAAAAACATTAAACTGTATTACTGGCACGCAAAACCTTAAATTAGAGTGAATAAATGAAGACTCGGCACACCACTTTTGAAAGGTTGCTGACCCCTGATTTAGAGAGACTCAGGGTGGGGGTGGAGGTAATATCTTTTATTGGACCAACTTCTGTTGGGAAGAAAGACACGCTTTTGAGCCAAACAGAGCTCTTCTTCAGGTCTGGAAAACGGTGTGTCACAGCTAAATACAAGATTGAAGGGCTAGTTTAGCATAAGTAGCTAAGCACATATTCTAAGGGACCATTCAAGGTGAAGTGGCCCATTAACACCCATGTAGTCATAGGACACAAAAAGGGGGGGTTAGTGGGTTACAGATTGTTGTAATCAGCCACTAATCCAGGGTCTCTGTTCAGTCCATGATTTTTAGAGTCTAGCAGAGTTATGAATTTAAGCTCCCAGGCTTGTCTTTTGAAAGTGTTGAACAGGTTTCCTTTGATAGGTCATTATGAATTACTTTTACAGCCAGTGCCCTACGAGCTGTGCTAATGTCATTCCACTGTCCTGATCCTCCAAGGCGGTCTGTCTTCAGGATCATCTCTGTTATCCACCATGACAGCTGACGGCGCTGAATCTCTCAAGGTGTGGCATGCTGCACGTTTATTAATGATGGAGCTTGCTCTATGACAGCCCTGGGAAACTGGCCCGTTGTTACTTTCCTGATGGCAAGTTAATGAGATTTGCCTATAATGAACCTCCTACCCACTCCATGGTATATCAGTGAGGCTAATGGAGGCCTGCAGATTGTTGCTCTTTTGTAATCTTGCTGCCTCCCAAATCCTGCAGTGCTTGGTGCGCTAGAAGTGCTAGATGGAGGCATCCTAGGCCCATGTTTACAGTGTGCACACCGAGCCTTTGGAAGGGCTTGAGATATAGATGGACTTGGTGGGAAGGCTGAGCTGTTTTCCTTCCCAAACTGTGGCCTGAATAGGTGCAGCATGAAGCTGTCTTTTTTTTGTCTGACTTCTTGTTCCTTTTTCATGCTCTGGCTCTGGAATTGCTGCCGTGAGGCAAATAGCTACTGGGCTTCTGGCTGTCTGAACGCACTGGAGCACAAAATCCTTGCTTTATGGATTCTGGAAGTTCAAGGCCAGAAGGGGCCATTAGATCATCTAGTCTGACTCCAGTACAGCACAGACCAGAGAATTGCGCTCAGTTACCTTGAACCCAGTCACATGTCTGACTAAAGCAGATCTGCCAGAAAGGAAGCCAGGCTGGATTTGAAGAGAATAAGAGGTCGTAAAGCCACCCCTTTCCTTGGGAGTTTGTTCCAGTGGTGAATTACCTTCCCTGTGAGAAATTTGTACCTTATTTCTAGCCTGACTTTGTCTAGCTTGCTCCCAGCTGTTGGATCTCTTTTTGGGAGCCCTCTGCTACCAGAAATCTCCTCCTTAGGTACTTACCGAATGGAATCTGGTCACCTCTTAACTTTCTCTTTTTGTTAAGCTAAATAGGTGAGGGTGGTTGTGGGTGTAAATATACCATTGCTATTGCTGAGGAAATGTAAACAAACTATATCAACTGTTTGTATAGGGCCTGCTCAAAATCCAGTATCTTTAGTCCTAAGCCATGTCTACACCAGTGAGCTTATAGCGGCACAGCTGGACCAATGCAGCGGTGATATCTCTCGTTTAGCCGCTGTATGCCGATGGGAGAGAGCGCTCCCGTCAACATAATAAAACCACCTCAATGAGCAGCAGAAGCTGTGTTGGTGGGAGAAGCTGTCCTGCTAACATAGCACTGTGCACACTACCACTGATGCTGGCGAAACGTATGTCACTCAGGGGTGTGTGTTTTCCCGTATGGGAAGGGGAATAAACTATGCGGGTATAAGGCACTTTGATCCCGGTGTTGCTGCATCCACACTAGGGGTGTACTGCTGTAAATAGATGGGTAAATAATCGCAGCCCTAACAGAGAGGATCCTGCCAGTAGAGAACGCGTAAGCAGGCCCATACTCTGTTCAGTGGGCAGAGTAGAATGAGCTGGTGGGTTTCTGAACAGGGAGAATGGCAGCTTTGGAATGCAGACATATTTGGTGCTACTTGGCGCAGGTTAGTTAGAGGAGCCAAAGGCTGAACTCCGATCTGTTTCCTGTAGGCTAGTGCTGGGGTAGGTTAGGGTTACCATATTTCAGCAAGCAAAAGAGAGGACGGGAGGAGCCCCGCCCTAGCCCCTCCCACTTCCCACCCCCCCCAGAACCCCCAACCCTCCCCCCGTTCCTTGTCCCCTGACTGCCCCCTCCTGGGACCCCTGCCCCTAACTGCCCCCCAGGACTCCACCCCCTATCTAAGCCTCCCTGCCTCTTGTCCCCTGACTGCCCCAACCCTTATCCACACCCCCACCCCCAGACAGACCCCTGGGACTCCCACGCCCCATCCAACCACTCCCCACCCCCTGACAGGCCCCCCCCCCCAGAACTCCCAACTCATCTAAACCCCTCTGCTTCCTGTCCCCTGACTGCTCCGATCCCTCTCCCCACTCCTGCCCCCTGACAGCTCCCCCCCAGAACTCCCAACCCCCCACCCCTCCCCGCTCCTTGTCCCCTGACTGCCCCCTCCTGGGACCCCTGCTCCTAACTGCCCTCCAGAAACCCACCCCCTACCTAAGCCTCCCTGTTCCTTGTCCCCTAACTGCCCCCTCCTAAGACCTCCCCCCAACTGCCCCCCAGGACCCTACCCCCTCCCTGTACCCTGACTGCCCAAAACTTTCTCCACTCCCCCCAAAAAGCCCCCCCATGAACTCCCAACCCCCACCGTTTCTTGACTGCCCCCTCCAGAACCTCCCTGCCCCTTCTCCTGCCCCCTTACCCTGCTGCTCAGAACAGGGTGTTGGGCTCTGTGCGAGCCGGACACGTGGCTGCGCTCCCCAGCACAACAAAACCCGGTCCCTGGCCCTGCACAGTGCTGCCGGAGCTGGGCTGCAGGGGAGAGCTGCCGGCTCAGAATGCAGGGCGGATCCGGCTCCTCTACAGCTGCTCTGGAGTCCAGCCCGTGACTTCCCTGCAGCCCTCCCAGCTGCTCGCTCTGCTCTGCCGGGGGAGGGGGGAAATCCCGGACATTTTGAGTGCTTTACAAATTCCCCCCCGGACGCTATTTTTAGCACAAAAAGGAGGACATGTCCGGGTAAATCCGGACGAATGGTAACCCTAGGGTAGGTGATATGTGTGGCAGCTGCTACCTTTACTGTGTCTGTTCTGTGAATGGTGCCTTCACTTCACAGTGGTTATTGATCAGGTGCCTTATGGGTCTTGCTACAAAAAAAGTCCCATGTGAACAATTGCCCGGCTGCACAGTGCTGGGCTATCATTCCTGTCAAGCCAGCCAGGGGATTTCTGCTTGTATCCTCCTTTCCTGGTTTTGGAAGGGAAACATGAGTCAGTGGCTTTCAACCTTTTTATCGTTTGGAGACCCCTACAAAATTTTGAATGGCGGTGCAGACCCCTTTGGAAATCTTAGTCTGCAGATCCCTAGGGGTCCGTAGCCCACAGGTTGAAAACCGCTGCATTAGTTGATCTGTACAAAATATCCCACATACAAAGACTGAAGTCTGTCTTTGAGAAGATGAATGAGCAGGCCCAACTCCTGGTCATCCCACTTCCAGTGGTTGGGAAATAATTCTGCAGCCCGAGAAGGATTTCTCCCAGCCCAATATTGATCACTGGCTCCGTTCCATATTTCTGACATTGACATTTGAAAGGACGTACGCTTTGAAAAATAATAGATCGGGAACGTTTGTCAACTCGGCATCCCAGCGATGAGTCTTTGAGCTGAACTGCAGAGTAGTGATATACATTTCGTGGCTACAAGGGTAGTAGTAAATCAGTTATATAATCATGCACATACACACAGGTTAGGCATCCCCTTTCCATTTCTCCATGTATTTTCATTTTGCAAAAATCCAACTGCTCACAGTAAACCACACTGGAAATGTAAGAGAACCTTCTAGCCGGCGAGGGCAGGTGTCTGCTAGAGAAAGCAGCTTTATTTGGAATAATTCTCTTCCCCCAAACATCTAAAGCGCCTCAGTGCACCCGAAGGTCCTGAGGATGTGAATCTTGCTTCTAGCAAATACTCTCTCGCGAGCTCTTTCCTCCGGCTGCTACAGATAATGCAGCTATTAAAATTGCTTCTGTTGAAGAGCTCATTCCTGCTGCCGCCCTCTAACAGCTTGAAGTTTTACAAGATAATTGGACTGTAATTTTCCTTTTATATAAAAGCTTCCTTCAGCAGTCTTAAAAAATAACGTTTTCCCCTTTGTTAAACGCTTGTCAGGGTTAGCCTGAATCTGATGCCTGCTTTAACCTTAGACAAAGGCCAAGTGTCTCTATCACACCCGTCCCACTCCAGTCTATTCAGTATAAAACCTTAGGATACGTCTATACTTACCTCCGGATTCGGCGGTAAGCAATCTATCTTCTGGGATCGATTTATCGCGTCTTGTCTAGACGCGATAAATCGATCCTGGAAGTGCTCGCCGTCGACGCCGGTACTCCTGCTCTGCGAGAGGAGTACGTGGAGTCGACAGGGGAGCCTGCCTGCTGCGTGTGGACCCGCGGTAAGTACCTTGTAGTTCGAACTAAGGTACTTCGACTTCAGCTACTTTATTCACGTAGCTGAAGTTGCGTATCTTAGTTCGAACTGGGGGGTTAGTGTGGACCAGCCCTTATACTCCTGAATTCTCTTATGCAATGTTGCTACTTTAGGTGAAAGGGGTTTTGATCAAGTTATCAGTTAATTCATGTTGCCCAGGAAAGCTTTTTTCCTTGGAGAGTTCTTTGGCTTTGCAGGCTTTCCCCATGAAAGCCATAGGCAGGGAGGAGAAGTTGCTGTGAGGGGTAAATAGGAAATTGACCAAGAATTCATACAGCCTTTCTTCTATGGGAGTGGTAGAGGGCAGACTTCCTGTTATCAAGGCGAGCAGCACTTCCTCTGACTCCTCCCAGCACTGAGAAGTTGGTTGCAGGCAAGGCAGATTGGCTGGCAGGTGGAGGATGGTTCATTCACGCTGTCTCCGTTATAAAAAAGCAAAGGCTGGTCTTTTAAACACTTGCAAAGGCTGCAGGTGCCTGACCCACTCCGGGGTACCAACTGTAGCTATGTATTTAAATGCTCACATTTCAAACAGACTTCCAACATGGTTCGCCTGGCTTTGGGGGGGGGGAGGGGGTTCCCCTCCTCCCTCCCCCCTCCCCCCCACTGTGCTAGAGAAACCATTAAACTGCCAGCCCTCTAGGTAGCTAACACTTGAGTAAAACTTTACTGGGAAGTTGGGAGGCTGGCATGATACTAGAGCATTACAGCATTAGCTGTGCTGTCCTGTCGAGGGAACTACATTCTACTTGTCCTGATTTGTCCTGCAGTTGAATTGTGAATGACATCCCGGGCCTAAAAACAGTTGCATAGTGTTGCTGTGAGCTATTAAACAGCTGCCATGTTCCACCCCAGAATTGGCTGCTTTTCAGAGTTGAACGGATTCCTGTTTCATGAACACCTTGTTTCTGGAGCAATATAAATATAAGGCTGTTATTATGTGTATCTCTAAGGTGTAGTTCTTACAGAATTTTTTAAGTCTACAAATTTGATTTTCAGAGAAATTAAAGATGTACAAAGCTGATTAGTTCAGTTTCATCTACACAGGCTAGACTAGAACTAAATTCACTGTCTCTGTATGTCATATAGTCATAGTTTATAAATACAGAAGAGACATTGTGATCATCTAGTTTGACCTCCTGTGTAAAACAGGCCATAGAACTTCACTGAATTAATTCCTCTTTGAAGTAGAACAGATCTCTCAGAAAAACATCCAGTCTTGATTTAAAAATTGCCAGTGACGGAAAATCCACCACAGCCCTTGGGAAGTTGGTCCAATGGTTCATGTTAAAAATTTGCACCTTGTCTGTAGCTGAATTTGTTTAGCTTCTTCTTCCAGCCATTGGATCTTTTTAGATCTTTGTCTGCTGTCATATTGCTTTAACTGCAACCACAAACCAAACCGGACTACATCTGATAGTACAATAAAGATGTTTCTTAATTACAGAGTAACTGTAAGCTCTTTAGATCAGGGACTGTCTTTGTTCTGTTTGTACAATTCCTAGCACAGCGGGGTCCTGGTCCGTGGCTGGGCTGCCTGGACACAACCACAGTACCAATAAATAATACTAAAGAACCGATCAAGGTCTCTCTGTGGCGCCTCCATAAGCATTCACAGTTGCTAGCTCACTTTCCCCTAGATCTGAAAAATAGCTAACCACCAAGCAGAGCAGAGAGAGATCCACGCAAAGTGGTGGTGCAGATTTCTGGGGTTGTTTAAAATGGGACTGGAAGCTAAGAGTTAATTAAATTCCATTCTAGTGATGGCTATGTGCAGCTATTGCTACTAGCATTAGTTCGTATGGGTGCCGCCTTCTCAGCCTCCAAAGCAAAAGAGATCTGTGACTAGCGAGTCTCCTCATTAGCTGATGATGCTTCTATGTGGGGCCCTGGCTATCTTCTTCACATGTGATTAAACACGGTTTAATGAAAGGGAATTGCAAAGTAAATTGAATCTTTGTTTTTGTTCGTGATCCATACAAAATTATGGATTTAATGGCTTGACCCCACGCCCAACCTGTAACAGCTCTCTCCGTTCCATTCCAATAGGCCGCCTTCAGATCTGGGGAGCGAGTTTAAAATGGTGTCTGTCTTGTTTGTGGTCCTTCTTGTACATCTCCCTTGGTTGTCAGTCATATGATGCTTGCAGTCTGCATTCGGTGTGGCTGTTTCTTGCTATACCCAGGCACTGGACTTCTGCGCATTTGACTTTTTGAGCAGTGATCGTCTTCCTGTGATTGTGCAGCACCTAGCACAATGGGGGGCTGATCTAGACTGGGGCCTCTGTGCTCTTCCACACAGTGCTGCCAATCCCAAGCATTCAAAGATCATGAGTCAGGCTCTCCAAACTCTTGAGTTGTTTTAAAATACAATTTTGGCTCTCTTGTGGCTGTCTGGTTTCTGAGCCTTAGGGCACTGGCTCCCAAACGGTACTAAGGCAACTGCATTTTGTCTTTTTTGCAACTCACTATTACATATATGCACCCTCCGCCCTGGCACTGCAATCTTAACTCTGGCCTGGTGTGGAGGGGAGGCCGAGGGGGGGTATGGTGGGGTTCAGAGATAACCCAGGCCTGCTAATGGGGGGAGAGGGGGGACAGAGTGAAGGCAGCCAGCTTCAGTGGTGTTATTGAGCATGCTCAGTACAAGCCAAGCAGAAAATCGGGGGGGAGAGGGGGGCGTGACCCTGCATGACCCCTCTACACACACACGTCGCCTCCGGTGGGGTTGGAAAGTGAGTTTACTCCGCAGTGGTGGCTCCTTTCCCACAAGGCTGGGCCCAGCCTTCCGCTCTGGGCGTTATGACCTGGTGCATGGGATCACAGCACCACTAGGTTTGGCCTGAGTGACACTGCAGCCCTGGGTACCAGATCATAATGCCAGGAGCCTGGACAAACTGCCACTGCAGGGTGAATACAGGGTGGACTTGCTCTCTAACCCCCCTGCACTTTACCGAGCTGAGACAAATGTATGTTTGCCTATGGCAACCCATCTAGAACTTTCCTGTAACTTGGTGGGTCAGGGCCCACGGTTTGGGAAACACGGCTTTAGGGTGTCACATTTTCCAAGCTTTTTGCTAGAACCATGAAGCCTTGCTTTTGGAAAGCCGAAATTGTCACAAACTGACGTGACTCCAGGACATTGAATAGCATGATGAAATCCTGAGTTAGCAACACTATGGAAAACTATGCTAATGATCTGTAGATATCAAAAATGGCTTTGCTTTCTAAACGGGTGATCAGCTGCCATGACTGCAAGCTCAGGAGGGTTTCTTTTCTGGGGAGACAGTTGGGCGTAATTCTTAATAAAGCCATAGATGACAGCAAGTGATGTCTTCTCTTGTCCTTTGCGCCTTTACTTTTGCCTGGAAACAACTACTGTTATCCGAGGATTCCTTTAAAATTGTTCCAGAGGAAACTGAACAGCCCCAAACAAACACTTCCACAGCAGCATGGTCATTCACATACACAATAAGATTTGCCTGGTAGAATAACCTCAACAGGGGAATGATTTCCTGGGTACACCTCTCTTTATCTCAGGTGCTTTGCTACAGTACGATCTCTTCCTTGCTAGTTGTGGCATTGTGCATTTAAGGATGGGTACAGGTAATATGGGGATTTCTTTCTGTTTAGCTGCTACTGGAGATCATAGCAGTAGAAGGCAGTTAAGACTATACGAGACAGGCTGGAGAAAATAGGGATAGTAGCATGAATGGAAGGCATGCAAAGATCCTGGAATATTTTAGTCATGGAGTTGAGCAGATGTGATGTCTCAGAGCAGTCAGATCTCTGAAATGTAGCCCCTTCGTCCACAGCTTTCACAGAGAGACTCATGAAAAACAGGAGTATCCAACATTGCTGTGCCTCTTGTTGGCTCTGGAGATGCAGGCCTGCAGGGTGTGTTAGTGGTGATTCAGTGATAATACATGCTGCTTGTTCAGTGCTTTTCATCTGGAGATCTCCAAGCACGTCATAAAGGAAGGTATCGTTCTACAGATGGGAACTGAGACAGGAAAGGGAAAGTAATTTGCCCAGGGTCACATAGTGACAGTGGTAGAGTGAGGAATGGAAGCATGGGTCCTGACTCACTGTCTGGTGCCGTAACCAGCAATAGATGCTTCTGTTTTCTCAGGGTCACTACTAAGCACTGGGTACCAATGCAGCCCTGTGCGCGTCTACATTGGTGGAGGGGACACTTCATATGAAAGGCTTGTCTAAACCTCACAAGTTGCACCAGTTTAACGAAACCCCTGCAGACTCCTTGCGCAGACTCTTCAGCCAGTTATAAGAATGACTTATATTGACTTAGCTTAGCGCGATCCCTGACTTACTTAAAGTAAATATTTCCAAAGTACCAAAGTGACTCAAGAGCCTAGATCCCATTGCCCGGGGCCTTTAGCTGCTACCATTGTACAAATCACTACCAAGGGAGTGTGTAGGTCCCGTCTCTTGTACAGATCAGGTACCTGATGTGTGACTGTTAGGTTTGGAATTTTGCGGTATCTATGACCACTTTCCAGTGAGCAGTAATGACTTGGTTTGGCTTGTTCATATTGGTGGCATCTTGCAATTCTCCCTAGCAAAAAAAAAAAAAAAAAAAGCACCCCTACCAATCACTGGGCTCACACTTGCAGAGCAGAATGTAGCAATGTGTGATGGTTTCCTGTGTCTTTTGTCCTTGCATAGTGCTCTGTTTACACAGCCTGCATACAGCAGCTGGGCATCCCTGCAGAGGAACAGTATGTTTCTCTTTGTGCTCTTCTTGCATTTTCAGATAATCCCCAGTGAGTTTGTGTGTGCATTGCTCAGCTGCTCGCTCTGGGAAGAACTGAATCTGTCTGCATCCTGCTGACATCAGATAATGATCAAGCTGTGGAAGATTTATTTTAACACAGCCTATTACAGAGCTAAAGCTGAAACCTGTAGCTCTTCTTCTAAACAGTAACATGTTAACCATGTTAAATCAACATAAAAGGAAGAGCCATATGGGATTATTATAATAAACATAGTGTTTTTCCTGTTCTGACTAGCTGCTGACACACTGAAGGACTGGGTAAAAGGCTATTGGGATAAAGATAGGGCCCTTCACAGTGGGTGTTGTTTCTGTATGTCAATCATCTTTACATGCTTGGCATATGTTAGCATCTATAGCAGTACTCAGGAAGCCACGGCGCCTCTACTCTTCCGTACAGCAGCACGACCACGAGAGAGAAAGCAAGGATTATAAATCAAGGCGTTCAAAAGTGTCTGTCTTTACTTTGGTTATTTTAGTTTGCCCATCTGACCTCCTTTTTCAATGCAAGTGGCACCGAAAAGGCTGCACGCTGCCAGCAACTGAGTGTGTGAAGACTTGCCTGTGGATTTCCTCAACTGGCTGAATGCGAGCTTGTACGGAGTTAAACAAACACAAGACCCCACCCAAGAGCCACTCGGCTCTGTGTTCTCTCTGATCACGTTGGCTAATCCCTGGGGAAATGGAGTTCTTTACATCTGTTGCCATCCTAGGCACTCTGCTAGTATATGTGTGGCAGACCACAGCAGCACTTCTCAGGCACCCGTCTCTCCAAGCATGGGTAGGTATAGTGCTGTCTCCGCATGCTAGCAGGTAACAGTAGCTCTGAGCGCCACAAGATGCTCTCCTTAATCTCAAGGCAGGTGCTAGTTAAAGGGCCGAATGGTGAAATGTTGAATGTCACCATTAACTCTCTTATTGCTGATCATTTAACCAGAGCAGGGGTTTGCAAAGTGTGTTCAGCAGAATGAAAAAATATAAGGACTGAGTTATGGTGGAGTTGGGAAGGAATGTGGAGCTCTTAGAATTAAAAGCTTGGAAACCCCCTCAAGCATCTAGATTGGTAGAATTTAAGGCCAGAAGGAGCCATCAATATAATCTAATCTGACCTTGTGGATAGCCCACGCCAGAGAATTTCACTCTTTATTGTGCCCAGTCGCTTGTGTCTGATTAAAGCATCTTCCAGCAAGGCAGCCAGGTTTGATCAGAAGACACCAGCAGATGGAGAATCCACCGCTTTCCTTGGCGGTTCGTTCCAGTTGTTAATCACTGTCTCTGTTAAAAACTTGTGCCTCAATTTCTAACTTGCCTGGCTTCAGCTTCCAGCCATTGCTTCTTGTTCTGCCTTTCTCTGTTAGCTTAAAGAGCCCTTTGCTACCCGCTCCATTTTCCTCATAAAGGTGGCTATGCACTGTAATCATCACCGCTCAGTCTTCATTTTGATAAGCCAAAAGAGAGGGCAAGACTTACAGCTCAATCAGGCACTTTCTCCAGCCTTCAGATCATTTTTGTGGCTCTTCTCTGCATCTTCTCCAGTTTTTCAACATCCTTTTTAAAACGTGGCCCCCAGAACTGGCCGCAGTACTTGAGTATTGTTCCCACTAGTGCCGTATCCAAAGGTAGCTCCATCCCTGCTCCAGGTCACAGTGGCCCTCAATTGCCAAGCATCGCACTGGGAGCTCATGTTGATTTGTAGGTGTTCTGGGACAGTGGGTGGAGCTGAGCACCAACATGTCCCCTATACCTGACCACCATAGATTCCTCCTAGCCAGGCCTGAGTACTAGTTTGCCCGTGCGCCCTGCATGATTGTTATACGCTGCGTTGTAATAATGCAGCCTGTGAAATCTCTGTGTCTGCAGCTCCCTTCTGGTTATCCTTTGTATATCACTATTTAGCTTGTTTGTCATAGAGAGTGGCTGTTTCCTGAAACCCTTTTCTGATTTGCTTCTGCTCTGTTTAACTTTCAACTGCCTGTAAACATTACTGGCTGAATTACAGCCCTTCCATATTCATGCACCAGTTTCACCATTTTCAAAGGAAAATAGTCAGAGTGCCAAGATTGTCCCCACCTAGTGGCCTAATTAAATGCCAAGACAAGTATGTTGCTTACATATTTTTTAGGTCAAAGCTGAACTTGGTCTGTTTTTTGTTTATTTCTCTAAACACAAGACATAAGGCTGATCTTGTGGTTAAAAGACAGGACTTGTGAGGTCTAGACTCCATTCCCAGCCCTGCCACAGACTTCCACCAGTTACGTCACTGCTTTGTTTCCCCCTGTGTAAAACAGGGATAGCTAATCCTTCCCTACTTCTGAAGTGGTGGGTGACTTAGAGATGACATGGAGCCTGACTGGATAGCTGGAGACCTGGGTTCCATTCCAGATTCTGCCACTAACCTCTAACAAGCCTCTATGCCTCAGTTTCCCCATCTGTACAAGGGCACCAGTCCTTGTCTTTCTTTTTGAGATCTAGCAGTGAGATGCACTAGAAGCTAATTATTATGGAACTGGTAAATGGAAGATGCTCTAAAATTAATAGTTCTTTGCTCGTTTAAAACTGCCTGGTATGAAGATGACCTTTTTAGGAATATAGGACTAGAAGGCGCCTACAGGGTCATCAAATCTAGTCCCTGCTATCACAGCCAACCCCATCAGAGAATCTTGGTCAGAAACGTCGAGCTCCATCTTCAAACTAGTTGGAGCAGGGACAAATAATCTTCTTATTGGAAGGCTGTTCCAGAACCTCATTCCTCTGGTTAGAAATCTTCCTTTTTAAATGCTTTTTCCTCTGGCTAGTAGAGAAGAGCATTAGATCCGGTGAAACCCATGCTGCAGCATGTCCCCACTTGTCCACCAGTAATGCTACACCCCGGTGCTCTGCAGGGACTCTGACATCCAAACTAGTGTGACAAAAAGGTGCAAGAGAGGCTCAGTTTAGCCAGCGTTCAATAAAAGCCTAATTATTGCAACTAATTCCTGTGGCCTGCGAGTATTTACGGTACACATGTTTGGTGCAGTCCTCTGGCGAGCTGCTTTGGGCATCCCAGTTTGATTATGTGCATTAAGGTGTGTCTACATGCTACATAGACAGACAACTGATGTAATGTAGACTAACCGATGCCTTTCCCTCCACAGCAGGAAGCATGTATCCCTCCTACCTATTGAACTGGCTACCCTAAAATTTCAAGATTAATAGTTTTTAAGGCCAGAAGGGACCATTCGATCATCTGGTCTGACCTCCTGTATGGCACAGGCCAGACAGTGTTACCCCTGCACTGAGCCCAGGCACTTGTTTGACTATAGCATCTTCCAGAAAGGCAGCCAGGCAGATTTGAAGACAGTCCATCACTTCCCTTGGCAGGTTGCTCCAATGACTAATCACCTGGGCTGTTAAACATTTATGCCTTATTTTCCATTTGAATTTGGCTGGCTTCAGCTTCCGGCCATTGGTTCTTGTTCTGCCTTTCTCCGCTGGTTAAAGAGCCTGTGAGTATCCTGCATTTTCTCCCCATAAAGAGAAACCATGATTGAGTCACCTCTTGATCTTCTCTTTGATAAGCTAAGTAGATTGAGCATTTTAAGTCTCTCACTCTAAGGCATTTTCTCCAGCCCTGGAGTCAGACGTTTCCATGCCTCCTTTTTACATCGCCTCCAATTTTTCAACATCTGTTTTAAGATGTGACCCCCTGAACTAGACGGGTCTCCCCAGTGCTGTATACAGAGGTGAAATCCCCTTCCTGTTCCTACTCACCACCCCTTTGTTTATACAGCCAAGGGTTACATTAGCCCTTTTTGCCAAGCGTGGCACTGGGAGCTGCTGGTCAGTTGTTTGCCCACTATGATCCCTGAATCCTGTCCAGAGTCACTGCTCTCCACAATACAGGCCCCGCTCTCTAGGCACGGCCTGTATTCCTTGTTCCCAGATGTGTGACTTGCATTTGGCTATATTAAATACCAAGCAGGAAACCGTTAGGCCAGAGCATTTCAAAGGCTGCCATTAGTGGAAGTCCAGACCAAAGAGGTGCCTGAGGATATTTTGGCTCCACCCCGCCATTGAGAATAGGAGCCTGCTACTTACACAAAGTGACTCCTTTAGCTCCAAGGGTAGGGGTTGGTGCTGAAGGTCTGGGGTTCAGTCCCACTGGAAGTAAACAGGCCCAGTGTGTTACACAAACAGGCATGGGGGAGGAACTATTCCCATGCCTCCAAGCACCAAAGGACTGTAATGTTCAAGTGTCTCTAGGCTAAGTCTCTCTACTATTTTATTGTGCAAACAGCAGTGTAACTTTCACTCCGGGATCTTGGAGAGCTTGACAAACAGCAATTGCTCCAGCCTGGCGGCACGCCTATTACTTGGATATTACCCAGCTGAAAGATGGGGAAATTCGGGCTCTTTGAAAGTCCTACTTATGCCTCAGTGAAAATCCCAGCTGCAGTGACTTCCTCATGGTCATACAGAAAGTCAGTAGCAAAGATAAAAATAGAACCCAGGCATCCAGCCCCTCAGTCCCCTGCTGCCACCACTAACAGTTATAAGAAGGAGGCCATATCTTGTGGCTAAAGCAATGGACTGGGTAGTAAGGTGTGGGTTGCACTCTCAGCTCTGCCACAGACCTAGGGAAGCTGCTTAACCTCTCAGACCTCTGTTTTGTCTCCGTAACATCGGGACAACCCCTGCCTCCCATGGATGCTGAGTTCCTCAGTGCCGTAATACTTTAAGTTCAAGGAGCTGGGGTGAGAGGAGAGGTGATGGTGGTGGACAAAGCTGGTAAAGAGCTAAGTGCATTATCATCATGACCTGCATTCCAACTCTGGTAGCTTTCAGGGGGGTTGTTCATGGGAACCAAGTGTAGAAAAATCCCATACAGGCCTGCTCTCTCGCTCCTGACCCACGTGACTAAGTTGTGAAAGCTTCAGTGATGCTGACTGAAGCTCTTTCAGGAACTCCGTAGCGATAGTTTTCTGCATGACAAAGCTGTATGGTTTCCCAAAAGATTTCACAATGATGGATTCCTGCAGCAGCTCCCGTACATCAGGAACTCCTGGGTTTGCAACATATCATAGATCTTCCTTTGGAAGTTGTGGCTCGTATTATATGTTTTCCCTTTCCCTCTGTGGCGCATGTGAGGAAAGTGAGGTTATTACTCCAGGGTGGTTTCTAAACTTAGTGGGATGGGGAGAGGATTCTGAACAATCACAGTTCACGTTTGCAGTCTAGTCAATCACTTACCTTCCGGGCTGATGTGGGGCGGCTTACTGTGTGCCTTAGGCCAGAGAAGTGTAATGCATGAGGTGGCCTGGATTATGTCACCTGAGTAGTAATTTTCCCTGAATTTGCAATCATGTCTTGGAAGTGACCTGCGACTTCCTCCATGGTAATCTTAGGTATCTCTTGGCATTGTGGCAAGAAAACTCTTGCTCTGTCTAAACAGCTTCAGAACTCCTAGATTTTGTTCATCTGGGAATAGACATGGGCATGGATTGGAGACTGGTAGATGATCTCCGCTTGGAGAGGAGATTAAAATCAGGTGTCCATGCTGAACTAGTGAGATCCACCTTCAGTACTATTGATCGTAAGGCGGCGGTGACTCTTGTAGATGAGTAGATGTTGCAGTAGATGAGTCTGCTTTTGGCTATTCCTTTCCATCCAAGGGTATTTGGAACACGCTTCTTTCTCTCTGAGGGTGCAGTCATGAAAGGCTGTCAAAAGATCCCATCTACCTCCCCCATTGCTCAGTGTATATATGGGCTGTGAAAAATGTGGTAGATATTTGTAGTATTTTATGAAAATGATGTCCTTGTTTGTTTGCTCTTGTGTTGGGGGTTATGGGATCACGAGGGGTAAATTCCAGCGGATGCTGAGGGCTTGTCAACCCAGGGAAATAGCCCACAATAGCTGTTGTGCACAAGCTTCCCATGTGAACCTTCTTATCCCACGTTCATGCCTTGTGTGGTTAGTGGATTAAGCTAAAGTGCACAAAGGCACTCGTAGTGCGGAATAAGAATGCCCATAAAGGGAGTTAGCATGGAACCAAATTCACACACTAGCTATTCCACACAAACACCTCATCTAGACGGACACTAGCAAGCACATAGGCAGATCAGACTAATGCTTCTAATTCCCACCTATTCACTGGTAGTTACAGAACAAAACAGAGAACCTACTGCTGTGAAGTCCAACCTCGACCTCCTGGTGAATAACCCAGCTTGGACCAGGACCAGGAGTCCACGGAAGAAAAAGGAATTTTGAAATGAGGTTTATGAATGGGATTCTATGCCAGGGTTGACTGCAATAGCAGCGGACTGGACTTGGTTACCCAGGAAGGCCCTTGCTGTTCTGTGTCCTATGATCTTATGAATGACAGTCTGCCTGTGACTCTTGGATAGAGAGAGGGGGTCTGCAGAGAGATGCAGGCTGAACCTCAGACTCAGAAGAGGTGGCTGGGACACCCAACTAAAAGAGCAAGGAC
This sequence comes from Malaclemys terrapin pileata, assembly GCF_027887155.1. Lineage (NCBI taxonomy): Eukaryota > Metazoa > Chordata > Testudines > Emydidae > Malaclemys > Malaclemys terrapin. Next base: position 29,422,329 of record NC_071511.1, on the reverse strand, counting down.
AGTATACGGATTGGGTGAGAGAAGATGCGTGTAGGTGCTTATTGCTTTAACCCTATTTCTCTCAACTTAAGTTTCTATGAATCAATAAATCATACTTGGTTTTGATGAAGCTATCCTGAGTCACTGCTGTTTCTTACTGGTCACAAGCTCCCATAGAGGAGTCTATAGCCAGACCCAAACCCAGTTGGGCTGGCTGAGGTTATATGGTTGGTAAACAGGGAGTATTGTAGCCTGGTGATCTTCTCTAAAGTGGGGTGAACCTCAGGGTTCTTTTGGGAGAAGTGCAGGTAGAAGCACTTGAAAGACATGGAGAGAGCAAGAGAGATCCCTGGGGCAGCTCATTCCAAACTGTAATGTGGGGCTGATAGGGGACTGAACTTCAATGGCAGCTGGGCAACTCTGAAAACCAGGCCACTTCTGAGCTGGCTAACTAGAGACACCCAAGTCTGAAGATTTTATCCTTTGCTTCTGAAAACAAGAACAATGCACTCTTGCCCCCACCCCTCAAATCCTGCCTGATCCGTTTGGGGGCAGCACTAATCGTTCTTCTGACTAAGACGTCTTCTGTTAACTCTCCAAATGCTGGGAGCTCGAGGACAGTATTGGGTAAAGGTTAGGGTGCATCTGCTCAACCTTATCTCCCTTTTAACAGAGCTTTTTGCCTGGGAATTGCCTTTGTTTGTTTTTTAACTTTTTCCAGAGCGTGTGGAAATACATGCACCAGCAGTTCCCATGTAAGTGCAGAATATAGGCAACTGTACTTAGCATTTGTGAGGTTCAAAGAGGCTGCGGGTTTGGAGTTCCCTTGTGCTGGCCTCTTATCTGTCGCAGCAGCTGTGCACATAACAATAGATATTCCCACATTGCTGCTTCCATTTCCAAAACAACTTTGTCTTTCAAGCAGTGTGACCTTTTTAGAGCCACAGGAGCGAAGTGGAACCCAATGTGTTTCCTCAGTCAGCACCTGATGTGTTTTCTGTAAGCTGGCAGCAGGTCCTTACCCAGTTTCTCTCATCTTTGCAATAAAGCTAGTCCTCCCTGAACCCCCTGCACTTACCTGTCTCCTTCCTGAGCTCTGGCATGTGCTACTGTTACAGGTGCATTCATCTATGCAGATGAACAATGCGTTGTGGATGACTTACCATGTGCCTGGTACACATGCAGCATCTCAAGAGGCTTCTCTTTGCAATTAACCAAATCTGGCTCCACCTGCCTTTTATTCCTCTTCTGCTTCTTTATTGCCAACTGCTAGAGATTGACATGGGCTTGGTGGGATGTAAAGTACGGGATTGCTCTTGGGAAATCTGAATTCAGTTCCTGGCTGTGCTACAGATTAGGGCCCTGGGGCAGATCTCCCCTAAATTCCCAGCGGTGGTGACCCCCACCTTTCTTAATAGAACATGGTAACTTGTTACACGTTCATCTGGTCTGGCCTCCTTAGCTTGTCCATAAATTGCACAGACCTAACCTTTTAAACTGGTCCTGGCAAAAAGTTAGAGTGGTGGTGGCTCTGATGTCCGGTCAGAGGTTGATCAGGAGAGAACTTTAAGAGGCTTCATGCTGCTGAGAGTTGGGTCAGATCGTTCGGCAAAGAGGCGACGGTTCCCTTTTTTGTGGTATGGGTGCAGGTTAACATCTGTTGCATTGAAGAGGGCAAGGTGCTCAGATCTATGGTGATGGAGGTCGGACAGTTGGAGAAAGGAAAAGCTGTGAGGCCTCAAGCTGGGTTTCATGACTGCTTGAACTCAGCTCTGAAAGAGTCCTAGGTGGGACCATCTGCCCTGCAAACTATTTTTTGTCCTTCTGACCCATTTTTTCCCCCCTCCTCCTTTTTTGTCGATCTGCTGGCTTCCTGTCTAGTAGCAATGCTTCTGGCGGGCTTCTATCTCAGTGACGTAGCCTGCAGAGTGAAGGTGGTGCTGTGAGGGACGCTGGAAATAATCTGTTTCTTCCTTCCATCCTTCTATTTCCCCTTCATCTCTGAATGAGGAAGATGCTGCCTTAGGTGTGTCCTGGGGCTTTGTTACTCATCAAGTGTAGATCTGAGAAGTTAGCAAAGTAATCACTAAGAATTGCAAGTGAGAACTTGGATCTGACAGAAATCTAGGGATGCACAACTACAGAACCATGGCATTTAAGTTACTGTGGTCTAGTGGCTGAGCCTCTGGCTTGGTCTTGAGCAATAGGGATTCATCCTGCCATTGTGTAGTATTTGAGCATCTTGCCCCTGTGGGGTAGGGAAGTCTTGTTACTCCCATTATACAGATGGGGAAACCAAGGCATGGAGGGGAAGTGATTTGCTTAAGCTTGCCCAGCGGCAGAGCGGGGACTAGACCCCAGACCTCCTAGCTCCTTGTCAAGTGCCTTAACACAAAATCCCCAAATCCACTCCAGCGCCAGTAGACCCAGGGGATTTCCCCGTTGCCTAGAGATGAGACGAACGCTTCCTCCATATTGACATTTATTGATGCCATGCAGGCCCCTGCACTTTACTTTAGGATGACAGCATTTCCCAGCACAGGGTTTTCCTTTTGCTCCGGACACTGCTCCCAGAGTATTCACAAAGGGCTTGCCATGAAAGGAACCCTGGCAGGAAGGTATCCCCATCTACTGCTTCTTGGGCTGCCACAGTGGGCGACCATTGAGAGACAGCAGTGGCAGACGCTCCCTAGGGGTTCACACGGAGGACTTACTGCTGTGTCCTGATAAGAGTCTGCCAGCCACATGCACAGCTCTGCTCCTGAGAGCAAACAGGGGTGGTGCCCGTCTGACTAACGGCACTGCTCCGAGATTGGCACTTCCAGTGCTCCCCGGCAGGAGGGGCCTTTCTGCAGTCACCTCTCTGGTGGCTGAGGAGTGATGCACTCTTAGATGGCCTTTTCATATGCAAGCTGGAAAGCACTCGCTGGCGCCTCCAAGATTGTAGTGTCCATCTGAGGGAGGTGCCCAGTCCTGGGGCTTTGTCCTTGGAGAGGAGGCAGGGTAGAGGTGGCTGGAGCCCAAGGCCCAGCTTTCCCTCCATGAGCAATAGACATTGTGGAGTGAAGAGTTCCATTTACCATGTGCTAATTGGACAGCTGGGAAGGAGGCTTTCCTGCCTCCGGAGGGAGGTGCAGCTGTACCTGGCCTGGGCAGAAAGATCCCTGTGGTTAGTCACTATCCTTAGCCCAGAAGGCAGCATCTCTGGCAGAGTCAGTCAGTCTCAGCCCCCTGGCACCTGGACCTGGTCCCCACCGCTCTCATGGAACATGTTTGAACCGCGACAGAAGTGTCTGTTTATCTCCCCTCCACTATGTTTGGAGTCTTCATTGCTCTCTCTACCCCTAGAAGCGCACTGGGGCTGTGAACACTATAGCCCATTTCCCAAAGTGGTCCTTTGGCCAGAACCGGCCCTCAAGGTTGACCCTAGGCTGTCCTGCCATTTGAAAGCATTCTCCAACAAGAGTCAAAAGGAGAGAGCGCCTCCTAGCCTGCCATTTTCTAATGTGTCTCTCTGGGTCTCTAGTGGAAAGGTTATGTGGCTAATGTCAGAGCTCACAGCCTGGGGACAGTGGTGGCCACATTGGAGGACAATTGCATGCGTCCTAGTGGGAGATCTACTAGAAGTTCTTTCCCTTTGCTCCAATCTCTGGTCCCTCCAGTACAGAGAATGGAGTTAGTGGATGAAATTTTCAGAGCACCCCAGTGATGTGCTCTTGAAATGGGACTTGTGCTCCTAAGTCACTTCAACGCAGTTGAAAACTCCACTCAGTCTTTGTACGTAGGCAGTCTCCCTCCCCAAGTCCATACTGCCATTAGAGTCCCACAGGAATGGATCTTAGGACTTTAATAAGAGGGAAAAGAGGAGAGTGTATCTGAACTACCTGAAGGTTTCCTTTCTCTGCACAGTGAGGTCCACAGACCCAGAATGTTGCTACAGGATCTGGTGCAGGGTTTGGCTCAGTGGAGAAACGCGCCTGTTTCTGTTAAGCTGTGCAGTACGTAGCTGTCTTGAGTTTTTCTGGAACTTTTTCAGGTTTTTGTGTGAGGATTCTGTCAGTCAGCCAAGCAGGTAACTTCCACAGAGCAGGAAGGTCTTTGGGGCCTGGGCTGCACCCCTTCCTGGCAGTGACTGGCAGGTCAGGTTTCCCCCCAAAGCTACAGACCCACTGTAATGTGGGTGTGGAGCTGATTGCTCAGTGAAAGGAGATCTCCCGACTTCTCTGGGACAGATCAGGCAGTTGGTAAAGTACAAAGTGTCTCTCACAATGGGCGTCCTTTGAAATCTATTTTCAAAGATTCTTTAATGTGTGGCCTGCACTTTACCACCCCCTGCTCGCGACAGCACACAGACAGTGCAAACCAGTGAAAATCACTGGTAGCCAAAACCCCCATTACCCAAAGCTTTGGCATGGCCCCCCAAGACCTGGCTCTGGATAATTTACCTGTGTGTTGACCTATGTGCCTTCTGCGCATTTAGTGCGGCCCATAGATGTTCTGGCCAGAAGGCCTGTTCTTTTCTAATCTGATCTCCTACAGATCACAGTCCATAGCACCTCACCCTGTAACTTCTACATCAAGCCTAGAATGGCCAGAGGCTCAGGCTGAATGGAACAGGTTTGAGTTGCCTTCAAAGATCATAAGTTCAAAGCAGGTCAGTGCAGTGTTGCTAGACTCCCCCACGAGCTTCCTTTCCCTTTCCCTGAGCACTGTTTGCATTGCAGGAGGCTGGACGGGCCAGGCACATAGCTGGGAAAATATTTGCATCACAGAAATGCACAAGGGCATGTAGACAGCTTGGGGAGTGTCTACTCCAACCTGCTTGTAGCCCAAAGAAGTGCAAAGCTCTGAAGAGCTGCCTCCTGGCCCCAGTGGAATAGGAAGCCATGAGTGGATTGCATCTGTCACAACCTCTGATTCCCTGTTTAGCTTCAGGAATGCTTCATCTCTTCCTGCATCTCCCAGCTGCTCCACTCTGTTTCTGACACTTTCTCTTCTCCTGACAGGTTGTTCAGCTTGACCCTGAAGAAGCTTATCATGTTGAAGGAGATGGACAAGGACCTAAACTCGGTAGTGATCGCTGTGAAGCTGCAGGTCAGTGTGCCCAGTCAGCGGCCTGAAGGTGGTGTGTTTTGCACATGGGAGTAGGGTGGGAGGCGTTCCAAGCTAAATAGTCACTGCTGGATTCCCAGATCTCCTGCTGACTTTTTCCCCACCTGGTGCCTCAGTTTCCCTATCTGAAAATGAGGCTAACTATGCCCACCAGTGTAATGCACACTGCGATTGACAGATGAAGAGCTCTATGTAAGACCTAGACAGGTATAATTTAGGGGAAATCTCTAACATGCGAGGTCCTTGCCCTCCAGAACTATCTGCCCTCCAGGCAATCTCTCCTCCGCCAGAACTGGAAAATGCTGACAAGGGGCTGCTACAATGAGGTGTGTGTGTATGTGCGTGGGTGTGTGTGTGTGTAACAAAGCAGCAGGTGGTGGAAGTGAGTTGACATTATTCATGCAGTGAGGAGCAGCCCAGCAGGGCAAGGATGTAAATCAAACCAGAATATTTAAAGAGCAATTTTCTCTAAGGTGTCATGAAAGAGGCAGGTCCTAGGAGGGACTTGACTGATGGGCAGAGGAATGGCCTGGGTGAGGACCCCCATGCAGACCTGGTGTGTGTGTGGTTGGGGGAAGTGACCAGACAGGCTGTTGAATGGAGAGGACAGGCAGGCAGGAAGCAGAGTGACTAAGTGAGCGATGGCGGTGTTCTGCAGAGTCAAAGGTAGCGGTGGAGAAAGGGGAGCCAGTGACGGGGTCAGATCAGGCTTGTGATCTTAGCAGCTGCACTTTTCCTGGTGGTGGAGTGGGACACAGGACGTGTCAGGGAGCCCAGAAGGGAGGAGGTTACAGCATCCAAGCCAGAAGATGAGGACCTGGGTGGGATCATTAGCAGTAGAGAGTCTGGAGCCGAGAGATGAAGCAGCAGCAAGACTTCCTCTGTGCACCCAGCCCTTGGGACAGAGATGGTGTTGGGGAACGCTAGGAGGTCAGTGTTGTCCCTGCTCCAGTTAGGTGAATGCTGTTACAGATGTAACTTGCTGTGGTCTTTCTGGTAATCCTCTTGCATTGGCGCATGAGGAATGAATGTCGGCCCACCCACTGCTTACTGATCTGCTAACGTTATGTAAACCCTGCACCATCAATAAAATGTATAACCCGAGCTGTCGTCGTGCATCTTTCTCTGCCAGTTTTGATGTTTGCAGCTCTACATCAGGTGATGCCCGGGAGCTCTTCCTTCCCACTCCCCCGTAATGAGTCTCGCTAAAAGCTGTTGCTCTTGCTTACCGTTCAGGTTGTCAGCTTTGCAAGAGATCATTGGCATGCTTGACACACATTCCCTACCGCTGTCTCTCTCCCCCGTTGTCTGAGAGAGCCAGCCTGATCCAGATCTCTGGCTGTGATGCCCTGTGGGGATTCCTTGGAGAGGAGGTTGAGGGCTGAATCACTTTTGGTTTATAAGTGCAGCTGCTTTCTGTGTTTGAAAGGGCATGAAGAAATTAATCCCTCCTTTCAGGAGCTCAGGGGGTTTAATTCAGGCAGTGTCACTATGTCTGCAGCCCTTTAGCTAGGACACTTTTGGGTGCTTAATTACGGGGGAGAAATGGGTGCCCTCAGGATTTCCATCACACATTACACTCTGCACACTTGAGCCATCAAAACGAGAATCCATTCACAATATATTGTCCAGAGCTTCACGATCGACCTTTCCCTCTTCTAACATAGTTGGTGTTGCTATCATTAGGACCCAGAGTTAACGTTCTAGGCTGAGAAAGTGGGGCAAAGTCTCACCTCCTATTGCTGTGGTTTTAGGCTCTTGCCAGGCTTGTGCAGCTTGGACTCGCGCTGGGTTTGTAGAACTGATGAATGAAATTGTTTTTAATTGTTCACTTTATTAATGTAACTTCATAAGTAAAGTTTTATGAATAAAACAATATTCGTTCATAAAACCGGTTACCCCAATAACTGGCTAAGTAACAGTTAAGATGCTTGTTAAGAGCCATAGCTGTTCAGTCAACTGCCTTTGTAAGTTTCACTATCAATCCAATTCCTGCTTAAATCACTGAGACTTGCACTGTTTCAGTATTGTAACTTCTGTTCACCATTTATTACACTTGCCTACAGTGTAACTGCTGTTCACTGTTTGCCATATTGTAATTCAAACTCCATTTTACAACGCTTACTCCATTTTGTAAGGGCTTGCTGCAACCTTCATTTTTGCAAACCCTGCTGTAATCTTATTAGTTTAGTTTAAATGTGTAAATAAGGTATGTATAAATAATAAAATCAACCTCCAGCCCCAGCCTGTCCTAATTAAATAAAGTTCAAACACCAACGACTAAAAATGCAAACAAAAGCCCTAACAAAGTAAAAAAAAATCCACCCTAAAAAAAAGATACAATAAAAAAAAAAAATCAAAGCCCGGTCCGAGGCTGAAAGTCATGTCTGCAATTGACGGGTGATCAATCACCAAACCCAGAGGCAGCGTGACACAGCAAAACCTATAAACTCTGAATTCAAACTAAAGCCTACAAAAAAATGGGTAAAATAAAAAACTTTGGAGGAGGGTAACATTCTGCTGCCAACATGGAAGGGCATCGGTGCATGCCCAACAAAAACCCAGCTCGTCCTTGTGCCTGGCTTTCCTGGCTAGTTAGCCGCCACAAGCTACGAACCCAAGCTGCAAACTCAAGCCACAGACTCAAGCAGAACTGGTAACTATGCAGCAGCTGCAGAACATCTGATGAATGTGTGAGTGTGTAAATGTGTGTGTGTGTTTATAGGTATTAGGTATAATGTGTGTGTATTAGAATTAAAATATTAGTTATTGGTCATAAATCAAATTGTTATCATAATAAATGTGGCATCTTTGTCTTAACCCCTAAAACAATCCTGTATAAGTTTGTGGAACAACAGGTTCACACTCTGAAGGTCGCCTGCATCTATAAGAACTGGAAGATGTGGGTTCTGTTCCCACTTCAGATCCTGCCCTTCGAGGCCTTGAGCAGGTCATTTATCTCACCTTTTTGTGCCTTACCTTCCCCATCTGTCAAGGGGGCTCTTGACTGCCCCCTTTGCAAAGTGCTCTGAAATCTTTGGGTGCAAAGCATGTAGAAATACAGCCAAACTAAAAACTGTATCTGCAGCTTTATTGGCCAAGCCCACCCAGGTCTTACACCCAGCTCAATGGCATTTCTCTGTTGGCCTGCATTGCGATAGCTTCTGAATGCTACATCCAATAGATTCCAAAATTCCAGGGAGTGTTCTCGGCATCCGTGGACAGAACCCTTTGATTTTGTGAAAATCAGAAAAACCGAATGGAGGAAATGTGAGACACACGGCGCTGCTGGCTGGGGTTGTAAATGCCAGTAGGGAAGAGGAATTGTTCAGGATGGCCTTTAAAAAGCACATATGGTGCATTCTTCTATATGCTAAGGTCTGCAGAGCCATTCCAGTGGATATGCCAGCCTGCTTCAGCTCGAGGCAGACCAGCCTGAGAGTCACCGGTTGCAGCACCCCCTCCAGTTTTCTCTGCCTCCGCAGTAGCAACCCTGATCCCTCCCTGCTGCTGAGCTCTGCTGAGGGAAACCCCAAATGAGCAGAGCAGGGCACTGTCTGAAATAACTAAATAAATTCCTGAAGGAGGCTTGACTTCAGAGCATTCCCATTTTCCCATCCCCAGACAATTCTCATGTTTTGCATATGGATGGCAGCCTTTTCCCTTTCCCTGACACATGCTCCCAGGCTTCCTCTCCAGGATCATGGCAGCAGTAATATTAGCTTTAGGAAAGAAGAAAATTCACTTAATCTTTTTCTGGAGAACTTTTCTGATCAGGTTCTGTACAGAGAGAGAGCCAAAGCAAACACATGAGTGGTATGGTTCCTGAAGCTTGGCTCCAGGACAAACACAGACACATGGTGCCTGGAAAGTCAATCATAAGCTAGGGCTTGGGACCAATGCTAGCAGGTATGAGGTCTCCTCTCAGAAGATGATGATAGCCATAAAGGAAAACAAATGGTGTGCCAGAGAAATTATCCAAGTCCTATTGGAGCCGATGCAGAATTCTGATCTCCTAGATAGGCATGCTTCAGAGATCCTGGCTGTCTATGATTACTATGCAGTAATTCTGGGTATCCCCTTCACATCTCGCCTTGTCACATCCAGTGGCAGAGATCTATCTCCAATTGTATATTCTACCCCTTCCCCCCCCACCCCCACAACTAGAGAATGCAGAGAATCAGGTTTTTTTTTAAGGGATCTTCCTCATTTGGTTCAGGGAATGAGAACCAGAATGAGAACCGCATCCACCAGCTGGACCAGCGTGATTCATTGAGGTCTCAGAGCTTCCATGGATAACAGACCTGTTCTGGTCGCGACAGTCAGCGTGTCTGATTGTGTTTTTCCTAGTGTGTATGAAAACCCTATCAGCCCTTCCCTAGAGAGAAACTCTCCTGTCCTGGGCAGAGCAAAGTTGGCTATCTCTCTGTACGTTGCCCACCAAGGGGGAGATGAGCACCAAGACTTCCGCGGCAGAAGTCGGATTAGCAGAGTAACTCCTACACCCAGAAATATCTCTAGTTGTAAACCAATTTGGTGGGCTGGTGATCAACTGCCTTGCATCTGGAAACTGTAAATAAAGTGCCCTGCAGCCTCTCTGTATCAGAATGTAAGGTGGTGAATGACATCTTGCAAAACTGGGTGAGGTCCCTGCTTTGTTTTCCTACCTATGGCACTGCTCCCCAGGGCTGTACAAAAGCTCGTGAGGAGATAGAGGTGGTGATACTGTTTTATGCCTTTCTGGCTGAAGAGGCAATGGCACTCGGGCCTGATTAACTGAGTGTTGGATCGTCACTTGTCTTTAGCTCACAGAGGAGGTCTGCTATTGCAAGACCAATCCCCCATCCATGACAAGACAGGTTTAAAGAAATACAGGCTGAAGTGACCATTGCCCCCAGGCACCCCGAAGGAGAGCTCAGCAAACAGAATGTATTCTGCTGGCTGGGTGCAAAGTCCCTGGTTTAACTGCCATGCTAACCTGGTGAAATGTAACCTTGAGAACCTCCCTGAGGGCGTTATTGTGAATGTCCAAGCAAAAAGGTCAAGTCTCTGCAGTGTAATGTTCTCAGCATGTTCAAGAAAAGGACATTTTGTGCAAATCCAATATTAAATGCTTCCTTAGAGCATCAGCTTTATTCCAACCTGCAAGGTGGTAGGCCATGACCTTGGATCCTTACTCTGCTCCTGACAGCACTACCCAGACTGACGCCCTGTGGAGGTGGCGTCATACTTCCTGTCCAGTAGAGCAGGCTTCTCGGTGTTTGAAGTTGGGAGCTTTCTCTAACGAGATCCCGTTTTGTTCTTTTAATGTAGAGAAGTCATTTCATTCCCTATATAAATTGAAGAAATAGTCCTCCTTCCGGGAGCGCCGCCAGCTTTTCTGCCGCCCTAGGCGGCGGAAGGTCCTGCCCCGAAATGCCACCCCCCACAGAGGCGGCGGAAGGTGCTGCTGCTGAAATACCGCCGCGGTCGCCGCCCCCCAAATTGTAGTGCCCTAGGCAACCGCCTAGGTCGCCTAATGGGTTGCGCCGGCCCCGCCTCCTTCGGGTAAGCATCCAAATCCAGTCCCTAGGAGCACAGACGGTCAGACGGCAGAGTAGTGATGTCTCCTGTATTGAGACTGGCTGGACAGCCACATGGTCATCAATATGTAAGTTTGTCAACTTCTGCATCCTAGCCAGTGCGAGAAGTCTTCTCCATCCCTTAGTGCTCAGGGGAAAATGGAGGAGATATTATCTACCATGTTTTCAATGTCTGTACTTAAAGGATGATCCTGCTTCCCACTCTGGGGGCATGCTGCTCTGAAAATCCCAGTGTAGCAGATCTGGTGCCTGGAAAGTCCATCATAGTCTTGCCATGAAGAAGTATAAGAACGTGTATGCTTGCTTACCTGAGAAGTTCCTTTCTTCCAGTAATAAGTTCCACAGATCCAGCCCACCCAGGAGACAAATGAATCATCCCAGTCTAGAGATGGAAATTGACATCCAAGGATTAGGATTTGTTGTCATTGAAATTTCCCATGCTCTGAAATAAGAGAAATTGTGCTTTTTCCTCAAAGTATATTTACCACAGTCTGTAATTTAGGAAACTAAGTCTGAATGATCCTGGCTGTGAAAATTCTTGGCTGCAGGAGACTTCATGTAGTGGGGCATTCCCCTGCTGCCAGTGACTGTCAGGCTTGGTTCTGCAAGTACCCATTGTAATGGATGTGGGGACCTTGTTGCTCAGTAAAAGGGAATTTTCAAGTAAGTGCAAATACATTTTTTTTCTGTTTTTTCATCTTCCAAATTCTTTGCAAACATTAACTCTCACAGCCTGCCCCAGGAATACCATCCCCCGCCTCCCATGGATGCACAGAGATGGCAGGACAAAGTCTGGGGGAGAGCCAGGATTGGAAATGGAGTTGCTGATCCCAGTTCTGTGGCCTCTTTCTAGGAGCAATAAACTTCCTAATGGTCAGATCTGCTAGGCTGGGGAATAGTCTCTCCTAAGAAACATCCCTTGAGATGAGGCAAAGCCTTAGAGATTTGCTCCAACTCTCTCCCTCCTTTACAGTATCTTCACCTCGGCTCTACTCCACATCTGCCCCTTCTCCCGGGTTCTTCCCTGTCCCGTGCCCCCTTCCCTTCAGTGTCCCTTCACTGCCATTACATAGTTCACTCTGCTTGTGTGTTACATCCCTTCACCCTGTGTTTGGTCTGTTAGATTGTCAGCTCTTCAAGGCAGGGACCATCTACCCCTCTGTACAGCGCCTAGCACATTCTTGGCTGACCCTTCGGCACTACTGCAATAAACAGGATTACTAACCATAATCAAAGTGGAAGCCACGCTGCATTGCTGGGGACAGATGGGGCTAATCTAGCAGGTGTAACTAGTATGACTATGAGTATGAGTCTTTCCTCCAGCAGCCTAGCAGTGATTTGGAGAGAGACCTAGAGACCGCAGTGGCCCTCCAAAGAGCACTGCAGTACGGGACAAACCAGCATTGCATCAGGGGCTTTTCCAGCAGCTCCCGTTGGACCAGGAAACTCTTCAGTCCACATTTCCTGTGTAAGGCAAAGAGGGAAACAAATATGTCAGGCCAAGAGCTCATCTGTCTAATCACAGGAGTGGGGGGATGACCTGCTCCATCCTCACTCCTACCAGAGAGCCCTATGCATTTAATTAAAAATTTATCCCAGTGTGAATTAGTTACAGCTGAGATGATGTGCTTTTATTACTGACTTGACAGCTGGGGGTTTTAACCCTTCCCCTCTGGGGTTTCCATAGACCGTACAAATGATCCCACGTCATAGCAACGCCCCCGCCCCCCGCTGCCACACCTCACCATAAGTCCTTATCAACCAGTGCTGGGGGGTTTAACCCAGTATTTTGTGTCCGGTCTAAAGAGAGCTGTTACCAAGAGAGTGTTTCCTTTTATTGCTGTCTGCTTCCTGCTGTTTCCTTATCATGTTCCTCATTGTTAATAACTTGAGTTTATTAGGTTTTCATGCAGAAGAATTTCAAAGTGCTTTAGGGACTATATATAGCTCACTCTGCCCCTGCTGAGATGCAGCCACCTCTGCAACACGCAGCAGCTATTTACCAGTGTGGATCACAGCACGCAGCAGGTCGGGGGAGGGAGCGCAGTAGCTTGCATCTGATTGCAAGTGCCAGGGGCCGAGTTGCACTTCCCCCACAACACCGCTGCCTTCGAGAGCCAATGAAGAACTTTCAGAGGAACTCTGACCTCAGGCACTCGCATCACTAGTGAGTCTGGGGCCATGCTCTTGTGGGACACACATGCAAATTATTTAATGAGTTAATTAGCGTATAAGCGTAAACCTCCACTTGAAAATGTTTGTGTGAATTTGATGCAAATCCTGCCTACCCTCAGTGAGGAAGCACTGTGGGTATGGGGACTCCTAGCTCTGGGTGCAGTGTGGGATCTGATGGCTTGAGTAGGGTTACCATACGTCCGGATTTTCCCGGACATGTCCGGCTTTTGGGGGCTCAAATCCCCGTCCGGGGGGAAATCCCCAAAAGCCGGGCATGTCCGGGAAAATCGGGAGGGCTGGGTGGTGCTCGGCCGGGGCCGGCGGTGCGGGGCCGGGGGCATGGTGCCGGGCCGGGAACCAGGGACGCAGGGCCGGGAACCAGGGGCGCAGGGCCGGACGGGGAGCCGGGGGCGCGGGGCCGGGCCGGGGTCCGGGCTGGGAGCCGGTCAGCCGGGCTGGCGGGGAGCCGGGGCGGGAACCAGGGGCGCAGGGCCGGACGGGGAGCCGGGGGCGCGGGGCCGGGCCGGGATCCGGGCTGGGAGCCGGGGAGCCGGGCCCGCGGGGAGCCGGGAGCGCAGGGCCGGGAACCAGGGGCGCAGGGCCGGACGGGGAGCCGGGGGCGCGGGGCCGGGCCAGGGTCCGGGCTGGGAGCTGGTCAGCCGGGCCGGCGGGGAGCCGGTCAGCCGGGCCCGCGGGGAGCCGGGCCGGCGGGGAGCCGGTCAGCCGGGCCCGCGGGGAGCCCGGGGGTGCGCCAGGCCGCCGGGGGCCGGCAGTGCTGGGCGGGCCGGGGGTGGTCGGCCGGGGCCGGCACCCCAGGGCCCGAGCCGACCCAGGCTGGAGCCGCCGGGGGCCAGCCTGGGCCGCGCCTCCTCCCCCCACACCCCCCTTACCTGCTTCAGGCTTCCCGCGACTCAAATGTTCGCGGGAAGCAGGGGAGGGGGCGGAGACTTTGGGGAGGGGGCGGGGTTGGGGCGGGGTATGGGCGGGGCTGGGGGAGGGGCCGTGGGCCGTGGAGTGTCCTCCATTTGGAGGCACAGAAAATGGTAACCCTAGGCTTGAGCGGTGGTTCCTGACAACAAAGCCAAGAGCCCATACCTGGCATATTCGCTCTGAAAAGCCACGTGGCTCAGGGGGACAAGATCTGGGTCTGTCCTATTAGAGACCTGGCTTCTCTTTCCCAGATAGCAGTATAGGCAGCCTGCAGAAATATTAACAGCAGTCCATGGAAGCGGCAAGCCTCAAACTCATGGTCTCCTGGTTTGCAACTCAATGCACCTTCCTCTCAGTCTAAGGGTGTCAGCTGAGGTCTGACAAGGCTGCCAAATGTGCGGGTGCCTAGTGAGATGCGAGGTGCATGGTGGGTCTCCGCTCAGGACTTTCTTTGATGAGCAAGGCCTTGAACATCTAGACAGCACTTGGAGCGCCTCACCTAAGGGCCCCTCTGCTAAGCTCACAAGCACTATCTCAGATTTGGTTGGCATTGCCTGTCTGCTGCAGGGTTTGTGCATCTGTCTTTGCAGCACCTGGTGCTGGCCACTCTCAGAGGTGGGATTCTGAGCTAGACGGGCTGTGGGTCCAATGAATCTGGGAGCTCCTATTGTTGCTCATTTTAAGCAGCATTGGCCTGACTCCCACTACAGGTCATCAGAGGGGATAGATCCTGTAACCCTCTGTAACAAAAGCACAGGCCTCTAACACTAAAGCTAAAGCTGTAACCATATAAGCTGATAGGGGATTCAGAGATGGGAAGGCCGGAAGGGCCCATTAGATCATCTATAGGGCCCTACCAAATTCGCAGTCCATTTTGGTCAATTTCACGGTCATAGGATTTTTAAAATTGTAAAATTTGTGATTTCACCTATTTAAATCTGAAATTTCACAGTGTTGTAATTGTAGGGATCCTGACCCAAAAAGGAGTTGTGGGGGGTGGGGTGTCACAAGGTCATTGTAGGGAGGTTTGCAGTACTTGCTACCCTCACTTCTGCGCTGCTGCAGGCGGAAGTGCTGCCTTCAGAGCTGGGCAGCAGAGTGGCGGCTGCTGGCCAGAAGCCTGGCTCTGAAGGCAGAGCTGCTATCAAGAGCAGCGCAGACGTAAGGGTGGCATGGTACGGCATTGCCATCCTTACTTCTGCGCTGCTGCTAGCAGGGCGCTGCCTTCAGAGCTGGGCGCCCAACCAACAACCACCGCTCTCCTGTCGCCCAGCTCTGAAGGCAGTAAGGGTGGCAACTGCCCCTAAAATAACCTTGCCAACTCCCTGCAATTCCCTTTTATGTCAGGACCCCCAATTTGAGAAACACTGGTCTCCCCTGTGAAATCTGTATAGTATAGGGTAAAAGCACATAAAAGACCAGATTTCACGGTCCGTGGTGCATTTTTCGTGGCCGCGAATTTGGTAGGGCCCTAATCATCTGGTCTGACCTCCTGGATGGCCCAGCCCAGAGTACCTGTTCCCCTTGCACTGAGCCCAGACGCGTGTGTTTGATGAAAGACAGCCAGGCTGGATTTGGAGACACTGAGAGATGGGGAATCCCTCCCTCTCCACCCCCCCCCCCCGTTCCCTTGGCAGTTTATGCCGATGGTTAATCACCCGCACTGTTAAATCTTTGTGCCTTGCTTCAGTTTAATTTTTCTGGCTTCTGCTTTCAGCCATTGGCTCTCATGCAATCTTTCTCTGCTGGGGTAAGAGTCTATTTTGCTGTGTGGATCAGCTCCCAGAGGGGGACATGCCACATGTACCCAAAGCCTTCCACTGTCTGTGGTAAGAGCAGGGAGCAGTTGGAGTTGAGATTCCTGTGCGCATAGTAACGCTGGGGCTTTAAAGGCGAGGCTCTGCCACCCAGTGGGTCTGTGTGCTCCGGGAGGAGTGGCTAGAGCAGGAGATACTGGGTATTATTCCTGGCTCTGCCACTGTAGTGTGTGACTTTCCCTCTGCTGGGAACGGGAAGAATCCCCAGAGCCTTCATGTCTCTAAGCAGCTTTGAGACTGGAGGAGAAGGGCTGCTCTGGTGGTCGGGGTGCTAGCATGGGACTGGGAGACCTGGACTCAATTCCCTGCTCCGACAGACTGCGTGTGTGACCTTGGGCCTCTGTGCCTCAGTTCCCCATTTGGACAGCAGAGATAATCCTTCCCTAACTCCCAGTAAAGATTGTTTAGGTGCCCGGATGCTGTGGGGGCAGGGGGCTGGGTAAGAGCTAGGAGATCTCGGATGACAGGCACTTGGAAAATGCCAGTGTTATTCCCACAGCACAAGCACTTCTTATGTCTGGGTCTGTCTCCAGGAGCTCTATGGCTGCCGCTGGATCCAGAGCTCGGTAATGGGGGGATTTAACGTGGTGCTGAAAGTGAAACAGCAGCAGGGGAATGCCTGCTTCTTACAGGGCATGTGCAGGTGTGGTGTTGGCGCTTCCTTTGGAGATCTGCCAGGCAGTGCGTTGGAGAGCTGGCCTCTGGGACAGAAGATGAAGGGCGGATTTCAATCCTGTCCTTGCCCCCAAGCCCCCTTCACAGCTGTGGTCAAGGATCAGAGTGAGTGGGAGGCTGCGATACCTTGTCTCCCTCTAGTTGGGCCTTCCAGGGTGGGGTTGGCGCAGGTTGATGGGAGGCACTGCTGGGCAAGGTTGCCCTGCTGGTGCTGATTTGGGCACTACTTTCTGCCTGTCTGGATCCTGAACGCAGGTGAACATGTAACACTGTCCATTCTGTGTTGGTTACAGGGCTCAAAGAGGATCCTGAGATCCAATGAGATTGTCCTGCCGGTCAGCGGACTTGTAGAAACAGAGCTTCAGCTGACCTTCTCGCTACAGGTGAGCGTGTGCAGCTGTAGGGGGCACTGAACTGGAGAGGCCATTTCCTTGACAGGTGGGAACTCCTGTGTGGCACCAGCTTAAGGTTATGTCTCTTCCAATATACCTGAGGGCAGATCTATGCTACAGCGGGGATCCACACTCTGAGATCGATCCACCGGCGGTCGATTTAGTGGGTCTAGTAAAGACCTGCCAAATCGACGGCAGATCGCTCTCCAGTCGACCCCTGTACGAGAAGAGTAAGGTAAGTTGATAATCCTGCGGTAACTTGACCTAAGGTACGTTGACTCCAGTTACATTATTCACATAGCTGGAGTTGCATAGCGTAGGTTGATTTACTGCGGTAATGTAGACACAGCCTGAGTTGGTTTTTAGAGAGAAACTTTGAATTACAATTGGAGTCTCTCAGCAGCTCAGACAGCCTCTACTCTTGGCCAGAGAGGCCTTCCAGAGTCCTTAATGCCCACAGGGCTGCAAAGCTCTTGGAAGTGGCAAGCTAAACAGGCACAATTGCACTTAATAACACCAGGTTTCCTTGAAAGCTCCAAGCAATGACAATTCCATCATCTCCTGTTTGACATTCTCCCTGCCTGCCCTCTGCCTTAAATCCAGTCTAACAGTTGGGCAGGAGACCGAAATTATATTCCCGGTGTGACCTTGGGCAGGTCCTTTACCGTCTCTATACCTTAGTTTCCCATCTATAAAATGAGAGCATTCTTAGGAACGGGCAGGATTGAACTGAACTTCCTGGGTCATTGAGTCCATTCCCGTGGTATTGGAGGGAACCCTGCCATGCCATTAATGATGGAGGGTTCAGATACTCCAGTGCTGGGACCGTACAAGTACCTAGATTGAGTGAGGCAGCAGTGCCAAAAATCAGTGGCTTACAGCTGCGCTCTCCATGCAGCTTGCCATGTTTCGTCCTTGCTGCCCCTTTGACAACTCCCTCCACCTTTGTAAGATCTTGGCAGCAGAGAAGCAGGCCCCAAATTCCAGCCCTGTACCATGGGACTCGTGTTTTCCTGATACGCTTTGTATCTTTTTGAGATGTGACCCTTCCCCTTTCATGTGGGGAACCGACCAGCATCCCTAGAATATATGAGCCAGAGTATATGATCACAGAGTGAAACTGACCAGCCTACTATAACTTCCTCAGCTGAGTGACATGCACAAAGCAGAGTAGCTTCCCCCACGTCCCCAGTTTTTTGCTCTCTTTAAATACACCCAAGTGTTGCTTATAATACAGCATAAAAGGATTTCCAAATGATTTTAATCCTGCAGGAAAATGCACAGTGGGCAGTAATAAGAATTGATTAATTAAACAGTTGCAACGACATCCTTTGGCAGTTTCCATCTCTTTTAGCAATTGGAAGTGTTTGCAGGCAGTCCTGGCCTGGGACAGGTCCTTGGAGTAGTTCTGAATGTCCCTTTCTTCCCTGCACTCACCCAAGAGAGTGGCGTAGAAAGAGCCTTGTTATTTCTCATGAGGGACACTGTATCTTCCCTTTGTTTTTCTAAATACAGTCTCAAAATGGCAATGAAACTTTTGCCACACCTCATTTGCCAGTGAATATAAAGTACTTCCCTGGGCTGTGTGTCCTGGAGCTGTGTGTTGTGCTCAGACATTGAGCATAGCACATTTGTCATCCTGGATTATTTCAAGGTGTTCGTGACCTGTCTGATCCCTTCCTTAAAGCCTCTCTGGCGTAGCGGCTTTTGGAAGCTGCGGTATGCTCAGAATGGCCAGCCAGAACACTGCCTTTTTCAACAGCTAGCTTCCAGCCACTTCTTGAAATCAACTTGGTTTCTTTCAGGAAGAAGGCGTACCAGTGGGAGGCGTGGGAAGGCAGGGAACTGTCAGGCCGGACTCCTGGATTCTGTTCTTGGTTTTTGGGCAGGAGTGTGAGCTAAGGGCCAGAGCAGGAACTGAAATCCAGCAGTCCTGGGTTCTAGTCCTGGCTCTGCTATTCCTTCAGTTTGTCCTTGGCTAAAGGGTAAAATCACTACTTTTAAAAATGCAGCTCTAATGACCCATTTTCAGCAGTGATTTAGGAGCCCAAATCTGACTCTGTTGGATTTAGGCTCCTTAATCACTTTGGTGCTTTTGAAAATGTCATCTTTCAGTGCTGCCATTTTGCCACGTGTGAGATGGGAATAACTTACCTGCCTCCCAAAGAGAGAGGAGGCTTAAAGTTCGCAAAGCACTTGGATTCCTGGAGGAAGACACGACAGGAGGGCAGAACGTTATTCCTCCTCTCTTTGCTTGGTCTCCCTGCGCAGTGCTAGTTACTGTCTGCAAACCTAGCCGGGGTTGTTTCCAGAGAAGGCACTTCCGCTCATGTTACTCATGCAGGTAGTGGCATGAGATTTTCCCATCCTCTTTCTCCTACCAGTGGAGCTGCAGCCCTCCTGCCCCCGGACAGAACAGCTCACCCTCTGTGCCTGACTGTCCGCTGTGCTGCAGAAATCCCTGCTTCCCAGGACGGGCAGTTAGGAGCGCTGAACATTGTAAATGTGTGCGTTTTCTGGTCTTGTGGAGCCTTGGCTGCTGCTCGCCATGCAAGCTGAATCCCATCAGGGGGCTTATCACCAAACAGATGTGGACGGGATCTTAGATCCCACTTCCATGGCTTTGTCATACCAGCTCCGAGCACCAGCCCATGTAGCCTGGCCGCCTGCCTTTATTGATCAGACCAAGCCCTGTGCCTAAGGTGGGAGCTGCTATTTGGTGCCTGGGAGGAAGATACGTTAGGCTTTGCTGCCCAGTGCTGTCCATGGAGGAGGGACGGGATGGGGGGATGCCTCCCTGAGCACCACAGCTCTCCTCTGAACCCCTGGAAACGCGAGATGTGATCATCATCGTAGCTTGGCCGATAACAAGCCTTCTCCTGAGCCTCAGAGGCTCTCATGACCTCACCGCTCTTCCTCCAGTGGAAGCCTTGGAATGTATTGACCACCCTCTGCATGTCTGCTGTAAGCAGGGTACCACGCTTTCTCCTGGCTCCCTGCCAGCCTGGGCGAGCAAGGGTCCGCTAGACCGGTCTTCAGCAGTGTGCCCGCACTCACCATCAGCCTATGATGTGCATTGGGAGAGTCTCTCTCTAGCAGTGCTGGATATGGGGTTTTTAGCAGCCTTCCTGAGTACCCACATGGGAGCCCCCGGGCAGATCTCTGCCCCCCACACCTTCACACTGGGCCACATGGAACCCCAAACATACCGGGCTCTCGCGCGGCCCCCTGTCGTTGCTGCTGTCTTGACTGTCACTTGCCCTTGCAGTATCCCCACTTCCTGAAGCGAGATGCCAACAAACTGCAGATCATGCTGCAGAGAAGGAAGAGATACAAAAACCGGACTATCCTGGGCTACAAGACTTTGGCTGTTGGGCTCATCAACATGGCTGAGGTGAGGAGGAGGAGGGAGGCGCCAGGTACGGCCATGGGGAAGAAGTGATTAAATGTAACCTCTCCCCTCTTCAGCTCAGACAGAGGCAGAGTGCTTTGTGGCTAGGCTGGGCTCAAGGGTGGGACCTAGCCAGAGACACCTAGAGCAGCTGAGCTGTCTCACTCCTATGTAAGCTTGGGTCCTCCTTGCTCGGCCCATGCGGGGCCATGGTCTCGGTGCGGGTGACTGGCTCGGTATTCTCAGCAGCCTTCCACGGGGCCCGCTGGGAGTACATGCTGCGTGGTCTCCCCTGCCCAGGTCATGCAGCACCCCAGCGAAGGAGCTCTGGTGCTTGGACTCCACAGTAACGTGAAGGACGTATCTGTGCCCGTTGCTGAGATTAAAATCTACTCTCTGTCCAGCCAGCCAATCGACCATGAAGGGCTCAAGTCGAAACTGTCCGGTAAGGAGGGGTCTAGTTTGGGGTGAGGGGGGATTGGGCGTGGGGTATCCAGAGGGGAAGCTCATTAGCTGCCCTGGAGCCAGCATCACTAGGCAGGTGCACAGCTCGGTAATACTCAGTTGGCACGGTGACCTGCAGGTGTTTTCGATCCTCTCCATTGGGCATGTGCCCCCCTCCCTCCCTGCTGGGAGAGAGGTGAGTGGCTCACTGGCAGGGGATGCTGTGCTGGAAGTGATGCCTCCTTCAGATGAAACGGAACCAGTGTCCTGACTTGGTCATTAAAGTTCCTGAGTGAGTCACTTGCTAGAACTGGGGTGTTGGAACCAGTGTCCTGGCCAAATTCCACCAGGGGGAATTATGTTCCACCTCCCTAAATTCCCTCCCCGCGCTGCCTTTTCCCTGGGACTGAAAATTCTTTCCTTCCTGACCTGAGCTGTTGTAGAGTGTGGCTACACATTCCTCCCCAGAGGGAGCTGCATTTCCACACTGTGGCAAAACCACTTTTCTCCAGAGACTCGGCTTGACTAACGTCTCAGAAGCAGAACAGATTTTTCTTGGTCCCTGAAACTTACCAGCTGTAAAAGCCACATGCCTGCTGGTTCCATTCTGCATTGTATAGCTCTGCTAGTCTCTTGTATGCATGGTTGGAGGCAGTGCCTTAGAAAGCACATGGAGCCTCTTCAGCTACATTCTATCCCTGCGCAGCTACACGTGTTCCTGGTGCTTCTGTGACACAGCCCAGGTGCAAGCAGCAGCCGGCTGGGTATCAGCCCCTTCTTGGTTACCTGTAGGGCGATTTGGTCTCGGGTTTTAATGTGTCTAATCTGCAGAAGTGAAGGCAAAACCCTGCCCAGGGCCCAGTTCCACCACGTCCATTCGCATCAGATCTTGTTTGGACAGTGGAGGCTAATTCCTTCCAACACGGCTATATTTAGCCCTGCGTCTTGGAATCCTTCCGTTTATGATACTGTCGCGGATGGCTGTCTAGGCAGTAAATCTGGTTGCCAGGGAAACTGATGGAGATTCAAACTCTGTGTTGGATTTATTTTAATATTGGGGTTTATTACCAGCAACTCCGTGACCTGACAAGGGAAAAAGAAGAACAGGAGTACTTGTGGCACCTTAGAGACTAACAAATTTATTAGAGCATAAGCTTTCGTGGACTACAGCCCACTTCTTCGGATGCATATAGAATGGAACATATAATGAGGAGATATATATACACACATACAGAGAGCATAAACAGGTGGGAGTTGTCTTACCAACTCTGAGAGGCCAATTAATTAAGAGGAAAAAAAAAAAAAAACTTTTGAAGTGATAATCAAGCTAGCCGAGTACAGACAGTGTGATAAGAAGTGTGAGAGTACTTACAAGGGGAGATAGTCAACGTTTGTAATGGCTCAGCCATTCCCAGTCCTTATTCAAACCGGAGTTGATTGTGTCTAGTTTGCATATCAATTCTAGCTCTGTAGTCTCTCTTTGGAGTCTGTTTTTGAAGTTTTTCTGTTGTAATATAGCCACCCGCAGGTCTGTCACTGAATGACCAGACAGGTTAAAGTGTTCTCCCACTGGTTTTTGAGTATTTTGATTCCTGATGTCAGATTTGTGTCCATTAATTCTTTTGCGTAGAGACTGTCCGGTTTGGCCAATGTACATGGCAGAGGGGCATTGCTGGCACATGATGGCATAGATCACATTGGTAGATGTGCAGGTGAACGAGCCCCTGATGGTATGGGAGAACACTTTAACCTGTCTGGTCATTCAGTGACAGACCTGCGGGTGGCTATATTACAACAGAAAAACTTCAAAAACAGACTCCAAAGAGAGACTACAGAGCTAGAATTGATATGCAAACTAGACACAATCAACTCCGGTTTGAATAAGGACTGGGAATGGCTGAGCCATTACAAACGTTGACTATCTCCCCTTGTAAGTACTCTCACACTTCTTATCACACTGTCTGTACTCGGCTAGCTTGATTATCACTTCAAAAGTTTTTTTTTTTTTTCCTCTTAATTAATTGGCCTCTCAGAGTTGGTAAGACAACTCCCACCTGTTTATGCTCTCTGTATGTGTGTATATATATCTCCTCATTATATGTTCCATTCTATATGCATCCGAAGAAGTGGGCTGTAGTCCACGAAAGCTTATGCTCTAATAAATTTGTTAGTCTCTAAGGTGCCACAAGTACTCCTGTTCTTCTTTTTGCGGATACAGACTAACACGGCTGTTACTCTGAAACTTGACAAGGGAAAGCAGCTGGGCACTTTGACTGGGTGGGGGGGACACCTCTTGATCTGGAAATCTGCACCCTTTCCTGTCTGGCATCTTGAGGCAAATAGAAATCAGTCCAGGTCTCTCATAGACTGAGCCTAACTTCCTCTGTGGTGGCAGAATCTAGTCCTTGCCACAGAATTGTACTTCTTTATCTAGCTTTCATTAAAAACAAATCTGTGCAGCTCTTATGGTTGCTAAGTAAACCCTCCACATGTGAGGGATGTAGTAGTGTCTGCCTGAGTCTGCAGGCAGCCTGAAACAAGCATCGTCAAATGGAACCTAATTTATCTCAACAGGGTGTTAACTCTGAAGCATACTGATGGCAATGTACATGTCAATATGGTTAACTATTTAGCTGCTGAGCATATTAGTGGAGACATTCCCCCCCAGTGTGTATATGGTGTGTGTGCCATGCCCCTTGGCCCTATCTTCTAGGAAGTGTGTGTGTGTGTGTGTGTGTGTTAATGCTTGTAAAGTGCTTTGAGAGCCTCCAATGAAAGGCACTAAAGAGGGGTCCAGGCTTGTTGCTGTAAAGGGAAAGGTGGTTCCACTCCGCTAGATTCCATGAGGAAACAGGAATGTAAATATTGTGAGCCATGAAATCCTCTCTCTCTCTCTCTCTCAAACTCCAGCACCAGCTGATCTTTGTCCTTGAGTGGGAATTTAAGCAATGATTTTATTTTAATAGTGTCCAAGGACGACTGCCCAGCCCCAAAAGAATCTAACCAGATACAAACAACTGTCTGTCAAATGACGGGAAATACCAGATGGTCCCAAAGGGAGTGCTGGGAGCTGTTTGCATCCCAGTAATCTGCACAGTTCCCAAGTTCATCAGTCAGTCCATGGCCAGCTCATCTCAGATGTTGGGCCGGCTCCATATTTCACACTTCTCCACACCCTGCACGGGGCGACTGTTCTCCAGTCATTAGATGCAGGCAGGGCTGCGATCAGAAGGACTATGGGCTGCTATGGGCCATGGGGATGCTGTCTTAGGACACGACTGAAGGAGAGGGGCAGAGGAGGATCGACTGGGCATGTGCTAGTTTTTTTGCTCCTTTATTTTGTGTTTACCTTAGATGTATCAGGAATGGCTCTTCCCTGTGGATTGGAGACCCCAGAGAAGTTGCCTGGGAGCTTTCTCATCCCTTAAATGAAGTGGGGGGGGCGGGGTTTGAATCTTCAACAGACTTTATTTTCTACCAGCTGTTCATCCAGTGGAAGGCTGGCCTGGTGGCTCAGCACTTGCCTAAGAGACCTGGGTTTGACTCCCTGGGCCCCTTGGGCAAGTCCCTGAGGGTAACCATGCCTAAGTCCCATTTTCAAACACAACTTAGGAGCTTGAGTCTCATTGAAAGTCGCTGGAATTTAGGTGCCTAGGTGCCCGAGTTACCATGGAAGGAAGGCCTTACGCTCTGAATTAAAGGATGGGGATACATGTCTCCAGGAGCTCAAGCTATTTAGCTTAATAAAGGGAAGGTTCAGGGGTGACTTGGTCTGTAAGCACCCACACAGGGAACAGAAATTGGCTAATGGGCCCTTCAGTCTGGCAGGCAAAGGTCTAACAAGAGCCAGTGGCTGGAAATTGAAACTAGATGAATTCAGACGAGAAATAAGGCATGAATTTTTCATAGGGAGGGTAATTAAGCATTGGAACAACTTGCCACTGGCTGTGTTGGATTCTCCGTCGCTGGTACTTCTTAAACCAAGATTCAGCCAGGCGTTAGTGCAGGGAAGCCCTGAGGCCTGGGCTATGCAGGAGCTCAGACTAGATGACCACAATTGTCCCTTCTGCTCCTACAGTCTATGACTCTAAGCCACTCAAATGGTGGTGCCTTGGTTTCCCCATCTCCCCAGCTGGGTCACTAATCCAGCTTTCCTTCAGCCTCTTGCCTGTTTAGACCGTAAGTCCTTTGGGTCCTAGCTCCCCCAGTGTCTGTGCCACCCCCCCCCCCCCCAGCACAGCAGGGCATCCAGGCACTACTGCAGCACAACCCAGCTTTCGAAAGAGTCTGCATCAAAGGCCTTCTCAAGCAGACCTGCCTCGGTGGGTCCCATGGTGCCGGAGCCCTCCTAGCTCTCCAGTCACCCACAGAACCTTCGAGGGTAGACAAGGTCTGAATTTCTAATGGAAAGCCAAGCCACTAAAGCCTCTCTCCTCTATATTGTGCATGACCAAAAAAGGACACAAGCTTCTCTTTTGGATCACCCTTAAAACCGAGTCCTGAGCGCTCTGTGGCTACATATGGCGGTGTGGTACTTTCCACTGGAGAAGGGGTGTGCTTGTCTGATGGTGGAGAGGCCCGGTGCCGGCTGCCTGCTATCCCATCTGTAACAAAGGCCAGGCTATACAGAGACTAGGGCCCTGGCTGGACTGCACCACGCTGGAGGACCAGTCTGCACTGCAGAGCACCCTCTGACCTGCCAGACTGTTGTGTGGTGCCCTGGACCTTATGTGAATCCCACTGACAGCGCTAAGCTCTCAAGCTGGACTTCCAGCCTAACCCCAGCTGTGTCTTCCAGATCGGTCCCCCGACATCGACAACTACTCGGAAGAGGAGGAGGAGAGCTTCTCCTCGGAGCAGGAGGGCAGCGACGATCCCCTACATGGACAGGTAACCCCCCACCCCCCTTCCCAGTCTGCTGCCCGCTCAGGGCAGAGCTCAATTGCAAGGCATTACCAGGCTGGCTGGGTCTGGCTGCCTCCATTTGCAAACCCCTCTTTCCATGGGTTCAGGCTTTCCTCCAGTCCCGATCTCTCCTCAGCGGGGGGGTTTTCACCTGGTTTCTGCCTTTAACCCTCCCCAGCCCAGCGTACTTCAGTGGCTGAATCAAGGCAGAGTGCCCCCAGCGAGCTTGGAAAAAGATGCCAAGTGGCTCCCCCTTCCAGCCTGCACCTCCAGGGGGCAAAAGGAGCGAGAGGTGGTGCTGAGCAAGCCAGGCTGGGAGTTGGCTCTGTGAGCATCCCCCTTTGGGATCTAGCTGAGGACTGTGGACTCCAGGCCACTGATCCCTTGGCTGGCTGCCCCAAGTGGTCACCTATGACTGGGCTGCTGCTAGAGGCAGCCTACGTAGAGCTGTACCTGCCTGGAGCTAGGCTGCTGCGCCCCAAGGACTAGGGAGATACTGGTTAAGAGAGCTAGCTGTGGCAGTGTGGCCTGGCTCCCATAGCCCCAGGGCCTGGGGGTATGAGTTCTCTGAATGTGCTGTCTCCCCCGCCCCACAAGGACTTGTTTTATGAAGACGAGGATCTCCGGAAGGTGAAGAAAACGAGGAGGAAACTGGCCTCGGCCTCGGCGATCACTCGGGTGAGTGTGTTCTGAGGGTGCTCTGGCTGGCCGGCCGCCTTCTGGCTCCTGTCTGGTGTGAGGCCTCGTGCCAAGGGGGTCTCTGAACTGGTCATAAGCAGCTTCCGGGGGACTGGGGGGCTCTGGGACTTGGGATGGGGCAGAAGGAGCCATTTGCCTCTCGAAGTGACCGCTGCTCAGCAGATTCAGACACGCTGCGGGGGGTGGGGGGAGCTACACAGCTGCAATCTCCAGAGCTGTCAGGTTGTCCCTTTCCACCACACTGTCACTCATCTAGGCGTGGCTGTTTGACCTCAGCTGTGGCTGGGAAGCTTTGCCCTGTCTCTAGGGACTGGCCTCCAGTAATGCTGCCTCTCACCGTGCCCTGCTCAGAAGGCAGTTACAAGAGCTGCTTGCATGCCTCTCCTTTAACACCTAGCTGTGATGACAGCCTCTGAGCTGCATGTAGGTGCTATACATGCTTTCAGCTTCGCCATCTCGTGCAGTGAGCTTGGCTGGTTTGCAAGCTAAGCAGGCGGGCTCTGGGCTAGACCTCTGGAGGATGAGCCAGAGGTGCAGCATGGAAACGTGTGGGTGACTCAGGAGGAGGAGGAGGAGTGCTCCCCTCTGGATTGGTGCTAACCCCAGTGCATCAGCATGGTGCTAGGGAGCGCTGTGCTGCACTCTGCATGTTCCCTGCATCCAGCCCTGCATCAGGTTTGGAAACTCTAGTGGACTTTGAACTGTCACTCAGGGCAGAGTTTCTCAACTGCGGCCACTGTGGCACCCAGTGAGTTCCCCACCTTCCCAGGGACGGTGGGGTTCAGGTTTGGGGTGGTGAGGTGGAAGGCTCTGGCAGCGGGGCTTCAGGCTGTAGCCCGCTGCTGCCTCTCCTGGCCCCCCATCCAGGGCTTAATTTGTCCCCAGGCTTGCCAGGGCCGAGTAAGTCTGCTGTGAAAAGTGATACTTGTATGTTTGTTAATATCACTTTTCACAACGGTCTTACTAGCTAGCAATAAATGACAATGACTTGGCCGTGTATATGTGCATATTTATTTGTTTTTCCTAAAATTAATTAAGTATTTTAGGAAAAAGTGTGAAAGCGGCCACCAGCAAGAGTTGGTGGCCACAGTCTGAGGCCACCAAAAAATTTGTCCTGAGAACCCCTGATTAGGGTAACTGGGATGATTTGTGGGGCGATGTGATAGTCTCCTTCCATTGGCCCCTCAGTCGCACCTACGGCAAAGGCTTGTGCCCCCTCATTGGGGCCCCCGATTCCTGTTCCCTTTCTTGGTGTCACTGTAACGAGTCAATGGCACCATTTCTTCACAGCAGCCAAATATAAAGCAGAAGTTTGTGGCGTTACTGAAGAGGTTCAAGGTGTCGGACGAGGTAGGTGCAGTCCTTCCGTCTTGTTGCAAATGCCTTTGCTATTTCAGTGGTTTCTTGTTGGTAGTTGGAGTGCTGGATGGGCTGTGATCCAGATCAGGTGAAATGCATCCCTCATCACTGCTCCTCCCTCCTCCAAATGAATGGCAGTGTGAGCTCAAGTCCTTCAATGAATTCGTCTCGTTTTTGTTGTTGGGAGGGAGGGGAGTGGGGTCTAGTGGCTAGAGCAGGGCTGGGAGCCATGACTTCTGGGTTCTGTCCTAGCTCCTCCACTGAGTCATTCATGGCAAATCACATCACCTCTGTGCCAGGTTCTCAATCCCCTGCTCTAATCACAAGACCAGCTCCCTCCAGGTGCCCACCTCTCCCTCCCTCACTCCCCTTCCGGCAGTCTGACCTCTGTTACCAGTTACCCCCGGCTCCAGCCACTGGACCCCATTTGTCTCAGAGCTGTGGATAGAACCCTGGAGTCCTGCATTCCAGCCCCTGTATTCTGACCACTAGACCC
The DNA here is from genome assembly GCF_027887155.1 of Malaclemys terrapin pileata. Classification (NCBI taxonomy): domain Eukaryota; kingdom Metazoa; phylum Chordata; order Testudines; family Emydidae; genus Malaclemys; species Malaclemys terrapin. Next base: position 29,394,373 of record NC_071511.1, on the reverse strand, counting down.
CACTCCCCTCCACCCTTCTAACAACCAAAGGTTCATGAGGTGAATGAGACTAAGTAGGGGCTCCACCTGCTTCATGGGCTAAAGCAGCCATGAGTTGGGTGTTAGACGTGCCTGCGAGAGACAGTGTAGTCTGTCATCTGCCTCCGAAGTTTCTTGTAACACGGGATCCGGGACTGGCCAGGCCATTGCTCTGTGGGTGACTCTCCATGTTCTCTGGGAGATGTCAGACTTACAGCTGATTGGTGGGGTGTTAGACCCTTGACATGCCATTGGCTGGAGAGGGAGAGCCAAGAGCAGGAGGAGGTCCTTGAGGCTTCTTCCAGCACTCACTCCCGTGGGCTTCCACAAAATACGCAGTCTCTGCTCCCGGTTGCCTGGCCCCCCATCTAGCCTGGAGTCTCCTGCCCACAGGTTGGCTTTGGCCTGGAGCACGTTTCCAGGGAGCAGATCCGAGAGGTGGAGGAGGACCTGGACGAGCTGTACGACAGCCTGGAGATGTACAACCCCAGCGACAGTGGCCCAGAGATGGAGGAGACGGAGAGCATCCTCAGCACGCCCAAACCCAAGCTCAAGTGAGTGCTGGGGGTGGGGCAGCACGGTGAGCGACAGCCGCAACAGGGAGCGAGCCTGGGCTGGTGGGAGCCATGGGACACAGCAGCTGCTCCCAGCTCTGCCACTGCCTTGCTGGGTGAACTCGGGCAAGTCGCTTCCCTTCTCGGTGCCTCAGTTTCCCTGCTCACCTTCTCTCTGTCTCGTCTGTTTAGACTGAGAGCTCCTCAGGGCCATGGCTATTCTCTTGCCACACGTTTTGGGCCGCATCTGGCACAGCAGGGTCCTGATCTTGGCTGGGGCCTCCACGCACTCTTGTAATATTACTAATAGTGTGGGCTGTGGGGCTAAGAGTCAGGGCTCTGGGAGTCTCTTCCCATAGGACACTGACACAGCAAGTATCTACAGTGCTCCGTGACTGTCTGTGAAACACTATTGTTATTTACACTGTAGTAGCTCCCTGAGGGCCCAGGTCCATTGTGCTGGGTGCTGTATGAACCTGTAACACAGATGCGCTCCCAGCCCTACAGAGCTCACAATCCAGCCATTAGTCTAGACAAGGGGAGGGGAGCACAAGGTGACCCTGAGATGGTTGAAGATGATTGTAATTCTCCGTGAGAGACAGTGTAAGTCTCCACAGTGCTTTAGGAAACAGCTGCACTGAAGTGCAACTAATTCTGGGGTGGAGCACAGCAGCCGCTGTGTCAGTGACGAAAGGGTGCACGTTGGCTACGGACACTAGAGGGGGAAAAGGACCCAGCATCTCGACTGCACATTCAGAGCCCCCCATCCAACAAGCCTCATGGAAACTATGCAAATGGGCTGAAGGCCTGGGATCTCCATTAGTGCTTCCAGCCAGTCTGGAATCAGAGCGCTGATGCTCTAGGTTTCTTTCCCTGCAGCTGAGACTGGTGTCACACGCCGTCCCTTGGGAATTGAGGATTAATTAGGATTTGTGCAGCCTTTGGAGATGCCTGGATGAGAGGAGTGATCTGTTCTGTTCAGCTAGGTTGTTTCTCGCCCTGCTTTGCTCATGCACGCCAGCCACTGCTGCTGCAGACCCTTCTCCTGTGGGTGTCCCCCCCTCAACACCCCAGTCAGAGCCCCGTACCACATCTGCCCTCGCGAGCCCCTGGGCACTCTGAGAGACAGCCTGAGCAGAGCAGAGTATTTGACGCGTGCAGGATTCCTGCCGTCTGCCTACAGTGATGGTGCTTCAGTCACGGTGCTTCACAGACCCCGGTAAGGAGCTCATTCCTTTGCTCTCACCATTAGACACACCTCCCCTCCCAGACCTGGGAACAGAGCCCAGGAGTCCTGGCTCCCAGCACCTCAGCTCTAACCACTAGACTCCCCTCCCCTCCCCTCCCCTTCCAGAGCTGGGATAGAACCCGGAAATCCTCATTGCCAGCTGCGCCCTGATCTAACCCACTAGACCCCAATCACTTCCCGTAGTTGGGAAGAGAACCCAGGAGTCCTGACTCCCAGCCCTGTGCCTTACCCACATGGCGGTCTGCGGGGAGTGCAGTTCCATCGCAGGGGCATGGGGGCCCTTCTCCAGCATTGCCAAATGGGCCCACTGTTCCTGACAGGTTGGTCAGCGGCTGTGGAAAACTGGCTGCTTAGATCGTGGGCCATATTCTGTGTGAGTCACAGCCAAGGCCAGCGTCGCACGTGCCTAATCAGGCACCGATAGTAATCTGAGCCCCCCCCACACACACACACACACTCCCCTTCCCAAAGCAAGTGTGGGCTGCCAGTCTAGCCCTACCAATAACCCCCCCCTTCCAGCACCTGAGCTGTGCTCTCTTCCCCCTGCAAAGCCAGTGATCTCGCCCCCCCCGACTCTGGTGCTTGCTGTCCCCACGCTGCCCAGCTCTCAGCATCGCTGCAGCTCCTCATGTCCCTTGCTTCCCCTGGCCCTCACTGCTCTGATCCAGCCCGGGCGCAGCACCACTGCTCTCCTAAAAACCAGCCTGGTTCTGATTGGCCCCAACTGCATTCCTGACGCCATGTGGCTCCCTAGGGCTGCCGCGAGCCAGAGTTTGACATGGACTTGCTGGGCTCAAGGCATGGTGGGATAGGGTTCAAACACCGGAGCAGCAGCACTGAGCTGTACCTGACTGGGTAGAAGCTTTTGGCCACACAGTGGCTACAACAGGGGATGAGATGCTGGGACTCCTGCTTCTGTCCTGCCCCAGTCTTGCCACCCAAGGACCGTGGCAGCTGCGCCCGTCCCCTCTCTGTAGCTCAGCTCCCCCGCCTCCTGGGGAAGGCGTGTGAGACGGATGGCTGTGTACATTTCTCCCGGGGACCGGTGTGACTGAAGCTGTGAATGGAAGCCAGGGCACCAGGCTGCCTGGATGTAAGAGAAGGCCTTGTTGCGATTTAGCTGTAACCCGTTCGCAGGGGCTTGTCTACACCCAGACGTCGCACTGGGTTGCGGGAAATCGCTGCAGCTTTTGCGTGTGGACTTGTATCCGTTTCACTCTGGTGCGATGGGGTTAGTGCTCCCAGGAAATGAACCAACGCGAGTCGAACAGAGAGAAGCCAGGCTTAGCCCAAACCAGCCTTGCAGGCTTCTGTGCTGTCTGGACTCCTGCAGGGTGAAATCAGCTGTCGTTATGGTGCTGCAGCTGTGTGGGTGACCCGGGACTCAGGCTTACCTGGCATAGGCCCCTCTGGTACCAGAGCGAGGCTGATCGGCGCACACACTCGCATGGTGTCAGGGAGATCAGCGCAAATCCCCACGTGGGCACTCTCTGATCTCAGTTTGAATTAACCCTGTTCCCAGTCGACTTGAGCTGCAGCGGCCACAGGGCCTTTGGCACCAGACTAGCTAGAGCGGTTTCAGTTCCGTCTGTAAGTGACGCTGTCTCAGCTTTCTCATGCAGACGAGGCCTGCTGTGTGTCTGCCCAGCCCCCAACCTTCCCTGTTTGGAGCTAGGAGGGGGCCCGGCAGCGCTACGGCATTTCCAGGGGTGAGAGAGTCCCTTGTGGGAAAGGTGAGCCTGTCGCTCCAAACCAGGCTGGGGCGTTTGATACTCCGTAGCTGAGACAGTGCCAGAGAACCTGGAAGGGACGGGGAGCCCTGCGCTAGCACCCATTGCTGTGCTCTCCTGTGCCAGTTTGGAGGGCCTCTTGCAGAGCAGTGCAAACTGTGGGAGGAAACGGGGCTTCAAATATCAGCCAAAGTTTCTACCGTGCAGGCCGGCCCATAGGCACTAAAATACGCCCGGGATTCGCACAGGCCATCCCTGAGGCTTGAATCCCTCTGATCCTCTCCTCACCCCAGGCCAGGGTCTGCAGCAGCACTTTGTTCCCTGACCCGCTGCATCTCTCCCTGCCAGGCCTTTCTTCGAGGGAATGTCTCAGTCCAGCTCCCAGACAGAAATTGGAAGCCTTAACAGCAAGGGGAGCCTGGGCAAAGATGCCACCAGCCCGGTGAGTAATCGCAGAGGGAGGGAGTGGGTCCCGTGATCCAGCGGGGGGTGCTGGACATAGGCCTAGGTGATTCGCAGCTGGTACGTGACCTCGACTTCCAATGCATGTGAATGCAGTCGCAGGATCTGTGCTCTGCTGGAGCCAGGTGGCTGCGGGAGTGCTGGGCGGGGGCAGGTGACCGCTCCTCCCTGAGCAGTGCTGAAGTGCTGTGTTCCGCTCGGCCTGGGGACTGGCTCAGTGGCCGAGGCAGAGCAGCACGGCCTGTCAGTGCAAGGGGCAGCTGCCTGTGCCTCGTAGTCACTAAAATCTTAGCCAGCACCTATCCTGGCCCCTTGGAATTGCCCCCAACCCTCCCTCAGTCCAGGCAGTTCTGGTGCACAGAAGGGCGGTGGGGTCTCCCCTCTGGCACCGCGGTGCTCCCCAGCTCCTAGGCAGAGTTTGCTTCCCTAGAGCCTGGCACATACAAACTGGGTTTTCTAACACTAGTGTTTGTAAAAGGCCAAGCTGCTACTTATCAGCACTGATTATCTGTATTCACCAACACACAGTACCCTCACTCGTGGCCCAGCACCCCAGTGTGCTAGGTGCTGTACGAACACTGAGAGCCGCCAGTCCAGTGTCAACCAGGAGCCGGCCGGTGGACACAGGCAGATGGGCAGTGAAGCCCAAGGAGTCTGTGAGGCGTTCCTGCTCAGCACAGTGGCAGTGCTGCCAGGAGATGCCCGGAGTGGGCCTGGCCCTTCATACCCTGCCCAAAGAGCTTCACCGTCTGGACGGAGCACTCAGCCAAGGGGGCAGGACTCCGGGGATGAGCTGGGAAGCACTGTTGGGATCCTGGCTGGGCCAGTGGCTCTGAGCAGCAGCCCCTGGGGTGGCTGAGGGGGGGCGAGCACAGCTGCCCCAGACCTGTAACTCCCCAATCCTTCTGCCCTTGGCTTTTTTTTCAGATGGACGCAGCTGTCGGGGACAAGTTGAAACCTTCGCGGAGTAAAAACCTGGACGACAGCCTCAGCGAAATAGACACCCTGGTAACATGCCCCAGCTGCGCTGGCCCACTCTCCCCTCAGTGCTCCTCCTGGCTTAGGAGCTGGAGCCAGGGGGACGTGGCACGTACAGGCCTCTCCCTTTTGGGGGTGCTCACATGCCCAAGGTAACACCCTGTGCTGGTGCCTGTTTGCCACTCAAGGCAGCATGGCCTAGTGGGTAGAGTGCCGCAAAGCTGAGCTCAGGATGGGGGGACACAGCCCCTCTGACAGTGGAGCCCAACTTGTCTCAAGTTGGCACCTACAGTCAGTGGCTGCTTGGAACGACATAGTCAGTGGCTTTTGGCTGCGAATTGTCGCCCATTAGGGCCCCAGCTGTTGATCGCCAGAATGAGCTCTGGAGCCTCCTCGTTCCCTCCCCGTGTCCGTAGGAAGCGAGCGAGCAGGACACGTTCGGAGACTCCAGCACCATGTTAATCATCCCCGAAAAAGTCAAAACACCCATGAAGAGCAGCAAGGGGGAGCTTCAGAGCATGGCATCACCCAGGTAAGCTGCCTGCTTTGAAACCAGGGTTGGGAGACATGGGTGGCACGGGGCAACAGGTGACTGCCTCTAGGGGGCACTGGTTCTAGGCCAGCCCAGGGCAGGGGGCTTGGCTGGCTCAGGGGGCAGAGAATAGGACATTTCCCTTTCCCCTTTAGAGAGTTGGCTCCTAGCCAGGCTGATAGCTACCAACCACTGCTCCCCTTCCATGACCTGTCTTGATGTAGCTCTTAATAGACAGGTTCCACCTCCTTGTCCATTCCCAGGCAGGCCCCTTTCCTCAGCACTCTGCAGGGTTGGGGTTCAGATCCTACTCGTCACCCCGGGAGGAGGCTCCTTGATCTCACAGCTGGTGGAACTCGATTTCTCTTCTAGAACTGGTTTATTGAATTCTCCCTGAACACAGGCTCTCTGCGGGCTTTACTCAAACTGTCACTCCAGCCCCAGAACCCCGGGGGTGCCTATCCCTCGCTTGTCACAGGTCACTGATGTCGCACACTGGCAGGCTGGGGACGAGATCACCAGGATCAGTGGGGTTTGCCCCCCAGAGGCAACCCCTGCCTTGTGCTCTCCAGTGAGTTGGCCCTGAACTGGAGAGGTTTAAAGCAAACTGCTGGTTACAGCCCTGCTGAGATTCCCTGCCAGAACAACCTGGTGTGTTGCACCTGAACTGCCTGAGACCCTCCCAGAGAGAAAGGGGATGTTGCAGGAGTCAAGAGGCCTGGGTTGCATCTCTGGCTCTGCCCTTGGAATGTGTGGTTCTCACTATGTCGCCTCAGTTTCGCATATCAGATGTTGGGCGCTCAGAGGACTGTGTGGCATTTTGCATCCAGTTCCCAGCATTAGGCATCTTCCCCTGGCCAGTTTTCTGGTCTGGTCTGTTATTGCCCGTTCCATCCCAGGCCAGAGAGGGCGGTGATGCCTCGTGGCTCTGCCCACAGACCATCCAGTGCTGGGGGCTCAATCTCAACGTGGCTGGATTTGAACCTTTGACTGCATGGTGTGGGGCCCCCATCCCCTGTGGGTACTAGGCCTCTCCCGCTGTGAAGGCAGTGGGGCCGTACTGGAGCTGCACTGAGTGAAGGATTGGATCCACATACCTAGTGTGTTCAAAGGCCTTTCTGTTCCCCGTGGAAACCTGCCCCATCTGCCTCCTGCTTTGCCAAAAGTGCATCTTCAGTGTGTGACGCAGGCTCGCCATGCCGGCCCCGTTCCCAGATGCTATGTGGGGGGAAGCGCTTAGCCATCGATATTCCGCCCCCCAGTCTCCCTGATAGTGCTGAAGCTGCTGCTTGCACTCTGACGCTGAGCAGTGCCTTCTTGGAGCAAAGCGCCAGGCTGCTTTGTCCTGGAATTAATGCCTTTGCTTAATTGCTGTCAGGTGGCAGCAGAGGGGGCTGTGTCCTCGGGCTCCTGGGAGCGCTGCTGCTAGGCTTACAAGCAAAAAGCTCTGGTTTCCTGCCTGCCAGCACTGCAAGCTCCCGGCACTTGCACCTCCAGCAGGGGAGAGTCTGAACTTCTGGGGGCGGGGAGGGCATGAGCTGGATAACATTCCACCTCTCTTCCCCCCGGAGCTGGCTGGCTCTCGGGCACTAACGGAGATCAGCTGGCTGGGCTGGCCCCTGGTGGGGAGCTCAGACTGTACGATCAGAACGAGCCCTTCTGGCCTTCACACGTCTGAATCTAGGAGCAAGGACTAAAACGGTATTCTAGTCCGTGAAGGAAGAGCTGGGACTCCAGTACCCAAGCTGGGCTGTGCAGTAAGGTGGGGCCATCTGAACCAAGGTCACGTTTCAGGGGAGTGGCATTCTCTAATGGGGGAACTGGCAAATATCCCTTAGCAATGCAGTGGCAGGGTCTAATGGTTAGAGCAGGGGACTGGGGATCTGGACTCCCAGGTTCTGTCCCAGCTCTGGGAGGGGAGTGGGGTCTACTGGGTCAGAGCGGGGGGCTGGGAGCCAGGACTCCTGGGTTCTATCCCCGGCTCTGTGGGGGGGAGTGTAAGCTGGTGTGAATGCCAACCTCATCCCACAGGGGCCTGGGCTGGAGAGCATGCCCGTCTTGCCCTACTGAGGGAGGAGGGTGTGGGCAGGAGCGTGGAGTTTTGTGCTCTAAACTGGCCATGTTCTGGGTCCCCCGCCCCCCATGTTGCTTTGTTGTCTTGGTTTGTAAGCTCGTATGTCCAAGGCTTGCACAGCATGGTCCTCACCCCTTCAGGGTCTCGGTGCTCCAGGAGAGATGCCAAACCCGTCAGCCATTGGTGGGCTCTGCATTCCTGTGGTGATCGAGCCCCAGCACCTAGCACAGCCCCCTCTGCTGCTCTCGGATTGCTGGAGTAATCCGGATCATGGCAGACTGCCCTCTGAACCCTTGGCAAAGGGTGGGCACCTTCCTGGCTAGGAGCCCGCCTTGGATCTGCTGGTAGAGGAGGGGGGACAGCCCGCCCCTGGGGTTCCCTCTCAGCCTGTGCTGGCTACAGATTGTACGTGGGCTCGCCCTGTGTCTGACCAGCCCACCCAGTCCTGGTTGTACCCAGCAGTGTTGCTCAGCTCCCACTCTTGACAATGTGCCAGGAAACCCGTCACCTGGCCATGCCATTCTGTTCCCTTGCCAGCGGACAAGCGTTGTCCTGGTGCAAACGCTCACAGAAGCCCCAGGGCGTGGCTCAGACCTGAGCGGGGCCTGTGTGTGTATCTGCAATGAGACACCCTGGTGCGTGGGGGAAGGACCCTGCTCTCCGAGCTGGATGCTGTGCCATGCCAGGGAACCAGGCCAACAGCACTGTCCTTTGTCTGCTGCAGCAAAATGGAAGGTGCCGCGCACACGCCCCGGCAGAAGAGAAGCACCCCGCTGAAGGAGAGACAGCTCTCCAAGCCCCTAAGCGAACGGACCAACAGCTCGGACAGCGAGAGGTCCCCGGACCTGGGCCATAGCACACAGGTGATGTGAATGCAACCCCAGGCACTGCTCCATGGAGAGGTGATCCCAGCCTGCACCACCTACAGCTGGGAGCTCATCACAGATCTAGTCAAACACGGTCGGTTGCCTGGGAGTCCTGTACAGAGGGCCAGGGGCTGCAATGAGCGACATCAATGGGGAGCTTCTCTCTAACTGTACTGAAGCAATGGCATTGGGGGTGCAGTGCTGGGGCGGGTGGAGGGGATGCTCAGTACGGGGTGCTCTCCCTTCGGTCAGTGCTGGTTCCAGTGCAGCACTAGGGGGTGCAGTGCTCAGTAGGGGGTGTGTGTGCTCAGTAGGGGGCACTCTCCCTTGGGTCAGTCCTGGCTCCAATGCCCCAGCACAGCACTAGGGGACGCTTTGTGCTGTAGCTTTCCATCTTCCAGATGATCTGTACCGTTGTGTCGTGCCCGCACAGATCCCAGGCACTGTGTATAACAGAATGTGTCTTGGCCACGTTCTAGTTCAGCTAATGGATCTCCCTCCCTGAACTCCCCCTGCCGGAGTCGCCTTCCCTCCTCTCCCTGCTGTGCTGGGGGGCGGCAGGGGCCTCATGGCAGGTGGCTGGATATGCAGAGCTGAGGGAAAGGCAGAGAGCCGGGCTCCTGGTAACAGCTGCTCACCAGGGGAACCTCCAGGGTTCTGGCCCAGCTCAGTGTGTGTCACCTGTGCCCTGCCAAGACTTAGCCCTCCCCTTGCCCTCCCTCCCCAACAGATTCCTCGCAAGATCGTCTATGACCAGCTGAATCAGATCCTGGTGTCGGACACGGCCCTGCCCGAGAACATCATCCTGGTGAATGCGGCCGATTGGCAAGGCCAGGTAGGGAGGCCGGCCCTGGGACGGGACCCTGCAAGTGCTGCTGGGCAGGGGTGGCAATGACCCATGGAGATGAAGCCCCTCTCTTTCCCTGTCTTCCGTTGACGTGCCTCAGCCCTGAGCGAGGGGATGGGGCCTATCTCCCTCCCTGCCAGTCTCTGGGCTCTGCTGCCATCACAGTGCCTGCCTTGTCCAATGCAAACTGAGTGACAGCTCGGGTCACCCGGGCCCTCGGAGCCCTGCTGCCCTGGGAGTGGAACTGGCTGCTCCGCAGAGGGGCCGGCGCCTGGAGCCAGCCTCTGCGGGGAGCTGGTGCCGGCAGGGGAGCCTGTTAGGTGGTCCTCCGGTCTGTGCGAGCAATGGAAGTGCAGGGCATTGCCTGGGCTGAGCTGGGGCAGGGGCTGAATGGGAAATGCCAGGGGGAGGGGCTGGGTTGGCTGCCCCACAGGTGAGCATCAGTGCTGCTGCTGTGACTGGGTGGCAGAGTTTGAATCCCATCTGAGCATCCCCCTTGACTGGGCATGGAGTCTCCCCGAGCTGTGGTTATAGGTGGGCTGGAAGCTCTGGCGCGGATGCTGATCTTTTCCAGTCCAGACCAGGGCAAGCGTGGGCTCCGACGGCTCTGGGTCTCTGCGTGTCCCTCGCCAGCCCTCCTCACTGCAATACCAAGCACCTGTCGAGGCCCAGTCCTCCCGCCCTGCACAGGCGCCCCCAGAGTACACAGCACCCTCTGAATTGCAGCTGACAGGCCCACTCCTCTTTGCACACTCTGTGGAGAGACCTTGACTCCTCTCCCCTGCCCTCGGGCGGGTCCCTCACCGGTGCCTGTTGTGTGGGCATTGTAAGCAGCATGCCTCTGCAAGCCATGAAGGGGAGTCTCCAGCACTGTCGTTGTGACCCTTGACTTGCCTTGATCTCACACCTGAGATTGCCAAGCCCCGAGCAAACCAGCCTCTGCTGCCTCACAGCTGCCACTTCCCACTCACTAGGCAGGCACAGCACTTCCGGCCCTTGGCAGTCTGGAATGAACGCACACCCCGTGGCCATTGCCACCTGTCCTGTCTGTGCCCCCACAGCCTGCCGGCCCTCGGCAGGAACAGCCAGCTGGCGCAGGGAGGTGCACGCTTACCCACCTCTCCCCAGCAACTCTGGTTGCTAAGCACAGAGGAGGAGCATTGCGTGGCAGGTGTTGTAACCGATCCCTTTGCTCCCATACGCACAGGCATGCTGTGCTCACCTTTCCTCCTCTCCTTGCCAGTATGTGGCCGAGCTGCTTCAGGATCAGAAGAAGCCAGTCGTGTGCACGTGCTCCACTGTGGAGGTACAGGCCGTCCTGTCTGCTGTCCTCACCAGGATCCAGAGATAGTGAGTAAAGGACGGTGGCCCTCTGGTCCCGGCTCTGGGGGCAGATGGTTCCCATCGATATGAGTATGGTGGAGTTGCTCTATTAGCTAACCCTGCTGGGGGTTATGAGTCAGCTCTCGCAAGCTAAGCAGGGTGAGGCCAGGTCAGTGCTTGGAATGTGAGGCCTCTAGGCAAAACCAAAGTGTGGCATGAGTGATGTTGGAGGTTCATTAGAGGGCACTCTCCCCTCGGAGTTGATACCAAACCAATGCCTCAGTGTGGTGCTAGGGGGCGCTGTGCTGCAGAGAGTGGGGCAGGAGCTCAATTGGGGGTGCTCTTCCCTCACAGTCAATGCAGGCCCCAGCATGGCACTAGGACAGGGGTCGGCAATGTTTGGCACGCGGCTCGCCACGGTAAGCACCCTGGCGGGCCGGGCCAGTTTATTTACCTGCTGACGCAGCAGGTTCGGCCGATCGCGGCCCCCACTGGCCGCAGTTCGCCGTCCCGGGCCAATGGGGGCGGCGGGAAGCGGCGCGGGCGAGGGATGTGCTGGCTGCGGCTTCCCGCAGGGAGTTGGGTGGGGACCTGAGTAAGGGGTGCTCTCCTCCACGCTACTCCTGGTGCCAGTGACTGGGCAGTAGTTGGGAGTGTGGTAAAGTAGGAGGAAGGGCTGTTGTTCCAGTAGGGGGAGCTCTTCGTTCGGCTCCAGGACTGAACCACTGACCCAGGGTGATGCTAGTCCTGTGCCACTTGAGATGCTGTTTTCAGATGGGAAATAAGATCCTGGCCATTTGTGTTCATTCAAGGGCTCCTGACGGTATCATGTTCCTGCCCATTATCTCCCAGGGTCCTGCCCAGAGTCCAGCATGGTAATTATATTCCACCCATTTAAAACATCCCTGACTGCTGTGTTCCACACCAGAGCTGGTTGCATCTCAGCCCTCAGCAAGGGATCCCTCTATAAACAGCCCCTTGCCCCACCCCAGAGGCATTTCATTGCTGGGCAAACATTCCCTGTATTACTCCCTCCCCGCATCTCTCTCCAGAACTGGCTGCATTTCCTTGCTAGATGAACTATCTCTATATAATAGCTGCAGTGTTCCACCCCAGAGAAGGCTGCATTCCAGTAGTGGATGATTCGTGCGGTGCTGTATAGCACAGCAGGGGCCTGCAGGGTGAAGGCTGCCACAGATGTGTAAGATGCTTAGTTCATAGTGCAGGAACGTGAGGGCTGGAGTCTTCCCATGGTTCTCTTGCCTATGACTCTGAATACTGTGGTATTTGAGGGACAAACCCCAGCCTGCTTCATGCACAGGTGGAGCCGCGTAGGCCTTGCCTACAGTCTGCAATCTCCACTGCTCCCCAGCCGGCTCTGCTCCTAACCCAGGTCGTGCCTTGCCAGCAGATCCGCCACAGGGCTGCTTCCCTGCAGCCAGAGGTGCTCTGCAGATGCTGCCAGCAGTGTAGGTACACAGGCCTTTCAGTGACCGCCGCAGCGTGACTCAGCAGCAGCTGGCTGGGGATGTAGCCGGGCTATTTTTACCCACTCTTTCTGCCCGTCTTCACACTTAAAATGCTGTCTGTTCCCTGGGGCTGTTTTCAGGTGAGCCGATTGTACTGCAGGCGGCTAACTGTTCCATAGAGCCATCTCTCCTTCCGCCTGCACGGCAGAGAGACAGGAGCTTGGGGGTTATTTAAGATGTAGAAAGATATGAAAGATTTCCCTGAAAAAACCAAGCCAAAATGTGCCTGTTAGAAAGTCAGGTCCCATCGGCCTTGTCTCTCTCCAGGAGACTCTATGGGCAACTGGAGAGCTAGTAAAAGAATTACCAGTCCAGGTACCAAAAAAGGGGCAGGCTGAGTCAGACGGGCAGGACGTAGTAACACCTGCAACTTGGGGCTTATCTACACTTCCTGGGGGATCGATGCGTGGTGATCGATGCATCAGCGTTCGATTTAGCATGTCTTGACCGCAGATTGCTCTCCTGTCGACTCCTGTACTCCACCTGAACGAGAAGCGCAAGAGGAGTCGACGGGAGAGCGTCTCCCATCAACATTGCATAGTGTGGACCCCGCAGGAAGTAGATCCAAGTACATTGACTTCAGCTACATTATTCACGTAGCTGAAGTTGTGTAACTTAGATCGATCTCCCCTCATAGTGTAGACAAGGCCTTAGGTGCTTTACAGACAGCTGGGAGAAATGTTCTTTCCTAACAATTCCACCCCCTCCCATCACCAAAGGGGAGTGAGTTCCCAATCCACCTCTCCAGCGCGCCCACGGATTCCTTCAGGAACACTCAGACTTCACATTCTTCTGAAGTAGATAATTGAAAGTTTGTTTCTCCCGCCTGCCTTTGTGCATCAGATCCTGCAGGGACAGGTGCCGAAAGCAAACCTGGATGGTTAGATCAGAAAAATGCAAGAAAGGCTGGAAGCCCATTGCTTGCCTCTACAGATCACCCAAACCCTGTCAGCCTGCAGCCCTCCCCCCCAGGGGTCTGTCTGACTGGGAAACCTCAGCCCATGCTCCTTTCCCCGGGAGAGGACAACCTGTGTGAGCGTGAACATCCTGCCCTCTTTGCATTTGGACATAGGACTAGAAAGGGCCCCCTGAGCCATCAAGTCCTGTTCCTGCTATCGCAGGCTGTCACAGAATCCACTGCACCCCCTGGGGTCACAGCTTCCAGCAAAATCACTCCCCTGCTCTCATGCCTGTGGTCCAGGCCTTGAATCTGGTGGCCCCCACGAAGGGGGATTTGAGTACTGAGGGCGTGGAGGCTGGCAATGCCCACAGCCACTTACACTCCTGAAGGAAGAGGTCTAGCATTGTTCTGCTTGGCGGAGGAGGGGAGAGGAGACGCTGTCAGCTCAGGCAGGTGAGATGGGGAGGAACTGCAGAGGAGAAGGCTCTTGCACCAGCAGTTGCATGCTGGTGAAAAGGGGAGCAGAGGGGCTAGTGAAATACAGGGAGGGGGTCTAGGATGGCATAGCTGGGAGGGCCCATGACACTGCACTGTAGCGCTGATCTCTTCCCTCGCCTGGGGACAGGCTTTCCCCAAGCCTTTTGGTAGCTCCTTTCTTTGGCCCTATTAGCTGCCTAAAGGACGTTGGTGGTTCTCTGGTGCCCTCTAGTGATGGCTGTTATGTGGCACGTCTAACTGCAGCTGCCCTAGATCAGCAGGGAGAGGCGCAGTGCTGGGCTGGATTGTAGGACGCCAGGCCCGTGGACGAGCTGGGCATTAGCAATGCTGGAGGGGTCCTTGGTCCTGAGCACATGTGCTGGGCCTGGCAGGGGGCTGAGCCCTCGGGAACTGCTCCCAGAACCACCTCCACAGCTTGGTGGGGGCACGCTGGGTCCCAGGGCTGAGAGAGGCTGGAGCGGCGTCAGGACCCCCAGGATGCTCCATGTGGCAGAGAGCAGCAATGCCAGGCGCTGCGCGGACTCTGCTGGCTCCTCCCTCAGAGGGGCCTTTCCTCAGTGCGGGCAGCAGCCACTCTGTCTAGCTGGCAGGTTGCTGTCGTCACTGCTCCACGGGCTGCTGCCCTGCTCAGGGCAAAGCTTTTCATCTGCGAGTCCCGCTGGAGCACTCTGCTGGGATTTACTGCCTGCTCCCTGGCATGGTAATTACGGCTGGGCACGGCAGTGCCGGAGATAGCAGCCGCTCATCAACTCGGTGCATTGCAGCCTGGCAGGAGCACCAGCCCTCCGTGCCTGTACTGCCTACCTCAGTGTATGGGGAGGGGCACTCATTGTCTTCCTCGCTGGCCAAGGGACTCCTATATGAATGGCCCCTGTGTCCTACCCCAGAGCTGGCTGCATCTCAGCACAGGGTGACGGATCCCTGTACAAACGGCCCCGGTGCCCCAGCCCAGAGATGATCAGGTCTCAGTGCCAGGCGAGGACTCACTGCCTAGCTGTTTAAGCGTCGTATCTTGCAGGCAGAGGGGTGCAATAAGCACACACATTCCCATTGTCCTTTCTTTTCCAGCTGCAACTGCAACTCCTCCGTGCCACGGCCCGTGAAGGTGGTGGCTGTGGGGGGGCAGAGTTACCTCAGTGCCATCCTCCGTTTCTTTGTGAAGCAGCTGGCGAACAAGACCCCAGACTGGCTTAGCTACATGCGGTTCCTCATCGTCCCGCTGGGTAGGTGCCTCTGTCCAGACCCCGCCCAGCTGGCGCGAGTCCTACTTGACCCCCCTGAAGCCAGAGTGAGGCTGTCGGCGCAGGCCTTGTTCTAGCCTCTCCCTGTTAGTGTGGCTAAGCCACGGGTCTGGGTCCGATGCTGACACCCAGGGGTGCACAGAGGGGGGGCTGAGCAAAGCACATCTGGGTCTGTAGCGGGTGCCCGCTGGGTGGTGGCCGCCTCCTGCTGGGGATACCAACACAGCAGCTGGGAAAGGTCTCTGCGTTGCTATGGAGCTGCGTAAAGGCCCGTCAGGATGGGTGGGAATCTCGGGTATGGCATCCACAGGACAGCTAGACCATCGCTCCTGTAACAGCATCCCTGGGGCTGTAGGGGGCGCTGCCCATGCCCCTCGGAAGCACCTGGCTGAAGGACTCCTCCTGTGGGCACTGTAGTGCACAGCAAAGAACCCCCACAGGGGGCGCTAGAACAATACCCCCCTTTCTCTCCTCCTCAGGCTCCCACCCCGTAGCCAAGTACCTGGGCTCGGTGGACAGCAGGTACAGCTGCACGTTCCTGGACTCCGCCTGGAGGGAGCTGTTCGGCAGGGCCGAGCCCCCCGGGACAGGTGAGGGGCCGTGCAGCACCAAGCACTGTGTCCATGGCCCCCGTGCTGTTGGACAGGGAGGGCTTTGGGTCGCTGTTCCCCAGGGTCTAGCGAGGGAGCAGCTAGAGCTGGTCACGGTCTGTGGGGTAGGGGTGGGCCCGGCTGTTGCGATGTGGCTTGGGCTCCCCTATGGCAATGGCTGTTTTGTCTGCACAGAGCAGGCCTGGCCAATTACTTCCTGAGCCCTGGTTTAGTCCCTGGGGCCTGCCCCCAGCACCAGGGGTCATTGAAGGGGTCACAGCTCCAGCCCGGTGTGCAGTGAGGGGGAGGGGGGTGTCTCCAGTGGGGCCAGCGGGAGCTTTGGGTGAGAACGTGTCCTGCCCCCTTCCTACTGCAGCATAAGCTCTGGCCCTCCAGCCTTGCTGCCTGGCCACCTGCTTCTCCCTCGGCCGCCCCTGCCTGGGGCAGAATCCCCTCTGACCCACACACCCCCTTCCCCACTGCAACGAGAGCACCCTCTCCTCTGCCGCCACTCAGCCAGCGGGGGGTGCCCTGGCTCTGCTGTGCGGCTCACCCCTGCTGCGGGCTCGGGGACAAGGAGGCAGGGAGCGGGCTCTGTGGGGATTGCTGGTCACACCCCTCTCTCCCCTCTGCCCCCAGAGCCATTCGATGTGGTGGGCCGCATCGTGCAGTATGTGGGCGGAGCCAGCACGACCCACCAGCTGCCTGTGGCCGAGGCCATGCTGACTTGCAAGCATAAGTTGTAAGTGTCGCCCGGGCGACTCTCCTGCGGCAGGGGGCTGGTCGCACGTTACAGGCACCCAAAAGACCCTTTCAGTTGGGATAGCAAAGCTGTTAAAGATCACTGCCAAGGCGGCTGGGATCGGGTCTCCTGGGTTCTGGTCCCTGTTCTGGGAGTGGGAAGGGGAGTGAAGACTGGTGCTTAGAGCAGGCAGCTGGGAACCAGGATTCCTGGGTTCTCGTCCTGGCTTGGCCACTACTCAGTGTGTGACCTCGGACACATCACTTCCCCTCTCCGTGCCTTGTCTTGTTTCCACCTCTCTCAAGGCTGCCCCGACTGTGGGTGTGTTTCTGGAGTGCCAGTTCCCTTTGTGTCCCAGCCCCTCTGGCATGGGGACGGGAACTTACCCGCCTCATCAGGTGGGAGCTGTACCGTGGTCACTGTCAGTAATGTGGTGGGGCGGGGGGGATCGTTCAGCCCGGCGAGCTTCGGATGCCCCTCATGCATGCCAGGTGAGGCATTCCCTGCCCGATGGGCCCCGGCTCACTGCCCACCCCCCAGCAGACCCTAACACTCGTCTCCTCTCCCCGCAGCCCGGATGAAGACTCCTATCAGAAGTTCATTCCTTTCATTGGGGTAAGGCTGCCCCCTTGGGCATCTAGTTCTCCCTGGGGCCCCTCCAGTGGGGGCCCAGGAACACCGCTGGGGTGGGGCAAGGCCCATTGTGACCCTCCAGTTTGAGCCCTGCCTCACTCAGGGTAGGGCTCCCTGCCTCCAGCCCATCAGTGTTGGTGCTAAAGCAGACTGGAATTAACCCCCCTGCCCTGGCCCTGGGTCAGTTCTTCTGGGGGTTAATCCCACTCCCTGGTAAGCAGGTAACTCTCGGGACTTCTGCTGTCGTGGGATCCACGCGGGCAAAACCGCTCCAGAGCCAGGCTCTCCGGGGTGTGCCAGCCCCATTGCATCTCCGACACCCAGAGGGCCTGGATCACGCTGCTCAGCCCCAGACTCACTGCAGTGGCTGCGAGGGGTGTGAGCTCTGCTGGCCACCAGGGGGCGCCATCCGCCCACTGAGCAGGGAATGCAGTGACTTTTGCACGAGAGTCCCTTCTCCCCATAGAGCGCTGGGACTGCTGCTCCGAGCTCGCTGGGCCCTGAGGCAGGCCGGCCGAAACCGAGGGCCTCCGCCCAGGCCCCAGGCTGCCCAGAGGAGAGACATGCCAGGGTTGGGCCTCTTCTAGGAGCGTGGGCCTGCGAGGGTTAAACCTCGGGAATAATCAACAGTGATCAGAGCCTCTCTGCTGTGTCCTTCCCCACAGAGGTCTGCTTGCAGGACTGGAGTTAGTGTTTCCAGCCCTTCGCTGCTGCCTAGTGGATAGAGAACTGGCCTGAGAGTGACGAATCCTGAGTTCTATTCCCAGGTCTGCCACTGGCCTGCTGGGTGCCTTAAGCGAGTCACTTCCCTGCTCTGTGCCTCAGTTTCCCCATCTGTAAAATGGGATAATGCTTCTGCTGTAGCCTGACTGGCTCTGCATAGAGTGTCCTGGGGCATTGGCTGGGTGATGCTCTCTGAGCGAAGGAACAAAGGGGGAGGGCAGCCCCCAGTGCCTGGAGGGGCTCGCTGTTGTCCGGATACTTTCAGCGCACTGGAGTGACAGGGCGGCTCTTTGCCCTACCATTGTAAACACGCCAACACAATGTCCCAGAGGGTGAGGCTGCCATTGCTTTGGGCACTGGGATGCCAGCTAGGGTTGATGGCCGGGAGAGGGCATCCCCCACTCGCTGTCACCCCAGGGGTGCATGGTGCTTAGCCTGTGGGCAGCCCAGATGCAAAGATCCTGGGGGGTCCCGTCCACCTAGATTTCTGCACGGAGCTGGTGGAGCGCGAGTGGGGATGTACGCTCTTCTCCCATGGTGCAGGAAGGGTTAACGACAACCTCAGCCCTGCGGCTCTGGGGCTCCAAGAGGAGCAGGCTCAAATGGCTCCTCCTGGGCGGGCTGGCAGTATTGATTTCCAGCGCGGCCTGAATTGCTGATCTCTGTCTCCCCATTGCAGGTGGTTAAAGTGGGCCTCATCGAAGATTCCCCTGCAGCCATAGGTACGTCCCCTGCCAGGGTCCAGGCCAGCTGGGACTGGTGCCATCTCGGGAGTCGGGGGGCACAGTTCCCACCTCCCTGAGCTGCTCTTAGGCTCGGTGCTGAGCTGGGCAGGCCCAGGGCTCCCTCCGCAGTCAGCAGGGCCAGGAACCTGGTTGGTTAAAGGCAGGGTGAGGCCCCATCTGGCTGAGACACCCTCCCCTTCCCCCCCCCCCATCCTCCCCCTTCTCCCCCTCCGCCCACAGCCCAGCCTCAGCTCAAGGGACCCGCTTCCAGCTGGGCTTTTACTACCCCCTGCTGCCACTGGAGTGGGGGGTTGTCCAAGCAACGGGATCTGCCCCTGGGATCCCCCCTCCCTCAGCTCCAGGCTGCTACTTGGCTTGTTCCCCTCTCGCTCTGGCTGGACAGGGAGTGACGGCCGGATCCCCGCAGGGAGGCTGGGGGCTGAATTCGTTTGGGCTGGGGGGCAGGGGGGTGATGCAATGCAAGAGTTCAGGTGTTGAAGGGGAGTCACCAGGGCTGTGGAACCTGCCCAGGGAGGAGACAGCACCTTGTGGCTCAGGACGCTCCTTAGCCTGGTACCCCCAGAGTGCCCCCGTCCCCAGGTCCTCCTCTGGGTAGGGCCTGGGAACTCTCACACCACAGGAGTGACTGGGCGGCTGGCGGCAGCAGCGAGCTCATCTCCCACCAGCCCAGAGTGGGTAGGGGCCTGGCTGACACACCTGCAATAGGGCCTGGGCCTGCTCCAACTGGGGCATGGCTGGAGACGAGAACTTGGGGAAGAGGAATGCACCAGCATTGCGGACTTGGTGCCTGCCACGGAGCCCCTGTGGGGAGACAGGGGAGGGAGCCCCTGTGGGTGGGGAGGGAGCCCCTGTGGTGAGGCCGAGGCGCCCTGTGGGGAACCAGAAGGTCTGGGGGAGAAATTAGTCTGAGTGGCACGGCCTGGAACCTGCCTCACCCCAGATTCCCCCTCTGCTCTCTTGGCAGGAGACGGAGACGATGCGCCCGTGGTCAGCCTGACGGTTCCCTCCACGTCCCCACCCTCTTCCTCCGGCCTGGTGAAGGACGTCTGTGCCACCCCCCCATCCTCGCCGTCCATGAGCAGTGGGCTCGCTGTCGTGGGGTGAGGCAGCCTTGGCCACCGGCCCCGTGGTCGTTAATGAGGAACCCCATGCCCCGGCGGGCAGATTGGCACCATCCGTGTGTGTGCAGGGCCTAGCCCGCTGGGGCAGGGCTGCGACTGGGCATCCCGCAGGGCAGATAATTTCTGCCATGTTCCAGCTGGGGAGAATGAGGCCTGGTTGGGGGAAGGGACGAGCTTAGCCACACAGGGAGTCAGCAGCAGCTGGGGGAACCCTGGCGTCCGGGTGCCCGGTTGTGTGCGAGACCATCGTGGTAGAGTGGATTTGTGGGCACGTGCTCAGTAATAGCCTTTGCCATCGTGGGGTCGGGGCTGTCCAGCTCTTGGAGCTCCTGGTGCTGGCAGATCCCTTCCCTATGAGTGCCCTTGAGTGGCTGGTGCCCCCGTGCCCCCACTCATGCAGGGTGAGGCAGTCCTCTTGAGTCCTACATCTGGGGCTCGCTCTGAGCTAGTGCTTAAAGCAAGAACACGGGAAGTCAGGACTCCTGGGTTCTGTCCCTGGCTCTGGGTGGGGCATGGGGTCTAGTGGGTTAGAGGAGGGGGACATGGGCTCTGTACCTAATTCTGGGTCAAGTCACACTACCTCTGTGCTTCCTGTGCCCTCGGCAAAGCAGGCTGACGTTCACTCGCCTCCTGAATGTATCAGAGTTAGTTACCATTTGCAGGGGGCATTGGGATCCCCCAGGAGTCTGGCACTGAATTTGCTCTGCTGGGCCCCCAGTATCCTGGCACTGGGATCCAGAACTCCTGGGTTCTCTTCCAGCTCTGCCACTGACTTGTTATAGGTCTTTGGGCAGGGCCCTCCCAACCATGCCTCAGTTTCCCATCTCTGTGATGTGGATGGTACTGTCCTGCCCCTTGGGGGTGAACCCCTGCTCTGCCCAGCTGCTGATGATGCTTCCCAACTGTCCTCAGGTCCCCCAGCAGCCCGTACGGAGACGTCATTGGCCTGCAGGTGGACTACTGGCTTGCTCATCCCACGGAGCGCCGGAAGGAGGGCGAGAAGCGAGATGCCAGCTCCAAGAACACCCTCAAGAGTGTCTTCCGCTCGGTGCAAGTGTCGCGGCTGCCCAGCGGCGGGGAGAGCCAGCCCTCGGGGACCATGGCCATGACAGTCGTCACCAAAGAGAAGAACAAGAAAGGTTGGTGCGCGGGGGATGGACGGGCGTCAGGCTGGTAGCACTGGCCCCCTGTGACAGGGTGGGGAACGGAAGCTGGGGCCTTTTCCCTCTAGGGGTGCTGCCTCCAATCTGGCCCCAGGGCAGTAATGACCTCAAGTCCTCTGATCACAGTGTCCCCATGGAACATTGTCCATGTGTCGTCTCCGGAATTGGCACTAACTGGCCCATCCCTTGGACATGCTAGGGGCAGCAGACTGTCTAGGCCCTGTGTGTGGGCCGCAGAGAAGTCCTGCTAGCTAAGGGGGAAGCCCATTCTGAACCTCCTCTGAGCTAGGGGCTCCGCCAGCCCCTCTTCTCCCCACAAAAAGTGCCAGGGGCTGCAAGCGGCAAGGCTGTGTCCTCAGGACGCTCCCACGCTGCCCTCTGCAGGGTGCCCGGGGCTAAGCATGCAAGGTGCTGCTGTTTGCAACCCAGCTCTGCCTTCCCTCTTCAGGAGGCAGCGGCAAATGCGCCCCTCTCTCCCCACTCTCTGTCATTGGCGGCTCTGCTACTGCCACGTCTTTCCCAGCCCCCTTGTTCACCCCATACTCTGGAGGAGCTGACTGAGCGGGGGTGTCACAGGGAGGCTGTCAGTCTAAACAGGCCCCTGCTCCTTCGCACTGGGCACTGGATTCTGCCTTTCTCACTGCGGCCGACAGCGAGAAATGGAACATGCACGCAGTCTAGTTCATGGCAAGAACGTGGGCAGAAGCAGTTCGGAGGAGACTCACTCACAGCTACGAGTACTTCCGTGGGTGGGGAGGAGCTTTCGGACAGTGCGGTCATAGACACTAAGGCCAGACGCGCCCATTAGATCATCTGGTCTGACCTCCTGGATGGCCCGGGCCGGAGAACGTCACCCCACTCCCAGGGGTGACCTCCTGCCCTGAGCCCAGGCGTGTGGGTTTGACAAAAGCATTTGCCCCAAAGGCATCCAGGGTGGATGCGGAGACACCCCCTGATGGTTAATCCTCCACACTAGGAATGTTGATGCCTCATTTCCAGTGTGAATGGGTCCGGCTTCAGCTCTCACCCCTTGGTTCTCGTTCCACCTTCTCTGCTACGTTAAAGAGCCCGATAGTGCCTGGGGTTTTCTTCCTGGGAATGTCCTTACAGTCCCGCGAGTACGGCGCTAGAGGAATTCTGAAGACAGGACGGGTAGACTGAGTGACCAGCAGACAAGTATTGGAGACGACTGGAGCTCAGCAGCCATTAGCTACCTCTGGCAGGCAGATTCGGTCTGCAGGGCACATCTGACGAGATCAGCGGGCGCTGCCTGTGTGCGGGCGCTGGAAGGGGAGCTGGTGGCAGAAGAGCAGGAAGCAGCTCTTGGCTGGATGATGCGTCTCCTGGGTGGATCTGAGGAGCTGTTCGTCCGCAGGGACCAGCAGAGGATGGTACCGAACGGGCTGCCGTGGCTTCAAGGCGCCAGGAATGGAGATGCCCCATAGGAAGGAGGTGGTACTCAGACCCAGGACTGAGTCGTCTCTTGACCATGATGATAAGCTAAAGCTCTCTAATGGCGCAGACGCAGGCCACGGGCTGGGAGCGAGGCCCGACACATTCCGCCTGGAACCGAGGGGCCAGTGTTTAACAGGGAGGGGGATTCGCCCTTGGAAGAACTGCCCCAGGGACGGGGGTGGGGAGGTTCTCCAGCACGTGTCATCTCCCAATCCAGACAGGACGTCTCTCTGTAAAAGCTCCACTCCTGCCTGACATGAGGCAGGGCTCCCTGGGCCGGGCGAGGCAGGGGTCAGGCTGAAGGTTCACAACACCCTTCTGGCCTCAGGCTCGCTGAAGGTGCAGCTCTGGGTTGCAGTTTTCCCACTGCGCAGACGGGCGGGCGGCTGCTGTCTGTCAGTCGAGAGGGAAGGCGTTAGCCCCAGGCTGGCTGGGAAGGCCGTGGCGTGGGGGCCCTCCCTGAGTGATGGGGCGGCTTGGCCTGGGGGCTCAGGCTACGCCCTTGGCCCTTGACAGCTCTAGTACAATTTAATCCATCTTTACCATTCATTGGTGTTGGCAGAAGGGCTCCCTTCCCCCGTCCGGGGCTGGGGAGGGGCCGAATGAACCCCAGGGCTCCCTGATGTGGGGGCAGCTCCAGCAGTGCAGGGTTTACAATCCAGTCCAGAGACTGTTCCCGCCCCAGGCAAAACCCATCTGTCCTCAATCCCAGGCTCGGCCAGGGACATGGGGCACCCTGCCTGGGAAATGGGCCTCAGCTCTGTGGAGCTGGAGAGGGGAGCGGGGGGGTTGGCCTACTGGGCTATGTTGAGCCCCCAGCCTGCTGAACTAACCACTACAGGTCCTTGAAATGCCCCTCCCACCTTGGCCAGAGGAGGGGGAGCCTGGGAGCCAGGACTCCTGGGTTCTTTCCCCATGTCATCGCTGACTCACAGTGGGGCCATGGCTATAGGGTGGTGGTGTGCAGCTATGTGTCTCCATAGGCGCCGACTCCGTGGGTGCTCTGGGGCTGGAGCACCCATGGGGAAAAATTGGTGGGTGCTCTGCACCCACCATCAGCTCCCTGCCCCAGCTCACCTCCACCTCCGCCTCCTCCCCTGAGCACGCTGTGTCCCCGCTTCTCTTCCCAGCGCTTGCTGCCGCGAAACAGCTGTTTCGCAGCAACAAGCTGTGGGAGGGAGGGGGGAGGAGCGGGAATGCGCTCAGGGGAGGAGGCGGGGCCAGGGTGGGGATTTGGGGAAGGGGTCCAATAAGGGCAGGTTGGGGCGGGGACTTTGGGGAAGGGTTTGGAATGGGGGCGGGGCAGGGGTTGAGTCAGGGTGGCAAGCACCCACCGGCGCCAGGAGAAGTTGGCACCTGTGTGTGTCTCTGAGGCTTTCCCAGCATCTCTGCATGGGGCCCTGAGCTCAGTCCTGCTCTGGCTCCCAGGGCAAGTTCTGCTCCCCCACAGCCCTCCTGGCAGCTCTGGGCTGGGACAGTGTCTCCCTGGCCAAACCTAGCCTACCCCTTGCTCCTGCTGCTGCAGTGCAGGGCCCTGCCTCGAGTCTGGAGCTTGGCAGGAAGGAGTCAGGTGAGGCCCCTTCAGCCAACTCCAGCTTCCAGCCCCCTCTCTGGAGCTGCCCTCTGGCCCTGGGGTGTCCAGCCCCCCCCCTGCTACCAGCTGTTGTCCTCTGAGCTGTGAGCCAGAGTCGAGCCAGGTTTGAGTCACTGCCCTAAGAAACACATTGGGGTGCAATAGATGGGGCCCCAGATGCCTGGGTCTGGCTCTGCCACTCACGGCGTGACCTTGGGCGCATCACTACCCCTGTGCCTCAATCCTCCCCCCCACACACACACACGCGATGGGGCGCAGACTCTGTAAGTGCTTTGAGAGCTATATGTGACCCACTAGCACCCACGTGGGCTCCTGACTGACCCCTCAGAGACTCTGGGGGGCTGAGCACAGGGCCCCAAGGTACTTCTAACAGCCAGTGCTCGAATTGCACCCAGCCGGGGGCGTTCTCTCTCTGCCATTCCCAGCCTGTGGCTGCCGGTTCCTCCATCCCTCCACGGCAGGACTTGGGGCGAGGCTGGGCACTGAGTGCAGGGTCCATGTGTCACCACCAGCCTCTGGGATGCCACATCCTGCCTCTTGCCCAGCTGCCCTCCCCTCAGCACTGCCGTCTAAAGGCTTGTGCTGACCGCCCGCTAATCCGGGCTCCCCTGCCTCTCGTTCCAGTCCCCACCATCTTTCTGAGTAAGAAACCCAAAGAAAAGGAAGTGGATTCCAAGAGCCAGGTGATTGAGGGCATCAGCCGGCTAATCTGCTCTGCCAAGCAGCAGCAAACCATGATGAAAGGTAAGGCCTGCCTCTGCAGTGCAGCTACCTCTGGGGCAAGGCAGCTGGTTATACAGGAGTCCCTCGTCTCTCACTGAGATGCAGCCACCTCTGGGTGGGAGCGCAGGGATATTTATAGAAGGATGCTGAAATGCAACCAGCTCTGAGGTGAGGCAGCTGTTGATCCAGAGGTCTCTTGTCCAGCGTGGAAATGCAGCCACTTCTGGGGTGGGGCAGCGCTTTAACAACCACCCCGCAATACCAGTGTTGGGGAGGCAGGTGGGAATTATCCAGTCTGTTTGTTCAGTTCCAGGGCTGGGACAGTGTCACTTGCCATCCAGTGGGGGCAGCATAGGCGGGCTAGGGGCACAGGAGCCTCGGAGCTATAGCTCAGCAGGGGCTAGCTGCCCCAGGCCACCCCCTGCACCCCGAGCCAGCTGCTAGGCCCTGCTCTAACCTGCCCCATTCCTTTGCAGTGTCCATCGACGGGGTGGAGTGGAGCGACATCAAGTTTTTCCAGCTGGCCGCGCAGTGGCCCACGCACGTCAAGCACTTCCCCGTCGGACTCTTTGGCTCAAAGCCAGTGTGACAGCGCCTGCCCTGCTGCTGGGCAGCGCCCACCTGCCAGGCCGAACCCTCAGCCAGCGGGAAGCCTCTTCGGCTACATCCCACTCTCCTTACGTAACTGTGTTGGTATGTTCTGCACTGGGAGGGCTGGAGGAGGGAGCACTCCAGTGCCAACCTGTCATCCCCCCATCACCAGCTTTGTCTCCAGCTGCCACCGACCGCTTCCTCATGCGTGTGCGTGTGTGTGTGTGTGTCTGTGTCTGGGCGGATCCCCGTGCGCAGCAGGGAGGGACCCCAGCCGGCCCGAGACACGCTCCCCCCTCCAGCCCGAAGCAGCCGTGGCTCCCTGAACAGCCAAGCCAGGGAGTGCTTAGTGTGTGCGAAGGCTCTTGCCTGGGACAGCTGGCCAGCGGCTCTGCCCTCGCCTGTGGCCTACACACCCCTAACCCCCTGCTGTAGCCCTTCTCCAAAAGCACAAGCAGCCAGGCCACAGGCTGGGTCCCCACTGCCATCTGCCCTGGCATAGCATGTGGAAACAGGGGCCCTTCCAGCACAGCCTGCCCCCTCCTGGAGGCAGTGGGCACTCGCTGATGCCCAGGGCCACTGCACTCCAGGCAACGTGTTCGCAAGCGGAGGAGAGCCCTGGTATGTGATGCTGCAGCTGTTCTAGCCACTGGTGGCTTTGTGTCTAGCTGGAAGATGAGCCCATGAGGGGAGCCCCCTGCTGGTGAAGCCAGAGATGGGGCAGTGGGGTTTGGAGGTGGGGGAGGGGTGTCTGCCTTGCCTGGCCTGCGGCAGGGGCGTGCTCCGCCCTCCAGCTTTGTGTAACCATCCCCTGGGCACTCGTGTTTGTCTCTCTCCTAAATGTTTGCCAAGACCTAGTTGCTTAAATTTATCCCTGCCCCACTGCATCAGTGCTCCCCTCTCCCCCCCCCAAACCTCCCCGTGCCTGTCACCTTTGCCACATCACGCTGCCTAGCCAGGCACCACAGGCCAGCAACCAGCTCTGGGTCGCTGCAGGCTTGGCTTTCCCACTGCCCCTCCCCCCATCCCACGCTCAGCTCTGCCCTGCCCCATGCTGCCAGCGGCTGCTTAGAAAGCTGCCGTGCTTCAGCTGGTGTCTCTTTCCCCAAAGCCAGGACCCCGAATATCGTCTGCTCCAAACGGGCCAGCTCCGAGCCCAGAGTAGGATGGTTCAATAGGGATCAGGTCACTGGGGTTGGCCCAGTTTATTACAGCTGTGAGCCTGGCAGACGGAGATCCTGGGTGTAGTGGGGGCGGGAGTATAGTCCACGGCTGGGCTTTTAAGAGTGAAGCAGCAGGCGGCTGGGTCCCAGCCCTGAGCCCCTCACAGCACTGAGTTCCCGACCCTGTTCTTTAGCACCCAGGTTTGGCAGGAGCTAGGAAGCGGCATTTGGCCATCCCACGCCAGTTTCCCTCCTGGCTGCACTTCATCCCTCCCGCTCCATCTCGAGCCAGTACCTTCATTACGAACCCCCCTTAAACCAAGCCCCAGGTTTGGGCTGCTTCTCCCTTCCCCCCGCAGCTGTTGTCTTTCTGACCCCCCGGCCCCAAGCAGGCAGCAGCCAAGCAGTTGGATTTTCCCATGCAGGCTCACTGTGAGCTCCGCTCTTTCCTCCCCACACGTCTGCCGGGGAGCCGCAGTCCATGGAAGTGGGGTCTGGTGGGTCCAGGAATGTGTCCAATAATTCCCATTGGTCACTGCTGCGTCCTGGGCCCTGTGGATCCTGCCTGGGCCCTGAGCAGGATGCCCCGGATCCCAGCTCTGAAAGAGCCACAATTATCAGGAGGGGGCAGTAAAGTGCCTCCCTGGGCCTTGTTCTGATGGGCCTGGAGTGCTACTGCCTCAGACAATAGGCATCCACGCTCTCGGGGTGTGGGGGGGTCTTAAAGAGCAGGTGGGAGCCGCAGTCCAGCCCTCTGGCATCCCGGACACCCTGCTTCCCCCAGCACCCAGCCCTGATCGCTCAGTGCAGCAGGCAGAAGAGAGAGCATGAGACTCCAGATGCTTTCCCCCACCCACCTGGTAGCAATAAAGCCAGCTGCATCACTAGCAGCCTGGCAGAGCCCCCTGCCCCGCAAGCGCACACACACACACACATACAAACACCACGCTCCATGCTGCCTCCATTGATTTCCCATTGTCCTCTGTGCCAGCCTGGCTGGGTGAGGAGGAAGGTCACTGGGCTGTGACAGGTGGCACCCACGGGCCTGCCCGGCTTCCCCAGGAAGATGTTTATTTGCTGGCTGAGTCAGTAGCTGCTTTGCTACCCCTGCAGTCACAGGGAGGCTGCAGGATGGTCCCTGTGTCTGAGTCCCGGCCACTGGCTGCTCCAAGAGGAGCTACGAGCGATAGAGCCGGGTAGCGAGTGTCTGTAACAGCGCTTGCCTGCACTGTGGGCCACTCACCTGGGCTTGGCAATTCCTTTTGAGGGTTGCTCAGGTGGCCTGGGCGAGCGCCGAACAACTGGTGCTTGGGGGGCCAGAAGTCCCGAGCCGAATCGCCAGCGCAGTCTGGTGCCCCACTGCGAGCCCCTGCAGGCCAGCTGTTCCCTGCTGAGCGAGTGTGTCCCATCCATCTTCTGGTCTCACTCGCTGCAGCCTGGCCCCCCGGTTGCAGTTTCTCCCAAGCACAAGGAGCTGCAGCCAGCGCTGGCCCCACAGAGGGGTCTCATGTTTGCTCGGCGTTCTCTGCCTTTTGCATTCCAACGTGGCCTGTTCAGTCCTGATTCTCTCCAGGGCTCCCTGTCCCTCTGTGCTCCGAACCTTGCAGCTGCCTCTGGCATGAGGCAGGGGGAGGTCAGTGGGCTGGGCACAGGGTGTCTCCCAGGCCTGCGCACTAGGCTTGGGCTCTGAGGCACTCCAGAGCCCCCAGGAGATCTCAGCAAAGCTCTGGTGTCCCCTCAGGCTGGGGGTAGAGGGACCCAAGGCCCACATGATCCCAACACACATTTCCACAGCCAGAGTCATCAGAACATTCTAGACCACCCCAATCTCTATGAGAGCCGGTGGGGTACCCATCTCGGTCTGTGTCCCCACAAATCACTCCAGAAACTCCCTGCACTCCCCCAGCTGCGTGGGGCCCCAGGGATCTCTGGCTCCAGGCTGGAGCCACACGAACACCCAGCAGGACTCTGGTCCAGTACATAGGGGCCGGAAGGGGCCTGGGCCGGCCCTCAGGGCCTATGTGGGCTGGGAATCTCCATCTGTCCCCCCCCAGGGCACTGTGTACATAGCCCGCTGGTGTGTATAAGTGCGTGCCTCTCCCGTTTGGTTTGCGCACTCCGTCCACGTTGGGATCATTGTCCGGGGTTGGGGAGAGACCCCTGTTGTATTTGACACATTTTATTGGGGGAATTGCTGTCCCCCCTTTTTTTGGAGTTTTTTCATTAAACTGTGGTTATTTCTTAGAAGTCATTTCTTTATTTAATCAGTTCGTGTCTGTTCACCCTGAACCCTGCAGGGGGCTCCCCAGTCCGCAGGGGGCTCCCCAGTCCACAGGGAGTCAGAGCTGGGAGCCAGGACTCCTGGGTTCTATTGGAGCCCGAGCCCTGTGAGCCTGAGTCCGCTAACACGGGCCAGGTACAGGTGTTTCATTGTGGTGTAGACATACCCTGTGTGACATGGACCATTGTCTCGACACTGCTCACAAGAGACTCCCACTGCTTTCCCTGCTGGGACAGGCCAGGAGGAAGCTGGAATTGCAGGGTTGCTCGGACTCGTGCAGAATGAAGAAGCCCCTTCCCCGGGGCACTGGAACTATTTGGGGTGGGGAGGTGTGCTGGAAGCCACTGAACTAAACTGTGAACCCTCTATATCGGGGTAGGCAACCTATGGCACGCGTGCCGAAGGCAGCACGCGAGCTGAGTTTCAGTGGCACTCACACTGCCTGGGTCCTGGCCACCGGTCTGGGGGGCTCTGCGTTTTAATTTAATTTTAAATGAAGCTTCTGAAACATTTTAAAAACCTTATTTACTTTACATACAACAATAGTTGAGTTATATATTATAGACTTATAGAAAGAGACCTTCTAAAAATGTTAAAATGTATTACTGGCACATGAAACCTTAAATCAGAGTGAATAAATGAAGACTCGGCACACCACTTCCAAAAGGTTGCCGACCCCTGCTCTATATGATGGGAGCCAGGCATTTGGTTGCTGCTATTATTCAAGCTAGGGGGTGCTGCCTCACCCCTAGCGCCAGTGCCCCTGCCCTGCCCCAGTCAGTATGATGGCCTTGGGCCTGGCCTGCCCTCCCCATCCCCATGGTGGACACTACACCATTCAAGCACCATTCTCTTGCTGGGTCCTGTTACCTGGTCCATTGTCTTAGGGCTGCTGCTCAAACTTGGCTGCAGTGGAGAATTGCAGCTGAGGGAAAATGCTCCCCTCTGGGCCAAAGAGAGAGAGATGCCCCACCCCACTCCGTGGGGGAGAGAGCCTGCCCCTCCCACCATACAGTGGCAACCCACCGCCAGCCAGACCATGCCACCTGCCAGGCCATGTATGGAAAAACACCCATGGAGCTGCTGCAACCTGCATTGTCCCAGCTCCGAGCAGCATCGGTGCCAGCTGGACCTAGTGTCTGCCAGTTTGGCCTCTGCATCTTGGCTCATTCTACCATCACACTAGCCCCCTGCATGTGAATAGGGAGCTGCCAGAGAGACAAACTACCTGGGTGCCGATAATTCAGCTGTGGGGACAAGAAACTGCTTTCACCATTGGTAACTAGCTCTATAAACACCCTGCTGGGTGCACCAACAATGCCACTGAAGTTCAGGAAGCTACATCAGGGATGTAATTGTCCCTAGCCACTGCAGCCAGAGGCCTAGATCATAGCTCCCATGCACACGTACACACACACGACTGTATCCTGGACAGTGGTGATCATGGGAGCAGAATAGACAAACTGATGCTGTGGCAGAACAGGCCAGTGCAACCCAAGGCTGTATAAACAGAGGCAGGGCCGGCTCTGGCTTTTTTGCCGCCCAAGGCAAAAAAGCCTCCCGCCGCCCCCCTCCCCCCCCAGCGCGGCAGGGGAGGGTGCCAAGCCCGGCTGCGGGCCGCTCTCCCCGACCAGCCAGAGTGCCGGGGGGAGGGCGGCGAGCCCGCCGCAGCTACGCTGGCAGCTGGAGCCCCGGGAGGAGGGCAGAGAGCCCGGCCGGGGCTCCGCTCTCCCCGGCGGCCAGAGAACCCGGCCGGGGCTCCGCTCTCCCCGGTGGACAGAGCGCCGGCGAGGGCGGCGAGCCCACTGCGGCTCCGCTCTCCCTGGCTGCCGGAGCCGGAGCACCACACCGCCCCCCTCCAGGTGCCGCCCCAAGCACAAGCTTGGTGGGCTGGTGCCTGGAGACGGCCCTGAACAGAGGCGTAGTGAGTAGGAGCAGGGAGGGGATTTTACTCTGTCTACGGCATTGGTGAGACCCATCCTGGAACAGTGCGGCCAGTTCTGGGGACCATATTTTTCAAAGGATGTTGAATAATTGCAGAGGATGCAAAAAAGAGCTGCAAAAATTACTTGCGGGCTGGAGAAAACAGCTGCCTGTGGATTTAGAGCTCAGTCTGTGAGTGAGAAGTGAACTGGTTATGGGATATAAACACCTTCCTGGGAGAAGATACTGGGACCTAAAGGGCTCTTTAACCTAACAGAGAAAAGCAGAACAAGGACCAATGGCTGGAAGCTGAAGGCAGACACATTAGAAATAAGGAACCAGAGGGTGATTGATGGAGTGAGTGGTGCAAATCAGTAATCTCTTGGTGTCTTCAAATTCAGACTGTACCCCTTTCTGGAAGAGGCTTTAGTCAAACACAAGTGATTGGGCCGAATACAGGGGTAATGGTGAAATTCTCTGGTTTGTGCTGTACATGAGGCCAGACTAGATCAGGGGAGGGCAAACTTTTTGGTCGGAGGGGCATATCAAGGTATGGAAATTGTATGGCGGGCCATCAATGCTCATGAAATTGGGGGTAGGGGTGTGGGGGCCAGAAATGAGGAAGTCAGGGTGCGGGGGGGTGAGGGCTTTGGGGGGCTGGGGATGAGAGGTTTGGGGTGCAGGAGGGGGCTCCAGGCTGGGACTGAGGGGTTTGGAGGGTGGGAGGGGGATCAGGGCTGGGGCAGGGGGTTGTGGTACGGGGAAGGGGTGTGAGAGCTCCGGATGGGCATGTGGGCTCTGGGGTGTGGCTGAGGATGAGGGGTTGGGCATGCAGGAGGGTGCTCTGGGCTGGGATCGAGGGGTTCGGAGGGTGGGAGGGGGATCAGAGATGGGGCAGGCTGTTGGGACATGGGGGGGTGAGGGCTGGGGTGGGGCTGGGGATGAGGGGCTTGGGGTACAAGAGGGGGCTATGGGCTGGGATTGAGGGGTTCAGAGGGTGGGAGGGGGATCAGGGATGCAGGCTCCGGGCGGTGCTTACCACAAACAGCTCCCGGAAGCATGTCCCCCCCTCGGCTCTAAGGTGTGGCCAGGCGGCTGTGCACGCTGCTCCGTTTGCAGGCGCCACCCCTGCAGCTCCCATTGGCCAGGAACCACGGCCAATGGGAGCTGTGGGGATAGCGCCTGCGGACAGGGCAGCGCGCACAGCCGCCTGGTCACGCCTCCGCGTGCTACGTAGGAGCCGGAGCGCAATCATGCCGGCTGCTTCCTGGGAACCGCGCAGAGCAGGACAAACCCCCAACCCCGCTCCCCGGCGGGAGCTGAGGGCTGGATTAAATGGTCTGACAGGCCGTAGTTTGCCCGCCCCTGGACTAGATGGTGATGGTGTCGTCAGTGACTTAGAAAGGAGGAAGCAGGGAGGGGGTAGCCAACTCTGTTTTAGCCATTTTGAGCTAGACCGCCACGAAGTGATGGCAGAGGCAGGCTGGGATTTCAGTGTGGACAGGAGGGGACGGGGCTGGAGCAGAGAGGTAGATCTGTGAGTCAGCAGCATAGAGATGGTAGTTGAATTTGTGTTCGAGGATGAGATTACCCAGAACTAAGGGGAAGAGGGAGAAGAGAAGGGGGCCCAAGGGCAGAGCCCTGTGGAACACCCACAGAAAGCAGGAGAGGTGGGGGTGAGGGGGATCTTCTGGAGGACACACTAAAGGAATGATTAGAGAGTTAGGAGGGGAACCAGGAGAGGACAAGATCTCAAGAAGAGGCTCATGGCCAATGGTGTTGAAGGCAGCTGCCAGTTGAAGGGTGATGAGGCTGGAGTACCGGTTCTGAGCTTTGGCTAAGAAGAGGTCATTAGAGACTGCGTGAGAGTGGTTTCAGCGGAGCATGTGGGGTGGAATGGGATTGCAGTGGGGCTAGGATGGAACGGGAGAGGAACTCTGCACAGTGAAACTTGGCCAGGGGCTGGCCTGTGTGCCAGGGCTGTGCTTTCTGCCATCCCTTCAACGTTGTCCCGAATTTGGCCAAGTTATAAACCTTTGAAGAATCGCAGTTCGCACAGTAAACTTGCTCGAAGCTTTCCAGCTACATTCTGGGCAGATTCTGTCCACCCTGAGCATGTTCCAGCCTGGGGTGCAGGGCTTTCCCCGGAATTGCAGCTCTGGGCTGCTGCAGGCTGGGTGCTGGAATTGTGAGCAGGGGGCCTGTCTTTCTTGTGCTCTCCATGAGCCGCCCCCCCCCCACACACACACACCAGTCTCCCCAGGCACCACAGAAGAGGAAGCTGCCTGATTCAAATGCAGAGGGGGCCAAGAGCTGGAGTGGTGGTGGGGTAGAGAGTAGTAGTACACTGGCCTGGCCCCAATGAGCTGGGGTGGTGGGGAGAAGGCTGAGGCTGGTAGGATGCAGATTGGGACTTGGACTGGCCTGGTGCCATAGGTTTATGACTCCTGCTTTTGATGCCACCATGCTGGGGCAAATGAAAATGTGCCTGGGAGTTGGGGGTTCTGACGGGGACTAGGATAGGAAGCTTGATACCTGGAGACTGGGCCTGGCTCGCTGAGAAGAATGGTAGGGGAATGATGACCCAAGGCTGGGAAAGAGACAGGCCTGGGACACCTTGGAGGGGATGAAACAGAAGTCTGTGCCCACTGAAGTACTCACCTCTTCCGAGCCCAGACAGGAAGCCAAGATCCCTGCACATTAATTTGTCTTCCCAAGACCCTGCTGAGGTGAGAGGGGGTATTACCCCTGTGTGCCACAGGGCAAGCTGAGGCACAGAGAGATGAAGGGCAAAAGTCTCCACTAATGTTGGGTGTCCCAGTGGAGACAGATAGTGGCTGGTTTTTACTTAGCATTATATGGCATTTGTGTGTGCAAAGCCCAGCTCCCATTGACTTCCGATGCAGCGGTGACTGCTCCGCACTTCTGCAAATCAGACCCCAGGGGCTCAAGCCAGACACCCAGAGAATGAGGAACACACTATTAGTGACCACTAAGTCTGGATGACGTGACTTGCCCAGCAGCACACAGGAACTCGGTGGCAGAGGCAGGGATAGACTCCAGGGCAGCCTTTACCTGCCTGAATCATGAGCCCCACCTTCCTCTCCCTGCAGCCTGCTGCACTGCTCCTGCCAACTGCCGCAGCAAGGGAGGCACTGCCCCCCAGCCACTGTGCTTTTGGGCGGCGCTGACCCAGTCCCACTACCAGTCATGACAGGTCTGGGAATAGAACCCAGGAGTCCTGGCCCCGCCGGCTCCCTTAAGCCACCCCGGCTCTAACCACTATATCCCACTCCCTGCCCAACGCTGGGGAAGAACCCAGCCCCCCCCAACACCTCCCCTTTAACGACCCCTCCCTTTAACGCTCTGCTCCTCCCCTTTAAGGTGCTGGCTTTCTGCTCGCCAGACACTAAGTCGCCGCAAGCCGCTTCCCCTTTACGGCAGTCAGTGTGGGGGATCACAGGGTACGGCCGCGGGTGCTGTTGGGTAGCGATGGGGCGGGGCGGGATGGGGTCGGCGGCTGCTGCAGGTCGGAGCTGAGACCGGAGGAGAGGGAGAGAGAAGGGGGCGGAGCCTGTCGCAGGTAGGGGCGGGGCAACGCGGGGGGAGGACTCAGGTGTGGGGAGGGGCGGGTCTGTCTAACAGGGAGCTGGGGTCAGCCCGTATTTGCCGGGCTGGGGGGGCCCTGGGTCCAGCGGGGACCTGGAAGGGCTGGAGATGGGGGGGGCTCTGGGTCCAGTGGGGACCTGGAAGGGCAGGACATGGGGGGCTCTGGGTCCAGCGGGGACCAGGGGGGTGTGTGTCCACTGGGGACCTGGAAGGGCTGGCAGGGGGGCACATCTGGAATGGCCCTGGCGGGGGGGCGGGGAGTATTGCGGAGTTTGTTCATCTAGCGTGGTGGAGAGGGCCTGCCTGGTGTGGGGAGGGGACTATGACATTTAGGGTTGGGAAAAGGGGACTCCACATCTGGAATGACTTCGTCAGTATGGGGAGGACGGTACTGGGGGATTTCTTCCAGATCTGGAATGACCCAGTGAGGTACGGAGGGTGTTGCTCTCTCACATCTGGAGTGGCCCCGGCTATGGGGTATGTGTTGAGAGGAGAAGTGTCTGGAAGGGCAGTGGGGATGGGGGGATTACACCATCTCTGGCTTCTCCTCACCTGGAAGGGACCCAGAGGTATGAGAGTGTAGTGGGGGAGGGTTACTGCACATCTGGAATGGCCCTGAGTGGTATGGGATGGGTGTTGGGATTACTGCACATCTGGAATGGGCTCAGGTGGCATGGGGGCACTGGGGTGGGTTCCACCACATCTGGAATGGCCCCGGGCGAGGCGGGGGGCGGTTACTGGACGGGGGGAGGGTTGGGCCAGAGGCCCCCCGTGGCTGCCCGGCCAGTGCCGAGGCCGCCGCTCCGTTCGCTCTGGCTGCAGGGGAGGCGGAGCGAGCGGCGGGGCAGCGGTGCGGAGGGCGCATTGCGGACTGAGCGCGCCGGGCTGGGCAGCCGGGGGCAGGTGAAGGACGCGGGCGGGGCTGGGGCCGGGGGGAGATGCAGAGGGGGCCGGCGGGAGGCGGAATTGCACGGGGCGCTGAGGTATAAGGCGGGCGGGAGGGAGGGGCAGCCTTGGGTCCGGGGGGGGGGGGGGGGCTGCGAGGTCCTCCAGAGTGGGGCCGGGCGGCGGGAGTCTCAGAATGACTCCGGGGTGTGTGCAGGGGGGAGCTTGTCCCGCCCGAGAGCTCCAGAATGCGCTGGGCGTGGGTGCGGTGATGGAGACTATGCATGGGGGGAGGGCGGGATGTGCTGGGTGCGTTGGGGGTCGGGGGAGATGAGGGAGCAGTGGGGGCAGTTTCAAGGTGCAGTGAGGAGTCCGGGGAGATGAGGGAGCAGTGGGGGCAGTTTCAAGGTGCAGTGGGGGGTCGGGACAGATGACGGGTGCAGAGGGGAGCAGTGGGGGCAGTTTCAAGGTGCAGTGGGGGGTCGGGACAGATGACGGGTGCAGAGGGGAGCAGTGGGGGCAGTTTCAAGGTGCAGTGGGGGGTTGGGGAGATGCGGGGTGCGCTGGGGAAGGGTGCTGGAACAACTTGTACAGTGGGGGTGCTGAGAGCCATTGAACCGAACTATAACCCTGTGTATGATAGAAAAAACTTCAAGCCTGGGGATGCAGTAGCACCCCCTCGCCCTAGTTCTAGCACCTATAGTGCTGGGACAGTTTCCAGGTGCAGTGGGGAGTCGGGAGGGGAGAGGCGGGGTGCAGTGGTGGGGGGGAGAGGCGGGGTGCAGTGGTGGGGGCAATGGTCGGGGGAGAGGCGGGGTGCAGTGGTGGGGGCAGTGGTCGGGGGGGAGAGGCGGGGGGCAGTGGTGGGGGCAGTGGTCGGGGGGGAGAGGCGGGGTGCAGTGGTGGGGGCAGTGGTCGGGGGGGAGAGGCGGGGTGCAGTGGTGGGGGGGAGAGGCGGGGTGCAGTGGTGGGGGCAGTGGTCGGGGGGGAGAGGCGGGGTGCAGTGGTCGGGGGGGAGAGGCGGGGTGCAGTGGGGCAGTTTCAAGGTGCAGCAGGGGGGGAAGGTGGTGGCGAGGCAGAGAACGATCTCTGTCTCTTCCGCCCCGGGGGGTGTGTGTGTGTGATTGGGGGTCCCATTCGGCCCCAGAGCTGTGCAGGGAGCCGCTGGCTGAGCAACTCGTGTGCCCTGCACCGCATTGCGTCGCTATCGTCTGGGCTGCCGGCCCCCTGCTGGGGGAGGCTGGAACTGCAACCGCGGGAACCAGGGGTCATTCCAGAGAGATGAGGGAGCCCATGTACCCTCTCCCATGCGTCCCCAGATTCCCCCTTGCACCCCTTCCCCCAGGCGTCTCCCCCAGACACTCCCCTCCCCAGCCGAACGAGGACAGAAATTAAAGGGACACGGTGGGCATCAAGGAGTGGCATCTAGTGGTTAGATTTGGGGGTACAGGGGATCAGGGTGGGAGTCAGGACTTGGGTTCTAGTCCAGCTTTAGGAGGGGAGTGAGGTCTAGTGGTTAGAGCAGGGGGCTGGGAGCCAGGACTCCTGGGTTCGGTTTCCAGGTGTGTGTGTGTGGGGGGGGGGAGGGAGAGTGGGGTCTAGTGGTTAGAGCGGGCAGGCTGGGAGCCAGGACTCCTGGGTTCTGTTCTGAGGCGTGGCTGTGCTGAGGCCCTGAATGTGTGTTGCAGGGGGGTGGAGTGTAGTTGTGCCAGGTCCCTGTCTCATAGCCCACCCCCCGCAGGAGCCTGGCCATGGCGACCATGGTGTACCCGCGAGAGGAGAAGTTGAGCCAGGATGAGATTGTGCTGGGCACCAAGGCAGTGATCCAAGGCCTGGAGACGCTGCGCAGCGAGCACCACTCCATCCTGGCCAGCCTGCTGGACCCCAGGAACTGCCTGGACAAGCAGCATGAGGCCAGCGCTGTGCAGGAGAAGTCCAGCCTGCTGCGCAAGTCCCTGGATGCCATCGAGCTGGGGCTGGGGGAGGCTCAGGTGAGGCCTGCACAGGGACGTGAATTGGTTATAATTGTTGTTGGGGGAGGGAGGGGCGGGAGAGCCAGGATTCCTGGTTCTATACCAGCTCTGGGACCTAGTGGGTTAGGGCGGGGGCTGGGGCTTTGAACCAGGACTCCTGGGTTCTAGTCCCAGGTCTGTTGCTGGCAGCATGACCCTGGAGGCAAGTCCAGTTTCTGTCTGAAAAGGGACAGCGGCCCCACCCCGGGGGCAGATGTGGCCTGTGGGTAGTGTCAGGGCTCTTGTGGAGTTGTGGGGGGAGGGGGGCAGCGGGGCCTGTGGGGTGGAGGAGGGCAAGGAGTTCCTGTGGGGGAGAGAGAGGCTGGTGGTGGGGCAAGGGGAGTGGGGAGGGTGAGGGGGATGGAGGCTGGGGAATGCAGGGAGGCAGTTTCAGGTGGGGGAACAGTGGGTACCTGTCAGGGGTTGGGGAGGTCACGGGGCAGGGGGGCATCGAAAGGGATGTAGTTATGGGGGGCAGTGGGGGGCAGGGGGAGGGCTGTGGTTGCCTAGGGGCTTGTCCCATCTCACATCCCCCCAGGTGATCATTGCTCTGTCGAGCCACCTGAGTGCGGTGGAGTCGGAGAAGCAGAAGCTGCGGGCCCAGGTGCGGCGCCTGGTGCAGGAGAACCAGTGGCTGCGGGACGAGCTGGCAGGCACCCAGCAGAAGCTGCAGCGCAGCGAGCAGGCCGTGGCGCAGCTGGAGGAGGAGAAGAAGCACCTGGAGTTCATGAACCAGATCAAGAAGTTTGATGACGACATCTCCCCCTCGGTGCGTCCCCCAGAGCCAGGACTCCTGGGTTCTCTCCCAGCTCTGGGATGGCAGTGGAGTCTAGTGGGTTAGAGCATGGTGGGCAGGGAACCAGAACTCCTGGGTTCTCTCTGCAGTTCTGGGAGGGCAGCGAGGTCTAGTGGTTAGAACAGCAGCGTGGGGCTGGGCTCCCACCTGCTCCCCAGGCTTGCGTGGGAAAGCTCCAGCCCTCATTGCCTTCTCCCTGCCCAGGAGGAGAAGAATGGAGAGGCAGCCAAGGACTCGCTAGATGACCTGTTCCCCAGCGACGATGACCAGGGCCAAGGTGAGCTGCCCGGCTGCCAAGGTGAGTGCTGCAGGGCAGGGGCCAGCTCTCTGCCTGTGGGCCCTCATGGCCTCTCTCTCCCGCAGGGCCGACGCCTGGCAGCGGGGAGGCCGCGGCCCAGCACGGGGGCTATGAGATCCCAGCACGGCTGCGCACGCTGCACAACCTGGTGATCCAGTACGCCTCACAGGGGCGCTACGAG
Organism: Malaclemys terrapin pileata; assembly: GCF_027887155.1. Taxonomy (NCBI): domain Eukaryota; kingdom Metazoa; phylum Chordata; order Testudines; family Emydidae; genus Malaclemys; species Malaclemys terrapin. Next base: position 29,356,342 of record NC_071511.1, on the reverse strand, counting down.
GTGGCCGTGCCGCTCTGCAAGCAGGCACTGGAGGACCTGGAGAAGACCTCGGGCCATGACCACCCCGATGTGGCCACCATGCTCAACATCCTGGCATTGGTGTACAGGTGGGGAATTGAAAATGGGGCCTTTCACCTCTCTGGGGCACCAGCTCTGATCTGGTGCCAGCGGGCAGGACTGGCTGGGTCTGGAGAATGGAACGTGGGGCCTTTCCCTTCTAGGGAGCGCCGGCTCTGATCTGGCACCAGGGGGTAGGGACTGGCTGGCTTAGGGGGTCAGGGAATAGGACATGAGGTCTTTCCCCTCTGGAGGCACCAGCTCTGATCTGGCGCCAGTGAGAAAGTCAGCCAGTTTGGGTGGTCTCAGTTCCTGGCAGTACCCACCCCTCTTGGCCATAAATGGCCATCTGGGTGTTAGCCTCAGCGGGGATCCAAGGGCTCGGTGGGCCTTGGAAATGGGGGTCCCTGCTAGGTTTGGACAGCAAGAGCATCCCCCATCCCAGGGCTGTGCTCAGGGCCCCTACCCTCAGGGCTTGTAGCACATGGGTCTGACTGGGGACCCTCTGCCCGCGCCACAGGGACCAGAACAAGTACAAGGAGGCTGCTCATCTTCTCAACGACGCGCTGGCCATCCGAGAAAAAACCCTGGGCAAGGACCACCCTGCTGTGAGTGTGCCATGACTGGGGGCTGGGAGTCACGACGCCTGGTTCTATCCCTGGCTCACAGAGGGGAGTCAGGCCTAGTGGCTTAAAACAGGGAGCTGGGACTCCTCCGGGTTTCTGTCGCCAGCCCTGGGAGGGGAGTGGGGTGTAGTGGTTAGAGCGGAGTCTGGGAGCCAGGACTCTTGGGTTCTGTCCCTGGCTGGGATGGGGGGAGTGGGGTTAGAGCAGGGGGGGCTGGGAGCCAGGACTCCTGGGTTCTGACCCTGGCTGGGATGGGGGGAGTGGGGTGTAGTGGTTAGAGGGGGGGGGGGGGGGGCTGGGAGCCAGGACTCCTGGGTTCTTTCCCTGGCTGAGGGAGTGGAATCTGGTGGCTAGAGCAGGGGGGCTGGGTGTTGTAGGTGGGTGGCTCAAGTCTGCACTGCACTGTTACCCCAGACTCATCCCAGGGGCTAGGGGGCTGAAAGTGCCATGGAGGTTGAATTCCCCCTGGGCAGAGTGGGGACCCACGGGGGGGCGGGGCTGCCGTGCTGCGTGGACGATGACACCCCTCTGCCCCCGCAGGTGGCTGCCACCCTGAACAACCTGGCTGTGCTGTATGGCAAGAGGGGCAAGTACAAGGAGGCCGAGCCGCTGTGTAAGAGAGCGCTGGAGATCCGCGAGAAGGTGGGGGGCAGTGCTGGGTCATGGCTGTGAGGGGTGGGCTGCAGATCAGTGAGCGGGGATGGATGGAGGCTGGCGGGGTTGGCAAGTGGGCGTGGCCATTGGGTGGGTCTGTGAGAGGGGATACAGCTGAGGGTGGGGTCAGTGAGGGGGTGCAGCCATGGGGCTGAAAGGTGGTACAGGCAGGGCAGCAGACTGGGGAACCCAGGAGCAGGTGCAGCTGGGGGTTGGCAGTGTGGTGCAGCGTGATCTGGGCAGGGCAAGGGATGCCGTGTGAGTCGGGGGCAGAGCTGGGTGAGTCCCCAGGGTGCTTTTTGATCCCGTATCCCAGATCCACCACCAGCTCTTGAACAGTCTCTTGGAGAAACCCCTTAGCATGCCAGAGCCCAGGGGCCTCACTCTTCCTCCAGGGCAGGCCACGCAGCCTCCCTACCTGCTTGCTGAGACTGGCCCTCAGCCCCCCTGTTCCTGGTGGAGACTTGTCCACTCTGCAGGGGTTAATACACTGACATCAAACCGCCGGGTTCATGGTCACCGGGACCACAGTGTGGGAAGCCCCCAGGTTAGCACAGGCAAAGGAAGGTAATGCCTGACGGTCAGCCCAGAGCCCAGACAGGCTCTGTCACTCTCTGACAGTCAGTCCCCAGGGGAGAGCGCCCAGGCCCCGTCCATCAGCCAGCCTGTCTCCTCCCAGCCCTCTGGTCTCCAGCTGGGGTCTCTGCTCCGCTTCCCGGCTGAGAGGCAGGGGGCCCCTCCTCCCTCGGGGCGCTAGTTGCTGGGGGTCAGTGTCCTGGCGATTGGGTTTGCCAGTGTCTTGTCGGGTTTTCCTCTGGTCAGTCTTGCATGGCCCTTTTAATGACCCATTCACTCCACTCAGACAGCTAGGTGACGTACACCCACCGCTGTCTCTCTTAGCCTGCCCTGAGAACCAGCTTCATCCCTTCCCCCCACCCAGCGTAGCCAGAGAAAGAGCAGGGGAAACTGAAGCACACATAGGCTTTGTCAAATCTATTGCCAAAACTTCCCACTTTGTCATCGTCCCCCTGCCCCCAGGTGCTGGGTCGGTTCCACCCTGATGTGGCAAAGCAGCTGAACAACCTGGCACTGCTGTGCCAGAACCAGGGCAAGGCGGAGGAGGTGCAGTACTACTATGGGCGGGCGCTGGAGATCTACGAGAGCCGCCTGGGGCCCGATGACCCCAACGTTGCCAAGACCAAGAACAACCTGGTGAGAGCTGGTGCCGAGTGCAGGCAGGCAGACAGCCCCCGCACGCGCACGCCGGGTGGGGGAGGGGATCCCGGACTCCTGGGTTCTAGCCCCTCCATTGACACTGTGGGATTGTGTGCAGGACCCATCCCTTCGCGGTGCCTATGTTTCCCCCTGCTGATGGCGAGGGCAGCATCTGCCCTTCCCCACGGCTGAACGTGGGCTCTGGGCTTCTCAAGGGAACGGGGCACATGAGGGCAAAGGCCCCGTGGGGAGGCAGAGAATGCTGCCCCCACCTCGGAGACTGCCTGGCCCAGCCTCTCCCCCTTGTGGCCAGATTGGGCAGTGCAGGCCAGAGCTGGGTAGCAGAGAGGAACCACCAGGTGTCTGTGCCCAGCAGCCTGGACAGAGACAGCCCTCCGTGCTTGGCCCTGCCCCTGCTTGGCCCTTCCTGCCCTCAGGATCCGCGAGTAGACGCCCATGCTCACCATGCTGACCCTGGCTCTGCCCCACAGGCATCCTGCTACCTGAAACAGGGCAAGTACAAAGAGGCCGAGGCGCTGTACAAGGAGATCCTGACTCAGGCGCACGAGAAGGAGTTTGGCTCAGTCAATGGTGAGTCTGGGATGGGGGCACTCTCCTCTCTGTCAGGGCTGGCCCCAATGCCCCAGTATGGCACTAAGAGGCGCTGTGCTGCAGGGAGTGGGATGGGGCTCTCCCCTTGCAGTCCCACTCCAGAGGCAGCTGTGTCCCAGTGCGGGGCAGGAGCCATTGGAGTGCTACTGTAACCCGCCCCTCCCTGTCTGTCCCTGCAGGAGAGAACAAGCCGATCTGGATGCATGCAGAGGAACGCGAGGAGAGCAAGGTACCTGGGCGTGGGAGTGCAGGGCTGTTGGGAGCACTGGGGTCTCAGTGGGATGCTGGGGGGACCTGCCCTGGTTGCTCCCCCTGCACAGTGACTGGGAGTATCCTGTGTGTCTATGCCCCCCACAGGACAGGCGCAAGGACAGTGTCCCCTACAGGGAGTACGGCAGCTGGTACAAGGCCTGCAAGGTGGACAGGTGAGTTCGGCTTCTGGGGGGCAACATCCAGAGCCCCATTGGAGGGTGGCAGTGTTCTCCTACACCCCGCCCATCATTCAGGCTCCACCCCGTCACAGCAACTGTCTGGGAATTAGAGGAAGGGGGACTGGGAGCCAGGATTCATGGGTTGTATCCCTGCTCTGGGGGTCAGGGGGAGTCTAGTGGGTTGGAACAGGTGGGGTGGGAGCCAGGACTCCTGGCTGCTATCCCCAGCTCTCTCCCTGTTTTATGTTGGTTGAGCCTCTCCCCCTCTACCTCAGTTTCCCCTGTGCACACACTGTGCTGAACAGGCTGTTACTTATCGCTCCCTCTGGGTCCCCTCTCCTGCCCACAGCCCCACAGTGAACACGACCCTGAAGAGCCTGGGGGCTCTGTACCGGCGCCAGGGCAAGCTGGAGGCCGCTGAGACACTGGAGGAGTGTGCCATGAAAACCCGCAAGCAGGTACCACCAGGCCCAGGGAGAGAGGGGGCTGAACTGGTTTCCTCCAATTCCCTTCCCCACCCCACTTGGTCTAGTGGGTTAGCGCAGGGGGCTGGGAGCCAGGACCCCTAGGTTCTATCCCAGCTCTGCGAGGGGAGGGGTGTATAGTGGGTTAGAGCAGGGGGCTGGGAGCCAGGACCCCTGGATTCTCTGTGTTGTGGTGTTCTGATCTCTGTCTCCCCCCGGTGGAATGATTTTAATTATTATTGAAATCAGGAAGCAGGAAACTCCCCTCCCAGAGCTATGGATGGAACCCAGGAGTCCTAGCTCCCTGTCCCCTCCCAACCTTCACACAGGTTGCCAGGATGTCAAATGTCATTTTAAGTGGGTTTATTTTTAAAAAAGAAGAGTGTCTTGCATTTCCCTGAGAACAATTGGATGCCGGTGGTCTCCCCACAGGGTGTGCACGCCATCAGCCAGACCAGGGTGGTGGAGCTGCTGAAGGACGGGGGCCGGTCGGAGCGCCGGCCCAGCCGGGAGAGCCTGCCCAACAGTGCTGCCAAGGCTGAGAACGGGCCCAAGCCCGAGGACGGGATAGGCACGGAATGGGCTGGGGTGAGAGACACTGCTGCAGGGGGCAGGGCCAGAATGCCAGGGGCCTCTTAGCATGGTATCTCCACCAAGCATCTCCCCACCCTGCAGTCAGCCCCCGCTGGGTATTCCCCCCGGGTCGGCCCCAGGGGCCCACCCCACCTCCTCTCACCCCAAGCAGAGCCATGGGGTGGAAATCACGGGTGTGTGGGATATGGGGGATCACATGGGGATACCCCCCCCCCCGAAACTCCATCTCCCACCCCAGGCCTGCTCCGGAGCCCTGCTCCAGATGGGGTGTATTTGCAGGGGAGTGTCAGGCGGGGTCTGTCAGGGTGTCCCCGTGTGACTCGTCCTGCCCCCCAGGATGGCTCTGGAGGCCTGCGCCGGAGTGGCTCCTTTGGGAAGCTGCGGGACGCCCTGCGCCGGAGCAGCGAGATGCTGGTGAAGAAGTTGCAGGGGAGCAGCCCCCAGGAGCCCAGGAACCTGGGGTGAGTTCAGCCCCCATATTCTGCTGTCCAGATCTGTCTGTCTGTCTCTTGGGCATCCCCTTTCCTCCAGCCCTTCCTATTGGACTTATCCCTCACCAGCCTCTGCCCATGTGTGCCTTGAGGAGTGAGGGCAGGACTCCTGGGTTCTCTCCCTGACTCTGCTGGGACTCTGTTCTCTTCCCCTTCAGGATGAAACGGGCCAGTTCCCTGAACTTCCTCAACAAGAGCGTGGAGGAGTCGAGCCCGGTGAGAAGTGGACAGGGGCAGAATAGGGGCATGCAGTGTGGGCCCCTCCCCTCTAGCACGCCACCCACCTCATGCCCCCGCCTGCTGCCCCTGGCCCGATTCCTGCCCCCAGACACTGCTGCAGCCCTGTCCCCCGGGGGCGGATGCTGGTCACTACTGGGGGGAGGGAACCTTGTTATGCCCTCGAGCTGGGCCCCCCAGGTGCTGTGGGGATGCTGGATTGGGCCTATGCCAGACCCCCCTGCACAGGGAGGGGAAGGGGCCACACACCTGCAGGGGTGTGTTTGTTTGTGTGGGCATCTGCCCATGGTGGGAGCTCCCTGCTCTGCCTGCCAAGCTCGTGTCAGCACTGACTGTCCCAGCCCGCTGCTCACGAACCCCCCCACCCCAGGGCCATGCCTAGCTTACAGCCCCACATGCCCTCAGGGCCAGGGGGTCCCACAGGTGCTCGGGTGGGGGATGGGGAACTCTTCTGAATGTTCCCCTGTATGTATGTGGAGGGGGAGAGGCAGGGGTCACAGGAGTCCCCATCTCCTGCCTCAGGCCTTGATCCCCTCCCCTGCCCAGCTTCATCCCTATCTAAGGGAGTGGCCCTGTCTAACCCCGCCCCCCCGACCTTCTCTGTCCCCTGCAGCCAACCAGCAGCAGCCTCTCAGAGAGCCGGGGCCTGAGCGCCAGCACTGTGGACCTGTCCAGACGCAGTTCCTTGCTGGGGTGACCCTGGATCCCCACAGACACCCCCACAGACACCCCCACAACTCCCGTGGGCCACAGTAGAGGAGACCACACCTGCTGTTACACCTCCATTGGCTGGCTCCCCTCTCCACCCAGTGTGTAGTGACAGGGGAGGGCCGTATCCCCAGATAGAGACTAGGGCCTCCCCACCCTCCGCGTGGCACAGCCTGGCCCCTCCTGCTCTGGGATCTCAGGCCATTCGCTCACATGCTGCTGTAGGGACAATTCCCTATTGGGAGTGGGGGGTGCCCCTTCATCCCCCAGCTCCACCCCCTTAGCTGCCCTTAGATGCCCTGAGCTGCCGTCACCCCTCGGGCTGGGGATGTGATGCTGGGCTGGGGAGACTCGTCTGTGGGGCTGGGTGGTGCTGGTGGGGAGGTGTAGGGGGGGCATTCAGGAGGAAACCTCTGGAACTCTGCTGCTGGGTTGGAGAAGGGGAGCAGGAGGTGAGTTACAGCTGCCCCCCTCACTACTGGGTCGTTTTTCCTTTGTATTTATGTTTTGTTCTCAGGGAGTCCCCTCTGGCGGGAGCCCCCCCTTTGCCCCATGCTCCCCCAGACCGGCTGGGAAATCCCTCCCCCTTTGTCCGTTCAGATGCAGAAGCTGCTGCTGCTCGGTATCTAGCTCCTGTGAGCCGTCTTCCCCCACCTTCTCTGCACCCTCCACCTACCCAGAATCCTCCCTGCCCCATAGCAGGGGGCAAGCCCTCCTGGCTGAAGGAGGCTGGCGCATGTGTTGTCACTACTGTCCCCCCCTGGTTTGCATGGTCCTGGTGCAAGCTGGTGACCCCGCCCCACTCCCCCCTGGCTCTTCAACACTAACTCCGCTGCTGGTGGGGGGTGTCTCATTTCCTTCTAGATAGAGCCCGAGCCTTACACTGGAAAACACTAGCCCCTCTGAGGCCTGGGGGGACGGGAATGGTGATGTCGGTGTCACACAATTCATTTCCCTCCCCAGCCTGTCACATCTCTATACTCTGCCATTGAACACAGGCATAGTCCCCAACCGCTGCTGTGCCTCTGAGTGGGCAGGGGGCACTGTTACTGCCCTCTGAGGGGAGTCGGGGGGGGGGAGGGGGGAGAGGCTGCTATGGAAAATCTCCCCCTAACCTGCGAGGGGCCTAGCTCGGGTCCCTCCTCATCCTCCCCTCCCCGGGGTCCCCTGAGCCTTCACTGCTTCACCCACCTGCCTGTTCCCATCTTGGGGAACCCATTGGGGGGTGGGGCACCTGCTGAGTTTGCTCTGGATTTATCAGTGTTGCTGTAGAAATAAAAGGTACTTCAAAATCTCTGTGTGGGGCTCTGCCTTCTTGGGGCCTTCCCCTCCAGGGGGTGCTGGCTCTGATCTGACCCTAGGGTGGGAGGATGGGCTGGCTCCAGCGTGGGGAATGGGACATGGGGCTGTTCCCCACTAGGGGATGCTATCTCTGTTCCAGCACCAAGGAGTTACATTATTGGGGAATCCAGATCTGTGGAATTGGCCTCTGCCCCCTTGAGACAAGTCTGGCAGCCCCCCCATGGGGCCCAGGTTAGTGGTTTAAGGCCCTAGATATCCTCAGCTGCAGTTTCAGTTCTGAGCTCCTCTGCTGGAAGCAGGTCACTGCCTCCTGGCCCAGGCTCGGCCACCATGGGCCAGGCCCCACAGTATGAGTTCAGCTAAGGCCCTCATGAGGTTTGAGAACTAGCACGTGTGGGACCTTGCTTTGCCCCTGCCAGGGGAGTCGTTTCCCAGCATCTCTCCACCACCAGTGCAGAAAGGAAGGCTGTGATTGGCCCATCATCCCAGGGCTCTGGGAGCTGGGGCTTGAAGAAAAGCACCTCCTAGTGTGCCCCTGCCAGCAATTTGAATACATTTACATAAATTTGCATATGGACAATGCCTGTCCCTACCCCAAACATAGGCATTTCCTTGTATTCATTTAGGGTGACCAGATAGCAAGTGTGAAAAATCAGGACGGGGTGGGGGGTAATTGGTGCCTATATAAGACAAAGCCCCAAATATCGAGACTGTCCCTATAAAATCAGGACATCTGGTCACCCTATATTCATTCCACAGGTGCCCAGTCCCCATTTATCCCACAGTCTGTCACCCCAGCCCATGCTATTGGGATGCTGCCTTTCCTTGGCTGCCTAGAGAAAGGAAGCCAATGAGAGCTGCTGGATATGCTGATGGACTGGAGCAGCCAGACCCTTCCCCAGCAGCGATGGCTCGTCCCCCACCTCTAATCCAACTTGTGTGCCCTTACCTTTTTAATGGTGCTGGAAGCCCCTCCACGCTGCCCCTCCTCAAAGCCTGGCTGACCTGCTCCCCAATCTCCTAGAGGAGTCAGGCTTTTGGGGGGAAGGGAGGTGCCCTTGCCCAAGCAGGCCCCAGGGGGAATTTCCCCATCACTTGGCTATGGGAGTTCCCTAGCAATGGGACCCCAGGAGGGTAGCCCTACTATGAGCTGTATTGAGGCCTATGCTGGAATTGCATGCTATCACTTTAAAGGCTGAGTAGGGGTTCCTGGTTCTGCTTGCAGGTTAAGGGGCTCTATAGTAAAGCCTGCATGCGTTTGAGCAGAGTTGGTTTGTGGCTAATCAGCCTATTGCAACGTGAGGTGAACTGAATCATTCTGTTTTTTTAAGGAGCAGCCTGCTTTGTCTCTCTCTGATGTTGGGTTTGTGTGTGTTTTCATTCTGATTTCTCAGAAATAAAGTAGCGTTATGTTTCAATCTTCCTGCAGGAATATTTTGTGTTTTCTTCTCCTTCTCTATCTGTATGTCATGAGATATAACAGGCGCTATCCCGGGACTCTGCTATTCCCTGCTATGCTCTTTACAGTGCCCCCTGTAAAGGCCAGGGCTGGAGTAGCCAGAAGTTCCCCCAGTCAGAGCTCCTGCCTCACACCCTACAGCACCCCCTGGTGGCAGGAGAGGCTGGGAGCTCCTCAGCCAGCTCTCCTCTCCACAGTGTTTCCTGCAGGAGTATCCCAGACTGGAGTAGCCCAGAGCTCCCACCTGCTGCCATTGCTCCTCACTGTGAGAGTCAGCCCCTGGAATAGCCAGGAAGGAGCTCCCTGTACAGCTAGTGCTCCTTTGCTTCTCCTGACAGTGCCCCCTGCTGGGAGAGGAGTAATTGTGAGCTGTTCCTGTCCTGCTCCCAACAGCGTCTAGACAGACAGGAAGTTGAGGGTCCACCCACTCTGTGATTGTTCTGAGTCTCTTTCTTCTATACCACTGCTCTGGAGGTCCCCTCTGGTGGGACAACAATAGGGGACAGGGGTACTTATGTCACAGTGTGGCGCTATTGAGCATCTAAAACTGTCCACATGGGGGCTGAGTGAGGTCCCCTAGGATTATAGATGAACAGACACCGAACCAGAAGGGCCATCATTAGAAGAAACATCCTCTATCTATCACCCAAGCCAGACTGCCCCCAGCCATTTCTACAACCAGCCCCATAACTAAGTACTAGGCCCAGGTCCTGCTCTGTAGCACTGTGCTGCGAATAACCCTTAGAGAGGGCAGGGGCCTGTTGGAAAGAGAGATTGGGAGCGTGGGTTTCCCCTGCCTGTGATGCAAGAACAAGGGTGTGTTTCACTGAAATTAACTAGGGGCAAATGCAACACAGGTCAAAGGCCAGGACAGGCTCTAGGCACCAGAAAAGCAGCACGTGCTTGGGGCGGCACATTTCCAGGGGCGGCATTCCGGCCATCCTTTTTTTTCGGGGCAGTTGTGCTCTTGGAGCTGCGCCACTTAGATAAGACGAGGGCACCGCGTCCCTGGCCACAGTGGGAAGGGGAAGCCCCAGCCCCGAGATGCTGAGCTGCCAGGGCCCAGCCGCTACCTGGGGAGGAGAGGGTGAGTCCTGCTGCCAGGGAGCCGGGGCTGCGCCGCCTCATCTGCGCACTGGCTGCTGCGCTGCCTTGTGCCACCCCTTATATCGGGGCTTCTCTGTGCGGCTGGGCGGGGGAGGGGGTAAAGCAGGCGCTGAGAGAAGGTGACATCACTCCCTCCGCTTCCAGCGCCGCCTGCGAGCCCCAGCCCCACCTGAGCTTGGGGCGGCAAAAAACCTAGAGCTGGCCCTGCCAAAGCAATAGTGACCCACACAACCAGTCGTGTGTGAGTCACAACCTCACTACTACCCTGCCATAGGGCTAGATCTAGGGCTACCATACGTCCGGATTTCCCCGGACATGTCCGGCTTTTCGCTCTTTAAATAGCCGTCCGGGGGCGGGGATTTCTAAAGATCTAAAAATGTCCGGGATTTCCCCCCGGTCGGCTATTTATCGATCGAAAAGCGGCTGACAGGGCGGCCAAGCGCCGCTCGCATTGGGGCCTCGACAGCCAAAGCCCCTTCCCGGCTCCCCCCATCCCCTGCAGCCTTAGCACGCCGCCCGGCAGCGCTGGGGGGCGCGGCTGTGCGCCTGTGAGGGAACGCGTCGGCGGGGCTGGCAGCAGCGCCCAGAGCCCCTCCCCCGCTTCTCCCCTCCTCCACAGCCTCAGCACACCGCTCGGCAGCGCTCGGGCGGGGCGCTCCTTGGGACGCGGAGCCAGACACCTGCTCTAAGCCGAGTGGCACGGTAAGGGGGCCGGGGAGTTGGAGAAGGGGGGGCCAATCAGGGGACAGGGAGTGGGGGGGGGTTGGATGGGTCGGGAGTTCGGGGGGGCTGTCAGGGGGCAGGGGTGTGGAGAGGGGTCAAGGCATGCAGGGAGCAGAGGGGGTTGGATGGGTTGGGAGTTTTGGGGGTCCTGTCAGGGGGTGAGGAGCGGTTGGATAGGGCATGGGAGTCCTGGGGGTCTGTCTGGGAACGGGGGGGGGGTGAATATGGGGCGGGGGGTGTGGATAAGGGTTGGGGCAGTCAGGGGACAGGTAGGGTCCTAGGGGGGCAGTTAGGGTGGGGAGTTCTCAAGAGGGGGCAGTCAGGGGACAAGAAGAAGGGAGGCTTAGATAGGGGGTGAGGTCCTAGGGGGCAGTTAGTGGCAGGGGTCCCAGGAGGGGGCAGTGAGGAGACAAGGAGCACAGGGGGGTTGGGAGTTCTGAGGGGGGCAGTCAGGGGGTGGGAAGTGGGAGGGAGTGGATGGGGGCGGGGCTAGAACGGGGCTCCCCCCCCGCCAGTGTCCTCTTTTTTGATTGTGGAAATATGGTAACCCTACTAGAACCTAGGGGTCCTGACTCTCAGACCCTGGTTCTACCATTAGACCCTTTCCCCTCCTAGAGCTAGGACTAGAAGAACCCAAGAGTTCTGGCTCCCGCCCCCTCCTTGTGCTCTGGGGTCTCAGGGGTTCTGAAGTTAAGCTTGATCCGGTAAATAAACTACATCCCCCAGGGGTTTTTGCGGCTGCGGGCTATGTGAAGGAGACACTGAACAAGTGGCTGACAAAGAGTCCGGCAAGTAAACTACATATCCCGTGAGGGATAGCGTGTGTGGCGCCTGCGCACGGGGCAAGCAGTGTCTGCACGTAGAGCGTGTGAAGCCTGGGCACGAGGAACTACGCATCCCATGAAGTCATGCGCTCTCCGCACATGCGCACTTCCCGCAGGTCGGGCGGCCGCAGGGGAAGGGGTGTGGCCAAACGTGAGCGGGAGACTACATATCCCATGGTGCCGGAGGCAGGACTCCGAACCTGCGTACAAGTGGAGCCGCCCCTGGGGTGGGGGGAGGACCAAGGGGGAGCTGCAGGCCGCCGCCATCTTGTGAGTGAGGAGGAGCCGAAATCACCGCGGGGGCGCCGCCATGAACCCCGAGTAGTGAGTGCGCGGGGAGGGGCGGGACCGGGACCCCCGTGCCTCAGGCGGACCGAAGCCAGTCGGGGCCGCCCCCTCACCCCGGCTAGGCCCCCATCCCAGAGCGCTCCCCACAGCCCCCGCTGGGCCCTGAGCCGCCCTCGCCGGGGCCTTACAGCCCCGTGGCCCCGCCCCTGCTGCCTTTCCGGGACCGCGGGGCGTCTCCTGCCGCCGCCCCCTGGTGTCCCCTGGCCAGGGTCCGGGACCCCCCGCTTCCCCTCCCCCGGCCGGCCCCTGGAGCTGCCCCGCCTCACGTGCCGGTCAGTTCCCCTCGCCAGCGTCCCTGCCCCCCCCCCCCCCGATCCCGCCCTTCGTGTCGGCCCCTCCCTGGGGCGGCTGAGGGGCCTCGGGGGCGAGACTCTGCTCCAGGGGAGAGCAGCCCTGGTCCTGCGGGCTGGGTCCCTCTGCCCGGGCTGGGTCCCTCTGCCCCCGCCCCGTCACTGGTGTGATGGGGGGTCAGTTCCCCTGTACAGCGGGATCTGAGGCAGCAGCGGGGTGGGGGTGGTTTGTACCAGTCTAGCCGTTCTGGAACGGTGCCCAGTGTGGGCGAGGTTATTCCAGGCTAAAGCTCCCCACTCCTCCTTGCTGCCCAGGGGTCGCTGTATGGGTGTAAAGCACCTGTATAGCAGCGGAACTCCATCCACACTAGGGCCTTGCATTGCATTAACTAGACTGGTGGCATTAAAGCAGAATGAGACCTGAACGACTGGCCCAGGGTCAGCCAGGGAGTCTGGTGAAGCTGAACCCAGGTCTCCCATGTCCAGGCGGATACCCTAGCAACTGCACCAGCTGTTCTCTCAAGGGCTGATGGGATTTCAGTCTCTGTGCTCAGGCCGATTCAGGCCTTGGCAGAGGTGGCCAGCAAGGGGCTGGTTAGTGCCCACTGGGATGCGGGACAGGTGATATAGATGGTATGACCTGGGGTGAGACCACCCCCTCCTCAGTTTGTTTTAGGGGGATGGGCCACCAAACAGGCATAAGATGAGAACAGCTTTCTGCCATGGGGGCTGGATGGAGCTAGTGGCTTGCAGGGGAAGGCCCCAGGTTCCACTCCCAGAGCCAAACAGACCCCTTACAAACTCTGTTACGTTTCAGTGCAATTCCATTGGGCTTGAGCCTTCCCCCATGAGGTGATGTCTCTACAGGGCAGCATCTTGGCAGATGCAAGTGGACCCAGTGCTAATTGTCCTGGCTGCTTGACTCTTTCCCTGTACTATTGACAAGTTGATGTGAATCCCAGGCCTGCTTTGAATCCTTGAATCCTGGGAAGTACTCTGACTGCTTCCAGAGTGTGTATGTGACTGCAGCTCTGGGGCACTTGAGGGAGCTCGGATGTGGCTCCGGAGAGGCCAGCCCTTAGGTGGGCACACAGGGAAGCTGCATTCTAGCTGGCTATAGGCAGGACTGGGCAGAAGACCTCATCCAAATTGCCTGCTTGTTGGAGGGAGAAGATGAAGGCAATGGCAACCTGGCTGGCTCTGGGGTTAGACAATGCCCTGATCAGAGCAGCTAGGCGTTTGGCCTCTCTGAACAGCCAGTTAGTGTCGATGACGGGTGGCTTTGTGGAGAGTGAAGCTTTCTGGAAAAGGAAATGCACATCAGGCAGGCGGCATTCCCTGTTGAGCTGCTGGGGGGCAAACTAGACCTCCCCACTTCTCAAGTGGTGCTGGCTGCCTTTCTGAATGGAGCTGTCCACACACTTTTCATAGCAGCTTGTCAGAGCCATGATCTGGCACTGACAGGCAGCTCCTGTGATTCTGCCTTTCAGATGAGACTTAGCATAGGTCCTGACCTCTTGGAGCCCAATGCCCTTTCTCTTCCCAGCCTTCTTGGGGGCCATTCCATTTTATTTACTTTTTAAATCCCTCTCCCTGAGTTTCAAATGGATACAGGATTCTGTTCTTGCTAGTATCTCTGTAGCTGTTAAACAGCTATTGTCTCCCACCCCAGAAGTGGCTGCTTTACAGTGGTGGGTGAAGTGATGTCTGAAATGCATGGAGATGGCTATGATGTGAAAGGCACCAGGAGCATGGGAACTCCAGAAGTGGGGGTTGGGGACAATCGCAAACTGAGCCAGCACTGTTTTTGCTGAATTTTTGATCCGTGTGGGTGCATTCTCTTGGCTAGCTAGTCATGCTCCCCCACTGAAGTCTAGGGTGGGGACCGCCCCAAAGCATCTATGTTGAATGCATGTTGAATCAAAGGGAAAGTGACAGCATGAGTCAGGGCTTCCTGTCCCCTCCCCACCAGCAAAACACACTCATTAGGAAATGGCGCTCATGTTGCCTGCTGCCAGCTGGACTTGATTGTGTCGCCAGGCTAGCTGGGGTAATGAGGGGTGATGCAGCCGGCATATTGGGCTACCTCAGCCCATTGGTGTGAGGTGACAGATGTAACAATTCTCCAATGCCGGAAGCACACAAATGCTCCATAATTCATTGTGCCGATTCCTACGGGAGCCCCTGGAAGTATCATGGGGATGGTGCAAAGGATTCTAGGGCTGTTCGGAGCAGAAACACTTGTGAGAGGCAAGGAGCATGCTGGATACCCCCGGTGCAGAGACGTCAAGTAATCATGGAAGGTGTTGCTGTCTCCTTGCAGCAGCATCAAGCTGGTGGTGATGAGAGAGGTTTGTTCAGAAGCACCCAATGGCTGTGGCAACTATCTCCAGTGCAGTGGTGTCTGCTCATTCCTGCCTGTGTTGTGCAGGCAACTAAGAAGTGTTGTACTGACAGCATGATGGCTGTAAGAGACAGAGTGGGGACCGGGGTGGGATCTGAGGAAGAAGGAGTCGTGATAGTTGCTGAAGAACTCTGGTTGGGACTGACCTGGAGTCTCTTCCCTTTATGACTGGGCTACAAGATTCAGTTTTGGCTACCTCTGTGCCCGAGCAATGCTGGGGGCAGTTAGGCACTCGCACTACATGGTCACCACTGACTGTTGACTGGGTATTGACTTGAGAACTCCCAGAGCCTGGCTTCTGGGGATGATGAAGGGCTACATATATGTGGCTGGACCAAACACTTGGTGCTTTAAAAAGCTTGATCGATATTCTTCCTGTATTGAAGAGGGGGAAACAGTTGTGCCAGTAACATCTGTGCTTAAGGCTAGAACCCAGGAGTCCTGAGTGCCTGAGCTTTACCTATTGCTCTCTATTGTCTTAGAGGATTGTAAATTGCTCTGTATCTGAAGGCTGGGATGATCAGCAAAGAGAAGCATTGTCAAGGGGATGCAGGGGGGCAGATAAATAAAGCTGGGGGAAGCAAGAGCTTTATATTGGGAAATGCTTCCTAACAGTGGGGTCTCTGGAGCAAGGAATCTCCTCCCAAGGGCAGCAGTGGCTCCCCAGTGCTAAGCCAAGCTCTAAGAAGCCATTTTGCATGGCCTGGGATGGGCTGGATGAGGTAATGGACTCTTCCTGTCTCAAACTCCAGCTCTACACAACAATAGCAGTCACTCAGTCCCTGTGCTCTTGTGAAAGCAGTGTCATCTCAGCACATGTGGAGGGGTCTGGAGAGCAGAGTGCTAGGAGAATGACTCCCCCACTTAACTCCCGCTGGGTTTCTTCTTCCACACTACCTTTTAAGCCACCCTCTCCCCAAAGAACAAGAGAGCTTCCCAAAACCTTATCCCAGCTGTTGGACTTAGCTGTATAAAGCTTCCATTCTGGCTGGGTGTGAGTATTCATCCCCTATAAACTGTCCCATGGGACAGTGCTGCATGTGGATCCCAGCTAGGGCAGGGTGGCCCTTGGTCCTGTGGGGTTTCAGCATTCCAGCAGGTGGGGCTTTCTCCTCTGTTCTGGGACCTGTGTGGTCTGAGCTCTCATGGTGATTGTCCTCTCCCAGGTGTATCCCCCTAAGAAGCACCCTTTGTTTGGGAGGAAAGTGTACCCATCAGCTCCAGTCTGTGGATCTTTGCCAGTCCTGGTCATTGTGGCCTTCAGTAGTCTCTCAGCCCACCCCCTGTCCTGCTATTACCAAGCAGAGCAAAGCGCCCCCTGCCTGTACCCCATGCTGGTGTTGGTGCTGGAACTGGGTTCTCTCCTGGCTTGCCTGTTGGGCAGAATCAGATAGGTTCCAATGAGCAGGGTGAGTTCCTGCTGCCTGCACAGGGCTGAGAGGAGGCATTGAAGATGGAGGGGTTGCCTGGGGACACTTGAAGGCAGTAGTGGGTGTTGTGTGATGAGAGCAGGATTTGGCTTGCAGTAGCTGAGGAGCAGGGCAGAACTGTTGTATCCGTTTAGATGGAAAATATGGGCCAAAGATGTTAACATAACCCAGTCACTCTCCAACCTTAAACAGTGGTCTGGATTAGGCATACAGAGACCTCAGCCTGCTTAGTACCATGGTGTAAACACAATCCCCATTCTTTAAGCCTTCTATTACAAATACAGAAAAAAAGAAAAACAGTTAATACTTTACATTTCAAAGGCTTTTAAATACTTTCATTTTAACAGCATCCCTTGTTCTTTTTAGCTGTAGAGTTTTAGAACACACAGCCTCTTGTTTACATGGTATTAAAGATGGTAATAACTGTCCTTTTGTGGGAAAGAAACATCAGTAGAGATGGGCTAGGGCTGTTGCTGTTAAAACCTGATCCTGGTTCTGAGAAGACCAAACAAGACAGACACACACACAAGAGGAGAGAAGAACAGCGAAGTTAGAAAATGCAGCTCTGTCTCAGGTTGACTTTCACTTGCAGCTTCAGTGCTGTAGAAACACAGGCACAGCACATGGTCTTATTAGCCACTCAAAGACCTGGCAAACTTGTACCAGCATCCAGCTGTCCAAGGCATTGCTTTTAGCGCCTCTTTCTGGTCACAGGCTTACAGCAGTGTTGCAGAATATACAGTCTTGGCCAGCTGAGACACTTATTAAACAGAGGACAAATGGAGAAGAATAAAGTAGGAAAGGAAAAGGACATATGGAGTGGGGAGGGAGGGCTTAAAGTCGCACATTCCTGTTGGTGTTTGAGATTCAGTTGAAGCGGTTGAGGTGGCAATGTTTGAGTCCCCTTCTCTGGCCCACTCCAATCAGGACATCTCTCAGATTAGGATGACAGAAGACCCCACAGACAGTGGGGATGACAGCCAGGATGGTGAGGCTTGCTCATTCCCCTTCTAGCATGTTAGTCAGCCAACATCATGGTAGCCTCTTCCAGCTCTCCCCCCCCCCCCCCCCCCAAAAGGGAGTGATGGGTGGAATAGCCTATTCCTTCATTACTTTGTCCATCGAATACCGTAGGCCTAATTTCTGACACCAGTTTTGGTTCACTGATTTCCATCTTACTACTATCTTGTTTACCAGGGAATGATCTCCACACTGTTTTAGTTATATCAGACTGAGTTAGTCCAACTGAAGAGGTGTACTTCGTCTCTTTTGCACCTCTTCCCATCAACGTTTGTTATAGGCTGTTGTGGTGTTCTGTGAACGTACTTTTCACAGCTGAGCTCACAAGTAGAGTAAATTTGTAGGCCAGTTGTTACAACAGAACCCAGCTTGACATGGATCTGAGGAGCTTGCTGCCCTAGTGGAGTGGGTGGGTGTAGGTTTGAGGTAAGCCTGGGAGCTGACAGGTACTGCAGAAGGGAAGGCTCCAGGGGCTGCAGGGAGAGGCAGGGAAGCAGTGGTGCAGCAAATCTCTGCCTGCAGAGATGCTGCCAAGGTTCTGTTAGCTCTGCTCACAAATAACTCTGCCCTTGCCAACGTATTGGTGAGGTATATGGAGGGGGAGCTGTCCTTGCTGCCCCCAGCTAGTGGAGATGGTGGGGCAGGACACCAGCTCTCCCCAAATCAGCTGGAACAATCTGTCTGCAAGAACAGTCAAGAAAGGGGTGGGTGTTGTGCTGTCACAGCAGCTCATGTGTGGCTGGCTTCTTAGGGAAACACCTGACTTCCCTAGTACCTGTTATCAAAGGATCCTGCAGTCCTCACACAAGGCATTAACCCCTTTCTACAGGTGGGGAAACTGAGGCACAGAGGTGAGGCCCCTGCCCACAATCATGCAGTGTTGGTGGAAGAGCTAGGAATAGAACCCAGGGCTTCTGTTAACCACTGAACTACTTTCTCTCTCTCTCTCTCGCCAGAGACAGGCAGAGAGTACTGATTTCCTGCCCACTGCCCTCCAGAGCTGGGGATAAAACCAAAGCATTCTGGCTCCCAGCTTTTTTGATTAAACATCTGTTCCTGCATCCTGTATGTCTGACCTTCCTGAGTCAGCTGTGAAGTATGGGCCTTCAATCTGGGATTGGGGAACAAACTACTTCTATGCAGCAGGCACCACTTCTCTCTTCTCAGTCCCTGTGCAGGGGGCTGTGGGAAGCAGCAGAGAGGAGTTGTCAGGGGCCTCACCCATTGGGCCCTCATGCAGTTCCATACAGCCCGGGAGACCTGTCACTCTTAGCCTCTGCCCACATGCTGTACAGATATCAGATAGCTGGGAGGGCTGGAAGTCAGGATTTTTGGGTTCTAGCACTAACTCATCAAGTGGCTGTGGTCAAGTCGCTTCCATCTCTAGACTTTTATTGCCCAGATTTAAAAATGAGGAAACAGTTTCATGGGATGTTGAAGCTTGGCATGTGAACTGCTTAGCACTCCTTCATTGACAGTGCAGTGAAACCCTGTGGCACAGGTTTGAATCCAGCACAGGTCAGTCACAAGCAAAACCAGTTCCCTCTTGCAGCTTCTATATAAAATGCACTGGTGGGTCTGAGGGCCTGTCAGCACTACAGGGTTAATTTGAGCTACCTACTCTGGAGTTGGCCTCCAAGTGCAAGTGGCCACCATGCCTGAAAATAACTCTGGAGCTGCTGTGGCCATGCTGGTACTGTGTTCCCTTGTGTTTGGTGCTAAGACTTCTTGGGGCATATCCCCTGGTTCTCAGTGCTGGAATCAGCTGAGCTGTTCTGAGTTCTTCTCTAGTGAATTGTGGGGAAACTGGTCTGTCCTTTCTGGGCAGGAGCAGGAAGGAGACCCAGGGAATGGAGGCGTCGGAGGACTCGCGGCACTCCAGTAGAACGAGCCTGCACCCATGCTGCAGGATGGCTAAGTTAGCAGCTGCTGAGTTGTGCTCACATGAGCTGTAGCCTATGCCCCTACAAGCCAGCCAGCTCAAGTTGAAACCACCACCATACTTGAGGGAAGGGGTTTTTGTGTGAACAGGGCTTGAGTTTGTAACTGCATTCGCCTTGGAAGCCAAGTTTAATTCACGCTGTCAGAGGCTTCCACTTACAAAATCCTCCTGCTCCTGGCAGTGACCAGACTTGGTGCCGGCAGTGAGCCACTTTCTATGTGTTTACATACGTGGGCCTTGCTGCAGGCACTGCACCAGGAAAGCTGCATCAGTTGAACACAGTTGTTCTCAAACTTCATTGCACTGTGACCCCCTTTCTGACAACAAAAATTACTACATCACCCCAGGTCAGGGGAGGAGAGGTGGAGCCTAAGCCCTGCTGCCCTGGCTGAAGCCTCCAGGCTCCGGCTTCAGGCCCAAGCAAATCTAACGCTGGCCCTTGTGGACACTATTAAAATGTGGTCCCAACCCAGAGTTTGAGAACTGCTGTTTTTGTTTAGCCAGTGCAAACCCCTTTGTAGGCCATCTGGTACTTGTGTCACCCAGTAGGCCAGAGTAGCTGGGGAGAAGGGACCACAATCTATGAATCTTTATTTTGAGAGTAGTTTATATTAATCTAGCTTCAGATGATGCCTCGTGACTGAAGCTAAACTTAAGATTCAGAGTTAAGGCCAAAAGGGACAATTAGATCCTCTAGTCTGTTTCTCTTGTATATCACAGGCCAGAGAGGGTCACCTAGTGACCTCTGTATTAAGTCCAATTATTTGGGTTTGGCAAAAGTATCGTCCAGAAAAGCATCCAGTCTGGATTTGAAACCACCACAGGGTGGAGAATCCACCACTTCATTTGGCTAAAAAAAGGGTGCCTTATTTCTAAGCTTTGCAGGATTTGATTTTAATCTAGAACTGTCAGTAAATGTCTTTCAGCTGACACACTGAAATCGACAGATCAGTTGATGTGACTGCAGGGACTGGGTCGTGTGTGTGGAGCCTTCTGCATCCCTGCTGTCACAGGAATGAGTGAGCTAGTCTGTGTCAGCAGAGCTCTGCTTCCTAAGGGCCAGCATCACCTGATCTCTGCAGGTGCAAAGTCTGGGGAGGCTGCAGCGCTCCTAGCCCAATGGAACAGACACCCTCCTCCAGGACTGCAAGGAGGAGGACATGCCCCCAGCTCTGCGGGGAGGCCACCCCCTGCTGAACAACTGCCTGGGATGGCTCCCATGCTCCTGACTAGTGAATGAGTGAGCAGGATTGGTGATGCCCAGTCCCTGCAGGCACAAGGTATGGGAGTTCTTCCTGGTCACAGAAGAGGCCACCCCAGGCAGGAGCTATTCAGCAGTAGGGTGGCCTCCCCCATACCTGGGCATGAGGATGCCTTAAAGCCCTGGCCAGTGGTGTCTGTTGTGCCCCACCAGGACCCCAGCCTTCCTCACATCTTGTGCCTGCAGGAATTGGGTGTCATGAGCCAGGAGTGTGGGAGCTGTGTCTGGGTGGGAGCTGTTTAGCAGTGGGATGGCCTCCCCCACAACCAGGGGCTTCTGCTCTGCTGGGCCAGGACTGCAGCCTCCTCAATATTGTGTCTCTGGGCCACAGAGGGAAACCCCTGCAGCCCTGCCGTCAGCACTGGACTAACACAACCCCTGGAACTGTGGGGGAAAGAGAAAAATCTTAAATTGGGAAAAGAGAATAATAAAAATTGATTTCTGCCAAGCCTGCTTATTTCCAGTTTCAATTTACCTGGCTTTAACTTCCAGCAGTTTAACAAGCCACTCTAAGGCCAAATGTCTGTAGTGAGATTTGCACCAGTTTGTGGCCTAGGAGCCCTGGATATGGACCCTGTTGTGCCAGGTGCTGTACAAACATATCATTGGTCTGACTGGTATAAGTTTCTCGTGGCTGAGGCTTTGAGTCTGGAGACCATGAACTCCAATTTACCAGCAGCTTTTCTGAGCAGTCATTCCCTGGATCTTGCTCTCTATCCTGTTGCCAGCACCAGCGCCTCAGGGCTCACGTTTTTATCAATTGCTCTCTAATAAGAGTGGGTTGTGTTGTGAGGAGTAATGGGCCTTGATAGCCCAGCTTGGGTACTTGCAAGAGCCTGAGGCTTGACAAGGGCTGGTGTTAATTAGGCCTTGTGGTGAGTTGTGGGGGTGGCTGTCTCTGCAGAGCTTGGTGTGTATCCAGGGCTACCCTAGGCTGGCTCTTAATGAGCCTTTAGAAAAGGCTTGTACTGTGTGCCATGTAAAGCAGGGGTCGAATGTTGCAGGTGTGCCCGACAGCCATGCAGCCTCTCCAGGGGTGAGTGCTGGATCCGCACCAGGAGGGCGGGGTGAGAGCCAAGTCTAGCTGTGGGTGTGTGGAGCCTTGTTTTGTGTTTCTACCACTCCTGGGGTGGCTACAGCATGGATTCAAACTATAGCTGTGTAATGCAGCAGCACTGAAAAGGGGGGCTGGGCAGGGTCACTGCTTGGATAGGAGACCTCCATGGAAAACCCAAGCTGCCACCTGGGGTAGTGGTGATTCTATAGGTGGTGCTTTCCCTCTGAGCTGGCACTGAATCTAGTGTCCTAAGAAAGGGTACTACTGGGCTCCACAGGGGGTGCTCTCCCCCTATGCTGGGGGTGCTGAGAGGGGATGCCCTTTTTCCAGATGTTGACAGCCTGGTAGCTACTCGTTTTCCCCACAGTTCCTCCAAGTAGTAGCTATAATGCAATTGAGTCTGATTATCCTTCACTTCTGCCTGCACTGTCATGCAACACTGAGCAGGGGCCAGGCCAGGGCTCCTGTGTAAACAGCTTGCCACAAGTAATAGGTCGTCCTGCACCCTGCTTTGGGGCAAAGTATGCTATTGCTCTGTGTAGCTGCTTTGCTGTCAGGATGTAAAAAGAACAGGAGTACTTGTGGCACCTTAGAGACTAACAAATTTATTAGAGCATAAGCTTTCGTGGACTACAGCCCACTTCTTCGGATGCATATAGAATGGAACATATAATGAGGAGATATATATACACACATACAGAGAGCATAAACAGGTAGGAGTTGTCTTACCAACTCTGAGAGGCCAATTAAAAAGTTTTGTTTTTTTTTTTTCCTCTTAATTAATTGGCCTCTCAGAGTTGGTAAGACAACTCCTACCTGTTTATGCTCTCTGTATGTGTGTATATATATCTCCTCATTATATGTTCCATTCTATATGCATCCGAAGAAGTGGGCTGTAGTCCACGAAAGCTTATGCTCTAATAAATTTGTTAGTCTCTAAGGTGCCACAAGTACTCCTGTTCTTTTTGCGGATACAGACTAACACGGCTGTTACTCTGAAACTTGTCAGGATGTAGTGCTTACACACCAGGCTTTGTGGTTATGCTGAGCTGTGTTGCTGCTCAGAGCCTCAGCTTGGCTGGCCAGAGAGTCAGGCAGAGGTGGGCCTGTACTTGGGATAGGTGCTACCAAGTCGCTGGTGTTGCATGGTAAAACGGTCTGTGCAGAGGCCTCTCAGTTCAGTTCCTCCTGGCTTGTGGTGTGGGTGGAAAGCACATGAAGGGTCCTGCTATTACTGGTGGCAAGCTGTGCTGGGCAGTTAGTGGTTGTAAAGGGCTGAATGTTACCCTAGGGCACGTTATCCTTCTCGGTGATAAATCAGACCCTCTCTACGGACGACAGCTATTCTGCCTGAAACTGTGCTGACATCCAGGATGGACATTCGGACGGAATTGAATGGAGGGCTGGGAGCCAAGACTCCACAGTTCTTTCCCCAGCTCTGGGAAGGAAGTGTGATCTAGTGGCTAAAGCAGCCCAAGGCACAGAATGGGGGGCTCTTACTATATCATCTCATCTAAGATTTGGGGGGAGAACCCAGGAGTCCTAGCCGTCTTCTGTGACCACTAGACCCACATTGTGTGACTTTAGAAGCTGCAGAGCACTGAGGTAATTTCCAGAGCCTTCTGAACCCTTGGATGACATGGAAGTCTGCTCTGGCTTTGTAATCCCTATTAAGGCTCCTGTGTGTTGGAGCAGGGACAGTCTGTCCCAGGGCTTGGTCTCTGGCTGGGAGTGGTTCAGGCTGCCCTAAATGTATCATGAGACTCTTCTGTTCAGGGGTTTACTTTCAGTACCCCCAGCTGCAGTGCTGGGAAGCAGAGAGAGTCTCCAGCTGGAGCTAGTTGGGGCTAAGCTGCCTTTGTGTTAACGTCCTGCCACTCAGCCTGTCTGCCCATGAGGTCTGAAGTCAGGCTGGCCATTGCAACCCCTTCTTGGTCACCCCTGTGTCACTGTCACCATGTGGGAAGTTCTGCTGCTGCTGCCTTGGGTCTCAGTGGTTGAGGGTGAATTGCTGCTGTGCTGGGTCACATCCTTCCTGTGCAGAGAGGGATGGGTGGTGCCAGCTTCAT
This sequence comes from Malaclemys terrapin pileata, assembly GCF_027887155.1. Lineage (NCBI taxonomy): Eukaryota > Metazoa > Chordata > Testudines > Emydidae > Malaclemys > Malaclemys terrapin. Next base: position 29,333,017 of record NC_071511.1, on the reverse strand, counting down.
TGCACATGGCATTGCCATGGCAATGTATTGAGTGATGGATTACCCTCGCAGTGACTGGGATTGGGCTGTTCTGTACAAATGGGTCTCTTCCCTTGCTGTGGCTGTGCTCACTGGCTCAATATGGTGAGGGGTTGAAGCTGTTCTGGGTGGTGGTGACAGAGCAACCTATAACACTCCCGGAGGAGAAGGCTGAAGTAGGGAATGGTCGGTTCACTCGCTCCTCAGAGATCAGACCTAGAGGCCTTGATCTATTTGCCTCCCTCCCCGCTCCTCCCCCCCCAGGGAGTTTTAAAAACAGGCTGGCAATTTCCAGACCCCTCACTGCTGGGAGACCTTCTGTGATTGCCCGCCTGGCTCTAGCTGCCCTCTCCTTAGGGTCACCACTGAAGTGAATTTAACAACCTTGCAAGGCCAGGGTAGGAGCCCAGCTCCCTAGGATAGGCAGGGCTGAAGCTGCCTTGCCCCAAAGCACCTGTGTTCTATAGAAACCCAGCCCTAGAGGCCAGCTCAGCTTTGCACTGGGGTGCACAGTCTGTGCAGGACTCTTACGAAAGGCTCTCTTCCTTCCCCCTCCCTGGAGTTGTGACACTGCCGTTTGGGATCTCTGCTTTGCTGCAGCTTCCCCAGAGCTGGGTGAGCATTTTGCTTATGAGGGCAAGGGGCTGGCCATAACCAAGTGAGATCCTAAAACTTTAAATACCCAGGTCTCTGCTCAAGAGGTTTGAGAACAGCCCCAGTGCTCAGTGTCAACCCACAGAGCTGCAGTGTGGTCTGGGGTGACTCCTTCAATCCCAGCAGAGCCAACAGCACCAGCAGATATGTGGAGGCTCCCACATAGCTGTGTGGAGATCTAAAACCTGACTTAAAGGCAGGCTTTTGCCTGGTCAAAAATTCTAAATCCTTGTGCTGTGGCTGCATTTCAGGGGCTGTGTGAGAGCCTTTAGGCTTGGCCTCGCTGAAAGGCCCTAGATCAGGGGTAGGCAACCTTTCAGAAGTGGTGGGCCAAGCCTTCATTTATTCACTTTAATTTAAGGCTTCGCGTGCCAGTAATACATGTTAATGTTTTTTAGAAGGTGTCTCTAAGTCTATATTATATAACTAAACTATTGTTGTATGTAAAGTAAACAAGGTTTTCAAAATGTTTAAGAAGCTTCATTTAAAAATAAATTAAAATGCTGATCTTACACCGCCAGCCTGCTGGGTGTGGGGGTGGGTTCAGGGCAGAGGGCTGGGGGGAGTGTGTGGGGCGGTCAGGGCAGAGGGCTGGGTGTTGGGGGCAACTCAAGGTCAGGGCAGAGGGCTGGAGTGTGGGGGGGTACAGGGCAGAAGGCTGGGGTACTTGGCTCATGGGGGTGCTTCCAGCCCCCTGCCTTGAGCGGCTTATGGCAGGGGGATGGAAGGGATATGCCCTGTTCCATCCCCTTCCCCAAGGCCCGTCCCTACCTCTCGCTGCCTGCTCTACAGAGCAGCAAGCACGCTGCCGCTCGGCTCTGCTCCGCTCCCCCTCGCAAGGGCCATCACTGGCGGGGGGAGGGGCCCGAATGCACCATGCTGTGGGAAGAAGCGGGGGAGGGGGGAAGCTTGGCTGGCACAGGACCAAGCTTTTGCCTCCTGCCCCTGCAGGGGAGAGCGGTGGGCGGGGGGGGGGCTGAGTGGGGCTGGGGGCCAGGACCCCCCCCACCGCTCTCCCCTGCAGGGGCAGGAGGCAGAAGCTTGGTCCTGTGCCAGCCAAGCTTCCCCCCCTCCCCCGCTTCTTCCCACAGCATGGTGCATTCCGGCCCCGCCGCCGCCTCCGCCTCCTCTCACCGGGCAGGCAGCGTGCCACTCAAAATCGGCTTGCGTGCTGTAGGTTGCTGACCCCTACCCTAGATGTAGGGATGACTGGGTGATCAGAACAGGCCTTTATGGACTCCAGCTCTGAATGGCTTTGTTTGTTCCCAGATTCTTAATGTTTCCAGGGTTTGTTAATGCTTTATTTTCTGGGGTCCCCTGAGCCCCCAACAAGATCTATTGCTGAGGGTCCTGTAGAGAGTTTCTCCCCGCTCATGAGGCAGTCTAAGTACCAAAACCAAGCACTCCATGCTATTCTCCCTGCTCCCCTGCATTTCTGACCTCCACCATGGGCTGCACCCTGGAAAGTGGACTCTCAAAGTTTGGGAGGGTGATCCTGCTCTGTAAGATACTGCCATTGTAGGCAAGTCCTATTCAACTAATCTGAATGTATAGTGTGCACTGATCCAAAGCTAGGGAGAGGGTTGGAGTTCAGACTCCTGGCTTCTATTCTCCACTCTGGAAGGGGAGTGAGCTCTAGTGCTTAAAGCAGGAGGGCCAGGAGCCATAATTTTTGGGTTCTAATTACATCCCTGTGGAGCATCTGATGTTCCCTGTTGTCTCTTGGGAACATTGTGGGTGGTAGGGAGCAGAGTCCTGACTATACAGGGATCCTTAGTCAGATCCGGGCAAAGAGCCCCCATGCCCTACTCCAAAGTTGTTTGCCAGCACATACACTTTCCCCACTAAATGTACTCCAAGCCCTCTAGTCTTCTTCCACTGGGAACACTCCCTGGTCTGAGCAGGGGAGAGGTCTCTAATTATACACACTACTAGAAAAGTCAGGAACTGTTCTGTTTCCCTCATTCTCCATCTGTGTCTGTTTCAGCGATTACCTGTTCAAGCTGCTGCTGATTGGAGACTCTGGTGTGGGGAAGTCCTGCCTCCTGCTGCGATTTGCTGTGAGTGTCCCTGCCTTGTGCAGAGCCCCTCATGATCCAGTAGGCAGCTATCTAGCCATATGGTGACAGGCTGGCCACATCTGTTCCAGCGCTGTTGCAGTGAGGCTGTGGTGTCTCAGATGTGGCTACCCTGGGGCATATCTTATGAAAACTCAAACCATCGTACAGTGACCTAGTCAAATTTGCAAGCTAAAGACATTTAGTCCTGTCAGTGTTTGGCTAGGAAACCTCCACACTGCAGAGAACAGCAGAGGTGTAATAGGGTGCCCTCTTCCCACAGTCTGACCCCAGTATCGTGCTGGGCAGGAGAGTGCTGAACCACAGGGAGGGTTAGGAAGGGATCTCTGTGCCCTTGTAGTCAATGTTGTCCCAGTGCAATGCTTGAGGACATTGCTATTGGAGGTGCTGCCTTTTGCAAAAGACTTAAAACTGGGTTCCTGACTCTTTGGGTTCAGTCAAGACCTGTGACACTGTCCCAAGAGGCTCTGTAATCACTCTGGTGTCCTGGTCAGTTTCCATCTTGAGTGATTATATTTGGCCTCCTGTAACTCCACATCTGGTGACAGGCTTCACTTCCTGTCCTAAACTTGCACATTATCACTGTGTGCTGCGTAATGGTCCCCATATGCAACCCCAGAGGTGGCTGCATATAGTCTTCTGTCCATAAAGCACTTTGGGGTAGGAGTATCAAGCATTACAGGGCAGCTGAATGGCTGGTGCTGCATGTCCTTTGGCAATGGGTGGGTACCAAGGAGTTGTCTTGCTAGAATGACAGTTGATGAAAATAGGCTTTTTAAACTGCAGAACCTTCCTGGAAGCTAAGCTCCTGACCAGGATCTCCAAACTACCAAAGCACTTAATAAAAGCCCCTTATTTAAAGGAATCCCAAACCCTCCTCTCTGCTCAGCACTGGGCTGGCATCTGTTCACTTTTTGAGTGGTGGCTGTTAATGTCTGAGGAGTGTTAAGATCCAGGCCACTGGGCATCAGGGCTCTTTGCCCCACCACTAGAATTTGGTGATGAAGAAGGTTGAGCACAGACCCCAGCTGTCCTAGTAATCACCTCATTCTGCACCCTCCAGGATGACACCTACACAGAGAGCTACATCAGCACCATTGGGGTGGACTTCAAAATCCGGACCATCGAGCTGGACGGCAAAACCATCAAACTACAGATCGTGAGTATCTGGCCCCTGACCACAGTGCCGCTGCATTGACCTCCGGGGACTGGCTCTGGAGGGCAGGGAATGGTATACAGGCCTTTCCCTTCTGAGGGTGCCAGCTCCTATCGTACACCAGGGTGGGGGACTGGCTGGCTGAGTGTGGGGAATGGAATATGGGGGTTCTCCTCTAGGGGGTGCTGTCTGTCTCTGGAAGAGGATAAATGCAAGGTCCAACCCCTCCCCTCCCTTCTCTTACAGTGGGATACTGCTGGTCAGGAGCGGTTCCGGACCATCACCTCCAGCTACTACAGGGGGGCACATGGCATCATTGTGGTGTATGATGTAACAGATCAGGTAATGCTGCCCCAAGTACTCTGGCCCTGCAAGTCCTCAGACAGCTCTCTGACCTCCCTGCATCCAGGGCCCCTCCAGGTTCAGGCAACAGGCCTCCTGCTGGGCACCTAGGGAGCCAGGACCCGCCTGGGTTCTGTCCTGGTTCCAGGACTAGAGCAGTGCTGTAAGAATGCCTCACTGTTGGTAGCCAGACCCTGCCTGCTGGGTGGCAGCAGTGAAGACTCAGCAGTCTCCACTGCTGAGTTGTGGTGGGTGTGTGGGGTTGTTGGGGAAGAGAATGGTCCTGATCACTATTACCAAGTGACCATCCATACCTACATCCTTTGTGCTGGGCACTGCCCCTTCCTGGGCCAGTGGAGCATTGCATTCCTTCTGCATCTGCCCCAGGCATTGCTGATGCAGGTGTCACACACACAGCTATGGGAGCAGCTGGCGTACCCATGACTGGCCCATAGAGCAGGTTGCAAAGCCAGGCCCAGGGGGCTGCGCTGCCTTCATTTCCGTATTCACCTTGAAGATGGGGAATTGGGCAGTTTCTGAAGCTGCCAGCCTTGCCATCAGCTGCCTGGAGTAGGTGGGAAGGACATCAAGGTAACAGCATCGAAGGACAGTTGCTGAATGTGGGAAGGGCTGTACTGGTAGAGGAAGCACTGGGAGCAGGACTCCTGGGTTCTGTCCCCAGCTGAGCTACCAACTCACTGTGACCCTTGTGCCAGTTGCTTCCCCATCTCCATTTCCTGCCTATGAAATGGAGGTGCACCCTTGCTGAGGGGTGCTGGGGACCTGCTCCCCACTGTGTGGGCGCTGAGCTGTTGCTGTAAGCGTGTTGGCAGAGTGGCTGGGGTCCAGCTGAGCCCACGTTCCATGTTGCAGGAGTCCTACAGCAACGTGAAGCAGTGGCTGCAGGAGATCGAGCGCTATGCCAGTGAGAACGTCAACAAGTTGCTGGTGGGCAACAAGTGCGACCTCACCACGAAGAAAGTGGTGGACTACACCACCGCCAAGGTGAGCAGGGCACAGCAAGCCCCTCTGATGCTTGTCGATAGCACTCCCCCTTCTCTCTGGCAGATGCAGACAGGCAGCAACTCTCAGGTGGGGCCCTATTAACTGAGTGGCTGTCCCTACTGCAGCGTGTTCCTGCAGTTCCAGGAAGCCCCACCAAGGGGCAGCACTTGTCCCATTAGCTGCTTCCTCCCCTTCATGCCTGGCTGTAGCTGGCTGCCTCCATCCCCACTGCCAGCCATGGGCTCCGGCTCCTGGCCACCTGTCTGGCTGGAGGACACTAGATGAGTGCACAGGTGTCTGGGGACAGAACTAGGAGTGATGGTGTGAAATAGGCTAAATTTCTGGGATGTAGCAGTCTGCCCTGTGGCACCAAGGAGCTGTGGATGTGTTAGGAGCTCCAACCCATCATCCCGAACTCCTGGGTTCTATTGCTGGCTCTGGGAGGAAAGTCAGCTCTAGTTAGAGCAGGGGCCTCTGGATTCTTTTTCCAGCTCTGCCACTCGCTTGCTGTCCCCCTTTTGGTAAGTCACCTCCCTGGGGTGTGCCTTGGTTTCCCCATCTACAAAGGGGGGGTAATGACTGACCCAGACCTACTGCCTGGGAGCTGGGGGTCTGAATGGTGAATACCTGGCTGGGGCAGTGCTGAGACCCCTCTCCCCAAGGGGGTGAGGGCCCTCCTGGGTAGGTGACTCTTGGTGATACGGACAGCCCTGCCCATATTGGGCCACAGACAGGAGAGGCCTTGCCAGCCTGTAACCCTTTCTTCTCCCCTGCCTTTGCTTAGGAATTTGCAGACTCCTTGGGCATTCCCTTCTTGGAGACCAGCGCCAAAAACGCCACCAACGTGGAGCAGTCATTCATGACCATGGCCGCTGAGATCAAGAAGCGCATGGGCCCCGGTGCCACCACTGGTGGGGACAGACCCAACCTCAGAATCGACAGCACTCCAGTCAAACCAGCGGGCGGAGGCTGCTGCTGAGGCCCAGGACTGAGGGGTGGGGAGGGGAGGGGACCGTCCAACCCAGTGCTGTCCAGCACCCTCCTCCTGTGGAGTAGCAACTTTCCCGGATGATACCGTGCAGGGGGACGGGACCTCTCTGGTGGGGTGGTGGTTTGGGTTCTCTGCCTGTGTTAATTACTTCCCTTGTTGAGTGTGTGGTGGGGACAGACCTGCAAGGTGTGCTCTCCCACCCAGGAGAACTTCCCTCTATGCAGCCTCTTGCCTCAGTCCTTGGTGCCTGATGGCTGGCAGGATTCCTGGCTCCTTCTCGTGGGTTCTCTGCTGCTCCCCTCCCCTTCCTGCTGGGTGCATGGGGCTGTCCCCATCTCCACCCCAGCCTCTGCTCTTCTGCCTACCAGTTCCAGGTGTGGGGGTCTCACTTGGTGGCAGGCTCACCCCCCTATCTCTTCCTGGGAAGGCTCCTTCCGGTTAAGCTTGAGCCAAGGCAGGCTGAAGCGGTTCTGCTGCCCGGTACTTGGTTTCCATGGGGCAATTGCTTGTCACAAGCAAAATAATGGCGGTAGGGGCATAGGCCCCTCTGAACTGCTCAAGCTACTCACCACTGGGTTGTGCCCCCTGCCTCCACTCGGGGTCTATGTTGTCCTGGCTCCATGTCTTTTTCATTCCTCTTGCTCCCAGTGGCGCAGAGACTTCTGTTTAATCCCCTCTCTGCTGCAACTTGGGGTCTCCTTTCCTCCCACTGCCTTGCTCTAGTTCAATATTTATACCCCTGCGGCAGACCCTCCCACAGTGCCGCAGAGTGGCTGTGACGCAGGGCCCAGTAACGCTGAGCGGAGCCTGATACTGCCACTCCACCTCCGTCCCTTAGCTTCTTCACCTCACCCTGCTGAGGCCATCTCCTAGTGCTCCCCAGCCACATGGGGCAGGCAGCTGTCCCTGGGCCCCCATACCAGGCCCACTGAATGTATTCAGGGTAGCATGGACAGTCAGGGGCCTTAGAACTGATCAGAGGCCCATGGGCTGCTTGGTCAGCCCCTTCCCCAGGGCTCTTCCTGGCTTGGGAGCTCCCAGCACCTCAGCCCTCAGGGGGCTAATGCACTGAGCAGCTGTCCTGCTTCCCTCCAGCTGGGAAGCTCTTGCACTTTCTGTGGAGCAAGTGCATGGGGGCTGGGGGGCTGCCCTCTACTGCTTAGCTCCCCTCTGCAGCGTCAGCCCTTCCCATCATAACCAATCCCCAGCCCTGGCAAGAAGGGGAAGCTGGGGGCCTGAGTGCATATCCCTTTGCTGTGCCCAGCCCCTCACCCCCACTGTCTGGCCTGGCCATGGCCCTGTTTAGGGTAGTGGGAGGAGCCGGCTGGATGGTTCATTTGTTGGCTTTTTTTTTTTCCACTAGTGACATTATTTAAAAAAAAAAATGGAACAAAAAAAATCCCAAAATAAAGGTGAGTGCCTCTGCGGGGAGGCTCCCGCAGCCTGCACCCTTCTTCCTGTGAGCAGGCCTGCTGGGGTGTGCACTGCTGGAAAGGGGGGAGGCACATGGACTGGGCCAGATGCCCCCTCCCCTCTGGATCAGGCAGCCCTGGTACAGTGCAGGCACTGTCCAGCCCCCTGCCTAAGGTCCCCCAGCTAGTCTGAGCTCAGCTGAGCTGGGCACCTTCTGGCTTCCTTCCCCCAGTGCAGCCCCCAGTCAATGGGGCAGGCATTGTATTGTTAGAACTGACACGCTCTCTTTCCTGGCTGTGTACCTGCTGTTCTTGCTCCCTGGGGCTGCCCAGAGCTGAGCTCACCTGCTTGTGGCTGCCATGGAGCACGGCAGTGTCCTTGTTCTGAGCTCCCCTGCCATTTTGGAAGACTCAAAGCTGGAGGAGAGGGAGACTGCACCCCCTTGACCCAGCTTTGGGTTCAATTTTAGAGCGGGGCAGGTGTACACCTGCCAAGGGGGTTGGAGCAAAATCCCAATCCTGGGCTAGACTATTGCAGTAGCAGGAGTGCTGGCCTGTTGCACCCAGCTACAGAGCTGCGGATGTATTGGGGCAACTATCTCCCCCCAGCAGTGGGGCAGCATCTTGCATGCTGGCTAGGGATGACTCAGGTGCCTGTAATTCTTTCACTGCCAGGTGTGGCCCCACTGTGGTGTTGGCTTGGACCACAATCTCTGCGCCAAGCAGCGTAAGTAGGAGGCCTGTGCTGTCTGCCCTTGAGGGGTGGTGAGGCCCTGCCATATCTCCCCTCCCCTACCCTGCTTGCCTTGCTTCTGCTGGCTGCTTAACTGTATCACACTGATCTCACCTTAGTTTGTGCGTGCAGGTGTGTGGTAAGCTTCCTGGAGCCGCTGGCAGGTTCTTTGATGCCACGGGCAGGGAGGACAGTGTACAACCCTCACCTAAAGGAAATCCCTCATCTCCCCTAACACTGAGACCCAGTGCTGCCTTTGATTGCTGTAGCAGTGTTTGACTTGCTTCACTGTGGCAGGGGGCCAGGGCTGGCTCAGCCCTGGATTGGTGCCTGCCCCCCAGCTTGGGAATGAGCTGAGTGGGTTATGGACCTGCATCAGCCAGTGCTGCCTGGGAGCTGGGTGTACCTTGGGGTAGGGGTCCCCATATGTAACCTGTTAAATGAGATCTGGAAAATGAGCATCTCAAGCGGGGCCCTGCAATTGCTACTGAGAACTGTAGCTCTTCTGTTAAGGGTGGCTGGGCCCCCCCTCACTGCCAGGGCAAAGTGTTCACTTTGCACTGGCTTCTTTCTAGGCTGCGGGCTGGATCTGCCACCACAAGCAGCACCAACTTGGGAGGTTCTAGGACAGGAATTGGGGAATCAGGGCAGCAGCTGAAAGCCTGGGGGAAGGGGCAGGGCCTTGCCCAGACAGGTACCTCAACTGTCTGGCAACTTCTACTCTCAACCTAGGTCCCCCTGGAGAGGGAGAACTTACAATCCAGGGTCAGCGCAGGTCCTGCCTGGCTATCTGTCCTCTATGTGGGTGCTGCTTCCCTGTGGGGGTCAGAGAGCTGGGCACCAGCTAGAGTATGCCAGTACTTGACAGGTGCATGTGTGCTGCTAATACCAGATCTGTACCAACATTGGGCACAGTCTCCCTAACCCCCCCTCTGACCTGCAGAGGAAATAGCAGGTGCCTTTATTCAGCACAGGTTCAGCCAATGGCTGCTGAGATGAGAGCGGGCTATGCTGAGCCATTGTGTTCTCCTCCAAGAACAATCCACTATTTTAAGCCCTTTGCTATCAAGAAATAAGGTCACTGCAAGGGCAGGAGAAACAGCAGCATCAGTTTGCCCAGCAGCAGGAATTACCCCCCTAAACACACCTGTGGGTTCACACACAACCTGGTTGCGGTATCTGTACATGAGGTGACAGATCCCTGCACAAACACCCCCATCTGCATGCCCCCCCTCCAGGGTGGCTGCATCTCCACACCAGCCAAGGGATCCTTGTGTAACTAGCCTTGTGCCCTACCCTAGGGGCAAAGAATCCCTCCATCAATACCCCAGCACTCTCCCCTCCCCCACCTCCCGGGGGTGGCTGCATCTCAGCACTGAACCAGGGCTCCCTGTATAAACAGCCTGCCGAAGGCTTTGGAATGAAAGGCTTTGAAAAATGGAAAATCTTGCTGTGAAAGTGTCTAAACTGGGGGCTATTTCTCAGCGGAGCTGGGCTGTGTGAAGCTATCTTGTTGAATCCTTTACTACAAGAAATTCTCCTGAACTTTTTGAAAAGTTCTGATATGGCTGTGGATTGCACCTGCCCTTTGAAATAAGGCTGGGGTAGCCCTAGGGCCAGAGATGTGCCTTTTGCTGTTCCATGGAACCAGGTGCCTGTCTGGCTGAGTTCTAAGCTTCTGAAAATGGCCCTTTTCCCCCCCTGTGGTTGCTTTATCCATCAGGATTTTGGCAGCAAGACAAGGAGCGTCAGCATTTGCCAACCCTGGCTGGGGTATCTCACCTCTGCCCCTGGCTAGAATGCAGCTACAATGGATCATCTTCAACGTACCCTTGGCCCCAGGAGAATGGCCTCTAGGCTGGGAACCTGCTATACCAGAGTTGCTTAGTGGTTGCTGTTAATTCTGTGTACTTCACAGTCCTTGGTTCAGCATGGAGGAATTGGATAGTATCTCTAAACACCTGGGAGCAGGCCCCCTGACAGCAATTCTGGGCATCAGGGCTTCCACGTGCCAGCCCGGTTGCCTTCACCACCATCAGTACCACCCTTTGTGCACCTAGGAGCCCTGTGGCCTGCCCGGGCAATTTAAAAGGGGCTGGGGCTCCTGGGCCCTTTTAAATCGTGCAGGGCTCCCTGGGCCATTGCCCTGCCCCCCACCAGCGCCTCTGCCTGTGAGTCCTCTCCTAGTGCTCGCCATATTCTGTTTCAGATCCTGGCCAGACCAGCTGTGTGGCTGGAGCTAAGCCTGGCATGTCATGTGTAGTTAGTAAACAGGGCTGTCTGAATCCATGGTTCCTTCCTGTTACGCAGTTTGTGCAAAGAGCAAAAAGCACAGATGCTTGTTATTAAGGACCTGCCGTGAGGTTACACAACCTGTGAACAGTACCCAGGTGGCACTCCATGCCCATCAGAGCACCCCTGCCACAGCTTTGTGCATAGCAACCCCTAACACTGCTGGGACATCAAAGCCAGCACAGACTGCACTAGGCAACCCCCCGGGCAGTACAGCACCCCCTGGAGCCAGCACTGACTTTAAGGGGAGAGTGCCCCCTCCTGAACCCCTGCCCTTCTTGCAGTAGTGTCCTCTAACTCCTAACTGAGCATTGGGGCCAGCACTGACTGGGAAGAGAGGGGTGGTGCTATTTGCTATGCTAGAGGCTGGTCGCAGGGCATAACAACCTTCTCTTGCTGCTGGTTCAAGTGGTAGCAGGCTGGGTGTCAATGCTGAAGGGACTGGGAGAGCCGAAATCCGACGGCGGGCACACAATTGAACAGTTTAGGGTTGCACATGAGAGTTTTTTTTCCTTTCAAAAATAAAAACTTGGGAAACTGCCTCCCCCCCCCCCCCCTCCCATTAAAGGCATATGAGCTAGGCTGGGAACTCAAGCCCTCAGGAGTTAAGAAATGCCACAGCAAAGGCTACCCCATTTACTCTGAACTCTGCCTGCCTGTGCCAATGCACTGAAGTCCAGCTTTGACCATGTGGTCACAGACTGCGCAACTGGTGACAAGCTCACACCAGCAGTTGATCCTGCGGCTTTAAAAATAATCATTTGGGAGGTTTGTTCTCTTTCCTCTCACCTCCCTGAACCTTTCAGGGTCATGTTTGTAACCTCTTCTCCACTAAAAACTGTACACCTTGCAAGGTGACATTCTCCCAGATTGTTGTGAGTCCAGGAAAGGTGTCCAATAGTGTGAGATTTGGGATAGAATCCTGAGAGCGGGCACCACTGGATATTTGCCCCAGGGCCCTGCCTCGCTCATTGCTTGGGATGGCTGGTATGAAGGGATGTGCCTAGTAGCAATTCTTTTCTCTACCATGTATGTTCCCATCTCTGCACACTGGCAGCTCCTAGACCCCAGGGCAGATCCAGGCTCAGGATTCCTGAGTCAGGAATCTCCCAGAGAGTTGCTTGAAATTTCAGGTTTGGGGGAGGGAAAGAAATGACCTTTCCTGCGGGAGGAGGGATGACATATTTCTCTCTCTCTCTCTCTTTTCCCAACAATTTATATCCAATGTTTTAGCAGAAATAGCATTTTCCCTTCACCAACCCGCCCCCCCAGATCTGGGTCAGAACCAGGGCCGGCTCCAGGCACCAGCCCTCCAAGCATGTGCTTGGGGCGGCACCTGGAAGGGGGCGGCGCTCACCCGGGGAGAGCAGGGCCGCGGCCGGGCTCGCCACCCTCCCCCGGCGCTCCGGCCGGCCAGGGAGAGCGGGGCCACGGCCAGGCTCTTCGCCCTCCTCCCGGCTGGTCGGGGAGAGCGGGGCCGTGGCCGTGCTCAGCGCCCTCCCCTGCTGCGCTCCCCGCCAGGCGGCAAAAAAGCCAGAGCTGGCCCTGGTCAGAAACCCCAAAGCAATGATAAGTATTTGATTGGAAAATGGGACAAAATAGGAGCCTCTTTGAACCTCACAAGATGGGAAATGATCAAATTTCCTGCTCCATTTCTGCAGCATTTCTCCCCCCTCCCCCAACTCTGAACCCCACCAATTGCCTCATCGCTCTCGGGTCCTTTTTAGGGGGAGGCCCATCAGCATGGCATCAGGTTTAGTCTCACACACTGCTGGGAAGGGTTCTTGGCCAAATTGTATTGATGGGAAGCTGAGATGCAGAGACATTTGGTGACTTGCCCATGGTCGCCCAGGGATTGGGATCCAGGTCTCTGGGGGCTTAGGCTGGCACCCTACCAAGTTGCCTTCCTGTGAGAGTGGTGTGATCCCTGTTTTACAGAAAGGGACCTGAGATATTAGCTCAGTTGTTTGAGCATTGGCCTCCTAAACCCAGGGTTGTGAGTTCAATCCTTGAGGGGGCGCTTTGGGGCAAAAATCTGTCTGAGGATTGGTCCTGCTTTGAGGAGGGGGTTGGACTAGATGACCTCCTGAGGTCCCTTCCAACCCTGATATTCTATGATTCTATAGTGACTCTGTCAAGGTCACACAGTGAACCCTGGGATTCAAACTCAGCCTTGCAGACCACATGGCCTGACTGCTAGAGCAGATTCAGCAGCAGTGGTGAGTGCTCAGCACTTCTGCAAAACAGACCCCAGGGGATCACGTTAGGCCCCAAACGTGAGGAACACACAATTAGTGACCACTGGTGAGCATTTTGCTTTAAGTGACTTGCCAGGTGCCACAGAGGCAGGGATAGATTCCAATTCTCCAGCTCCCTTAACCATGAGACCCTCCTTTCTCTCCCTGCAACCCCCTGCTTCATTCACTGCTCACCAGCCAACTTCTGCAACAAATGAGGCAGGATCCAGAGAAGGTTCAGCTTGTGCACTAATGAGGCAGGGGTGTTGTGGAAAAACTGTCTGTGATAATGTCATTAAAACCTGTGCCGTGATGCAGGAAGGCTAGAAATGTATAAATGCTTGGCCTAATTACCTGCCCTATCTCCCCACGTGGAACTGAGGCACTGGAAGTGGGGATGCCGGGGGTGGCAGCACCCCCTGGCTTGAGGTAGCTTCTGTCACACAGAGGGTTTTCAGTTATGTTCCATGGCTTTCAGAATCCCGACTATAAACATTGTTCTAGCTCCCTTGCTTGGAACCCTGCAGACATTTAAGGGGCATCAGCTGAGCTATGGGGGCAGAGGGAAGGAGCCTGGGACTGGGATACCAACGGGCAGGCGGGGTGAGAGTGAGGGGCACCTGAGGAGCTGCATGTGTGTGGAGGGGAAGCTCAGGGCTGGGATAGCAGTGGGCTGGGCATCAAGGTTGAGGACACCAGTGAGTCCAGGGCCAGGATAGCAGACAGCTGGGTGTTGAGATTGAGGCAGGGGTCGGCAACGTGTCCATACACGGACACAAATGTCCGTGGTAAAAATGAGGTCCGTGGGGGTGCTCACCGCGGGCAGCTCCCCGCAAGTGGTTCACCATCCCTGATGTTGCTGGCGGAGGTGCGGCCAGGTGGCTCTGCACACTGCCTCCGTGCTCCCTCCCTGAGCACTGACTCTGTGGCTCCAAGCCCATTGACCGGGAACCATGGCCAATGGGAGCTGCAGGGGTGGCTCCTGCGGATGGGACAGTGCACAGAGCCACCTGGCCGTGCCTCCACGTAGGAGCTGGAGGGGGGATGTGCTGCTGCTTCCAGGAGCTGCTTGAGGTAGGCGCTGCACGGAGCTTGCACCCCTCCCCCCACACCCCAACTCCATGCCCATCCCTGATCCCCCTCTCACCCTCTGAACCCCTTGTTCCCACCCTGGAGCACCCTCCTGCACCCCCAACTCCTCATCCCCATCCCTATCCCAGAGCCTGCACCCACAGCTGGAGCCCTCACACCCCCCAACCCCCTGCTCCAGCCTGGAGCCCCCTCCTGCACCCTGAACCCCTCATTTCTGCCTCCCCCGGAAATTCCCCCCCAGCACAGAGCCCCTACCCCCTCCCATCCCCCTGTCACTAAGTCAGGTAATTTTGTCAAGTGTCTGTCGCACAACATGGTGGTGCTGACCCCTGGATTGAGGGGCACCAGCAGAGCTGGGGGGGGGTTGGAGCCCAGGGCTGGGCTAGCAGGCGGCTGTGGGTCACAGCAAGGAGACCCAGCCTTCTCCAATTTCCCATTCCCCTGTCAGGCACGGCAGGTGGGGCTGGTGCGTTGTTCCTGTGCTCAGTTACAGACTGTTCTGTACCGTGATATGGAGGGGAAGGCAGCCACCCGGACGGGCGTCGGGTGTAAAGTAAAACAGAACTTGAATAATACATTTCATTCTAATTAAAATTATTGCTCATATGAATCATCATGTAATTACACCAGATTATGAATATTTAATTAATCCAAAAACATGCTCAGAAATCTGCAAACGAGTTCCCCACCTCCATATAAGGGAATTTCTGATCTCTTCGAGGGGCCTAATGTCTGTGATATGGTGCCTGTGGCCCTCAATCCCTTCTTGCAGCCCGGATAGTTCAGCTTTGGGCTCCCCCCCCATCTCTGCCAGTGACCTTCAACCCCAACCCACAGCTTAACCAGTGCCCTGAGTCCTGACTAGAGCTCCCTGATGTCCCAGCCCTGGGCACCCCACTCCGCAGCTCTGCTGGTGCCCTTCAGGGCTCCAGAAGATTGGGAGTAATGAGACCAGGCAGCTGAGAATGGCCAGGCCTGGTGCCGTGCAACACAAATGCAGAGGGGGTGTGTGTGTTGGTGGACATGGCTGGGCTGTGGGTGTGTGTACAGGGTATGTGTATATATATTGTTGGGGCAGAGGGGGTGTATTTGTGAAGATTAGGATAAGGGTGCTTGAATACGATTCATTGAGGTGTTTGTGTGTTTCCAAGCACAGTAGTGCTGCTATCCATTTGTCTGGCTATGTGTCAGTGCGCCATGTGTGTGTATAGGGGTGGTTGTGCAGGATGTGTGTGCACAAAACAAAAACAAACAAAAGGGGTTGGGTGTTTAGATACAATAGGAGTATTTACAGTGTGACATTGCAGGTGTATGTGTAGACAAGTGCTTGTGTGCATTTGAGTATGGGAAGAAGTTGTAAGGTGTGTGTGTGCATGTCCACATTCTTAGCTTATATGGCCAGAAGGGACCCTGTCATCATCTACCCTGACCTCCTGTATAACAGACCAAAGGCTGCCCTGAATCAATTCCTGGCTGAACTACCGCAGATCTTTTAGGAAAAACATCAGATCTTGATTTAAAAATTACCAGTGATGGAGAATCCACCACGACCCTGGCAAATTGTTCCAATGGTTACTTCCCCTCACTGGTAAAAATTTGGGCCTTATTTCTAGTCTGAATTTGTCCAGCTTCAACTTCCAGCCCTTGGCTATTGTTAGACCTTTGTCTATGAGATCAAAGAGCCCGTTATCAAATTTCTGTTCCCCCTGTAGGTACTTACAGACTGGGATCAAGTCACCCCTTGACCTTTCTTCAAGCTTAATAGACTGAGCTTCTTGAGTCTCTTGCTATACATTTTCCAATCCTTTAATCATTCTCTTGGCTTTTCTCTGAACCCACGCACACTCCTGTCCAATGTATCAACCTCCTTCTTGAGGTGTAGACACCAGAACTGAACACAGGATTCCAGTAATGTTCCCAATAGTGCCACATACGGAGGTAATAGAACCTTCCGTCTCCTACTTGAGATTTCCCTGTTCATACAGCCTAGGATTGCATTAGTCCTTTTGGCCACAGCACAGCACTGGGAGCTCATGTTCGGCTGATTATCTTCCATGACCCCCAAGTCTTCTTCAGAGTCACTGCCCCCAGGATGGAGGCCCCCACCCTGTCAGCACGGCCTACATTCTGGGTGCCTAGATGTATAACTTTTTATTTGGCCATCGTAAACAGCATATTGTTTGCTGTGCCCGGTTTAGCACTGTGTGTATGTATGTGTGTCTATACGGTGTCTGCAGAGTGTGTGTTCATGTGTACAGCATCTGTAGAGTGTGTGTACAGATCATAGTGAGGTGGTGGGCAGCTGGGGCTGATGTTTCTGTTGTATAGTTGTGGTTTGAACAGCTACACAACCTACCATACTCAGGTCCCTCCACAAAGCAGCCCCCCCCATCAATCCTAGTATCCTCCACTCTCTCTCCCTGCGGTTCCCCCTGTCTTCCTACCCCAGTATTGCCAGTCCCTCAAGATCCAGCTGGTATCCCCTCTCAATTCCCCCCGCACCCAGGGATTCCCTCCCCCCATTTCTGCCCCTCCTGGGAACCCAAAGCAATTAATTAAATAATGGAGAGAGGATCCTACTGGTGCGTGATGGGGGAGGATGGGCCAAACCCTGACAGCATTGACCGGGGAGACCCCCTGCACTGAATCCCCCCTCAGGTGGCACAGGCTCCACCCCACAACCCAGCACAGACACACACCCCATCTGACACAGACCCTCTAGCAGAGATTCCCCCTCATCACCCGCCTGCCCCTGTAGAGAGGCAGAAGGCCGCATGGATGTTTGTGTGTGAACATATATGGAGCCAGGCAATTAAATGTCCTGCCACCTGGTTATGGTTTTCTAAAGTCAGCCCCCTTGTGCACACAGCCACACCACTGTCTCTTGCATGCACACTCCCTTTTCTGTCACATTCACACACACAGACACCCCTCCTTCTCACACTCACCTCTCCCTCATCTCTCTTTCATCCCTTCTCTGTCACACACACACCCCCCATCCCTGTCTCTATCGCTCACTCCCCCCCTTAGGACACACTCTCTCATACACACATTCCTCTCACCAGCCTCCCCCACCCTTTGTCTCTCTCTCTCCTCATACCCCATTGTCTCTCTCACACACCCTCTCACACACTCACTCATACACACACTTCTCTCCCAGCCTCTCTCTCACACAGACTCAAACACCCCCCCACCCATCTCACACACCTCCTTTGTCTCACACACACCCCTACCTCCTCTCACCCACCCTTTGTCTCACACACTCTCACACCCCCTCCCTCTGTCTCTTGCACACTCACATCCTCCTTGTCTCTTTCACCCCCCCAAAACACTCACCATTGTCTCTCTCACACATACACCTTGCTCTGTGTTTCACACACCATTGTCATCATCTGTGCCTCACACCCTCTGTGTCACACTCACAGACCCCTCCCTGTCTCACACAGACTACACCTCCGTGTCTCACACCATCCATTGTCTCTGTCTTATGCCCTTCCTGTCTCACACTCCTACCCCTTCCTACTCACACCTATCCTCTGTCTCACACACTCACACCCCTCCCTGTCTCACACCCCATCTCACTCATACTCACAACCATCCCTCTCTCACACACTCACCCCCTCCCTGTCTCACACCACCTCTCTCTGTCTCACACACTCACCCCCTCCCTGTCTCACACCCCCTCTGTCTGTCTCACTCACACTCACCTCTCCCTGTCTCACACACACTACACCTCCGTGTCTCACGCATGCACACCATCCATTGTCTCTGGCTCACGTCCTCCCTGTCTCACATTCATAGCCCCTCACCCTCACCGCTCCCACTCCCCCTCACCCCTCCCTGTCTCACACTCACACCCCTCTCTCTGCCACACTCACACGCGGTTGCGCTTGCGCCCCGGCTCCTCCTCCCGGCTTGTTGCGAGCGGGGCCGGGGCTGCCAGTCGCGGCGGAGCCGGTCGAGAACCGGAGCGGGGAGCTGAGCGGAACTGAGGCGGGTCCCAGAGCGATGGGGGCCCGGGCTCCCCAGCGCTCCTAGGCGGGCGGGTCCCCCCGATTCCCCACGGCGGCGCCCCGAGCTCATGGGCGGCCGCACGGGCTGAGACCCCCCGCCGGACGGGCTCGGAGGGACCCAGGCGTCCTGGCACCATGGCGTTCACCTTCGCCGCCTTCTGCTACATGCTCACCCTGGTGCTGTGCGCCTCGCTCATCTTCTTCGTCATCTGGCATGTGAGTGCGGGGTGGGGGGTGGGGGGTCGGGATGGGGGTTCGGTGCTGGGGGGGGGTCGGGATAGGGGGATCCGGGCTGTGGGATGGGCGTGCTGGGAGGCTGCCCGTGTCCCTGTCAGGCCGCCTCCTCTCCCAGCCAGACCCCCCGGAGATCGGTCCAAGGGGGGCAGTCACCCCATTCGTTCTGCCCCGTTTCTGGGGTTCGGGCTTGTCTCGCTATTTGCTCCCCCCACCCCCGCGTCTCTCGGTCCCCGCTGACAGGCAGTGCCTGAGTCTCTGCTTAGCGAGAATCGTGAATAATTCTGCAATGAAAGAGAGACAGACAATTCCCCTCTGCCCCCCATCATCCCCACCCCCCAACACCGCACCAGCCCCAGTTCCCATCACTCCCCATCGCCAGGCTCCCCTTCTCACCACCCCCCTTGGCCCTGCGCCCTGGCAGTCAGGTACCAGTTTGCGGGGTGCTCCCCAGCCCGGGCTGTGGGAGGCGTTGGGCAGGACCGGGGCTCCCGTCAGTCCGTGTGTGTGTGTGTGTGTGTGTGGTGTGTGCGCGCGCGCGATGGTGGTGGTGGTGTTATGGAGCCGACGTAGCTAGGAAACCCACGGTGTGGGGGGGGGGCTCTGTCTGCGCTGCCCCCCAGAACCCCCTAGCCCCCCCTCTGTCGTGGCTCCCCACTGTGTCCCAGCTCCCCCGGGTCTCCCCAACTGCCTCCCATCCTCCTCCCGGCCGGATCTTCCCCAAACAGCCCCTTCCGCAGTCAGATCCCTCTCTCCCAACACCCTCCCGTGCAGGATCCCCCCTGCCCCCAGCCAAATCCCCCGTGGCTCCCCCAAATTCCCCTCCGCTGGATCGCTCCCCACCCTTTGTTCCAGGGCTGCTGCATATCCCGGGCTCCCCGCGATGTAGCCCCCCTTCTCTCTCAGCCGTAGCTAGGGAACCTGGCGCTGGTTGCCATGGGAACTACATCTGTTTACAAGATGGGCTCTGGGTATCAATAACTGGGTGGTGGGTTTAACTTCTCTGGTTCTGGGAGGGAGGTCTCCCCATCGCTCCCCTTGCTAGCCCTGCACCCCCAGCTCCGCCAGTGCCCCTCAGCCCTGCCTTGCAACCCCCCTCCTACCCTAGCCTCTGTGCCCCTCAGTCCCCACCCGCAGCCCCCTGCTATTCCAGCCTGGGATCCCCCACACGGACACTGGTCTGGCTTGGCTTTCCACTGCATAGAGACAGCCTGGGCCTGCCTCTCCTGTATCCCAGATCACTGCCTCATCATCTCTGCCCCCTCCCCATGGGCATCACAGCACAGCTGTTCCATCCCCCTCCTTGCCCACCCCCCACCCCCAGAGTACCCAACTACTTTGGCACCTGCCCCTGCCATGGGAGGCCTCCAACCACAGCTGTCTGGGGCAATGATCTTTGCAATAGTCGAGGATGAAAATGTGGTTGTGGGTGTTGGGAGTGAGGGGCACCAGCAGGGCTGTGAGGTGGGGAAGCCCAGGGCTGGGATAGCAGGGGGCTATGGGACAGGAGTGAGGGGCACCAGCAGTGTTTGGGGTATAGGATGCATTTGAAACAGGGACCATTCCTGACCCCTGGCCAGAGGGGTCTGTCCTGGCAGCAACGATCCAGGGGGACCTGGGAACTGCAGGCTATTTCCTCCCCTGGTGCTGAGATGCAGCCACCTCTGGGGTGGGGCACAGGGGCTGTTTATACAGCAATCCCTTGCCTGGCACTGAGCTGCAGCTGCCTCTGGGGGGTGTGATAACAGGACAGGGTCACACAATAGTTTAGGCCATGAAGTGAAGCAGAATCCTGTCTGTCTGAAGAGTGCCCTAGGAGGACACAGGAGTAGGGCTGGGTGTGACCTGCATTTCCCGTTTCATGGCAAATTCCACAAATTCAACATTTTTTCTGGAACAGAAGCAAAATATTTTGAAATTTCCCACAAAAAGAAACGCCCCCCCCCCAGGCATTTGGGGTTAATGGAAGCGTCTGGTTCCCATTTCGACCTTTTCCAACTTTTAATCTTATTCTAGTTAAAAATCGATGAATTTTGTTCTGAAAAGTCATTTCAAAACCAACTGCCAAACCTTTTCATTCCAAAACCGTGCAAACAGGACAGTTGGGTTTGGACAGAAATGGTATTTTTATCAAGAAACAGTCAGAGGAAAAATTTCAGCTCTAGTCAGAAGCAAAAGGGAATGTACCAAACAGAATGTGAGCAGAGCCCCTGATGTAAGGATTTTGTCCTGCCCGCTCCCTCCAGCACAGCTCCCCCTGCTGAGCCCCCCACCCTGCTCCCTGCAGCACAGCGCCCCCTGCTGAGCCCCCCACCCTGCTCCCTGCAGCACAGCGCCCCCTGCTGAGCCCCTCGCTCTGCTCTCTGCAGCACAGCGCCCCCTGCTGAGCCCCCCACCCTGCTCCCTGCAGCACAGCGCCCCCTGCTGAGCCCCTCGCTCTGCTCCCTGCAGCACAGCGCCCCCTGCTGAGCCCCCCACCCTGCCCTGCTCCCTGCAGCACAGCGCCCCCTGCTGAGCCCCCCACCCTGCTCCCTGCAGCACAGCGCCCCCTGCTGAGCCCCTCGCTCTGCTCTCTGCGGCACAGCGCCCCCTGCTGAGCCCCCCACCCTGCTCCCTGCAGCACAGCGCCCCCTGCTGAGCCCCCCACCCTGCTCCCTGCAGCACAGCACCCCCTGCTGAGCCCCCCACCCTGCTCCCTGCAGCACAGCGCCCCCTGCTGAGCCCCTCGCTCTGCTCCCTCCAGCACAGCGCCCCCTGCTGAGCCCCCCACCCTGCCCTGCTCCCTGCAGCACAGCGCCCCCTGCTGAGCCCCCCGCCCTGCCCTGCTCCCTGCAGCACAGCGCCCCCTGCTGAGCCCCCCGCCCTGCCCTGCTCCCTGCAGCACAGCGCCCCCTGCTGAGCCCCCCGCCCTGCCCTGCTCCCTGCAGCACAGCGCCCCCTGCTGAGCCCCCCGCCCTGCCCTGCTCCCTGCAGCACAGCGCCCCCTGCTGAGCCCCCGCCCTGCCCTGCTCCCTGCAGCACAGCGCCCCCTGCTGAGCCCCCCGCCCTGCCCTGCTCCCTGCAGCACAGCGCCCCCTGCTGAGCCCCCGCCCTGCCCTGCTCCCTGCAGCACAGCGCCCCCTGCTGAGCCCCTCGCTCTGCTCTCTGCGGCACAGCGCCCCCTGCTGAGCCCCCCACTCTGCCCTGCTCCCTGCAGCACAGCACCCCCTGCTGTGCCCCTCGCTCTGCTCCCTGCAGCACAGCGCCCCCTGCTGCACCCCTCGCTCTGCTCCCTGCAGCACAGCGCCCCCTGCTGCGCCCCTCGCTCTGCTCCCTGCAGCACAGCGCCCCCTGCTGAGCCCCCCGCCCTGCCCTGCTCCCTGCAGCACAGCGCCCCCTGCTGAGCCCCCCGCCCTGCCCTGCTCCCTGCAGCACAGCGCCCCCTGCTGAGCCCCCCGCCCCGCTCCCTGCAGCACAGCGCCCCCTGCTGAGCCCCCCACCCTGCTCTCTGCGGCACAGCGCCCCCTGCTGAGCCCCTCGCTCTGCTCCCTGCAGCACAGCGCCCCCTGCTGAGCCCCCCGCCCTGCCCTGCTCCCTGCAGCACAGCGCCCCCTGCTGAGCCCCTCGCTCTGCCCTGCTCCCCATGGCACAGCACTGCAGTGGGGTCAGTAATGACTGCAAGGAGGGAGTGCCCCCTATTGAGCCCCCCGCTCTGCTCCCTGCAGTACAGCGCCCCCTATTGAGGCCCACCCTGCAGCACAGCGGTGGAGGTTTTAGGGAGGGATGTGATGGGGGTTGAGCCCTGGGAGCAGCTATCCCAGATGGCTGTGGGGATGGAGGTACGGGTTGCTCCAGGCCTTGCTGGGCCCTGCGTCTAACCCCCCAGGGGTCCTGATAGTGAAGTTGTGTCACTGCCAGTGCTTAATTTGTGCCAGGGCTGAGCCCCGGCACTTTTAGGTGTGGCAGTTCATAGCCCCGCACCCTGGGCTTGCTGCATCAGTTATGAATGTAAAGAAATTGCTTGAGCCCAGCACCTCCTCTGTTACAAATTAAGCACTGGCCACTACCCCCTGCTCTCCCCGGCCATTAACACCCTCCTGTGCACTGCCCCAGGGCCACACAATGGCCCATCCAGCCCAGTATCCCCCAGAGGTGTGCTGAGGGGGAGCTCACTGTGGTGCACCCCCTTCCTTTCTGTGCTGGGGGTCAGGGGTTTGCATTGAACTCCAGTACCCCACAGCTAAGTGACCTTTCCTCCCTGAACATGTGGCACATCCCATAATACTTTGTGTGCTGAGGGGGGCCCTGCCCCATTCCCTTGCTACCCTCACTTGAGCACTTGGGAATCATAGATTCCCCTCCCCCCCAGCAGTGGAGGGTAAACTGAGGCAAGGGGGTCAAACAGCTTGCACAGTGGTATTCAGAGAATCTGCAGGGGAGACAGGAACAGAACCCAGTGGTACTGAGCCCCAGCCCAGGGCCTCCACTCCCCAGATAGGGCATGGCCCCTGAGGGGGCTTGGCTGCATGGGAGAGCCCACATGTGTCTGCACATTGCTTTGCTGGGTCTCCTCAACCAAGCTCCTAGCAGAGGTGGTCCCCCCACCCCCCGTGTAAGCCTCCCCATAGCAGTAAGCAGCCCTCTTGCCACCAGGGAGCGCAGGGGCTGAATGGTTCCCTGGACTCGAGACAGAGTGCTGGGGGATCCCTGTGTGGAAGGAGGGGCAGGGGCACTGGAACAATTTATACAATGGGGGTGCTGAGAGTCATTGAATCAAACTGTAACCCTGGATAGGATGGAAACCACTTCAAGTCAGGGGGTGTGGCAGCACCCCCAGCAGCCCTAGTTCCAGCACTTGTGGGGAAGGCGGGGAGCTCACCTAGCCAGGGCTCCTGTCTCAATAGGAATGAATTGCTCTGGCTGTCCCCTTATCCTGCCCTTCCCCAGGCTCAGAACCCAGGTGACTGGGATCAGGGGACCCAGGCAATTGGGAGACACAGGTGACTGGGATCGGGGGGACCCAGGTGATTGGGGGACTCAGGCGATCAGGGATTGTGGTCCCTGACCCCTCGGAGCAGCAGGGAAAGTTCCTCCAGTGCACTCCCCCCCCCTTGCTGGAAACCATCCCGTTGCCCCGGCGACCGGCTCCCAGGCGGCCAATGGCGGGCGGGTCTTGCACTGGTTTCTCGCTCTCCTGTTCTGGGCAGGTGCTGGGCGTGGGGGAAATGGAGGGGATGGAGTTCATAGCTGTGCAAAGCCAGTGCACCTCAATCCTGACCCACAGCCCCCCCACTCTGCCACACCTCAATCCCACCTGCAGCCCCACAGCTGTGCCAGTGCACCTCAATCCCGACCTGCAGCCCCCAGCTCTGCCGATGCCCCTCAATCCCAACCCACAGCCCTCCAGCTCTGCCAGTGCACCTCAATCCCGACTCACTGTCCCCCAGCTCTGCCACTGCCCCTCAATCCCAACCCGCAGCCCCCCAGCTCTGGCAGTGCCCTTCAGTCACAATCCAAAGCCCCCCAGCTCTGCCAGTGCTCCTCAATCCTGACCCACAGCCCCCCGTTCTGCCGGTGCCCCTCAATCCCAATCCCCTGCTATTCCAGCCCTGGGCTTCCCTCCCCTCCCCCCCAGCACACACTGACTCCTAATCTCCCCCACTGTGCCTGTCACCAATTTATGTTTGTCCCAGCACAAGCTGGAGTGTTGGACCCTGTCTAGGGCCTGGTGTGTGTGGCAAATTTGTAGGGTCTCAGCTTCATTCTGTGTGGGGCAGGCACCCAGCCACAGAGAGCAGCAGCTAAACGGCCCAGCCAGACACCTCGTTACCACATCCCTCATTTCCTGCTCCCCCAGCTGGCCTGGCAGGCTGTTCCTAGGGCTCAGGTTATGGGGGGAGGGTGCTGAAGCAGAATCCCTCCCCTGCCAGGCAGAGGAGCCGCGTGTGAGGGTTGCTAAGCAACCCCGACAGGCGCTTGTAGCCTTCATTGTTGCTTTGACAGGTACCAAGTGCAGCTCAGATCTGACTGTGACTGGAGAGGAGCCCAGGGCTGGGTTAGCAGGGGGCTGTGGGTTGGGATTGGGGGGCACCAGCAGAGCTATGGAGGATGGGGGAGAGCCCAGGGCTGGGTTAGCAGGGGGCTGCGGGTTGGGATTGGGGGGCACCAGCAGAGTTGTGGGGGTAGGGGAGAGTCCAGGGCTGGGTTAGCAGGTGGCTGTGGGTCAGGATTAGGGGCACCAGCAGAGCTGTGGGGGTCAGCAGAGGCCAGGGCTGGGTTAGCAGGGGGACCTGCTTTGAGCAGGGGGGTGTACCTGATGACCTCCTGAGGTACCTTCCAACCCTGATATTCTGTGATTCTGTGTGGGTCAGGATTGGGGGCACCAGCAAAGCTGAGGGGGAGAGCCCAGGGCTGGGTTAGCAGGGGACTGTGGGTCAGGCTTGGGGGCACCAGCAGAGCTGTGGAGGTCAGTGGAGCCCAGAGCTAGGCTAGCAGGGGAATGTGGGTCAGGATTGAAGGACACCAGCAGAGCAGAGCTGTGTGTCTCAGCCCATCACGTTGGTGGGTCTCTGCTCTGAGAGCACAGAAACTGGTGAAGGGAGTGGCTGCGGCTGGGGCGCATGTGAGGGAGCCAGGAAGCTCTGGGTGCTGGTTATTGGGCCTGAGCGTGATGGACCAGGTGGGGGAACGGGCAAACTCACGGGCGGGGGCTCTGGAAGGGGGAAGGGAATCCCCCAGACACACCTGCTGGAGACCACGGCAGCAGGACTGAGCTCAGGCTAGTGACAGAAATCTCCATTTGGGGAGGCCAGGAATGGGACATTTCCCCTCTGGGGGGGCATCGGCTCTGAGCCAGGTGGGGGGCTTGCTACAGGGACCGCCCCCCACTGTCTCACACCGGATCTCTCCCAGCCCCCGGAGGATGGGGAGGCGGAGGCTGAGTCACCCCATTTGGCTGGGGCTCTGGGGCTGGCTGTTCCGGAGCCGGCTGTGCTGGCAAGAGCCCAGGCAGAGCCATGTGGAGTCGGGGGAGGGAACTGGACCCCAGGGGAAGCTGGGTCCCTCCACATACTGCTGGGAGCTGACTTCCCTGGTAATGCTTGGGGGAGGATAGATCCAGCTCTTCAGTGGGCAGGTGAGTTCATGGGGGCTGGGAGCCAGGACGCCTGGGTTCCATCCCAGCTCTGTCAGGGGAGTAGGGTCTAGTGGTTAGAATGGGGGGGGGAGCTAGGAGCCAGGGTTCCAGGTTCCATCCCAGCTCTGTCAGGGGAGTGGGGTCTAGTGGTTAGAATGGGGGGGGGAGCTAGGAGCCAGGGTTCCAGGTTCCATCCCAGCTCTGTCAGGGGAGTGGGGTCTAGTAGTTAAAGCGGAGGGGCTGGGAGCCAGACTCCTGCTCTGATCATTGATATTTTTATTATTGATATGGAAGTGCAAAGTGGCTGAGACTGGTGAATTCCTGTCAGCTTTGTCAACTCTGTGGAGTTTATCAAGCAGTGACTGTTAACAGTAGGGTCCGTTTATTCCTCCCCACCTCCTGTATCCACGAGCCAGCCAGTCCCCTGGCCCTGGGGCTGGATTGGAGCCAGCGCCCCAGAGAGGGGAAGGCCCCATGTCCCATTCTCTGTTCTGGGGCCAGAGAGGAAGGGTGACAGAATGGGGAGTTGAGAAGGTGTGTGTGTGGGGAGGTATCTGGCTGAGTGCCCCAGTGGGTGGGACTGGCAGATGCACCTCTCTGGCTTCATCAGCCCGCAGTAGGGGTCGCCCTGTACAAATCAGCAGGATGGGGGTCTGATTTGCATATGTAAATAAGATTGTGTGGGTTGGGCCAGACACTGCACGGGTGATCATGTTCTCAGGCAGCCCCACCATGGGCTTGTGTGACCCCCTCTAGCCTGCTTCCCATGGGGGGGCCCCTCCTGGGAACTCCCTACCCTTCTCTCAATGAATGGCTGAGCCCCCATGGGAATGGGGGGATGGATCCCTGTATAAACAACCCCTGTACCCCACCCCAGAGGCAGCTGCATCTCAGCACTGGATGAGAGATCCCTGGATACACTGCCCTCCTGTCCCACCCCAGACTTAGCCGGGTCCCAGGGCTGGGCCGGGAGGATCTGTCTCTCTCTGCTGCTGTCTCTGACCCTGCTCTCCCCCCACAGATCATCGCTTTTGACGAGCTGCACACAGACTTCAAGAGTCCCATTGACCAGGGGAACCCGGCGCGGGCAGTAAGTCAATAGATGTGGTGGGAGAGGTGTGTCTGTCTCTGTGTCCGTCTGTCTCTGACCCTCTCCCTGACCCACTGCGCCCCCCCACCCCACCTTCACGATGTCACCCATGTCATTCCTATTTTTCTTAAATGTGGTGTCCACTCAACTGTCCTCTGCCATGCATGAGTGATGGTGACATGAGGGGTGCAGGGCTCCCAGACTCCTGGGTTCTATCCAAGCTCAGGGAGGGGAGGGGAGTCCAGTGAGTTAGAGTGGGGTGGGGCTGGCAGCCAGGACTCCTGGGTTCTCTCCCACTGGCTGTGCTACGCTGAAGTTTGTGTCACTCAAATGTTTTTTTTGGAAGGTCCCAAAGTTCCCATCAGCCCCTGGGGCAGGTCCCCCGGGGGTGTCAACATCACTCTGGGGCTGGGATTTCAAAGGGCTTCCACGGCTCGGCACCAACCCACCCCGTCCCCAGTGCCCCACTCCCTGCTTCTCTCCTCATCACACCCTGGCCCAACCCCACGGCTTGCTGCTTTTTAATCTCTCTTTGCCTAGTTTGATCCAGCTGCATCACTGCTGGTGCCCCTCCATCCCAACCCACATCCCCGCTAGCCCTGCCCTGGGCTCGCACTCAGCTCTGCCGATGCCCCTCACTCCTGACCTGCAGCAGCCCTGGGTCCTGTTCCCTCCAAGCTCATCAGTCCCAGCCCCCAATCCCCTGCTATCCCAGCAACCCCCATTCAGATGGGGGTCAAGGTGTGGGTGGGTTCTGGGTGCTGGCTGTGCTCAGGCATGGGGGTTGAGGAGCTGTAATTAAAGGTGCTGCTGACAGTCACTAACGACTGCCCCCCCCAGGGAGTTTGTGGGGGGAGGGGTGAATAGCACCCTGGGGCCTTGAGAGGGGAAGGGGCTTGCCATGGGTCAGTGAGTCAGGGGCAGACCTGAGGAAAAAACCCCACTCCTGCCCCAGAGCCAGGGATTAAACCCAGGAGTCCTGACTTTCCCTCTCCCTCTCCCTCCTGCTCAAACCCCCTACACCAGCGTTTCTCAACCCCGGGGGCCGAGACCCAAAATTGGGTCGCAGAATGTTCCAAAGGGTCGCATGGCAGCTCCTGTCCCAGGGGGCTGGCTGGGCTCTCCCTGCTCCATGCACTGCAATCTCTGGGGTCCCAGCACCACTCAGGTTTGGCCCAGCTGTCCAGATAGGCCAAATCTGAGTGACGGCCTGTAACCCCATGAGCCAGGTCACAACGCCACCCACCCACATTTGGTCCAGTCAGGGGGGCGGGGCCAAACCTGAGCAGCGCTGCAACCCCCAGAGGTTGCAATGCCTGGAACGGAGAGCCGAGCCCAGCCAGCATAGGAGCTGCTGCTGTGGGGTGAGTGCCGGGCAGTGCCCTCAGGATCCGACCGAAACCACCCCAAGGCCTCCACCCCCAGACTATTTAGTGAGTCACGACAGGCCATAAACATTTACAAATGGGTCCTGAGCCCAAAAAGGCTGAGAACCACTGCACTAGACCCCCTCCCCTCCCAGAGCGGGGGCTAGAACCCAGGTGTCCTGGTGGGTGGCGAGCCCTGTGTGCTGCCTGTGTGGCAGTTGCAGTAACAGAGTTGCTGGGAGAGGAATTCAGGTCACACTGCACTGTTTATATTTAGGGAAATGGAGTGGGAGCGATGGCCCCATGCAGCCCCTGGCTTGGGGGGGCGGGAGGCTGAGGTTGCTGGGATTGACTCTGCCCAGCCCAGGCACAGTGGAGGGGATAGTTGGGTCAGGCGGAGGAATAACTCCTCACAGGGCAAAGTGCTCCCTGTCTGCACAGCCCGGAGCCCTGGAGTCAACCACCTCGCACACAGCATCTGCCTGACTGATGGGAGACTGAGGCACAGATGGGGGCGGGACTGGATCAGGGTCATGCAATGAGTAGGGATGAGAAAGGGAAATAGAACCCAGGAGTCCTAGCTCCCAGTCCCACTGCTCTAATCCTAGACCCACTCTCACTCCAGATCTGGGGATAAAACCCAGATGTCCTGGTTCCCAGCCTCCCCTTCCCACTCTCACCCAAATTCTATTCATTGATATTTCAGTACTGGAGTAACCTCATTTCATATCTGATACCAGAATCCAGCCCCGACCCCAGTGCAGTCAGAGGTGACTCCGGATATACCCTGTGGGAGCTCACACCAGAATCTGGCCCCGACACCAGTGCAGTCCGGGGTGACTCTGGATACAACTTGTGGGAGATGACACCAACATTTAGTCCTGACCCCAGTGCAGTCAGGGGTGACTTTGGATACACTCTGTGAGAGCTGACACCAGAATCTGGCTCTGACCCCAAGTGCAGTCAGTGAGGGACTTTGGATTTACCTTGTGGGAGCTGACACCAGAATCCGGCCCTGATGTCAGTGCAGTCAGGGGTGACTCTGGATTTATCCCAGGTAACCATCATCAGACTCTGGCCCACACTCCATTGCAGTCAGATGGTGACTTTGGATTTACTCAGGCTCTCAGCTCAGAATCTGTCCCTAGCCCCATTGCACTTGGTGACTCTGGATCAGTGCTGAATGTGTGCCAGAGCGGAGCCCCCAGCACCTCTGGGCTTGCTGCATCTGGTATGAATGTGAAAAAATTGTGTGAGCCCCGGCACCTCTTTCATTACATAGTCAGCACTGCTCTGATTGACCGGGGGAAGCTGAGCTCAGAATCCAGCCCTTATCCCGTTGCTGTTGCTGGGTGACTGGATTTACCACAGGGGAACTGAGATCTGGGGGCCATTGGGGGCTGGTGGGGATGAGATGGGGGTGAAGGAGGAGGGGAGAGAAGGAGCTGGGAAATTGATGGGGGTGGGTTCCGGGGGATGACCTTGCTCAGGTGGGGGGTGGAGGTGTCACAGTGGAGTGAATTTGGGGGTCTGGCTGTGCTCAAGAGGGGGTGAGCAGGTGGGGGGGAATTTGCTGTGTGAGTCCTGTTTGTAAGTTTGCCTTTCATGTTACTGATCCAGCCAGGGTTTGGGGTTGACTGGGTGGCTAAAGGGCAGAGACACTGAGGTTTCAGTCCCCCCAGATGAAGCTCGAGTTGCTTCCTGTTCTCTGCAGGGTTGGTGGCAGTGTGGGGTGCCCAGGGCTGGATAGCAGGGGCTGCGGGTTTAAGGGGCTCTGACAGAGCTGTGCGGGGAGCCCAGGGCTGGATAGCAGGGGCTGCGGGTTTAAGGGGCTCTGACAGAGCTGTGCGGGGAGCCCAGGGCTGGATAGCAGGGGCTGCGGGTTTAAGGGGCTCTGACAGAGCTGTGCGGGGAGCCCAGGGCTGGATAGCAGGGGCTGCGGGTTTAAGGGGCTCTGACAGAGCTGTGCGGGGAGCCCAGGGCTGGATAGCAGGGGCTGCGGGTTTAAGGGGCTCTGACAGAGCTGTGCGGGGAGCCCAGGGCTGGATAGCAGGGGCTGCGGGTTTAAGGGGCTCTGACAGAGCTGTGCGGGGAGCCCAGGGCTGGATAGCAGGGGCTGCCGGTTTAAGGGGCTCTGACAGAGCTGTGCGGGGAGCCCAGGGCTGGATAGCAGGGGCTACGGGCTAGCACAGGGACACCAGCAGAGTGTCCAGGACTCCAGAGCTGGAATCCTCTCAGGCTGAGTCTCTGCTGGAAAAAGCTGCCATTTGAAGTCCCTGTTGCCTGGTCTCAGGGTTTGACTGTGACATTTGGTGTCTTAGGGTATGTCTATGCTACAACCAAACACCCGGGCTGGTCCATGTCAGTTGATTCGGGTTCATGGGGCTCCCTCCCTCCTTACGGGGTTCCAGAGCCCAGCTCCAGCCCCAGCCCATACATTGACACTGCAGTTGTATAGCCCCTCAGCCTGAGCATTGCCAGCCGGAGTCAGCTCGCATGGCCTAGCTATGTCTGTTTTATTGCAGTGTAGACATGCCTTTAAATCCCCAGCTCCCAGAGTCCTGGGATCTTCTGAGAATTGTGGCTTTCATATGTAAACCCCCCAGCAAGTTTCTCTCCCTTGTGAGGAGAAGCTGGGATCTGTTTCCTGGAGGCACCCTGCAGGTGCCAAGCCAATAAATACAAGCCCAGTGGCACATGATTTCAAAGTCAGTCTCATGGTTTTGGGGTCCCACTCGCCTTGGGGTTCATGCTGAAGAACTGGAAATGTAAATGGTCCCTTTCCCCTCATGGGAGCACAAGTGGAGCCACTTCTCTTGAGCTCTGTCTATGTAGGGTATACTATTTGTGTTTGTAGTTGTGCAAGGCTTAATGTCTGGTGTTTATGTGGGGTCTTGTCTATGTGTAGGGCTTAGTCTCACTGTTTATGTAGGATATTACAATATCCTTGACTTGTGTATTGTACAAGCCTTAACTAAGGACACACAATGTGTCAGACAATGATGTGAATGATGGAGCCTAAACCCTCTTTACGGCTTGGGAGGAAGGACGTGGGGCCCCAGAGGCCCTGGGATTTGGGCTCCACCTTCATTTTGGAGTTTCTGCAAACCCCAGCCCTATATAAGGGCAATGAGGTGTCTTTATGGCTACTTGCACCCCACCCCTGACCCCAGCTCCAGCAATACCCCAACACACAAAACTAATTCCCAGAGCAGGTATCCATGTACACCCTCCCCCACTAGACCTCATTCACCTCCCACAGCTGAGCATAGAACCCAGGAGTCCTGGCTCCCCTCCACCCCCACATCCTGCTCTAACCACAAGGTTCCTAGATTATAAAGCCAGAAGGGACAATTGTGATCATCTCTGTCCTCTAGTCTATTTAAAGCACTGGAGCAGGTTACTTGGGGAGGCAGCTGAATTCCCATCAGTGGAAGTTTTTAAGAACAGGTTAGACAAACACCTGGCAGGGGTAAGCCAGGTTTACTTGGTCCTGCCTCCCGCAGGTGGGTGGCCTAGATGACCGTGTTAGGTCCATTCCAGCCCTACATTGCTATGATTATATAACACAGGGTATAGGACTTCTATGAATTAATCCCTGGTTGCACTAGACTAGAGCAGATCTGAGGGCCGCCCAGAGGATTCAGGGGGCCTGGGGCGAAGCGGGGGAGCTTGTACTCACTGGGCGGCGCTCCGAGTCTGCAGAGGCGGCTTTTCAGCGGCGGGGGGCCCTTCAGTTGCTCCACGTCTTTGGCAGCACTGAAGGGCCCCCCACCGCCGAAATGCCGCCGAAGACCTGGACCGTCACCGGGTGAGGAAAGGGATTCTCGGCCAGGGCTCGTGGGGCCCCTGCGGGGCCTGGGGCAAATTGCCCCACTTGCCCCCCCCTCTGGGTGGCCCTGCAGATCTGTCAGAAAAACATCCCGTTTTGATTTAAACATCGCCAGTGATGGCAAATCCGCCACAGCTGTGGATAAATTGTTCCAACAGTTAATTACCTGCACTGTTAAAGATGTAGGTGTCCTGTCCCTAGTCTGAATTGGGCCAGCTTCAACTTCCAGCCCTTGGCTCTTGTTAGACCTTCGGCTGCTCTATTGCAGCTCCATTATCTAATTTCTGTTCCCCACGTAGGTGCTTCTAGCCTGTGATCAAGTCACCCCTTAGCCTTCTCTTTGTTAAACTAAACAGATCGAGCTCCTGGAATCTCTCACTCTGAGGCATGTTCTCTAAGTCTTTAGTCATTCTCGTGGCTCTTCTCTGAGCCCTCCAATTTATCAGTGTCCCTCTTGCACTGTGGGCACCAGGATTGGAGGCGGGATTCCAGCAGCGGCTGCATCAGCGCCACATACTGAGGTAACAGAACCTCCCTTCTCCTAGTCGAGATTCCCCTGTTTACACACCCCAGGATCGCATTCGCCCTTTTAGTCACAGCGTCGCACTTGGGAGCTTGTGTTCAGCTGATCATCCGCCATGAGCCCCAAGCCCTTGTCAGAGTTCCCTGTCCTGAAAGTATGGCCTGCGTTCTTTGTTCCTAGGGGTGTATGTTTACATTTGCCCATATTACAACATACATTGTTTGCTTGAGCCCAGCTTACTCAGGGAGCCAGATCGCTCTGTATCCGTGATCTAACTTCATTATTTATCACTCTCCCAATCTTTGTGTCATCTGCAAACTTTCTGTGATGATTTGATGTTTTCTTCCAGGTCACTGATAAAAATGTTAACTAGCGTAGGGCCAAGAGCAGCTCCTTTGGGACCCCAATAGAAACACTCCCATTCAATGATGATTCCCTGTGGACAGTTACGTTTTGCGACCTAGCACTTAACCAGCTTTACCCCATTTAATGTGTGTCATGCTGGGTTTGTGTTGTTCAAGGTTTCATATCACAATGTCATGCAGCATCACGTCAAATGCCTTACAGAAGTCTCAATATATTGCATCAGCTTTATTACCTCTGTCAACCTAACTTGGAATTTCATTGACAAATATACCAAATTAGTTGGACAGGAGCTATTTTCCATAAACCCACATTGATTGGCATTAATTATATCACATTCCTATACTTCTTTAGGAATTGGGTCCCATCATATCTGCTGCCCCATGTCTTGCCTGGGATTGATGTCAGGCTGACAAGCCTGTAATTACACAGGTCCATCCTTTGACCCTGTTTAAATATCGGCACAACATTAGTATTCTCCCAGTCCTCTAGAACAGGGCTTCTCAACCTTTTTCTTTCTGAGCCCCCCCCCCCCCCACACACCCCGCCAACATGATATAAAAAATCCACAGCCCACCTGGGCCATAACAACTGGTTTTCTGCATATAAGAGCCAGGGCCTGTGTTAGGGGTAGAAAGCTGGGCAATTGCCTGGAGCCCATGCCACAGCGAGCCCTGCACAGCTCAGGTGCTCAGGCTTTGGCTTCAGCCCCAGGTGGCAGGGCTCAGAGACCCAGGCTTCAGCCCCATGCAGTGGGGCTTTGGCTTTCTACCCTTGGCCCCAGCGAGTCTAATGCTGGCCCTGCTTGGAGGATCCCCGGAAACCTGCTCGCGCCCCCCCCCCCCAGGGGGCCTTGGTCCCCTGGTTGAGAACCTCTGTTCTAGAACGTCCCCAGTGCTCCAAAATGTATTGAAAAATCAACTCTAATGGTCCAGAGAGCACCTCGGTCAGCTCTTTTAATACATTTGGATGCAAGTTACAGGGCCTAGCTGATTAAGAAATGTCTTAACTTTAGTAGATGCTGTTTAACATCCTCCGGAATTACTATTGGAATAGAAAGTGTTTCATCACCACCATCATCATATAATATGAACACATTATCTGGCTTTTTCTCAAATACAGAACACAAATAGTTATTGAATACTTCTGCATTTCTACATTATTATTGACAATTTTGAAATTTCCATTTAGTAATGGACCAATGTTGTTTTGTTCTTAATATTCTTGAAAAAAAGTCCTTCTCATTGTACTTAACTCTGCTGGCCAAACATCACTCCTGGTGTCCTTTTGCTTCTCTTATTAATTTTCTACAATTCCTAGCTTCTGATTTATATTCGTGGCTATTGACTTCCCTTCTTTCCCATATCTATCTATCTATCTATCTATCTATCTATCTATCTATCTTGTTCATTTATTGTAATGAACTGCCCTCACTTCATCTCCAAGAGAGGTGGGTTCTTTCTTGATTGTGGCTTTTTAGGCTTCTATTAAAATGTTCTTAAACAATTCCTAATTATCATTCACATTTTTCTCATTAAATTCTGCCTCCCAGCTGACTTGGTTCCTTTTAGCTTTCAGCCTTGTGAAACTAGACCTTTTAAACATAAGTTAATATATTGCTAGTTTGGAGTTTATTCTGTTTATACATAACAAATGTGATCAAGTCATGATCACTTGCACCTAAGCAACAACAAATTTTTAGTTCTGTGCTCAATTCCTCTTTATCTGTCCAGATGAGGTCCAATATAGAATTCCCTCATGTTGGGTGCAACACTCTGAGCTAGGAAATTGTCATTTATAATTGCGATCTATAATATATAGAAATTCCAAAGATGTTTTAGCACTGACAGCAGGATGCCTCCAGCATATGTCACTCAGATTGAAGCCCCCATGATCCCACTGTTTATTCCCCCTCTACCCATTAAAAACAGCTGTGGAAGGAGCCAGGCATCCTGTTCCCTAGTGGATTTGGTGGCATGTAGAAGACACCATCTAGTAACCAATCTATTGTTTTATCTGTTAGGACATTGATCCATCAGCATTGTAGATCATTTGCTTCTGAGCTGTGGGTGACTCAGACACACATAATGCCATATTTGACACACCCCTTGCCTTTTTGCCCATTTGATCCTTCCTAAATAGGTTATAACCATTGATTTTTAACATTCCAACCCAACTCCCGTCCCAGAGCCAGGTATAGAACTCAGGAGTCCTGACTCCCAGCCCCGCCCACCAGGCTTGAACACCCCTCTCTGTTCCTGCCTCCCCCCCTTCTCTCAGCCCTCCCCTGTGCCAGCTCTCAATCTAATTCCCTGTTTCTTTCCCCCCTGCAGCGAGAGCGATTGAAAAACATTGAGCGGATTTGCTGCCTCCTGAGAAAGGTGCGTCCGTGTGTCCCTGTCCCTGCCTCACCTGTCTGTGTGTCCCCCGCATCCATGTGGCCCCATCCCTGCCCCTTATGTCTTAGTTCTTCCAGTCTCCAAAACAGTGAATGACCAGTTCTTGAACCCCCAACCTGGGAGCAACTGACAGCACCTGAACCCGCCATCCCCCTCAACTCCTGCACCTCGATGAACATCTGCACCTCCTCCCTATAGCCTCCTCACCTCTCCCCACTGCATCCTGAACCCCCCAACTCCAGCACTCCTCCCCTTCCTGGGCTTCCTGAACTTCCTCCCCACAGCCCCCCACACCTCTTCCCACAGCCTCCTGAACCCCCAAACCCTCTCCCATCTCCTGCCCCTCCTAGGCTCCCTGGACTTCAGCCCCACAGCCCCCCCACTTCTCCAAGAGCCTTCTGAATTCCCAACCCCCTCAGCTCCCTGCATCTCCTCCCCACAGCCTACCACATCTCTCCTCACAGCCTCGTCTGCTCACACCCCTTCCCCTCCTAGGCTCCCTGAAGCCTCCTCCCTGAAGCACCGCCTCCCTGAAGCCCCCAGCACCTCTCCCCATGGCCTCCTGATCCCCCAAGCCCCCTCCCACCCCTTCTCCTCCTAGGCTTCCTGCACCTCCTCCCCACAGCTGCCCCCCACCTCTCCCCACAGCCTTCTGAGCCCCCCTCACACCTCCTCCTTCTAGGCTCCTAGCATCTTCTCCCCACAGCCCCCTGAACCCTCACCCAGCCAGCCAGTCCCCACCTGCCTTAGGGCCAAATCAGAGCTGCCCCCAGGAAAGGCCCCATATCCTAATCCCTGCTACCCTGAGCCAGCCAGTTCCCCTGCCCTGGGGCCAGATGGGAGCTGGTGCCCCTGGGGAGGTGCTGTGTTGCTTTTGTCAGTTTCCCTGTTGTGTGTTGCTCTGCGTTCCCATTTGAGAATACGCCCCCCAACCCCCCATTGATTATTTATACCTGGCTGCTGGCAGGACAGGACATGGCCCCATCAAAGCCGCGGAATACTAATGGGGTGCCTGTGGGGAGCAAAGTGTGCTGAGGCGGCATCCACCCGCCATTGGTACTGGGAGCCAGGTAGTGTTGCCAATTTTGGTTGGACGTATTCCTGGAGGTTTCCTCACATGACATAATCTTTAATTACAGATTAATCTTAAATTCCTGGAGACTCCAGGACAATCCTGGAGGGCTGACAACCCTAGAGCCAGGACTCCTGGGTTCTATTTCCCCACTGACCAGGGCCTGCTCTCCCTTCCAGCTCGTGGTCCCTGAATACTCTATCCATGGGCTCTTCTGCCTCATGTTCCTGTGTGCAGCCGAGTGGGTCACCCTGGGCCTCAACATTCCTCTGCTCTTTTACCACCTCTGGAGGTGAGTGAGGTCTGTGCCCTGGGAGCCAGCCCTCCTCGAGAGGACAGCCTCTGGGGGCAGTGGGTTGGGATTGAAGGACATGGGGCAGGGGTACCCAGGACTGGGCTAGCAGGGGGACCAGCAGAGCCGTGGGCATGGCTGGGCTAGCAGGGGGACCGGCAGAGCCGTGGGCGTGGCTGGTCTAGCGGGGGGACCAGTAGAGCCGTGGGCGTGGCTGGCCTAGCGGGGGGACCAGTAGAGCCGTGGGCGTGGCTGGGCTAGGCGGGGAGAGTGGCAGAGCCATGGGCATGGCTGGGCTAGCAGCGGGGACCGGCAGAGCCGTGGGCGTGACTGGGCTAGCAGGGGGACCGGCAGAGCTGTGGGTGTGGCTGGGCTAGTGGGGGGACCGGCAGAGCCGTGGGCGTGGCTGGGCTAGCAGGGGGACCAGCAGAGCCGTGGGCATGACTGGGCTAGCAGGGGGACCGGTAGAGCTGTGGGTGTGGCTGGGCTAGGTGAGGGGACCGGCAGAGCCGTGGGCGTGACTGGGCTAGCAGGGGGACCGGCAGAGCCGTGGGCGAGGAT
Organism: Malaclemys terrapin pileata; assembly: GCF_027887155.1. NCBI lineage: Eukaryota > Metazoa > Chordata > Testudines > Emydidae > Malaclemys > Malaclemys terrapin. The sequence continues at coordinate 29,296,147 of NC_071511.1, read as the reverse complement.
GGGCTAGCAGGGGGACTGGCAGAGCTGTGGGGGTGGCTGGCCTAGCAGGGGGGACTGGCAGAACCGTGGGCGAGGATGGGCTAGGAGGGGGGGTCTTTCCTAAGTACTACAGGAGCCCCTTGCACGAGGAGTTTGGGAAGACAAAGACACTGTCTGAGCCCTGGCCTCGTTGCCCCCCAGGTACTTCCACCGCCCGGCAGACGGGTCCGAGGTGATGTACGATGCTGTCTCCATCATGAACGCCGACATCCTCAACTACTGCCAGAAGGAGTCGTGGTGCAAACTAGCCTTCTATCTGCTGTCCTTCTTCTACTACTTGTACAGGTAGCGCCCCAACACGGTTTCTGGGAATCCTTTCCAGGGACTGAGATGCAGCCTCCTCTGGAGTGGGGCACAGGGAGGTTATACAGGGATCCCTCACCCCATACTGAGGTACAGCTGTCTCTGGGGTGGGGTGCAGGTCTGTGTGCCTGGCGCTGAGACTCTGTTCCCCTCGCTCCTGACCTGCAGCTCTGTTATGCTGCAGCATTTCAGGGTGTCTCTTTCTCTTTCTCTCCCCAGTATGGTTTATACTTTGGTGAGTTTCTAAGAGGACTGAGTGGGGGCCCCACAATTATCTCAGTGGCTGCTCCCGGACTCCTGGGTTCACCCCCAACCAGCTGTTTCTAGGAGAGCTCAAGAGATGCTGGGAACACAGGGGGGCCCTGAAACTCCAACACCCCCACGGATTTGAGGCTCTGCCCCATCGCTGGACGACTCGCAGGATCAGACTTTGGGCCTCCCGGTATTAGGGCCGCCCCGCGTTTTGAGTGACTCACTAAACCCTGCTGCCCCTCATTTCTGCAGCGCCCATGAGGAGGGGAGCATCTCCTCCCAGATGTACCCTCCCCACCTGTGAGATGGGGGCCAGGGCAGGAGTGACCCCCCCCACCGCAGCTGGGACACTCCCCATTGCTACACCCCATTGTGAGCCTGTCTGTTGGGGGGCAGGGAGAGGGATGGGGCACCCTGCCCCACTGTTAAACCCATTTTAGGGTGCAGGGGAGCTGGGTACTGGGCACCCCTCCCCTGCAGTGTCATTATAATGTGGGGGTAGGGGCTCAGGGCTGATGTCCCCAACACAAGACCAGGAGGGTTATTCTGTTGGACATGTTTATGTCTAATCCAGGGGGTGTAACCCACAACCTAGGGAGCACAGCCCCTGGCCCCCCCACCCACCCCAGGGCAGGCCCAAACCCCACACATGCCAGGGCATGGCAGGGTATTTCTGTGTGTTTGTAGTGTTGAATTTGTTACCAGGAGTTATTGTCTGGAGTGGGGGTTGGGGGGGCCAGGGGGGGGCCAGGGGGTGCCTTAACTAGACCCCAGGGAGAAGGGGATCAAGGCTGAACAATGACACCCCCACCAGGTCACACACCCCCCTTGCAAATGTCAGGGCCCCTCTAACCTGCCTCCTCATTACCAAGTTTGGGGACGATTTGGGGGTGCACTCAAATTTGGGCTTTGAGCCCAGAAAATTGGGATGGGGTCCCTATGTTGGGGTGACCTGTTATCTTGCATGGGGAGTCCCTGAGCAGAGCACCCCGTTATCCCACATGGAGAGCTGTTCTGGGCTCAGTGCCGGTGGTGCTGGGGAGGAAACCCCTGGTCTTAGAGCGAGGGGATTCCACACCCCCACCCCCACCTCCACCTGGGGTCAGGCCCACACAGAAACGGACCCTGGTGCCAGAGCTGTCTACAGGTGTGGGGGGGAAATCGCTTCCCCTTGGTCCCCTCCCCTTCCCCTCCCACGGGGCATTTGTGTATAAAAGAAACATTGGATAAACAATCCTCAACTTTGTGGCTAAATAAAAACTTGCAAAAAAAAAAAAAAAGTGCCCCATTGACCTCCTGGTGTCTGTAAGTGGGCCATGGGCCATCAGGGAGCGCCGGCTCCAATCTGGCCACAGGGCGGAGAGGAGTGGGGGGGAGGCGCTTTCCACTCTTGGGGGCACCAGCTCCAATCCAGTCCCCTGCCACAGCGCTTCATTGCCCCCCTCCACAGCCACAGGCAAGGGGCTGAGCCTCCAAAGGCAGGCAGGCGGCACATTGCCGGGGCTGGGGAGGGGAGGGGCGTGCTCTGGCACTGCTGCTGTGGAGGCCAGTGAGGTGCTGGGCAGCCTGGTCCCACCAATCCTGCCTCCGGGGACATGTCTATGCTCCCAGCCCCCAGGGCACTGGGGAGCTGCTTTGCACTGCAACAGCCCAGAGGTCTCCAGGGGTGCCAACATTTTGGTTTAAAACTAAGGGCCTGTTTTCATGCCCCTCCCCCCCCAGATATTGTTATTATTTGAGGTCGCAGCATGTAGCAATAAGAAGCCGTACTCACCCCTCTCTACTTGCCAGGGGCATTGCTTGCTGCTTTTCGCAGCACTCAGCAACTCCAGAGCTGCTTGTACAGAGATGAAAAAATAAGGGATGTCCCTTGTAATAAGGGAGTGCTGGCAGCCCTGCTTCTGAGTCCCTTGCCACAGGGACCCCCAAAGCCTGCCAGGATGGGATGTGTGCCCTCACCCCAGGGCTGGGCACTGCTGTTGGGGATGTACGCAGCCCTTGAGCACCAGCGGGCACACACTCACTGTCTCAGCCCTTCAGCCCTTCTTGCCAGGCCAAACCCCTGCCCCCTACAACACCCCTCACAGGCTTCCCCCCCAACTAGCCTCATACACAGCCTGTATGACCCCCCCCCCCCACACACACAAACACGCGCCCCCCGCTGCGTACACACACACACCTGCCAGCAGTCACTCAGCTGTGGCTTGTGGCTGGGTCTGTCAGAACTGCCAGAGTCAAAGGGCCAACCCCAGGGTTGGCTCCTGTGCGGGGACAGGGGTGGGTCATAAGCACAGTGTAGGTAGTGAGCTCAGTCCATATGGGACAGCCCAGCTAGCCAGCCCAGGGACATCCCCACTCCTGGAACCTGGGCAGGGACTCCTGGGGTCTTTCCCCAGGCGGTGGGAGGGGGGCTAGAGCCAGGATAAGGGGGGGACCCCCTGAGGCCTGCAGGGCTCTGTAACTGCACTGGGAGAGGAGTGGGGTTTTGTGGGGTGGGGGAGCTGTTAGCCAGGATTCCTAGGTCCGATCCGCTTTGCTGATATGTTTCCCCTCTGTAATGAGATCAGCAAAATTCTCTCCTGGGGCAGTTGTAGGGCTGCAAAGCTCTTTGAAGCGCTAGAGAATAATCAGCAGCTGCTGTTTTCTGGGCCATTTATCCAACATTTTTCATCAGGGAAATTCCTGTCTTAGATCAAATTTGTCACTATGCTGCCAGGGAGAGAATGTGAGGGAGAACGAGAACCTTGCACTGGCAAAGAGCCACCTCCCCCAGGCTTTGATCTGCTGGGAACGCGCTCCATCACAGCCGTGTAGATAGGGATCCCTTGCCTGGCACTGCGCTGCAGCTGCCTCTGGCGTGGGGCACCGCGGCTGTTTATACAGGGATTCCCTCTCCTGGCAGTGAGCAGCAGCTGCCTCTGGGGCGGCGTGCTGGGGCTGTTTATACAGATTTCCTCCCCCACCCCGACTGGCACTGAGACCTGACCCATCACCATTTTGGGGTTTGGCGTAGGGGGGAGGGGGGCAGCGGTAGGAGCCCAGCTCCCAGGCTGGGAGCTGTTATGTAACGGCCAGTGCTCACTACCCTCCCTACTTGCTCCAGCACATTAGCCATGAGCTGCAGTGCTGATGGATTTAATCTGCTTAGGTGAGTTGCCACCTGACCCCCCCAGCTGCCCCCATCTCCAGCCACAGGACCCCAGCTGCCGGCCCTGGGGCTGCCGTCAGCTCCCCCCCCCCACACACACCCCTGCAATGCCTGTGAATTTGTCCTCGATTCGCGCCATTTCCTCATTAAACAAAGCAGGATAGTTAATGTGTGTGCACCTAGACTAGGCGTTGGGGGGGGGGGGGGGAGAGAGCGGGCAAGCATGTGTGTTTTGTCCTACCCTCCAGGGGGTGGCAGAGCCAATCCAGCCCCAGGGCAGGGTAGGGTGACCAGACAGCAAGTGTGAAAAATCGGGACAGGGGGTTGGGGGGGTAATAGGATCCTATATAAGAAAAAGACCCCAAAATCGGGGCTGTCCCTATAAAATCGGGACATCTGGTCACCCTAGGGCAGGGGAAACAGACTAGTGTGGGGGGTGCAGGGAATGGACTACAGGGCATGTCCTCTCTCAGGGGGAGGGTGCTGCCATTTGGGCACACTGACACAGGCGTGGGTGATGGTGCTTGTGCAAGATGTGTCAGGGTTAGAGCTGGGAAGGCTGGCAGCCAGGCCTGTGGGGTCTGGTCCCAACTGGGGTGTGTGTGTGGATCTATTGGTTAGAATGGTGGGAGGTGGGGGCTGGGTGTCAGGACTGCTGGGTTTTTAGCTTTGCTGCGGGAGGGGCCATGGTGCTAGTGGGAAGAGCTGGGAGTCAGAACAGTGGGGTTCCAATCCCAGCTCACTGGAGGGGCGGGGGGGGGGGGCGGGGGGGGGACGAGTTCACACCTCCTTCACCCCTCCCACCTCCAACCAAAGATCTCTGCTTAATTGGAAGAGCCAGCAACCACCAGAGCTGTCAGACGCAGGGAGCGTGGTGGATGGGGGCATTGGTAGGAGCTTGGGGGTCGGGAGGCAGGAAACAGTGTTGGGGGACGGGGTAGAGCTTATCTGTCTTTCTTGCCCCCACCCATCCATGCTGACTGAGGTACTGGATTCACAGTGAAGGGAAATGATGCGGGGAGGAGACCCAGGAGCCTCCCCCCACCTGCTGAGGTCAGCATTGCAGGATGAATTGCTCTTGGGGGGAGTGGTTGCAAGGTGGTGATAAGCAATTAACTAACAGAACCGGAGGGGGAGCCCAGGGCTGGGCTAGCAGGGGGCTGTGGGTCAGGCTTGAGGGGCACTGGCAGAGCTGGGGTGGGAACCTACAGCTGCTCTGGGCATATGGAGGGGGGGTCCCTGGCTCATAACTGGGCATAGGTGCTGGAACTGGGGTGCTCCTGCACCCCCCTGTCTTAAAGTGGTTTCCATCATATCCGGGGTTTACAGTTTGGTTCAGTGGCTCTCAGCACCCCCACACTGTACACGTGGTTCCAGCACCCCTATAACTGAGGGCATCTGCTGAGGAAAGTTTGTGGGGATTCAATAGCATCTGCTTCCATTTGCTTCCCTGAGCAAAGGGCCCTGTGTGCTCGCACTGACACCTGGTGGCAAGAGGCAGAATGACAATGTCAGCAGCATTGAAGGCAGGATAAGCCAGAGCTCCTGGTCTGTTCCCCGCCTCACCCTAGCATCCCTGTGCGGCAGCAGGCCTGGGCTATAGTCGAGGCGAGGGTTAAAGTTCTGAGCAAAGGGGCACAGACCCAGCAGCAAATACAACTTCTGCAGCTCCAGCTGGGCGCTTGAGCCCTGCCTCTGATTGGCTGCTTGCCCCACCTTCTGTGGTATAAGCAGTCAATCAGAGCTGCTGCAGCGCTCTTCCCCCAGGAGGTGGGGTGGGGGTAGAGTTAATAGGGGGTGAAAGGAGGGGCAGTTTGATGGGGCAGGCAGCTATGAAGTCACTTTAATAGCTGTGGAAAATTACAGCTGAAATCCTTCCGCCCCCCCCCCCTCTTTTTTCAGACTACTTTAAGTGCTGTAGGGAGCAGGGCCTGCACTTGTCCCCACATGGTTCAAAGCTCCCTGCAGCCAAACACTCAACCCTGAGCTGTAAAGATACCAAACCCTAATGAACCTCCCACCTCCATCACTCCAGGGCACAATAATGGAACGACTGACACAACAGAACTGAATAAATAAAGAAGTGTGGTATAATTAAAGCCAATCAACACAGGTTTATGGAAAACAGAGCCTGTCAAACTAACTTGGTATATTTTTTGGTGAGAGTCAAAGATGAGTGTTGATGTTGAACACTTACACTTTTGTAATACATTTGCCATGGTACCCCAGGATATCTTAAGAAAACCACATCAATACTAAATCACCACGGCACACGTTATTAACTGGATTAAAAACTGGCTTACTGAGCCGTCTCACATTTTACTTGGAAACAGGGAATCATCACTGGGTGCATATGTTTCTACTGGGGTCCCACAGTGCTTGGTCCTATCCTGTTTAATATTTTTTTGCAATGACATGGAAGAAAACATAAAATAATTGCTGATAAAAGTTTGCAGATGACCCAAAGATGGGAGCAGTAGTGAATAATGAAGAGGACAGGTCACTGATACAGAATGAGCTGGTAAGCTGGGTGCAAACAACCAATATGTGATTTAATATGGCAAAATGTAAAGTTACACATATAGGAACAAAGAATGTAGGTTACACTTACAGGATGGGGGACTCTATCCTGGGAGGCAGTGACTCTGAAAGGGGCTTGGAGGTCATGGTGGATAATCAGCTGAATATGAGCTCCCAACGTGAATCTGTGGCCAAAGGGGCTAATGCAATCTTGGGATGTATAAATAGGGGAAGCTTGAGTAGAAGGGAGGTTCTGTTACTTCCGTAGGTGGCACTGGTGCAGCTGCTGGAATCCTGCATCCAGTTCTGGTGGCCATAATGCAAGAGGGATGCTGATAAATTGGAGGGCTCAGAGAAGAGTCACGAGAATGATTAAAGGCTTAGAGAACATGCCTCAGAGTGAGACTCCAGGGGCCTGATCTATTTAGCTTAACAAAGAGAAAGCTAAGGGGTTACTTGGTCGCACTCTAGAAGTGCCTGCTGGGGAACAGCACTTGGATAACAGAGAACTCATCAATCTAGCAGACAAAGGTCTAACACGATCTAATGGCTGGAAGTTGAAATTAGACGTCAGACTGGAAATAAGGCACAAGTTTTTAACAATTTAATAATTAACTATGGAACAACTTCCTAAGGCTTGGTGGATTCTCCGTCAATTGCAAATTTTTAAATCAAAACTGGATTTGTTCCAAAGTATCTGCTCTAGTTCAAAGAGGAATTAATTCAGGGCAGTCCCATGGCCTGTGTCATACAGGAGGTCAGACTAGATGATCCCACCAATCCCTGGTGTACTCAGTCCTGCTCAGAGCAGCAGGCTGGTCTAGGTCTCTCTTCCGGCCCTACCTATCTATGATTCTGTGATATATAATCTATGGTTCTATGAATGGGACAGAAATTGCAGTGGCATGAGGTTGGGATTGAGGGGCACTGTACTAGTGCTGTGTGTAGCGGGCTCCACAATGCCTGCAAGGGTAGAATGCTCCCCTACTGAGTCCCCACCCTGCTTCCTGCCCCACAGCCCGCCTAGTATCATGCCTGGGCACTGGGGCCAGGGCTGCAAGGGCAAAGTGCCCCCTAGTGGGCCACTGCCCCACTCTCTGCTGCACAGCTCCCCCCAGCACCATGGCCCAGCACTGACACACAGACTGCTGGTTAGTCAGGACTCTTTATTCCCTCTCCCCAAGTGTTGGGTTTTGATGGAGTTCTCCGGAAAAACACTGATATGCTGGAAACACTGTTTTTTTGGGGTACTTTCCATCCCAGGGGACTGGGGGACCAGATACCCACCAGCAGATGGGAGGTGGGGGGTAGGGCCCTGCACCTGAGGTGATGTGGCCGGGCAAGTCCCAGAGGGCAGGTTAGTGTTATCATCCCTCCTTCAAAGTGAGGGTGAAACTGAGGCAGTGGCAGGAGAAGGGACACACCTCAGGTCACCCAGCCAGTTGGGGATAGAACCCAGGAGTCCTGGCTGCCAGCTCCCACATGGGCGTCTGAGATGTCCATGCTTCAGGTTGTGTATGGTCCCCAAAAGCTGTGGATTGGAGGATGTGTGTCCTGGGTGCCTGTATGTCTGGGGGCGTCCCAGGAGTCCATGTGTCTGGGACGGACTGTCCCCCAGGGCGCCACGCTGCCCCATCTCAGCGGACCAGGTGGAAGGTGAGCCAGTAGACAATCAGTGGCTGGCAGGCAGCAGCCCCCAGGGTGACATAGGTCTGACCACGCCCACCGCCCCTGGGATGCCCCATCCCATCTGGCACCAGGGACGGGTGCAGCTTCATTCGCAGGGAGCGTGCCTGGGGAAAGACAACATTAGATATAGGGGGAGCCTGGCCCAGTAACCCACCTGCCCTGTCTCTCCCTGCCACCACCTCACCTTTGGGGAGACAGCATTAGACATGGGGAATTAACTGGTAATTACCCAGCCCCACTCCTCTTCTCATGCAGCCCCATGCCCAGGCCCCGACCCCTGCACTGCCCCCATGGAATGAGTTGAACATTGCAGCTACTGTGGCTAAGGGAGCCATTACCAAGTCCCATGATGCCTCATGTTCAAAGGCTACTGCCCCTGCCGCTGGGATTGGCAGATACCACCATGTGGGGACAGGGCATTGGAGACTACTCCATGGGATGGCCTCAAATGGCCCAGGGGCCACATGGCCTCGCTCACTTCTGAGGCTCTTCCCCTATCTCCACTCCCAAGCACCTCCAACCTGTGGGTTACAGGGGCTATAGCTGCTGTAGAGAAGCAACCCCCATTCCTGGGTGCCTGGCCCCAGGGATTTATGGGGGCTCTACGTGTCTATATAGGGGCTGTCCCTAGAGATTACAGAGGCTGTAGGTGTCCGTATTGGGCCCTGCACTCACCAGGAAGTACATGAGGGCACAGGATGTCCAGGCAAGGGCCACGTAGTACCCATCACTGCCAAAGAGCAGTCCCCCCAGCACAGCCAGGATCATCCTGCAGGAGACAGAAATTAGGGGAGGGCAGGGCCAGGCAGTGAGAGGGGGCTCCTCACATCTCCCCTCCCTGCACAGATGCACCAGCCCCCCTCCTCCAGCAGCATGCCATCCAGCCTGCTCACCAGGGCAAGCTCTAGGATTTTTGCCGCCCAAAGCAAAAACAATTTTGCCCCCCCCCACCCCCCGTTCTTTAATTCCCCCGGCCCCGCCTCAACTCCGCCCTTCCCCAAATCCCCAGCCCTGCCTCCTCCCCCCAGGCTCTCAAGCCTGGGAGGGAGGGAGGAGAAGCGGCGCCCGCGCCGTGGCCACTCGGAGTCTCCCCCTCCCTCCCAGGCTCCCAAGGCTGGGAGGGAGGGGGAGCAGCGGCGCGCGAAACGGCCGCTCGGGATCTCCCCCTCCCTCCCAGGTTTGAGAGCCTGGGAGGGAGGGAGAGACCCCGAGCTGCGCGAAACAGCTGATTGGCGCGCCGCTGCTCCCCCTCCCTCCCAGGCTTGAGCGGCGCGCCAATCAGCTGTTTCGCGCGCCGTGGCAGCAGCAGCGGAGGTGAGCTAGGGCGGCCGGGGGCACATTTTTAGGGGCAGCATTCTGGCGCCGGCCATGCTGTCCCCAAAAATGTGCCGCCCCAAGCACCAGCTTGTTTTGCTGGTGCCTAGAGCCGGCCTTGCTGCTCACTCATCCTGGTGGGACCCCTCAGACTCACCCTCGGTATCACCCCACCCAGTCCCCCCTGTCCCAGCTGGACACTTCAGACCCACTCTCAGCTTCACCCCATCCAGCCATCCCAACCCTGGCAGAACCCCCAACCCCATCCCAGCATCACCCGGTCCAGCCCCCCATTCCAGCAGGACCCCGAGGCCCATCCCACTGGTGCATCATGGGAGATATAGTCTGTGCAAGGGACACTGGCACACAGTGGAGAAAGGGGGCTTGAGGCTCCCGGACTATAACTCCCATGATGCCCTACAGCAGCTTTTCCTGAAAATTTTTTGAGCAAAACTGAAATATTATCAAAATTTAAATTTTCGCCAAAAAACTGAAATTTTCCATTAAAAATGTAGACAACAATAATTAATTTGTTGTTTTCATTAAATTATTTTCATTTCAGCCTAATTTTCTGTAACCCCTGGCCCACTTTTGTAGCCTCGAACCCCCCTCCCCGGCAGCTGCCTGGCGCTGCTGCCCGCCCAGCTGGCTTGCGGCAGCAGGGCTGTCCTGCATGCAGACTCACCCCACGTATTTGTACCCACTGTAGGCGAGCAGGTCGAAGGGCGTGAGGTCGCTCTGCACTGTCACTAGGTACAGACTCAGGAGCAGGGCGAGGACTTCAATAACGACCCACACAAAGGCAGTGCTGGCACACATGCCCAGCACCTCCGGGGAGAACCTGCCAGGGAACCATGACAGCAAATCAGCCTTCACTTCTGCCGCTGGGGTGGGGTGCAGGTGCTATTTATACAGGGATCCCTTGCCTGGCGTTGAGACGCAGCCACCTCTGGGGTCACATAGCAAAGCTACACCCGAGTTTGAGAGAGGAAGTGGGGGAGAATCCTGCAACTGACAGAAACTATAGCAGAGATTTAGAGACAGGCAGAGTCACCCAATCTGGAACTTGGCTAGGAGGACACCTGGGTTCATACTTCAGCTTTTGAGGAAAACACGAGGGGGATCCTCCACACCCGGGAATCACTGGAAAAAAGGACCCACCGCGCTGGGGTCAGCGTTGCCTGAGAGGGGAGAGCGCCTCTGACAAAGCCTGTGGGGGAAAGGTGGGCTGAGAGTTTTGGTGGCTCCAGGGAAGCAGGACTCACCTTTGCTGCAGGCCCAGGGCTATGCCGGCCAACAGGATGTATGTGATAAAGGCCATGCCTGAAATAGACACACAGATGAAGCGTGAGCTAGAGCTTCCACTGAGGGGGAGGGGGAGACGCAACCCATAGACAGGACAGGAAATGTGAGGGAAGGGGATCAGCCTCCCAGGGGACAGTGCTAGCAATGTCCGTCTGCCTAATTGACTGGGCAGTCTGTCCATTGACCCTCCCTCCCCCAGTTCATCCCCATTCACACACCCGCATCCATTCATCCCCATACACACCACACCCTCTCTCTCTCTCTGTCTGACACCTACCAACTGCTCTCTCTTGCACTAGATATAGACAGAAACAGGGGGTCACTTAGACCCTAGCTACCAGTCCTAAGAGAAGGGTCATCAGGCCCTGGCCCCTGGGGCTGAGGATGGGTGGGTGAGTGAGTGGCCTGAGAGTGGAGGGCATCAGACCTGACTAACCTGAGTTAGGAGGAGAGGCCCCTCCCCCATCACTATTTGCTTGATCATACTCACTGGGGATGTACAGGTCTGGCGCATTGATGTCCTGTCGGGGCGTCAGGGGTGTGTCCCTGCTATACCGAACCTCCCAGTTCTAAAGAGAAGGGAGAGTGATTGGATATTGCTCTAAGCCTTGCAGACCCTTATCCATTAAACAGGGGAAACTGAGGCACAGACATCATTATCATCATGCAATTGAACCAATGGCAGAACCCGGACTAGAACCCAAGTATCCCGGTTCCCAGGGAGAGAACCCAGGAGTCATGACTCTCAACCCCACGGCCAGTTCTGAGACCCCATAACTTGTGCATCAGGATGTGCGGCAAGGGCATCCCGTACCTGGTGTGCATACGGGAAGATCAGCAGCGCCAGCTTCTTGGTCACATAGGCAGTGTCCACAGCGAAAAAATATTTGAGCCTGTTCACGGACATGAACCTGTGGATCTGTGCAGGGAGAGACGGGTTATGGCATTGAAAGGGGACTTGTTACTGTGCCAGGAAGAGCAGGGAGTCGTGCTATAGGGCATAACGGGGGACTAATCATACTGGGTGGGGCAGGGGTGGCTACCACACCAGGCTGCACTGGGGATTACTGCACTGGGCAAAATGGGATGTGTGTGACAGGGACTTACTGCGCTTGGGGCATCCTGGGAGGACAAAGCCCACCACTAGTCAATTAACGACACCTCTCCATTCTCCTGCGGGGGCCAGATCCAATTTATAGAGAAGAAACTGAGGCAAAGAGACAGGAAGGGAACCCTGGAGTCCTGGCTCCCAGCCCATCCTTGCTCTAATCCACTAGATCCCACTTCCCTACCACAGCCAGGTATAGAACCCAGGAGTCCTGGCCCCCAAAGTCCACTCCCCTCCCAGAGCTGGAAAAAGAACGCAGGACTCCTGACTCTCAGACCCCCCACTTTAACAAACAGACCGTGCTCCCTTTAGTGAAAGGGCCATGGAGACTCTGCCCTGCAGAGGGGGTACTGCCAGAGTAGGGGAGGACTCTCCCCACCATGGGGGCACAAGGTATGCAGATTCCAGGGGCTGCAGAGCATTCCGCCCCCCCAATCACAGCCCCCGCCCCCCCATTCTAGCCCTGAGCAGTGCAGGGGTCTGGGTCCTGTCCCTCCCATACCTCCTTGTGGACAATGTCCTTGCTCTGGCTGGCGATGGAGGAGCCATAGGCCACGGCCACGTTAGCCATTGGGTCAGCCAGGAGGGTGTTGAAGCCCATGTCGATTCCTGAGGCAGGGGTGCCTTGTGCATGTTGGAAACCAGCACTGGTGTCATCGAAGAGCTGGTGGGGGTCCGGGGCAGGAGGGACCAGGGGGCCCCGGCCTCGGTGCTTGGAGCCTGCAATACATATAAAATCAACGTTGATCAAATGTGCAGACAACATGCAGATTGGTAAATAGTGACTGGGCCAGGGCTGTCATACAAAGCGAACTGAATCGATTGGGGAGCAGGACCCATTCAGACACACTCTATTTTAATACAGCCAAACGTGTCCACCCATCTAAGAACAAGGGGGTCAGGCCGTGTGGACAGAGCTGAGACTGTCTCCTGGCGAGCAGTGACTCTGGACAGGATCCAAGGGTCAAAGTGGACAAGCAACTGACCATGAGCTCCCAGTGCCATGGTGTGGCAATAAAGACTAAGGTGACCCTTGGAGTCACCCAGTCTGTAACCAGAGTAGGTGTAAATAGGTGCATACAGCACTGGGCAGACCCTTACTGCAACAGGGCATCTGGCTCTGGGGCCACAGGTTGAAAAACTGAAGAGGGTGCAGAAAGGAGCCGTCAACGTGACTTGGGGGCTGAAGAATAAAGTCTCTCGCTCTAAGCCTTTAAGAGCTCCAGATGTTCAGCTTATCGAAGAGACGATCAAGACTTATTCATGATGTCTAAGTAGCTTCGTGGGGAGGGGAGAATGGGATGCAACTGGGCCACGCTGGTCTTTTCTTCCTGACTTGGCGGGGGTGGTGGTGGTGCAATTCTACTGTGTACCTGTAACTCATGCCACATCACAGCAGGCCTGGCCCTTGGCATCGCCCCTCCCACACAGGGCCTGGCCCTGGGCTCCCCCCACCCCAGCTCATGCAGGGCCCTCAAACCCCCGACCGCTGCCAGCCAATCCCAGCACGGGGGAGACCCCCGAGCCGGCTGGGGGGCCTCGCCCGCTGGGTCCAGCCCCCACAGCTGCCCACGTGCTGGGCCAGGGGAGCCAGGAGCTGCGGGAACCCGACACCCAGAGCCTGGGGGCGGCTGGAGGCCTCGGCGGAGACACCAGCCTGGCCGGGGTCTCCCGAGGCAAACGGGTCCCGGCAGCCCCGCCCGCCACCGGCCCGGCCCTCAGGAGAGGGTGAGCCCCGCACTCACCTTGCCCCCCGTAGCCCTGGTGATAGGCCATGGCGGGCACAGCGCGCGGCCGCCCCCCGCGGGGCTTTGTGGGTATGAATAACAATGAGCTGCGGGTCCCCCCGGGCGCTTTCACGGGCCCTTCGTTCGCTGCGGGCACCCCGTACCGGACCCTGAGACCCGGCAGCAGCCACGTCCCCGGCCACACGCTCCCCAGTTCCGATTGGCCGCCGGACCACGTGGATTGGACAAACGGTCATGTTGATTGGGTCAGGAGATATCAATCCAGACCCAGTTGTTCCAATAAGAAGTCAGAGGGCGGGATGTGTGGCACCAGGGAGCGGCGCATGCGTATTTACTGCAGCTGAAGCGCTAAGTGCCAGGAGTGTGGGGGCGGGGGCGAGCGGTTGCGAAGGGGCAAGTGGAGCGGGCGAGGGAGTAGCTCAGCCAGGATGCTATAGATCCATGCTTTGTACAGCCGTTAGTGGCAGGGCCGCCCGGGGGAGGGGGGGCAAGTGGGGCAATTTGCTCCCACGAGAATATAGTATTCTATAGTATTGCAACTTTTTTTTAATGGAAGGGGCCCCCGAATTTGCTTTGCCCCAGGCCCCCTGAATCCTCTGGGTGGCCCTGGTTAGTGGCTACTGACAACCAGTGTGCCCCCCGCACTGCACATACAGTCATAGATGCCAAGGCCAGAAGGGACCATTGTGATCATTTAGTCTGCCCTCCTGCATGTGGCAGGCCACAGGACTGTCCTGAATTAATTCCTGTTTGAACTAGAGCAGCTATTTGAGAAAAAAACCCATCTATTCTTGATTTAAAAGTTGTCTGATGAAGACTCCACCATGAGCCTTGGGAAGTTGCTCCAATGATTAATTACCCCCGCTGGTTACAAAAATATGCCTTCTTTCCAGTCTGGCTCTGTGTAGGTTCAGTTTCCAGCCATTGGATGTCAGATCTCTGTCTGCTGGATTGAAAAGCTTGTTGTTAAATTTCCGTTCCCCATGTAAGTACATATAGCCTGTGATCAAGCTGCCTCTTAACCTGCTCTTTGTTAAGGTAAGCAGATTCAGTTTCTGAAGTCTCATATAAGGCACATTTTCCAATTCTTTAATCATTCTTGTGGCTCTTCCCTGACCCCTCTCCAATTTATCAACATGATTCTTCTTGAATTGTGAACACCACAACTGGACACAGGATTCCAGCTGTGCTCGCACCTCTGCCACATACAGAGGCAACAGAACCTCTCCTCTACCTGAGATTCCCTTGTTTGTGCATCAAAGGATTGCATCACACTGGGAGCTTATGTTCAGCTGCTTATCCACTATGACCACCAAGGCTTTTTTCAGAGTTAACAGCTACCTCCTCCTGTCCCCGAGACTGCTATACATCCCGCAGCTCTGTCAGGTGCATCTGCAAAGCCAGGAAAATACCAGGCATATGAGTGCACGCCTCCCCTACACAATACCCTGGGGAAGGTGCACTCAGCTACTGGCCAGTAGCAATTGATGTGAGGACCCTGATGTAATTGTGGGGTCCCAGCCAGGGGAATTGGAACAATAAATACACAGAGAAGCGGAGGAGCCTGAGGCAGCCACCAATGGAGTTTTTGCTGGCCACAGATGTGGGGGATGGGGAGAGTTCATATCTGAATAACAATCTAGCACATTTTTTAAAAACAGAGCCTGCAGGAATTAGTCAAATCCCATGAATCCATGGGAGACTAAGCCCATTGGGCCCTATCTGACCCCAAAGCACACCCCCACTTTGGGCCACTGACTCCAATTGCAGGTGAAGTTGTTCGCTACTGGGAGCAGATTCTCAGTGGGTGAAAGTCATCCCAACACTGGTGACTTCAGTGGAGTCTGGTCAGTTTCCACGTGCTGAGAGCATGACCCAAAGGGGGTCTATTTAAAGTGCCAGTTCCTGGTGTCCCAAGATTACAGGGTTTTGAGTAAAGTGACTTGCTTAACTCACCGTCCCTTTTGGACCAGCTGAACCTTTGCCTAATAGCAGGCATGACTCCACAAGGCCTGGCTGGAGAGCCCTGACCCCAGTGCAGGCTGGGGCCTGCATTCAAGATTGCAGGGACTCGTGAGTGCTGGTGAAAATCAGCTGAGCAGAAGTGTCCAGTGCCATCCATGCTGTTGCTATGAGGGTGAATGTGATCCTGGCATGTCTGAGGGACAGGGAACAGGAGCTGGGAGGTGAAATCCCCTCTGCACGCAGCATTGGTGAGACCGAGACTGGATCTTGCACCCACATCCAGTTACCACTCTTCCATAGGCTGGTGACAAATCAAGGAGAGCCTCAGAGAAGAAGCACAAGAAGGATCCGAGGCCTGGAGGACCTGCCTTGCCAGGAGAGGCTGATGGAGCTGCATTTAGTTTATCCCAGAGAAGGTCCCAAAGGGGCTCAATCCTGGCCTTTCAGCCCCTCCACAGGGAGATTTCTTGAAGCTGGGGGCTCATTAATGTCACAGACAAAAGCTGAGCAAGAGCCAAAGGCTGGGAGCCAACGCCCGACACATTTCGCCGGGAACTGAGGGACGCATGTTCAACAGGGAGAGGGGACTCACCCTTGGCACAACTGCCTCAGGGCTGGGGGTAGGAGGTTCTCCATCAAGTGGGGGTCTTTCAATACGAACTGGGTGTCTCTCTAAAACTCCAGCTTAGCCAGCAGCTCTGGGCGGGGTGCAGGAATCCGTGTGGGGAAGTACCCAGCTTGAGTGATGCAGGAGTCAGAATGGAGGATCAGAACAGGGCCTTCTGGCCTTTGAATCTCCCATCCATAAATCCTCTGGCAGGGAGTTCCGCAGCTCACCTACCGACTCTCATGCCAGTCGCCAGGGAATCTAGTTCTTTGCACATTGCACAAGGAAGTCTTGCATGCTGCACACGTTCTCTGAGATAGGGGCTCCCTTGCCTGGGCACTGCCCCCTTGTCCTGGAGCCATGGGAGCTGTAGGGAGAGATGGAGAGGAGGTCTGGGGGGAGGGCAATGGAGCCAGTCTCACTTCTCTTACCTGATCAATGGAGTCCATGGGCAGTCAGGACCAGCCATTCTGCCAGGGGCATTGGGGGGGACTGAATTCCTATGGACATTTGGGGGTCTGCCCCTTAGGACTAAGGCACTTCCTCCAAATGTGGGTCCCAGCAGCTTGGCGATGACAGACTCACTAGCTAGTGAGGATGGAAGTGGTGGTGGATGTTCTGGAGGAGCCCCCTAAATCTTAGGGACCATCTCCAAAATGCAACATGGGGGTGCGGGTGGGGAAGGAGGCACAGATGGACTTTGGCAACACAGAGCTGAGACACCTTGCACTCCTAAGGACAGTGGAGAACAAGGGGAGTGGGGGTTGTAGGCACTGGTGGGGGCAGGGAGGCACTGGAGATGGTGCCAGGGTGGCAGGTTGATAGGAGTAGGAGGCACAGGTTGGGGTGGGGGTTGCAGGATGGCACTTGGGCTGGGGGCAGAGGGTCAATTAGAAGCATGATATGTGGGTTGTACTGTGGAGGTGAGGAGCAGGGCCGCCGAGAGCAGGTTTGGGCCCCGGTGAAAATTTTTTTGGGGCCCCCCAGCAAGGGTGGACCGGCTAAACAGGGCCGACAAGGGGTGCGGGGAGCTGGGCCCCGGTAATTTGTACCGGCTTCCCCCCCCTTCGTCGGCCCTGGTGAGGAGTGGGGGTCAGAGGGCACATGCAGGTAGGATGTGCGGGTAGCACTGGGGCACAGGGCATAGGGAGTATAGTGGAGGGACAGGAGGTGTGGGTCACACTGGGGGTGAGGAGTGGGGGTTCAGGGGGAACATGCAAGTAGAATGAGTAGGTAGCACTGGGGCATAAGGGGTGCAGTACAGGGACAGGAGGGGTTAGGGGGTGGGACAGGGTGGCACTGGGGTTGCAGGGGCCCCTGGGGTGGGTGATAGTGGGGGATAAAGGTGGGGCAGAAGGAGAGAGGGGATCACAGGAGCGGGGATGTCAGGCGGCATAAGGGCACCCAGGGCATGGGTGACTGAGAGCAGGGTGTGCCTGTGTGTGTGTGTGTGTGTGTGTGGAGGGAGCACACAGGCTCTGGGGCACAGGGATGTAGTGTAGGGTGGGTGGCACCAGGGGATGGGGCAGAGGGAGGAAGCGGGCAGAGGGGTGCAGGAATGGGAGGAATGGGGGCACAGGAGACCCCTGGGGTGCAGGGGACAGCAGGGCCCTGGGTTGGTGGCAGGGGAGCGCGGGGGTGAGGCTCTGCGATGTGTGGAAGAGATGGGGCGCCTGGGCGCACAGGAGTAGGGGTGCGGAACGGGGGGCGATGCTGTAGCGGGGCGCAGTGCTGGGCAGGGGAAGCTGGGCACCGGGGCAGGAGGGAGGCTTCGGGAGGCGGCCCCGGCGCCGCGGGCAGGGCCCCGCCGGGGGAGGCGGAGCAGGCGCACGGAGCAATCGGAGCGGGGCGCAGAAGATGCACCAGGCAGGGAGGCGGCTCCGCGCTGGGGCCGGGGGGCGTTGGGTCTGACCCCGCCATGGTGCCCGCGATCCCGGCTGCCGCAGCCCCCAGCAACAGCCATGCTCGGCGAGGGGGCGCTGCCCAGCCCGCCCCCCGCGGGGGACCCGCACCGGGAGGAGGTGAGCGCTGGGCCCGATCCTGGACCCCCATGCGCAAAGGGTGGGGTGCTCTCCCCCCAGGGGCTGGTCGGGGGGGCGCTGCTATCCCCTGTCGCGTTTGCACCCCCCCCCCGCGCCGGACAGTCGGGAAGGGCGTGGGAGGGTGTTTGTGTGTGAGTTGGGGGGTGCGTGGGGGATAGGCGGGGATGGGAGGTGCGGGCTGGAGGTACGGGGAGACAGGCGGGGTTGGGGTGTAAGGGGCTGTTGACGTGGGGGGTCACGGTGACTCCCCCGCTCCGTCCCCGCGGCATTTCGGTAACTCCCGTTACAATGTGGAGGGACGATGCACCGGAATCACCGGAGCTGGATCGGGACTGGGGGGGACCGTTGGCCCGGTGTGTGTGGGGGGGCGGTTTGCTGTCGGGCCCGTCGCGGGGAGGCGGGTCGGGTGCCGGGCTCTGCATTGCAGCAGAGCGGCTGGGGCTGGGTGTGTGTGTGGGAGGGACCGTGAGGGGCTCGATCGGGACAAAGGCCGGGGGAGGGGGGCGGGCTTGCTGGGGCTGGAATCCCCCGGACCCAGGGTGAGGTGGGGAGCGCTTGTTTTCTCCGTGCCCCTCCCCCCCCAGTGCTGCAGGGAACACGCCTGGGTGTGGGTGTGGGTGTGGGTGTGGGGCGGGGATCGCAAAGGCAGGAGGAGGCGTGCGGGGCAGTCCTGCTTTGGCTGGTTCTGCGCAGTTTCGATCCCTGACCCTCCTCCCATAACATCCGTGGGCCTACCCCTCCATTCCTAGCTCTGGGAGGTTGTGGGGTCCAGTGGCAGGGAATAGGGGCGGGGGTGTTGGCAGCCCCCTGGGTTCTGTTGTCGACTCCAGGAGAGGCCTGGGGTCTAAAGCAGGAGGGGATAGGAACCAGGACTCCTGGGTTCTGGCCTTGGGCCTGGAGGCAAGTGGGGTCTAGGTAGTTGGAGGTGAGCAGGGGTCCAGGATGCCTGGGCTCTAGTCCCAGGTCAGGGTTGGATGGGA
Organism: Malaclemys terrapin pileata; assembly: GCF_027887155.1. Classification (NCBI taxonomy): domain Eukaryota; kingdom Metazoa; phylum Chordata; order Testudines; family Emydidae; genus Malaclemys; species Malaclemys terrapin. Next base: position 29,277,127 of record NC_071511.1, on the reverse strand, counting down.
TCTAATGGTCCAAAGCAGTGGGGGTGGGAGTCAGGACTCGGGGTGCTATACCCAGCTCTGGGACGGGGGACAGGGGGTAAGGTCTGGTGGTTTGTCCCTGAGCCTTCCCATCCCCCAGTGAGCTCATTGGCGCTGATGCATCTGCATCCCTAGCCCTGCCCTGCGTCTGGGAGTCCATTTGTTTTTGGCGCTTTGCCTGGGGCCCACGAGACGCTGTTGAGGTAGAAGGAGGGTGGGGGCAGATTAGATGCTGGCTCACGTGTGTTCTGATTGGTTACTGCTGCCTGGTCTGGGCCAGCCGTTTTGATAGTTGGAGTTTGGAGGGCAGGGTATGGGAGGAAAGGAAATGGGACCTTTCCCCTTTGTGGGGCATTGGCTCTGATCCAGCCTCAGGGCAAGGGGACAGGGAAAGGGCCACAGGGTCTTTCCCCACTAACTGTGTTTCTCTCTCCCTGGAGCAGCAGCGCCCCCTCAAGCAGTCGCTGAGCAGCTCCCTGTGGCGGGAGTCACACTGGCGGTGCCTCCTGCTCACCTTGCTGATGTATGGTTGCTTTGGTGCCGTGGCCTGGTGCCACCTCTCCACCGTTACCCGCCTGGCCTTTGATGGGGCATCCCGGGGAACCTCCACTATCTATCACGCCAGCCCCTGCTCAGACGGCTATCTCTACATCCCGCTGGCCTTCCTGGCCATGCTCTACCTGCTCTACCTGGTAGAGTGCTGGCATCGCTTTGCCCAGGCCCGGCGCCAGCCCCGGGCCAGCACTGCCAGCGTGCACCAGCTGGTGCAGCACATGCAGCAGGCAGCGCCTTGCGTGTGGTGGAAGGCGGTGAGCTACCACTACATCCGTCGGACGCGCCAGGTGACCCGCTATCGCAATGGCGATGCCTACACCACCACGCAGGTGTACCATGAGCGGGTCAACACCCACGTGGCTGAGAGCCACTTTGACTACACGGCCCATGGCGTGCGTGACGTCTCCAAGGAGCTGCTGGGCCTGGCTGAGCATCCGGCCACACGCCTGCGCTTCACCAAGTGCTTCAGCTTTGCCAGCGCTCGGGCCGAGGCTGCCTACCTGGCGCAGCGGGCACGCTTCTTCGGCCAGAACGAAGGGCTGGACGACTACCTGGAGGCACGAGAGGGCATGCGGCTGCAAGATGTCAACTTCCAGGAGCAGCTGATGGTCTTCCCTGAGCCAGGGCGCCCTCCCTGGTTCGCCCGGCGCTGGGCCTTCTGGGCAGCCTCGCTGGCGCTTCTGTCCTGGCCGCTACGGGTGCTAGCTGGGTACCGCACAGCCAACGTGCACTACCACGTGGAGAAGCTCTTTGGTACTGAGGATGGGCCTGGCTCCCAGGAGCCCCCTGGCTACGGGCGCCCCATCCCACGTGTGGCCACGGTGGACATGACAGAGCTGGAGTGGCACATCTGCTCCAACCGCCAGCTGGTGCCCAGCTACTCAGAAGCGGTGCTGATGGATGCTGCCATGGCAGGCGGTGCCTACCTGCGGGGCTGGCAGCGCTGCCGTCGTACGCTGAGCAGCAACTCGCTCCCCTCTTGCAGCACCCGGGCCCTCTACGCCCGCCTGCCCTTCAGCCGCAGCCGCTTCTCGCTGGGCCGGAGCATCTTCCGCAGCCTGAGTGGGGGCGGGACAGAGAGGCAGCCCCTGGGGAATCCGCCCTGCTACCACGACGCCCTCTACTTTCCGGTGATCATCATGCGCAGTGGGGAGACATGTCCCCCACAGGGCACCCCGGGCACAGTGGCTGGGACACCTCTCTGAACTCAGAGCACAGCCAGGAGCATGGATGGATTCCCAGAGACAGGAAAAAAACAACTAAGCTACCCCCGGGGAACAATTGAGCCTCCTTCCTCTGCCCCGGGGACCCCAGTGCTTGTGGCACACAGGCCCTGGCTGAGTTAGAACAAGGGGAGCCACTTCACAGAAAAAACAGTGTGTGCTCTCAGCTCCCCAGGTGTAGATCCGGTCAACCACTGAGGACTAAGGGGTCAGGGCTGGATTCTGATCTCAGCTCCTGTGGGTGGAATTGGATTCCAGAGGTTAGACTGAGCCCAGGACTGGGATAGGGACATTGACAGACCTGTGCAAAGGAACCTAGGGCAGGGGGCAGCCTTCCCCAGGTGTACCAGATGTGCAGGAGGGTGTGAGGCTTCCTTTGGAGGTGACTGGGGCTGCCCTAAATCCCTGATAGTTGGAGGACCTTGATACTGTGGGTTCGGTGCCTCACCCCTCCCTCCCCAAGGCTGGGACCCCCATGGCAGAGTGAGGCTGGGGGATAGTTTAATTTCCTCTCAAAACTCCCCCCAAAGTATCTATTCTGCCCTGGCACCCCTCTCTCCCTGAGGCTGTGCCAAGGGGTTGGTGGTTAAATGGTGCATGTCCGGGCAGGCCTGGCTGGAGTGAGCGTGACAGTGAATAAAGTGACACAAACCCACAGCAGAGTCTGGGTGTGTGGCTGTGCTGCCTGCCTCTGGAGGGGATGAGCCAGACCGTCTGTCTGTCCCCACTGCTGCCCACTGTTGGAGGGGACAGCTGTGCTGTGTCAGTCTATCGCCCCTTGCTGAACGGGGCTGAGCCCTGCGTTCTCTGGGTGTTGGTGTCTGCTGCCCCCTGTTGGAGAAGATGAGCCTGGCTCTCTCTCTGTGTGTGTGTGTGTGTGTGGGGGGGGGGGGGGGGGGGTCCCCTGCTGGAGGAGCGAAGTCCAGACCAGGGTGCAGTGGGTGTGGCTCTGGTCATGGCATGAGCTGTGCTCTGTGTGCACGCAGGTATCCCCCCGCTGCATCTCAGCACCGGGTGAGGGAGTCCTGTATGAACAGTCCCCGTGCCCCACCCCAGAGGCAGCTGGCCCTCAGCACTGCCCAGGACCCTCAGAGACTCTATTGCAGACCCTACTGGGACAGGGCCCTTTAAGAGTGAGTGGCCACTCATGAGCCACTCTGGCAGGAGCAGATGGGCTCAACTGCTCAAGTGCCTTGCCTATGGGTGCTGGAGCCACGAGCTGATCCCGCTCTGGGGCATGGAGCGAGCAATACAGGGCAGCCAGGGAAATGGAGCCAACTGATAGGGCAGCCCTGCTGATGCCCCTCACTACCAGCCTGCAGTCCCTGCTATCCCAGCCCTGAGCTCAGCCCCCTGGACTCAGACTTTGGGGCCAGAACTGACTGCAAGGGGCACATGCCCCCTACTGAGTCCCTGTCCTGCTCCCTGCAGCACAGCACCCCCTAGCATGGGGGTCAGCCCTCCAGGCCTGCGCATTAAGAGTGACAGAGACAGCTGCTGATGGAAGCATTAAGGTTTATTGAGCGACTGAAGGATTCAGGTGCATCTTGAGCTTCCGCACTGGCTCCGTGGGGCCCAGGGCCTGCTTGCCTGGAGTGCAGGTCAAACGGGGTGCAGGGGTGGTGCAGAACAGGCAGGTTAGAGCCCATCGTCAAGCCCCAGCTGAGCCCTATCAAGGCCCAGGGCTTCCCCATCCCTGCCCAGACACTGCATGGCCCCAAGCAGTCCAGACCACTATCCTGCTGGCTTCAGCCTCTCTAGGAACATGAACATGAGCCCCCATAGACGGATGGAGCACTAGAGAGAGGAAAGTCTTAAAGGTGCCACAGGACTCTCTGTTGCGTTTTACAGATCCAGACTAACACAGCTACCCCTCTGATACTAGAGAGAGGAAACAACTCACTCCCTCATGCCAGGGGCAGAGCCAGGAATTGAACCCAGGAGTCCTGATGCCCAGCCCCTGTTCTAACCCGCTAGACCGCACTTCCCTCTGGGGCAAAAACCCAAGAGTCCGTGCTCTCAACCCCCAGAGGGGAAACACAGCACCGTGTTCTCGGATGGAGGGTGTGCTTTATACCCCTAAAATCTGCAGGAGATTCACCCTGGAGTCTGATTCGTGGGTGAGCCCTGAAGAGCCCCCTGACATGCTCTCCCTGCCCCTCTTACTCACCCACAAGGGGGCCTGTTTGGCCACTTCGCCGCAGTGCTGGGGATGCTGTCGAGGGGCAGATTAGTGCCCACGGGCAGGGCTGTGTGTTTGTCCTGTGGAGAACTGGGCTGAGACCCTGCAAACGTGCCTTACACAGGGTGGATCCAGACCAGAACTGGCATCCCCGAGAGGGGAAAGGCCCCATGTCTCAGTCCCAGACCACCTGCCCCAAGGCTGGATTGGAGCCAGCCCCCCTAGCGCGGAAAGGTTCCACGTTAAATCTGCTTAACGGGCCTGTTGCCCCAATGCCTGCTCTGGGGCTTATGTGCCGAGGCTGCAGCTCTAGCTGCTTCTTGCACAAAGCAGTGAGGTGGGGGCAGATTTACCTGGTGCATGTGTTGGGATGGGGGTTCAGAGGGTATCTCAGCCCCCTGAGCTGTCCATCTTATCCCCAACTGCCCATGACCTCTTGGTCTTTGCTGCAAACCTGGCACCCCCAGGGCCCTGGCTCCTGGCCCTGCCACCCAAGGGGCATTATTCCTGCCCTGGCAGCTCTAGGAGACACCCCCCCATTCTGGGAGCCCTTGGAGCCAGAGAAGTGCAGGGCTGGGGGCTGTGCTGCACCCCAGTGCATGCTGGGACAGGACTGCAGGGTCTATGGGCACCACCACGATGCATACCATGCAGCTCAGCACTGCTGTCTGTACCCCACCCAGCTCTCTCAGCCACTCAGGGAGTGGGACCTCTCCTCCTGTGGCTGCTGGCTGGATCCCTCTCTGAATCACATTCTTCCACGTCATCACTCGGGGAATCCAGGACTCCTGCCTTGCCCCCAGCCAGTTCCTGGTCTCTGCTGTTCAGTAGCTGCTGGCACGGTCTCTGATGGCTGCGGTAGGCTCCTTCGGCTTGCTGGGAGGGCGCATTGAGACTGGGCCGCTGAACTGACCTCCACAGGGAGGGGGCATCACTTGAGCCCATGGTGGCCTGGCACTCAGCTGGGGGAGGCAGGGTGGCCACGCTAGGCTGGGATGATGAATACTTCTAGAGCAGGGGTAGGCAACCTATGCCCGTGTGCCGAAGGCATGACAAACACCGACTCCTGGCCAATACATCCTAACATGGGCCAGATGCTCACGTACAACCGAAAGGAGCAGCCCCCTAGTCAGGGTGTGTGCGCGCAAAGGTAGCTTGAAGTGCTGCTGGGCTGGACTGCTTGCTCCTGCTTGCACACACCTTTGGATCCAGGGGACAGGAGCCTGCCCGCCCATTCGGGTCAAACATGGCAGAACTCCCCTAACAGCTGCCATTTTTGCATGATTTTGACCCAACATGGCAAAAGTTTCACACCCGCTATGCAAGTGTGCTAGGCCATGAACCGTGGCCTCAGCCTAGCGCCCTGGTTCAGTCTCAGAGCCAGCTGGCGAATGCTAGCTAAAGCCATAACCCTCTTCCTCGGCCCAGCAATAGCTCTGCTTCATACCGCTGGCGTGTGTTGCTTAACAGGGCTTGGCTGTATTTAGTGGCTCCCCGTCTTCCACCCTTCTCCCCTGTGTTTCTCCTGGGGAGCCCCCTTCCCTCCATGGGGTTAGTAAAATGCTGGGTTTCCAGGCTCTCCCAAGCTCTTCTCAGCCCAATGCATTAGTACAAAGTAAAACCCAACCTCATGGCACATGCACACGAATGAGGTCCCCAGCACCACATTCTAAGTGGGGCCTTAGGGGCCCAGTTTCTTAGGGAGCAGTGCAACCACTATTTTAGAAAGAAAAGGTGCTCTCGTTCCCGTCGTAAGGGCCCATCCGTTCTGGGGGCGTCTCACTCACTTGTCAGGACTGGGGTTGCCCGGGGCCAGAGTACACCAAAGCACTAGGGTACCCATAGCATGCCAGGTGTAGCGCCACTCGCAGGCAGTCTGGTAGGCGCTATCTCCACGGGGTTCTAATAATCACTGAGCCACGTGGCTGAGTGAAAGGATATTTTACTAGGGCTGGCAGGAAAGGGCAGAGGTTGCACCCCCCCCTCGGCACAGAGGCTTAACCAGTTACATTTCAAAATGAGCAATAATGGGTTTTCTTTGGCACCTGGGGGCAGTCCAATTGATTCATAGATTCATAGATTCTAGGACTGGAAGGGACCTCGAGAGGTCATCGAGTCCAGTCCACTGCCCGCATGGCAGGACCAAATACTGTCTAGACCATCCCTGATAGAGATTTCTCTAACCTACTCTTAAATATCTCCAGAGATGGAGATTCCACAACCTCCCTAGGCAATTTATTCCAGTGTTTAACCACCCTGACAGTTAGGAACTTTTTCCTAATGTCCAACCTAGACCTCCCTTGCTGCAGTTTAAGCCCATTGCTTCTTGTTCTATCCTTAGAGACTAAGGTGAACAAGTTTTCTCCCTCCTCCTTATGACACCCTTTTAGATACCTCAGTTGTTTTTCCCCTCAGTCTTGATTCCCATGGGACCTTACCTATCAGCTCTCTGAGCTTACCAAAATCCGCCTTCCTGAAATCCACTGTCTCTATTTTGCTGTTTTCCCTTCTACCCTTCCTTAGAATTGCAAACTCTATGATTTCATGATCACTTTCACCCAAGCTGCCTTCTGCTTTCAAATTCTCAACGAGTTCCTCCTTATTTGTTAAAATCAAGTCTAGAACAGCTTCCCCCCTAGTAGCTTTTTCAACCTTCTGAAATAAAAAGTTGTCTGCAATGCAGTCCAATAATTTGTTGGATAGTCTGTGCCCTGCTGTGTTATTTTCCCAACATATATTTGGATAGTTGAAGTCCCCCATCACCACCAAATCTTGGGCTTTGGATGATTTTGTTAGTTGTTTAGAAAAAGCCTCATCCACCTCTTCCACCTGGTTAGGTGGCCTGTAGTAGACTCCTAGCATGACATCTCCCTTGTTTTTTACTCCTTTTAGCCTAACCCAGAGACTCTCAACACTTCCGTCTCCTATGTCCATCTCCACCTCAGTCCAAGTGTGTACATTTTTAATATATAAGGCAACACCTCCTCCCTTTTCCCCCGGTCTATCCTTCCTGAGCAAGCTGTACCCCTCCACACCAACATTCCAATCATGTGTATTATCCCACCAAGTTTCAGTGATGCTAACAATGTCATAGTTGTGTTTATTTATTAGCACTTCCAGTTCTTCCTGCTTATTACCCATACTTCTCGCATTTGTATATAGGCATCTAAGATACTGGTTTGATCTTGCCTCCCAGTTTTGTCCTGACCCTCCTTTCTCTCTGCCAATATAGCCCACACTCCCTCTTGTTTCCGACCCATCTCCCAGGTCTCCATGTTCCCCACTTACCTGTGGGCTTTGCTCACCTGTCCCCATCGAACCTAGTTTAAAGCCCTCTTCACTAGGTTAGCCAGTCTGTGTCCAAATAGGGTCTTTCCCCTCCTCGAAAGGTGAATGCCATCTCTGCCTAGCAGTCCTTCCTTGAATAGCATCCCGTGGTCGAGGAAGCCAAAGCCCTCCTGGCGACACCATCTTTGCAGCCAGGCATTCACCTCCATCCTTTGACAGGAAGAATCGAAGAGAATACCACCTGCACTCCAAACTCCTTCACCCGTACTCCCAGAGCCCTGTAGTCACTCTTGATACGCTCAGTGTCACACCTCGCAGTATCATTTGTGCCCACATGGATGAGTAGCATAGGGTAGTAGTCAGAGGTCTGGATAATCCTTGACAATGCCTCTGTAACATTTCGGATACGGGCTCCCGGCAGGCAGCATACCTCCCGAGATGAAATGTCAGGGCGACAGATGGGCGCCTCCGTCCCCCTCAGCAGAGAGTCTCCGACCCCCTCTACCCTACGTTTCCTATTCGCAGTGGTGGCAGCAGACCTCCCAGCCTTAGGGGTACGAGGCTTCTCCTCCTTTACTGTAGGGGGTGATTCCTTCTCTCCTGTATCAAGAAAAGCATAACGGTTACCTATTACCACGGCAGGAGGGTTCGGAGCAGGGGTGGAGCACTGCCTGCTGCCAGAAGTAACCAGCTGCCAGTGTCCACCCTGAGCCATCTCCTCCTCCACCAGTGGTGTATCAGCAGTCCTGTGTACTGGGACAGCTACCTCAGCTGACTCCACATGGACACTGTCCAGGAATTGCTCGTGGATTTGGATGCTCCTCAACCTAGCCACCTCTTCCTGTAGCTCTCCCACCTGCTGCCGGAGAGATTCCACCAGCAGGCACCTTTCACATTGGATGGTCCCCCCAGCCTGGATATCAGTAAGTGGAAATTGCAAGTTACAGTCTCTGCAAAACCACACCAGGATCTGGGTAGAAGCATCCATGCTCAGGCGCTCTGTCTGGCTACAGGTGCAGGTGGAGGAGACAGAAGCAGTGCTGGCACAGGTGTTGCGGGTCTTCCTAACCATCATAAGCCTCCCTCCGTCAAACTCCCTCTCAAACTCCACTGTCTGCAGCCCCCTGTCCACTGAAAGGGTTGTTTAAGCAAGAACTTTTGAATGTAGTTGGTTTGTAGGTTTTAAGGGGAATAAAGGGAAAACAGATAGAACCGGCAAGGGACCCTCGCCCCCTTCCAAACTCCCTTGCGAAACTCCCTGTTAGCAGCCCCTGGTCGCAAAAGCTCCCTGGTCGCTTGTGCGCTGCTTTATAAAGCCCTGGCCTGTATGAATGCCCCGCCCATTGATTAAGGCTCCGCCACTTACCAGAGGCTTCTAGCTTTCAAACCTTCTTTTGAAGCTCACAGCTTCCAACTGCCAGCCACAGCACACGGTCCTTCAAACAAACAAAAACAAACAAACAAACACACACAAGCTCAGCACACAGCAAGTAACCCCCAAACACAAACAAACACACACTACAGAAAGTCAGGGCTCTTCAGGGCTGGGACCTGGGGTAGGGTTACCATACGTCCGGATTTTCCCGGACATGTCCGGCTTTTGGGGGCTCAAATCCCCGTCCGGGGGGAAATCCCCAAAAGCCGGGCATGTCCGGGAAAATCGGGAGGCTCGGCCGGGGCCTCTTTGTGCGGGGCCGGGGGCATGGTGCCGGGCCGGGCCCGCGGGGCCGGGAGCCGGCCCGTGGGGCTGGGAGCTGGGAGCCAGCCCGCGGGGCTGGGAGCCGGGCCGGGGTCGGGGAGCCGGGCCCGCGGGGCTGGGAGCCGGGAGCCGCCGGCCCGCGGGGCGGGGAGCCGGGCCGGGGTCGGGGAGCCGGCCCGCGGCGCTGGAAGCCGGGAGCCGGCCCGCGGTCGGGGAGCCGGCCCGCAGGGCTGGGAGCCGGGCCGGGGTCGGGGAGCCGGGAGCCGGCCCGCGGGGCTGGGAGCCGGGCCAGGCCCGCGGGGCTGGGAGCCGGGAGCCGCCGGCCCGCGGGGCGGGGAGCCGGGCCGGGGTCGGGGAGCCGGGAGCCGGCCCGCGGCGCTGGAAGCCGGGAGCCGGCCCGCGGGGCTGGGAGCCGGCCCGCGGGGCTGGGAGCCGGCCCGGGGTCGGGGAGCCGGGAGCCGGGCCGGGGTCGGGGAGCCGAGAGCCGGGAGCCGGCCCGCGGGGCTGGGAGCCGGGCCGGGGTCGGGGAGCTGGGAGCCGGCCCGCGGCGCTGGGAGCCGGGCCGGGGTCGGGGGGCTGGGAGCCAGGAGCCGGCCCGGGGGGCTGGGAGCCGGGGGTGGTCGGCCAGGGCCCGAGCCGACCCAGGCTGGAGCCGCCGGGGGCCAGCCTGGGCCGCGCCTCCTCCCCCCCACAATCCCCCTTACCTGCTTCAGGCTTCAAGCAGGGGAGGGGGCGGAGACTTTGGGAGGGGGCGGAGTTGGGGCGTGGGTGGGGTTGGGGGCGGGGCCGGGGCCCCCGGGAGTGTCCTCCATTAGGAGGCACAAAATATGGTAACCCTAACCTGGGGTTCCCTCTCCAGTCTTGTCTCTATCCGAGGAAATAGAAGCTTGCGGGTTTCCAGGCCAGCCAGATCACCTAGTGTCTCTCATTGGGCCCCTCTGCACTGGCTCCCTGTCCAGCTGCTGCTGCCCCATAAGCCCGCTGCAGAGTTGCACCCAGCTGGAGGGCTGGCAGTCACAGCTTGTTTGATGTGTGGGGCTGTGCACAGAGCCTGGGGATTCCGCTCTGCATCCACGCTCTCTGCAGCTCCTGGCTTGCCATGCAGCCACTGGCCCTGCCTCCCACCAGATCCTATCCACTTGCTGGTTCAGGTCATTCCCCCTTAACTGTCCAGGAGACAGGGAAGTGCAGTGGAGAGGGGGCTGATGGGAGTTATGGTCCCCTACTTACCAGCTCCATCACATGATCTTTCAAGATGAGTGTCTTCCATATTTATCTTTCTCAAGCAAAGGGAAGTTCTCTCATACATGAGTGATGTCTCTCCCCATCAGCGAGGAACTAGTCATAACAAATCAGCTGGCATGTGTTACACTTTTATATTGCTATGCTGGAGGCTAGGTGAAACCTTGTTGTAGCTGGTGGGTGTGACAGCTGCCTTTCTAAAAAGCAATTAAGCTCCTTGTGGCAGAAGATATAAAATGGATATAAACTGGCCGTGGGGAAGTTTAGGCTTGAAATTAGACGAAGGTTTCTGACCGTCAGAGGGGTGAAATATTGGAACAGCCTTCCGAGGGAAACGGTGGGGGCGAAGGACCTGTCTGGTTTTAAGATTAAGCTAGATAAGTTTATGGAGGGAATGGTTTAATGGAAAAACATGATTTTAGTCAAAGGAATACCGTGCTATGGCAGGTAAATAGTATAATGGCTAACGAGGGTCAGGCTGGAGAATCTTGCCTACATGCTCGGGGTTTTACTGATCGCCATATTTGGGGTCGGGAAGGAATTTTCCTCCAGGGTAGATTGGCAGAGGCCCTGGAGGTTTTTCGCCTTCCTCCGCAGCATGGGGCAGGGATCGCTAGCTGGAGGATTCTCTGCTAATTGAAGTCTCTAAACCACAGGATTTGGGGACTTCAACAGCAGAGTCAAGGGAAAGGGTAGGGACGGCTTTGTGGCCTGCAGCATGCAGGGGGTCAGACCAGATGATCATAATGGTCCCTTCTGACCTTAAAGTCTATGAGTCTATGAGTCTAAGATAGCTGAACCAATAGGAGCCACTCCCCACAGCACAGGTAACATGCCAGGCCAGTCAGGAGCTGAGCTAGGAGGGCAGAGAGGTTTCACGGGGGGGGGGGGGGGGGGCACGGGGGGGGGCTGAATGCAAACAGAGGGCTGGGTAATGTTTTGGTGAGCTGCATGTGAGAAAACAGGGACAGTGGCAACACCACAGAAACACACAAGAAGGCAGTAGAAAGCCAAGGACAGCCAGAGATGTACTTGTCACATGACCCTGAAAGCAAGTTGACAGGGGGCTTTTTGAGCAGACTGCTGGCTGGAAAAAGAGGCTAGACTGAGCAAGGAAACGGTTTCCTAGTTGATTCCTACTGTGTTCAGAGAACCAGCACTTTGTGTGCATTCTTTGTACATAAACAGGATTGCCCCAAAGAAATACCTTATCCATCATCAATTTCTCCTCTTCACAGAAACAATCCACAAGACCCTGCATGTTGGCTAACCAGTTGGGTCAAAAGGGGTAACGCTTTACTAAACTCCCGCTGCTGAGAACTGACATGGTTTTTAAGAACATAAGAATGGCCATACTGGGTCAGAGCAATGCTTGATCTAACCCAGAAACCATGGAAACAAAGTCCTTGGCTTTGAGATACTCTTGTCTCATCTCTGCTGAACAAGCAGCAAAGATCACTGTCCTGTCTGTAATTTACAAGAATGTAAACTGGGCCCCCAGATTCCTTCCCCTGCTTCTACCCTCAAAACATGGCTTAATGTGACAGTATCTGGATAGGGCCAAGCTGTAGGTCGACAGAGCATGACCAATTGCCAAAGCACAGGGCAAATACATTAGTGGCATTTAGATATGGGCAGTTAGGATAATTTACTCTGTGGAAACAGAAAGCTGTTCTTGAGAAGGCAGTATGCCTGCGTGAAGAAGTAAAGAATTCGAAACCAGGAAGGCCCAGCTCCTTAAAGCTGTGGAAGCACCTAACTCCCTGTTTATTTCAATGAGAATTGGGTGCCGAAATACCTTTGAGGATATGGGCCAAAGTTCCTTAGTATTATCTGAGAATCTGACTCATTTTCTTGACTTTGAGCAGTTAACTTCTACATGCTTTAGTCATCTCAGTTCAAACAGGGCCTCACTGAAAAACAGATGCAGTGAACAATTTCCCTGGGTAAATACATGTCAAATTACAGCACCATTAGAAAGTAGGGGCGACAGAAAGGGGAACCATTCTGATGGGCCCTTGGGACACGCCAGTCAATCACTGGAGTTTTCCTCTATTTCTGCCCCCCCACGTCTCTTCTTTGCGTTTCCAAATCCACGTGGAAATCAAGAATTATTTCCTGTGAATCGATTCTGATTCAGATGAACAATACGTGGGTAAATCTTTTAGTGGTTTTACATGTCACCTTTTTGCTGTGTGGGGTCATTTGATTTTGATGGCTGATTGGGCAAGTGTCTTTTACACACATGCTATGTGTTTCTATGAATGAGCTGTTTTAATACTAGTTACTTTGATCTTAAAATTTCAGGGAACAATTACTTCCCATCAGATTGCTAGGAAGTAGACCGGTTCCAACTGATACATTAAGAAATTGTACCAAGACATCACATCACTAGGGATATGTCATCCTTCCAAGCTAGTTTTTGGAGTCACAGAACTATTTAGAGTTCACAAATCCCATTTCCTTGTAACAGAACCATAGAAATCAGAAATGAAACAGACCTACTGCATGCAGTCTACTTCCTTGGCAATGCAGGAGTGAACCTCAAATACTCAGGCTTACTTCCATGTTCAATTCAGCTTTTTAAAACTCTTTCCTAGCTAACGTGATGCCTGCATTACCATGGTATGCCAGGTGTATGCCACACCGGGGGGGGGGAGGGGGGAGAGCCCTAGCCTAATAAACAACGCTAGCACAGGTGCTCTATGCCACTATGCCAAAGATAATATTTTTGCTTTGGAATTTCTTTCCCACTGCTTCTCAGCTCCCTCTTTCACAACATTCAAGACAATAGAATTTTCAGGTCCAATGCTCAGGTGGGTTCAAAATTAGTTAAAATCAGTTTCAGCCTCCTTAAATATCGGCAGGGCGTATTCTGAGAGGCTGCAGAACCTGTTGGTGCAGGATATTCTAGAATGGGACAGGTCTCTGCACAAAGAGATCAAGGGAGATTTTTATACACTCACTCCTCCACCGCCCAGTCTCCCCTCAGCCTTCCCCCTGCACCCACAGGAATTTGTTATTATTTTAAGAGCTGAGTGAAAGTCAGAATTTCTGACATGTCAACATTTGTTTTTGTCTCAGATTGGGACAAAAAGTTGAAATTTTTAATGTTTTTGAGGAACCAAAATTCTGAAAAATTTCAATTCAGAAACGTCCAGTGTTTCATTACAACTTTTTTGATCAAAATGAAACAAACAATCTGACATTCCTAAAATGGAAATATTTAATTTTGGTTTATTGAACTGACCCAGAATGCTTAGTTTTGAATCAGTTCAATATTAAATTGCATTTTTCCATAATATCATATTGCCTTATGGGAGGCGTAGTTCAGAAGTCTCCTCCCCGCCCCACTGTTACAACGAACCCCAGAATATTCATGCAAAAATGAGGGTTCCTCCTGTTGCCCGTAGTCAACTAGGTCAGCTCCAAGATCTACGGATGCAACTGACTTTTTTTAAACGACCACATTTTCAAACATATTAAAAAGGCTAACAAATGCAGGTTGCATAGTCAAATAAGCCCCAAACTTGGAAAATTAAGGCTTCAAAGCCCCATTGGATTTGCAGAGTTTTTGTATACATCCATTTTCAAAAGAATCCACCATTTCAGCCACCATAAATAGTTCAAAAACTGCATTATATTTCACATACTGAAATTATCTTGATAGTCTAGACACTTACACACACTTAGCACAAACATTTGAGGATTACTTTGCTATCCTTGATACTTTTTAAACTGATTTGACAACCCCATTTCATTTGTGTGTGTGAGCCAACAGCCCATGTAGTAATTGTTAAAACATCTAACTTTCTTTATAACCTCCCCCAGGATCCAACCCCTACCCCAGGAAATTCACCCTTTTCCCCAGGCAATTTCTTCTGCGGAGATTGCTAGAGTACCTGGAAACAGTCCTAGGAAGAACGGAGGAAAGCAACAGCATTTGGCCATTCCGTTTTGGCACAATAGCCCCGATTCAGCAAAAGACTTAAGCACATGCTTTTATGTCTCAGAAACTATACAAATCCAAAAAGGGTTTGAAGCCTTTATTTTTCCAAGGTTTGGGTACATTTTTTCTTTAAGTCAACATATGCACCTCCTTGCTCAAGTGCTTTGCTGAACCAGGGCCTTGTGGTAGGAGCTCGCTTGAGGGTATTAAGGTTTTAAAATATCATCTCCTCTTAACTGTCACCAAAACTAAATTTGCTGTCAAATGACTGCATTGGTTCTTTCCCAATACAGTGCGCTACTGCCCCTCTGGAATTACACACTGTTCTCTCGCTGACTGTTTCAGCAATGAACAAACCACAACATTCCAAAGAGATGGGCGGGAAAAGCCTTTTAAATAACAAAGTACCATTTTAAAAGATGGTAAGTATAGACCTTTCTATAAAAGTTTGTGTCCGATAGAGTCCTACACATTCCCAGTTTTCCTTGTAGCCTCCATTGAAATCCAAGGGTCATCCTTCCATTTGAAAGCTTCCTATGAAACACAGCAGCAGTTGTATCTTTGCCTTCAATCAGTGATGGCTGCAATATTCTTGAGCCAGCTCACGTACCAATGGGGATTGGAAACCAAGGCCAGGAAAGATTGGGATGTCCTGCAAAGCAATGCAGCCAAGCATCAGCAACAAGCCACTTGGTGCTTTTACATATTAAATAGCTTCCCTCTAGATCACGGTATTAGACTTAGCGATGGCGCCTTTAGGGCCTGATTTTCGCAAGCGCACATGCAATCAGACAGCATGTCTGAGCTTCCTATTAGCAGTTTGCATGTGCAAACACCTTCTGTGTGCAAATTAGACACACAGTTATGAAAGCTGGGGCTGCTGAAGCTTTTGATTATATGATGAGTTGACAAAAGTAGGTCAGGTGGATAGATATACCGAGGAAACAATAAGTCCTTCCTTCATTATATACCTAGATCCATCCCTCTGCTTCTTACATGCTTTGCAAGGTACCACATGAAAGGCCCGAATCAGTGCCCTGGAAGCCAATAGAAGCCATTTTCCATGCAGCCAACTGACTTTAACTCTTCCCTTAAAAATCACTAATACTCTCTGCTGCTTCCGTTACCTTTAGTATAAATCTGATCATGACTGAAACAGCGACACACAGGAGGCTGTGGCTGAAGCCGAAGCAGCTCTTACCTATTATTCTTCTCAGTAGTATTTAGTATTTACTGTACGTACTCTGAGTACATCTCCCCTTGGTCACTCCCCCTCTCCTTCCCCCCCACCCTCCATGTTTTGGCAGTTTCCTCCTCCGAACAAATCCTATTGTCCTTGTGTCCCCCCTTTTAAAGCCCACCTGTATGTAACATTCCAAATCTGCCCCTATAAGCCTTTGCCCAGAGGCAACTTGTTTTTGCTGCTAACAAGTGAGACATCTCAGTCCGACAGACAGCTGTCAGTTTTGCACCCACGCTGACTAGACGATTCTGGTTGTTCAAATGCTGGATCCAAAGCAGCACGGTATTCAAGAGGAGGCTACCTAGGGAAGCCACAGTTTAGAGTTAGGAATTCCAGACCGGGAGTGCATTGGAAAGACTATGTAGGCCAGATATCTAGGGGTGGTTCTCCAGGCACAGGAGGTTGGAGAGCCTCTGTGCAGCTCAGGGCATCAGAACCCAACTCCTCGGCTCCAGAGAAGACCTGCTTTGGATGTCCATTTGACAAGTAGCTGCTGACATTGCCACGTAGGTTTCAGGTGGCGAAAGGCGAATTGCTACAGCAAGGAAAGTCACAGGTTTTGTCAGTGGGTGTCAAGGCAGCTCTTGCTTCCCTCTCCCGCCAAGCCAAGGTGAAAGCTCCATTTGGCTCCTCAGGTGCAGCGTCAAACCCAGCTACACCTGTTCTGTCAACCTGTGGAACTCCTGGCTGTAGTAAGTGAAGGCCCTAATAAAGGCCCAGTATGAGGCCTGAGGCCTGAACCAAACTAAAGTAATGGTCAAGACTTTGCTAACATAAAGCAAAGTTAAGCTGTGAGCAAGAGGCAGGCCCTGCTCACAGAAGCTGGCAAGAAAAGGGCTGATGTTGCAAAAATATATATTCACCTTGCATAGTTAAAGTATAAACATGGTACCAAGATACACTATACCGGAACATTCCACAAATAACATGGAACAGGCCGACCCATCCCAATGACAGGGGCAAAAGGGTAAAATGATGGATAGAGTTGTTTTGAGCGAACCAACATGTACAAGGTGCGAGGCGGCACCTTACTACGTAAAGGGGTTGCACCTTAATACGTCAGAAGTGATGTGTAACTTGTTTGTACTTGTGTATAAAAATGTATCCCTAGGGTGGTGTCTTTGTCCGGCCACAGGGGCAGTGGAAAGTCCCGCCACTGAGCCGGGTCCTTGCCAAGAGGCACTTTCTCGTAGTATGCCCTGTACACTAAGTAATCTGCAGGGAACTGCAATTGTGTCCGAGATCACAATAAACCTGGCCAAGGTGCCTTTGTACCTTACTAGACTCTGTGGTTATTGGGTGTTCTCGTTGGGTTTGCTGCGTCAGCTATCTGCGCAGAGCTGGGGCAGCACATAGAGGGAACACACGCACGCAGCCAAGTAATATCAACAGGAGAAAGCAGAAGCACCACACCGGTAGCATCTGACAACACTGGCCAGAGGACATTGTGAAGGCCAAGACTATAATAGGTTTCAAAAAAAGAACTAGATAAGTTCATGGAGGATAGGTCCATCAATGGCTATTAGCCAGGATGGGCAGGGATGGTGTCCCTAGCCTCTGTTTGCCAGAAGCTGGGAGTGGACAACAGGGAATGGATCACTTGATGATTACCTGTTCTGTTAATTCCCTCTGGTGAACCTGACATTGACCACTGTCACAGACAGGATACTGGGCTAGATGGACCTTTGGTCTGACCCAGTATGGCCACTCTTATGTAGCCAAGCATGCCAGGCACTTGTTCTCCACTACCGCTAATTAATACTTGGCATGTGCATAGAACGGTTTATGCAAAGATCTAAGTGCTTAGCCAAGATAGGTAGAACCCTTCTCCCCAATTTTATGGAAGGGGGCAGAGCAAGGATAAGTGATTTGCTCAGGGTCACGAGGCGAGCCAAAAGATGTAGTCAGGAGTAGAACCCAGGCCTCCTGTTGGCCACACCCAGTGCGCCAACCACTGCCTCTCCCTGCCTCAGTGGGCGCTGAACTGTGACATGAGCGTAACAGGAGGCTAGTCATTCTCAATGCCACTTACATATCACCTGGAAGAAAGTACCGCTTGACTGACTTTCCCTAGGCAGAGCCTAAGCCTTGTGTTTTAGTGCTGGGTTTGTAATCAAGGCGTCTCACAGTTTCTCCTTTTTCCATTTGCTTATGTAAACCCTGAAACGTCCACGCTTGTGTACATGGGTCTTGATTGCGTTTGAGAGACTCAGGGAGCTTTACCCAGGAGAAAAGCATGAATGAGCCGTCTCATCCTAACACTGGGCTGCATCCTATGAGACACATTGAGCCCTAGGAAACTACTACCAGGACTGGTGGCAGCAAAACAGAAACTACACGCTCCATCCAGACCTAAATGGGAACATCTGGGAACGGATTGCTACATCCAATACTTATCTGTGTATATACCTCGTGAGGCTGGTGGAATGTGAGGGGACTTTTCCAAAAGCCGTGCTTTTGAAGCCAGTTACTGATGCAGAGCATTTTAACAGTTAGAGTTGGAGCCCAGGAGCTGAGTAGCTGAAGGGCGTCGTTTCCTGGAGCCTAATTTAGGCAGCAGGAAAGGTTTCAGATGGAACTCGAACCCAGGTACGTCAGCTCCATGGCTAACGTAGGGGGGAACATTCAGCTTTCTCTGCGCAGGATGGAGACACTGAGGACACCAGGTCCCCTAGGAAGGCACCACTCAGGAAACCGTTCGTTCTTTGCAGGGAATCCCACACAGCGGATCAGATGGGATGAGCTCAGCTATTCATCTCCATCTGGCACTTTCTAAAACATCTAATTTCCTACTGTAATAAAAGCAGCAAATGTGTGAGCCACGCTGCAAAGCCCCTGATCTGAGCAGCGCCCTGTACAGCAAACTAACGCCAGGAGAACTCCACAGAAAAACCAGGGCTCCACCAGCATTCCCAGCCAGCCTGCTATAGGGGTATTAAGGAACTGTTTGTAGGGAGCTCCTGCTCTTCCAGTTAGGCGGGGGCTCGTAGGCCAGGGGCTCCCCTTAGGGAATTCGGAGAAGCCCTGCTCAGCTCAGAGGGGCCGAGCAGGAGTGTGAGGGACTAAAGAGGGTCAGACCACAGTAGGGTGACCAGATGTCCCGATTTTATAGGGACAGTCCCGATTTTTGGGTCTTTTTCTTATATAGGCCCTATTACCCCCTACCCCCTTCCCGATTTTTCACATTTGCTGTCTGGTCACCTAGACCACAGAGATGCTGCTGCAGGCCGCACACAGAGGATAAGGGCTCACAAGTGGTCATGCAGTGGGGAAGGCCCAGTCCCTGGAAT
Source organism: Malaclemys terrapin pileata (assembly GCF_027887155.1). Lineage (NCBI taxonomy): Eukaryota > Metazoa > Chordata > Testudines > Emydidae > Malaclemys > Malaclemys terrapin. The sequence continues at coordinate 29,258,438 of NC_071511.1, read as the reverse complement.
ATCACAGGAGCCAGGAGGTGGCGAAGCCATTGGGGAGAGCACCCATTAAAACTATAAAGAGTAAACATACCCAGTCAGGTTACCGTGCAGTGGTGTGTTGCCATGCTCACTGGAAAGCTGAGACATGACGGGAAGAGCATGTCTGTGAGATACATACTTGTCCTGTGTGGAGTGTGCTGGCTACTCCCTCAGCTACTCAATGGAACTGCATAGGAAGGAGTTTCTTATTCGCTGTGCTTGATGGAAGTGAAGAGAAAACCAGCTAGAGGCCAAAAATCAGAAGGGAGCCATAAGAATGTGTGTCAGACCCTTTAGTCTTCAGTGAAACTCTTACAGAATTATTTACACCACCCACCCACGTGCAAGGGAGTCAAAGCTGATCTAGCTTACATGCAGAGAAGCCAGGAGCGGGTAAGAATGCGTAATTTAGAAGCAGCCCCCGCCATCTTACAGCTTCTTGGTGTGCACCTCAGATTAGCTTTGATTCCCTTACACCTGGGCAGAATAGCTAAGTATTAGGATCACATACCCAGGCCATTTTGGACTTACTTTTCAATTCCAGCGTAGCCTACAAAGTGGTTATTTGAGACCTTGCTTCTGTTGAGACTTTTATCCTGTATGACATGGAGGTGTTTGGCTTTAATGGTTTATTGTGCCAGGGTATCTAGTTAGGTTGATTTAAATGAATGGCTTGTACCATCTCTGTATCCCCAGACTGTCCCCTATTCCAGAGATTCTTTTGCCTGCCGCAGATGTAACGCCTTGCAGCTTGGATTTCAGGGATGTAATGGCTTGGAGAATGATGGCAGCAAAAGATTTTATTGCTGAGAACTGAAGTTTGGAAAAGACAGGGCAGGCGAACATCACCTCACATGCCATGCCCAGCTGCAACCATGTTAGAGGAGATGACGGAGAGTGCAAAGCATATGGAAAATTGGGACTACATGCTTCCACGGTGTGACACATGGCCAGAAAGGGTTAAGCATCCTGCAGGATAAATGACCCAAATTCAATCTTTAGGGACATATTGGTAGATTATGTTTGTGTTTTTGTGCATTTACATATATATTGTTAGAGGTTAACAATGTAATCAAACAGTTCCTGTCTATACTGTATTCATCTCTCCTTGAAATGTATAGCAAATCATCTGTGAATGGTGGAAAACAGGCAACTGCCTTATGTTAGTCCCTGTAGCTAATTACCAGTGATGCTTATAGGAAACAGGTCTACCTCAAAGTCTCCATGATTGCCTATTGTTCACCTAAGGACTCTGAGCTGTCAAAAGAAGGCCTGGAACTGCATAAAGATGTCTTGGGTCCTGAACCTTTTTATCTCACATCTGCTTGATGCTTCATGCAGGGGAAGCTATGATCTCCAGTCCCATCTGGATCTCCCTGAATATGAATATTGGACTATAATCAATGGACTAATTCTGAAAGAACTCTTTGCAACTACAAAGCTCACCATCTTTACTATGAATCTGATCTCAGAACTGTACTCATGTCTGTTTCTATATTGATCTTTTAACCAATACACTCTCTCCTTTTTTTAAAATAAATTTTAGTTTAGTTAATAAGGATTGGCTGTAAGCGGGTATTTGGATAAAATCTGAAATATTCATTAACCTGAGAGGTAATGTGTCTGATCCTTTGGGATTGGTAGAACTTTCTTATATGATGAATAAGATTTTCAGTAATCCTCATCATATTTGACTTGGGTGTCTGGGTGGAGGCCTGAGACGGGGTTGCTTTAAGGGAACTGTGTTGTTGGCTTCTGGGTACCCAGTAAGATTGTATAGAAGCTGTTTTGTGCTGGCTTGGTAAATCTAAGTATTGGAATATCCATCAGCTTTAGGGATTGTTTGCCCGATTCTTTGCAGTTGACCCTAATTGAGTAACTTCAGTTAGGCTCCATGGAACTCCAGTCACACATGGTATCAGAGAAGGGGAGGTGAAAGGTCAGGGATTCTACTTAGAATCCAGACAGGAAGTAAGTGCATAACAGCTGGAGCGTGGAAGAGTTTGGGGCCCAGAGATAGCGGCCATACCAGCACTCTTTAGCCTTTCCCAGGGAGAGCACAGGAACATCACCCAATTGCCAAGCACTTCAGTGGCTATCTGCAATCTCATGAGATAATTGCTACAAACTCAGTTCTACATCACCTCCACCCAGGGGATAGTCAGAAGCTGTCTTCAGTGACTCAAGAAAGAGAAATCACCCACCACATAATTTTAGTGTGTTCTCTGTTGAAGGCACTTTTGAAGTATTTTACGAATTGCTCCGGTTACTGGCGCTCTCTCAGAACATTTTTAGATTTAAAAGTAGAAGAGACCTGACAACTGTATTTAACTCTGTCAAGAAAATGCAGCTAGTCTAAAAAGCCAAGTAACAAGCTTATTCTCCAGCAAAGTTCGCTGTAGATTTCTCTTACTAGATTTTACTAGTTTTAAAAAAGAATATTACCTTTATGAATTTCTCTTTGTGATGGGGAGAAATATAAATGGAACTGGTTCTCATTCTAGTAGAATTGGAATAAATATGCCTATTTTTGTTTTTTGAAAACTATTTAATTAAATTATGATTAACTGTAGGAAGCAAAAAGAATGGGAAAGTCAGGCCTAGGTGCCTCCGAGGGGGTGTGCCAGGCATTTGTTTCCCCCTGCTGGAGTCCTGCCATCTTGGCCAACCCCACCCAAAGGTGTCCTTTTGGGGAAAAAGAGCAGTGAGTTTAGACCTCCAAGAGCTGCCTAGAAGGTCAGCCAGGATCAGCTGTGGGCAGAACTCTGGGAGAATTGGTCTTCCAGCAGCTAGAAGGGCTGGGAGCAGACAGAAGCCAATCAGGGCCCACCAGGCAAGGTAAAAAGGGCTGGTGTGGCTTCCTCCAAGTCACTTGGACTAAGTGAGCAGTTCTGGGTGACGCAGGAACAGGCAGGCAACCAAAAAGCCCAGCCTGATCGGGGCCTAGCTCTGAGCGCACTTTTCTGACTGAGTCAGCGAAAGGCTGTCTGTTTACATTGTGGAATGCAAAGCCCAGGTGTCCTCGAGTTGAATACCAATCTGAGTGCTGTAAGGTGACAAAGAGCTTGCTTCCGAGACGCTCGGCTGGTGCAGGGGCCTCACCCCTTCTCCTCTGCAGGCTGCTCCTAAGAATTCAGATCTGAAGTCACAAGAAAAGGGAACCAAATCCTTTCCCCCCAAAATATTTTTCCTTTATTTTTGCATAACATTTGTGTTTCCAGCTATAAATAGAAAATGCTTAGAAAGACATTACAAAATTGTGCAGAGTGGACCAGAGCGGTACAGAACTTCTCACATTACATCATTCACATCCTCCTCTTCGTCCTCCTTAGCTGACGTAGCCCCTTGTGCTTGGCACTGCAGCTGAGCTGGTCCCGCATCAATCGGTGGCAGTGGCACTCTCATTTTCAGAATCTAAAAAACAAAACCGCCACATTAGAGTACAGACCCATCGTGTAAGAAATAAATCTTCATTAGAAGGTGCCTGTCTGCTGTGGGCATTTTAGGTGCCTTATGGAAGCAGAAGTCAATCACCCAAGAGAAGAATGACAACGTCCATTGTGGCATGCTGAAAGCTCTCTCAAATACCAGGATATTTTAAAGCTCCTGTATAGAGGGCCGTTCAAGCACATCTAAGCCATTCAATTGGGACCCAAGATTCAGGGTACAACCTTTTCCCTAACTTCTATATCACAATGGTTGGGAGCGTTCCAATCCCTCAGGAGGTGGTGATGGGGAAAACCAGAGAATGTGTTCAGAACTGGTGTCAGTGGATGGAAGGAGAACACTAGATGGAGATTTCTTATTGTACTAGGGAAGTGAGGGGGAATCTGGTAAGTGCCCCATGCTAAAATGGTTCTTTGTTCTGAGTCCTGAGTTATCACCACAGAGATCTCTGTCAGCTCAAAGCAGCATGAACCATGCCCCACGTTATTGCAGCACAATTCGGAAATGGCGCATTCGCACTGGTGAGGCTACCCATGAACAAGGGGCTTCCTGCACCTGCAGGTTGGGCAGCATTGTCTGAACTGGCCCTAAAGAAAAAAGGCCAAGTCCATGGCCCTACGAAGACCTGGACTGCAGAGAAAGGGATAAACCAGGATGGCAGAACACCAGGTCTGACAGCATCCTACAGGCCCTCCTACCTTCACCAGTGCAAGAGGGCGGGTAGGATAAAATCAGTTCAGTAGGGCCCTGGAACCAAGTTCACGGAGCTTTAAAATGTCAAAACAAACTCAAATCATGCACCTACAGGCGAGCACAGAGCAACACACAAGCAGAGACACCTTTTTCCCTCGTCATGGTTCCATATATTCTGCATTCGCTAGTCACAGATCAGCCTTTTTTGGTAGCCCGCAGCCAAGTGCACTGAAGTCCTCCCATCTACATCACAGAGGCATGCACAGTGGTTATCAGAGCTGCAAGCACGTTTGGTTTATACAAGGCACAAAGTTTGCCAGGCTCTTTCAGTATAAAATAAGACTGATCGCTCTCTCCAAGACTGTAGGCTCTTCAGAGCAAGGCAAAGATGAAAGGGTGTACCCTTTCAGAGTGATTCTATTGATGTTTGGTACAGGTCTCGTTGGTTCCCATGGTGTTTTATATTAAATCTAATCTCTCCTTTCGCCCTCCCATCACTTCAGCTGCTCTGACCTGCCTGCACATGTGTCACTAACCCACTCTGAAAGGAAGTAAAAGCTGCCTTGACTGAGACTGACAGTCATTCTTCCACCTGCTTCTGATCAACATCAAATTCTGCCGGGGCTTGGATCCACCAGAATACTTGAACAACCTCCCACTAACCGTAATTAATGCCACTTTTCATCCACAGAGCTCAAAGTGCTTTAAAAAAAGGTGGGTGAGCATTATCTCCATCTTACAGACAGGAAAACTGAGGCACTGGGAGGTTATGGGACTGGCTCAAGATCACATAATGAATCAGTTGCAAAGTCAAAAGCAGAATCCAGACTTCTCCTGCTCAAACCACTAGCTGAAGCCTATCCCACATCTCCAAGGCCTCTTCTAAATTCGGAAGCCAGTCTGAAGTCCATACAGAACAGAGACTGAGACCTCAACATCTGACTACATCCCTATCAACTGCATAGAGGAGTACAGGTAATCCAGTATCCCAAACCTTGTGCCAGGTGGGAAAAGGAAAAAAACTGTTTTTATTTCACACAATATCCAGTTGCCGCTGCCAGCCTGCATGGAGAATGAATTAAACACTGAAAAGAGATGATAGACGGGTTCTTGAAGAATCTGCAAAATAGAAGACGAAATCCTGGTAGGAAGCTAAATGATTTTTCACAACATATTTGTCTCGCTCCATATACATTGCTCTTCACCAGCATGTGCACTTCCTGTTTGGTTAGCCCATTGCAGATGGCCTTTTCCCCATTTCCTACACATCTCTTTGGCCAGCAGGCTGGGTTATACCAGCATTCTGTTACAGCAGAGGGCCCCAAATTGTGGGGCACGCCACCCAAGGGGGGCATGGAGGAATGTTCGGGGGGAGTGTGGCTGGGGCCCGGGCCAGCCTCCATGGTGGGGGGGAGGGAGCGCCACCCATCTCTGCTCGTGGCCCCAGCTGCCAGCCCATGCCTTAGGCCCTGGCTGCCAGCCTCAGCTCCCAGCCAGGGCTCCACAATCAGCCCCACCCCTGCCCCCAGCTGTGGCCCCCTTATTCCTGTCCGCATCGCACCTCCCCTCCCCCAAAGCCACGGCCTCGCTCCGGGCCCTGGCAGGGGGGACCCCCTGAAAAGTTTGGGGACCAGTGTGTTAAATCTCTGTGCAGTCAGTTAGAGACTGTATCAACGTGTTGCAATTGGGTACATTAAAAATCCAGAGTCTGATTTTCCACTGCCATGCAGCGTGTGGTGAATGAGCAAGACAGAACAGGCCCACTGGGTTTACATGCACGGTAAAGCTTTAGTGAGAATTGCATTTTACCTTATCTGCCCCAGATCATTCTTTAGCAGAAAACACTACGCAAGTAACTCAGTAAATACAGACAGTTTCACCATTTTTGTACTTGGACAGACGCTTGAATGGTATTTTCTACCAAAGACTCATTTGCAGCAGGTATATTTATTGAGCCTTTAAGGTTGGAATGTCTCCGAAGCCGAGCCCCACAGGGCTTTCTGAGAACTGGGGCAGAACCACCAAAGCCCCGTACTGCGCTGCTGAAGGTGCACTCCCTTATGTTGTAAGTTTCTTCATGTCTATCGACAATCTCAGGGAAAGCTGCACACTAGTCAAAACTCCTCAATTTCACCCTGAATTCCCATTGCGGCAACTCAGCATTGCAGGGCTGATCAAGGGGCTGGACGCAGGACCTTAATGCTGCACAGCAGAGCGCAGAGCAGAATTCTTCTCAAAGGGTGGAGGATCCACCCTGGACAGGGCCGGCTCCAGGCACCAGCTTAACAAACAGGTGCTTGGGGCGGCCAAGGGAGAGGGGCGGCACCTGCGGCAATTTGGGGACGGCAGGTCTCTCACTCCCTCTGGGAGTGAAGGATCTGCCGCTGAACTGCCGATGCCGATCGCGGCCTTTTTTTTTTTTTTTTTTTTTTTTCCCCAATTGCGATCGCAGCTTATTTATTTATTTATTTATTTTTGCTTGGGGCGGCAGAAATGCTGGAGCCGGCCCTGACCCTGGAGATTTCTTATACCCCATGAGATCAGTCCAGCATAGGGCGGGGCCCTTTCTAACATGGGACTATTCTAGCATGTTGAATATGCACTGGTGAATCTGTCTGCCAGCAAAGTAAATGAATCCAAGCTCCTCTCACCCCCTGCCCCAAAGCGTTGAAATCACCAAGAAGAATTCACAGGGGCTTCACGGTTACAGCCGATATTAACCTAACACTGCTAGAAGCTTCCCTGACATGCCCAGTGTTAGGGTATTTATCAAGAAAAGCCTGAAGCCTGACGATGCTTTGCACATAGAAGATCCAAATACTTCAGATGCTCAGGCCTCCAGACTCCGAGTCTGGAAGTCATTCTAGGAAAAAAGTTCTACATTCAAGACTGGATCTAAAAGGGGATCGTCACTGCAACCCCGCTACCTTACAACTGGCATCCTGAAAAAAGCAAGAGGGACCAGGAAGTTCACAAAATGAGGCCAAGTTATTATCCAGCCAGGTTTCTAATGCTGTCCATGCTAGATCAGATGGACTATTCAAGCTCAAATCCCAGATCGATTATTTACAACGGATTTATTTGCCAACAGCACCTTGAGTAGTTTTATAGCACATCCAAATCCCTTTCAGCACCAAGTTCTTTGATTACTGACACTGACCTCTTTGGGTTTATCAGGGCTAGCACATCTTTCACCTAACTGCAGTGAGAAGAGAATGAACAAGGATCAGGGTTTAGAACCTGATCCCCTGGAACAGAAGAGGAGCTCTGCCCATGAAGCTGTTGACAAAACAAAGCCGATCAAGAAGTAGCCAATGAGATAATTGCTCACACCAAACCTCATCTACACAGCCTCCAAAATTTCACATCTAAGCTCATCAGGGGTCAGTCTCAAGAGTCTAGGCTGGGAAGTCATTTTAGCTGCCTCAGATCCATTCAGGAGCACCACCACAGAAGGCCCAGAATGGCCAAGGCCCTTGAGGCTCTCGAGAGAGCCATACCGCCCTGGCTTCACAATTGCAGGCCAGAGTCCAGGTTAAAAAAAAAAGTATATAAAAAAAAGCTAAGATTAGAAATAAAAGATTCAATAAATAATAATAAAAAAAATACTAGAATCAAACACCCCAAGCACCATCTGGTCAGCCTTGTTTGTCCCTTTGTCAGCTCCCCAGTCATACAACAAGATACGCATCCCCTATTGACAACGAAAACATTTGTGTGTATACACGACTGCCTCCTATGCAGAGAGACTTACTACACAATTCATCACACACGAACTACTCCAGCACCCAGCATCTTCTACAAATGGTGCAATAAGTCTAGGGTGGAAAGGGGAAGAAGGATGCAGGAAACCTTACAAGTTATTATTTAAGACTCTGCCGTGAACTATTTAGTTTGTGACCCCTACCTCAAGGCCAATCACTTCAGTAAGAAATACCCAACTGACCTCAGTGGGCCGGCAATGATTCAGGAACTCCGCAGGTTTTTGCCATGTATATTAGGGCACAAATGGCACCTGAACCCTGCTGGTCTAGACCTGGAACTTCTGCTTATTTTGAGAAAAAAAAATCGCATTGCACTCCAAGCATTGAAAAACTGGGAAATCCGATTAGAACTTTTCATGGGTGACTTGCAAAGATGTTGGAAGGATGGTCACTATTCTATTCAAATACCACCTACGTACACACGCTATTTGGGGGTTTCATTCCAAGTCTGGGGGATTTGTTTTGTAGGTTTAATACATCCCATTGTTTTCTCCAGTGAGAATACTGCACAGGAGAATCTTTACCTTGCCAAGATCAGGAAATTTAAATCTCCAGTTTGAAAAGAATCAGCAATTCCACAAATCTGACCCTAGGGGTCTCACGCTGGGCACCCAGAAAATGAGGAGCACACAGTAGCCACCTGTGAAGTTTGGTTTAAGTGACCTGTCCAGCATCACATAGCATTTTTGTGGCAGAGACAGAATCCAGTTATCCAGGGCAGCATTCATATGCCTAAGCCACAAAAGACCATCCGTTCTCTTCCTGCAATCCCCTGCCTCAGTCACTACACAACTTAGAACCTCTAACCTCACTCCTGATCCTGTTTTCTCTTTCATTGTCTCAAATACTCAGGTGTGGCCTGGACCTAGTGGTTCGGAGGGGCTAGACCTTTAGACTTGGGCAGGCCTAGGCCCGCCTGTCCCAGTCCTGCAAATTGTACATAGCTAACTTTTGCTACCAATGAAGCAGAGGTCCTACAGCCAACAGCCTGACTCACTACACAATCCTGACTCATTCTTAGAACAGGTCCATCACGTGCCCTTGATGAGACAAGTGTCTTGTTGACCAAAATAGGATGTGACCCTGGAATGAAAGCCTGTCGTAATGCAAACACACAAGGGAACTGAGTTACAATTGCACAGGCAACTTAATTGTGGTATTTGCTAACTGGTGAGTGCTTGATTTTGCAACTTTTCTGCTTTTATCTTTTAAAAAATGTTATCTCCTAAGCCTTTAAAAGCTTAAACATTGGAGAAAAAAAACAAACCTTCTATCACAGGGATCCATCCTGGCCCTTCACATGGGACCTCAGCAGAGTTGGGCTCTTTAGTTCCGTGCACATTCTCTACCATAGAAACTAACAGAGTTACTGGTAGCAGTAGAAGGCTATTATCTTCTATGTTGTCCTGGCATGACAGGAAGATAAGGGACACACTATGCCACTGAAGTTCAGTGATACTTGCTAGAGGAATGGTGAGCCATAGGGATAATGGGTTCCCTCCCAGGTTCTGTAAGGGAGTGATCTCCATTGGGCAAAGACACTTCTGCTTCTAACCCCACCTCCCGAGTTCATGACCCTGTCACCTGCCCTACTGGTATCTCCCCCAGCTGCTGCCCTGAGCCTCCGAATGGCTCCTGCTGCCCTCACTCGTATACTCCCTCAGGCCTGCCTCCCCCTGACATCTTCTGTCCTCTCTGCTCCTGCCCTGCACGCTCAGCTCCTATCCCCTCTCCCTTGCTGCTCACCCCTTTGCAGTTGGGTCATTCGGCTTCCTCCTCCTTCTTGCAGTCTGGGCACCAGCAGCAGGAGCACTGAGAGCATGGGAGAATGTCTCCCCGCTCTTAGTCATGGTGCCTGGCACCCCATTGCAGGGAAAGTCCTGCTCAGCCCCTGCAGCCCCAGATGGAGCATGCTCAGTCATTCTGTGGGGATGACAGATGCAGAGTCTGGTCTTCAAGGAGGCGCTGTGCAAGGATGGAGCATGCTCAATGCAGATGCAGTCTTCCAAGAATTTAGTTGCCAAACTCCAACAAAGCTCTATGGCGCATGTGCAGGAAGCTTTTTCAGAGGTTTATCATTTGGCCAGAGGTGGGCAGATTTTCATGGGAAGGACAAATGGCACATTCCTGACTCCAAGGGCAAGCGCCCTGCAAAATGTAGAGTCTCTGCTCCAAATGATGGGGACACTCGAGTTTCTCAATGGAAGTGTTGAAAGATTCCCTGCCCCCCAATCTCCTTCTCTGGAATGGCCGAGCTGCTTTATCTGCAACTTTTAAAAAAGCTCCGTCTTTGGCACACACCCAGGATGGAAAATTTCAGCCTGATGAGTTTCAGTTTGGCAAAATTACAAGCAACCGAAACCAGAGATTTATAATGGAAAATGTCAGGTAACCTTAACGATAGGCAGCACAATATCGAGACAGATACATTCAGTTTCCTTTTCAAAGGCTTAATATAAACACATGCAGCTAGCTAGAACCATTTGAGCTAATATAGACATATTCTCTTGATTTCCCCCACTAGTTATACTGAACTGTTGGGAGCGCATTAAGCTCACAGAGACAAAGAACGACTTTTGAGTAGCTACAAGTTGCATGTACAAAGAGCATATCCAATGGTGGGTACCCACAGAGGATTCTTTTGACATCCTTACAGCCTCTAAAAGCTGGGCACACGTTAGACTCGGATCCCCTTGTTGACAAGGGATAGTACCTAGCTTGATGAGCATCATCATTTATTTCATTGGAATGATTCGGAGCAAGATACTACTCGGCATGAGGAAAGACAGCAGAATTTAGCCCAAAGTTAGTAGCATGAAGGATCTCAACCATGGTGACTATCTGGATATCAAAATAAAGAATATTTTAATGAAACTGTCAACTTCTATCTCCACTACTCTGCACCCCTCTCACTAGTTAAGAACCGTCGCTCAGAAATGTATATCACAAATCATTTTAAAAGCACCATCGTAAAGAGTACGTTCAGGAAACAATACTGCTGTGTATGACTCTCACTCAAAATTCACTTCTTTTTTCAAAATTCAACACTATTTGTAAACACAGTATTACTGACTCTTCTTCGACACACAGTAGATGACTGTATACATATATTAATGCAACAACTCCTCATTCTCTCTTGTGTGTTGTGGGTCTGGAAAAAAGAGACCAGGGGTAGCCAGAGAACTGCAATACATATTTTAAAAGTAAGAACAATTGAACTCAGGAGAGTCTCGGCCCTAATGGCTGCCCAGCTCACGTACACAGGGAAGCTGAAAAATTGAAATAGATGCACCAGACGTCTGGTTCACAGTTACTTTCCTCCTCTCATCTCTGCAATGCAGTCTGTCTGAGTGAGAATCTTCCAAGGGAGTGCATGGTGCACACAGTTAATACTTCAGGGCTGATTTTCATCAGTAGATTGTCACATTTACATGATCACAGGTTGAGTTACAAGGGGAGCCTTGGTATTTCACTGGGGAGATTCACTCAAATTCAACAGAGAGTCCTGTGGCACCTTTAAGACTAACAGATGTACAGGTCTGTCTCATCTTATGCTGGGGTTACGTTCCGCGGTCAGCGCGTAAAGCAAAAACTGCGGATAGTCAAAATTACATTGAGTGTAATGGCGGGCGGAATTGCCCGCACTACAGGAACAGTATTTAAATTGTTATTTTTCTCTTTTTGTTTTGTTTTTGCCGACTGCATAAAGCTGAATTCACGCATGTTAAATGCACGTAAGATGCGACAGACCTACTTCGTCTGTATTCACCCATGAAAGCTTATGCTCCAATACATCTGTTAGTCTTAAAGGTGCCACAGGACCCTCTGTTGCTTTTTACAGATCCAGACTAACACGGCTACCCCTCTGATACTCAAATTCAAGTGTCTCTTCCCACCATCTGCCCAGCGCTAGTAGCCTAATGGCCCTCCACAGAGTTGCTGGTGCTGCAGTTCACTTAAGACAACCAATTGGAATGTCCAGTTGGGTTTACTTCCCCGTCTATGTGCAACGTAGCACCAGAAAAATTTAGGCAAGAGATGGCAAATAACATTGACTGAAGAGGCGTGTGCTGTACTGACTCTTTCAGCTCAGTCTCACTTCCACTGCTGCATACCCTGGGACAGCGGCCGTTACAGGCAGCAGCCAAGACCTGGGAAAGGCAGCATTTGCACCTTAAAAGCGAGGAAAGGAACGGATGGCCTTGGTGGGGAGGTGGAGGCCAGTTGTCAAGTGCAGTTGGAGAACAATCTGTTTCAAAGTTTTAGGAAAACACTAAATTTGTCACACAGTTTTCAAGCACAAAATGTTTATTTTTCTTCTTTTCAGTATATACAATCTCTTGGGGATTTTAGTGCCGCTGTCAGTGTACAAAGGGGTGGACTATACATCAGGCAATAGCAACAAACTGTAAGATCCAGTGCAAGCGGAAGGAGAAATGATGTGAGAACATATTTTCCATGGTTGCTCAGGAAACATACAGACATGAATCTAAAGAAACATGTTACAGAGAACAGAAATCTCTTACTACAGTAAGTATTTTGCCCAGGCAGAAGACTCTGCATAATTGTCTATAAAATTCAATTCTAACTGAATCGATGGAATAATATATTTAAAGGGTACAAACAAAATAATTTAGACAGTTATAATGCTCAAAGTACAACAGAACTATACAATTCACAGCTTGGCAGCACAAGACATCTCCACCCTTCAGCAGGTAATATAAAATGTCATTGCAGTAAAGAAATCTAGAGCAGTGTGCCTTCAAATCTGACTATGTAATGTTTTGTTACCAGTGCCCATAATGATTTCCCTTAGTGTGTTCTATTAAAATGAAACTTACCATCATTAAATCAGTTTTAGTGGTTACCTTGTGCCTTTTGACTGAGAGGTGAAGATGCAGATTCTATGCACAGTAAAGTGGACAAAAAGCAACTATCAAACAGAAGAGGTATCCTTGCTACCTACAGTGCAAACTTAATTCAAATTAAAAAAAAAAAAAATTCAAACAAACCGTGGTCAAACACCAAAACCGAAGGATTCACTGTTCACATAAGAAAAAAGAAAAATAAGAGCTTCACATTTAATTCCCTTTCAGCGCGAGTACGGTTAGCACTTCAGTGACAAAAAATACCATTCTTAACCAATACTGCCGACAGAATTGAAGGGAGAGTACATGCAAGTACTATACTTACATACTTCTTACAGTAACCTGGAGATGGGTTCTCCTATAATCAAGATTTCAGTTAGATTGTTCAGTGATGAAACATGCACGGATTTGTAATTTAACTGAAGTAAACAAGCCCATTGGGGGAAATAAAATGTAATCAATTTGCTGCTGAACTAAAACAAAGCAGTATTTGCCTGCCTGCTCCCTGTAACAAAAATGAGTTGTCATCTGCAACAAATATACCAACAGCATAATGAAAGGAAATGCACAGCCCAAAGCTACTCCCTATACTTATGTACAACGTACTTTCATCGCTCTCGTAAATGCTTCTATTTTAAAATGCATATATTTCACTACTCGTACAAATGCAAATGGATTTAGATCAGCATCTCAGTCAAACCAATCTCACCTTGCAAACTTCTGAAAAGCCTTAAAAATTTAAATTCAACCCACTAATTAAAATAAAAGCATTTACAGTAGAAAATGGAACAAAACTAATTAAGAGCTTCAATTGTAAACCTTCAGTATTTTTGCAAATAAAAAAAATAACAATTTAAACTCACAAGCAGATTGTAAATAAAATACACCTTTCAAATATTTTTATATCTCTTTCCAGCTGGGACTGAAAAGCTTAAATTCAAGGCACTGTACTCCTGCAAGGGTTAATACAATTTTGTAACCTTCAATTCAAGTATATTAACTTTAAAGATTGCAAGTGTAGAACATGGGAACACAAGAGAATAAAGTGTCTTTAGCAATGAAATTTAAGCAAATATTGCCATCACAAACAAACTATCTTTCGTGAAAACATTTCACAGTGATTGCTTGATGCAGTATGGCTGTGTGTGCTATTAGGGCTGAACTGGGTGCCAGCAGTAGAACCATACCTCTTCAAACACATATGGCATCTATAGGCTCAAAACACTCAGCATTCCAATTCTGAAATCATTATTATCTATCAAAAGGCAACAAAGCTATGTTATTTTCATGTTAGGGCCAGGTGGATTGACAGCAGGCTGCTGCAGTGACACTGGAAACATCTGCAAGCCAGTTTTGCCAAGAGCTGGAAACTGTGCAATGCTCTGAGCTCCTACAATCCCAGGTTGTGCTGTTGTGCCCGACCACTGTACTCCATAAATTGGCGTAGGGAAAACTCCTCCATATTGACAAAGAGGCATCACATAAGGTGTTACTGTGCCAGAAAGGGTAGTACCTGGCATAGGCACTGGCATGGCTGGCGAAACTCCAGGAGCTAACGCGGCTGACATAGGACAAGACACTGGAACAATGCACTTTTCCCCCACTCCTGTTCTTACTGAATTAACCTATAGAAAGACAAATAAAAAAGCAAAGCTATTAAGCCGATCTTCTCCGCACTGACCAATGCAGCATTATATTTTCGGAACGATAAAAGTTGTGTAGAATTGGTCATTTTCAGCTCAGCGGTGGCAAGTGATTCAGCTCTGAGGTTAGTCTCACTCCCTCAAGTGGTAAAGGCTTTGAATGACAGGGTGCATACCACCACACTCCACTGACCCTTTCTAACAGAAACCCCCTCTGTGTGAGACATAGATCGGAAAGGAATGCAAAGAATAACTTTGCACCAAGTTCCTTGGCCTCTCCACTATTAGACAGCTGCCATTAGACTCTTCTGGTAGTCTCTGAAATAGTAAACTTTGCTCTCTCTCAGCCTGTGCAAGAACCAGGTAGGTTCTATTCACCCTCCATCTCTAAGGACAGGGTCAGTTTGGGAAATAAATTATTTTTGATGTGGGAAAAAATGCAGCTGCCTGTATACATAATAGCTGTGTCAACCCCATTGCCTAAAAGGGGCAGGCAGGCCAGGGTATGCCACTGAACCAGGGGGAGAACTCAACACAAAGCCACAAAAGCAATTTTTTGTAAAAGGTGATCTGTAAGATCCCACAACTCCAGCTGGCACTTATACCTGCCCGAGACAAACAAAACCGTAGCCCAATCTCAGGTTAAACTTCCTCAGTTCTTTAAAATCCCAGCACAACTTTTCAAAGGAGGGGGGGTTTAGCCCTCAGTAGTTCACCTTCACTGCTCACTGAAACAAGGGTATTTGGAGTTTGCATGGTGAGGTGACAGAAAGGGCTTTCTTTTCTGGGAATTATAAGATTAACAATAGAGCAAATATCACAGGAACAATTCTGATGCAAGACAATCTGGTCTCCCTGTGGACTGGGTTAGTTTTTAATTTCATATAACTTCCTGCAGTATTTGCACCAAATCAGCACCTATTCCTGAAACAGAGATACCAGTGTTCCTTTTAATTTGGAAATCTCAATATGGAACAGGTCCAATGGATAAGATTGGCTCAAGTGGGGAATTTTTAAAGACAAAAAGCAAGTATGAGTAAGACATAAGGGTGTGTGTGTGTGGTGGTGGGTTAGTTTTTTATATTTTATTTTTAAAGTATCAGTGATGTCATCGAGCGACTTTTTGCTTTTGGGGCTGGAACATCTAGTTGTAAAACAAAACCCTGATTTGTAACCAGTGCAGAAATATTTAATGGCTTTTTGTTTGCTTAACTTCATATCTCAAGTGAAGTTTGAGTCTGACTGTGTGTTATCAATATATTAAAATATATATGACACCTGTATGGTGGGTTTTAAAATCAGGGATGCAGCAAACTCCCCCACTAAAAATAATGGCACGAACCAGGGTTCTTTTAACTTTTTTGATTCTTTTACATTGTTAATTTTGTCAAAACTATTGGTATATTTTATAGCAGTCAGAATATAGCCAATTGGAAAGCAACAACAAAACAACATGAACGGAGAACATATCTATAGGACAGGATGATTTAAAAATTTTTTTATTTAAGCCCATATTTTAAGATACTAAAAATGGTGTTTTCAAGCAAACTAGATTGTTCTAGTAAGTAACTGACAACAGATTTACTGCATATATACTTCACTCCAATTTACAATTGATTATACTGCCCCAATAAGCAATAGACTATATAACATTACTGGAAGTCACTAAATGGCACTATTGCAGATGGTTTTGCTACCTCTGTTTATCTGAATGTATAAGAATCAGAACTTGAAGAAATGCTTATTGTCAGCTATGATACAGCTCTTTTTAGATACTGAGAAGTATGGTTCTACCTTGGTGTGTGTATGTTTCTTGCTCTCTCTCAACTACATCACTCTTGGTCACAGCTGCTTCTTATAGATTATACCCATAGAGGTGGACATAACATTATCTTGTTCCCAAAATATAAACCCCACACACGTAGGCTATATCTTGTAAAGTCGTGACAGATTCATGTTAACATTTCGAGGACTTCTCTACTGCTTAGTACATGCTGCCAGAAAATGACCAAATGAACACTATTAATTATGGCTGCACTCCAGCTATTGCCTCTTTCTCCATGTATAGGAGGTTGACTGTCAAACTATTTTTCAGCAACCTTTTTGTGATTCTCCAGCTGAACCTCGAAATAATATCTTCATTGATAATCCTCAAATGTTTTCAGCAGTACTCTTGCATCTCTCAGCATCTTCTGAGTGTGATGTCACAACCAACACCCCTGCCAGGGCATTCAGAACCGTGCCATGGAGTGGAGCAGGTGATTCTAGTTTCAGTGAAGCCATGGACTTTCATCCTCTGTGCTCACTTAGTGCATAAAGTTCAAGGCAAAACCTGGCCAAATCTGAAATCCTTGTCCAAATACTGACCAGCAGCTTGAATATCTGTGTCATGAGGAAAGGTAGGGCTGTAAACCAGATCAGCTGGGTATTTCATTACATCTGTCTGAGGGCCAGGCAGGTATTCCCACTGATGCACACTTGAGGAATTTTGCCAGGCTCAAGACATAGCAAGACACTGCTGGGGTTTTATCAGGTAAGCTACCCAGTGAACTGTAAACATACACCAATAGTTCCAAATAAGAGTTGGCGGACCCCATCACTTATCGTTCCAGTGTCAATTTCAGAGTTGGATTCACAGCTGAGGTTGAATTATGTCACTATTTCCCCCCTCACCTCCTGAGATGGCCAACTCTATGCTGATAGAAGCCATTTTCAAATCATTAGATACCTGCTGGACCAGATGTCCTATTCTGTTGGCTAATTTATTGTCAGCAAAGCTGGCTACATCCATTCGTGCCAGTTACTCATTTGGAAGGAAGTTCTGATGCAGGCTCATTTTTACTGTGTCCTGATGACTCCTGGATATGCATTGCTCATCAATGATGAGTGTGTGATGCTAAAACAGAAGGCACTGTGTAACTACAGGGAGTCTTTTTTTTGTAATAGCATTTCCTGATACCAGCATCTGCCACATACCTTGAAATACTTCTGGTTGGCATGGATCATATATTTTATACTGAAGTTGTCTTGGGAGGCGTAAGACTATCAGATGTTGGTGTCCTAGTGCAAATGGTACAAACACCAGACCTTTGTGTTTCATTCATTCGGTTAAGAAGTGTGAGAATGTACGCGTGAGAACCGTAACAGTCTTTGCAGAATATTTTGGAGTTGTGTCTCCTAGCTCAGTGACAATGTTTCCAAAAAAGCTCTGGGATGAGAAAGAAGTAGAGCTGTGTCTTTACTTTCTGTCTGATTCTTATACACCATACCATGACAAGTGGTCAGTGGTACAGAGTCACATGGCTAATCCTATTCTGAACGGATTTTACATAATTCACAGTGTTTCCCTATCGGTTTCATTTTAGGTTTCTTTCTGCTTTTTGTGCTAGACATTTTGTTTATTAAGCTAGCCTGGGCTTAACCATGCTGGATAAACAAACACATAGTTCTCACAATGAATGGCTCCACCAGATGTGTTGAAAATTGCATCTAAAGTCACATGCGATACAAATAACTTCCCTGGTAGAGAAATTTAGAAAGAAGTGAATTATGCTAAACCGAATTAAGGCCACTTCAATTCTGAACCAAGAATGTCCACACAAGGGTTTAATGCAGTTTAATTAATTCACTTTAAATTCACACCTTTAGTTGGCTCAGATTAATTTTCCTGAGTGGCTCATATAGACAAGCCCTACTGAAGTTTTTAGACATGCTAAAAAGCATTTTATAAATAAAATATTATTGAGAGGGAAGGAGGTGAGCAAGTCATTTTTCTTTCTTCCTCCCTTGATAATCCTTCCCCATCACATACACTGTACTTATCTTACTTTAACAACATTCATAACTACGCAAACAATGCATAATTATACATTAGGAAACAGAGTCAACACAGATGACGTCTCTATGATACATAAAGCTACCTGACATGCAGTAGCTGAAGTGAACATAGGACAAACCTTAAGAAACCACCACGGTCAATCATAGGCGTGCGCACGGGGTGTGCCAGGTGTGCCCAGGCACACTCTAATGCACAGGTGGACAAATGGCTCCACTCCCCGGCGTGGCAAGCCGCGGGGTCCGCGCTCCCAGGCCGGAGCACCCGGCCGAACACAGCAAGCCACTGGCCCCTCCCTGCCTTCCCTGGAGCCATACTGCCGCGCGCGCAGTGCTCTGGGGGCCGGGGCTGCGTGCTCCCGTGGGGCAGCGTTTGGCTCCGCAGTGAGGCAGACATGCTCCCCCCTCCCCTGGAGCCATGCCACCGCGCGCAGCACTCTGGGGGCCGGGGCTCCGCAGTGAGTCAGATACACTCCCCCCTCCCCAGGAGCCATGCCGCTGCATGTGCAGTGATCTGGGGGCCAGGGCTGCGCGCTCCCGCGGGGCAGTGTTTGGCTCCGCGGGGAGGCTAGGAGCCTCATCTCATGGTAAGGGGTCGGGGGCCAGGGGGGTTGGATAAGGGGTGGGGGCAGTCAGGGGACAGGGTGGGTTGGATGGGGGGGGCGGTTAGGGGCGGGGGGGTCTCTGGAGGGGGCAGTCAGGGGCAGGGGGGATTGGATGGGGGCATGGGAGTCCCAGGGTCTCTCAGGGGGTGGAGGGGGACAGGGGTCAGGGCAGTCAGTGGACAGGGAGCAAGGAGGGTCCTGGGGGGGCAGTTAGTGTGGGGGGTTCTCTGGAGGGGGTGATCAGGGGATAAGGAGCTGTGGGGGGTTGGATGAGTCTTGAGTTCTGGGGGGGCTGTCAGGAGGCAGGGGTGTGGAGAGGGATTGGGGGAGGCAGGGAGCGGAGGGGTTGTATGGGTTCGGAGTTCTGGGGGTCCTGTCAGGGGATGGGGAGCAGTTGGATAGGTGTGGGAGTCTCGGGGGTCTGTCTGGGGGCAGGGGTGTGGATAAGAGTCAGGGCAGTCAGGGAACAGGTAGGGGGTAGGGTTTTAGGGGGTCAGTCAGGGAACAAGGAGCAGGGAGGCTTAGGTAGGGGGTGGAGTCCTGGGGGGGCAGGGGTCCCAGGAGTGGGTAGTCAGGGAACAAGGAGCAGGGGGGGTTGGGGGTTCTGAGGGGGGGAAGTCAGGGGGCGGGAAGTAGGAGGGAGTGGATGGGGGCAGGACTAGGGCAGGGGTGGGGCTCCCTGGGTGCACACCCTAATGAAATGGGCTGCGCACGCCTATGCGGCCAATGCAACCAAGCCATAGAGAACAGAGTGAAAAAACTGATGCAGGCTTCCATCCAAAGTCCACCCATTCTGCTGGAACCTGTCATGCCCTGGTTCTCTCAAATGGAGTAATGGAAGCTCCTCCTCTCTCCAGCTTCCCCACCACTCACAACTGCAATCCACTCACAATGCTACAGCTAAACAGATCTTCCTTTCCTGGTGTGTCGGCTCTGCCAGCATCCCTCTGCTCTAATCCCCTCCATCACTTCCTGTCTAGCTACACCTCAAGGCTGTGTACAGCTCCACTCCTGCCACATCTCAACCCTTCCTTCCACATACCCTCACCCCCCTTTGCGTACTACGCCTTCCCAACTCTTCTGACCTTTATAAACCTCTGGTCTCTCCAGTGGTGTGGGAACTAGGGGTGTTGCCACACTCCCTGTACAAACACCAAAGACATGGTTTCCACCATCAGCACCCCCTGACCCAGAACCCCCAGGTCTCTCCCGTGGCATTTTCACACTCCTGCTTACACCAGGAAGAACAGTCACACTCCTGAGCACCGGATCACCTCCCTCCCCTTCAGATCCTTCCTTAGCCTTTTACTGCCATCCTTCCCCTTCTCCACTGCTATCCTCTTCTGTGCCCGGTATACTCCTGAACATTAACTTACCAAATACATCAACACACAAACAACAGTAAAACAAACAAAATGGAGACAAGTGGCGGTAAGTAGGAAACAGTTGTCTTTGTTTCTGCTCCACCTCTTTTGCCTCGTCTTTTCTCACCAGGCTAGGTCTAATGTGCCAGTCACACCTAGTGTGTGATAGATTGGTGTATATATCCTATTTGAGAGAGATTAAGTCTGGTCAGTTCTCAC
Organism: Malaclemys terrapin pileata; assembly: GCF_027887155.1. NCBI lineage: Eukaryota > Metazoa > Chordata > Testudines > Emydidae > Malaclemys > Malaclemys terrapin. The sequence continues at coordinate 29,237,983 of NC_071511.1, read as the reverse complement.
AGTGCAGCCCGAGAAGATTTTTACTTCAACCCAACTTGGTGGGGTGAGTATGATCGCTGTCATAGCTACAATACTACTAACAGTAATAATCTAGTATAACCACCACCAAACAGGACACAGCTAGTGCTGGTGGCTAAGATGAGTAGAACGGAGTCCTCTTTCCTCCTGTCATTGGACAAGAGATCAAAATACCAAGGGGTAAGAAACAATTGAGAACTGGCATCAGATGGTCCTGTCAATGCCCACTTATTTGGCATCTAGCCAAGCGAGATGTAGGGAAAACCAGTCGGACAGACGGGGGACGATAGTGAGTAGTGGATTCTGTTCAAGCACAGATTTAATTACAGTTCCATTATTCTTCCAAGCCAACCGATATGGAACACAGCAAAACAAGTGCTGACAATCTCCCTTCCCTGTCCTTGCCCCTATGCCTACTTCAGAATTCTTGCTTCCTAAACAGTCAACTAGCTAAAACAAAGCTCAAACAGATGTATGATGTTTTGGTAACAGACCAGCTTATGACACATCCCATGTCAGTGATAGAAATGAGGCTGCACCTTTTATAGAGCAATCACATCACCGACTCAAAACATTTTTTTCTGCTCACAGCTTTCCTTTGCAGTTGTTTCTTTTATAGCCATTTAGAGCTCACGTAGTGGCAGGAAGGAAAGCCCCTAGTTAGTGAATCCCTTGGTTTCCCTGTCATCTTCAGGTAATACGTTTATCCAAAGAACATTCAATGCACTTTATACATAAGGCAGTTTTTATGTTACTTTCTGCATTTCCTATGTTTTTGTGGTGCCCACAACTACCTATAAGAGTTGGTTATTTCAGTACTTGTCCAGCATGGATTAGCAGTAGTGAAGATTTTCTTATTAGGTGGTTTGACATCAATACCTACTAATTATCTCCCTTTACATTTCTACATATACTGTTGGATGATACGTTTTCATGCATATTTCCTGTCTGAAAGGGAATAAGTCACATGAAAGCTCAGATGAAGACACTCTACCGGTGTTTGAGTGTTCCATAACACTACTGAAAACTGGAAGGTATTTTTTAAAAGAAGGTAAAGGGTAGTGACTATATTTCATGCTCAAAGAGCCAGGCAACATGGTGTGGTTTACTGTAGGAATTCTCATTTCAATGGGAACAAAACAGAAAGCTGTTCCCTTTTCCCCCTTGGAAGGGAAAGTTAAAGTCCTCCTTTGCCAGCCCCGTCTCATGCATTGCCTACTATGCTTCCAACTATGGAGAGAGGGAAATTAAGAATGAGAAAAACACTATACGTCTGTATGCAATTGGTCAAGCACATCCACCAACATTTCAAAGAGCTGTTAGTTGACTTCCCCTTAAAAGAGCAGCTCTCACTTTAAAAAGTTACCTGTAATATCTTGCACTCACACAGCAAACAATTTGCCTACAGCAATAAAAGGACCTTAAGGGCAACAGAAATGTTCTCTCAGAAAAAATACAGTTTGCTGACCGTGTTATAGGCTGAGCTCTGGGTTCATGTGTGCAACGCCTATTAATATTAATGGCGGTTCTGAATAGAAAACAGGCACAATGAAGATGTACAGATTTAGATGGAAGAGACTTTCCAGCCCATTTAGTCTATCCTCTGCCAATGCAAGTTTGTCAATGATACATCACGATTGCTTTGCCTAGTTAAAAAAATACTAGACTGACTCCGGTGGTAGGACTGCCACAGACGTCTTTAGAACCTAAAAACGGCCATACTGGGTCAGACCAATAGCCCATCTAGCCCAGTATCCTGTCTCTGACGGTGGTCAGTGCCAGATGCTTCAGAGGGAATGAACAGGCAATAATCAAGAGATCCACCCCCTGTTCTCCAGTCTCAGCATCTGGCAGTCAGAGGGTTAGGGACACCCCTGTAATGGGGTTGCGTCTCTGACCATCTTGGCTAATAGCCATTGATGGACCTGTCCTCCATAAACATATCTAATTCTTTTTTGAACCCAGTTATATTTTTGGCTTTCACAACATCCCCTGGCAATGAATGAGTTCCACAGGTTGACTGTACATTGTGTGAAGTACTTCCTTTTGCTTGTTTTAAACGTGCTGCCTATTAAGTTCATTGGGTGACCACTGCATCTTGTGTTATGTGAAGGTGTAAATAACACTTCCTTATTCATTTTCTCCACACTATTCATGAGTTTATAGACCTCTATCCTATCCCCCCTTAGTCATCTCTTTTCCAAGCAGAACATACCAGTTTTTTTAATCTCTCCTCATATGGAAGTTGTTTCATATCCTTAATCATTTATGTGGTCCTTCTGTTTACTGTTTCTGTTTCTAATATATCTTTTTTGAGATGAGATGGCCAGAACTGCATGCAATATTCAAGGTGTGGGTGTACTATGGCTTTATATTGTAGCATTATGATATTTTCTCTTATGTTTCCTATTGCTTCCTAACATTCTGCTAGCGTTTTTGACTGCCATTGCACATTGAACAGATGTTTTTAGAAAACTATCCAGTGACTCCAAGATCTCTTTCTTGAGTGGTAACAGCTAATTTAGACCCCATCATTTTTATGTATAGTTGGGATTATGTTTTCCAATGTGCATTACTTTGCATTGAATTTCATCTGCCATTTTGTTGCCCAATCACCCAGTTTTGTGAGAGACTTTTGGAGTTCTTCAGTCTGCTATCTTGAGTAATTTTGTATCATCTGAAAACTTTGCCACCTCACTGTTTACACCTTTTTTTCAGATCATTTATGAATATGTTGAACAGTGCTGAACCCAGTACAGATCCTTGAGGGACACCGCTATATACCTCTCTTCAATGTGAAAACTGACCATTTACTCCTACTCTTTGTTTCCTGTCTTTTAACTAGTTCTGGATCCATGAGAGGACCTGCCCCCTTATCCTATGACTGCTTAGTTTGCTTAAGAGCCTTTGGTGAGGAGCCTTGTCAAAGGCTTTCTGAAAGTCCAGGTACACTATTTCCACTGGATCACTCTTGACCACGTATTTGTTGACCCCCTCAAAGAATTTTAATAGATTGGTAAGACAAGATTTCCCTTTACAAATGCTGTGTTGACTCTTCCCTAACTAATCATGTTAATCTATGTGTCTTATAATTCTGTTCTTCACTATAGTTTCAACCAATTTGCCTGGTAATGAAGTTACGCTTACTGGCCTGTAATTGCCAGAATCCCCTCTGGAACCTTTTAAAAAAAATTGGTGTCACATTAGCTATCCTCCAGTCATCTGGTACAGAGGCTGATTTAAGTGATGGGTTACATACCACAGCTAGTAGTTCTGCAATTTCATATTTGAGTTCTTCAAAACTCTTGGGTGAATACCATCTGGTCCTGGTGACTTATTACTGTTTAATGTATCAATTTGTTCCCAAATCTCCTCTACGGACACTTCAATCGGGGCCGTTTCTCAGATTTGTCACCTAAAAAGAATGGCTCAGGGTGGGAATCTCACTGATGTCCTCTGCATCGAAGACTGATGCACAGAATTCATCTAGCTTCTCTGCAATGGCTTGGTCTTCCTTGAGTGCTCCTTTAGAACCTCGATCGTCCAGTGGCCCCACTGATTTTTGGCAAGGTTTCTGCTTCTGATGTACTTAATGTTTTATGGTTAGTTTTGGAGTCTTTTGCTAGTTGCTCATCAAATTCTTTTTTGGCCTGACTAATTGCACTTTTACACTTGACTTGCCAGAGTTCATGCTCCTGTCTAGTCTCCTTTGTAGGATTTGACTTCCAATTTTTAAAAGATGTCTTTTTGCTTCCAACAGCCTCTTTTACTCTGTTGTTTAGCCATGGTGCCTTTTTTTTTTTGGTCCTCTTATTATTTTTTTTTTCGGTAAGAGATTTGATACAGAGTTATATATTTTAAAGCCAGAAGGGGCCATTGGATCATCTAGTCAATCTCCTGTATATCACAGGCTAGGGAATTTCACCCATTTATCCATGCATTGAGCCAAATGACTTGTGTTTGATTAAAGCAAGAAAGGCATTCAGTCTTGAATGGAGGATGTCAAGAGATGTAGTTCCCTTGGGAGTTTGTTCCAATGGTTAATAATCCTCACTCTTCAAAACATGAGCCTCCTTCTAATACGAATTTATTTGGATTGAATTCCCAGCCCGGGGTTCTTGTTATACTTTTCTCTGCTAGGTTAAAGATCCATTTAGCACTTTATATTTTCTCCCAGTGAAGGTACTTAGCCACTGTAATCAAGTCAATTCTCAATCTTCTTTTTGGTAAGCTAAATAGATAGAGTTTTTAAGTCTCTCCCTATACAACGTTTTCTCCACCAGCCCTCATAATTTTTGGGGCTCTTTACTGCATTCTCTCCAATTTCCCAGCATCCTTTTTTTAAAATACCGACAGCAGGTCTGGACACACTATTCCAGGATTGGACTCCCCAGTGCCATACACAGAAGTGTAATCAACTTCCTGCTCCCACTTACTACTGTGACACCAGTGGGCAGTTTTTCCTGTTGTCCAAGTTAAGTGTTTCTTGGCTCAGCTTCATCCCATTTCTTCTGGTTATTCCTCTGTGATCATCATAAACCATTTTTGTCTCCCTTAATTTCAAATCCATCCAAACATCTGTAGACTCAGGGAAGATTTTAATGCCCAGTGCCACTGGAAATCTCCCCCTTAAATCACATCTGTCGCCCTGGTTTTGCAAGCAAGGGCTGGAGTTCTGAGTTGTGCCTCTCAACTGGCATAGGCCAGAAGGACAGAACCAAGGGTAAGTGGGGGTAAGGTGGCTGTGAACTACCTTTGCACCCACAGGATTCAGGGCTGCTCTAGAGGCCAGTGTGGGCTCCAGTGTAAACCAGAGTGATCAAAGGATGCTCTCATTAATGATAGTGTCCCAGGGCTGCCTGTGGCCTGCTCTGCAGCTGCAACATCCAGAAATCCCTGTAGTGCTGTGGGGACTCGCCACCTGCCCTGGCCCTGCCTCCAGCGTGGTCCCTGCCAGGCTGAGTGCACAGGGCTGCTCGCACTGGAGAAATCATCCTGGTCATCAGCAGTGGGGCTTTTACAGCTCCTGTATATCAGTACAGTGGCATATGGGGTCCTGGGTGTTTGGATTTTAACCTTTCCTTGTAAGTCGTTTCTTCTAAAAACTCAACCATCTCTGTTACTTCCTGGGACAATAACCTTACTGTAGGGTGAAATATATCCTCAAACACTTTGCAGAGTATATGTGGAATATCTCCCTCCATCTCCCCTCCCCCACAATATTCTGCCACACCCGGGATGGACTATGGGAGCTGTTAAGCACTGCATACATCACTGAACTGTTTAGGATAGGAAATAAAGACAACTGCTCAATGGCTATTACAAAGAGAGTTAGGCAAAATACACTGTCGTTACCCAAACTGGAACTTGGGCAGGAGGCCTGGACTAATAGCTCTAACTTGTGCTGAAGTCTTAGCAAAGGCGGCTTTCCAACTGCCAAACCGCTGTCGTGGTGTGTAGGTTAGGAATGGGCAGAATGACAGCTATTGTATCCCCCAAATCACTTTCTGAGGCACCTTTGGGGATCTCCCATCCAAGAACTGACCAAGCAAAAGTACGCTTAGCTTGCAATAACTGACAGGATCTACAGACAGATATGGTATTGTTGTGAAACAATGTGCTCATTTATTACGTCTCTGGGCAACAAAACTGCATCATCATTAAGCAGAGAGGGGTTATGACACCCCCCCCCCCGCGTTAAGCTCTGGCCCCTCAATAGAAAAGTTACCTTTTAACCAGTTTCACTGTACTGTACGTTTGTTTTCCCCATTAAATCTGCCGTCATGTTGCAGTGATACCCATTTTCACTGTGTCCCAGGAAGGGAAGTCAGCAAGCTCCTAAGCATGTGTTTGCAGCACCTAATTCAATGGGGGTGAATCTCCCACCATGACTGCAATGCACATTTTTTTTTAAAAATAGGGTTTTTCTAGTTTTTTTTTTTTTATTGTTTGTTTGCTTGGAGATTTGTTTATGTTAAAAAAAGCAACGTTTCCCCATCAACGTTTAGTTATTTCGATTGGAAAAGATCGTTGTACAATTGCCACAGTGTTTTTTTCCCCCTCTCATCTTTATTGCTATTTTATTTCTTCTAGACTCAATTTTCAGCCTCCTGAAAAATGAAACAAGGCAAAAAAAACGACTGGGCAAGGAGTCATTAAGTCCAGAAGAAGACACTGTAGGCCAGGAAGAATTGTGGGGCTTATGTGAGGTGTAACTGGGATTCATTGTTTGTCTCTCTCCTTTGTTTCTGTGCCTGCAGAGATTTGGCATAAGCTCTTATTCTCAACCCCGTCAGCTCAGCCATGAAGTCAAGTGTGTGTGCGTGCACACAGATGCATGCACATCTCAGGATATTCAGCTGTGCCACTGAACAGAGGAGTAGTGGGTAGGAGATGCTAGTGTTTCCACTCCTCACTGTATTCAGGGTCACCTTAGTGACTTTTTAAAAGTGTCTGTAAGGTAGATGTGACTAATACGGCACTGCTCAACCAGCAAGGGCAAGCTAACTACCCAGTTGACATCCATCGCCTCTTCAAGACAGAGTATTCACAAAGAGTCTGGCAGAACAAGAGCCCACAACATACTACCTCCAAGCCACTAGTCCAGCAACCATTCTATATGAGGAAGATTAACATTAAAAAAGGAGAGGGATTTTAGCAAAAGTAAAACCTTGTTTAAGTCAAGCAACGTATGGATCACCAGTCAGTGTGTTGCTGTTTATCAACTCTATTAATTAGCAGTTCTTAATTTTAAAAATATATATTGGCCCATAGGTTGCCAAAATTAACTCCAGAAGACCAAAAAACGTAAGCTATTTTAGTACTTAGTGAAGGGAAATGGATATTGCAGTATATTTTAATTTATGTCCTCCTCCTCATATGAGTTCTGCAATGGCTGTCAGATACATAGCAAAATGTATGTTCTTCAAGGAGCGCCACTTACTCCACATGTCTCATTCTGTGCCTGCATGGGATTAGCCTTCGGCTCCATGTCTTGCCTTTTTTGGTTCTGCTTCAGTTGGTTTAAAGAAGGTTTTGACTGTGCCGCGCCAACAGTTTTGCTTGTCCACTGATCCACCAGTTTGTGAAGATCATCTGTGAATGTTCCTTTCTTGTTGTTACTGTTGTTCGCTTGCACCTGGACCTGCAGAGTTGGTGGTGGTAGAGGCTCAGGACACGTTACAAGACTGTTTGTAGATGATCCTAGAAAGTCACACACAGAGAAAGGTCAGCTACATCATTGTTAGTGCACCACTTTGCTGCTTGATTTATGTTTCTCCCGCACTAGGATTCAAAAGTTGGTATTTTTTGTCCTTTAATGTCCTCATCCCTTTCTAAAGAACATCTTTGCTTCAAAAAATGGTCCCTGTACCCACACTGATAGTTATGTTACTGTGCATCATCTATGCCCCAGCAGTACTTTCCCCCTGGACCAAGTTATTTAGTAGTGTTGATGTAACACCATTTATAAAAGTATCTCCACAGATCATTACCACTGGAATACAATTTGATGCAGCTACTATTAGCTTCTGTGAATCAGGATTTTACTAGATCGAAATGAAATGCACAGATGATATGCACTTCTGTTAATATTTATGCGAGTTCACACAAGAAAAATAAGCTTAGAAAGTATAATGTAGGTTTCTAGTGTTAAGAGAGGACACTGTTGAGTTGGTGATGCTTCAAAGGCTACAGAAGCTTTCACTCTCTCTTTCTCTCTCATGCAGAGTTATGGAAATATTTGTCCCATGTCTGTGCTGGAGCTCCACTTCCTGGCAATTTAGTACTATGTCAAAATTAGCACCGAAAGGGAAGTGACAAAAGGTGCGGATTTCAATTTCCAGGGAAAAGATTAAGTGAAACAGTTTTAACAAATACACTTGGATATATTCAAAATATAATTTTAAGCAAAGACCATCTCTTCAAGCAAAAAGTTCAGTGAATTGGAGTGAAATGATTTATTTATAAACATCAACACAGAGTCTTCTTTTTCTGCTAACATGAATTTTCCAGCCAATAAAGTGCATTGGGAGTAAACCTACTAATGTTCCTCTAGTCACATAAAATACCTGCATCCTCTTTTAAATGATCATGCATTCAACCTCTGGTGTGGCTTCTATGTGACTCCTGCTCTCATTGTTTTGGGAAAGGGACCAGGGAGAAGATATGTATTTTGAAGATAAAGCTCTTCAAATAGTGTTCAATATTTCATGCATCTCAACAGGAATGAGGTCGCATCAAGCTATAGGTTCAGCCAGCAGCAAAATGGCAGTTTTATAAAAACTGTACATAGAAGATTAGACACAAGCACTCTCTCACATCCCCCACACAGAAAAATCACAATGATCTTGCAGCATGCAAGCTTCCCAAAGCGTCACAGGACATGCACTGTAACTAAAGAGATACCTGCTCACAATTCATATGCAGCCTAATTTAAAGTCAGCAAAGGTACAACAGCTGCTATTAAGTAAACAACTAGATTTTAGTCAAAAATAAATAAAACATCCCATGCTATGAAGGAAATACTGAGAAACAAAAATGGGATAGTTACTACTACTGTGATCTTTGCCTAGACATAGTCGTTTCAGGGTGGACCCTACAAGGTAGAACAATACAAAGACACACAGAGTTAGGCAAGACTAAACACAACAGGTCTGATGGACAAGCTTCTGTACTTTTAGGCAATCAAAAAGTAGTCATTATGCAAGGAGGAGCAGACAGAAAGTCAGCAGTTCAGGTGAGTAAAGGAAATCTAAATAATTGGACAGCCCAAACCTATGTTAATGTGCAACCATACAAAAGCTTTAAAGGATATAACTGTGTGCCAAGAACAAGATTCAGTAAACTTGAAGATTTTTTTTTAAATCACCTTGGCTTCCAAATAGAGCTTTATTTGATTCCTACTCTATTTCTGCAGGAAATGATGTTAATTCAGTTCATGATAGGATGCCAAAAATGATTTCAGTAACAAGTAAAGCTAGTCAGGCTGCAAAGACTAACTGTAAAACAACCCCAAACGTCTTGTTTTACCAGTCCAAAAAGATAGATTGTTCTGCAGGTCTGAGGCCAATTTTTTAACTGCTTCTGTAATAAGATGTGTGTCTAAATGCAAAATTCTGAACTAAAAAAAGCCACAAACTAGTTTCCCTTTCATGTCTTTCCAAGGCGCACAAAGACAGTCCAGGCACCAACAACAGAGGTCTCATTTTTAACCATACGGTGTATTTTTCAGTATTGCCTTATTGTTACATTCTCCATCATTATTTTACAAGTTCAGCAGAATATATGCTCTTACGATGCCAGACGTCCAGATTACCGTCTGAGTGCAAGGTCTTGCCTGGCAGGACCATCATTCCCTATCAGAATATCAAATTTTCTGAAAGATATTTTGGACTTTGGTGAGAAGAAAGTCTCATGATGGTATGGGCAGGGGTGTCTAGGCACACTTCAACATATCAGCAAATCAGAGGGCACCGCAGAACCCAAGAGAGTGTGGTTCCCCTGCCTACCAGCATGGCACCAACACACTATGGTACTATGGAAGAGAGCCAGGTTTAAGCTCAGGGGGCTTGGTTCCAAGTTTAATGGGGACTCTGAATGAGTCTTAGAAGCAGAGAGAAGGGAGACAATTCAGAGTTAGAATGAGAGGAAAAAGAAAAAAGAGAAACTGTTTTGGCTTGGGTGGCACAAGGGAAAAAGGGATCTGAAAGAGATTATTTTTATTCTCTACACACAGCTGACTGACGCTGTTCACCCTGTAAATAAACAGAAGGACATTACTGAGGTAGTGTCATGCTTGATTTGTACGTAAGCAAATCCCAGTATTTCAGTACTCAGCTCTTTACATTTAGAAGGCAGATACAAGCACACACAATAATAACTGAAACTGAGTTTGGTTTGCATTTGATTAATTTTTTTTGTCCTTTTGCTCTTCAACACCTCCGACATACCTTACCCTGCCTTTCCCCACCCTACAGTCACAGCCCTTATTGCAAATGTCTCAGTGGGACTAAACTTAGGTTGTCATTTTGCTAACTATCTTGCAATACTGCAGAATGCATTTGGCTCCATCAGCTAACGTACACAGTGAAAAGAACTTTTGTATTAGTGCCTGGAAAATATAAAAGCAGGCAGCAGATTACTGCACACGCTCAGATCACTAAGTTTAAAAACACCCTGCAAAACAAACACACAAACTTGTGCACCATGTCAACTAGGGCCCCAAAGCTATAAGCACTTCAGCATGTGAGTGGCTAGGCAGGTGAGTAGGCTCACGGAGTTTAATGGTAAGATTAGTGTGTAAAGTTACTCAGCCATGTAAGGGTCTATAAGAAAGGAACCTATTAAACAAAAACCATTAGGCAAGCGACTCACCAAAAATAGCGCTTACTTTTTCAAACAATACCTCTGCAGAACATTGCTTGGAAGATGGGAAATATGACCTTGACTGAGATAACACCTGAAGCAGAGCACTGAAACAGTCTGATATGTTTATTTTTAAAATACCTTCAGGTAATAGCTACAGCTGCTGAACATAAATTCAGGCACTTTATTTATAAAGGTAAATCCTATTTGTTTCAGAAGTGATAAAATAAACGCAAAGGATTATAGGAGATGGAAAGCTATGAACAGGTTGCAAGTAATTAAGATTTGAAGTCTGCCCTGCCCTAGGGTGGTAACAGTAAAGTGGAAGGGAGTCCCTCAGATTTTAGATATCATCACTGAGAAATTAGGCAGCTACCATATTTTCCAGGACCCACAAAGTCTACTGTCCTACTCGTTCATCAACAGTTACCAAGAAGCCTGTAAGCTTAAAAAAAAAAAATAAAAAATCAAACTTCTCAAATTTTTATTAACTGTTGGACCATTTTCCATCAGATGCTCAAGTATTTTAATTCATTGCTATATAGACACTTGAGAAAAAACATTTTGGGAGGAATTCATAAAAGTGCCAAATTTAAGAGCACACGCTCCAATGGCGCTTTTGAAAACCCTTCCCGAAGTCTATGCAAGATCTTTCAGTGAATGTCTGATTCTCGTGGTACATAAGTAGGCTTGGCAGAATTGGATTTTTTAAAAAATAATTTGACAAATAACGTCAATGGTTATTTTTAAGCATTTTTTATATTTTCATCAATTTAAAATTGTGCAGCTGTGGGAAATTGTGGAGGGTCAAAAATTCAGGGGCGGCATGGTCAGACAATTATTTAATGACAGTAAATGTTGAGATTCAAAAAGTTTAAGCTTTATAACCATGAAAACATAAGCTGTCAACATCGTATGTCAAAATAAACAAAACAAATAGCCTTAAACCAAACACTAATCAGTTAAAAAGCAATGTTTGTCTTACTTTGCCCATCTGTAAATTTTGATCATCATCGATGGAAATATTTTCTCATCAGTTTGCATATGTACAGTGAAAATCGACATGAACTGACATTTACCGATAAAAATTGAATCCTTCCAAACCTATATATAACCACCAGAGGGAGCACAGGTTAACAATAAGAAGAAATAATTCTGGAACTGCTCTGAAATTGATTATGCCAAAAACATCCTATTCTATTAGAAATGCAAAGAAAGATCCAACACTGAACAAAGTTAACAGATCAAAAAGCGGTCTGGGAAAGACACTGTGGAAGTGTTCAGGCTTTGGGGTCATGTAAACAGTGGAGGAGGAAGAAAAATGGGGGGAAATAATTAGCCACAATTTTCAAAAGCAGCCCTTGATTTTGGGTGCCCCCGTTGAGACACTTAGTGCCTGATTTTCAGAACTGTTGAGCTCCCAGAACTGCTTCTGGCCTCAACTGAAGTTATGGATTCTCAGCATTTCTGAAAATCTGGTCCAAGTTTCCTCAGAAGTTAGAGATCCAAAAATGAAGGTACCAAAAATAAGTGGCCATTTGGCCGTACTGGTCAATTGTCTTGAAGTATCATTGTCTATCATTAAATAGCTGGGACAGGGAGTTTCATTCTAATTGGCCTTGATCCAGCAATTTACTTTATGGAAGCAGATCGCTATGCCTGCACAGAACCCCATTAACTTCAATGGGGGCTCTGTGAGGGTACAGACCTCCACCCATATGTAAATTGCAGGATTGGGGGCAGAAATTTGTAGATCTGAAGTATAAGTAGTAACAACTCTAAGTGCTGGTCTACACTACGGGGGGGAGATCGATCTAAGTTACGCAACTTCAGCTACGTCAACATACTTAGATCTACTTACGGCGGTGTTTTCACTGCGGTGCGTTGACAGGAGACGCTCTCCCATTGATTCCCCTTGCGCTTTTCACTGAGGTGGAGTACCGGAGTTGACACTAGAGCGACAGGCGGTCGATTTATTGCATCTATACTAGACACGATAAGTCGACCTCCGCTGGATCGATCACTGCCTGTTGATCCAGCCGGTAGTGTAGACAAGCCCTTAAGCATAGACACAGCAGTGACGAATGCTTAGCTAATTGAATCCACAGAACAAGCCCGTGCACAAGGGCTTGTTTGTAGAAGAAAGTTGCACTGACGTAATCTAAGGGCATGATCCTGCAAGGTGCTTAGAGCTCCAAACTCTTAATTAAGTCAATGGGAGGGTGGGCAGGCGTGTGTGTTCAATATTGTGCAACAAGCACTCAGAGCCTTGCAGAACAGGACTCTCCATTAGCTGTCTGCCTGGTGAAGTAAAATGGAAATTCCTTTAGACCTTCTGTGGTTATTTTGTCTACTGGGATGGGCCAAAGTTGTTTTAAAGAGTCCTGATTATGACGGATTTTAACTAGTGCTATAAAAATATAAATTCTTAACATGTGACTTTTCTTTTTAGTATAAACAATTAAGGTATGCTATATACTGGCAGTGACACAAATGATTTAATAAACCACAAAGCATGAACTCAGTTAACATTAGCCATTTTATGAAATACAGTTGCTAAATAGATTCCTTTCTAATCCGTAACACAACTTCTTTCTCCATCTGAAATAATCTTTTCTTATACACAGACCATCCATGTTACTAAATTATTTAGCAATTATGAGTGAAGAGTAGGAATCTTATAAGTGTTCCATACCTAAACACTAGCAGGCAAGGGTCAATGTACCAATTTCTAACCTGGAGGGAAAATGTTGAAGAGTTAAATATGCCAGAGTACTCACAGTAGTTTCCTGACATACATGTCTGTTCTTAGCAACAGAGAGTCCTGTGGCAACTTTAAGACTAACAGATGTATTGGAGCATAAGCTTTCGTGGGTGAATGCCCACTTCGTCAGACGCATTAAAGCTTATGCTCCAATACATCTGTTAGTCTTAAAGTTGCCACAGGACCCTCTGTTGCTTTTTACAGATCCAGACTAACACGGCTATCCCTCTGATACATGTCTGTTCTTGTCAGTAAATTCTAAAACCAAAAGGTATACTAGGAAATTGATGAAAGGGATTATATATTTTCAGTAAAGATTGCTTCTGCATATCAATGGAATCCTGACTTGAGTTTACTTTTGTTTAAAAAAACATAGGGTCTGAACTGTAAGATTTACACCCAAAAGCTGCAGCAAATTGTTCCACTCAAAGGCCAGATTCTGATCTCACTATCCTCCCACAAGCATACAACAGAGATGCATAGGTACAGCACATTTAGAATTCGGCCCAAACCTTTGTAATTTGTCTACTGGACCAACTCAAACTGAAAGGCCTGAAAGTGTCTTTTAGACCAAGAAGAGGCAGTTTCCTTGTCATGGGAATAAGGACTATATGGAGCCACTAGAGAAATGTCCTTTCCTCTCATGGATTGAGTGCACAGCAATCTCCCCTCCTGCTGGCGGTTCAGGACTAGATCCAAATTGATCTTGCACACTTAATAACATGGTTTTCTGCTACTGACCTGCTAGACCCACCAGAAGAATGATTTAAAAGAAAAGAAACTGAAAAATTCAGGGCAGCAGAAAGTTTAGACAGCTTCAACTGTGGGAGTCTGTGGAACAGCTCAAGTGAGAGATCATTTCTAAAATTTAAAAATAAAAGGTCTGTTTTCTGAACTGGAATGGTTCTTGATGGATGTATTTGTGCTAAGTGTTTGGAACGCTGCCCTCACCTAGTACGATTCAGAGATGGGGTAGTAACGGCTCGTCTCAATACACTTCAAACAACGAGACACAGAAGAGACCATGTGGACTGAGAAACAGAAGGTTCATCCACCCAAGCAATTCGTTATTTAGGCATTGGGAAACTTAAAATAATTAAGTACTGACATGTTTTCTCTATCAACTTGAGCCATGGCTGCCATATGCCCAAAGAAATTAAAAACAAGATTGTTTTTTTTTTTGGTTTAGGTAGAAATTCTCCCCACTATTTTTGCAGCATATTGAATAGCAAACCTGCGATAGAACAATTAAACCATTTCTGGGAATTACTTGTGCAGATAAGGCCACAGCCATGTCCATTATACTACCGCTGGATGGAAAAAATCAGTATACGGAGAATTCCTCAGGTTCTTAGGATAAAAGTCCCTCTATTCAGAGTATCTTGGAACATCAATGATTGTTAAAACCTTGCATACCATAGGCTGAGAGGTAAACATCACTTTTCACCAACTTGGATGAGTAGAGTTCTGGGGATCTCAAAATAAATGAAAAAAAAATCTATTTGAAACATATGGTTTACTTAGAAAATTGGAAAAATGTATTTGAGTGGTCTTGTGCCTTTGATCTGCATTACCTGGATAATGATGAGCAATGTATAACTACAATGGGGAAAGTTCGATATCAATGCAAATGAACATTGAGTTGACTGAATATTTCTTCAAGAACATTAGCCTTACTAACATTATATGTAAGTGGCCTATAGTACCTGATCAGTACAACATATCTTTATTGTACAAGCAAAATCTGTTTGTCCAAAAAGCAGCATATTTGTTTGGTGAAAAAAGTTTGTATTTTAAAATGAAAAAGTTCTATTAAGTTTTGCTGAACTGCCAATTACTTTAGAGATCATGCAAATAAAATACGTGAGCTGGTGCACAGTTATTTGAAATAAAAAAAGTACTGGATCCTGACAATCCATTTCAAAGTATCATAAGAAAGTCTGATAAAGTTTTTACTTATTGTGCTTTGATGAACTGCTAATTGACTTCATCTCTGAGGTCACATAAGGTCAGAAGAAAATAAACTGAGTAAAGTGCTCCAGCCAGATTAGTTTATACGAAAAGGTAAATGGAACTCTTATTTGGAGTACCCAGATCTTTCCACTACTAATGATTATATTAACAAGAGCTCACTTAAACTAATTAAAAGCTCTTAATGTGGAAAAACACACCACCTAGAAAACACACTTTGAAAGAACTAGCTGGAGCACTGTCATCTCAGCATTTCCACATGCAAGGAGCAGGGGAAAAAAAGAGTGGATATAAACAGTACTGTATATTGTTTTAATACAGCCCTTGTATGGAAGTTATACCCTTCAGTGACCTTCTAGTATTGTATCAGCTTGCTACATGCATGTCTTCGTAGTCCAAACATGTGTGAAAGAGACCATTCGTCTACAGAAGGTAGGATTTCTTTTTGTTGTCGCTGGAACTGGGACAGCAGACACGTATATTTGCCACATTGCAAATAAAAATATTACTTCAACATAAATCACATAAAGGACAAAAGCTTTGATACGTCCAGGGTAAAATTTACCATAAGGCTATATAATAAATGATGAGATCTTCCACACATGCTTTTGGTACCCAGGCATGAGCCAAAAGCAGTGCACAAAAGCCTTCATATGAAAAATGAAAATAAACTAAGGAGTGCAATGATGATCACTTAAAAGAAAGAAAGAAAAGATGGTGTAGAAGGAAAGGCATCCTGCCAAACATATTAGAGATATAAAGGATGAGCTTGGAAAAAGGGGGACAAAAGAAAGATGGGTTGTGATAAAATACAAAAGAACAAATACAAACAGATGGACAAAGACACAGGTCCACTGAGGAATCTGGTACGAGGTTTGCTACTAGATTTATAGGTCACTCTCTCAGACGTTTGGTGGAAAACCGTCCAGCCTGCAAATGAATATAAAGGGAAGAAAACAAAGACACTTATAAAGTACAAATAACTGTGATCAGATGTCCTATACCATCAGTCAAATCAGCTTTGTTAGTTAATCATCCACATCTCCATTTTAGCCTTGCCAAGGAGGAGTAAGTTAATTGACCATATGCAAAAGGATGCAATAACAGCAGAAAAGAATAGATATTCTGTAGATTAGTTTGGCAGGATGTGCAATGTTGAGCAAGGTATTTTAATCATCATTATAACTTTCAATACATATGGCAACACATTCAGTCAAAGTCTAGGGAGCTGTGCACTGCTATAGAGCTGTCGCATCTGCTGGATAATAATGCAGCCTTGACTGACACCTCTATACCTTAGACATGATGCCAAAATCATGCAAGAATTAACCCCTCTGATGCTGGTAGCTTAGCTTCCCCCATATCATTATATTTGTATTGACCCAGATGAATTAGTACTTCATAATGGGGAGCTTTGGTCCCACCAGTATCAAGGGGTTAAGAGAAAATAGTATGAACCAGGGGAAACAAAGTTAGTCTTCTGTCTATTGTCATTTTTTTCCAGATCTCAATAAGTCAGATTCCACAAAAGGTTAAATCTGGATAAGTTACTGTTCGTAAAAGAAAAGGCATATTGTTCCCTAAGAACAAGGGATTCTTCTGCAGTATTGATTTATTTTATGCTTTGGAAAGTCTCCTCTTTATTTTTGCTCACCTAACCTTCTGCTATGCCTAATTTTTTAAAGGTAAGTCAGTAACTTGCATTTATAAGGCTTACATGCCTACATTATTAGTAAAGTTCCTCCTAAATCATTTAAGTTTTAAGTGGTATGTACTAATTTTGGCACATGCTGGAAGACATGCTGAACTGTAGGTACATAAAATCACCTTGGCCAGAACTTCCATGCGCATTGCCTCCTTCGGTGGCTAAGCCGGAGCAGATGTCAGAAGACAAAGAGGCCTTGACTGAGCAGGGTTGCTGTGTCTGAACTGAATTTCCAAATGTGGCTGATGTGGAGGAAGTTACTGCTGTTGCTTCAGTTGAACCAGAATGAGTTTTAGTTGTTTCTTTGGGGAGAGACTCTTTGCAATCTGACAGATTACCTAAAGAAACAAACAAAATTGCAAATGCCGCCATAAGGAAACTACTACAGAAAAATCAACCTTGTGTAACTGGTAGTTTGCCACTGAGAGGAGCAGCAACATAAAATTCTGAAGAACTGGTAGAAACATACATCTTTATGGGTAAAACTGCATCTGAAAAGAATTTACATACCCCCCCATACCTGCCCAGCATCTGCAAGATGAAAAGCCAGCCCATCCAATAGGGTTAATTTTTATGCAATGTACTTGGTGCACTTTTCAGAGACGGTTGTGAACTCAAGAAAAGCATTGTTCTAAAAGGTGAGAGTTGCAGAAGTGTCTCAATAGGAGATGGAAGATGTTCTAGAAAGATGCCGCGGGATTAGTGAGACTCTACACTCAACTATGGAATGTGAAAGGCAGTGGACAAAAGTGGAGAACGAGTGAGTGAGAAGCAAAGGGAGATGAACAGAAGGTTA
This sequence comes from Malaclemys terrapin pileata, assembly GCF_027887155.1. NCBI lineage: Eukaryota > Metazoa > Chordata > Testudines > Emydidae > Malaclemys > Malaclemys terrapin. Next base: position 29,220,364 of record NC_071511.1, on the reverse strand, counting down.
GAAAGGCAGGACTGTGAAAAAATATCAGGTTTTAATACCAGAAGAACTTTGAAATTCACTTGGGAGATGGAATGGAAGCTAGCAAAGGTGACTGAGGATGGGAGTGATATAATCAGAGTACGTCAGTAGTAATATTAGAGACCTCCTGAAGCTGCAAAAGGATTTAAGAGGGCCAAAGAAGCAACAATTTCAATAGTCATGAAGGAGAGTGATTAAGGCACAAATAAAGGATTTATTCAAAGTCAGGGAAGCTGGTCAGCTTCCTACAGCTTAGCAGGAAAAGGGAGAATGACTAGAAAGGGAGAGGCATGAGGGAAAGTGTGCAGCAGAGAAGCTTAAAGATGAGTGATAGTGGAGACAGAATTACGCGACAAGACATTTTAGGCAGAAAGAAGCTCTGACTTTCTGAAACATTCAGGTAGTGAGAGGTGGTATGCTGATGTGAGCCAAGTTAAGGGGGAGGTCAGAGTGGGTCAAGACAGAGAGAGGGGTGTTGTTGGCACAGAAGGAAGGGGAAAGGGTAGAGACAGCCAGGAAATGGCCTACACACCAAAAACAGATGGACAGAAGAGTTAGATACCATCACAGGGAACTCCATATTGGAAGGAAGGAGGAGGTAAGGCATCCACCAGAAATAAGCAAAGGAGTCGCTAGAATGGGAAGGTTTAAAACAGAAGAGGCGTTTGCTGGAGACGCTGACTGATATAAAGTGGATTGTGGCATGTCAGTCTTAACTCTGAATGTCCTTGCTTTTGCTATCTTAATTTAAATTCTGTTTTTTTGTAAAAGAAAAAAAAAGTCTAATTAAAACTGACATAATGCCATTCACATTGGTACAGAACTGCAATCAATGGAAAGAAGCTCTATAGGATTTGAAGTACACCACTAAGAGAAGAAGAGCTAGTCTGCCATCACAAACTTCAAATGAACGAAGTTCAGCAGGAATAACTCGCATTCTGCAGCGGGAGAATTGGGCACTGCCTATCTAAGTTCCCCTACTCAATTACTATTTTATTACTTTTCCAAACAGATAATGCCAAAGACTGACTGCTGTTGGTCATGCAATCCTGATCACAGATTTCACATCCATATTAACAAGTATTAGAAAACCTCTCAACACCCTATCTGAAGTGCAAGACATCACTCACAGCTTTAAATTGTTTTTTGGCAAGTCCAATCCAATCTTATAGAGCATCTTTTACAAAAGAAAAATCACAAAATGCTATACACTCAATGCAGACTAACAGTATCTAAACAGTGAATACAAACATGGATAAATTACCTTAGGGAGAAAGACGGGAAAACAAATAGATTTAGGTTCTATCCCAAACTAAAACTGAATTGTGACATTGTTATTTTATTTGTCAAGCACTGACAGTGTGCTCGATACCTACACAGAAAATACTAACTGCTTCAGAGGAAGAAATCTGCACTAGGTGGTTATGGAACAGCTCGTGAATAGGGAAAACATTTCTTTCCAAACCTGAGTCAGAGGTCAGCTTATGCCCTGAAGCATGAGGGTTTTTATCACCTCAACAACTCTTGATTATTTTTTCTTTGTTTGTTTTCAATTCTTCCTATTTTAATGCTGGGCGTTGTTTTTTACCCATATAAATGTACAATGCTTTTTTTGGAATCCTGCGGGGGTGGTGGTGGATTATACCCAAGTAACCACACATTACAGCTATTTTGTTTTCTTCTTAGCGCATTATTGCTGGCAGAATATTACCTTTTCATGTAACCAAGCACTACAGTTAATGCAGGGAAGCCAGGGGATTAGAAAGGGCAGCTACAATAAGAGGAGATCACAGAAAGATCTCTTAAAAGTTGTCCACAGTATGATGTTTCAATCACTGTAATAAATTTATTATTATTTAACTTTTCATTGCCTTCACCCGAATTCAGTATAATTACCTAGCAGGTCAGGGACAGAAAATAAAATAAAGGCGCTCCTTACATTTAATGGGATACAAGGTTTTAAAACAGTGGGACCTACTTGTGTTGGAAGGTGCAGTTTTGAGCTGCTGAACCAGAGGATTCAATAGTTTCCCAGCTTTTAATTTATTTTTGCTGGTTCTTCGCCGGCGGCCACTTGGTGGGGCTGAGTGAAGAAAACCCACGTTGGGTGGCAATGGTTTGCCCAGCCGGACGAACAAAGCCTCTATCTCATTCTTTTGTTGAGTCTGCAGTTCAGCAATTTCTTTCATGTGCCTAATAAAAAATAAAATAAAATAAAAGGACATTATGCTAGCTACTTGTCTGAGAAAATGCCAGACCCAGATGGCATTTACAGTTACAAAAAAACAACAACATGTTATACAGCAAGCTATTCCTCATCCAAGAGCGTGTACATGTGTAAACACTCTATATAGGAAAAGACATCTAATCCTGTATGCACAGACATGAAGAAAATGAGTTTCAATCCTCTGCTCTAAATTTGCTCTTCAAGTATTAGGTTATACAGAGACTCCTGTAGAAAGAGGATTTTTCGAATCCAAAGTGAACGTGATTGGTTTGGATACAAGATCTGAATTTAACTCAAATGCTTCCAGTACTTCTGTCCCTTCAAACCAGTGCCAAAAAAAAGTTGTCTCTAGAAGTATAGTTAAATTAACTGGGAGAAGCGCTGCACAAAAAAAAGCAAAAGCAAGTGTTTAAATTAACAGTGACACAAGAACCTGGATGGCCACGTTCCTTATAATGCAGGATAGATTGTATCTAAATACCCTTTGAACACACATTGAATTGTTTTCTATAGCACCCTTATATTCCAAGTTAAATTCTAACTTTACAGTAAGATTGGGAACCACTGCTTCCATTTTTCTCTCATCACATGCTTAGAGAAAAAGAATCGTGAGTAAACGGACAGGTCTGAGGACTAGCCATGTGACAGAGTTTCATTTCAGGCTCACCACTTCACACCCAGGGCAGCAGTTGGGTTGTTAACATTTGACTGCTCAGGGGTCGAGTGTGAGATGAGCTGGATGTCTCCAACCAGATCCTACTGGATAGGTATCTACTTAAAAAGGAGTCCAAAGATCATGGTCGAATTGAAATAAGCCTGAACTAGCCTCTAACCCTAAAGATTACCCAGGGCTGAGGCACTCTGGAAAGGGTATGTGGGGAAAGGGCTGCACTACTACTACCTATCCCATACCAGGAGAATTCATTCTTCAGGGTTTTCAATCCAGCACCTTTAGGGATTATTGCATTTACTTTTAAAAGAGAACAATGCCACAGAGGGAAATGGCACCCATTTTGCACAGCATAGCAGGTATGAAGCACTTCTCCACCTTGAATAAACTGAAAGGTGCTCAAAAGACGAGTTTAGTAATAACTGGCTTTCTGGAGTTTACTGCTCATGCAACCACCTAACTGAAGAGGTCATGTTATCTGTGACATGCTATCATGTTCTATAGTGTGGGAATTACTTTTGGGAGACAGCACCATAAGCAGCATGCTAAGAGATGCTAATTGTAATTTAATTCACTATTCTAGATGCATTTTGATAGCAAGAAGTACTTTATACAAGGATACGTCGAACTGCTTGGATGAGGAGAGTGAATTCTATTTTACTTTAGGATGTGAGCTGCAAAGAACACAATTTTTTATAACCCCCTGTGCTTCTTATGATATACACAACCCTAACACTCCTCCCCCGCCCCAAGCAGGTCATCTTCTGCTTGTGTTTACATTAGAAAAATCAGGTCTTGTTTACTGTGGTTTTGCTAGAGGGCTCTACAGACCGCTGTATATCTAGTAGGCTTATGACACCACAAGAGACTGATGTCTTAGCATGTGAGTGCAGGCGTTCGGGTTTTTTTTTTTGGGGGGGGTTACACTTGTTTAAAACTTGGTGGTCTGTTTTGTTAACATGTATTTCATTAAAAAAAGCTTTTCAGGTCTTAATATTTCATAAAGCAGCAAAAAAGGATACAAAAGCCACTTCCCACAGACTCATTTTGCAGGGGACATTCAAAGCTAGTTAGAAAAGAAAACAAGCAGAGATAATTAAGGAACACTAAAAAAGGAGGATCCCATTAATGGTGACTCTGACTGAAGAAGAAGGTGCCTGACAAAAAGAAAAACATTTTGCTCAGGGAGAGACCCAAATCCAAACCTGGCTACAGACATTGCCAAAATTTAGGTAAATTTGAATCCAGATCCAAACCCTGCAGCTCAGAAACACTCCTCCTTCCTCTATGACAGGATCATGACTATTTCTTCCACTTAAATCAGAAGTTGTAGTTATTATAAAAACAAACTTTTAGTAAATGGGCTTTAGCAACAAAAAATAGTTGCTTTTCGGATGGGGAAATCTTAAACGGTCCAGCTAAGTAACCAGATTATTCCTGATTATCTTCTATTTGCATTGAAGTAACATCTAGAGCTCTCAGATTGGGGCCTCACTGGGCTGGGTGCTGAACAAGATAGGGACATTTCCTGCCCTGAAGTTAACTGAGTTCTTTGATTAGGAAATTGGGGCTGGACCCCTCAGTGAATTGGTTCTCTCTGGCTCAGAACACACATATATAGGCTTTTGAGGTATTTTGGTATTTTCACGTCTAACTGGAACTAAGGTCATATCTATGGTGCTGCAGCTCTGCCGCTACAGTGTAGACACTTCCTACATCATCAGAATGGGGTTTTCCATCAATGTAGTTAACCCATCTCTCTGAGAGGGAGTCGCTAGGTCAACAAAAGAATTCTTCCGTCAACCTAGCCGTGTCTACACCGGGGTTAGGCCAACCTAACTATGGTGCTCAGGGCACAACATTTTTCACAGCCCTGAAATGTGCAGCAAGGCCAATCTATTTTTTAAGTGTAGACCAGGCCTAAGAAATGCAAAGGTGAATAAAAAGAAACGAATGATTAAGAAAAGTTTGGGTTCTGTAACTGCCACTATGTGATTTGTGTTCAGTATGAATTTTGCAGGAAGGGGTGGTATTTTTTCCTGAATGAGTTTCCTCATTGATGCTGTACACACACAGTTTTTTACTATGTGTGGAGATGCTTTTTAGGTAGTCTAAACATGTGTCAAGTATCCAGAATTGTTTTAAAATCCAACATACTTCTCTCGCAGGTTCTGCAGTTCTTTCTTCATATCTGCATCTTCAAATTCCGAGTCATTGTCGCTGCTCATGTAGGATGACTGCGAGTGGAAGGATGTTATATTGATAGTGGGGATTTTTGTTCCCTGACCATTAGGCGAATCAGGGCCTGGTGAACTAGTCTTTCCGGATCTTTGCAGAAGAGAAGCTGACTTTTTTGGGATGTCATTGGCTGCACTACTGCTCTGCGGGGACAGCGGAGCAGCAACAGACTTCCTTCGGAGAGACTCGTCACCAGAATCACTGGAACCATGGTCAGAAAGGACATCAAGAAAAGATGCCGTTTGCACTCGCCGTACTGATGTTTTCAGGTCAGGGCTCGTGGGAAGCTCATCCAAATAAACATCTGGTGGTGCAGAGTACCTTAAGCAATGTGGCGATGTTAAAGTTAATTCATCGTGGGTACTGATCACTGAAAACCTGCCAATAGTTTTGGCTGGTGTACTATTATCATGCACTTCAGACTGTTTTCCATAGGAACCAGGGTCTACAAAGCCATTCCTTTGAAGGTTATTTATCTCCCTATCTGTTGTAGAAGTCTGTATTAAGTTCTCTGTAAGTGCAGATGAAATTTTGATCTTTGCCTGCTCATTCCTTTTAGAAGTTTCCATTTGTTCAGGTATGGTTGATGATGCAGGAGCAACCTGGAAAAAGAATGAGGGAGATTAATTTTGAGTGTAATTGTAGCAGACAGGCATACAACTATTTATAGTTTCACATTACCTGAAGAAGACCTTTTGTTGTAACAGCAGAAGTTGAAGAAATGTTTGCAGCTGAACCTGTTTCATAAATTGGGAAAAAAAATATGTACTGATTACATGTCTGGACAGAAAGGTTTTAGCCTAAAAAAGGGAAAGCAACACCAGGTTCAATATCCATTGTTAAATAAAATTTGCATTGGAACAATGCATAATTCACCAGCAAATCTACATAATTTAGACCATAATTAGGATATCAAATGCAAGATTTACTTAAGATACTTTAAAAGCCATAATGCAGGTACTATAAAATATCCCTTAGTAGAAATTCAGACTCAATGCAATGATCTGCTGGGCAGTCCAGATAAAGATAGGTCTGAAAAAGTTCTGAAGACAAAAATCGGATGGAGATTTAATTGTGTACTGTATGCAGAGGTCAAGTTACAAAGGTACTTTTGAGGTCTGCAACGGAAAAATAGATGTTTGAACATGTCATTGAGCAGTGTGCATAAGGCAATCAGGATTTGACCATAATCGGAGAGTCTTTTTTCCTATCTTTCACTCGGATCAAATTTGAACAACATGTTGCTGAAGGTGGTAACTACAGACTCAAATAATGGTCATTTGGACCGCAATAGCAATGTATGAGAAGAAAAATATGTTCTTGATGACATACAAAATAGAATTTAACCTCCAGGCCATTATGCTTTTTCAAAGTTTAACCAATGAATGGAAATCTTTCAAGAATGCAGAGTGAACATAAGGTAAGAACGTCATTTCGCAGTTCTGAAATCATGAAATATATGCATCTCTTTATGGCATATTGAAATTCATATTAAAACCTAGGGCAAAATTCCCCTCTCCTCCTGGTTTTAGACTGGGGCAACTCCAGTGACTTAAATGAAATTTCTGATGATTGACAGCATTCTAAGAATAGCATCAGGCCTCCTTAATATTTAAGTTAGGAAGGGATACTTACTGTACAGCGATGGGGTTCTTTGAGATGCGTTAGTCAGGATAAATCCACTGAAGGTGCACACATGCCTCCTGCATGTGAAACTGAAGGTTTTTTTTTAAAAATGGCAGTGTCTGTCAGGGCCATGCACGTGCCCTGTGCTTCCTTGTGCAAGGGCATAGACCCTTCCTCAGCTCCCTCACAATTCAAGGGCTGTGTTACCATGAGGACTCTGAAAAGCTAAGATGAAGGCTGCATTGTGGGATTCACAGATCCATAGTGCCAACATCTCAAAGAACCATGGCTACTGTAAGGTAAGTAACCAGTCTTTCTTTGCGTATGTCAGTGTGGAACCCTCTGTGGGCTACTGGTGAGCAGAATCCCCCCAGACAGTGGGAACAAGGAGTTACAGCTGCATCAGTCAAAAGGCAATTGAAGAACATCTGACTTGCCTGCCACCTGAAGGGTAAATGTTTCACAAGAGTCAGTGGGTTGCTCCATGTCGAATGATCTCAGAGGCTGGAACATTCCTGAAGTGGATGGAAGACGCTGCTTGTGCGCCAATGGAGAGGCTCACCAGCCAACTGAGGGCATTTGGAGATGTTTGTGGTAAGATGGTTTGGTATTTCAATGGGCTGGATATAGTTACAAAGAGGCGGTGAGACTGCCTAAAGGGCTTGGTCTTGTTAAAGTAACAGAACAAAGCTCCAGACACATCTAAAGTATGCAGCTTCTTTCTCCAGGTATTGAGTGCAACTTTGGGGAAAAGGCCAGCAAGGTGATTCATTGGTTCAGGTGGAATTTGGAAACCACCTTAGGGATGAACATGCGGTGTGGTCTCAACACCACCTTCTTCCTGTGGAAGGATGTGTAAAGAGCTACAAGGGCATGGAGCTCACTAACGCTCTGTGCCAAGGTGATAGCAACCAGAAAATCCATCTTGATGGTAAGGAGGTGTACTGAGCAGGCTGACAGTGGTTCAAAAGGAGGCTCTGTGAGTTTTAGGAGGACAGTGTTGAGGTACCACATGGGAGTCGGGTTGCTAACCAAAGGGCAAATATGCAGGAGGCCCTTAAGAAATTTTGATAGCGTTAGATAAGAGAAGACAGAGTATGATTGTACTGGAGCATGGCACACTTACATTGCCACAAGGCAGACCCGGAGAGAGCTAAATGCCAATCCAACCTGTTTCAACTACAGCATATAGTCTAGGCTCTTTGGTATCAGAATGTTTACTGGTTCTAGGTCTCACTGGGCTACCTGTATTGAGAACCTCTTCCTTTCTGAAGGGGAGATCATCCCAGTGGATGGTTTCCTGCTCTGTATAAGAATTTCCTGAATCTGTAGGGAGCAGTCTCTATCAGCAGTGTTCAACCAGCCAACCCCCAAGCCGTCAGGTGCAAAAACCAGGTGCAGTATCTGAGCTTGGCTCTGAAATACTCTGTCTGCGAAGACGGGGAGGTGTATAGGAGACTGCCTGGATAACTGCAATAGGTCTGATAGCCAAAACTATCTCTGCCAGGAAAGGACTAAAAGTGTGATTATAGACTCATCTTGCCTGATCTAGGAATCAGTGGAAAGGCATATAGCAGTGCTCAAGACCAGTGGAGGAGAAAGACATCTGGTAACAAGCCCAGGATCATGCACTCTCTGAAACAGAAGTTTGAACATTTGGTGTGGTCCTCTGTGGCAAACAAGTCCATGATGCGAGATCCCCATTGATTGAATATGATGGACTTCCAGAGTGAACACTCATGGCTGGTTATCGGGTGTTGGCTCAAGAAGTCTGACAGGTTGTTGCTGACCCCAGTAGGTGAAGTTCCTACAGGGTTATCCCCGAGAGGTGGGAGGGTCCCAGAGCTTAGGCTGCAGCCTGAGCCTCTACTCAGCAATTAAACAGCCCCTTAGCCAGGGCCCTTTAGCCCCAGTCAACTGGTATGAGCCAGTCGTGGGTGTTTAATTGCAGTGTAGACGTACCTAAGGAGTCCTAGTTGAAAGAATAGGGACAGGATGTATTCTAAGGCTGTTACAGTCTCCTATTGGGACCTGCTTCTGATCAGCGAGTCAGCCAGATATGGGTAGATGTGGATTCCATGCCTCCATAAATGCACTGCCACTACTGCTAGGCATTTTGCGAATACTCTTGCTGCTGTGGAGAGTCCGAAGGACAAAACATTGCATTGTCAATAGTTGGGCCCCGTTGTGAATCTTAGGTACTTTCTGTAGGCTGGACGAATAGCTATATGGAAGTACATATCCTGCAAGTCAAAAGCCATGAACCAGAATTGTACTTGGAGAGATGGCGTATGTATTAAATGAGTCTCTTCAGGTCTAGGATAGGACAAAGGCACCATTTCTTTTTCAGAATGAGAAAATACCAGGATTACAGCAATGCTATATTCAGGAACATGCAGATGTCAGGATTAAAGAAACCCCAACTAGTTCAGAATGCTGAAGCACCTCTTACTCAGCAACACAGGCTACCATGACCATGTCAATGGACTCTCCACTGACCGCAGGGGAGAGGATTCTCTGCTTGAAGATGGGGAAAATGTATGTCCCAGTGCTAGTGAGAAGGAATATGCCTCTTCCAGGTGTGGTGCTGAGGAATATGGGTGCTCTCAGTATCAGGATCCGTTCTGGTACCATAAGGTGATTCAGTACCAATGACAGTCTTGGCTTTGCCAGAGATGCCTCCTCTGAAGTAGGCGTCAACACTGAGAGGCGCATCACTGGAGCTGGGTGCCGGAGAACTCCGTGTCATAGGCTGCTCTGTATCACCAGCTCTCGACAACAAGCAGAAGCTTTACATGGTCTGTCCTTGTGGGAGGACACCGAGCTCTGCTTGGAGTTTCTGCTTCTGTTTGGAGCTACCCCTCTTGGTTCTGGAGGTGTTGGTATTGGTGCCAGGTCTTTTCTCTGCACTGTCTTCTCCACAGCGGTCTTTGGTGTGATAAGTCTGCTAGACAGGGTGCTGGATGACACTGGCTCGTTGCTAGCCCAACTCTGGAGCTGGTCTCCTCAGCTTCTGAGGAGACCCTCATAGATTGCTCCAGGAGATGAAGCTTAAACCTGATGTCTCATGACTTATGCATCCTAGTGGAGGATGCAAGGCACACTGCTCAGTCTAGTGAACTCACCTGAACAGCAGGCACACCAGCTGTGTCCATCTTTCAAGGTAATTAGTCCAACAGGGCTTGGAGCCCGTAAGTTTTGAGGCCACCATGTCAAGCAGCTCTGTTTGTGTGTGCATGCAAAGGGACTGTACAGGAGGAATTGAACTGTCAGTGCTCAGTCCAGACTGGTTGATATATATCATGACAGTCGTATGTCAGAGTCAGAAGAGTTGTGAAGATTTGTGGTAAGTTTTTGTAGAAAATGTAGTCAAAGCTAAGAACTGGTGGGGTCAAACACTTCACTGGTTCCATGTTGCTGCCATGGGTGGTAAGAAGGTACTGAGGGAGGGTTGTGGTCACCCCACCCTTTACACCCTCATAGAGGAGCATGAGAAAGCACAGGGTGCATACGTGGCGCCAAAGGACACTAATTAAAAAATCCTCTAGTCTCACATGCATGAGGAGCATGTGCACCTACAGCAGGATCCACACTGACACATACTCGAAGAACCGTGTGTTACTCTAACAGCAGCAGGACATGTGGAACTGAGCTAAAATCTCCAGAATACTCCATCCTTAAAGGGGACAAAATCTTCCTGGACAGGTAAATCAGATTAGTTACACATTCTGAACAATTTTAGTATGGTGTGCTGTGAAAAGTGTCATGGAATCTATCAACAGCTTAGTTGGAATGGAGTATGCCTGCCTTGATAGGCCTCCACAGTCATCCTCAATGATTCCTCAAGAGCCCTACGGACCGACTCTTCTCTGCGGAGCCCACCCAAAATCCTGCTGTCTTTAAGAACTCCATCCAGTGGGGTAAAGGAGATCTGGCTGGCTTTCTGCTCAGCCTGTGAACTGCAAACTTCAAAACACTATGGGAAAAGTACAGAGTCTCACAGGAAGGCCTCTGTACATCACCCGCCTGGAAAGACCTGCATTGCTTATTTACAGTATTATGTTTAATTCTGTCCATGAGACTGTTTGCTTTTTGTAAGTTTGACAAAAATGGCGGCAAAGCCAGATTTATTTTTTGTTTTGTGACAGCACCCAGCAGTCCAAGCCAGGTTCAGGTCCCCATTGTGCTGGGTGCGGTTGTGAAGGTTTCCCAAGGAGAGTTAGTAAAAAGGGTGCGTGAGATAAGAGGCCCACAGGATAGTACAGAAATAGCATTGAAGTTAACAATTCAAACTAGCTGTCACTGGTAACTACCTTTTCTACTCATTGACCCACCTCTCACTTCTGAGGAGCTGACACCGATGCTAGTTGTTTCGGACATTTCCAACTTAAAGTAAAAGGAAACAAAATATAAAAGTGAATTTCAGTTTAACAACCCTACAAACAGGGATATACAGTCTCTGGAACTTGCTTCATATTTACAGCATATCTTAGCACAGAGTTATTTGATATAGGAATAAGTATTTTACATTCCTAGCGAAATTTGCCACCCATCTTCTTTTTCAGCCACACCATTTTTTTCCAGGGAGGGTGAACGAGGAGGAAGGTTTTAGGAGAAGACTGCAACATATACTGGAACATTTGTAAATATGCACCGAGTTTAGCTATTCAAGTACACACTTATAAATGAATATCTTGTGCTTTTTCAACCAGATTACATCCTAATATATATGAAATTTCTATGAAAAGTTAAGCAAATTACAATACAAATGTGTTATGTATCTGTTTTATTCTACGGCAGACAATCTAATTGGGAGCACTCAATACTGTATTGTTATTTATAACCCTTTCTATAGAGAATGAGCCTTCAGTACTTTAGAAACTGGTTTAGTAACATATACAGCATACAGTTGCTTGACTGCTACCACCTCTCTGTTGAAATGTGGCATGGTTTTAATACTTTGTACAGTGAATCCAATTAAAACTACATGGGGGGCAGCTTTAGATTTGGTTGCGGGAATAGAACTAACTCCAGAGTACTGCTTTCCAACTAGGTTAAGTATCTCTGACCTAGTAGAAAGTGCTAGGGAATTGGTAATGATTCTAGAGCAGTGTTTTTCAACCTTTTTTCATTTGCAGACCCCTAAAAAATTTCAAATGGAGCTGCGGACCCCTTTGGAAATCTTAGCCATACTCTGCAGTCCCCATGTTGAAAACCACTGTCCTAGAGAGTTCATGGCCTTAGCGTCTCATCTGATTGACTGCATCTCATTTTGCTCAGGGTCCCTTGTCGGGACACTGAATCATTAATAATTCAGACCGCCTATGGAAGGAATCACCATCCCCTTGCAGCACTGAGGCTTTTCCACAGCAGTCTGCCAGCAAAGTGGTGACACAGCCTTGCCCTGCTGAGCTTATGAAAGGAGGCAAGATCCCATCTGGAAGCGGTATAAGCTTTATGCTATAGAGTCTCCAGCAGTAGCTGGAGTGTTTGAGCAAAGCGAATGCCCACAATATGTTTAATTAGGGGTTTAAATGAAGACTGGTTTAAGAAGGTAGCTATGATACTCTACACAAATGTCACCACTTTGAATGAAAGTTGCACAACTGACAGGCAAGCAAGCAGCATACAAATCTTGTGTTCTGTGCCCTGGGGTCAACTCACTTTTAAAATGATAGCACTATAGGCCACGTCTAGGACCCAAAGTACTTTAGCAGTCTGCTAGAAATCACGGAATTAGTCACAGGGGCATAATGCAAGACAAGGAAAGATGTTTATCTTAGCTAGTAGCATGATAATGAATACTAAGCACATTTATATTTATGGGGCACAATAACTTACCTGACTCTAGTTAAGTTATACATAGCTTTTCAGTTCCAGTTCACCTATTAATCTGACATTTCAGTTACAACCATATTGCTAGTATCTACATTCGCTGAAAAAGAAGTGTGCAGAAGTGATGGAGGGCAGGTAGTCAATTTAAATGAATACATGCAAAATGGTCTTGACAAATTGGAGAATTGGTCTGAATTCAACATGATGAAATTCAGTACAGACAAGCACAAAGTACTGCACTGTGAATTGGATTTTCCCTTCCCAACTACAAAATGGGGAAGAACTGTTGAGGTGGCACTAGAGAATCTGGGGGTTATCCTGGACCACAAACTGAATATGAGTCAGCAATGTGATGCAGCTTCATAAAAGGCTAATATGATTTAATATATGGAGATATACCTATCTCATAGAACTGGAAGGGACCCTGAAAGGTCATCGAGTCCAGCCCCCTGCCTTCACTAGCAGGACAAATACTGATTTTTGCCCCAGATCCCTATGTGGCCCCCTCAAGGATTGAACTCACAACCCTGAGTTTAGCAGGTCAATGCTCAAACCACTGAGCTATCCCTCTCCCCAGTTTGGGGCTGTACTAACAGGAGAGTCGTATGAAAGACACAGGAGGTAACTGTCCCTCTCTATTTGGCACTGGTGAGGCCCCACCAGGAGCACTGTGTCCAATTCTGGGCACCACAATTTAGGAAGGATGTGGACAAATGGAAAAGAGTTCAGAGGAGATCAACAAAAATGACAAAAGGTTTAGCAAACCTGACCTATGAGGAAAGGCTGAAAAAAATGGGCATGTTTAGTCTTGAGAAAAGACGACTGCAGGGCGACCTAATAGTCTTCTAATATGCTAAGGGCTGTTATAAAGAGGTCAATGACCAATTGTTCTCCATGTCCACTGAAGGTAGGACAAGAAGTAATGGGTTTAATCTGCAGCAAGGGAGATTTAGGTTAGATATTAGAAAAAACTTGCTAACTATAAGGTAGTTAAACTCTGGAACAGGCTTCCAAGGGAGGTTGTGGCATCCCCATCATTGGAAGCTTTTAAAAACAAGTTGGACAAACCCCTGTCAGGGATGGCCTAGGTTTATTTGGTCCTACCACAGTGCAGGGCACTGGACTTGACTTCTTGAGGTCCCTTCCAGCCTGACATTTCTATGATTCTATGCATGAATGAGGAACAGAGAATAATATACAGAGACCAAATAGGCAGACATCACCCTCTTTCCCCTATCAAGGCTTAGATAAATGCTCAAAAAGGAGTAACCTCAGTTATCAACATCACTATGAATATATTTAACATTCTTAAACCACCATGACTTACCACCTGTCTCAGCCCGCTCACTTTAGAAACAGGATTTAAAAAAAAAAGAGAAGGAAAAGACTGAATTGAAGGATTATACCAATTTTTGAACCCAAGAGCAAAGTTTAGTTTTCTCTAATGAACGGCTAGTGAAACACTTGTGTGAGTGAGAATACATGTGACAAATTGAAAGCAAAAGCAGTAAACAGGGAACCCAGACAGAAAGTAAGCTACCAGGGCAACAAGCAATATGGAAATGCTTATAGATAGAAGTATCTGCATATCCTACCATTGGCTCTTGGATTCTGAATTCTGTTCTGCTGTGGTCAGTGGCTGTAGCTTTGTTCAGCATGGCAGACGTTTCCATGGCTGCTGGATTTATGGGTATAAAAGGCACAGTCATAGCCTGACTAGCCAATACAGGGTAAGGTGGCATTTCAGAAGGTATAAGTGACACAAATTGATCCTGAGCAGCATTAGCTTCCTGGCAGGTGTCTGGGACATTAAGGCCTGGTTCTCTTAAATCCAATACAAGTGTGGGAATTAGTTCTTCATTCAAAGGCGGTAAGCTAGCCAACTCGCTCTCACCCTGCTCTAAAGGTACAAAGCTGTCTGGTGTCCCTGCTGATGCAGCAGACGTAGGAACACACTCTTGGTACAGTAAATTGCGCAACTTCTCATCGAGGCTTTTTATTGTGTTGTCAGCAAAATCAACTCTGGGTGGCCCTTCTCCGTCAGACTCTACTGCACAAGGTGGCTGCAGCGGACCGACGCCAAAGCCAGCGCAGGCGACAGGCTGGGACTGGGTCAGCACTATATGTTGCTGGGACACAGCTCCCGGTAGCTGAGGAGGACTTTGAAGCTGAGAGCCTGTCAGATTTAGAGGGTCAGACACAACACCCCCAGGAAGCAGCTGGTTCACCAAGGAATGCTGCATTACACCAGGCTGACTGGCCTCTGACACACGGGGAATTTGTAGCGCAGGTTGGAGTTCCAAGACGACGACATCAGAGAGAGCAGGAACGGGACAGAATTCGGCTCCTGGTGCAGGAACTGTTAGACTCGAGCTGGGTGGCCTCACAGTACAGCATGAGATCTCCACATCGGGAACACAAGCGTCTTCATCCATCTGCTGCAGCGTTTGCAGGGCGGCTTTTGGAGCAAGTGGAGCATCGGAAGGCTCCTCTAGTGAAGCTGCATTGTGGGCAGAAGCATCAGGCTGACGGGGCATTACCAGGTGTAGTGGAGGATATTCTGGTTGACCTACATTAGCAACAAACTGTTCTGGGACGTATGGAGCAGTTCCCGGCAGTGCTGCAGCTAAAATTTCTGCCTTGGTCTGTAAAACAGCTGAAGACACTGCAGCAGGAACTTGTGCCAAAGGAGCAGGTGTTCCACAGGGGCTGTCGTATACACTTGTTTGACTAGGAAGCTGGTGACAAAACAAGACACTAGGTGTGTCTGTCACCGCAGAGCTCATTTGCTGATCATCGGACTGTTCTGGATCTATAAGGAGTAAAAACACCAATGTCACCTTTTACAGGCTATACAGAGTGAACCATATAAAGTAACCACAAAATTTCTTAGTCAAGTTTAAATACAGCAGGCCCTGAACTGCTAAATGTTTTCTATTAGAAAACTACTAACCCAATATTCAAATTGCAGACTTCAGAAAATATTGCTGTAAAAAGGATGCAGCCTATGATAAACAGCTATGAATAGAACTTAAATTACATGCCGAACTCTTAACAGAGTTTAAGAACACTGGGACTTTTCTCTAAATAATCAAAAGACTGTCCATATTTTAGTTTAAAACTATATGCTCACATAAAATGTGTGATCCTACAGAAAAACTCTTCATGGTGGATATGATATATCCATTTTGAATGGGTATTGTGTATTGCACCCCATTGGCTATTAATAGAAATAATACACTATTTATAAACTATCTTGTTTCAGCAGTGTGGTAAATTGAAGTTACTAAAAAGGTCCCTATCCTACATGACTTTTTAGACTGCAAATTATGTGGCTGATACTGCAGGCTCATTTTTCACTTGTATAAAGTTCTTAAAGTTCAAGCCAGTTTTGGGGCAAGGCTTCCATGCTATTCTGGACTGCAGTGGTGCTCCCCAACTTGCTCCCCCAAAATCTATGGCTGATGAACTGAGATAAGTGCTGCCCTAAGCCGAGGAAGACACACTCTGGAACGATTCCCTCTTTGGCTGTGGCCTCCGAGCGAGTGGTGCTGGCAAAGATCAAAACCAGAAGCAAGCATCATTTTTGCTGATTATTTTGGCGCCATGTGTAATTTATGAATAATTTTTAGAAGAAGAAACTTATTGCAGGCATTTGTTTGGCCACACAGCTTTGCTAACAACTAAAATCAAGCCATTGTACTTCCTTTGCAAGATTAGCCTATCCAGTAACCCACACACAGGCGTTGTGGACTGCAGCAGTTTGAGGTGCAGGGAAGTAATTAAAGGAGAACTAACAGTGCCAGTGTTAGCATCTTTGGTATCCTTTACTGGTCAGCTTGTGAAGCAACAACTAACACAATACTCTTCATCCTCTGCCTCCCACCACGTTGCAGCTAAAAGAAAACAATCATGATGAAAGCGTGGGAGGATATAGGAAGAACTGACAGAGCTGCCTCTAAGAAGACAAAGTTGATGGCTCACACCCCTGTTCCCTAAGATAAATGAAAGCTTTAAAGTTCATAAATACCTGGACCTTCCGGCTGTTTACTCTGAGGAACTGCTGGGGAGAATTCTGGTACCTCCTCAGTAGGGTTTTCCACAACAGGGCATATAATAAACCACCTTTTTCCAGTATGTAAAACTAATTGTGAAGAGCAAAATAAAGGGTTAACATCGTATTTGTTTTGGAGCTTCTATACAGTACTTTAAGAAGCTGATAGGATCCAAATCAGACTTATTCTTCATGTGAAACTCCCACATTTTAGGAAGAGACACGAGTCTCTACAGTATTCACAGAGATTAAAAATAATGGCTCTTACTGGACTCCCATAGCAAGAAAGTGATCTTCTTGGGTTGGAAAGAGTCTGCCTTTCAAGTGACTGTACTAGCGCGGGACACAAAGCCAGATCCAAAGCTCATTGAAGTTGCTGGAACGACTCTCTTTGATTTAAATGATGTTTGGCTTAGGCTTAAAGTGAACTAATTGTACTGTAAAGAAGGTTTTTGTAATAGAAAAACTGTTTTTTTGGTAATGTTTTATGCAACTTACTTTATCTATTTTCCTACATAGGTGGTGTTGTTTTACTATTGCTCTCCTACATTCATCCTGAACTTTTACTCCGTCATTTACATGTATCAAATTACAGAGTTTTCAAAATTCTATTTACAAACCAATAAACGCGAAGAGTATACTTTAAGAGTGGCCAGCAAGTGTGAACTATCTAAGAGGAGCCAGGCAGACTGCGTACACCATTGTTTGGGAGGGACACCATTGTTTTCAGTCACCGAAGCATGTTGTGTGGCCCCAAAGAGGTTTTACACACACACAAAAACTCAGAGAAGTGCCTGGCAAATAGAGGTGTGTGCAACACATGACCAAATGCAGCTTGGAAATGAGGTTTAAACAGGATATGGTTTTATTCCCTTCTCCAGTTTATAGAGGGAATGAAAGCCCACACTGATACCTTCCCTTTCTCTGGGAAAGAGATAATATACCAAACATATCCAAAAGAATAAGACTTCTCACTGGTAAGATAGAGTTCGCTGAAACTTCCTGGTTACCAAATTCAGTTGCATCTGAAAACATTAAGAGCCAATCTCTGTTAACTTCCTTTTGCAAGCGTAGTTATTGTTGAGAACAGAGAGTACATTTATGAAAGCCTTGTCTCTTCCTGCTCAACCCCACTTTCAGTTTGGAGGCAGCGGGGATCATTGCCAGTTTGTAAAATTTGTATATTCCTGATGCACCCAAACGCTGGTTTAATCTATTTTAGCCTTGGGACTTCAAGGCTGCTAACGGCAACTGTGTTTTTTACCAGGCCTATATTTTCAGGACATATTCCAGTCATCTGTGACCGGTGGAGTTATTTGAGACTGCTAAACTTCTGGACAGTCTAATATTACCTATTCATTGCCTGATAGTTCGAGATTCAATTTGTATTCAAAAGCACTTTTACCATTCTGCTGATACATGGGTGTCTTCACTTGAGATTGCCGATTCTCCTGTTTAAAACAAAAAATATGTTTTTAATCAAGCACTAATGCAGGAACATTTTTCTAAGGAATATTTATGTTGCAAATCTTAGTTGAGCAGAGGCTGTAAAACAAACTTAAAATACAGTAACTAGATTAAGAAAAAAAATCAGATTTGATATCAAGAAACCCCCATTTATTTTTTAAAAAAGGACCCGACACACAAGATTCTTACTTCATTCATTTCTAGTCTAGACGCATCTTGCTGGGGACTTGTTCCCTGATCAGAACTTCGTTCTCCTTCTGTATCTTCACTGAGCATATCTTCTGCTTTATCAATAATATCTTTCATTTGTTCAATGAATGTCTCTTTCTCAGTCTGCAATATGAATTCCTTCTCTACCTGTAAAGAGCACATTAAGATAAACCACTAATGGCTGTAGCTCAGTACTCATTGTGTGGACTTAACTAGCTGGAAGTTTGCATCTGTGTACAGAGAGCACGTGTATCATTCTACATGGGAACTAGACCCTAAAGAGACAGTATTCTTATTTGGCCTCTGGGCAAACTGAATCACCCCTCTCTCACAAAAATTAGTCGTTCTCTGGGCCTGGTGGGTTTGATGCAAAGTGATCACCTTGCTTCTGTGTGTAAGACGCATCATCTTGTTTCTCATCCCCCCAAAAGAAAGGCTTTGTTACAGTAAATAGACATAAAAAAGCCACCCAGAGTCCCACACCTACAAAACACAGAGCCTAGCTTTCAAGTGTGCTTAATGCCCAAAGCTCCCATGGATTTCATTTGGGACTCTGGAAGCTCAGCCCTCTCTGAAAAATCAGGCTCACTGCACCTGTGATCTAGAACAAAATCAGAACCTAGTACAGGAATGACGTGTTCCCCAAACCGTGCAACCTCAGAAATGGGGAGGTTTTGTTGGGGCTAGCATGGGAGTGAAAACTCTTGGCCGTTTTAAGGATGGCACCCCCACCACCCCTGCTTGTGGACTTGAGGAGCAGGGCGCTGGGGCGGATTGGTTGCACAGGGTGCAGCATAAGCCTCTTGGTTCCTATGCATCCAAGAGATGGCTTATAAGCCCTTCTCCCTCCTGGGGCACCATCCTCCCCATTTGCCCTCTCTGGGATGAGAGCAGGACCAGGTTTGGGGGGTCTTGCTGGGGGCATCATGATTGTGTGTTTCCAGCTGACATTCCACCTTTTTGCAGCTGGGAAGAAATTCTTCCTCACTGACAGACTGGCCCGGGGGGAGGGGAGAAGGGAGGGAGGAGGAGGAGGAGAGGGGGTATTTCACCTTCCTCTCAGTGGCCCAGGGACTGGGCAGGTAGGTTTGGTTGCAAAATTTTGTTGCAAGCTGTTAGGAACCCAGTGCAGGTAATTGTTCAACAGGGGTCTGGTCCACTGATAAGCCAGAACTGGAAGAGGGTTAGGAGAAAGCATCTCCTAAAGAAGCTGGGGCTCCTAATCTTTGGCACAGCAAGGTGACAACCCCTCTTCCCCACCCCCTTAATCCTCCTACAATGAGAGGGCGCTGGGGTTCCAGCAGTGGTGCCGGGACAGGTGAACAAGGGGAGGGGCTGATCTCAGCCTCCCCTCAGGTGACCTGGATTAAAGTAGGAAGGAGAGTCTGCGCTGGACGAGTTATTGTCTGATAGTTCCCAGATGTGTTACTAAGGAAAGTTGTGACCTGTATACATCGCATTTCTGGGGTCTTGTCCTTCTTCCTGTGGTGTCCTGGCCAATCAAGGTCATGCTTACTTTTGAGATGCTAAGCAGGGCTGGTGGCACTGCCTGTTAAGGTTGCATGACACTTCCTTTTAGAAGACCCTGCTTTGAGTGTTTATAGCTTTTCCAAACTAACTGATTTGACTGAATTTTCCAAGCTGGGTGTCTTTTGGAAAATTTCAGCCAAAATGGTCAATGGTTTCCGGACAAGGAGACTGGGACTTGGATGAGGAGCCAGGTTTGGGGGAATGGCCAGGATTGCGATAAGGTCAGATTGGAGAGGATTCAAGTCAGAAAAGTCTGTGCCCATTAGAGCACACTCCCTTCGAGAGCGTGGACTAGAACCCAAGATTCCAGAGTCTCAGCCTTCTTCTGCTGCTAGCAAATATCTGTGAAACCCACTGGCAAAATGTCTCTCTCATATCTCTCTAGTGCCGAGCCACAGAGAGGATGACAACCTACTACTGCTATCAGTTACTCTGACAGATCAAGTGGCAAAGGTCTGTATGGTTGATCTAAAGATGTAAATCCTGCTGATGACCCATGTGGGTGTCAATATGATGCCACGTGACGGAACTGTTTTTTTCAGTTTGCACTTTTTAAAACCTAGGAAATTACACAAACTATGTTAAAAGAACATTATTAAGGTTGCAAAGTCAAGCCCTCAGCAGTTAGGAAATGCAGAATTAAGGCTGCCTGTGCCACATGCATAATGCATTACGACACAGGCTTTAATTACATGATCTCATATTTTTTTCATAGCAATCTTAATTTTCGCATTCGCTAGCTTTTGAATGCTTAACTTTGCAACCTCAATAATGTTCTTTTAACACATTGTGTGCATGTGTAATATACATATAGTTTATGCAACTCAAAATTTTAAGTGTCTTTTGAAAGTTCCTTCGCAAATAAGGTCTTACCATGTAAGTAGCAATTTCTTCTGGCGCGTCACCATCTAAATCAAATTTAAAAGTCACCATTTTGTGATTGTGTGTTTCCAGCTGACATTCCACCATCTTATCCCCTGTGTTACACACCTATAAGAAAAGAGTAACATTGATCATTATTTCTGGCATGTCCAAGAACAGAAGTTCAGCCCTGGACAAAGAGGTTGTACTTGCATTTAGAATGGTCAGCTTTGGTCTGCTCGACTTCTCCTGGCGTGATCGAATGCGTGTAGATTTCTTATGTTTCTTTGAAGGCTTCCCTTCTTGCTTTCCACTTCCAACCACTCCTTCAAAGCTGTCACTCATCTCTTTACCTGAAGCAACATCGGGACTCATGTAGCTTTATAACAGGGAAGGAAAAAATACCCACACGGGATGTGGATGTGGAAAGAGAAGAAGAAAAACAGTGACTGCAGGAAAACAGGGGATCTGCTTTGTAGAAACACTTTTGAGAGCAGCATGGCTGGCCCCAATTAAGCAAGGTCCTTAAGCATGAGCATAAGAAAACACATGATGTCCCTTGCACAATGAAATCAGGGCCTTAATTTCTACTGAGAATAGCCCCTTTTCTTCAGGGACCCTTACAATCTGTCTTTGAACTGCAAGGGTCCCCCAAACTTATTTTCTTACCCTTCTTCAGGTTCTATTCTCTAGTGGCGAAGGTACATATGTGGCCTTCTCTAGAAACCATCACCTTATGTCAGTCAGTGGTGCAGGGAAAGGGTCACACAGGAGAGTGACATGTGATACAGAATACAACTTCTGCAGCTGTGGGCCATTTTACTACCAGGCACTTGTTCTTAATCTATGAAGGTGCAACAAAACTCTAATGTGGAGAGAGGACCTGAGGGTATTGCCCTTGGATGTGTTCTGATGCAAGCAGCTTTTAATGTTGCCACGGCTAGGAAAATTAGTTTTTCAAATATCATAGCTAACGAGGCAAAACAAAATTCGAGAGAGATTAATCACTAAATATTTGGCGTCTTTTCCTATAAGAGACTGTAGAATAGCATACTCACTAGGGATGAGTGAACTCACTTTGCGTAATTCAATTATATCCAAGAATTATAGGTCTGAAAGTTACTGGAGCCTGGAAAAGGTAAATTCCACTTTCCATGAAACACTGAAAAGAATGAAGAGCGCCACAAAACCACCAGACACAGAGTTAGTGTCCTGAAGCCTTAAAAACACTACTTTTCCTGCATGAAGGGAAGACTGAGTTTATTTTCTTTCCCTAGGGCCTTCATGGTTTTTCCAATGGCATTTAGTCTGTAAAGCAGAAAACTCCTTGCAAGTCAGGTGCAGTTTTATAGCTCTCGGCCTGTATCTACTTGTGTCAACCTGCCTTTTGGTGAGGTAGAAATGGGGGCAAAGGAAAATGTTCAACCCTGAATACACAGGGGTATTCTCCTTATCTAGAAAATGTGTTCTGGTTAAGTCAAATCAGTCTTGGGGTGAAACAGAGACACGAATTTAAGTTACAGAACAAAAATACATTTACAAACTTGCATTTTGCAAATCCTAAAAATACAAGAGTTTGAAGGTAAAGACAAATGTCAACCCCATGAGTTTGGGTCCTCCCTGAGGCTCATAGACATAAAAGATTGGATATTAAAACATTAATTATGGCAGTCAGCCAAATAGCAGTAGTATTATGGTAGTACCTTAAGGCTGCAACCTGGATTGTGCTAACCATGCTAAAGGCAGAACTGGCCTGGGCTATACATTAAATTGATAGAATTTTTGCTATACTGGTATAGGTAAAGCAGGACAATCCACCCCTAGCATGAATGCAGTTATATCAGTACAGTGGTGCTTGACACTGGTATTAGCTCTTGCTGGGTGGAAACGGGAATAACCTCTAGTGGTGTAAGGCACCTTTATACTAGTATAACTGCACCCACACTAGGGATTGTGCCACTTTACCTATTTTGATAGAGAAAAAAAAATCATACACCTAATCAAAATCGTTAAGGAGCACCACAGTTGTGCGTAGACCAGGCCTAAGACAGAGTCCCTGCTCCAAGGAACTTACGGTCTATTTAGATAAGATAGACCAACCCAAATAGCTAAACTTTATGTATGCAACTTGTTACTTTCCCCAGACCTATCACTTACTACCTCCAATCTGTCCATGTCCTAACACTCCCACCCTACACCTGCCCCACCCCATTATAAAGACAGAGCTTCAGGTTCAGGCTTGTGAAGGGGGAGAAAGAAAAAGTTTCCAGAAATAAATTTTTTTCACATGTTAGAGAGGTTGTAAGGATACCTTTCACAGCTCAGTGTTAGTGTCTGCTGTTTTTCCTGTATTGCATGCTCCTAAAATATAAAAAGAAATAATTTAAATAGAGACATCAGACAACATTTAATATATTGTATTTGCAGATGAAGAAACAAGACACTATGTAGATCAAGATTTTTGGTAGAGCAGTTTTGGGGCATTTAGAAGGATATTTTCTGAAAATAACACCATTTTGTTTAACTCATTCTCAGACCTGGGAATGCCACTAAATTGTTCTTTTCTATCTAAAGTTGCTTTTGTCGCTAGCATTTCTTTTGGAGCACAAGCCAACATGGCTGTTTGTACACAAGTCCTGATATTAAAGCCCACTTTTGGAATACAGCTTGTTAATAATTTAGTTCTCCCATTGCTCACTCAACAGCAGAAAAGCAGAAAACAGAGAAGATCTTACATAAATCAGCAGTTTAAAAAGAGCTCACAGCAATAGAACAGTGTTAGTAAATTTGGAATCCATATGTCATTACCTACCTGATCTTATTTAAATGGATCCAAAATTTGACCTAACCTTGTTATTTTTTTGCAGTATCCCACAGTAAAGAAATGCATACAGCAGCAACATTTAATATTTCCAGTATGTTTTGCTTATTCTTGAAAAGTGCATGATGAATTTGGAATAAAGGAGAAAAGAAACACTGACATACTGGGCTGCCTACCACCCTCTTCTGCCTTCTCCACAACAGATAGATTTTCCTTTAAAAACAGTTCCCCACTGTTGCTATCATTGCTTCAGCTCCACAGTGGCAGTGCTAGTAAAGATACCGTGCCACCTGTCACCAGGGCTCTACGTATGATGTGCTGTAGGCCTATTCTGAGCAGAATTAGAGGAGATGATGCTTCAAGCACCAATGGTTGCTGGAGCCTTCTGGCACTCCCACCAATGGAGATAAACTGATGGTAGCAACAGCAAGGCATTTAAACCAAAAATCCTAGTGTAGCCACATGTTCAGGAATCAACTCAAACCAGATGATCCAATTGTCCCTTTTGGGTTTAAACTCTATGACTCTAATGGTATGTCTGCACAGTAAGCCTGGATCTGTGGACCCCAGGCTTGCAGATTTGGTGTTTCGAAGTCTGCATTGAGAGTCCACACTGCATTGTAAACCTGGTTTACAATTGCTGGACCTGGGCCTCATAGCCGGGCTAACACATCCATATGGCACTATGCAGACTTTCTGACTTGGGTTTGCATCCATAGTGCAAAATGATAGGGCTTGGACTCAAGTCACAGCAGGATTGGGCTCTGATCCACCTCCCTCACAGGGTCCTATGATCCGGGTCATGAGTGCTTGCTGACCTGAGTCAGATTGATATGTGTGTGGACAGAAGGGGGCTTGGACTCAGTGTAGACATATCCAAGTTCCCTGACTCCTTTATGACTGCCCTCTAGTGGAAAGAGAATCTGCATAGTGAAGTTAAAATCTGTAAGCTTCTAAAGGATACCAAGCTCATGTTGGCTATTATTCATGGTTCTATAAGCCAAACCTGATTGCTTTCTCAACAGAATTACAAAATGAATGAACAATGAGATCATAGACACAACGTATTTAGATTTTAGTAATGCACTTGATCAAGTGTTTTACAAAGATCTTACTTGGCTGATCAAATCAAAATGGCCAGGGATATGAGCGCTGTCATATGGATTCAAACAAAAGATAATGCCAAAGGGAAGTGTTATGGCAAAATGATAATGAAATGAATTGTTTTGAATTACAGTATAGGAGTCTGATATGAAACTCTCCTTACAAAGGGTTATACCTAAGAACTCGTCACAAACGTATTTTGCAGTATCTGACATCAGCACAGTCATCAAGGGGTACTTGGAACAATTTGACCCTTATGTGGACGGGGACTCTCAAACAATCCAGCTGCAGTGGACAATGGCTATAGTTCAACTTGGATGAGGACTGCCTTTGTCTTGCAGAGCAGATGGACAACAAGGGCTAGCACACAGGCTCACTGGAACAAACCTGTGCCCTGCATGGAGAAAAGTGGAGCCATGTGATAAGGGCAGGTATGTCTTTAAGATGGGGATTTCCCAGTTGAGAGTACAGGGCAGGGAGGGTTCAAGCAAATCTGGTGTCCTTTACAGTCACTCAATTGGGCCTCCAAGCCTCAAGAATCAATATGCAAATCTTCCCTCCAAACCGCTCTTCTCCGTCATGTGGGGAACGGAGGGCCAAGGGAGCTGATCCCATGAAGTGAGAATGGGAACAGGGAGTTTATCCAGAGCTGCTGTGTGTGGATGGAGTTGGGGAAATAGTGCATGGGGGTTTCCAAGGACATGATAAAAAAGTGAAGAGATATCCTTGTGCCTCAGGGGCCTCTAGTTGCCATTTTAGTTCTCTCAGAGAAGCTTGTACTTCACATCACGTTACACTACAGCAATACACATCACACCCATATTTCATAGCTCCAAGGATGGGATAGGACCCTCCAACAGAGACGGCAGGTGTAGCAGCACTGTCTATACTGGTTCTGGGTGTATGCAGGACCCAAAGTGGGCAGGAGGAGAAACACCCAGAATCTGGGAGGTGTTGGATACAGCTGGGATTTTAGATG
Organism: Malaclemys terrapin pileata; assembly: GCF_027887155.1. NCBI lineage: Eukaryota > Metazoa > Chordata > Testudines > Emydidae > Malaclemys > Malaclemys terrapin. The sequence continues at coordinate 29,194,724 of NC_071511.1, read as the reverse complement.
GTCTTTTTGCAAGTGAAATTCCATGTACACAGATTTGCTGCCAATGTTTGAGATCCAGGACTTGTGTGAAAGCGCTGGGTTGGAGAAAATACCACAAGTCTCCATGTTGCTAATTTCTCTAACAAGAAACACATACACTTCAAATCCTTAAGGTCTTCAACTGCTTGAAGGGGCAATGGAAATTTATCAAAATGGGCGGTGGTCTCCAAGGGGTTGCTATAAAGTTTGGCTGTACATTCAGTCTTATTTAACATCTGCACTGATGATCTGGAAAAGGGGCTTAACTGTACCTTAATTAAATTCTCAGACTGTTCAGTGCCCAACTGGGAAGAAGCTGCAAATATCAGTGAGAATAGAAATACAAATTGGCAGCTAAAGAGTTTAGAAGCATGGGCAGAAAGAAAGCTTGAGCCTGGAAAGATGAAAGCTATTGCTTCAGGGGAAGAGATACTCCAAACCAGAAATGCTCCATGCAGGAGAGAAACCTGGAAAGCAAAGGTACTGAGGGAGATTTCAGGTTGGGAGTGGACAGTAAGTCAGACATTGGTTTGCAACCTGATACAACAGCCAAAAGCCAATGCAGCTTTGCTTTGCAGATTAATATGCATTACAACACTGAAGGGAAGGCAATATATACCTCTATAAAACAGCGTCAAACCTCAAAGTTAAACAACTGAGTGAGGTCATTCAAAGGAAAGCCAAAATAGTGATTAGCAGGCAGGAAAATGTAATTGTGTTACAAAGAAAGACCAAAAGAGCAAAATATAACTTGGCTACATGACTGCTAAGAAGGGCCATGGTAATATTTACCAATTTTGGAAGAATCTAAACCATCAGGAATGGAGTGAAATTCAGGGTAGTACAGAAAGATATACTAAAAAGTAACAGGATGGGGGAAAAAAGATTTAGGCTGAACATAATGAAGAACTTTTAGACAGTGAGATATTAGATTATGGAATAGTTTCTCAAGGCAAATGGTGGAAGCCCCATTAATGAGACATTTAAAACAAGACTGGACAACACACTGGATGAAGCTGTATGGAACACTCCTGCACTAGCCCAGGGGCGATGACCTAATGATCTAGAAGTGTAATTTCCATACAAATTCTATGCTATCTTTGCATACCCGTTCAACTGAGGATGAAGGGAGTACTTGAGAGTTGAGTTGTCCATGTGGCTTATTACTCCAATAAATGACTTTAAGGAGACATTTCCCAGGTTAACAAGTATAGTATATAATCTCCAGCTACATATGAAATAGTTGCTAAGATGATGGTTCAGCCAATAAAATATAACCTAAGATAAGTGGCTCCATAGAGTGAACTTGGAAAATGGCTCGTGTGAAACAATTTTATATCTATAAAGGAGATTTGTGACAAGCGTGGTAAATCATTCAGGAAAAAATGTTCTACCTCTTGAGTTGACTCTGTAACCGACTGGATAGCAGAACATGGAGCCTGCTGCCCCATAGGCTGGGAAAGATCTGGTTGAAGCTGCAGAAGACCAGTAGGCTGAAGAGGCAGACAATGATCTATGGGCACTGTTGCACTAGCTGCAGCAAGGTTGCCATGAAGTTGTGAAAGACTTTCTGGCCCAAGGCATGGAGGCAATATTTCAGGTTGCAACTGCAAAGGTGGTGGCATAACTATCGAAGGCTGCATTGGTATTACAGGCATCTGGGCTCCAAGTTCCAAACCATATTGAGGATGTCCCATGATCTGTTGTAATACAATAGAGACCTATTAAAAAACCCTTTGTTTGGGGTGTTCATGACTCATTCAAGTCAAGGTGCAAAAGTTGTTTTTGCTAATTAAACAAACCTTTATAAACCTATGCGGAGAACATATCTGTATGTTTTTTGTTTATGGGACAGGAAAAGAAGAGAGCCATAAAGACTTGCTTTCAAATAATCAGAGTTAAAATAAAATGAGAGGCTGCTACTTATGTAATTTCTGAAGGTACAACGAAGAGCATGCATGCCTGAGCATTCATATACTACATGGGTGATTACTTTCTTAACGATATTTGTAGGAATCATGCAAAACTAAGATGGATCCTGCTTAGAATTTCAAAACTCTGCTTATATCCCATTTCCTTGAACACTTGGCTCTATTTCCATAAGCCATGGGTGTGTACATGGAGAAAAAGATGACAATACTTAACGGAGTAAACAATATTCAAGTTGGCAGGGTCTGATGACATTCATCCGAGGGTACTTAAGGAACTAGCTGAAGCAACCTCAGAACTGTTAGCAATAATCTTTGAGAACAGCTGGAGGATGGGGGATGTCCCAGGAAGACTACAGAAGGGCAAACATACTACCTGTTTTAAAAAGGGGAACAAAGAGGACCGGGGGAATTATAGACAGTCACTCTAATTTCAATACCTGGAAAGATACTGGAACAAATGATTAAACAATCAATTTATAAGCATGTGGAGAATAACTGGATTATAAGGACTAGCCAGCATATATTTGTCAAAAACAAATCATGCTAAAGAACCTAATTTCCTTCTTTGACAGGGTTACTGGCCCAGTGGATGGGGCGGGGAAGCTGTACACGTGATTTATCTTGATTTTAGTAAAGCTTTTGTCACAGTCCCAATGACATTCTCATAAGCAAACTAAGGAAATGTGGTCTAGATGAAATGACTAGAACGTGACTGCACAACTAGTTGTAAGGCCATACTCAGAGTAGTAATCAATGGTTTGCTAACAAACTGGGAGGGCGTATCTAGTGGGGTCCTGCAGGGGTCAGTTCTGGGTCTGATACTATTCAATATTTTCATTAATGCCTTGGATCACTTGATAATTGCCCTGTTCTGTTCATTCACTTCTGCTCCTCGTTTTGGACAGGTGCTGCGCATGCAGCAAGAAGGGCTGAAACCATTGGACCTGCTGTGTGGGCGGAACTGTTTGGTTTTTGCTGCCGGTGTATAAATCCCCAGAGATTTAAGGGTCACCTTGGAATCTTTAATCTCATCTGTTTTATTGGAAAAATGGGAGGGGCCTTCAAATGGGAGGTCTCAAACGGTTTGTAGCACCTTTGGGGGAAGACTTGATGACTGCAGCCAAGAGGAATGCCACATAGTGATGGTGGAAGCCATAGCTCGAACCGCAGAGTCCGCTGCATCCAGGCTCACTTGCAATGTTGTTTTGGTGAGAGATTTGCCCTCCACCATAGCAGTGAACTCCTGCTTTGACCCATCAGGAAGCTTGTCTTTGAACTTCAGGATATTATCCACTAGGCTGAAACTGTAGTGACCCAGCAGAGCCTGCTGGTTCACAACCCCAAGGTGTAACCTACTGTGGAATGAGGCTTCCTGCCAAACAGGTGTAGCTTTTTTGCTTCTTTTCCTTTCGGGGTAGAAGCCTGGTGTCCTCATCTCTCTCTTTTGTCAGCAGCAGCGACTCCCAGGGAAGAAGATGGTTATAGAAGTGCTCAAATCCCTGTGATGGCACATAGTATCTTCAGTCCTCCTTTTTAGCGGTGGGAGGCAGGAAAGACGGGGTTTGCCATAAAACCTTGATAGGTTCCAGGATAGCTTCATTAATAAGGAGAGCTACTCTAGAGAGTACTGCAGAGGCTAAAATGTCCACCAGCCCGTGTGACTTCCCTGTACCTCTTCTGGTTGGATATCCAGAGCTGCAGCCCCCTCTTCAACAAGTCTTGATGAGCTCTGAAATCATCGTGGGTGGGGTGGGGTGGGGCAGGGAGAGGTAGACTCAGTAACAACTGCTCCTTAGGCAGTGAAGAAGAGGCTAAAGGTTGTTGAGGAGGCCCGCCTCTAATTCCTCCACAGGAGAGTCCTGATCATGTAGTTCCCCCCGCACGATACCAGTCCCGGGGGAGGAAGACAGTGACCTTGCTGCAGATGCTCCCAGTGCCTAGCCAATGTAGAAGGGCGGGAAGAGAGGTTCTAGAACGTGAAGGGAAGCTCCAAGGAGTCCAAAAGGGCCATTGATATGGAAACGGAACCCAGATATGTGCAGGCCATTGGTCTTTAGGGTGCTGAGGCTGTGGCTGGTACCACGGTGGACAGGCATCTCACCTCACAGTCTGATGGGGTGTCTGCTTCCTCAGACCATGGTGGAGCTGACCTGCTCGGGACCAGGAAGACCAGCTCAGAGTCTGGAGATGGGGGAACTGGCGATATCATCGCTGGTTTCCTTCTAGATGGAACTCTATAGAGAGAGTAGCTGAAGAACTATAGAAGTCACCTGTGCTCTGGAGCTGGAGCTGTGACCAGGCACTTCCAATCCCCATACTAGGTGAGATTCCGAACTAGCAGGGGAAGCTGGCACCGACAGGTTAAGCATCTCTCTGGATGTCTTGAAAGCCCTGGGTGTAGATGGAACCAGAAAGGGCTCCTGCCAGCAGAACCAAAAGGTGCACCAGTCCTTCAGGGATCAGTCTCAACGGACCCTTCCTGGGAGCTCCACAGGTTGACTGTGCAGTGTTTGAAGTATAACTTCCTTTTGGTTTGTTTTAAATCTGCTGTTTAAATTTCATCAGGTGACCCTTAGTTCTTGGACAGGGTAAACAACACTTCCTATTCACTTTTTCCACACCATTCATGAATTTATTGATCTCTATCATTCCCACCTTAGTTATCTCTTTTCTAATCTGAACAGTTCCAATCTGTTTAATCTCTCCACGTATGGAAGCTGTTCCATACTCCCTAATCATTTTTATTACCCATCCCTTTACCTTTCCCAATTCTAACATTTTTTTTTTCAAGATGGGTTGGCCAGAGCTTCACGCAACATTCAAATTGTGGGCATACCATGATTTATACAGTGGCATTATGATTTTTTTTTGTTTTATTACCTATCCCTTAGCTAATGATTCCTAGCATTTTGTTTGCTTTTTTGACTGCCGTTGCACACTGAACTTTTTTTTTTTTTCAGAGAAATATCCATGACACTTTTTTGAGTGGTAACAGTTAATCTAATTTAATTTGAAGACAGAAATGAAGGCACGGCATCCTTATCTCATGGAACATGGTTACAGAGGAGTCTATCATTGAGGATATCTGGATAACAGTTTGGTGTGCGTTGCTGTAAGGGAGTAAAATGTTGCTTTAATGCAGAGGTAGTCACTTAAAAACGTACAGTAAATTATAGCAGAATAATTTTCAAATCATATGTTTGACCCAGGAGATAGCGAGCAAACAAATATTAGCCATCAACATTAGTGAGACAGAGACCATATTGGACGCTTAGTTATTCATAGAAATACCTCTCCCTTAAAAATACTTTAAAGACAGAACAATATGTTGCTGAATATTCTCTGGCCTAGTTTTAGTCTTCCATTTCATTTCAGTTAGCTATTTGTCCTAAGGAACAATTTCAAGACTCTACCACAGATGTGTCAGATAAATGATGCCTTTGTGTCACAAGCGGGAATATCAATTCATGGTGTTTGCCATGCATACTATGCATAAAGGGCCAGATTCAATGCTCTTTGAAGCCAATGGAAATATTACCATTTATTAGTTCAACAGAAATTGTATCAGGCCCAAAATGAGCTAGAATTCTTCACAAACAATATTTCGGTACCAAATATATGGCTGAAGACTGAAATTTAGATACGATGTAGTAAATTGGAGATACCATGGTACAGTAGATTGAAATGGGATGTTATGAATTTCAATCCACATGCAAACAGATGTAATAGATCACTTTCTTGTCCAACCTTCATTTCTGAAGTAAGCCATTCTTAACAGATTTGACCCTTCCTACTATCTCCTTGGGTCCTGCCGTATTATACTTTATGTTGTCATATTATAAAGGTGACAACAGTATCATTTGCAGACTCATTAGTAACTCATGAACCACTTATCTTGCAAATGGTGCTAATATTAGAAGCCATATTTTATGCTTCATTGGTTTTAACAAAAAGGACCTGCAACTGGTATTTATTTCTTTTTTGTAGATATCCTCCTACCAGCCTTCCAGAAGTATTCTCCAGGAATCATTTCCCTTCAGTTTAAAAACACACTATTTATAAACAGTTCTACATCAATAGAACTGACACAGTACATCCATATTCCGACATGCGTACATATCGACAGTTCATACAGGATCATGCACCTACTGTACTATAGATATTAAAATCAGTGGTACATTATCCCTTTATATCTGACTGTCATGGATTGCTTTTCTCCCTTGTAACTGAAATCAGGATGATCATCCTTTTGGTGTGGCCATTTTCCCTTCTAGCTGGGACAAGGAGAGAAGGAACAGGGTGTTCAAGAAGTGATCCTAATCCTTCCTTCTACAAATCCATTAGACAATTATATAAGTACACTCCATTGGGTCAAGACTTTGAGCAACAAATTCAATTGCTTAATCCTAGTCCAACCAATAGCTACCTCATACTTAGGGCCCTACCAAATTCATGGCCATGAAAAACGCATCATGGACTGTGAAATCTATACCCTATACTATTCCGATTTCACCAGGGAGGACGGGACCAGCGTTTCTCAAATTGGGGGTCCTGACCCAAAAGGGAGTTGCAGGGGGGTCACAAGGTTATTTTAGGGCGGTTGTGGTATTTCCACCCTTACTTCTTTGCTGACTTAAGAGCTGGGCTGCTGGAGAGGGGCAGCTGTTAGCTGGGTGCCCAGCTCTGAAGGCAGCGCCCCACCAGTAGCAGCACCGCAGAAGTAAGGGCGGCAATACCATAGCATCCCGCCCTTACTTTTGCGCTGTTGCCTTCAGAGCTGGGCAGCCAGAGAGTGGCAGCTGCTGATTGAGGGCTCAGCTCTGTAGGCAGCAGCACAGAAGTTAGGGTGGCAATACCATGCCATCCTTACTTCCGCACTGCTGCTGGCAGCAGCGCTGCCTTCGGAGCTGGGCTCTTGGTCAGCAGCCACCGCTCTCCAGCTGCCCAGCTCTGACGGCAGCACCGCTGCCAGCAACAGCGCAGAAGTCAGGGTAGCAGTACTGCAACCCCCCCCCCCCACAATAACCTTGCGACCCCCCCCACAACTCCTTTTTGGGTCAGGACCCCATCAATTACAACACTGTGCAATTTCAGATTTAAATAGATGAAATAATGAAATCTATGATTTTTAAACTCCTATGACTGTCAAATTGACCAAAATGGGCCGTGAATTTGCCCTACTAATACTGCATTACTGGGCCGACATCAATATGCACGAGTAAATCATCTGAAGTGCAAGGAACAAAAACCCCACCTGCATGTTTATAATGGAACAAGGTACAAGATCTACTACCGATAGTACTGATACAGTCCAACATCAAAAGGATTACCTGGTTACCAACTCCAGATGCAGACATAGTCTGTTCTGAAGGATGAATTATGCTTGGTTGCAGTGACTGAGGAAGTGGAGGCAGCTGCTGCTGCGAAACTGCTTGCATGCTCTGAGTGTGATGGGGTGAGGGAGCATCACTCTGAATTATCTGCTGGAAGGTAGGCTGGTACATCTGTTGCTGGGAGAGATGGGATATTGCGTGATGTGTTGGCAAAGCCGACACTCCTGGTGGAGCCACAGCAAGTAATGGTATCGTAGCAGCCGACATATTTGGCACTATTGTTTGGCAGGGCAAGACCAAAGAAGCCATGGTAGTGTGAGGAAGGTTGACTGCCTGCATGGATAGGGCAGGGGGATTGGATGCCAGAGGCAGAGCAGGGTTCATGGGAAGGCTTGGTATAATCACAGCTGGAGTGAAATACTGGGAAGAAGCAGGTATGGGGGGCGCATTTGCAGCAGGTAAATCAGAGAGGCTTGGAGGAAGATTATCAAGTCCTGCCAGAGGAGTAACTGCAGGAATGACAGGAAGCTGAGGAATCTGAAAAAAATATAATATCACATAAATTGCAAATGTTTTCATTGATGGTACAAATTAGTTTCATCTGCCATCTATTAACTTATTGGTGCCATGCTAATTATGTCTATTTATTAGTCACTTCCTTCCATTTCCAGGGTTTTATAAATAGCAACACTTGGATCAATCGATTTATTGAATACAAAAGAAGAATTTTAAAGTTTCTGGCCATTTTTAAGGCCAAAGAATTCACAACGGTTTCCAAAACTATTTAGCAGCCATATAGCAGCCTAATAATAAAAAAATAATCATTACTTTGATTTTGAAACAAATTAAAAATCATACGAGATAGAGGCTTCAAAAAGTAACCACTGGGCATGCAAAATGAGTTGAGACAATTTTAATAATTCATACCGCAAACATGCAGGATAGAAAAATTTGTCAGAACAGTGTTTAGACACACAAACTCCCAATGACATGATAGACCATAACTACCCTGCTTTGCCAGTCTGCAGTTTAACATTTCCCTCAAATGCCGAAAACAGAACATGCCTCGAGGCTTTCTGACGTGCCAATAGGGATCTTATATACTAAGGCTCTGCTCTTGCAAATATGGAAATATGTGAGCAGTTCCCCTGTTCACAGGCATATGTACAACTCTATGCACAAGTATTTGCAGGCTCAGGGCCTACATTTTAAATTCCTGTAATCTCACAGTTTCCTTTTTAATACACGCACAAAGGAATTGCAGGGTAAGTTCTCATGAAGTCAATGGCAGTGCTGACTGAAAAAGTGGATCACAATACACGCTTTTACTAAAGAACACTTTATCTTGCATAAAAATCCAGAAGTGTAAAAACTGGATACTTCAGTAATTTTATCGACAGCCATGCTAAAATAATGTATCAGGTTAACAAGTAGCAGCAATATATTGCGTTTAAGTCACTAGACATTTTTTACAGTAAATGCACTTTTAATCTTCAGAGGAAATTTAGGCAGATACTTGGCTTTTGGAAGTGAAAGGATTTTATTTGGAGGTTGGACAATTTTTTAGAAGCAGATGTTGAGAATTTTCTTCACTGACTCCCACTATCTGCTTTGGTACTGACTTCAGAAGAGGAATACATCACAGAAGCAGCTTGCTCTTTTCCCCTTCGTTTAAGCTGTTTCACATCTTAAAAACCCTCACCAACCAATCTACCAAATGGTGCTAATAAGAGCTTTACTACTACAGGCCAAAGAAAAGGTTCCATCTCTGCTACTGCTAATGGAAAGGGCCTAGAGATCTGGAAAGGGAGATGGAGGGGGGAAGGTATTGGGATGGAAGGTGAAGATAAGAGCTCAAGAACATTAAAGTGGGCAATTGCTCATGCTCTTAAGCCTGGGATGGGGAAGAGGGTCCACCATGAAGGGGGAAAAAAAATACAGAATTACAGTTATTGCAATTCAGTGACTAGCATTAACAGGATTAACTAGGGAAAACCCAGGATTATTCAAACAGGATTTATTTTAGCTCACTAAAAATTAATGAAAACAATCTAGAGAGCATTTAATAGTTACATTCTTATGAATTAAAATACACTGGTGTGGATTCCCAGTAGCCACGTGAAAACTTCAGGGCACATGACATGGTGTGGACTGCACCCTCAGTAAGTTTGCAGATGACACTAAACTGGGAGGAGTGGTAGATATGCTGGAGGGTAGGGATAGGATACAGAAGGACCTAGACATATTAGAGGATTTGGCCAAAAGAAATCTGATGAGGTTCAAAAAGGACAAGTGCAGAGTCCTGCACTTAGGACGGAAGAATCCCATGCACTGCTACAGACTAGGGACCAAATGGCTAGGCAGCAGTTCTGCAGTATAGGACCTATAGAAGATATGAGTCAACAGTGTGCCCTTGTTGCCAAGGAGGCTAACAGCATTTTGGGCTGTATAAGTAGGGGCATTGCCAGCAGATCGAGGGATATGATCATTCCCCTCTATTCGACATTGTTGAGGTCTCATCTGGAGTACTGTGTCCAGTTTTGGGCCCCACACTACAAGAAGGATGTGGAAAAATTGGAAAGAGTCCAGTGGAGGGCAACAAAAATGATTAGGAGGCTGGAGCACATGATTTATGAGGAGAGGCTGAGGGAACTGGGATTGTTCAGACTGCAGAAGAAAAGAATGAGGGGGGATTTGATAGCTGCTTACAACTACCTGAAAGGGAGTTCCAAAGAGGATGGAGCTAGACTGTTCTCAGTGGTAGCAGATGACAGAACAAGGAGTAATGGTCTCAAGTTGCAGTGGGGGAGGTTTAGGTTGGATATTAGGAAAAACTTTTTCACTAGGAGGGTGGTAAAGCACTGGAATGGGTTACCTAGGGAGGTGGTGGAATCTCTTTCCTTGGAGGTTTTTAAGGTCAGGCTTGACAAAGCCCTGGCTGGGATGATTTAGTTAGGGATTGGTCCTGCTTTGAGCAGGGGGTTGGACTAGATGATCTCCTGAGGTCCCTTCCATCCCTGATATTCTACGATTCGGACAGCGATCACTGGCTAGAAAATGTTACTTGAATGGACGTGCCTTTAAAATGATTTAAAACACCACTGAATTCTCACAACACTTTACCTGGGAGGGTGGGACATGAGGAAGTTGCTGCACAGTGGAAATCTGTAGTGGTGTTAGCTGTGTACTGGTAGCTGCCACCTGAGAAGTCTGGGTTTGATATTGGGGCAGCAGATGGGCAGCGGGCTGCAATGGACAAACTGGCTGGCTGGCTAGAACCTGCTGCAGAGGAGCTTGCTGTGGTATGGATTGCTGATAGAGAATAAAAAAATTGCATATTAAGAAAGAATCAGTTCACTGGACACCAGTCTTGTTTTCTTCCCAATTAAAGCTGCACGCTCAAAACAGAACTGTCACTCATATTGAGCAGCACTGGTAAAAAAGACTGACACTTCCAGTTCAAACATTGTACAAGAGCCTAGACTGAAGTCTTATTTAAATAAAACCTACATCACCACAAAAGGCAGATTCGAGCAGTTTGGAAAGGATATTTTTAATGAATCATGCAGGCTCTTTAAAACTTGGCAAAGGACAAAAGAACCTCTATTTTCTAGCCAGCCCTGCAAAATCTTCCAACTATGGACCCAAATATTGCTATATGTAGAGCAAACCAAGGCAATATTGTCATTCAAAAATTCACTCTATAAAAGAGCCTAGACATTCAAATGTACTGCAAATTTATAATGCGTCTCTCTGGCCAATCAAGGAATATACCATTCTTATTGCAATAAAGCTACAAAAGCTAGATTCTAAGAGTATTTCCCTCTATCCTGGCAGATCTGAATGTAAGCAAAGGATAGGGAACTGACAGCATAAGAAACTCATGTCTTATGCCAGTGGTTCTCAAACTTTTGTACTGGTGACCCCTTTCACACAGCAAGCCTCTGAGTGCGACCCCCCTTATAAATTAAAAACACTTTTACATATATTTAATACCATTATAAATGCTGGAGGCAAAGAGGGGTTTGGGGTGGAGGCTGACAGCTCGTGACCCCTCCATATAATAACCTCGTGACCCCCTGAGGGGTCACAACTCCCAGTTTGAGAACCCCTATCTTACGCTGACCACCCCATAACCCTTTAATATCTGAAAGTGAACTACAAAACAAAGGCAACCCTCTTCCCCATGTTTATGCTTTTTGTGATGTATAAAGACACTTCTCAGAATTGAACAGTGATGTCAAAAGAGTATGTGACCAGAGCTGGCTCTCTCCCTGCTTCCAAATGAAGCGAATGGGATTCCAATTAATTATAAGTGAATATTCAGCATCCCTTCTCTGTTGGTCAGGAGGTTGGATAGCAAAAAGCTCACAAACTCAGGTAACATCACAATTTGCATTCTCCAGTAAACTTGCCAAGAGGGGAAAGTAAAGACCTGACTTCTTATATAAAAAGCAGCACTTTAAAAGACCCTTTGAGAATGTTTTAAATAATCATTGAAGGGCAAAACAAAGTTTTTTGTTCAATATTTTTGTTTTGCAATCCTGTTTTAAACATTCTGGGAAGCTTTGACCAAGTGACAACTCATCTTTGTGAATGATCTCAACTCTCGCCTGCAGGGACCACACTCTAGAGTTGAAAGTTTAGTTGTTGTGACAACAGTTTTAGAACTTTTCTTTGGATAGAGGAAATAGACAATTACACCATCTTCCATATGAAATGCCTCTTGCCCCCACCTTTTTTGGCTGTAAGTTTACACTACAGCATATACAAAAAGTGACTGTTTCTAAATTATAACCTAATTTTGTAAACATTCACAGTATAAGACAATAATTTAACAGCAAAATGTGACTAAATGTTGAGCCTCTTTCAGTTCAGCTGAACTCTGCCCAGTTCCTTTCATTAAGTTTTACACGATTACCATTTTGTTCAATTGGAGAGCAGCTGGTGAGCAAACAGACTGGCACAAATCTAACATTACTGCACCCCTCCCAGTAAGTAATTTTGGATCTCGCAAGAGATTCTATAGCGACAGCCCCGGAAACCAAGCTCCGGGTTCACAGGCACAGGGGAGGCACTGCTACATTGGCCTGCCATACTACTGAAAATTTGATTAGAACGAGACAACTGTTCCATGGCTGACTTAATAAGCACGTTTTCACCTCTAACATCTGTCCTGCTTCAGGGGTCTCAGTGAATGCTGGATGTAATTTAAGAGGTAATATGCTTGATGTTAAAACCTTAAAGATAAAAATAAATGAATAGTGAAATTTAAGCATTGCTTTTCATCTTTGCTGCTTCTGAGGAATGACAGCTCTACACTGTTTGATCTTGTGTGTTTTCAGTGACAGAATGCTTCAACAAGAACCCTTATTTCCTTTTTTAAAATATATAAACACACGAACGGGGATGAAATGGATTAAGGGATCAAGGGGCTGGCCCATCTAGAAACAAGACTGAAGCAGCTTGGTGGCTTCCAAACACGGTGAACAGGTGTGTGTTTGGCTACTTGCATCTGGTAGCACAGGTTACTCAGCAAGTCTCAAAGTAACAAGTAGGGCTGTCAAGCGATTAAAAAAAATTAATCGCAATGAATCACACTGTTACACAATAACAGAATACCATTTATTTAAATATTTTTGGATGTTTTCTACATTTTCAAATATACTGATTAGGGCTGTTGATTAATCGCAGTTAACTCAGACGATTAACTAAAAAAAAAAAAAGATTTGCGATTAATTGCACTGTTAAACAACAGAATACCAATTGAAAATTTTAAAATATTTTGAATGTTTTTCTGTATTTTCAAATATATTGATTTCAATTACAACACAGAATACAAACTGTACAGTGCTTGCTGTATATTATTTTTTATTACAAATATTTGCACTGTAAAAATGATAAACAAAAGGAGTAGTATTTTTCAATTCACCTCATACAAATACTGAGTGCAGTCTTTATCATGGAAGTGCAATTTACAAATGGGTTTTTTTTTGTTACATAACTGCACTCAAAAACAAAACAAAGTAAAACTTTAGAGCCTACAAGTTCACTCAGTCCTACTTCTTGGTCAGCCAATCGCGAAGAGAAACAAGTTTGTTTACATTTACGGGAGATAATGCTGCAGGCTTCTTATTTACAATGTCACCTGTAAGTGATAACTGGCGTTCGTATGGCACTGTTGTAGCTGGCGTTGCAAGCTATTTACGTGCCAGATGCACTAAAAGATTCATATGCCTCTTATGCTTTGGCCATCTTCCAGAGGACATGCTTCCATGCTGATGGCGCTCATTAAAAAGATAATACAGTAATTAAATTTGTGACTGAACTCTTTGGGGCGGAATTGTATGTCTCCTGCTCTGTTTTACATGCATTCTACCATGTATTTCATGTTATAGCAGTCTCGGATGAAGACTCAGCACATGTTCATTTTAAGAACACTTTCACTGCAAATTTGACAAAATGCAAAGAAGATACCAATATGAAATTTCTAAAGATAGCTACAGCACTCGACCCAAGGCTTAAGAATCTGAAGTGCCTTCCAAAATCTGAGCGGGACGAGGTGTGGAGCATATTTTCAGAAGTCCTAAAAGAGCAACACTCCGATGCGGAAACTACAGAACCCAAACAACCAAAAGAGAAAGTCAACCTTCTGCTAGTGGCATCTGACTCAGATAATGAAAATGAATATGCGTCGGTCCGCACTGCTTTGGATTGTTATGGAGCAGAACCCGTCATCAGCATGGATGCATGTCCCCTGGAATGGTGGTTGACGCATAAAGAGACATATGAATCTTCAGTGCATCTGGCACGTAAATATCTTGCGACACCGGCTACAAAAGTGCCATGAGAATACTTGTTCTCACTTTCAGGTGACATTGTAAACAAGAAGCAGGTAGCATTACCTCCTGCAAACGTAAACAAACTTGTTTGAGTGATTGACTGAACAAGAAGTAGGACTGAGTGGACTTGCAGGCTCTAAAATTTTACATTGTTTTATTTTTGAATGCAGTTTTTTTTGTACATAATTCTACATTTGTAAGTTCAACTTCCATGATAAAGAGATTGCACTACAGTACTTATATTAGTTTATTTGAAAAATACTATTTCTTTTGTTTTTTACAGTGCAAATATTTGTAATAAAAATCAATCTAAATTGAGCACTGTACACTTTGTATTCTGTTGTATTTGAAATCAATATATTTGAAAATGTAGACATCAAAAATAATTAAATGGTATTCATTATTGTTTAATCGCACGATTAATTTTTTAAATCGCTTGACAGCCCTAATATTGATTTCATATATTCATGTATATTCACATACCTGTAGCAGTTGCTTTGAAATGGACAAGATGAGTGATTTTCAATCTGGTCTAAATGACTTTGAGGCACATGTCCCATTGACTTTCAATGAGATTTGCTCTCTCAAGTGACTTAGGTGCTTTTGAAAATTCCACTCAAATAGCTTTTAGCATTCTAACCTAAACATGACAGGTATCTCCTTTAGTGTGCAGCTTGCTGGCAATTTAGGTCCTGATTCAGTGAAGAACTTAAGCCCACGTAAAACATATGCTTATTTGCTTTATTGATTTGCAGGCTTAAAGAGCAAGTCTTGGGTCTACTGTCATACAGTTGGAATCATTATTCACATAACTTATCTAATTCATATTATGAACTGTATAGAAGAAGGTTATTGAACAGAGGGAATCAGGACAAAGACACTTAACTTAAGTGTTCTTATAATTGGTAAATTGCAATTACATAATGCTAAACAGCCATTAAACTGAATCTTCCAGCTGCCTGGTGTGAAGGTCTAGTGTTTCTACAGTGAAAGCTACAAACCGGCTACCTCATCTTCACATGGCACTGCTTAGCCGAACTAGGTTTCTGAGTTTCAAAAATAGGTTTTTACAAGTGTAACTTTGACCTCGAATTGCATTCTTTGGTCCAAATCCAGGCCTGGAGCAGTTCCATTTGAGTGAACAAATGTCCCTACCATAGACTTTGCTCTATACATCTAGAGTGCATGCTACAATAGTATGTTGTACCCTAAAATAATATGCAAAATGAATTGCTGATGTACCTACAGACGTGAAGAGAAGTAAACTGTGTGTTTGATTAATCAGAAAAACAAATATTGACTATATTTTAGTCCCATGCTCCATCTGTGACACTAGTATTTCAAACAACAGCCATACCTCCATGAAAGGAGGAGAAAGAGAGGAAAAGGAGCTAGGAAGTGAAAAAAGACCCTAATCCAGAAAAGTAAAAGCAGCATCTGGCACATGGAAAAATCTGCAAATTCTGATGTGTCAGCAGAAAGCCCATGAGGCCAATACAGTTTCCTGAAATTGGAGCTTGTCCCAATTCTGTCCAAGAGGCAGTAACATTTCTGGCTGAATGAGAGAACATGAGACTATTTTGCCCATTAGAAAAACGGGGATACGAGACAATAGTTCAAGACATCATAGGTTTTAAACAGGCAGATCAGATTATGCTGTTTCTATGAGAGTGCTTTCAGAAAGAAGAGAATACTTCATCCAATAACACAACTTGAGCTATTCCAGCACTGAATATTACTAAGACTTAAGAGATTTTGAAATTCATCTTGATAGCTCTAAGTTCAAGAGAAAAATAAGCATCCATTTATGCCAGCTATGCTGGTGTTAGAAATATGGCATATTTTGACAGCCTAAATGGTGTGAGGGAGCTGGTGAGACAAAAAGACATCTGTTAGTAAGGCACTACATTCCTCTGCCCTGTGCACAGAGAGCATAACACTCCTCAGCCCATTTAAACCATAGCTTGCGCTCACAGAAGCTGAGTTTTTGGTAGAAACACAGAATCAGGACAGGTCTTTATGACATTTGTGTTGGCCTGAGATAAATTTTTTCCTACCAGTTACTACTGGATTCTTGTCCAAGCAATGAACCATTTGAGACTCTCTCAACTTTCCAGCATACAATAGATGGTTTGTAAATACCTTTATTATGCAGGAGATTTCAGAGAATTATCTGAGCATCCCAGACAGACATTGGAGGAATCAGCATTTTGGAGACTGTCTAGAGACAGCCAGATTCTTCCTTTAGAAGAGTGTTACTTGGTGGATCAAGAACACACTGTACTATGTTTTAAAAAATATATATATTATTCCTAAATTCAAAGTGGGCCTCTGACCCCCATGCTCCCTTGGAAAAAACACTCTAAAATCCTCCTGAGGATCTGAGCGCAATTTAGAATAGACAAAAGTTTGTTTTTCCGACATTAATTTATTAGCAAGTCATGCACATCTCAAGTGCTAACAATAAAATGAAAACAAGAAAACGAAGTTGTTCACTCACTTAGCTTTTTTCAAAGTTATGCTTTTCTCAGACCTGCATCCCCCTGTAAGTACTAAAGCAGGTATCAGAGCAGGTACTAAAGCAACTACCATGTTAATACATGGTGGTAGAGAAACCATACAACAGGATATGGCAGGGTCTCAACCTATGGGGCTAGGACTCTCTGACTGAGTCAAGCTATTTTTATTTATTTATTTATTTATTTGCTGTCTTGAAAATTAAATAATACAAATATCTGTCTGGGCTTTCCCTGGGGTTTCCTGCGTGCCTACTTCAGCTCCAGTTCAACTCTCCCACAGCGACCCAGGCTGCAGAGGCTGAGCTGAGTTTCCCCATCAGTGACCCTTCCAGACTACAGGGGCCTGCTGGGTTGCTGACACAGACTTTCTCTCTTCCTCTGCCCAACAACCCTTCTGCTAGTGCTCAGCCAGCCCAGAGCTGCCTGGGAGGAGACAACAGGGGAGATGGATAGCAACCACCAGTTGCCTCAGGGTCTCCTGGTAAGGAGGTGAAGAGGACAAGGACTCTAAGCCAGGCATCTGGGAACAAGCTCATCTACCTCAATGAACTATATTCACAAAAAGGCAGTTATAATTGCATGTGTTTTCTACAGTATTTCATTAATGTGAATGTTGTCTCTAGCACATGTGAAAGTGGGGCTTGGTATCATTTGCTCTGAGCAACATGGGGTTGCAATGATGAAAAGGTTGAGAGCCACCAGCATCAAGGAAGAGTGATCAGTTTTTCTATTTAGCAAGCCAAACTACCGTGTGATTTAAGAGCAAATATTAAACTGGGATTCTCGCCATTACTCTGGATAAAGAGTTTATGTTAAAGTTCTGTCTACTCTGAAAAGCATCCAACCACTAAGTCACTGATGAGCCAGGGGAAGAAAGTGGAAACATTGATGTATAATATTCATAAATGTAACTTCTTTCTGAATATTATGACTTGTGTTCAAAAGCAAGGTTTCAAAACTAACTAATGCATTTAAATGGTGGTTTAACAGGTTCTCAGTACAGTAGTTCTATTCAATAAGCAGACCTGATATCTCAGAAGTCCTCGAACTGACCTCGGACAGTGGTTTTGCTAGCAAAAAGACCATTTACAAGAAAAGAAAGGGAAGAGATGGGGTCAGATAGTTTAGCTTCTCACCTGCTGGCTGGCTAAAACAGGCTGAGATTGCCCCATCTGCGATGAAGCAACTGTGATTGGCTGTATGACTGGGAATGTCATTGCTGGCTCTTGGTAATGTTGCGGTCGCTGAGAGATAACAGCAGGTGGAGCCTGAGCCACTGTTAGTCCAGGCTGGAGGAGTGGAAAATAAATTACTTTAGAAGAAACATCAATAAAAAGTTGTCTACAACTGATTTTTAAGAACATGCTTGATATGAAATATTCAATTCAAAACAAGGAAAGAGAAATGAAAAACACAAGGAAAGGAAGGTAACATCTCCAGGAAGAGAGCTTTCCCAGGGGAGATTTAAAAAAAAAAAAAAAAAAAAAAAAAAAAAAACTGTATTGCATTTCTCTTTATTGGACATGGACCATATAAGCTCCATCCTCTGTCACTGAAAGTGCTCTCTCTCTCTCTCTTCCTCCCTCCACCCTCTCTCACGCACACAAAATACATTAAAAAACAACAATTAGCTGGGTAAACTCCAGTTGGTAACTTAAAAACAAACAACTTCTATTGCCAGGTGATTTTCTTAAATTGGAGGCCAGGAGATTGATATAGGATTTAAAAAAACCAACAACCCAGCCACAGAGAATGGAAGTAAAATGAAATAAGGTTCTTAATAAGCAAAGTCTCAAACTCCTGTTCAAGAAAAAGGATAGGTATGTATATTAAAGAAAGGGCCAATAGACTTAAAACCCTATTTACCTACAAGGAACATCAATTACACCTCTTGCTGCATGATGCTATCCTACCCGCAGTAATATATTTAGCAATTTCCTACTTAAATATGTCAGGAAGTATTCATTGCTTAAAAATCAAGTGTTCTTTTAAAGTTTGTAACAGTATCTACCTATGTTAGATGAAAATGCAGTCAAAAATTAAGTTGACATGAAATATCAAGGAAAAAATATTGCTTATGACAAAATAAACAAACAAGTGAAATACTTTCTGCTGTTTTACCCTTCACAGCCCCTAGTTAAAAAAAACAGATCACACTTAAGTCCAGTTACTGAGACTGTACCAATGAAATCAATAAAAAGAGTGTGTCTGCTCTAAGGCACTATACTGCACTGCTCAATTTTATGTTTTCTGCAGAAAAGGTATTACTACACTCAATCATAGCTGTTATTTCTTCATGTGAAAAATACAGGAGAAAGGATGCAACCACACCACTACATTCACAGGGCAGATGGTTTCAACAACTGAGGGAGTTTGTTACAGAGGCCCAAGTTAAACAGGATGGTGATTCAAGCCATTCACAGGATCATTCCAACTAAATACACTTTACATTCTGTCGCAGGCATTTTGGAAAACAAGGGGGAAACAGGGTAAGTGTGGCATTTCTGAAGCATCTGGGGAAATTTTGGATCAAACAGGAGACACTTGTCATTCTTGGATTTGGTTTTTCTTCTTCTAAACCAACGAGGGATGAAATGGTGGATTCCACCTACCACATCACTGGTGATGTTTTTACTAGCTAGGCTGTTTCTACTGCTCTGCACAGATGGAGTCACTGGATTGGTCTTCTCTGTTAGTGATGCTTTGCCAGTGCAAACTTTATAGAAGGGCGGAGGTAGTCCAGGCATGTTGGCTTCCCCATAATTGAAGGACTCAGAATGCAGGCCTTTTTCTGTGACTCTTGCAGTTCTCACAGGAGTAGAACTGGTCTTTTGGCTAATTATGTGCTGCAGAGATTCATGTAATAAAGGCAGGTCTAAACTTCTGCCGCAAGGCCTGCTCGCTTGAGGAAGAGGTAGGGATACTGAGTTTTTCTTTAGTTTGTTACAGAGGCAGCAAGGAGTATCTGTAGCACATGTAAGGGGCACTGACTTTTTTGGATCTTCTCCAGAATGAAGCAGATGGGCAAAGCAGGCCTGACAATTGCGTTTAATGATCATTAACTCAGTGGTACTTGCAGAGATTTCTAATGCAACTAACTGTGATTTACTTGCTTCCTCTTCTGTATCAGGTGATATTTTTATGCTTTCCTCTATTAGTTCTGTTGGAAGAGAGGATGTAACATTTGGAGTCAAAGCCACTACTGAATCACTATGGCGACGATAATTGCTGAGAGTGCTGTGAATCATGGGTAACAAGTATTGGCTAACACAGGAGCAGTGTGCCACTGGAATTTCTGAAGGACACACTAGGCCTATATTGATTCTTTCATTGGAGAGATCGGAAGGTTTATGTTCGATTGCACACAATTGTTCTTGCAGTGACGAGTCCATTAATTCTTGCTGGCCAAGGTCATTGTAACATGAACACAAGAGTAAGTGTGAATATCTGTCTGGGTTACCAGTGTTGGGTTTTGGAGCCTCAATAACAGAAGTGCTTCTTCGCCTCTGTGCAACATTAAATCTAAGCAAAGAGCTAGAAAGGCATTCAATAGACGCTTGACCTTTAGCACAACAGGAAGACACCTCGGACCCAAGAGGCTCTTGAACAAATGAAGGAACAATATGTGGCTATATTAATAACAAACAAAAAACAAAAAACAAAAAATAATTCTCAAATGAATGTGCTCATGAGGTTAAGTCTAATCATGGCAAAGCTATTAAAAACAACTCAGTGAAATGAAAAAGATGAATGCTCACTTTATGATGTTTAAATTAAAGTACTATAGCAAGCAGTAAAGCATTTCCTTGAGCACAGGAAGTACAATTATAAATGTCCTATCTTTTGATAGCAAAACAAACACATTTTTGGGTGAAAGTATGAATACACGTATTAAATAAATCAGTATTGGTAAAAATGGGCAGAGAAGAAAAAGGGTGAGCCATGGGATCTACACTCACTGAAGGCAGAATATAAGGTGAGTCATTAAACATGATCGAGTATATTCAACATTGTTGAAAAAAAATGAGACTTACTACTGAAGGCTGCTGGTAGTGCCCTAGCTGCTGAAGGCTTTGGGGCAAAGCCTGGCTCTCACTTAGAGGTGGACTGTAAACCCGTTGAATAGCAGGAGGTATTGAATCAGGCAGAGATGAGTAGATGACACTTTGCTGGCTGCTCTGGGAGTCTGAATAAACTGTGGACCCCTGACCGCTGTCAAATGTGCTGTCAGCTGAAAGAACAATCTTTTTTATTAAGAGCTTAACAAATCAAACAAAATGTTCAAGTAGTGACTTAATGGGGAGGCCTAAGTGCGGTTTATGCAATTGGCATTTTTACTACCCTAGCTATTTCTACCATATACATAAGTTATATAATACAAATGCTATTTTCTGTGAATGGTTCATCATTCCTCCCCGAAGCCAGAAATGAAGACAGTCTCCTATGGATTTTGTGCAGAGCTAGGCACATTGATATTCCCTTTAGAGGTCACAACACTGATGTTAAGAATGGCAGACCTTCTATGGATTTTATAGCATGAAAGAACAGTGAGCTGATCGTGACTTCAATGGGAGATGAGGGATCTCAGCCACCTGCAGGATGAATTCCTTTGGAGATATAGAGATTTAATGATTATTTTAATTCCCTTTTTGTTAGTAGTGTTGCAAATTTTAATTTCAAATAAGTTATGAAACATTACATTATTTACTATGTATTAGCCAATATAAAATGTATAATCAGCTTCACTAAGTAGTGCCACCTTAGTTGAGGAATACTAATAAAGCAAGAAAAAAAATAGGGGAAAATGTACAATGGAGAAACTGTAGAAAAATAAATCATGGCTTTTTGACAGCTGTATATATGGTGCAAGACAGTGAGTAAAATAGTAGGCATACCTAAAAAACCGCTCTAAATCATTAACTTCATTTTGACTTGCCCTGCAATTTTAGACATTGCTTGCCATTGAGGCACAGTAAAGCTACACAAGAACACATTCACTGAAATTACAACTGAATCCTAAGCAATTTTAATACATCTTACTCTTTCCTGGTTTTGTTATTACGAACAGAAAGCCTCAACATACCTGGACTCAACACCATAATAACTGGATGAAATAAAACTGCTTTATATAAGCAGTCATCTTGATCCAAGTTTTTAATGATTAGGAGCACAATTCACCGCTTTGTCAGTGTTCATAATACAGAGAGTTAGCCTGATTAATCTGAAAAATTGCACAACTCTGGGAACTGGGCAAGAGCGACATCTTTGTCAAACGGAAATAAGGCTTATAATGGCATTGTTAAATATTAAAGGCTTGGAAAAAAAAGGCCTTTTCAAGTTTACTGAAGCCAGTAAAATATATCTGCACCGTTAACTAGCTTCTTTTTCTACAGCTGTTGTTTTTACCCTTGAAATAACCAAGGCAGCAGTAGTAGTGAAGTTAAAATACCTTGTCACAACAGGGAGGAGTTAACAAACTGGACTGAAAGTGGACTGTAGCAGACTTGAACCATAGTTGTTAAAAGGATTTTAAATTAAAGGAATATGATTTTATCATATCTTTATCTAAAACCCTCCACCTTCCCATCCCCCGACCTCCCCACAGGGCTTGCTCTACAGAGGTTTGAATAAAATGGGACCCAGATGTGAGCCCCACTCAGTTTTCAGAAACTAACCTCCCGATTAGGTTTTGAAAAAACTAAAACCCACCTCTAATTTTCTGCATTGCCAGTTTAAAAATCCGATGCTGCCTATTATAACAATGTAGGTGTTTTTATAGAAAATGGAGTTTCATCTTATTATAAATAATTATTCAAGACCACAAAGGAAGACAGAGTGTAAGTGAACAGAGCTACAGCAGAAGCTGAGAGTCAAACCTAGATTTTCTTGGCACACCACGTTGCACATAGATATAAATTATTAATATCATCTCTGCATCCTCTCTCTCAATATCACATGAAGAGATAGGAAAGTGATTTATAGAGCTTTTAGACTCAATAGCACTAAAGAAGCATCCAAAGACATGGGACATGGAATTGCTAAAATAAAGCAAGAAATAAATTACGAGTAGGAACCAGGAAACAAATTGGGTATTTAATATATATATTTACAGCCAGTAAATTGCCAGCTCAAAGGTCACAGAAAGGCACAGTTAATATCTGTTAGCTATTATTTTTAACTAACTTGGTGTCTTTTGTAAAAGGTTCCTCAAAGGAGTCAGCTTATATGAGTTAAGTATGTAGTCAGAAAAAAATATAAGCTCAGACCAAATCATCATCTTCGAAAAGTTTTGAAAGTACTATAAACATTCTGTAAAGTTTTGAAAATATTGTAACAATAAGACAATTTTATATCGTCTGAAAGTTTGCTGTTTTGTGCTGAGCTTGTTGAATTATTATTATTTCAATACTCAAAAGCTAACTCAAGCACAATGCATGAACTACAAAATGGGTAAGGATTTTGTGTACTTATTTATAAAATACCCGAATTAAGGAATAAGCCGTCTCTGTGCTCCAAATAATATCTATTTAAACCAAATAATGTCTATAATAAAATTCCAAAACAACAAAAAGATAGCATTGGCTTAACAGTTTAGTAGGAGAATCTGTACATCAGTTTGTCTAAGGGTATACGTTGGGATAGATCCTTGTCTAAACCAAGGGATAATGCACCCTACGGGGATGTGATTTTTCAAGCACATTAATGTCTCATGCATTAATTGGTCTGTATAAACCCTGCTGGTGCACACTAAAGATTTTGAATAATACTACATTAAAGTGGGCTATGAACCATTAGCACGCACCAGCAGGGTCTACATGGACCAATTAATGCACAATTCATTAGTGTACTTTAGAAATCACACCCCCCACATAGCACATTGCTCTTCGGCATAGAGAAGCCCTTAGTAAAACAGGCTAGAACAGGGTTGCCCCAAACTTTTTCTGAGCTTCCAGTCTAAAATATTTTGCAATATCAACCTGAAGACCACTAATACTTAAAAGTACACCAACAAAATTGTAAATACACTCACAATTCAGTGTGATATGGGAGCCTGTCTTGCTGAAAAATTTGTTCTGAAGGTTGATCTGGGGTGGGGAAAGGGGGACATGGTCTTAAATTATTTTTGATCACCACGAGACTGCAATCCCCCCCCCTTCACCCCCAAATCACTGAAAAGAAACCTGAGGCTCAGAAATAGGAAAATTAAAATGGGATGAAGAACTCCCAAGGGTCTGCAACTAAAGCTGGGTACCTTCTCGTTCAGCAACAGCCAAAAACCAGCTGAGTTTCTATTAGAGAAAATCAGTTGCATGGACT
Organism: Malaclemys terrapin pileata; assembly: GCF_027887155.1. Lineage (NCBI taxonomy): Eukaryota > Metazoa > Chordata > Testudines > Emydidae > Malaclemys > Malaclemys terrapin. Next base: position 29,170,764 of record NC_071511.1, on the reverse strand, counting down.
TGTAACATGTCTCACAATTTCATCTTACAATGGACCAGTGAGTGCTGTTGAGCCAACAGCACCTTGGTTGAAGGGTTACTGGTCCACCTTTCCCCCCTATAACCAGGGTCAGCAAGTAAAACAGTAATACAGCTGGGTCTGAAGTTTCTTCAGACGCTGACATTATGAGCTCCTAAGAGTCCCCAACTGGCTCTTCAGATTCTAAAATCTAAGACAAAGAAGAGAGCATCTCCTTTCCATCCTCAGGAAGACCATTTGCCAAGTTTTCTGATGAATGCTTCCACCCTGATCTGCATGGACAGGACATTCATATTCCGCCCTTTGGGAAAAGAGTTCAGCTTGTCTTAGGGTATGTCTACACTACGGGATTACTCCGAATTTACAAAAAAAGAACATCATCCGAAGAACTGGGCTGTAGCCCACAAAAGCTTATGCTCTAATAAATTTGTTAGTCTCTAAGGTGCCACAAGTACTCCTGTTCTTTTTTGTGGATACAGACTAATACGGATGCTACTCTGAATCCGAATTTACAGAATTCGATTTTTGGCAACCGATTGTATAAAGTTGAGTGCATGAGGACACACTAAGCACATTAATTTGGTGGTGTGCGTCCATGTACTGAGGCTATCGTTAACTTCCAGAGCATTGCACTGTGGGTAGCTATCCCATAGTTCCCGCAGTCTCCCCCGCCCATTGGAATTCTGGGTTGAGATCCCAATGCCTGATGGGGCCAAAAATTTGTTGCGGGTGGTTATGGGTAAATGTTGTCAGTCAATCCTCCCCCCAGGAAAGCAACGGCAGACAATCATTTCACGCCCTTTTCCCTGGATTGCCCGGGCAGACGCCATAGCACGGCAACCATGGAGCCTGTTCAGCTTTTTTTCACGGTCACCGTAGGTTTACTGGATGCTGCTGACAGACGTGGTACTCCAGCGCTACACAGCAGCAGCCCCTTGCCTTTGCAAGTTAGCAAAGACGGTTACCATTCATACTGTACCGTCTGCTGCTATGGGTGCTCCTGGCCGGCCTCGGTGAGGTCGATTGGGAGCGCCCGGACAAAAATGGGAATGACTCCCCAGGTCATTCTCTTCTTTAAGTTTTGTCTAATGGACAGTCAGTCCTGCCTAGAATATCAGGCAAGCCTACTAAAGAACCAGAGAGGCAAACAGCCGCTCCGGGTCAGAGCCCCAGACATTCCACAGAAATGATGAGCTGCATGCCGTTCTAGAGGGTGCCCCTACAACCACCCGATCCATTGCTTCCCTCGTCCCCCACCCCTCCTGGGCTACCTTGGCAGTTATCCCCCCTTTTGTGTGATGAAGTAATAAAGAATGCATGAATTTGAAACAACACTGACTTTATTGCCTCTGCAAGCAGAGATCAAAGGGGGGAGGGGAGGGTGGTTGGCTTACAGCGAAGTCGAGTGAACCACCATTCTGCACTTGCTCAGCCTATAGCTGAAAATGGGAACCTGTGATAAGCACTAGGATAGACGCACAGGCAGGACTGAATCTCCATTTGAGTGTCAGCCTTTGGTTGACACTGGTAAAATACAAAATGTCCCAGGATATGCATGTTGGGGGACAGTTCTAAACGGCAGCTTTATTTTTTTGTTTGCAGCAAAATGTAGAGGTCTAAGTATCTGATTGTGAGCCCTGGGAGCAAGGGGTAGGCTGGGGTAGGTGAGACCGTGCGGTGCTGCCGACTGGGAGAACAGCCTGAGGCAGAAGCCTCCAGCTGGCATGATATTCCAGGCAGGACTGAATCTCCATTACACAAAACTTAAAGAAGAGAATGACCTGGAGTCATTCCCTTTTTTGTCCAGGCGCCCCCGACCGACCTCACCAAGGCCAGCCAGGAGCACCCATGTCTGCCCAGGTGCCCCCGACCGACCTCACCAGCCAAGAGCACCCACGGGACAACGATAACAGTTACCAGTCATACTGCACTGTCTGCCGTCCGCAAGGCAAGGGGATGCTGCTGTGTAGCGCTGCAGCACCGTGTCTGCCAGCAGCATCCAGTAGACGTACGGTGACAGTGAAAAAAGGCGAGAAATGATTTTTTCCCCTTTGCTTTCACGGGGGGTTGTGGGGTGGAAGGAGTGGCACCTGACGACATATACCCTGAGCCACCCGCGACAATGTTTTTGACCCTTCAGGCACTGGGACCTCAACCCAGAATTCAAAGAGTGCAGGATAGCTACAGTCGTCAGTCGCCCCTCCCTCCGTGAGCGTCCATTTGATTCTTTAGCTTTCTGTTATGCTTGTCTCAGCTCCTTAAGTTTCAGGCATCACTGTGTTGAGTCCCTGTTGTGGCCTCTGTCCATCATGGCCTTGGAGATTTTTTCAAATGTTTTGGCATTTCGTCTTTTGGAACGGAGTTCTGATAGAACAGATTCATCTCCCCATACAAAGATCAGATTCAGTATCTCCCGTACGTTCCATGCTGGAGCTCTCTCTTGATTCTGGCTGTGCTGATGAGCTCTGCATGGTCACCTGTGCTGATCAGCGCTCCACGCTGGGCAAACAGGAAATGAAATTCAAAAGTTCGCAGGGCTTTTCCTGTCTACCTGGCCAGTGCATCCAAGTTCAGATTGCTGACTAGAGCGGTCACAATGGTGCACTGTGGGATAGCTCCCGGAGGCCAATACCGTCGAATTGCGGCCATACTAACCCTAATTCGAAATGGCAATGTCGATTTTGGCGCTACTCCCCTCGTTGGGGAGGAGTACAGAAATCGATTTTAAGAGCCCTTTATGTCAAAGTAAATGGCTTCATTGTGTGGACGGGTGCAGGGTTAATTTGATTTAACGCTGCTAAATTCAAACTCAACTCATAGTGTAGACCAGGCCTTAGTGCCCAAATGTCAGCCAGGGAGGCTCAGTGTGCCTCCCACGACAAGTTATTAGAGTCAGCAAGGGAAATCCTGCACTTCTGCTCTTCATTAGAAGAGTTGAGTTAGCACCTCACTATGAGAGCCACTTCCATACTGAGTTTAAAGAAGGCTGCAGGTGAAGGAAACCTGTGTCATCACAGAGCAATGCAAGAAGTCAAGAATTCTTTGGATGGCATTTAAATGAACTTCACAACGTAACGGCATCATGAAGAACCTGGCATAGGTCTTCAGGCATTTTCTTAGTAGCAAGAACTTGTCTGGGTCTGAAACAGTTGGGCCATGAGGTTTTAGATGTAATGTTCAGGATCCATGTGACCAAGCCACTACCTTAAGCTGTCATTTCCTTGGCACCTTCCATGACAACTGCAATACACCACTCCCACTAAATGTGGAAATCTTTGACTGTTCCTGATGTGTCCAGTATCGGCTCTCTTCTGTTGTACATCCCGGCACAGCTTTACAAAAGAACAAGCCTTCAGTAGAGCCATCAAACACATCACACACAAACTGCTAGAAACCACCACACCTTTGTTTTCAGAACAGTTGCTCTTGGACAAACTCATCTGTGTCACTAATGGAGCGAGAAGCAGTGACAACAGACAAGCCACCCTGTTCAGTTTGGTAGCTGAATCAAGCCCTGAAACGTTTGAAATCACATCAGTTGCACAGGGAAGGAAACAACCTTCTGCAATGTTATACAATTTTCACTGCCGGGCCATTCTTGTCAATGCCAAATAAGACGCCTGAAGAGCATTTGTGCTGACACTGCCAGTTTGAGTAATCAAGTCTCATTGCTTTTTTCAAGACATGACATTGACTCCAGAAATAAAAGCCTCAAGTTCATCTTTCAGTAACTGATGTTTGGCATCTAAAAGTGTCCCGGCGAGTGCTTCGGGACATGCTACCTGACATGCTTTCAAGTCACATGATGTCACAGGGCAGAAGTGAACTGCAAAGACTCAAAGAAGTGGGCAATAATGTCACGAGAGGCTCAAGCAGTGGCTTCATGTCATAGTAAATACATTCAACAGCTAACATCTTGAGTGTTCAAATTCAATGACTTTTTGTCATGACATTTTGCTTGGATATTTACATTTCACGTGGTACATAATTTAAAAAAAAATAGATATGTGCTGTTCTGTATGAAGTTAAATTCAGGCACATACAAAGGTATAGATTCAATGCTATTTTGTTAACAGAGTCTCTAGCAGCCGGATGCACATTCTCATGTTCTGCAGTAGTCTATAGTAAGCTACTATCTGGGTATCTCAGGTTACAACAATGTGGTGGCCATAAAGGAACAAATAATTAAAGGGTTTATGTTGTGTATCTATTTTTATATTTTTTAGCTGAACTGAACTCCCCCTCCACACCAATATCCTCCTCCTCCACATTTTCTGCATGATCTCCTGCAAAACCCTAAATATCCTATGCAACCCAGAGATTGCGAAACCCTGAACTACAAAAATGCAGAAGTGATGTAGAAAATGATTACATCTCTAGTAAAGTTAAAGTATATCAAAGAAGAGGGCTCAACAAGACTTGAAAATCCTCCAATTACCCTATAAAAATGATTTGCCATTAACGCAGCTGTATTGTACTATCCTTTTGTTGATAAAGTTATAGCAAGTATTGCATCTTCCTGGCTTTATGTTTTTTCCCTTAAGGATAACCATGAAAGTGGCTCCTGGACTAGACAAAAATTTCAGAAAAATGCAGTGACTACAAAAAATTCATTTATATATATATATATATTGTTTTGGACTAGGGTTGTCAGGCATCCGGTTTTTGACCAGAAAGCCTGGTCGAAAATGGACCCTGTGGCTCCGGTCAGCGCTGCTGACTGGGCCACTAAAGGTCTGGTTGGCAGCACAGCGGGGCTATGGCAGGCTCCCTGCCTGCCCTGGCTCTGCGTGGCTCCCGGAAGCGGCCAGCACGTCTGGCTCCTAGGCGCAGGGGCAGCCAGGGGGGCTTGTGCACTACCCCCGCCCCGAGCGACAGTTCCGATCCCATTGGCCAGGAACTGTGGCCAATGGGAGCTGTGGGGGTGGCGACTGCAGGTGAGGGCAGTGCACAGAGCCCCCTGACGCATCCGCCTAGGAGCCAGACATGCCAGCTGCTTCCGGGAGCCACCTGAGATAAGCCTTCAACCCCTCCCCTCCAACACCCCAACCCCCTGCCCCAGTCCTGAGCCCCCTCCTGCACCCAAACTCCTTCCCACACCTCAAACTCCTCATCCCCAGCCCCACCCCAGAGCCTGCACCTCCAGCCGGAGTCCTCACCCCAACCCTCTGCCCCCATCCAAAGCCCCCTCCTGCACCCCAGCCCTCTCATCTCCGGCCCCACCCCCCAATCCCCTCCGGCACCTCAAATCCTTTATCCCCGGCCGCATCCCAGAACCCACACCTCCAGCCAGAGCCCTCACCCCCTTCCACACCCCACCCCCCTGTCCCAGCCCGATCAAAATGAGTGAGAGAGCGAGCGAAGGTGGTGGAGAGCGAGTGACCGAGGGATGGGGGATGGAGTGAGTGGGGGTGGCGGGGCAAGGGTGTTCGGTTTTCTGAAATCAGAAAGTTGGCAACCCGATTTTGGACAAGTGTATGCTATCGAGTAAGAAGTTCCATAATGTATATGTTAGCCCTGTTTTCGGAAAATATAACAAAGTGAAAAAGGAGCATTGATATTATTTTGAGTATATTAAAGGACTATTGTACCTTTAGCACAAATTGCAAACTCGTGTACATTATTTTACCCTGGTCCTCTCAACAGGGGCACAGTTGTAGGGGTTGCAATAGGGTGACTAGATGAGGGACGTCTGGTCACCCTAGGTTGCAAGAAGGGTTAGCTTACCTGACAACATGGTATCAGCCAATCCCACTCAGCTCTGTAGTAGGGCAAGGGACTGGCTAAAGCCAGAGGACCCCAATAGAACATTTAATTGGCTTTCCTTAAAAACCAGCCATGAAAGGGTAACTTACACTTGCTCTCTCTTAAGGGAGAGTGTCACTCCCTCCTGCGCACATTCATGTCGCCACGTCATGTGTGCTTCACAGAGAGCACTTCTAATATCTTCATGTTTGTTTTTAAAAGTTAAATTTTACAGTTAATTTTAGAAGTGGTATTGAAGAGCATATCAGGTTGACTTTATCATGCCACAGAGAAAGGGTAACATTAAAACTATTCTGAATAAACATTATTTTTGGATTCACATCTAATAGGCAATGTGACTAGACAGCATTCAGACACTCTTTTCCATAACTGAAGTCTTGGCCTCTTTTTGCAAACCTCATACAAACTTACATGAATTACTGTAAGAATTCTCTTTTTGAACCTTCTAGGACTCTTTAAAAAAGTCCGTATTTAGGAACCAGTACCTCTTGTCAGCGCCTAAGTACGTATAATACCTCCAACACTGATTTTGTTGGGATTTCTAAAAATTAAAAAGCAAAACAAAAACACACTCAACCCAGCCCCCTCTCCAAAATAACATTAATTTCCTTCTCGTGAATCAATACGGAAAGTTTTATTTTTAATATTGGATTATTTAAAAAAAAATTATTTTAATGCAGTTAAAAGTACTTTCAATTTTCTTGCTATTTTATTCACTAATTTATCATACCTTAACCTTTCATATGTTTACTCCCCCTATATCTGTAACGTTAGTCAATGACTGACAGATAATGTAGATTCTGGAGAAGTTTTCTCTCTTGAATTCAGAATACCTCTAGTATTTAGACTTTCCTCTAGTGGGCAAAACTGTATGCAACGCTTTGAATGTATAGCTCAGAGCACTGACAGTTGTGGATTTCATCCATTTTATGCTAGGAGAATCATAACTGCTCACACAAGAAGCAATGCAAACATGAGACTTACATGCAACAGATGTAACGCTGGTGGGGAGGTTATGCTGAAACAGATGCTGGTCAGCTTCTGACTCCTCGAGCTCTGCCAGAGTTTGTTGACCAGTGTGTGAAAGGTGTGTTACTTGAACCTGTTGCGCTTGTGGCACCTTCAATTTCTCCAAACATTCAGAAACTTGATGGTCCTCTGATTGTATCATAGGCCAAATTCTCTCTCTTCTCCACTGTATTAATGCTACTCTGTCACGTATTGACTTTGCAACTATCTTGACATCACTTTCATGAAAAAATCCAGAGTCAACCTGCAGGGAAGGCATATAAACTTATCAAGCGCATGTACATGTGCATTTTAATTGGCATCTCTTCATAGCAAAGAAAGGATGGGTTTGAAATAACATGAACCGTGCAGCTATTCCTCACAGAATCAGGAATTCAATACAGTTTTGAGTTAAACATCTGCCACTGAAGTATTTAAAAATACTAAATTGCTTGCCCTGTACCCTCAGAAAGGCACCCTGGACATATTCCTTTTCCCTCCCACCCAACCACAAGACGGTTGGCAGTTTATTTTTTTGCTGCTTGTTTGAAAAAAGGCACAACGCAGCATGGAGGATAGCTGAAGATAGGTGCCGTGTAAGGTTAGGCACTTGCAGACATTCTGATGGACTCCCAGCCCATAAATTGATGTCCCTGGAGTAGGGATGTAGAAAGTGCTACTTGTAAAAACCTTATGGTGAAAATAGTAGCTTCTGGGGAGCTAGTTAACAACGTGCTCAGGTGATGAGTCACATCAGCTCACAGAGAACCTTCTATGGCAAGAAGTAAAGTCGATTCTTCTATTCAAGTCCAGACGGGAAGAGAACTGAAAATCTGTCATGTTAACAAGTTCTAAAATTATATTCATTCCTACTTCACACTTTCATCTAAAGAATGCTAAACTTATAATAAAGGCATGATTTCTTTCAATACCATCATTTGTGAAATTTAACCACAGGTTGTCAGCCCACTTGTGAATGTGCCTTATTTCAGATCTTTCCTTCTTTGCCTACACAGATACTTTAAATGGGTTTGTTACTTAACTTCATGAGTTTTGAAACCTCTTAACTATCATCAAATTTCATATGCCCAACACTATCTTCTCCACAAGCATCTACGGCAACACACATTGGCAAAGCATTTGCCAAAAATTTAGAATGGTCAAAAAAGCCACTTACTTCAGGAATACATGTTCCTTTTTTTAAAAATGGTTTAGGAATAGATAGTGTTTATATAAATCTGTTAATCGTTTTGAATAAAACACATTTTTTATACAGTCTGGAGGAAGTAAAGATATTATAGCAATTTAGATGTGATCCTTTTGGGGTAATTCTGCCTAAACAAAACAAAACCACCTTCCCTCTTAAAAGAAATTTAGCATAGATAGTACAAGTAAGTTGCAGAACTTTAAATATCAACAATTTTCATAAATGTTTAAATATGGTTACAAAAACATGGTAACTATCATGTGCCAAATTTTAATAAGGTGAGTTGTGTCACAATATATTGCATGAAACATTATATATCAATTTCATGTCAGAGTTAGGAAGATACAGCAGGCCAACTTTCTTCCTTCAATGTATTTTGGAATGCTAAGTAATGGATAGAAGTGAAAACTAAGCAAAAATTACACTCTGAAAATGGTTGCCTTCTCGGCAGAACAGAAGTGATGGTGATACTGTCACTAAATAAAATCCCACGGGGAAAAATAAAAGTAATTCAGAGTCCAGATGAAGTGTTCTTTGCTCATCCTGTTTTCATGAAGCATTACATAAACGTGTTTTATCATCTGCTCCTCTGAACCTGTTACAAAATGAGATAAATAACTCATACTTTTAATTATTTCCATGTTTTTGTCCAAGAAAAAAGTTGCTTTAGTTTTAAGATACTGTTACTATTAGGATACATATTTATTATTAATTTAAGATTGTTTTCCCCTATGCAGCTTTATACTATACGTTGGCCAACAGACACAGTCACCTAATACTTACTAACTGTGTGTCTAATTAACTGGTCTAACTTCAGATCACATTTGTTAGCAACTTTCTTGGTCTCATCAATCTTATCTAAAAGTAAACTTTTGATGGGGAAAAAAATCAATTGCATTAAAGTATGGTCCTGAATAATATTACTCTTTCAAAATAACACAGTGACATTAGAAGATAAAAATTTTCTAAAATAAAGACCAGAAAACATCTTACAAAGGAATATATAAAAATTCATTAAGTTAGATATATCCAACGCTATTAAAAAAAACCTCTTCCATCACTCTTTATACTATACTTTGATATCAGCTACCTGCTTAATTTTATCAGCTCAATGGCTCTTTATAGACCATTTTTCTTATCTAAATTCTTTAATTTTTCAATACCAGAAGAAGTTTTTGAAAAGATGGAAAAAGTGTTTGTGAAAAGCATAATGGAAAATGTTTTTCAGTTTTTGTTTGCAATTTTGAACTCTTCCAAACAACTCCACTTGTAGTCTGAAATTATCCTTGATTTAAGCAAGTCTCCAATCATCTCTGAAGACATAAAACAGATAGAGACGGGTTACATAGTTTTCTTTTGTCTGTTCCTGGGATTAAACAACATGTTTTGCCAGATTATTAGTTTTTCCTCTTTTACTACTTGAGTTTTCTTCCAGCATTCATTCTAAAACTAATGTCATCCTATTTAAACTAGATAGCCTGACCCTTTTGAGTGGAATTTACTTTACCAGATTTGCTCCTGCTGTCCTTTGAGATTTATGTACTACTTATATACATATTTTTGTCAGGAGAAGTTTATTTTACCATTTCTTGTGCAACATCATCAGGAGTTTCCTTCTCCAGATCAAAAGTAAACTCAATGGCTCCATTATCTTTGGGTTTTCCTTTCAGTTTCTTAGGATCTTCTACCCAGAGTCTTAAGGCAATAGAGGATTTCCTACCATGGTCTTCTTCTGCAAGTTCCACTCTTACCCCAGTATCTTCAGCAAAAAAGGCATGGCTTAATAAGTCTTTAATTTCATATCTAGAACAGAAGATGTCCAAAAAGATTATCAAATACTGCATAATTTAAACACTTGCAATTAAGTATTTATTAACATAAATAGAAAGGCCCTCTAAAGGCAAGGCTAACAACAACACTACGCTTTGCATTCAGTCATAAGAAATCTGTATTCTTAGTAGATAGAAGTAGTATGTCTAGTATTTTTAGGAATCCTTGGGAATTAGACATTTGCTATTTGGCAGAGCTTCAGCATTATTCATTTATGCACCAAGTGCTCCAAAGTGCAGAGGGAAACAGAAAAGCAGTCCCTTCCCAAGACTGCTTACAAATCTGAGATTCAATACGACACAGGTGAGAGGGGGCCCCTCACATCAAGGAGACAGTTATGGTCTATAGGATTCATAGATTATAAGGCCAGAAGGGACCACTGTGATCACCTAGTCTGACCTGAGACTGGACTCTGAAGCTAGACAAATTCAAATAAGGTGTGGTTTGTTTGTATTTTTAAACAGAGAGTCTAAATAATCACTGGAACAGCTTATCAAGGTGTGAGGTGGATTCGCCATCACATGAAGCATTTAAAGCAACACTGGATGTCTTTTTTAGAAAGACATCCTCTAGTTTCACCATAAATTATTGCGCTCATTGCAGGAATTGCTGGATGAAATTTTATGGAATGTGTTAGGCTGGAGGTCAGACAAGATCAGAATGGTCATTTTGGACCTTAGTCTATAAAGGGGAGGGAAGGTTGGGTTTATTTTATTATCTTGAACTTTACTGGTGATGGTGGAAGTCGTCCTTTATGTTTCATATTGTGTACAGCATTGTGTACTTTCTTCTATATAATGAACACCCAGAGAAGCTTTAATAAATCTAAACATAAAATCAAATTTTCATACAAAACTTGGCCATTTGAAACAAACCTTTCTTCTTTATTTTTGCAAATACACTCTCCAATTATCTCCTTAATTTCAGGATCAGTAACTTTCTCAAAACTTGCTGGCTTGACACCCTAAAAAGGGGGAAAAGGTAATTAGCTCAATAGAAAATTGCAGTAAGTCTATAGGAATGTTAATTGTGGAAAAATTGTACTAAAACCCAAGATAACCACTTGTTTAGGTTTTAAGGATTAATTTGGAACGGAAATAAGAAATTCAACAACTTCCAAAACTAAGTATCACTGTGCTTTGGAACAAGCTGATTAGTTTGTGTGTGTCACTCTGCAATTCATCATGCAAATCTCCTTTGTCTTTATGACCAACACTTGGCAGCCTTGCTTTTTTACCCTGGATGGACTCTGCAGCCAACATTTAAGGAATGACAGTGTTTCAATTCTCAGTTTTTTTCCTTGAAAAGATTTGGTTTTAATGTAAGTTTTTAAAAGGAGGTTTTCATTAACTTTTTAAACACTAAATGGATACAAAATAGTCATTTTTTTCAGGTGATCATTTGCAAGATGAGTCACAAAATGTGTTTTCTCACATAGGTACAATATTGCAGCAGCAAACATGAAACATCAATACAATATTCTGAAAGCTATTCTCCATGTAATCTTTCAGATTGTGGACGGGTGGGATGAGGGGTTAGCTGGAAAATAAAATAAAAAAGGGAGGGCAGCAGAATGAGAATCTGCTCAAATAGCTCCAAATTGTTCACACATTTCCCAGCTGTTGAGAAAATCCAGTGCCCTGTAGAAACTCGGTGGAGACATTCGGGAGAAAGGGTGTAATCTCTACTGTAACCTGATGCAGGATAAACTTCATTAGCTTCAAACATTTTACATTCCTTCCAGGAATGCCCTTCACTCTTATGGATATAGAATATCTGAGCAGAAACAACTGCCTTCATGAAAAAACATCTGTTGACAAGTTAGGAGAAAAATTGCTAATGTAATCCCTGCCTCTAAAGAGGGCAGTAAAAGCTGAGATGCAAGCTACTACACACAGAGAGCTCTAAAAACTGGAGAGAGATAATAGAGAGGCTTAACAGTATGAGTTGTGGCAGGAAGAGAGCATGGTGAAAAAAATACCAGGACAGTCAAAGATCATCTCCACCTGCTTGCTGATAACACAGGTACCTGTCTCTAGTCAAGCAACACTCTTTATGGGATGCACACTTCACAAGACTTTTATATCTTCCTACATATAGAATTTTCTCATACAAGCAGAATGTCTAAGTCGCAAGCTACAGTACAGTTTGTATGCTCTTGTGTCTTTCCTTGCTGTCCCAAGTGGGAACAAGATAATTAGAAGAAAAACTGGACAGGTGATATGTAACACAGAGCAATGCATTTCCAATACCTGCGTAGACAGGCATTTCTGATATAGAGAAGAGACTACAAAAAGGTAAGAAAAATTATGTTTTAATTCTTGTTTATATGACTCATTTCTAATGATCCAGTAAATAACAGCCCACCCTTCTAATGTCCTTGTCAAATCAAGCAGACTGTTCTAACAGGCCCTCAGGATTTATGACACTGCCCATTTCTCCCCATGCAGCACAATTAAAAGCTTTCCTATAATCACTATTTCAAGTGCAAGATGGTAGTAGAACAGTTATAAGAAGTCTACAGTTCTAGACAAGAAGTTCTATTTACCCCTTCCACTTAGACTCAGTGTACACAAAAAAGCCTGCCAATGAAATATATACATAAAAGGTGTCTACTGAATAAAATTGGGCCAAAGGAGATTTCAGGAAAGCAAGTTTTCTGCATTTCGGCCCCACTTCAGTAAGGTACTGAAGGACGTGAGTACTCCCAATGAAGTCAATGGGAGAACTCGTGTCCTTACATATCATACCATTTACCTAAAAGACAGCATCTCATGAAGCCCAAAATTCAGTGGAGTTGACACCTAACCCCCTTCAGCTTCTTTTAAAATCTCATCCTAAAAGAACGATAATACTGTGCTAGACAAGAAAAACAGTACATTGGACTTCAGGCTCCATCCAAGGCTATGCTGCCTTTGAGATTAGCAGTACAGCTCTTCAGAAAAGTTCTGCACCTAAACCCCGATACAGCAAAGCAAGCAAGCGTGCACAACTTCAATAGGACTTAAGCATTTTTAAGTATGTTGCTGAATTAGGGCCTTCAATAAATGTACTGTCTGATAGAATTTCAGTGGGAGCTGGGCCTCTATCTCCCTTAAACACCTATGAAAATCCCAGCCTTAGACTTCATTTTGAAGTTATATTAAAGGTCTGATAGCATGTCAGCCTTAAATTCAGGTTGTGACTTGCCTTTGTTCTCAGCCTGGCTACTTCACTTTCACCTTCAGCTCAAAAGATTCAGACATGTAATTTATGAATGTTGAGAAAACACGGAGTGGACATACAATGAGACCGAGCCTCCCAGAGCTTTGCCCAGACAGAAAGGAGAAAGAATTTTCTATTCGGGTGAAAGGAAAACATTCTAGAGGCAACCGTAAAACAAAACAAGGATAGACTGGATGAACGCACTCTTTGATTAATCACATCTGAATTTAAATTATTAGACTAGGGATCCTTTTTTTTTTTGGAATAATAAAAGCAAGTGCCAAAATGATATGCAATATTTGATCTGATCAAGGGTCAAAGTTGACTTAAAAACAAACAAACAAACAAAAAAACTACTGCATCTCTGCCGACTTTCCCTGGAAGGAGCTCCAACTGGGCAATAAAAGAAAATTTAAAGTAATCTAAATTTTTTTTAGTATTAATCCTCTATGCCCGAAAATCCTTATATTAAGCAATCATCCGCTCTTATGTTAAGTACAAGTCATATCTAGCCTTTCTTGTGAGGATAACCTTGACAACCAGTGTAAAATGACTAACCGATTGTCAACCTTTGATATCTTCCCTTTCCCTACCCCTCCCCCTTTGTGTGTCACATATTCATGGTCCTGCCTGAGGGCTGGCTTTGGAGAACCGAACACTATGATAATAGGGCTACTGGTTTTTAGAAAGACCCCAGACCAATTTGGAGCTGAGGGGTGGTTCTAGCCACACTACCATAATGGGCAGCTATAAGCTCCCTTCCAGACAGCTGCCTGCAACTGTACCAACTCCCTGGATCAGTAATCACTGGCTACAGGAGTAGCAGCTTTACAACATGAGACACAGTTTATTATAGTAGATACAGCACAGAGGGTGAAGATACTTGACTACAGTATAATAATCAGGAGCTGGGGAGGAGGAAGGAAGAAACTTAACAGCCTAGACATGCATCTTAAAATGTGTCAATACTAAAGATAGGAATTATTTAATATGCTGCAAGCGAACAAAGATTAGGTTGAATATCTGGAAAGACTTTTGGCAAGTCAGTCAATAACAGTGTTAGTAATTCCTGCAATTTTACTGTATGCCTCATGACATTTGGTGCTCTTAAAGCTCCAGCTCCTGTTTTTTTTTTTTTAAATCTCAGCTTTCCATTAAAAACCAAACCAAACCAAAAAAAAAAAAAAAAAGAAAGTTTCTAGGCTTCATGGTTATTGGACAAATTCTTGAAAATGTTTCCCTGGTGTGTCCTAAAGCTTCAAAAACCAGAAGGCAAATAAAATGAATCCAGTAGTATATATTTATATATAATATTTAATTTCATTATTCTGGGGGCCTGACTCCACTTTTGAACTCTTTCGGTTGGCAATACTGTAATGGGGTATTCAATAGGCTTCCAAATGAAGTGGTAGAATTATTGGAAAAATGAAAACTAGATTGAGCAATACACTAGAAAGTTTGCTTTAGGGAAAAATTTTGCATTGGGAAGAAGATGGGCTGGAAGATCTAATAAATACTCTTTATTTCTACAACTCTGTGACAACTGGTCTGAGGACTGTTGGAACCAGTAACCTGGAGATTAAGAGAGACATTGTTCAACTTGATGTCTAGTTAATTTTTAAAATAAATGAGTTTGAAAGTATCTGTACAGTTACTACATCTACCCCTAACTCCTTCTGTCAATTTTGTGGTTACACCATAACTTCAGGAGTGTTTCCTCTCCCCTCTACTGGGGTGTGGGAGACCCAAACAGAGGAAAATAGCTGACTATACAAAGGAAGAGAGAAACTGGCTAAAGGAAAGTGCTGCTAAATACACCAAATTAATTTTTAAAAGATATTCTAATCTCTTAGTTACAGTAATGTCCAATGTTACTTTCAACAATAAAAGGTAAAAAACAGAGAAAAAGTTTTGTTCAAAGTTGACTGTGTTCCTTTAAAATGTCTCTTCTATTACCAAACCCTCAAGACATAGAGCTACATGTCAAATATCTTTAAGTGTTGTGGCTTCTGAATGGTCTTAACTATCTATGGGAGAAACACTTTTTCAGATAGAATAGTGTCTCGTTACAGTATGCTGTTATCTAGACGGTATTCAACTAGTATTTCATAATGGGAAGCACCCTGAAGTAGTATTTTGTTTATGTTCTCTGCTAATGAGAAGAGACTTGTACTGGGAAGAGAATATTAAATCACCACCACCCGCATGGTGTGTCAGTGCAAGTTCCAGCTGAACGAGGAGAAGTGCTAGAACAACTCTTGTTGCTATTTGTCAAATGTGCCCCTTTGACCAGACCCATATCAAGATCAGGGCCTTGAATAACAGTGTGGGGCCCCCAAAGAGCTCTCAACCTGCGTGCTGTCCCTTTGGCAGTAAGGCCAAAAGAGGGGGAGGAGGGGCAGGGATGAAAGTTGGCCGGTTTACTGTGGTTCAGTGAGGCAGTACTTTTTTGTGGCGTATGCCAACTCAAGCTCCAGAATCTAAACTTTTGTTATACCAAACTTAATTCTCCAGCTCTTAAGACTGTTAAGAAATCCTTCAGTGTGTGAACAGAGCTCAAACTGAGTATCTCCAGACAGCCTGACAACTTATAACTCAACTACCATACATCTCAACAGGGTATAGACAGGGTAGGGTTACCATACGTCCTCTTTTTCCCGGACATGTCCGGCTTTTCGGCAGTCAAACCCCCGTCCGGGGGGAATTGCCAAAAAGCCGAACATGTCCGGGAAAATGGCGGCTCTGCTCCTCCCCGACTCTGTTTAAGAGCCGGGCTGCCCGAGCGCTACCGGCTTCGGGCAGCCCCGTGCCTCCAGACCCTGCGCCGCCGGAGCCCGGGAGGGGAAGTGCCCGGCTGGGGGCGCAGGGTCTGGAGGCATGGGGGCTGCCCGAAGCCAGTAGTGCTCAGACAGCCCGGCTCTTAAACAGAGCCGAAGAGTCGGGGAGGAGCAGAGCCGCCGCGGCTGGAGGCTCTGCTCCTCTTCGGCTCTGTTTAAGAGCCGGGCTGCCCGAGTGCTACCGGCTTCGGGCAGCCCCCGTGCCTCCGGATGCTGCGCTGCCGGAGCCCGGGAGGGGAAGTGCCTGGCTGGGGGCGCAGGGTCCGGAGGCATAGGGGCTGCCCAAAGCCCGAGCGCTACCGGCTTCACAGTTTGCCGGGCAGCCTCCAGACCCTGCACCCCCGGCTGGGCGCTTCCCCTCCCGGGCTCCAGCTGCGCTGGGGAAGCGCCGGCCGGGGGCGCAGGGTCTGGGGGCTGCCCGGCAAACCCTGAAGCCGGTAGCGCTGGGGCAGCCCTTTCCCCCTGGCTGGGAGTGGGAGGGAGGAGGGGGCGGAGTTAGGGTGGGGAAGGGGCGGAGTTGGGGCAGGGCTAGGGGTGGGGAAATGGGCGGGGCCAGGGCCCGTGGAGGGTCCTCTTTTTTTATTTATTAGATATGGTAACCCTAAGACAGGGTGTGGGCTGACCAAAGTGCACAAAGGGAGAAGAGGGGTATAGTCATATTATGAAGATGTGCACAATTTGCAAGTGGCATTTCATTTTAGTTTTTCAGGTGAGATTGAGACCATTTCTTCCTCTTCCCGCCACAATTGCACCCCTGGCCAGAAGGAAAGAAAAATCGCTGCCTAATCTCTCCCACCAAAAGTTTGGACCCTCAAATTGTAGAACTGGCCAAAGCCAGAGGATGAGACTTGTGATCTTAGTAAGGGAACTTGTGTTTAGATAAATCTTTTCATTGCAATTTCATAGTGGAAAGCAATGTGACACAGACTGTTACACATTTTCAACTACTGTATTCGCTAAAGGCCGTTAGCAATTTCCATCCTGATTATACTTGTCAGAAAGAACGGGTAATCAAAATCATAACATGTTACAGCTTAATGCTTTCTGGAGAACTCATGTGCACCTATCAATTAAATGAAAAGAAACGGACAGTTGAGACACCTTTGAACATATTACCCAAGGAGCCTTTCATTAATTGGTGTAGCTTCCCCAAGAGAAACACTTTGCTTACATATCCAGTGGTTGTGCTTCCACAAGAATATTTTTGTTTCTTTTTATAATCCCAGATTATCTCATAAGTATCTTGACATTAACTAAACACGTAAGAAATGTAAACCACATCACATCTCACTTTAGCCTGGTTTTCCTGAATGCATGAGCTTTTTACATTTATGCAATTTGTCTTGCATTTGGACATTATTTGGATGGGGCAGGGCAGGGCAGGGCTAGTCACCTAGAGAATAAATCTGCTGCTTTAAGGAAAGTCTCATTTGACAGAAGGCCCCAGTTGACCGATTGAGAGTTTTGACCTTACAACTGCCTTAATTGCAAAAGAGTGGCTCCTGAGGTTGCTAAATTACTCTCAATGTTCTTTGGAGTCATGCCCACTCCCCTGCAAACATCTGCTGTGTTAGACCCAGAGTATATGACAAAACAAATAACAAGGAGCAGCTCTGTGACTGATTTAATTCAATACTGCTTTCAAACCAGCATTTTAAAAAGGCAGCAGCAACTTCCCAAATGCTATAACATGTTAGTTCCCTTCGTGCATGGGAGGAGATCCCCAGACACATCTGCAAAGCCATCTCGTTGTCCCACTGCAAATCTTTCCATCATGATGCCTACAACAATTTCGACACTGGATAGGCAGCTGGCGTGATGACACTACTGCCCATCAGACTGCTCACAGAACAGTCAGTGTTGTCTCACTGTTTCCTTCTGCTCCCGTCTGTCTATACCGGTCATCTCTTGTTTGTAAGCTCTTTTGGGCAGAGTCTGTTTGTTTTGACAGAACAAAGAGTAATGGTCTCAAGTTGCAGTGGGGGAGGTTTAGGTTGGATATTAGGAAAAACTTTTTCACTAGGAGGGTGGTGAAGCACTGGAATGGGTTACCTAGGGAGGTGGTGGAATCTCCTTCCTTGGAGGTTTTTAAGGTCAGGCTTGACAAAGCCCTGGCTGGGATGATTTAGTTGGGGATTGGTCCTGCTTTGAGCAGGGAGTTGGACTAGATGACCTCCTGAGGTCCCTTCCAACCCTGAGATTCTATGATTCTACAATACCTAGCAGAAGGGGGTCCTGGTCCATGCCTGGGGCTCCTAGGGACTATTGCAATAGCAATAAATAAGTAAACGAGTAATAGCTCAATGCCAAGTTAGCAACCAGTCAAGATGTCTCCAGCTGTTTTTTTAAAACAATCCCTTTTCCACACAAGAGCATTACCCATTTACAAGCAAATGAATGCTACCTTAGTGCTACGATTTATGCAAAAGCTCACACTAACATACACTTGGAGCAGGAAAAAGCAGCCATTAGATGCTGGGTTTTCATGTCATTGTCGTTTAGGAAGAACCTGACTTGAAATCTCTT
The DNA here is from genome assembly GCF_027887155.1 of Malaclemys terrapin pileata. NCBI lineage: Eukaryota > Metazoa > Chordata > Testudines > Emydidae > Malaclemys > Malaclemys terrapin. The sequence continues at coordinate 29,152,368 of NC_071511.1, read as the reverse complement.
CCACAAATGCAGCATCTCAAAAAGAAATTTGGATACTGATTAAAACTACAATACATTGATGAAACCACAACCAGTCAGCAAGCAGCTGGGCTCCCAAGACAGGGAAATTGCTCTAAATGGTCTCACTGAATATTTGCTGATTAGCAAATATACAAAAACCTAAGACCATTTTCCCATGCTGAAAAAATTAAATTAAATGAAGGACTTGAATTCAGTAGTTGGGGTATGCTCTAGTGGTTCTTTCCCTGCCAGCCAGCCCTTACCTAAACTTCACTTTTGCTTACATCTCCTTAATAGGGAAATATTCTCAAACTCCCACACTGGTGAGAAGCTCCACAGTGGAGACACTAATGGACCCTCCCATGCCTAGGCAAGAGGTTATGTGTTGGTGGACTGAGAATCACTAATTTTCTTTGGTCCAAAATAATTTAAACTTAATATTTTTTGGTACTTTGCAAAAGCCATTAACTTCGCAGGGGGGTTGGGGAAAGGATGAGGGAATGCTCCTGGATAGAACTGGAGAAGTTGTGGGTGGGGAAAAAGAGAGAAATAAAGGGCTTCTTCTTCTTCATGTATTGGCTGGCTGTGGTAAATTCTCTCCATTTCATTATTTAATGCTGACGGCTGGCAGAGTTTATTTGTATATTAGTATTTACTGTTAGTGGTGGTGGTGAAGTTTGATTGTTATTAGGGCGCACTTGGAGCTTTTGTGCAGCTTTTAAAAATGGTTAAATTTAAATAATTAGAAATAATTAAAAACATGACTTATAACAGGGGTCAGCAACCTACGGCACGCAAGCCGATTTTGAGTGGCACGCTGCTGCCTGACCGGTGAGAGGAGGAGGAGGAGGAGGGGCAGGAAAGCACCACGCTGGGGGAAGAAACGGGGGATGGGGGAAGCTTGGCTGCTTCAGGACCAAGCTTCTGCTTCCTGCCCCCGCAGGGGAGAGCGATGGGGGAGGGGTCCCGGCCTCTAGCCCCACTCAGCCCCCCCCGCCCACCAGTCTCCCCTGCGGGGGCAGGAGGCAGAAGCTTGGTCCTGCAGCAGCCAAGCTTCCCTCTTCCCCCACTTCTTCCCCCAGCCTGGTGCTTTCCTGCCCCTCCTCCTCTCCTTCCCTGTGCCGATCAGCTGATGGTCCTTGCGAGGGGGAGAGAGAGGAGTGGCAGTGTGCTCCCTGCTCCGTAGAGGAAGCAGAGAAGAGGTAGGGACGGGGCCTTGGGGAAGAGGTAGGGACGGGGCATATCCCTTCCAGCCCCCTGCCTTGAGCCGCTCAGCACCCACACGAGCCAAGCACCCCAGCCCTCTGCCCTGAATCCCCCCCAATCCCAGCCTTCTGCCCTGCACCCCCACACACCCCTAGCCCTCTGCCCTGACCCCTGAACCCCCCCACACACCCAGCCTTCTGCCCTGCACCCCCCCCACTCCCCAGCACTCTGCCCTGACCCCTGAACCCCCACACACACCCAGCCTTCTGCCCTACATCCCCCACACACCCCAGCCCTCTGCCCTGACCCCCCCCACCTCCACTGCCCTGACCCTCCCCACACCCCCAGCACTCTGCCCTGAACCTCCCCACTCCCCCAGCCTTCTGCCCTGACCCCCCCACCTCCACCGCCCTGACCCTCCCCACACCCCCAGCACTCTGCCCTGAACCTCCCCACTCCCCCAGCCTTCTGCCCTGCACCCCCCCACACACACACCCAGCCCTCTGCCCTGACCCCTGAACCCCCTCCAGGTCTGGGATCCCGGCTGCTGGCCCCTTGCCAGCCGGCGTCCCGGCCGCAGGCCCCGCTCAGCCCACTGCCAGCCTAGGTGAACAGAACTAGGTTACCATATTTCAACAATCAAAAAAGAGGATGGGAGGAGCCCCACCCTAGCCCCTCCCTGTCCTGCCCTAGCCCCGCCCCTGCCCCTTCCACTCCCTCCCACTTCCCGCCCCCCCTCAGAATCCTCAACCCTTCCCCTGCTCCTTGTCCCCTGACTGCCCCCTCCTGGGACCCCTACCCCTAACTGCCCCCCCCAGGACTCCACCCCCTACTTATGCCTCCCTGCTCCTTGTCCCTGATTGCCCCCTCCGGAGACCCTCCCCCCATCCTAACTGGCCCCCTAGGACTCTACCCCCTACCTGTCCCCTGACAGCCCCAACCCTTATCCACACCCCCACTCCCAGACAGACCCCCGGGACTCCCACGCCCCATCCAACCACTCCCCACCCCCTGACAGCCCCCCCCCCAGAACTCCCTACCCATCTAAACCCCTCTGCTCCATGTCCCCTGACTGCTCCGATCCCTCTCCCTACCCCTGCCCCCTGACAGACCCCCCAGAACTCCCAACCTCCCCCGCTCCTTGTCCCCTGACTACCCCTCTTGGGACCCCTGCTCCTAACTGCCCTCCAGAACCCCACCCCCTACCTAAGCCTCCCTGTTTCTTGTCCCCGACTGCCCTCTCCTGAGACCCTACCCTGTACCCTGACTGCCCAAAACCTTATCCACACCCTCACCCCCAGACAGGCCCCCCCAGAACTCCTGACCCATCCAACCCTCCCCCTGCTCCCTGTCTCTTGACTCCTCCCTCCAGAACCCCCCTGCCCCTTCTCCGACCCCCTGGCCCTCTTACCGTGCCGCTCAGAACAGTGTGTCGGGCTCCACGCAGAGCCCGACATGCTGCCGCGCTCCCCAGTGGAGCGCACAGCCCGGTTCCCGCCCTTACAGAGTGCTGCAGAGCGGCGCGCTGGGCAGCAGGGGAGGGGGAGCAGGGGGAGGAGCTCCAGACTGCCGGAGGCCCGTTGCGAATGTCCAGCGAGCTGCGAATGCAGGGAGGGGAAGGGGGAGGAGGGGAGTGATCTCAAGCCGCAGGGGAGAAGAGGGGGAAGCAGAAGAGGGGCTCTGGCTGCCAGAGCCCCGTGCGAGTGGCACGATCCGGCCGGCTGCCCTGTCAGCCGCATGCGCTCTGCATGGGGGGGAAATCTGGACATGTACAAATTCCCCCCGGACGCTATTTTTAACTCAGAAAAGCTGAACATGTCCGGGAGAATCTGGATGAATGGTAACCCTAACAGAACCTCAGGCTGGAAGCGGGCTGAGCAGGCTGGCGGCGTAAGATCAGCATTTTAATTTAATTTTAAATGAAGCTTCTTAAACATTTTGAAAATCTTGCTTACTTTACATACATCAATAGTTTAGTTACAGAATATAGACATAGAGAGAGACCTTCTACAAAACGTTAAAATGTATCACTGGCACGCGAAACCTTAAATTAAAGTGAATAAATGAAGACTTGGCAAACCACTTCTGAAAGGTTGCCGACCCCTGTCTTATAACATGCAGGGATTACAGCACAGTGCAATGCCTGGTGCAGTTTTAAAAAAGCAGTAATCTTCCTAATATTTTTGTTTGCTTGTATACTACTACTCTATTGTTTCGTTTCATTCCCCGCCCCCCAGCCCATGTCTTCTAGTATACAGTTACAGTCAAACCTGTAGGGTTTTTTTGAGTCCAGATTTCTGCTAATGGCCCTGTTATTAAAATTAGTAGATTGTTTCTTAAATGAGGTGTATTTTCATGTTCTTTTCCTAGGCTGAAGTGTGCCTGATTTTTCCCTCTTAAGAATTAAATTTTTATCTAACAAAACATTTAGACAAAGATTGTGGACAGAATCTATAGTTTCATCCATGTTTAACATTCTTTGATTTTTTCGACCAGATCAATTGAGTTTCTGTAGATCTACAAAAGAGAAGGCATTTGGGGAAGTTAGTAATCAATCACATTTCATAACAGGGCTACATATAATTAATGTTAAATATAAAGCCTCCTCACATCTAGTTCTGCTCTTATTTTTGCTTTTTTTACTATAAGAGTCACTTGAAACACTGCTGTTCACGTTCTTATTTGACATCAAAAGGTCCCTCTCATTCATCACTGTATAAAAGCCATCTGTCTTTTCTGCGTCTTTCCAAGGAAACACTGCAGCAAAGTTTTAAGTATACCGACTAGAGAACTCCTCATTATAGACAGCAGCATGAAACCTGAACAGCTGCTTTTGTCAACAAAAGCAGACCCAGCTCCTCCACCTCTAAGAGAGTTAGGTTTTTTTACCTCCTGGATAGGGATATTTCCTAATGATGTTCTCCGCCTTATGACTACACACAAGAAAAATGAGAAATTTTTAAAGAGCCTCCTCATATTCTTCAAACACAGGTCAGATTTGAAGAAGAAAATGCACTGGACTCCAGTGAAATGTCTTTGAGCCTGCACAGCCATGCATATTTCGGGCATTGAAGATTGAATCTCCAAGCCAGACTCTAAGAGATGTAAAAATGGCTTCTTGTCTCTAAAAAGAGATACAATTTTACACCAAGGGAAGGAATCACTCTACTGAAACAATAACAGTCTACTTTAAGAAATGTACAACTGATGCCAGACAAATCAAAGTTAAACCTAAACCACATCAGCCTGAAAGTCTGTACCTTTTCTACAATCTTTTCCTTGGGCTAGAAGGCTGCTTTAGGTATTTTGTTTACTGTAGGTTAGTGGTGGCATAATTAAGAGTTTGGGAATAAAAAAACAAGCAAAAAAAAAAAAAAACACCTTTCACTCTGCAGAGCAATGGAAGTGATATCCCAATATAGAGGGTATGTTCTGCACTATTAATCTCACGTTGGCCCATTACATGTTGCAAGCAAAGACTGTCTGCACAAGGTAACTTGCTTTGTCTCCCAACAGAAAGAGGTGCTTTCATTTTGATACTGAGAAAAAAAAATATGATTTGCCCATATGTTGGGTACTGTCTGAGAATCATATCCAGGGCCAACTGAAGCCTGCACTTTATTTTACTTGGCCCCCCAAAATAAAAAACAGGTAGGGAATATGGTGCTGGCGCACTAAAATCCCACCTTTCCAGCAGGGTGAATTGCATGGAGTTAGAGTTCCTGCAAAAGGAAATACTCTCTTCATGCAGAACAGATGAAATGTCAAGACTGGAGGAGGGGGGGAAGAGGGGTGTGAAATCATGGCCCCCATTGAAGAGAATGACAAAAATTCCCAATCAGGACAAATTTCATCCCAGGATTTTAAGCAGTGAGAACCTATGCAATCACAAACTCATCTCTGTTTCAAAGCACAACAGTTGACAATTCTCCTAATCTGCAGATCTAAGAAGGTCTCTGATATACAGGAACAATCTATTTAATGAGATTTATAACACGACTTGTCTGTTTCACAAGTCTCTTGCAAAAGATGGGTTACTTTACTTTGTATAAACCAAATGCAAATACAGGAAGAACATTAAACCCATTAAGACTCATAAAAGGGAAAGGATGTGAACAAAGTGACTTCCACAGAGGGATGTTTTAAAATGATAGGTTTGTGATCTTTAGGCTCCTGCCTCTAAAGCCAATAAGGAATCTATTAAATCCCAATGGATTCAGGAACTGAAGTTTGTCTGCTGTGAATTCTGCAGTGCACCAGTAAAACAAATATTTGGATTGGATTTACAAGGGAAGAGCAGCAAGTCAGATATTTTATCACAAAATATGCTCCACTGTCTACATCAAAATTACTTGGCAGAATGATTAAGCACAAAGAAAATCTGACTATGGGGGAAAAAAACAAGCTATGCATGAAAAATGAGATTACAGCATCAGAACTAAAGCAATCAGAAATATGCTGACCACAAAATAATGTTAATGTTCGCTGCAATAAGATGTGTTTTATATTTCCCCCTATTTCTTTTTGCATCGTGCATCATTAAACTGAACCAAGCCCAGAATTTACTTTACCATTTTCATTAGCCCTCCCCTCCTCGTTTATACTTAGCACTCTGATTACCAGCATATTGAGGCTTTGGATCCCCAGTGCAAAATCTGAGAATTTAACTTTGTCACTACAGACGGGATCACAGACATGTTTCTGGTCTTTCCGTTGTTCTTTTGGTTGTGGCAAGAAGCCTAAAAAAAGTCATCATGAGAGTCCTTGGGGAGGGAAAAGTTATAAATGGAAGAGTGCCATTTTATTCTCTAGATTAACTCAGATGTTAAGGATGTACAGGTAGGGGCATGGGCTAGTAGTCGTCTAATCTCACAAAGAATCTTCAACCTACTCTGTAAAGGCCTAAGAAAGAGAAAATAACTCAAGGAATCATAGTGCGATATTGCTCTGGGCAACATGCTCACATCTCCGCACATGAAGGACAAACAGAGAATGATTAAAGAAAATGGAACTGCACCATGGGTCTGCTGGGTCAAGAAGCTTAGATAGGGGAAAGGGCCTTAATTGCAAAAATATAGTAATCTAGGGCTGCACAATCCTCTAAAAACAAAAGAGTGAAAAGAGGAAAGTTTCAGAAAGTAATTTAACAGTTTTGCTTGCCAACAGTTCCTATCACTATGAGCAACAGTAAAATAAGTTATTTCAGCAGCATCTTACACACTCTTAACAGAGAAAAGCTCAACATATTGTTTTGCTGTTAGAGTTTAACATCTGCTTGAGGAGGCGAGAAATATGAATAAGGAATTAAAAACAGTGTAATCAACGTGTTACTCTCCTATGCACTATGGTCCACTAAGGCTAGATCATTAATGACATACTCTTCCAATTTAAAGGACACAGGAATGCAGTTATATTTCTGGTGCATTGTTTTTCCTATTATTATTTGTATTAGCACAGCACTTAGGAGCCCTAGTCAGAGGCCAGGACCTGACGTGTACTCTACAAACACAGAATACAAAAAGTGGTCCCTGCCCTGCAAACCAATGTTTCATACAAATCTTCTGTAAATATCTGTATGCAGTGTTGTTGAAACCATGTCAGTTCTAAGTTGAAATATTTAGTAGTGTTCATGAACAAACCACATTTACATAATTTGTTCTTTATTTGAGAAGTTTATGGACACATTCTGCCCTATTGAGGCCCCTGTAAGGAGCAAAACTGAGTAGAATTTGGCCTCTTCATTTCTCTACACATTCTTAGCTACTTTGATCTAACGAGACAAATGAAAATGCCAGCTGCACTAACTGTGGAAAGCCTGTATAATCAACAGAGTTTGTTTTTATGGATTTTTTTAATGAGGTGAATCTTTAAATAATTAACTTTTTCTGCTCAGGTTGTCAAACCCATCTGTAAAGGCCTCATGTGAGGGGGGAATCTCAGGGTTCCGCTGCCTGCCTCCCAGAGTTCCCAGAGCAAGCCCCAGTCTTACAGGAGTAACATCCTGTCTAGAGAACAAACTGCAGTCCTGTCTGGTTACTCACAAAGATAAGCCAATGTGTTGCCCTTTGTGGTAGCCCCCTGGGCTGCAGAAGCAGCTATTCTCCAGGGGAAGTCTAGGCTGAGAGCAAGATTCACCTGGGTGGGAACAAGAGCCCTTCCTAAGGCTCTTATTCCTCTCTCTTATATCCTTACATTACGAGGACCAGCTCCTTGCTCCTCCCTCTGTGACAGTTTGCACACAGCCTCCAGGGTTTGGCAAGGCTTTTCTTTCCCTCCCCAAGCAGTTAGCTAATCCCTTCCTCATGGTGACACCGATGTCCATTTTTTCAGCTAAGGAATTCTGATACATTCACACTCCCTCAGCGGCTACTATCGCTTCCAGCAGCGCTGAGAAGTACATATAGGCCATCACATCATGCCAGCTGCACCTAGTCCTTGCTAACCCTTCTGGAAGTTCTTCCCAGGCTAGCTGTGTTTGAGGTACAAGGGACTCCCAGCATTATGACTTAGGGCAAGCAGCTTCAGCGAGCTACCAGATGCATTTTGCTTCTTTGGAAAGGGGTAATATGCACCGCCAGCTAAGGAGCGTGTTAAGATGACCAGACAGTAGCTGATGGGCTAAATGACTGTGTGGCTGCACATACCCCCTACTGTTTGGTGCTAAAATGTGCTGGTCCTGCTCCTGCCATTAGAACATTAGCTAGAGATTTTGTTCTGCAGCTCGCACCGCAAAGCAGCTCCATTATACTCCTCCTGCAGAGCAGAGGACGGGATGCAGCCCTCTGTAAGGAAAAAGGTGTTTCTAAGCTACTTTGGGCCGGGAGTCCAAGTAGCAGAGGTCCCACTTTGCTATGCAAAAATACACAGGAGTGAGTAAGAACTACTTCACTATTCAGTGGTGGCCTCATATTGTCAGCATATTGCCATGGATTCCACAGACAGCTCCAACATCACTTTGCTTATGGTGACACCAATGCCAACTTTTCAACCAAGGAATTCTGGCTCATCCATAATGCCTCTGTGGTTATCATCAACCCAGCTGAGCAGAAATAGGTCTATAAACACAAGGCCCTCTAGCAGAAGTACCTGGGTCTCTGCCTGCCAGTCTGACAGCAATGGCAGGGGAATAGTTAGGGACTGGTGCTCTATGTTACTGAGCTTTATGAGATTCAGTTATAAAGGCCCATACAAGCACTAGTTTTATCAGGCCAGGGTGCGTAGCTGGGTACCAGATGAAGGCCTCCTCTGCTCTGGCAGGGATTAAGGAAAGTGGAGCAATACGGTTATTAGATGGCATCTCCTGATTTGCCATTTTGGTCTCCAGCTTCATTGGCTGTGACCGTCACATTCAGGGGACTGTACTGAAACCTACATCCTCCACAGCCTCTTGGATAAGGCTACTGACCCCAACTGCCTTTCCAAGACCTGGCCAAATGGATGAACTGTCACTATACTGGGGCGGCTGTGACTGGCAGGATACTCCTCTCATCAGAGGAAAATGGAGAGAGACTAGCTGTGCTTTCGGGACCTTGCTTTAGAAGGTGTGAGCAATCTTCTCAGTCCATATACCAGGGGTGGCCAACCTGAGCCTGAGAAGGAGTTATTTAATCAATGTACATTGCCAAAGACCCACAGTAATACATCAGCAGCCCCCATCACCCCTCCCACCCGCCCCGCCACCCCCAGCACCTACTGCCTGCTGGGAGCCCTGCCGATCAGCACTTTCCCCTTCCTCCCCGTGCCTCCTGCCCACTGCGATCAGCTGTTTTGCAGTGTACAGGAGGCTCTGGGATGGAGGGGGGAGGAGCAAGGGTGCAGCAGGCTCAGGGGGGAGTGCAGGAATGGGCGGGGGCCTTCCAGTAAGGGGTGGAGTGGGGGCAGGGCCTGGGGTTGAGCAGTGGAAAGTTGGCACTTGTAGCTTTTGCCCCGGAGTCAGCACCTATGCAAGGAGCTACATATTAACTTCTGAAGAGCCGCATGCGGCTCCAGAGCTGCAGGTTGGCCACCCCTTCCATATCTCATGTAGCGTTAGACACTCACCACCTTGCTTGGGTCTGGCGTTAGAAATCAAAGCAACATTATCCGTAGGTCAGCTCGAGCTGTCTCTCTAGGCGTAGCTGCTTTTTCCTCGCAGCTCCATTCTAGGTCCTTAAGAGGAGGTGTGCATAGCCACTCCCACCTTTTTTATACCTAGGTGAAGCACTTGTCTCAGGGAGACAACAGAACCCACCTCATCAATTCTCAGGGGGAGTAAACTGGCTAGAAAGGCCTGGAGTGTTTCATGTGCCAGTGTGTTTGAAGTGTGTCACTGTGAAGAAAGTCATGGCGGGTGAGGCAGTATCTTTTATTGGACCAATTTCTGTTGGTGAAAGAGACAAGCTTTGGAGTTTACACAGAGTTCTCCAAAAGAACTCTGTGTACCATAGAATCATAGACTTTAAGGTCAGAAGGGACCATTATGATCATCTAGTCTGACCTCATGCACAATGCAGGCCACAGAATCTCACCCACCCACTCCCGTATCAAACCTGTGTCTGAGCCATTGAAGTCCTCAAATCATGGTTTAAAGACTTCAAGGTGCAGAGAATCTTCCAGCAAGTGACCCGTGCCCCACGCTGCAGAGGAAGGCGAAAAAAACCCAGGGCTTCTGCCAATCTGCCCTGGAGGAAAATTCCTTCCCGACCCCAAATATGGCGATCAGCTAAATCCTGAGCATGTGGGCAAGACTCACCAGCCAGACACCTAGGAAAGAATTCTCTGTAGTAACTCAGCTCCCACCCCATCTAACATTCCATCACAAGCCATTGGGCGTATTTACCGCTAGTAATATAAATATATGGAGATATACCTATCTCAGAACTGGAAGGGACCCTACTCAAAAGCACCTCTCTCCCCCGCAACAGAAGTTGGTTCAATAAAAGATACTACCTCACCCACCTTGTCTCTCTAATACCCTGGGACCACCTCAGCTACAACGAACAGTGTAAACAACAATCTGAAGAAAGTATTGTGATAGTGGTTTCACCTAATGGTAACATCCCAGCATAAAAAAACCGGTAGAGTGGCAACTTCAGTTTCCATGCAGGTTGTGATTTTCCACTGATCTCTAGGTCTCCATTAAAGCCACAGAGCTTTCCTAGGTAGGTTCCAGATCAACTCACATAGACAAGGACACTTGGGATTTGTTCTCCAGCACAAGATCATATACAGTGGTATAAGCGATCACTCCAGGCTCCCTTTTAGACCACCTTCTCCTCCAACCTAGCCTCCCTCTTGTAGATACAGTGGAGCCATTCCCCAGTTGTGTATTCGTAGACCCTACAGAGTTCCCAAATGCAGTTATAACACTATTAATCATGGACTCCTTCCTCTCAAGTGACCTTCAGATAACTTGTTACACAGATAAGCTGTCACAGAGGAAGCTATAAGGCAGGAGGCTCTAGTGCCAGAGGTCTGAATCAGATTATATCCTTTGCCACAATGTAGGAACATTAAGAGAGTATCTAGAGGCTGCAATGTAGCAATTAACCTTTTTCTTCCACTATAACGTGAGTGGAACAATTCTGAACTGTGGGAAGCCCGGTTGAACTGGGAGGTCCCCATTTGCAAAAAGAACAGCACTCCCCAATCCCATCTACTTTGACTTCTGTAGATAAAAATCAATAATAAAAACACCCAAGACCACAGAGAGAGATTATTAAAATTCGCCTTATGCAGCTATAATAAAACCAAATGCCAGATAGTAGTAAAGCAACTGTGGAATTTTAGACATTACAAATAAACCTGCAAGCATCTTCTACCTCCCCAAAGAGGAGAAAGGAGACATGTAATTTCTACCCGACTAGTATCCCACCACAACATACATACCAATTCAGAGTCCAAAACAGCATATTGTTGAAAAGGTTAAGAAAGTACTTCAACTGGCTTCAGATTATAAAGACCCATGCTAAAAAAAAAAAATCTGAAGAAAAATGTAAGTACACCTATTAAAGCTCACTTACACAGGTTACTTTCCGGTAAATCTGAGCAGCATTCTGGCATTCTGAGTAGGGGTATTCTGAGGTAGCCATTTCCAACATGCACATTCCAAAAGCATATACGTCAACTGATTCATCATAGTGTTCTTCATACATTTCTGGGGCCATAAATTCTGGAGTACCTAGACAAAAAAGTATTTAAGTTAGACACAAACAGTAAATATGTTTCACTGCAGTTTTTTCCTGATCTATAAAAATGTACCCATTTCAGCTGAGTCTGTGTAAATGCAAGATTATTTTAAAACAACGAGGTTAACTAAAATAACGCCCCCCAACAAAAAAACAACCCCACACATAACTGCCCCTACCCTCACCAGTAACGTTGTGAGAAATGCAGCTGTGTGTAAGAATTCCAGAAGTGAATAGCAAATCCTGAAGTGAAACACTGTGATGTTGCACTCCATAATGTTTTATGGAAATATGCTTATAAGTGTAAATGTAATGTAACTGGAATATGCTTTATGCAAAAGATCTCTTGTAAGGTATCATTACAAAGCTTCTGATCTACTGAGTGTGTTAATCCCATTTGTTTGTATGTATTATTTCTATGTCTGGAGTTAGGAGAATAAGATATAAACTTGTATTACTGATGTAAACATATTAAGTGGAAGCCATTAAGAGTGCTTCAGAATCAATGACCTGTAAATGAATCTGTTTACTTGCAAACCTTCCTGGGTACGTGCGGGCCAGCCCTAGAAGAATGGAGACTAGGGGTCTAACGGGACATGTGAACATGTCACCCGATACTGGAATCCATCTTAAATCTGGTACTTTTCCATTCAGAAGGAGGGGTGAGGACCCAGAGAGACAAAGGATTCCCGCCTTGTACCAAAGCTATAAAAGGGAGTGGAGCAGGACAAAGGGGCCCCAGTCATGAGAAAGGCCCTGCTTTTCACCTAAGATGCCTGCTGGAACTAACGAGGACTGTACTGGGGAAAGGATTGGTCCCAGACTAGGAAGGAGTCTAGTCTGTGAAAGAAGCTTATTGGAACATCTCTTAGGGTGAGATTTACCTGTAATCAGTTTCTTAATGTATTAGGCTTAGACTTGCATGTTTTTGTTTTATTTCGTTTGGTAACTTACTTTGTTCTGCCTGTTATTACTTGAATCCATTTAAATCCTACCTTTTATACTTAATAAAATCACTTTTGTTTATTAGTAAACCCAGAGTAAGTGATTAATACCTGGGGGAGCAAACAGCTGTGCGTATCTCTCTATCAATGTTATAGAGGGCAGACAATTTCTGAGTTTACCCTGTATAAGCTTTATACAGAGTAAAACGGATTTATTTGGGGTTTGGATCCCATTGGGAGCTGGATGTCTGGGTGCCGGAGATGGGTGACCTGCTGAGCGATTTTTGGTTAAAGTCTGCACCTTTGGGCACATGGAAAAGACCTGGGTCTGTGTTGCAGCAGGATAGCATATCTGGCTCAGCAAGACAGGGTTCTGGAGTCCCAAGCTGGCAGGGAAAACAGGCTCGGAGGTTAGCTCAGCACATCAGGTGACAGTCCCAAGGGGGACGCTGTGACCAAACCTGTCACAAACACAGAATAGGGCTTGGAAATAAACTGAAAGTTTCATAATGATTTTTTTATGGGACATGGGGAGACAGAGAAGGAGAAGGGAAAGAGAAAGACACAAGAAACTTCACGTTTGATCTAGACAGTTTACAGATTGTTTCCAGCAATACAAGTAGTAATTACTTAGCAAGTTGCACTTTTGATGGGATGTGTGGTAGTCCAAGTTCTTATATGAAGTCATGCATGAAAAGCACTAGCATTAAGACTGATTTTACCATCATTGCAGTGAGTAGAAATCAACAGAACTACTCAGAGTAAGGTCCTTCTTGGGTGGGGGCTAGGATAGCAGAAATTGGACACACTGTGGTAAACCTGAAATAAAACTCCATCATAACTGGAACTAGCAGCTCATTACAAATCGCTACCTAGAATCCCTTCAAAAGTTCCCTTTTCTATACAGCAAATCAAGAACAAATAGAAGTAGTAATGACATCACTGATATGAGTAACTCCCATGCTAAGCGCCAAGACTCGGAAATTCAGTCACAACAGTTGTTTAACTCTTGTCAAAGAGCCTCTGAAAAACAATTACTTTGAATAGTGAGGTCTACAGAGCTGAACTGATACTTTTAGCACTGGTGCTTGCTTCAAACAATTTATTCAAGGAACTGCATCTAGTCATGGAATGGTTTATGCTTGGATGGTGGGAGTCTATACATAAAATATAATGTTCTTATCAAATGGATGCCAGGAAAGATGCAAGAGAAGTGAATAAGGCAGTGCTTAAGCTGAACATGAATTATCTAGATCTCATCACAGATCTTAAAGGAAGAAAGAGTATTTCCACCAGCTAGGATATCAATGAGAGGGTGCAAAAAGGGACATTTGTTTTCTCTAGCTACATTAACAGTAATGATTTTGGTTTCTGAAGGACTCCTAGTGGCCCATGTCATTCCCTAATCTTCAACAAAGCATGGATTATGGGTTAGTAACCAAACTCACTTCCTTCTTGGGATTTGGCTTTATTGGCATCTCAGGCCAGGTCTACATTAGAAACTTTTGCCAGTACAGTAACTCCTCGCTTAACGTTGTAGTTATGTTCCTGAAAAATGCAACTTTAAGCAAAATGATATTAAGCAAATCCAATTTTCCCATAAGAATTAATGTAAATGGGGGCGGGGGGGGATAGGTTCCAGGGAAATGTTTTTCACCAGACAAAAAACTATATACACACACACACACACACACACACACACACACACACAGTATATGTCTTAAACAAACAATTTAATATTGTACACAGCAATGATTGTGAAACTTGGTTGAGGTGGTGAAGTTAGAGGGTGGAAAAGCGTGGGATATTTCCTGGGGAATGCCTTACTGCTAAATGATGAACTAGCATTCAGCTGAGCCCTCAAGGGTTAACATTTTGTTAATGTAGCCTCACACTCTACAAGGCAGCATGAATGGAGGGAGGGGAGACAGCATGGCAGACAGAGACAGAGACACACACCCTGTGTGTGGGAGAGAGAGAGAGAGATGCGTATTGCCCCTTTAAGTGTGCTGACACCACTAAGTACATTGCCTATAAAAAGACCTGGAAGTTGAGACAGCAGCTGCTGCCAGCAAGCTCTCTCCATCCTGAGCCCTGTCCTGTCCCAACCCTGCTCTATATGGAGAAGGGGTAAGCTAGGGTTACCATACGTCCGGATTTTCCCGGACATGTCCGGCTTTTTGGTCCTCAAATCCCCGTCTGGGAGGAAATTCCAAAAAGCCGGACATGTCTGGGAAAATAGGGAGGGGTCGTGAGGCTTGGATCCAGGCTGGAGCCGCTGGGGCCGGAGCCGGAGCCGCTGGGGCTGGCGGTGCTCGGCCGCCAGCCAGCGCCACTCGGCCAGGGCCGGAGCCGCTTGGCCGGGACCGGAGCCCCGGGGCCCGAGCCGGAGCCTGAGCCGAGCTGGAGTTGCCGGGGCTGGAGCCACCGGGGTCGGGGTGGGCTGGAGCCGCTCGGCCGGAACCGGAGCCGGCGCCCCAGGGCCCGAGCCAAGCCGGGCCAGAGATGCCAGGGCCGAGTCACTCGGCCGGGGGGGCTGGACTGGGCTGCACCTCCTCGCACCCCCCCTGCCACAGCCCCAGCCCCAGCCCCAGCCCCAGCCTACCTGCTGCCTGCCTGTTTCAGGCTTCCCGCGAACATTTGATTTGCGGGAAGCAGGGGAGGGGGAGGAGCAGGGGGGTGGAGCATTCAGGGGAGGAGGCGGAGTTGGGGCGGGGACTTTTGGGAAGGGACAGAGTTGGGTGGGGCTGGGGCGGAGTTGGGGCGGGGCCGGGGCCCCGTGGAGTGTCCTCTTTTTGTTTTTTTTAAATATGGTAACCCTAGGTAAGCGGGGGGGGCAGGAGTAGTGGGGAGGGGGACACCCTGACATTAACCCCCCTCTTTTGCCCTCTCCTGCACAGCAAGCAGGAGGCTCCTGGGTGCAGCTCCAAGGCAGGGGGCAGGAGCAGCACATGGCAGTGGGAGGAGGGATAGCTGAACTGCCAGCAATTGGTAGCCTGCTGGGCAGTTGCCGCACAGGGAACTTAGGGGAGTGGGGAGCTAATGGGGGGCTGCCGGTCCACCTGGTTACAAGCCCCCACCAGCTAGCTGCAACAGGCTGCTCTTTCTGCAAGCAGGTGGCTGCCAAACAAAGTTATAAGGGAGCATTGCTCAACTTCAAATGAGCATATTCCCTAATTGATGAGCAACGTAACAACGAAACAACGTTAACCGGGACGACTTTAAGTGAGGAGTTACTGTATAGCAATGTTGGTTAGGAGTATGATTTTTTAAAAATATTTCTATACTGGTAGAAAGCCTAGGGTAGACACAGTCATAAGTGCTTTTGCTGGGGAACAGGTATCAACTGTATCAGTAAAAGCACTTTTCTGCTGGTATAAGCTGCATCTGCAATAGGAGGGTTTGCCAGGATATCTATACCCACAAACCTTTTCTGGTACAGACCTGGCCTAAGACACAAAATAAGCCTCAGCCTAATCTTCTCCCAGGTTTGATACTCCGAGGGCCTCTCTCGGGCCCTCCTCTGTTCTTGTTGCCACTACCTCAAAGCCACTCCCTTTATATCCTAGTTGGACCCACCTGTCAGCAAGACTCAGCTGTAATTACCCTGAATCTTGATAAAGAGTTTTAACACCTTGGCTTAGGGTGACTTGACAGAAAAGTGCTGCATTGTGATACTGGACCTTTATCTGCCACCTGTGACAGAACCTTACATTGCAACTACAAAATGTTTCATGGCTGTGTCAGATGTGAACTATGCTCTACAGAGCCACTACATTGCCACTGAATCCCATTCCGCCTAGAACAAAGAGAAACTGGTGAATTATGCAGGATTTGAAGTAACTTGGTCTCCAACCTGAGGAGGGAGCAATCTAAAAAGCAGGAGATACTATAGTAGCATTCCAAAAATATTGTCCAAGGGGCAAGAATCTCATTTGGTCTGTGTATGAATTCATTTTTAACTAATCAGATTCAAAAGATTTTCTGTATGCTTAATAGTCCTTAAAAACTGGAATAACTATGGGCTCAGTATTCATTCACAGAACCACTGATCTGCCCAATGCTACTCAATCCATTGCTCTTTTTTGTAAGCACTTTTCTGAAGAGAATTACAAAAGGTAGCCAAGTCTATAAAGGGGTTTTCTCAACTTCCATTAAGTCTTGCCTACTCTAGGATTTTTCCCAACAGTTTCCCTCTACTACTACCATCACTAGAGCGGATAAGTTGCCAACAGCCACCAGTATTTTTGCTACCGTCTTGTCTAGATCTGCTCTGAGCAGGTTTGATAGCTCAGTGGTAAAAATTCTAACAGCCACAAAAGCCTCAACTACATTACTGGTATTAGTGGTGATAGTGAGGATGGAAAATTTTTGAATGGAAAACTTGCCTCCTAGAGTGGACAGAACCTTCAAATATCAAAATCCAGGGCCAGATCCTCAGCTGGTGTAAATCAGCATGGGTTCATTAAAATCAACGGAGCTAGACAGATTTACATGAGTGGAGGATCTGGCCACAAAATTTCAGCCACTTTAATATCAATGATATCAGTCTAACACCTATATGCTGGTGTTACTGAAATATACCAGTATAAATAAAGGTATTCTTTTATTAAGCTTTAGGATGCAAAAGAATTCCTTAAGCAATTACTTTTCAAAAGAGCATACTGTTTTGCTGACTGGGGAATAGGTGTTACCAGGATTAGTTTGCTATGATAAGATATTATCCACTCCTCCAGAAGCCTAAAAGCTTCTTTATGAATAGAAATTGAATTTTAGAGTATTTAAATACTGTAGCTGGAACATGAGCATTGCCATGATAACTTCCCTCATCTTTGCTACTTCATTTTCAAATCACAACGTTCTAAAACTTTCACCTAGAAAACTGAAATTTTCATGGTCTTAAGTCTCCAAAGGGTAAATTTGCTTGGGAAGTTTGAGTGAAAGGGGTTGAACTGATTTAGAATTGAGGAAAAGGGGCATCATACACACTTTCTCCACTCAAAGAAGTGTTGCAACAACTTCGTTGGTGCCAAAGTGGCTGGGGCTAAAAAGTTAACATTTGGCAGGGAAATACTGCCCTTAGGCCTCGATTCAGGAAAGCACTTAAGCATGTGCTGAAATTCCACTAAAAATGGAGATAAAAATTGCTGTCTGGCCTAGGAGTGCTTCCTTGAATTGGGGCTTTCCTGAGGAGAAGGCCTTTGAATGTTCTGGTGAAAATCGGTTTGATTTTAAAGTGTTACTAGGTTTCAGTAAAATAGCAGTCCTGGGATACAGAGTACTTGGGTTACGTGGGTTTTTTTTTTTTAAAGACACGTACTCACTGTAAAGTGAAAGACAGCTGCAGTGCAAGGGTGCTGCTAATGTAGGCCCGCAGCAAATGAGTATGTCTCTGAAGGCAAAAATAAATGCTGAACTAGCGACTCATTTTTTTAGGATGAGAAATGAAAAGGACATACATAATTAAGGTTTAGTCAAACATTACCTATACTGAGGATATGGGGAGAAGACATTAAAAATCATTTAAGAAGAAATAGGGAGGCCTCTACTGTTTTGATTTAGAAGAGAATTTACCATGGCCATGGTAACATTTTCTAGATAGGACCATAGACTGAGATTTTCCTAAGCAGTATAGAGGATTTAGCCACACACAGCCACCTTCATTTCTGCAGCCAAACTACAAGGATATAAACACTAAAATGAAACAAACAATGCGAATAAGAACAGCTCACCACCAAAGCAGGACAAGAAGGGCAACAATGCAGAACAGAATGATTACCTATTACACTTTTGGCAAATGAAGCTCTTTTGAGGGTTGCCAGACCTAAGTCTCCTATTTTCACAGATCCAGTCGGTCCCGTAATAAAAATATTGTCACATTTTAGGTCTCTGTGAATGATTGGTGGAGTTCTCGTGTGCAAGAACAGCAGACCTTTCAGGATTTGTCGGCACCAGCTACGAAGAACTTTTGGTTTCATCACTTTAAATCTTTTCAGATACCTGCCACAAAAACACACAGAGCAATAGGCATAAAGAAAAAAAGCGTTATATAAAACTCTAAAGGTTTTACAATGGGCAAAACTATGACCTTGTTTTGAATACTCCTTCCTCCCCCCCCCATACCACAAGCAGCTCAGAGACAGCATCATGGTGAAAGTAAATTGTGCTCTCTAAAGAAAGCACTGAGACATTTCATTTTTTTGGGAGGAAGTTAGTTATTGTATCATGCTTCCCTGGTACAAATACCACCAATATTCAGACGTATGGAAGTTTAATAGTAAAGCAATTTATTTTATGCAGAGACCTATGCTAGAACATAAATGTTTTATGTATTCAGATTAGCACAATATGGAAGTCTTTTCATCTCTGTACTGCAGACCTGCATTTATACCATTAGCCTAACACACATATCTTGACTGTAGATATGGAGGGTATGTTTTGGAGGAACTCAAAACCTGCTTCTTGCACTTGCAGAATGGCACGTTGGAGATGTGCAGTGATGTGTATTACTCCCATCGGGGATGAAAATCTGTTCCGAAGTTTGTGCCAACTGCTTTATAACCAACTGAACAAGTGTCAGTACCATAAGCTATTAATTAGTGCTGTTTAGGAGATAACCTGGAGCAGCTCTTGCATCAAAAAATGAACCCCTCCAGCTAAAGAACTATTTTATTGCAGTTTTGTAATGCAAACCACAAATCCAACCACCGCCCCAAAAAAACAAACCAAAACAAGCAAACAAAACCACTACCAACAACAACCCGACAAATTCAGACGGAGCTTCATGTGCAGAATAGAAAACAAAGGCGAGAACTGCTGACAGTTACATAACTGAAACAGTAGCTCAGGGGAAAAAGCAAAAGGTGCTGAAATTCTGCTTTCAAATCAACAGAGTTCAAACATGGGGACAATGACTGAAGGGAGAGAACAGATCATTTTTTTGGTCCTGAGATGCCTTTTTTCCCCACAGAGTCTATAACTAGTATTTTTCTAAGAATTTCTGCAGCTATTCTGAGATGCGTCACCAGGAGCACAGTACTTACGTTTTTAGCGTTCCAGAGGTCATCAATTCAGTAACCAGCACTATACATTTTTTTCCTTTTACACAGGACTCCCAGAAGTCGTAAAATCTAACAATGTTTGGATGCTGAAGACCTTTCAACATTTCTGCTTCCTCCTTAAATCTCTGTCTCTCTACTTTTGTCAATTTTCTGTCCTGTAATCCAAAATAAGCATTATTAGTATTGAATAAAACTTTTTTTTTTATTACTTTGTAAGTCATTTACTATGGTTTTGACTGTACTAGTTTTCTTTTAAGATCGGGTCAAGCATGATTATTATAAAAACTACTTATATAAAAAATGAGTAATGTGGAGGAACAAGAACTTCATAGGGGCATTAGCCTTAAATTTAGTTCTTGTCATCATTAAGTTGTGTCTCTGAGCTGAGCTGAAAGTAGCCCTGTATCCATTTTCACCTTCTGAGGCATCACTAAAATCCCACAATTGAACCATGTCAATGGTTTGGTGCATTCACATATATCTAAATGATTTCATTAGATTAGTTTTGAACCATTTTTGGTCTTGAAAGTACAGTTAACTGGAAAGACTGAAAAAACAAATGCAGGGCCTGATTTTCAGGTGTGCTGAGTACCCCACAATGCCTGTGGATATCATTTACAATTGAGGACACTCAACACTTCAACAGATCAGGCCTGTAAGCTGCATGTTACTGAATAAAGGGTAAGCTCCTCCTTACGTGGATGGCCTTTTCCATTGCTATGGAAACAATCTAGACAATGCCACCTCAAAAAAGAATGTGCCAATTTTTCTGCTCATTTACAATTCTGCCTGTTCTTCCAAGCTATTTTACACTAAATTCAACCCCAAAAAAAGATTTAAAAATTGACTTTGTGCTTTTGTCTTCTCTAGGATGTAAAAAGGCATCCTGAAAATGTTTCTTGCCTGATTTTAAGATCAGAAATATCAGGAATGACAAATTCCATCTTCCTGGTTTTCCTGGAGAATCTCTGAAAGGTCTCAGGGATATTTAAACTCTTGCACCTTAATTGAAGAGGCAAGGGTGTTTAATCATAAGCAAATGTTTAGACCCTGAAGATAGACAGGTGCAAGAGTTTAAAGGAATGACTTAAAATCTTTTCCTTTCAACTGTCCCCCTCTTGACTCTTGGGATGGTGTCAACCCACTAGTTCTTCAGTCAACCTTCCAGTTTCCACAGAGTAGAAGTACAATGAAAAAAGGTTTAAAGAAAAATCTGTTGGGGAAAAATGCACTCCTGCAGCCTTAGAGGCAGATGGGATTTGGCTGGATTGGCAGGGGAAGAGGGCTGTGGCTCCTTTAAGGATACCCATCTCCCCCCCCCCACCTCCCATTGCAGGAGTCCAGCTCCCTCATGAGTCTTGGGATATGGATAGCTGGGGGGGGGAGGGGAGGAGGGGAGGGAAGAGGAGAAGCATCATCCTACCTTACTGGCCAGTTGGTGAGGGAACCCACTGGCTCCCATGCACCCAAGGGTCAGTCACAGAAGCCCTTAAAAATCCCTCAAGCCTTCTTCATAAATCATAGAAAAGCCACAAGCCTAAATATTTACTCTCATTAGGAGAATCCATTTAATACTGTATGATAACCTGTGGTCAATCTCTCTCCCATGGACAGTAAAGAAGATTAAGATCACTCCAGTCCACTGCCCTACAAATAAAGCTCCTTAGCTCTTTAAAAGGCAGAGCTGTTTCTTACTGACCAAACTCAGAGCTAACAAATCACTTGGAACACATGCATTTATCAGGTCCAAAATTAGTTCATTTTTCAAACTCAGACATTTTACTTTTCTCAGCAACCTTAGAGGGATGTAGATAATAATAGCCACTTAGCAAATTAAATTGTCACTTGGCTTATTTTTAACTGAGACTCTGAAGGAGATAATGCTATTGCCATATTGATACGGCCTCCCTGCATCTGCAGTGAAAAGAATTCCACATGGTAATAAGAATTCTCATGGCGGGAGACAAACGGGCTTTATATTGGTAGAGATTTTTCAGAAAATCCAGGCCGAAATTTGCTACATGTTTTAACTCATATTTATCGCCTTAGAGGGAAGAAAGTCTACCCTCGAGGGGAGTGTGAGGGGGAAGGAGGCGACATTTAAGTTTTCCAAGGATTGCTAGACGTGCCAGCTTTGCTGCTCAGCAGCAATTTTCAGTTCTCTCTACATTTTACTGAGCAGCAGCAACGTTACTACTCATACTAAGGTTGCCCAGGGCAACAGCAACACTCTTCTCCATCTGAGCAGCTGCTTGCCTTGTTGGGGGCAGATCCCGTATTACAAGGCAAGGCTTGCAGCAATACACTTGCAGCCGTTCTACCAGTCACAGGCAGACATCTACGGCAGTAACTACAATTGGCAGTAACAAGGCACCACTGCTGCTGTTCTATATCAAACCACTTTTAAGAAAGCTAAAAAATGGTGCCCAATGAGCCTGCACTGACGAGTCTGACAACTGCTTTCAACCCCATCAGTCCTTCCCCTAATGCTGAGTTTCCTTTTAATTTAAGCCCTGTGGAATAAATCAGACACACTCCAATTAAAGAGGAAAGGGAGAAATTCCCTGTGAGAGTCAGGAAAAGCATACTGTTGGGGGGGGGGGGGGGGGGAGAGGGGAGTCAAGACAGGAGCAGGAAAGAGACAACAATAAAGTGGGCAATTTTACAAAATGTTCTAAATTTTAAAAAAATATATCACAGTGCTCTTTGATTCGAACTTTTAGGTTTCTGAGCATCTTGGGGAATTTTCCACCCGTAGTTCTTGAGTAACTTTAAAAGTGTTAAGCAAATATACAATAGGCAAATTATATTCTATATCCCTGGCTGCAGATTATGTGCCCAAGTGTACTGGGACTGAAGACTCAAAAGTATCCAGGAATGGATGACAACAAAAACCACACACATTTTGGATTGGACAACAGAACCTGACACCTCCTCCCCCCTTCAAACCAGCTTCATTTTTCATACCCACTTCTTTAGGGAACATATTTTTAAATCAAAAGAATACCTATAAATAAGTTCTAAAGAACAGCAACACAGTTTCTTCTGCTTACAGAAGGAGCATCAGCCTCAGAAGAGAGCCAGTGCCAATTGCCAACACTTGAATGACGAGCGTAGGGGTAGGTAAAGTACGTTCCAGGTCTGGGTCAACCAGTCCCACTGTGCAAACTTCAAAAGAGTCAAACTGATATTGTGTACAGTCTTTGTAAGAGTTTACAACCAAGCTGCTCAAATTCCATCAGGTTCAACCTGACCCACAAATTGCTGGCCAAAGCATAGGCTCTTTTTAAGAGGGCTTAAAAATTAATCTGTTTTCTGCTTTGAGGCAGGAAAAAACCTATCCTGGTTGCTGTTTTAACTACACAACTCACTCAACGTTCATTTGGAAACCAAAAATCTTTACTAAGGTTGTAAGCACATATTCTCAGACTGTATAATGCACACAAGGCAAAGCTTTAAGATGAAGATAAAGTCATATGTTAGGAGGCCAGGAGAGCCTATGCTGAGGTGACACCGGAGCAAACCAATTCCACAAAATAAGTGTTTGGAAATCACGGAACCCTGGAATATCATGCCTACGGTCTCTCAAGTTGGGTGCCCAAAATCAGGGGGAATTTATGACAATTTGGGTGTAAAGTGACTAAGCCAGGGTTAGCCAATGAGTTTGTTATAGTCTATTCCTACCTAGGAGCCTCACATTTAATGACTATGCAGCACTTCCTCCCAGACTGCAATCCTGTCTTTAGGGGAACCCTCTGCCCAGCGCACAGCCCAAGCTGGTGGGCAGAATGCTGAGCAGAGAGGCAAGGAGGGAATCCTTCTCCGCAAACCACGGATCAGCCTCGGAGTCGCTCTGACGGCAGTCACTACTTCAGCCCAATAGCAGCAATGGCCTCAGCAGGCCCTTACAAAGTGCCCCTTTAACTGCAAGGTAAGGGTCAGTCTCACACTTCCGCTGCCCCGGCACCGCTGCACAGGAGGTGCATGGCCATCCCATACTGCCAGCCTTTCCTTGCACCCCAGTTCATCTTCCAAAGGGATCCTCTGCAGACACAAGTGAGGCAACTGGATGTGCCCCTCCATTTCCCCTTTGCTTCATTTTATTCAAATCCCTTCTCCTCCTTCTCACTTCTTTAGCATCAGCTGCCACAATCACTGTACTGACAAGGCACTGTGCTGTGGAGAGACAAGCAGCTGTCTACCAGTCCGCGCTTACCAAACAAAATAGAAGAGTCATTCTGAGTTAACATACAAGCTCACTGCTTAGTCAATTTTCACTTTATTGGTTTTATCCTATAGATTTGCACTGAGTTTCCACCAAATCGTGAGACTCAAAAATACTTTGAAAAAGTGTTTACAGTGTGAACTGGGAGACACGAATATGACTTTGCAAATGACTACACACTTCATCTCCTTATAAGGTGTCCGAGCTTCTTGGCTCCTTTGAATCTCACTTTACTGGGACAAAAAATCTTGGCTCTGCAGGACAGATGTTTAAGCCTTTCAACACTCCTGCATAGCACTAATGTTTCTAAAATAACTTTAACCATCAAAAGTTCAAAGCTATTGCATAGCGTAAACCTTGGTTCAACATTTCTAGACAAAATTTAAATTTAAACAGAACCAATAAAGCAAAATGATGTAAGAGAGCTGCTCACTGTAGATTTCTTTTAAAAAGGACTTGGCTAGCTTCTTCTCTTTCATAGGCTATAAAGAATGCCTTAAAGAGAGGCATTTCGCCCATATTTACCAGCAGATTATTTTAAATGGTAAACTTAAAATGATTCAGAGTAGAATTTGTTTACATGATCAGAGCTACAGTATCATAGCAAGAGCAGATATAAGACAAATTATCTGTTTTCTGAAGGATAGTAAGTTTTCCTGCACATATAAGACATCTCTGTTTTAAAATAAATCCTAAATGCACCATCTTGAAATAAGTTTGCTGTGTTTTAATAAATCCACCATGACTCCAAGACCACAACTGGTAATTGCACTGAAGATACTCAGCCTTATAAAACACAAGGCAAAAGCAAATTTATACTTTTAGCAGACATGTTGATGGAAACAAATACAAAATTATATTGTACAGGATCATTTAAGACATCTTTGCAAGTGATGTCACAATAATCCATAACCATCTACCCTACCCGGTGTTCACAATTTGTATTAATTTTCAATTATACATTTTTATTATTACTCTAGTTTGCTGCTGATAAGTATTTATGGAGTGCCACTACAGCAGTAAGCCATGACGCGGTGTGCATAGTAGGCTATTAGAATATCTCAGGTGCAGTGTCTACAATCACTCAGCCATGATACAAGAGCCTACACGATCTAGTGTGGTTTGTTGTTATTAGAGTACGCTCATAAATTTTACATTTTTTTAAGCGAATGGTTTTAGAGTTATGCAATGTATCCTTCCACTATGAAAGATAGTTCCTAGCAGGCAGAAAATAAAAGTTAGAAAGTTAGAAAGAAAAAGTTATAAATACCTTTTTCCCTATTCATTTTCTCATTCCTCTTTTTTCCCTTTTCCCTTTAATTCTGAATATACCAAATGCATTTACATTGGCAAGGTATACAACTGAACAAGTGATAGTTATTTACATTTCTGATAAAATACCTAAATTATTATTTTATTTCTCATGTTGCACTTGCCAGAGTATGCGCTGTTTCAGAGTAGGCTATCAGGGAGTTAGACAAAATGAAGTTTGAGGTAGGAAACAAAATTAAATTGCATTTCCTGTTTGTAAATTGGATTTGTGAAAGTCAGACACTCATCTGGAACACATAAATTACTCTCTCCTCCTCCCAGACAATCATGCTGGCTAATCTAATAACTTTCACACTAATCAGGCTCCCTCTTTGCCAACATAATGTTCACCGTCACGAAATTTCCTAGTGCTGAACACTGGCTATGGTTGGAATTAGTACCGAAACCCCATTAATAAAATTAAAGGACAGGCTGAGCCTTATATATTAGATTTCTCAGAATGACACCCCAATTAACAGTAGGAAACCTGTTTTGCTAGTATCTCCTTCATCTGGAACACATAAGCTCTGACTAAAGTCCTCACACGTCATACAGGAACAGGAGAGCGCTTTATTCTGAGCCCTTGGAAAATTTCCAAAGAAAGATTATCCAATGGTGAAATTGAGTTCCTATCTGTATCTGTCTAATACTTATCCTAGAAAATGAATATGATCATAAGAATTCCGTATATATCAAAGCACTATATAAACAAGTGGGCATATTATCCACTTTTTACAGATGGGAAAACTGTGCCACAGAAAGTTTAAGTGACTTGCCCAAGATCATTGTGAGTCATTCACAGATTTGGGAATAAACTACAGGTCTCCAATTTATACTCACTGCAACTCTTATCCAGTGGAGTGGACTAAAGGTAAACAAAAGATCTAAATAACTTATCCAAAATATTTACTTTAGCTCAGTTCCAGTTTAATAATGCTATGTATCCATTTAAGAACTACCACTTATCATATTATCAAACATACGGTAATTATAATAGCTGTGTCTCAAAGTAGAAAGATGGGGTGTTTCAGCACAGGAACCTGGAGATGCACTGAAATACTCCTGCACAATGTATTTTGAGTGTCATTTTAATTAAAAACAGCTACCATGACAACTTGAAGAGTTGTGCTAACTTAGGACAAACTAAACACAACTCTGCTAGTGACTGAACTCAGGCTGTGATGCAGATACTGTTATTTAAACAATTAACTATAAAGTTCTCCTAAGAAACTGAAGAAAGCCTTAGTTTAAAACAGAATGTTCAACGTATTCTTCTCAGCCTTAAGATGTAACCATGGCTCAAGGAGCATTTAACCACCAACTTGTATGACATCTAAGCATTTGGCAGCCGTGTCATGCCTGCCCGTATAGTAGGAAAGACTCCTTGTTAGCTACCCTTAGACCAAAAGGACATTCACTGACCTGGAAGCCACAAGTTCTGGTCTCCTCATAAACTGAGTGTTAATATTTCTATATAATTCACAATCCTTAATAACCAAGGCCTCATACCCCTACCTTAGGAGATAAGCAAGTAACCTTCACCCATTTTCCAAATAAGATAACAGAGGTTGCACAAGGTCCCATCAGGCAGAGCAGAGACGAGAAGTCAGGTATCTAATATGACAGAAGCAAGTCTCAGTCACACTGCCTTTTAGAATGAATGTGCCAAATCCATATGCCTTCTGTAACCACTGCTCTAACCTGTAGACCACATGCTGTTCCCAGAGCCATGAAGAGAACCCAGGAAACCCAATTCCCACCATTGTCTCTCAACCAGTTGCATAATGCACTGGCCAAATGTCTGTCACATCATTTAAGGGCTAGTTCAGCTACAGAATAACAATCTACTTCTGCTACTGGTTGATTCTTAGAGCTAGGTGAAAATTGGAATTTCCATCCCACGGAAATTCTGATATTTTGACATTTTTGTGCAAAATACCTAATTTTTTAGGGAACAAAGTTCCAAAAAATATCAGTTTGGAGATGTTGAACATTTTGTTTCAAAACATTCAACTTTATCTGCCTCAGATACTGCAGTGGCTTATGGGAAATGTAGTTCAGGTGCCTGCCTCGTGTTCTCATTCTTTGGCCAGACTGATGTGATGAATGGCAGTCATGTGACTTCTACGATACCCCATGCAGCTTGGTCAGAGGGGAGATTGCGGTACATCAAGGGAGGTATAAACCAGCCAAGGAGCCGAGCCCAGCCCACAGGAGAGAACTGGGGCATAAAGCACCCAAACTACAACTACCATGAGGTACTGCTGCATCCTAGCTAGATACAATTTAATGTTGAACTATCTCAAAGCAAAATGTTTCAGTTCAACAAGCCAAAGCATTTCAGTGAAGGTTGACTCAACCAGAAACTAAATATTTTGTTTTGATTTTCCTGACAAAGTAAAAAAATAAAAAAATTAGAAAAATAAAAAAAATTTCGATTTTGTGGAATTTCCATCTAAAAATTCCAAACTAGCGCCATTGCCACTACATCTCAAATGGTAGAGATCTGTGCTCTGGAACTGCAGGACTTGGGTTCCAACTCTGCTAACTATCTACACAGTGGAAAAAAAAAACCCAACCCTAATTAAAAGCAGAGTAAAGTTCTCAAAAGTTCCTAAGTGACATGCGTCTGATGAAGTGGGTATTCATCCACAAAAGCTTATGCTCCAATATGTCTGTTAGTCTATAATGTGCCACAGGACTCTTTGTCGCTTTTTACAGATCTAGACTAACATGGCTACCCCTCTGATAAGTGACTTAGGTATTTTTTTTTTAAAAAATTCCCCGTATCTTTACACATGGAAACGTAAAGTACTTGACCTTGCAAGGGTGTTTTTCTGTAATTTTATAAGATTCCCCATCTTTAGTGGGAGGGCCCAGGAATTATAATTACTTACATGGATTTTATATTGAAAAACATTTAAAAGTGAATTTGGATGTAGTTAAATTTTATTCTTGTTTGTATTTAAGGGTAAGTCTACACTTCCCATGTTACAGTGTGGCCGCAGCAGTGCTGTGATGTGGCCAGTGTAGACACACTTTATCGCCAGAGGAGAGCTCTCCCAGCGATAAAAAAAAAAAAACAAAAAACACACCCCGAATGAGCCGTGGTAGCTTTATCGCTGAAGATATACTGTCTATACTGGTGATTTTCAGTGCTAAAATTTTTGTCGCTCAGGGGTGTGTTTTCTCACACCCCTGAACGACTGAAATTTTAGCGCTGAAAGTGGCAGTGTAGACACAGTCTTAGTTAATGGGAGCTGTTCATTTAACAGGGCAAAGCACTTGATTGCAAAGCGTGTAAAGAGATTTTACCTATTTGTCCAGAGAGAACCCTGGCTGTGTACATTTTAAGAATGTCAGACAACTGTCCTCCTTCTTGAAGGCGGAAACCTTAACATTTGGGGAGACTGGGAGCTTCAGGGTATTGCTAATGAACTATGGACCTTTAATCTGGAATAAGTTTTAATCCAGTTTAGTTCAGTAGGTATTAAAAGTTGTTCCCTTTTAATGGATGTTTGGTAGGCCCCTGCACAGCTCCCACATTACAAACTCACCACCATACTTTGAAGTAATTGACAGTGTCAACAGAGGCCAAAAACTGAACGAGCATCAGTGGCTGAACCATTTCTTCAGCGGCTGAATCATTTCTTCAGCTCCCAGAGGAAGCCTCCCACCCTTAACTGGTCACAGTAGAAGCATATTAGCAAGGCAATGTACATGGGAAGTTTGCTTTGCTGCTCCTCTGCACAACAGAGGCTTCATTCAACAGGACTGTCAGGTGAACCAAAGTAAAAGCTAACTGCTATGTGATGAAATACTGTACTTTTACACTGATGATTCACTTTCTCCTCCCCAATAAATATGTTACCAGTTTCAGAAAGGCTTTCAAAATAACTAACAAATTGGAAAGATCTATTAGTAATCTAGTGCACACCTGTATGGAGCAGCTGTGATGGTTATGTAACAGTGTGGAAGATGATCACCCTGACATAGAAGTTCTGGGCTCTGAATGCTAATCAGAAGGGAGAGCTGCCAGCTGCAGCTAGGAGCAGGCTTTGGGTTGTGTGCTCTTAGGTGGATGTAAAGTTACAAGTAAAGGAACTTGTTTAACAGAAGCTCCCTTTGTGTTAGGATGGAGAACACCACTATACCTACCCTGCCAGGAAGAACCGTTCCCTGTGTACTCTAGTGTTCTGTTCAGTCTAGTTTTAAATGTTTCTAGGAATAAATCCTCCCATTTTCTCCCAGCAATAACAGCTTCACAATCGTCCATCAAATATCAGGAAAAAGTTAAAGTTAAACCTAACTTCTCCTTTTCAAAGTTTATTTTAGTTTGTAAATAATGAGGGAGAAGTATTTATAAACTTGCATCCTATTCCTCAGTAAGCAATGCCTGGGAGAGAGGATACAAGTTTACAAATACTTCTCCCTCAGATACAGTGCACACACTGTTACGTGAATCTTTTCTGAGTCAGTTCCTCCAACCCATTTATCATTGTGGTGGTTCTTCTCTAGTTAGCAACTAAAGACATTAACTGTCAACTTAAAGTCCAAAAATTGGAATTACTTACTATCAACCTCTTTATTTACTTTTCCTTTGTTATTGTTCGATCACTTTTCTTAACACTCAAAAGGGATTTAAAAATAAAGTTCATAAATAGCAGGACATTTTACAGGGGAAAAAATGGCACATCCTTAAGATTTCAAAGTCAAGAGACACCACTATGAAAAGAGAAACACCAATAATCCACTATCAGTTTCTCACATTTCATACTGACTTGAAAACATATTTTGTTCACTACGAGTCCCCATCCTCCTCCAACTGGAATCCGTAAGATTTTTTTCCAACAACATCACTGGGGTAAAGAGAAGGAGAAAGAGCAGACCCAGTATTATGGCAACTAGAACTGAAGTGACAGAGACATATTATATATAGAGATGTTTTCAGGATGTGAACATTAATCTAAGCAAAACTATACAGCGTTCCTATGTAAAACTGTGTGTTGTTTAACACAATCATCTTTAAATGAGCTGCAAGTAGCATCTACATTACTTGCTGAAATTACTAGTGCAGCAGATTATTACATTTAGACGGAATATCAGAAATAGTTAACTTTAGACCCCCTCCCCACCCTACAAATATTTTTCACAGAAAAATACCATTTTCAGTCTGCAATAGCTAATACTCCCTGACACAATATATCGCCAATCTTCAAGCATTTGCATCTCAATGAAGCTAAAAAATTAAAATGCATAAATTAGAAATGTTTTGGGGGTTGAAATGCACATGGTATTTTCTGACATTTACTTGTGAAATGCAGCGTTTGTTAAAGTTCAGAGAAACGTTTGTACCACTTTTTCAGGTTAGTGATCACTTATCAGTTTGATAAAATATTAAGAACACTTTGCATGTATTACAAAAGGCATCTTTACAGCACCCATTACCACAATATCTGGGCACAAGCCATAACATCTCCAGAACAAACTCCCACGATTCCTAGAGGCAATAAGGAATCCCAGACCAGAGTAATGGCCAATTCTAGCTCTATTTCCAGCTTCAAAAGTCTTTAAAGCAACAGATGCAGATTTTAAGACCTAGTTTGTCACACCTAAAGACTCCAAAGCATTCAGCAGGTCAGCTTCTAATTCTCATCAGTGTAGCTAGAATGGATTCTTAACTGGATGCTTTGCTAAATTACATGTCACACTCACCATGAAATGATCAGTGGGATGGATTAGAAACTGTGGGAAGGGGACAGAGTGCCCCTAGAGGCAAGAAGTTGCACTACAGCTGGCTCCTCCTCAACCAGCCACACCATGAAGGAGGAAAGAGGAGAGTTTTGAGCACTACTACTATCCAAAGCAGATTTGGGATTGGAGTAAGAGACTGCGGTCCCCAACTAGGCTTAAAGGTTTCTTGTGGGGCAGAGTAATAGAGGAGGAGGGGTGGCCTCTGCTTTCACCCACACTTCAGCATTGTTTGTACCACTACACAACTCCAACACAGTCAGTTATTATCATGGAGGATTAATCTGTTCTTCCTGTCTGAGAGTTTCCCTCCTCACACCAATGCATCTCTAAACTGGCTTATTTTAAAGTTGCAGAGCCCCTCGTGTGTCTGGCCCCCTTCTGTTTGAATGTATGGTTTTATTTACTGAACAAGTTATGGAGAATAAGATCATGTACTACTATCTCATTGCAGCCCACGGACCACATATTGAGAAGCGCTGCTTCATAGTACTTGGAGATGAAGTAAACATTCTGCTACTCAGCCTTATGTTAAACATAACATTTATACAATGAGGTTCACCAACTAAAATAAACACTGCCCAAAGAATGGGCAAAATAAATTAAGTTTCTTAATTTAAATTTGTCCCTGGACAAATTTACTTTGGCTGCGCCTTCTGTATCATATAATCCAGTCTCTCTAACAAGGTCAGCATTACACAGGTAATAGTCTTACATAAAGAAACTGCTCCTGGACACGGTCTCATTCTAGATTCACACTCACTTTTATGTAATATCAATAATCCATGGTGGGTTTCCCCTCACACCTATCGTGTTGTGGACACTGACTTGAGACCTCTCTTTCACGGATGAAGTCTGATGCTTTCTGGACAGTATTCCACCATAATGGAGAGGCAAAGTGACAAGTGGTAGCCACATACCACCATGATAAGGAGGACCATTCTTGAAGATGTGAGTTTTATGGCGCAAATCTGTTTTGGAAATGGACATGGGTTTTTCTCACGATAAAGTATTATCAGGATAGACACTCTGCCCTTTGACCCATTACCCAGAGAGTTCAACAAATGCAGGTTATATGAATAAAGATACTTTTATACTAGATCTAATATCAAGTAGTATTCAAGCATTGTTTACCCCATGCTACTAAGTCACATACTTTCTGTCTTATGCATTAACCGTGCATGCCATTCTACTGATGGGATAAAGTGTGAAATGAGAAGTTTTTTATTCCCTCATAGAATCCTATAATTTGAAATACACTTTAAGTATTTTGAATATTTAGCTGTCTATTTTCTTCACAGAGTCATAAAAATAACAGAAGTTAGAGATGGATAAAACCTATTATCCAGTCCATCTCCTTGCAAATACAGAATTCTCCCAATAGCACATTGATATTTAAAACTGGTGAATTCATTACGCAAAGTGATAAGGGCTACCAGAACTTCACTTGGGGAGTCTATTCCATAGGAATAGATGTTCTCACCAGTAAGTGAATTATATCCAAAAATTTACACTAACTCAACAATAAGGCTGCATATTTACAGTCACAAAGAGTCAGGAAATAGAAAAAGTTTCCACCAGTAATGTTAACTCTTCTGCATTGCACATCTCCCATGATTTGATAAGTGCTTTGGCTGACACTACTAACAATATTAAAGTTCTGTCAACTTAAAAGTGGCCCCCATCTAAATTTTATTATAAGAATAATAAAGTTACAAACCTGAAACCAATGGCAATGTTTGCCCAATTTTAAAATTCCAATGAAAACAGTTCATCAATTCACAAACATGCAGTATTTAGAGCCCAAATATTGTAGCACTAAAAACTTGAAAAACTTTGTTTTCATTACCCAGGTTGAGAAATATGGCAAAGTAAAAAACAAAGAATGGCAAGTAAATTGGATTTTAAAAGTTTTCACTTTTAATTATTTACATTATAGTATTATTAATCTGTTATTAGTAATTTGGGGGTAAGTAGAGATACAACAAATGATTACTTTGAGAGCAACCACTCAACCAAAAAAGCTAGAAACAGGAAGATACATTGACACATGCAACATGACATAGTTAATTTGTTGGAACATACACTTTTGCATTTTCCACCTGCAATTTCAACTTTTCACCTCAATGTTGTATTGAAATAGTTGGGAGTTGATATGGAGGGTTTTCATTTGTTCAGTAGTAAGTTTATGCTTCATGAAAGTCAAGGCTGAAATGTCCCATTTAGGTTTCGAAGTTTCAACCTTTGTTGCCACCATTTGTTTAGCTGGGGAATTTTCTGCAAGGCTAGGATAACAGGGTAGCAGAATAGTGTCTTTTTTAAGTGAGTTTAAGTTACAAAGTTCTGCAGTATCTGCAGAGACTCTAAAATGTTCAATAGTACAAAGTGCATAGTCATGCACTTAGGATCTAATCATAAGAACTCCTGCTATAAGCAGATGGTTCCACAGTTGGAAGCAACAGAGGAGAGCGACCTCTGTGTGTTGGTCGATCACAGGAGGACTGTGAGCCATCAATGTGATGGGGTTGGAAAAGAGGCAAATGTAATCCTAGAATGTATCCTAGGAGGCATTTCCAGAAGAGAGGGTGAAGTTGAATGTCATTGTCCCAGGCACTTGTAAGCGCTCATCTGGAACACTGGGTACAATTCTGGTCACCCATGTTCAAGAATGATGAATTCAGACTGGAACAGGTGCAGAGAAGCGTTACTTGGATGGTCAGAGGAATGGGGGAGCCTATTTTAGGAGAAGAGGCTAGAAGAGCTTAGCTCATTTAGCCTAATATGATGAAGGCTGTGAAGGAATATGATGGCTCTCTATAAATACATCTGGGGGGTAAATACCAGGGAGGTGAAGAGCTATTTAAGCTAAAGGGCAATGCTGGCACAAGAACAAATGGGTAAACTGGCTGTGAACAAATTCAGGCTGGAAATCAGAAGAAGGTTTCTAACCATCAGAGGAATGAGGTTCTGGAACAGCCTCTCAATAGGAGTTGAGGGGGCAAACAACTTGATTAGTTTTAAGAGAGCCCTGGACCAATTTATGGGATTATATAATGGGGTTGCTTGTAATGGCGAGGGTCACAGGTCAGCAGTCCTGGGGATGCCTTCTGGTTCATGTCTGATGTTCTCATGTGTCGGGATTTCAGCCAGTCACCTACAGGGATCAGGAAGGGATTATTTCCCCCAGTGTATTCTGGGTCTTTTTTGGGGGCGAGGGGGAGTTGTCTCCTTTCTCTGAATCATCAGAGATGGCCAGAGCTTGAGATGGGATGGCAGCAGGAAAGCATTCTCTCTCTCAGGTTGTCTGGCTCATGCTTTCATATGCAGGGTCTAAATGATCACTGTATGCGAGGTCGGGAAGGAATTTCCCACCAGGTCAGAGGTTTTTGTCTTCTTCGGCAGCGTGTGGGTATGGGTCACTTACTGGGATCATCTGGGTATTTCTCACTGAACCATTTCCCTGCCCTTGGAGGGGCCTCGGGCACTGGTGCATCTCAGTCCCTCCTATTGTCTGTCTCTGGCACATAACAGTTAAGGCTTCCATGGGCTGTAACACTTTGGTCTAATTTTGGTTGATGGGTTTAGTGTGATTGTGCTGGGTCATGTTGGTGGCCAGAGGTCAGACTAGATGATCTGGTGGTTCCTTCTGGCATTAAACTCTGTGCCTCTGGGCTGTGATCCATTATCTTTTGTATCAGACTTTCTCCAGGCACTAAGAGGTTTTAATTTTGTTTGGGATTTTGGGAGCTCGGGGGAGGGGGAGGGAGAGAATGAGGACTTTTGTTTGTTTGTAGGTATATATGCCCCCTGCTAAATGTCCCAAGATCAGATAGCTTAATCCCTACACTAAGCTTCTTGGTGTGCCCATGTACAGATAATGTATAGTGAAGTCAAAGGGTGGAGTTTAGTTGGCGCTCTCTCTCTTAGAAGATGCCCACTGAGTGTACAGAGAGATGAATTTTTAATTGCATACTATTTTTTAAACATGTTCCCCCAAACCAGGCAAGCTCTGATCTTTCCTCCTTATTGAGGAGGAAATAAAATATTCAGCTTGGTCTCTATTTTAATGTCAATATCATGAACTTCATGAATTTCAGCTCCTAGAAGTCAAATGGTTTCAGAAGATGATAAATGTGAAAAAGGGGATTATAATAGAACATGTTTGATAACCTTGATTATAGCAGGTTCTAGCAACCAACATCTTCAGAGTGCTCTGCAAATTGTTGTTCTTATGTAATAAAGAACACTGCATCTAACATTCATACCACTGCTTTCCCACAAGAGATGCCTCTGACGTGTCACATAAACTCAAAGCTAAAAGCCATCTCTCACTTGCTCTTGTCTATCTAATGTAGTACAATGTTTGAAAACATTAAAATACCCAAAGCACAGTAAGGTTTAACTCAGGACAGTGGATAGCATATCAGGAGAGCAGCTGGCCAAATAATGGATTTTTTGGTTCCCTGGCAATTTTGAAGAGTAAAATAAACTCTTTTCATGTCAAACAAAAAGATTCATTTCGATTTTGTCCATTTTTAAACATTTTTGAAATTTTTGTTTTAAAACAATTTGGGGAAATTTTGAATAAAAAATTGTTTCTAACAAAAAAACCCCAAAAAACAAAAACAACCCCTCTCCCCAAAAATCAAAGTCTTATTCCGAAACTGCCAAAACAAAATGTTTTGACTTTCTGAATCCCCCCGCTCCCCAACAATTCAGGAAAACCAACATGAATTTTCAAAATTTTCAGTGTTGCCAAATTTGTATTTTTTGCCAGAAAAAGTCTTGAATGAAAAATTTCACCCAGCTATTATCAGAAGTTCTAGTAATTATAGAAGGAGCTGGTTGTGACCCCAACATTTAGATTTAAAAGTTATCCACAATAAAATACTTTTGTGACCTGTCTTTGAGAATCTCCAACTCTTCTCCACTATTTGCAGCAGGTCTTTGAAATTCAGCAGCAGAAAGCCCACGGGATAGAGAAGTACCTTTTCTTTGCCACCAGGAAATTCTCCTGGTTTGAGGGTTATCAACTCTCACTTGCACTTGTCAGGAAAAAAGTTGGCAACGTGCCAAAAGGGGGGGGGGGATGGAATTTACAACTAGACCCAGGAACATTCAACATATTAGTCAAAAAGGGCTAATGCAGTATGTTGATTTGCATTTAAAATATTCCCTGCATTTTTTTTTTGCAACCTAAACATTGCAGCCACATGCTTGAGACTGAACAACAGGGAGCCGAACATGGAAGTGACTAATTATGCTCATTCTCCACCTTCACTGAAATGCAAAAAAATTAACTGTAAAACTGTAGCTTTTATCATGTAAAATGGATCATTTTTAAATGATTTTTAAAAATCTAAAGCACTTGCAATAGCACAGATAAGCAATTTTGTTTAACTAAAAATCAGTGACTCTTAAGTTTCACTCCTTAAAGGCAGCATTTTAAGTCCTGAGTAATTAATTTAATACAAGGTTATGCATTCAGTGAACACAAAGATCCAGTTAGTTCCGTATTCATGCACATTAAACAGTGTTATTCATTATACTGCAGATTATATTAAAATGTTAAACACTTAATGGAGAAACTAATAAAAAGAGACTGCTTTCCTACTTGTCCAGTGAAGATATCATTTATGTAAATGTTAGCCTTGCTATTTGACAATAAACAAAACATAAAATAAAACAAAACAAACTAGTAAAAACTGTTTTGAAAAATCCTGCTAGAGGATAGGTTAAGTTAGTAGGAGGAAATCAGTGGTTTATATACAAATTTAGAAGTGTGTTATTTTCAGAATTATTCAGGTAATCTGTTCTTTCTTATTCAAGCGGACAGATCAACATGTCCTTCTACAATTGCAAAACGCCTGCCTCTCCGAAGTCCCTATACCTTGCCCAGCATGAAAGTTTTTTTGGAGTATGAAATGACTTAATTACTAGTGATGGAGAACTAGTAATTCAAGAAAAGTATTTTATAATCAACAGTGGTAACTGATGTTCAATGTAAAGAATGTACATCCTGTAAATAAGTTTTCCCCATTCCCTAAGATTAGTGACAGGGGAGTGCAGTAAAATATCGTATGGGCTTCACTGGCCAAACAACTCATTTCATTGTGGGAGAAAAGTTACTTGTGTAGGAAAGTTAAACAACAAACCACTATAGAGCAGATTAAAAGGACTGAAGAGAGAAGTATACAGAGTTTCTGTAAGACAGCCCGTATTTATTTCCAGTAATTGTCCTTGCCCTGGAACATCTAAAGTATCTCTTTGGGCTTATGCATGCAGAAGGCTTTAGGAGATCGTTGTTCAAATTAAATGGAAGGGCCAGATCCATTTGTCCCTTCAACCCACCCAGCTGCCACATTTGTCGTTTCGATTCCTTACCCCAGAGGGTAGTTGTCTCATAATGATCCCACTTCCAACGTACTCAGCTACACTAGTTCACTAAGGGCTTGTCTACACTGTAGCACTTAGTGAAGATGTTACCTATGCCAACAGGAGAGCTTCTCTCATTGGCATAGATACTCCACCTCCGCGAGAGGCAGTAGCTATGGTGAAGGGAAAAGCCCTCCTGTGGACATAGCACTGTCTACACCAGGAGTTCATTCGGTATAACTGTCACATCTGCGTGTGGATTTTCCACACCCCTGAGCAATGTAGTTATACTGACATACGTTTGTAGTATAGACCAGTGCTAAGTTTTGCAGTCTTTGCATATGTCTTTATGACTCATAAGAACACCGTCTTTAATATTTTGACCCATTTATGTACAATGTTAAGAAAATTTAAACTATATTTAACTTACATTTAAACTTAATTTAAATATGTTTAAATTTTAAGTGTACTTCTGTTTCAAAACATTGCATAGCTTCAAACATGCCTCTAGCACAAACTGAGTTAATGCAAGACAAAGCAATAAAGATTTAGACGTGATAAATGAACTCAAACACACAGCTTAATTTAGCTAATAACTGCTGTGACCAGAAATTTCTTGCCACCTCTAGCTGGACAAATGACTACGCCCATTCCTCTCCAATGCTGACCTACTGACAGTGATTCATGCATCTGTTACTTGGGCCTGGTCTACACTATGAGTTTAGGTCGAATTTAGCAGCGTTAAATCGAATTAGCCCTGCACCCGTCCACACAAGGAAGCCATTTACTTTGACATAAAGAGCTCTTAAAATCGATTTCTGTACTCCTCTCCGACGAGTGGAGTAGCGCTGAAATCAACATTGCCGGTTCAAATTAGGGTTAGTGTGGATGAAATTTGACGGTATTGGCCTCCGGGAGCTATCCCACAGTGTACCATTGTGACCGCTCTGGACAGCAATCTGAACTCTGATGCACTGGCCAGGTAGACAGGAAAAGCCTTGCGAACTTTTGAATTTCATTTCCTGTTTGCCCAGAGTGGAGAGCACAGATGACCACTCAGAGCTCATCAGCACAGGTAACCATGCAGTCCGAGAATCGAAAAAGATTTCGACCAGCATGGACCGTATGGGAGGTACTGGATCTGATCGCTATAGGGGGAGAGGATTCCGTGCTAGCAGAACTACATTCCAAAAGACGAAATGCCAAAACATTTGAAAAAATCTCCAAGGGCATGATGGAGAGAGGCCACAATAGGGACTCATATCAGTGCCGCGTGAAAGTTAAGGAGCTCAGTCAAGCCGACCAGAAAACCAAAGAAGAAAACGGAAGGTCCGGTGCAGAGCTGCAGACATGCCGCTTCTACACTGAGCTGCACGCAATTCTAGGGGGGGCCACCACCAGTACCCCACCCCTGACCATGGATTTCGAGGAGGGGGTACTCTCAGCCATGCCCGAGGATTCTGCGTACAGGGAAGATGAGGAGAAGGAGGAGGATGAGGATGAGCTTGCGGAGAGCAGACAGCACTCCGTTCTCCCCTACAGCCAGGATCTTTTTCTCAGCATGACTGAAGTACCCTCCCAACCCTCCCAAGGCGGTATCCCAGACCATGAAGCCATGGAAGGGAACTCTGGTGAGTGTTTCTTTGTAAATATAAAACATGGTTTAAAAGCAAGCATTTTTTAAATGATTAATTTGCCCTGAGGACTTGGGATGCATTCGCGGTCAGTACAGCTACTGGAAAAGTCTGTTAACGTGTCCGGGGATGGAGCGGAAATCCTCCAGGGACATCTCCATGAAGGTCTCCTGGAGGTACTCCAAAAGCCTTGCCACAAGGTTTCTGGGCAGTGCAGCCTTATTCCATCCTCCATGGTAGGACACTTGACCATGCCATGCTAGTAGCAAGTAATCTGGTATCATTGCATGACAAAGCCTGGCAGCGTATGGTCCCGGTGTTTGCTGGCATTCATGCAACATCCGTTCTTTATCTCGCTGTGTTATCCTCAGGAGAGTGATATCGTTCATGGTAACCTGGTTGAAATATGGGAATTTTATTAAGGGGACAGAGGTGGCGGTTCCTACTGGGCTGTTTGCCTGTGGCTGAAAAGAAATCCTTCCCTGCAGTTAGCCAAGCAGTGGGGGAGGGCGGTGGGGGTGGGGTACTGGCACTGAGCTTTTCGCTTCTGGCTAGCAGGGATTTTCCCTGATGCCAGTCATGTAGTGGGGGGAGGAGTAAAGCGATCACCCCACAGAATTGGATGGGGGGGGAGGGTTAGTTTGGTTTCTGCAGGGATCTTCCCTGATACCAGCCACGCGGTGGGGGGAGGGATAAAGCGATCATCCCAGAGAATTGGATGTGTGGTGGTGGGGGGGTTAGTTTGGTTTCTGCTGCTGCACGTTAACAGGAAAACCACAGCACTCAACGGGCTTTGCTTGGTATGGGAAAGGAGGACGCTGCTTTTATGAAAGTTGCAGAAGCCGAAAGACAATGGCTTACCATGGCTGCATTCAAGCCGAATTCTGTTCCCCGGACCTGCGTCTGTGATCTCTAACACCAAAGCTGCAGGCACTCAATAAAAGATGCAAAATGCGACCTTGTACCGAAACCACATGTGCTATGTAATGTGAATAGCGTTGTTCACCGTGAAAGAGTATAAGCATTGTTCTGTAAAATGTATCTTTTTAAATACTTCTCTCCCTTTTTTTCCTCCAACAGCT
The DNA here is from genome assembly GCF_027887155.1 of Malaclemys terrapin pileata. Taxonomy (NCBI): domain Eukaryota; kingdom Metazoa; phylum Chordata; order Testudines; family Emydidae; genus Malaclemys; species Malaclemys terrapin. The sequence goes on along the minus strand of NC_071511.1, from coordinate 29,112,613 downwards.
GCAAATTTTTCAAGCCTCCCTCCTCCGTCCCAAAGGCTATCTCAGATAAGCTAGCAAAAAAACCACATGCAAGATGAAATGTTCTCGGAAATCATGCAATCCACCCGCATGAAAGAGCTCATCTGAATGAGTGGAAGGACACGGTATCAAAGTACAGGAAAGGTGCCAGTGAACGTGAGGCCAGGAGGGACAAACGTGAGGAGAGGTGGCAAGATGCAATGCTGGGGCTGTTGCGTGAGCAAACGGACATGCTCTGGTGTCTGGTGGAGCTTCAGGAACGGCAGCAGGATCACAGACTGCCGCTGCAGCCCCTGTATAACCGCCCTACCCCCTCACCATGTTCCATAGCCTCCTCACCCAGACTCCCAAGAACGTGGGGGGGGGGGGGGAGGCTCCATGCACCCTCCCACTCCACCCCAGTGGACAGCCCAAGCAAAAGGCTATAATTATTTTGAACTTTTGAAGTGGCCTTTTCCTTCCCTCCTATCCTCCTCCCAAACCCCACCCGGGCCACGTTGTCAGTTCTCTCCCTATGTTTATAATCAATTAATAAAGAATACATGATTTTTAAATGATAGTGACTTTATTTCCTTTGAAAGCAAGCTGTGATCAAAGGAGGGAGGGTGGGTTGCTTACAGGGAATGAGTCAATCAAGGGGGCGGGTTTTCACCAAGACAAAACAAACAGAACTTTCACACCGTAGCCTGGCCAGTCATGAAACTGGTTTTCAAAGCTTCTCTGATACACAGTGCTTCCTGGTGTGCTCTTCTAATCGCCCTGGTGTCTAGCTGCGTGTAATCAGTGGCCAGGCAATTTGCCTCAACCTCCCACCCCGCCATAAACATCTCCCCCTTACTCTAACAGAGATTGTGGAGCACACAGCAAGCAGCAATAACAATGGAAATATTGGTTTGGCTGAGGTCTGAGCGAGTCAGTAAAGTGTGCCAGCGACCCTTTAAACGTCCAAAGGCACATTCTACCACCATTCTGCACTTGCTCAGCCTGTAGTTGAACAAGTCCTGACTACTGTCCAGGCTGCCTGTGTATGGCTTCATGAGCCATGGCATTAAGGGGTAAGCTGGGTCCCCAAGGATAACTATAGGCATCTCAACATCCCCAACGGTTATTTTCTGGTCTGGGAAGTAAATCCCTTGCTGCAGCCATTTAAACAGATTAGTGTTCCTGAAGACGCAAGCGTCATGAACCCTTCCCGGCCATCCCACATTGATATTGGTGAAAAGACCCTTGTGATCCACCAGTGCTTGCAGCACCATTGAAAAGTACCCCTTGAGGTTTATGTATCAGCTGCCCTGGTGCGCCAGTGCCAAGATAGGGATATGGGTTCCATCTATCGCCCCACCACAGTTAGGGAATACCATTGCAGCAAAGCCATCTACTATGACCTGCACATTTCCCAGAGTCACTACCTTTGGTAGCAGCAGCTCAGTGATTGCTTTGGCTACTTACATCACAGCAGCCCCCACAGTAGATTTGCCCACTCCAAATTGATTCCTGACTGACCAGTAGCTATCTGGCGTTGCAAGCTTCCACAGGGCTATCGCCACTTGCTTCTCAACTGTGAGGGCTGCTCTCATCTTGGTATTCTGGCGCTTCAGGGCAGGGGAAAGCAAGTCACAAAGTTCCATGACAGTGCCCTTACGCATGCGAAAGTTTCACAGCCACTGGGAATCATCCCACACCTGCAACACTATTCGGTCCCACCAGTCTGTGCTTGTTTCCCGGGCCCAGAATCGGTGTTCCACAGCTAGAACCTGCCCCATTAACAACATGATCTCCAAAGCGCTAGGAGAGAATTCTGTGTCCATGTCCTCATCACTCTCGTCGCCGCGCTGCAGTCGCCGCCTCCTCCTCGCCTGGTTTTCCAGGTTCCGGTTCAGCATAAACTGCACGATAATGCGCGAGGTGTTTACAGTGTTCATGACTGCTGTCTTGAGCTGAGCAGGCTCCCTGCTTGCAGTGGTATGGCGTCTGCACAGTTCACCCAGGAAAAGAGGCGTGAAACAGTTGTCTGCTGTTGCTTTCTCGGAGGGAGGAGGAGGATGTACCCAGAACCACCCGCGACAATGTTTTTGGCCCCATCAGGCATTGGGATCTCAACCCAGAATTCCAATGGGCGGGGGAGACTGCGGGAACTATGGGATAGCTACCCACAGTGCAACGCTCCGGAAGTTGACGCTAGCCTCGGTACATGGACGCACACCGCTGAATTAATGTGCTTAGTGTGTCCGCATGCACTCGACTTTATACAATCAGTTGCCAAAAATCAAATTCTGTAAATTCAAAGTAATCCCGTAGTGTAGACATACCCTTAGAGGCTAACCTACTGCAAGGTGTTTTTCCTGGAGATGGCCAAGAAAGACCACCCAGAAACTGCCTCATGCAGCAATCTGCTGTCTAAGGGTCCTAACTGGCACAAACATATACCACTTGAAAGAGTTCAATAAGTGCTCATTGAATGTTGGGCCTATTTGAGGTCCTTGTCCTCATCTCGGAAGCCCTATATGGGCTAGGGCCCACCCATCCAGTGGTTAAAGTAGATTGAAACAGACGCTGCACTAGCCAAAGAGAAGGAACGCTGTTTCCCTAAGAGGAGTAAGAGCCCACTTCCTGCAAACTGCTTTTAGAAGACTTCCATGCTCCTCCTTCCTTTAATCCCTGCATCCAAGTTACCACATTTCTTTCTTCTGCACAGCCTGCTGTTACACTCAGTGGAGACTATCACAACCTGCCCCTTCCCGTGCACATGCATTGTTCAATGCTGGTGTCTGTGGGCAGCTGGTACAGCCCTCTAAATTTAGCCCTCTGAGCTTCCTTTCAGGACACTTGTCTCTGAATATCAGGCAGTCCTGGCTGTGTCTCTTAAATCTATTTCAAGGGCCCTCCGGATCTCTCCCAATCCCACTGATTGACTCTACCTCCAACTTCTGAGTTTGAAAAACCACTGAACTTTTATTTAACCAGATGGAACGTAAACAGCAGCAGCTTTCATTAACCCTTCTACTTCTCACTGCCAGATGGCCTAACCTTATAAGAGCCCAGCTGTGCTTCCCTTCCTGATCACAATCTCTCTCCCCGACCCTCTCTACATTCCTGCTCCCAACCAACAGTGCATTGAATTCAACTCCCCAAAGTTCCAAATGAACAGCTTGGTTACAGCTTCCATCCAGGAGTTGAAGCCTCTGTCTCTGCACCCAGTGGTAGATGGTCTTTTGGTCTTCATCCAACAACTGATCCTGCCATACAATTTTGCTTAACAACATGTGTCCTAAAATATCTCATATCACACAATGTCAAGCCAACACAGTCCATTTTCCACAGGGATGCTCTGGAATATAGAGCCAAGGATCTTGAGTTTGCAACAGTCAGATTACAGGGCATTCTTGGTAGAAAAGACACTGGAGATTAAGCCAAATCCATGCATGTCTCTCATTTTTCAAGCAAGTTGCATCCAATCGTGCACACATTTCCCCAAACCACCATGGCCTAGTTAGCAGATGCTGCTCTCCAGGAAGTCATAAAGCCATTTATATAATGAAAAGATGCTTTAAAGGATAAGGACAGACACTTTCCAGTGTCTTCAAGGCTAAACTAGTTCAACATTGGAGCTCAGTTTACAGCTTAATGCTCATTTGGCAACTACCTGCATGCACTACTCTGCCAGTTACAGTTAAACTAAATTTCCTAACTTCGAAATTTTGGCAAGAGATTAATAATTGTTATTAAAATTTCCCCTCTGACAAATAAGTCCCACAAACTGAGTCATTTGCCCATGGGCCCTGCTATTTCTCTATCTCTTTCAAATCAGTCAACCCCAAACAAGCAACTACATAATGAATTTGGGGAAGACGCAGTGATAAATAGTAAAGATAAAGCCTGAAATTGTCCTAAGAGCTTGTACAAGAGAGCAGGGCTACACAACTAACACGGCTGCTACTCTGAAACACATTTCTAAAGCCATTATCAGTCCACACTGTAGAAGTCAGACACATGAATTGTCCTTCTGAAAGGGAGAACACTTTGACAGCCCAGCCAGCTTCTATTTTTCAGCTCACTCCAGTGCATATTGGGGAGTTACAATAAATAAGCAAGTTCAACAGTAATACTGCCATTGTTTTAAAAGAAAGGAAGTCAGAAAATTGCTAAAAATCTCCATTCAGTTAACAGTTTACATTGAAACTGTTTACACTAGGGTCCCAGCACGGATTTTAATCTTGTTTATGTTGGAGCCAATGCAGACATTTCTATGAGAAGGCTTTAATATAAACACTCTGTGGTGCAGTAGTGATTTTTTAAAGCCACCTTTCACCTAAGGATCGCAAAGCACTTTAGAGATGTTAATTATGTCTTAATGTAAGGGAGGTGACCCCATTTTGCAGATGGGGAACCTAATACAGTGAAAGCTTAGTGGTGTTCTAGAAGACACATTTCAGAGTAGCAGCCGTGTTAGTCTGTATCCGCAAAAAGCACAGGAGTACTTATGGCACCTTAGAGACAAACAAATTTATTTCAGCATAAGCTTTTGTGGGCTACAGTCCACTTCATCGGATGCATAGAATGGAACATATATTGAGGAGATATATGTACACATACAGAGAGCATGAAAAGGTGGGAGTTGTCTTACCAACTCTGAGAGGCCAATTAAGTAAGAGAAAAAAAACCTCTTGAAGTGATAATCAAGATAGCCCAGTACAGACAGTTTGATAAGAGGGGTGAGAATACTTACATGGGGAGATAGATTCCATGTTTGTAATGACTCAGCCATTCCCAGTCTCTATTCAAGCCTAAGTTAATTGTATCTAGTTTGCATATCAATTCAAGCTAGCAGTTTCTCATTGGAGTCTGTTTTTGAAGCTTTTCTGTTGCACAATTGCCACCCGCAGGTCTATCAATTGAGTGACCAGACAGACACAGTGAGCCTGGACTAACACTGGGAATAGAACCCAGGAGCTCGGAACCCCACCTCTGGCTGTAACAACAAGACGATGCTTCTGACCCTACGACTCAGTATTTTGTTAGTACGCTGAGTGGCACCAGCTCCGATATATCCATATTTGGATTGTTTAACTCCACCTGCCTTTATGTATGATGGGACAATGCAGATAATGTTGATGCTGAATTACTCTCCAGAAAAGCACCAGTGGAAATGATTTATGCATTTGCTAAATACTATTCTCTTACAACATGAGAAGCACAAAACCCTCATTTTCGGTTCAGGAAACAGTGTTAAGGTTCAATCAGGGCCGGCTCTAGGCACCAGCAAAACAAGCTGGTGCTTGGGACGGCACATTTTTAGGGGTGGCATGGCCGGCGCCAAAATGCCGTCCCTAAAAATGTGCCCCGGCCGCCCTAGCTCACCTCCGCTGCTGCTGCCACGGCACGCGAAACAGCTGATTTGCGCACCCTACTCGCCCTCCCTCCCAGGCTTGAGAGCCTGGGAGGGAGAGGGTGCAGCGGCGCACGAATCAGCTGTTTCGCGTGCCGCCACAGCTCGGGGTCTACCCCTCCCTTCCAGGCTCTCAAACCTGGGAGGGAGGGGGAGATCCCGAGCGGCCGTTTTGCGCGCCGCTGCTCCCCCTCCCTCCCAGGCTTGAGAGCCTGGGAGGGAGGGGAAGAAGTGGCAGCCGCGCCGCAGCCACTCAGTCTCCCCCTCCCTCCCAGGCTCTCAAACCTGGGAGTGGGGGGGAGACTCCGAGTGGCCGCGGTGCGGGCGCCACTTCTCCCCCTCCTTCCCTCCCTCCCTCCTAGGCTTGAGAGCCTGGGGGGAGGAGGCAGGGCTGGGGATTTGGGGAAGGGGCGGAGTTGAGGCGGGGCCGGGGGTGGGCTAATTAAAGAACGGGGGGGGGGGGGAACACGGCCAAAATTGTTTTTGCTTTGGGCGGCAAAAATCCTAGAGCCGTCCCTGGGTTCAATGGCCTAAATTTGTCCTACTTTGACAAGGAAGCATATTGAAAATAATGCCTTGGGGATTGGTGATATTTTCCTAAACAGATGTTCTTGGCATAGGAAACATTTATGAGGAAAGCAGGTGTGTCCAAGACAGTTCGTGTGCTGGTGCACATATGCCCTCTTAACCACAGCAAAAGCATTATTTCTATTTATTCTCATGCTATGTCAACATTTTATGGAGATCAGTAGCAATTTTGGAAGAGAGAAATATAGTTAGAGAGCTCTGACAGCAAGCCCTTCTGTATGGGAGGATGGCCAACGCATGATCATTTTGTATCCTTACAAAAACATTTTGTGGTTTTAAAATAATGCCCAATAAAAACACTGATAACCTAGGAAGGAACAAGAATGATCATATAAAGTGTTCATCCTTTATATAACAACAATTCCATCAATACATGGACATTTGAGAAAGCAGTTTAGAACTAAGTTAGCACTTTAACAATCAGATTCCTTCCTCTTTTACTATTACTATGGCAACTCTTAACCATCTTTAAGTTAATATGCAACTATGTCTGCTGGTCTACATATTGTACTTGATTGCTTCACTGAGTACATATCCAACAAGTCATGAGGGACCTACACTTTAGGACCAGTTAAATCTTAATGTAAATAAAAAATAAACCCCAGTATTTTACCCCACCCATCCAAAGCTATTCTATACTTCCCACCATAATTTTAGCATTTCATGTTGCAGCTAGCTTTATCTGCTAGTCTTGTACATTTCCGTATCCTAGCTCCCCAAACACCTTCCACTCTGGCTGATGAAGTCTACATCAGATGCAAGTTTTCAGGTAAGGCTGAGAATAACATATGCCATCCTCAACACAGTTGGCTCTTTTAAAACCAAATACTTCTACATACACATCAGGATGATACATAGCCCTGGTCTACACTAACGAGGTAAGTCAGTGTAAGTTACGGTAATTAAGTTACGTAAGATACATAGCTTAAGTCGATGTACCTTAGATCGACTTACAACGGTGTATACATCACGCACTATGTCAACAGGAGATGCTCTCTCATCAACTTATCGCCTCTTCAGCAGACCTGCTAAATCAATGCCCGCTGCATTGATCGCAGCACCACCGATTTAGCCCATAGTAAAGACAAGCCCTGAGAAAAGGCTCGTTCATTCTGAAGTGTCTTGATGGGTGGTACCGTTACCCTGTGGCACTGCTACTTCTGACACTTAGCATAGAGTTGGCATTTCCACTGAAGTCTTGGAAATTAAGGTTTAAAGTTTCTTAGTTATTTCAAAGCTTGCTACAGAAGTTGTCAACTTGGATTATAGGCTATAAAAATCATTCAGATTCTCTTAATTGAAAGAGTACGACTGCAGGAAGATCTAACAGAAAATATTATCACCAGTTTCACAGTCATAATTGAGGCTGGGTCAACTAAAGGATGATAGACCAAAATCCGTATTCTACATATGATCCACAACACTAACAACAAGGGCCAGAAGGAGCACAGGAACTGATATGCTCTTTGCACAGGTACAACATATACTCCCGACACCCAGAACCTGCTCTGTTCATATTCCTGCTGCTTTCTTATCAGAAATTTTGAGTTCACAGGCTTCAATAGCTCAGCTGTTGATGAGCCCTATTCCAGTGCTGAGTGTCCTTCTGAGCAAGGTGCATGGTCTCTGTGCTTCCACATCACACAGCGTTTTGCATGGAAACTGAACATACAAATTCCTAGTCCTTGTTAGGAAGGTGACCATTGAGTTATATCAGATTATGCTTGCACCGAAGTTAAATATTTTACTGATGTCAATCAAAATGAATAGTCTTTCCAAGGCTGATTGGAACTCCAGCTTGCAGACAATTGCCTGACAAGTCATAAGGCAAATTTACTTCACCCAGTCAGTGACAAAAACTCTTAACCTGACTGGCTTCAATTCACTGGGTATAACCAAAGGGAGACTTTTTCATTTTACTTTTAAAACAGGAAGTGTTATTTAGAAAATTGGAAGCCATTAAGAAAAAAACAGCTTCACTCTTAATTTTGACAAGCATGTTGGATCCCCACCCACTCACCCAGCTGCAAACCAGACGTACATTCTGCAGCAGTCTCCCAGCATGGGCCCTCGGTTTTTACAGTGTGCCACACAAGTTCTGTAGCATCTTTGAGAAGTTTCAAAAAGGAGTCGGTCGCCAAATGAAATAAGATTGTACCAGCTGTCGGCAGAAAATTGGTAGTTTTGGCAATGAGGCTTCTGGTTCTCAGAACAGGGCAACCAGGGGCCTAGATTTTAGCTGTGGGGAGAATTCGCATGTCATCTTTCCCTAACTCTTGTGGGAAGAAGTGGAGTGAACATTTAGCATTTTAACATATCAATTGATGTTAAATCTGAAAGCTAGATACAATTTAAAATGGTCAAGTAATCCTTTGTAGTCACTGGGACAGTTCAAATCTCTGAGCTATTGTTTTAGGCCACCAGGAAGAGGATATTGCATATGTTCAGATTCTGAAGTTTATTTTAGAAACCATACGGGCTACAAATGCAGCTACTATGTAAATTCTGTGACGAATAAATAGTATGATGCTAGTGTATAAAGAGAAAATAAATAGCAGCAGAACTGTTATGTCACGAAGGATAAAAACAAAAAACAAAAAAAAACGACCATAAACTTTTCAAAAAGGGTTATTACTAATGGCACTAAACATTTAATACAGCATTTCTAAGCAGTCATATTTTAATAACTCCAATATTCGATGGCAAATGCTGTGGGTTGTACTAAAGATCAGCAATGGGTCATCATCCTTTATATTCAGATTCTATAACTGCTCCTCTGCATTCTGACCAGCATCTCTATTGTCAGCATCAACGTTTTCCAAACATGCACTTTACAGCCGTTTTCAGGGGGGTGGAGGGAGGGATGATATTAGGTATACCTTTTGTGAACCATTGTCTTGATTCTAATACAGCAAGAGGCCTTGTTTTCGAAATGCACCAAATGTGAATCCTCACACTCACTGAAATGAGACCGCGTCAAAAGAAACAACCCTCATATAAAAATAAGTCAGCTCCTAATAACAGTCTAAACTGTGAAAGGATTGGGAAAAGTCAATGGTATTGATTGGCTTGTCTGGTACTTCAGTACACCATTCACTGCAATGATTTGTTGGTTTCTATCCGGTATGTGGAAGAGCTAGATGGTAGAAGCTAGCATGCTTCCCATTACAGTGCTTTGCTGACTGCTTCCTGATTCCAAAGATTAAAAACATTTCCTTTCCATTTTATTAAAAGCCTGTTTTAAAATTACTGCTAATGTATCATGTAACACTGCAAGTTTCAGCTCCATTTCTGTATCCCCTCCCCCACGATATAAACAGTGGCATTCTAAATATTAAATGACAAAATAACGTCACTGCTTTATATCCTAGTCAACAGTAAACACAACATGGGCACATGAGCATATATAGATACAGGTCTCTGCCAAGTTCCACTTAACAGTTCTCAAGAATATTTCTATAAATTCACATTAGGAATTCATGAACTACTGTCATTGAACAGCTTTTTTTCCTGGAGGCATGGAAAGTAATATCCCATATGCCAGAGACTTCATTCATTATTTTGACTCAGTGTCACAATTTTTTCTTTTTCTGGAGATCAGATTCATATCTGTGATTGCTTTAATTATTAGATCATATTACATTTATACCAAATGAAAAAAAATGGCCTTCCAAGTTTTTTATATACTCTATGAAGCTATATTCTATTAAATATATCATACAGCACAGCTTAGCTATTCACTACGGAAAACACAGGTGTTTGCATTGTGTGTGCAACCTTGTTTTAGTTGCTTATCAGTATTAGAGCTGTGTTACAGTTAGTTTGGAAACACTTTTTATAAATTATTTTAGATTTAAAGTTTTCCCCTAGGAGACAGGTTAAAATATTTCTAGCATCATACACAAAACCACAATAAAGTCAATGATCTGTCAAAATAGTGGCACATACAAGAGCCCTGACAAACCTGCAGGGGCTGAAGAGCTGCCTACAACCACAGCTGTTCGGCTCCCTACCCAACAACTAAGGACACTGACCAACATGAAACAAGTAGCAGAGAAATAATAGATGGTGATGACAAAGGTTCTCAAAACACAAGGCCAGTAAATGGTGGAACAATATAAAAACACGCACCAAAAATAATAATCTGTTTTTTCCTACAGAAAAAAAAGTGTGGGAGCACAACATGTGACTGCTTCCTCTGACTAGAACAATATGGGCCAATGCTATGCAGCATTCCCACACAGCCACTTCAATATCCCTCATTCCTGGTCTATAGTATTCCCTGTTTTTGCCAGTCCTGGCTTTTAGAAACCAAGGTGATAGGCTCTTTCAGGATACAGTACACTTGAAATGAAGTTTTAAAAAGTCTTGGTGATAGGGAACTAGGCCAGGGAGTCGGAAAGCGGCATTCTAACAACCTTTCTAAGATTCTCTTACTTTGAAAGTTCAGGCAGTTGGAACGTTTTTTTCCTCCCAACAGAAAATTAAAGCTTTCCACGCATAGGATTGATTGCAATCTGTCTGGATGGTGCCAATGCAGCAACAGGGGAGAAAAGGCCTTGTCATATGGATCCAAACACATCACACTGACTGCATTGTGGCTTTGCAGCTTTATGAGCCCTAAGAAAGTGAATGAAAATCTGTACTAGGTCCTTCCTGAAGCTTTTAAAGTAATGAACTTCATAAGAAACCATCCAGTAAAGTCTTGTCTTTTTGCATTGCTCTATGTTTACATGGAGGCCTCTTCATCAGCAACCCCGCTTTTACACTGAATCAAAGTGGATCCTAACCTACTTAAGAGCAGAAGTGCAGGTTTCCCTGAACGATCCACAATCCCTTCTCGCTAACTTACCATGCCTTGCTACATATTTGGGAACAGAACATGAATGCATTCATCACAAAATGTAGACACTTCCAATTCCAACCATAAACGTCAAATGATTTCCTTTTGTTTTAAACATCAACAAGGTAACTATGAAATCAGCTGTGGCACCATTTTCCTGATGACCCACAGAGGACAAAGAGGGAGATAACCAACTCCTACACCCAAGGTACTGATTAGGCCATTGCAAGACAGAGAGACAGTCCCACCCAAGACAAGATTTTGGAAGTGACACTCTCACTAGGAATTCAGCAGATGTTGACCATCCCTGAAAGACAGACACTCAGACAATGCACTGAGGACAAGAACTGGTATTTGATCCCTCGTATCTCTGCTAGTCAGGTTCCTCTTCAATGGCCCTGATTGACTGCAAACCTTCCCTTCTCTTCTCAACTGAAATTTATTTAAGACTATTTCCCCATTCCATCCTCACGTGGAACATCTTTCATCAGCAAGATTGGCTCATGCATCACAGAGGAACAAAGTGTTATTGTAAGTGCTCTATCTCATTTATTACAGTGAAACTTTGCTCTGAGACTTCATTATGAGTTTTTCCTGGGATAACTAAAGTCATAAAGCTTGTACTACACAAAGTTAAGGTCAAAGGTATTTGTGAAAACATTTTAATCCGAAAGCGTTCACCAGCGCCACAGATGTGGGAAACCTTGCTATTCAGAGTACCAGGAACCCACTTAACAGAATAACAAACCCATACCTACAAGGGAGAAGTGTGTAGAAGACTGCAAATTAGTTAGATAAAACAAAACTAGAAGAAAATTAAGGACTTTGTAAAGCACAGTTCAGTTGCAACACACAAGACCCATCTTGGAGAACATACAGTTTAAAGATAAACAGACGTTGACTCAGTACAGTTAACTAACCCAGTCTCACACCACATGCACATGAAACCCTGAAAATGTCCTACTTTATCTTTTAATATAGCTACTACACAAATTGAATCCATGTTTCAGATCCAACAGAGATGGTCAGGGCAATCCATTCAGTGGATTCATCAGTCTATGGAATACATCAATCAACAACAATTTGCCCCTGAATAAAAGTGAACCCAGACCCTAACAAGAACTTTGACACAAGAAATCAAGGCAAGGAAGCAGCTTCTACATATGGCTACTAAGGACTAGTGACCTTACCATATTCTGCCATTAGTCTAAAACAGTAGGAAATATGAGCACGTGTTGCATTAATAAGTGGCAGGATTTAATCCATCCTTTAATTGTTAGGAGATCAGTAGATTATAGCAATTATTGTTTGGATGCCAAGAAATACCTATCTTGTCATTCTCCACCAGAAGAGAGATTACATTTCAGAAACTCACCACTTTTTATCCAAAGGGTCACATGTTAATTTAAAGGATATCGTATTCAAGAAAAGAAAAGAGGATGCAGCTAATAATTTGCTGTTTATTATAGCTTTTATGTGTTGGCCACAGTTCAAAAGAAATGGGGATTAAAGACTGCGTCTGTTTGATTGGTCTCCAAAATTAAAAGCTTTACAATAACCTTTCATTCCCTATAGGTTTTTTAGGTCTGTTAACTACATTAGGCAAGATCTCAGACATCCTGAACAATACCCTGATGGAAGATAGTTTCAAATATAATGAACAGAGTAGGATGTGCACACTTCAGAATTAAGATCTATGCCCTATAAATTTGGTTTTTAATTGCATCTTTGCTATAGGTTTCCATACTATGTTTCTATAGACCTCAGAACTAGTTTCCAAGGAGATTTGCACACGTTTGAGCCCCATCCATTCCTGACATGCAAACCACAAAAGGTTATTCTTTGACATTTGTACTGCGGCAGAACCCACAGGCCTCAACCAGGTCAGGGTCTCATTGTGCTAGGCATAAACATAGCAAATAACCACTCTGTGTCTCAAAGAGCTTACATCGCAAAAAGGAGAGATAGCAGATGGATGAAAACAATCAAGCAGGAAGTAGGGTAATAAAATAATAGGATGTTTTCACATGTACCTTGATGTTTACCCCTCATAACTGGAAGCTCTCTGAAAGTCTCCTGGGATCAGGCTTTTGTGGGATTTTTTTTTAAAAGTACTTTCTAGTTTTGACCATGTATGCCATGAGAACAGACTGCACAATTTGATACTTTTGAATGAAGGCAGAAAGGGCAGAGGTAAGAGGGGGGGGGGAAATGAAAGTAAAAAAATACTATTTGATTTGGAAGAAAGGACTAGTGTCAATTCTTTCATTTCAAATGTATTTACTCATTGCTGGAGTAAGAGAAAGCCTAGCTGTCCTGAACACAGGAATTTAAGGGGAGAGCAAACCCTGCCACCTCCCTACATAACAACGTGGGAAAGCTTTGCTAGAGATCAAGCCATTATCACCATAAGATCTCTGTGCGGGAAGAGCAAATCCCCACCCCACTTATATACACATTAGAATGGTATTAAGACTGCATTTAAAGTTCTGGTGTTCTATATATAAACAGCAGACTGCAGACTAACTGTAGCCCCTGCTACAGCAGATGCATATTCTGTTCAGAAAAACAGCACACTGCACTATATACCATTCTGACATTCTCCTTCCACACCCTATCCATTTGATTTAGTTCAGAAACTTCTCATCCCTTCAAGCTCTTCTACTTCACCTTCTACTTCAGAAATGTGGCAAGTTAGTAACAGGTTTGTTATGTATCCCGCGAACATCTAAACTAATTATTCTACATGCAGCTTCATTCAAGTTAGGTTCCTTTCTTAAGAATCCTAAGGAACATGCTGAAAGAGTGTGACCCTCAAACTTGCCAATAGCGTGCAGCAAAAATGTAAGAACGGCCATATTGGGTCAGACCAATGGTCAATCTAGCCCAGTATCTCGTCTCCAACAGTGGCCAATGCTAGGTGCTTCAGAGGAAATAGAACAGACAACTATTGAGTGATCCATCCTGTCGTCCACTCCGAGCTTTTGGCAGCTTCAGGCTAGGGACAGAGCATGTGGGTTGCCTCCATGACCATGGGGTTGCCTCCCTGACCATCTTGGCTAGTAGTCATTGATGGGCCTATCCTCCATGAACTTATCTAAACCTTTTTTGAACCCTGTTATAGTATTGGCATCACAACATCCTCTGGCAATGAGTTCCACAAGTTGACTGTGTGTTGTGTGAAGAAGTACTTCCTTTTGTTTGTTTTAAACCTGCTGTCTATTAATTTCATTGGGTGACCCTAGTTCTTGCCTTATGAGAAGAAGCAATACTTCTTTATTCACTTTCTCCACACCAGTCGTGATTTTATAGACCTCTATCATATCTCCTCTGAGTTGTCTCTTTTCCAAGCTGAGCAAGCCGTGCCTTTTTAATCTCTCCTCATATGGAAGCTGTTCCATACCCTTAATCATTTTTGTTGCCCTTCTCTGTACCTTTTCCAATTCTAACATATCTTTTTTGAGATGGTATGACCAGAACCGCATGCGGTATTCAAAGTGTGGGCATACCATGGATTTATATAGTGGTATTACGATATTTTCTTCCTTATTATCTATCCCTTTTCTAATGGTTCCTAACATTGTTAGCTTTTTTGTCTGCAAGAACAAGCAAAAAAACCAAACCACAATCAGGCTACTAGCATTGGTACTTTCGTCTCCACCACTGCAGAAAGGAAAGTGCTCTACTACTGCATATCATCAGTTCTGATCTGTTAAGTGTGCTGCATTTCATCCAGATAATTAGCAATGTATCACTCTTCCATTCACTTCCCTTTCCAAATGAGGAAATTTTATTGCTACACCATAAGTGACAACAATGATGGACAACCTCTCTGAGGATACATGTTAAATGTAAGGTTTCAGAGTAGCAGCCGTGTTAGTCTGTATCCGCAAAAAGAACAGGAGTACTTGTGGCACCTTAGAGACTAACATCCGAAGAAGTGGGCTGTAGTCCACGAAAGCTTATGCTCTAATAAATCTATTAGTCTCTAAGGTGCCACAAGTACTCCTGTTCTTTTTGTTAAATGTAAGGGGACTGTTGCCCCCTTACTAACATTCAGTGGGGGTGTTTTGGTTGCTAGCTCCCAGCACTAAAAGGGGAAGGGTCGATGGCAAATCAGGAGCCTGAGACTGACAGTCCCCAGGGGCAATGGGGAGAGGCCAATGCTCCAGATCAGCCTGATTGACAGGGGGGGCAGGCTAATCAGGGAGTCAGGAGGCGAGGGGGGTCCCGTCCTCCGTGTGAACTGGAATGGCCTGAGTCAGACAGGGTGGGGCCGAGCTAAGGAGAGAGCAGGGGCCCGAGCTAAGTTGCTGGAAGCAGAGCTGCAGCCCCAAAGCCAGAGCACAGCCCAGAGACAGTGGACCTGCCCTGGGAGCAGAGCTGCAGCAACCAGAGCCGGAGGGGCCAGAGAAGCAGCCCAGGGAGCTGAAGGCGGAGCAGCAGCAGCCGCCGTGCTGAGGCAGTGTGGGGCTGGAGCTGGGGCTGGAGCAGTCCGGAGCTGGGTGCGGTGAGCAGCTGGGGAGAGTGAGGGGGACCCTGGGCAGCGAACCCAGCGCAGGGAGACACCTCAGCCAAGAGGCTCGGCAGCCCAGACTTGGAGGGGGATTGTAACCCTGTCAGGGCAGGGGCGACGCTGGGAAGAAGGGTCCTGCCACCTAGAGCCTGAGAGCGTGTGGCCACCGCCAGAGCAAGTGTCCGACCCACAGCATCTCTGCAGCACAGCCAGGGCCTGAGAACGAGCCTGGGACCTACAAGGAACAGACTGTGAACTGCCCTGACGTTCCAGAGACACTGTTTGTAATGTTTCCTGCCACAGAGCGGGGTGATGTGTTTTCCTTTAACTTTTCCCATTTTTCCTTATTCTTTTTTTAAATTAATTACTAATTAAACAAATTGTATTTGCTTTAAATTGTATGAAATGATCAGTGGGTCAGGGAGGTGCCCAGTGCAAAGAGAGTACCCCGGAGTGGGGACACCCTAGCCCCTGTCCTGGGTGACCACAGCAGGGTTGGGGGTCGAGACCCCCAGGAATCCTGGGCCCAGCCTTGTCGGGGTTTACGAGGACTTTGCCAGACAGGAGAGTGGAAGGGGAGTCCTCAAAGGCAGGGAAGCCTCTGGGTAAAGGAAGTGGGAGCGAGGACTCAGATCCTTTCGCTAGCCCACTTCACCAGGGTAGTGCGAAGCCAGGGAAGTTCCCCACAATAGCGGGACCATTCCCCCACTTACATAAACATCTTATAGATAGTGAGCATCAGCATCAGATACAAGTTTTGTTCTAACCAGGCTTTTGCACGTATAAGGGGACTGTTGGCCCTTTACTAAAACTTAGTGGGGGGGAGGGGTTGGTTGGCCAGCTCCCAGTACCAAAAGAAAGGGGAGGGGTCAATGGGAAATCAGGACCCTGAGACTGACAGTCCCCAGGAGCAATGGGAGAAGCCAATGCTCCAGGTCAGCCTGACTGACCGGGCGGGTAGGCTAGTGAGGGAGTCAGGGTGGTGGTGGGGGGGTCCATCCTCCATGTGAGCTGGAATTGCCTGGAATGAGTGGGCCGAGCTAAGGAGAGAGCAGGGGCCCGAGCTGAGCTGGGGAGCAGAGCCGTCTCTGCCCGAGAGAACCAGAGAAGCAGCCCAGGGAGCAGATCCATGCTGGGAGCAGGGCTGCAGCAACAAAAGCCAGAGAAGCCGCCCAAAGAGCAGGACAGTGCTGTAGCACAGCCACAAAAGCAGCCCCGAAAGCAGACCTGTGCTGGGAGGAGAACTGCAGCAACCAGAGCCGGAGGGGGACCAGAGACGCAGCCCAGGGAGCTGGGCTGGAGGCAGAGCACCAGCAGTGCTGAAGCAGAGTGGAACTGGGGCTGGAGCTCTCCGGAGTCGGGTGCGGTGAGCAGCTGGGGAGAGCGAGGGGGACCCTGGGCAGCGAACCCAGCACAGGGAGACGCCCCCAGCCAAGACGCCTTGCAGGCCAGACTTGAGGGGGATTGTAACCCTGACAGAGGGGGCTAACGCTGGGAAGTAGGGCCCTGCCACCTAGAATGGCCACACATGGGAACAAGTGTCAGACCCACGGCATCCTTGCAGCACAGCCAGGGCCTGAGAAGGAGGCCTGGGACTTGTGAGGAACAGATTGAACTTCCCTTACATTCCAGCTACGGCTGGTTTTGATCTCCCCATGCCACAGAACAGCGTGACGTGTTTTCCTTTAACCTTTCCCATTTTTTCCTTATTTTTTTAATTGATTGTTGTTTAATAAATTGTATTTGCTTTGAACTATATGTAATGATCAGTGGGTCAGGAAAGCATCCAGTACAGAGATAGCACTCTGGAGTGGGGACACCCTAGGCCCTGTCCTAAGTGACCACAAGATTGGGGGGGGTCGAGCCCCCCAGGAATCCTGGGCCCAGCCTTGTTGGGATTACCACACAGGAGAGTGGAAGGGAAGCCCTCAGGCAGGCCTCTGGGTACAGGAAATAGGAGCGAGGACTCAGATCCTTTCACTAGCCCTCTTTACCAGGGTAGTGCATAAGCCAGGAAAGTTGCCCACAATAGCGGGACCATTCCCCTGCTTACACATGGAAAGACTTCAAGAAGCTCTTCTATTGTTATTCCACTACCAGTTTTCCCTTGTGATCAACCATGAACACTACTACCACCTGTATAATTCTCTAAATTAAATTAATATCAAATAGTCATATCTGAATTCTGGACTTCTAGCAAGAATTTACTGAACAATTCTTCTGCTCTGGATTTACTCCCAAAAAAGTGTAGGTTTGGCTATTCTCATCATTGGACCAACCCAACCGTACTGAAGGCAATGGAAAGACTTTTATTGATTTCAAGTAGCACTGGATCAACCCCCCAGTGTATTTTTCCATGTCTCATATTAAAGCAGCAGTTAAAATTGAAGAGTATTTTTTATTTGTTTTTTTTATGAAGCAGGTTCAAAGTGATTTTTTTCCCCTTGCAACATTTTTCAAGACCTACTCTTAGAAAACTGATGCTAGTATGAATTTCTTTTGAAAAACACAACATAATACTAGAGATGAAATCCTGACTCCAGTTAAGTCAATGAGAGTTTTGACAGTCTTCAGGGGAGCCTGGTTTCACTATTGATATCCACAAATGATAAGAACTGCCATGAAGCAATAGCTGAGCATCAACACAATCTTTTATAAACACCCAAGGGAAAGGGGAGAAATTAACTGCCAAGTGCACAATCTTCAAAACCTATTTCTTCCAAGAGTGGCTCTTTATCCATCACTTTGCAAAAGTCATTTTAAGGTTTCATATTGCTTTTTGAGTCTTGTTTAAAGTTAACCTTTCTCCCTAAACCCTTGGAAGGGGGCCTCCTGAGAATTCACAACTGAAACTGGAAAGCTCTTGTATTAACTATGCTGTGTTGCCTAGTGAGAAATTATATATTCTGAACAGCTTCCATTATATGAATGCCATGTATTCAGTTTAATTTTGAAAAATCTATAAGCTTAACATAGCTTTTAACAAAGAAATACTCATTTGCTAGAAGTAAACCCACTCCAGGAATTTTAATTGGTTGAATTGTATTTTACTGGCACAGATGTTTTATCCTTCCTATTTTAATTTAGTTACTTCATCCATTAAAAAAAGATTCTAATGGATGCTAGTATCAGAGATGTATTTACCTACAAGCAAGCCTAGAAGGTCATGGGCTTCTTGCAGTAGCAAGTATTGCTATGATGATGAAAACTTGGCAGAAAAAACGAAGGGTGAGAGAACCACAATTCTGAAATCAAAGCATATCCATCACTTACTGAACATTCTATTCAGCGTACAGTCATGCTTAAAATTTCAGTCATCTGCAAGATTTAATGCTATATAAATGAAACCACACGGTATGTGCAATGTTCTTTAAACTAAGACATCAAAGTATGTTCTGAAAGAAAAAGCCAGTAATTCTACATTACTCTGTAAACACCTCAGCTTATACTTATGTACTTGTACATCCAAGATAAACAGGGTCAACTTAACCCGCCACCTTACTGCAATAAGGAGGTTTTAGAAAAAGCAACTATAAATAGCATTTACAGTATTCCGTACGTTCTTTGTGTTTACTTTGTATATTTGACAGAACGGCATCTATGGTCATTTTCACCATTTCCCCTCTATAGCCAGTCAGTTTCCCCTCTTATTTGTTTCGGTCTTTTATCCAGCATAGTGGAGAAAACTAAAATAAAATAGGAAACTTATTTTAAAAGACACAAAAGACGGTCGGGTGATTCTGGACAGGCCTAGTACCGGAAGGGACATTTTAGTCATTTTGGAAAAGTGACCATTTTAAATTGACGGAGTCCCTTTCAAATAAAACAAGTCTTAGAAGAAGAAATAAAAACCATACCCAGTATAGCCATCAACAAAAGCATACCTCTAGATGCCACTGATGGACACTGGATCTTGAAATACCATACTAAATACTGCATGGTATTTGATCTGATCATGTGGGTGAAATCAGCCTAATGCAGGTAGGGTTTGAGCCAAAAATATCAATGATAATGTGGAAAGGTGGCCCTGTGATTAAGGCCGTGGTCTAGTACTATGGAGATCTAGGTTCAATTGCCGGCTATACCCATGACTGCCTGTGTGGCCTTGGGCAAATCACTTGCTGTTCCTCAGTCCCCCATCTGTAAGGAGAGGGAGTATGATCATCCCTTCTCCCAGCCTTTGTCTGTCTTGTCTATTTAGCTTATAAGCTCCTCGAGGCAGGGATTGTTTCTGTTTGTTTGTTCGGGGTTTTTTTTGTTTGTTTGTTTTTTTAAAACAGTGCTCAGCACAATGGGCCCCAAGCTTGGATTCTAGGCACCACTGTACTACAAGTAATGGACAGGAGTAAGGATGTTAAAAGGATCTATCGTTACATATCAACATACTTGGTTACACTGTACACCAAGTAGACTTTGTACCAGTGCTTCCGTTTTGCACTTTGTACAGCCATTTTATAATATCAAGCTAAACGTGTTCTGATTTATCTCATGTAGGTTATATCTATTTCTGATCTTGGCCTTAGAAATTACCTAAGCATAGATCCAAGAGAAGGATGAACTAAGTAGAAATAGTCACAGTTTATTCAAGTGAGGTAGCCAGATATCTGTAAAAACATTTCCATTTCTGTTTAACACATCCCTATTCCCTCTAAAATACACAATTATATGCACAAGAAATGTTTACAGTGGAGGATCTGGCTCTCAATAGATTAGCAATGGGCTGTACAACAGTCTCACTTCTAGATAACTGATTCAGTAGCTTTCTGGCCCATGTAACATGAATTGGTGGGCTACATATTAAGTGCACCTATATCCATGCTACTTTGAACCTGGTGTGGTCACGCCAAGTCATGGAGGAAGCCTATTAGGGGGAGTTATTGAGAGAGACATGCTCCCAGTGCTGTACCGGATCTGTTGCTAACAGACTTCAGCCTCCAATCCTTGGAGTCCAACAGCCTCCAATGATTAAATTCACTTTGAAAAAGAGACAAACTAAGAGCTTGGATACATTTGCGAGTTACAGCGCAATAAAGGAGCTCACTCCCCGTCCACACTAGCAAGGCACGTAGAGCGCTCTGACTCCGCAGCTAGAGCGCTCCTGGTACTCCACCTCGGCAAGTGGAATAACGTTTGCTGCGACCCTGCTGGAGCGCTGCGGCGCCAGTGTGGACGAGGTGTCGCATTACTGAGCTCTGATCAGCTTCCGGAAACGTCCCATAATTCCCTTAAATCAAGTGACCACTATTGTCATTGTTTTTGAATCACGTAGGAATGCAGATATGCCCTTTGAAAGCTCTGTTTCTGACTGCGGGGAATGCTGTTTGTGAGAGAGAGAAAGGCACGGGGGACGGGAGGTCTGCTGCTGTCTGAACTTATAAGACAGCATACTGTCATGTTCTCAGCCCCCCAAAAACCCACTCTCTCTGCCCCTACATACACACAACACACTCCCTGTCACACTCCACCCCACCCACCCATTTGAAAAGCATAATGCAGTCACCTGCATGCTGGGATAGCTGCCCATAATACACTGCTCCCAATGCCGCTGCAAGTGCTGCAAATGTGGCCACGCCAGTGCGCAAGCAGCTGTCAGTGTGGACAGACTGCAGCGCTTCCCTACTGCGTGCTCCGAAGGCGGGTTTAACTCACAGCGCTCTACATCTGCAAGTGTAGCCATGCCCTTAGGGTCACTTGTCACACTTGGCATTTTATCCATTGTCAAACCAAACTTTTAAAGGCTTTTTGTTTTGGTTTGGGTTTTTTTGTTTGCTCGTTTTATTAAATGTACATGCATGTATGCCATATGACCTCTGTGCGGCCTAATTGAATAGGAACAGCAGTTAAGGTTGAGGATGGGAAAAAGCAGAGATCTCTCCCATTGCAAACAATAACTAGTTTATTGGAAATAATGTAGTGGCTTTGTTTCCTTCCTCTAAGTGGACATTTCATGATAATTACATCACAGAGAAAGTTTCACCAGATGAACTTCCAGTTTCTGTCCTGCAAATCTGCAGAAAACCATGAAAGGATTAATACTACTACTTTATTTTTTTGTGCCTTCAGTTTAGCTTGCTTAAACTTCACATTTACTTTTCTAACTAAAAGACTAATACCAGCAAGAACATACATATGCTACGATAGGGGAAATAAGTGAGGTAAAATTGGTTTATAAAAAAAAAAAATTCAGTCTGTGCATTACTGAATTATGAACCACAACATCTGAAGATTTGAGTGACTAAGCAAACATAGAGCAGTCAAACATAACAAGCATTATCCATGATCCTTAATTACTGCAATCTAACGGTCGCTGCATAACAATATGCCATGAAACACTTTTTCCCCTCATACCTCCAAATTACATTTAGTTTACCCCTAATTCCCTGCACATTCCAGCCCTAATCTTAGGTTAACTTTGGCATCATAGATATTCAAACTATTAGGCTGCGTGACAGAGACTGAAATCTTTTATCTACAAAGTGGCATCATAAAATTGGTTAAATGAAACAAGTTAAGTGTCTTAGCTGAAGATGTACTGGGGAGGCAGTGCTTTGAATCGGACTTCTGTTTCGGCCAGAGATCAAGGCCAACTCAAGGCTGTTCTTGTGAGATTTCAGTCCAGAAACCTCATGAATTCCATGACACACGCTCTACACAAGAACGCGGTCCCCTTTCAGTTTTAGCTAAGGTCTGGACCCAAAACAAGAATAGCTGATTTGGATGCAGGAATCCAAATCTTAACTTTCTCCCCTCCCATCCTCAAAATTCAAAGGATCTTGGATTCAAGGTTCTGGTTTTGGCTCATCTCTAGTCCTACCCTCCAGATTGCTGTGGATACTTGACAATGATTTTCCTTGAGTCAGTAAAAACTAAGATAGCAGCTTCTAGAATAAGAGCCTTGTTTGTCAATCTGACCAGTTAATGGAGAATTACTTTAATTGGCTCTGCTGTGTCTAGTTCAGAATCTGTGTGGAGTCTTTGAACCGGAGCTGCTGGCACAGAGGCTGAGCGTTCTTGGCTTCATCCTCTGCCACCTGTTCAATCTTTATGTACAGGATACAAGAAACCAGTCTTTTTTTTATTTATTCTCTGATTTAGCCTGGGCCTGGACTGGTGCAGATCAGGCCTAGCCATCAGGCAGCCTCCCTCATGTTCTCCATGCACATCCTGTACCAAGTTGATCCTGGCAGAGCAAAGAAACAGGATTTATGTTTGCAACATGAGTTCTCTCAGCTATTTAGGGAAAGGATTCTCTTTTTATCATCTTTGTACAGTGCTTAGCACAATAGGGTTCTGATGCATAACTGGAGCTTCTAGGCAGGAAGGGCTGGAGGGGAAGGGCTCGCACGGGGGGCCTCAGGCTGGCCCCATGCGGTGTCCCATTTTCCCTTAAGGAAAACATGGTCACCTTACAGTTATGTGAAGCAATATCTTGTTGGATTAGTTTATGAAATTATAGGAAGAATCTTATAAAAAAGGAATTTTTTAAAACCTACAGGCAGGCAAGTGACAAATATAAGAGACTGTTAGAAAAGTAGTGGTGTAGCAGTCCACACTGTTCTTATAGAAATTCTAGGATATTTAAATTTATTTATTTTTGTGCTTGCTATTAGATAGTGAGGTATGTCCATGTTGGTTGAAATCAAAAACTATTTCTTTAATGAATATCTAAGTCCATTAAAGATTACAGAGGGGGTGTAAATTTTTTTAATTGAGCCTTCCTGTTAATGCATTTTTCAATTCCTGCACTCTTTATGGAGTCACCATGGAACCCTTTCAGAGTCTGTAACAAACCCAACTCTGCACCACTAAAGCCACGCTCCTCTCCAGGCCTGTGTGCAAAGGCATTTGTGCTCCACCATCCATCTCACAGGGATTTCATTGCCAGGCTAGCAAGCCATGTATTTGCTGTGATGCTCAGGGGGTGTGGCACTCCTCACTCAAAAAACTTAGACCTGGTCACATGTCTTTTACCAGCATCCCCCGTACCAGGAGAGTCTTTCCCTCTTGCCCATTTTTCCTTGTGCCTCTTGCCTACAAGTTATCTTTTAATATGAAGGCTGGTATTTTTATAAAGCGAGTTGCTATCCAATAACTTAACAACCTTGGTGGAGGGGAACATGGGGGGGTTACTGAGTTGAATAGTAATGAATGCATAGTCCCAGTCTTGCAACAGTCAGATGTATATGCACATGTGTAAGATCATTGATGTCAATAGATTATTCACATGTGCTAAGGGAAGCACCAGTTTAAGTGTCTGTAGGACTGGAGACAAAGACATTCCAAGAAATATTCTCTTAAACCAGATGAAGAAAATCATGGGTGAGAATGGAAACTTGATACTGTATCAGAGTAGATTCCCCCTCCCTGCCCCACCATTCCTCTGCGAAGGATGTGACTAAGAAAACTAAAAGGCACGTTAGTCAATGATTCCCTATAACTTTCCAGTGTGCAGGTCATTCAATGGCAGATGAGCCCAACTATTTCTGTAATTTATGTAAAAAATAAATTCAGAGGTAGAAGCTTTCAGTTTTAAAAGCAAAAATGCACACCTCATTTAGGTAAGTTGACAGCCAACAGATGAGATTTTTATTTTAATACAGATTTTTAAATAATAGTTTAATCCATCTCAGGCCAAATGTTATCAGCCCTATTGTGAAATCTTGCACTCCATGCCCCCCTTCTGTGCTCTGACTATGGCCAGAGTTTTTTCTTCTTTATAGGTGGGATGCACAGACTGCTGCTCAGTATGGTTTTGTAGTCTATTTGTTCACAGAGAAGTATGATGGAGCAGTCAGGGAATGGAAGACTAAGGGACTGCTCTTTGAAAGGGTTCAATGGGTACTATTTCTGTTAAATTCTCTTGAGTCCTAGAAGAGAGACTGGAAAAAACAACTCAACTGCTGGATACATATAACAGGATTGTTTTCTCCTATCCTCATTCTAATGGCCCTTCTTTTGAAAGAGAGACTAAGGTAATTCTATCTGCAAATAACGTTTGCTGAGTGTCTTGACCCAGGAAAGACAGCAGTATTTATGGCTCACTGTAGGACCATTTTAGATCAGTGGATGGAGGGACCCAATTGGCCAGAAACTATTAAGGTAGATAAAACGACTAAAAGCCTGCTCCAGCACTGAGTTACTCACTCCAGTTTAGGAGCCCAGTCTAATCAGAAGGCTCCTAAGGGCTGAAGCAGACCAAAATTCCAGTTTTGGTAACTCAGCATCATTTCAACCTGGGAGTGCCAGGATAGCTCAGAAACTCACTGTAACTTTGAAGTTTCATATTGCTTAGAAGCTTGGTTTGGCCTGGGAGTTTAGTCCAGTCAGGAGCTTGCTACAAATCAGAGAGCTAGATTTCAGTGAGAGCCCTCTCTTGTCTGAATGAGGGGATTTAGAAAGGTGCATTTCTTTCCTGTGCAGTTAATATTGGAATTTTTTAAGTCAAATTAACACATTTCCCATGGGATCTTAAACATCTTTAAAAAATAGACTGTTTTGCTTTTCGCCCTCCGTTCACTGCATGTTTAAGTTCTAACCTACAGCTCTCGTGCTATGACTAGCCATGAGTGCAACTTGCCAGGAATATTTTTAAAATCTTACCACATCCATGAAAGATGGTGCATGGAGTTATTGTGCATGTTACACACTGGAAGGGGTAGGGAGGAAGAATGTTTGTACAGTAACTCCTCACTTAAAGTCATCCCAGTTAACATTGTTATGTTGCTAATCAATTAGGGAACATGCTCGTTTAAAGTTGTGCAATGCTCCCTTCTAACACCTTTGGCAGCTGCCTGCTTTGTCCACTGCTTGCAGGAAGAGCAGCCCGTTGCAGCTAGCTGGTGGGGGCTTGGAACCAGGGTGGACCGGCACACCCCCTCACCCCCCAAATCAGCTCCCTGCTTCCCTAAGTTCCCAGTGCAGCAGCTGCCCAGCAAGCCAGCAATTGCAGCTGTCCCTCCCACCCCTACTGCCATGTGCTGTTCCTGCCCTCTGCCTTGGAGCCGTTCCCCGAGACTCCTACTTTATGTGGGAGGGAGGAAGGGAGGGGCTAATGTCAGGGTGTACCCCCTGCTCCTGCACCCCACTTACCCCATCTTCCATAGAGCAGGGGACACACACACACACACACACCAGGGTTCAGGACGGAGGGAGCTTGCAGCAGCTGAGGTCTCAGCAAGCTGATCTAATTAACAAGGCAGTGTACTTAAAGAGGAAATGCCTCTGAGATGCTGCCTCCCCTCCCTCCGTTCCTACTGCCTTGTAGAGTGTGAGAGTTAACCCTTGAGGGCTCAGCCAATTGCTAATTCATCATTTAGCAGTAAGGCATTTCCTGGGAAATATCCCACCCTCTGACTCCTCCACCTCAACTAAGCTTCACAATCATCATCACTGTGTACCAGTATTAAATTGTTTGTTTAAAAGTTAGTGTGTGAGTGTGTGTGTGTAAAAATAAATAAAATATAATATAGTCTTTTGTCTGGTGAAAAAAATTCCCTGGAACCTAACCCCCTCATTTACATTAATTCTTAGGGGGAAATGGGATTCGCTTAACATCGTTTCGCTTAAAGTCGCATTTTTCAGGAACATAACTACAACGTTAAGTGAGGAGTTCCTGTATATCGAAAGGGACATAACAAAGAAGACAGAATGAAGATCCAAGACCACTAACAGGCTACAAATGTCCAGTCCAGCTAGCTCTTGCCAGCTCATTTTACTCCTCCCCACACACTCTGGTTTGTATCATACCTAGTATTATACAGAGACAAATGATCACATCCATAAAAGCAAAGGAATAGTGGTTGGTATGTTTAATGCATATTTTTACATATAATCTTAAAATTTCCCACAAGAAACATGGCAAAAACATTAACATAATTGTGTAGAATTGCTTTGTTTGCCAGAAAAATACATGCTCTTGTCCTCCATTAGAAGTCAAGGACAGTATACGCTTTTATAGCGATTGATTGAGAGAAAAGCAAGTCTGTTTTACTGATGCGACACTTGCTTTGTCTGCAATGCAATTTCCAAGACAAAAGGAAGCATTGTTATGAAATGGAAGAAAAGCACGTTCAAATTCACGCAAAATGGCAATTTTCCTTAATTCAGTAATGAAGAGCAAAAACAATGCAAACAAACATTTGGAATCAACGTACTTTTACAAGACCTAGACATTACCAAATATTTCAACAAGGAATAAACCAGTATAGTTCTGCAGCACAATATAGTATGTCAACTCTGACTTTCATGTTTTTCTCCTACACAGTTCTATTTTAATAGACAAAATTGATTCAGCTTAGCAGACCCAGTTCATCTGTATTAACTCCATCAAGTGCAGAGGTCAACTCAAAACGCTGCTTTGATTGAAAGATTTAAACAAATTGGAAAAGCCTTGCCAAAAGTTGCTTCATATGTCAAAATATCATAATTATAAGCCCCAAAGCATATGCCAGAAGAGCAAGGAATACATCCATTTCAAGGACATACTATAGCAATACTCATTTCACATTTTTTATGGAAATAAAGATTTAGTTCTCTGCATTTCTGAAGTGGCAAACTGGCATTTGTTCCTTTTTATTAAAGCTCTCTGTTTCATAAAGTGTAAGTAATCTGCTGCTTTTGGCTAAAGCAAAAAATGCCTTCAACTGTCCTTGCATCACTACAACATGATGAATTCTAATGTATTTGAGATGCACAAACAACGGTGATCAGCAGCCAGTGATAGAAACTGCCTACACTGAGGAATCACATCGTGTCAAGGCCATCAGCATACGAAGAGGTAATGAAAAGGCAAAATACAACAAAAAAAGTCATTGCTTTTTTGATATCTGTATACTATGTATATTTTTAGTACAACAGATTAAAGTTTACTTGCATGTTTCTAGTAAAATCCATGAAAGGTTAAAATTATTCCAAGTAAAGAAAGAACTAGTTCTAACCAATTGGTTTCCAGAACAGTTTGAACTAAAGCTGTTTTTCAGAATTCAAAATATAGGATTAAAGACAAGTTAGCAGAAATTGTGTTAACTGTACATCTGTTAACGGATTTAAGGTGTTGCAAGAAAAATACAGTTTAACAGAGGGATGCCCAATTCCCTTTTGACATCTTATTTAACCATTTTCTTAGAGTAAAATGCTCAGAACTAGACCTGTTAAGGAATTAGTTTATCTTGCTCAAAAGAAAAGTAAACCAACTCTGGTAGCCTGTTTTTCTTTTCTTTTTTAAGTCACAAGACACTAAGGATCAAATACCTTTTTAAGAATGTATAATTTTCCATATAAAAACAAATTTGGACATGGATCAAACTAAGTTTACAGAAAGTAGACAAAAATATGTTATTTGAGTCCATCTCTCTCTTATCTTCCTTGAGTTCCTGAATAAGTGTTTTGTATCCCTCTATAGCACAAACAGCTGAAGAACAGATGGCATTAGGACTTCAGTTACTCTCTCCTTGGTAGCTTAATCCGTAACACGTGTATCCCCACAACAATGGCTGTCAAAGGAGTCTTCCATTATTCCTATGAATAACCAGGATCCAAGAGGTACATTACAGTGTACAGTTCAGCACGCAATAATTTATTGTAAGTCATGTCACCATGTATACACCACTTGTATTTTAAATCTGAACATATATACGCGCAGACTATTTTTACATGGCAAGCAGAGTTTAAGAGGGCACAGTTCCATTGACTTCAGAGCTGTGCTTATTTGGAGCAAGTCAACTGACTGCTAGAGACCTAAATAGCCATTTAAAAGAGTCTGTAGTCCAAGTTCTTGATGAGTCAGACCTCAAAACATAGACCAATCCCTGGGGAGGCTTGTTAGTGGCTGTTTTTCTACAAAAGGCACCAGAGCAGGGCAGGAACCAACAAAGTTCCCATGGCTTATGTGTGGAAGCAACAAGTCGCCTTAGGCTCCTAGAGAATGGTACAGGAGTTTCCCCTCCCACCCACCCCAAGCACTTCTGTGATGCTTCCCGGGGGCTGCCCAGGACAGTGAAGCACTATGTTACCATCTGCCCTTAGTATGAGGAAGCCTTGTCTGTGCCTACCTAGGGTCAGGTCTCCAACACTATCAGCCACAGGCAACACAAGCACACCTCTCTAGACCTCCCCAGGTCTTGTTCTCTCTACAAGTTAGCAATAGGCACATTCCAGTCCTTGAGCTCTCTGAGTGTCTTCTCCCTGGAGGGTCCAGCCCCTGTTCCACTGAGCACTGGCAGTGCTCACAGATCTGCTTCTCCCAAAGAAGCAATATACCCCAGCTTACCAGTTCCACCTCAAATCACCACTCTGCTTGACACACAGCACTTAGATATGTTTATAGCAAAAACAAGTGAAAGTTTATAACATAAAATATAGAGATTCCAGTGACAGCAAGCACAAGTGTTGGAAACAAATGGTTACAAATAAAGTAAAATCATAACACATTCTAGAACCTAGGCTTACTTAACTATTACTTTCCTGTCTTACAGGGTAATTAATGCTCACCCAAAGTCCTTCCAGCCAGACTTGGCTGTGATCTTCCATTCATCAGACAAGTCATGCCTCCCGTGAGAAAGATCTTGTGTCTGTTTGCACCCTCTGATATATCAGACTAATTCTTTGATCTTAGTCATAAGCACGACACCCCCCCTGCTAGTTGTTTTTTTCCTGTCTATTCCTTTCTTGTAGATTTTGCAATCAGCATCTGGCTCAGTATACAAATATGCCTAGTGTGAGAGAGACAATGCACAACACACACAATCCAACAAGAGAGAGAAGCCTCTCCTGCCTGCTGTCTGAAAGGAGACTGTCCAAGGTGCGTCATTTCCTGGTGACCTGCCTCACCTGGAAGACCTTAAGACCATAATTTCCAGTATAGACACGCAACTCCTTAATCTTATCCGTACATGCTTTTGCAGTGATTATGACCACTACTGGGCTATTGGCTCTCAATAGAGACTTCACATGCCACCCTTTAGTCCAGGGGTCGGCAACGTTTGGCATGCGGCTCGCCAAGGTAAGCACCCTAGCGGGCCGGGCCGGTTTATTTACCTGCTGACGTGGCAGGTTAGGCCGATCGCAGCCCCCACTGGCCACGGTTCGCTGTCCCAGGCCAACGGGGGTGGCGGGAAGCGGCACGGGCGAGGGATGTGCTGGCCGCGGCTTCCCGTCGCCCCCATTGGCCCGGGACAGTGAACCGCGGCCAGTGGGGGCCGCGATCGGCCGAACCTGCCGCGTCAGCAGGTAAATAAACCAGCCCAGCCTGCTAGGGTGCTTACCCTGGCAAGCTGCGTGCCAAACGTTGCTGACCCCTGCTTTAGTGAATGTGATTATGCATATATCTGACCCAGGGGATCCCTGTAAAACCCCATGCACCCCCTCTGCCAGTTGGCACCAAGAGGTCGCTGGGTCACAGCTACTTAAGGGTCATGAGGCTTGGACTTCTTCCATGATGCAAACCAAAGGAGGTTCACAGGAAGTGGGGAAGGAAGACCCCGTGATTCCTTCCAAGATTTATGCTTTTGCCATTTTTCTCTCTCTATGCATATCCTGAGGTCTGCAGGAAGAAATGGTCTGCAAGAACACAACCCAGGACCATCAGCGGGCCTTCCCCTACTTCCTGTGGGTTTGCAAATCTGTAGGAGGAGAGAATTCCCTTAAGCCCCCGAAAGGCTCATAAGCTCCTTTCCTGAGGCTCAGCACCCCTGAACTCCCACAAGCCTTAAAGTCTGCTAGTCACCATTAACCTATTTTGGTTCAGAGACCTGACTAGACTGAAAGTGGTACACAAGCCTATTTTATTCAGACTGCGGGGAGTCAGTTTCTCAACTCGAAGACTGGGCCCCACCCCCTACCTCCAAATATCCTACTGCTTCACGGGACTGTCAGTTTCTCCTCCCAAGATTTACATGAGAGTTTGGCTTTGAGAGGCCCCAGGAGAGCTTCACAGTGCCCACCTGGGGGTGTAGGGAAGAATATTGCTATCTGCGGTGCTCATATGGCCCCCCATTAGGGTAGTATATGAGTTCCTCACAATCTTTAACAACACCCCTGGTTTCAGAGAGGGAGACTGAGGCACATAAACTAAGCAACATGTCCAAGGTCATAGAGGAAGGCTATGGCGGAGTTGAGACTTGAATCTAAGGGTACATCTACACTACAGGGGGGAGTCGATTTAAGATACGCAAATTCAGCTACGTGAATAGTGTAGCTGAATTCGACGTATCGCAGCCGACTTACCCCGCTGTGAGGACGGCGGCAAAATCGACTTCTGCGGCTTTCTGTCAACGGCGCTTACTCCCACCTCCGCTGGTGGAGTAAGAGCGCCGATTTGGGGATAGATTGTCCCATCCCGACGGGACGCGATAAATCGATCCCCGAGAGGTCGATTTCTACCCACCGATTCAGGCGGATAGTGTAGACCTAGCCTCAGTCTCCTGAGTCTGAAGCTAGTGCCTTAACTACTGGCCTCATCCTTCAAGGTGAGGCCGGACAAGCCTTTTATGGTTTGCAGGAGTGGACACTGAAGAACTACACTCCTTGGTAACCCCAAAGTAGGCCTAGGGACAACATGGATACAAATTTTTAAATCAGATTTTTTTTTTAAAATAAACCTTTTAAATACTAAATTTGAAATTGACAACCTAGGTTAAGGATCATATTTATTATAAAATATTAAAATAATTTACATTAAATACAAAGAAATTATATGAAGTAGTACGTACCTGCTGCCAAGTTTTGAAGTCAAATCACTGAACTGGGGGAAGTCATTGGCTAATGACCTGGAATCAGAGCTTATTGAAATACTAAACCAGCTTTTGACAGCAGTAGCCTCTTCTGCAGGTGCAGAGAGAATATGCATTCCAGTCTATTCAGCTAGTTCCAGTTCAAAGACTAGTTCATTTTAAGCTAAGAAACCAAGTGGGATTTGAAAAAGCAGGAAATCTTATTTTCCTCTTCCAACGTACTAATAAAATATAGGTGCAAGGGGATGAGATCTACTAGTTCTAAAACCTTGAAAGACATGTTGATCACAAATAATTAGTTCAATTAATTAACTACCAATAATACTTCCATTGCTTAATATAGGTTTTAAAAGCAAAACATGTTTTGAGAACATGATCTGGATACATAATTTTAACAAATGCTGTTTTTGTGCTTTATTAATTGAATTTGAATTTCCATCCAAATAGGGCTTGACACAAATTACAGGTAAAAAATTAATCTAGTGAATAAAAAAAATGCATCATTCACAATTTTCTACCATAACAAAAAGAAAAAATTAAGAGTCTGAATAAAATGAAAGAATGTAGATATAGTGCATAATCCTGGCTAGCAAAAAGAAGCATCAATTTAGTGCAAAGCTATGTTTAGTTGTAAATCAACACAATTTAATGGTTGCCAATCACTGAGAATCCACCTCTTTCAGAAAATAAAGTACAAATGCAAAACACAATTAAAATAGATTTTTTTTTTAAACTAAGGTTTCTTGCTTGCTCCTTTAAATCACAACTTAAATTGCTTTGTAATCAACCCACCTTGCCCAAGGAGCAACAGGCAAGAGGTTCATTACGCCCCAAGCTCAGTCTCAGAGGTGGGTAGCAGCAGCAAGAGATGGACAGGATTATTCTTCCTCTAACTCTGGAGGCCTCCAACCCATGTTGCAGCAACGTTTCATTCAGACTTTGGTAGAGGCCCCCAGACATTAGGGGGTAGATAGGAGCTACACTCATGCTTGTTTAACTCTAGTATTCTTTACAGAGCTGTACTCACAGCACTCCAAGCAGTGATGGGTCTGCAACTCTAGCTTCACTTTTACCTCCAAACTTAGTTATTAAACGGAAAACAAGATACTAACTCTGCATTCCTGAATGGACACTTCCAGTATTCCCCACACACCGACTGACTGAACCACTCACATTTCAGAACACTGAAGCTCACTCCTTCTGCGGGGCTGCCCAGCATCACATCCCGCCTGACAGTCAAGCATTTGGCAGCTATGTCCATACTCCCACAGCCCAGCTCAGATATCACCCATCCACATTTCCCTGCAGTTCTGCTTTTTTGGATGCCAGAAGCTACTGGCACCTACCGAGCAGGCAACCAGGCACCCTGCTCCTGCTGGTGCCAGCAAGGAGTAGTCCAGAGATGCCAATGGCAGCTGGAGAGAAAGGGGAAGGTGCCTGGAGAAGATGGTGACACCCTCTGCCCCTCTCCCAATACTAGCCTCAAGTTGCCTCTCACTGATCCCTGAAGGCCACTACACTAGGCTTTCCCCAACCCACAACCCCTGAGTGAGCAGTCAACTGCACCCCAGGAGCTCTACCGTTCCCTCCAGTAGCACCCAGGACCCTCTATTCCCACCAAATCATCCAGGAGTCCCTGCATTTACTGCCCCCCCCCCATGCAGCAGCCTCATCTAGAGCTCCCTAACCTCCAGCTGTTCCAGTAGCTACTCATCCAGTTACTCCCCAGACTGACCCTCTCACCCCCTTTAAGTAGCTATCCTAGCCCAAGCTACCAAGATTTGTTCCCATGTCCCATCCTCACCACTGCTCAAGGAAGAGCATATTGACCATAAGCTTAAGGTCATATGCAGATTTGTAAATATGCAAATTAGCACATTAAATATTTGCATAAAAGTTTACATAGAGCAGAACAAGCCTTGCAGCTATGCTTTAGGCCTAAAAATATTTCTCTACCAACTATGGACAATATATGAGCAAAGGGGGCAGAGTTCATTGCAGACAAAAATTGTAGTAATTTTCACCCATTTTCCTCTTATCTATATTTCAGACTAAATCTCAGATACATCCACAGTGTATGTTTTTACTAGACAAATATATAGCTGTATGTAGGGGGGTTGTAACCACATCAGTCCCAGGATATTAGAGAGACAAGGAGGGTGAGGCAATATCTTTTATTGGACCAACTTCTGTTGGTGAGAGACAAGATTTCGAGCTACACAGAGCTCTTCCTCAGGTCTGGGAAAGGTACTCCGTGTCACAGCTAAATACAAGGTTGAACAGATAGTACATATTCTAAGGGACCATGCAAAGTGAAGTGGCCCGTTTATACCCTTGTGGTTGTAAGACAAAAAGGAGGGTTAGTGGGTTACAGATTGTTGCAATCAGCCATAAATCCAGAATCTCTATTAAGCCCATGAATTTTAGCGTCTTGCAAAGTTATGAATTTAAGTTTCCAGCTCAATCACACTCTCTATATATCTAGCTGTTTAAAATATATGAAATTATTTTTGCACTTGAAAATAATAAGTCAAATTTAATTAAATTCTAAGTAAGTATCTGAGATTTGGCTCAGCTCTACTTGCAATGGGTTTCAATTTAAATGCTTCTCAAACCCAGCAAAGACAGTCTAATGTATTGGTATTTTAATACCACATTTTTACCTAGCTTTCTAATGGCACTGATAGCTATACCAACATGTGAACACTTTATGCTGTACAAGTTTGAGTGTTGTTTTCATATTAACATACTAAATAAAATTTAGACTTATTTCTTTCAAAAATCAAGTTCCATTAAATTAATTAACAATCAGAACTTAATAGAAATCACCCTTTCAAGAGTTCTCGTGAAGTTCAGATAAAGCTAGTCTGGTTGAAAGTTACTGTAATGTTATTGAGAAAGTCTTAATACAGATTTAGAACCCCAAGATGCAGGTTTCCCTACCTTCCACCAAGAACATTTTCTAAACTAGTCCTGTTAATTCAGACTATGAAGTCATTTTAATTGATAGTATTAGCCTATTAAGTATCTACAGCCTTTTCCCCGAGTCAATAAATGAAATAGATGTCAGCCTTTATGAGCTGTACGAACACCAAGCTAATGCAACAATGAAAAACTATTCTATCCAGAATAGACAGTTGCACTTCAACCACTTTTCAGATAATGTAACAGCTTGTTGAGTTATATCTGTGGCTGCTTATTAATTGGAAATATCATAAACACATCTTCAACTATATACAAACAAGAATTACCTTGCAACTATTAAAGTTGCCCATTCAGTGACCTCCTCCCTTGAATAGGGCTCCTCACAAACACAAGATTCCACCCACATGATCAAGGCCTTCGTTAGCATTTGGAAGACTAATTGGAACACTGACATTTCGTTGCATGTATTGAACTTTTTTCCTCTTACATTTTAATAATTCAAGAGTGGTCCCATTTAGCATCATGCTGAATATTTTCACTACTCAGCATTAAATGTTTAATTAGATGAAAGATAAACCCTATGTCTTCCTTTCATTAAAAAGTAAGAAGCTGGTATTAATACATGATCATTCTTGTCGGTGATTTGTTCCATTTAAGTAATTTTCAGTTTCCAAATTGTAAGCTGAGCTTTAAAGACAAATATCACTGTTGGAAACAAAGATTAGCAAATGCACATGGATCCAGAGTTAATGCTTTGAATTAAAATCTTAAAGCTAGTCTCATGTGCAACAGTAGAATATTGAAAAACACAATATTAAAATCAGTTAGTCATCAGCTAACCTGGCATGAGCTTCTTATGCAAAGAATATATCAAAGGAGTACAAATGTATAAAAGAAAATCAACATTGTTGGTTCTCAAAATATTGCAACTTGTGCGTACAGTTCTTTAATTCAGACTAATAGCCTAAAAGGAAAGTCATGGCAACATGAATCACCTGAGTTGCGTTTCTAATCAAAAAGAACAGGAGTACTTGTGGCACCTTAGAGACTAACAAATTTATTTGAGCATAAACTTTCATGGGCTGCAGCCCACTTCTTCAGATTATGCTCAAATAAATTTGTTAGTCTCTAAGGTGCCACAAGTACGCCTGTTCTTTTTGCTGATACAGACTAACAGCTGCTACTCTGAAACATATCTAATCAAGTCAATTATTTTAGTAAGGCATGTATCAGCCGTTAGAATATATCCAATGCAGTCCAGACACATTGGTGAAGAGAGTTGGGCATTTGACTGGTCAAAATTTTTTATTATATATATATATATATATTACACACACACACTCACATATATACACACACACCTACACGAAATATTTTAAAGCACTAGTTTATTAGAACAGTGACATAAAAGAAAAAGACTTTATGCTCACCAATAGCCTTAGCCTTTGATAAATCCTAATGCCTAATTACAAAAAGCAGTGTACTTATCTGAACTATTTCACCTCAGAAAATGCAACAACAAAATTATACGAGAAAGAATTATTACTTTTTAGCATTTAAACGTAAGTTATTCCAGACTGAACAGCTATAGAAAAATGAAATTAAACACACAGCAACTATAAAAGAAGAAAGTCATTTTTAAATGCACTTATGATAATTAGGCCAACTCTTCAAGCAGCTTAATGGCTGCAAATCTCTTCTCTGTGTTGGGGGTGGAGGTTTAATGATTGAACCCTCTTCTCCCTCTCCCACTCCCTTCTGAATTAATTTCTGTATATTTGTCTAGTCAGTTTAGATTGTAAACTCTTTGGGGCTGGTACATTCTTTTATCTTGTTTAATATGCTTTGTAAACAGCCATGTACTTTGTATACCAGGCCAAATAAACATACATACAATGTTTGTTCTAGAGAATTCCAGCCAATCAAGATGTTCAACTTGCAATTCATTTATTTACCTTCCCCCCCATCCCCACAAGTGGCATTAGCATGTAGTAAAGTGAGTGATCACAACATTTAAGTAGGCTTGCTACAGATGGCACCATGATGCAACCAAAATGGTAGGTTGTTGACACCTACAGTAGGGGATTCTTGCTGGAATATTTGGTAGTCAACTGACATTATCTGACCAGCTTGCCAAGCCTGTTAGTGGACTTTTTTATATAGGTACAGGAGGTCTTCAAAATGTAATTAAGAGGGGGGAGTCAAAATAAGATTTTGGCCTTGGACAACCATTTTAAGTGGGAGGAGGGTGCTTTAATAATGTTTACTGGT
Source organism: Malaclemys terrapin pileata (assembly GCF_027887155.1). Taxonomy (NCBI): domain Eukaryota; kingdom Metazoa; phylum Chordata; order Testudines; family Emydidae; genus Malaclemys; species Malaclemys terrapin. The sequence continues at coordinate 29,076,338 of NC_071511.1, read as the reverse complement.
GATAAGGAGCCACTTCTCTGATCCTTTCATCTTTGAAAGAAGGACAAGCAAAGGATGTCCTCTTTCCCTACTAATTTTGCAACAGTGGCACAACAAACAAAAAAAGCTCTACATAGAAACCTCAGCGATCAGAATCAAAATAGGAACTGAAGAGCACTAGTGAGGACTACTCAGTGATGTAGGTCTGTACATGCCCCCCCCCACGAATTTTTCTACAAGTCCCAAAAAGGGACTTATATTTTCAAGCTCGTCGGCATGCATCTATCCAAAAAGAATGTTTAACCTGCATATTGGCAAACAGTAACATTCCTTGCTCATAAACTGAGATTATAGTTAGAAGGCACAGCATTTTGAAATATGGCTATTCTGAATTCTCAGTATACAGCTGCAATGTGCCACCAGTTAACTAGAGGAGGGCGAAAACAAGAACCTGAACCCTTTCAAACTTCAGCAAGCACCACAAATACCATCATCAATACTTAAGTTCCAGGCTAGATTCAACATAGTAAAGAAGTCTATTTTCTAGTTAAGATTTGGCTAAAAATCTTAATATCTTGCTCAGGCAAACTGAAACCCTAGTTTCAATTCAACTTTTAACCTGAACCTATCCAGGATTTCAATTCTACATCTTTAGCCCATCATTTCAATCATAGTTACCCTACAAAATAAATATATAATTCTTTGGAGTTAAAGTTTACCTAAAAATCAACAACTTGAAAAACGTTTCCAGTGGTGTAGTATTAACAGAGATTTCAAAAATGGCTCACAAAGCTTTCATCTAGATTTAAAAACAAACAACCCATGATTGGACTGAAAAAAAGCTGAGCAAGGACAAAGGAGTGATGGCTGCTTGGAAACTCAATCTATGAGAAGATAAATTGAAATATATTAGGGGTACATGCTTGCGGGCCAGCCTTAGAAAAATCAAGTTAGAGACATGAAGAGTATCATTTACTGCATCACTTTGCCAAAGCAGAACTTTTCTCTTTCCTACTTTATCTTCACTGAAAGCTAATCAAGTTACATATAGCAGAGGTGTTCCATTGGCTCTCATTCTCTAAGCTTCGTGTATAATTGTGATATGATCATACCTTTAAAAACCTCCCGGTATTTATGATTTTGACTGTATGTACTGCAACCAAGATTGAAGGAGTGCAACTGATCAGCATGGAAATGTAGGTATCTCACTGGGGAAAAGAGACAAGTACACGTGTGCATTTCCCCTAGAAGAAATCTACAGATGTAACATTCAAATTCAGCAATGTAAAAATTGCTTTCTGCGGTATGAAAATATCAAGATAGACATTTTATGTTTTCAACTGTAGGGTAATGATGGTTTTGTATCATTGATGGTTGCCACTTGCAACTGACCATGTTTCTATAGAGAAGTAAAACCAGAACCAAGTAGAATTGACCAGGTACATGTAGAAATGTTCAAAATGTTGTAAATAAGCATGACTACTTAGAAATGTCGATCTTAGACATAAACTGCATGTAACTCAGGATTATAAATGTAATACATAACTCCATCAATGTATAATGCTAGCTATTTGCTTCTCTTGCAAATAAAGGCTGAGAACATAGGCCTGACACTAAAAAAATATATTTAACAAAACCCGGCAGTCACCACTCAGTTACACTTCATTAATCCAAAACTAGTTTAGAAAGTAACTTGAAAATCTGACATCTCCTGGAAGCTGACCCTTCTCCAACATTACCGTCAAATCTATACAACTAATTGACACTGATTTGTTAGACGTGGCAGCCAGAAATACCCTGATGAATTCTTATCACTTATCCTGTATTTGTCTAGTCCAAAAATTAGACCTCTCAATTATAGAAAGAAGTCTGTGGAGAAGGGTGAAACAATGTTTAGTGGCTCCATCAGATTTGAAATGAGCGGTACCTCTGGTTTATAATGGAAGGCAAAGTAATGATTACATATCATTCTTCCATAAAAGACATTTTGAGCTATACGGGTCATCTGGTTTTTAACCCTCTTAATACCTTCACCACAAAGGAGCACATTCAAGATCTCCTACCCAAATAAAATGAGGGGTAAAAACAGACTAGTGAAATTTCACAGTATAGCTTACTGTACCCAATTGTAAAGATTCATGGAGGATTTAGATTACCAGAAGATTACAATTTGTAAAGTATCTATTTTCTGACATAATGATCTTTCTAAGCAGCTATGGATAGTCAATCTATTATAGATTTAAATATTACTCTAATAAAGCAGAGTTAAAGCAAAGTTGACAGTAAAATGAATTCCAAATTGCTGTGACTGTTCTGTTGTGACAGAATTTGCACAACATAGGCCACAATAAGATTGTCAGATCTTGGCCTTTCATTATATCCAAACATTCACTTAAAGAAAACATCTAGAAAATATTTTTAAATGAACCTTTAGTTATTAGAATAAAAACTTACACACGCTAATATTTTGCGCCCTCCAACCTAACCCAAACCGGAATGACAAAGCTGGCTTGGGATGATGCTCTCTCTTTTCCTCCCAGCAGCATGCAGCTTGACAAATTCTCCAATTGTCAATTATGCAGCTTCTCCCCTGTTTCTTGTACAGTCTCCCACATGCTATGGGGACCTTTTCTATCTTGCCTTTTTTCCTACTTCTCTTGCTGCAATATACCACAATACTGGCTCTGCAGCCCTTTAAAAAAATCCAGCAATACAAGTAAAGCTTTTATTTTACTGGCTCTTAACAGCAGAAATTCAAATGAAAAAAAAATTGAGATAAGAATTCCCTATACTTTTAATTAAACAATATGGGGTTGCAATGGATTACAAGATACCATACAATAAAATCAACCAAAGTGGCAAGGCTGTATGTCCACTCGTCTGCCTATCACAGGAGACAAAGTAGAGTTTACATTGATTTTCAGACTCAGGGCTTCCATTCTCTATCCTTTACTAATTGTACTTCGGCACTATTATAGCAGGAGGATTGATCCTGTATTCAGTGGGAGTTTTGGGTGCACAAGGAATGCAGGATTAGTGCCATGGCTCGATTTGAGGTACAGATGTCAGTGCCCCAGCAAAATCTATACAACACAACCTAGTTTAAGAGGTAATCTAGAAAGAAGATCTCACTAAAAGAAAAAAAACCTAAGGATCGAAAAAGTCACAACAGCTTAGGTCTCATGTCAATGTATATTATTAACCTAGGTGGAGTCAGGAAATAGATACCAAAAACTTCACCAAAAAAACTGGGGTACATCATGTTGCAATTTGTATGACCCACATTGTCTGTGGTGCATATAAGTTAGTATGAAAAATATAAAGAATTACAGGAATAGTTAAAATAATGTAGTGTCTATACCCAGAAACTGAAGAGTCTCAGGCCTTTAATTAGTTGTATTAATGTACTATTTCACCCTACAGGGCTCAAAGGCTTAAAAAACAAAAAAACAGAGATATACTTTGGGGGGGGGACGGACTTCAGTTGCATTTGTTCTAAAAGACATCTGAATCCACAAATTTTTGACTTTGCTGAAAGACTAACTCAGATATGGCCAAAAATATATAAGCCATGTTTGATTAGAAAGTGCTTCCCAAGTTTCAATTCAGAATGAGTTTGTGACAGCTTAATAACCCTTTCAAAATAGGAGGTTTCAGTGGGAAGAGACCCAAGACCTCCAACTCCCCCAACCCCCCGTTTAGATTTGTAAAGGAAGTAAATCTATTTTCTGCAATTGTATTTTAAGATCTTTTATGCATTTTCAGTTACAGCTAGACTCCTGCTAAATCAAGTTACGGATGTCTCAAGTGTCAGTTTGAGTGACATATAACTACCCCCTGAAGCCTCCTCTGACCATCTTTGGGCAGTCAAGGGAAGAACTCCTGACCTTCTCATCAGTCTCATCCTTAGCCCATTACATTGCCAGAAATTTCAATGATCAAGCCCAGTGCTCAGGGGGTTAAGGCAGGCAGGAGCCTACATAAGGTGGCAGATTCTGAGCCAATGAAAAACTCGTGCTATAGTTAGACGCAGGAGGATCAGCAGTGGGGACTCTAAAGGCTGCGTTTGCAGGTCATTGGATGGCACAGGCTGGGTCCTTAGCTGCCAGGAGGGCTCAGAGCAGAGAGGTGGCCAGGACCAGCCCAACTTACCTGAAGTTCACACCAAGCGACCTCCACCCAGGTCTCTGTGTCCAGCCCCTTGTAGACAGTTTTGAAGGACCCCCTGCCGAGCTCGATGTCAAACTTCAGGAACCGGCCATCGGGGGAGGTGGAGACGGCTTTCATGTCGGCCTCCTCCTCGGGCTCCTCCTTCTTGGACTTGCTCTGGTCTTTGTCCGACGGCTCTTTCCTCTCCGCATCCCTGCCCGGCTCCTTCTGCTCCTCGGCCGCGGCCGGCACCCCGGGGGCGGCCCCTGAGGGCTCGGCTGCGGGCTCGGGTGCAGCGGGCTCGAGCTCGGCCTCCCCGTGCCGCTCCTTAGCCCTCTCCGCAATGATCCTCCTGGTTTTGGAGAGCAGGACGATCCTGCGTGGCTCGGCCTCGGAGAGCTCGAGAGGAGGCTCCTCCTGGTCCGAGTCCACCACGCTCCTCCGCAGGAACCGCAGGTGGCCGGCTCTAGGCTCCCTGGCGCCGGGCCCGCGGGGAGGGGGGACAGGGGCCGGGCCCCTCTCCGGCACCGCAGCGGTCTCCATGCCCGCCCCGCTCCGGCTGCCGAGCCCACCGACGGCCGCGCTCCCGTCCGCTGGCGGGGGCCGGGCAGCAGCTGGAGACGCGCCGCCTCCCCCCCGCGGAGGTGCTGAGCTGGCAGCGCACCCAGTTTCCATTAGCGCTGAGGTTCCGGCTCCTGCCGCCGCCGCCGTCCCCGGAGCTGGGAAGTCACCATGGTCCGTCCGCGTGCGGGGCCCCGGCCCGGTCACCTGCGGGGCAGAGCGCAGCACACTGACGCACTGGCGGCCACCAGCGCCCCGAGCCCACGCCGCGAGCGCCGGCCCTGTACCCCGCCTCCGCGCTCCCCAGAGCCCTGCTGAGCCCGGCCCTGGGGAAACCTGCTCACCCCACGCGCGCACCCCCTTCCCCCCTCAGCCTGCAGCCCCGCCCTCCCAGCCGGCTGGCCCCTTTCCGCAGCCACGCTGCCCCTCCTCCTTCTCGCCTAGGTCTCCACGCGCACTGCAACCCCCCACGAGGCTCCCCTCGCGCGCTCCCCCCACGGACTTGCCCCCTTTCCCTCCCCCGCCCGCTGTGGCTCGCTCATCCGCGATGCTGCAGGCAGAGAGCTCCTCGCCGCAAAGCCATATTGGGACTCCACAGAGCGAGAGGGTGATGGGCTGGAGCAGAGGCCAATACCGCCGAACCAGCCCACAGAGGCCGCGACTGCCGCAGCAGTCGGAGCGAGGGGGTTCGTGCCGTTAATCCTTCGCCGTGGCGGCGGGGGACATGCATGGCACAAGCACCGCATCTGCAGCGGGGGGAGGGGGACATCAAACAGGAGGCGGCGGCTGATGCCTGCAAGCTGGGTCCGCACGTTCCCGGCGTGCCGAATGCGCCAGCCGGGTGCAGGTGCCCCAGCTGCACAATGGAGCTGCTGCCTCACCTGCGGGGCCCAACCCCCCCTCGCTGCACAGCCGGCTGCTCACCTTCCAAGGGGGGCCCGCCCCTCCTCGCAGCCATGGAAAGGGACCGGGCGCGCCCGGCCGCAGGGCTCCGGCTCCAGTAGCCTTGCACCGCCGCCGCCCCCTCTTCGCAGCCCGGGCGCTGCAGCCCTCGCCTCCCTGCTGCCTCGAGCCTGCACCTGCCCAGCGCAGCCTGGGGCCGGCTCCCCCTGATCCCCGCTAACAATCACTGGAGGGTTACGGAGCCGCCCCAGCAGCCGACGCCCCCTCCACTCCTGAGCAGCAGCAGGCACTTTCCCTCTGCAGGCGGCCGCCCCCAGCCCGGCCGCCCGGCGCTTTTGTCAATGGACCTCGCTCTCTGCTGAGCGGCCCGAGCTCCGGGCGCCTCCGCCAGCCAATGAGGAGGGTCGGGGGCGTGGGTCGCCGGCTAGACCCGCCTCAGGGAACAATGAGCGGGCTCGCGTCTGCCCAGCCCCAGCCGGCTTCACCCCGGGCTCCTGGGGCGGCCGCGAGCAGCACGTGTCTAGCGCCCCCACCTCCCCACCCGTGGAGAAGCGACGCCCAGGGAAGCTGCGGCCCTGCTCGGCGCCCTTATCCCGAGCGTGGGGGGAGCGGACGTCGGGCGTTCAGGGGCAGGGAGGATCAGATTGGGGGTGGGACACTGAGGAGCAGGTGGGGGGCTTAAAGGAATAGATCGGAGGTAAGGGATGGAGGATTAACTTGGGGGGTGCCGGAGTAGGTTGGGGTGCCCAAGGGGGCGAGGGAGCAGATGGAAGAGGGGAGCAGGCTCGATGGAGAAGCCGATCAAAGCATATTCAAGACAGCAGCCTACTCCTAGAGGTAGTTGGGACTTGCTGCAGCGCGTGCACAGCATGATGCTCCCAACCAGCGACTCTCCGCCTCTAGGGACAATTAATTTTTTCTCTCTTGACTGAGCCTGTTAGGTGTAAGTCTCAAACCACTTGCAGCTTCCCCCTCTCTTAAAAAACCCAACCAACCACCAAAGACTGGGCTGGTGAACTGCTGTCCCCGGTATGAACTAATCAGCATAATGGAAATAAAAGAGGCTGTAGTGCAAGGGAGGGTGGAGGAACAGATGAGCACTTTTGTTACATTGCACTGCAGTGTGTGTGGATGACTGTAGAATTGCAGACACACCTGTAGCCTAGATGGGTGGCTTCCCCGTCTCGCTGGAAGAGTAGCAATTATTTTTATTTAGATGGCATAGGGATGAGGACCCCAGTCACTAGACTATGACTCCACAGTGGCAGGCCTGTATAAACACAAAGAAATGGGCCCTATATCCAGAGCCAGCCTTTGGGTATGGCAAATCGTGGCAACTGTTCCGGGCCCCCTGCTTCAGTGTGTGTTGTGCAGGGGGCGCTAGGCCAGCTCAGGGGGAGTGGGGTTAGGGGTGCCTGGGTTGGCCAGGCCAGCCCAAGGGCTGGGGTTAGGGGGCCAGACCAGCCCAGGTGGCTAGCAGAGGGCCTGACACCAGCAGCAGAGGTCAGGCCCACACTCAGCGATAGGAAGCCCGTGTTGTATTTCTTTTGCGGCCTTGGGCTCAGCCTCCAGCAACGGCAGCAGTGACCCCAGCCCACCCGCCCACCGCCACACCAGCCACCAGCATCCCACTGTGGCCCGAACATGCCAGTGCCAGGCTCACCCCATCCATTGCCCTTCTGCCCCAGACCCCTCCCGTTTCTGGGACCCCCCAGCACAGGGGACCCCCTTGTCCCTAGGACAGGTGCCACCCTGTGACTCGGCATTGTCTCTCACCCCCCAGCACTGTTGTCCCTCCCCACACCAGATTTCACCTGTATAAAAAATGTTAAGGGGGGCCCATACAGGTTGATTTGTCCCGGGCCCTGCACGCTGGTGTATAATTGAGACACAGAGACCATAACACCCCTCCAGGTCTATTTACCATTATTTGAGCCACATCACGTCTAAAAAAGAATTAGGAATAAAATGAGAATTCATGGAAGGGATAGATAATGGGATAGAGAGCCTTTCTGCTCAAAAAGAAGAACAGGAGTATCCGAAGAAGTGGGCTGTAGTCCACGAAAGCTTATGCTCTAATAAATTTGTTAGTCTCTAAGGTGCCACAAGTACTCCTGTTCTTCTTTTTGCGGATACAGACTAACACGGCTGCTACTCTGAAACCTGTCATTTCTGCTCAAAGCTGCTAGTTTGAATTCACCACCTGTCAAAAATGACTGAAATCTCTACGTGTTGTTGGCAAGTCAGAAGCAACTGTAAAATAAGTTGGTGTTCTCAGTCCTCATGAATAATGTCCACATCACATAACTAGGTCACTACTCCTGACAGTGGTAGTGGCAGGAGAGATACAAAGCCCTGAACAGAGCTGAAGTCTAAACTCTTCTCCCCTCTGGCAGAGGTCCCTTTAAGTCACGTTTGAGACACAAGCACAGCCAATAGCAAAGCTTGCATGAGCAGTAGCTGTGGTGGTGCTGTTCTGTAAGTAAATAAAAGGGTTTCAGGCTCCAGCATTGTCAAGCTTTCAGATCACACTAACACACAAACAAAGCAATTAAGTTAAAAAAACTAAGAAGAAAGAAGGTCCAGCAATAAGTCTCCTACAGGTGTTATTTCAGAATATGAAGAACCTGGTTACCTAGGAAATCACAGATAATTAAAAGACAGACAAAGATTATAAAAAATGTAATATTTTATAAGAAAACAGATGGTATTTAAATGATGTAAGAATGGTGGTGCTTTCATTTTAAGAAATATGCTTAATGTTTTTGATAATTATAATTTCAGTGTTAATTGGTGCATTGTAATTTTTTACTGAAGTGCTCAGACTTATTACTTATAATTATATTTGAAGGACTTAAAATTGTGTTACAACTGGAAGTTTGCAAATGTATATAAGAAAAGGAAAAATGACTTACTGGTAATTCCGTATGTCACAATCTCTTCTCTATGGATAGCAGATTACAGAACAGACTATTATAATGCTACCACGAGAGAAGCAAGGAGTGTGAAAAGCTCTGAAACCCTATTGCTGGTTATTATAAGATTGACCAAGAACAATCTCTCCAGCTAGAGAAATATAGAAAGAAACAGCCTACAAGAAAATAAAATAAGCAGCACACACCAGCCAACAAGGAGGATGGTATGATGTAGGGTAGAAGAGAGAGAGTGAGACAAACAATTAATGAAAGTAAATTTTCTCTTGTTGTACATACTTTTTTCTTTCCTCCTATGACAGTGGATTAAAAGGACAGACAGTTTATTAGCAAATAGTAATCCTGGGAGGCAAAACTGCCAAATTCTGCTGCTGACAAGAACCTGCAGCCAAAGAAGGCACCCTGAGAAGCAGAGGCCCAGTTGATAGTGACATAAAAAGGAATGAAGAGATGATCATGGTCATTGCTTTACACACCTTGGAAATTAGTTCCTTAGCATGCAGTCTATAAAGGGACAGCTTCTCTAGCCAAACAGCATCTGACAGGCTACCAGACTGGTCAAACCCTGTGAGAATGCAGTCTCAGACCCACATAGCAACAGCGACTTGTTCTTGTAACCCTCAAAGCAAGGAAACAGTTACCTTAATTTTTTGAAGTTCTGAGAACAGGGATGATAAAACTTGAGAACCTGCTTACATCCACCAAATGCAGCCTCTTGGCATTGTGTGGTGGGGAAAATACCAGATTTGGATAGAGAAAGGAAGTGCTAAGACTAAATAGTTCAGGCGAAATTGACTATCCACTTGGGAACAAGTTCTGGAGAAAGCCAAAACAACAAAAATGCCCTTCTGTAAAGAGAGAAGAATAAGGGAGAGAGATTATGATAATTTGATTTACTCACTCGTTTGGCTTAGGTCACTGCAATAAGTAGGGCCATCTTAAAGGAAAGAAGTCTACTGTAAAGGCTCAAATTTGGGATACATCAGAAACTGGGAGAGGAGGATCAAGTCCTGTTGAGGGATTGCTCGATGAATCACTTGCCTTTGAGACCCTTCTTGAACAGGGACAAAGAAATGCAAAGCTTACTAGGGTGAGCAAGATAAGACAGTAATGCTCCTGGTGCCACACCAGACCATGAAGATCTTCCAGATCTGAGAGTAAATGTAAGATGTAGAAGGACTTTCCACTACTCCCCAGACAGTCTGGAACTTCAGTGGAGAAATCCTCATTAAAGGAACTGCTCTGTTCAATTTGCAGGAGCCAAGCGGATAAGAAGGTGGTTGCAGAACACATGGGTGGCTTTTGGGAGATACCACAACTTATTTTCCCCCCACTATAAAAGAAGCAGCCTGGCCCAAGGAAGCTGTATTCAAACCACACTGAAGGAGAGCATAGTTGAAGGAGCTCTGTAGAGCCAAACAATGAACACGATCATATATTGAACATCTGCACACTCTACAATGAGTAAAAAGAACAGGAGTACTTGTGGCACCTTAGAGACGAACAAATTTATTTGAGCATAAGCTTTCGTGGGCTACATCCCACTTCTTTGGATGCAATGAGTGACATCTCATATTGCCAACTCACCTGGGCAGAGCTTACCTTGTAAGACGGAGCGTGGAAGAGTACCACCACCTTTCTTTCTGCCAAATCTGCTCCTTGATTAAGTTATCCTATAATTGATAGCTAGGTTTAAAGTTTCTATTTAGTTATTTTTCTGCCTTGATTTCCAGCTGAAAGACTTTGTGGTCCTGATCCTGCAATTGAACCCAAATGGGTTACCAAACTGACTTCAATGGGGCTATATGTGGACATAAGCATCTGCCTGTTTGGTTCCAGCTGCAGGAGCAGGGCCTGTATTCCTAGCAGAGTCCAGAAATAAGTTTCACTTACACATGCACTTTGGTATATGCACTGTTGTTATAGCTGTGTCAGTCCCAGGATATTACAGAGAAAAAAATCTATGAGGTAATATATTTTATTGGACCAATTTCTGTCTAATAAACTCAAAACCTTGTTTCTCTTCCCAACAGAAGTTGGTCCACCTCACCTCACCTCACCTCACCTCACCACCTTATTTCTCTCATCACTTTGGTACAGGATAAAATGGCTTGAAAGAATACCTCCCATTTCAACCCCATGCAACTATGATAATTTATTATCATGGAGAATTATGTGAAAGAGCCATTTTTAAAGTTTCTGGTTTTAAAAAAAAATCCATCTGTTTTAAAAAAGTTCCTCTTTTCCTTTTGCAGTCTATTATAACCCTACACAGCTATGATAAATAATACAATTGAACTCAATGGCAAAATTCACATGCGGGCAAGTATTTGGCCCTTCTTTATGTTACTTGAGTCTCTCAGAATATGTTAATATTGTTTTGAGCAGGGAAATAGCCACTTCTATTTTAGACCATGGAATTATACTTTATCAGCAAGCCCATCTGCCTTAAAGAAATGAGGTTCATTGTGGAACAAAATTGACAGGGTTGTCTAGGAATATAATAGCACTAGCCATCATTCTTCATTGCCTGTGATAGGTGTAGAAAATGAGGCATAATTTCTACTATGTTTAATTAAAAACTAGCAATAGCTTATATTTTCTCCACACAATATTGCTTATAGTATTTAGCCTATTGATATTGTATTTTCTTAGGATTTACAGAGGAGACGAGACTGTATAAACTTGTTCCACAAAAACATTCCTTTACCACTGTAAATATTCATATGAGTAAACTCCATTGTTTTCGGAAGAAAAAGGAACCAGGGGTGTGCTATACAGAGAGTATCTATTAGGGTACAGTGACTGTAAACATGCCATTATGATCTATGGTCTTAACTTTCAGGCACTTCCGCAACAGTATTTGGTTAACTAAACACAACACGCATTCACAGGCAAACAATGAAGTAAAAACATTACTGTGGCACGAACTGAAAACAAAAACAAATGAAGTGTAAGCACGACACTGTAGCATCACTTCCTGACACAGAGACCTCACACCCCAGAAACTCGTTGAGATACTGAGCCGTGTTAAGCATTCAGAAAGAAAGTAAAAATGGAGTTTCAGCATCCCCAGGATGATTGAAGTACATGGCCTTTGGCTTTTCAATGCTGAATGCAGCTGTGGCTTGGTAAAATCCCAGTTTATCACAGTCTGTCACATCATCTTATCTCCATAGAACGCTCTTCTGCCATGCAGTTTTACCACTGTGAATCTGAATTTGTGGAAGACAATTATGTAGCATATCACCTAGATGAAAGAGTTCTATCGCTGCAAGAAATGAGCGAGAGAGAAATTTGAATTATACAAGACAGTTAATGTGCATGTATCAACATTTATGTGCAGTATTTATATTTCTACAAACCACTGATTCATATGAGCATATACGTGTCTCCAATGACTCCCTCTCATGTACGTCAGAAGACGAAAGTATCAAATGCCATAGTAATGCTTCTGGACAAGCGATGAATGCTTTATTTTTTTCTCGCAATAATTTCAAGTATGAAAAGACTGGGAATTGATGCCAATGTGTTGCAGATACCTGTAGCCAGCTCTGGATATTCTTTAAAATATGTAACATCCATTTTTAGCATGTGGCAAACACACATTGTCATGTAAAAGTATCTCATTTACTTCCAGTATCATAAGTTCCATGGTAGGAAGGGACTAAAAATTATTTGGGAAACATTTAATTGAAAAAGAAATTGCAAAGCTTCTGCTTCCACTTTCTAAGACGGAGCTTGATAAGGCCTTGATCCTGCCATGAACTCAATGTGGGGGAGATACCTGCACCCACACACAACTGCTTCCAGTTTGTTTCCCCTCTACCTCCATTTGACCACTGGGACAGAGAGCTGCACATAGAAACCTCTATTTCTCTAGGAATGTGCTGAGAAGACATAGGTGCAGATGGAGTACTGCATCAGGAATGAGTTTAGAGGATCATCACTACTGGCCATTGATTATCAATGAGACATTAACACACCACAAAGGACCTGCAGACTGGGGGAGACCAAGTTTCAGGGGTTAAGCCTCTTTAGATCAGTTAGAACTCAGCTGATGTTAATTTGTTTATTGATTTAGCACAAATAAAAAAGTGTTAGGTAGGCATTAGAAACCAGAAATTAATGAGAGCTACAGAGCTCAGGAGTTAATGAGATCTGTAGAGCAATTAGTCTGCATTACAAAACAAGGTGTAGACCAGGGGTGGCCAACCTGTGGCTCCGGAGACACATGCAGCTCTTCAAAAGTTAATATGTGGCTCCTTGTATAGGCACTGACGCCGGGTCTGGAGCTACAGGTGCCAACTTTCCAATGTGCTGGAGGGTGCTCACTGCTCAAGCCCTGGATCTGCCACAGGCCCTGCTCCCACTCCACCCCTTCCCACCCCCTCCCCTGAGCCTGCCGTGCCCTTGCTCCTCCCACATCCCCCTCAGAGCCTCCTGCACGTCACAAAATAGCTGATCGGGAGGTGTGAGGAGGGAGGGGGAGACGCTGATCAGCGGGGCTGCCGGTGGATGGGAGGCGGTGGGGGTGGGGGAGCTGACAGGGGGCTGCTGACGTATTACTGTGGCTCTTTGGCAATGTACATTGGTAAATTCTGGCTCCTTCTCAGGCTTAGGTTGGTCACCCCTGCCATAGAGGGTACACCGGGTCAGAACAGTATACAAGGCTTGATCTTAGAAAAAGGCTCTGAGTTCAAGTTTCCCAGATGAAAATGTATCTAGCCTAGGACCAGATTCACCTGTCTTTGAAGAGACTTGCTATTGATTTCAATGGAAGCAGGATCAGGATTTGATTGTCAAATAAATGAGGAGCTTGAGTCTAGCTGTTCATTATTTAATTCTTTCGTTTGGGGTGGGGGGAGAAAGCTTTACTTAGAGGAAAAACAGCATAGCAAATCCCTCACAAATTTTGAGTAATATAGAGCAAAATCTAGAATACAGGATTCAACAGAAAAAAAAGTTCTTCCTTGTTAAAATTAATTCCAATCTGCAGGATGAAACATAATACTTTGGACTGCTATAACACCTCCCATCTGACGATCTGACAAATATTAAGATATTCATCTCAAAACATCACTTATTTAAAAAATGAGCACATACTGTTTATTTCTTTACTTTCAGAGGGAGGGATTATATTAATATTTGGGATCCGACACCTTCTTCATCAGGCCTAGTTTAAAGTAAACTCTTGTTTTTGAATCTTTGATGTGTCTTTTCCTTAGTTCTCACATTACGGTAACGTGCCAGCTTTGTTTCTTTGTTCTCAGGTTACAGGGACAATCTATCATTTTACAAGTAGAATCCATACGCTGGTTTGAAAAAGAACATTCATCGGAGCCTAAATCACTAAACTCCACCAAGTGGCAGAGTAGAGAATGTGTAACTTGGAGAAACAAGAAGCCAGTGCTTTAGAATGACTTCATGAGTGGCTCTTTGTGCTCTTTGCACTAGGCTAACACAATGAAGCATGTGTGTCCTCTTGGTTTATTAACCAAATGATTTCCCCGCCCCCGCCCATATCTCTTGAGCATGGAAGGATGAATAATGATGGGTGAGTAATGTCAGGAAACAGAGGACAAAGGCCCTGCAATAACATTTGAGTATGCAATATGTTAAGCCCTGATCTTGCAAAGATGAATAATTTCACTCATGAGATTAGCCCCTTTGCCTATGATGCTAACTGTGTGGGTGAACTTACTCACATACGTTGTTTCCAGCTTTAGAGCGTGCATTTAGGCCAAACAAGGCCATCTTATTATTTATGTGCATTGTGGTAGCACCTAAGAGCCCTAGTCATGGACCACGACCCCATTGTGCTAGGCACTGTACACACAGAACAAGAAGATGGTCTCTCCTCCAAAGATCTTGCAGTCAAAGGCTATGTCTACACTAGGAGCTGGGGTGTGATTCCCATGCTTGTGTACACATACTTGGGCCATTTCTCAGTGAGCTAGCCCGAGTATAAATAGCCATGCAGCCGTGGTAGCACAGGTAGCAGCAACGGAGGACGGCTGAGGCATGCCAAGAACAATCCTGCCTGAAACTGGTGGATATGTACTCTGCACGGCTCAGCCTTGCTTCCACTGCCACTACCTGTGCTGCCATAGCTACAGTGATATTTATACTTGCACTAGCTTGATGAGAGTAGGGGAATATCACCCAGCGCATAGAGCACATGTAGCCTAAGTAATTAGGAATCTAAATTGTATTCTGAATAAAGGAAAAGTAGATCACATGCAAATAGATTACACATTTAGAGTGCTTTGCCCTGGACATTTTTTTTCCCTTACTGAACTTAACAAACAACAGTATTTTTAGGCTCCATTATTTAAAAAGCTTCACAAATCCCAGTGAATACAAGTTTTTCCTTTACAATGAAGGCAATTTAAATGTAATTATTCCCCTTCAGTGTTTGTTTCATGCCAGCCAGAGACTAACACAAAACAAATGAAATTATTCATTTTAGTCTTACCAGCTAAAAGGAGTAATGTGCAGAAAACAAACAAATGGTGAGAAGCAAAGTTAGAATTTTCAAACTTTCAGTGTTAGTAATCTGAATAAGTGGTTATAAGTAAACAAACAAGAATTTAAAGATACTTAGCAGAGGTCCAAATATTTAGGTTTAATTTTAAATGATATTAGCAGAACTGTTTCAATGAAAAGAGAGAGAGAGAGAGAAAATCTGAATTTTGGTGCAAATAGTTTATTTGGATTTCACATTCCCCTACAGTATTTGCTACTTAGACACTGCAGCATCTGACTAATCAAGAACCAGAAAGTGTAAGTGACTGGTAATTATAAACAAAAGGGAAAGTGCTCAATCTATTCCCATTGTCCAAGTGGAGTATAAAAAGTTAAATTTTACAAGTTTCATATTCAATCATTGAAAAGAATATTTTAATGTTCACACCTTTTTTTGTTCTGTGTTTGTACAATGCATAACACAATGGGATCCTGGTTCATGAGTGGGGCTCCTAAATAAATTAGTAATAATCATAATCATTTATTGCTTGTAAAGCACTCTGAAGCAGAAGAGTTTATAAATGCTTGCTATCATCAGTCTGGCAGCATCCCTTTCAAAACATATGACATTCATGTTGATAGTTTCTCTCTTAATACAAGGTCAACCTAATTTTTAGTGGGTGTATTTTCCAAATAAAAGGTAAGGAGTTTGTGAGACCCTGTATCAAAGTCACATGAAAAGCAGCTGTCACAGCACTTTTCAGAAGAGACCTACACAGATAGTTTAAAAATCAAAATAATAATAATAATAATAATTAAATAAAAAGGAAGTGCCAGAACGTGGGCAGTGGAAATTAACTTCAGAGGCCCCCAGACCTAATTTTTGTTCCATGATTTTAGGTTTTCAGAATAATCAAATGTAAAATGAAAGGACAGAAGTGAGTGAAAAATAAATAGATTCTAGTTTATGTGGAGCCTTTCAAAGAATAGTCATCACACAAGCATCCCCATAGCATCCTTCTCTTGAGCTATTGCCATGTGACTGTTATTTGGTGGACAGACTGCTTCCCAGTGGACCATGCTTATGATACACAGCAATGAACACCTATCATCTTAACTAGCAAAAGTTGTCAGTGTTAGCAGACACACCAAGGTCTGACTGTGCATAAATCTAAACTACCTTCTCAATATCTACTGTTTTAATTAGATCAGATTTGAAGCAAATTGGTCGGACAGCATGGAAGCGTCTGGACTGCTGCTGCCATACTTGGTATAAATGGACTTCCGTTGCTCAGGCCCGTCAATCTAGCACTCGTCACAAACACTAAATTTACTAAACAAAAGCCCCAAAATCATGATTTATCTTTAAAAAGAATTTCTTGCTCCACTAGCCAGGTCTGGATGGTCAATAAGATCATGAATATGCAACGACTTAGGGCTTGTCTACACTCTGCAGTAGTCCGCTCTAGATAAGTGTAAATTCTAGTGCGCACTAGCATATTGTGCTATAATTGGCCTGCGTGGACCCTGCTGGCACACACTAAAAGTTCCCTAGCGTACATTAGCGTAGTACTGTTTGAAACAAGACTACATTAATGCGCACTAGCAACCTTTTAGCTAGGGGGAGGGGAATGGGATGGGGGAGGATTGAGGGAGCTCCACCCCTATGTAAATTCACATGCATCTGGGGGATGGGCAGAGGTGAGAGCAGGACCTGGAGCAGCTGGGGCAGCCACCCTGAGGCCTGGGATCAGACCCTGGAACAGGAGTGGGTCGCAGGGGCTGGAATGGGCTTGAGAGCAGCTGTTCCCTGATGTGCAGAAGGCGCTGGGAGGGAGGGGGAGGATGGGGGTGCTCGGGGGAGAGGGCAGAAAGAGGTGGGGAAGAGGAGGGGCAGAGGTGAAGCACGGGCAGGAAGAGGTAGGGTGGGACCTGGGGCCAAGCAGGGGTTCTTGAGGGTCCATGGCAAAATTGGATTACTAAAGTTTGAGAACCGCTGCTCTAAGTATTTATGTTAGCCACTGTGCTTTTTCCTTATTTGACAGTCAAATATTACATTTTTAGGAAATTTGTCATTAAAATGTGTAAAACAGCTGAATAATTTGAATTATTCCCATTTACAGGAAGGAATCACAAATTAAAAAAAAAGATCTATCAGGAGGTCACGGTGGCCATAATGTAAATGTTTTAGGAGTCACCTGTTCTGCATAAATGGCCTTACTCAGCGTTTCCTGCACATTCTGTTCCCACCTGGTTGTTAGTCAGGCCCCCAAAGATCTAACCAAGGTTGTCTGGCAAAAAACAGAGAAGTGAGGACCTGGGGCCAGATTCTCAGCTGATGTAAACTGTCATCTCTCTCCACTTCACTGGAGCTTAGAATCTGCCCTCTAGTTTTTGGAATATCTTAAGAAGCAAGGAGAACCTCCCCTCACCTCCCCCTCCCAGTTTAAAACTCTGAAGTGTTCTTTGTGTGGTTTTGCTTCACAGATCACTTTTAAGCTGGTATAATCAGTCACCAGTGATCCTGGGGTAGTAGATGTTTAACACTCCAGAAAGAAATTTCTTGGAATGGTCTCTGCCCTATTGCTGAGTAGAACTTTGAAATTTTTGAAATAGAGACATTTCCTGGAAAAATCTATCCCAGGGTATAATATGGAACTAGAACTAGTTAAATACTATTTATTACACATTGCATCATATTGAATCTTTTAATGAATGTCACTATTTGTTAATAGTTTATCAGATGATTATTTGTTTTGAGTACTCCATCAAGACTATGCTGAACCATACATAGTACAAGAAAATTTTAGAAGTTGTGAAGATTTGTAGATAGACCCAGAGATCTAGTCAATAAAGCTTCAAGTGCTTTAATACATGAAGGCAAGGCTGAGAGTAACTTGAGACACACATTGCTTTACAATTAAAAACAAAACAAAAAAATCAGTTCTTTATTAGGAATAACTGGGTGACGGCAACAAAATGGGAGATGCAATTCAATGTTGATAAATGCAAAGTATTGCACATTGAAAAACAATCCCAATTATACATACAAAATGATGGGATCCAAGTTACCTGTTATTACTCAAGAAAGATCTTGGAGTCATTGTGGATAGTTCTCTGAAAACATCCGCTCAATGTGCATCAGCAATCAAAAGAGCTAACAAAAATGTTAGGAAGTATTAGGAAAGGGGTAGATAATAAGGCAGAAAATACCATAATGCCACTATATAAATCCACCGTACACCCACACTTTGAATACTGCGTGCAGTTCTGGTCACCCCATCTCAAGAAAGATATATTGGAATTGGAAAAGGTACAGAGAAGGGGAACAAAAATGATTAAGGGTATAGAACAGCTTCCATATGAGGGGAGATTAAAAAGACTGGGCCTGTTCAGCTTGGAAAAGAGATGACTAAGAGGGGATATGATAGAGATCTATAAAATCATGAGTGGTGTGGAAAAAGTGAATAAGGAAGTGTTGTTTACTCCTTCTCATAACACAAGAACCAGCCGTCACACAATGAAATTAAGGGGCAGCAGGTTTAAAACAAACAAAAGAAAGTACTTCTTCACACAACACACAATCAACCTGTGGAACTCATTGCCAGGGGATGTTGTGAAGGCCAAAAGTTTAACAGGGTTCAAAAAAGATTTAGATAAGTTCATGGAGGATAGGTCCATCAATGACTATTAGCCAAGATGGTCAGGGATGCAATCCCATGCTCTGGGTGTCCCTAGCCTCTGTTTTCCAGAAGCTGGAAGTGGACAACAGGGGATGGATCACTTAATAATTTGCCTGATATATTCATTCCCTCTGAAGCATCTGGCATTGGTCACTGTCGGAAGACAGGATACTGGGCTAGATAGACCATTGGTCTGACCCAGTATGGCCCTTCCTATGTTCTTGCCAATATCATCAATCATATAAAAGATATATTATTACATGCCACATAACAGGTTTTGAATTCTGAATTTAGCATGGCATTTTTTCAGCAAATGGAAGTCAGCTCCATTTTTAGCATGAGCAGGCCATCTGTCCCAGATGGCCCTCTGTACAGGCTATATTATGCTCCTCAGTCCTTATAACATAGAATCATGAATTCCACATTAGACAATAGCATCTTTAATTTTAAAATTTTCATAGATCCATAGAGTTTAAGGCCAGAAGGGACCATGAGATCATGTAGTCTGATCTCCTGTATAAAACAGGCCATTATGTTTCACTCTGTTACCCCTGAATTGAGCACAGTAACTTGTGAATAACTAATGCATTTTCCAGAAAGGAATCCAGTCCTGATCTGAAAACATCAAGAAAAGAAGAATCCCTCCACTTCCTATGATAGTTTCTGCCAATGGTTAATTAGCCTCACTGTTTTAAAAAATGGTCCCTTATTTCTAATTTGAATTTGTCTGGCTAACTTGTCTAATCTATTTGTGGGTCTCCTCATTGCAGAATGTTTATGTAAGTGCATTGTGAAATACTAGGCCATCTCTCCCCACCAAGGGCTGACTTAATACTCCACGAAACCCTGTTCATCAGGACATGTAACTTTTGAAGAATTGGGTAAAATCAGCTGGCAAAGGTTGGATATTTCAGAGCAAGGATGCATGCATGAGTATTTCTACCTTCCACTTCTAGCTGATGGCATATCACATGGCAATCCCCAGATTGCCTTTCAAAATGAAAGGAGCCCACCCCTATTGGTTTGTTCTCCTTAACCCCTGGGGACAGGAGAAGAAGTCTTAATTCCAGCAGGGGAGATTTAGGCTAGACATGAGGAAAAAATACTTCCTACTTGTAAGGTAGTTAAGCACTGGAACACGTTACCTAAAGATGTTTTTGAATCTCTGTCATTGGAGGTTTTAAAGAGCAGGTTAGACAAACACCTGCTGGGGTGGTCTAGATAATACTTAATTGGCCTCAATGCAGGGGAATGGACTAGATCACCTGTTGAGGTCTCTTCCAGTTCTGTGATTCATATGTTGATAAACCACATCAAAATTGTGATGAAGCAAAGTGAAACCCATAACAAAAGTGGAAATGTTATATTCAGATTTTAATCTTTGCACAGAACAATTCAGGGTTTTCTTCCTCTGCTATATTGTCTAAATAAGTACCAGGAATGACATTAAAACAACTTCCTCAGCACAGAAAAAAAGCCACCCCACTATTGCAGTGTTTCCAAATAAGAGGTTCAAAGATGAATGCCTTTTAATACAAAAGTTTCCTAGCAACGTGTGTTCCTTAGCTAGAATTTATTCCAAAAATGGTGATGCTCTCAGAATTGTAACTGTAACTCAGTGTTTAAACCACAGTGACTATGCTGTATTACTCTGTATTTGCCTTCACATCCCACAGTCTGACATAAAGCATCAGTCTCCTTTTCCCAGTCTCAGCTTTGCATTCTCTCTCACTTTAGTCCTATGCACAGAGCCATCTTCCAGTCCTTATCTACCAGTGTCTTTTCTGTCTTCCTTCAAATCCCTGTAGTCACCCCTTCCTCTTTCTCATTAATAATCCCCAGAGCATCCTGGACTGTTGTCCCGTGGCTTGTCTTATTTAGATTATAAATTCTTCAGAGCATGGGCCATGTTTTATCTGGGTTCAGGAAGTGATGTGCCAATTAACAGTGCTACAATAGTAACACAGTAATCTGAATCTGCAGGATAATCTTGTCCAATGTGCTTTGTGCCCAACATTTCTTATGCAACAGGAACAATATCTTGCACTCAGAGGAATAAGAGCAGCAAAAGCTTTGTCAAGCCATTTTCCTCGTGGCCTCAGGGTAGAACAAAAGGAAACAGAAGGGATTGGCAGAGTTTCTTGAAGCACAAATACTTATTACACAACGATGAAGCATCAGAGGAATTGGTTGCAATATTAAGGGTACCCCAGAGGGCAAACACAGCCTAGGAGTGACAGCCGCACACCCAGTTCCCCTTCCCTTCTACCCCAATTGGAGCAAACATGTACAGCAGCACCCTGTTGTATAATAATGTGCACCCAGATCTACACTTACTAGCCCTTAACTCTCTTGAAAGGGGAGAGGGCTGGACAAGGCAACTTCAGGAATTCTTAAACTTTTTTAGGCAATGATTTTAATAGCCTCTCTCGTCTCATGGACCACCTTCTCTTACATTTGTGAGTACACAGACCACTTCCACTCCTATAGCAATTGTTTACAAGGAAAAGCAGTATTAGGAAACCATGCAGTGTATTTTTTAAAGCTTCTTTTAATACCATTTAGCATCTAGAAGAAAGGAGGAAAGCCAAAACCATGTGACCAACCAGTTCTTTATGGACCACCTGCAAGTGCTGCAATGACCACAATCAGAGCTACTAGAATAGTTTATTTTGTGTCACATGCAGTAAAATAAAAGGGTAATGGCAATGCAATGGTTAAGATGTGGAATCCATGGGTCACAGTAATCAAAATTATGCCTCACACAGCAAATGCTATCAGGAGTGAGGGCCTGCAGCTGATCTTGAGACTTCCTTGTTCAGTCTCCAGGCAGACTAATGAGTCCAGATGGGCTACAGCAGAACTGTCTAGTGCAGGGGTCAGCAACCTTTCAGAAGTGGTGTGCCGAGTCTTCATTTATTCACTCTGATTTAAGGTTTCATGTGCCAGTCATACATTTTAATGTTTTTAGAAGGTCTCTTTCTATAAGTCTATAATATATAACTAAACTATTGCAGTATGTAGTGTAAACAAGGTTTTTAAAATGTTTAAGACGCTTCATTTAAAATTAAATTAAAATGCAGAGCCCCCCGGGCCGGTAGCCAGGACCCGGGCAGTGTGAGTGCCACTGAAAATCAGCTCACGTGCCGCCTTTGGCACGCGTGCCATAGGTTACCTACCCCTGGGCTAGTGGAAGGGAGTCAGCAGGCATATTCATAAGCCCAGCAGCACTAGCAGATTGCTGGTAGTTCAACGCTTATGTCCGCCGCTGTAATTGCTCTGTGCCTGCCTGGTTCCCAACCTTGTTCCCAACCACTAGGCATGACTGCCCGCACCCCAGTCCTGACAACCATAACCTGACTGACCGTGCACAGTGTTTAGTAGTGTTGTAATATGTATGTGCTTTAACAGATTGTACAGAGTATGGTGCTATAGGGCTGAGTTACAATTACTCTAAAAAGCATCACCTTGGGTTTCCTAACTTTTTGGCTTTACAAACTCAGCTGCAACTATGTACTTTTCCCACTTTTAATTTCTTTATTTAAATAAAGTGCACATCTGGACATGTGTTCATTAGCGCACGTGCGCATATGCCCACACACATACTCTAAGCTACATGCTCCAGAGTCCACTAACTAAGCCCTGCAGAAAATGTAAAATTGGAAATCACAGAAGCCTAGGGCTCAGTGCAAAGGCCACCAAAATAACCTGGGCACCCTCTAATACCATCTCAAAGGTAGGAGACCTTACTAGGGACAGACTACTAGTTGGAAGGTCCCAATGCATTAGGAAATACATATATAAAACGAATGAAAAGATGCAACCTTTACTGTCGTACCACAAAGCTTTAGCCTGATTTCATGGTAATGGGCTCTATTTCCTAGTACTGCTGTTCTTACTTGCAGCAGATGAAATACCTCTATTTCATGTAGTGAAAGATGTCACACGGAGGAGTCAAAATTGCTCAAGAAAAAAAAACGCTTTGAGAAGATACATAAACCCACTCAAATGATTTTGAGAACTCGAATTCCTAAGTGATGGAGGCAATTTGTTCAGTTTGCTATATAATGGCACTGCAATATCTTTATCTCTGATTGTGAGATGTATGAAGTATTAATAACGTTGGGAAAGGGTTTCCTTCCTCTTCACTGCTAGTGAAGACGAGATATCTATGAATTCCCCTCCCCCCAAATTTACAAAATCACCTATTGGGAAGTAGATTTCTAGATGCTTGCCAGCTCCAGTACAGATACTCATTATCGACTACCAAAATAATGAAAGACCTATCCCAGTAATACTTGCAAGACTATGGATTTTGTCAGCCTGCGGTGTACATAGCTACAACTCCATGGTTGTACACCTTTAAATGTAGGAAGTATGTTTATCTGGTAGAGAGCAGGAGTGCGAGAAGAATCAGGGAGATTTTATATTTGTTCTTTTTCTTGTTTCCTTTAATCTGAGGCTATGTTTACACTACCACTGGATCGATGCTCCGGTAATGCACCGGGGATCGATTTAGCGGGTGTAATAAAGACCCACTAAATTGACGGCACAGCACTCTCCAGTAGACCCCCGGTACTCCACCTGGAATGAGAAGAGTAAGGTAAGTCAACGGAAGAGTCTCCCCCGTCGACCCACCGCGGTGTAGACACTGCAGTAAGTCAACCTAAGATGCATCATTCACCTAGCTGGAGTTGCGTAACTTAGGTCGACTTACTTCGGTAATGCAGTGTCATCTGACCTGAGGGTGGATACTTTGCTCTGTGTACGGAAAGTAAGATTTGCAGGGAAAAAAATCTATAACCTGTGGCAATGAGAACTGTAGCATACAGGACTATAGTTTAAACCATGTATTTATCTGGATTACAGAGTATCCTGTTCACACTGTCATCATCCTCTACATGTACCTCATTCCACACCTTCTGTGCTCCTTATTTAGCACACCTGCCTCACTAAGCCATATGCCTGCAGCAGCTTTAACTCCAGCCATCTGTCTCCAATGCAGTAACATTTGCCCCTTTACCTTATACTCCATGGGCTCACCGCCCTTCAACAAAGACAACCAGAAAGTGAATGATATCAATTACACCACCATTCCGTCTTGATATCTAGCTTTATCCAAGAATTCATCCAAACCCTGTAGCTACTAGAGGGATGAAAGCTGTGCAGCGTTTTACAGGCAAATGTGAAATATTCTTGAACAAAATAGTTGAAGATGCGAGTCTAGAGACATTCTGAGTTAGTGAAGAGGATCTCTGAGTGTTACAGTACAATCTGGTTAACAAATAGACTATTGAATCTTATAAAGTAAGCATTGAATAATCTATCTGACATTCCTTTAGATGTCCCAGTCTGCTCTGTAGTGATAGGCAGAGAGCTATGTTGAATATGCTTGTTGTAGGTAGATGCTTTTAAAAGGTTTACATTTCTGAATATTAAGTTATACTATAACTGTTTAGACTACTAAGAACTAGCCAGCGAGGTATGTGTGTCTATATATTTAATACCTGTCCAGGGCAAATTGCTGCAGTAAAACTACTAGTTCTACCACACAGTTGGGGTTTTAGTCAGCTTTTCTTATTTTCACTTTGGACAGTAAAAATTTAGGGTTTAGATAATTTGATCACTGTGCAAATTTGAAATACACTACTTAGAAATTTTAAGTTAAACTCTTTTCCATAGAGTGCTTTAATCTAGAACTAGCAATTCATCAGATCAGTCAAAAAATGAGAAATCCAGCCAGAATGCCTGGAATCAATTATTTCCATTTACTCCACAGACTGCAGTTATATACGTGATGCAGTCTTGGAACAGCTGATTTGGTAAGTTCATGGTTATAGTCTTGCAGGATGGAGACTGCTAGAGAATGGAAGGTTTGGTGAGATTTTGAACCACCATGACTTAGCTGGACATAGTGATAAGGTTCCTAAAGCATGGTTGACTTCCCCAGAGTCCAGTGATATGATATATTGTGTGTTTCCTGTTGCTTGTAAAAAACCCAACAAACAAAAAACACAGCCCCTTCCACTTACACACACACACACCATTTTTAGTTTGGACTCAAATACTCTGTCTTGGGCACTCAGATATTGAGGCAATAGGTGTCTTAGCTAGATCTTATTTCCACTTGCAATTGTCACCCTGCATTATACATTAGATCAAACAGGCCTAGGATTAGAAATACAGAAGGATCTAAATTAGAGCAAACTGTGGTCCGTGGATCACCAGTGGTCCACGAGCTCCATTCAGGTGGTCCACAGATCGTTCCCTCTAAGGTGCGCTTCTGGGAGGCCGCACACAAGAGAATGAAGGGCGACCCACCTTATTAGTGGAGCCGCACAGGTATGGCTCCACTAATTAGGACCTGGCCCCTGAGAAGATGCACATGTAAGGTGAGGTGGTGGCCTTGGGGGGATTAAGGGGTAGGTGGGAGGGGGCAGTGGGGTGAGAAGGAGGGGGGAATTTGTGATGTGCAGGGCCAGAGAAAGAGGCGACTTTCCCCAGCTCCAGGGCTGCGGCTGCCGAGAAGAGACCCCCTCCTTCCCAGCCCCAGCTCCAGGGCTGCCACGGTGGGGTAGAGAGGGCATATCCATCGCATTAGAAAGGTAAGACCCCTACTGATATTAAAATATGGGCTGTGTGCTTTTATCTGTAGAACAAAATATGTTAATTATTATTGTTTGTTTTTTAAATATAGCGCTTTTATTCAAAGCACTTTATAATAGTTAGCTAACGGTACAAACAACATTTGGAAAGATCATTAAGTGGTCTGCCAAGACCCTCAGCAATTTTCAAGTGGTCTGCAAAATAAAAGGTTGAGAACCACTGATCTAAATCATTCTGTATCTGAATGCCATTGTTTAATATGGAGTGCTCCTCCCAAGTTAATTCCCATTACAAATTTAGCAGTTACTTTCAACACCATCTTCCATGTTGTCTATATACAAAATATTAAAAATCTTGCCAAAAGTGAATCCTGCACGTTCTCTGTCTAGCTCTAACTGCTATTTCCTGCCCTGTAGCCAGACTCCAAGCTATAGAGCTAACATACTTCTTATGTGACTAATAGGGCTGTCAAGCAATTAAAAAAATTAATTGTGATTAATCGTGCGTTCATCACACTTAATAATAGAATACCATTTATTTAAATAGTTTTGGATATTTTCTACATTTTCAAATATATTGATTTCAATTACAACACAGAATACAAAGTGTACAGTGCTCACTTTATATTATTTTTATTACAAATATTTGCACTGTAAAAAACAAAAGAAATAGTATTTTTCGATTCCCCTCATACAAGTACTCTAGTGCAATCCCTTTATCAAAGTTGAACTTACAAATGTAGAATTATGTACAAAAAAATAACTGCACCCAAAAATAAAAGAAAATAAAACTTCAGAGCCTACAAGTCCACTCGGTCCTACTTCTTGTTCAGCCAATCGCTCAAACAAGTTTGTTTACATTTGCAGGAGATAATGCTGCCCGCTTCTTGTTCACAATGTCACCTGAAAGTAAGAACAGGCATTCACATGGCACTGTTGTAGCCAGAGTCGCAAGATATTTATATACCAGATGCTCTAAAGATTCATATGTCCCTTCATGCTTCAACCGTCATTCCAGAGGACATGTTCCCATGCCGATGACGGAGTCTGTTCGATAACAATCCAAAGCGGTGTGGACCGATGCACGTTCATTTTCATTATCTGAGTCTGATGCCACTAGCGGAAGGTTGATTTTCTTTTTTGGTGATTCGGGTTCTGTAGTTTCCGCATCAGAATGTTGCTCTTTTAAGAGTTCTGAAAGCATGCTCCAAACTCTGTCCCTCTCAGATTTTGGAAGGCACTTCAGATTCTTAAACCTTGGGTCAAGTGCTGTAGCTATCTTTAGAAATCTCATATTGGTACCTTCTTTGTGTTTTGTCAAATTTGCAGTGAAAGTGTTCTTAAACTGAACAACATGTGCTGGGTCATCATCTGAGACTGCTATAATATGAAATATATGGCTGAATGCGGGTAAAACAGAGCAGGAAACATGCAATTCTCCTCCAAGGAGTTCAGTCACAAATTTAATTAACACATTTTTTTTTTTTAAACAAGCATCATCAGCATGGAAACATGTCTTCTGGAATGGTGGTTGAAGTATGAAGGGGTATAGGAATGTTTAGCATATCTGGCACATAAATACCTTGCAATGCCAGCTACAAAAGTGCCATGTGAATGCCTGTTCTTATTTTCAGGTGACATTGTAAATAATAAGCGGGCAGCATTATCTCCCATAAATGTAAACAAACTTGTTCGTCTGAGCAACTGGCTGAATAAGAAGTAGAACTGAGTGGACTTGTAGGCTCTAAAGTTTTACATTGTTTTGTTTTGAGTGCAGTTATATAACAAACAAACAAATCTACATTTGTAAGTTGTACTTTCATGATACTACAGTACTTGTATAAGGTGAATTGAAAAATACTATTTCTTTTGTTTATCTTTTTTACAGTGCAAATATCTGTAATAAAAATAATAATATAAAGTGAGCACTGTATACTTTGTATTCTGTGTTGTAACTGAAATCAATATAGTTGAAAATGTAGAAAAACATCCACAAATATTTAATAAATTTCTATTGGTATTCTGTTGTTTAACAGTGTGATTAAAAGTGCGATTAATCACTATAAATGTTTTTAATCGTGATTAATATTTTTGAGTTAACCGCATGAGTTAACTGCAACTAATCGACAGCCCTGGTGACTGACTTACACATTTAACCATAAGGGTCACATTTTCAGGCCCAGCCCATGATTTTGCATGTCCATTTGTGTGCTATTGCCTGGATCATTGATTTCGCATGCACAGACAACTTTTTCAGTACAAAAACTGGGCAGACAGCTATCCAGCCAGTCACATGTCTGCTTTTTCAGGTGCAGTCACACTTACATATGCAAAGGCATACATACAAAAATTGCAGGCCAATGTGAGGCTGGCTGAAAATTTTCCCATACGGTGCAATGCTGTCAGTTTACTAAAAGCAGTTCATACAACAAATGATGAATCACTCATGCCCATCTTAAAGAGACAAGGTGAGAGAGGGAATATCTTTTATTGGACCAACTTCTGCTGATGACAGAGACAAGCTTTTGACCCACACAGAGCTTTTCTTCAGCTCTAGGACAGGTATTCAGAGCATCACAACTAAATGCAAGGTGGAACAGCTTGTTTAGCATAAGTAGTTAACACATATTCCAAGGGAACATTCAAGGCAGAGTAGCCTGTTAACACCTATCACGCTATGCTTGGAGTACCTTTCCCAGACCTGAAGAAGAGCTCTGTGTGTCTCAAAAGCATCTCTCGCTCATCAACAGAAGTTGGTCCAATAAAATATATTACCTCACCCACCTTGTCTCACTAATATCCGGGGACCGACACAGATACAGCTACACCGCATACCCATCTTGGCAGTTATACTTCTAGGAATAAATCAGTAATGGAGTATATTTTATTAAACAACTATCATCTTTCAGATGTTCCTTCATGTAGGTAATAATCCAACGCCTATTGAAGGTCAATGGGAGTCATTCCATAATACGAACACAAGAACGGTCATACTAGGCCAGACCAAAAGTCTATCTAGCCCTGTATCCTGTCTTCCGATTATGGTAGGACATAATGTTCCCAATCAGAATTGGAACCCCAATGTGCCAGATACTATACAAACCCAGTTAAAGATGATTACAGTCCCAAAGAGATTACAGTCTAACTAGATGGGGACTGCTGGTGAATTCTAAAAAGTATTAGCATTTTTTATTCTCATCATCCAATGCACAAGTTCGCTCTCATATTAAGTTACTCCAAATATAGTGTCCAGATTTGTCAGCTACAAGTTTCATGTCATGTATGCTATATGAAAAGAAAGTGTCACTTCCCTCATTCTATTCAAAGCTCCACGGAAGACTGGTAGCAAAACTGAATTCTATTCTAATCTGTATAAATAAAGTTTTTGTACCGCCCCCTTCACGAAGGTGTGAAGAGTACATGCACCATCTTATTTCATACAAGCTAGGAGATTTGAAATGCCTCTTCAGAACCCCCTGTCTGTTTTCATTCATGCGAATTGAAGTTCTACTCTACCTCCATAACCTGGCCATCAGTTGTTGATTTATTACCCAATCGCTTCTACCATTTAGCCTTTAAATAATCATCATAAAAGGCCAGAACTTTCAGCAGCACATAGCAGACAATCATGGCTTGAGTGGCCAGCTGAGAATTCCCCTTGAACAGGGGAATCTTTCAGTACCATAGAGCCAGTGTAGCTGGTCCTATACCATTTCTCCTCTGTGTGGCAGTGATCTCTGGCTGCCTACCAACCCTTGGGGGCTGTTGCAGATGGGAATAATTTATAGCAACCTTGATGTTACTCTAAATCGCAATGAGGGCTAAACTGACCACTGATCTGCTCTAGCATTAGGAGGGGCATAAAGCAACCCTTCTTCCTCCCACTAGGTTCTGTACCAAATACAGTTTAGACAGATCCAAGGATTGCGCCCAAGATGTCATAGTTCTTTTGTACCTTTCTGGGTTCAGTTTTACTGGTCAGGGAAATAAACTCAGATCTAGACCCCTTAATTATATCCGTCTCTAAAATAAAGAGTACATGGAGCCTAAACGTCTTGTGCTTCTTCCTTCTCCAGCTGTGCTTTCCAGAAACTACATTTTTTTCATATGTTTGAAATCAATGGAGTTTGCCTGTATAAGGACCATATTTTTGCTTCTTATTAAGCCGTATGGTTAAGCCATATGGCTTTGGTTTCTTTTCCTTATTAAGCATACTCTGTAAGAAGCTGTCTAAGATGAGGTGAATCTGAGTATAAGACAATATAACTTGCAGCCATAATTTCCAATTCTAATTACAGGTTTTGCCACAAAACCCCTGCTATATTGTTTTCTGCTCTCATTACAAATTAATAGGGCAATGGCAAAACTCCCATTGACTTCAATGTGAATAGGACTGAACGCTATCTTTGCAGCAAGGCTGCCATATCAAAATTGTAGAGCTTAATAAATTTACTGCATTATAGCTGTTTAAGAAACTGATTTGATCATTTCAGTGTCTGCATTTTCATTAGTTGTCCATGTGGTTATTCCTTCCCTACAGAGCAAAACCCTCTAAATAGCAGAAAGAATAGGCAGTCACTCAAATGACAGAATATTGAAAAGGTCATAAGTAGTACACAATGCCAGTATAACAGAATGAATATATTAGAAAATGAAATTCCAATAACAGATTCCAGACACAAAGATAATATCAGCATAAAAAGTAGCACAGAATGATTTAAGTTGTGTAGCAATGAATTTGACAGGAATGGGAACAATAGAAGGTTAGGTCAGCGATAGGACCATGGTGTTAGATTCTTTGGCTGAGGAAGGCTAGATTCTGCATACAATATCTTTTTATTGTTTTTTGGATGCCTTAATGACCCTTTGTTACACAATTAATTAGATTTAGAAATAACACCAGTGTTCAGAATCTGACCCTCTATACTTATGTGTCAGAGAAGATGATCACAATGGTCCCTCCTGGCCTTAGAATTTATGAGTGCCTCTAATGCCCCTTTCTTCTATTAAAGACTGAAAAAGTCCAGACTGTAGAAAATGAAGATATCTGGACCCACTGAAATATGAAAATATGCCAAGAGGCCAATCTCCAAGTTGGTGTAAAAAAATAAAATCAATAGATATTAATCATGGGTGGAACCCCAGGGAGAAAGGGAAAAATCTAATTGTATATTGGATGATAGATCAATGACTTGCGAGCCCGTCATCCTGGGACAAGTCAAGCTGCTGAGTCATTGATTATTTCAAATGCTGTACACAGTATTTTATCATTCGCCGACTAGAAGAGTGGCTGCCTTCCCAAATGAGTCAGATTCAAAGATCTCTCCCTCTCTGTCACATGCACCCACACAGTTACCCACCCCCTGGCCAAAAAACAAGAGTCATGGAGCTTACCTTTGACAAACTGTCATGAAAAGAACTTGAACAGAATGCCTGATAAGGCTCTGATCCTGCAAACACTTAAGCATCCAAGTAGTCCCTACTCACATGATGAAAGTTAAGTGTGGGCATGTTTGCGGGATCAGGATCTAAGACTGTAATCCCCCTTCAATGCTACTATAATCGAAATACACCTCTACCCCGATATAACGCGACCCGATATAACATGAATTTGGATATAACGCAGTAAAGCAGCGCTCCGGGGGGGGCGGGGCTGCGCACTCTTGCGGATCAAAGCAAGTTCAATATAAGGCGGTTTCACCTATAACGCAGTAAGATTTTTTGGCTCCCGAGGACAGCGTTATATCGGGGTAGAGGTGTATCATTATGCTGGTCAGTAGGATCATACCCACTGTGTACTAAAGCAACATGGGTTTCCCCTAGGCCTGGAGGATTTAAAGGTTATTCCATGCATTTTTAGTATAATACCCACTATTTAGTGCAGAACCCCAACTAGAGTTATGACAATTTGCACAAGCTGAGGATCTGCCCTTTTGACTGGATAATGAACTGGCCATCAAAGACAAAGCTTACTGGAATGGAAGGTGGGGGGGCAGGATTGTAATGGAACAGAGTTTAATATAACAGAAAATTCTAGAGAGAAACTGGGAAAATGTGCAGAAACCTGTTAGGATCATTGAAAATTCACAAGAGGCTGGGGGATTTCAGTGGATGGAACTATATGTAAAAGTAACCTGGAAGAATGAACAGGCAGAACAGTAGGGTAAAATCTGTTGACAGCACAAAACTAATGGGATAGTCAATATAAACAGGAAGATAATAAACTTCAGAATAGTTTGAGTACAACATAAGCACATAAGTGGCTCGATCAATTCACTATGGAGAAATAATTTGCTGTTGAGCTAGGGATTAACACACACACAGTCACAGGAATTAAAATATAAGATAAAAGGGCCAGAGGAGTCTATGACACAGCTCTAAAATCTTGGACATGATAAACTGCAGTAAATAAAAGAAAAGATTTCCAGGAGACTGGTCTAGCAGGAACAAATATAACACTATAGTTAATTATTCTAATATTGCATTAGAAGTTGGCAAAGCTACCCGTGGAAAATTTAGCACAGTTCCGGTCACCTTATTATTACATATTATTTGCATTTCGGAAGTGCCTAGAGGCTCAAACTAATAGATCGAGGCCCTATCGTGCTCAGTCCTGTACAAATACATCAGGGATAATCCATGTCCTAAAGAGCTTAACATCTAAATAGACGAGAGAGAGAGAGAGAGAGAGAGATGAAGTGACTTGTTCAAGGTTACACAGGGAGCCTGAGAATCTGTGGCAGAGCTGGGAATTGAGCCCAGATCACCTGAGTTACAGCCTCATCACAAGACTCTTCCCTCAGTACCTGGTAAAAGATATTGAAATGTAGAGAAGATATTTGTGTAGAACTCATGATAGTTATTCAGAACACTTAAAGAAACTAAGGCTTCATGTTATTAGCACTGATGACTGAGTATCTTTACTCATACAAGTACTACCACTGAAGACAATGAAGTCACTGCATCCGTAAAATTACTTGTGTGCATAGGAATGTGTCAGACTCTAGGTCTGTGTTCTTTGGAAATGAGAAGATTCAGGCCCTGATCCTGTAAACACCTAATATGCCTAGCTTGTATATAGTGCTTTTCATCAGTAGATCAAAGCTCTGTACAAAGGAGAAAGCATTATCCCCAGTTTACAGATGGGGAAACTGAGGCACAGAGCAGTGAAGTAGCTTGCCCAAGGTCACTCAGCAGGTCAGTGGCAGAGCTGCAAATAGAACCCAAGACTCCTGAGTGCCAGCCCAATGCTCTATCCACTAGGCCACATGTCAGAGAAACCAGCATCTGAGAGTGGACCTCTCTGGGGTATAGAACATTTTAGAGAGAACAGATGATAGAATGGGGTTTGAGCTAGTGTCAGATACAAGAACATGGGGACATAAAATGACGCAAAGGATGGCCCATACATGGAGGAGAATTTCTTCACCCATGTAGAGTGGTTCCTTAAAGGCAAGAACAATCAAACTAAAGTCTAGTTCCTGATCCTGAGGATTAATAACAAACTGAGGATGTAAAAGTCAGAAAAGTAGCTGGGCCTCCAAGAGCCACTAACCTCAACCGGCCATCTGTCTCCAGAAATTGCTCAGCCATTGCTGATATTAGGAGCTGAGCATTTAAAAAAACCTCCCTGCTTCTCCCAGTGGGTCATGCAATTTCAACAGATAGCCACAGGGAATT
The DNA here is from genome assembly GCF_027887155.1 of Malaclemys terrapin pileata. Classification (NCBI taxonomy): domain Eukaryota; kingdom Metazoa; phylum Chordata; order Testudines; family Emydidae; genus Malaclemys; species Malaclemys terrapin. The sequence goes on along the minus strand of NC_071511.1, from coordinate 29,043,377 downwards.
TCAGAGTGAAGGCACAATCCTGCGAGGTGCTGAGTTCCTTCTGTGAGGAAATGGGAGCTCAGCAGCTCACAGAACTGGGCCCTTACTGTCCCACATATTAGCCAGTCTGTTTAAAATCATACCATTTAAAGAACTTTATCATATATAACTATCAAAAGCACCAATATAAGAGGCAGGTATAAATACAGTAAGCTTGTCATCTATCTGAATGGAAGAAGATATTGTGGGGAACAATTGTTAATTTAAAGGACAGGCTGGATTTAAATGAGATTTCTGACTTCCTCCTGACCTTCAATTTTCTCTCTCTTTTAATAGATGGGCTATTTATGAAGCTTTGTAGTTTGATATCTACAGGAAGCAGATTAATTAATGCTTCTACTATTCCAATTTCTGGATGGGTTTAAATCAACTTATTTTTCACTTTATAAATGATCCACTTTGTTTTTTTGAAGTGGAACTTTTTTCCTTGAATACGGCAGTAAATAAGGCCATACTGCAGCAAAACTGAAGCTCTCATTAGAAGGAAGGTAGTTAAGGCACGGAACGATCATAAGTCAATACAGTTTTTCAGATTGGAGAGAACTGAAGGGGTTTATAATTAAAATTTTGGCAGCTTCTGATAACAGGGCACATCACTTTAATTCATCCGTTTCCTAAGATGGTTGCACAGACTTTTAAAATAATATTTTTTGTACAAGAGTTCCAAACAGTATTGCTGTCTGACTTTAACCTTCATCACAGGGCCTCGCATAACATGTCTGCTAGGAATTTAAACCAAGAAGCTGTTATAAAGTACTCGATATTTGTATTTTATAGCAAAACCCATTTCTCCTCTTTGGGTGTTAGCTACAACGTGGTCTTTCATTGCTCTAATTTGCAGTGCACTACTTCTCTGTGTAGGGCAGTAATAAAATATCGTGGAAGTGACTCCTGTAAACTTTGTTTTAAGCATTGATATTTTCTAAAATGAGGAGCTTGTTATACTAATTCTAATAATAAAGGTCAGCTTACATACGAAACTTAAACGGTCAGGTTAGAATGGATGTTCTCAAGATTGAACATACCTGGTAGAAACCGTAAGGGAACAAAAAATATATCTTCATGTACTTCAGTGAACTCGGACAGCATCTTTTATCTCTTTGGCCACTAAAGGTAGCTCTTCCTGCTGACTGAACTACAGCAGTCTGAACCAGAGAGCATGGACCGAGATCTGCTATCCGTTACACAGATAAATTCAGAATAACACAACTGCAGTGAAAATAAAATATCATTACCCCCAAAATCTTGGATATTTAAATCTCTGGCCATATAAGTAAGGAAATGTAATTATATCTCATATATATACATACACACCTCTACCCCGATATAACGCTGTCCTCGGGAGCCAAAAAATCTTACCATGTTACAGATGAAACTGCGTTATATCGAACTTGCTTTGATACGCTGGAGTGCACAGCCCTGCCCCCCCTGGAGCACTGCTTTACTGCGTTATATCCGAATTCACGTTATATTGGGTCGAGTTATATCGGGGTAGAGGTGTATAAAATATATATATATATATATATATATATATATATATATATATATATATATATACACACACACACACACACACACAATTGTTACCTCTGGTTTTATTACTTACGTGACATTTATATAAATGCCACATGTATATTTTATATTACACACATGCATAAAGACTTTTTATATTTTTGCACTATATATAAATTATATATAGGTGATCACCACATAATAAGTTCCAGAGCCATGTGATAAATGTCTTTGACCACTTTACCTGCCCCTCTGCCCACTAATTCATTTATCCAAGAAGTTATTCTGACATACCTACACCGCTGAGCAGTTTCAGACAGCTGGCATGGTTTTTGGATCAGTCTGACAGAGTAACATTTCCCCCTTTTCTGCAAAATGTGGAATTCCCTCTTCCCCCACTGCCATGGCTTAAATATGGGCAAGATTTAATTACAGTTTTTCTATACATAAAAGTGATAGTACTACTTTAGAATCTGTTGTCCTGGCCCCTGCAGGGCCAGAAATGGGTGCTTGATGGCACTGGAAAGTGAGGCGCCTCGGCTTCCCAATGGGACAGTCAGTACTTGCTTCCGGCTTTGATGATGTACTTTAAAAACATTGATGTTTTTCACATATAGACAAGTTATTTGGGGCCATTTTTAGTGTCTGGCTCTGAATCCTGTACATCACGACTCATAACTAAGGCACTGAGTTCCAATAAAAAGCCAACATAATTTTTAAAACTCTTAAGATAAAAGACATATTCTGAAAACCACGACTTAGACTTTAAGGCCAGATGGGCCCATCATGCTTATTTAATCTGACCTCCTTCAAATTGCAGGCTGCAGAACCTCACCTACCCACTTCAGCAATAGGCTCCTCACGTCTGGATGAGTTACTGACGTCCTCAAAGCTTGATTTAGAGATTTCACGTAGAGCGAATTCACCATTTACTTTAGTTCAAGCCAGCAAGTGACCCATGCGCCATGTTGCAGAAAGGCAAAAAACCCTCTCATTTTCTCTGCCAATCTGGCAATCAGTTAGACCCTGAGCATGTGGGTGAGACCCACCCGCCAGACATCTGAGACACTCTGTAGTAGCTCACAGGCCCCCCCATCTCATATCCACCCAGAGCTGGCACTAGACATATGCAGACTAAGCAATTGCTTAGGGCTCCGAGCAGCTCAAGGGGCCCCCTATTAATTATTATTATGTGCTGGGGGGGGGGAAATATTCCTGCTTAGGCCCCCCAATGGGCTAGTACCACCATCTCTGGGCACTGGTGATATACCACAGATAAAACAGTATCCACTGAACATGGGGGTCATGTGATTCGTTCTTGCTAGGTGTTCCCGTATAGGGAAACCCTCTAGTGCTGTAGGATTGCTATAGCATCTCCTTCAGCTCCTCTTACTGGCCTTGGATTCAGGGAGTTTTTCCAGGGTAAAAGGGGTATGTTGCTAGGGTATCCCTATTTCTCAGACATCTCTGGCTGCAGGAACAGCCCTGTTGACAATCTTCCCCAGGGCTGCTTCTTGTGCACACTGAGGGGATAGTACTTTTTCGCTCCATGGACTGGCATGAAAGGGAATAGGGTTAGGTCATATTCTTCTTCCCCCTTTCAGGTCAATTGCCTGCCAGTAGGATTAGGGAGCAAGCAGTCCCTGCTCACAGGGGATGAAACCCTGTCCCTATTGAAATCAATGGGAGTATTGCCATTAACTTCAATGAGGTCAGAAGTTTACCCCCAAGCCACTCTCTGGGCTTGTCTACACTACCGCTTAAGTCAATGTAACTTACTCACTCAGGGGTGTGAAAGTAATTATGCCCATGGGAGAGTGCTCATGCTTAACTTTCAGGACTAGGAGTTAATTGCATATTACAAGTTCTATACAATTCTAAATCTTACCAAATATAAACATGTATTACGTACAATCTCAGTGAGGCTCTCATGTAAAGGATACTGTATTATTTCCACAGTGGAGCAATAGCATAACTGGGGAGGCAAACAGCTTTTTAAAGTATGTGACTGTTAAATATCTCCTCGAGTATCCACAATAGTTCTGTTTGCTTTTCTATAGTAAGTTTAGCCACGGACAGGCTGGGAAAGAAGAGTATTTTATCACTTGAATAATGCCTCCCCACAGAGCAAAATTATAAGTGAAAGAGCTGTTACTGAAGCGGAGGGGGCCTTTTAAGTTTGTCCACCATGTTCTGCCTCACAGAATTGAACATCCCCTTGTTCTCTTATTGTGAGACAGGGTCAAGAGAACTGCAAGAAGTACCTTTTCCAGACCATTCATTATTTTCAATACCTCCACCATGTCCCCTCTTATTCATCTCCTCTATTAACTAAACTCTCATAAGATTTCCAGTATTTCTTTCCATGCCACATGTAGTTTTTCTGGCTCATCTCGGAGCCCCTCCTCCCACCCCTATTCTTACTGTGTCCTTTTACAACTAGAATCAACACCGTGTTCGAGGGGAGGCATAATATTTTCAGTATTATTTCCCATCCCATTCTTTATGCAGCCTAACATTTTGTTTGCTCTTCTGACTGCAACTGCACATTAAACAGAGGGTTTCTGTCCATTTAAATGATCACAAGGACACTCACGTCTTTTCCCGTCATAGTCACAGTTGAGTTAGAAGTCGCAGCGTTTATGTGCAGGTCAAGTTATTCCTTCCACTGTGCATTATTTTGCATTTGTCAACAGTGAACTTCAGCTGCTGTCATGCACCCCTTTCGTTGTTAGATTAGCCAAGACTACAGACGGTTGAAAGAGACTTCAGACGTACTCAGGTAACTGTGTCATCCTCATGTTTTGCTACCTCACTGTTCACCTTTCTTTTGTAGATCATTAACGCATATGTTAAACATTGGTTCTAGCTTGGAACATTAGAGCACTCTGCTATTAGCCTTTTGCCATATTGGCACTTTCTCCTGTTCATTGTTTTCTGCCTGTTGGCCAATCCACGACACTCTCTACCTGTCACCTTATGACTATCTTTAACAGCTTCTTGGGAGGCACTTTGAAAAAGGCTTAATCAGCTAATGAACTATAGAGTATCCTCACAGAAATGTGCTCTGTGTCTGATAATATATTTTAGAAATCTAGAAATAAACGTGTTATTTATCTCCAAACAGAAGCTTCCTCTTAAGTACCACAAGATAAATAAAGTAGAACTTTCTGTTCCTTCTTTGGATGTTTCTATAGAGTTTATTTTGTTCCATTCATGAAGTTAATTAGTAACCAGTCTCAAATGGAAGCTTATAGATTTAGAATACATTATCTTTTCTATAAAGAGTGTTCAGCTTCTCATGAAGGCATTTAAAGCCAGGTAGAGATGGATGAAGTAACTGAAGCAGAAATACCAAACTATCACAGCAAAAAAACGGTACATTTTTAACCAATGAGAAGCTAGGACTCACTGGACATCTAGTAAGGGCTTGTTTTCAGGAAGTTTCTGCCTGATTTCTAGACCAAGGATTTTTGTAGAAGGACTAAAATATTTGATGTTTAGCTGTCGCTAATTGTGATCTAAGTAGAAATAAATGAGGTTGCAGTAAAATGGTTCAGAATACAGCAGGCTAAAGCGGATCTACAATACAGTAGGAGTAGTTTAGCTTCCTGTCTTGCTGAAAATTAATTGGGCACTTTTAGATGCACAGCGTATTTGAAAAGACAGACCTCTTAAGCCACTAGATACCATTGTGACACTATCTCAAAACAACACCCTGGAGCCCCCATATTCACCATTGTGATGTGATTATGATGTGTTTTGTACAAAGTATGCCTTGTGAGGTATCATTTAAGTAGTCTTGATTTATTGAACATTAATATCCTGTTGAATCGAGCCTGGTAATAAGCCACGTTGTTTTAGCATCAGGCAGTTTGTTTAAAATCGGTGCCCTTTAAAATGAGGTGCAAAATTTGCTATCGTGAAATGAGAGTTTGGAAAATGCAAGGTGCCTGTATAAAGCAATACATAACCATGCATACTTTCTCCACCTGTGGACTGGCTTTGGCTCTCTCTCCATTTATTTACACTCATTATACAACTACCATGAGATTAGGTCTTTGTAAAGCACAATCTGACCCTCAACCATTAACTTGGAGTCTGTCAAATCCACAACACTCAAATAAATGACATTCACTGCTTCATAAAATAATTAGGAACTATCAATTAAAGGAAGATGATAGGTGGCAGGGGCTTATGTTGACTCACTTCATTCACATGTGTTGGAATTCTGCATGGAAACACTGATTCCTGCTGGCTCTCTCAGGCAGGTATGGCTAGTTCATTCCAGACTGGATTATGGGAGGTGGGAGTGACTCCAGGGAGAGGAAACTAGGAATTGGGGTAGAGAAATCATGCCTAGCCCAGGGGAGGAAAGCTTGATGTTTTGTTATTTCAGTTATCAGTAAATGATGTACCATAAGAAAGGGGATACATTTTGGAGCCTACCGCAGAGCGTGCACTTTCTCTGCTGGAGCTGGGTAACAACTTTGCCTGGTCACAGGACAATTTATAATACATGTCAATAATGTAAACAAAGTTAATGGCGCACCACATTCTTCTGACCCTCTCCTGTTGACTGTACTTTGTGACTATGGCCTATGTTATTCGCTGCCAATTTGTCTCCGCTTGTTTCTGCAATAAAACAAAAACGTTCTTCCTTCACATGCCAACCTCAGTGAAGAATCAATGGGCCAAATGCATAGCTGAGTCATTGGCATAAATTATATCTGAGGGGTAAAGCAGGCCTTCTTAGGAGGGTTCCTGGTAGCTGTGTTTCCTGCTAGCTGTGTTTCCTGCTACCAGGAGATGCTCTCAGAGGATAGATGGAAGAAAGTTGCACACCCATTGAATAATACATTGGGGCAAGTTACAGGAAGGTAGCCTATGTTCTCCGCTTACACCCCAGGAGTGAAATGACATCAGTGACAAATTGATCCCACAGCTCTTCAGGTATGCTGGGTTGCTTACAGTGGTTCTGAATTCAGCCCCAAACATTTTATTCACAAATGAGAGAGAGAGAGAGACAGACAGACAGACACTGACTCTCCAATTACTAAAATGTAAGGATAAAAGAAGTGTAACAATGCTGGTTGCTCAATTTTACTGCTCTCAGGCAGAAAGCTGGAAGAGCTCTTTTATTGCTCTTGTGACCAATAATGCTGTGCCAAGCATTGTGTCTCTAACCAACTAACTGCTGAAAAAAAATTAATTTAAAACATACTTGCCTTTTGCATTATTAAAGAGTCTAGGTTGGCATGCCTGAGACAGGCAGAGCAAAACGATCTCGATTAACAAGCTAGTGAGGATTGTTTTATTACATTGATAAAAGGCTAGCAGAGAGAGTCTGTCTATTTTTGTTTCATTATTTTCCACTGTTTTAAAAACAAAAATGGGACACGCTGTAGAGGATATTATGGATTGTATGAAGCTTCTTCTAGATGGTATGACATTTCCAAGATACTCCTATTGAGACAAGAGATGGGCTCTGGATGGAAACTCTATTGCTTGTGGTATCCTTATTAACTAAAAACCGCATTGGCAAAAAAAAGTCACTGGGCTAAATTTACCCCAGTAGGAACAGAGGTGGTGTAAACGGCACATCTCTACCACTGCAGATCATCCTTCAGGGCTTCCTAGGGGGGGAAGAACAATTGTGTGTTCCAGGCAGGACTCCAGAGCAACCTCTCCAGAAAAGCTGTTGAATCAGGACATCATGTTGGCCACTTCTCATCCTTGGGCAGAACTGGCCAACCCGTCCTAGCTTTGTCTGTGAACTCCTTAGAAGGAGGAAGGATATGGACACACTCAGCCATGGCAATCTCCCTTCCTGTAGCTTCAAATCCTAAGAGTTGTCCCCTGGGGCTAAACAGGCGGATGCTGGACAATGGGGAATTAATCTAGCCCTATGTATTTGCCAGCAGACTGATGAATGAAAACATCTCTGGCATCAGCCATACTATTCGGTTGTTTCTAAGTTTAGCAAAAAGAAAAAAAATTAGAACATACTGTCAGTGTTCTAATACAGCATGTCAGCCATGTAGTTTCTAAGGGTAAGCTGGGTTCCCCCTAAAATAAGGAAAGTGTACTGACAACAGACATGGATCTGAACCAGGGCCAAGCTGCTAGTTTGATGACCTGTGTGAAATGGGCAGCTGGCCTCAGTTCAATTCCTAGTGGACCTGCATCCAAGTCACAAGAACCATCGCCACAATGGGCACTAATTGGAATCTTTGTTAATAGTCCCCATCCAGAGAGACCAAAGACTGAACAGCCTGAACTCTCTTCTCTCAATCCTGACAGAGTTTAGTTTGCACATAGAGGCCGAGTGGCATGGGGAAGTTTCTACTCTAGTTGGCCTTCCCATTCATGTTGTGGAGAAAGCATTGTCAATTTGGTATCTTACATGGAGCATTCACTTAAAAGAAGAAAGAAAAGCAGATAAAACAGATTAACTGCCGCTAAACCTACCACATCAAAGATCCAGTACTGTCTGATTTTGCTCCAGAAAATCCTTCGTTAGATAATTAGACCTTAAATGGAAACTCATGTTTTCATAAGTTGGGGGTCTCTTATTATGCTAATTCTCTGAACCTTGAGAGGCCATACAGAGAACACACAGTCTGGAGCTTCATGAGCAGAGCATTCCTTTGCATTAGCATCAATTATCTCATTTTGCCGCTGACAGATTCTTGCATCATGAACAAACAGAGCCATATAAGCTAAGAGGGTTTTGGTAGATAAACTTGTTCTGGTTGTGGTTCATGGCAAAAAGAAAGAAAAGCTCTCTCCCCTCCACCGATGCATCATAACTAAACCTGGTTCACCCAAGTCAGAATGTATATGAACAAGAAACTACAGCAGTAGCACAACAGTGGACACTTCACAGGTTATATTTTCCACGAAAAACAAGAACTTAATCACATTCATTGGAACCTCAAAACAATCTTTCCGTAAGGATTTCATTCGGTTTAGGGCAAATTTAACTTAGTCTAACTTTGATTTTTTTAATTGAATAACTTTCCTATGTTTTTGTCTGAAACACATAGCCAGTTCTGTAGGGAGCTGCTGCAATTAAAGGCACCAGTGTTTAAAAGTCTGTTTTTAAATTGATTTAAACTGATCCAGTTTAAGACTTATGTAAATACACTTAAGTCATCAATACAAAATCACATTTAAGTAGACTTACACGTATCTACACAAGATTTATCTAGATAGATGTAAAACTAATTTAACTTAAACTGGTTCAACTTCCGTATGTTGACTAGTCCCTGTCAAACCCAAGACTTCCCAGGAACAAGTGAAAATAAATGTGATTTTGCAGGGCCTAATGGTAACTCACTATGGAGTATCATGATTCCATGACTGGGATGTACTTCTATGACTTGCCGGAATTTTCTTTTTATTTGAGGTCTCTCACAAATATAAAGCTGGATTTTTATCTTAGTTAAGTCATTGAAGCTTTCTAAAGTTCCATTTCCAGCCTCCACACAGTCTTTGCATGAACATGGCCAGTGGATGCATTAGGCACAGAGCTGGGCAAATAATGGATTAGTTTCCCCACTAAAATTAATTGGGATTTCAACATGAATTCCCTTCACCCACATTACCTGCTGTCATCACTCACATAGCTGAGTTACAAATGCTTTTAAAATGGGAATTTAAACTCTCTTGCACACAAATAATTCTAGAAAGTGAATTTAAAATTGCTTTCCTTGCTCATTCACACCAGTAACCCAATTATAAAAAGAAGTTATGTTTGTTCACTCAGGGAGCAGAAATGATACCATGTGATTTATGGTTTGTGACCAATCCCAACCACATAGCAGATCAAATTCGGAACAGACACAGAGCTCACATGAGATCTTGGATTTGTTCAAAATTATTCAATTAAAAAAAATCACTCTTCAAACATTCTACAAACAGAAACTGAGTCCGTATTTCTATTAAGCTATGAATGATGCATTCACCTCTTCATAGACCCATGCCAGCTATCTGGGCACTGCATTCACATGCACACATCCTTGCAGCTTCAGTATTATTAAAATGCATTCATTCGTGAAGGGTCCTGAACACCATGTAGCTCCACAAAACCTACTGGCAGCCCTGGGCCAGGAGCCCATTTGCTGTTACTTCACACCTGCAGACATGAGAGCCATTTTGATCTTTTCAGTTGGGAACAATTCAGGCACAACCTGCTGTACTTTGTGCACAGAGAGAACAGAAGGCGGTTCATTCCTTTATCCTTCTACTTTCGGGTTAGAATGCTTTTTCACTGCAGAAAATAATGCATATGCTTATTTTATTAGTATTAAACTAACTTTCTGGGAGAGTCTTTGGCTCTGGCAGGAAGCCATGTTTCTCAGCTTGCTCATGGAATTTTTGTTTGTTTGCTTGCTTTTAGTTTAAATTGCCTGTGGAAACAAAGGCAGCAATGCCTGCCAGTGATCAGAGGTTAAACTTAGAGGATAAGAGCCTCACTCCAACAATGGCACCTTTTAGGCAAATACAAGAGGGTGCATACAATACCCGTGGCATCAGCTAGTTTCTTTCAGCTACACTTTGAAGATGCCCCATAATTTCAATCCTAGGAAAATACCACAAGCTATTCTCTTATGGACACATTGTAAGAGACAATACTGTAATAAATTTAAAAATTGCTTCCCTTAGTCATCGGTTTAAAATAAAAATTAAAAAGAGGTGGGCGAAATAGTATGAGAACACTGTGAAAGCCAAGGGAGAACATAATTACAGACCATCCTTCACAGAAATGTGAGTCACCGGAAGAAATTAAAAAAAATAAAAATAAATAAATAACGTATATTTAGGGCCCTACCAAATTCATGGCTGTGAAAAACGCATCACGGACAGTGAAATCTGGTCTCCCCCTGTTAAATCTGGTCGTTTGTGTGCGTTTACCCTATACTATACAGAGTTCACGGTGGAGACAAGTGTTTCTCAAACTGGGGGTCCCAACCCAAAAGGAGGCTGGAGGGTGTCACACGGTTATTGTAGGGGCTCGCGGTATTGCTACCCTTTCTTCTGCGCTGCCTTCAGAGCTGGCTCACCAGAGAGCGGCAGCTGCAAACCGAGGGCCCAGCTTTGAAGGCAGGAGCACAGACGTAAGGGTGGCAATACTGCAACCCCCTTACAATAACCTTGCGACCCCCACCCATGGCCTCCTTTTGATTCAGGACCCCTACAGTTACAACACAGTGAAATTTCAGATTTAAATATCTGAAATCATGACATTTATGATTTTTAAAATCCTATGACCAAGAAATTGACCAAAATGGACCGTAAATTTGGTAGGGCCCTACTTATATTTGTTTAGATGCTCAGCTGGTATAAAAGGAAAGGACCTCAAACCATTTGTGGGTAGTCTGCTCCAAGGACCTCAGGTTTTTATACCCCAAAAATACAAATAAAAGGGTCAGATTCTCAGTTGGTGCAATGAACTATGTGGAGGAGGTTTGGAATTACTTTAAATTAAAGTTGCAGAAGCTATCTGAAGCCTGCATCCCAAGCAAGGGGACAAATTCATAGGGAAGGGTCACAGGCCAAACATCTCAGACAGGTTATTAAGAGAAAGCAGAAAGCCTATAAGGAATAAAAAATGGGAAGGATCAGCAAGGAAAGCTACTTCGTAGAGGTCAAAGTGTAGGGAGAAGTGACAACTTGCAAAAGCCAGTGGAGTTGGACATTGCAAAGGACATTAAAACCAATAGTAGAAGGTTCAATAGCCATATAAAGAAGAAAACAAGGAAAAAAGTGATATCACTAAGCACTGAGGATAGGGTGGAGATCAATTAATCTAGGCACGGCCCAACTGCTAAATGAACACAGCCTCAGCTTTTAATAAAGGCAATCAGGAGCTTAGGGGTAGTGGTAATATGGCTAATGGAAAGGAGGCTATGGAAGTAGAAGATTGCACATCTGAGGCGTAAGTCAAAAATCAAACAGCTTAATGGAACCAAACTGGGGGGGGGGGCAGGGGCTGGATAATCTCCATCCAAAAATATTAAAGGAACTGGCATATGAAATTGTAAGCCCAATAGCAAGGATTTTTAATCTGTAAATTTAGGGAGGGGGGGGGTCGTCACGCCCCATGACTGGAGAATTGCTAATATAGTAACTATTTTTAAGAAAGAGGAAAAGGTGATCCAGGAAACTACAGGCCTGTTTGACTGCAATTGTATGCAAAGTCTTGGAACAAATTTTGAAAGAGAAAAGTAGTTAAGGACAGAGAGGTAAATGGCAACTGGAATAAAATACAACATGGCTTTACAAAAAGGTAGATCATGCCAGACCAACCCGATTTCTTTCTTTGAGAAGATAACCCGTTTTTTAGACTAAGGAAATGCAGTCGATCTAAATCTACCTGGGTTTCAGTAAGGCATTTGATTCAGCTCCACATGGGAAGTTATTAGTTAAACTGGAGAAGATAGGGATTAATACAAGAATTGAAAGGTGCACAAGGAACTAGTTAAATGGGAGACTACATTGGGTCATGCTGAAAGGTGACCTCTCAGGCTGGAGGGAGGTTACTAGTGGAGTTCCTCAGGGATCAATTTTATTTAACATTTTCATTCATGACCTTGGCACAAGAAGTGGGAATATACTAATAAAATTTGTGGATGACACAAAGTTGGGAGGTATTGCCAATATGGAGGATGACTGGAATATCCTACGAGATCTGGAGGATCTTGAAAACGGTAGTAATAGAAATGGGATGAAATTTAATAATGGAAAGTGAAAGGTCACACACTTAGGGACTAACAACATGAATTTTTGCTATAAGCTGGAAACATATCAATTGGAAGCAACAGAGGAAGAAAAAGACCTGGGTGTATTGGTTGATATCTGGATAACGATGAACCACCAATGTGGTACCACTGTGAAAAAAAAGACAAATGCAATCCTAGGATGCATCAAGTTAGGTATTTCCAGCAGAGAGAGATAAGTGTTATTGCCATTGTACAAGGCACTAGTGAAACCTCAACTGGAATACTGCGTGCAATTCTGGTCTCCCATATTTAAGAAAGATGAATTCAAACGGGAACAGGTGCAAAGAAAAGCTACTAAGATGATCAGAGGAATGGAAAACCTACCTTATGAAAGGAGACTCAAGGAGCTTGGCTTGTTTAGCCTAACCAAATGAAGGCTGAGGGGAGATATGAATATCCCTCTGATATATTTAGAGACAGCAAATGCCAGGGAGGGAGAGTTATTTAAGTTAAGCTCCGATGTTGACACAAGAACAAGTAGGTATAAACGGGCCATCAACAAGTTTAGGCTTGAAATTAGACAAAGGTTTCTAACCATCAGAAGAATGAAGCTCTGGAACAGCCTTCCACGAGGATTAGAGGGGGTAAAAAACCTAACTTGTTTTAAAACTGAGCTTCATAAGTTTATGGAGGGGATGGTATGATGAGATGTGCCACATGACATTGTAGGCAATCTGTGACTGCTAGGAGTAAATATTCCCAATGGCCGTGAGGGGACACTCGGTGGGGAGGGATGAGTTATTACAGAGAATTCTTTCCCAGGTGTCTGGCTGATGGGTCTTGCCCACATGCTCAGGGTCTAACTGCGTACCATATTTGTGGTCGGGAAAGAATTCCCCCCCCCATGTCAGATTGACACAGATCCTGGGGTGTGGGTTTTTGCTTTCCTCTGCAATGTGGGACACAGGTCACTTGCTGGCTTAAAGTGGAGTAAATGGTGGATTATCTGTAACTTGAAGTCTTTAAATCATGATTTGAGAACTTCAGTAACTCAGCCAGAGGTTATGGGCAGGGCCGGCTCCAGGGTTTTGGCCGCCCCAAGCAGCCCCCCCCCCCCCCCCCCCCCGAGCCGCGATCGCGATCTGCAGCGGCAATTCGGCGGAAGGTTCTTCGCTCGGAGCAGGAGTGAGGGACCGTCCGCCGAATTGCTGCCGAATAGCTGGACCTGCCGCCCCTCTCTGGAGTGGCCGCCCCAAGCACCTGCTTGTCAAGCTGGTGCCTGGAGCCGGCCCTGGTTATGGGTCTATTACAGGAGTGGGTGGGTGAAGTTCTGTGGCCTGTGATGTGCAGGAGGTCAGACTAGATGATCACAATGGTTCCTTCTGATCTTAAAGTCTATGAGGTGGCCCAAAGTATTCTAATACTTGCTTATGGAATCACAGGGATTTATTGGAACAGCCCAAGTGCCAACTCCAGTACACACAGGCAGGACTGAACTTGTGGCTAACCCCCCAGGTCAGATCAACTACTTAACATTAAGATAAGGATATAGCACCATCTACTGGTGGAGGTGCTGTCTACACTAAACATTACAGTATATAAACAGGGATCTTCAAACTGGGGGTCACAGGTTATTACCTGGGGGTCGTAAGCTGTCAGCCCCATGCCTGGCAGGGCTCCAGGAGTCAGTCCTGCTAGGCATGGGGTCACACTCAAAGGCTTGCTGTCTGACAGGGGTCACCAATACAAAAAAGTTTGGGAATCACTGGTATGTAGTATTATGACTAAAGGCCACCTGTGAATCCAACAGCTGGGGTGGAAGATACATACATTGGACACATGGCAAAGGTTCAGAAAAGGGCAACAAAAACGATTAGGGGTATGGAATGGCTACCGTATGAGGAGTGATTAATAAGACTGGGACTTTTCAGCTTGGAAAAGAGACGACTAACGGGGGATATGATAGAGGTCTATAAAATCATGACTGGTGTGGAGAAAGTAAATAAGGAAGTGTTGTTTACTACTTCTCATAATACAAGAACCAGGGGTCACCAAATGAAATTAATAGGCAGCTGTTTAAAACAAATAAAAGGAAGTATTTCTTCACACAACGCACAGTCAACCTGTGGAACTCCTTGCCAGAGGATGTTGTGAAGACCAAGACTATAACAGGGTTCAAAAAAGAACAAGATAAATTCATGGAGGATAGGTCCATCAATGGCTATTAGCCAGGATGGGCAGGGATGGTGTCCCTAGCCTCTGTTTGCCAGAAGTTGGGAATGAGCAGCAGGGGATGGATGACTTGATGATTACCTGTTCTGTTCATTCCCTCTGGGGCACCTGGCATTGGCCACTGTTGGAAGCCAGGATACTGGGCTAGATGGACCTTTGGTCTGACCCAATATGGCCGTTCTGATGTTCTTATGGCTTAGATCAGTGGTTCTCAACCTGCGTCCTGCAGGCTGCTTGCTGCCTGATCAGCACAGAGCTGTGGCCCATGTGACGTCCTCAGGGCCATAGAGATAGTATTGGATGCGGCCCACAATCAGGGCCGGCTCCAGGCACCAGTGAAGGAAGCAGGTGTTTGGGGCGGCCAATACAAAGGGGCGGCACTCCGTCCGCTATTGGGGCGGCACGTCCGGGTCTTCGGCAGGAATTCGGTGGTGGGTCCCTCAGTCCCTTTCTTCCTCTTTGAGCTGCCGCTGAAGTGCCGCCGAACAGGAAGAGAGGGAGTGAAGGACCCACCGCCGAACAGTCGCCGAAGAATGGAGCAGCACGATTAAGCTGCCGCCAAAGCGCTGATGATCGGCTCCCCCCAACTCCCCTGCTGCTGCCGCTTGGGGCGGCAGAAAACCTGGAGCCGGCCCTGCCCACAATGGTAAATAGGTTGAGAACCATTCACTTAAATTAAAGCAGGGCACCAAACAGGGCAGGGCAGCCTATCAACAACGTGGTACCCCAGCAACTCTAGCCAAATTGTTCATGTGAGACAGGAGTCAGTGGGGGTTGTTCAAAAAGAGAAGTATGAAATAAGGAAAAAGTAACATTTAATGCTGTCCACTCATCTACGTGTGATTCCTGGGAGCCCAACACACAGCTGAACGCATGCAACTACGGCAAATAACTTTGGCACGAGATATATCCATTAAGCAAAGAGTACAAAGCAGCAAATAATATCGTCTCAGGCATGCATAAAAATAGTACATACAGAAAAACCAACAGCACGGTGTAGATTCTTTGCCCAGCTCCCCAGGATCATCAGAGACTACTTATGTTTATTAATATATTGGGAAGGGGGAGGTCAAGATGGCTAACAAATATAGATCATGGCACCACTCGAAGTGATGTCCCTTCACGGCAGAGTATGAAACTCAGATGCTGCATGGTTATCTGGTGCAGCGTATCACTGTGTCTCACTGGTGGAACAACTCAGGAGACTGGATCAGCTTAAATCTGGAATGTGAACAATGAATGGAAAACGGAGCAAGCCTAATAGGAAGAGACTTGTAACAGAGAAAGAAGTCAAATGTGAAATGCATAATCCATAATAAGTACTGGGGCACTGTCTTGATCCCTAACTCGAAGGTGAATAGATTACTTACAAATGCATTATCATCCATCCACCAAAAACTACAGAGGATCTCCTAGCACCACCTCTAACAGCTGCATTTGGTGGTGGAAAAATAAGCCTTTCATTTCTGCCTTAGTCAGCCCTAAGTTACTCACCTTGCTTATGGAGGAAGAGATTCACACTGATCAGACCTTCTTTTCAAAATGCCACGCCCACTGTGTCTTCTAACACGCACAAGAGATGGACAACACATGCATCATTTTCTGTCCCTCCTCAATATTCTCAGTGTGGCAGCATCATGGTGAAATAGGTTTCCTGGGATTTTACTTTTTTTCTACCTGCTATGGCCCCACATGCTCACATTTTGATAAACACTACACATAATAGCTGCCAGTGAAGAAGGATGCTGTGGCATCAAACCAGGGCAGTCTAATTTAATTCCACATTGCAGGCAGAGAGGCAGATGCTCAGCTGGTGTAAGCTGTTATAGCTCCATTGACTTCAAGGGAGTTGTGTTTACACCAGCTGAGAATTTGCCCTTGTCCATTACACACTGGGAGTAGAACAGACTAATGGTCGTGCAGAACTTTTTTTCTGAAGAGTCATTTCCTAGCCGGAAGACAGTGTATAACTAAACATATTAAAATGTATGAACTATTTGGATTTTTAAAATAAACTATAGCACAGAAAAATATGGTGTCAGTGGAATTTTCTTTCCTTGCTATTTACTGGAAAATACTCATGGCTGCATTGGTTGATGGAGCAGCAGGATAGAGTATGGGTTCCTAATGACTGGAAATCTTTTTCTTAAAAAAAAAAAACCCTTCGCTTTTAAGAAGAGTTATTTCTTTAGCAGTTGCCAAACCATTCCTTGCCCTCCACCCACACAGAATCTTATGTCACACCTGCTTTTGCCAATGTCAATATTTTTACTGTACCTTTAAGAGACCAAGGTAATATCAAAACAAGTTCTCCACCCCATCTCTATTTATTTGGACAGTAACTTTTTCTTTTACGTCAACCCAGCAGTCTATCCTCTAACACATAAATAATGTAAAAAAAGGACTACATTTTCCTAGCATTCTCTTTTCATATGTGCTATTCCTACTGCTTAATGCAGCAAAATTATGCTAAAATACCCTGCCCCTAATTTCATTTAGTTCATTAAAAATGGACATCGTAGCATATAAACATGTCACAAGTATGACTGTCAAGCATCAGATACTTGCTTCAGCAGTAATATTGTGTTCAAAATTACTTGATGCCACTGAACAAAGCAAACACAAAAAGCTATGTGTAAGCCAAATGGCTCTGGAAAACACTCCTTGAAGTGTGAAAATACAAATATAGTCTCTTATACATGCACTTGTGTATACATCGTCCTCCCCTCCCACCGGCAAATAAATAAGCAGTGCTATTATCCTCGTTCTACATAGATTGTAGACTATTTCCTCCTTAGCTGCATGACTAAACAGGTTGAATCTTCGTCAACCTAAATGATATAAACATTAAAGAAATCGTCCTAAAATTGCCTAGAGATGTCAGAATTAACGTCATTTACCCTGGTCACACTTCTATGCCCAGTTTAGTTTATCTTCAAGGACAGAATTTTCTACATTAAGATTTCAACAATATTGCTGTTTGTTCTGTATTTAATTGAACTGTCTACCTGCCCAGGAGATTTATTGTCTCTTTATGTAGAATTAGACATGCTAGAGCAAGTACTGGAGTGGTCATTGCCCACACTGGCAAGAGAATAAATGTGGCTTGGTTTCCAGAAAATTCAGCCTGTACTAGAATGTCATCCACATTTTGACTTTTTTGTAAAGGAAGAAAGCATTTCCCATAAAGGTTGTCTAGTGCAGGATGATAAAATGGAGACGAGTCAGCTGGAATCACTGTGAACTGATCCCATTAAACCTCCTTTTTGAGTTCCTATTTAAGCTGCTATTTTGGTTTTATTCTCCCCCTTGACAGAGGCTGGAGGGCCAAAATGCCGGGGGTGAAATCCTGGCCCCACTAAAGTCACTGGCAATTGATTTCAATGTGGTCAGGATTTCACCCTGGGTCTTTTTTGTTGAATGGATTGAAAGAGTTAAATTCTGCATTCATGTCAAAGCAGTATGCAGGCACGTGTGGTGTTTGTGCCCACACGTATGCGGTGTGTATGTACATATCTAGACAGATTATTGATTGATTAAACATTTTCTTCCCATCACCCCCTCCCACTGTTAGCAGCATTGGAGAACAAATCCTGACACAGGAAACCTAAGAAGGAAGCACTTTCGTGATCCTTGTTGTTAATGAGACCGTCACTCTTCAGGGTATCAAGCCCCAGAAGGCTTGTTGCTAGGCAAAGGAACAAATTAGCTTTGTCACGTTGTTCCATGGATGAGTCTGAAGATCTGAGTATAAGCAAGCAGCTGAATTCCAGGCGTGTTTTAATATTTACTTCATTTAAAAACTGATATTTAGAATGAATTAAACCTTTAACTCATGTTATGTCCTACTATTGGGTTTTGGTGTTTGTTGTAGCACTGTCTCTGAAGACTTGCATTAAAATCCTTTTTATTAAAATAACGTTTGTAAAGTCTGGTTTTCTGGCTTCCATTTATATTAAATTTTACATAGTGAGTTTGCCATAGACATTATTATGCCATAATCTTTAACAGCATAAGGTATTCATTGTCTTGCATATATATAAATGTATCATCCTACCCTGAAATGGCCTTCAGACTTGCAATAGTATTGTGGTATCAAAACATCATCTCCATGGAATGAGAGCACTTTACAGTAAACTAGGAGTCTCCACAAATGCAACATCAAGTTGTGCTGCATACAGCATAATAATGTGATCTTTCTAGGCTTGTCTTGACACAGTCATGAGGAGACTGCTGTAATTTCTATTCTAGTGAATGGTGAACTAAGATTATTTTTTAAGAAAAACAAACCATGTAAAGTAGCTACTGTACAAACTTCACTGGTTTACTGTTTTGAGTTTAGGTAATTTGACGGTTTATTGCTGATAGCTGAAAAAATGGCCATCTGCGGGGCAGTGAAGCCTGGCAAAAGAGTTGTAATTGCAAAGTAGAATGAAATACCATGACCTAATACTGTGCTAAGTGATTGGCCATTTCCATTTATGTTCAGTACTCTGTTATTTCATTTCTGTTATCCAGCCAGCATAATTCTCTATAATACAAAACTTACAGTGGAAGCTATTTTTAAACAAGAGTTTTCATTTACCCACTGTTTCCAAACAGTGGTACGCAAGATACCAACTCTTAGTATAGGAAATGATTATCTGTTGGCAAAGGTTGATTTTTTAAATAGTGACCATGGCAGGTTATGGCTTTCATTAACTATAGGACTGAACTAAAAGCTTAGGTCCAAGCCTTGCCCTTGAATTGCCAAGGGTTAAATTTTAATCCACAATCCAAGTTTGCCCTAACAGATTTGTTCACGTCAAATCCAGACCTACAAGAGTCTTGTTTTCTGGATATAGTTTGCACTGACCCCAAACTCAAAATCTCTTGATAGCAGCTCTTGAGATTTTGGTTCAGCTGAATCTGAACCCCCAGTCCTAATTGGGATGAACACCAAACCTCATCCTAACCCCACTATGAATCAAAGCCTTTCATGCACATATTTGTCAAATGTGAGAGAATTGCTGGGGGTGGACGTACCCGGTCCCCTGTGCGTATCACTCCCATCACTAATCAACCCTTCCTGCATCTACTCCCCATATCACTCCTGCATGTACACACACACACACACAAGTCTGCCTAAGCTCCTGGACTCTCTCCCCACCAATGGAGTGAGAGGCAGTGAATTAGAGAGCCCTGTCAGCAGGAAATCTTTACTCCCTTTTGTCAAAACCCAGGAACCACCCTCATTGCTATAGTGGGGGTAGGGCAGGAGGGATGAAGGAAAAGGATGAAGAGGGAAGAGGCAGAATCTTCACTTCTCTTCAGCCTGGGGAGAGAGACAGGCACCACTGGAACTTAAGCTGGTAGTTCACAGTGAGTGCCTGCAGCATCAGTGGCATTACCAATTCCCATTACCAAGGCTTTTTCTCTCAAGCTCTCTAGAGACAGGTAAGTCTTCCTGTGTAGGTGCTGCCTCTTCACCTGCTTCTTGCCATCATTTCACGGAGCTGAGACCATGTGACATTGGGATGCCACTTATGACCACACATTTCCATGACTCTTCTGCAGTTTTAGATTCTATCAGCACAGACTGCATCATGCTCATTATTTAGCTGGAAGCCTGAGGTGTACGTCTACCTCCTCTGTTTGCCCCTCGATAGGTTAGCATCACTGGTTCAGAATCTGAAAGACAGCATTTCCCCCCCAGTACTTCTCTCCTGATTTTTCTATACAAATAAAGGATGCATCTCTCCTCTTTTGTCTTCCCCATTTCAGGCCAGGATATTTAAAATTTCATTTGCACCAATGCCAGTATAGAAAATTATGTCAATATTATATACCTTACACATTATTATACAGAATAAAAAATGACAAACGCTGTTGGGTTCAGAGTTATGATACTGCTTTGTGCTGTGTTTTATGACAGTTTCCCAGTGATGAAGATCAGCTGTACTTCTATTTGTCATTGGAATATTAAAGTTGGTTTACATTAGACACTGCCGAGTAAACATGATATACCTGTTGGCTGCAGTGTTTGCCATTTCTTTTCCCAGAGAGAGCCATTATTCTCTAGTTCAGTACAATGAATCCTTTTTCATAGGCCTATTTACACAACTACTCATTGTGTATGAAAGAACAGGTGATGTGTTGCTTGCCATAAAATCATGAAATAAATATTCCAGAATACAAACGGCCAAATGCAACCAAGGCTTGACAGAGAGCTATAGAACTGTCAGCACAAGTCACGTGCATGCAAAGTCGCCTTTTCATGTTAGTCCAGGGGTCATTAACCTTAAGATGACCAGCACTTTGTAAGGGATAAAGGAGTCTGTCCTCCACAGTCAGGACAGCATGTGCACGCATGCACACATGATGGAAACATTTGCACGCGGCCAACAAAAGGGAAAGTTCACTCTGCACAGCTAAAGCAGTTCAATATGCGGTACAGGATTTGGGAGTAGTTAGCACACTGGGGGCAGAAAGGGGGAGATCTCAGGAAGGCAGAACAGACAAAAGAATGAGACGTGGGGAAGAGAGATGCCAGTAGCTAGAAAGATACAATATGTAAGTGTTATCATCCTGTGACAAATGGGAGCCCTGCAATACAAAACCGAGCTCTCTTCCTTTCTAATCAATGAAAAAAATGGTAACACAGCATGGGACATGTGGCTCATATAATGTTTTTCTTTTGGCGGGGTCCTAAGACTGCCAAGAGGGAGAAGCAGCAGCAACATCTGGGTAACAGTATTTTTTTTTAAAATTATACAATAACACCCACAGATCCCAACCAGGAATGGGACCCTATGGCGCTAGACACTATAGCCCAGATTCACAAAGATAGTTAGGACCTTCCTCCAATTGATTTCCAGTGTAGTTGAGAGGCATATATAGCCCCAAGCATGTGCAGCTACTTGCTGCATAGAAGTAAATCTAGATAAGATATGAATGTTGTGGGCTGTTGGACTGTCTAGGGTCCATTTTCCTCTGTATTTCTTACTACATACATCATGGAGATAAAGGGGGGCAGAAGTAAGCATGGTTGTATGGTTTGCCTGGTTGTTTCTTATACCTGTGATTTACTAGCACCATGAGGTTATGATGAAGCAGAGAACAAATGATGTCACAGGTAGGAATTCATAATTACTCAGACCTTTCTTCTTCACTCTTGGTGCTGATATTTTCTGTATCATGTAGATATACCCGAGAGCTTATTTGAGTAGGAGCTGTCCATAGATCC
Organism: Malaclemys terrapin pileata; assembly: GCF_027887155.1. Taxonomy (NCBI): domain Eukaryota; kingdom Metazoa; phylum Chordata; order Testudines; family Emydidae; genus Malaclemys; species Malaclemys terrapin. The sequence continues at coordinate 29,021,642 of NC_071511.1, read as the reverse complement.
CTGGGTTTGAGAGGGAAAGAAGTGGTCTTCATCTAATGGGTGCATGAAGAAGAGAAGTACTTTTATCCTCTTTTGCTTTTTTGAATTAAACAGCTGACACTGTAATAAGTACAGGGAAAACTATACAAGACACCCACAAGAAAAGAAACCTCAATGCCTTAAGAGATTACCCCAAAATACCCCCAAACTTATTGACTACAGTTATGATCCACCTTCATAACGGAAGTCCACTTCTATTAAGCAGCCAATTTTTGTCTCTTGAGTTATGAATGAAGGCACCTTTCAATGTATTCTTGATTTCAGGCTTCTCACTTATACAGGAATGATTGAGAGTGGCTTCTTGTTTCAGTGTAGCTGAAGGCTCTTCAACAGGAGAAGTTGTGTCAGAGTGTATCAGATGGCCCCTGCATAAAAACAGTGTATTGTGCTTGTTATCTATAATCCATCTGAAGCGATGGCACAAAAGGTTCTGTAGTAGGGAAAGCTTTGTATAGGATGCTGCATCTCTTGTTCCTTATTTTCCTTCTACAAAGCAGAACAGTTCTTTGTTGTGGATCTGGGCCCTGTTCTGCAGTAGCAACAGCACTCAAGCAGATGTACAAGAGAAAAAAAACCCAACAACCTCTGCTTGCAGGAAAAGCCTACTCAAATATCCTGCTTGGGCTGGCAAATCCCGCTTGAGCGATACTGGTCCCAACACCGATGGCTAAAGTGCCCAACTATTAACACAGTTTAGAGAAGCAGCATTTTAGAACGATTCTCTGTTTCCTACCACTTAACCAGTTCTTAATCCACAATAGGATTTTTGCCTCTTGCTCTGATTATTTAGGTAACTTAACTTTAACAACCAGCTTGTTAAAAGCCTTTGAAAAAAAAGATAGAATGTAGCTACATCCACCAGTAAGCTCTCAGGTGTTTTCAAATCCTTTCAATTCATTTTAATAGGTTAAAGCAGCACAATGTACCCTTAGTTACAGCATGCTGCTTTGGCTCCATCTTGTTCTACTTATTCAAGTCTTGTGTTACTTTCTCCTTAGTTACACTTTCAATCAATTGGGTCCATTCAGGAAAGACAGTCTGTAGTGATGGACACCTTTGTAAAACAATGCAAATCCAGTTCTGGGGAGATTTAGCACAACATGGTGATATACAAATGCTTCTGGACAGCATCACATCTAAGGCAGCTCTTACCACTGCAGAAAAACTGCCCTTTCCTTTTCATTTATTAGTTGATGCTTTGTTAGGGTTTTTAACGTTATATTGGCTTCATATACTGATTGGATTATATTTTGTTTACTGAAATGCAATATTTTCAATGTGGATACAGAAAAAATCACCCAAGTTTCAATAATTCCGTACATGTAATACTAATGTTAGTCTCTCCCCTACTTCACGTTTTATTCCCTTGGTGACTTGAATAAATAACCATTTGGTCACAGGCTGTTTGAGTGGCTAACATCCTAACTTCATCTTTAGAGACTTACACTAAGGTCACTGCCCGATCAGTGAAAAGCAGTTTCTGAAAGGAATTGTCTCATTTTCCACAGTGATGATGGAGGCAAATAGCTCATTTAGCTTTCTTGCAACCTTGTCGTCTTCCTCCTATGCCCCCTACCAGTGAGTTCATGAACTAAACACAATCAACTCCGGTTTGAATAAGGACTGGGAATGGCTGAGCCATTACAAACATTGACTCTATCTCCCCTTGTAAGTACTCTCACACTTATTATCAAACTGTCTGTACTGGGCTAGCTTGATTATCACTTCAAAAGTTTTTTTTCTCTTAATTAATTGGCCTCTCAGAGTTGGTAAGACAACTCCCACCTGTTTATGCTCTCTGTATGTGTGTATATATATCTCCTCAATATATGTTCCATTCTATATGCATCCGAAGAAGTGGGCTGTAGTCCACGAAAGCTTATGCTCTAATACATTTGTTAGTCTCTAAGGTGCCACAAGTACTCCTGTTCTTCTTTTTGCGGATACAGACTAACACGGCTGTTACTCTGAAACCTGAACAGATGCATGTGACTCCTTCTTGTTCTAATATATTTTAGATTATCTATCTTAGTAGTTATATAGCCTCTTTTAGGTCTCAATTCAACTTCACATTTAAGTCCATCTCTATTCAGTACGGGACATATTTGCTATTAAGCACATGTTTATTGCTTTACGCAACAGAAGTATTAATGCTCAGCTTATGTTTTGCCTCATATAGGCCTTGATCCTGCAATTGGATCTACATAGGTGCAATGGTCTCAGAGAGGAATTCAACTGCAATTTAAATTCTGATTTGTTTAAAGTATTTGGGCAGGATTCATCTTAGTGCCTGTACATTTCTAATCAAGACTAGGCCATTCTGAAAATTTAAGTGAGTTTTCTCTCTACTTTCCACATAGTAATTAGAATATTTTAGTTAGTAAGCAGAATGGGTTTTAAGTATTGGATTGCTTTTGGGCTCAGACTAGTCCTTAGAATAATGCATCTTTAAGTAGATGTATGTGCTCTTGTTGTAGCCATGTTGGTTCCAGGATATTAGAGAGACAAGGTGGGTGAGGTGAAATCTTTAATATTAATGTATTTAATATTATTTTATGAATATCTTTTATTACAGAAGTTGGCTCAATAACATATTACCTCCCCCACGCTGTCTCTTTAAATAGATGACTGGCTCAGTAACAAATAAATACTTTAGAGCAATTTAACTTCACACATTATGCATGTATCCTAGCAGCAGCTTTATATGAAACCATATAATCAAGTGAACAGAACATTTCTCCTCTCCTTGTGTACAGCCAGCTACATTGCAGAAGTGCTTGCTGGGCAGACCTGGAATGTCATTCAGTAATGAAGTGATTAATGTTTATTACCAACACTCTGAATGTCTAGAACACTTTCTAAAGAGTCTCAAAACATGTTACATGAATATTAATGAATTAAGCATCACAACACTTATGGAAAGGAAGTATTGTTACCACCCCCATCTTATGGATGGGGAAACAGACCTAGATGTCAGTTAATTTCTCATTAAACCTTATGGAATAACGTTACCCAAGTCTGTGTTAAACTGGGGTATAGAACCTAGGATTAAAGAGTCCAGATTGCAGGCTTCCTTCTCTAACCCGTAGAATACACATCCTCTTTATAGGCTACAAATTCCATGTGAAACAATGAAGCAGCATTTCCAGTTTGTGTTGAGATTATGAGTTTCCTTCTAAAAGTCAAAACCTGATCATCATCATCACTTTTTTCATTAAAATCCCATATGGTCCAGCTCTTTTCACACCTTTCTAGAAGTGCAAGTTTCTGTTCAGCACTCTGAGTGTCTGCAAGAAGTCCCTTTAAAATGGCACTGAGACTGCCCAAAGAGCTTTGGCATCAGCATTCATTATTTTTATGGCTTATTAGATTTCCTGTTCTAAAATAAGGATTGAGACCCTAGAACTACAGCAGTGCAGAAGTTTCCAAAGCAGAATCGCTGCTTTCCCAGCACTAGAGTGCTTCCTGCCTCCCATCACTATCAATTAACTCTCATTTGCATTTCAGTCACTGCAGAAAGTGAATGCAACCCTGAAAGATAAAATCCAGCCTATCCTCTGTTGACCGTATGGGGAGTAACAGAAAAAGAATTGGAGGCACTCCTCTAGGAAGTAAGGGAACTAATGACTTCCTCCTCATTCTAGCCTTCACTGGAGAGTGGACTCATAACTCTCCATCACACTGACCTACTCACAGTGGTTCTCAAACGTCATTGCATTGTGACCCCCTTCTGATGACAAAAATTACTACATGGCCCTGGGTGTGGGGGAGGAGAAGGGACGGAGCCTCAACCCCACTGGCTGGGGCTGAAGCCCTTGGGCTTTGGCTTCAGCTCCGGGCCCCAGCAAGTCTAACAATGGCCTTGGCGACCCCATGGTTGCAATCCACTTTGGGGTCTGAACCCACAGATTGAGAACCGCTGTTGGGGGATTTAGAGCTTGACAGCTCAGGCTCCTGGCAGCCAGCCACACTGCAGAAGTCATTTGCATATGGTCCTACCGGGCTAACCATAACGTTTAAATCAGTTGTTCTCAAAGTTTTGTACTGGTGACCCCTTTCACACAGCAAGCTTCTGAGTGTGACCCTCCCCCCCTTATAAATGAAAAACACTTTTGTATATTTAACGCTATTATAAATGCTGGAGGCGAAGTGGGGTTTGGGGCTGGAAGCTGACAGCTCATGACCCCCCCACATAATAACCTCGCAGCGCCCTGAGCCTGAGCGGCGCAATCGCCAGTTTGAGAACCCCTGGTTTAAATCCTACCTGCATCTGTGCAGTAATGAATTAACACAAACAGGATTCTTGGGAACCTTCTTGGGCCATGATGTTAGCATGGGACTGAGACTCAGGAAACCTGGATTCTTTTCCCAGCTCAGCCACAGACTGCCTTTCTGACTTTGTGACCATCACCAACAAATGGGGATATTGAGGCACAGAGGACAAGAGAGGATTTATACTTTTCTACATCACAGGAGGGATGTGAGGATTGAAGCAGAAATATTTATAATGCACTTGAGAGGTCCTCTGATAACAGGCACGCTGGGAAAAATTTTCAAGAGTGCCTAAGTGACCTAGGCTCCTTCGACATGTCTGAAAATTTTAACCAATAAATGCAAAGAATTACATTACTATAGCAATAACTTTCAATGGGATGTTGCACTTCTGTTATGTGACCCACTTTGTTTCACTAAATTTAGGGAAAGCCAGCAAAAGTGTATTGCAACCAACTCTTGGGGAAAGTGTTATTTCTGTATATGATATTAGGGTTTTTTTCAAGCTTTGTTGTTAGTTTTGTGACCTTTCAGTGGCTGAGTCAATTCAATTCTTGGCTTATATGCTTAGTTAGGGAACACAGTTTAGTTAGGTTTCAGAGTAGCAGCCGTGTTAGTCTGTATCCGCAAAAAGAAGAACAGGAGTACTTGTGGCACCTTAGAGACTAACAAATTTATTAGAGCATAAGCTTCCGTGGACTACAGCCCACTTCCTCGGATGCATCCGAGGAAGTGGGCTGTAGTCCACGGAAGCCGAGGAAGTGGGCTGTAGTCCACGGAAGCTTATGCTCTAATAAATTTGTTAGTCTCTAAGGTGCCACAAGTACTCCTGTTCTTCTTTTTACAGTTTAGTTAGTGCAGCCATCAATATTTAATGATAATGTAACAGACACCAAACAAATACAAGAAAACCCAAACCCAACATCTGGCAATACTTCAAAGTGTATGTACTTATAAGTGAAAATACCGTAACATAATGGTAAAAGAATAGCATTATTGGAAATGTTCCCAATATACTGTATCAAATCTTTTCAGTTTATTCAGTCAATAGAAAGTAGAAAAAGCTAGAGGGCGCTGCCTTCTTTTAGACTCTCTTACTAGGACAACAGAAGCTCTCTGTAATGTATAGCTTACACAATATATTAAAGAAGAGGGGAAAGACATTTGGTTTCTTATTCCCGAAAGAAAACTTTACTGACAGACTGCCACAAACACCTGGTGAAACACCAGGACAATGTTGCATCTTACAACTTGCCAATAACATTGGGAAAGCTTAGGCTTCAAACTGGGTTCTCGTAGCAGAGATGCAGAGGAGAATGAACAATTCATGGGGTCAGTTTCTAAACTATGTGCTCTAGTTCAACCACAAGTTACTGGGATTGATGCAGGAATCACTGGGTGAGATTCTGTGGACCTGTGGTATGCAGGAGGGTAGACTAGATGATCATAAATAGCCTTTTCAGAAACCTCTGAATCTATGTTTGGAGGGGCCAGAGACTGAATTACCCTCTCCCCACTAGAGGTAGACCTGTTAGCTTAGGGATGGATGCATAACAGCAAGGCCTAGAGCGTACTTGTTGTGTGGATAAACTGGGGGTACCATTTCATGTGGATTCCTCAAACCAAAAATGCTACTTGCATTCTAAGAATTCCTGTGAGTTTCCAGAGCCCATTTACAGCATATTACACATAAAAATCCCAGTCAAAAAGACTTGGTACAGACAGACTTATCAATTCCCAGCTGTATCTATTAATTTTATTTATTAGAATGTTATAGTTAAAAAACCCAAAGGCTTAAAAAAAGATTCTAGATATCTGAAGGTCTGGAAATACTCAGTTAAGGCTCCTCCACTCACCTTCACTCTGTCCCCTAAACAATGGGAGGACCTTCACCAGTTGCTACAGTAAAGAAATATAGTCTTCTTGGTTGTGTATATTAGTTACAATAGTATACTCTTTTATGTTATGCTATACGAATCCATTCATGGACTGTGTGCGTGTCTTGGACCCATCTTATGACCGTGTGTAGATTACTTGGCATCCATAGCCGTTAGTTCATAATGTTCTGAGATGATAAGTACCTGTGCTTCCATCCATCCATCCAAAAGTTATAAAGAAAAAATAAATAATACAAACATAGGCTCCACTCCTGCTTTGTGTGTACTATTGAGCCCCATTGCAAGATCAGGACCATAGCTATCTAGAGTTAGTGCCATAGCTCCATGATACGCAACGAGATAATACTGATAACTGCTTTCAAAATAAATTAAGTGCACAAGGATTTGGGGGCATGGGCGGCCAAGGGACAGGTTTAGGCAACCTATCGAATCCTCATATTTGGTCCTTCAGTTCTTACCTTCCTCTCTCCTTCAGTGGAAGGGATGCTTTAGGGCCTGAGGACTGCGATAGTAGCTATGGAGCAGCTATGATCCTGTGTGGAGCATTCATTCCTGTCCCCTGGGTCGCTCCTGAGCTGGGCACTACTCCTAAAAGCATCTCATGTACAAAACAATTCTTTGACCAGGTCTATTTATTTTTTATTAGATTAATAGAGTTCAGTGTTTGATTATGTTTCGGTTTTGCTCTGTACACAGAAACCTTGTCATTTAACTGATCTATTCCTTGAACTGGTACATTGTCAATGGGTTGGATTTTTAGGGCCTGATTTTTCTCTTACTTACACTAGAGATTTAAGGGGAGGTACTCCTGATTCACTGCTATGTAAGTGAGAGGATAATCAGGGCCTGGTTTATTATGCCACTGCCCTCACAGAGAACACCCTGCTAGTCACCCCCACTCTTTTATCATGAGGGGAGTTCAGCTCAGGCACTTCCACTGACCGCAGCCGTTAACTAAAGCCAGCCTACTTCTCCTGTAGTAGCCTGTTATGCAGAGGTGCTGGGAAAATTTGTATAGTGGAGGCGCTGAGAGCCATTGAACGAAACTGTAAACCCTGGATATGATGGAAACCACATCAGGCCAGGGGGTGCAGCAGCACCCTTAGATCCAGCACCTATGCTGTAATGAACTTTTTGAGGTACAGAGTATTACACAGGACAAGATGCTGCACATGTATATAACATAGGAAAACTAGATTACATTGTATTACTTGAGAAACAGAATGTGATCAACGCACTGAAGACGATCACAGTTCATATGCAAAAAGGAGCAGGGTTAAGATTGGGCTTTCTACAATAAGGGCAGTATTTCCTAATTTCTGACAGCATAACCATGGACCCACAGTTTTATCATAGCAGTTTTTTGTATGGAGAATTTAATAGTCTCCTAGTTAGTTGTTTGCAGTGTTGTGGGCAAGCGTCACAGGGTGTTCTCTACTCACCGCTGGGTGGCACCCCTTTCTAGCAATTCTGGGGATTAGATCTGCCTGGTTCAGCACCCTCTTCCTTCTCTTGCACTGTTGCAGCTTTCCTCCCACTCACAGAGTTGCAGTATGGCTGCTTTGTGACTCAAGCCTGCCGACTAGGGCAGCTGTGATTTTTCCCTTCAAGGGGAATCTTTCAAAGACTCCCTGCACAAGCAGTGGCAGGCAGTCCTCATGCCCACTGCCCTGACTATGTCACTCTCAGTGACTCAGGCTGTCTTCCCATCACTGCTCCAAGCAACAGCACTCTGCAGAGGCTAGGAGGGGAGACCAGGCCTGCCCTCTACACTGGGTTCCACTCCAGAGCTCTATAGCAAGCAGTTAAGGTTGGAGATTAAACGAACCTTACTACTCTCTTTCCTGGACTACTTCCTACCATGCTTCTTTAAGTTCCTCCTTCATCAGACTCCCTAGTCAAACCCCGCTCTCTTAGACCTACTAGGTAAACCCTTCCTCATGAGCTCCTATCTCCCCTTCCTTCTCCCTTACCCCAGAGAAAAACACTCCAGACTTCCTCCCTACTATCCCACATGTGTTGCCAGCCTCCTGGATTTACAGAAACCCTACCTGTTCCTTCACAGGTGAGCTTCCTTCTAATTAGCTCCCTGCACTCAGTATACTTCTCTCCCCTTTGCAGCTTAATTAGCTGATTGCATCCATCTAGCCTAATTCAACTCCTTCAGGGCTGGTGTGGGGACTACAACCCACCACAGTGAGGTAATATTTTTTATGGGACCGACTTTCTGTTGGTGAATGAGACAAGTTTGGGAGCCACACATAGCTGAAGAAAACCTGAAGAAGAGCTCTGTGTAGTTTACAAGCTTGTCTCTCTCACCAACAGAAGTTGGTCCCATAAAAGATATTACCTCACCCACCTTGACAGTTATTAATTTAACCAAAAGGTAAAACAGGTTGAGGAGCTCCACCTCTCAGGAGAATGCTTTGCTGGCTAGCATAAAATGGCAATGAAGTGTGGCTATTCCATAATGGGGAATTCTTTAGACACAAACAAAATTCCTAGCCCCACATCCTTTAGCAGAATGGTGCTACGGCACTCCTAAAATGAATCAGTTTCCTGCACACTTTACAAAGCCCATGCCAGCCCTCTCTATTAGTGCATGCCTTTAGCATACTCTCCACTACGCAGCTAAGATAGTCACATGTGGGCACAAACACAGCTTTCCTTAGCTCGTTACTGTATGTGCTTGGATGTGAAATGTGCTGTGCTTGTGCATTAATATTTCATATGATCGTAAGTCCATGAAGTCAATATTAAATTTCACTGGAACACTCAGTAAGGGCAATATTCATGTTGAACTTCAACTTTCTACCCTCACAGGGTTCAGCTGTAGAGTTTTTCCACAAGAAAAGGCAACATTCTTCTCTACTGGAGAAAGTGTATTAAGTTATACAATAATATTATATGTAGTCATGGTACTCAGAGAGAGAGAGAGACACGCAGCTGATATGATTTTGTTGAAACTTAAAAAAAAAAATAAGAATGAATTTTCAGAATAGAAATCATGCTTAGAAAACATCAACCTGAAAATGTGAACGCTATGAGTGTCTAAAAAATAAGGAAAGTATGGAAAGTGTTATGCTTCCTTAACAGCAGCAGTCAGTGATCTACCCTTCTAATCCAGTCATCGCCATAAAAAAGTTATTGATTGCCAGAGGATTCTCAAACCACTAGCACAGTTATTTCCTATTTTAAGTAGAGGGTTAAGATTGTGGTATCTGAGATGGCAAGGTGTGGTAACACCTAGAAAACAGTGAGTGCTATTATCTTACGGAAAGCAGGGGATGTGATGAGATGAATAGGCCTCATACAGGATTTTGCTGGGACAGGGTTAACAGAAAGCCCTGCTGTACACAGCCAGATGCCCGTATGAAATCTGTACCAGGAATAAAGTGGAACCATCTGACAACCTGGCTGCCTGGAATCAGCTAACAGAAGGTTGTGGAGTAGCAGGCTCTCTGGAGAGGAATATGAATAATCTCTATAAAGTAGAACTGTAGTTTGGACTAAGAGGCTGGTTGTTTGTGTCTTTGTCTATTGTTTATAACTAAACAGCACCATCAGTGTGTGAAATGTAGTCCCGTTGTACAGATTCCTTTGTCTGATTTCCAGCATTGCTCACAGTGGCGTTTTGTTTTAGATTCTCTTTTACTGGTATGGCGTGCTGTTGGCAGGATTCTGAAAGAGTTCTCTGTTTTAAGACTAACTAACTCGATCCCTCCCCTCTCCTTCCATGGGAGGAGGGGGCAAAGTAACCTCAGGCCTTGGCTACACTGGCGCTGAACAGCGCTACAACTTGCTGCGCTCATGGGTGTGAAAACGCCCCCCCCCCCCCGAGCGCAGCGAGTGCAGCGCTGTAAAGCACCAGTGTAATCAGAGCCTGCACTGCTGCATGCTCACTCGCAGCGCTGCAAGCTATTCCCCTCGGAGAGGTGGAGTACATACAGCGCTGCGAGAGAGCTCTTGCAGCGCTGGCGGTGCGACTACAGTCGCGCTTCACAGCGCTGAATTCCCAAGTGTAGCCAAGGCCTTAGCTGATGCAGGGTGTCTCCAGCTAACATTGATTTCTTGTCTCTGAAACACTGCTATATTAGATGCCTGTATATATATATACACACACAGAAAACTTCTTAGCAATATCAAGTGTTTTTTTCCAGTGTGCATACCTGCCTGTAAAAAAGAAAGACAAGGTGGATGAGGTAATATCTTTTATTGGACCAACTTCTGTTGGTGAGAGAGACAAGCTTTCGATCTTATATTGAGCTCTTCTAAGCTCGAAAGCTTGTCTCTCTTCAACAAAAGTTGGCCTAATAAAGATATTACCTCACTCACCTTCTCTCTCTTATATCTTGGGAACAACACGGCTACAACAACGCTCGGTGAAAAACAGAACACAGTGCAGTCAAGAGAGTTGCTCTGGATGTATGGCTGTTTTGATGTGTACTGTGAACAGGATGCAATATAGAGAAATGTGTTACTGCTTAAAGGGCAGCAAGCCCAAGGGAAAGGGACTAGCCATGCAAGCACTACAGTCTGGAAGAGTGGTTTATGTAAGGACAACTTCCTAGGGTAATGCCAGCTACTCTCTGGGAAAACTAACTGCATTACAGTGCCTTGTTAAATAAATCAAATAAAATATTCTTAAGCTGCAATTGCTGGGGTCAGCTGACTGTCAGGAGTTCCAGACATCCATGTGTCAATGCTGGAGAATTCATCTAGATGTAGGTCTAAAAATATGCCACTCTATTTGTTTGGTTTCAGCATGTATGATAGATAAGTTTGGCAGAGGCCCAAGCCTGTCTGAAAGGCTAGTCTTGGTGGGTATTGATGAAAGAAAGCGGAGAGGGGGAAGCCAAGAGCTTTCTCCCCTATTTTCTTTAAAGACTTTACTGGGAGTTTTTCTGCCTTGAGTGAGAGAACAATATTCTTTCCTAAATAAAAATGACTGATTTTTAACCTACATAAATTTTCATAGATATTAAAGCCATAAGAGACCTTTATGATTATCTAGTGACTCTAGTCTGACCTCTTGAGTAATACAGGCCATCAAATTTCACCAAGTATTTCCTGCATCAAGCCTATAGCTACTTTTATATTGGTCTCTGAACAGGCAAAATATTTGAATTCTTTTCAGAATATACTGACTGCAAAGGTGGGACAAACTAATCCTCCTCCCCACCTTCTGAGTGTGTCTGTTGTATTTAAAGGCACATAGAGATAATTTAGATAGAACACTGGCCTGACCCTGAGAGCATTAAGGCTTAACAACCCTCCATATGTATCCTCAGTAGGGTTTGATCCCAGGCCCTTCAATACAGCAGCACAGGTTTAACAATTCAAAGTAAAGGAATAACTCCAGTAACTGGTAACTGTCATATGCAGTTATCTAGTGGACCAGAGAGAGTGGCATGTGACACACTCTTCACCAATGTGTTACACAGCAATAATTGTTTGCTAATTGGTTTGGTTCTAAACAAGAAGTAGGAAATTAATTTTAACTGATTAGGACATAGGATTTCTAACCTTAGTTCACACAGAAATGTAACCCTTTCTCTGCAGCAGTATAAATGAAGTCCTGTAACGACTGCATTCTTCGTAAAGCTCCATAATTGCTAGACTGGGCCCCTGCTGAAATCAGTGACAAAACTCCCATTGACCATGACCTCCAGAATAGGATGGGGGTGTTTAATCCATCAGCAAAGCTTGTCTCTTAGCAGCCGGTGTAATAGTAGAAGGGAAGCTTGTTGCCAGAGAATAATCACCACTTTACAGTTTTTAATGGCACAGAGTCTCATTAAGACCTTTAAGGATAAAACCAAATCTTATAATGGCATTAGTTTGGGATTTTTTTTCTTTTAAAGAAGGCATCATGTGGTTAATTATAACTGAGGGGGAAAAATACTCATTTGAAAATTCTTTTAAGCTAATATTGGAGAATATTTATAGAAAACAACTTTTATATTTGTAAACTGCAGTAATTGCTCCAGAAACCTTATTCTAAGAGTTCTTCATTCAAGTGTCAAAAACATAGCAGAGCCCCAATCCTACAAACACTCATACACACTTAATTTTACTACCACAAGTAGTCTCAGTAAAATCAATAGGGCCACTCACAGTAGTAAAGTTATGCATGCAAGTGTTTGGAGGATCACAGCCAAGGTGACCTATGTGAGCAGTCAAAATAACCAAGTATTTTGAATACTCAATTAATGGCTTGTGAACTAATCTATACTGCAAAAGTTTCAACTATATTGCAAACATTTCAGCTAATCTGAGGAAAATCATGACCTGCTCAGACAAATCATAGACAGAAGAACATGCAAACTTTGTCGAATATATTTTGTTATTATTTGAGCTGTAACCCTACTCCAGTGGAATAGTAGTTTCGTGTTCACAGGTATACTCCAAATCCCAAATTAGAAAATGAGACATTTTGCATTATAAAAGATACACAAGTGGTGGCAGGTCTAGCATCTTGCCTCTTTGCAACACAGCTGACTGAAAGAAGAACAGGAGTACTTGTGGCACCTTAGAGACTAACAAATTTATTAGAGCATAAGCTTTCGTGGACTACAGCCCACTTCTTTGGATGCATTTATTATTTAAAAGATGGCTTTGGCTGGCCAATACATTCTGAGCAAAAAATGCATCCGAAGAAGTGGGCTGTAGTCCACGAAAGCTTATGCTCTAATAAATTTGTTAGTCTCTAAGGTGCCACAAGTACTCCTGTTCTTTTTGCGGATACAGACTAACACGGCTTCTACTCTGACAGCTGACTGACTTTCTGCCACTTGCTATATAAAGTATGCAACTAATTTTTGGACTCTATAAGGAGTCTATATTTTCCTAGGCATTGTTTTATGATCTGAATCTTTAACCGTGCTGCTTATATTAGGAGGGCTGATCCAATTTCTTTCCAAATCTCAAATCATTTTGGTTTCAATGATTTGCTTACCTAAAGCTTTTCTGAATTGCACCCATATTACTCCTCTGCATATACTCATCTATGGTATTTGGGGGTGGGGTGGGACTATTTTCAATCCAGAGTAAAAAAGGACAGGTATTTGGAACAACAAAGTCTCCTGAAGCAATGTGAAGCAATTCTGAGTCTCTCATTTAAGGTGAAAATACACTTGTTGGAAGGTACAATGCATGGCTGGGAGGAGTAGCAGGAAACCCAAAAAGGAAGGCACAGAGTGTGAACAACATGGTTTGAACATTTTAAAAGGAGGTACAGTGGTAAAATGTAGACCTAAAAAAAAAAACAAGTGAACAAACTGTGCACACACCTTACCACTGAGGTGCTGAAAATTTTTTGCTCAGTATGTATTGGCCAGCCAAAGCCATCTTTTAAATAATAAATGTAGGAGCAAATACAATAAAGAAGGATGTGCTGTGGGGACAGGAGATTATAAACAGGATTACAGCTATTACTGACACCAAGTGTTGGTTTTGGAATTGCAGCCTCTATTCCCAGGTACAATAACTCTATCAGACATTCATATTTCAATCCCTCCCTCCCCATTTGGGTCTTTTCTTAAATAAAACTTTCCCTATTTTATTCTTTGGCAGGAATGAGTGACGCCCTCCTTTCCCACACAGAGATTATAGTGTATCATGTTCTATTGCTTTAAATTTGTGCTCTGGCTAGGAAGCACCAGACTCTTGTACTGACCACAAATGTCAGCCTTTACCACATACTTTTTATTTTGGGAATCTCTTCAGACATGCTCTGTATCCCCATAAACTGCACTGTGTTAAAGAAAATGAATTGCTAGATACAAAGAAATCTGAAACTTGAGATTTTAGCAAAAAAATGATGATAATTCCTCAGTCAGATCATTCATTTTCCATAACTAAGAAACCAGTGCTGTTTTATGCTCGCCAAATAAGCATCTTGGGAGAACTGGTTAATTATGATCCACTGCTGGCTTGGGAGACCAGTGCAATCTGAAAGTGAATTTCACTCAGATGCCAGGATGTAGGGCAATGGGGTCAGCGCCTCTTGAAGGCTGCAACTGAGGTTTCATTGGCTGATCTGAGTGGTAGTCCTAACAACATTCACCATCCTTCTTCATAACACTCGCTCACTCACATGCTCTCTCCTTAGACTGGTGATCTCATGTAAGGAAATCCAGACACCACACAGGTTCTCATTACTTTGTAATGACTGTACTTTCAGTTCCTAAACAAAACGGAATGACTTCCAGTACAGTATTAAGTGACTAGTTCATTACTAGTTTTCCTATTGATCATGTCTAGGTATACAGTATTTGGGTTTTGTCTCAGTGCTGGAGGTTGGACTAGATGACCTCTTCAGGTCCTTTTGAGCCCTGTATTTCTATAATTCCGTGTCACAGCTTGATAACCTCTCCTCCCATCACGGGCAGTCATGACTAATGGTTTGTAAATATTACATTAAAGGGAGCACTGGGTATTTTCTTTATTGTTAGAAATTAAGCAGTCAACTAGAATTTTTTTTTTTTTTAATTTACTCAGAATAACTCTCAACTCAGATGCTCCTTTTTGGGTAAGAAGTAAAAGTTCTGCTTTTACACACTAACAGTTGGACTGACTGAAGCATGAGAAGAGAATGTGCTTTGCCCCAGGTCACACGCTGCACTGAGTGTTTCAGCCTGCATTTGAATCCTGGCTCCCAGCCCTTTTATGTCAAACACCAGAGACCAAAGTGCTTCTTAATATGTACTCTTTCCCCATAAAACTACAAAAACAGGCTACATCCCACAAATCTGTTTGTATGGCAGCTCCATGCAAACATCATAGGCAGCATAATGCCAGAACCATCTAGAACTGCTGTACCTCACACACACAGAGCTCAAGTATCAGAGGGGTAGCCGTGTTAGTCTGAATCTGTAAAAAGCAACAGAGGGTCCTGTGGCACCTTTGAGACTAACAGAAGTACTGGGAGCATAAGCTTTCGTGGGTAAGAACCTCACTTCTTCAGATGCAAGACGCTTGCATCTGAAGAAGTGAGGGTCTTACCCACGAAAGCTTATGCTCCCAGTACTTCCGTTAGTCTCAAAGGTGCCACAGGATCCTCTGTTGCTCTTTACACACAGAGCTGAAGTTCACCTCCCCAAATCTTTTAGACTTACAGCCAGAATGCTGGACATCATTAATACTTGTTGACCCCTGATATTTTCAACAAATCTATCAAAAAGAGTGTGTAGGGGAAAGGAGAGGGGGGGATACATGGGCAATCAAAAACAGAATTTTTGATAAAAGTATCACAGAAAAATTTAAATTCAGAGAATTTTGACCAGTTCTACTCACCAGTGTTACTCCTTAAGGCTGCTCTAGCTATTACAGGCCAAGAAAATTGGGGTTTTAATCAGGCATTATCGTGATGACTGATAAAGCAATTGACGGAGTGGTTGACCGCGTGCTCAGCTAGGCTGGCCTCTACCAGCAGAGGCCACTAGCGCACAGCCCAGTACAGGGTCCAAGACGGGAAGCAATATGCCTCTCCTGTGTCCTGGAGCTGCCTCAGCCTGTGATGTAGTTTGCAGCAAACTGCCCCAATAATTACCCTGTTGCAGTGGCCCCTATTGCAACACTGTAGGCAGAATGGCCAGGCCCACCCCTGACAAACCACCACAATACCCCTTGCACAATTTCTTCCCATTGTCCTGATAAATGCTTCAGTCATGTCCCTTTGTCACCTTGGATATGGTGGTCCAAAGCAGCAGCAGTATGTGCGTGGGTTTTTTTTTTTTAAGCTCTTTTACTCTCTCCTCCTCTTGTTGTATATTTCCACTACATAACCAGGGGAGTTGTGGGTACACCTTTGTTTTCAAAATGTTATTCCAAATATTATTCTATGGTGTTTTCTCACTTTTCTGAGAGTCCATAATGCTGTAAATGTCTTCTCTAAATACAGACTTTCCACCCAGCTGTGTTTTTTTTTTAAAGTCCACAATGAATCCGTATAGATTTGTAGATTATGGGAATTTTCTTTAAGTCATCCAAGATATTCCACTAAAACAAATGGCTGCTGGTTTTTATCATGAGAAGCTGTATAATGTTTTTTCTTTTTTCTGATGTACATTACACTTTTTATAGACAGGAAGTTAATGACCAATTGGATTGGACTCATCTGTAAAGTTTTTTCTTCAGTAACGTTTAGCAGTAAATATGGAAGCCTAACCTGTGCTTGTTTGCATTCAGACATGTTTGACAGTTCACACACTTTTATCTGCAATGTAGCAAACCTAAAAGTTTAGTGACTTGCTGATAGTTGGTTGAGTAATCAATCAGTTTTGTATAAAATACTGTAAAGTCCAATAGAAAATGATTAGCAGCAATGACTCAGTGTAATCCTATATTGAAATGCATACTGATTTGTACATAATAAACCATGTTACAGGAAGTGTAAAGGCTCCGCCAAATCACAACACGCCATGAAATTCAAAGAGAACATCAGAATTCCACTCTTAAACTGACACCCAAACCTTGCAGCACATTTGCTGGATAAGATCATATACTGTTTGGAATTGGCTACAATAATCTGGTGCAGAGGAATGAGTTTAATTTCGTGATTAATACTACTACACCTCTACCCCACTATAACACGACCCGATATAACACGGGTTCGCATATAGCGTGGTAGCAGCGGGGCTCTGGAGGCGCTTTAAAGGGTCCGGGGCTTCGGCTGCTGCGGGGAGCCCCGGGCCCTTTAAATCACCGCTGGAACCCTGCTGCCGCTACCCCGGGGCTGCGGTAGTGGGGCTTGCCGGCGCTTTAAAGGGCCTGGGACTCCAGCTGCTGTGGGGAGCCCCAGGCCCTTTAAATCACTGCTGGAGCCCTGCCGCCGCTACTCCGGGGCTGTGGCACCAGGGCTCCACCAGCAATTTAAAGGGCCTGGGGCTCCCCGCAGTGGCTGGAGCCCGGAGCTCTTTAAATCACTGTCGGAGCCCTGCT
This sequence comes from Malaclemys terrapin pileata, assembly GCF_027887155.1. Taxonomy (NCBI): domain Eukaryota; kingdom Metazoa; phylum Chordata; order Testudines; family Emydidae; genus Malaclemys; species Malaclemys terrapin. The sequence continues at coordinate 29,004,489 of NC_071511.1, read as the reverse complement.
GCTGCTACCCCGATATAACGGGGTTTCAGCTATAACGCGGTAGGGATTTTTGACTCCCCACGACCGCGTTATAGCGGGGTAGTGGTGTATATAGCTAGCACTTTAAGAACATAAGAACGGCTATACTGGGTCAGACCAACGGTCCATCTAGCCCAGTATCCTGGCTTCCGACAGTGGCCAATGCCAGGTGCCCCAGAGGGAATGAACAGAACATGTAATCATCAAGAAATCCATGCCCTGTCGCCCATTCCCAGCTTCTGGCAAACAAAGAGAGGCTAGAGACACCATCCCTGCCCATCCTGGCTAATAGCCATTGATGGACCTATCCTCCATGAACTTATCTAGTTCTTTTTTTAACCCTGTTATAGTCTTGGCCTTCACACCATCCTCTGGCAAAGAGCCAAGTTCTCCATTCTGCCAGCCTTTTAGTGATTGTCTGTTGGTGCAAAGAAGCCATGAAGCTGCTGGAGATCGTTAGGTGTGATGAAGGAATCCCTTGGTAGTGTAGCAGTTCTAGCCCACAGCTCTTCATAAGGAGCAAAGCCTAAAAGGTGAAAGTTGGAGTGTCTCTATGCTGTGGATAATCTCAGTTGCTCTAACTTAAATTGGAGGATGAATGAGTCCCAGCCAGAGCCAACATTTTTAATAATGGAAATGTATAGGATTATATACTAAGGAATTATTCTATGTTTAGATACAATTACTCAGATCTAAACGGCATAAGAATAGAGCTACTGAACAATCAACCTGTAACTGTGTAAAGCCTTTTCACTGTTGGAAAGCAATTTCAGTTGTAGCTATGATGCTATTTGAGAGTAGATTATGTGTGTGTATGTTAAAGGAAGAGTCCATGTAATTTTTAATCTATACTCTTTCAATCTTAGGTAATCATAGATGTTACTTGTAACAGTAGTAAATTAAAAAAAAATCAGGAAAAAAGTGATTGAAATTATTTTCCTCTATTTCTTTTCACATTGTTTACTTTTTGCAGTTGTAGTCAGTCACTTTGTGTAGTCAGTTTCACTGTTTCTACCTATTTTAAGGATCTGTGCTGGTGTCCTTTACCATAAAATCTGTACACTGTACAGTCAGTCATTCCTTTTTATGTGGGTCATTCACACAGTAATAGAGAAGAGAAATATTTCTAGAAAAATAGGACAAGGAGATTGCAAGCCCACAAACATTGGAAGGAGGATACAGATTAGTATTTAGGTTGTAAATGTCCTTTATATTCATGGCCTACAAAGATCTTCAGATAAATGTCTGAAAAAATTGCATTTTAGAAAAAAAATGTAATGAACCAATAACACTGAGATTAAAAAGTCACCAATTTGAAATTTATTTTATTTTTTTAAGAGAATAAATTTCAAATTGGTGACTTTTTAATCTTCCCAGTGTTATTGGTTCATTAAATATTTTTTCTAAAATGCAATTTTTTCAGACATTTATCTGAAGGTCTTTGTAGGCCATGAATAAAAAGGATATTTACAACCTAAATAACTATTCTACTGTTGAGATATATAAAGTCTAAGGTCAAGCACCTTCATCCACCCAAAAAGTACAAGTTCCCGTATAGCCCCATTCCTTGATGTATATTAGGTTAGTCATATTTGGCTGTGTTTGACCCATTGAATTATAACAACTATTTCTACACGGCCCAACCTGAAAGGAATGGCTTATCTGCCAAAGCCCTCCATTAACCAGCAGGATCAACAAAGCCTCCTAGTAAGGAAGATAATTGGATTTACTTACTATGTAAGGGGTTAAACATCTTAAACAGAGCTCTTATCTGCTCTGCATGGACATTAAAGATTCCTTGGTGTTTTTTGTCAGAGTAGGGGGTTTGCCTTCATCTCCTTGGTGAAAATGGCTCATCCCTGATTGTTCTATAGTATGCTACATGCTGGCTGCCATCTCCTTGCATGCCAGTGATAGATATCACAAGCAATTCAGGTCCTGACATAAGACCCAACCTTGCACATATTTATGCCTGTGGATAGTCCCCCTGAAACTATTCACTTGTGTGCAGTTCCTCATGTCTGCACATCTTTGCCCTATTTTGTAAAGTGTTTTGAATGCAAGCACTATGCAAGATTATTTTCATTTAAAAATCATCATACAGTGAACTTCAAGGAAGTGCATAGTCCTTGTACTAAAAGACCGATAAGATTTTGTATATTACAATGGCCACTTATCTAAAAGATGTTTGGAGAGTGTGGTCCCCTGGTTAGTGCAGTGGGCTAGGAATCAAGATTTGTGGGTTCCATTACCATCTACTTCTAACTTGCAGTGTGACCAACTCTTGTTATTTTACTGAGAGTCTTACATTTGGTGTTTTTCTTCATGCACCAGCCTCTGGAGTCATGTTATTTTATGAGAATGTCAGCTTTCTTTTTTTAATTAAATGTTTAGCCCTCCCAGTTCCAGAGAAAAGCTTGAAAACCTGTCCTGAGTGTGTTCTAAAGGTTTGTAAACCAGAAAGCAAGAACTAAAAATATATTTAAAGAAAACCCATCTCATTTTGAAAACCAATCTCAGGATTTTTGAATATTTGGGATTAGGAATACTAAATTTACTTTGTGATCGTGAATAAGTGGCTCCTCAACAATCTGTAAAATGGGGGTAACTCTTACCTACCTCTGAAGAGTGTTGAGAGATTTAGACCTTGTTTAGACCTAGAAAAGATTTGCTGGTATTGCTATACTGGCAAACCCCTCCTAGTGTAGACACACTTCCTTTATACCAGCACTTTTTTGCTGGGATAAGCTGTGTCTACACTAGGAGGGTATGAACAACCAGTTATACGAACAATTTTTCCTGAAAGGAAAAAAAAAGTCACATCATGAAAATGATGTCACTGAAGCACAAGTTGACATCCCTTCACATTCTGATGTATTGGAAATGGCTTTGCAATGGTTTGCAGGACAAGAAGAAAATGAAGCAATGCTCCATACTGCAATTTATGCTCTGCACCTATTGTGAATTTGAGATATTCCATTTTATGAACTTCCTGACTTTATGAAGTCCTCAATCCCCAATGAGTTTGTCAGATAGGGGTTCTACTTGTAAGTTTTTGCCAGCAGAACTGTGTCTAGACTAGGGCTTTTGGGGGAAATGGGTGGTTTGGTTGTTTTTAATTCTTTGCCCTACCACAATGCTATAGGATAAAAGTTCCTAGAGTAGTCCTGGCCATAGATTATTATTCTCCCCATCTTCCAGGAAGACTGACAAGAACGGCCACACTGGGTCAGAGCAATGGTCCATCCAGCCCATTACCCTGTCTTCCAACAGGGGCTGGCACCAGATGCTTCAGAGGGAATACCAGAATAGGGCAATTTATTCTGACAGTAAGAGGTTTAGGGACACCTGCAGCATGCATGGGGCTGCATCCCTGGGCATGGCCAGTAGCCATCGCTGGACCTATCCTCCAGGAATGTTATCTAATGCTTTTTTTGAAGCCAGTGATACTTTTAGCCCTCACAGCATCCCGAGCAAGGAGTGCCTGGGTCGGGTGAAGAAATAGTTCCTGTTGCTTGTTTCAAACCTGCTGCCTCTAGAGTTAATCCGGACGCCCGCTTCTTCTTCTGGTCTGGCTCCTTGCCCGGCAGAGCCGCCAACGTTTTATAACATCCTCTGGCCACTCACCCAGACACTTGCAGCTCTGCCCGTGCAGCCGCACCGCGATCCGGCCGGGACGAAGGGGAATCCCGGGCGGAAAGGGAAGCAGCCCCTGCGGAGCGAGCTCCAAGGCGGGACTCTCCGGACCGGCCGCCGCATGTGTGTGTGCAGCGCGCTGGGAGGGCACATACCGGGCGCGGCTGGGCTGGCGGATAAGCGGCCCCTGCGGGCAAGCGAGCTGCGGCCGAGCAGCCGGCCGGCCACGGCACCATGGCCTCGGCCTCCGAGATGCTCGAGCTGAACGGGCAAACCGGCAGCGGCGGCGGCGAGGGCCCGCGTCCCGACGCGGTAAGGAGCAGCGCCGGGCGCCGCAGACCCGGGCAGGCGCATCCTGCGCTGCGGGGCACAGAGGCGCTGCGGCCCGGCGGGGCTGTGCCAGCTCCCGGCCTGGGCTGAGGCCTGGTGGGTGAGGGGCGCTGTCCGGCCCGGCCAAGGCGGGGGTCCCCGCGCTGCCAGGGGCTCTGGTCGGACCGCCGCAGGGCTGGGCCCCGCGCTCCGCGCCGGGAGATGGGTCAGTGGCTGACAAGCCAGAGGGCAAAGCGCTGGCCCCAGAGAGGGGAGAGCGAGCCAGGGGCCTTGCCCTTCACCCAGCAGCGAGACGGGGGCTGAGCGAGCCCCTGCCACCACTGGCCTGGTGTGCTTCAGGCTGTAGGAGGAAACCCATCACCTGCGGGGAGAGCGGGAGCAATCTCTGCCCCGCAAAACTATGCCTTAGGTTTTAATCCTGAAAGCCATTAGATGGGCTGGGTTAAGTTTAGGAATGATATCAAAATTATTCTACTTAACTGCCAGGGGGCAAATGTGTCACGTACACATGGGAGAAAGAAGAAGGACAAAATGCAGGGTCAGGAAGTTCCCTCAAGAGGAAATGTAGCCAAACTCCAAACCTGGAGACAATGGACCTTTCTGTGCCTGCGTCCTGTAGATAGCTAGCTAACCGCTTAGTTTGCAAAATAAGCAAGGAGAAGGGGGCAAATAGATGAACAATAAGGGGTCACAAGAGCGACAAATACATGTAGCTTGCTAATTATGTATGGTAATGATGGCAAATTTTGGCCAATCATAGAGCGATAGATTATCATAAGCAACTGCATATAATGCTTTGGTGTAAGTGTTTTCTTTGTTCTTGCTAACTTATGAGCTTGAACCCAATTGCAGTTGAAATAAAATGATCGCCCCTCCCGGGGCTCCTTGCTTGGCTAACTGTGTCCGTCGCTCCTTATTCCTCAGCTGGAACGGACAAAAATTTCTATGACAGGAAGATCATCCAAAATTTGAGGTGCAAACGCCTCCCTCCCCCTGCCCCTGTACATTTCCATGTACTTCAGTCAGTCCCCCAATGGAATGGAGACTCTCATTTCCATTTATCACACTAAAACAGACTGCATAAGCCATGCAAGACTTTTTTCAATTTCTACTTTGCTATTAATTTACCTAGAAGCAGGATTACACATGTGCTTTCCCTTCATATATATGAAATAAAACTATGACTAACAAAGTGCTTTCTGTTAGAATATATACAGCATGTTCCTGTAAGGGTTCCATTCAGACTTCCAGTTTGCCTATGGAAGGGTAGTAGAGAATCGTTCTTCCTCTCTCTATACACTGGCCTGCCGCTTCCCGCAGCTCCCGTTGGCCAGGAATGGCGAACCGCGGCCACTGGGAGCTGCGGGAGGCTGTACCTGCCGACTGTCAATGTGAGCAAAATGTCTTGGGGCCCGCAATCAGATTACACTGATGGGCTGCATACGGCCCACGGGCCTCAGGTTGCCCACCACTGCTGTAGCTGCTACCTTCCTTTGCCGACTGCTGTTTTAGCACACTTGTTCATCCCTTGACATTGTCATTAAATTAGAATATAAGCTTTTCGCGGCTGGAACCATATCTTTCTACATATTTATACAGTACTTAGGCCAATGGGGCTCCAAACCAGAATGTGGCCTTTAGGTATTACAAATAATAAATAATGTAGTTCTGTTAAGTTTGAGGGGAGGTTTTAGGAAATGTGTGTGCTATAGCTTGGTATGTACATAGGAAGGATGACATTTGCAAATGAATGTATAACTGACTCATAGCAGTATATCACCAAGGAGGAATTCTACAGAATTTAAGGGAGATACGAGCTCCAGTAACTAGTGGAATTTGAGTAAGGACAGCTGTTTTAAACCAAAGTCAAGACTCGAATATTTAGTGGATAGTGCTTACTACAAATGTCAGTTGTTCCTATCCCCTTTGGAAATCTGATTGTGAGACTATTTTGAATGTCTTGAATCTCAAATATACTATAGTTGAAGAGAAAAAAAATGTAATCTATTCCTTCCAAGATTGGGAGAACATTTCTCTAGTAGACTTTTTCTGTCTTTCCTGCTTGAGAGCACAGCTTTTAAAACAACAACCCCTATTTTCTAATTTTCTTACAATCACACTTGTATAAGCTATTTTTGAATCGACTGCTCACTCAGCTTGATGGGAGAATCTCTCTTTTGACCTGAAATCTCCCACTTTGCCTATTCAAAATCTATGTTTTAAAGTACTGAGACGTTCAGTATCCACTGACAGCAGCACAAAGGAGCATAGGAAAGTTGATTTTACTGTCTGCTTTTGTTTGCCCTTCGCCTTGAGGCTGTTCAGCTCCTAGCTCCGGACATCAAGTCCTGTTGGCCAAAAGGTGTATTACCGCTCATCATACAGCCCTCCACTCAAGCCTGTGCTCACTCCTCCACCTCCTCTTAGGTAGAGCTGCTGTGAGCAGCAACAGGACTGAGTGCATTCTTCCTTTCCTACAGAGCAGCTCTAGCAACTCAAGGAGAAGCAGAGAGGTCCTCTTTCTGCATCTGATCAGTGAGGAGGATAGAGAAGAGACCAAAAGAGGTTCAGGAAAAGACTGGATGAATAGTTGACAAACTTCTAAATAACAACACCTGTCTGTAAAATATTGAATCCTCAACTTGAAAAAGGCTTGTCTCCATGCAAATGTTTTTTCTTGGTGTAACTGAAGGTGCAAATTTAAACTGATCTAGTTATACCAGCATAACTCCAGTGTGGACACTTATTCTGGTATAAGAGGACCTTTCTTATGGTTTAGCTTAAGTTGCTTGTGAAGCGGGTTAAGCTAACCTGGAAAAAGCTGCTCCTATGCCTGAATAAGTGTCCATATAGAACAAAATATCAGTATAACTGTAGCTGTATAATTGGTAAAACTTTTTCATGCAGCCAGGACACAGGCACATCTGTGTAAGATTCCTGTTCCCACCCTGATGAGCCCTGTGTGTGATGTCATACAGTCTTACTGGCATAAGTTCTAAAGTAGATTGTCAAATACTGGAAAAGTACTGCAATAAAAAAAAATAGTTTCACTTTGGCATTACTCATGTCTTACCCCAAGTCAAGCTTGATGTACTTGAGTCAGAATGCATCCGAAGAAGTGGGCTATAGCCCACGAAAGCTTATGCTCTAATAAATTTGTTAGTCTCTAAGGTGCCACAAGTACTCCTGTTCTTTTTGAGTCAGAATGGTGAACTGAAAAATTCTCTTTAGAACGGCCAGTTCCTCATTCATCTCATTTTAACAGAAAGGAATAGCTTTGACTAGGTCATGTTAACTCAAATTTTTCCCCTTCAGTTTCTATTCTTTCTGTATACTTCAGTGGGTTTTCTGATCTTGCTTTATATTCTGCCATCTGTAGTTACTGTTCCATTTGTGGCAAACCTTTCCCAAAGAAACTGAGACACAATCAGTCAATTAAGATATCATAAGCAGCTGTAAATTAACCGCCAAGCATATTTAAAACCAAATAATTCTATAAAGTAATGTTGTAGAGGTATTTACAAACTTTAATCCTCCCATTACACCTGAAATAGGCAGGTGTTACTTTTGTCTTGGCCTGGGCGGGGGGGGGAGGAGAGGGGGGAAATGAGGCAGAGGCTCAGATTTTCCAAAAGAACTCATATCCCTTTAAGGGTATGTCTACACAGCAAAGAAAAACTCGCAGCTTCCTGTGCCAGTGAACTCAAGAATTGCGGGGCTTGGGCGGCGGGGCTGTTTCATTGTTGTGTAGACTTCTGGGCTCAGCTGGAGCCCAGGCTCTAAGCCCCTGTGGGGTGGAGGTTTCCAGAGCTCAGGCTCCAGCCTGAGACTGGAAGTTTACACAGCAATAAAACAGCCCCAGCCCAAGCCTGTGTCAGCTGGCACAGGCCAACCACGTGTTTTTCTTTGCTGTGTAGACCAGGGCCGGCTCCAGGGTTTTTGCCGCCCCAAGCAGAAAAAAAAAAAAAAAAAGCCGCGATCACTATCTGCAGCACTTCGGCGGCCGCTCTGCCGCTGCTGCTTCATTTTTCGGCGGCAATTCGGTGGTAGGTCCTTCCCCCCCTGAGGGAGTGAGGGACCCGCCGCCGAAAAGCCAGACGTGCCGCCCCCCTCCGTTGGCCGCCCCAAGCACCTGCTTGCTGAGCTGGTGCATGGAGCTGGCCCTGGTGTAGACATACCGTTAGATACCTAAAAAAGGTGGAAGCACTCAGCACCCAATAGATCCCCCTGTGATATCTATGATCAGATTTTAAGAAGAGCTCAGCATGGTGGATAATTGGGAGCTAAGCTCTTCTGAAAAATCAAGCCTCCATTTTCGATGCTAAGAGCTATTGAAAATCTGGCCTTTATTGACTTGCCCAAGACCCCAAGGGATCTATATGAGAGGGATATTAAGAGCCAGAAATTCCTAGCTTCTACTGTTAGACTAGATTGTCATGCCTTTGCTCACACTGAGTCGTTCCTTTCTCACTTTTAGTAGAGCCTATTCTTCATTATTCCAATTAAAGTCAATGATGCTGCCTGAGAGATTGTGAAGAGAGTTTTTCATGCTAGTGCTGCTGGCAATAGCTAGTGAGGACAAGAAATAGAAAAATATGGAAGCTGTCTCAAAAGTTTTCTTATAGCTGGTGTGCTATCTCACTGTATCAATCCACACAGCGTATTCTGTCAGATGAATAAGCTACCAAAGAGAGGAAAGATAAACCCAAACGTGGTACAGCAAAGCAAGGGATATTAATGTCACATTGTAGCCATTCGTACATTTATGTTTTTTTTCTGGCTAGAAACCTATGCAAAGCAGGTAGTATATTTTCACTCTTTGTAAAGTGAAACCATAACCATAAGTAAATGTTAATAAAGAATATTGAGGTGTCCTGGCAGTCTAAAACTATAAATGAACAAATTTCAATACATGTGGGAACTTGAAATAATTATTCTTTTCTTCACTAGAATGAAATGTGTCCTGAAGCATTGCATATTTCAAATGGAAACTCGGTCTCATCTAATGGCTAGTAGTAATTATTTATAGCAAATAGAACTTGTCAACAGAGCTTTACAAACACACAACACAAACAAACAGTCAGCTTACAATGTAATTCTGACAAATGCTGTAAGACCAAATAGCAGTGGAGTGGAGAGATAGAAGGTGAAAGCCAGCAGTCTAAAGATGCTCTTGGGTTAAAAATAATTTTTAAAACAAGTTCTCATTGCCTTAAATTATTAAAATTGATTTTTAGAGTTGGTTTTTTCATCATTTTTGTTGGTTTACTTTTTGCATAGTCCGTCAGTTTGGGTAATAAGAATATTCCAAACAGGATTTGAGAAAAGAAAGGCGACTTGGCATACGTGAAAGATGAAGCTGTTCTAAACGTAGTGAACAGAACGTAAAGAAGTACAGAGTCAAAAGCAGGATGATGAACCAAGAGAATACTTAAAAACCTGGAACCTCTAGGGAGAGAGTCTGCCCTTATCTGCTCAGTGCCCAGACTTAAGCTACTCATTTAGGGCCCAATCCTGCATACCCAAAACTCATTAGTTTTACCATATTAAAGTCTGCATGGAACAAAGATGCACATGTCAGTGATGCTTATTGGCAAGGAAACAGTTACACTGAGGACTATAAAAGAAAAGGACCAGAACAATGAAGATTTGAATCTGGGCAGAATCTGATATTGCTCCACACAAAGCAAAACCCATTGGAGAACATGTGATGTGCCATATGATTACATGAGTCAGACCCCTAGTACCCTGCATTTATCATTTCGATCAAGTTTAGTTCTCAGTTGCAGTAGTACTTTTGAAACTTATTTTGAAGCTATCAAAATGTCTGCAAGCCACAGCATGGCTCTGTGAAAACCTGCCACATTAGTCATCTTGTCTTCCAGAATGGTATTCCTGGCTTTCAAGAGCTTTGTAGTTAGAACTCTCATGTGCGATTTAGTGTCATTAAATAATCATATTGGCTCGGAATATTCATTTTCTTCTATAGAGTGTGTGTCATGCAGAGAAAATATTAGTTTGTATTAACGGAGAAACCTTTGCTGTTTCACCGCATAGGGTGGTAATTATACTGCCTCACGGCATAATCTTGCTCTCGGTTAATTCATTGACAAGACTCCCGCTGATTTAAAATAGAGCAGGATCAGTCCCTCCCTTCCCTTTCAATTTAAGTCTGAAAGCTAAACGCAGCCCTGGCATGGGCTTCAGTGGAGTTGCTCCTGCTTAGAGTGGATTTGAATTTGGTCCAATATCTTTGGCATTTAATTTCAAAAAGGGGAACTGTGCAAAAACGAGGGGGTTAGTTAAACAGAAATTAAAAGGTACAGTGACTAAAGTGAAATCCCTGCAAGCTACATGGACGCTTTTTAAAGACACCATAATAGAGGCCCAACTTAAATATATACCCCAAATTAAGAAACACAGTAGAAGAACTAAAAAAGAGCCACCGTGGCTTGGCTTAACCATGTAAAAGAAGCAGTGAGAGATAAAAAGGCATCTTTTAAAAAGTGGAAGTCAAATCCTAGTGAGGTAAATAGAAAGGAGCATAAACACTGCCAAATTAAGTATAAAAATGTAATGAGAAAAGCCAAAGAGGAGTTTGAAGAACGGCTAGCCAAAAACTCAAAGGGTAATAACAAAATGTTTTTTAAGTACATCAGAAGCAGGAAGCCTGCTAAACAACCAGTGGGGCCCCTGAATGATCGAGATACAAAAGGAGCGCTTAAAGACGATAAAGTCATTGTGGAGAAACTAAATGGATTCTTTGCTTCAGTCTTCACGGCTGAGGATGTTAGGGAGATTCCCAAACCTGAGCCGGCTTTTGTAGGTGACAAATCTGAGGAACTGTCACAGATTGAAGTGTCACTAGAGGAGGTTTTGGAATTAAGTGATAAACTTAACATTAACAAGTCACTAGGACCAGATGGCATTCACCCAAGAGTTCTGAAAGAACTCAAATGTAAAGTTGCGGAATTATTAACTATGGTTTGTAGCCTGTCCTTTAAATTGGCTTCTGTACCCAATGACTGGAAGATAGCTAATGTAACGCCAATATTTAAAAAGGGCTCTAGAGGTGATCCCGGCAATTACAGACCGATAAGTCTAACGTCAGTACCGGGCAAATTAGTTGAAACAAATAGTAAAGAATAAAATTGTCAGACACATAGAAGAACATAAATTGTTGAGCAAAAGTCAACATGGTTTCTGTAAAGGGAAATCGTATCTTACTAATCTATTAGAGTTCTTTGAAGGGGTTAACAAACATGTGGACAAGGGGGATCCAGTGGACATAGTATACTTAGATTTCCAGAAAGCCTTTGACAAGGTCCCTCACCAAAGGCTCTTATGTAAATTAAGTTGTCATGGGATAAAAGGGGGAAGGTCCTTTCATGGATTGAGAACTGGTTAAGACAGGGAACAAAGGGTAGGAATAAATGGTAAATTCTCAAAATGGAGAGGGGTAACTAGTGGTGTTCCCCAAGGGTCAGTCCTAGGACCAATCCTATTCAACTTATTCATAAATGATCTGGAGAAAGGGGTAAAAAGTGAGGTGGCAAAGCTGGCAGCTGATACTAAACTGCTCAAGATAGTTAAGACCAAAGCAGACTGTGAAGAACTTCAAAAAGATCTCACAAAACTAAGTGATTGGGCAACAAAATGGAAATGAAATTTAATGTGGATAAATGTAAAGTAATGCACATTGGAAAAAATAACCCCAACTATACATATAATATGATGGGGGGCTAATTTAGCTAGAACGAATCAGGAAAAAGATCTTGGAGTCATCGTGGATAGTTCTCTGAAGACGTCCACGCAGTGTGCAGAGGCAGTCAAAAAAGCAAACAGGATGTTAGGAATTATTAAACGGGATAAAGAATAAGACTGAGAATTTATTATTGCCCTTATATAAATCAATGGTACGCCGACATCTTGAATACTGCATACAGATGTGGTTTCCTCATCTCAAAAAAGATATACTGGCACTAGAAGAGGTTCAAAGAAGAGCAACTAGAAGAGGAGAGATTAAAGAGGCTAGGACTTTTCAGCTTGGAAAAGAGGAGACTAAGGGGGGATATGATAGAGGTATATAAAATCATGAGTGATGTGGAGAAAGTAGATAAGGAAAAGTTATTTACTTATTTCCATAATACAAGAACTAGGGGCCACCAAATGAAATTAATGGGCAGCAGGTTTAAAACAAATAAAAGGACGTTCTTTTTCACACAGCGCACAGTCAACTTGTGGAACTCCTTACCTGAGGAGGTTGTGAAGGCTAGGACTATAACAGGGTTTAAAAGAGAACTGGATAAATTCATGGAGATTAAGTCCATTAATGGCTATTAGCCAGGATGGGTAAGGAATGATGTCCCTAGCCTCTGTTTGTCAGAGGGTGGAGATGGATGGCAGGAGAGAGATTACTTGATCATTACCTGTTAGGTTCACTCCCTCTGGGGCACCTGGAATTGGCCACTGTTGGTAGACAGGATACTGGGCTAGATGGACCTTTGGTTTGACCCAATACGGCCGTTGTTATGTTTTGTAAGAGACAATAGTATATAGTTATACACATTCTTTGGAACAAGTTCTACACAAGCATTAACGCAATACATTAACATGCAGGGACTGCATTCTTGTCTAATCTGGGAATGATGGCAGATTGGGATGCTTTCCTGAATCTGGTCCTATTTAAGCATGTTCTTACATACTGCCCTTAGTGCAGTCTTGAATAGGGATGCACTTAAGTTCATGTGTACACACTTTCCTGCATCAAAGCCTTAATGCAGAAATGAAAAGAAAACATGATGCAGGGAAAACGAAATCTAGCATGAATGGTTTTGTCTTGATTAAATAAGTTGGATTTGTTTTCCTTTTAAAACACTTTACTACTTGATTTGCATTGTCATCTTGATTGCTTTCTAAGGAATTCTGTATTGTCTTTTTTATCTGAATATATTATTAATCCTACTTTCTCCTTTTCTTTTTAAATAATGTTGCTATAATACTACTCTTGATTTTAGACCTGTGAAAAACATCTCAGTTTATAGAGGTCCCCTGTTCTGTAGTGATAATGGACTGCAGCCATGCCATCTCAAGATGTGATCTCACCAGCTCTCACAAGCTAGTATTGTTGAGCTGGATTAGCACTTGAATGCCAGACCTCTAGGGAAAATGGAGGCAGGAAGGGGTGTTGATGATTGCTTGTCTACACTGGCAAGTTTCTGCACAGTAAAGCAGCTTATTGTCCCATAATGCCTCAAGTGATCGCTCTGCTCATTGTTTTGAACTCGGTTGCCCTGAGACATGCACCCATCCCCTTTCAAAGTGGGGCTGATGTTGGGAGTTTCCCCCTCCCCCTGCCTCAGGACTGGTTGCTTCCTGCCACTGTCTGAACTTACAAGACAGCATGCTGACACACAGTCTCTGTCCCCCAAAACACACTCTCTCCTCCTCTCCATACACACACTCACTCCCTGTCAAATTCTCCCCCACCCCCTTCAGTTGAAAAGCAGCTGGCAATGTAGTAGGATGCCCATGGAACAATGGGATTGGGAAACCTGCATCGTGTGATGCTGTGCCTGCCCCATGAGGCATTGCACATCCTTCCCAAAGCACCCTGTGGCCAGTTGCACAGAGGGATAGCTACCACAATGCACTGCTGTCTTTGCCGTGGCAAGAGCTGCTAATGTGGATGCGCTCCAACGTCAAAAGGAGCACAGTGTGGACACGCAACAGCGTTTTAATAAAAGTGGTATAACTTGTGGCGCAGAAACTTGCCAGTGTAGACATACCCTCAGTTCTGTATGTGGTATTCTTCTGTCTGAGTCAGTACTTAACTAGTGGTTGAGTGTGGTGTCGTGGGCAGGGTCCTTGGGAGGTTTTATCTTTGTGGAGATAGAAAAACAAGAAGGTCCTAACCATCTGTTGCATAGCTGCCACCATTCCAAAGATTTTCCTAGGCATAATACTGAAAAGCAGCAAGGGCTCTGGAGTCTTTTCAGGAGAGAATTCCTAAAACAAGATATTTCTGGTTGCTGAGTGACAGCATAGTTATCCATCATATTTCTGATTTGTGAATGATAGAGAACTGGGGAAGCTGCGATTGACAAACAATTATGTAATCAGCTTAATGGTGTAGTTACAGGAATAACATTTCCACTTAGACACTGGGAAACTAATGGTTTATGTTAAAAAAAAAAAATCCAGAAGTTGTCCTCCTTACTCACTTTTCCTCTATTGGGATCTGGTGCTTTGCAGACAAAGTATTGTCTATAATACACATGCAATGGGTGAAGTTTTCTGAGTTGGCCAGTGCTTTTGGATACTTTAGTTTCTGGAAGCCCAACTTGAGACATGGGGCCTGATATTCAGAAGCACTGAGCACTCACAGCCCCAGTTGAAACCCACAGGAGCTGTGAATGCTCAACGATTCTGAATCAGGGTCAAAGCGTCCCAAATTTGTATCGTGTGCACACAAATCAAAGATTGCAGTACCCACAGAGAAGCTGGAAATGGAAAGTTTAGTTTAAGAACTCTAAACTGTTGGTTTTCCAGTAGAGTCTGTTAAGGATGGATTAAGAGTTGTAGAGCTTGATCTTGCAAACCCCAATTCATGTATGTGAGTAAGTTCATTCATGTTAACAGCCCTATAGCCCTCAATATGCACAAGCATTTGCAAAATCTGGCTCATAACTTTTAAGTTTCAGGCCTCTGTTGGTTATGGGCATGTTCTAAAACAAACACTATTTAATTCTATCCTCTTAGAAAGCATGTGTATGATGGGAGAAATAAAATAAATAAATAAATTAATGGAGATATCCCATCTCCTAGAACTGAAATGGACCTTGAAAGGTTATTGAGTCCAGCCCCCTGCCTTCACTAGGAGGACCAAGTACTGATTTTGCCCAAGATCCCCAAGTGGCCCCCTCAAGGATTGAACTCACAATCCTGGGTTTAGCAGGCCAATGTTCAAACCACTGAGCTATCCTTCCCCCCTCTTAGTAAGAGGCTAACTAGAACAATAGCTGCATGTAAGCCAGAAGCAAAAGGGCATGCATTAAAATCTCCAGCGCGTGAAGTCAAGTGCATTTTCTTTCATACATGCAAGGGCACAAGAAAGTCACAGAAGTGAACTTTAACATAGTTATGGAGCTAATGAAAGAAAGCAGTGCTCAGTGGTGCTGGTGTTTGCAGTCTAATTTTCAGCATGGAGAGGTATCCACATCAAAAACCAGAACGCGAATTGGTACTGACACTTTTACCTCTCCTGATAGTCCTCTTTTGGGGACTCTCAGCAGAGGCCAAAGTTTGAATAACGAGACTAAATTCCTCTCTCCCCCCCATAAGCCATTCCTCTTTGTCAGACTTTAGGCATGTTAGTGTGGTAGTGTGTGGAAGCTTAAGTAGAGAGCATCGTTTAGTGAATGAACAGGGGACTTTGGTCTTCAGGCTTTTCAATGAGGTAACTTTCACCACTGAGTCAATAAAGAGCATAAACGCTTGAGCCTTACTATAATGCACACAAGACCTGTATGTTTAGCAAACTGCCTTGATATTTGTTTTCAAACTTTACCTAAAGTGGGTACCGTCACTGAGTTGCAACTGAAAGCCCGAGAATTTTTGTTGTTGAGTCATCGGGTATAAAGAATAAGGCTTTTCTTTATAAAGGAAATCCCCATGAACTGGAAGTCACAGGGTCAGAATGGTCAGTAAAAACAAGTAGCTACAAAAGATTCTCTTTTACCCATACAGTTCCCAGTAAAATATTACTAAATATAACCATAGTGTGGGGAAATAAGCATTGGGTTACCCGGGTTACCCTTTTAATCTTTCGGTAAAGGTTTAAGAGAAGGAAAACAATGCAACTATTCTGATGTTGTGTCTTAATTAGTTGGCTCCCCACAGATGGGATTAAACACTGCTGGTGAAGATAGCAGTCCCACAAACCTTGAAAAGGGGCTGTAAGATGCTGGGCGGGTGGGAAAGTTCGGTCAATGAAAAACTAAGCTGTTCAGCAAACTGTTCTCACTGCTCTCAGAAGAGCCACAGAGACTGGAGATGGGGAAAGCTTTTCACAGCTCCCCTTTTCAGAGAAAGCTAAAGAACACACTGCACAGACAAATATGGTTTATGCCCAGAACTAGGGTGACCAGATGTCCCAATTTTATAGGGACTGTCCCGGTATTCGGGGCTTTGTCTTATATGAGCGCCTATTACCCCCCCCACCCCCTGTCCCACTTGCTATCTGGTCACCCTACCCAGAGCTCAGATACCAGCTCTGCTGTGGCAAACCTGCATGCATGCAGGTTGTTAACATGGAAGTGAATACACTAAGATCTTGTTCACATGAGCGATTCTTTGAAACCATTCTCAGACACTTCTGAGCCCCCTCCCCCGCGGCCCCCTCCCCCAATATAGTCAGTAACTTGTGTCTGTACTAGATAATTCTGGTGGTAGGAGCATGGCACGGGATTGCATCACACCGCTCTGTGACCAAAGATGCAAAGTGTTTGCAATGGTGCAGAAACATGCCGGCACTATTGATATTTTAGTTGCTTGGGTCAAGACTCGCCATCATCACATCCAGCACTGGCTCACCACGGTAGTGCTCATGTAAACCAAGACCACATCTACATTAGGCAGATCGCCCAAAGTTACACATCCACTGGTGTAGCCCCACAAGTGGTAGCAACAGTGCTAGCATTAGTGTAGTGCTGAGAGCTGCTGACATTTTTTATTGCACGTCATCTAGACCTACTCCAAGTAAGGTTAGCTGCATATTGCAGGGATGCAATTCTCGGGGGTGTGCAAGGCTATTAAGGTACGGCACTGATGGTGAGGCAGGTAAACAGCTTTATCCCAGCCACATTTACCCAGAGAGCTCCAGGAAAAAAGGATGGGGAATAGATTTCTTCATAGAATTGTCTCCCCATTACTCTGTAAGCTGTCTGGCAGCAGGTGTCCTCTCACTGCTCCTTATGGATCTTTACACAGTTTGGGTAAAAAAAGCATGTTGGAAAAAACAGTAAGGGAGACAGACCCTAGACATGTGTATGGAAAGAACCTTCTGTAGCTGGATCTTATCCTTCCTGTATACATTTGTAGGGAGGGGGGAAAATAGAGTTGCCCCATCACTCCTGCCACAAATACCAGAGGGCCTTCTGAAGATCCAGCCTTCCACTGACTGGGGGAAGGTCTCTCTGTAGTGGAAACACAATCTTTATCTTGCACTCACTGGAAAAGGTTACTATAGTTGGAATCTGTAGCAATGTATTTATAGTCTTCCCTCTGTGTGGGAAACGCTCCTTAAAAAGGGTCAGGCACTGGCTGAGGGAGTGCCACCAGTATTAGCAGTATGTCCAGACTGCAAGTGAAGGGGTAATTGTAGCACGGATAGGCATAGACATGCTAGCTTTAATCTAGCTAGCATTGGTAACAGTAGAGATGTGGCAGCACAGGCTAGCATCCAGAGTGCAAGCCCTGCAGGAAGCCTACGTACACACACTGGTTGCTAGCTTGTAGTGAAATCTGTGCCACCACATCTACACGACTATTGTCATCCCCGCTAGCTAGATTAAAGTTAGCATAGGCATGCCTATCCATGCTATAGTCACACCTTCACTTCGCAGTGTAGACATAGCATAAAGCTCCATTAGAACTGGACAGAGCCACAGGGTGCCAGGAGCCACTGCAGAAGAGAGCAATCCCAGCTCTTCTGGAGGGGGCAAATGTTGCCCTTGTGGAGGGGAAAAGGTAGATACCCTGCGGTTTTTGAACAGTGCTTATAAAATGGAAAGCACTGGTTAAATACATGGCACTGTTACAGTGCCGTGGTAGCAAGCACTGGGTGGCATTTTACAGTCACATAGTAGCAACAAGCATTTTGGACAGTTATTGTAAGCCCAGTTCAAGCTTTAGCATAGACCTTGCTTCTGTATCTCACTTTGCTTCAGGCTTAAATCTTCTAAAGCCAAGAAGCTGCAGCACAAAGACTTAATTTCTGGTACCTGCCAGCTATTTGCATGTTGTTCTCGTAACCACAGTATGAAATCATTTCCTGCTTTCCCCCAACGTAGATTTTAAACACAGAGATTGCTATATAATATGCCTTTTTTTCTGATTCTCACTGCCATAGACTGCAAAGCCTCTGCAGTAGTACTGGCTAAATCTGTATGTTCAGCAGTTGCCTTAAACTGATCTTCCAGCATGTCAGATCTTCAATTCTGACATATTAATCCATGCACTGTTCCTTTCCTCTTCTCTTGCCAGATGGGAAGTACCACTGCCTAATGAGGGTGTGGAAGTTCCTGGAACTTTTCTGGTTACGTTCCCCCTCTCCCCAAATAAAAAGCGATAAACGTCACCATTTCCTCAGCTAAAGGGTGTTTGGAAATACTTGCATACAGTAGAGGATTGCCATTTTTCAGTGGTGAATTTGTTAGAACAGCTGCATCTGAATTTCCGAGACTGTGAGTCACCATATAAAACGTCAATAGTAAACTTAACAAATGGGACATGAATTCAGTGGAGTGGGCAGGCACTAGAATATCAAGTGTAGGTATTCTCTCTGTGCCTAGCTAGAACAGTCTTACTTTCCCTGCTATTTAAAGTAGTTATTGTTGAAAAGCAACTCAAACCCAAATTACTGTACTTGCTTGCTCTATGAGCCACAAAAGCCCAAACCACAGTGCTGAACAGAGGTGTTCCGCAGTAGTTCAGAACAGGAGGTCAGTGACTAAGGATATCTATTAACCATAACCCTTACATGGGGCTGGAACGCAGCGGCCACTACAATAGACCATTTAATGAATCAGGATATTAACCCTTCATATCCCTCCATCCTCCCCCCCTTTGTTTTTTTAAATGCAAAGAACCAGATTGTCTACTCAGCTAATATGGTGTGACTCCATTTATGAGCTACTCCAGTGTAATCCAGTGCCCATGCACTGGTCCACTGTGTCTGCACAACGAAGGAAGTCTTTTGGAATGGCAGGATGTTTAAAAACATGGGAGTGCTTTTCCTAGTATAAGGACTAGGCCAAGTTTCACTCTGACACATGAGCACCCCATTGTATCCACAGGTGGAAATTAAAGCAGAATGAGCCCCAGTCCATTTACATGTACTTAATTAAGAGTTGTGTATTAAAGTAAATTATTTAAGGCCATGTTCCCACTCCCATTGAAGCCAAAGGGAAAACAAAGAGAGCTCCAAGACTGGGCCCTAAAATTTTTATCGTAATATGGATAGGGAAGCAATCTGCTTGCTTCGTTTAGAATTGGAGCCTGGGTCAAACCAATCTGCTATTTACCGATATGTCAAATATTGCACCAAGTCAGTTTCTTTGGCAGGAAGAAGCAAACAGTTAGCCAGCAGATACCTCAACAGATATCGGTATGCTTCCTCAGTTATGAACTTATTGCAAAACCCCACAAATGATATCAGTTTGATAGTCCATAAAATTTTTTTAAAGTTATTTTCAATAGAAAAACACTGGCCAAATTCTGCTGTTACACTTGTGCAACTTTTTGATGTTATTGACATTACATGTTTGTAGCCACAGGCAGAATATGGCCTCTACTGTACAATTAATAGGTGATATTAATCTAAGTTTTTTTGCTCAATAGCTCCAACATTTATTTTGGGCTACTTTTCCTTGAAGGTAATGGGAACACAGCCACACAGGTTCTCACTGCTGTTCGGGAGATGGTATCATTCGAGGAACTGCAATGTAGCTTGTGTCCATGTCCTCCCCTCCCTCTCCCCCGGAAACTGAGGCAAATAGGGTTTTTTTTTTTTAAATATCATGGGTCCCAAACAAAGCAAAACAAATAGCTAGTTCTTCCTAACTGAAGTTTGGATCTGAAAAATTAACACTGCCTCTTTTCACCATGAGCAAAGTCTCAGTAATCAAGCCCTCTGTGTGAGGCTAAGATTACATGGCTTCATTCCCATTGCTGCTGTTTCATGACATTTTTCTCTCAGTACATTATTTAAATTGTGTCCAGAGAAATGAGGTCAAATTTTTCAGTTTGTTCTCTTGGAAGGAACTGGGAAGTTACGTGGTGTAGCATACACATTTAATGCGCTGAAATTTTTCTAGCTTCAAAGACGACAAGCACGGGATGGACAGTGGCTGAACTGGCTTTGAAATTGGAAGTTTGGCTGTTTTGATCACAGCCACTGACCAGTTTAATTAGAGAGTGTCTTCTGCATTTGAAGTAACCTT
The DNA here is from genome assembly GCF_027887155.1 of Malaclemys terrapin pileata. Classification (NCBI taxonomy): domain Eukaryota; kingdom Metazoa; phylum Chordata; order Testudines; family Emydidae; genus Malaclemys; species Malaclemys terrapin. The sequence goes on along the minus strand of NC_071511.1, from coordinate 28,984,282 downwards.
TAAATAGAGATTTTTCCCACAGTGCTTAACCTTTCCAAAGAAAACGTTTATATAGTAAAAAATATCCCTAACAAATAGGAGTTAAAAAACCCAAAACCATAAAACCCAGCCACGACACTTCTTATAATCTTTCAAAAGAAATTATATTGAAGTAGTTAGAAACCAAACATACGGACAAGAGGGAAGCTCATATATAGTCAGTCACACAAGAGAAAAGGAAGTTGTTTGTATAATTAAACATTCAGTAAGGAAGAAGAGTTATTAAATCAGACATTGAAGGTCTATATTCTGCTCCCTCTTATGCCTGTGCAACTTCATGGAGGTGAGGAGAGGTGCCTGGGTGTATAGTTGTACTATGGGTGTAACAGAAGGCATAATTTGGTTCATGGTTTCAAGTGTGTACCAAGGGCCAGGTTTTTTAAAGCGGTCAAAGGGAGGTAGGCACCTAACCTGCTTTGAGAGAGACAAGGTGGGTGAGTTAATATCTTTTATTGGACCAACTTCTGTTGGTGGGAGAAACAAACTTTTGAGCTTCTGAAGAAGAGCTCTGTGTAAGCTCAAGAGCTTTTTGCTCTCACCAACAGAAGCTGGTCCAAATAAAAGATATTAACTCATCCTCCTTGTCTCTCTAATATCCTCGGACCAACACAGCTACAACATAAGCTGCTTTTAGGCAGTTTTGAAAATCTCACCAAGTGCCTAATTCCTTTAGAAATCTGGTGCCAATGACAGAGTTTTACTGATCTCCTAAAGGAAGAGGAAAGAAAAAGAGCAAGAGAGAACAGACCTGCTATGTCTACTGCTTTTTTGGCATTTGGTGTTGGAAATCCCCTGTGTCTTAACCATCTCCTATCACATGAGATCAGAAATGGAATATCCACATACGTATGGTTGGGCGGGGGCAGCATGGGAATATCCACCAGTGTATCTGGGGGGGAAAAAGATTTATGCAGCAGTTTAATCCAACAAATACTCAAATAGGATTATTGAATGACTCAGGTGGTGCATAGGCCTTGTCCCACATCCCATACAGGGAGGAGTTTCATCCAGTGTAGTGGGTGTTTAAAGCAGTGGCTCTCAACCTTTCCAGACTACTGTACCCCTTTCAGGAGTCTGATTTGTTTTGCGTACCCCCAGGTTTTACCTCACTTAAAAACTACTTGCTTACAAAATCAGACCTAAAAATAGAAAAAAGTGTCACAGCACACTCTTACTGAAAAATTGCTTAGGGTCTCATTTTTACCATACAATTATAAAATAAATCAATTGGAGTACAGATATTGTACTTACATTTCAGTGTATAGCATATAGAACAGTATAAACAAGTCATTGTATGAAATTTTAGTTTGTACTGACTTTGCTAGTGTTTTTTATGTAGCCTATTGTAAAACTAGGTAAATATCTAGATATGTTGATGTACCCCCTGGAAGACTTGAGTGTACCCGCAGGGGTACACGTACCCCTTGTTGAGAATTGCTGGTTTAAAGTATAGCCCTGGTTTTAAAAATGTTTAAAAGCAATCCCATTTATACACTTCTCAGCCTTTAGATTATCCAGATTACCCAAACTTTCTGTCTCTTGTGACATGGAAATTGTGATGCACATGCTTCTAACGGTTAATACATTTGTATATATCTGCCTTAAGTCCAGGCACAATCTATTGCTCCTTGGTTAGAGGATCTTCGTAGGTGTGAGCACACAGAAACATATGAAAGCAGTACAGAGATGAGCAGATTAGGGAAATCAGTCCCTGGACCAAAATCTGTTTCTTAGCTCGCTAACCCATTAAACTTGATGTATCCATAATTGAAATATTTTCACTTTCAGCCTAGAACACGACGCATTAATATGAACCACTACGCCAATAAGAAAAGTGCTGCAGAGAGCATGCTGGATGTTGCTCTTCTGATGGCCAATGCATCCCAGTTGAAAGCAGTAATGGATCAAGGACCTTCTTTCTCATTCTACATCCCACTTATTGTTCTCATCAGCATATCCCTCATACTTCAAATTGGCGTGGGCATGCTCCTGATATTCCTTGGTACGTATTAAGAACATTACCATTTATTTTTCCCTATAGGATTAACCCTGTTTTTGCATTTTCCTTTTGGAAAGAAAGCTATTTGAATGACTGTCTCAGAACAGGTTAAAATTCAGCCACAGAATACAGGAAATGTTTTCAGTGTATTGGCTTCCTTTTCACTAGGGAAAAGTGGATTGCCGATAAGCTTCCTCATTTTTAATTGCTGACTGCAGGAAAATGAACGATTATTTCAGTGAGGCTGGAGGAGCAAGGAACATAGTTAAATACAGTGCACATTAAACAAACAAACAAACAAACAACAAAATCTTTATAGGGCAGGCTCTTTATGCACTGTAGCCTCATGCAATTAGAGAGGGATAGCTCAGTGGTTTGAGCATTGGCCTGCTAACCCAGGGTTGTGAGTTCAATCCTTGAGGGGGCCACTTGGGGATCTGGGGCAAAATAAGTACTTGGTCCTGTTAGTGAAGGCAGGGGGCTGGACTCGATGACCTTTCAAGGTCCCTTCCAGTTCTAGGAGATGGGGTATCTTCCATTAACAGAGTGTTAAGGAATGACCAAAAAGTTATTCTGTAGCAACAGCAGTATAAGAGTAGATTACACCTCCTCCCCAACATCTTTATTACCAATGACACTACAGTCCTCCACCCCCACATTACCAATGCCACAGACTAATGGTTGTATCCTAGATGTTTTCTTTAGTTTATCACTATATTACCCCCCTCCCCCCACAGAATTTCTTTTACATTGATGCTGTACATTGGCTTTAACGGCTTTAAAGCAGTGTGAGTGAAAGCAAAATTTGGGCCTGAGTACTAGACATCAGCATAAGGCTTGGTAGGAATAAAATTGACTTCTTTGAAAACTCCCAGTCTTCTGGGGTAAATAAGGGAACTGATATTACTGCATGTACCATAAATGGTATTAAGGAGTATTTTAGAATACTGACATTCTGGTTACCACACACATCGTACAAAGAACAATGGAAATATATAGTCAAGGATGCCAAAGTCATTACAGGTTTTGACACTAGTGATTTATAGAAGTATTAACTGGACTTAAAGCTAAGAAGAAGAGATTCACCCTTTCTAGCATTTCTTATTGGTATATAATCCCTTGAAAGAAATGGATTGACAGCCATAAGCTATTAGAGAATTGTTCAAAGGCAAGATCCTGGATTCTATTTGAAGAATGGTCTAGCTAACAAACAGCTAAGGTAGAATTTCTTCACACCAAAGACATGTCTAATCCATCATCAAGCCACCATTACTTCATCTTGACTTTTTGGCCAACAGGACATAAAACATCAGAGTAAAAGCTGATATGTCTATGCCTGGGGACCGTCTTCTGGACTGGCTAGGAGATTCTAGCACGAGCATCAAGATTACTTTGATTTCTAACTTATTTGTCACTATTAATATTAATTATTACCAGTGTCTGATTACTGATAAGACTAAAGAAAACATCTAGAACATAAGAACGGCCGTACCAGCTCAGACCAAATGTCCGTCTAGCCCAGTATCCTGTCTACCGACAGTGGCCAATGCCAGGTTCCCAAGAGGGAGTGAACCTAACAGGTAATGATCAAGTAATCTCTCTCCTGCCATCCATCTCCACCCTCTGACAAACAGAGGCTAGGGACACCATTCCTTACCCATCCTGACTAATAGCCATTAATGGACTTAACCTCCATGAATTTATCCAGTTCTCTTTTAAACCCTGTTATAGTCCTAGCCTTCACAACCTCCTCAGGTAAGGAGTTCCACAAGTTGACTGTGCGCTGCGTGAAGAAGAACTTCCTTGTATTTGTTTTAAACCTGCTGCCTATTAATTTCATTTGGTGACCCCTAGTTCTTGTATTAGGAGAATAAGTAAATAACTTTTCCTTATCCACTTTCTGCACATCACTCATGATTTTATATACCTCCATCATATCCCCCCTTAGTCTCCTCTTTTCCAAGCTGAAAAGTCCTAGCCTCTTTAATCTCTCCTCATATGGGACCCGTTCCAAACTCCTAATCATTTTAGTTGCCCTTTTCTGAACCTTTTCTAGTGCCAGTATATCTTTTTTTAGATGAGGAGACCACATCTGTACGCAGTATTCGAGATGTGGGTGTACCATCGATTTATATAAGGGCAATAATATATTCTCAGTCTTATTTTCTATCCCCTTTTTAATGATTCCTAACATCCTGTTTGCTTTTTTGACCGCCGCTGCACACTGCATGGATGTCTTCAGAGAACTATTCACGATGACTCCAAGATCTTTTTCCAGATTCGTTCTAGCTAAATTAGCCCCCATCATATTGTATGTATAGTTGGGGTTATTTTTTTCTGATGTTCATTACTTTACATATATCCACATTAAATTTTGTTTGCCATTTTGTTGCCCAATCACTTAGTTTTGTGAGATCTTTTTGAAGTTCTTCACAGTCTTCTTTGGTCTTAACTATCTTGAGCAGTTTAGTATCATCTGCCAACTTTGCCACCTCACTTTTCACCCCTTTCTCCAGATCATTTATGAATAAGTTGAATAGGATTGGTCCTAGAACTGACCCTTGGGGAACACCACTAGTTACCCCTCTCCATTTTGAGAATTTACCATTTATTCCTACCCTTTGTTCCCTGTTTTAACCAGTTCTCAATCCATGAAAGGACCTTCCCTCTTTTATCCCATGACAACTTAATGTATGTAAGAGCCTTTGGTGAGGAACCTTGTCAAAGGCTTTCTGGAAATCTAAGTATACTATGTCCACTGGTTCCCCCTTGTCCACATGTTTGTTGACCCCTTCAAAGAACTCTAATAGATTAGTAAGACACGATTTCCCTTTACAGAAACCATGTTGACTTTTGCCCAACAATTTTATGTTCTTCTATGTGTCTGACAATTTTATTCTTTACTATTTGTTTCAACTAATTTGCCCGGTACGGACATTAGACTTACTGGTCTGTAATTGCCGGGATCACCTCTAGAGCCCTTTTTAAATATTGGCGTTACATTAGCTATCTTCCAGTCATTGGGTACAGAAGCCGATTTAAAGGACAGGTTACAAACCATAGTTAATAGTTCTGCAACTTCACATTTGAGTTCTTTCAGAACTCTTGGGTGAATGCCATCTGGTCTCGGTGACTTGTTACTGTTGAGTTGATCAATTAATTCCAAAATCTCCTCTAGTGACACTTCAATCTGTGACAATTCCTCAGATTTGTCACCTACAAAAGCCAGCTCAGGTTTTGGAATCTCCCTAACATCCTCAGCCTTGAAGACTGAAGTAAAGAATCCATTTAGTTTCTCCGCAATGACTTTATCGTCTTTAAGCGCTCCTTTTGTATCTCGATCATTCAGGAGCCCCACTGGTTGTTTAGCATGCCAAGGGATTATTCAGCCTTCTTCCAAAACATTTTTGAAAGTAGAATCATTTGCATTGTCACTATCAGAATCTTTTGCTAGTCTTTGCATATACTTTGCCATCACAGGAGTGAGATGTGTAGTGAGATTCCAGCATCACTTTGCAAAGTTTTTATACAAGGCCTGTATCTGGAGCTGTAGCATTCATAAGAATCACCTAGTCAAAAGGAAACAGACACCCAAAATATCTGCAGTGGAAGTTTCAAGAGTTGACTTGAGATGCTTATGCAAGTTGCCAGAAGAGAGGCTTAGGTTTTCACCCACAGCCCCTCAATAAGGGTCTGCACCACAGCCCATTGAAATAAGTGGGAGTTCTACTGACTTCAGAAGGCATTAGATCAACCCTTTGCTACTGACAACCATATACATATAAACATTGCTCATGTAGATTTTAAAGGCTCTTCTTTTGAAATTTGAAACTCCCCCCCCCCACCCCGATTTCTCATTGGCTACTATTTTGCTTAATTAGCTTTCTGTGAAGCACAACTGAGGAGGCAGTGTCCTGTTCCAAGGGTGAAGTTCCCAGCTAGCGAGGATGCATGGGCTGTGGTGTCTTCAACACGCTGATGGCACCCAGCTTTGTGTTTCTCTCTTCTCATCCAGCCAGGAGAGTTGAGTGCCTTTGCCAGTGTCTGGAGGAGATTGGGGACTAGAGATCTAACCGGCTGTGACTCAATTCAGATAAGACAGGAGTGATGATGGGTTCTATTTGGGGGCTACACCCAAACTCTGTTCAGAAGCTAGAGATAAGGCAGCTGTGCAGCAGCCCACTTGGTAAACAGAGTGGTGTACAGCCAGCACATTTAGCTGGTGCTTTAAGATCAGCACTGGCTGCTTGTGTCAAGTGTTGGCATGACTAATAGAGTTCTGAATTGCTTAGGGTGTTCCTATCTGAGAGGCTCTTCCCCAGTGACACACTGCCACATAGGTGCTGGAACTAGGGATGCTGGGGGTGCTGCTGCACCCCCCAGCTTGAAGTGGTTTCCATTTTATACTGGGTTTATAGTTTGGTTCAATTGCTCTCAGCACCCCCACTATGCAAATTGTTCCAGCACCCCTGCACTAACCATTGTGGAGATCAAAAGCAGTCAAGTGGGACCCCTCCTTGGTATAAATGGAATGAAGGCATGAGCCACTGTAAAGGTAGCTTGCCTTTCACATGCAGATATGGCTGCTGCCTCAGTGTGTGGTTGTTGGACAGATAAGTTAGCTCTCTGGCTAACCAAAAACTTCCCCATTCCCCTCTTGCAGGGTAATGGAAGTCGAACCATTATTCAGTCTCTTTCCCTTTGTTATAGTTCAGGCCCAGAGTGTGCCAGTTTTCACCCTTCTCTAGGGAAGATCAGCAACTCTTCTCCCTCTTTCTCCCATCCTCTCCCAGAAACTCCAACCCTGGGCTTCGAAAGAGGTGGCAGCAAGTGCTCAGTCCAACACCCAGCCGCCCTCCCCTGAATACGTCCTTGCTCAAGGCCTCTCTTGCTCCCAGGGTTCTCTTCTCCAGATATCTAGCTTTTTAGGCAGCTTCCTCCAATTGCTCAGGTGAGGCCCAGCGTGGTCTCACTGGGCTCTGAGGCAAAGGCATGACTTATATATCTTGGCACTCCTTCCCATCATGCCTTGCTGTGAGCCTCCAACTCCCATCAGAAGTGGGAACGAGAACTCTGAAGAATTCCCCTGTTTTGGGTTGAACCAGCAGCTGGGCCATGAACCTGCTGTAAAGGGCCAGTATTCCCTGCCACAAACACAAAGCAAGTGCAGAATGGGTCTGCTATTTGAGAAAGAAGTTCACTGTTTCCTTCTGGTGCTAAACTGCATGGAAGGTTACACATGGCCTGTCCTTTGGAGAGACTGGTTTTCTGCACACTTTTCCTTGAAGGTGCCATGGCAGCATTAACAACTTTTTTGAATGGGGAAAAATAGAGTGTTTTGAAATAGTTTAGGCTGCCTGAAATGATAGTGGGATTGGATTACTAGGACAAAAGGTTTAAGAATAACTGTACTAAAGAACGGTTGAGGTTAGCTGCATGCTTAGTACTGTAATAATGAAATAGGATTACTATAATTCCATCTGAAATCTCAGAGTTCTACTTTAATAGATGGAGCTGTATTTTACCTACTTCCTCGCCCCCAATTTTGATGAATCATCAAAATGACATTTCTCTGCAACCTGATGTCTAACACATGAGATCCTCTAGGAACATATACATTGTTGTCTTTTTCCCCCCCCACCAGCAGCCAGCCTTAAGAAACCCTATTCTTAAATACTACAAGAAAGGAGTTGTAGTTCATTTGTCTGGAACTGCCATGCATTACAGTGATCCAGGAGATGTTAGAAGACACACCTCCACACACACAAAATGACTACAAGCATGTTACCAGCGACGCTACATAACCTGTTTATTCAGGTTGCATACAGGGTTAACTCTCAACAGTTTTAGTGTCCGTGTAGGTGCAGAATAGCTGAAATGGTCAAACAGTCCCCCCACTACTGCCCCACAGTGCTCTGGCTGGCTTGGGATGTCTCTCACCACACGCTGCTTCTGGGAACAGAGCTGAGAACCATGGGACAGATCCCCAGAAGCCATTTGAATCGAGAGAGTTTATAGGGCAGCACTAGCATGGACGCAGGGCAAACCTGCAATGGGTCATAAACTAATTCAGCATGGCTAGCTGGGATTCACGGAACCATTTGTACTTAAACTAACTCAGTTACAAATGGGGTCAGTAGTTCTTCAGTGTTCACAATGCCCACATGTAGGGCCCTACCAAATTCATAGTCCATTTTGGTCAATTTCACGGCCATCAGATTTTAAAAAAAATGATATATTTCATGATTTCAGCTATTTAAATCTGAAATTTCATCGTGTTGTAATTGTAGGGGTCCTGACCCCAAAACGAGTTGTGGAACTGCTACCCTTACTTCTGTGCTGCTGGTGGTGGTGTAGCCGCCTTCAAAGCTGGGCACCTGGACAACAGCTGCCACTCTCTGGCCGCCGAGGTCTGAAGACAGCAGTGCAGAAGTAAAGGTGGCATGGTATGGTATCGCTACCCTTACTTCAGCACTGCTTCTGGTGGGGTGCTGCCTACAGCCATCGCTGCTCTCTGCTGCCCAAGCTCTGAATGCAGTGCAGAAGTAAAGGTGGCAATACCACGACCCCCCCTAAAATAACCTTGCAACCCTCCTGCAACTCTCCTTTGGGTCAGGACCACCAATTTGAGAAATGCTGGTCTCCCCTGTAAAATCTGTACAGTATAGGGTAAAAGCACACAAAAGACCAGATATCATGGTCCATGACTCATTTGTCATGGCTGTGAATTTGGTAGGGCCCTACCCATATGCTAAATAAACCCCACCCTGATTTGTATAACAGAGTTCGCAAACTACACATCAAGGGGCTTTGGTAACACTGTTTATGATACTGTTGCTGCCACAGCCTGCATGGTACTTAACATCTTATTCAGATTTTTCTTTCTTTTGTTTATATAATTTATGTATCTTACTACCAACCAAAGTTAGAGTAAGATGTCCTTTCATTAGTTCTCTTTAAGGGCCTGATCCAAAGCCTACTGAAATCAATGACTGTCTGCCCACCAACTTCAATGATATTTGGATCAGGCCATAAATTACAGAACCCCCGTTTAGAGAGAAAGTGGTCAGAGGAGATTTTTGGCTTGCCATAATGCTGAACAGTCCTGCCTGATTTCACACAATCCTACACAAGCATATGCATATTTAATATTAGTCATATATACATTTTACAAGATCTGGAATGAGGCCTACACCAATCTAATTTTATCTTCTCTTATTTGTCCTCCCCTCAGCAGTTCAAGCAAGGAAAAGTGCAAGCAAACAAAAGAAAACAATGTTTACACAGCTGATGCTCAAAATAAGACTGACTGCAAGCTGTGATGCTTTGAAATTTCACTCTCTGTTAAACAGATGTAATGCTCCTGCTTTCTAAAAATAAGAACTAGAAGCTGTAGGAATAGCCATCAGTGGCTAGGTATGGGGAAGAGGGCAGGTACAGAAATCTCATACTGGATCAGATGGAAGAGAGAGATATGATTGGGCTATCTAGAAAGGATGTACAACCCATTCTGTCATAAGAAGCTAGACTTTATTGGCTCTCATTGGTAGATCTTCTGATAAATGAGTAAAGACAAGTTTTCTAGAGGTAAAGTAATAAATATTTAAAAATTGCATTATGATAGTTTTCCTTTTGGAAGGAAAGAAATTAAATGTACTGTAAGAAATGTTACTGCTTCAAGTGTTGGGGATATCTTTTCTGAAGGACACCATTCTGCATCTAGCTACACGTAGAAAGTCTGGGAGCTGCACAAATGTATCTAAGAGCAGAATTTGGCTCTTACACTATAAGAGGATAAAAAGCAACAGAGGGTCCTGTGGCACCTTTGAGACTAACAGAAGTACTGGGAGCATAAGCTTTCGTGGGTAAGAACCTCACTTCTTCAGATGCAAGTAATGGAAATCTCCAGAGGCAGGTATACCTGTGAGGTTCTTACCCACGAAAGCTTATGCTCCCAGTACTTCTGTTTGTCTCAAAGGTGCCACAGGACCCTCTGTTGCTTTTTACAGATTCAGACTAACACGGCTACCCCTCTGATATAAGAGGATATTACATATTCATCACAAATGAAAATTGTTCCCTTAGATTTTGTAACATTGGCTGCAATGCTAACTTCCCTTTTTGCAGGACGGATGTGTCTGGCATCTGGCATCTAGCGAGGGGGAAAGAGACATATCAGGGGGGAGGGATAGCTCAGTGGTTTGAGCATTGGCCTGCTAAACCCAGGGTTGTGAGTTTAGTCCTTGAGGGGGGTCACTTAAGGATCTGGGGTAAAATCAGTACTTGGTCCTGCTAGTGAAGGTAGGGGGCTGGACTCAATGACCTTTCAAGGTCCCTTCCAGCTCTATGAGATATATTTACATAAGATAAATAAAAAGCTTTTTACCGTGTGTGTAAATGTGTTTTGATAGTAAAATACCACTTTTCTTTTTTCCTTTGAAGTAAGATATGACCTTAATGACCCTGCAAAACATGCCAGGCTGGATTTCCTCAATAACCTTGCAACTGGACTGGTGTTCATTATAGTAGTTGTGAATATTTTGATCACTGCCTTTGGAGTGCAGAAACCAGTGGCTGAGACAGCTTCAAGACAGTAGGTAACAAGAAGGTGAGTTATGATCCTTTCAAATTTTTTCCTATTGCCTTCCACCCGACTGACAGTGCACACTCAAACAGCCTCCCCACTCCACATCAGGGCCTGAAAATCATGTTTTTTTAGAAAGTGACCATTTCCCCCTTTAAAGATTATCTGTATGAGCTCTGTAGAGAACAAGTGTATTCTTCACACTGTTCTTGAATCAGATTATAAATATTAGGGATTATCGATGAATTTGATACTGGATTTTAACTGCAAAGTGCAAAAAACGACTTAGGCATATAGAAGACAGTTTTGTATTCCAAGAGGGGCCCCTTGTATGTTCCCTCTGTGAAGTCATAGAGAGCATGCCTCAGGAAAAGCCACTCCCTCTTCTCAGTGCTCACAAAGCCAGTCAAGGGACTGAAGACTGTACTTTTACCCTTCTACTGCAAAAGCTTTTTTACTAGGCAGGTTTGCATCTGCAGTATACTGCTATGCCAGTCAGTTATTAACACATGGAAGACTTTATCCAAGCTTTTGGTATGGTTTATTTTTAACCCAATACAGTGTTAGGTGGTAGCAGAGATGTTAGACTTCATTTAATGTGCCCTGTGGTTTTCCCAGGATGCACTTCTTCCTGTTTGTAGGAAGCCCAACCCAGGCAATTCTGCACTACAGGTTGCTTTGATAAATGTGGTAGAACTGCATTATTCCCCTACCCAAGCAGTGTAAGGCTACTCCTCAATGTGGAAGGTACCTGAAAATAAGAGGCTTTGATTTACCCTTCTACGTAAGAGTAGAAGAGCTTGTGAAAGATCAAAATGTATGTCTCAGCAGCATTGAGAGGCTGCATTCTGGCTGAAATTCACCACAGTGCAGAAGGCAAGCCCAAGAGCAGGGTACCACTACCATCACACTTATGCCCTCAACATAGGATTTAAATTATATACCATGTACCTTGCTCTGGCCCTCTGCACAGGGGGGCATGTCCTCTTAATCCCAAATCCCTTTTCAAGAAGACCTGTGGACGAAACCATTGCATGGAACTGCCAGTAGTAATCCCATAATATGCCAGATCCCCATGCTAATCCCACATGACACTGCACAACCTCATACACATCCCCCTATCAGATGGGCAAGCTCTAGAAGCAGCAGCAAAGACAGTTACATTTTTTTAAAATGAATGTAACGTTAAAAAGGCATCCATATACTTGCTCTGAGTGCCCTGCCCCCTATTCAAAATTACAAAGTCAGAACAACCATCTCAGTCAGCCTCATCCCTTCTACAGAGTAGCATTCCCTGGTATTACATACAAAAAAACCCCACTATGAACACTACGGCTGCAAAGTCAAGCACTCAGAAGTGAGGGAATTCTGGAATTGCAAAACCCTGTGCGACCTTAGTTCAGCCCTCAGGAGTCTGGCCTAAATTCCCACAAGAAGCCTGTGCAAGAGCCAGCAATGGAAGCCAAGAGGAGACTACTAGGTCCCAGCTCTCATATCTAAGGCACTACAAACATTCCTTCACTTCTTACAACCCTTTTCCTCATTCACACCCCATACTGTGCAATGGTGAGGCAAGGGAACTGTTGAACTAGTATTAGGTAATTCTGTATTTACCCAGTATAATGCATACATACAAGGGGGCCAAATTAAGGTTCCTTAAGTAACTTTAATTCTCACATTTCCCTAGCTTTTGAGAGCTCCACTCCGCAACCTCAACTGCCTTTTAAGGTAGGGTGTTTGTACGTGGCTTCCTGGGGTTTTAAAAAGGAAAATTGAGAAAAAACCCAAATTCCATCATTTAGAATCATATCTAATGTCTGCTAGGGTCACCAGCAGAATTGGAACCAAAGTCCATTAGCTAAAGTGAGAGAGATCTGTGCTGTGGATCTAAAGGAGTCACTTCTTGTTTTGAACTTGCCACTTGAAGGGGCATTGTCATGGGGCATGACTGCCCTGTAGCACTGCAGGCACTCCCTGTCTCCATTTCCTCCTCCCAGGCGTTCACGTGGCTCCGCCGTGCAGCTGGGTCACTCTGAGTTCAATCCTTTTTCAGGGGTAACAAGTTCAAACAAACATCCCAAACAAATAAGCCCCAAAGACCAGAAGAACCTTTATCTGGGAGAATGTGAAGGGAGGGGCAAACTAATAGTTGCAGGCTTTTTAAGGTAGGGGGTCTGAGGGCTTTTGCTGAGAAGTTAGGGCTATGAAGTGCATAATAAAATCATTAACACCAGTCAGCGGAGAGTTGAGACCAGAAAGCGTGGATTCCTCCTCCCTAGGGTTACCATATTTCAACAAGCAAAAAAGAGGACGGGAGGAGCCCCACCCTAGCCCCGCCCCTGCCCCTCCCACTTCCCGCCCCCCCAGAACCCCCAACCCTCCCCCCGTTCCTTGTCCCCTGACTGCCCCCTCCTGGGACCCCTGCCCCTAACTGCCCCCCAGGACTCCACTCCCTATCTAAGCCTCCCTGCCTCTTGTCCCCTGACTGCCCCAACCCTTATCCACACCCCCACCCCCAGACAGACCCCTGGGACTCCCACGCCCCATCCAACCACTCCCCACCCCCTGACAGCCCCCCCCAGAACTCCCAACCCATCTAAACCCCTCTGCTCCCTGTCCCCTGACTGCTCCGATCCCTCTCCCCACTCCTGCCCCCTGACAGCCCCCCCGAGAACTCCCAACCCATCTAAACCTCTCTGCTCCCTGTCCCCTGACTGCTCCGATCCCTCTCCCCACTCCTGCCCCCTGACAGCCCCCCCCAGAACTCCCAACCCATCTAAACCTCTCTGCTCCCTGTCCCCTGACTGCTCCGATCCCTCTCCCCACTCCTGCCCCCTGACAGCCCCCCCGAGAACTCCCAACCCATCTAAACCTCTCTGCTCCCTGTCCCCTGACTGCTCCAATCCCTCTCCGCACTCCTGCCCCCTGACAGCCCCCCCCAGAACTCCCAACCCATCTAAACCCCTCTGCTCCCTGTCCCCTGACTGCTCCGATCCCTCTCCCCACTCCTGCCCCCTGACAGCCCCCCCAGAACTCCCAACCCATCTAAACCCCTCTGCTCCCTGTCCCCTGACTGCTCCGATCCCTCTCCCCACTCCTGCCCCCTGACAGCCCCCCCCAGAACTCCCAGCCCCCTACCCCCCCGCTCCTTGTCCCCTGACTGCCCCCTCCTGGGACCCCTGCTCCTAACTGCCCTCCAGAACCCCACCCCCTACCTAAGACTCCCTGTTCCTTGTCCCCTAACTGCCCCCTCCTAAGACCCCCCCCAACTGCCCCCCAGGACCCTACCCCCTACCTGTACCCTGACTGCCCAAAACTTTCTCCACTCCCCTCCAAAAGCCCCCACCCGTTTCTTGACTGCCCCATCCAGAACCTCCCTGTCCCTTCTCCTGCCCCCCCTTACCCTGCTGCTCAGAACAGGGTGTTGGGCTCTGTGCCAGCCGGACACATGGCTGAGCTCCCCAGCACAACACAAAACCCGGTCCCTGGCCCTGCACAGGGCTGCCGGAGCGGGCTGCAGGAGGAGGAGCTGCCGGCCGGCTCAGAATGCAGGGAGGGGGGGGTGGGAGGAGGAAGCTGCTCCGGAGTCCAGCCCGGGACTTTCCTGCAGCCCTCCCAGCTGCTCGCTCTGCTCTGCCAGGGGAGGGGGAAATCCCGGACATTGTGAGTGCTTTACAAATTCCCCCCGGACGCTATTTTTAGCACACAAAAGGAGGACATGTCCGGGGAAATCCGGACGAATGGTAACCCTACTCCTCCCAGTCCAGCACACCTTTCCCTTTGCAGCGTACTGTGAGATGCTTAGTCGAGTCTTGAAGCATGCTCAGGGCAATTGCTTTTGTTAGGGAGCTGTGTGTAGCCGGAGCATACTCTGTGCACAAGAAACGTTCAGAGATTTTACCAGCTAGCTTCTAATCAGCTATACAGAGTGTGCAGATAGCAATTTTCAGGGACTTGTAACTTCATCAAATCTAGGTGAGTTTTCACGGGGACAGCAAAAGGCACTTTGTGCCCCAGGACTATACCTTTGCCAAACATCAAATCCCTCCTTCAGGATGGAGGCACACAGCTGCAGGACTCAGCAATGAACATCTTAATGGGTGTTGCAGCTGTTACATGTGATCTACAAGTCATCTGTTTCCGAGCTTCACAAGCCAATTGTGCTTTGGGCAGAATTAACATGCCATGCTGGTTTCAGTGTCAGTTATTGTACATCATCCCTCTAAACATGCACAAGTGATTCCTCCTGCAGATTTTTACTACCTGCCCATTGACTTTGCTTCTCTTCCCCACCACTCCTCCGCCCCATGTGTGGGAGAGTTGTAGGCATTTTGTGGACACAGTTGTTTTTCAGTTGCTGTAGTTTTGTGAAATATCATGTTACTTAGAATCCTCTATGCCCGATGGAGACAGCTATGTGGCATTTATGTAGGAGTTTCTTTGTTTCAGTGCCCTGGGCAGTGAACATGCCAGAAAAAACACATGACCCAAATGTTTTGGGTTTTTTCTCCCTTTACATCATGTTTGGGATTTGGGGTCTCTAGCTCACAGCAACCATCTTCCTGAAAAGTCAGAGTCTGAATATTCCTTCTTAGTGATCCCAATGGGAACCTTTAACACCTTGCATTCTGCCCAATGGATGCCTCTCTTTATAAGCAGAGTGTACATAGGTATATGTTTCATTAGTCATCCACAACATTTGTACGCACACAGGGTTACGTACCTACCACAAAGGCTGTCTGACTGAAATTGTAATAGAGATTTCATTTCCCCATTCTGCAGTGAAGACAAAACAGCGACTAATTTAATTTACCTTGGTGGTAAGAGGTCAGGTAGAGAAGTAGGCCCTATCACCTGCACAAGACTGTCATTATGCTCCGGCCTATAAACTGTACGTGAGGCTAACTCACTCAACTTGAATGGCTAACTCAGAGTTGTGCCTGGGTCCTTTACCTTTTTTATCCTTACTTGGTCTATGTTTGAGGTTTCTGAAAAATGCACTTTGGATCTGTTCATATTTTAATTTAACAAAGAGAAGATTAAGGGGTGACTTCATTACAGTCTGTAAGTGTCTACATGGGGAACTGATATTTAATAATAATCTCTTAAATCTAGCTGAGAAAAATCTAACATGATCCAATGGGTAGAAGTTGAATCTAGACAAATTCAGACTGGAAATAAGGTGCAAGTTTTTTAAGGGTGAGAGTAATTGACCATTGGAACAATTTAGCAAAGGTTGTGCAATCAGTCCATCACTGACCATTTTTAAATCAAGATTGGATGATTTTCTCAAAGGTCTGCTCTAGGAATTATTTTGGGGAAATTCTATGGCCTGTTGTATCAGAAGATCAAACTGGATGATCATGGTGGTACCTCCTGGCCTCAGAATCTATGAATTATTTGCCCACTGGCACATGCAACTTTTGCTAAAAATAAAAAAATCGGCCCATTCACTCATATACAGTCTTTACAGATCTTTGAAAATAAATCTCTTTTTCCTCTCTGGGATTTTGGCAAAAATACAGCCCCTGGTAGCCAAACGCAGAGTGGCAGCTAGAAGTGAGGCCCTCATTGGACAGCTCCCAGAGTCTAACAGGTGCTGGTCTGCTCACGAAGGACTGTGTTGGCATGCTACCCGTGAAGGACCATGCTGGGTGGAAGTGGGCACTTTCCAGCTTTGCCCTGTGTTAGGCCAACATGGCAGAAGCTTTTGATTCCATTGCAGAGGGAACTTGTAGTTACTGTAATTATTACATAATCAAGCTTAATTTTTTTGCTTTTCATTTTATTGCAGAGATCTGAACCATTGACCCCTCCTCTAAGTACTTCTGCACTTGAGCCAGTTAAACTTGGACACAAAAAGGAGAAGCTGAAGTTATTCAAGCCAGCATTTTTCTGTTTCCTTCAAATGACTTGTTTTCTGTGCCTGGGATTTTCATCCTATTAAATATGTAATATTCAGTTTCTAGTGGAAAGGTTGAGCGTTTTAACTGCTAGTTCATTGACTCTGCCTTCGAAGAGTCTGGCATCTCAATTTCTATAGAAACTGGAGTTCTTCAGAGAAATATGCAATGTGAATGAATTCATCAGGAAACAAAGCGATGGAATCAGCTCCAGAGGCATCCTGGACTCCTCACTTTTTGTGCCTTCTGTTTTCTTGATGGATGAGAAGTTTCCCAACAAAAATTGCTGTCATTTCCACTATGGAAACCAAGGGTCTTAATTTCTGGCACAGTCACACTGTCCTAACCTCTCAGTTGTAGCTAGGTATTTGTATTCCATATTGCTGTAGTGGAATGTCTTTATGTTGTGTGAAGATGGCCATGCCTAATTTTCCCTCTTCCTAGGGAGCAGTTTGTCTCTTCAGCTAAACCAAAAACTCCACCTCTTCCAAGGTGACAGGAATCGAGTAGGAACAAACATTAACAAGCTTTCCTTTGCCCAATTTTTCTCTGACAAGTATTCATTGGCCCAGTTTCTCTGTCGCTGGATCACAAGGGCCTGCATAAACCTTCCCTCCCCTTGGTGCAGGGTCCCACAAGAAGTCCCTTTGCCTAGTTTCTCACTCTCAGTCGCTACTCTCCTCCAGTCCATACAGGATGATTATTATCCACAGCTCTAGCACATCCTGAAAAGGCTTGTAAAAATGCTGCCATAGCTAGGTGCCACTGAGTAACTTAAGGATGGAGGGTGACGTTCATCCCTGCACAGAGGGCAAGGCAAGGCCTGTAAGTTATTAAGTCACATATAACCCATCAAATTAGGATACAGAGGGGCAAATTTTCCTCTGAGAAAAGGCCTGATCTCTGCACTTATTTGCTTTTGTGAGTTTGACTGATTCTAAAAAAAAAAATTTTAAGTAATAGATTTAAAGAGATAGCAAGAAAAAGATCCTCAAGGGCTCATGTTCCCTGCTGGCACAGGAAGCAAAAAAATTTTGGAGGGCATACTGTTGCTGGCAATGTTGTATATTGCGAGTTTTGCTGCTTAAAGTATTTTAATCATTTTACTTCTAATTGATCATACTTGCAATTAGAAGGATTTTAGTGTCCTTGCATTTTAACTTTCTTGTCGATAAAAATTGATACTAATGTATTTCTTGTGTTATCACATTATTTTGCACATTTGTGGCCCAACGTGTACGCTTTTAGGAGAGTTAGCAGCAGCACTCATGTACAGTTTTAAATTGATAATCCTCTCTTCTAGTTATGAATACATGAATAACTGGGTTTAGAGACTTCCCTTGTTTACTGTAGGTTACATAAGAATTATCCTTTAACCAGAAACAAAGCAACAAAGTTACTATTTTTCTGTATTGCTAGTAGCAAAATATAGACATACAAGCAACATAGAAGAATATTAAGCTTTTCTTGCTTTGTTTCTGGTCAAAGTTTTTCTGCAAGATTTCTGGCAAATACTGCTTTGAATGACTTCTTGTATATATTCAAATGTAGGTTGGAGCAGCTGTGAGATGAGGCACTTAGCACAAGTTTTCCCAACAGTTAATTTGTCTTCTGTTAAAATTAATGAAGGAATATCAGATTGTACCTGCATTATAAAATATTCTCAATATTGTATTGCAATGTGTTGATTGGTAAAATATCATTGCTTGACTGCTTAAAATAAAGACTTTCTTCCATTAAACAAAATAAAAAAAACTCCACAACAAAAAACACAGTAAAACTGCAGGTGAAACCCTTCTGAACATGTAATTACCATAAATAAATATCAGAGTGGCTTGGATATATGCACCTTGAGTGTATCGCATGTGCGAAAGGTAGCAAAATATAGTACTATGCAATATAGTACATCCTCATGGTGTAACCCTAACTAAATAGTCATTGCAGTGGGCAGACAAATGATTCTGACCCTTTAACTCAGGTTGGGATCCTAATTATTTCTGATTGCAGAATAGCATGAATTTTTCTAAGTGCAACTTTCCTTTTGTTATTGGTAAATAAATAATTCTTACTTTTGTTTCTGGTTCTCATTTACTCTCCACCTTCAGACATTTATTACCCCCACAGCGCACACCTGATGTAAATGACTCCATTGACCTCACTGGAGTTTCTGCTGCTTGCACCAGGTTGGAATTTGGCCCGGGCTATTTCTAATTCCTTCCTCCCTCCCTCCCCTCCCCCCTTCCCCCATCCTTACAGACACGGAAAGCCAAACAGGGCTCATTTCACACTTAAATACCTTTCACTGGCTAACAGTTGTGGTCGAGAAGTACAAGGGACTCAATTTCTTACTACCTACAGACTCATGCTGCTGCCTTTGCTGCATTAAGCAGCCTCTGGGGACCTAGGTTTTTTACTCACGAACACAGAACGCTTATCTCTAGAGCAATCCTTGGGGCTTCTATGGGACTTGACCAATTCAATTTCCCTTCCCTTTATTTACTCTAAATTCTCACAGCGTTTTCTAGATTTCTGTGTTTGCTTCATTTGTCTCCTCCATTCCGTCTGTTTCTCTTCCCTTTTCACGGTCTGCCAATTTTTCTATATTTGCTCTTGGTTTCTTCTTGCTACTTGACCTTCATTCTCACTGTCACGCAAGGGAACCAGCTGTTTCCGTGATTTTTCCTTGAAAACGTCATAGGAACAGCTGTTCTCATGGTACTTTCCACCAGAAAGATATCCCACCCTCCAGCTGCTTATGTTATATCAGGGGGAAGAGAATCTACTGGATCCAAAACACCAAGTAGTGAAATTATGGCTGGATACAGTCTGTTCTCAGTGGATTCTGGGGAGAATGTACCCTAACTAAAAAACATTCTCTCTTGGCTATCGAGAGCTAGGCACGTGTATCTAGAAATTAAGGGCCAGATTTTCAAGACAGCTGAGGACCTACCGCAGCAACCAGATTTTCTAGAGAGCTCAGCTCCCATTTACCCAGCATGCTGAGCTCTAGAAAATCTGGACACCAAGTGTCACAATGGGAGCTGCTGCTCAACTCTGAAAACTTGGCCTCAACTGTGGGTTCTGAGCACATGAAAAATCAGACCATGAGTAAATAGCTTGATTTTCAAAAGCTACCAAGCACCCTCACCATTGTCCTTAGATTTGAATAATTTTGCCAGATGAAAAGGGTGATGTTTTATTGCCATGTTTTTACTGAAATTAAACTAGAATTGCAAAATGTCTTCAGTCATGCAATCTATGTTTTTAAGACATGGAGGCCTTTAAAAATCATGTATTTTTTATCAGGCAAAAGCTCCAAGTTGGTTTCACCTATAAATAATTTAATTACATTAAAAAAATGCTTATCGGGCACCTATTTAAAATCCTAAATGACCATCTCCTTAGTGGTATCAGATAAATGCGTCATTTTCTGCAGCTTCTTGGTCTATTAAGCTTTCCCCATTATGTTCCCACAGTCAAAAACTGCTTGTTTCTAGGCAAAAGTTTCAGTTAAAAACAAATCATCAATAATGAAGCAAGATGAGCTTTTATTGGCCATCTTGGTTCATATCAGTTCATCTCGTTCTGTATTCAGCAAAATAGAAGTAGGGCAAGAATTACACATGCTGTTTAGGTTATGTTATCAGGACCTCCAGATCTAGGGCTGTTTAATGTTGCAGCTCTCTTGGTTTCATTTTAATTCACTTCAGCAAGTTACAATGACCAAATGTACTGGTCTGCAAAGTTATTCTAGGGTGTATGCTCTAAAACTCATCATCCGCTGGAAGCTGTTCTCCAGCAGAATGTGGCTATAAAATGGACTGAAGTGGTAAATGTATCTCTGGTTAATTTCAACCTTTACTCAGAAACAGTAAATAAATAATAATAAAGCCCCTAAAATGCTAACCCTGCATACTGCTAAGAGCTGCACAGCTTAGTGTATGCCAGACCTGTATTCACTTGTTTTGCTAGGTCTGTGTGTAGATTTGCTTTTGAACTCAGTTCTTTCACATATGGCCACTGTTCTGTGCCCAGGAAAAGTTCTCCATGGACGTCCTTTTCTTGGTCTCTTTGCCTTGTGATGGCTGTGTCACAGGGTGGCTGCACCCTGCCAATGAGGGAGCCCCCGTGCTAGAACAGATGCTCTGAGTTTGGCCAAATAATAGGGTCGAGCAGCACCTGGGGTTAAGGGATCATGGACAAATCAGAGAGGAGACAGGCTGATGAATCAGAGCTGGATGAGTGGGAGTCAGGGGCAGGTGAGAGCTACCAGAGGACTGTGGAAGGTGTTTCCTGGGGCAAGGTTGAAGGCAGGGAGAGCAGCAAGAGGGGTTTGCTGGCTGACCTCCCCCCAAGCTAGAGTCAGGGGGCCAGACAAGACTGAAGGCAAGGGAGCAGCAGAACAGAATACCCGCTGATATCTCCACAGTGGAGAGCTGGATCTAGGGGAACAGCGAGAGGAGCAGGGGGAGAGAGGGATGGTCCCTGGGCAAGGTTGATCTCCCAGTAGGGTGTGTGGGGCTTCCTGCTGGGAAGCGTGGGGTTCTAATCCAGCTGGGAGGCTGGGGTGGCTGTCCTGGCAGAGGGAGAGAAGAGGGTGGAAGACACTGGAGTATGGTGAGGGTGCACTCCCAGCAGAGAGGCTGGAGGCATTCTTGCCGGGAAGAGCAGTCTTTTAAGAACTAGATTCCTGGGGAATGGGGGAGATATGGACTATGTTTTGTAATAAACTGGCCCCAAGGAGGGGTGTTATTTAATCAAGAGCCTGGTGTAGAGGCACATGGGTTGTGCTGTGGCCTGTCATGGGAGGGCACTTCAGGCAGGGTTGCCCGATGACAGGTTGTCAAACCCAGAAAACTAAGTGATTTCATACAGTTTGTAATGTACAGTTCTGTAATCTGAATAATAATTGAGATTATTTGGGAAACAATCATCAGGTGAAATTGTAGATTCCAGGCAGTTGGTCTAACTCACGTTACCAGGAAATTGTGTGGAAAATCTGGCCCCCCATTTCATCCATGACTGCTGCTGTCACAAGTTACGTCTACCCCAGTAATATTATATTACTAGCTGAAAGCCCCTGCTGCCACATGGATGTGGCAATTGGGCCCAGTAATCCACCATCTGTGCAGTCTCTGTGATACTACCAATGAAATTGTTGCATGTAAGTTACCTGTAGGGTAAGGGAGGTGATTGGTTGAGTTACCTCTGATATCACAGTGATGTAGGATTCTTGGCGAGGCATAGATACAGCTGTGCAACAGGAAGGCATGTAATATTGTAGAGAACTTAAAAGTGAGATAACAAGCGGCAAATCCCAGTGATGATCGAACCTGTTGATATTCTGAACCAAAAGAGCTCACAGCCATGCTTGTAACTGCTTCCATCACTTCACACTGACCTCACAGACAGTCTAGGCTTCAGAGTAACATTCCTGGAATCTTATTATACAGCTACTGTACCAGTAGTTGCGCCATTTTATAGCAGGTCTCTCAGTAAAATAAAGGTATATCAAGCAAATAATTCTGCTACATTATAGTGAAAAAGCCTGACAAAACAGGCTGGTTTACTGCAGGCCAATGGGAGCAGTTACTAGTGAACAACTAATACTATCATTCAGTGACTTGTATTGACTGGATTGTTTGGTAATTCAGGATTACCAATATTACATCTGACTCCAGTAAAAACGTTCTACACGGGTGAATAATCCATTTGTTGGTTTATGATCCTGCCGTTCCTCATGTGATGTTCCTGAAATGCTACAGTTTTGCTCTGATTTCTCATGTGCATGCAGCAGAGGACAGCTACTCAGGGTATGTCTACACTGTATTGTAAGCCCAGGGTTTGAACTCAGCCTCAAGCCTACCCCCCAACCCAATTTCCAGCTATACACAAGTCACGCTAGCCCAGGGCTTGGACCCCACAGGGATGGAAAGTCCAAGGCTGGGTCAAGCCAGGACCCAGGATTCAAGTTCTAGCACTTTGCAGTGTAGATGCAGCCCCACTGGACCTGTGCTCTGGGAATCCACCAAAAGTACCCACAATCCCACCAGCTGACTATCTTTGTCCTCTAGAGCAGGGGTCGGCAACCTTTCAGAAGTGGTGTGCCGAGTCTTCATTAATTCACTCTAATTTAAGATTTCGCGTGCCGGTAATACATTTTAACATTTTTAGAAGGTCTCTTTCTATAAGTCTATAATATATAACTAAATTATTGTATGTAAAGTAAACAAGGTTTTCAAAATGTTTAAGAAGCGTCATTTAAAATTAAATTAAAATGCTGATCTTAGGCCACCAGCCTGCTCAGCTCGCTGCCAGCCTGGGGTTCTGTTCACCTAGGCCGGCAGCGGGCTGAGCAGGGCCTATGGCCGGGACCCCAGACCTGGTTGCGGCGGTATTTCAGGGGTTCAGGGCAGAAGGCTCGGGGGGGGGGTTCAGGCATCAAGGCAGAGGGCTGAGGGCGTGGGGGGGGGTTAAAGGGTCAGGGCAGAAGGCTGAGTGTGGAGGGGGGTTCAGGGCAGAGGGCTGGGGCTGTGGGGGTGCAGGGCAGAAGGCTGGGTGTGTGTTGGGGTGTGGGGTGTTCAGGG
Source organism: Malaclemys terrapin pileata (assembly GCF_027887155.1). Taxonomy (NCBI): domain Eukaryota; kingdom Metazoa; phylum Chordata; order Testudines; family Emydidae; genus Malaclemys; species Malaclemys terrapin. The sequence goes on along the minus strand of NC_071511.1, from coordinate 28,961,170 downwards.
CAGAGGTCCTGGGGGGTGTGGGGGGGTACAGGGCAGAAGGCTGGGGTGCTCGGCTCATGGGGGTGCTCCCAGCCCCCTGCCCTGAGCAGCTCATGCAGGGGGCTGGAAGGGATATGCCCTTTTCCACCCCCTTCCCCCAGGCTCCGTCCCTACCTCTCTCTGTGTCCTCTACGGAGCTGTGTGCACGCTGCCGCTCTTCCCCCTCTCCCCCGCTAGGGCCATCAGCTGATTGACGCAGGGAAGGAGAGGAGGAGGGGCAGGAAAGCACCACGCTGGGGGAAGAAGCGGGGGAGGGGGGAAGCTTGGCTGCCACAGAACCAAGCATCTGCCTCCTGCCCCTGCAGGGGAGACTGGTGGGCAGAGGGGCTGAGTGGGGCTGGGGGCCGGGACTGCGGCAGGGAGCTGCGTGCCAATCAAAATGGGCTCACGTGCCGTAGGTTGCCGACCCCTGCTCTAAATGGTCACGTTTGGTAGACAATCAAGTTTTCTTACACTGCACCATGAACAAAGGATTAGAGCTGCCACATTTTGGGAGGGTGCTAGGAAGTCTGGGATAGGGTGGTTGGACTCAGGCCTGCATAATGCAGCATCGATGCTGGAGCTCCAGGTTGGAATCCAGCATTCAACAACCCCTAACCTGGAGTTACAAATGAGTGTAGACACTCAAGTTCTAGGTTAACAAACGCAGGGTCTGCTAACTTGAGTTCTATTGACTCTGGGCTTTGACTGCAGTGTAGACATGCCCTCAGTGACTACACAGGCAAGAAGGCTTTCATGCCATGTTTTTCCCCCAAGAAACTGTACGAACAACATTGCACATATGAAAAACTCCTGGTGCACTAGTGTCAGACTGGGGGTTTGGGTTTTTTTGTTTGTTTGTTTGTTTTTTAAAAGTACTGATGCTGCAACAGTGAGGAAGTTAAAGATGAAAGACAGCCATGCAAGCAGAACTTGACTGTGGAAATGCTGCTTTCACAACAGGTCATCTGAGGATCAGGAAAAAACAAATATCTAGACCAGGGGTCATGGCACGAGTGCCAAAGGCAGCACGCGAGATGATTTTGAGTGGCCTTCACGCTGCCTGGGTCCCAGCCACCGGTCCCGGGGGCTCTGCTGCCATCCTGGGGTCCCGTCCGCCAGCCCCCTGCAAACCGGGGTCCCATCCGCCGGCCCTGCTCAGCCCGCTGCCAGCCTTGGGTCCCGGCCACCAGTCCCGGGGACTCTGCTGCCATCTTGGGGTAGTGAGGGGTGCAGACAGGGGCAAGAGAGGGCACAGCTCAGCACCCCCACCTTAAAAATTGTTCCAGCGCCACTGTACTAGGATATTTTTAAGTCCTGATTTACTGCTTACATCACTATCACGTCATGTGGAACACTGCATTGCGTTTGACGTTGTGCGTGCCATCTGTCATGATTCTTTTTCCCCACTGTAAGTTGAGGGGTACATTTGACAAAATGTCAGCTCCTAAGAAAGCAAAAAGAACAGGAGTACTTGTGGCACCTTAGAGACTAACAAATTTATTAGAGCATAAGCTTTCGTGGACTACAGCCCACTTCTTCGGATGTAGTCCACGAAAGCTTATGCTCTAACAAATTTGTTAGTCTCTAAGGTGCCACAAGTACTCCTGTTCTTTTTGCGGATACAGACTAACATGGCTGCTACTCTGAAACCTAAGAAAGCAAAGTTAGATGTCCATTCATTTCAGCCTTCTTGGACAGACACATTTGGATTTATTCAAAAGAAGGACCGTGCTGTTTATGCTTTCTATTGTGAAAGTATTGTTTGTTGCACATCAAGTGTTTGACGACATTTTCAAACGAAGCACGAGAAAACCTTTCTTGATGAAGCAGACAAGTCTAAATCGATCAAAAACGCAGTAGCAGGGTATGAGAAGCAAAGCAGTATTTTTAAATGCTTAAGTGTAAGTAAAAATCAAGCCACAGAAGGAAGTTACAAGATTGCACAGTGCATTGCAAAAAACGGAAAGCCGTTTATATGCGGAATATATATAAAAAAATGCAGAATATATAAAAGACATTTTTCTCAGCAGTTTGGAGGTTTTGTTCAATGATTGCCAAATAAAGATGTGTATCTAGAATAAAATAACTGCCTGTCTCTGCCAGAACAGTTGAGAGACGTGTAAGCAAAATGGCAGAAAACATTAACGAAAAGCAGACGTCTGCATTAAAAGACACAGGAGTGTTTAGCGTTGCAGTTGATGAGAGCGTGGATATAAACAACGTTCCACATTTGGCAGTTGTTGCAAGATATTGTGCTTCCGATGAAATCCAAGAGGAACTTTGTTACCTAAAACCTCTGCATGACACAACAAAGGGGGAAGATATAGCGGAAACTTTTGTAAACCATTTTGAAGAACAAGGAGTTGACATCAGAAAAATATTTTGTGTGACAACAGATAATGCTCCTGCCATGGTCAAAAAATAAAAGGGATTTGTAAAATTACTTAAAGATCAAATTGGCCACCCGACAGTCAAATTTCACTGTATCATGCATCAAGAAAACCTGTGGGCTAAAATTTCTAATTCAGAGCTTAATAATGTGATGAATACAGAGGTGCAAATTGTGAATGTTTTTGTTGCTTGATCTGCTTTGACTTACAGCTTCAAGCACTGCTAGAAGAAATGGGCAGTACGTATAATGACATTCCACTTCACAGCCATATTTGGTGGCTAAGTTGTGGCAAGGTTTTGGTGCACTTTGTAAACGGTTTTGATGCAATCAAGGCCTTTTTGTTGAAAAAAGGACAAAACTACCCCAAACTGGATGACTACAAATGGCTGTAAACTCATGTTTCTAACTGACATCACCGCTCACCTAAACGAACTCAACCTCCATCTCCAGGGTGCAGGGCAAATGGTTCTGGATCTTTATGAAACCTGGAAGGCATTTGTTGTAAAACTAGCAGTTTTTTCTCAGGATATTCGAACTTCGACTTTCTACTACTTCCAATACATAAAAGAGCTATTGACATGTTGCACTGTCAGTGTCGATGAGATTGGAATGTACATACAAGAATTGGAATCAGAATTTTCTGACAGATTTCAAGATTTCCAGTGATTTGGCCCAATGCTTTCTTTTCTAATTAAACCTGAAAAGTTCAACGAAAGCAACTTGGATTTGTCTGTATTTCAGTGGATGGGTGTTGAAGATTTCAAAATGCAACTCATTCAGTTAAAAAACTCAGAATTGTGGGCATCAAAGTTTGGAGATCTGCGAAGTGAACTTGAAGCTACTGAGAGAGATCATGGGGCCTCTATTCTGACCTGCTGTACATCCCTGCCAGTGAAATGTAACTGTTCGAAGAAAATTGCGTTTGCAATGCTTTCAGTATTTGGATCCACATACCTGTGTGAACAGGTATTTTCACACATGAAATCTGTCCTTTTTCCCTCTCGGAGCTGGTTAACAACTGATCACTCAGAAGCCTGTGTGCAGCTTAAAGTATCCAAATACATGCCAGACATTGGAAAACTCAGCAAGGAAAAGCAAGGCCAAGGATCACTCTAAACTGATAAGATCTGCATTTTAATTTAATTTTAAGCTTCTTAAACATTTTAAAAACCTTATTTACTTAACTAAACTATTGTTGTATGTAATATATTATAGAGAGAGACCTTCTAAAAACGTTAAAATGTATTACTAGCACGCGAAACCTTAAATTAGAGTGAACAAATGAAGACTTGGCACATCACTTCTGAAAGGTTGCCGACCCCTGATCTAGACCTTATGTTAGAAAAATGTAAAAGTGAGACGGGAAATAGAGGCGAGGTCTCCCTGGCCTAGTGATCATGCTCTGTATTGCCAATCAAAGGAACCAGGTTTCATTAACATCTAAGGGTAGGTCTACACTTACCCGGTAGTTCGGCGGCAAGCAAATCTAACTTCTGGGTTCAACTTATCGCGTCTTGTCTGGACGAGATAAGTCGAACCCAGAAGTGCTCGCCGTCGATTGCGGCACTCCAGCTCGGCGAGAGGAGTACACAAAGTCGACGGGGGAGCCTGCCTGCCGCGTCTGGACCGAGGCAAGTTCGAACTAAGGTACTTCGAACTTCAGCTATGTTATTCACGTAGCTGAAGTTGCATACCTTAGTTCGAATTGAGGGGTTAGTGTAGACCAGGCCCTAGTCTTTTGCTTCCTGTAGCTGAGAGTGGGATGCATCAATTAGGGGCCCTCATTGCTCTGCTAAGAATGGGCAAGAAGGTTGCTGCACATTTTGACATGAGCTGCTTCTGGAGTGCATCCTACTTTAGGGAATGACTTCTAGCTGCCTCTGTGCGCTCTCCCACCCCACCTCATCCTAGCCTGGAGATCAAACAGTTTATTCTTCACCTTGGCATTCCCCTTATAGAAAAGGGTCTGTAAAATTTAATTCATATATTAATTTTCTGTCATACTTTCAAGTCCTCTAATACAATTATGCTACAGTAATAAGGAATATTCCTGTTCATTCTATAGGCTGCTTTAATAAATCTATAAAAATAGTTGTGTTTGATAAGTCTGAAGACTACTTTCTATATACTTTTACTCTATTATAGAAGGCTTTTTGATAGGCCTACACTTCTATTCATCCACACAACAGATATTTCATGACCAGTGACAGTACTGTCTTCCCTGTACTGCCCCACCAATATGCCTCAACCCTGACCGGCAGGGACCACCGCTCGCGCTGAGAGAATAATCCAGTATTTCTATGCCCATTCTGTCCTTGTCAGATTTTATGAGGCTGCAAGGGAAAACATTGCTGTATTCAAAGGCGTGACACAGAGAGGAAGGGCTCCATGTTCCATAACGAAAGCCATGAACTCCCTGTTCTTCCTACAAGGGATGATTAAAGAGAGCAATATGATTATAAGTACTCTTAACACTACTTTGTTTCAGTGTTTGCCAATAAACAGGCAGGGAATTTGTTTAACACGTCGTATAGTAACTCTTTGAATGTTTTCTCTACTCTATAGGAACCATAGTTATCGCCATTAAACCAATATCCGTGAACAGATACCACAAAGAGATATCTGAGCCACCACATTTTCCTAATAGTTAGAGCAGGAAATAACTAGTATCTGAGATACTACCACATAGTAATTGTATGCAAATGAATTTATAATAGAAGCAATTGTAGTTTAGATCACTTTTGGGGACATACATATTAGTTGGACTTTCTCCACTGCTGTTTTTTCCCCTATTAAACAGCTTCAAGTCATCTACCCTCCCTCTGCCTTACAAATGCAATACGTTGCATTGCACTGGTGTCGGAGGAAAAGCCGGGTAGGGTTCTGGGCACTGAAATGTTGTCAGGGAGTCCAGCAAAATGTGGTGTGGATTTGTATGTGACTAGACACTCAGTTATGATCAATTCATTAACTAACATTCTTCATTTTGGACCTCATCCCAAGAGATGCTGAACACACACAATTCTCATTGACGTCAAGCACTTCTCTAGTTTCAGGCCCTGACTCTGCTCATTACATCTCCAGGGATTTAAATATATATCTTAATGTTTCCCATACAAACTAGAATTTCCACAATCTCATCTCTGGAATAACAAACAGCGTCCTGAGCGGGATTCCATTTGTTATTACTTTCAGCCATGGAGCTATTATCTGATCTTTCTTCCACAGGAAAATCATGCATCATTGGGTAACTAGCAATACAATGTCAATATATGAAGGGCCAAATTCTGCCCTTGGAGGCACTGAGCATACAAATTTGAGGGCAGAATTTGGCCTTAGGTTTTGTCTACCACTAGGAGACTACAATATATTCTCCCCATGCAATGTAACATTTCATGTAGAAAAATTCATGATTAAAGGATAAAAGTCTCTGTTTCTGGTAATGTAATGCGTCACCGGCTGCATAACAAAAGCCAAATTATCTAGAACAAAAGCCAACTCCAAAATGGGAATTGTACATGTCTGATGATAAACCAAAGCTAAATAACTACTTTGGATAGTCACTGACTCGGGGACAATTACTGAGGTCTATTCTGTTCTCACTCAGACAGGCTCCTATTGACAGTGCTGGGAGCTTGTTTCAGTAAACCAGAAGTTAGGGAGGAGCCAGGATTTGGCCCCTTAGTGAACATAATAATTACCCTAAATATTGCATCAATTGGTGGGGTTATTTTTGGCTTGTTCCCTCCCATCTTCTAGACGTTGCCTCCCTAATCTCACCTTCCCATCTTTTCCTTCATAAATCTACAGTTGCTACTTGGACCAAAAGTTTCTTTCATTACAATTCTTGCTTATTAGCTACCTAAGTCATCATCCCTTATAAACCTTTTAATTCCTTTGATTTCTTCATCATCATAACCTTCCTTTGAAGGTATTTAAAAGAATATTTGTGTGGTAAATAGGAGTGCCGCCAGTTTTTCTGCCGCCCTAGGCGGCAGAAGGTCCCGCCCCAAAATGCCGCCCCCCACAGAGGCGGCAGCAGGTCCCGCCACCGAAATACTGCCGCGGTCACTGCCCCCAAATTGTAGTGCCTAGGTGGCCTAATGGGTTGCGCTGGCCCTGTTGGTAAATTATCTTCAATCTTTAAAATTTAAAGGATTCTTATCTGGAGATTATACAAACTATTATTCTGCTATTTATTACAGCTGGGCAAATTTATTGTGGCTCATAGTTTATTTGCTCAAAAATGCAGTTTTGGTCAATATTTGCAAATTTGTCAAAACATTTCAACCAAACTGAAAAATCAAAGTGTTTTGATAATATCCAGGCACATTGCCAAAACATTCCAGGTTTTCCAACTGGAGTCACAAAACGGGTGGAGACGTAGCTGTTGGTTGTCCTAATAGCTTTTAGCCCATTGCTAATGGCTATGACTTGCCACTATGAAGAGTCATTGGGCCAGGCAAAGTGTGAGAATGACTCTATAGTCTGGTGGTTAAGGAACTCACCTAGGATTTGAGCAAACCCAAGTGCAAATTCAATGACTAATTAGTTATACACCGTGGGACAGCTTCAAACAGGAGAGACTGAGCAAGACCCATGCCAGACTGTCCCATCTCAGTGGCGAGGGCCCTCTGCTACCATGTGGGAGACACAAGTTGGTTCACATCAGGCAAAGGGGGGAATTAAACCTTTGTCTCCCACTTCCCAGGTAAGTGCTCTAATCACTGGGGAAAAAGTTGTAAGGAGACAACTTTCCCCCACCCCACCAAGTTGTGTTAATTTAATTCTCTTTTGCTTTTATTAAAATGCCCCAAAACTAAAAATATTTCATCAGATCAAATAAAACATTTTGTTCAACCTGAAAAAAATCCACTAATTGCCCAGCTCTGCTATTCACTGCATGGATTTAATTATACACCTCTACCTCGATAGAACGCTGTCCTCGGGAGCCAAAAAAATCTTACCGCGTTATAGGTGAAACCGCGTTATATTGAACTTGCTTTGATCCACCGGAGTGCGCAGCCCCGCCCCCCGGAGCACTGCTTTACCGCGTTATACCTGAATTTGTGTTATATCGGGTCTCGTTATATCGAGGTAGCGGTGTATATCAGAGTGGATTACTGGGCCCCCCAGATCTGTCTCATAACCCTTTGTTCAGTAGAGGAAGTAGCATGCCCAAGAGCCATTTGTACATGTACTTGCAGTACTTAGTGTAGGACACTAGGTGACATGCAATCACCCATTACATGGGCACAAAGTAACATTTTTGCAGGTACAAGTGTACATTTTTATGGGTACAACAGGTGTGTTTTGCTAGTCCAAAGGCTGCACCAAACCCTGAAAGCCTGAATTACAAATGTATCATTTAAAAGCCCATTTCCCTATGTTGTCCAGTGATGCATTAGGTCACATTGCCGTAGATACTGCAGTTTAATAGAGATGAACAAGACTAAAGGAGGGGTGGGGGGGAAGCCTAGTGGCCCTGCTCCATCTAGCTTTAACAAGTAATGAAATGAGACTATATTTCTTGGAAAAAATGATACAGTGACTTTGTGACGTTGTGCAGTCTATATGGTTTTATAAAAACATGTTAGTAAGTGAATATAATGCAACTGGGATATGCTTCGTGCAAAAGGTCTCTTGTAAGATATCATTACAAAGCTCGTATTCTACTGAGTGTGATCATCCTATTTGTAGAAATGTACCACTCTTGTATCTAAAACTAGAAATATAAAACATAACTCTGAGGGCCTATTGTAATTATATAAAGTGTGGGCCATTAATGATGGTTGGGAATCTTGATGACTCCCATTAACCAGGACCATTGTCTGCAGATGGCTGTGTTTACCTGTTAGTCTTCCTGTATATGTGTGTGCTGGCAAGTGGGCAATGAAGTCTTGCAGTGACATGTGATCATGTCACCTGAACTGGAATCCATCTTTAACCTGGTGCTTTTCCAGTGAGGGGGGGGTGGAAACCCTGAGGGACAAAGGGTTCCCGCCTTATGCAAAAGATATATAAAGGGGTGGAAGAGAACAAAGAGAGAGAGGAGCCATCATGAAGAATCCCCTAGCTATCATCTGAGCTGGAACAAGAGCTGTACCAGGGGAAAGAATTGTGTCCAGGCCTGGAAGGTGTCCAGCCTGAGGAAAAAAAACTTACTGAAGCATCTCTGAGGGTGAGATTATCTGTATTCAGTTTGATTAGACATGGAGGGATAGCTCAGTGGTTTGAGCATTGGCCTGCTAAACCCAGGGTTGTGAGTTCAATCCTTGAGGGGGCCACTTGGGAATCTGGGGCAAAATCAGTACTTGGTCCTGCTAGTGAAGGCAGGGGGCTGGACTTGATGACCTTTCAAGGTCCCTTCCAGTTCTAGGAGATGGGATATCTCCATTATTATTATTATAGATTTGCGCATTTTATTTTATTTTGCTTGGTGACTTACTTTGTTCTGCCTGTTACCACTTGGAACCACTTAAATCCTATTTTCTGTATTTAATAAAAATCACTTTTTATTTAGTAATTTACTCAGAGTATGTATTAATACCCGGGGGAGCAAACAACTGTGCATATCTCTCTATCAGTGTTATAGAGGGTGAACAATTTATGAGTTTACTCTGCATAAGCTTTATGCAGGGTAAAACGGATTTATCTGGGTTTAGACCCCATTGGGAGTTGGGCATCTGAGTGCTAAAGACAAGCACACTTCTGTGAGCTGTTTTCGGGTAAACTTGCAGCTCTGGGACAAGTGATTCAGACCCTGGGTCTGTGTTGGAGCAGACGGGACTGTCTGGCTCAGCAAGACAGGGTGCTGGAGTCCTGAGCTGGCAGGGAAAACAGGAACAGGGGTAGTCTTGGTACATTGGGTGGCAGCTCCCAAGGGGGTTTCTGTGATCCAACCCGTCACAAACGTCTATTATGAAAGGGAAGTGTCATTTCAATTTAGGGAGAATTTCTAGTTTCTGGAAAGGAGAGGAAGGATGACTGTGTAGTGGGCGGCCTAATTTCTATTCCTAGCTCTACCACAGACTTCCCGTGTGACCGTGAGCAAGTTACTTGGAGCCAGATTTCTGAAGATACTTGGGCACCTACTGGGATTTCCAAAAGCACTAAATGACTATCCGCATCTTTTAGTGCCTAAATACCTTTAAACCTGACTCTGAGTGACTTGAAGTCAGATGGGAAATCTTTGTCCCTCATTTTCTTTATCTGTATAATGAAGACAACACCTACTTTACAGGATTTTTGTAAAGCTTAGGAAGTGGAGATTTGTAAAATGCAATGAGCTCTGCAGAAGGTGCATAAATCCATAGCATAGACATTTCTTATCTTGAACTTGGATATGCCAACTCTGGAATATCCAAACATATATCCACCCCCTAACAGCCCTGAGTTTCCATCTTCTGTATAACAATCAATTTAAAGAGTATAACCGTTTCAGAAACATTTACTTTACACTGTGAACACTTTTACACTATCATCATATTAAACATGATTAAGTTCTGGAAACACTAGTCATACATTTCAAGGTTTTATTAATCAATTCAAAATTGACATGTAGAAGCTAAATTTGCAATAAAGAATGCTTGGGTTTAACAGCATTTTGCTCCTTCCCTTAATTAGCGTGGGAATTCATCAAAAAATAGGAAGAGAAAATATGATTTTTCCCCCTAGGTTTTTTTTTTTTTTTTTTTTTGGATGGGGGTGAGGAAGGCAAATTCTAAGTTTTGACAAAATGTAATCAAGCTTTTAAATTTCAAAGAGATTGACCAGCTCTAGTTATCACCTGTAGGGGAATTAATTCCTTTGAAAATCCCTGTCTAGACACCTTTCAAAATACCAACCTTAAAGGTTAGTTTCTTACATAATGCAACACTTCAGAGTGAAATTTTACATCTGACGAGGCTTCATAAACTGTTCTAAATGATACCTCTCTGCTGAGTGGCCTCCATTATCTAGAGCTCTTGGTTTGCCACAGCAAGAGAAAAAAATTTGTGGGAGTTTTATTCTTATTTAAATAAATGTGCGGCATGATAACTCCCTGACAGCCAGTTAATTGCTAGTTACACAGGTAGCTTTAACCTCAGAAAAGGAGTAGGTAATCAGGAATTACTCCAGGGCACTCAGATGCTGACCAGGGGATTTGCAGTTTACGGACAATAGATAACAAACAGTGTCTCCCTAGGATTCTGGAGCTTTCTTATTGCCATTGCTAGGAGACCTGCCTTAATGCTTTATTTTCTAAGTATACAGTACAGTGCTATTCTATAGAGAGGGTAGGTGATGGAGAGGAATGTCAATGCAGGAGCAGAGGGGGAGTTTCCCACACACATCCAGATACCTCACCCCTTTCTACCAAACACTGTTTCTCAGTTCTGCTTGGGTGTCATTTCAAAGACTACACGGAGGGCGGACTGTGTAACTAGGAAGTGGCTCTGGTATCAGCTTGGTGAAGCTCTAGACTGTTAGGCCAGGAGCCCCAGGCTGCTTCCCTGCCCTCATAGGGCGTGACAATGCAGAGCTGGCATGACGGTTACTGTTGATTAAAGTTAACAGAACTGAAAAGTGTGCCACCTCCCCCTGTCCACTACTCCCTCCCAGCATTGCATTGTCTTGTCCTTGTGAGTGGCCAGCTTACCTCTCCAATGGCAGGTACAGCCTGGTCAGCACTCTCTGTCTCACTGTTAGGAGAGGCGTGTCTCAGTTTCCCACTGGTCTTGGGTAGTTTTGCTCTTTGGGCAAACCAGAAGTCCCCCTTCCTCAGGGTAGATGAACAAAGCACCACATCAATATTTGCCTCTCAACACTGTGGGACCCCCATTAGGTCCATTTGCCAGCTTGGGCCACGCCCCTTTCTCCGGGGTCTGTGTGACCTCAGCTGTCTCCCGCTGTATGAGGGTTTTGCCCCTCTTGCTGTCCATAGACAATACGACCCCTTGGTTGCAGGGTATCAGCTCACCACCTCCAGGTGCAACAACTAAGGAGTAAGAGGTAGGGAAACCTGTGCTTTCCTTCTGTCACAGGCTCCAGCCACACAGCTGTCCCCTCTTCCTTCACATACTGGAATCTCCTTTGGTCTCTCCCCACTTAGGGCTACTTCCCACCTGGCTTACCTGCCACTCAACGTGGCAGCACCTCAGGCACAGTTTGTTAAACTCAGCAACAAATTGCTATAGAGATTAATGCTGATCAGATAGGTGTTAATAGCCCAATCAGGGCATTAAGCTCTTGCAGATGGGAGAACAGAGCCTGCAGCTATAAGTGGAGAGCCAGTGGGAACTGACTGTGCTGCAAGGGACTTGCTAGAAACTATACAGCAGGACTACATTTCAGACATGGATTTACATGGGTTTTTGCCCCTACATTTCCCAGGACCCTTACACCTGGCTTTTGTGCAAGGCCATTATCCCTGCGAAGCTGAGGGGAGGGGTATGTACAAGATGGGGCAAAATAAACCCCATGGATTTTCCAGGTCCATTTTCTTTTCTGTGGATTTTCTCCTCAGTGGGAGGATGATCTGAGCCTTACATATATAAAAGAGAGAGAATGTGGCATTCGCTGCCACTTGCCATTGTTAATAACATGGAATCAAATGGCTCACTGCACCATTGGTGAATTAGGCCTGGGGCTGATGCAAATATCAGGGGCCATCTTCATAAGTGATTCTCCCTCCAGAGTAGGGAGACTGGCCTGGTCCATCTTGGTACCACTACAGGATTGGTTCTCTACTGGACGTTTACTGGTGTGTCATCCAGTGGTGTGCAAATGTCCTGAGCAGTATGGCATGTGCAGCAGAAGGGAAGAGCTTTTAACAACAAATGTAACTCTTTAAAACCTGCTCTTTCAAAGGAGGAGGAGGACATTTCCCAACATGCTAAAAACTGCACCAACCTCTGAGCTCCATAGTTAGGTTTTGACTGATCCTATGAAGGCCAAACTCCCAGTGGGGGCTCTGTAGGAGCGGTTTCTGAATAAATCTGAATATAAACCTTGGTATTTGAGTCTCTTTATCAAATGGGCACATGTAGGATTGCGGCTCCTTTTCTGACTAGCCATAGGTCTTAGTTACGCAGGGAGGGCCATATCCTGGAATTTCAAAGGGCCAGGACTGTGTGTGTATAGATAAAGTGCTACCTATGTATTCATTCACAAAATATAGTGATGTAAATAATGGAAAGCAGAAAATAAAGTATTATTATAGAAAAATACACAGCCAATTATTAACCAGTTCTTCCCCGCCCATGTCCAGAAATGACAAACCCCACCTTCCGTCACTCTTGGAGACAACATACAATAACCCAAACTTTTTTCCTCTTCTGTATCCTCCATTTGTCTAAACAGTGAGGAGAGTTGACTTTCAGCTCCAGATTATTTTCATAACAGAAATGATTTAATGATCTCAGTCTAGTAATATTCATTTATCCACGTCATGACACTGCAGCACAAATTGGCACAATTACAGGTCTCTTCCCAGGAGCACAGTGCTGGAATCACTTGATGGTGCAGTTCAGGACTGCCGTGTATTTCCAGAGATCTAGTCAGAAACATGAACACTTTGTGGGTGTGCTTTGTCTGGCTTTTGCCAGTCCTCTCACAGGGAGTAAAATTCAGCAACAGAGCCAAGATTATAAAAGAAGATAGGTTAGAAAAGTCCACATGACCAAATGTTTGCTGGGATGATCTGTTATAGCAGAGACAAATTTTGTATTTCACCATTAGTGGGCGAGTGAAAAGTTATTTTGAAAGTTCCGCTCATCAGGCAAAAACAGTCAGGAAATCTGAGTCATCAGGCATGTCAGGGAAATGTGCCATCCTGCCAAGGAACTGAAACCCTCACGTGAGCCTCCCTCCAGACTGCTGCAAGTTCCAGTCTGAACTAGCTTCACCCTACTGCCAGAGGGTGGAATAATGTGATAGTCAAGGAAAGTGCTTGGCGGGGGTGTGTGGAAAAGCACAGGGAACTGCCTCAAAAACCACTCTTCCATTCATGTCTTATAAGCAAGTACAATCCTGTGCACTCAGATACAATACAAGGATGGCTCCTTTGCCACATACACTAAGTCCCTTTGAGACTTAATCCACCAAAGCCCAGCTGACGTGGATATTCAGAGGGTCGTCAGTTGCTAGGTTACAAAATGTACTGGCTATTTAGGCCCAGGCAGCTGGTCCTCTGGGTCTCATCTGGTCCTCTGGGTCTCTGAAAAGATTAAACCACCTTTTCCAATCACCTCATTAAATATGCAGCATGTAGGGGAAACTGAGGCACACATACTATCCATACAAAAAATTAAGAAAAAAATCCTACTTCGTCACATATAGTAAGCAAGAGTCCCCTTGCTATGGGCAATAAATCCCTTTCCGGCTGGTATAGGACAAATTATGCCCTCAGTGCCACCCTATGCAACCCCACTAATCTCAAAGGGGTTACACACACCTTAAGTCAGGGCCCATTAATCATATGTGGAATAAGAGAGGAAGGATTGTCCAGAGGTTAGGGCATAGTCTAGGACTTGGGAGACCCAGGTTTGAATCCTTTGCCAACAGATTTCCAGTGTGACTGTGGGCAAGTGGCTTAGGCTACATCTACACTAGATGTGCTACAGCTGCGCCAATACATCTGTGCCACTGTAGCACTTCTGGTGAAGATGCTCTAAACTGACAGGAGAGAGCTCTCCCATCGGCTTAATTACTCCACCTCCCATGAGAGGTGGCAGCTATGTCGGCGGGAGAAGCTCTCCTGCTGACATAGCGCTGTCTACACTGGCACTTAGGTCGGTGTAATTTACGTCGCTCAGGGGTGTGGTTTATTTACATCCCTGAGTAACACCGAAATAAGTTCTAGTGTAGACAAGGTCTTAGCCTCTCTGTGTTTTCCGTTTCCATCTGTAACACCGGGATAATACAGTACTTAGATAATACTTAGTCCTGCCATGAGGGCAGGGGACTGGACTAGAAACTAGATGACCTCTGAAGGTCCCTTCCAGTCCTATGATAACAGCACTACCTTATCTTACTGGCATGCTGTGGGGATAAATATGCTAAAAGATTGTGAGGCATTCAGATACCCTGATAGTGGGGGCCATGGCAATACCTAAGATATTTACAGTGTTGTAGCCATGTTAGCCCCAGGACATGACAGAGACAAAGTAGGAGAAGTAATATATTTTACTGGACCAACTTCTGTTGGTGAAAGAGACAAGCTTTTGAGCTACACAGAGCTCTTCATCAGGTCAGGTCAGATAGATAGAGCACAACAGTTCTGTTTTATGATCATTTTTGAGGTTCCAAACTTTGTTTTCGTTCCGCATTTGAACAAAAAGGAAAACTTTTGAACATTTTTGTGAAACGGAATTGTGGGGAAACAGCCGTTTTTAGAGCAAATGGCACAGGTTTTCAGTTCTCCACTGGAAATGACTGAAGAGCCCACCATGGACATCAGCATCCTTCCCACTGAAAACGTCAAAATCACTATGTCGCTGTGAGACGTTTTGCTTCAACGAAGCAGCAGACTTTGATAAAAGAACATTTAGTTGAAAATGTTCTGACCAGTTCAAAGAGAGAGCGAGGGGAGAGGCAGTAGATCTGCCCGGTCTAGCTGGAAAAGCGGAAAGATCCTGCATTTCAACTGGAGCAGGACTGTGTGGACCAAAGTGAGCGTAAGGAATTGGTTGACTGAGATGTAGCCACCTCTGTTGGGAGGTGATCTGGCAGTGGTAGGAAAAGAGCAGAAAAGAAGAGAGAACAAGCAGTTGTGGTGGAAGAACAGGGAGGGATAAAGGCTTGCAAGTTAGCCGCCTAGGCAGTAACTCCAGGAAGTTGGTGAATATGGGAATGTGGGCACACAGTGGCAGCCGAAAAGACTGTTACCCAAGGGCTTGCAGATTTATACCAACTCACAAAGTAAATGATTACAGAGCCAGGCATGCCCCCTGCTGGCCTGAGAAGGCTAGAAATGTAAGAGATTATATATATATGGGCAAATGCTGTAAAAGCCCTTGCTTTGCGAGGCCAGCCTTGAAAACAGCCTTAACTGATTGCTAGGGGTAAATGATATCCACTGATTTCCCCCCCCCCCTTGACAGATCACAGGTTATTTGTGGTCTCCATACAACTGCCTAGGGCTGCCCGTCAGAGTCCATGATAAAAATGGTCACAGGTCCCAAAGTTTTCAGTAAGATGCCGTTTCAGTCTGTGGGTGTGGGAGGCATTGCCAGATGGCCACTGCTTGCACCAGGGCTACAGACTCCCTTCCATCCTGCAGCCTAAACCTGAGCCAGCTCCTCTTTTGAGCAGCCAGCATGACCTCTGGCCACCAGCAGGAGAGTATGAGAGGCTATGTAGCATAGTACAGTGGCTCTCAGCCTTTTCAGACCCCTGTACCCCTTTCAGGCATCTGGTTTGTCTTGCGTACCTCAAGTTTCACCTCACTTAAAAACTACTTACCGGTACTTACAAAATCAGGCATAAAAATACAAAAGTGTCACAGCACACTATTACTGAAAATTTGCTGACTCTCATTTTTACCATATAATTATTAAAATAAATCAATTGGAATATAAATATTGTACTTACATTTTCAGTGTATAGTATATAGAGCAGTATAAACAAGTCATTGTATGACATTTTAGTTTGTACTGACTTCGCTAGTGCTTTTTCTGTAGCCTGTTGTAAAACTAGGCAAATAGCTAGATGAGTTGACGTACTCCCTGGAAGACCTCTTTACCCCCAGGGGTACACGTACCCTTGGTTGAGACCCGCTGGGCTAGTGAAGTAGGCATGGACAAAGAATAAAGCACTCCTGCAATTCAATCCCAGCTTTGACACTGATTTCTTGCCCTTAGTTAGCTCACATAGCATTTCTCCTTAGTTTTCCCATTGCACAATGGGGATAATAAATACTAATACATCTGAAGAAGTGCTGTGACCATTACATACTGTGTATGCTGAGTACTCTACATGCTTAAATTCACCACAATGAATACAGAACCTTCCACTGGCAGGGAGCAGGTGGGGTCCAAAGATCCCCTTCCAAGATGATTTTATTTTAAATGTTTGCAGCTACATGCAGGACCCCTCCCATCCCACCCCCACAAGCAGCTGCACTCGACTCTTGCAGCCAG
Source organism: Malaclemys terrapin pileata (assembly GCF_027887155.1). Lineage (NCBI taxonomy): Eukaryota > Metazoa > Chordata > Testudines > Emydidae > Malaclemys > Malaclemys terrapin. The sequence continues at coordinate 28,944,634 of NC_071511.1, read as the reverse complement.
AGGCAGGGGGGAGGTCTAAGGATCTCCCACCCATTGCAATACACATTATTTTAAATGTAAAACATTCAGTTAGATTTGGGGGCTAGCGCAAAAAATCATCTCACTAGCCCTCCCAAAAATTCTCCTCACTGGCTCTGTGCATAGTGATGTGATCATGGAGGGCAGGATTTGGTTACATTGGCACAGCTCTCCTCTCCCTTTGCCCCCCAAATAAAAAGCAGAAAATAACTTGGGAGGTGCCGGGGGGGGGGGGGGGGAGGGAAATAAACCAAGCTAACACGATCCTTTTCTAGAGGAAAAAAAAAAAGGCTGAGATTTTTTCAAAGCTGGCTTGTCAGTGGGAAGGTAGATACACATCTTCCACCAATTTCAATGGGATTAGTGTGCCTAAATCCCCTAGGCTGAGATTTGAAAGCCTCCTATGTGTTTTCTTTCTCCAACTCTTAAGGACAAAAGCAAAATCCAGATGTCTGGAATGATCAGTGAAGAGGAATAATAATTAAGAGGCCCAGACACCCTTCACGCAACCCTTTATAGCTTTGCTTCTATGTGCTAAACTGGATTATCCCAAAGCAGCGTGTGAGAAGACACTCAAGTCAGCTCTTTTTCTTAATAATGAAAATTGCTCCATTTAACAGTTTGGAAATTATGTATAGGAAATTATTATGGAAAGTAAGGGAATCCCAGAAACAAGGTATTATTTCAACATAAAGTCATTTGCCCAGATCAAAAGAAACCATATATTGAGGATGGATGGATACAAAACAGCCACTAGGTGTCACTGATAATCTTCGAAAACACAACGAGCTAGGGTTTGTGCAGCAGCAGAGCCCCAGGTCTATTGACACAGCTGTTCTAACACAAGAGGGTGTGTTTTCCACGATGATTATCATAATGTGAACCCCAGCTAGTCTCTCTCGAGACTCCTGCCCCACAAATCTGAGTTGCGCAAGGTACTGTAGCATAGTTAGAATAAAGGACAACGTTTGCAGCAACCTACACATGTTCTTTGGATAAATAAATCCAAAATAAACCCCAATTTATCTGTAGGACTTGGGGCCTCAGCCATCATTTCATCTGCTTCAGGCCTAGCCAAGGCAAATGCCTCACATGCCAGAAGTCAAGATTTCTTTTCTGGGCAGAGCAGACATTTCCCACTCTGTTTCTCTCGGACCCTCTCTCCCTGACCCCAAATGACACCCTAATGTGTTTTGCTGCCCCCCCCCCCATCTCAGTGAGAATTGGATGGGGCCCTAAATCCCAGTTCTCCATATACGGTGGGGCAGCATTGTACTCAGTGAATACCTATAGAGGCTGATTATTTCCTCTGGGTTTTTGCTGATGCTCTGAAACTCAGACTGCTAAACTAATGTAATAGGTTATAAAGCCAGAAGGGAGTGCTGTGTTCATCTAGTGACCGCCTGGAGGCCTTCCCGGACTGGAGTCCTGTTCAAATACAGCAGATCTTTTAAAAAAACATCCCAAACTTGATTAAAAATTGCCAGAGATGGAGAATGCACCACAGCCCTTGGGAAGTTGTTTCAATGGTTAATTCCCCTCATGGCTAAAAATTAGCACCTTATTTCCTGTCTGAATTTGTCTAGCTTCAATATCCAGCCATTAGATCTCGTTAGCCCTTTCTCTGCTAGACTGACGGGTCCATTGTACATTTTTTGCACCCAGGTAGGTGCGCCTAGGCTACGTCTACACCAAGAGCTAGGGGTGTGACTCCCAGTCATGTACACACACTCGCGCTAGCTGGATGAGAGCTGGTGCGAATATAAACAGCAACAGAGCTGCAGTAGCATGAGTAGCAGCTGCAAAGGCACGGATTAGCTGTGTCTCCACTGCCACTGCCCACACTCCCGAGGCTACACTACTATTTACCCTCACTAATTCTCATCCAGCTTGCGTATTTTGTACATGAACTGGGAGTCACACCCCTAGCTCCTAGGGTAGACGTAGCCATGGACTGTGATCAAGTGGCCCCTTAACCTTCTCTTTGTTAAGTTAACTAGATTCAGCTAAATTAAACAGCTTGAATCTCTAACTGTGACACGTTTTCCTAGCCTTTATTTCCAGTCATAGTTTGTAAAGCACTAAGATCAATGCATGAAATGCACCATACAATCCCGTAAGGTCCAGATCTTCAAATGTATTTAGGCCCCTCACTCTCATTGCTTTCCATGGCAGTTAGGGGTTTAAATTCCTTTGAGGATCTGGGCCTCAGTGAACAGTCACAGCCAAAGTACAGTCTCAATGAAGACTACCAGTCATCAATGTCTACCGTGTACAGCTTGACGATTATTTATTTCTACTTACTAAGCAGCTATGCCAAGCTCTAGACTACCGTGCATTACATTTTCCTACTCTGATCGCACCTGACTTCCACGGGTAACAGCTATCAAAGAGATGAGCCTCAAAGGCATATTCTAGAATGAGTTTTGCTAGATATAATGTTAATTAAAGATATTGCAAAATCAAAATCTAAGGAAGCCCTTTCTCACATACACAGCTTGCAGTGTTCTTCTTCCAAAACAGATTGATTGGGTGGTTCAGGATATATGTCTCTTTTTCAGATGAAGGGCAGATCCGCAGCTGGAGTAAATTGGCATATTGAATTCAAAGAGTGACACTGATTTGCACCAGCTGAGGATATGTCCTGATAACAGTAGCGTGTTTTCTTACTAGCTTACATTTTGCTACCTACACGGCAAGTTAAAAAAAATGCAGACACATACCATTTTGTAGCCACCTGGAAGAATGATCATGGAAGAGAAAACAGCTGGGAAATGAGGCAGTACCTTTCTTTAATCAAGATTGCAGAAAAATTTGAGGTGGCCTTAAAGACCAAACTATGTGTATTATATGAAGTTATTCCCTTCACTACATCTTCTATACCCCCATTACTATAAGGCATCTTCCCCCACAACCTCTCTCTACCCACTCCAGCTGTCTTTCCCCCATCTATGTTACAGCTTGACACAAACGCCCTCATATTGTTCAGTCTTTCTTCTTTGGCCAAACACTTACCAATCAGAGATTGCAGATGGCTCGTCAGATGTTTTTAGAGTCAGTGTAGGCCTGGTGGCACTACTGATTTCTTCTGGGGAAGAATGAAACTGACTGACTTTTTGCCTTTCAGTGCTGGTGCTGCTTTAATAGGCTTTGTCTTTGAGATGCAGCTCTATTGTCCTCCCACGTCCAGATCCTTGAAAATCTTGGCACCCTCCATCAAGAAGTAGCTCAGCACTGCTCCTTCTCCCTCCCTACTAGATTCTATGCCAGATTCCTGTGCTGTATTTGCCAAGTATCTTAGATATTTACAGTGTGTCTATCAGCATTAATATAGGCGCTTTCTCACTCTGCGAAGTGGCACATCCCCGCCATCCTCTCCCTCTCAAAAGGGAACTACTTCTAGGGACATGAAAGGGAGAAGCCTTGGTTCTAACATGGAAGCCAAAGAAGTCCCTGGGGGTGGGGTAGGACAGAGATTATAGAATGACAGTGAAAACAGTACACCTGTTTAGTAAGAAACACGGTGGTTGAAAAACACTTTACAGGCAAGCAAGCCGTACAACCCTCCCTGTCAGGTAGACAATGCTGACTCCATTTTATAGATGGGGAAACTGAGGCACAAAGCACTTCTGCATAAAATTTTCAAAATCATCTAGGTCTTTAGGAACCAATGAGACTTAGGAACTTTTGAAAATTGAATGAGTGAGTCAGTGAAAGAAATGAAGATGGCACCTAGAACTCATTGATCCTTGTCCCATGCTCTAACCATTAGAAGACACTTCCTTGATTATTTTTCACTTAACAATGGAAAGACACATTGAAAGGTTTTTTTTAATGGCCTCTACATTTACAGCTGGCCCATGTTCACAGGTAAACAACTTATGAATGCAGCAGCCCAGTAGATAGCTCACCTAGCAACACAATTATCACATACAAAGGCTGCTTATCTAAAGTGGAGTGTGTGGGATAGGAGAGGGGGGTAGTGAACAGAGGCTGCCTATGCATAATTGGACCCATGAATTTAGAGCCTGGGTTAGACCCTTTAGAAAAGATGGCCCTCAATGTATTTTTCTCCCCCATTCATTTAATGAAAACAAAATGTGCAGACTGCCTTTTTCAAATGTTGTTTTCTTGTACAGTGGGTAAAACTTAATGCTAAATGCCCACCTAGCATTGGTCGAAACTTCTCAGGCTAGTGTTACGTGAAGTGGTGGGACCAAATCTGAATTCATTTAAACCTGTGCAGCCTCACTGAGATCAAACAGGACCAATCAGGTTGGTCAAGGGAAGAGTTTGCCAGTTCCTAGCTGACCTCTCTTCCAACTTGCAATTTTTCAGATAGCTTTGAGCTGATTTACGTAATTAATGTTCCAAACGTTCCAACCATGCAGGCTCATTCATTCAGGAAGATCCCTTAAACCCCACTGGGTGGAAGGATGGTCAGCTCACAAAGGGAGGGCACCAAAGGGGATGGAAAATAGCAGGGATCAGGGCATGGCTTGGAAAACAAGGAAATATCTTTAAGCAGTTAGCTCCTGCTTAATGTTTGCAAACAGGGTCCTTCGGAGCACACTGCAAAAGCAAAGCTCCTGCGGTCATGGTACTTTCATACATACTTTATCGAAATAGTTATATTTCAGCAGCTGGCACGTATACGAAATGACACACCTGCAACACAGGTGATTATTAGAGATAGCGAAAGCACGGCACTGATAGCTCTGGCTATTAGGGCAGGATTAAGGTAATCTGGGGACACAGACACACAGGAACATACGAGGGTTCCATACCATGGCTCCAGTCCTCCACTGTGGCCCCTCCCCTCACTTGGGGTAGCAGGGATGCTCCTCCCCCCCTCCATCCAGAGAAGCAGGCGCAGTAGTGTGGGGCCTTCTTTTCTTTCTCTAGTGGAAGCAGCAGGGGTCTCCTCTCTCCTTCACCCCCACCCCCATTTTACCTACCCCAGTGGCACTCTTCTGCTGAGTGGTGTTGGTGGCACCTGACAGAACAGTGGATCCTTTAACACCCCATTAAAATGCATGGGACAGTTCACCCCTCAGAGCTATATGTGAAAGGTTGGGGCAGGTCACACATTGCACTTGTACCTTGCTCTGAAACTCTTTGTGGCAGGTTTAAATCAAATCCCGAGGCCATTATTTTAAGGAAGTTATTTTACATCAGGAAGAGTTTTTCAGACCTGATCCTTCAGGTTTTATCTTACTCCAAGTCTGGGTGAAGGGGTTTAAAATGAAACAGTCAACAAACACGTGCAAAGGCAGTCTCTACCGAAGACCCTCTTATGAACCAGTATTTCAAGTTTAATTTAAGACTGGTGAACAGATTAACAAGGAATACTGTAAATACATCAGAAACAGAAATGATGACATTAAAATAACTTGTGATAACTAGTTGTCCCACTCAAAACATTCACCCTTGTGTAGTATAGTATAGCCCAGGGATTGGCAACCTTTGGCATGTGGCCCATCAGAGAAATCCACTGGCAGGCTGGGACGGTTTGTTTACCTGCAGCATCCGCAGGTTCGGCCAATTGCAGCTCCCACTGGCCGCGGTTCGCTGTTCCAGGCCAATGGGGGCTGCAGGAAGCGGTGGCCAGCACATCCCTCAGCCCGCGCTGCTTCCCGCAATCCCCAATGGCCTGGAAGGGTGAACCGCGGCCAGTGGGAGCTGCAATTGGCCGAACCTGCGGATGCTGCAGGTAAACAAACCGTCCCAGCCTGCCAGTGGATTTCTCTGATGGGCCACATGCCAAAGGTTGCGGATCCCTGGTATAGCCCCTGGAGGCAGCAGCCACTAGGGGGCAACATAACACATTATAGGGCACTTCTTGACTTCAATGCAAAGCATAAAATATATGAAAAAACACAACACTATAGTCCTTCCAACACATTGATTCTTTAAATTCTTAAAATTTAATTTGAATTAACAACTTTGTTTAATGTTTTTACTTTATAACAACTTTCCTTTCGCTCACATGACACATATATTATAAACGTTATCACCCGAAGATATGAACAAGGATATTTGACTATAAAATATCGAACCCATGCAGTATATTAGCTAGCTTGCATTTCTTAGTGGAACAGTAACACTGGCCAGACTTTTCAAGAATTCCATGAATTTCCTGGACTAATGGCTGTATATACAATTCCCCAATTGAAAAAATTAAGATTGCAAGATTCCTTATTAATATTTTATGATTATTTTGCTATTACTGTACACAAAACTCCAAAACAAAGCCACGAGTGATATTTACATACAGTACTACAAAAATGACACAAAAGCTGAACTTTTCAATGGGACTTGAGTAGCCAAATCTCCTACTTGGCTTTGAGAAGCCCAGCTAAAACTGTAAGGTAACCCAGTACGTTCCTGAGTGAATAATCACTTTTATATAGTTCTCGCTTGCAGACAAGTCACGCTTTAAATAGTGCAGTGATTCCCTTCGAATGGAGTTGTGCAAACCTACTGTGGGATGTGTCAGTTTGTTTTCCATTCCCTTTGGATACAGATGGCCCAGTCGGCCTGGTTTAACTATTTACATGCAGTCTGTTCCCTTGCTTTATTGTAGAGGATTAAAGATCAGGCTATTGCCCACCTCTTTTCCTTGAATCTGGGTATGTTTGACATCACGACTGAGGCAACTGGAGGCAGTTCAGTTTTGATCTAAATCAAATAGCCCATTCATGACAGAAACCAGAGGAAAAAAGAAGTTCCCCAGAGTGTCAGCAATCATTTGGATGGGACTGCAGGCACTTTGGGAGGCAAACCTGCCTTACTTCCCATTGGCTACACCCACACAAATGTAAAAGCAACAGAAAAAATGTCGTTTTGCAGAGACAAGATGCAGGCAATCCGTACACCAGGTACAGAGTCTCCAATATGCTGCAAAGTTGTGCTCTGCAAGGCGGCTACGACCATGACAATGCAGAGAGTTTGTTTGTTTGTTTCGAAGGGGGGTATTGTGCCACCACTAAATCAGTGATTTAATTTGCTGGGCAATGTCCCTCCATTCCATAATGCTACTGTAACATGAGGCTAAGGCTTCAGGCATGAAGGGACAGCAGATTTCTTCCCTCTCTAAACAGTCCTGTGCATAGTCCGTTTACTTTGAGTAGGTTGGAGTCTGCTGAAAATATGACTGAGCTATAATCAATCTTTAGCCGACACACAGGAACAATTTTCACAATGTAGTAACCCACTATAATGTAGAAGTAAGCTTTGCTCCAGCGAGCACTTAACCACTGCTTACATTTACACAGGTGGGACTACCCCCCTGATGCAGAATGTTAAGCATGTGTGCAGATCCTTGCAGGAATAGGGCCTAAATATGTCAGTTTGAGTCATTAATGGCAGGCTGTTTATTCTGGGTTTGAAGGGGGATTTGGCGCTCTCCAAATAGATGGAGTGATCCAAAACATAACTTTATTGATGTTAAGTAAAACAATAATAATAGAATTATAGAAATGTAGGGCTCAAGAGGTCATCTGGTTGAGAGGTTCTCAAACTGGGGGATGCACTCCTGTGGGCGGGGGTGGAATGTATTCTGGGGAGCATGAGATGCTTTAGAGGGAAAAAAAAAAACTTACTGTGCCCGTTTAGAGCTGGGTGGTTGGAGAGTGGTGGCTGCTGAGGGTAGTGCTGTCAGCAGAAGCAGCACAGAAGTAAGGGTGGCAGTGCCATCCCATGCCACCCTTACTTCTCTGCTGCTGGCGGCGGCACTGCCTTCAGAGCTGGGAGTCCGGCCAGCAGCCGCTGCTCTCTGCTCTGCCTTTGGAGCTGGGCTGCAGGAGAGTGGCGACTGCTGGCCAAGCACCCCGTAGGGGGGGCATACACTACAGACACAAAGAATGGAGGCGCAATCAAATACATTTGAGAACCACAGATCTAGTGCATCACTCCACACTGAGGCAGGATTAAGAATACATAGATCAGCCCTTATAGGTGTTTGTCTAACCAGTTCTTAAGAACCTCCAATTATGGGGATTCCACACCTCTACTATTAATCTGTTTCAGTACTTAACTATCCTTCCTGTTCGAAAGTTATAGTTGGAAAGTTTTTCCTAATATCCAACCTAAATTTCCCTTCTGTGGAAGGACTCCACAGAATTCATGACTTCCAAAGGGCTAGCCTATCCACTTCCTATGGCATTGGGCATGGGAAAACCGACAAACACATTGCACAAGAAGTGAACTATCACTTGGTATCCATTCCTGAATGAAGAACTTTTTTAAAAAAGGACTCCATCCCTATAAGGTTACAAAATTATGTGGAACCTTCTGTTCCAGACTGAGAGAACTACAAGAAATCTAGTGCTGTCGCTGTTTCCTCAAACCCTCTTTATGGGAAGCAGAAAGGTGGGGTGGTGGTGGGAGAAAAGCTAGTACAGTAATTGTGCAAGAGAGACAAGGTGGATGAGGTAATAACTTTCATTGGACCTACACCTGTTGGTGAAAGAGACAAACTTCCAACAGAAGTTGGTTCAATAAAAGATATTACCTCAGCCATCTTGTCTCTCTACAACCCGGCTACAACGACACTGCAGATAGTAATTGTGCAATGCACTGGGTAAAAATTACATATATCCATACAAAGTAACCATCAGTTTCCATTTACAAGTAATGCAAGAAACAGCAGACAAAGAACAAGTAGTTTTCTCTTATTTACTCTTGGGGTTCTTCAACTGACCATATTGGACCAAAAATAAGTTTGTCCTGAAAACAGAAGCATAAGAAAAATTTTACCTTGTGTGTTAAGATTTACAGTCAAATCCTGCTCCAGGGTTCATGTGTACTCTCTCCAGACCTAGTAGCTGGGAATTTAATGGCTGTCCTTCCCAGGAGATTTTATTTGTGAAAGGTAACCTCATCTCAGTAGATCTCAAAAAGGGAAAGAATACAACCTTAGCCATTGGTAAATATGCCAATCCCTCATGATTGCAAAGGATGATCAAAGCCATTTTCTTTAAAGAACGCAGGCCCAAATCCACAAAGCTATTTAGGCACCTACCTCCCACTGATTTCAATGGGAGTTAGGCACCTAAATAGCTTTGAGGTTCCAGGCCCTATCCCCTATCAGGAGCAGATTCGGCCACGCTTACATTGAGTACTCCATGGGCATTTCAGTGGGATTGCTGGTAGAGTACACTACCAGTGTGGCAGAATCTGGCCTTCAAAGTGAGACGCTAATTCTTTCTGTAGGATTTCAACAATAACTCATAACAAATCACAATTTAATGTTTTTTGTCCAGGGAACGCTAGGTTGGATAATTTAGACCAGAAGTGGAGTGCCGAGTCTTCATTTATTCACTGTAATTTAAGGTTTCGCGTGCCAATAATACATTTTAACAGTTTTAGAAGGTCTCTTTCTATAAGTCTATAATATATAACTAAACTGTTGTTGTATGTAAAGTAAATAAGGTTTTTAAAATGTTTTAAGAAGCTTCATTTAAAATTAAATTAAAATGCAGAGTCCCCCGGAATGGTGGCAAGGACCCTGGCAGTGTGAGTGCCACTGAAACTCAGCTCACGTGCCGCCTTCGGCAGGCATGCCATAGGTTGCCTACCCCTGATCTAGACACAGAGATGCTGCTTACTAGTAACAAGGCTGCTGTATTTGCATTAAAATGAGATGTGGCTGTCTGAGAGGACTCTGTTTTGTACAGTGCTTTTGCTATAAACAGAAATCATCTCACTCTAATGAGGTTTCCAATACAGTTTTGGCATGAAGATTTAAAACCCTTTTACATTTCAGAAGCGTTTTATTTCAGTTTCCTTAGAGAGGAGCCACTGCTGGATTTAAGCAGCACATGGAGAGTCACATTTGGTTGTTGAAGTTATAAATTAGAGATGGTGTGCTGGGGAAAAAAATCACTCTGACGTTAACTACAGGGCAAGACACAGGAAGAACAGAATATAATTAAAGCATTTTCCAACTTGGAGGTAGGCACAATGCTGGATCAGTGTGTGACTCTGGCAGCAGAGCTGTGGGTTGTGCTCACTGATGACATCATCATGGCAATTCTACAGGAAATGCTGCAAGCACTGTCACAGTTTTTCCTATAATAAGATTCCCTGACCTTGTGGCTATTAGATCGAAATAGACATGAGAGACGATGGGGCCGACGCAAGAAAAAAACATCTAAACATATTGCTCTGCTGGGTAAAGACAAATGATGTTATTTCATTTACACAGAATCTTTATTCATGTCCATCTTATGTTATATATTTAAATAGTCCTGTGACCCACTCCTGACCTTGCTGTATGTGTATGTAAATGACGAGCTCCTCTGGTGAAGTTAACATAGTTACACCACTGAAAACACAGAGTTTTCAAAATGTAATAGACAAACAATGCTGTCTAGTTATGGCTGGCTTCTGCTCCTATCCACTGCAATGGAAAAACCCCCACTGACATCAGTAGGGGGAGAAATGGGACCCCTTTGGGCCCTATTTCAGGCCTTCCTCAATTGGTCAGAAATTGGTGCCAAAACGGATCTGTTATTCAGAAATCTGGTTCTGTCTCTCCCTCTCCTCCCCAGGCCTGCTATTGCCTCTCGTGAAATTTGTCTCGGAAGGAAACAATGTATTACAAGATCAGTTGTTTCTAAGAGGATAATGCAGGTTGTTCTTTTTGGAGTAAGATGATCACACTGAAGAGTCCAATGAATTCTTAGGTATAAACTATCCTGTCATTACTACCTTCTTAGGGTGCTCTGAAACTCAGACACTGGGAAAAAATTGCAGATTTTCTGGTAAAAGCCCCAACTCAGGAAGGCGCTTAAACACGAGTAGTCTCACTGGCATCAATGGAACTACTCACATGCTTAAGGCTAGGCGCATGCTTACAGCCCTTGCTGGATCAGGGCCATAGCCATTAATTGATGGGCACGCAGGGCCCATGAATGTTGACTGGTGTATGTGACAGGATAGTCAAATACCTGAAGAGGCTGCCAGGTTTCTGTTGGGTGGCTTTTTCCCCCTCTTCCTTCAGGGTTTAGTTTATAGGTTTGGGAGATTACAGCCCAAATACCCACACACCAGGGAACCAGGTATTGTTTACAAGAGGACACTAAGGACTGCACCAAGTGAGCCCAGTAAGGCCACAGGAAACTGTTCAAATGGTAGGAAGAGGAGATCAGACAGTCAGTAAGGAGGTGGGTCGGGGTGGTGGGGGGGAAGAACTAACCAATAGGTGCTAACTAATACCTGCCTAATCGAACTGTTAATATTGACAACCCCTGGGATGTGTTTTGACTGTTAGTTAGTTGGTTATTGCTGCTCCAGCCTTTTTCCCCTCCCAAGCTGATTGACTGGAGCTCTAGTGTTATATAAGCCAACCCACTCATCCAGGCTCTTTGCCATAGGGGGTCATGCATGGGATGTCACTTAGGTTCTAAATGGGAAAAAGACCACTTTGGGTTAGATAAGGGAAAAGTATAAATCAAAGCATTGGCGATTACAATCAAAAACTAAACAGCCCAGTGAAAGGACCTTTGTACAACTTCTTACTACTCTTTGGGCCGTGGTGGGGACATCTACCCATCAAGATGTCAGAAGAGATGCTTGCTGGGGGTGCTGGAGGAGCTAGAGCACGGATCCTGTCTATCCACCCTTAGGTACAGACCAGAAGTTAAGGAGTGGGATGAAGTATAAGCCCTGAGTCCTTTAGGGGCAGCTGCTAAACCAGAGACAAGATTGTTCGGTAGCCCACCTGACCAAGTGAGGGCAATACTAAAGTGGCTCGCTGTTCAGTGGGCTGAGACAGAAGGGAGGCAGCAGACAGATGACACTCCACAGGCTGACGAGTTCCAGAGATTTCAGGAAGATCAATAGAACAAGGAGGGCCCAGCCACGCGAAGAAAGGGCTGCAATGTTTAGGCTCTTAAAGAGATGGACTCCTATCAGATTCCAGTGTGGAAAGGCCCTGAGATGACACACCTGATGCCAGGAGACAATACAGAACCTTATATTACCACATTGAAAAGAATGGACCCTATCATATGGGTGGCCATAAGGGCAGGGGGTTCTGAGACTTGTCCCATTTTTCAGAAAGATGTGACTGGGGAGAGACTGCTATAAATGTGGTGAAACAGGACGTGCATATAGGTTTTGCCCTAAGATGCAACCATAGTCCAGGTGTAGTACTAGAAACCAGTTCTCCGGGGGTGGGAAATTTCACAATAAGGGGCTTGTCTACACAGGACCTTTTACCAATTATATTGGTATAATTATACCAGTATAGTTAAACCGCCATAGTTATACCAGTACAATTCCCCCTGGGGAGACTCTTATTCCAGAATGAGAGGCTTTTTAAAAAAAAACTTTGGTTTAGCTTCATCCCTTTCTAACGTGACATAAACCCCAAAATCCCACTCTTATTCCACCCAGGGAGTTATACTGGCATAACTATAGTGATTTAAATCCACACCTTAGCTTATATTGGTATAACTTTCCTGTGTAGACAAGTCCTAAGACTGGGGTACTTGAGAGTGAACCTTGAAAGACTCTAGAATCATAAACCCACAAAGCCAATACCTGATACTATGATTAACTGGGTCCATGGGATACAAAGGAATATCAAGGAATGGCTGTTAAGTTAAAATTGATGGGCAAAACATTCCCGTGAAGGTGGGGCCAGTGAAGAGATTGCCCTACCAAGCAGTTTGGGGAAGGATCTCCCCAGTTTCTTTTGTACTCTGGAGTAGGTCATAAGAGAACCCACCCATTGTGAATGTCACTACTTGTAGCCAGGTTCAGGAACAGAAAGACCCCAGGCACGGAGAAGGAGCAGGAGGAAAGAAGACTCCTACTGACATCAATGAGAGCAAGATTGGGCCCAAAATGCAAAACAAACAAAGAAATAACCTCCCCCTCAAATCTTATTTTCAGTCCTGTCTCCCTGTACTTCCCACACATGCTTTAGCCTGACACCAACTCTTGATGTGTTAAGAAAGACTTTCGCAAGTTTTTCAGGATTTTACCCACAGAAGAAACAATATAACGTGTGATCAAGCCACCTTAGAAAATCTTACAGTACTTCATGTTAAAATACATATTTTCAGCCAGAACATCATGCAGCTTTGATTATTATTTCTGAAGTCCCTGTCAAATATGCTGGACTACTTCAGTTTCCTGGCTATACCAAAACTAAACAAACTTCCCTGGAAAGGAAAGAACTATGTAAATCTGAAAAACCTACTTGGTAGCTTCCAAAGCTTGATAGTTCTGCCATCCCACAGAGTCAAAGGGTCATTGTTTGAAGCCTACCCTTGCTCAATCTATTAGAACAATGATAACAGAGAGTTTCCAGAGCATGGCAGTCAGGAAACCTTGCAAGGTTTTGAATACACACAAACTGAACCAGCTAGTGATGAGGATTGTAGGGACAGTGCCCCTATACTCATGTAGTATAAAGAATACAGATGGGAATGAACAATCCTGACAAAAAGATCAGGTCCATTTCTTAGTAAGGCTTTGGGTTTTTTAAGTGTCATTCTTAAATGAACCAGTAAAAAGAGAGAGAATTACATCCTTTAAACGGCTGTGTTCCTCTACACCAGTATAAAACACAAATACGGCTTAAGAGCTATAATTGCTTAGGATATCCTTTAAAGGTGTGTATTAAAAACATTCATACCCAAATGATAAATATTTTAAAAGAAGCATTTACAAAAATAAATGATCCATTTCCACAAGTTCATATAGAGTTGACCATTTGAAAGCACCTTGAAGCAGCATATTTACTGCTAAAGCTGTTAACTAAATCTTTGGTATAATATATAGTGTGTGTATATATATTTGTTTTTCCATTGGCAGGTATACTGTACAGAAGACTGAAGAAGCAGCTTTTCCTTAATTTTTCCTTGATGTATCTTCCATGTATACCATACAAATATTTCTAACGTGTCTTCCTATGATAATAGGAGAAAATCCCAATATTTTCTTGGCTCCTCCTATAACTTTTGGATCTAAAACAAAAACAAAAAGGTAGGAGTGAAAAAAGAAAGTGAACTAATCAATTGATAAGTACAGTTTTAATAAACAGTGTTTTGCAAAGATTCTTTACAAAAATGCTTCCGGGGGAAAGTTGTTCCTTTGAATACTTTGTAAATTAACTGAACTGAAAAGCCTACCTAAGGGACCTTTGATTTGCAAAAGCAATTTAACAGGGAGTAGTTCAGAATCTCAAGTTAAAAAAAAAAATCTATGGATCACTTTTGACACACGTTCAATATTTATCCAAATGATTTCTTTGGCTTAAGTTGTCCATGAGCTGGTGTTTGTCAACAGCACTAGAGCTCTGGGGAAGGAATAAACACTATGTTCAACTGAAGCTAAAACGGGAGGGATTCAAGGAAGCAGAATCATAGAAATCTAGGGCTGGAAGGGACCTTGAAAGGTGTTCAGATCCAATCCCCTGCACTGAGGCAGGACCAAGTAAACCTAGTCCAGCCCTGACAGGTGTTTGTCCAAAAAACAAATTGTTCTTAAAAACCTCCAATGATGGGGATTTTACAACCTCCCTCGGAAGACTGTTCCAGAGCTGAACTACCCTTTTAGTTAGCAAGTTTTTCCTAATATCTGACCTCCATCTCCCTTGCTGCTGATTAAGCCCATTACTTTTTGTCCTACCTTCAGTGGACATGGAGAACAATTGGTCACAGTCCTCTTTATAACAGCTCTTAACATACTGGAAGACTGTTATCAAGTCCCCACCTCAGTCTTCTTTTCTCAAGACTAAACATGTCCAGTTTTTTTAACCTTTCCTCATAGGTCGGCTTTGCTAAACCTTTTCTCATTTTTGTTGCTCTCCTCTGGACTCTCTCCAATATGTCCACATGTTTCCTAGCGTGGGACCCAGAATTAAACACAATACTTCAGCTGAGGCCTCCCCAGTGCTGAGCAGAGTGGGACAATTACCTTCTGTTGCTTACATCCGGCACTCCTCTTAATATGTCCCAGAATGATAGCAGGCTTCTTTGCAACTGAATCACATTGATGACTCATATTCAAATTGTTATATGTGCACTCTGGTGCTGTGGCAGGCAACCAGCATTTGCCCACTGTAATGAGCAGTGTTAAGCAAAAAAACAAAGAATTTCCTCCAAAAGAAAAAGATGAACATCCTCATGGTAAATACACAAAGCTCAAGTTATGACTCAATTTGCCAAGATCATTATGGCCCAAGCAGTATCTTCCTCAGAAGAAGCAAATAAAGTTGAAACAACGAGGAGTCCTTGTGGCACCCTAGAGACTAACAAATTTATTTGGGCATAAGCTTCTGTGGGCTAAAACCCACTTCTTTTCATATGCTGTGTATTTATACTTCCCAACTGTATGTTCCACTCCATGCATCTGATGAAGTGTGTTTTAGCCCACGAAAGCTTATGCCCAAATAAATTTGTTAGTCTCTAAGGTGCCACAAAGACTCCTTGTTGTTTTTGCTGATACAGACTAACACGGCTACCACTCTGAATAAAGTTGAAATACTCTAAGGGTGGGATTCACACACCCTGTCATGGACCCTTAGCCCCACTCAGGTGGCAGAAAGAGGCCATAATCCAGTCTCAGATCCATCACACCAATCCTCCACTGGCATAGGGTCCATTAAGGCAACAGCTCTAAGTGGTGTTGGGGTGGGCCCTCAGAATCAGGGCACTGTTACCAGCCTCTTAATTCCACCTCCTGCCAGACCCACACACATATATCCCTGCATGGAGCAGAGCTCCAGTGTCAGGAGAATCTGCCAGTATTTATTTTCTGATAGTTAGGTGCTTAGATACCAGGTGATGGGTGTTGTATTAGGTCACAAATTGACAAATATTTATATATACCTTATTTACAATTGATTTTTCAACATACTTTAAAGAGAACCTTGTCAAATATTAATGTGCCCCAATACCTATTTCTTTAGATGTCATATTGTTGGGAGTCTTTTATATTGCAGGGAAAAAAGATTAAATCAGCTATCAAATGGGGGCCCAGTTCTCCAACCCTTCCCATGCTGTGTAGTACTCATTCACACCACTTGAAGCCAATGGATTACTCACATTAGCATTAGTCATCTTGAGTAAGGGCTGAAGAACAGGGCCCTGGGCAATGCACAAGTCCTTAATTCTCATAACAAGCAGATCTACTAATTTACTGACGGGGACTTGTACAGAGTGGAGGGGGTGGGCGGCCGGTGTTTATTCATGAGCCATTAAAAGGTGCATGCCATTAGGGAAGAAATCTGGGAAAACTACTCTGCATGCAAATGGTACAGATCACAACAATAAAAATGATTTTTTCTATATAAGTCAGGTATTTGTACTGATCATATGCTGAAGGTTCAGACAGAAATAAAAAAGAATTCCCTCCTTGTGATTAAGTAACTGAGAGTGCAGGCACTGATTAGACTTCAATTAACTACTTAAATAAGTTTTCTAATTTGGAAGCATGAATCCTCTCTGTCTGCTGTAGCAATGGGAGTTCACAATACTATGGTTCAGATCTTTAAAAAGTAACTCTTCTCATTTGTGAGCTTTTTATTAATTATCTCCTGGCACTTCTGGGGCACAGGTTGCATCCTAACCTCATTAACAAATGATGACATCTTCCATTAGCTCTAGTGTAGAAGCAGCTTTTATTCAAGATATTATTTCAAAAAAGAACTAGATAAATTCATGGAGGATAGGTCCATCAATGGCTATTAGCCAGGGTGGGTAGGGATGGTGTCCCTAGCCTCTGTTTGCCAGAAGCTGGGAATGGGTGACAGGGGATGGATCACTTGACAATTACCTGTTTTGTTCATTCCCTCTGGGGCCCCTGGCATTGGCCACTGTCGGAAGACGGAACACTGGGCTAGAAGGACCTTTGGTCTGACCCAGTATGGCCGTCCTTATGTTCTTAAGATATACAGGGAACCCCTCAAATGTGTTTTACCTTAAGATGACTGAGAATAAAAATTTCCCTTTAAAACAATTTCAGAGTAGATTACCTGGGTTCCAGCAGTACATGAACAATGCTAATCCTGCAGCAACACTAAAGCAAGCAAGGAAGAACATGGGACCTAAGGACAAAAAAGGAAAAGTGAATTTAGTAAAAGAGCACAGAAAAGTGAAAGTTTAGTTTATCTGATGATTCACTAACCTCAGTTATTATTAATAGGCATGGCTAAGACTGTTCACATGACGTTTGCATAATCATAATTAGGTATATTCTGTGCTTACTGTACTATAAAATATAATCACTTTATTGTAAGTATTTTGTATTATAATTACTCTGACATTGTTAGCCTCTCTTGTTCTAATAAGAACTCAGAATGGGAGGCCTAATTACACTGCACATGAAGAAGGTCTTAGATTTACATAAAAATGTCTAGTTTGTGTAAAAAAAACCCCAACACCTCCTTTTTTTTGTTTTTAAACAAAAATGGCAAACTAAGGGCCAGATTTTGATACCCTCACTCACACTGAGGAGCCCCTAACTCCCCGAGTCGTCGCACGGATGTCAGTGAACTGCTCGTAGAGTAAGGTACTATTCACTGAGAGTGACGGTATTGAAATGTGGCCCCAAATAAGTAGTTTTTCATAATGTTTCCTTTTTATACTTTGTATCCTTCATCCTTCCCTTCTCCCGGCTCTCCACCAGGAAGAATTACTGCTCTTTATGGGTCCAGTCCTTCAGTCCATGCTCAAAACTCCTGACTTCAGTTACCTTGACTTTCTTGAGAATTTTCTCTGAGCGAGGACTGCAGGATCAGACCTCATGAAATAAACTACGGCCAGAAAGAAAAAGAAAAGGAAAAAGGCCAGTCATCACCCATTCTGTGTGTAATTAGCAACCAAGATTTTCACATTTCTGAGTGGATATACATCTTATTTATTTAAATGACAGCTATCAATATAGAGATGTATATTCTTATTTATATAAAATGATCCGGGAAGAGTATTGTGTGTGATTGCATTTAGATGTGCACTGCAAAGTAATGAATACGGTATTTAAAATGTTTTCTGTTGCTGTTCATGGTTCTGAATGCAACTGAGATGCAAAGCTATTTGTATATTTAATTCTAATCCCTGACTGGAAATCATTTTAACATTTCCAACTGAAATGAAATATGGTACTTATATTGAAGTACGAAAGAACCTTGCTAATCCACACTTCACTCAGCCAGACAAAAATTGGCCAATGTTTAATAGCTGAGTTCTGTAGGGAGGCCTCAGATTACCACAACTTCTTCCGTATATTTACTGGGAAATGCTATCATGAATACACCTAAACTGCATCTAGCCTTTTAGGGGCAAATACCAGTTCTAGCCTAACAAATGGACTACGTGCTGGGGTTGCCCACAGACACAGGAAGAGCAGGAAGTAGACATTTTCCAGCAGTGCAGTCATTCTGCAGTTGCTACTTCAGGCTCATCATTGCAATCGTTTGGTGTGGCTACCTAGGGAAAATGGCTAGTGGATACGAGTAGTCTCCAATCCACAGCCCCTTACTCAGCATGATGGAGCAAGAGAAGAGACACAATTTTCCCTTAATGGACAAAGTATATTGTTCACCATTGTTATTGGGGCTTTTCGTTATTGCTGTTGGTTTTCTCTTATTTGTTGGTTGCTTTTTGTCTACTCACTAATCTGCAAAAGTGATTTAGCAAGGTTCTTCTGTAAAAGCAGAAGTCGTTGTAAAACCCTTTATTGCTAAAGCATTAGAACGGCATGGGAAATTAAACTCTAGTTAAAAATATGCCAAATTTAAAAATAATGCCAATGTAAATGTTGCCTAAAGCTCTATAATCTCTTGACTTCTATGAGACCAGATTTCTCAGTTGCAGGCTGAATAGGTTTTCCTTTAATACAAGTTAAATGCATTTAAATAGCTACAACAAAGGCATAAGAGAACAAATGATTTGTTCCATAAATGTAAATTAAGTTGTAAAATAAACTGCATCTTCATCTGAAAGTATCATTCTGTTCAATGGTACTGTATGCATTTTATTTACCCCTGTCAGTTAGAATATATTTCTCCTTGTCTGTGTCTATCCCTGTGGAAGCTGAGGTTTCTAGAAATAAAAGCAACACACCAAGAGTTAGTATTGAGCTCAAGCCAACACACTTCTGTATCAATTCATGCAAAACAGAGGGAAAGTCTGTATTACCACTTTTCAGAGAGATAGCCAATCTTTATGTGAAATATTTCACCCCTCCTAAGGACATGTCACAGCTGCAGTTAAATCAGGGCCTGTGTTTATTAAAGAAATAGGGAATTCATCATTTCAACACAGGTGGAAGGCATTGAGGTTTTATAGTCTGGGTCCAGCAAAGCACTTAATCACATGCATAACTTTAAGCATGCCAGTAGTCCCACTGGGACCTGATGGACAACCGGTGAAAGTACTCACATGTGTAAAATCACGCTTATGACTAAGAGCCTTGCTAGACTAAGGCCTCAAACAGTCAGATTGTTCTATACATTTCTCCTGTCAGATATGTGAATGCCCAGAGAGTTGGAGGAAGGTTGGTAATACATTACATCAGAGAGAGGCTTTCATCCTGGGACAAAGTTTAAATCACCAGTCACTATGAAAACGGATAGCTACAAAAATATCAGGATTTCAACAAGGGTTTATTCCCACAGCCATCGATGTTCTCCTCGTTGTCCTACAACCAAGTCACGGTACTGTGTTTGTGCCATGAAAACAACCTACATGGCGATGGACTCGGAGAGCCAACATCAGAAACCGAATTCTGCTTTCAGATACATACATATGCAACTCCCATTGATGTCAATGGGTTCTGCATGCTCAGACCTGGCACATGGGATGTGGTCCTGAGATTGGTACTTTTCTGTAAAATCGAACAGAAGGGGAATCCAGCCTGTCAACAAAGTTTTCCACTGTTAGCAATGGCAGCTGGAGAAGTAATTTATTTAATTTGACCGAGCTTATCAGTTTGCTATAGTGTGAAAGCAACCTCTGTCCCCATTCAGGGAACTAAACATGCATGTCTCAGAGTGTGTATATCTAGCATTGCTCGGCGCGTGTTATCATGGTTTATTACACTGCCTGTCCACTGGTTTAGATAGATGGTTGACCACATACCACTTTCTAGAAGACAATGCAGTTGGGCTCAGCACTAGCTCAAGAACGGGGACAGGATGGAACAGGGGACACAGTGATAGTAACCAGGCAGCCAATCCCCTGGGTAGGTTTTGGCCAGGATCCTGGGACTGTCCCCCAGTACTGGGACATTTGGTTACCCTAAATGATGGCAAATGAGTGGGCCTATGTTATTACCAAAGCCCAGACAGGGCAGAGTCTGCAACTCTTACCCTGGGCCAGGCTGCTGGAACAATGTTTATAGTGGAGGTGCTGATGATGGAAACCATGCATTTGGGTTATTATTACTTCAAGCCAGGGGGTGCAGCAGCACCAACACCCCTAGTTCCAGCACCACTGCCCTGGGCAGGAGGGGATCCTCCTTCAAGAGACACATAGGCCTCTGAGAATGTGGAGCTCAACCTGGCGTAGGTCTGGCAGGCCCCTTACTGTGGAAACACCAGGACCAAATAATATTGCTCCTAGAGTTTAATTCATATTACAAAATTGTTCCACTGAAACATTGTCTGATTCATGGAAGGAGGTTTTCAGTCAGAAGAATTTAGTTGTGGGAGGCTGGTTAATTTTTCAAATAAAAACAATCTACAGTTTGTGCGAATTCCAAATTTGCATTGCATTGCATTGAGGCAATTTGAGACTTTTTATTTTAGTGATTTTTCTGGTACCTTTGTGTCCAATCAGCCCATCCAGCTCCCTGGGCAGTTGGAACAAAAGCATGGCAGACTTCCCCCCGAGGGTGGTGCAGAATGGGGCAAATGGCACCTCCTTGGCATCATTTCCGCTTCCACCGCAGAAACGCCTCCAGGCTCTGGATCCACAAGCGGGTCGTGGAGGTGCACGAGCCCTCGCTACACACCACACCAATCCAACGTAGTAAACCTGCCCGGGTTAGTTCTGCCTTAGCCAGCATTAGCTTGGGAGCTGTCTTCTCCTGTGCTCTGACATACCTCTGAGTGGCGTTACAGAAGCACTCACTGAAGTGGGAAGCCTCAGGCTGCACAGATATCACTGAACCTTTCTGCCAAGCGGTTGGCGAGGGTCAAGAGAAAAAAGCCCTTCTCCAAAGCCTCTATGGAGTCCTCAAAACCTATGATGATTGATCGGCTGGTTTTGAGGGATGGCCTGCTTGCCTGCTGCATGAGAACCACCCACAAGGACAATGCCAGGAGCACCCTAGGAGAGAGACCCTGCAACGTTCCCAGCCCCTTATCAGGGTAGTCCTGTGGGGGGAGATGATCTAGCCCTTTATCATTCTGTTCTCTATCAGTATAAAGAGAAATGAAAAATGAACTTCAATCAGTATCAGAGAATGAGAATTGATTCAAAGCTTCAGAATACATCAGAAACAGTCAGTATCGTGTATCTCACTCCTCCCCCGTGTCTGATGGGACTCTTGCAACACGACTAGAGATTTATCTTCAAGCTCTATATTTAATGAGAAGGGAAGAATTTTTGTTGTCTTTTAAAATTGTGAAATAACTTTGAAATTTACAGTAGTTTTTCTTTAAAAAGGCAATTTGGAGAAAATATTTCCCCAGACCCCAAATCGTGTTTGTATTATATGTTATCGAGTCGTAGGGCTGGAAGGGACCTTGAGAGGTCAGCTAGTCCAGACCCCTGCACTGAGGCAGGACCAAGGGAACCTAGACCATCCCTGACAGGTATTTGTCTAACCCAGGGGTCGGCAACCTTTCAGAAGTGGTGTGCCGAGTCTTCATTTATTCACTGTAATTTAAGGTTTCGCGTGCCGGTAATACATTTTAACGTTTTTTAGAAGGTCTCTCTCTATAAGTCTGTATATAATATAACTAAACTACTGTTGTATGTAAAGTAAACAAGGTTTTCAAAATGTTTAAGAAGCTTCATTTAAAATTAAATTAAAATGCTGATCTTAAGCCCCCGGCCTGCTCAGCCCGCTGCCAGCCTGGGGTTCCGTTCACCTAGGCTGGCAGCGGGCTGAGTGGGGCCTGTGGCCGGAACCCTGGTTGGCAAGGGGCTGGCAGCCAGAACCCCAGGCCAGCAGCCAGAACCCCAGACCAGCAGCGGGCTGAGCGGGGCTGGGACCCCAGACTGGTGGCGGGCTGAGCGGGGCTGGCACCCCAGACTAGCAGCGGGCCGAGCGGCTCAGCCCGCTGCCTTTCTGGGGTTCCGTCCGCTGGCTCCTGCCAGACAGGGTCCCGTCTGCTGGCCCCGCTCAGCCCGCTGCCAGTCTGGAGTACTGGCTGCCGGCTCCTTGCCAGCTGGGGTCCCAGCCACTGGACCCACTCAGCCTGCTGCCAACCTGGTGCTCAGGGTGGGTGTGGGGATGTGGGGGATGCAAGAGTCAGGACATGGGGTGTGGGGGGGCTGGGTATGTGTGGAGGGTGCAGGAGTCAGGGCAGAGGGCTGGGGCATGTGAGGGGGTGCAGGAGTAAAGGCATGGGGTGTGAGGGGGCTGGGATGTGTGGAGGGTGCAGGAATCAGGGATGGGGTCATGGGGAGGATGCAGGGGGCTGGGGTGCAAGGCGGGTGCAGGGGTCAGGGCAGAGGGCGCTGGGATCAGGGGGATGCTCCCAGCCCCCTGTCCCCTGAGCAGCTCATGGCAGGGGGCTGGAGGCAGGGGGAAGGGAAGTTTTCTTAATCTTTTATCATTTTTTGTTGCTCTCCTTTGGACATTCTCCAATTTGTCCACATCTTTTCAAAAGTGCGGTGCCCAGAACTGGACAACCAGACACAGTACTCCAGCTGAGGCATCCCCAGTGCTGAGTAGAGCAGGACAATTACCTCCCAAGTCTTACATAGGACATATCTGTTAATACACCCCAGAATAACATTAGGCTTTTTTGCAACTGCATCACATTGTTGACTCATATTCAGATTGTGGTTCACTATACCCTCAGATTATTTTCGACAGTGCTACCACCTCGCCAGTTATTTCCCATTTTGTAGCTGTGAATTTGATTTTTCCTTTCCAAGGGTGTACTCTGCACTTGCCTTTATTGAATTTTATCTTGTTAATTTCAGACCAATTGTCCAATTTGTCATGGTCGTTTTGAATTCTAATCCTGTCCTCCAAAGTACTTGCAATCCCTCCCAGTTTGGTGCCACCTGCATATTTCATAAGCACACTCTCCACTCCATTATCCAAGTCACAAGCAAACCTTTATCCAAGTGACAGCAAACCACTGATAACTACCCTTTGAGTATGGACTTTCAGCCAGTTGTGCACCCACTTTAGAGTAATTTCATCTATGACCACACGTCCCTAGTTTGCTTATGAGAATGTCATGTGGAACTGTATCAAAAGCCTTACTAAAAACATCAAGATATGTCACATCTATTTCTCCCTCCTCCCCCATCTGCTAGGTGAGTAACCCTATTAAAGAAGGCAATTAGGCTGGTTTGGCATGATTTGTTTTTGACAAATCTCACTGCAAACTCTTTTTTAGGTGTTCATAACTTTGCTCTAAATAAAGATTAGGCTGAAACCAAATAAAGATCTCAGCTTGGAGCTGTCATTTCTTTCTTCATATTTACAATGTCAGGGCCCAAATCTGCAAATCCTTAGCACATGCTTAACTTTACACAACAACAGGACAATTTCTCATGCAAGTAAAGTTATGCATGTGCTTAATGGCTTGGAGGAGCAGGAGGATTCAAGTTTACCTCAGTGAGAAGTAAAAATAATAGGCTTCCTTTCTTCTGCTTTAGTTTAGAAAGGGGCTGTGTTTTTAAGAAGGTTACTTTTCATGGGCTGTTAGTTCATACATTAGTAATAATAAGACACACCAGCTGTGTAGCACTTTCACAAACATTAGCAAATTAATCCAGACTGAGGATCAACCAGTTTGGCTATCTAACCTCTAATATACAAATACTTATACTGCTCTCAGAATACATCATTTATTTCCTTATTATGTGAGACTAAGGAAGCTGCAGTCTATGACAATATAGTTCTAGTATGTGTTTTAGCACAGAGATCTTAATGATACTACTCATGTCTATGACATAGGAGAGTCTGCTAAGGAATAGAGAATGTAATGCTGCTTTGTGGTTGTACCACACAAGTGTGGCAAAAGCAGTCGTGGGACTGCTTTGAATATTATTCAATGTGCAAAATGCTGTCTCATTTACCTCACAGACGCAGTAACAGCTTGATGCTTTACTTCACTCTACACATCTAGCTGCTATTCTTAATGTGTGAGGGCCCAATCCTGATACATCTACTCCCTGGAGTAGGCTCATGGCACAATTTTCAAAAGTGCTTAAGTCCCATTTTCAAAGGGACTTGGGCTTGTAGTGGGGTGGTCCCCCACTCCTGCCTGGAAGGGCTTAAAACAGCCCTGGCAGAGGGCTGCAGCTCTAAAAGCTGGGCTGATTGGGGAAGCAGCCACAGCTGGGCCACACCCCAATCAGGCCACAGCTGGCCTGTATAAAAAGGCTGGGAGCCAGGCACTCAACAGTCTCTCTCTGCCCTCAGAGAGAGAGAAGGGCCTGGCTGCAGGAAGCAGAGACAGGGTACCTGAGTGGAGCAGGGCTAGGGAAAGCCTGGAAAGCCCCAGGCTGTGGCCTAGTAGGAGGCCAAGGGGTACCGGGGGTTGCAGAGGGCAGCCCAGGGATAGGCCAAGGCAGCAGGTCCAAACTCAACCTTGCCTGTGATGAGTGGCCTATACTGCAGTCTGCCCCAGGGAGTGGGGGCTAGTTGGTGCCTGGCAGTGGCCTTATTCTGAGGTGAGGTAGGGATAGTGGGTGGGGGTTCCCCAGGGAGGGGAGACCCTAGTACTGAGGGGTGTACTGCCAGGGGGCAGCACCCCAGATAAAAGGGTATGGGAGGGACATGAGGGCTGGAGGACAGGTGGACCACTGGCCTGCAGGGGGCGCTCCAATGCTGAAATGAGCTAATTCCCAGAGATGACCCGCAGGAGGCACTGCAGGGGTGAGTCCACTCCTGTACAGGGCTCTTAAAAACTGAACATTTGATTAAAAAAACTAATGGGAATAGGCTCCTAAGTCATTAATGTGCTCTTGAAAACTTTACCCGCCGTGACTTCAGCAGGAGTATTTGGGTGAGCAAGGGCTGCAGAATCAAGCCCTTACTAAGTAATAACTGTTGCCTGTTCTCTACTTACCCTGGAAGGGTAACTCTGTGCTTCTATTCCTGACTCCTTCAGCTAAAGCAACAGATTTCTTTGAGATGCTAGCGTGTTTGATCCAAGTTTCCACACAGCCTCAGCAGGGATGGCTTCTGCGAGGCACACATCAAATCAAAGAGCTGGACTTAATGCTGCTGTGATAATTACTAATGTGGATTTCTGATGTAGAAATAGACCCAAATCAAAGCCCACATGCAAACACCCTCCAACGGGGAGGGAAGTCTGGGCTAACTTTGGAGTCTGCATATTATCCAGGAGATGGCATGTGTGTGGTTTGAAAAGGATGCTATCTCCAAATCAGTAGGGGTTTCTAGTTCAGTGTGTACAACAGCTTTACTGCATAATGAGATGCTAGAGGAAGGCAGGAGGCTCAGTGTTTTGAAATATAGCAACTATTTTCCAGGTCAATTGTTCTGCAAAAAATTATTTGTTACATATTAATTAAAGACAGATGTTCGCATTTTTGGCCTGGCCTGTTTTTGACTTTACGCTGTCATTCTTAGGGGTTTGACCACATGACCAAAAACTCTGCTGGAATGTACTCAAAACCACCAGGGGGTTGAATGGTGCAGCATCAGTGCTATTAGACAGTTTGTAGGGACTTTGTAACATGCAGCCCCTTTGCAGCTTCATTAACCTAATTGCAACAGCCCTTCCTCATGCTACTCAAATTGTTTCAACGTGCTGAATGTATTTCACTTCCTCTTTGAGCATTTTTTTTCTTTCTCCAGTTTTATTGACAGGATGAGTCATACATGGCAAGCATTATTTTCCCAGCACGGTAAGTTGGACCACATTTCTCTCCTTTTAGAAAAAGATCTGCTTTATAGTATAAAAAATGGAAATAGCAATCAATCCTGCAAACACGTATGCATGTAATAAGGCCCATAGACTCAGTGTGACTACTCATGCCTATGTGTTTGCAGGGTCAGGGTCCAGGTAACTAACACTGTGGTTTGCCATTGCAAGTATTTGTGAAACAAGAATGATCTAACATCTGATGTGTGTGGAGTTAATGAAGCACAGCTGGGTGATTTAAGAATTGAGTGGAAGCCAAGTCTCTGAGCTGCCTTGATTTTGTTACTTTGTGTGTCACACTTTTTATTTTAAAACATAGCTTTTATTTACTACAAGCCAGAATAAAGGCTTGAAAAATAAATAAATGCCCTTTTAAACAAAATGCATAAAAGGGAAAGGGGCAGTTATTAAAAGAGAACTTGAATTGGGTTATTTTTCTGCATTTTCATGTTGGGCACAAATTGTATCTTAAATACAGGGGCTGCAATTTCAAAGCTGGTAAAGAGATTTGGACATCCAATTCCAATCAAAATTAATGGTGCATCCAAATCCACTAGGTGGCTTCTAAACTCTCCAGCCTGTAGAAAGTAGCACATGGGGCGGGAGGGGGACGGGGACATTTAATTCCTCAAAATAAGCTGGGATGCCGGCAAAGGCAAATTTTGACTCAGGGAAGCCACAAGTCTCCCACTTACTTAAGATTTTCCTGCTTGGCAAATCATTATACAGTTGTTCGGCATTGATCTGCAAGGCCCTGTAAAATTCTTGACAGTGTTTGTCTCCTTTCTTTTGTAGGTGGCTTATAAGATCTGACAACCGAATATGAAGCAATGCCTTTGGATTTCTGAACTGTAAGAGAAAAAGCAGTCATTAGAACAAAGACTACAAAAGCAATGATACAGTGCTGAATTAGTTCCTACCCTACAGTTACATTATAAAAGTGAAAATACAGAGTTATGTTTATTTTGCTAAAAGTATCTGTCAGTACATGAGCATTCTAGGATAGGAAACAAAAATAATGATTCAGACCTCAAATGTCAACATCTACAATTTGAACCAGCTGCTTAACTTAGTTTGATCAAGCATTGTTTTAGCATTTGATCAACTGCAGTGTAGCCCACACAATAGGAGAGATAATTGATGTTTATAATTTCCCAAGAGTTTGAGTGAGTTAGCAAGGAACCAATTTATTGTAAATATAGCACCAATAGAAATACTTTTAATGCCATTGGCTAAAAGTTCTCTACTTCTAATTTATGCTTATTAAAAATGCACATCTCAGAACTGGGATGAACATGTAAAAAGATTTTTCCACAGTTTTCTGGAATTTGGCCAGGACATATTCTAGCCATCATCACAGTCCTAATGCATCACTCTTTGGGTTCATCTTGTCTTCCTATCCATGTTGCTACAGAGGAAGAGATGATCTTCCCCATGGTCTGACAAAGTACTGAACAGCACTAAACCTTACAGTGAGAGTGAAAATGTTACACCTAGCCTTAACTGAAATCATTTAGACATGTGTGCAGCTGGAAAGTCTCCAAAAATATCTCTGGCAAATCAATATGAAAGCATTACACTTAGGACCAGTAAGGTAGAGAGAGATAACATTACACTTAGGATCAATTCGTTATCTAGAGGGAGAGGAATGCCTTTGTATGCTCCTTACTCAGGCAGAATTCCCACTGAAGCCCTGAGAGGTCAGCAGTGTAAGGTGTGCAAGCTGGAGCCTAATGTGTATAAGGGGAATGATACATTTTGTAAATAAAAAGAACAAATGTGCATGAGCTCAAGTAGGGTTACCATACGTCCGGATTTTCCCGGACATGTCCGGCTTTTGGGGGCTCAAATCCCCGTCCGGGGGTGTAGTGAGTCGGTGTGGCTCCCCTCCTGTCCAGAAGAGGGAGCCCACGTGCCGGCACCAGAGTGGGTGGGACCACCACCGCCTGTCCCCGCCCCCCGGAAGTCAAGGGGCGGGACAGGAAGTATAAAGGCCGGCCGCCAGAGCTCAGTTGGGGCCCAGCCACCACAGGGAGCAGACGTGCGGCCAGTAGCTCCTGGCCAGGAGACCGTCGAAGACCGGGGCTTGGACCCTGGCTGGCCTGAGCTACCCCGGGCCCGCTACGAGGGGGAGCCGCCGGAGCCCGTTCACGCCCGCCACTGGGAGAACCCCTGGGAACCGGACCCCACTAACCCTGAGGGTGAGACTGGACCCGAACCCCTTCGCCCCTGCTGCTATCCAGAGGAGCCGCCTGAGGACCATTGGCCGGACTTCCCGGCAGAGCTACCAGACTTGCCGCCAAGCCCGGGCAGAGAGGAGCCCATGGAGATGGACTGGCCCGATCCCGGCGTAACGAACGAGGTAGGCTGTGAGGGGGATCACGGAAGTAGCCCGGGGATAGCCGACCCCGGTCCGGCTGCTACTGAGTGTGAGCCTATGTCAGTGTGTTGCGGCCTGGATACCCCACTGACCAGCAGCGGCAGCAACCGCTGTTAGGGCCCCGGGCTGGAACGCAGTGGAGTGGGTGGGCCTGCGTTCCCCCCTGCCACCCTCCGCTCACGGGTGGCAGGCTTCCCCCTCACCCAACGCTCGGCTACAGCAAGCCTAGCCGTACCTTTGAACTATCTGCTCGCTCAGCCCCTGCAACAAGGGCCTGAGCTGTAACTGTGTTTGCCCCGCCCTGATCCAGGGCCTGGGCTTTGAACTCTTTGCTCGCTCAGCCCCTGCAAACAAGGGCCTGAGCTTTAACTGTGTTTGCCCCGCCCTGATCCAGGGCCTGGGCTCTGAACTATTCACTCGCTCAGCCCCTGCAACAAGGGCCTGAGCCTAACTGTGTTTGCCCCGCCCTGATCCAGGGCCTGGGCTTTGAACTCTTTGCTCGCTCAGCCCCTGCAAACAAGGGCCTGAGCTTTAACTGTGTTTGCCCCGCCCTGATCCAGGGCCTGGGCTCTGAACTATTCACTCGCTCAGCCCCTGCAACAAGGGCCTGAGCCTAACTGTGTTTGCCCCGCCCTGATCCAGGGCCTGGGTTTTGAACTATTTGCTCGCTCAGCCCCTGCAACAAGGGCCTGAGCCTAACTGTGTTTGCCCCGCCCTGATCCAGGGCCTGGGCTTTGAACTCTTTGCTCGCTCAGCCCCTGCAAACAAGGGCCTGAGCCTAACTGTGTTTGCCCCGCCCTGATCCAGGGCCTGGGCTCTGAACTATTTGCTCGCTCAGCCCCTGCAGTCAAGGGCCTGAGCTTTAACTGTGGTTGCTCCGACTCTGCACTAAAGAGCCGGAGTTTCGGGACTAACTGACTACTTGTTCCCACAGTAGTGAGTCGGTGTGGCTCCCCTCCTGTCCGGAAGGGTCGAGCCCCGGCTAGGACCCACTACATTTGGCGCCCAACGTGGGGCACGAGCCCCTGCCCCTGTGAGAAGGGGCTAGAGGGGGAGTGGCAGTTGCCCCCCCCCGTTCTAAGGAATGGATATGGAGCGGCTGTTTCAGCTGCTCACGGAGAGCCAGGAGCGGCAGCAGACGGCCCAGCTGCAGCAGCAACAGCAGGCCGCTCAGCTCGCACAGCAACAGCAGCGAGATGCCGCCCAACTCCAGTTGCAGCAGGAGCAGCACACAGCCCAGCTCGAGCAACAGCAACAGCTGGTGCGGCAGTTGGGAGTTCAGCTGCAGCAGCTGCTGGTCACGCTCCCTCGCCCCGCGCCGGGGCCGGCAGGGGAGGCTGCGGAGATGCCGCGGTTAGCTGCCCCCCTTCGCCTGACTAAGATGAGCCCAGACGACGACCCGGAGGCATTCCTGGTCACGTTCGAGCGGGTAGCCCTCGTCGCCGGGTGGCCCAGGGACCAGTGGGCTACCCTCTTAGGCTTGGTCTACACTACCCCCCCCAATTCGAACTAAGGTACGCAACTTCAGCTACGTGAATAACGTAGCTGAAGTCGAAGTACCTTAGTTCGAACTTACCTTGGTCCACACGCGGCAGGCAGGCTCCCCCGTCGACTCCGCGGTACTCCTCTCGCCGAGCTGGAGTACCGCAGTCGACGGCGAGCACTTCCGGGTTCGACTTATCGCGTCCAGACTAGACGCGATAAGTCGAACCCAGAACTTCGATTTCCAGCCGTCGAACTACCTGGTAAGTGTAGCCAAGGCCTTAGCCCCCTACCTGACGGGGGCGGCCCAGGTGGCCTATCGTGGATTGGCGGCTGAGGAAGCACGGGACTACGACCTGGTGAAGGCCGCGATATTGGACGCCCTCGACGTCAGTCCCGAGACTTTCCGACAAAGGTTTCGGGGCCAGACTTACCCCACCGGGGCCCGACCGCGGGTAGTGGCCCAAACCTTAAAAGAAGCTTGCCGACGGTGGCTACAGCCCGGCACCCGGACGGCGGAGGAGGTAACTGAGCAGGTGGTGTTGGAACAGTTCGTGCACACCCTACCCTCCCGAGGGCGCGCCTGGGTGCTTCGCCACCGGCCGACGACGCTGGCCCAGGCAGTGTCGCTAATGGAGGACTTCCTAGCCGCCGAAGATGCAGTAGGGCCCACCTTCCGCCGCCCCGGGCCCGAACCAGCCCGCGGCGAAAAGAAAGGGGAAACCCCGAGCGGACCACGACACCCCGCACCGAGGCCCGACCCCCGCCGCGAGATCCGGACCCGGCACGCGGACCCGACTCCTCAGACCGGACCAGTGGCCCCGGGCCAGGGGCCCCCAAGGGCTCGGCGAAGCCCCCCCCGGAGCCCAAGCCGAGAAGGCCCCCGGAGCAGACGACCCGAACTCGGACCCTGCTTCAGTTGTGGGAAGATGGGGCACCTCCGGCGAGACTGTCCGGAGATGGATTGCAGCTATGGGCAAGTGTGGGCGGGCCACACTCGAGCCAGGCCAGCCATGAACCCCAAGCTGACCGTCCCGGCGGCCGTCGGAGGGCGGACTACGAGGGCCTTGATCGACTCGGGTTGTGGTCAGACGTTGGTCCGTAAGGACCTGGTACCGCCGGGTGATACCCGCCTCGGATGTATTCATCTGCAATGCATCCATGGGGACGTCCGACCATACCCCAGCGCCCGGGTCCCCCTAACCATCGCGGGGATCACCCGACACCTGGTGGTTGGGGTAGCTCCCCATCTTGCATACCCTGTGATCCTCGGTCGGGACTGGCCGGCCTTTGAGGAAGTCCTACGGTCCACGCCGGCCCTGGGGGCTGATCGGTTGGGGTCCTCCTCCGAGACCCCCGAGCAGGGTCCGGCGACCGAGATAGACGACACGGACGCAGCGGGACCGACACCGGAGCCGGCCCCTCAGCCCCGCTTCGATACCGATTTCTGTCGGGACCAGCGAGAGGATCCCACCCTTAGCCGCTTCTATGAGCAGCTCGCGGCAGTAGATGGGAGTGTTGTGGACCCCCAGCGGGCCACCCTGTGGCCCCATTTTGAGCTGCGCCGGGACCGGCTCTACCGCCTGGACCGTGACCCCCGCACCCAGGAACCACAAACCCAACTGGTAGTGCCCCTGTGTCACCGGAGGGCGGTAATGAATTTGGCCCACGATGTGCCAGCCGCCGGGCACCTGGGGCGAGAGAAGACCCTCGCTCGAATCCTGGCGCGCTTCTTTTGGCCAGGAATCTCTCAGGAGGTGAAAGAATATTGCGCCTCCTGCCCAGAGTGTCAGAGGGTCGCCCCGCCCGGGATCCCCAAGGCACCCCTGGTCCCCATGCCAGTGATGGAGACGCCCTTTGAACGTGTCGCCATGGACCTCGTGGGCCCCCTCCCGAAAAGTGCCGCGGGGTTTCAATACATCCTGGTCTTGGTGGACTATGCCTCTCGGTTCCCCGAAGCCATCCCCCTGCGAAGTATTACCGCCCGGTCTATCGCGGGGGAATTGCTGAAAATCTTCGCCCGAGTAGGACTGCCTAGAGAGATACTGACCGACCAAGGAACGAACTTCACGTCCCAATTGTTGCGACAGGTCTGTGCCCTCTTAGGCATCAAACAACTCCGGACGTCCGTGTACCACCCGCAGACGGACGGGTTGGTGGAGCGGTTTAACCGCACTTTGAAAAGCATGTTGCGGAAATTCCCCGCAGAGGACCTCCGCCACTGGGACCAATTCCTTCCACCCTTGCTGCTAGCCATCCGAGAAGTCCCACAGACCTCAACAAAATTTTCCCCTTTCGAGCTGCTGTATGGACGCAGACCGCGGGGCCTCTTAGACCTGATGAGAGAGACCTGGGAACAGTCAGCGTCCCCAGCCCAGGGCCTCCTGAAATATGTCATCCAGTTACAGGAGTACCTTGCCCAGGCCGGAGCCCTGGCCCGCGAAAATTTGAAGGCGGCGCAGGAACGGCAGAAACGGACCTACGATCAGGGAACCCAAGTCCGGGAGTTCCAACCAGGAGACCGTGTCCTCCTACTCCTCCCGTCTAGTGAGTCAAAATTGTTAGCCCGGTGGCAGGGACCTTACGAAGTCGTGCGTAAGGTCGGTCCCGTCACCTACGAGGTGCGGCAACCGGACAAGCGGAAGGGAACCCAGCGGTATCACGTCAACCTGCTGAAAAGGTGGCAGGACCGTGAGGGCCTCTTAATCAACCCATGCCCGCCCGAGCCGGAATTGGGACCCCAGGTACCCTCGCCGGATGACCCCCCGGCACCCCAATTAAGACAATCGCTCACAGAAGAGCAATGTAAACAGACTAACTGCCTGCTGCAAACCTTCAAGCGAACCTTCACGGCCGTACCGGGCCACACGTCCCTGGTCAAACACTCCATCCAGACCGAGCCGGGAAAGGTGGTTCGAGAGACGACCCGGCCCCTGCCCTATCGGATGCGGGGTGCGGTCGAGGAGGAAGTAAGAGCCATGCTGGCTCTGGGCGTCATCGAACCATCCCAGAGCGAGTGGCGTAGTCCGGTGGTCCTGGTGCCCAAGCCGGACGGTACCCGCCGCTTCTGCATCGACTTTCGGAGGGTAAACGCCATCTCGCGCTTCGATGCCTACCCGATGCCCCGTGTAGACGAGTTACTGGGCCGCCTGGGGGAGGCCCAGTATATCACCACCTTGGATCTGAGCAAAGGCTACTGGCAGATCCCCCTCGAGGAGACCTCAAAAGAGAAGACCGCCTTTGCCACTCCAACGGGGCTGTACCAATTCACACGGATGCCATTCGGTCTCCATGGAGCCCCGGCCACCTTCCAGCGGCTGATGGACCAACTTCTGCAGCCCCATCAGGACTATGCGGCGGCGTACCTAGACGACGTGGTCATCTATAGCCGCGGCTGGGAGGATCATCTGCCCCGGGTTGCGGCGGTCCTAAGGTCCCTACGACAGGCGGGCCTGACCGCCAACCCCAAAAAGTGCCGGATTGCCTGGCAAGAGACCAACTATCTTGGCTATACCGTCGGGGGCGGGCGGGTCAAGCCCCTCGTCGGGAAAGTCCAGGCCCTCCTGGACTGTCCCACCCCATCGACCAAACGGCACGTTCGGCAGTTCCTGGGCCTCGTTGGGTATTACAGACGGTTCATCCCCCAGTTCGCGACCATCGCAGCACCCTTAACTGGGCTTCTGACGAAGGACAGCCCCCGGCAGGTACGATGGTCCCCCGAATGTGAGGCGGCCTTCCGGACACTGCAGAAGTGCCTCTGCCAGGAGCCGGTTCTCTATAGCCCGGACTTTAAACGCCCATTCATCTTGCAGACCGACGCCTCCGGCGTAGGATTAGGGGCAGTCCTGTCCCAAGAAGTGGAGGGAAAGGACCACCCCGTAGTATATCTCAGCCGGAAGCTGTTCCCCCGTGAGAGGAATTACGCAGTGGTGGAAAAAGAGGCCCTCGCGGTGAAGTGGGCCTGCGACGCCCTGCGCTTCTACCTCCTCGGGGCCCCGTTCACCCTCGTCACAGACCACGCCCCCCTCCGGTGGCTAATGCGGATGAAAGATAATAATGCCCGCATTATGCGGTGGTACCTCGCCTTACAACCCTACGCATTTACGGTCCAGCATCGAGCTGGTAAGGACCATACGAATGCGGACTTCCTATCCCGCATGGGGGAGATGGCAGGACCTGGCCCCGACAAGCGGGAGCCAGTCTTAAGGGGGGGGTGTGTGTAGTGAGTCGGTGTGGCTCCCCTCCTGTCCAGAAGAGGGAGCCCACGTGCCGGCACCAGAGTGGGTGGGACCACCACCGCCTGTCCCCGCCCCCCGGAAGTCAAGGGGCGGGACAGGAAGTATAAAGGCCGGCTGCCAGAGCTCAGTTGGGGCCCAGCCACCACAGGGAGCAGACGTGCGGCCAGTAGCTCCTGGCCAGGAGACCGTCGAAGACCGGGGCTTGGACCCTGGCTGGCCTGAGCTACCCCGGGCCCGCTACGAGGGGGAGCCGCCGGAGCCCGTTCACGCCCGCCACTGGGAGAACCCCTGGGAACCGGACCCCACTAACCCTGAGGGTGAGACTGGACCCGAACCCCTTCGCCCCTGCTGCTATCCAGAGGAGCCGCCTGAGGACCATTGGCCGGACTTCCCGGCAGAGCTACCAGACTTGCTGCCAAGCCCGGGCAGAGAGGAGCCCATGGAGATGGACTGGCCCGATCCCGGCGTAACGAACGAGGTAGGCTGTGAGGGGGATCACGGAAGTAGCCCGGGGATAGCCGACCCCGGTCCGGCTGCTACTGAGTGTGAGCCTATGTCAGTGTGTTGCGGCCTGGATACCCCACTGACCAGCAGCGGCAGCAACCGCTGTTAGGGCCCCGGGCTGGAACGCAGTGGAGTGGGTGGGCCTGCGTTCCCCCCCTGCCACCCTCCGCTCACGGGTGGCAGGCTTCCCCCTCACCCAACGCTCGGCTACAGCAAGCCTAGCCGTACCTTTGAACTATCTGCTCGCTCAGCCCCTGCAACAAGGGCCTGAGCTTTAACTGTGTTTGCCCCGCCCTGATCCAGGGCCTGGGCTTTGAACTATTCACTCGCTCAGCCCCTGCAACAAGGGCCTGAGCCTAACTGTGTTTGCCCCGCCCTGATCCAGGGCCTGGGCTTTGAACTCTTTGCTCGCTCAGCCCCTGCAAACAAGGGCCTGAGCTTTAACTGTGTTTGCCCCGCCCTGATCCAGGGCCTGGGCTCTGAACTATTTGCTCGCTCAGCCCCTGCAGTCAAGGGCCTGAGCTTTAACTGTGGTTGCTCCGACTCTGCACTAAAGAGCCGGAGTTTCGGGACTAACTGACTACTTGTTCCCACAGTAGTGAGTCGGTGTGGCTCCCCTCCTGTCCGGAAGGGTCGAGCCCCGGCTAGGACCCACTACAGGGGGGAAATCCCCAAAAGCCGGGCATGTCCGGGAAAATCGGGAGGGCTGGGTGGTGCTCGGCCGGGGCCGGGCCGGGAACCAGGGGCGCGGTGCCGGGCCGGGAACCAGGGGCGCGGTGCCGGGCCGGGAACCAGGGGCGCGGTGCCGGGCCGGGAACCAGGGGCCGGCCGGGGAGCCGGGGGCGCGGTGCCGGGCCGGGGTCCGGGCTGGGAGCCGGGCTGCCGGGCCGGCGGGGAGCCGGGCCGGCGGGCCCGCGGGGCCGCCGGGGGCCGGCAGTGCTGGGCAGGCCGGGGGTGGTCGGCCGGGGCCGGCACCCCAGGGCCCGAGCCGACCCAGGCTGGAGCCGCCGGGGGGCCAGCCTGGGCCGCGCCTCCTCCCCCCCACACCCTCCTTACCTGCTTCAGGCTTCCCGCGAATCAAATGTTCGCGGGAAGCAGGGGAGGGGGCGGGGTTGGGGCGGGGGTATGGGCGGGGCTGGGGGCGGGGCCGGGGGCTGTGGAGTGTCCTCCATTTGGAGGCACAGAATATGGTAACCCTAGCTCAAGGGAAAGTGTTCAGTTTCAGTATGAGTGTAAGAGCGGCATCTAGCTTTCATAACACCAGGACTGAAATTTACTCTGAATCCTAAATGAATGAGCCTTTCTTTAACTGTTTACATCTCACATCACCTAAGTCAGGCCTCTTCCCCTAACTATGCAGATAGACTGGTTCGGAATCTGGTCTGACAGACACCGTCTTACACTGCAATAACCACTCGTTTCAGTGGTGGCTGATCGAATTGAAACTGGTGCAAGACAGGATCCAGCCCATTATTTTGAACTCTAAAGGTCTGATTCACCATTGCCCTCTGCATCTTGCATACAGAGCGAGTGCAAACTATTACCATTCTGATGTGCTGGCATTTTATATCTGCTTTGTACTGACATAAATCATTTTGCACCCAAAAGCAGGGACCACTCTGAAAAGGCTGGCTTTTCTGCTTCTGGCCTGATCTATAGTCCAAATTGCCCCAGTTTAACTAAGGGTGCATTTTTAAATCAGTTTAGTTAAACCCTTGTCTGGACACACTTAAATCAAATTAAACCTGGCTCGTATTGATTTAGCACGGGGATTTGCTTTAAAAACATACCTTTCATTAAATTGGTGCAACCTTGTAATAAAGACAAGGCCTCAGTTCCTCATGATCTCCATTTCCCAGATAATATTTTCCTACCACACAGAGATGTGGTAAGGAGAGATTCATTAATAGCTGTGAGGCTTTCAAATACTACAGTGGTGAGTGCACATTTTGTAGACAGCAAGAAAGCAAAGGGGTAACCATTCAGAGGTTTAGGGATTTGTCTTTTAGGTTGGCGTGGGCACCTTCACCAGTTGGTGTTCTAACCTAGATGCAGGACAGCCAGAAAATAAAGCTACATCTGGAAATACTGCAGGAATATCCAGTCACTTACCTTTTCTGCTTCTTTATTGGTGAGAATTTGGGGATAAACTCTGTTTAGCTGAAGAATAATTTTATCAACCAGATGCTCGCTCAGTCTGCCATTTCTCGTGAGAAAGTACATGTCCTGCCTCAGCCGATCACAGTAAGACGGATCTATGAACCAAAGAGTACACACAAAGAACCACTATTATTTGATGGCAAAACTATTCGTAATTTCCATAAATTGCCTCTTTCGTGATGAAGGTAACACATGTAAACCAACTTTGTTTCATAGTCCTCAAGTTTAAAGCTAGAAGGGACCACCAGATCACGTAGTCTGACCTCCTGCACATCACAGGCCACCAACCCACCCAGCACCTGCACATGAAACCCAACAGCTGAAAATAGATGAAAATATCACACACCACGGGAGACTAGACTATTATGTGCCACAGGCAGAGAATAGCAGGGACCAAGGTACAGCCGTGTTCAAAGCTCCATAATGGCTGGGAAATTATTAATAGCATAACTAATTAATAGGAGTGCTTCCCAAACTTTTGCAAGCTAAGCCGGCTTTCAAGAAAATGCAATCAATTGTTGCCCCCCTTCCACCTCACCATATGCTCCATATGTTGTCAAGGGACCATACATCTGCACCTCCTCCGCCTCTTTCCCCTCAGCAAATCTTTTGCACTCACCCTCCCTCTCCCAGAGGAATGCACTCCATACTTTGGGAAATGCTGACCTAAGATATTTATATACTACCAAGGCACTAATGGATGTATCAAATATCACCATTGCATCCACTTGTCAGAAAGATGTAACACTGCTGAAGGGATGGGGTGGAAAATACATTTCCTACCTTTTATAAATATTAAATCAAGTTGTAACGTTTTAAACTATTTTAAAAACTCATTAATATAAAATCTTCTTTATCTCGCAGTGCTACCCACTATCACTTAGAATAGTAAAAAGGCACATCACTGAAATATTGCACATACATTATTCTCTTCTTCCCCCACTGGAAATGCAGCCGTCCCGCTTATGGCAACTGTACACAATAGTTTAGGGCAGGAAAGGAAGATGTCTACCATAGCCAGTCAGAACTGCTGGGGGAATTTAGTTAGATTGAATGAAGGAATCCTGCAGTCCTGACTCTGTGCTGACATCCAGGCAAAGTTCCCATTGACTTACTGCCAGTTTTGTCTGAACAAGACTTGCCACAAGGTATATTCCCAAAACTGAAATGTAGCCAGGGCGTTAGGAATAACATCTCTGCTAAAGTGCCAGGGAGTTCTTTATAGCTTTTATGTGACATACCAGGGTACAATCCAGACAAATGAGCAGCTGTGTCGCCCCCTGCCCTGCACCCTTAGGTGCCTTACTATGGGCCACTCACAAGCAGCCTTCCAGCATGCAAGCCACACCCTGAACATTTGTGTGTCAGCCACACTTGGGTTACACTCCGGCTCTCACCAGCCTTGGTTATACCGTAAGGTGACCCCAACACACCCCCAGTCTTAGAATTTGCTCCAGAAGTGTCTTGTCCTTCTCAGCCCTCTCCTGGGCAGTACAAAATATTTTAAGTCTGTTATTCCTTAAAGGGAATAATATGCATCTTTACACTCCATTTGGGAAAAGAGGAACTTCCAGTAGCAATAAATCCCTTCAATGAAAGTGCATAAAATACAGGTAGAAAATAATTAGAACTTCAAAATAAAATGTGTCATGTAAATTAAGTCCTTTGTAATCCTCAGTAAATTCAAGATTCCTGGGTTCCTGCATTGTTGTAGGCATCACTTCCAATTTTCCAGTAATTGCTTTTGC
Source organism: Malaclemys terrapin pileata (assembly GCF_027887155.1). Lineage (NCBI taxonomy): Eukaryota > Metazoa > Chordata > Testudines > Emydidae > Malaclemys > Malaclemys terrapin. The sequence continues at coordinate 28,906,054 of NC_071511.1, read as the reverse complement.
AGGAGCTTTCTCTTTAGAGCACAACATTCAACTAAAAATAGTTTGGATTGCTCTATGGCTATTTGTGTCCCAAATTTTAAAATACAGATCCATGCAGATTTCACAAATTATTGTTCCTTAGCTAGACTTTGAAAGAGGTGTTTATTCAGAACCATATTTGGTTAAAAATGCATGGTTCTATTACTGTCTTCTACATACTTAAGCATTCATTCTAGACATAAGAGGTACTGCAAATTGATCTGACTAGTGTAGGAAAAGAAACATGTAGTATATCCCAGGGTATATAGGTATCATTAAACTATATGAACAGGTTTTGTTGGTATTTTGGGCAACTAGACAGTACGTGATCCTGCCTAGTCTCCGTGCTTCACTAGCTAGACATGGTGAACTAAACAATGACGGGACAGCCTGAGCACAGAACCTTGACGTGCTACTCTCAGTGTAAATGCAGCCCCTGACATTTATGTATCAGAGGTTTAGTATTACATTTCCTTTTCTACAGCTGTGCGGCATTGAAAACGACCAGGAAAGGCTTCATTAAAACCTCCCAGAGTAACCATAATACAGTCAGAGGGCTAGTCACTCCCACTAAAATAAAGACATGGTCTATTGATATAGGAGAGGGCTTGCAATTCCATAGACACAATTGGATTTCAGTTAGACTTTTACTATTTATCCAGTGTAGTAAATACTTTTACCAACCCTGTATCTTTTCCATGTATTTCTAATTCTTACTTTCCAAATTATGTGCTTTAAGCAGTGTGTATTGAACTGTTAGGACCATAGACTCATAGACTTTAAGGTCAGAAGGGACCAGTATGATCATCTAGTCTGACCTCCCGCATGATGCAGGCCACAATAGCTGAACCACCCCCTTCCATTGACTCAGCTGTTGAAGTCCCCAAATCCTGTGATTTAAGGACTTCAAGTCGCAGAGAATCCTCCAGCTAGCGACCCCTGCCCCATGCTGCAGAGGAAGGCGAAAAACCTCCAGGGCCTCTGCCAATCTACCCTGGAGGAAAATTCCTTCCCGACCCCAAATATGGTGATCAGTAGAACCCCGAGCATGCAGGCAAGATTCTCCAGCCAGACCCTCTTTGACCATTGATACTATTTACCCGCGATGGCACGCTGTTGATTGATTGACTAAAATCACGTTATCCCATCAAACCATTCCCTCCATAAATGTATCGAGCTTAATCTTAAAGCCAGAGAGGTCTTTCGCCCCCACTGTTTCCCTCGGAAGGCTGTTCCAAAATTTCACCCCTCTGATGGTTAGAAACCTTCTTCTAATTTCAAGCCTAAACTTCCCCACCACTAGTTTATATCCATTCGTTCTCGTGTCCACATTATTACTGAGCTGAAATAATTCCTCTCCCTCCCTGGTATTTATCCCTCTGATATATTTAAAGAAAGCCCCCCTCAGCCTTCTTTTGGCTAGGGTAAACAAACCGAGCTCCTCGAGTTTCTTTTCATATGACAGGTTTTCCATTCCTCTGATCATCCTAGTGGCCCTTCTCTGTACCCGTTCCAGTTTAAGTTCATCCCTTTTAAACATTGGAGACCAGAACTGCACACAGTACTCCAAATGAGGTCTCACCAGTGCCTTGTATAACGGAAGCAGCACCTCCTTATCCCTACTAGATATACCTCGCCTAATGCATCCCAAGACCACATTAGCTTTTTTCACGGCCACGTCACATTGCCAACTCATAGTCATCCTGCGGTCAACCAAGACTCCAAGGTCTTTCTCCTCCTCCGTTACTTCCAACCGATGCGTCCCCAGCTTATAACTAAAATTCTTGTTAGTCATCCCTAAATGCATCACCTTACACTTTTCACTATTAAATTTCATCCTATTTCTATTACTCCAATTTACAAGGTCATCCAAGTCTCCCTGCAGAATATCCTGATCCTTCTCCGAATTGACAATACCTCCCAACTTTGTGTCATCCGCAAACTTTATCAGCCCACTCCTACATTTGGTTCCGAGGTCAGTGATAAATAGATTAAATAAAATGGGACCCAAAACCGAACCTTGAGGAACTCCACTGGTGACCTCCCTCCAACCTGACAGTTCACCTTTCAGTATGACCCGCTGCAGTCTCCCCTTTAACCAGTTCCTTATCCACCTCTGGATTTTCATATCGATCCCCATCTTTTCTAATTTAACCAATAATTCCTCGTGCGGTACCGTATCAAACGCTTTACTGAAATCGAGGTATATTAGGTCCACCGCATTTCCCTTATCTAAAAAGTCTGTTACTTTCTCAAAGAAGGAGATCAGGTTTGTTTGGCACAATCTGCCTTTCGTAAAACCATGTTGTAATTTGTCGCAATTGCCATCGACCTCAAGGTCCTTAACTACTTTCTCCTTCAAAATTTTTTTCCAGGACCTTGCATACTACAGATGTTAAACTAACAGGCCTGTAGTTACCTGGGTCACTTTTTTTCCCTTTCTTGAAAATAGGAACCACATTAGCTATTCTCCAGTCCAACGGTACCACCCCTGAGTTTATAGATTCATTAAATATTATCGCTAACGGGCTTGCAATTTCTCGCGCCAGTTCCTTCAATATTCTCGGATGAAGATCATCCGGTCCACCCGATTTAGTCCCGTTAAGGTGTTCAAGTTTGGCTCTACCTCGGATACAGTAATGTCAACCCCCCCTCCTTTATTCCCCTCTGTCTCGCCGCCACTATTTCTAAGCCCTTCATTAGCCTCATTAAAGACCGATGCAAAATATTCGTTTAGATATTGTGCCATCCCTAGATTATCCTTTATCTCCACTCCATCTATAGTCTTCAGCGGTCCCACTTCTTCTTTCTTTGTTTTCTTCCTGTTTATATGGCTATAAAACCTCTTGCTATTAGTTTTAATTCCCCTTGCAAGGTCCAACTCTACACGGCTTTTAGCCTTTCTCACTCCATCTCTACATGCTCTGACCTCAATAAGGTAGGTTTCCTTACCGATCCCTCCCCTCTTCCACTCTTTGTACGCTTTCTGTTTTTTCTCAGTACCCCTTTGAGACGCTCGCTCATCCAGCTCGGTCTAAATCTCTTTCCTACTAACCGTTTTCCCTTTCTCAGGATACAGGCCTCCGACAGCTCCTGCAACTTTAATTTAAAATAATCCCAGGCACCATCCGCCTTTAGATCCATAAATATGTTAGCCCAATCCACTTCCCTTACCAGTCCCCTTAATTTATTAAAATTAGCCTTTTTGAAATTGTAAACCCTAGTCTCTGATTTATTTCTGCTAATCTTTCCATTTAGTTTAAATCGAATTAGCTCATGATCGCTCGAGCCAAGGTTGTCCCCTACAACCATTTCCTCAACGAGGTCCTCACTACTCACCAAAACCAAATCTAAAATGGCCTCCCCCCTCATCGGTTCAGCTACTACTTGATGAAGGAATTCATCAGCTAGCACGCCTAGAAACATCTGAGCCCTATTATTGTTACTAGCATTTGTTCCCCAATCTATATCCGGGAAGTTAAAGTCTCCCATGACCAACTGCTACCCTGACTCAAATGCCATGCAAGTCCCTTTTGTTTCAAAGCAGCTTCATGGTACATGAGTCAGAGCAGAAATTGAACTTTCCCCCTTCATACCAACTCAGCTGAATGCATGCCAGGCTCAATCTGAATCAGAGAGGCACTGGCAGTGTGGGTGTAGAGATGCTGACTCCATGCAAATACCCCAGCCCTACATAGATGGCTCAGAATCTAAAGGATTTCATCACAGCATGTAGGACTTCTTCGGGGTGAGACAACCATGTTCCCTGCTCTGCCTGTGTGGACACAAAACTCTGCCTCCCTCCTCTCCAACCATATAATTTATTACAGACTCTGAGTTGAAGCATGAGTGTCACACCTACTTCTGCACCTTGCATGAGTTCTTCCATAGGAGAGCATAATGCAGGAAGAAAAACAGGGGAGTTATAAACACCTGAACAATTATGGCACCTCAAGACTCAGGCAAATTTAAATGAATGCAAGTGCTAAAAGCACCACCAGGAACTGCTAGAACAAATATGCAAAGCCAAATAAAAAATTAAGAGGCAAAAACACCAGCTGACTCCCCCCCCCCCTTTTTTTTTTTTTTTTGCTGCCCTCCTAGTTTTTTCTATTTACTATACAGACAACATACCACAGTGTATTAACAGCAATTACACTGGTCAAAGTGAGGTTACATCAACTGAAGTTTACATTTAAGTTAAGAGCCCATTCTGCACAGACTGGAATGCTCCCTGCAACCACAGCCCTTGACAATTATATGGTCACTAAGCAATTGCCACCCCTCCACTAGAGCTTGATGCAGACATTTGAAAATCCTGCATTTCGTGAAGAGTGGATTATATTGTCTGGTGGAAGCACCTAGGTTCTATGGGGTGGCTCTGCTTTCTTCCCCTCTATGCCAAAGCCGGCAGGAGAGACAGTTTAGACAGTGGTTCTAGTTTTCCTTGTCTAAGGCCAGGCCTCTCCCTGGATACTGCTGAACTGTCCCCCCCAAGGATTAATTTGATCCCTGGCTCAAAGACAATTATTTATGAGGAGAAATTATTTTGTTTTTTGCCTGTGGAATGTACCCAATAGCTTCAGAATTTGGATTTGGGTAAATTGTCAGAATATCTTAAAGGGATTCTAGTCAATTAATAGAAATAGTAGTGAGGTACTATCAGCTAGCACAACTGAGCCCTTCACGTGCTCTTCTCTCCCCTGTTGCTGGGTGTGAAAGGTCCACACAAACCACAGGAGGAAATGTCTCCACTCAGGCCCCAAGTATTCCAGGGCCACAGAATCCATTGTGCTTCAGCAACTCGATTTACTTCTTTTATTTTTAAATTATGGGCTGGATCTTGGGGTCCAAGAAGAGCATTAAGTGCAAATCTGGAGGGTACATATGCACACTTTAAGGTGGCCACAATGTGATACACTGCTCCTGGGACTGCCTTGCAAATGTCTGATTCTGCAGTCTCCTCTAATCTCGCCAATAGCCCCAATGGGTTCTGGGAAGCCCAGCCCCTTTTCTCTAAAGCAGTGGTTCTCAACCTTTTCAGATTACTGTACCCCTTTCAGGAGTCTGATTTGTCTTGCATACCCCCAAGTTTGACATCACTTAAAAACTACTTGCTTTTCACAATCAGACATAAACAAACAAAAGTGTCACAGCACACACAAAAAATTACTTACTTTCTCATTTTTACCATATGATTATAAAATAAATCAACTGGAATATAAATATTGTACTTACATTTCATTGTAGAGTATATAGAGCAGTATAAACAAGTCATTGTCAGTACGAAATTTTAGTTTATACAAGGGATCGGCAACGTTTGGCACGTGGTCCGTCAGGGTAAGCCCCCTGGTGGGCCGGGCCAGTTTGTTTACTTGCCACGTCCACAGGTTCGGCCGATCGTGGCTCCCGCTGGCCGTGGTTCGCCGCTCCAGGCCAATGGGGACTGCGGGAAGTGGTGTGGGATGAGGGATGTGCTGGCCGCGGCTTCCTGCCGCCCCCATTGGCCTGGAGCGGCGAACCGCGGCCAGTGGGAGCCGCGATCGGCCGAACCTGCAGATGCGGCAGGTAAACAAACCGGCCCAGCCTGTCAGAGGGCTTACTCTGGCAGGCCGCGTGCCAAATGTTGCCGATCCCTGGTTTATACTGACTTTGCTAGTGCTTTTTATGTAGCCTGTTGTAAAATTAGGCAAATATCCAGGTGAGTTGATGGAAGACCTCTGCTACCCCGAGGTGTATGTGTATCCCTGGTTGAGAATCACTATGCCAGCTGCAAGAAAGGGGCTAGCGGAGCCACTGTAGTGGCTTCTAAATGCCACCTATATTCTATATGCATGGCTAGCTAACTCAGCTTTATTCTGGAAAACTGGCACAAGGCAGCCCTAATGCACTGTGGTGTGGTAATCATCCATTTTTTAATGGCAGTCATGGGACCTCAGTCATTTATTTTAAATCTAAGCCCATGTGCAATGTGCAAATGAAGTTTTAAAATCATAAGAGGTTGAGCATCATAGAATCATAGAACTGGAAGTGACCTCAAGAGGTCATCTAGTCCAGTCCCCTGCACTAAGTATTATCTAGACCATCCCTGCAGGGCCGGCTCCAGGCACCAGCGAAGGAAGCAGGTGCCTGGGACGGCCAATAGAAAGGGGTGGCAGTGCGTCTGTTGTCGGGGCAGCACGTCCGGATCGGCGGTGGCGGCACTTCGGCGGCAGGTCCTTCACTCGCTGTCTTCCTCTTTGGCAGCACTTCGGCAGCAGCTCGATCGGGTTCTTTTTTTTTTTTTTTTTCGCCGCTTGAGTCGGCAAAAAAGCTGGAGCCAGCACTGCATCCCTGACAGGTGTTTGTCCAACCTGCTCTTAAAAATCCCCAATGATGGAGATTCCACAACCTCCCTAGGCTATTTATTCCAGTGCTTAACCACCCTGACAGTTAGGAAGTTTTTCCTAATGTCCAACCTAAACCGCCCTTGCTGCAATTTAAGCCCATTGCTTCTTGTCCTATCCTCAGAGGTGAAAAATCAATTTTTCTCCTTCTTCCTTGTAACAACCTTTTATGTACTTGAAAACTGTTATCATGGCCCCTCTCAGTCTTCTCTTCTCCAGACTAAACAAACCCAATTTTTTCAATCTTCCCCCATAGGTCATGTTTTCTAGACCTTTAATCATTTTTGTTGCTCTTCTCTGGACTTTCGCCAATTTGTCCAATTTCTCAATTTGAGAAACCTGATTTAAACTCCTTGGAGCAGAGACCTTCTATCTTGTGCAAACCTATTATCAACATTCTAATAATGCATAAAAAATAAAATAAAAAGGAGTTCACACATGCAGGAGAAAGATTATTGATATATTTTCAAGCAATAGAAATTGGGATTTGTTCTGCATTTCTAACTTGCAAGACATTACATCAAAGAAGGAGCAACTACCATGAGAGAAAATCAAAACATTCATGTTGGTGTATGCAAAGATTTTTTTTTAAAAACGCATTATCTTGCTATTAGAAGGATTTATCTCTCTGTCCCTTAATCCTTGCCTAAAAAGTTCAGAAACGAGGCCAACAGCGCAACGAGATTGTGGATTTAGATTACAGCACCATCTTGGCACTGCCCCAATTATTTTAATAGACTAATTACAACACACTTTCATCACTTACTGTGCGTGGAGGCTTCTGTGTTTTGAACAGAATACTCGTTAAATTACAGAGACAGAGAGAAAAAGTATCCCTTTTTTATGACAGGTTATGGACCAGATCCTATAAAACCTTTATTCATCTGAGTAGCCCTATTGAAATCAATGGAACTACTTGAGTGAGCAAAAGTTTGGTGCATTGAACCCCATATTTGTGCATTTCCTGTTCATCAAAACAATTCTGCAACAAGCTACATTTTGAATACATCCTTCCAAGCTTTCTACCCGCTGTGTTATATTACAGTAGTGTCCTGAGACTCTGATCAGGATTAGCGCCCCATTGCGCCAGGCACTGTATCATGTGGAGGGATAGCAAAGTACTGCAATTCCATGCCTCCACGTAGGAAAGACAATCAGCAGACCAGGGAAAGATAGTATTTAATTTTGAAATAATAGTTTCCTGTCACCGCAGTTAAACAATTACATTTTCCTCAATGTGACAGGGTGGCTTGCCATTGGGCTGGAAAGCCTGGGGCCAAGCTGACCCTGAGAACAGAATAAGCCCCATCTGAGGAGAATCAGACAATCTCCTACAAAGAATAGAAGATGGCTGCAGTGAGACTACAGTGAATGAGAAGACGGAATTGCTTCAGCTAGGATGGGCTGGGAGTAGTCCGCTAAGGCAGGAGGATAGACTTTTGTGTTTAGTTTTGAACTTTAAGCTATTAAAAACAAAACAAACCTCACCCAGACTCCAAGCAGGGCTGTGACTAGAAGAGAGACTCTGTGGATTTTGTTTAACGAACCCTGAAGAAGGGGAAAACGGAGGCACGGCCCTGCAGAGTCAGCCCTGTTTGCATAGGGGTGCTGTGAGGCGGCCACTCACCAGATTGCACAACTGCTCTTCCTCTACCAACATTAACCTAATTGATTTTTAATCCAGCCCTAGCTTCATTCAGTCATGGAACTGCTGTAAGGAGATTGCAAACATGGAACTAGTGATGGAAGTCAGCCCCATTCTGGATATCACCACTGTACTGGGCTCAGGACCGGCTCTAGGCACCAGCAAAGCAGCATGTGCTTGGGGCGGCACAATTCCGGGGCGGCATTCCGGACATCCTTTTTTGTTTTTTCTTTTTTGCTTGGGCAGCATTCCACCCCCCCCCCCCCCCTTTTTTTTTTTTTTTTTTACTTGGGGCGGCAAAAAACCTAGAGCCAGCCCTGACTGGACTATGAACACAGATGTAGAAGATGGCTCTCAGGCTAGGTCTACACTACCCACCTGAATCGGCGGGTAGAAATCGACCTCTCGGGGATCGATTTATCACATCTCGTCGGGACGCGACAATCGATCCCCGAATCAACGCTCTTACTCCACCAGTGGAGGTGGGAGTAAGCGCCGTCGACGGGAAGCCGCAGAGGTCGATTTTGCCGCCGTCCCTACAGCGGGGTAAGTCGGCTGCGATACGTCGAATTCAGCTACGCTATTCGCGTAGCTGAATTTGCGTATCTTAAATCGACCCCCCCCCCCCCCTTAGTGAAGACCTGCCCTTAGACTAGCTGCTATTTCAGTGACTGAGAGGAAGTTTAAACAAAGACCAATAATTTTCTTATTTATAGGAAATGGAAGCATTTATAAAGGAACTGGGGAGGAGAATCAGGAATTGTTGTTAGTAGTTCGAAGCAACAGAGATGTAAACAAAGCCTAATCATTACATGTTGACTCATACACAGTGCATACTCAACACACTTCAGATGTGCCCTGACACTTTTTCCCCCTCTATCTAAATCCTGAAAGGTCACAGGAACATACTGGATGCACGTCAAGTTTACGTTTCGAGCTGGCACCTGGCCTCAGAAAGAGAACAAAAAGGAAGAGAAGTATGTTTCCAACATGTAATAAAGACTTATATCAGAGAGAAATGTGCTATCATCAGTTAGTTGCTGCCACTAGATCCTCAGATATGGAACAAAATACATAATTCAATATTATAAATGCTTCAAGAAGCAAGGGATGGTAACAAAGCAATATGCTCCTCATTTTTAGCCTTCAGGCAGAACATCATTTCCATTATAACCTTTCATAAAATGACACATATCTCTTCTTCTTACAAAACAGGCAATTATATTTTTGACAATAGCTGCTGAATGACTAGGTCATTACAGTAACTACTGGTGTTTGAAAACGGGGATGATATATTCTGTTCTTGGAGGCAACAAGGCACAGTCAGCCCTCGACCAGACTCTGCAAACAATACAGGCCGCTAGATTGTCCTCTTCCATAAGCCTGCAGGAAAAGGGTCACAGTGGGGAAGGGGAGAATTCCAAAGTTCCCCTCCCAAATGTCTCACCCAAATTGTTCTATTAGGGGAGCAGGGTTTGCTCACTCCAAGACCAACAGGAGTTTTTGGCCCCCAGAACATGAAGATCTGAGGGGACTGGCAAGTTCTAGGTAAATTCCACCCAGCCCATATCCCCTATTCCGTGCCTGGGAGAGACAGACAGCCCTGCAGCATTCTCGATGTCTCTGTCAAAGATCCATCTTCACCTGTTGCTACCTGCTTCCTCTCCAGGCCAGGCTCTTTAACCATTTAGTAACCTCTTTGATCCTAGGCTCAGAGCTGGGAAGAATAAACCAAGAATAAAGTCTTGTTGGAGCCAGGCAATTAATTTCCCAATTAATAGTTCCCCCATTGCTTCCCTAAGGACCCTTGGTATTCACTATGGCAATACCTTATATTTGTCACTGTTTCATTTCCTTCTTGTTTCCCTCTGACAGCCTCCTTTGATTTAGCTCAATGAAGATAGGTAGGCTAGTATCAAGCAGGTACACTGAGCTGCATATGTTATCCATAGGAAAAAAAATACAGCTATCTCCCTTATTCTCCACACCATAATAACATTAATAATAAACAGATACCAATTCTACAGGTTGTAATGGTGGCCACTGTACGTAAGGATTCTCCAGAACACTTGTTGCAAGTCTCCTCCAATTATTACTCTAAAAAGGTGGTTGGTACTTTTCATAATCCTGTTAGAGTGAAATTGACAGAGTTGGAATTTGAAGGCACATGATAGGTACAGGGCAATGCAAGCACCCCACCAATGTGCCTTAGGACTAAGCTGGAGGAACCCTCGTTAGGGATGAAAGGTTAGTTTTCTCTGCTCAGAGTTCCAAAAAAGGCCTGCTTCTTATTTTCCTTTCTTTTCTTAAATAGACGTGTCCACAGAGAACTGGTCTAAGATTATCAAATCACATCTGTCACTGAACAGCTGGCAGGTGATAATGATTTTTGGTCTCTACTGATCTGTGCTGGATTCAAAGTGATGACTTAGACGTGAAAGGGTCTATATTGCACTGCCAGTCCCCTGAGTCATGCAGTGCCTAGTGCTCATGGAAAGTTTCTAGTGCTAATACACTATATAGGCAAGTGCCTGCACTCAGAAAAATGTTCTATAGCAAACTTATGCATCCGAAGAAGTGGGCTGTAGCCCACGAAAGCTTATGCTCTAATAAATTTGTTAGTCTCTAAGATGCCACAAGTACTCCTGTTCTTTTTATAGCAAACTTAGTAACTCATTTTTACTTTAAACAACAGTTAACATATTAAATTAATCTGGGAAAGCACAAAAAATTACAAAGCATTTGATCACTAAATATGGTGTCAATTGTCTCACGCTTGTTATCAGTTCTCTAACCTTCACATGAAGGTCACAACAAATATTTTCCTCTATAACGTAACCAGGAAGTGTTTGTACTGTATATACTGAGGTAGAATCTTGATGCATAGAGGACTCCGATTAGATATAAATGACACAGATGTTTTTGGAAGGGCTGGATAGATATTGGGTATATTATACTGGTGATATATATTATTTTCATTAAAATGTTAAGAGATCACAGTATTGTGCTCTCAGTATGCTAAGCTATGAAATTTAACACGTAGCAGCAACAGACTTGCTGGTGTCTTCTGTCCGTATACATTACAGTAATGATTACGTAAATGAGCAAAGACACAGAAACCAAAGCCCGATCCCTCAGAATTGTATGTAGACCCCAATACTGAATACACCTATTCATATGCCTAAACGTAAGCACATACCTAGCCTATTGACTTCAGTGGAGCAATGCACATGCTTAGGTTTAAACATGTGTCTAGGTATCTGCAGAATTGGAGCCTTAGAATGCATTGCTCTATGTAACCTTGTGAACCTAATGGGCTGTATACAGGCACAGGGATCCATGATAGCATGTTTGATTGCAGGGTTTCATTGTGTTGTACTGTTCCGAATTGGATCAAGATTTTGGAAATGGATTTTAGGACTGAATAAAGCTTTTCCAAATAGTATTCAATAGCTCCTTTCCAAATATTTTGAGTGCTACAGTACTACTACTTACAAACTCCACATAAATATTGGCTCTATATATCAAAAATTCATGACTCAACGGGTAAAGCATGACTCACATTATAATTAGTCCCATCTTTACAGCTTCACCACTTATGGTGGCCTGGCTGTTTTGAAAATGCAGTTGCTAAGAGCTTCAAAGTTGTTATGATATCAGATCAGAAGTGAATAGCTCTAGTAAATGAATGAAAACCTTCTACTGACCCGTGAAATTAAAATATCAGACTTGTAAACCAAGTAACTCTGCTGTGCACAAATTGATGGCAATTACTCTCACCATAATTATCTTGAAGTTAAAAATCTCTCATTATGCAGAGCCGTTAAGAAACCAGCCCTGCTGCTGTTTTAAATGCAAAACTTCTGTCTTCACTACTAGGGATTACTCATGTGGAAGAGCTGCAGGATTAGGTCCTAAATTAACTTTAGGATTAAAAAAGTAAAACAAAATAAAAAAATCCAGGAGCCCAGTGTCTTAAATTATTTTTTCTTCTCGACATTTTTCATAGCTCCAAGTACACTGATCAAGCTGAAAGTCATCAGCACTTTGAAATTTGATTCTCCACATCACAGTCATATTAGATGTATCATCCAAGGCTAAATGCTAAATAAGAAAGCAGGAATTAAATGCCTCCTGCCTGGAACTCCCATTGCCTTCAATGGGAGATTCATTCATGGTGAACCTACAGGATTAGGCCCACAGCCAACTATGGAGGAAAGATGATATTTCATACGTACACACATCAGCCACCACAGGCTATTTAAATAGATGCTTTTTGTGTTTGTTTAGAAACAAACAAATCATGACTCCCAAATTCAAGCCCTGAGCCAGCAGTTCATATTCACCTGGTAGTAATTGTAATAGATCTGATTATTATAGTCTGCATTTATAAAGGGCCCTTTGCTGTGGCAGCTAGAGCACTTCTCCACAGCAGTTAAAAGCAGGCCCGCCTGGGTAGACACAGCAGTTAAGTTACTGCAATGTTTGCCAGGAAGAAAGAAAATGAAAAACTAAACAAAAATCTCAAACTCAAATCAGTCTATCTTGCCCCATAGCTCTTGAAACCAGCCAGCTAGTTCATTTTATTCATGCTCTGTATTTGCATTAGAGATGGTTGTGAACTTGAGAACCACTGTGTGGGGACGTGAGGGACCGTCTTTTTGTTCTGTGTTTGCACAGCACCTAACGCAATGGGCCTTTGTCCATGACCGGGGCTCCTAATTTGAGCTCAGAACTTGCATGATGTTACTCCCCGATGTGAACTATTGACACGCCAAAGGGTATATTATTGACTGGAGTTAAGGTTTATGGCAGAAAATTATTGCCCTGCAAATTAACAGCACAACTGGGTTTTCACCGTAGTGCTACGTACATAGACACAGCTCTAGGTTACCACACGATGTGCTGTGTGACCATTAGCATGGTGCGGAGGCCAGTGAAGTCTCCTGTCTGTCAGGCTGCAGACAGTCCTGGATTCCATTAAAATCGGCCTGGTTTGCCAGTCATTACATCGCTGGGATACACAAGCTGAATGTTGTCGAAGGGAAGCTCTCATCCCCACAGTACATTTTTAAGGGCTATTTGAAGAAAAAAACGGACTGAGTTTTGGACTGTAGAAATGCAAAGGGGTTTCCTCTTGAGGGAGAGAATTTCTGCTTCCAAAAGTCAATGCTGTGCTTACAAGCCAAGTTTTCCAGACAAGTATTGATCAGGACACAGCATTGCCCAGACACAGCGGGAGCTATTTCCAAATGACTGGCTTGCCCTTCCTTGCTGAGGCCTGACAAACTCATTGCAGAGAATGCTCCTAAATGCCCCCAGCCACTGCTTCAACTTCTACTCCCAGCGCTGTGCACTCCCTGCAGCCAGTCACTCACCCATAACCACTGGATGCGCTCTGCAGCCACCCCAGCTCTCCGCACCCCCTGCAGCCAGTCACCCACAGCCACCAGACGTGCTCTGTGCGCCCTCTCCAGCCACCCCAGCTTGCGCCCCCTGCAGCCAGAGTCACCCACAGCCACTGGACGCGTTCTGTGCGCCCTCTCCAGCCACCCCCAGATCTCCGCACCCCCTGCAGCCAGAGTCACCCATACCCACCAGATGCACTCTGTGTGCCCTCTCCAGCCACCCCCAGCTCTGCACACCCCCTGCAGCCAGAGTCACCCATACCCTCCAGACATGCTCTGTGCGCCCTCTCCAGCCACCCCCAGCTTGTGCCCCCTGCAGCCAGAGACACCCATAGCCACCAGACGCGCCCTGTGCACCCTCTCCAGCCACCCCCAGCTCTGCACGCCCCCTGCAGCCAGAGTCACCCATAGCCACCGGATGTGCTCTGTGCGCCCTCTCCGGCCACCCCCAGTTTGCGCCACCTGCAACCAGAGACACCCACAGCCACCGGACACGCCCTGTGCGCCCCCTGCAGCCACCCCCCTGCTGCACACCCCCTGCAGCCAGAGTCACCCACAGCCACCGGACGCGCTCTGTGCGCCCTCTCCAGCCACCCCCAGTTTGCGCCACCTGCAGCCAGAGTCACCCACAGCCACCGGACGCGCTCTGTGCGCCCTCTCCAGCCACCCGCAGCGCTCCTTCCAGCCGGAGCTGCCGCTGCCTGGGAGACGCGCTTCGAGCACAGCCAGAGCGCCTGCCCCCTCCTCAGCAGCTGCCCGTTTGGAAGTGAAGAGCGCTCACTGACCTGGCATGATGGCGGCAGCTTGGGGATCCCGGCCGGGGCAGTGCGTGGAGACTTCCTTGTTTGCAGCCGCAGCTGCCAGTCCCTCCCCTCTGTATGCTCACAGGCCCGTCCTCCTCCGACTGGCAGGCGGCGGCTGCAGGGAGCCCCAGCTGCTGGGGCTCCGGTTACAGCCTGATGCCTCCCTTCACCAGTCTCTCCAACATCATCCACCCGCCCAGCTGCACGTCAAAAGAAGCCGCCGCCCGCCCAGCTCTCAGCAGTGAAGGTGGCCCAAGGGCTCCTTCTCCTCGCTCCCTCCCGGGGACTGGCAGATGTCAGCTGCAAGCTGCATGCCAGGTGGTGATGGGGACCTGTTAACTCCTGGAACAAGGCACCGACGCTAATGACCCAGAAAGAATCAAGATCAAATGAGCACTGGTGTTCTGAGCTTTGGCTCCCAGTCCCAGCTACACGGGCTCAGCAGCACCCCTGTGTCCCGGAACTGGCCTCCTTTAGCCATTCCTTTTCTTGGTACTTAATCCCGTCTGTAGTAGGGAAATGGAACAGGAGGAGCAAGGCAAGGGGATGGTTATTTCAGTACAAAGCAAGCACGTTCCAGACAGTAAGGGAAGTCAGCTCTTCAGTGCCCAAGTAGGGGAACGAGCGTGTGCGTCAAAAGGGGCCACTGGCAGGGTATTCAGAGGTCACATATGCAAGAGAGCAATGCCCTCGGTTGGTGGGCAGTGAAAGCAGTCTTTCATGCACACTAGGTATTTACTAGAAATGGGCTCAAGGCATAACATTCCATCCAGCTTTCCAAAGCCTCCAACTGGATGGATTTTCTGTTTAGTTTGTGCACAACACTAGCAGGTAATAGCTGTAGGGGCTCAGAGCTGCCCTGCGATGGGATGGGAGGGTGTGTGAAGTGGGACCAGTCACATCAAATAGCACTTACTTACTTACTTGAGCAGTCCTGCTGAAGTCCAGGGGACTACTGGCTTGATTAAATGCTACCAGTGTAAATAGAGATTACAGAGTAAGATCTCAGATCAGATGACCCAGCAAAGTGCATGGAGCACCATGTCCCGTGCATCCCTGTGACAGAGAAACGGCTCCCTATTTCTCACCAGTGAGGACAGGATTTGGTGATGTTCTAGTGTGACCCAGGGACCTCTTAGGGTACGTCTAAACAGCAATTAAACACCCCGCAAATGGCCCAGGTTAGCCGACTCAGCTCAGGCTTGTTGAGCTCAGGCTGCGGGGCTGTAAAATTCAGTGTAGACGTCTGGACTCAAGCTGGAGCCTGAGCTCTGAGATCCTGCAAGGGGGGGAGGCTCCTAGAGTCTGGTCTCGAGGCTCCAGCCTGAGCCCAAACGTCTACACTGCAATTTTTAGCCCCATGTGGCCAAGTCAGCTGACTCAGGCCAGCTGTGGCCATGCCGTGGGTCTTTTATTCCAATGTAGACATATCCGTAGTGCCAGCAGGCACTTCATGTATGGATAATATGAAGGAGTTATGTATCTACACTGAAACTTACGTTCTTAAGGTCTGTGAGTTGTGGTCAGTCACCAGAAGTAGATAAACAAGTTTCTTTCAGGCAGAAGATGTTCATCTATTGGTCGGTCTACATATAAACTGAGTACTGTACACTTCACAATAAATGCCTATTTACAATCTGAGCAAAATGATTGCAAACTCTCTAGGGGAGACTCCAGACAGGAAAACACAAGCAGCAGCGGTTATCCTGTTTGCAAGTGAAGACAATGGATTTGTGGATTATTACTGAAGGGACAGAGACAAACGCTGCATCTTTCCACAGAGGAGGCAAGAAGACAGAGTGACTCGTCCTATGAACAGAAGTTCACAGCCACGCCTGGCTGTAGTATGCTGGAAGGATTTGGGGTGAGGTTTTGTTCTACATGACATGACAATGGCTTGGTAGTTAAGATTAGGCTGTAGTGCAGCATTTTTCAAAGTTCGGGTCGCGACCCAGTAATGGGTAGCAGCATGTAAGGCACTTGGTCGCTCTGGCAGGGCCGGCTCTAGGTCTTTTTTGCCACTCCAAGCAAAAAAAAAAAATAAAAAATTATCCGGAATGCCCCCCCTGAAATTGTGCCACCCCAAGCACGTGCTTGGTTTGCTGGTGCCTAGAGCCGGCCCCGCACCAGCTCTTCTTCAACTGGGTCCCCAGAAAAAAAGTTTGAAAACCACTGCTCTAGTGTGCATGTTCTGATTTTAATTGTTTATGTTACTCTTTGTTTCCAATATTTCTGCTTGCTATTAATTGAATCTCTGTGCTTTGTTAAATAAACTTACGCTTGCTTTCTCTAGAAACACAGCTCCACTTCACATGCAGCATTTAGATATGTTCTATGGTGTAACCAGTAAGCAGGGGCGGCTCTATGTTTTTTGCCGCCCCAGGCACGGCAGTCAGGTGGCCTTCGGAGGCACTCCAGTGGACAGTGCATGCTGGTCACGCGAATTTGGCAGCGTTTCTGTGGGTGATCTGCCGGTCCCGTGCCTTCAGCATACCTGCCGCTGAATTGCCACCAAAGCCGCGGGACTGGCGGACCTCCCGCAGGCGTGCTGCCAAAGACTGCCTGACTGCTGCCCTCACGATGACCGGCAGGCCGCCCCCCCATGGC
This sequence comes from Malaclemys terrapin pileata, assembly GCF_027887155.1. Lineage (NCBI taxonomy): Eukaryota > Metazoa > Chordata > Testudines > Emydidae > Malaclemys > Malaclemys terrapin. The sequence continues at coordinate 28,889,187 of NC_071511.1, read as the reverse complement.
TTGCCGCCCCAGGCACGCGCTTGCTGCACTGGTGCCTGGAGCCGCCCCTGCCAGTAAGGGGTGGTTTATTGTTCCTCTGGGAATTCTGGGAGTGTCCAGTGGATCAGGGGCTGGGCACACCAGGGAGACACTCGAACGACTCGGAGGTTAGAGTGTGGCTGTTGTTAACCTGTAAAGAGACAGCGAGGCCTGCGGAGGCCTGGAAGGCAGGGCTTAGGTAGTGGGCAATGAAAATGATTAGGGGTATGGAACAGCTTCCATATGAAGAGAGATTAAAAAGACTGGGACTGTTCATCTTAGAAAAGAGATGATTAAGAGACGATAGAGATTTATAACATCATGAACGGTGTGCAGAAAGTGAATAGGACGTGTTATGTACCATTTCATATAACACAAGAATTAGGGGGTCAGCCGATGAAATTAATAGGCAGCAGGTTTAAAATACACATAAGTAAGTACTTCTTCTCACAACACACCGTGAACCTGTTGAATTCACTGCCCTGGGATGTTGTGAAGGCCAAAAGTATAAATGGGTTCAAAAAAGAACCTCATGCTCCTGCCATAAACCTCTGACTGCCAGAAGCTAGGACTGGATGACAGGGGATGGATCACTTGAAATTGCCCTGTTCCGTTCATTCCCTCTGAAGCATCTGGCATCAGCCACTGTCAGAGACAGGACACTGGACTAGATAGACCATTGGTCTGGCCTAATATGGCCATTTTTATGTTCTTACGAGTCAGAGACCTCAGTGGCGGCAGCAGGAGTTCTAGTTAAGGTCTGACCTCTGGGAGGTAGACTAAGAGTTTATTAAACAGACCAACGTAAATGGTGGAGTGTGCCAGGGATGGAGAGACACTGGAGCACATATTTCTCTAGTCAGGAGAGATGTGCTTAAGGAGGCTGATATAATCCCAGGGGAGGAAGTAAAATTCCTAGCCTTGGGGCAGTTTAAAACCATAGTGCTTTTAGCCCGCATTGAGTTAGAGTGGGAAGGTTTAAGGGGTACTTTGAATGTGGAGGTCTTAAGAATTTACCAGCTGATATGTTGGTTGGAAATGACATCGTATCACTGCCCAAAGCTGTTAGCATTGTGACTCGTAGCAAAAAGAAGTGTGTCTCTGAGTTCCCAGAGGTAACCTCTGAGGAGGGAGAGGCAGTAAGGAGATGGGGGAAGAAACCTCTGTGCTCTTATCAGCAGAAAGTAGCAATGTGGTTGTAGGGCAGGGAGAGGTGGAGTCATCCCCTTTACTTGAGGCAGCCCTCAGTGCAAGTAAAAGCCAAAGGGAGTGTGCTGCAGAGCAAAGTGCAGATCCACCTTTGGAAAGCATAAAGGGGCCCACACACGGCAACACCCCAGAGAGCTAGCTCAAGGGGAGATTCTTTACAGACGCAGGAAAGATGTACAGACCTACATCTGTAAAGAATCTCCCCTTGAGGAAGACCCAGTGGACAAAAACAGAAGTCAGGGGGATCCCTACAAAGAATTGATTCTAGTAAATCAGCATTTTAAAAATCAAATATTTTTACAGTTTTTTCTGCTTGTTTACCTTTTGCATTTCACTCAGCATGGCCAATGAAACTGTACAAGGGCTTAAAAGGTTCCCTCTTTTGTCTTTGGTTACTATAATAAACACCTCACCCTGCGAGCAGGGTGGAGGATTAAATGGATTCTGCTGACTCACTGAGGCAGATGATTTATTCACAGAAAGTCACCTAGACCACTGATTTTCAATCTGTGGTCCGTGGATCCCTGGGAGTCCGCAGACTATGTCTAAGGCAGGGGTTCTCACAACAAAAATTTTGGTGGCCTCAGAGTGTGGCCACCAACTCTTGCTGGTGGCCGATCTGACAATTTTTCCTAAAATACTGAATTAACTTTAGGAAAAACAAAAAAATATGTACATATACAGGTCCAAATCAGTTGAATTTATTTATGTAGGATTTTTTGCAGACCCAATAATAAAAATAACGTACAGTTGTCTGTATTCTTTACTGGATCTAAACAGAATAGAGACACAGATCAGGTGCTTCACATGTTCTTGTCTTTTGTTGTTGTTTTTTGTTGTTGTTTGTTTTTTTTGGGGGGGGGTTATGACTTGCTAGCTAGTAAGTCTGCTTCTGTGAAAAGTGATATTTGTATGTTTGCTAATATCACCTTTCACATCAGCAGACTTGATAGCTAGAAGGCAGTGAAAAGTGACATTAACAAACATACAAATACCACTTTTCACAACAGACTTACTCAGCCCTGGTAAGCCGGAGGACAAATTAAGCCCTGGATGGGGAGGTGGGTAGGAAGGCAGTTGGGGGACCAGGGGAGGCAGCAGAATCTAGGGGCGAAGGGGTGGCGAGGCTGGGGCTGGGGCCAGAGCCCGAAGCCCTGCAGCCATAGGATAGAGCCTACTGCCTTGTGGCCGGAAGAGCCCACCACCCCAGAGCTGAAGCCGGAAGCCTGAACCCCACCATCCCTGGGAAGGTGGGGAACACACACTGACTGCCTGCTCCTCTGGCGTTTGTGGCTCCCCTGCTTCCTCCCCTCCTCCCCCCACAATCAGCACCCAGAGGCTGTGGCTGCAAGAAAAGCCCCTGGTGGCCGCCTGGGGCCATGGTGGCCGCATTTGAGAAATGCTGGTCTAAGGGGTCCATGAAAGTTGGTCATTACTATGGAACAGTGGTTTTCAACCTATGGTCTGGAGAATGTGGGGGTCCATAGATTAGATTTCCATAGGGGTCTCTCACCTCCATTTGAAATTTTTTAGGAGTCCGCAAATGAAAAAAGATTGGAAACCATTGACCTAGACCAAATTCAGGATCTAAGGCACCAGATCTGCAAACATGGAAGGCCAGATTTTTGAAAGCACTGAGCACCCGGCAGATCCCATTGTGACACTGATGGGCAGATTTTCAAAAGAGCTCATATTCAACATGCTCAGCTCTTTTGAACCTCTGTCCCTTTCTCACATGAATTGCCCCAATGAAGTTGGTCACTCATATAAGCTTAAACAGATAGCTAGCCTACCTGGAAATCTGTTAATTGACAGGACAATGATTTTGCAACCTATTTCTGGCAACACAGTATCAATCTTTTTTGTTTTGCACTTCCGTAGCACTTGTCTTTACCCCAAGAGTCTTGAATGACATTATAATGTCTATGCAGTATTCACTCAGTTTAACACATACAGATTTCTTGATCTATAGGTATAAAGGTTAACATATTCTGCTAGTATATTACATCAGCAGAAGCAAAAGGGAATTTCTATGGAAGTTAATCTACAATTGTTATCATTTGTGTACTGTACAGCTGACATGGAAAGAGGATCTCAATACTGCTGTTTCACTTTAAGGAATACTGAGATTTATTTTGTTGCTAGCCACAACCAAGGCCATCCTGCACTGGAAGCAGATTTGCTTATGAATTTTTAAGTTTTGAAACACAAAACAAAGATCCATTTCCTTGGTGTGTGCATATGGCAGATACAAAACATTCATTGTCTTCACAAGTGATGGGGAGAACTGGTGTTGGTTTTAGCTAGGAGGAGAATAAGCTAGAAATAGCTAGAATAAGCTGTTATACCAGACTTGGCATTAGTTGTCATGACCTTGTTCCTGTAGTCTATGAAATCAATGACAGTTTTGGTCTCAGTGAGGATGGCAAGATTCTAGTATTTATTATGGATACCTATGTGCTGATAGCTTTCTTGAGTCCTCCCCCCAACTCACTCACCTAGTCCCCACCCCCTGCTGTACCATTTGTGATGTCACAATCCATCATTTTACTCTGATGTCACAATCTCACCATTTGAAGAGGAAAGGAAGTACAAATACTGAATTAGCTAATATATATGTTACCCCCCCTATTGGATGGAACCCCAGCCCTCCTCAAATGCATGTTATAAAATAGCCTTACTATGACTACAGTTACAGGTGTTTCTTCTTTACTTCCAATAGGAGCAAGGAGATCTGAATTCCACCCATGCTTACAAACCTGAACTCCTGTCTGGCTGTGGAGCCATTCATTACATCATAATATGCTGTATTTCTGATATCACTGTTCTACCGGTCTGTGAATTTTTGGGGGTACTAGCCAGTATTGCATAATGTTTCAAAGCAGCCCTGACCATGGCCAGGAAAGTAAATTTTATGACTTGCTGCTCCATCAGAGAGAATGGGCAAGCCTTTGGAGGCAGAACTTTGAATAGATCAGGAGGCTTGACACATAAAAGGTTAACTTACAAAGTAATTAATTATTTAGGTAGGATTTTCTATCTGCACCAGATGCAGTTCTGATGCCCCTTTTCCATTCTCATTATTGTACCAAAAGGTCAAATATTTAAATTGATACATAATAAATACATTTTAACTTGCTTGCAGTTTGAACTGGGAATATAAATTTAGGATTTAATTGCCAATTTTGAAGCAATTCATTAATTGTACAATTTGTAACAATGATTTACTTATCCATATATAATTTAAGTGTCCCACAAACAATTTTTGCATTTTTCTAATTTGCACATGCAGTTTCTGTTTTCAGGCACAATTTATCTTAATTGGACAATTAGAAAAGCAGATTCATTTATTTATGCTTAACTAGGAAAGGCAAACCAAAGTTGACAGCTAGATTTTCAAACCTAAGAAAAAAGAATAAACTTCCCTCAGCTGAAGAAAGAGCTTCAAATGAAGCTTCTAATTAAATATGGATCTATTAGCTTTATGAGGCAGAAAGCATGAAGAGATCGGTGTCATTTAAAAACTCCCTGTAGCACAAAATTCCCTGAACATTCAGTTACTCAGCCAGGTGCAAACAAGAGGCTGACACCCTTGCAGACTAGCTTTGTCAGAGTAAGAAAGCTGAGCCTCAAGTCTGCATGCTGCAATCAATAAAGAACTAGATACATTATTTATTACAATGGATTTCTAATAACTGCACAATCTAGGTAAAGGAAATTATTTCATTAAATTAAAGCATTTTGGAAGAGGTATATTTCTAAGATGTTATACCAAGGTGAAGGAAGACGTTTTCTAATTATGACTTGCATCAAAAAGACAAAAGGAAATATTTATACTCAAGAAGAACACAGATCTTCCAACCATCATAAAGGGGTTAAAACCATGGCAATGAGTCAGCTACTGTACCCCACACACTTCAGTCCAGCACCTTGTCAATGTGTGACCATTCTATGCAGATCTGAAGGAACACCCTCTGAGTCACATAAGAGATATTGTCCCCCTAGCACAGGGGTAGACAACCTATGGCACGTGTGCCAAAGGTGGCACGCAAGCTGATTTTCCGTGGCACTCACACTGCCCAGGTCCTGGCCACTGGTCCGGGGGGGCTCTGCATTTTAATTTAATTTTAAATGAAGCTTCTTAAACATTTTAAAAACCTTATTTACTTTACATACAACAATAGTTTAGTTATATATTATAGACATATAGAAAGAGACCTTCTAAAAACGTTAAAATGTATTACTGGCACGTGAAACCTTAAATTAAAGTGAATAAATGAAGACTCGGCACACCACTGCTGAAAGGTTGCCGACCCCAGCCTAGCATCTCGCTGTGCTCTGAGCTCTGTTTGTCAAACACTCTACTGTCTTTCCAGATAATGGTTTAATAACATCCAGCTCCAGAATGGACTGGCTTGCTTACATCCCATGCCACCAAGAGATACTGTAAGAAGACAGCCTTCAGTAGGTGTAAAGAGACTTTTAGCATGGATTAACACTATTTTCAAGACAGAAATCCTACAGTATCTGAAGGGTGAAAGGCAAATGGATCACTTGACTCCAAACGATTTTGCTATCAGATAAAAATAGACATAATAAAACATGCACTCACATACTCTTAGAGATTCTGACCTGACAGCTGTCTTGGGACCTGACATTTATGCATGCCCATTGAGAGAGACCTGGCGAGGAATCACTTTGGTATTTTTCCTTTGAACTTCTAGCCATATTTATCTCCCTGCCCCCATCCTCTCTCTGGAGAAATTAAAGGTTGATTGACTGTATTTTGTATGGCCATCCCAACAGATTGATTTAAGGACACCTCACCCTCTTTGTACGTACATGGTTATATGGCCATCAGGAATTGACTGCAAACTCTACCACCAGCAGGCCTCCCTTTTGCTGTTGGGAGTGTAAAGCTCTTTGGGCATGATCCAAAACCTACTGTAGTAAGTGGATAGAATCCCATTGAGCACAATGGCTTTGGAACAGACCCATGGCTGTGTCCAGTGTTTATGGTATTTGCACTCCAAGGTGCAGTTTTAACACTCAGTGATCCACAGCAGAATGCAGCATTGACTTGCTCAAGAGCACTTCACACCCACTGGAGTCTAAACTGCTCATATGAGTTACGAAGGAGTCTTGATTATGGATAGCTCAGAGCGGCAATGTTTGTAGATGGCAACAACATTCCTCACTGTTTGGGATGTTTAGATCTGAGGATACAGTTGAGACCCATCTTTACTTTTTAACTTCTGGATCATTTAACCAAAGATACTGGGGGAGATTCTGTGCTGCACGGAAGAGCCCCTATTTGGGAGGACAGGATTTCTGGAGTCTGCAGAGCGAGTATGCATCTCCAGTGTGTTACAGAGCCCAGGTCCCACTATGCTGCCATACAGAGGCTGGGTGGGGCTTGTGGTTTTGCCATTCTGTGAATCCACCAGTTTCCCCCCTTTATGGTGTGGAGTGCAGGCACCATAAAGTCTGTTCACAGGCTGAGAATGGAGAACTAGCTGCAGAATGGCTCTGCTGCCACTCCGTGGCCTTGTGGAGGAAGAATTACTTCCCATCACCCCCACCCAGCTCCTAGAGCAGAGGTAGTCAATTATTTTTGTCAAGGTCCACATTTCTTGGTTAAAGGTATAGTCAAGGTCCAGCCTCCAGAGAAAATAATAATAAATAGTAATAATAAATAATAATAAAAACAACAATAATGATAATAAGTAAATGAAAAGGTTTGGGGGTCCATTCAAAACTGTCTGGTGGTCTGGATTTGGCCCCCAGTCCATCTATTGACTACCCGTATCCTAGAGAGATCCCCAGTGCACAGTCCAACTGCTTATGTTGTGTGCTGGAGGCAAGATTTTAGCAAAGGGAGATAGATTGGGCCCTGAATCAAGAGCTGACTTCAGGATCACTTTAATTCCCTGATTCTTGTTTCCAGTGCTCTAGCTCCCAGCTTGTTTTTATCTCTCAGCTTAAAGTTTAATATCCTTCTGGCGTGACATACCCTTCAGAAAGACGGAAGAGTTCCAATCCAGTGTAGATACCATTTCAGCATCTGAATGGGTATGACTTTTGTAAGTCTAATCACAATTATGTTATTTACTGGTAAAGAGAACTCTTCTGGGGACCCAATCTGGATTGGCCAATCAGAATGAGTCATACAGTGGACACAAAAACACTCAGGTATGGACAACCAAACATATGCATCGTGTTAAGACAATGAAAAGTATGGCCAGGTGCCACCGACAACCAAACATATGCATAGGCATAACTATGATGTGGCACGTACGGGACAGGAGCATCGCAATGGAAAACCCACCCAGAGCCAGATCCGTGATAGTCTAAGAGCCTAACTGGATATGGTGTGTTCATTTTCAATATTAATATAAGTATCCTCTGTAAGCTTAATACCACTTAAAAACCATTACAGCCTAGGAGTAGAATAATGCTCATTTAAAAACTGCTATGTCTAAGAGCTGCAATTTCCAGCTCCCTTGCTCCCTGCCGATGGCAGACATGCTATGTCAGTGGAGGCCAATTATTTTCCTAACCGGAGATTCATCTTTGATTTTTATCTCCTAATTCAGCAAACAGTATGAATGACCTGCCAACCAATGTGTTTTATTTTCCACAGTAACAGTTTAAAGGACAAGCATTCCTACTTCCTGATTAGCTAATCTCAATGGAGAGCACTGATTTTTTCCCTCTGCTAAGCAGAAATACTTGTTTTATTTAATTTAATTATTTTATTTCTTAATTGTTGCCATTGTCACCTCGAATCAGAATGAGAAAATACATGGTACTATCATTATGCATTAACCCACAGTAAGATTTCTTTTTTTCCCAGCTGGATAGGGCAGTGCAGGAAGTGCGTCTAATGAAATCTCTGTCTGTGTTAAGAAAATAAAATGAGCGCTGACAATTTTTCAAGGATCAGATTACCCACTAAACTCCGTCCCAGCAACAAGTGTTAGTTGACGATTTGCAAAACAGAATCCAAAAAGGAAAAATCTCAGCGTTCATCAAACTACCAGCCACTCCTCTGCCCAATCCCTCACCCCTCCTCGCTCTGTTCTTCATGATCTGTTGTTTTGCTTCATCTGACTTTGAAAGTCAAACCATTTATTCTGCTGAAAACATTCCATATAAAAGTGTTGGTCACTTACACGTTCTGTAGGGCATTGTCCATGGGTTTCACGGCTTTCCTGTTATGTCTGAAATATGTAAAACTGAGAAAAAGTTGTCTCCCTGCTTTGATGAACAGAGAGGTCATTGACTAGTAAATAAAGTGAAAGTAAAGTCACTGAGAGCCACGTAAGGCTTTTTGCGACCAGCAGAGGCCTCCCTTGTGTGCTTAGAAGAGAAGAAAATGCCAGTCAGGGAAACTACTGCGAGGGGAGAAATGTTCAAATGTGGGCCAGATCCCACTCTCATTAACACCAATGGGAGCTTTGCCACTGATTTTAATGGGTGAACGAAGGGGCTCGGAACTGAAGAAATCCAGGTTTTACAGAAAATCGCAGGATCCTTGACTGTTATGACTAGGTAGGATGGGTTTGTATGTGGAAGAGATTAAGGGCTCATCATCATTAGCCCTTATGGTTTATTTATTAGCTGGAGGGAGGTCAGCCAAAGTAAATCCCTGAATCTAAACACCTCCGGATTTTGGGGGGAGTGTGCCAGATGCAAACTTTGGGACTTGACCCTTTCTCTGTTACAGATCAAACTAAATTTCTAGATGTGAATGCCTCAAACTTCGGGGATGCTTGAATCTGGACCTGAACACTGAACCACTCAGGCTCACCTCCATGTGTTCTTACACACATCCAGGAATCAAAATACCCCGATTCTGCTCAATGGCAACATTGTCCCTTGACATTCCACTCCCTACACTAAAACAAAATGATGATAGGACATCAACAATGGAAAACTGGAGCATGTCCTGTTTTGGGTGTACTGGGAAATTCCACATGTGTAAGCCTTAGGGTAAGTCATCAATCAGCTGGATAGATGTTGTAACAAGCATTACCATGTTTGTTCAGTTGCGAATATATGGAATAAGGAACTCCCAGAGGCATAAATGTACATGCATATGTTCAGAGTTTAAAAATACACTTGCCACAATGTCTCAGCCCATGTCAAATTCTAACAATGCACGATCACGCAAAATGAACTAATTGACGGTGCTGATTCAGAGAAATCCCCACATCAAAAAACAAACAACCCTCCTCTCATCCCACAAGCCTCAAATCTCCACCCCTAACATGTGTAAATAAATTAGACTTGCTGAAAGCCCCAAAAGGTCACAAACTCAGACTCCACCAGAGTGAAGGGAAAAAATCCCACATTTGAAGGCTTTTCTTTCCCAGACTCCTTGTATGGAAATATTTGGACTGTTAGCTTGAGTGCCTCAGCTGATCTCCACTGTCAGGGAAGGATGAAGGGGAGATGCAGCCAGAATGCCAACCACAAAAGACTTTTAAATTAAACCCAGGACATGGAAATGGATTGGAAGCCACTGCAGATTCCGGAGCATTGAGGCAAAGTGCGTTCTGTGGGAAACACTAAGCAAGGTCCCAATCCTGCAAACACTTCCATACATCCTCAACCTTAATGAGCAGTCCCTATTACACATGTGCTTAAGTCTTTGCAGGATCAGGACTTCAGTGGACAGCTACATTCTGTAGTAGATGTACTTTCAGAGCCTGATTGTGCACTGTTTCACAAATTTTATGCTGGTGCAATTCCATAGTTATATTACCATAAACTGGTGTAAGGCAGTGGAAAATCAGGTTTCTGGAATGGTTTCCAAGCAGGCAGCAGTGTGGGAATTGCATGGATAGGTTCCCACCAGTTCAGATACACACATACCAGTTAGCAAACGACCTTAGAAATGACCAAAGGCAGTGAAATAATGACACAACAACAGCTTCTGTAAATCATCTCTCTCCATAACAAGGCTCTATTAAAACATACAAAACCAACCTCTTCATGTGAGTACAATGAGAAGCAAATGAAGCTATTTGCATAACAAAGGGAACTAGGATTTGGCCAAAATAGTTCGCATAAAACCATTGAAGTTGCGTAGGGATAATCCAGGCAGAATCTGACCCTAAAGATAGAAGATGCAATTCTGCCACATAGTAAAAAAACTATATTGCACCTAGAGCTTTTAATACCACACACCCACCCACCCACACACCTCAACCCCAACCCACCAGCCCTTGGTTTTTTGCTTCCCTCTCCTTCCTGGAATCTTTGAACCTACTCCCCTTTCTGGAGCTTGCTGCTTCCCTCTGGGGCCAACAACTTTCCTCCCTCCCCGAGACCATCCCCCCATTTCCACAGCCTGGGACCTTGCTGCTTTCTCTCTCTGTCATTCTGGAGCCTTCTGCTTTCACTCCCACCCCTAGTGTCTCTTCCCTCCAACCTTCCCTTATCACCTCTAGATCCTTTCCCTGGTCCTGCTTCTTCCCTGTCTGAGTTTCTCTTTCCTGGTCACTGCATTGGGGCGGAAGGGTAGCCCGGTTGCAGATCAGAATAAAAACACATTAATTTATCTCCAAAAGGTTTCTAAACGTGTTTTTAAAAGGAGGAAAGAAGATAATACATTAAAAAAGACTTTGAAACATTAAATTTTAAAAAAGAAACTTTTCAGAGAGACCTGACTTTTTTCCTTGTCAATCACTGTCTCTTGGGTCTCACCTGTGGAGTAACTTGCTTGCAGCAGTCCTCTGGTCCATCTGTTCTCTTTTGGGTACTTTTGTGCCTTGCAATACTCAGTCAGATGGGTAGCTGAGACCAAGGCGAGATGAAACGGGCTATTGCAGAGACAATGTAGTAGATTCTCTGGGTCTTTGCTTATCTGGGATTTCCTGTTCTTATCTCCCCAGGATATGAAGAGGCTCAGAATTCCTCTAACACCTCATACCTGTAAAATAAACTGAGAACAATGGTGAGACTTGCATTGTCCTCTAAACACAGTTTTCAGTGAGCACCCCATTAAGATGAATGAGGGAAGTTCAGATCTCTCTTACAACTATTACCACAGACCCGCTGTCTCCTGCAGATTCTCACCACAACATTGGGTTGTGCTCTGTTCACATTCAGAAGAGTTTCTTTGTAATCATTAGGGCTAGAAACTATATATATATATTGGGGAGAAAAGCCCTCTTGTTTATATTAGTTAAGGTAGCTTTCATCAATAAACAAAACCATAAAAAATTAGGAAATACAAAATGAAGGATTAAAATGCTGCAAAGTCAAACACACACAAGTTAAGAAAATCCAGAATTAATGTTGCCCATGCAATGCAACTTTAATTTGCTCTTCTTGCATATTAATTATGATACAGTCTTTAATTACACATAGAAGTGACTATCTGTGAAAAGTTTGGTGCAAGTGACTTGCTGAGCAACACATAGGAAGTTGGTGGCAGAGGCAGTCTCCAGAGTGGTGGTAGTTAAAAGCTGTATCGTAGTGCATACGAACAGGAGGGCTGAATTAAGGTTTCATGGGCAATGTTCATTCTTGCATATCCTAATTTGGGAGTGTTTGATGGCAGCTTTTTAACCCTTAAATACACAATGTGTCTTGTGTATTTCTTAATTTTTTATGGTTTAGTTTATTACAGAGGGAAACCTTAACTAATATCAAATACAAATTTTTGTTTGAGAATTTCCTTTTCTTAATAGAAAGAAAAAATGTGCATGTCAGAGCGTTACTTTCTATAACATAGTTATTTAAATTGCAGCAGTATTGTTAATAGAATGTCAACATATGTAAACAGGTCAGCATGAATTGAATATCTCCCTGGATTTTAAGGGAAAGTTTTAATGTCATGAAAAGTTAAAAAAATGTATTTGAAATATACAGATTTCAGTGTTGGGAAACAATAGATAATTTAGAAGTTGCAGTAAAACTCATGTTTTTTTTAATTCTGTATCAGAAAACTGAGTAGGGGTTTATCTATAATTTCCCACTTTTGAAAAAAGGTACATATCCAGAAAGCCATAGCCCCCAGTTTGTTAAGAAGCAACAATCTACTTGAAATGGAGCTGGGATTTTCATGTAGCCCTTTGAGAGGAACATAACAAACAATTACCTTTGAAAACAAAGAGTGTAACTTACCCCAGTACAAATCCAAAGGATCACTTCGGAGTTTATACAACGGCGTGTGCTTTCATTACAGCTCCTCCTGGACCTAGGACTTCTCTTTGTAATGTTATGGTAATTTGAGGCAAACTAGTCATCCAAGCAGTGACACTGGAACAATTTGCATTGGGGGGGGGGGGGTGCTGAGAGCCATTGAACCAAACTGTAAACCCTGTATATAACCCTGTTATTACGAACGTGTGCTGCACGTCAATGTAAAAAGAAAAGTTGTGCAAGCTGTTTACATCTGATTGTAACAGAAGCAGCTCATCCTGCTTCCCGCAAATCATTGATGCCTGAGACGTTCCAGAAGCAAAATCACTCAAGAGTCATGCAAAAATGAAAAGTCTTGTGCACAGAAGCATTCTCTCCTCTCCCTGTTCAGATATTCAGTGTTTTCTGTAAACGCACAGGTGCTCTGATCTCTCCCTGCCTTCCCAGGCCTGTCTTCTCTTACTTAAATTTCAGCCATGCCTTGTATGTTTCCACATTCTTGGTTTTGCAGCCCTTTCTCTTTTCTGTGTCCTGCAAAGGCCTCTCTCGCTCTCAGATACATCATGTCCCAAATAAATTTTTAATTATCGTACTGCATAACAGGGAGCATTCTTCATTGTTTCGGAGCGGCAAAGCACACAGTGGAAAATGGTATCGTTTAATTCCTCCGAAAGAGAGCACAAGAACCGGTCATTCAGCAGGCTTCCAAATATTCATTTACAAAGCTTTATGGAGGAAATGCCTGCACGATAGTCAATATTCTAATGACAGGTTTCAGAGTGGTAGCCGTGTTATTTTGTATCAACAAAAAGAGGGAGGAGTACTTGTGGCACCTTAGAGACTAACAAATTTATTTGAGCATAAGCTTTCATGGGCTAAAGCCCACTTCATCAGATGCATGCAGTGGAAAATACAGTAGGAAGATTGTGTATATATATATACACACACACACACAGAACATGAAAAAATGGGTGTTGCCATAGCCACTATAATGAGACTAATTGATTAAGGTGGGCTATTATCAGCAGGGAAAAAAAACTTTTGTAGTGATAATCAGGATGTTAGTCTCTAAGGTGCCACAAGTACTCCTCCTTCTTTTTGCTAATACTCTAATGTTTATTTAAACACTTCACTTCTTCAATTGGGTGTAGGCTACCTTGAGAAAAATGCCTCCCCCCCAAGTATATTCTTCAAACACACACATAGGATTGGCAACCCCAAGTGTCCAAAAATGTCAGTCAGCCCTCCTGCCCCCGCCAAATCATGAGATTGAAAAAGAATACATTTGGGGTTCTTTCTATTTGCCTTCTAGCTGTAGACCCCCTAGGACTCTTGTTTTCAGTTTTTTTTCTCTGCAACTATGAGGGCTCAAAACCCACTTCATTTTTAAATGAAAGGCAAGATTCCCTTGGAGTCGCCTGGCTCCACCAAAAAAACTCACAACAACCCACCAAGTATTGTGAGATTCACAATCAGATCACAAGAGTTGGCAACACTGCTGTCTTTGCCCCCCAGAAAGAATCTGGACAGTCCCTTTGGCAACAGGCAAGTACTTGCTAGGAGCATGATCCTGCGAGTGGCTGTGTGCTCTTGACTGGCACTCAGCACTTCACAGGTTCAGGTTCTTCATGTTTCTAGCATGGCAAATGATTTCTCTTCCATTTACCTCAGAGAACCAGCTTTCTTGATTCCCATGGCAAGAGTTATATCAGCTGGCTTAGATAACCACCTCTTGCTATTTACTGGAAGATCTTAAAACCATCCTTTTGGCTTTCTGTAGGCAGCCTAAGCTTAGCAATCAAACAGTGTGACTTGGGCTGTCTCAGTACATTGGCTTGCATTAGGAAAGCAGTTTTAAACCATTCTCAGTGAAGGAATACAAGAAAGAAAGTTCACTGGTATTCATGTGCCATTTAGATTTATCCTATCTTATCGTCACGTATAGCAATTAAACAATTCATAAGTATACATCCATGGGGGTTCTTTTATAAGTTAGAAACATTTAGCTTTTTTAAGCATAAGCTGCCAGTTCATTAAAAATATACAAGTCAATGTGAAACACCCCTTGGGAGTTGTTCTATAGCACAGAGATGAGAGTATGAATCTATTTAAACTCATTAGCTAGTAAATATTCAAAGGAGTTAATTTAATAAACATGATTTTTTAAATGTCTGCTTAATATTCTCAACTGCTTTCATCTTCTTCCTGCAGCGCACTCCTTTTCCTTCTGATGATAAATAATTTTTACATGAGCAATAAAGCCAACTCCAGGGGGCATCATTATCATAAACTAAACACATTCCCAGGGGTACCAGAACCACAATTCTCATAAAACGCTATGGGTGTTGTTCCTTTGTCTTGTTATAACTTTGCTGCCTATTGCACTAGATTGCTTAAACAAATGATAGTAATCAAATGCTCCAGCACTGAGATAGTAAATCTACCTGGCTTCTCTGTTGTCTCTCATGGCTATCAATGGTCCTAACCTCCAGAGTTTTTACTTTCTGTAGCAAACATTACTCAGACTGGCCTGGTTTGTCAAACCTAGTGATTGAGCTCCCTTCTTGTGCTATGCATTGGTGTCATAAACAAGTGAATGTGGTTTTCCCCTGGTTGGCTCTAAATCATATTAAAGCATCTGAAAGTCACGTAGTAAAGTTAAAATTACAGTGAGCTAAATCCTGAAATCCCTACACAGTGCAGATTCCCATTAAAATGAACAAGAGATTGGGTTTAATGAGGATGGCAGGAGTCTGCCCATGAACATTACAGCCCAGTGAAATAGCCACTGATGGCTTAGCGCATTCATAGAAGTGTAGGACTGGAAGGGACCTTGAGAGGTCATCTAGTCCATTCCCCTCTGCTCATGGCAGGACTAAGAATTATCTAGACCATCCCTGACAGGTGTCTGGCTAACCTGCTCTTAAAAATCCCCCATGATGGAGCTTCCACAACCTCCCTAGGCAATTTATACCAGTGCTTAACCACCCTGACAGTTAGGAAGTTTTTCCTAATGTCCAACTAAACCCCCCTTGCTTCAATTTAAGCCCATTGCTTCTTGTCCTATCCTCAGAGGTTAAGGAGAACATTACAGCTTACAGTTCGTGACTCCAGTATGGAGGGCTGAAGGGGGGAAAACCTTGCACTATTCTAACTTGGAAGGCCAACAAAAGGAAGCTGTGTACATTCATAAAAAACTTAAAACTCATCAATAAATCTTTTGTTGTATTCCCAGAAATTACACACTGAGTAACATTTTCTAAAATACTTAAGTGACTTAAGAACCTAAGGCGCAGATCCCAAAGGTATTTACGTGAGAATTTCAGTGGGGGTTAGGCACCTACATACCTTTAAAAATCTGGCCCTAAGAGCTTCAGTCACTTTTGTAAATGGGACTGTCACAGATCTACAGGTCCAGTGCTCCCACACACTCGCTGGGGTAAGCCCCTTGGCTTCACCACCTCCTGGATCTGAATCTTGGAGCCTTCAGCACCTCTGCTGAGTCCATGAGCTCCCCTCAGTGAGTCCACTCGACTTGAACCCCTGGGGAAGACTCGCACATGCAAATGGAGCAATGCACCCCCAACCTCTTCAGACTGGAGTGACTCTCAGACGGAAGGGTTTATTAGATGTCTGGAACACAGCGTAGGAAGTTCTTAGCATTGAGAATAGAAAGTTACAGCAAAGTCCATCTGGGTCAGTCCTGAGCCCAGAGCTCTCCGTCTCACCCCCCCTTGAAACCCAGTGCAGAAGCATGTGTCCTGCTTCCAGCAGCCCACACTAACCACACCCAAGGGCCCCTCCACCATCCTTGGTTCTGATTCCTGGGCAGAACAGGTCACCTGGCCATCCATCTCAGTTCTTTGTTCTCCCGCTGGCCAAAACTGGCTAGCTTCCTGGAGAGGGCATCAGCAGTCCAGGGTCATTAGTTGCTAGGCACCAAATATCCGAGCCATTGTCCTCTGGGTTTGTCATGGGCATGGGACCCCAGACAGCCAGTCATCAGTCACACCTGGATCACTACAAAGAATAAACCACCTTTTCCCACCACCTAGTTAACCGTGCATAGGGGAAACTGAGGCACAGACCGTATCCATACAAAACCTTAAGAAAATTCCCACTTTGTCACAGGGACTTTGGTGCTTTTGGGCCTCTTACCCACTAGCAATATGATGAAACAGCTGAGAGCTGGAGGAGCATTATGGGTGAAATGACAAGGTGCTATATCCAACAAGGTGCTGAGAACTTCCCGCAGGAGACTGAGTGTTTGTCTCTCCCAATAAAGTCAATGGGAACAGAGTGTGCTGTGCAATACTCAGAGAGTACTGATCAGACCACAAACGGGCATGCCCCATGCCCACTCAGCTGCAGAATTCCTAGAGTCATCACGGCCACCAAAAGGCTCGATGTAATAAAGCACATAAGCATATGCTTAACATCGTTCAGTGGGACTTAAACGTGTGTTTAAAGTTAAGCACATGCTTAAGTGCTTTTCTGAATTGGGGCCAAAATGAAGTATGGTTTTTCTAGATTCTTCGGTAAACTGCAACAATCTGAGCTGATGAAAATAACTAAAAGTCTTTCAAAATTTGGTGGGGGGGGGGAAAGGATGTAGTGAAACATCTGAATTCTTCATAATGAGGTCACAAATTAAGTCTATTGTCAGGGCTTGCCTTACAATCATATTTTATAAGGGCTGGAAAGTGGCAACAATTCCTATTATTTTTCTGATGAGAGAACAAATAAGAACTCAGTTTGAACGTGGAGAACAACTATATTGTAACTACAGAATAAGAACCAGAGCAGTTCCTTAATTATCCAAACTGGAAAAACAAGAACATATATATTCCAATATGAACAATGAGGTCCTGTATATACCTAGAATGGGTGAGTTAACTAGTAATGCCATTCTCAAATAAAATGACAATGCTTTTTCATTAAAAAGAAATCTTTATTGTAATTCTCAGACTAGTGTGCAAAAATAAGTTTTTTTTCTGACATGGTTACAAAAAGAACGCAGGTTAAGTTTGCAGTCATATGAATGTGTAGTTGTTGTCAGAGACTTTACATGAAGCAAATATACAAATAGTTACCATTTCTCTCTATGGTATGTACAGGAGAATATTATATTCTTGCCATGATATTTAGCACTTTGTAGAGAATGGCTACTTATTGTAAGCATCAACATTCATTATTTTATTTAAGTTAAATCTGGAAGCATTTTAAAATAATCTTGATGTATAAAATTTTCAGATTCATAAGAATAATTAAGTAGTTTTCTACGCAGTCTTTAAGGCACGTATTTCTAACCATATTTCATTTTGGTCCAACACAGCAAATTATTTGTTTCTGACATTGATTATCCAGGTATACGAGAGACGGGTTTCTTATAAATATCCTTATCATGTCTATAGACCTCAGCAACATGTATTGTACTCACTGTATGTATTGGAACGTTATGTTCTGGCAGTAATTGTTTAATAGGTGCACTATCGCTTGTGTTGAACTTGGGCTGACAGTCATTTTCTCTGCAACACGCAGAAGCTGCGATGTCCCTAGTCCGTTCTTGGTGGAATCTGCAAGTAAGAAGGCGAAAGTTAGCTGGGTTTCACTTGCTTTAGCAGAGTCAGAATTTTCAATTCCATTTTATTTGCACATCAAACATTTACCAAACAATTTGTGCTGTGCTACATGGACTGCTTGCTCTAGCATTAAAACAGTGGGCAGTGATGGGGCAAATAATTGTCTCTCAGCTGAAGCTGGGAGAGTTGCCTAATTGTGAAGGAGGCACAGCTTGAAAACAACTGTTACCTGCCGCTGTAACGGGGGTTGGGGGGGGACATCTCTTTTTGAATTTTGTTGCCGTTTTCTTAACTGCCCTACTGACAAATCATGGTAGTTGCCTACACTATGGGATTGATTCTCAGGTACCTTCAAGTCCCTTTACACTGTTCTGGAAACATGAAGCAGCCTTAAAATGGGCATAAATTACAGTTACACTCACTCATTGGCCTTTCCTCTCTGGCTAAAAGTCTTTCCGGTGTAGTAATTCATGATGTCTGAATGTGCCCGGAGTGCCATTATAGCCAGTGGCAACAGCGATGAATGAAATTCAACATGCCCATGAACTCTGGAATTAATCCTCATGTCATGCCCAGCGTGGATGCAGTTATACTGGTGCAAAGGTGCCGTACACTGGTATAGTTTAGTCTCCTTCCCATATGGGAATAAGCTATCCTGGTATCAGCACTGTTTTACTGGTATAACTGTACCTACACAGAGGGGGCAGCGTTGTACAACTTTCACATGCAGACAAGCCGTAAGGCCCTCTCTCTGCTTGCACACTAATACACGCACCGGAGTCCCCTTGTGGCTATTCAATAGCAGCCACAAAAGGGAATCTGCATGGGTTAATGCTGCCCGTATCAGCTCCGGCTAGGACACCTGCTTGGATACCTGCTCATGGGCTGAGGAGGAGACTGCCCTGGGGCACAGCAGCTGTCCCTGCTCCACTAACCTCTAGCTCCACCCCCTTCCAGATGGAGATAATGCAGAAAGGCTTTTATGAAGCTTGTGGCTAGGAATGGTGCCAAGGAGATAGCATCCCCCCCGTCTATGCAGGCAGTGGGAGTTGAACCGCCAGAGGTAGGGCCCTACCAAATTCACAGCTGTGAAAAATGCATTGTGGACCCTGAAATCTGATCTCCTCCATGAAATCTGGCTATTGTAGGGAAGACCAGATTTCACAGAGTTGGGCAGCTGGAGAGAGTTGACTGCTGTCCGAGAATCCAGCTCTGAAGGCAGCACTGCCGCCAGCAGCAGCGCAGAAGTGAGGGCAGCATGGTATGGCATTGCCACCCTTACTTCTGCGCTGCTGCTGGCAGTGGCACTGCCTTCAGAACAGGGCGCCTGACAAGCTGCTGCCCTCCAGCCACCCAGCTCTGAAGGCAGCAGCACAGAAATAAGGGGGGTAATACCATGACCCCCCTACAATAGCCTTGCCACACCTCCCACCCCCACGACACAGTTTTGGGTTGGGACCCCCCACAGTTACAATACTGTGAAATTTCAGATTTAAATATCTGAAACCATGAAATTTATGATTTTTAAAATCCTATGACTGTGAAATTGACCAAAATGGACCGTGAATTTGGTAGGGCCCTAGCAATAGGGTTCCCTTAGCACATGAGCAGACCAAACCTTCTTGCCCCACATCTGCATGGATTCCCTCATGCCAGAGGGCTAACTACCCCTTGTAAATTCCACCTCCCCCCACATCTTTGAAAGGCAGGAGTTATTTTTCACCCTATTTATTTTTCAAAACCATGCATAGGGAAATGACAAAAAGGTTCTGCTTATTGACATGAAAGATCCCATCCTGATTTTCAAGCAGAAGTGACTTTCCTTCACCTCATGTAAACCAGGGCAAGCACTTCAGAAAATCTTTCTGAAGCACATCAGAGTTGGAGCCGTGGCTCTGAAAGCACCGCCACCCTTCCGCTGAGTTAAGTTTGTGTATCAAGAGAGGAAATAAGCGTTCCACTGGCAGGAAGTATGGCTGGGGTGTGGAGATTACTTACCCATGCAAGAACGAAGTGCTACAAAAATACAAGATTCAAATGCTGATACTGCATGCTGATGCAGAGCATAACATTGTAAAGACTTTCTAATCAAGTGCTAGAAATGCCCATGAAAAAAAAAACAGTTACTGGCAGCATCACAATTGGGCACCATATGTTACCAAGGACAAATGCTTTTTTTAGTGCCAGCAGCTCCACTCAAAGCTCTTGAGGTGATAGGAAGTAGTTATAAGGGAAAACAATCTCATCAAAACAGCAGGTACAGAGGAGGAGAAGGAGAAAGTTTCTTCCTTCTCCCTCTGGCCTAACAGAGTTTGGGATGGGTGAAGAGGAGAGGAACTCTGTAAAATATACCTGTGTCTGCAAGTTGTTGCATGGAGTGCAGAATGCTTACATTTGCAAGACCTGTCAAGGGACCATGTTAACATCGCAGCAAAGAGCTTTCAAAACAAGCTATTTTTGGCCTTTGTGCATTTAATGTAGAGCTTACTTTTGCAGCGGATCCCATTGTGAAGCTATTCTATAAAGCTTTGTGTGGGGATTTAGCAGCTGAAGCCTGCCTCCCATGGAGGTCGTGGGAGCTGCACCACTAAAGCCCTGTGATTTTAAAAAATTTCCCTGAAGACTGTAGTTAGATCATCACTGTGCACCACCTGGTTACTCTACAGGGACACCACCTGAGCCCATTTCACTCAGTAGCAAACTCCCATTGACTTCAGCCAGACTAGGAATTGGCCTTCGATGATTATGTATCAGAGTAACAGCCGTGTTAGTCTGTATCCGCAAAAAGAAGAACAGGAGTACTTGTGGCACCTTAGAGACTAACAAATTTATTAGAGCATAAGCTTTCATGGACTACAGCCCACTTCTTCAGATGCATATAGAATGGAACATATATTGAGGAGATATATATACACACATACAGAGAGCATAAACAGGTGGGAGTTGTCTTACCAACTCTGAGAGGCCAATTAATTAAGAGAAAAAAAAACTTTTGAAGTGATAATCAAGCTAGCCGAGTACAGACAGTTTGATAAGAAGTGTGAGAGTACTTACAAGGGGAGATAGAGTCAATGTTTGTAATGGCTCAGCCATTCCCAGTCCTTATTCAAACCGGAGTTGATTGTGTCTAGTTTGCATATCAATTCTAGCTCTGCAGTCTCTCTTTGGAGTCTGTTTTTGAAGTTTTTCTGTTGTAATATAGCCACCCGCAGGTCTGTCACTGAATGACCAGACAGGTTAAAGTGTTCTCCCACTGGTTTTTGAGTATTTTGATTCCTGATGTCAGATTTGTGTCCATTAATTCTTTTGCGTAGAGACTGTCCGGTTTGGCCAATGTACATGGCAGAGGGGCATTGCTGGCACATGATGGCATATATCACATTGGTAGATGTGCAGGTGAACGAGCCCCTGACATCTACCAATGTGATATATGCCATCATGTGCCAGCAATGCCCCTCTGCCATGTACATTGGCCAAACCGGACAGTCTCTACGCAAAAGAATTAATGGACACAAATCTGACATCAGGAATCAAAATACTCAAAAACCAGTGGGAGAACACTTTAACCTGTCTGGTCATTCAGTGACAGACCTGCGGGTGGCTATATTACAACAGAAAAACTTCAAAAACAGACTCCAAAGAGAGACTGCAGAGCTAGAATTGATATGCAAACTAGACACAATCAACTCCGGTTTGAATAAGGACTGGGAATGGCTGAGCCATTACAAACATTGACTCTATCTCCCCTTGTAAGTACTCTCACACTTCTTATCAAACTGTCTGTACTCGGCTAGCTTGATTATCACTTCAAAAGTTTTTTTTTCTCTTAATTAATTGGCTTCTCAGAGTTGGTAAGACAACTCCCACCTGTTTATGCTCTCTGTATGTGTGTATATATATCTCCTCAATATATGTTCCATTCTATATGCATCCGAAGAAGTGGGCTGTAGTCCACGAAAGCTTATGCTCTAATAAATTTGTTAGTCTCTAAGGTGCCACAAGTACTCCTGTTCTTCTTTTTGATGATTATGTAGTCATTCTCCACTAGGAGATGCTTTGGGTGGAAAAGTGGAGTGCACCCAAATATCGGAGCATTCGCTGCTGCCTCTCTAGGGGTGTCCTACTAATGTTAAAAATGTACAAATGCACATGTCCTGAAGGAAAACACTCATAGTGCGTTGGACTAAATCCTGCAGTCCTTGCAAAAGTCAGTGGGATCAGTGAAGTCAGTGGGCATTTTGCCTGAGTAAGGACTGAGCAGAGGTGGCAGGACTGGGCCCAGCGTTAACAAGAGCTACAGGCATGTGCATCGGGTGGAGACTGATTCCTGTGAATTTATACTGATCTATGAAACATGAGTTTCACTTTGTACTTTTGTTCACTGGAGCTCCCTCCATTGTGTGCAAGGGGCATAACATGGGTGACCCCCTTTTGAATGTTAACAGTCCTTCATTCCAGACTCCAGCTGGAGTATTCCAAAGCCTTTTAGGGTATGTCTACACTGCAATGAGACATCAGTGCGGCCTGTGCCAGCTGACTCGGGCTTGTGGGGCTCACGCTAAGGGGCTGTTCAATTGCAGTGTAGATGTTCTGGCTCGGCCCAAGCTCTGGGACCCTCCCACCTCGCAGGGTCCTAGAGCTCAAGCACGAATGTCTACACCACAATTAAACAGCCCCTCAGCATAAACCCTGCAAGCGCGAGTCAGCTGGCATGGCCCAGCCATAGGTTTTTAATTGCAACATAGATATACTCTTAGTGAGTGATTTGGGCTCATAACACCTGCTCATCTTAGCGCTTACTTGAAAATAACACCAAACACGGTAACACTGGATAGTGATATTCTCACATGGCCATGTTTGACTTTAAATTTGGAAAGGACAGATGCTGAGGGTTCATTTGCCTGGGTTTTTTGTTGTTGTTGCTGATGTTTGCATTCTCTTTTCAAATCTATTTCTAGTAGAATATAAAATAAACAGGCAGCACATGCTACAGCTCCTGAACAATATTAGAAAAAACAAGATTATACAGTCCACGGGGCTGGTGTAATGGGGGGGGGGGGAATGGAGATATAGACACGGCCTATACCAGTAGAAAAGAGTAATATACAGAACCGTGCCTCAATGGCTGTTAGATGAATTGAATGAATTCTCCTTTGTGAGAGTTGAGAATTGCTCCTAGCTGCAGGGGATGAGAAAGCTAATAGGACCTCCTTGCAATGAGAGAACTCCAGCACAGTGGGACATCATAAGTACATTTTGTATTTCCTGTCTGTTGTTGGCAACGGAGTGATTTCTAATGGGAGTGGATGGATCTTTTCTCTTGTTTTATATCAGGTGACTTTGCATTGATAATAATGGAGCCATTATGAAAACAATAATGGAACCTTTTCTGAAATACAAATACACACACCCAGCATTAGTTGCAACAGTATATTAAGGCAAGGAAGAAA
The DNA here is from genome assembly GCF_027887155.1 of Malaclemys terrapin pileata. Lineage (NCBI taxonomy): Eukaryota > Metazoa > Chordata > Testudines > Emydidae > Malaclemys > Malaclemys terrapin. The sequence goes on along the minus strand of NC_071511.1, from coordinate 28,865,771 downwards.
ATTAATATAATATAAATATATATCTAGCACTTTTCACATGGCGAGTGCTTTACCATTGTTACAAGGTAGGGGATGTTATCTTCTCCCTTTTACAGCTAGAAAACTGAGGCAAGAAGTGGGAGTGAGTTGCCCACGATCACAGAGGGCATCATTGCCAAAGCCATAACGAGAACTCTGAAGACCCTGAATCCTAGGTCCATGTTCAAACCCGGACTAGCCCATGCATCTCTCTGAAGGCATAGCCATATTGGGGGATGGAAATGGAGAGGGGACAAGAATAGTATATATTTTGGGGCATTCCCAGATTTGAGCTACAAATCACATACCCCTTTGCCCAGTCATCCCAAGACCGTGATTGGATTGGATAAGATTGATTTGAAGTGCCCCATTTGGGGGCCATACTGTGGGATTTAACCACTGACCCACATTGGGGGTGGAGTGGTGCAGAACTATATCACCCCAATGGGGGAAACACTGGCTGGGATGCTGCAGCCTACTTCCCCCAATGTTCCTGGCCAGGTCTATAGGATGGTAATGGAGAAAAGAGGGGACATAGGTCTGCCTCCTCCTTTTTGTGATCATTTGGGGCAAGAAAGCCATCCCCGCACTCCCCAGACTGCTATTGTCTGTAGATCTTGCACCCACTTTGCTTCCTCGCCCTGCCCACCTGTGCAAGGGCCTGAGACGAGCTGTTCTTGGCTTCAATACTAAAACTCTCATGGCTAAATCCTGCTGTGGCTGGTTCAGTGAGTGGGGTGGTATTCATCCAGCTCTAGACTCTAGGACGTCTAGATCCACAGTAATATGCATAATATTAACCTGCATACCATTAAGGGGGCATCACTACCCTGCCTCTCTGCTGGAGCTTAAATTCTCAGCTGCCAATTTCCTCTTTCTCTTAGCATCAGTGGATCTGAATCAACATCTGCTGCACAGAAGCAGCTTTCACTGGCTTCAAGGGGTGTACTGATCACATGTAGCAGTTGCAGAAGGAGGGCCATAGATTTTTTAAATGACAATGAAGCCCAGTTAAGTTACACACCAAGCTCTAAGAGGTCATTTTAATTGTGCAAGTATCCTTGACTTTTTAAAAGAAATGTTCAGCCCAGTATCATGTGTCACAGTTTCAGAGTAACTGCACCAGTGTTCCCCCTCCATGGTCACCCACTTAAAGGTTTCCAGCTCTCAGATGTCATCTCTCCTGAGGGAAGACCTGCATCTCACTCCTTTCCAACCAGGGTTTTTAAGGCTGCACAGCTCCCTGATCTGCATTGCGATACCTCCAGCAAGGGAACACCTGTGCTTTGCTTTCTCTCCAAGGGCTATGGCAGTGTATTGCCAGCAGTTACAAGTTACCACACAGCTTCTCCTAAGCAAACACATTTATTGCTAAGGTAAAAGCATTACAGAGAAAGTATATAAAGACAATAAAAGAACCTACACACATATTAGAAAGCTTACCAGAGGTCACCCCCAACTCCAACATGGGGTTCTGGTAGGGGTCAGTCCTTCAAACCCCACAAGTGGGTTTTCCCTGTTCTTACACGTTCATATCAGTCTTTAAAATCAGGAACCAGATTGAAGGCCCTGAGTCTGTTTAAGCACGGGCTTAAAAGACTTTTCTTTGTCTGTTGGTCTCTGAAGAGTCCAGTTTGAACCAGAATATGTGAGCCTTCTCAGGAGGTGGTGTGACAGGTTGTCACCCCTGGGGTGCAGTCTGGGACTGGGGTACCACTGAGCCCCCTGACCCACCAGTCTGGGCTCCCTCTCATACTGTACTGCTGTGACAAGCTGCAGAACCCTCCAGCCTGCACTTTCACCAGCATACATACAGGTAGGGACACACCCAGCTGCAGTTACATGCAGGCTCTCTGACCAGCTGCTGCATAGGAAGGCTACAGCTAAGGCAACTCCCAGCTCCTTAGGCACACCCCCCTTCTGGAGTATAAACCCAAAATTATACCATCTTGCGCTGCACGTGGAACTATACAGCGTAAGCTCATAAAATTCACCCCCTCCCTCAATGTGGAGAGGAATATGCAACAGCCTTTGCCCCTGAGTTATGATTTCCACACACTTCACTCCAACTCACTGGTTTAGATAAAGCAAAAACAAGTTTATTAACCACAAAAGATAGACTGTGAGTGATTATAAGTGATAGCAAACAGGTCAAAGCAGATTACCTAGCAAATAAACAAGAAACAGAAACTAAGCGTAATATACTAAATAGATTGGATATGAATAGCAGACCCATCCTAAGAGATGATACAAGCAGGCTGCAGATTCTTAAGGGGCAAGCTGCACTTGCTTTACAGCTTGGAATCCCCAGGTGTTTCATTCACAGGCTAGGAATCCCTTTAGCCTGGGTCTAGCACTTCCCCCAGTTCAGTCTTTGTTCCTCAGGTGTTTCCAGGAACCTTCTTGTGAGGGGAGTGAAGAACACCAGGTGATGTCACTCCCTGCCTTATATAGCCTTTGCTTATGGAGGGAACCCTTTGTTCACACAGCTTGGTTCCCAGACCAGTCTGTGGAAAAATACTGACATCCCAAGATGGAGTCTAGAGACATGTGGTCTCAACACATGTCCTTGTAGATTCATAGCAGCCATTACTTGGAGGCTGTCTGTAGCATTCATAGGAAGGCTCCCTAGGTGGGAGATAAGCTTCTCCTAAGGCCTATTGTTTTTTCTAATGGCCCATTGCCCTGACTAGGCCCTTTCCCACCCACTATCTAGACTGAAAGCATCTTGTCTAGTGGGCATTACCCGGGTGTAACTATATTTGAAATACAGATACATAGTCAATATTCATAACTTCAGATACAAAAATGATACATGCATATAAATAGGATAATCATATTCAGCAAATCATAACTTTTCCAATGACATCTCACGTGACGCATCTTACATAAAATACATCATAATTATGTCATAATCAAATCATAATAATATCACTGTGAAGAATATGTGGTGCAGTATCACAGGCAGTACCTCACTCAAGATGTTACAACCCGAGTGATTTGCCTTAACCATCTCCTACTGTTTTTACTTCCTGGAGGAGCAGTGGTAGCTCTCTCCCTGGGAAGTGCATACCATCCCTGGTCTACAATGATACATAAAGTATTCTTATACTTAATACAATATGGTCTCCCATAGATATGGCAGGACATTGCCCTGTCGCATCACATATTTACATAACTTTCCTGGGCCAGGCCTACACTATAAACTTACATGGATATAACTATGTAGCTCAGGGGTATGAAAAGTCCATCCAGTGCAGACACCATTATGTTGACAGGAGGGCTTCTCCTGTTGATGTAGCTACTGCCTCTCGTGGAGGTGGATTAACTACGCCGATGGGAGAAGCTCTTCCATTGGCATATTTGTGTCTTCACTAAAGCACCACAGCGGCACAGCTGCACCCCTGCAACGAGTTAAGTGTGGACCTACCCTGAGTTACAGGCAGTGGTATCAAACTAGTCATGTGCTACTTGTAACCATTTCACTGCACACTCCCTGTAATACAATATTAAGCACATGAGATGACACCATCACTTGTTTTGTTTTATTAGCATTGCATCCAATTGTGCATCTCCTCACACAGCCATGTGTGATGGCCTCCCTGTCACTTAAGTACTGCCTTGCAACTAGGCAAGAGAGGATAGCTGTGGGCGGACATGTAATTTGCATTTACATGATCCAGTGGTCCCAGCATTGTGCAAATGGCATCTAGCGGCTGCATCACCCTCTCAAAGTGACTACGGATCTGCAGGACCAAACCCTTTGAATTGACATTTATGCCTTAATAGAAGTGAAATATGGCCAAGTTCTGAGTGCTGTGGGAAGCATAACTTGGAACATCCGAAGAAGTGGGCTGTAGTCCACGAAAGCTTATGCTCTAATAAATTTGTTAGTCTCTAAGGTGCCACAAGTACTCCTGTTCTTTTTTTGGGACATCCTGACTTTCATAGATTCCAAGACCAGAAGGGACCATTGTGATAATCTAGTCTGATCTCTTGTAGAACACAGGCCATAGAACTTCCTCAAAATAATTCCTAGAGATCTTTTAGAAAGACATCCAATCTTGATTTAAAAATTGTCCATAATGGAGAATCCACCATGACACTTGGTAAAGTGTTCCAATGGTTAATTACTCTCACTGTTAAAAATTTACACCTTATTTCCAGTCTGAATTTGTCTAGCTCCAACTTCCAGCTATTAGATCATGTTGTACTTTTCTCTGCTAGATTGAAAACCCATTAATAAATATTTGTTCTCCATGTAGCTACTTACAGACTGTAATCAAGTCACCCCTTAACCTTTTCTTTGTTAAGCTAAATAGATTGAGCTCCTTCAGTTTATCCTTACAAGGCATGTTCTCTAGTCCTTTATTCAGTCTCAGGATTCTTCTATGAACCCTCTCCACCAATTTATCAACATCCTTCTTGTATTGTGGGGACCAGAACTGGACACAGGATTCCAGCAGCAGTCACACTAGTGCCAAATAAAGACATAAAATAACCTCTCCACTCCTACTCAAAATTCCCCTGTTTATATATCCCAGGATCGCATCAGCTCTTTTGGTCACAGCGTCACACTACGAACTCATGTTCAGCTGATTATCCACCATGACCCCCAAATCTTTTTCAGACTCACTGCTTCCCAGGATACAGTCGCACATCCTGTAAGTATGGCCTAGATTCTTTGTTCCCAGAGGTATATATTTACATTTAGCCATAAATTACACCCAGTTTGCTTGTAGCCAATTTACCATGCTATCCACACCTCTCTGACTCAGTGACCTGTCCTGTTGATTATTTACCACTCCCCCAATTTTTGTGTCATTTGCACACTTTATCCGTGACGATTTTATCTTTTCTTCCAGGTCATTGATAAAATTGTTAAATAGCATAGGCCCAAGAACTGATCCCTGCGGGACTCCACTAGAAATACACTGTTTGATGGTGACGCCCTGTTTACAGTTACATTATGAGACAGTTTGTAATCCATTTAATATGTGCCATGTTAACTTTAGATGGTTCTAGGTTTTTTTTTAAATCAAAATGTTGTGCAGTACCAAGTCAAAAGCCTTAGAGAAGTCCAAGTATATTACACCAACACGATTACCTTTTTCAAGCAAACTTGCAATCTCAGAAAAATAATCAAGTTAGTTTGACTGGATCTGTTTTCCATATACCTATCTAGATTTGCATTAATTACATTATCCTTCTTTAATCCTTTATTGAGTCCCATATCAGCCGCTTCATTATCTTGCCCAGGATCAATGTCAGGCAGATGGATCTATAATTACCCAGGTCATCCCATTTATCTTTTTTAAAAATTGGCCCATTAGTTTTCTTTCAAAACTTCCCCAGTGTTCCAAGACTTATTGAAAATCAGCATTAACAGTCTAGGAAGCTCATCAGCCAGTTCTTTTAAGACTCTTGGATGCAGGTTATCTGAACCTGCTGATTTAAAAAATGTCTTACTTTAGTAGCTTCTTTTTATTGTCCTCCAGAGATACTAATGGAATAGAAAAAGAATGTTATCACAATATGATGACATTATATCATCTACTTTTTCCCAAATACAGAACTGAAATATTTATTGAGCACTTCTTTCTTTTCAGCATTATTATTGATAATTCTGCCTTTTCCACCTAGTAATGGATCAATATAATTGTCAGCATTCTCTTTATTCCTAATTTTTTTTAACCCCTCCTTATTGTCCTTAACTCTGTTGGCTATAGATTTCTCCTGGTGTCCCTTGGCTTCCCTTATCACATTTCTACAGTTCCTTTCTACTGATTTATATTCATTAGTATCAAATTACCCTTTCTTCTATTTGTTATATTTTTTATTTTAATTTTTTTATAGTTGCCTTTACTTCCCCTATAAACCAGTTCGCTTTTTTAACAAGTATAGCCTTCTTCCTCAATTGCGGGATTGTGGCTTTCTGGACATCTAGTAAGATATTCTTAAATGATTCCCAATTATCATTCACATTTTTCTGATTAAATTCTTCCCCCCAGCTGATTTGGCTCATAATTGTTTTCAGCTTTTGTGGGTGTAAAATCGCCAATGTATTATCTGAATGCAAAACAGCACCCAGACAAGCCTGTTCGTGTAGAAAAACACTGGAGATTTTTTTTGTATTTTCAGATAATGGGGGGAAAGGGCTAGACTCCTTCAGACTCCCCCAAATAAGCCACCCTTGAACTCACCATGGAGAGACATTTCAGACCAAATGATCTAAAAGCAGAGCCTGAGAAGAGGGGCCCGATTCTGCACCCGCACAAAGGTCTGCATTCTCAGGTTAGCTGAGGTAGGGAGGGCAGAGGTGGCAGTAGGACCCCTTTCTGCTCACCCAATCTTGGGGGCAACTGGAGGCCGGTTCAGCCCCTGCAGAACTTAGAGCAGCAGCGTTGAGGCCATGCCCCAATACCCAATATACCACCTATGTGGCGGGTGCAGGACAAGGGGGTGACACTAAGCCAGGTAGGCTGACTTTACACATCCAGAGGCTTCCTTTATATTAGAGGAATCCCGAGCTGTCCCTTTAGAGCAGCATACAGGGGATTTAGCTCGGGGCAAGGACCTGGCTCTAATTCAATGGAAACTGGAGCAGACCCTTAGAATGCAATTGCCCTTTCAGCCATACCTGTGGCAACATTACACTTATCCTGTAAGCAAGGGCATGTAGTAATGAAAACACAGACACCGTGTTAACTCCAGCAGCACTTCCTGGCATTGCGGGAATCTCCTCAGGGCAGATTGGCCTTCAAGGATCTCTTGCAGTCTGGTGGTAAATTGCTACTAACTGTACAGCATTTTGCCCTTTTTAATTTTTCCATCAATGGACCTTCCATCTCGATAGCTTTCCGCTGTTGAGTTTTTAGCCTCATTTTGTGTCTTTTGTTATCCTCTGCTTATTTTTTTCCCTACTACCAAAACTTTAGATCAGCTTAGCTCCCCGCACCGGAAGAAAGACCTTCCCTTCTCTTGCTGGGGTAAATCTGCAGCACCATACTTCCTGCTTCTGTAAAAATCTCTCAGCCATGCTGCCCTTTACCTTAGCATTCTGTCCTCTGGCTTTCTTATTTCCTGGCCTAAATATGTGCCTTTCCTCCAACCCTTTACACAAGACACAGGGCAGTAGAGAACCTGGCCCTTTACAGACTCCGTATTTTAGTGGAAGAGAGAGCATAGCTGGGATTTCTGCGCGGACAAATGTTGGGAGCTCATGTCACTGATTTTGCGTCATCACTTATACACATTTGCCTCAAATTCCCAAGCACATCTTGTTTTTCTCCACTCATTTCTCTTGGACATCTTTTTATTGGATATTCCTTGTCTGCTTTTTGCTTACGACCCTGATAATGCGTACTGGCTGACACCCTGTAGTTGGAAAGGACCCAGGACCGAATTTCACGATCTTTCAGAGACAAGCACTAAAAATAACTTCTGTGGGTGTACAGCAATCTGTTGCCCAGATGCAGAGATTTTGGCTTGGTAATATGTACCAGCTGCATAGGAGGACTTTCAAGTGTAGTCACAGACATGGGTTTTTCCATTTCACTTGACACACTCCAGCAGTCAGTTCAGCTAACTGATGACAACAGTACATCTGAAAACAAGCAAGAGAGCTGTAAAAAAGAATCCACCTCAAACTCCAAACACTCCACATTTCCTGGTTTGAGTTTTTGGGTTGTTGTCAACGTTTCTACACAAATGCAGCATTTCCTCCAAAAATGTTCATGTTAGAAAAAGAAAAAAAAAAAAAAAAAAAACCATCATGTTTAATTGCAGCTCCTTGGGATGCATTGCTGAAGTGGGTGCACTGGATTTTGTTACAAGACACTTCTCCAGGTGGGCTGATTAGCTGAGCCTAACTCCAAAGGGTGAGCAGAAGCAACCTGGGCTTGTCTGCTCAAGCCTGAAGGAGAGAGACAGCAGATATATTTCTTACAGGTGATAGAAGGCAATTGGTCTGCTGTGATCTTCAAAAAATCCCTGAAGAGGGGAGAAAGCAGGCCACCTGTCCTCACCAGCCAAAGCCACAGCTCTTTCCTTGTCAAGGAAGGGGCTATTCCGGGGGATAAAATTAGGGGACATGTGCTGAGACTGAGGGCTATGGAGGCTTCCTGTAGTTTGGTTATTTCATACCATAATCTGGATGTTAATGCAAACTGAATTCCCACCTAGTGCAGGCTTTCCTACTTCTAACTGTACCTATTTTTCCAGTGGTAGGGCTAATGGATGGCACACTCCTGGTTTGGTGGTAGCAAGGCATGCGCAGCAGAGTGTTCTGAGTTTACTGGATATTTTCATATGCACAGGGAGGATGGTTTACTGTGTACCCTAGCTACTGTAGTGAGTTTCCTATCCGTAGTGCCACGTTATGCATGTTCATTAGTTGATTCTTCTTGAAATCCCTAGAAGAATGGCTGGAATCACTGAAAAGGGGTGAAGGAGAGTGTTGTTTCAGTTTGGCAATCACAAATGAGCCAAGGAAACTTCTCCGTGTTCCTACAGTCTGTGAATCCAAGGCCAAAATAATTTGCCTTGTCCCAGCTCTAGTTTGTATTCAGCTGAACAGCATCTGGAATTCACTGCTCCTTTATAGGTGGCCCTGCAGCTATGCTTGGGTGGAGGGAAGTGGTTTCATTTTTCCTTTTGGTTCCCATTACTTTAATATGATCTCTCACTGACACTCACTTTAATCTCTCAGATATCTTTGCACCTTGCAGTGGAGACTGCCAGCTTTTATTAAACTTCCCTTTGCTAATATTCAGGCTTGTGCCTGTCCATGTGTGGTGTGTAGCTTGCATGGCTCACCTGCAGAGTCATACTTTTCTAGCATCTGTTAAACAGCCAGCAGGGATCCTGGCTGTGGATGAAGGGGGAATGTTGGTCTAAGGGTGTTATCTCCCCTGGGCTGTTATTCTGGAATAAGGCAGAGTGTGAATTTAAAGTGGAATATCTATTCCAGAATAACACCATGAGTGGAGACTAATTCTGGAACCGCTCTTCTGGTCAATTTCCCTGTGCAGACAACCCCTAACTACCTCTGCTACTGCCCTTGCATCAGAGGTGCACACACCTTTTGCTGTTTGTAGGGGCATCTCTCCTCTCTTTGAACTGGGCTCCTCCTGTACTGATGACCTTGTACTCCTCACTGTAGGTGCAGTTGAGGTTCACTCACATTGCTTTGGGCTGTGTGCATGGCCCAGGGCCACACTCCTTCTCCCATGTCTTCATCCAAGGTAAAATATCCCAACTCCCTTTTCACTGTGCTCCCTGTTATACACCATTAACCACACACTCTCTCCTTCCTCCATCCCCTACCATCAAATCCTGAGAAAACAAACTTTTCAGTCCCTTCTTATGTGGCACATCCTCCCTGTAAGTGGCCGTAAATTATTCAGACACTAGTCAGTCATCGGAATATTACAAGAGACTGGTCATGTTGCCAACATATGGAGCTTAGAGGCACGTGGCTTTATTAAAATAAGTATTAGTAACCACCACACTGTTGTTTTCTTTCAAATAGCAGCTGGATGGCACAGATGGCAATTGCTAACATGCACCTCACATTGACTCACATGCTGATCTCACGTACGTATGTGCATCTCTCCCATCACTTCCGTGTGTCTTGTTCACGTGTATCCAAGGTCAGAATGTGGTTCCTTCCATGTACAGCGGTCACCATTAAAGGCAACAGCTGCCAACCCACACTACACAGTTGTCACACTGATTTCCTATTCTAAGCATAGGTGAAAATTGTGGGATCACTCTGACAAAAGCTTGATGCTGACTTGCTTAAAGTTATTTCATGAGCCATAAAAAAATGTCTGTTCTGTCAAATAGCAATGTGGGGTTTTCTTCTTTTTTTTCTTAAACTATTTTTGTTCCCAGATCTAAAAATAGAACAATCTTTCAAAGAAATTTCAACAAAGACAGAAAAAACTGTACTGCACCATTGTCCAGTAAGAATGCTTTTGATAGTCAGAAATAGGCTAAAGATATATTCAAGAGGCAGGGGAGATGTCTTAAAGAAGGTGCTTTCTATCTCCCAGATACTTTAGTTGTTTGCAGTGTTCTTGGACCCATGTTGGTCCCACTGTTTGGAGAGACAAGGTGAGCGAGGTAACATGTTTTGTTGGTGAGAGAGACACCAACAGAAGTTGGTCCAATAAAACATGTTACCTCAGCCTTGTCTCTCAAAGGCTATGTCTACACTGGAATAAAAGACCCATGGCACAGCTGTGGCTGGCCCACCTCAGCTGTCTCAGGCTGCAGGGCTAAAACTAGCTGTGTAGATGTTTGAGCTTAGTCTGAAGCCCAGGCTCTGGGACACTTGCCTGAGTCCAAAAGTCTACACAGCAATTTTGCAGCCTGAGCCCTGAGTCAGCTGACCTGGGCCAGCCCGTGGTGTTTAACTGCTATGTAGATATACCCTATGATACTTTAAGTATCATGCAAAGGAGCAACTGCTGTGATAGAATTGACTTTCTTTGGAGAAAAGAATTCCTATCATAAAACTTGTATAAATCTCCAAGGCTCCACTCTCTTCCCTCAGATAAGCACATGCCTCATCTCTCAGCTTCTCTGGTTAAGTTACCAGAGGGAACCACTTCCCTTTGTTATCTCACATAAAAAAACCACACACAAACATGCTGCAGGAGGGGTGGAAATTCATGCAACTTGTGATCCATTGAGGGTCTATGTGTTGTATGGCTTGGTCATTATCAAGAGCAGGGAAAACCCAAACAACGACCCATGTTTTTTAAGCATAATTCCTCACTGGAAACAATGGGAAATTCTGATTTACAATCAAAGGTCAGATCTTGCCAAGAAGAGGATGTTTTCTCAGGGAATAAAGTCAATTACTTCAATGATCCCAAAAAGCTAATAGTGACTTTGGTTGGATTTGCTGTCACTTTGTCCCTGAGTTTAGCAATTTCCTGCACTTAGGCTTGAATGCCCATGGCGACTGATGCACTGGCAGGAAATACCCCAAAATGAAAGCTGCCCAAGTGTATATTTGCATTATAAACAGAAAGGAAACAATGGGGAAAGCTAGTACCTCATTTGGGGTCTTTAATGTTCACCCATCCTATAATACATCAGCCAGCTTCCATTTGCACTTACCTAGCCATCCTTGATACTGCCTGGCTGTTAACAGTAAGCTGTGGTTAGGATGTGACTCTGTCTAATCCATTATACAACAAATAAACCTTCAAAGTGACACATAAAGCTGGCATATCATTTGTCACATTCAAGGTTCATTTGCCACATAATGCATTAGACAATTCCCAAATCTCCTCCACTGCACACAGATCCATTCACTAGCATTAAACTGTAGAAATCTATAGCTTTAATAACGTTTTATGGAACGGAGAATATAAATGTACCACTGTAAGTACTTATACAAAAGTTTGTTTGGTTTGTATTGTTAAAAGGTCATGCTCAGTGTTCATAACTGCCCAAACTCCGTCAAATGCTTTCCAGTTCCATTTAGAAGAAACAGCCTTTCTGAACATGAGTGGTCATTTGCAACAACTAGACTTTTAGCTCAAACCTGGAGATTTTGATACAGTTGAAATCTAGTTGATTTTTTGTTATATCTGAATAACTAGTCCACACATGCTGAATGCACATTGTCTCTGCATCAATGAAATAAAGTGGAAACTTGATTATCTGAATCCTGATTAACCAGCACTCTGTCATCCAAAGGTAGGATACATCTGCCAGTATTTGTTTTCAGCACATTAAATTTACTATGTGGAAAGGTTGCAGAGTTCATAAGCCCTCCCAGCTCTTTGTTTTCTTCTGCAAAGTTTATAAACTCTCCACTTTCTTAATGAACTAACAAACATTTTCAGACCTTATAAAAGCTGTTTATTTGAACCTTTGCATGTCCAGTTTACTTGTATATTCCCTGTTACATTCAGTTAAGGAAGGAGGTGCAGTATTTTGTAAATGGAATGAAAGATTTTTCTCCACAGAGCGACTTAGATAAGAATTTCTAAGGTGCTGGTAGCTCTAATGGAGCAATAAGCTTTATATTTAGGAACTGCTGGATTATACATTTTATTTTAAACAGTCTAAAAGCAGATTGTGTTTTTACCCTGTGTTGACACTCCAGCACACGTAGGTGTTCAAAATTACAAATTAGTTCTTAATCCTTTTGAAGAGCTGGTTTAAGAGTATAGTCACCATTATAATTAGCTTTAGAAGTCTTTCTAAACCCCACCAAATCTAAAAATTGATTAAACAGCCATCAGACTTTTGTTTAAATGCACCACTTAAAAATAATTTCTAGCTGTGGAATGGAAGGTGTTTTATAAGCTGTATAAAATTGCTTTCTACAGGTAACCATTACAAATCATAGATATTGCTGTAAGCAAAGTCTGTAAAGTGAGCAGTGAATTAACAGTAAGCAGGAACTGTAATATACTGTATATTGCATATTAGTGCTAAGCGATAGCAAAAGGACAGTTCAGTGAAATGAGACAGAGAATTATGTGGGTGGCACTAGTGAAACTGAGATTAGAATCTGACACATGGTATTATCATTTTCCTTCACGTGTCTCTGCTCTTTAGTTTATACCAGTAAAATCAGTACAACACATCTGGACAAATTCAGAGGTGAGTTTAAGTTTAAATTGTAAATTACACTATCCCTCAGTCCCCTCAGCCTGTGTGGTCGACCTTGTGACAGTACGTATGGTCCCTTAGACATATGGGGTGAAATCCTTGCCTCAATGACGTCAATGGCAAAACTTCCATTGACTTCAACGTGGCCAGGATTTCACTCACAATTATTGACAGTGTTTGTACTGCAGTAGCCCCCAGAGGATCAGGGCCCCGCTGTGCTAAGCACACGTACAATGAAAAGATATTCTCTGCCCCGAAGAGCTTGCACCATTATTTAGGGACAGGTTGTGACATTGCAGATGCACATTGAGTGGTATTCTATTGGCTCTATTGACTTGTGGTACTAATGCAGTCTGGCCCTCAGATTGACACCCACTAAACAACATGTAGCTTTAACTCCTCCCCTGCCCTGCCAGAAACCATTTAATGCTGCCCAGAGACACACACATCGGCCGGGAATACTGACTGTCTGGGCCAGGGCCGGCTCCAGCATTTCTGCCGCCCCAAGCAAAAAAAAAAAAAAAGCCGCGATCGGCGGCGGCAATTGGAAAAAAAAAAAAGCCGCAATCGGCGGTGGCAGTTCAGCGGCAGGTCCTTCGCTCCTAGAGGGAGTGAGAGACCTGCCGCCCCCGAATTGCCGCAGGTGCCGCCCCTCTCCCTTGGCCGCCCCAAGCACCTGCTTGTTAAGCTGGTGCCTGGAGCCGGCCCTGAGGAGAGCATGCCACGTACAGTGGTTGACTGCGTCTCCTCTGGCCCAAAGCCCAGGAAGCCATAAGGTACACAATTTGCCCTGGTTTAACTAAAGGTATGTTTTTTAAACCAATGTCGTTGAACTAGTGCCAAGCCCTGTATGGACAGGCTTATACCAGTTTCCAACTGGTTATATCGACTGAGCTTGTGCCTGGAAAGGTACGGATGCAGGCTCAAGCCAGCTTTAAACCAATAAGTGAATCCACACAGGCCTCAGCACCAGTTTCACAAAATGGGCTTAAATACACACCTTTAATTAATGTGGTGTATAGACCAGGCCTAACACAACAGCGTTGAGGACAGGACAGAGAACGGCTATAAGGGCTCAAGGTCATGCTGGTTTTCAAACTTTCTCAACATCTTGTCTTTGTGACATTATTCATTCCCACAGAAAACAACCAATAACATGAAACCTTTAGGTCTTGACCCTGCAAGGTGTCAAGCACCCTCAGCTCCTACTGATTATAATGCACGTGGAGGGCGTGCAGCACCCTCCCAGCATGCACAGCACCTCGGAGGCGTGCCCAGCATCTTGCAGGATGGAGCACACACAGCTTGGAACACAAAGTGCAAACACCATGAACTCAGACCAGCTTGCCATGTTTGGCTACAGATTGGTGTTACCTGTAACCAGACAATACACTTACAACGTTTTTTTTCTTCTGAGACAACTTTTCACTAATCCTCCTTCTTCTCCAGTCTACTCAGGCAAACACATTCAGAAACATAGTGTATTGCATTTTAATCATCTCACCTGCAGAAGCCTTCATTGTCATATGCCAGGTTAGTCCCATCATCAAATACTGGTTTATTCCTGAAGGGTTTATTGTTGTTGTTATTTCTGCCTTTAAAACCAAAATAAGCAGCTTGCATGTTTTCCAGTTCTTCACTTCTGAGCTGGTACCACAGTTGCATATCCCTGTAAATACAGCTCGGTTAAAATCTACAGTCAGGGCAGACATTTGTACAGTAGCTTAGTGCCTATGATTTAGGAACACATGAGCTTAAAATCATCTCTCCTGAGGAAAGCTCTAAAGCACATGCTTAACTTTAAGTATGCACCTATAACCAGACGCAAGTATATGCCTTCCTGAAAAGGGACGCTTTCTTCAACTGCGGCTCAAGATAGGATAAATCTTATGCTTGAAAATTTAACCCAAAGTTTTGTACTTACTGTAAAAAACCATACAATTCTAGGCAATCCCTTATGGAACACTTAGGATGGTTCAAAGAAACCTGTAGAAAGGTTATTATTTTTATTCAAATCTATAGATTTTTAGAATCATTTTGATTTAATCCCTATTAAATTCCAGAGGACGTTCCCATGAGGAATGTAGTGCTTCCTAGGCCTGTTCAGTTTGGATGTGACAGCAACCCATGTTTACCCTCCTTGGTCCGTTAGATATTTCCCTAAAGTTTAACTTCTAGTAAAAGCCACGTAGGGTAGGATCCTGTGTCCCTTCACAGACAAATGCTCATTGACATCAAAGGGAATTCATCCTGTCTACAAACAGCAGGATCTGGCCTTTTAAAAGTGTCACTGTTAAAAAATTGCTGGCACCTTATGGAAAAATGAAAACCGTTTTACTCTGAAAAAAATCTGCAGTACTGTCAATTTCATGCATTTAAACAATAAATTAAACCTCAAAAATCATGATGTTTAAGCTGATTTCATGAGATTAAAACAAACACATTTGGGGCTTGTTTTATTTACCCTCTGGTGTCTGACCCCTTAGGATACCACTCACATCACATTTTCAAGCTTTTCTCCACAACCACGAGGGTTAGAAATGGACTTATCTTGGTTTTAAAGGAAACCTGAGATTCTTACAACATCACGTGACTCCAGATGCTGGGGCTTTAAGGAAAACACCACGTATCACAAGAATTGTGATAGAATTTTGAGAGCTGGCAATTCTGATTTTGTTTTGCTCGGCCCTTGTTTTTTTCAGGATGCAATCCTGCTCCGACTGAAAAAAATGGGAGTGCTGCCCATTGACTTCAGTGGGAATAGGAGTGTGAGGGAGCTAAGTTATCACTAAGGATGCTAGGATTTTCTGGGTACTTTGGCCTTTATTTCCTCTCCCCCACCAACCCCAAACCTCACTGTGCTAACTTGTATTCCCTCTGAGCATCCTAGCGGCCACTCTCTCCAGGACATGTCATTGCCACTCCAAGCTCAGAGAGAGGGAGGTTTCTATCATGTGCCACCAGCTGCTCTCCCAACTATGGGGCTAAGCCACACAATTTACCCAGTGTTCCCAGCACCCTCCAGCCACTGGAGCAGAGGATGAGCTCAGGACCTGAACCAAGAGCCCCCTTGTGGCAGCACAACAGAATGTCATTGGACCAGCCTGAATTCAGTTTTCACACATTTTTGGTAATATGGGTTATAAAACAGTCAAATGCAGGAGAGTAGCTAGACTTATGGCCGGGGGAAAGGGATGGCTATGGGGGAGTAGGTAGGCAATGGATGGAGAGGTGGTGGCAACAAACAGAGGAGCCAAGAAAAGGGAATCATCTTATATTGTGATGATGTAGCTAGAGTTCATCGAAAATTTTCCAGTTAAATGTTTTTCCATCAGAAAATGCCCATTTGTTGAAAATGAAACATTCCACGGGAACATGTCGATTATGACAAAAATGTGTTTGGGAAAAAAATTGAAAACAAGCATTTTGATAACGTCAAACTTCTCACAACAAAAAGTTTTGATGTTTCATTTCAAAAGGACTTTTGGCTTAGAACTTTATTTTATTTCAATATTATAGTATAAAATGATAATACAATAAAAAAAAGTAAAAAAAAATCAAAATCAAAACCAAAACAAAATACCTTGACTGACCCCAATTATTTTCCCCCCTAAATTTTGTTTAGTGGGAAATTTCAAAAAATTCTTTGCCTTTGTTCTGATTTCAAACAAAACCAAATTTCAGCACTGTTGAACTTCCCGTGGAATGGAAATTCTGGTTCCAGCACAGCTCTAGATGTACATGGAGGAGCCTGGAGCCAGAGCTGGCCCCATCACCTTGCCCTTCGCTGGCCTCATCTGCCCCATATTGCTCCTTCTGGGTTTGAATCCAGCAAGGCGAGCAGCAGGAACGGAGGTGGAGACAGTGCAGAGCAGGTACCACAATGGGACTTGATGGATAGGAAGCTGGGCTCTGGACAGGTGTGAAGGAGTCAGGAGGCATCAGGCCTGAGTACCACTGAAGAGGAATGCAGGTGTGGAAGTGGAATGTACCAGAGAGAAGAAAAGGGGACAGCATCATGATGTCAGCAGTGGCACAGTTGCCAACATGCTCACTATCCTGCATGTAAATCTTTGCTTTTGGCAGAAGGTGAGATATGTAATGAGCTAGAGCTGTATCCTCTCAAGAACAACAGGAAATCAGATAGTGCATAAGGTTCTACTTGATCATTCAAGCACTTTTCACACCCTGGGAGGTAGGAGAAGTGGATTCAAATCTTTGCGTGATTCAGAGGAGGGATTTGAGTGGTGAATCCCTTAAGCCCAGGTGAGTGCCTTAATCACTAGCCTAGAGTCACTCTCTCTGTCTGTGTAAATACTTAAATATTCTTCAGACCAAAGTGGAACAGCATTAGTAGGGAAGACTGAGACTAGAATAGCCTATAGTCTAGGGGTTAAGATGTTCAGCTAGGGAAATAGGAGTTCAAATCCTTGCTCCAGAGCGAGGCTCCAAAACTGGGTCTCCCATCCCAGGCGCGACCCCCAACCACTTGGCTGAAGGCTATAAAGACACAGATACACACACAGTTTGCCAGCCTGAAACAAACTTTTCTGATTTGTGCACAAATTCCAAAGAGTTTCAGAACCAAGCCAAGTATTTTTTCGGTTTGCTGGCCAAGCTGGAAAAGTCAATTATTTGCCCAGCTTGAGTCAGGAAGCAAAGTCCTCTCTCTCACCACCACTCCTGTGCGTCACACCTCGGGTCCCTGTTTCAGGTCAACTTTACAGATGGCGGGCATTTTGGTGGCTGACCCACTGTGAGGTTAATTCTCCCAGCAGATTGTACTAAGAAGTAAAGTTAGAGCAAAGGGACACCAATAGATAGAGAAAAGGAAAGGGAATAATACAGTCCATTCCATCAGAATCCAAGGAGAGGGAGTATCCCAATGGCTAGGACTTGGGTTCCACTCATTCCTCCATCACAACTTCCTGCATGACCCTGGGCAAGTCTCTGTGGCTCAGATCCCCGTCTATAAAATAAGGATACTACTACTTTACAGGGGTGTTGTTAGGATGAATATGTTTAAAAAGATGAGGTGGTTCTCAAATACTATGACTATGGGGGCCGTGTGAGTAAGATACGGGGCTCTTCTCTGATGGGTATCTTTGTCAGTTTCACAAGGCTTTCATTGTGGAATGAGACGTACCTTTCAGTTCTCCTCCTTTCATTTTTCTTAACACACTTGATGAGACAACAGGTCAAAAAAGCCATAGACATCAGCAGGATGATGGCACAACTCACAATGGAGGCAATCACTGCCACTTTAAATCCAAAAGCCTCATATTTCGATATGGCTGTAGCAAAGCAAATATAGAAACAGGTTTCCAAAATGAACACCTTATTAAATTTAGCTCTCTCATTTCCATTAAACTGTGCTGAAGTCTACCTGCTTCACACTCTTGCTAATAATAATGCAATGAAAACTTTCACGTTAGTGTGCCCTAAGACACTCAGAGACATTTGGCTTCATTTCAAGCTAAGGATGTCTCAAAGGTGGACTATTAAAAAGTCTCTTATTTATAAGTTACTAATTAATTGTTCACAAGTAACTTTGCCAGAGCAATTAATCAAACGCGATGCTGCCAGCATTGCAATAACAAAAAAAGCACAACTTTGTCAGTATCTCAAATGCAAATGATGTACTGGAGGTTTTCTGAAATCAAATTTTAACAAGGACTAGAGCTGTAAAAACAAACACTGGAAAGGAAAGATTTAAATTAGCCCTGCTTAGGGGAACAATAGTTCTGTACAATGATATCTTAGGACTGAGAATGGGACTGATCATGGAAGCAGCAGTAAACGTGCAGGGCTGGACGTTGGGGATGTTGTAGGGGTGAGAAAGAAATTATCCAAAGGAATGAAGAAGCAGGGGTAGGGTATAACAACCTATGCCAGTCCAGTTTGAGCACTGATATTGTCTTGTTAAAGCTACTCTTACTTCTTACACTACCCTGACTGCAAGGTTTAGAATTGTTTCTGTTGAATTCCATAGATAGCTTTATACTTTTACAATCTTTAAAACGGAATGTTCTAATTTACTTACTATAATGGAAGCCTCCTAAATCAGATGTAAACATGGCTCAATTGAAGCAGGAATTCCAGGTGCATGGCAAAGTTATTCATCTACCTATAATGTTAACGTGAGACAAGGTCCCAAGCTTCAAACTTGAGGTCTAGTCTGAATTTCAAACACTCTGAAGTTCACAGGCACTGAGATCCAGAGTTTTGCTTTGGGCCCATTTCTAGTTAAATTATTGTTGTGCGTGTAATAAATAAGAAACAGCACAGAGTGAAAGGCAGCTAATATTGTTGCCATTCAAGCCCTATTTTTCAATATGATAGCAGCTCCATTCTACTACCCACAGGCAACAGGGTAATTGTACTTTACAAATATCTCCATGTTCTTTGCAGCATGATTCCTCCTGAAAACAATGGAATTAAATAATGCAATATACAGGTACATTCTCATTGCTCATATCTACACATTTTCCTGACAAACAGCAGCACATTTTGCAGCTAAAGAGTCAAATTTATCCCTGGTCTAACTCTACTGAGGTCACTGATATTAGACCAGGCACAAATCTGGCTAAAAGTCTTTGCAGTGTAGTAATTCATGATGTCTGAATGTGCCCGGAGTGCCATTATAGCCAGTGGCAATAGCGATGAATGAAATTCAACATGCCCTCTTCTTTCCACAGAACTCTGGAATTAATCCCCATGTCATGCCAAAGGTTCATAGGTTACCCAGGGCAAACAAGGAGAGGGTAACGCAGAAGAGGTGTTGAGTAATTCTGGAAGAAGAATCCTTACGTTTGCATGAGGGAACTCCAGCAGTCCACTGTGTACTGTCTCCCTTCCATATGCAGGTTACGAGTCCCTGTCCCACAAGCAGGTGCTGAGCGGAGCACTGGAATGTTATCACCGTTCCGACGGCGGTGCCATCACCATGAATTATCTGTAGCGTGCCAAGCTGAGGGGGAAAGATTTGGCTACAGTGCCCTGCAGATTTAAAAGAACAGAACAAAACAATGAAATGTTAGGGCCAAATCCCATGTCCACTGAAGTTAAGGGGAGTTTTAATTTTTACTTTAAGAGGATCATGTTTTCACTCAGTATGAGGAAATGGTCAATAAGCAAACAAACGGAGAGACTTCTTTAAAGGTGAAATTCACCTCTCAGCCGAGCACCAACCAATGGGCTAAGTCTCTTTTAAGCCCTACAGTGCACTGCTGGCTGAATGGGATGGACGTAGGTGGTGCATAGACTGTGTTGGCTCCCCCCACAAGGGTGAATTTCATTCTAAATCTTTTGTGAGGTTCTCTATTAAGGATGCTACAGTTAAAAATCTATTTTGTACTATATTATGCCGTGCTATCAAATTGCTTGCATTCAAATTTTCTTCTGAGGCCTTACTAGTGTCAATTTTGTTTTATTTGCGTGTCAAGAAAGATCTCAGTACCTCAGAGTTTAATGCTAGAGTCAATTATCTCGGCTTTTTAAAAACATCTCTTTAACTCTGTCCTCGGTAGTAACCTCTCCTTCCCCCTCACTTTTCTCCTTGTACTAAAATCTTTAGTTCATATTGTTCTCTCTGGAATAACTGAGTGGTAGGTGCTTTGTGACCTGTTTTGGCAGATATCTCTATATACTGATTGTTACTGCCATGAAATGCTTCATTTAGCATTTACTGTCCTACTAGTTTTTTAATACAATTGAATTGCTCTGTCATTAAGAAAATATACACCATTCTGATACAGCTAAAAGACAACAAAATCGAGTGGTTTTTCTAGTCTCATATGTTTGGACTAACATAACCCTGATATCATTGTATGCATCCTTTCATTCATGTTTAGTAAACACCAGTGTTTCTATTTTTCAGCATTTTAACATCTGAGACTCTGATCCTTCCATTGATTCTCCCAAAAACTTCAGTGGGCATCCATACACACTCAGCGGCAGCTGCACCACCGGTTGCAACACTGGGGTTTTAACTATTATAATAAAAATAATAAAGGAGGTGGGGAGTTGCTCTTGAACTGTTTATAAGAGAGCAGAGGTTTACAATTACCAAGAACTTTCTTCTTCTTATAACTATTTAGGGACTTTTAACAGGTTTACATGTTCATATATATATGAACAAATACACATACACACAAATATACACACACACACACACACACACACACACACACACTTAGAGCAAAATCCTGGTCTTATGAAACTGGTCAATGAGAGTTTCGCCATTGATTTCAAGGGGACCAGGACAGGCCCTTCTTGGGACCTGATTCTTTTTTTGGCTTACTTTGAAGCCTTTTCTTAAGGTCCAGCATTCAGCAACGGACTAAGATGTAATTAAATAGCAGGTGCCAAAGCTTGAATTCTATGGGAATGGCACACACATGCATCCTATGAAGAACTTGGCCCTGTGTTTAATTAATGTTAAGCTTCTGATATAAATACAAAAGCCAGGTTGTTTAATGTTAGATATAACTACCTGCCCTCAATTTATGCCCTTAAAAAACAAACAAACTAACAAAAGCCACAGTGACAATTACTGTTCCAATCTATTATGCAAATATGTATTAAGGACTTGATTTTAAAAACATGACACTTGAAACCTGTGCATGGTTCTTTCTGTTTGCTGTGTTAGCTCTTTCAAACTTGTATCAATAAGAGCAAATATTTCCTAGCGAGATTTCCCCTTGATCCCCCTTCCCCCGCCCCAAATACCTGATCATTAGTGCCTGCCTGATATGTGAATTGTGCACCCTCTTTTTATTTAAAGGGACTACTGTGATTTTTTGAAAATGGGTTCAGAGTCTTCTCCTGAAAAGCAGTTGTCACACCTGCAAAAATATAAATATCTGCTTCAGATAGTTTGGAGTTTCATGCTTTCATTTTTTAAAATGCCAGAACATAGAGTATGTACTGCCAATAAAGTGATCGGAGTTGACGTCAGTTGACACTGATAACAGTGGAAAGTGCACAGTGTAACTTTGAGCAAAATTTGATACATAGTATCTCTCTCAAGCAGTATAAACTAGTCTTCATTAGAATCACTTAGTACACTTGTCTATTGTCCTGAAAGCTCTAGCATCTTCATCCAATAACCATTCTCCAAAGAACAGATAATTTGCCATTTGATTCTTTCCTTCAAGATACATTTAAAATAATCTGTTGACCTTCTTTGAAACATTAATACTCCAGTATCTAGTTAAATTACTCCTTGCTCTTTCTGTCCAATGCTTAATTTGTAATGAAAGAGGTGCCGGAGCTCAAGCAATTTTTTTACAGTCATAACTGATGCAGCAAGCCCAGGGGTGCCGGGGCTAGGCACTGCCAAGCGTAGAGACACCAGGGCCCAGCCCTGGCACAAATTAAGCACTGATTCCTGTCCCATAATGATATATGTAGAGCAGTGGTCGCGCTCGGCCAAACCTGCGGACGCGGCAGGTACACAAACCGGCCCGGCCCGCCAGGGGCTTTCCCTGCACAAGTGGCGGAACAAGTTTGGGAACCACTGATGTAGAGTAATGAAAACTTCTGAGCTCCAATTCTCTTGTTGGCATTCCTTCTTGAGCTGTGTATTTTCAAACATTCCCTTCACTTGAGCCTTTAAGAGTGTCTAAGTCTTTCTCATCATTTGATGTGCCACTAAGCCGTGTGTATTTCCCTGGTGTGCCCCTGGGTCATAGTAGCATTATGCCATCTCCTTAGGGAGTATTCCTGGACAGAGTGTACTTGTGAAAATGACTTCTCTGGACAGTGGCTAGTAAAGGGCAAAGCTTAAAAGGTTCAGTGGTTGAGTTTAAACAATCATCCTAAAGTTCAGAGCTCATCTGAAACTTAAACTATTCAAATCTCTGTGATCTGAAAACTGGGCTAGAAATCTTGTCAGATCAGCTCTTGGACAAAACACATCTTTATTTTGCCCAGGCATACTCTTGTGTGGGATTTCAGAAGGCTGAATTCAGGAAATGCAGAGCAGGGCTAGGGTTTTGTTTTGTTGTTTCTTTTGGAGGCTTTTTTCAGAGCATTATCCAAATGCACAGAAGGGTCTGGGTTTGTTCCAATTTGAATTTGGGGATAACTTTCAGGTCAGTTCTTCTTTTATCTAGAGATGGGCCAAAAGCAAAACCCTGGATCAGAGCATCCTTGAACGGTGAGGGATGTCCAGGTCCAAAGCAGAGCTTTGTGGCTCAGACTCATCTCCATTTTTTTCAGAACTATTCCACTCATCCTTATTTTCTCCTCCTCTCCTACGTGTTTTTTTCTCTCTTATGTGGCTCTAATACCTGCTGATATTAACAACATGTAATCTTTTTACAGCCATTTCTTGCAGTGACTTTCCTGCCATTTTAACCTTACTCTTCTGTTTCTAGAAAGATGATCATTGCTGTAAGTTTCCTGCCCTTCTATTTAGATAAGCAGATGTTCGATAGCTTTATCCTTTGTATACTCCTCAGGCATGTTCATCTGACTAGATCCATTATAATTAGGAAGTTAGTTTTACATGTAGAATATTTGCTGCTAAAGTGCCTCCTGAAGTAAAACATAATTGCTGGATAAACATCTGTGATAGCAAAGTTGCGTCTGGACCTAAAATTTCTGGACATGTGAGTGTCCAGATCTAGGGTTTTGGTATGTGTTTATATCTAGAAAATATGAGCTAAAACAAAACAAACATTGTTCATGCTCCTTTCATGTCTTTGCATCTTCGAGACATGCAGCTCCTTGTCAACTAGGGCTCAGTCCTGTGAGGAATTTGAGACTAATTTGTGGTCTGTATCATTTATAAGCAGGTCATTGTGAGTACTCAAAATTAATGAGGTCTTGGGTGGTTTGACTGGTCCCAAGGTCTTATTGCTACTCCTTTAGCTGGTGAGTGCAACTTTTAGAATCTGGTGAACATTACAAATATGAGTTCAAAATTCACTATTTACATTTTCAAATATTAGTTTACTACAAATATTTGCGGTGAAGCAAGCAGAATGGACACAAGTTCTTTTTAAAAATTCAAATGCAGTTTTGTTTGTTTGATTTAGTAAGGGGGATTAACCAAACTGCTTGACTAATCTTGCATAACACCTGCCTACACTGTGTATGGTTCTAGCATATGGTATCAGCTCTCATCTTTCAAAAATAGTAGCAATAATCACTCAATTTTAGAAGCAGCCTCAAGCAACAAAATTTAGATTCAGGTTTGAATTTTGAATGCCCTAAGGTTCACAACATTTGGAATTTTGTGTCAGCTCTTTGCAGAGCGAGAGGTCACTTACAAACATTAATTTCTCAGTTTGAATTCACATTTAGAGCAATCTCAGGGTGTTCAGATCTTGCATTTTGGTTTAGGTATGGGGCCATTAAACTTGTTCAACAGTACAAAAGAATGGCATTATCCACAATAAATAAACAGATCACTTCACATGATCAACAGATCAACATCCCAGAATGAAAGCTATTTAAATGTGGCGTAATCTGTAAACTTTAATTTACTCAAACCAGGGTTTTTTCCAAAGTAGACAAGTATATAATTTCCAGACATTGAAAAATAAATAATATGAAATGGTTAAAACTAAAAAATCTAAGATAAAATAATACAAAAATTTCCTCCCATGGCCAGGTAAGATTATCTGCATAGCAGTATCAATTTGTCAGAAACAGTTACCAAGCACACTTTGGATTTATATTTTGCTGATAAGAGAACAAACATGAAATGGCACTCTGAGAACATTTGCCTAGAAAACATTTCTTGGGCACCTTCTTCCTGTATTATACAGAAAAACAGAAGAAACAGCAGACAAAAAGTTGTTGGCAAAGGCACAAGTTGATCACTGCTCGCCAGTGATTCAGAAGTAGGAAGATCCTTGGCTTTCTCTCATTATCCCCATTACTCACGTAAACCTAGCTGTGCCATTTCTTATTGCTTGGCTTTTCATGAAACTAAAACATAGCGCAATAGCCAGATGCCAGTAAGAACTAGAACCCCTGGCTCACTAAACCATTATGCCAGTAAATAGGCCGATCCTATTCCTGCAAGCAAACGTTTCACCAAAATGCGTTCTGAAAATGTATGTCCCTAAGTCACAAACACCTATTGACCCACCACGAGGACCTCACATAAGAAGAGAGCTGTGATATCCCCCATGTAGGCAGCACTCATGACAATATTTTCACTTTACATCATGATAGCAGCCAAAGACCCTCCATGAGGGTTGGGGTCCAAATTGCATTGGGCACTGCACCCATACATGGGAACTCGGTCCCTGCTCTTAAGAGCTTACCTTCTAATTCAGGTACTTATACAGCTTTTCAGGAAATTAATGTTAAATGTGACAAAGCTACACAGCTATCAAATTAACAGGAAAGTTCGGCCATTCAGAACTTGCACCAGTGGAGAGCACTTTAAGAGCTTCTGAGCTGTGCTATAGCCATCTAGAAGCGTGTTGCCTGTCAAGTCTTGTTATTGCTTAATTATATAATAATGACTTGCTCCAACAATTTCAAATAAAAGCACGTCAGCAATCTCGACAGCTGAATGGCCTGGCATTTCTTGTCTATTATACGGTTTTGTATGTGTCATGTTTAAAACTAAGTACCTGAAAAGCAATAAAAAAAAGTAGCGGCGCATTCAACAGAGTGGGCAAGGGTTGATAATGGCTCAAAGCCAACAATACTACACAAGTATTTGTGAAATTGTTTCCTTAGCTTATAAGTCAGCTTGAGCTCTACATTCAATGACACTAACACGTTCTGATTTTAAGCAAATGCTGGAACATGCACAGGTTTACATGACAGAGAAGCAGAGCGGTCCAGGGAATGGGGCACTGAAAGGATAGTCAGGACACCTGGGTTCCATGTTTGGCCTTGACACTGACCAGCTGTGTGACCTTAGGCAAGTCACTTCATCTCTCAGTGACTCCATTTCTACCACCCTTTGTCTTGTCTATATTAGCCCTGATCCTGCAATATGTAAGTTGCAGATTCTATAGGACAGGCTCCCTAGTGAGACTACATCTCCCATGGTGCACTATGGCCAGACCTCTCCTCACTAGGAGGGGAGACTGTGGTGCATTATGAGAGATGTTGTCAAACCAGGGAGCCCAGCCTATAGAGGAGAATAGGAGCATGATGCACCTGAACTACAGCTCCCACTAGGCACCATGGCAACAATTCCAAACCAAAATATTTCAGTTTCTGGACTAAATATTTTAGTTTTCTATTTTTCTTTGCAAAAAGCTGCAACTGTTTGCAGGAAAAAAAGTGCATTTTCCAACCAGTACTAGTTGTTAGGCCAATATTGAGCACTCTTGAAAATCCCACCTTTAAAATGTGTCCTATCATTGAAAATAGTTTTTAAATGTAAAAAGAAAAGGCATTTGAGGAAAGTGCCTTTAAAAATAAAATTAAAAAAGATTACTCGCTTCATTGGTATAATCAATGCTCTGAATCTATAGCGTCGCAGGGACGGGCTTTGGGACCACACAGGAAAGTTTAGAATTAGGTTGTCTTGAGGGTCTTTAGCGCTTTTCTACAGTCTGCTTTGTAGGTAAAAATGCATTAATTTTGTATCAATACATTGCTTGCCAAATAATTAGCAATAACACAGTGCTTCTGCAACACTCCTCTGGGACGGACACCCAAGTGTCCATGGAGGTGCTTTCATCACAACTAGGAAGCATCTGCCAGTCTTCAAGAAATGATGCTTCCTGTTATCTGTAGACATGTACAATAGTTCTGGGGTTTCCAGAGGTTGTTTTAAACTAGCTACACCCAATAAAACACACACATCTCTACACTGCTCAGCTGCCTCATGCCCTTTTGTGTCAGGTGTTTCTCTGGTTTGAATTCAGCCAGGATCGAGCGTGTGCAGGAGTCACAATCAGACAAAAGCAAGCTGCAAAGCAACCTTGAGAGAAAGGAGCAGTGAAGGCTGCACATTAACAGGAGAGAAATTCTGTACTTATAAATGCACCCCGGGAAGGCAAATAAAGCACACGGTCGAAATGGGAGGTTCTGTACAAACAGTTGCATCCATTGTCTGCATTAAAAACAAGGCCTTTTTTTAATCTTGACATATCACCTTATCCTCAGGAAAGATAGTTAAGTCACTCCCCATCTATGTTTGGATACAATCTGAGCAATTAACATAACATGAATATTTGGTTTTAGAATGCTTCATTTATGATGAAATGCAAACTTTCATACTGTGCTTCAGCTGGCAACACTCCCCATTTAGAATAAGTTTCACAGCTATATAAAATGTTACCTTTGCTTTAGCAAATTGAGAGCACCACCAAATTTAAGTGGAGGCTAAAGTGCTTGCAAGTAGAGATAGGCTTCAACCAAAGCCCCACACCCAAGCACCACCCAATCATAAGAAAGACTGGATCTGGATCCAGATATGACCTTGTTCAGGTGGCCCGTAGCTCAGTGGGCCAAGCCAAAACCACAGACCCAAAGACTTCTGAGCCAGGGAAAGTTAGGAGCTGAACTTCATGTGTCTAATCGTTGTGTTTGACTGAGCTCCACTTGATGCAAGACCCACGTAGGATGGGGGGGGCAAAGGTGTTGTTACACTATCTTTGTAGTAACCTGATCCTAGGCCTGACCAGGAACTAGTTCTGTCCCCTGTGCAACTTACAGCAGCCTCGGAGGTGCCTTCATTGCACTCGGCTGCCTAGGACCCATTTTATATAGCCACACTCCATACACCAATAGCTGCAAGGGTGTAGTAGTGGAGACAGCTATACTGATTCCGATACCTGGGGACTCCCCCATGCTAGGAAGGAGTCTTTAGCTAGTGAGATAAGCTGACTTCAAAGGCCTTTTTGTGCTGCTAAAGCAGCATAAAGGGCCATAGTAGGGCCAAGGATCTTCTGTTACATCTGAACCATATATCTATAATAGGCCAAACGAAAACCCTAGATTCCAATAACCCTCATCCAATTAGTTTTTGAATTGTCCAGCACAGAGATTCCTAGTAAAAATTAGGACTAAACACGAAGGACACTTTTCAGAGACAATGCTAAAGGGGCAACAGCAAACCATCTGAATGAGAAGAAAAGATAGGAAGAATAGTAACTGGCTAGAATGGCTCCAACAGTAGCTCTTTAATGACCTGAAAAATCTAAAAAGGAATCCTACAAAAAGTGGACAATTCACTAGGGAGGAGTACAAAACAATATCACAAGCATGCAGGGACAAAATCAGAAAGGCTGAGGCACAAACTGAGTTACACCTCACAAGGAACACAAAGGCAATAAGAAGAGGTTCTTTAAATACATTAGGAGCAGGAGAAAGATGAAGGAAAGTGTAAGTCCTTTGCTTAGTGGGGAAGGAGCACTAATAACAGATGACGTCAAGAAGGTGAGGTGTTTAAGGGTTATTTTTGCTTCAGTCTTCATTAAAAGGTAAACTTTGACCAGAATCTTAAACAATATTAACAAGGGGGGGAGGGGAGGAACACAAGCCAAAATAGGGAAAGGACAGGTTAAAGCATATTTAGATAAGTAAGTTGGTAGGACCTGATTAAATTTACCCTAGGACACTTAAGGAATTAGCTGAAGCAATCTTGGAACCATTAGTGATTATCTTTGAGAACTTATAGAGGATGGGTGAGATCCCAGAGGACTGGAGAAATGCAAACAAGCTACCTATCTGAGCCCATTTTCCCTGCCAGCTTGGGACTTCCAGAGCCCTGCCTTGTTGAGCCAGACTCCAGCACCCAGACACCCAGCTCCCAATGGGACCCAAACCCCAAATAAATCCATTTTACTCTGTATAAAGCTTATACAGGGTAAACTCATAAATTGTCCGCCCTCTATAACACTGATAGAGAGATATGCACAGCTGTTTGCTCCCCCAGGTATTAATCACTTACTCTGGGTTTACTAATAAACAAAAGTGATTTTATTAAGTATAAAAAGTAGGATTTAAGTGGTTCCAAGTAATAAGAGACAGAACAAAATAAGTCACCAAGCAAAATAAAGCAAAACCACGCAATTAAGAAACTGATTACAGGTAATATCTCACCCTCAAAGATGTTCCAATAAGCTTATTTCACAGACTAGACTCCTTCCTAGTCTGGGTCCAATCCTTTGCCCTGGTACAGTCCTTGTTAGTTCCAGCAGCCATCTTAGGTGGTGACTAGGGGTTTTCCAATGACTGCTAGCCCTCTTTGTCCTGTTCCACCCCTTTTTATAGCTTTGGCACAAGGCGGGAATCTTTTGTCTCTCTGGGTCCCCACCCCTCCTTCTAAATGGAAAAGTACCAGATTTAAGATGGATTCCAGTATGGATTCCTGTGAGACCCCAGCCTCCATTCTTCCTGGGCTGGCCCACAGGTGCACAGGAAGGTTTGTAAGTAAACAGAGCCATTTACAGTTCATTGATTCTGAAGCACCCTTAATGACTTTCACTTAATATGTTTACATCAGTAATACAAGTTTTTATCTTATTCTTCTAACTCCAGACATAGAAGTAATTCATGCAAACAAATAGGAGGAACACACTCAGTAGATTATAAGCTTTGTAATGATACCTTACAAGAGACCTTTTTCATAAAGCATATTCCAGTTATATCATATTCACATTCATAAGCATATTTTCATAAAGCATATGAAGTGCAATGTCACAGATTCTATATGCTGCAGTTCTCCCTTTTTATGCAGCCTGAAGGGTATATTAATCCACAAGAAGTCCAAACTATACATCACGAAAAATGCCAAATGAGTTTGACTGACAATACTGTATATGTGATTCCCCCCCCACTTCGAATATGAGGAATATGTAAAATCTGTGTAAGTTGATTCTTCCTCATGTCTTTTATATTACTTTTTTAAAAGTGGATTTGTTCTGGTCACTGTGCAGCACTCCATGATTGATTTCTCCCCCCAGTTTACATCAAAGCCAAGTTATTCTAGTCCATAGATCTTACTTTCAGATCTAATGAAGAGAGCTATACTGAGTGTTTTTTCTAATAAAGAACTAATTAATTAAAAATAATCAAATGAAAAACAAGATTTTTAAAGAGGTCTCTAGTAAAATAAATGCAAAGTTTTTTCTGCACTTTATTAGTACATTTACCAACATATTAAAACCATAAGGTACAATACCTCAGAAAAGTAAATGTATGACTTAATTAGCCAGCACAGAAATGCTTCATCAACCTAGAAGCATTCATTTACTTACCTCTTCACTGTTATTTCTCTGTTAAAAAATATAATCAGCTGTGGAATTCACCTGAATTATGCCTGTAAGCAAACCATTCACAAATAAAAATTACTTATGGAAGTGATGTCAACTGTTGTTTTTGCGACTAACTTATTTAGTAAATGGATCAATTATTTCTGTAGTGACTCTGTCTTCCCCTTTTGCTTCTGGGTATCATTTAATCCTGTTATTGATTTCTGATCACTCCATTCCATTATAAAGGAGCTAAGGTAAGAAATAACGTACATGCTCTACTAAATATACAGCCTGGGTCTTAGTCTCCAAAATGGAGAGCCTAAACAGGATAAAATTAAGAGTTTTAAAACAGGAGTATTACTGGCCTCTCGTCAGAATTTTAACAAACTCAATCTATCAAATACTGTAAAGCACACTCAATGACCAGGCAGGCAGGCATGCCACCTAACAGAATAAAACCAGCACACAATAAATAAATCATTCTGGACAGGTAAGGCCAGTCCTGCAGTCCTTTCTAGGTAATGCAGGATCAAGTGTTAGATGCTACTTTGAAAGCCCAATCAGGATTGATTTTTGTATCACTGACAAGAGCATTATCAACGTTTACAAAAAGGAAAAGCATATATAACTGTTTCTAAAATACCACATGGTGCCAAAGAGGGGCCTGAACCAACTCCCTGGCTCTGAACACCTGTGAACTTTGGAGAGGTTCTGGATCTGGCTTCACTAGCTGGCATCTATCTTTATAAAAGGATGAAACAAAACCACTCATGCAAACAATGAAACTATGGGTCTATATCTGGGCACCACCAAATCTAGTTTGCATCTGAAATTTGCAGCTCAGGTACATTACTCAATACAACTTCCTTTCTCACCAAAGAATAATGAAAATGGAGGAGAGAAAAAAGGGTAATTCCTTCTGCTGGGCCAACTTCCCTTTGTCCTTTTTTTATGGCCCCCTACTTCATCATTTCATCTTTTCCATTGAATAAAGGTACTGCTTTGAGCAGCGGGTTGGACTAGATGACCTCCTGAGGTCCCTTCCAACCCTGATATTCTATGATTCTTGTATAAACAGCACAGCGATGAAGTGAAGTCTCAAAAAGAAAAAAAGAGATCTTAGCGAACAGGCCATTAAAAGGTAACCAAATGTAATCAAATTACTCACTGCTCTCTTGATATTCTACATGGTCTCCTGTCATCTGCAGCTGATCTTGACACTTGCATCATCCACTCTGACACTAAAGGCATTGTGTCACTTTAACATTACTTCAGGATCACCCTGTCTCTTCTTAACCAGATTTTGTGAGGCCGGGAAATAGCCTCTCTGGTGGCAATTTCATTTACTAGACAGAAAGCTAGTGAAGTCTCTAGTTTTATACCTAAAATATTTTCAGCTTCCATCATTATTTTTTCCCAGTGCTCATGAATAACATTTAATTCATTAAACACGTGCAGCCAACCATAGGATTTTTGCAGACAGTCCAAAATGATACGTTAACCAGAAGCCATGTTTTCTAATTGAAACAATGACGACCCGAAATGTTAACATTTTCCCTTATCCATATGAAAGTTCATGTATTATCTTGGGATAATGTTCAAAACATCTTGGGTCATCATACAAGAGCTGAATGAAAATTGTCACCAGAAGCAGCCGCATCTATAGTACATTTGTGATGGTTTCAGGACAATTCAGATTTTAGTCTCCAGTTTAACATCTTGCTGACGTACAGATCAAATCTCCTTAAGGGGGAAAAAAAAAAAAAAAAAAAAGCTCTTTATAGTGATTCTGTCTTTGGTGACTTT
Source organism: Malaclemys terrapin pileata (assembly GCF_027887155.1). Classification (NCBI taxonomy): domain Eukaryota; kingdom Metazoa; phylum Chordata; order Testudines; family Emydidae; genus Malaclemys; species Malaclemys terrapin. Next base: position 28,834,116 of record NC_071511.1, on the reverse strand, counting down.
CTCATAAGGCCAATATAAGAGCCTCAGGTATAATAGAACTAAGAGTCTTTTATGAGGTCAAAACCTTTAAATCACATTGCTCGATCTATAAAGGGAGAAGGCTATGAATAGCATAGGCCTGAATATTCCTTTTATTATTTGTTAAGTATCAACTCTTTTCTTGGTGCTTTACCAGCCACAAAAATTAAGGCAGTCCCTGACCCCAAAATGATGACCAAATGAAACAAAAAGGCAAGTGCTCAAAATGGAGGTGGGAGCTGTTGTTGGAAGACATCAAACAGAAAACTGCATATGCATCACTGATTGGCAAAAAGCTTTCGGGAGCCAGTCCATGCCAGTCCACGTGGCAGAACACAATTGTTAGAGCTAGTCAACATTTCTGCAAAACGGTTTTTCATTAAAAAATGCTGCTTTGCTGAAGCCAAAACATTTTGTGGCGGTATATTAATTTTGATGACTCTGTAACAGGAAGGTTTCTGAGGTCCCAGGTGGACTCTGGTTACTAAGAGAGGAAAGACCCCCGCAGACTGAAATTCTGACTGTTCAACTCTGAAAACAAGATGTTTCAAGACAATTCTGTTTTATGGAAATGTTTGAAAGGTTTTGGTTTTTTTCCAATGCGGAATGAACTCAAATTCCAAAACCTCGAAAATTGTTGTGAAGTGGAATTGTTCTTCAGCCAGCTCTAATAACAATGCAGTATCAGCAATGGGCCAAGACCAGTTCGCAGTGAAAGCTATCAGGCTTTGCTTTTCACTACAAAGCTACTTAAACCCTCTAAAGGGGCACCACAAAATGTTTGTGGGCGGGATGGAGGAGGTGTTGGAAAAGGCGAGGAGGTTTGGGCTTTTTTGCAAAACAGGTAGAAATGAGATCTCCTTCCCTGTTCCCCATCCTTGGACCCAGTGGTAAGAATTTTTCACATAGCTCTGATAGTGAAGATTTATTAACACTTACTTGATCACCGGGGCAATTTACAGAGCAGGCTGGCAATGGCGATGATAGCAGGAATGTGCTGCAGATAGTTCATGTATTAATATATATTAGAATCTATAACACAGAGGCAGATTTTTATTTTGTTTTACTTATGTGAATTGTCACCCACATTACAGCAGCTTTATAAATTCTATGAAATTCTGTAAAATTGGCAAACCTTTCCAGTATCATGATGAACATTTTGCAAAGACAAAACTATAAATTTTACCCATATTTAGCTATCCCTCTAAATGCCTCAGTAAATTAATCTTTGATCAGTTTTATTGCCTCTGAAAACAAACCAGCAACATAATCTGAAAGTCCCCCCCCCTTTTCTTTTAATAGTTAAAAAATGTAAACAATGTACTGATAAAAATCATTTGTTTCTATCAGTGGTTAAACATTACAGTATGTCCAAAGAAGGTTGGGAAAGATGTAGTTTTCTATTTTTGCTTCAAGTAGAGATTGCCTTCATAAATTACACAGAGTTGCAAACCCAGCATGGCTTACTGAGATAAACTGCTAAATGGGCACAGGTGGGTTGGTCCAGCAGATATCTGATCAGAAAATGCTTTTTCGAAAAAGCTGTTATATTCATCAGTCTTCCTTATATTGCACTACATCATGCTGTGTTAGCCCAAAACACAATAATGCAGCCCCATAAACTAGACCTGGCCTGTACAAAGTGTCTGGTTGAAAGAAGAAAAGGGTTTAATTATAAACCAAATACAATATTATCCATAATACTCTTGTGTATATTACACAGACACACACATATATAATTGATGTGCCCTGCTAAGCCTTTAGGGATAAAGCAGTGGGAGCGATGTGCTGATCAGGTATGAGGGACTGAGGATTTAAGGTATGCAGTAGCCCTGGGGGAGAGGCGGAAAAACAGAAAACAGTTATCTGAGCACACATGATGGAGAAATGAATAAAAAATATATTACTAGAACAATATCAGGTTGTTTGCCATTTTTCATTGGTTTCAATGGTTCATTTAATTTGCAATATAAGCGGTGGGATTCAAATGCTGCCTGCCTGATGAGGAAGAAAAGAGGCCTGATCCTAAACCCAGAACAGACAATTATTCACTGGGATTCTTTGTAGTAAATATATATCAGAGCAGGCAAGTGAATCTTTCCCCTGTTACCTTTATAAAGGGAATGGAGATCCCAGCTAGCACAGAGCCAGTGTAGCTGCCTCCGAGACCTCACTCCCAGCAGCTCAATTGCAGGATCCTGTTGGGGGCGGGCAAAGGGACTCCCCAGTTGATGACCCCTTCCTTACAACTGAACTGAGCACAGTAGAGAACCTGGCTTCAGAGCTTTAATCTGCATTTGATGTATTAGGAGTCAGACCCTCAGCTGATCTAAACCAGTGTAGCCGGATTGGACTAAAAGAAAACTGGATAAATTCATGGAGGTTAAGTCCATTACTGGCTATTAGCCAGGATGGGTAAGGAACGGTGTCCCTAGCTTCTGTTTGTCAGAGGGTGGAGATGGATGGCAGAAGAGAGATCACTTGATCATTACCTGTTAGGTTCACTCCCTCTGGGGCACCTGGCATTGGCCACTGTTGGAAGACAGGATACTGGGCTAGATGGACCTTTGGTCTGACCCAGTACAGCCGTTCTTATGTTCTTATGACTTCAATGAAGCGACACCAGTATACATGAGCTGGGGATTTGGCCCTATAGAGAGGGGCAGGTCTAGCCTATCTGGTGTGGTTAAATAGAGTGTAGGTGTGTAAAATACGTATAGACAGGAATTAACACACCACATCAAACCAGATGTGTATTCTGCTTCTGACAGTGGCCTTTCCCTTCTCACAAAGCAGAAAGTTCCCTGCCGAGTGGGCCCTAGAAGGAAAATTCTGCAGCCCACATTCTCTCCTGGGTCAAAAACTGCCCAGTGGAGCGGAGTGGGAAAAGACATCAGGGAACTGGCTACAGCTCCCGAATTCTCAAACTGCCCCGGCCCCAGCATAAATTAAAACAGCCTGATGGCTGTGCCAACACACACTAACAGGCGCCGGGCCTCAGCTGAGAATTAACAGAGTCAGTGCTGGCAGGCTATACCCTGCCCCCAACTTGCTCCCTCCCATCCACTATACTGGGAGGAGGGGTAGCTGCTATCTGGTCACCCTAACTTCATACCATCTGATAGCTCCCCTAAACTGGGGTAATTCTCAGCTGTCCAGTTAGAGTCAGGCGAGTCCACTTTAAGCCACCTCAGTAGTGCAAAGAGGCAGGCTCAAGGGGTGAGAATTTTGCCTGTATCTTCTCTCCCATGCTGGATACTGGCCTGTGCATGTTTCTTTTGCTTTAGAACAATGAAGGCTGTTCTTTAACTGGTTTTCTGTTTTAGACTGCTAGGTGTGTACTAAAGAACTGTGACCTAGCATTCGCAATTGTCAGCGAATAGTTGATTTTCTGTAGAAACCAGTGTTAGTTAGCAATAACATGTAATTTGTTGTGGTGATAGAAATCACTCATGTATTGAGAACCCAACCAAATAGACCGATTTAACAATCTTCTCTGCAGTCTTATGACTATGTAAATTTTTTCACTGCTGAGGTCAGACTTCAGGATTCCAGATCCTTTTCATGGTGGGTGTGGGGGTATAAATAAATAGATAGATACAGATATGGTGAGAATGCGTGTGTGTGTGTGTGTGTGTGTGTGTGTGTGTGTGTGTGTGAGAGTGAGAGAGAAAATAATACTGTTAACTGGCACAGAATTAACCATGTGCAAGGGTTTAAAGGCGAACAGCAACTTGAGCTAAAAGCCATAGAGGATGAATGTTTTATCTTTACAAGATCTGCTTATGGACTTGATTCTGCAAGGTGCTGAGTATCTTTGATTTTAGCTGGAGTTGTAGGTGCTAAGCATCTTGCAGGACTGGATCCTGTAATAGGAATTAATGGATCCCAAGAGAGATCTCTCCAAATCTGAGAAGAAAAGCCACAAATGCTGCACAGTACAATCCAATAAATGCACATTTTGGCTTCCCTGATCATGAGGATTAGCGAAAGATGACAGGAACTGAAAGCGGCTTACTGTTGTTTACTACTGTAATGAAAAGGAAAAGCAAAGTGAACCATTGTAGATTAGTTGTAACAAAGCTGCTAGTGTCCCGAGCTACTGTACCAAAGCAGAGCTGTCCCTTGCCCTTTCTTGCAGAATGTGTATTTGAAATACTGAAGACCTGCATCCCTCCCAACTGCTCTTCCCCTTATGATTTGTTTAAGTAATTTATTGTTGACTTTAAGAGTGGCATACAATGGCCTGCAAGTCTGTGCATTTAAACAGAAGATACAATAGGATATTCTACCATTTGTTTTTAAAATGGCAGTCAAGTATTAGTCCATATCCAGGAAATGACAACAACAAGCCAAACACTGCAGTCCTTACTCACTTAGGCCCAGATTTTTAAAGGTATTCAGGCACTGATGCACTCATAGAATATCAGCATTGGAAGGGACCTCAGGAGGTCATCTAGTCCAACCCCCTACTCAAAGCAGGGCCAATTCCCAGACAAATTTTTGCCCCAGATCCCTAAGTGATCCCCCTTAAGGACTGAACTTACAACCCTGGGTTTAGCAGGCCAATGCTCAGACCACTGAGCTATCCTTCCCCCCAGCATTGCAACACTGCAACTCCTGATTTAGGAGCCTAAATCCCACCAATAGGCAATGGGATTTTGGGTAAGTGCCTAAATCCCTTTTAGTAATGAAATTTAAGCTCCTAAATCAGTTAGGCATTGCAATGCTGAACTCAGCAACACCAAAATACCTTTAAAAATCTGGGCCTTTGGCAAAACTACCACTGACTTGTATCAGAGATTTGACTGCACAATGGGAGTTTTGTTTATGTGCCCCAATAGTGAATGCACCTTGCTTTCTTTTTGTGAATGGTTCAGCATTTTGTAGCTTATGCATTTCAAAATATCTATGTCATCTAACAAAAACAAGCAAACAAAAGAAGGGAAGCACGGAAGGTATGACAGTATTCCAGCAAGGCTGTAAATCGTTTCAGCATTATTCTTATCTGTTGATAAAGCCAATACTGATCTGTAAAATAACTGTTGCTTATCAGCTACTGCAATTGAGAAAAAACATGTTAGAGTCTCCATGCTGAAATTAACATGGGAGTGAATGGGTTCAACTGAAATAATGTATCCTAAATATTAAGAGGTGAATCCTGTACTCCTTAGTCTATATAGAAAATAATAGGAGGCTTGCCTGAGGAAGGAGAGCAGAAATTAACACTAGATACTTAACCAAAAGCAACCAGTTCTCTTTGATTTAGCTCTTAGGCTAGAAATCTTGTGATGTCAGGCTCTCTCTTGGGATTTCAGGGCTTTCCCAGTTCTGACATGATGGGAACAGCCAAACCAATAGTTCTTTTGTATTTTATCTTCCTGGTGACACCAAAACCAGAAAGCGTAGAGCTATGTGACTTCAGATTTTTAAAACCTCAAAGTTTCAATCCAAACCAATTGGCTCCATCCTTAGCTGAAACTCAGAAGTTGAGATGTAGTTCGCCTGTATAATCTGAGTAATTAATTTAAAACTAAATCAGACTAAAGCACTGGCTAATATACTGCAGGGAACAATCTTGCATTGGCAGGGATGTTACTGGACAACCTAATAAATCTCGTCCACCTCTGTTTTATGCTGTTCTAGGATTTTATGAGCTATACAAAAATTGTAATAATTTTACCTTTCTGTCACATAGGAGATAAACCCACATATCTATCAGCTGAAATACTGTAACCTTTACTTCTTTATCTTATATAATCGAAGATTTTACTTTGATCTCAATGGGAAAAAATGGAAAAAACTACCGGACATATATTCCAAGTTGTCTCACAATTTGCCCAGTGGAAACTTAAGAAGTTAAGAAGAAGCCTGGAGTCTTTTTCTTCCCAAGTCTACAAACTCAAATGCATCATGGGATCACAGGAAAATAGCAAAGACCCTCTTGTCAGTCTTTGTACAGAGCAGAGTTGTTCATGGCTTTGAAGAAGAACAAGCTTACTTTTGTTCTTCCTGGACAAAGGAAGAGTAACCATAAAACCTCTGTGCACATGTTCTCTTGGCTTCTTCACTGATAAGGGTACCAATATACTTCAACACCAGTCTGCAATTCCAAAAAGCTCTGAAGTCTCTTCCTTGAGGTGCTGCTACACTAACCTTCAACACTAAATGGTTCCATGCAGAAGATCCACAAAAGAGCTACAAACTCCAAATCAGTGAATGATCTGGTGAAACACACAAGGAGTCAGGGCAAAGCTAAAGTATAGCTATGCATACCCCACACTGGAAAAACAAAGGGCCAGATCCTCAGCTGCATCAGTGCTGTGCATGGCATAGCAGGGGTGGTAAGAAACCACTATTACAGCTCCCTCCTCCCTGTATCTATGCAATCAGCCCAAGGTGTAACTTACAGCAGCTTCAGGGCTGCTCTGAGCTGTGTTTGGCTCCAAAAGACCTCAATGGGCTATTCAAGCAGCTGAGGGGGCAACAGAACAGAGGAGCACTCTGACCATGCTCCCTTTCCCAACCCTGACATGCCACCCACATTAGAGACCACAAACTGGGGGCAGGGCAGTTACATTGGCTCCTTCCACTAGGAGGCTTCCCAGGTAACCAGTTACATCAGCATTCCAGATGCTTTTTTAGAGCAGTGCGAAGGAACTGGGGAGGCATCGGAGGGGTGGACAGTGAATATTTGCCCACCAGAATAAATACGAACAATAAATTTATGCTGCTCTGAGTAGCATTAACTTGTTCCTGTCAAAAATCCACAGTGCTATGGAAAAGGTAAACATGTTTGTGGATGTTTAATCACACAAGCGATGGGGTTGGGGAAAGATGTCATCTCAGCTTTGGCAAAGGTACCGGGAACAGTCTGCCTCATCTTTCCACACACTATGCCCTTTACTGCAGACTCTTCCATCCCGAAATGTCTAGTAGTGCAGTGCTCTGCATCTTCCCCAGCACAGTTTCTGCAATACTTTGATCTCTTTGGTGTGTGGCTTTAGCCATGCCCGCTGCTGGTAATACACATTTTATTTTGTGACTGAATAGTATAATACAGACTAACGTACATAGATCAGGTTTAAAGTACCCTCTTGAGGATCTTAGCCCACTGCCCAACATTTTATCACAAAGGAGAACATAACACCCTATGTTGGAGTCTATTTTAGGTCAAGGTGAGAGTGTGCCAGAAAAACCTACACTCAGAAATCTGGGGAGGTAGCATCATAGAAAGTGGAGCATGTTTGAACTTCACAGCTGGGAATTTTGAGGAGCTATAACTCCCTTTGAGTTAAAAATCTTTTAAAAGAAGTTAGACTATGCAGATGAACATCTTTTAACTTTTCTTTAGTCTTTTCTCATTAACATATTAATGCAAACAGACATGTCACATCACTTTTCTCATGGACTGCAAAAGGAATGCCTGAGGGAGTTTGTCTACATAGATCATTATCACCAGCTTCTCATTTGTGGTCTGGAAGTTTACAATGAAGACACTCTACTTGCGCAGTATGAAAAATGATCACCAGTAGTATGAAAGAGGAAAAACGATCTTGCACAGTACAATAGTTGGCCTGGGGGAACTCAGTTTGTCACCAGCACTCTTCATATATCATTTCTCCTACAAATATCCCTGCATAATTTAAAATGAGACCACATTATTTAAGTGTCTCAAATAAAGATATAATTCTAAATTATATGACAACTAGTCCATGATATTTAACTTTTGGTTCACTATCCAAACCACTAGTGCAGATTTAAAAATTATGTCAGAGTCAGCTAATTCAATGAACAGTTTTTTGACGATGAATTGGTATTTAAGTAAGATTAAATTCACGCGGAGAAGGGAACGGAACTGTTCAGTAGCCCCAGAACAGATTTCACCTCACCAACTTTTACACACATACTCGCACACACATACGCGTGCATGTGCACACACACACACAGAGTTTGCCAGCCTGAAACAGACATTAATTACAGCAACAGAATACATTACTGTCAACACAGTTATTCTACATTAATAAATGTAAATTGTTGTTCAAAATATTTACTGAGGCCTGCCATAAGTGCATAAGATGGGCTGGTTTGATAGCCTACAGCAGGTAAGTGTTATATGCTACCAAACAATTAATTCATTCAAGGCCAGATTCACCCTGGTGGAACCAGACTTCTGAGGTGAAATACTGGTTCAGTGAAGTCAATGGGAGTTTTACCATTGATTTCAGGGGGTTCAGGATTTCATCCATGGGCCGCACTGGCAGAAGGTCTGAGCAGGATCATGATGGGACAAGCCACCTACAAGCCCTGTTTCACTTGTGGGCCCAAAGCAAAACCCCAAAACTGACCTGACACTCCTGGAGAAGGGAGCAGAGCCACACAATTTTACAAAAGTCAATGATTAATACTATTAGCATAAAAGCAGAGCAATACAATCTGTGTTTACACATAGCTCTTAATTCTCAATACGTGTTTCCTAAAACTTGGTTATTTTTAATAGGAATGGTTCTAATAAATCAAATGGATGGTTAAACATATGTAGTGGACATAATGTAAAGCATTACCAAAAAATGCTGGACTGAACGTGTCTGATCATTTCTACCAGTATGCTAAAATGAGATCACCAATATAGCCTGTTAGAACCACCCAAGCAAATTAAATCAGTGCAGTGTGGCATTCTTGAGGCCAAGCTGAATTCTGAACAGAAAGGACGGGATTTTCAAGAGCAGTCAGCACTTGGTAACTCTGCTCCCATTAAAGTCAATGGTAAAATGCCCTAAATATTTTAGGGCCAGATCCTGCATCGGGTTCCACTAGCATCAAGCCTCACTGAAGCTAAAGGAACTCTGCACAGGTGCTGGGATCCACGTTGTCAGACTACATTGCAGAATTGGAGCTTTCATTTGTGCCTTAAATCTTTTTTCAACATGTAAGTATTGTATTCCCCTAAATCACTGTACAGGGAAAACGAGATGTTCTCATTTTCTGCCAGGTCAATCTGTAGTTGTCAGGAGATTATTTCATTTTAACAACAGAGCTTTGAATCTGCTATTACAATGAAGATGTATTCCTTTCCCTTTTAAAGTGATGCTCTCATTTCACGTCTATTAATCTAAGCATTTCTTAGACACCCCCACCACACTGTATAATATTTATTTATACACACACACAAATAAACTGACTTCCAACTTTTTACCATAATTTAATTCCATTCCATTATATTTAAAGTTCAATAACATTCTTTCTAGAGCAGCCTACTTAATAAGGTTAGTCATTGCAGCCAGCTTATCCTGCATGTGTTGGCTTAAAAATATGGTGCATTCCTTTTATGTTTGTTTCTTCAAAATATTTGCACAGATCAGACATACCAGTACTGCATAACCAAAAGTGCATAACAAAGTGAGTAAAGTGAACTCACTGGGACTTTTCCCTGAGTAAGGACCGCAAGATCAGGTCCATAATTAGTACTTCAGTGCAGTAGCTCAGCATTTTCTTAAACACATTCAGATATGCTTTGGGTCCCAATAAGAGAAAATACTGTCTAGTGTATGAAAGCTGTTAAACTTCATGCAAACCAAGGCAATGGTTGTTGATACCGAATATTTAATCAAAACTATCACAGCAGGCAGAGAGATTTAGGAATAGAATTTTTCCTCTAAAGGCAACGGTGTTTATGACTATGATTATTGTAAATGGAATCACAGCTCTGTAAAAGATCTTGCTAGTGAACATGCTTTACAAGTCCCAAGCAAGCAGCTCGCATTTTTCTTTCTAACTATATTATGTCAATATTCCACCTTATCTTTTTCAAAGCTTTTAATCTGAATAGAGTCTTGACAGCTTTTCAATACAATTACACCAACGAACATGAACCTTTCCAGCCATCACTACCACTAAAAGGCTATTATGAAATGATTACCATGGAATTGCAGCTGCATTAGGGCCAAGTCATTTGCAGAGACTCTCTTTAATGTAAAACTCTTTCACTTATCTGAAAAACTTTGAGACGGTGGTGGCTGGTTAGAAGGGATGGGTCAATTCTTACAGGAATGAATCCTTTGCTCATTGAAGTCAGTGGCAAAATGCCCACCGAGTTCAATGATGCAAGCTCAGCATAATTACCTGCATAGAAAAAAGGAATTCTGTGTAGGAGGTGATACCAACAGAAACAGAGATGCACCTTCAGATTGAGTACTCAGGCCTCTCCTCTCAGATTGGCCCAAACAGTAACTCATCTTTGGCTCTGACTGAAAAAGTACAGGAAGCAAAGCTGATTACTGCAAACTCCCTTCTTAAAAGACCAAGGAGCCTGCATCATGGTGTGGTCCTCGCCTGAAATAAAGGAATCAGTTATTCCTAGGATACCCAGTGCCTTACAGCTTGGACTATTATTGTCCTGTGCTTATAACACTGTGTTATGCGGGTGCATTCCGTTAATGAGAACCTTCAGTGCGTTTGCCAACCCATCCTCTCCCTGCAAGAAGCCAGCTTATCTGATGACCCCGTTTGACACCACTTGCCTCCTTGGAGCTAAGAGTCCCAAATCCAGCAAACTGAGCTATGGCGACAGCAGACAGTCAGGAAGTCAGTACCAATTAAGACCATTTCAAGGGATCCGGACACATCGACAATGTTTGACATTCAAAAAGCCGCTCTCCTTGGAGCCACCACGCAGCTTCGAGTGCAAGTTTATGGTGTATTTCAAAACCGCACTGGAGCTGTCTAACCCGGCTGGGGGAAAGGTGACCGTAAAAAGCTGAACTCAGAGGCTGCTCCCTGTTTCCTGGAAGCGGGGTGAATCCCCAGCAATGTGAGTGCCCCCGTGCACAGCTCTGACCCTCCCCGCTTCCCCGGGAGCGCAACACCCAGAGGGAAAGCAGCCGCCTCTCTCCAGCGGCGGCATCCCCCAACGCCCGGCTGACTCCCTGGCCCCGACAGCCAGGGTCCCTGCACCTGGCACAACCGCTCAGCCCGCGTGGGGGGCTCTTCAGAGCTGGAGTCACCCGCTCAGCTCGGCGGGGCTGCTGCAGCTCCGGCTCCCTTACCTGTGTAGTTATTCGGGGCATTGCGCCCGTCCTCTCGGGGCCCGCCCGTCCTCGAGACATCCAGCCCGGAGGCGGTGGCCGCTTGCATGGCTGGCGCCCGGGCTGGGGTTGAGCCAGGCGAGCTCTTCCCGCAGGTGCAGGGTTCGCCGCAGCCCCTCGGAGGCGGAACGATTCGCCGCCCAGCAGGACACGCGGCGGCTGCCAGCCCCGCCGCGCTGCTCAGTCCCGAATGCCCCGGGCGCGGCTGGAGAGCGCAGCTGGGCCGGGGTTCGCCCCCTCCCGCCCCCAGCAGACACACTCACTTCTCCTTCCCCAGATTCGCTGCTCTCATTTCCCCTCGCCGCCTGCGAACTGCAGCAGCAGCCGGGGGAAGCGGGCCGGCACCGGAGGAGACCCCCCCACCCCCGATCTGCAGAGCTAGCCGCTTGCCCAGACTGGAGGAGAATCGTCTCCTTCCATCCAGCCCCTTTGCGCTCCGGGCTCCCTTGGCAGCCAGCTCCCCTGCTGCTGATCTAGCCTGGGCCAGGCGCTACACCGGCTCCTCAGCAGCGGGCACTACAGAGGCTGCGAGCCCCGGCCTGACACTAGGAGTTAGGGGGGCTGATAAAGGCAGGCGAGAGCCTGGGAACGCAGCTCCCCAGCGCAGCCCGACCTGCCAGAGAGCCGTGGGCACCCACCCCCGCAGGGGCTTGGACGCCGGCTTGCTCCAAGACGTGGCTCTTTGCCCGTTGATGGCTGGCGGAACTTCCAGCCAGTGCTGTGACGGCAGGAGGGGGCTCCTGGCGATCAGCAGGCGAGGGTGGGACCCCCTCCGCCTTCTTGGATGTCACCCTTAATCCCTGGCCTTGTCGCTAATAACATAATCCCCTCCACGGCTGCCGGGGCCTGGCTGACCGGCTGGAGGAAGCTAAACTGAGCTGGACTGGGCTGAGGCTGCAGGCAAGTGTCATCTGCTTCCCCTGGGATACCTAGTGATGAGGAGAGGGAAGTCCCAGAGAGCGAGGGCAGATGGTGGCTATATGGCGATTGGCATTTCTCGACTCAGGAGGGCGCTTCTCACATCCTCAAAAACAAATGGGAGGCAAAGGGAAGGTGCAGAAAAAGGAGAATGCGGGATCAAGGAACAGAAGCAACACAAAGGTTGTAGCTGTATCTATGCAGGGGTCTTTACTCTGCAGGCAATATTACTGGGTTCGGCTGTCAGCAAGTGTTCCCTTGAGTGGCACCATCCATGCACCCAATACTGCACTACTTGACAGCAATGGTCATTACTGAGAGCAATAGAGTTTCAAGGCCCCCCTATACCACTGAGCTGGAGAACTTCAATCTAAACAGATAAGGCGGACAAAGGATGGGAGGAAGGAAGCACTATTAACATTTTACACATGGGGAACTGAGTTGCAAAGATTAAGTAACTTGTCCCACATTTCTCAAGAAGCCTGTGCAGACCCTAGTCTCCTGAGTTCCAGTCCAGTGCTTTAACCACAAGATCATCTTTCCTAACTTAATTGGACATCAGCCATCTCAATACTACTTACAACAGTGTTACCACAGTGTTTGGGGCCATTGCCGCATAATATTGGAGGATTTTTAAGGATGCAGCTTGACTCATTATTTCAAAGACCTCTTCAGAAGGAACCAAGATTTCCCATCTGTTCCATACCACGATAGCAATAACCCCTTATTGTGCTGCCGCTACAGACTGTGTCATTGTTTCCACTAGCTCAGTTTTCCTAGTGATTGTAGATCAGACCCTTCATTCCCTAAAGATACTCTCAAATACAAGCTGAAATCAAAACAAGTTTCTGCCCGAGAACAATGATTTTGTTTGCTACATTTTATATATTTAATGTAAGGTTTAAAGCTAGCAACCTGCAGACGCTTCCAGTGAAGGAAGGATAAGATGCTTGAAGTTATTCTTAGTATAAAGTACCACCCATTAAGACATATTGGCCTAGATTCTCAGCCATACTGAGACTACTTTGTCTCAATCTGCAAGCACAACATGGTTATAAATTCAGCGGGTCCAACAACTGGAAAATTTTCCCATTGTAAGGGGATCCTCATGTGGTGCAGAGCCATCTAATTTGTCTGGCATGGCTTGTTCATTGTAAACAATTCTGCTTCTTGCGCATCATGCCATTATATTCTAGGATCCAGATCTGACACCGTATGTGTCACCATATGGTCACGGAAGTTTGTTCTATTATTTTACTAGGCTACAAAGTTAAACTTATTGGACAGACAGTGCCACAATCACTTTACTTTACAGCTGGATGGGACTTGCCACTGTGCACACAACATTTAATAGGGCACCAACCCATAACATTCACAGCTTTCACATAACACCTACAACTTTCGCTCGCTCGCTCTTTTTTTGTTTTTTTAAATAAAAGATCACAGATGGTTCTTTACTTACATTACTGTCAGTGGACAAGCATGGGGTTTGGTGATCTCTCTGATTTGCTGACGTTGGCACCAGCAGCTGATCTGGAAACGATGTACTTCAGCAGGTTGTGTTGTTTGGCGAAGCAGACGTAATAGCAGGGACAGACGTAATAGCAGGGCGCGTCGGTCGATATTGCTGAGCATATGGCGCTGGGCCCAGCCTAATTGCTGGGGCCATTAACTCTCACTCTGGTGATTTACCGTCTCGTTATTTTTGAGCCAGAACTTTGTTCCAGAACCACAGTTCATAGCCATGGACTGGAGAGATGAGATTCTACAAAACACCAAACACACAAACAATGTAACAAACTCCACTGCCAAGATTGTTTTGGCAACATATAATGGAGTGAAGTGAAATGGCGACTCAGCCACAGGTATGATATGCTACTGGATATGGACATTCTTCATTGTGAGTCCACAAAGAATACTGCCTGGTATGTCCACATCTATAACTAAAATATGTCTAAAACAAAAAATTCATGTGGGTTAGAATGACAGATCAGACTTTGGGGAAATACTACAACTTGTGATGCACTGCACTGAAATTCCTTTCCACTCCCTATGGCTACACAACAGAAGCAGAGTACAAACATGCTACGAAAGGCTGGTACCTTTCTAGATTCTACACAGAATTAAAACATTTGTAATCATCATAATTAGCACTTATGTTACATAGCGACTTCCATCCAGGATCTCAAAGCGCTTCACAAATATTATCTGATTAAACCTCACACTCCCACTAAGAGGTAGGCCCAGTCAGTATTAACCAAATTTACAGATGGGGAAACTGGGCACAGAGAGTTTAAATTATTTATTTAACTTCAAAGAGGTCACTGGGTAAGCCAAGATTCGGAGACTTTTTTTTTTTTTTTAATTGGGCAAACTATTGACTTCTCTGGGAGCTGCAGATGCACAGAAATTCTTTGGATCAGGCCTATAGAGAAGCCCACTGTACCTGGAATAGACTACTCTCCGGACACCAAAACTAAAGGGATAGTTATCACCTTTGGGTTCAGTTGTCTGAGTGATTTAGTGAGGTACCGAGTTGTTTGCTAATATTATACAAAATTAAGACTGTTGCAGCTACCAGGGGAAATGCATTTCAAATCCACAAGCAGGTACCTGTAAGAGGAGGCAATGTGCAGGTATTGTGTAAAAGGCTCTTTGTGAGTAACATGTTCCGGAAGTGACTAAGGGCACATCTTCACTACCCGCCGGGTAGCAATCGATCTATTGGGGATCGACTTATCGCGTCTAGTGAAGACGCAATAATATCGATCCCCGATGGCTCTGCCGTCGACTCCGGAACTCCACCGTGGCAAGAGGCGGAAGCAGAGTCGACGGCGGCGCGGCAGCGGTCGACTCGCCGCCGTCCTCACAGCCAGGTAAGTCGACCTAAAATACGCAACTTCAGCTACGCTATTCAAGTAGCTGAAGTTGCGTATCTTAGGTCGACCCTCCCCCCCCCCGTAGTGTAGACCTAGCCTAATAGTATTGTATGCAGTATTGTTGACGCTGTGTTGAGTCCAGCATATGAGAGAGACAAGATGGGTGAAGTAATATCTTTTATTGGACCAACTTCTGAAGAAGAGCTCTATGGAGCTTGAGCGATAGTCCCTTTCACCGGCAGTAGTTGGTCCGATAAAAGATATTACCTCATCCTTGTCTCTCTAATAATACTGTACACATTTGAGTCAAGCTTCAGGGCAGTGATTGCTTCTTAACATGTATTTGTAAAACAGAGTCCCAGTCTTGATGGAGTCCTCTTGGTGTTACCAATAAATAACATTAGGAGCTGGGTGAAACCTTATTATGGATTGAGTTAAAACCTTATTGAGATTGATGGGTGTGAACACACACTTCAATTAACATAAATGTGTGGGCAAATTAATCACAATCCCCTACCTAAAACAAAAAGGTTTATGTGACACACTCAAGAATTTTGGACTATGTGGGCAGAGGGGATTTGTGCTGATTATTGTTTTGAGAGAGAGGCAGAGACAGAGAGTGTGTGTGTATATGTGTGTATATATATATATATATATATATAAAACACAAAACCAGAGACAGACAGACAGCCTGAAGAAATCCAAGCAAATGCTTGCAAGCACCGTTTGACCCTGAAAGAAACCTAGAGAGAAGTTCTGGATGCTGGTTGAAAAGAAGCTTGGTCCTGTAAGCTGAGGGCTGGTCTATGCTTAAATTTTAGATCAACATAGCTAGGGTGCTCAGGTCATGAAAAATCTACATCCCGACCAATGCAATTATGCCGACCTAACCCCTGGTGCAGATGCAACTCTATCGACAGAAGAATGCTTCTGTCGACCCAACTACCATCGCTTGGGGAGGTGGTATTCCTACAGCAATGGAAAAACACCTTCCGTCATTGTAGGCTGTATTTATGCTACAGCGTTATGCCAGCACAGCTAGGGCACCATAGTTAGCCCACTATAGTCCGTGTAGCATAGACATGGCCTACCCCTTTTGCCTTGGGTTCCTCCTGCATTCAGAGAAGCAGGACTTTGTACATTCCTTGTAAAGAAAGAAGATTGCATCAAAGATATCACCAGATTTTTCATTTATTTCTACTCCCATATAGAGCATCCCCAGGGCTCCAAACTTCAGTTAGCCACTCAGGTCAAAGAGGGTTAACAACAGGCGAGTGGATTAGATCTGGGTGAAATTTTTCAGCCAAAACTATTTTTGGTGGGAAAAAATGACACTGAGATGTTTTGCAAAATTTGTGTTGGTTTCACCAATTGTTTCAGATGAAAGGAAAAAAACCTGAAAAAAAATTAGAAATATTTCCTTTTGACATTTTCAAAACAAAACATTTTGATTTTTCAGCTCATCACTTTTCATTTTGAAATTCCCTTCAGTTTTATTAAAAAAAGAATTTAAAACATTTTTTAAAAGGCTCAAAATCAAAGTGAAACATTTCATTTCAAACAAAACATTTAGTTCAAACTGAAATTATTTCCCCCACCTTTTGTTTTGCTGAACATTCTGAAAAAAAATCATTTTTGGTTGGACTTAAAACAATTTTTTTTTCAGAATAGTCAGTGAACTGAAAATTCTGTTGTTTGCACAGCTAGATAGCCACCTTCCTGGCTATTGCACAATTTTATATCAGAGTGAAAGAGAAAACATGTGACAAACAGGAGCCAAAATTAGATGAATCACTATAGAGCAGAAAAACAAAGGCTTTACCACAATCAGGAACCTAAACACCACATACCTCATATGTTCCACCACCGTCTAGTGCCAAAATGCAATAATGTGAACAGGTCAGAAGTTACTTCCACTAAAGCCTTCGGTTCATCTTATGTTTCACCAAACTATACAGTGAAAATAAACAAGTCATTCTTTAATATTCTTTGAATATATTTTTAAATGATAGTTTCTTTCAAACCACAGGCCTCTGTTAATAAAAGAGAATATATTGCATGTACATCTTTACTGAAAGTCTTCATCATTAGGAGTTGACACATTTTGCTGTTAAAATAGGAATATGTATGTTTAGAGAAATGACGACACTCTCCTGCAGTCCTTACCTTAGGCCTGATTCTACCCAGTGCTTGTGGGCAGTGCTGCATGTAAAAACACACGGGGAAAAGGAATGAACAGGGAGCTCTGAGGACCCCGATTCTGTATTCTTGAGAGCTCTGATCATAGCCACCCAGCTACTTCGGTCAATTGTGGGAATAAGAGCAAAGGCTGCAATCATGCTTAACTAGGATGATCAGACAGCAAATGTGAAAAATCGGGACAGGGGGTGGGGGGTAATAGAAGCCTATATAAGAAAAAGACCCCAAAATCGGGACATCTGGTCACTCTATGCTTAACCCCCCATCTCCTCAGGCACAGTCATTTTTATACTCGCATCCCATTCTGCTTTCAAGGGTATGTAGGTGCTGGAACTAGGGGTGCAGGGGGTACTGCCACACACCCAGGCTTGAAGTGGTTTCCATGATATACAAGGTTTACCGTTGGGTTCAATGGCTCTCAGCACCCCCACTATACAAATTTTTCCAGCACCCCTGCAAGGATAAGGGAGTGGGTACACCAGGGGCTTGAGATTTACTTCTGTCTGTGGGGAAGTATATACGGTGGGCTTAACCTGATTTACTACCCACTCATTACCCCTCTCCTACCCACACACAATGGGTAAAGCACAACCTTGAGCTCTGTGCTGTGTCCAGGCAATAACGAGGGAACACCCCCAAACTGTATAGCAAAAATGGGATTTTCCTATAATCTAAAAACCCCACACTTTCTTTACAGGGCACAATCCAATATTATTAAGGGCTTGGGTACAGTGTGTGTGCATAGATCAATGAATTTCTTGTAAATGCGGCTATAAAAAGCACTTGTGGTCATTTATTGTACTAGAGATACAGCAATATGTGCCCATGGATCTCTGATCAGAACAGAATCTGAAAACAGTACGTTCATTTAAGGAGGGATAAAATTCATCCCCATGGAACAGCGATGAACACCACAGCGTAAGAGGACAATTGCTCTTAATATACATGCATTTTTGCTTGAGAAAACAAACATTCTGGAAACAATCATTTCTGTCTCCAGTACAATACAGCTTTATTTTGAAAAGTGTCTTTCCTGCAAACTATAGCCTTGTAGAGAGAGATAGCACCGTTACCGTTCAGCAGAGATAGCCTTACCAAGTCATGTTTGGTTTTGGATTCAATGCCCATGTTAATCTGGACTATGTCACTTGCTAAATTTTCACAGTTCACTTGTGAAAATTTTAATAGCAAACAAATAATTCTCTTCCTCTTTTGTTTGCTCCATTTCTAGGAATAGGAGGGAGACAAAACTTTTAAAAACATGCAAATCCCAGTGTTACAAACATGCTAACTGCACAGCATCATAGAATATCATAGAATAGAATATCAGGGTTGGAAGGGACCTCAGGAAGTTATCTAGTCCAACCCCCTGCTGAAAGCATCATGAAGTTGCACAGCCCTCACCATTACTGATAAACACATGGGAACCTATTGCAAACCCACCTCAGGTTGCCTATATTAACAATAGAAGCACATAGCAAAAACAGTCCAGAGCAGACTCCTTCCTCACTGTCACCCAAACCAATAAGTTTCCCTCTTTCTCATCTTTCCACCAAAGATGGTGCTCTCTCATTCTCACCTAGTCCCTGAACCCCCATGGTCCCCCGCCATCCAGCCTGCACTCTCTTCACCCTCTTTTACACCCAGGACCCTGAACACTTACTGATATCTTTGGAGTGGAGGGCCTGGAGACTTCCCCCCTACTGCTCCATCAGGCTTGGGAGGATACTAAATAGCTATCCCCTCCTGCAGTGAATTTTGGTGAGGGCTTGTCAGACAAGGGCCACCCCCTTCTCATCTATGGGCCCTTCGTGCGAGAGATAGGCACTCACTAGTCAGCTGGAAGTGGGACAGTCAGCCACTGCATAACTACATGACCCAGAAGCCCACAGACTGGGTCATTGCATTTGTACCACCCCACGTCTGGGGAGGGGAGAGAGCCTTCTGAGGATACTCCTGGGGGAATTCTGTGCCACTGCACAATGCAGAATTTTGCAGAAATTAATGTTGGGCGCACAGAATTTCCATTTCCCCCCATACAAACAGGCTGCAGAGATGTTGGCCGCCACTATGGGCTGCTGGACCCGGCAGAGCCCAGCTCTCAAATAGAAGACAAGGCTGGGGCGAGGGAGGGAAGGAAGAGGAACTGGAAGGTTACCAGCAGCTGCAGTTCCCCGCATGCCCTGAAGTAAGGAGGCGGCAGCAGCGCACAATAAACTCCTTCCAAACCCTGGACCCAGCATCAGGCTGTTTCTCCCTGGCTCTAGGAGGGTAGGATCTGTGACAGTCGGGGGGGAGGGGCACAGCTGGGCTCTGGGAAAGAAGGGGGGTGAGTGCCTGGGCTGGGGTGGGCCCATGGCTGGGCTCTGTGGGGGGAGGAGGTGTGAGTGTCTGGGCCAGGGAGGGCCACACACCTGGGCTTTGGGAGGGGACAGAGAAGCAGGAACTGGGTTGACGTGGGGGTTTCTTTAACTCTTTACTCCTGGGGGAAGTTTTTGTGTGTCTGTATTGTTACAGACATACTTGCTGACAGGTACTGTGAAATAAATTACCAAAATAATTGAAACTGGCGTGATTATACAGTGTTATTTTGACACACAAAATTTGCAGAGTTTTAAAACATTGTGTGCATCATTTTTAAATTTTTGGTGCAGAATCGCCCCAGGAGCATGAGGAGGCAGTAAGAAGGAGCAGCAAGTGGTGGTTTTAAGAGGCCAAGGTTTGGACTGAGTGTGGGGTGCTTGTGCCGGAAAAGAGTTAACAAGAGGAATAGGAAGGACATAGGAGAAAGAAGTAGAGGGAGAAAAGATACTTGACAGCTGAGAACCGAAATGAAATGTGGTGCAAAGACACCTGAAGCTAGTTCTAGAGAGCAAGTCCAGCAGAGGAGAAGACTCCCACACTGGGTAGAGTGATTGTGTAGGGTAACAACAAGGAGTCTGGTGGCACCTTAAAGACTAGCAGATTTATTTGGGCATGAGCTTTCGTGAGTAAAAACCTCACTTCTTAGATGCATAGAGTGAAAGTTACAGATGCAGGCATTATATACTGACACATGGAGAGCAGGGAGTTATTTCACAAGTGGAGAACCAGTGTTGACAGGGCCAATTCAATCAGGGTGGATGTAGTCCACTCCCAATAATAGATGAGGAGGTGTCAATTCCAGGAGAGGAAAAGCTGCTTCTGTAGTGAGCCAGCCACTCCCAGTCCCTATTCAAGCCCAGATTAATGGTGTTGAATTTGCAAATGAATTTTAGTTCTGCTGTTTCTCTTTGAAGTCTGTTTCTGAAGTTTTAGGGTAGACGAACAAATAGGAGAATGGTGCTAGAAATAGGAGTGAGTGAATGAGGAAGAGAGAGAGAGATTCCTCTCAGCTAAGAATATTGCTGGGCTGAGCAATATCACTGAAGACCCAATAGCTCCTAGAAACAAGATCTTTTGTAAAGATTTAAGAATTGTTGCCTTTAAACATGAATAGAATTTCTCATAGGAAACACAAGATCCTCAGAATCCGAGTATTATCAACAAGTTAGCAGATTTCACCATGAAAGAAGGCAAGAGGATTTACTTCTCACAGAGGTTGACCCCCTCCCTTCCCCCGGGGAGTGGGAAAAAATAGACAACAGGAAATCAGAATGACCTTGAGCAAGGGCACACCTCTTAATCAGTAGCCAGCGCGAGCTGAGATTCTCTGTTTTAAAGCTTGTCGCATTAGAGAACTTGTAATGGAGGGCTTAGACTGTGCACCCACCAATTTAAAAAAGTGTGAGCATATGTGGAGAGATTAGGATGGAAGAATTTCAAAGAAACATGGTCTGTCCAAATGGGTTTCCCAGTCCGATACCATACACAGAGCACAAAACCCCTTATTTGTCTGCATAACAATCTATACCTGTTCCTTTAAAAAACCCACTATTTTTAAAACAAAACAAAGGCCACAGAAAAAGAGGCTTCTGAGATGCATATTAATAAATTACTCACTTTTTAAAAAAAGAAGAACAGGAGTACTTGTGGCACCTTAGAGACTAACAAATTTATTAGAGCATAAGCTTTCGTGGACTACAGCCCACTTCTTCGGATGCATAGAAGTGGGCTGTAGTCCACGAAAGCTTATGCTCTAATAAATTTGTTAGTCTCTAAGGTGCCACAAGTACTCCTGTTCTTCTTTTTGCGGATACAGACTAACACGGCTGTTACTCTGAAACTTGTCACTTTTTAAAAATATTCTAAAGGATGAACCAAATTTGGCCCTCATGTACATTGGTCAAACTTCCATTGTCAGAGGGAGTTGTTGGTTCAGATGGCAGGGTTCATTTGGCCTTCTATATCTTAATCCTTCAGAATGTTTTTCACTGAGATGGATTCTAACCAAAGGACAACAAAATACATACCTGAATTTACCATCTTTGCTTTTTATTAAATGACTCAGATGTTCTTCTGGATTTTCCTCACTATATAATAAATAACTGAAAAGGATGCACCGTGCCCTTGAAAGTTCAAATTCATAACAGCAAGAACAAACACAATGATGATCACTTTCCCAAAGTCTCTTTAAGTGAGTTATTTTCCCCTATGGGACATGCCAATTTGATCTAATACACAAGAAAAGTAATTATTAGGGTCTGTATGCTAATTTCCCCACCGCAAGCTAAACACCGGAGTTGGAGACATTCCAAACACATTGTGTGATTTGGCAGCACTCCAAAACCTGCCAAGATACTAATTATGGGATGTATCTTTTGATTTTTTTTTTTGTATCCACGCAGTTTATGCATCTTGATACTCTGAAGACTCAGGAGCTTATTGTTAATGAGTGCAGGCAAAGAAAGAAATATATTCCTGACCCAAGCTGTGAGGAGGTACATCAGCAACTTCTGAAAGTGCAAGTGGCTGAAATAACTCAATTGAAGCTAGTTGCTCTCTGTTTATTACTCTGTATAAAATACAGTTGCACTTCATGCAAGCGGCTTTCTGCAATAGCCATTTGTCAGGCTTTCAACATGTTAATGTGAACAGAAAAACTATAACTTAAATATCTGGCCTGAAGTGAAAACCTGCTCTGTTACCAGTGTGCAATGTTGTTAGAATTATTTGTGGGTTAAATCCTATTAACAAGGGCTGTTAAGAAAGATCGTCTCGTGTCCATTTGATTTAATCGTGAAATGTTGTACCTCCTTAAATAAAAATCAAGAGGAAGAGCAATCTTCCTGGTGCAAATCTGCCAGCTGTATACTGTATAAACCACATTTAATTCTACAAGCTGAATCATCTTAATAGCTTACTTTGGGCTTATTCAAAGGAATTGCAGTACTCTGACTACAACTCACCAAGAGCTCTATTCTCAAATAAATAGCTTCTGAGGCAGGCACAGATGTCAGACATTAGGTGCAATTTCAAGGCCAAAAATAAAACAAGTTCCCCTCTGCAGCAGGCACAGAATCCACATTAAGCATTCTGCAGCCCCAGCCCTCAGCATGAAACATAGAGCTTTGTCTGGATTGTTAGGGCACTCTGGTGAGTATGCTCAGCGGGTCTCTGCAAATCCTAACTGTGGGGCTAACTTCTCCTTTGACTAACAGTTTTTTTCCTTCAATGAGTTGAGGAGAACTTTGTGTCCTAATGCCAGACTAGAAAATTCAGCAGAAGCACTTCTCTATGAGATATGAGCTGTCTATCAGAAGAAACCTCAATCCTATGTTAGCAGTTCAGAGACTCCTTGAGTTAATCAATGAAGTCCATTTCCTCTTGGTCTTACAGTTGACCAAACTGCACCCTAGTATCTAAGAAATGAAGCTGGTAAATGGTACTGCCAGAGCAATATAAGGAATGGGTCCGTTATGTCATAAGTGCTTTTAAAAAAGCTTTCAGGGCACAAATGAAAGATAAAAAGCTATATACGGCAGGAAGCTTTATGAAAGACAGATGTTTTCCCAGGCAGGATTTTCTAATTTTCGATTTTTGAAGGGATGTAACATTTTGAAGATTCAACTCTCTGAGCTTGGTCTTCCCAGCTTCAGTCACACAAGAAACCTGTTCCAGCCTTCAGCTTCAAATACTTCCCAAACTGAAAAATTCAGTGGATGACTGTGCGTGAGGGATAAAATATTTCACAAAATCAGGTGCAACTTAAGAGGAGATTAGTCAAAACAAAGGGTTTTGGCAAACCTGCTCTGTTTTCTTTTGCAGTAGACAGGAAATATTTATATTTTAACTGAAGAGATCACTAACGGAGCCTGGGCTTCTGTCAAGACACATCATGGTCAGGAAAATAATGAGGTTTCACACACCCACCGGGATTCATGATGGTTATTTGTGAATCCCAAAAATTCACACATTGTAGTACAAAGATTTATTCATTCAAAACCATGTCCCAGAATTTATAGTATTCACGGCTTGTTATTCTTATGATTAAAGTGCCTCAGTCATCCAGTCATGGAACAGAATCTACACCATGTGACTAGGCTGACCAACCACACAACACAAATAGCTGAAGGTTGAAACAAAAAGCCAAAAAAGGTAGGTTGAAAATTATTTTTCCAACCAGTTTGGATAAGATCACAAACAAATAAAATGTCAGACAATCCAAATCAGGTCATGAATATTTAATTGACTGAAAGAGACTATATTTGTAACAAACATTATTAACTAATAGTTTGACCACTGGTACTGCTTACTATTGAAATGTGGGAGAAAAGGATGAGGGAGGGATGCCTCCATGTACTACCTTTGATCTGTGAGGTAAATGATGGGCATAAATGTAAAATGGATTTCAAAATGGTCTCACTAAGTATGAAACACACAAAAATTTCCGAAGTAGTGTTTCTAAATGTGGCCACACTTCCAGGTCCCCACTGGGCTGCGCAGGCACATAATGTCTATTTATTTTGTTGACTGTTCCGTTTTAATATTTATCCAGTACTAAATGAAAAAGCAATAGAACCGCTGTGTCTCTGGTCATATCTTTTTGCATATTGTATGTTCACAGTTGAGTAAGCAGTGAAAACATCCTGAAAAATACTATGCATTGGACACTTTACAGGACATCCAGTCAAAATAATATACTTTCCACTTTAATACATATACAGTTAAAGCAGCACATTCATCATGTTTCCTCTGTGGATGGGTGAATGACAAAGCTGAAAAAGAAGCTCACAAGTCTCAGTGACGTCAGTGGCAAAACTCCCATTGAATTCAACGTGGCCAGGGGTTTTTTTTATCCTACATCTCCGAGCGCATGTTTATTTACAGCCTGAACCATTATGTCCAAAGAGTACAAGGGAGCACCTTAGCTAGCCAGGCATGCCTGCAAACAGACCAATTGTGTGCACACAAGGATTCACACTCATAAATCAGGTGCATGCATAACTATGATGATCTGGCTCGTAGAGTAGCAAATTAGGAAGCAATAATAAATCTTGCCAAGACAAACTTGATTGACTTCGATTTAGCAGGCAATGGGAACTCAAACCAGCACATGCAGCTGTATAGGACCAATGGTATCATGGTCACAAAACCTTAGAAGCCCAAAGCATTTTTAGCATTTCTTCTTTTTTACCTTCTTCCTAAGACTATTTGGTCCATTTATTATTTTACTATCTATGTAGGGTCAAATTCTGCTTTCAGTTAGACCCTGCACTTTTCAGTACTAATGCTGTGTGCTGAACAGCCCACCTTGTGAAAACGGTTGCATGCCTCATTAGCGTGAAGAGGTCTGGGTCCAGCACCCATTACCCAATCAAGACCTCATAGTACTCTCTAGCCAACATGGTCTGTGCTATCTAATGCTAGCACATGGTTCCTCCTTAGGTCCTTAGTTACCCAGATGTAACCGTCATGAAAGGGATTGCTGACTGCACTACTAGTGCAATGCTCTCAGCCTGAGATGAATTAAGATCAGAGTTCCCTAAATTAACATAAATCTAAAATAATTGTTACAAAATAATAAGCCAAGTCTGAAAAGGAAGCAGTCAGAAATATATAGTACTGGCTGCTGCCATTCAAGCTAAAGAAAACGAAGAGCCAAATACAATAATTTCCTCCCTATCCAACAGCACTGTGCCAGAATTCTAGACTCAATGGTATTTAATGGTGCTTCAATCTCTTAAATTAGATTTCAGATTTAGCAAAAGAAAAGCCAGGAATCTGCAGAAAGTAAAACAATCTAAAATACCGAGGGTACATTGGACTAGATAGAAAATTCAGGGAAAGCAGCATTGCACCAAATGGGAAAGTCCAGAGATAAGTTCAAATGCATCTCTCCCGCCAGCTTTGTAAATGTGATCAAAGAACCTTTTGTGTGTTTAGCCCCTGGGGGAATATTTCCTTTCCTGTTGCTTTCCCATAAAATGAGACATCTGAAAGAGATCTTTCCGTTCCTGCACAGGTAAGATTCAGCCATCTCAGTTTACCCAACTCACAGTTGTGTTATTGCCTGAATCCGTACTGAAGTTCTCAATTCCTGTGGAATTGCAGTGTCAGAGTGTGCAATGTAATACAAGCATGTCTCTGCTGCAATAAAAGATCCACAGCAGCAAGTCCCAGAACCTGAGTCAACTGATTTGGGCTGGTGGGGCTAAAACTAGTGTAGACATTCTGGCTCAAGCTGGAGCCGGGGCTCTGATACACTACAAGGAAGTCAAAGAAGTCTCCCCCCTCTGCACCTTATTTATGACTAGCTGTAATTAGCTATAAAGGGACCAGCAATATTCCCAAGAAAACACATGCACACATCAATTTACATATACTTGTGCCTACGCATTTATCACGCGTTGCCACCCCCCAGGGATCTGATCAGACTGGATTATAAAGACAGATCAGTGGGTGTAGATGTATTCTGGTAATGAGTGTTTTATTGGCTGTCGAGGTGTTTAACCTTCAAGATAACACAGCCTCCCACTATTATGTAAACACTTGAGTGCGGAGTGCAAGTGGGAAATTGACTTGAAACATTTTCAGGCTGCCTAAAGGCAGAAAAGAGAATGTTTGAAATGTACCCAGCCAGCAGCTTATCTATCTGCTGGCCTCTGACTCTAACATTGTCTGTGGAGGTAACCAAAGGGGGAAACAATGAAATTTCTGCTGCATCTAGCCTGCAATTTAAATGCAGCAAAAGGTATTCCAAAGGCAAACCTTATGGCTCTCCCTATAAAGAGCGTAGAAGCATAGAGTATGATCCTCCTTGTTCACTAAACTAACCTGTCACCCAGTGCCAGGAATCAAACTTCTCACTTGCAGGGCATCCAGGGTCAGCCTCGGCAAGTGATCTCACTAGGACTGGAGGATGAATTTAGATCCTAAACCCAAGCAGATACAGTTTCTTTTTTGTAATTTATTACTTATAGCAATAGCCTCAACACTCCCCACTAAAATATGGGATATGGGAACTGAGAAAATGGAATCATATTTTGTCTAGATTATTAAATGTCAAATGTAGATATTACACCAGTTTGTGCTCAATGGGTTTTTAAAACATATGGCAAATGTGCCCGTTCTGTAAGATGCTGTGCTACATCTATAATAAACAATAAGCTACAGAGAAAAAAAAAGAGACGGAATTTTCATTTTAAAACCAGATACAATAGAAAGTGAATGTTCCCCCCAGAAGAGCATGCTTGCTTTTGGCTAATACGATACAGTAAAACAGGCAAAAGAGAAAAGCACTAAAATAAGTTCTGCAGGAGTCTTTCATATTCACCACAGTTTCAGTCTGGTCCCAGGTGTCAAAGTTCAGGGCAAATGCACCTGCATTCCCTCGTCAGAGGTCCATCAAGGGCATCCACTTTAGGCTCCAAGGGGAAATATATTAAAACAATAAAAGAATCTACACACATGCTAATAAGCTTACTAGAGGTCATCCATCAATCTTACAGGCCCTCAGTAGGCCAAAATCCTTCCAGCCCTTCCCAGGAAGGATCGGGTTCCCCTTGGACAGAAGGTCCTGTTCGCTTGTTGGATCAGAAAGCAGGCCCTGGGTCAGTTTAACTCAGAATATTTATCCAGAAGTCCTTTCTTTGTCTGTTGGTCTCGGGAGAATCCAGTCTGAACAAGTATATGTGAGCATCTCCAAGGGGCAGTACTTCTCTGGAGTGTTACAATCTGAGTGAATTTATCTGATTACCCCCCACCATTCATAGTTCCTGGAGGCTGTGGTCACTCTCCCCCAGGGAATTACATACAATCCCTAGCCCACAATGATACTGAAGCTTAATACAGTAAGATCTCCCGAAGATATTGCAGGACATAGCCACATCTGTCACATCTCCCACATCTCCGCACTAAAGAAGTGGATGCAATAGGGTGCTTGACGAGCATCCTAGGGGAACCCACAGATTTATTTCCTGGATGGCATTTCTGCAATTACCTTTCATAATTTCACATTTCAACTATTCAGATAATAAACATTCTGCTAGCAAGCCACCATACATCCTTCAAAAGTCTGCACAGAGTCATCGGACAACCAGATTTCTCTCTTTAGAACCTCTGGGGTGGAGCTCTCATGTGCCCTGTATCTGTCACACTGGGCATTTCACTATGGCACATCTGGAGCATGCAAGGAGAAAGAAATATTCAGCAGAGAAGCAAACAAAGCAATGAGTCTTGCTCAACAGGTCATAGTTTATCTTTTCAGAGGCAACAAAACCGAAGAGATCACTGTAGTGCACTAAAGCAGGTTCCACAGGGTGTTGATATTTCCACCATTTAGGTAAAAAAAACACAGAATTTACTCAATACGATTTTGCTTCAGTAAGAGTTTTCTGGGAAAGAATTTCTTGGGAGCATTCCCATAGAACACTGTATGCCAGAGGTTCTCACACTTCAATGCATCATGACCCCCTTCTGACCACAAAGTTACTACATGACCCCAGGGGGAGGGCCGGAGCCTGAGCACTGCCCCCCGGGTGGGGGGAGAGAGGGCCCGAACCTGAGTCCTGCTGCCCCGGGTGGCGGTGGAGCTTGGGCTTCAGCCCTGGGTCCCAGCAAGTCTAATGCTTGCCCTGGAGACCCCATTAAAATGGTGTCATGACCCCACAGTTTGAGAACCGTTGCTGTATGCTAAAAGGATGGGTGAAGCCTGCACAAAATATTTCCTGCAAAATCCCGTATTTTTCAGATGGTGTTGGAGTAATCCCATGTACTCACTGTTAGAATCTCTATGCATCAATTTCTCTGCAGACAGCGGTCTGTTTTTCAGAATCATGATATCCAGTCTGATTTCTCCTCTGGGTCTGACAGCAAATCTTGCATTTAGCCTTGGCCATAATTAAGCTTGCATGCATGAGAGCACTGTTTAATGATTAAAGTAGCTCAACGGACATCAGAAGAGAAGTGGGCTCTAGTCCCATAGATACTCAGATGGCAGGCACTGAAATATTATTACTCCGTCTGTTTCACTCCATCAGCTTCAGACTTCTTGCCCTCACCTTCAAAAGGCCATCACAACCCTTCCTCTCTCTACAGTCTGGTCCATGTCACTTCCTCCATTTCCTCTGCTCCACCGGTGGTGCCAGCCTCATCCATTTGCTTGCCAGACTCTCATACAAACCACTGCACGCATTCAGCCACATGGCCCCCTTACGCATGGCTCCCCCTTTCTGAATGGACCCTTCTCCTCCAAATCTTTCTTTAAAACCCCCTCTTCCATGACATTTATAAGGCCAGAATGATGAGCAAAAGGGGAAGCTGGCACTTGCTTAGTAACAAATGTTTGTTTACATATAAATATTGCCTATGATGCTGAACCACCTCTTGGCACTATGGAAGTATAAATAGTAAATAGAGTACAAAATACCTGGTTTATACTTTCAGTTTCCCCACTTACCTGAGAGAGTGGGACTCAGAAATGTTGTGAGAAATGGGAACCAATATTAAAATCTGTTAAGTCTCACTCAGCAATGGTCCCCAAAAGCAGAAAGGCCATGGCACCTCCATTGGCCTAAATTAACCTAACTACAGACCTGCCAAGTGTCGTGTGTGACACTCACACCTCCAGGCCCTCCTCATCTATTCCCATAGTACAGCCTGGATGTCACACAGTCAGCAGGGCTCCAGGAAACAGGAGGGAGTTAAGCCTGGTGGACACAGTGCCTGCTGAGCAGGTGGCCTTCCCTCTTCTGCACTCCACTCCCACTTCTGGTCCCCCAGCTCAAATGGCACAGATGAGAAGGAAGGAGGGAGTGGCAAGGCAGGAAGGAGAAAGGGCTAATGAAAGGAAGGGAGGAGCTGGAGCTAGCAAGGGGACAGAACAGGAGGAGCTAGTGAGGAGACAGGATAAAATGGACTGAATCAGGGGACAGGGGCAGTGAGGTGGGCCAGCATTGGGCCAGGCACTCAACCAAAGTGGGGATAGGGGCTGAATATGGCTGGCTGATGGAGGAGGAGCAGGGGAATCTCCTCAACTGTCCCATAACTACCCCAACAACATCGACCTCCAGGATATTCCCTACTGCTGAACAATCTCTCCTCCCCGGCTACTCCAGGTA
Source organism: Malaclemys terrapin pileata (assembly GCF_027887155.1). NCBI lineage: Eukaryota > Metazoa > Chordata > Testudines > Emydidae > Malaclemys > Malaclemys terrapin. The sequence goes on along the minus strand of NC_071511.1, from coordinate 28,804,539 downwards.
CCCTCTTCCAACTGGGTAGCAATCCCTGAGGGTCCCTCCCACTCCACAGCAAAACTTCCTCCCAGGTTCACTTCAGGAACACCCAGGCTGTCTCCCACACAGTAATTGATACCCCTACAAGTTGCCTCTAGCTCCCCGCAAGTCCTTGTTCCCTCTTCTGAGGAGTGCAAAGAATAAGGTCCTTCCTCCCCACAACCGCTCTCACTGTTGAGGGGAACCAGGCGAGGGAAATCCGTGATTTGTCATGACTGGTCATGTGACATGTCACAAACTGAGCTGTATAAAATTGGCAGCAATGTCTCTCATTCCAAGAGAGACAACATGTGACACAAACAACTGGATTCTCATTCCAGTCCATCAAATCAGTGCATCCCATCCCTCAAAGAATATTGCACCGGAAGGAGTTAGATAGAGGAGACTCCAATGCCAGGCATCCTTGTTTTTATTTTAGCTAGTGAATCTGAAAACAAACAATCAAGAGGTGCTTACATGCCCGAGTACATTCATGAGGAAGAATAAATAGAGAGAATTCTGAAGGTGAAGGCATACATCTTATAACTAACCAAGGAGAACAATCCCCCCAAAGAGCATCAAGATGTGCTTAGCTAATTCCAGCTGCTTGGGATGAAGAAGCTAATGACAAGGTTTCTTTCTCAGAATTTTATCAGCTGTTAATAGTTCCTTAAAATTCTTCTCTATTCCCATACTGTCATTTAGATAGTTAGCTGGAACTTACCTATAGTTCCTAGACTGGAATTTCAATTTGCAGCAGATTAAGTTAAAGTGGGAGGAATGAATAAATGAGGACATTTCTTCTATTGGACAAAAGCAATACCTTTTCTTACTACTGTATATCAGGCTTCATCCTGATAATAGATATCTGCATGTTAACATTGATCCATTTATTTAAACTTGGGAAATCTTCTCCAGGAACTCAGTGTGATTTATCAACCATTGAGATAGCTGGTTTTTCGGTGTGTGTGGTCAGCATTAGATCCGTTCCATTTTTCATCAATATTCATAGAATCATAGGACTGGAAGGGACTTCGTCAGGTCTTCTACACTCAAGGCAGGACTAAGTATTATCTAGACCATCCCTGACAGGTGTTTGTCTCATCTGTTCTTAAAAATCCCCAATGATGGAGATTCACAACCTCCCTACACAATTTATTCCAGTGCTTAAGTTTTTCCTAATGTCCAACCTAAACCTGCCTTGCTGCAGTTTAAGCCCATTGCTTCTTGTCCTATCCTCACAGGTTAACAAGCACAATTTTTCTCCCTCCTCCTTGTAACAACCTTTTATGTACTTGAAAACTGTTATGTCCCCCCCGCCCCCCAGTCTTCTCTTCTCCAGACTAAACAAACTACATTTTTTCAGTCCTCATAGGTCATGTATTCTAGACCTTTAATAATTTTTGTTGCTTTCCTCTGGACATTCTCCACTTTGGCCACATCTTTGCTGAAATGTGGCACCTAGAACTGGACACAATACTATACCACACCATATAGTTTTGTGTTCTACATAGGCCAGAAGGGATCATTAGCTCACCTAGTTTGACCTCGTGTGTGGCACAGCAGAATTTGTATTTGGCTAAAACATCTCTTCAAATCAAAACTGGGTGCCTTTCTGGAAGACATCAAGAGATGGAGAATCTACCACTCCCCTTGGGAATTTGTTCAAATTAATTATAATAATTTATTATTTTTATACTTCAGAGTATTTTGTTGATGGGAGCTTTAGAAACAGGAAAGCATATCAGTGAGAACCAAAAGATCTAAGGTTTACTCCAGTCTTCTATTATAGGTCCCAATCCAACTTCCATGAAAGTCAACGGGAAGACTCCCATGGACTTCAATGGGATTGGATCTGGTCCATATTTAGCAAATATATTACAGTGCAGCAATCATTTGTCTTGTCTTTGCTCTAAAACGTGGAATCAGGTTACCATCACACCATTAAGAGTATGAAATATTAAAGAACTAATTTCCAAATCACTGCAATAAAATGTAATTGGCAGACAAGGCAGGTATGAGAATAAAAATGTGTGTGAGGGTTAGACTGAAATTCACAGCACAGGGCTTTGGCCACATGCATCCTACTTTAGAGTGCTGGAGGAGAGTATGTAACGGGCTATCAGTGTTCTGCATGGAGGGACTGAAAAGGAGGAGTATGCTTTCACCCTCTTTCACCACTCAATTCCTCCCAGTTTCTGCTCTTTCCCCAACAAGTCTTCTCTTACTCCTCTAACCGCCCCATGTAACAATCAAAAATGTACCCCCACCTACCTTCTCCTTACCTCACCCTCCTCTCAGAGTCACTGACCCCACCTATCTGTTCTCCCTCTGGCTAGCTCCACGTTTCAACCTGTATTATCCCTATTGGTTCCTGGCCTCTGGGGGGGAGGAGGGAGGGTGTCAGGAAAAAGAAACAAGGGGAAGTGGGCCATGTCAGGAGGGAGGCTTAGGGTGAACAGGAAGTTCTCAAGCAAGTGGAGCGTGGAAAGGTTGAACTCACCGCAAGAATCCTGAGCTGCACTATCTTCTGTGCCAGAAACTGTCCTTTCCCCTCTGGCACAGCAGCCAGACAAATATGCTAGAAATTAGACACCACCCAAGAGACATACACCTAGAAATTAGTGTAAGGATACAATTAAATGTCAAGTCGCATAATTATGGTCTTTCAAATTTATAGCATTCAATACCAGATTGCAGGCAGTATCCAGTCTTCTCTCCTAAAAAGGTACTTATTTGGTGAGGGAGAATGTGGTGATCATTATGTATTATTTATATAGTACCTAGAGTGTGCAAGGGGCTTTTCAGACCCATGAAAGGATATGAACACTGCCTCAAGGCATTTACAGTCTCAGTACACCACATACAAATGCACGGAAGCAGTTAGGAGGCAACACACATAAGAACTAGGGCTGTCGATTAATCGCAGTTAACTCACACGATTAAAACAAAAAAAGTAATAGCGATTAATCAGTTTTAATCGCACTGTTAAACAGTAGAATACCAATTGAAATGTATTACATGTTTTTGATGTTTTTCTATATTTTTAAATATATTTCAATTACAATACAGTATACAAAGTTGACAGTGCTCACTTTATATTATTTTTATTACAAATATTTGCACTGTAAAAATGGCAAACAAAAGAAATATTATTTTTCAGTTCACCTCATACAAGTACTGTAGTGTAATCTCTTTATCATGTAAATGCAACTTACAGATGTAGACTTTTTTGTTACATAACTGCACTCAAAAACAAAACAATGTAAAACGTTAGTGCCTACAAGTCCACTCAGTCCTACTTCTTGTTCAGCCAATCGCTAAGACAGACAAATTTGTTTACACTTACAGAAGATAATGCTTCCAGCTTCTTATTTACAACGTCACCTGACAGTGAGAACAAGCATTTTCATGGCACTTTTGTAGCTGGCATTGCAAGGTATTTATGTGCCAGATATGCTAAACACTCGTATGCCCCTTCATGCTTTGGCCATCTGTCCAGAGGACATGCTTCCATACTGATGACGCTTGTTAAAAAAATAGTGCATTAATTAAATTTGTGACTGAACTCCTTGGGGGAGAATTGTATGTCTCCTGCTCTGTGTTCTACCCGCATTCTGCCATATATTTCATGTTATAGCAGTCTCAAATGATGACCCAGCACGTGTTGTTCATTTTAAGAACACTTTCACTGCAGATTTGACAAAACACAAAGAAGGTACCAATGTGAGATTTCTAAAGATAGCTACAGCACTCGACCCAAGGTTTTAGAATCTGAAGTGCCTTCCAAAATCTGAGAGAGACAAGGTATAGAGCATATTTTCAGAAGTCTTAAAAGAGCAACACTCTGATGCAGAAACTACAGAACCCAAACCACCAAAAAAGAAAAATCAACCTTCTGCTGGTGGCATCTGACTCAGCTGATGAAAATAAACATGCATCGGTCTGCACTGCTTTGGATTGTTATCGAGCAGAACCCATTATCAGCATGGATGCATGTCCTCTGGAACACTGGTTGAAGCAGGAAGAGACATATGAATCTTTCGTGCATCTGGCACATAAATATCTTGCAACACCGGCTACAACAGTGACATGTGAATGCCTGTTCTCACTTTCAGGTGACATTGAAGCAGGTAGCACGATCGCCTGCAAATATAAACAAACTTGTTTGTCTGAGCAATTAGCTGAACAAGAAGTAGGACTGAGTGAACTTGTAGGCTCTAAAGTTTTACATTGTTTTATTTTTGAATGCAGTTTTTTTTTGTACATAATTCTACACTTGTAAGTTCTACTTTCATGATAAAGAGATTGCACTACAGTACTTATATTAGGTGAATTGAAAAATACTATTTCTTTTGTTTTTTACAGTGCAAATATTTATAATAAATATAAAGTGAGCACTGTACACTTTGTATTGTGTTGTAATTGAGATCAACATATTTGAAAATGTAGAAAATATCCAAAATTATTTAAATAAATGGTATTTCTATTATTGTTTAACAGTGTGATTAATCGAGATTAAATTTTTTAATCGCGCAATTCATCGAGATTAATTTTTTTTATTGCTTGACAGCCCTAATAAGAACACATTCAGATAAGGACCAACCTGAATGGAATCTCAAGTGAAACTTCTTAGCAATCCAAAGAAAAAAAAAGTAGTTTCTGTTGTTTGTGTGCTTCAGGGTGATTTGGATTTTCCCATGCCTCTGAAACAAAATTTATCTGGGACTGAACAAAAATACCAACATACTGTAAGGAAAGCCAGAATAAGGAAGTAGCAAAAGTCACACTAGATTTACTTCCCAATTCCTAGGGCCAAAAAGTGTCCTGACTAAAGCTGCAAAAAGCAGAAACATTTCAATAGAGGACCAGACAAATAGACCTAGTGGCTATACAGTTATTTCACATGCCTCCACCACTTCAAAAACCATAGCAATTGTAGGCATCAAGGCACAGAGGGCAAGGGACCAGGGCTGGCTCCAGGCACCAGCACAGCAAGCAGGTGCTTGGGGCTGCCAAAGGAAAGGGGCAGCACGTCTGGCTCTTGGGTGGCAATTCGGCGGCGGGTCCCTGCCGCTGAATTGCTGCCAAAGGATGAAGCGGCAGTGGTAGAGCTCCCGCCGAAGTGCCACCGATTGTGGCTTTTTTTTTTTTCCGCTGCTTGGGGCGGCAAAAACGCTGGAGCCGGCCCTGCAAGGGACAAAGACAGATGTGCATCCTTTTGCCTATTTGCCCACCCACTCCTGTGGCTCTCTTGTCCATTTAAGATTGTAAACTTTTCTGGGCAGGTCTCTTACTATATGTTTGCATGGTGTGCAGCACAATGGGACCCCAATGTCAGTCCCTAAATTCACGACTGCAATACAAATAATGAAACAGAATAATAATGAAACTTCTAGGCTTTTTTTGTAAATGTGGATTTCAGGCCTAAAAAAAAGCAGCTGAGGTAAGGCAAGGGGACTGTCACAAGATCATGAGCGGGATCTGTAAAATGTTGTAAACACATTTTCTAATTCAAGGAAGCTCAAGTTCACCAGGGTACCAAGGTGAGGAGGGAAGGGCTAAAAGGAATTAGTTCAGTTAAGAATCGGAATCTTTGCAGGGTCCCTTCACTCCCAGCAGAAGCCAAACAGTTTCACTCTCTTCCCGTGATAGATGGCAGAGCACGCTCAGCATGGTGTTGATTTATAGTGGACATTAGAATACCATGCTCAGGAGTTTGCTAATCTTTCAAAAGCTCTTTAGTGCATCAGCTTTGCCCAGGATTTTTTTTTTTTTTTTTTTTTTTTTTTGCCTTGTGAGAAGGAAATATTTTTGGCACAGGCTGAAAGGCTGTGCAATTATTAAAATTAATGTGGGCAAATGAGTGCCATGGACCACATCAGTAACTCTCCAATATTTCCCTACACTGGGGTCCTTTTGGAGCTAGATTGTGAGACCCTATGCAGGGATCCCTGGGGAGAACGCCGACAGATGAGGTGTAGTCTAAATATAAAGGTTTGAGCTGCAGCCAAGGAGAAGAAAACTTAGAACTCAAGGAAGCAGCTCACGCTAAATGTAGTATTCCAGGACAGAGAATGGAGCAGCTCCTACATTCTGTTGAAGTCAGCATGCTTACACATAATGCTTCTTGTGTCTTGACAAAATATAAAATATAAGGTGCCAAAAAAAAAAAAAAAAAAAGAGAGAGAGAGAGCGAACCTCAAACAATTATACTTTGCTCTTTTTAATTTGGTATTGAATATAATTAAAGGAGTTTTTTTCAACAAATATTCCTTCATATAGAAAGACTTAGTGAGAAAGTTTTTTCATATTAAAAAAATTAATCCTCTGGGCTCTTATTGTCAGCCATTGTGATGGTGTCTTGTACCCTTAATTTTCCTGGCTCTTAGATGCCCCCAGTGCAGGGTTAATGGTTTATAGATTCATAATTCCAAGGCCAGAAGGAACCACTGGGATCATCTAGTCAGACCTCCTGTATAACACAGGCCAGAGAGCTTCCCCAAAAGAAAAGCATCCAATCTTGATTTTAAAATGGTCAGTGATGGAGAATTTATTACATCCCTTGGTAAATTGTTCTAATGGTTAATTCCCCTCTTGTCAAAAATGTACACCTTAATTTGAGTCTGAATTTGTTTAGCTTCAATTTCAAACCATTAGACCATGTTTATCTTTCTCTGCTAGCCTGAAGAGCCCGTTATTAAATATTTGTTCCCCATGTAGATACTTATAGACCAGTCAAATCACCCCATTACCTTTTCTTTAAACTAAAGAGAGAGAGACTTGAAGAGCTCAACCACAACAAGGCATGTTTGCTAATCCTTTAAATGAGGCTCTTCTCTGGTAAGGACGCTAGCTTGGAATTTAGGAAGACCCACATTCAATTCCTTGCTCCTTCATAGGCTGTTTGGCCTTGGGCAAGTCACTAGGTCTGTCTGTGCTGCAGTTCTTTATTGGTATAAAGGGAATAATAGCACTGCCCTACCTCCCAGGGATGTTGTGAGGACAGATACAGTGAATATTATGAGCTACTCAGATACTACAGTAAAGGGTCATGGGTACCTAGATAGTTAGGACCTGCTGTGGCATTGTTTTGGATAAAGATCACAGTCTTCCCTGTGACCTTGATCACTACACAGACTCCCTCAAGATGATTTTATAGATCTATATTAGGGGAGAGTGATTAAAGCCTCAGGATAAAACTGTGAGAACTCAGTTCAACCCAGGCTTAAACAGAAAAACTATTATTTACATTTTACAGTATAAAGGAACACCTTTCATTAGCATGCATGTAGGTTCTTTTATGGTTTTCTCTGTAATGCTTTCACCTTAAGAATAAGTGTGCTTGCTCAGAAAGAACGATGTGGTACTTAACTGTGGGCAATGATGTTGTTTATTATAACCTCTGAGCAGAAAGCAAAGCAGGCCTGCTGAGGCCGTCTGACTTGCTGGGAACTCACCGTGTAGGCAAGGAACTACACAGACGGGAAAAACCTGGGTCAGGAGGGCATGAGACATGGGTCTCTACCCAAGACAGGTGATGGCTGATGAACTGGGAGCCTAGAGCATGCGTCCTTGCTGGACCACTCACCTAGCCTAGACTGGATACTGTTTCCTGATCTAGGTTGTTAACACTTCCCCGCTGATAGCACGGATAACTGTGTTTACTTGTTCTGATTAGATGAAAATAGACTCAAAGGAAAAGAGAAAGTTACAGTACAGATTTTTAGAAACACTAAAGAAAGGGGATTTGGTATTATTACAGCTGGGTGATTTTTTTGGCTGAAACATTTTAGAGGGGGGGATTGTTGGGGCTGACTGCAAGTTACCTTAGCCTGTTGTTACAGAATAGTTCGGGGGAGGGGAAGGGGGGGCGTAGTAGTGAACTGGCTTTGACCGGAGGGGCTGGCTTGCAGCCACTCACTGGATAAACAAGTAAAGAGATAAGGAAGGCCGGAGAGGTTTGAGTGTGGGAGTAGAGAGCAGTAGTGTTTCCTGCCAGAGCCTGCTTGTGGGTGAATACATCCCCCACTTAGAAGGAGATGATGATAAAAGCAGCTTTGAGAATTGCTTTAGACAAACAGTCTCACGTGCGGACCTAGGCCTTGTGGGTGCCCAGGAATTCCCCATGCTGGAGCAGCGCCTGCTATGAGCCCTGAAGGACAAGGCTGGAGGGTCCGGGACTCCATAGCAGAAGGGGCGTAAGCATTGATTCTTGCTTGCTTGGTTGCTGGAAAGCACGTATTTAGTAACGTGTGAAGTCTGGAAAGCTTATTATACTTTGGCAATAAAACCGGCTATACTTATGCACCTGGTGTGGCTTCACTGAGTGTATCCAAGCTCCCCCCCGCCTTTGGCTCAACAAGGGGGGCCATTCAACCACACCAAAGAATTTTGCAAATTCGTATTGGCTGCAAAAATAAAATAAAAAATATTTATACAAAGAATAAAAATCTATATATTTCATTTTGATATAAAGTAAGAGAATTTAAGGCCAGAAGTGACCACTACAAAGATCAAGTCTGACCTCCTGTATAACACAGACACTGTTTTGATTTTTCAGTTCAAAATGATCTTTCATTTAAAAATTTCTTTTAAATTGTTTTTAAAAAAATCAAAAACGTTTTTAAATGGTCAAACCTAGAAATGTTTTGTTTCGAAAATGCTGAAATGAAACATTTCATTTAAGCCACAAAGAATTTACTTTTAGTTTTTGGGATTGCCCTCAAACTGAAAAAAATCTATTGTTCTCACAGCTCTAGTTCTTACATACCTGGGTATGTGTGTCTCTGGTATCGTAAAGGGATCTGTTAATCACGTGTGATTAAATACTAAAGAGTTTTAAAATGTCTTCATACTTTTATGAATTTGCATCTCATTATTTAGGGCTGATCGTGCTGCTATTGAGATCAATGGCAAAATTCACAGCAATTTTAGTGGATTCGGGGTTCAACCTATAATTAGTATCATGGTGTCGGACGCCATCAGGTGGTCGAGAGACATCTACATAGAACACATCACTGGACATCGGCAATACCGGGCGGGATGAGCTGGAGTGCCAATGAGAAGCACAGTGGGGAAAATAACGCAAATACTTCCCTGATGGATTGTATTTTCTAATGGACAACCTACCCTCAATTCTCAATTACTGAGGGACAATCTTCACTCGTTGCTATATTTGCTTTCCACAACCAACTCTCTATATAACTTTTCATAAGTGATGTACCCGAATACTTGGATGCTAATATCTAAACTATATTCTTAAATGTATTCACCTAAATTTGGGTTAGTGCTGATTATGCACTATATGTCTCTTATGACTTTATAAAAACAAACTTTGTATTTGTGGATAATCTAAGCACTAGACCCAGATGTACAGACACTCTTTTCTTAACCTGTGTACTATATAATTTTTTAACATTAGCTTTAATAAAAAATTTAAATCTGTTAAAAGAGCTATTTGTGGATTTGTATGAGAAAATGTGCATTTTATTTCGTGCAGTCAAGGATTAACACCTCTTCACAAATTCCTTGCCTTTTGACAAACTTTGGGGGTTCCCTTCTCCTCTGTATCAGGGTTATAGTGTACTCCATATACCCAGCTTCCTGTGATGTTGTCAGAACTCCTTCAAGGCATTGCCCAGATACCAGGTCCTGAGTTCCAATAATGCTTGTGTTGCAAGCTCTTCCTCCTCTGTCAAGAGGGTTGATTTGTTATCCTCGAATGTGCTTCTTCTGTGTTTGCAAACAGTTTGGCCCACCATCCTCATCTGCCGTTAACCAGCTCTATTGACTTCAGCTGAGCTATGCCAATGTACATACTCCAGCTTAGTATGTTTACTGATTAGAAGTTGTTTGCAGTGTTGTTATAGCCATGTGGTCCCAGGATAGTAGAGAAATGGAAGGTGAGGCAATCTCTTTTATTGGACCAACTTCAGTTGGTGAAAGAGACAAACTTTACAGTTACACAGAGCTCTTCTTCTCAGATCACCACAACAACAACGCAGGAAGCTGATTATATGGAGTATATTATAACTCTGATATAGATGTGGGGGAGGAAACCCCCAAAGTTCATACCAAGAGACAAGGAATATATTGCTCAGAAGAAGAGCTCTATGTAGCTTGAAAGCTTTTCTCTTTCACCAAAACAAATCAGTCCAATAAAAGATATTACCTTACCCACCCTGACTGTCCAATATCTTGTATAAGCACAAGCTGCTTAAATAGTCACACCAATGTTATGTTTTTACCAGTGCATTTGTTCCCTAAAAATCTGTCTCTCTCAACTTTGGTTGGCAGTAGTGATTTGTCCCACTCCTAGCTAGCCTGTGGTATCTCTATGGAGATATTTAGGAGGAGACTCTTAACAATACCCAAACAGAACCATGGTTGCCTGAAATGGCTCTGTTGACATAGAGAATAATATTGCCAATGTTGTTGCCACTGTTGTCAAATCCTATTATTAACAATTTATTTTCATAGATACCAATTACTATGGGCTTATTTAAAACCAGTTTAAAACAATTAATGCCAGTTTTCATATGTTTGCTATTCAAATTGAAAATACCCTTTCTAATTGCCTGACATATTAATTGAAGACACCATGTACACTTAGCAATAAGGAGCTAATATTCTCCATTACCGCAGTTCTTCATATTAATGCAGGAACCATTTAAAAATGCTGGTATATTTCTAAAGCACATGCAGATAACCTCCAGTAACCTGACAGACTCTTCTACTCAAATTCAGCTGTAGAGCATTTTTATGGTAGTAAAATATGGGAGAGCGGTCATCTTGTCATACTAGGAGCCATGCTGTGTCATAGAATGGTGCATCACATACTACATTCTGACATTATATGACAAGTAATGTCAGGATTTTTAAAGAATAGATTGGATAGCCACTCTCAATTCAATATGCTTAACTTTGTATCTGATCTGAATTTCTGGGGTAATAGTTTGATTGATCATGCATGAGAAATAGCAAGAAAAAAAAAAAAAAGGATACCTTATTGCTTTCATACTTCCAGTTCAGTTAAAATAGGCTTGTTCTTAGATTTAGTACACCAGTCAATGGAGTACTGCAAAGGTCAGCACCGACTGTACTTACTTGTGGAAAAGACTTCAGGGCATCACAGGTTTGTCAGTAGGTGTCAGAGTGTACACTGGAGCCACACTATTTACAAGATAGGCAGAATGGTTGTGAAAGTATTATAGGCAAGGGCTGATACCTTCAGATAAGCTCGCCCAACACTTCCCATTACAAGACCCTGTTTCAATTGCTCAGAGCTTTGCCCAACTTTAATTGTTTGGGCTAAAATTTTCTTGGAAAGTTTTAGCGAAAACATTTTGGCTCTTTCCCAGAACACGACTAGTGAAAAAACACATTTTTTTCCACAGAACTCCTGCCACATAAACTCCTCAAGTTCTGTTCCTCATTAGAAATCACAAATACAAGAGTGTCATTAAGAAGATGCCTAGCGTCTACTGTAACACATTCCTGGTACAGCAAATTCTATTTTCTTTCTTGGTCCTGCCATAAAAAGACAGTGGGCCAGATTGTGATCTTAGAGTAACCTGCTGAAGTCTCTCTGGATTTAGACCTGTGTAACTGAGAGCAGTGAAAGCAGCAGCCAGGGAAAAACGGGTCTGATTAACACTACAGTGCCGTTTTGCTACAAGTCTAAGCTGATCTTGGAGATCAGGAAGGAAATACTAACTTTGTGATAAATGTGATTTTTAAAGAGGCAATATAGCTATAAAAGCACAATCGTTGAGCTAGATACTCTGCTGATGTAAACTTGACCAAAGTATTATTAAGCAATCACATACAGTGGAAAGATTACAGATGGCTAGTACAGTCAAAAAAGCAGAATAAGCGTCAATGTAACGCAGTAGTTTAATGATCAAAGAAGCAGTAGTTAGAGAGCTAACTGCAGACGAACATGATATCATGTTGTAAATACAACTATGGACATTCTTGGATTCTTATTACTTGGCCATGGCAGCAAGGGCATAGATCCATTGGCTCGAGCTGCTCAGTTTTTGTACTTTTCCTTTCACCTCAACATTAACCCACTCTTCAACGTGATCCCCAGAGAGAGAAAAAATCATTGAAATAAAATTAAGGTTGTAAAGACACAGCGAACACGTTAGCTAAAGCCACATAAAGTTAATTTCTTATTAGAAAAGAACAAAGAATTTGCACAAAGGATGTTATCCAAGCTCATCCCCCTTTCCTGAGGCTTGGTTTTATTCTCAGAATAAGAAACCCCTAAGGCAGGACTGTACTTGCAAACATAGGGCTAGATTGTTACTAGCCTTAATGCAGCCCCCTGTCTTTGCATGGCCTGTCAGATCTGCTTGGGTCACAGCTCTGATTCCCAGGCCCTGCACCTGTGAGTCTCCCTCCTGGGATGAAGTGAGCAGGGCGGGCAATGGGGAGTGGACAGAGCTAGCTCTGCCCATCCAGCATTCCCTCCCACTATGTTGCTCGGGCCCAGGATGGAAGTAAATGGTCTCCTTCTCAAGGCTGCAATAAGTTAGCTCCCTGTGGAGCAAGAGGGCAGGAGGATGTATGTTTCTTCCATAGCTGAGCATCTATATGCTACCCCATACTCAGAACTGAGCCTACCGGCTCAATCTAGACCGTAAGACTTCATCTTCAAGGGCTCACCAAAGGGGACTGATTAGGATTTCTCCTTGTATAGCCTTCTGAATGTTTGCTTGTAACAAGCACGTACCCAAACTGGCCTCAGGCCTTGCGGCTGCCTCAGTTCCCCCCTTCTTCAGATTCTGAAACCACCCCCAGCCTCTTGTGCACATCAGAGGACATCCTTTCTTGGGGTCTGGGTGGTTAATAATATAGCTCAAGTGTCAACTTAAACCAAAGTAAGTCTTTGCTCTGACTCCATGGTTTATTTTCAACTTTGCTGGGCTCTTTCCCAAACAACCCCAGGTCTTGCTGCCTGTCATTTCTTCAAGCTTCTCTTCCTGCCCCTCCTCACTGCAGGAAGCTCTACACAGCCTTTTGCACTTGGCTGGAATAAAAAGCCCCTTCGACTCTTCCTCTCTAATCCTGGAATCCCTGCAGGAGCCTTCCTAGGCTTCTTATAGCAAATCCCACCTCCAGGCTACTGTTAGGTGAGCTGGGTCACCTGACCCAACCACTGTCCCAAACCCATCACCTAGGACCAGATAACTAGACACAGGAATGGCTGAGCCCTGAATGGGCCAGCCCAACCTGTGACAATATCCCTCTAGCTCTCTTTTGCCCTCAGAGGGATCCTCAACCTTTTATGCCCCTGAAAAGGGCAGCCACCTGGCCTGGCTCTCAGGGCGAGTCAACAACTCTAGCACAATACAGAGTCCTAGGGCCCAAAACTTGATTACCTACAGATTCTGTCTAGACACACATGCCACGCACACTGTTCATTCTCCAGCACCAGCTGCCTAACAGAATGGCCAACTTTCACTGGTGGAAAGCTGACAAAGGCTGGAGCAGCTGCAGTCCAGGCCTAGGAACTGTGGAGCACAGTGAAGATTGAATACCGACCAGCCTTATGTAAACTGAGCAGCAGCCTCTAAAACTAGAGGTGCCAACCCTGCAGACTTTGAAATCCCAGCTCTGCGGTTGGAGTCCAGGTTCCACTGGCCCATTTCCACTGACTGTGTTTGTCTTTCAGTAGAGTTGAGAAGGCTGGTTGTACAGTAATTCGCACCACTGACCATTAAGTTATACTTCTTTACACTGGATACCTGGAGCCAAAATTCACCTGAGTTGTAAATGGATGTAGCTACATGGGTTTGGAATATATTGTTTTGAGCATATACATGTGCAATATACCATGTACAGTATATAGGGTGACCAGATGTCCCAATTTTATAGGGACAGTCCCGATATTCAGGGCTTTGTCTTATATAGGCTCCTATTACCCACCACCCCCGTCCCGATTTTTCACACTGGCTCTCTGGTCACCCTAACAGTATAACAAATTCAGATTCTTGTCAAGGTACAGAATAGCTAGTGTGATCTAGCCCTTATCGACATCTAATGATATCATAACTAGAGGTTGCAATCTATCTTTTACTTCCCAGGTAATGTGCTTTAATCTCTTTCAATTATATCCTCCTCTGATGGGTATAAATATACCCGATCACCCATATTTACTTCTGAAACCATTTTGTTTAATGAACTAGTAATTATTTTTGTAAACATTTTATCATCCATATCCAGATGCTGAGTAGAGGTATCATTTCAACGTCCAGCAGTCCTTGATTACCTTGGTGCAGTTTGGCAGGAGAGCGAGATCTTTACACTCAACATTGTAAGCAAAAGGCGACCTGTGGTCATGATTTCAATATACAGATTTTGTAACACCATTTTTACTTGTCCTATAATAATATTTTGGCAGACTGACAGTGGTTTGATGAGAACAATATAAAAACCCAGACAGATTAAATTATGGAAATGTATCTATCCCATCACTTACTCTTTGTGGTTAAAAAAAATAAAAGTAAAGCCTCCATTGTCTGATTGGGGTCAGTCGGGGAGTCTCTGTTTTAAAGAAACTCTCCCATTTGTTTGTAATTCCCTTTGATTCAGATTTGTGGGAGTAGCACCTTATGGAAATTAATAGGACTCCACAAAACAAGTACACCTCTACCTCGATAGAACGCTGTCCTTGGGAGCCAAAAAATCTTACTGCGTTATAGATGAAACCGCATTATATCAAACTTGTTTTGATCCGCCGGAGTGCGCAGCCCCATCACCCCGGAGCACTGCTTTACCACATTATATCCGAATTCATGTTATATCGGGTCGTGTTATATCGGGGTAGAGGTGTAATCTGAACATGGCCGTATATGACAGTCCAGTCAGTGCAGGTGAGAGCAGAAGCTATTTGTTTCTGTCACTTCATGGGTGCATCTGCTGTGACTAGAGCTGTGCAAAAGTCTATCAAATCTTGAAAGTCAGGTCGTCAGTGTTCACAAACTTCTTCATCCAGAGACTCACGCATTTTCTCAAAAAACAAAACCCAATTTTTATTTTAACACAAATATTTTTAATTTGGGGATTTTCCGTTTGTTTTTTAAACAAAAAACTGAAATAATTTGGTTTGGTTAAAACATTTTGTAGGGAGAAGAAAAAAAAAGTGTCCCCCCCCAGCTCCGTCGAGAGGGTGCATGACAATGGAAAATCAAGCTCTAGGTGTTGTATTCAATTCTTTTGGTTACTAGTGTGCCCTTGCTACAGTGTTCACTGAAATCAATAATAGATAGCATTGCCATGGACTTACTGACAGAATGAAATGTTATTACATAGGAACAGCCATATTGGGTCAGACCAATGGTCCATCTAGACCAGTATCCTGTCTTCCGACGGGGGCCAATACCAGTGCTTCAGAGGGAATGAACAGAACAGGCAATCAAGTGATCCATCCCCTTCACCACTTCCGGCTTCTGGCAAACAGAGACTCCAGAGTCTCTCCAGAGAACACCAGAGCGTAGGATAGCATCCCTGATCATCTTGGTCCAGGGGCGGCTCCAACCACCAGCACACCAAGCATGTGCCTGGGGTGGCAAGCAGTGGTGGGCGGCCTGCCGGTCGCCGTGAGGGCAGCAGTCAGGCTGGCTTCGCCGGCATGCCTAGGGGAGGTCTGCCGGTCCCGCGGTTTCGGCGGCAATTTGGCGATGGGTACGCTGAAGGCGTGCGACCGGCGGACCTCCTACAGGCATGCCGCCGAATCCGCACGACCAGCGGACCTCCCGCAGGCGTGCCGTCGAAGGCAGCCTACCTGCCATGCTTGGGGTGACAAAATACATAGAGCCGACCCTGTCTTGGTCAATAACCTGTGATGGACCTATCCTCCATGTACAACTGAATAAGCCTACAGACACTACTGTACATCTAGGGACAACTACATACCTGATGTAACTTCCCGAACTTCAGTGGTCCTACATGAGTCACAAATATAGCCTCATTAACTGTTTCAAAATCAACATAAAGAATGGATCCTGAGATGGTGGAAATGGGCATAGCCCCAGTTACTTCCATGTAGGATCTTGGCCCAGGGTTCATTTTTACAAATGAATGCTTTGCTGAGCAAATTCACAGTGAGCGTATTTAATAATGCTATTTCTCCTTTACACAGTTTTAGTGACGGTCATGTTAAGTCATTTTTATTTAACCTTTTGTCCCTTTTGTAGATTTATCACATTCGCTATTGGTCTAGTCAATATTGGTCGCTGCACGCTCTACAGCAACATCAATTTTCTTTACAAATGGAAACCTGAAGAATCTAAGTAACAATGCAAGCACAAGATTAGCTTCATGAGCACTAAGTGCTTATTGGGGAGTATGTTTTTCTTCAACTTGTTATAGTAACTGAACAAAAGAAAATAAGGGCAACCAGCAAAACACTGTGTTGCATTACAACTGCTCAGTGTCAAATTACACAACATGAAAAGCAAGGCAAAAAGAAAACACTTGGCCCCAGAGTGGAGCTGGATCGTGGTAGAAATGTAAAAATAGACTAGAATAAAGGCTGCATTGGCACTCAACTAACTTGGAAATGTTACAGGCCCCCTAAGTAAATTCTAGACCTGAAACAAGGTGAACTAAGGAAAGGTGCTATTTTTAATTCCTTGTTTAGGCTTTACTCTTTCATTATGCATATCATTATTCCCCTTGGATCTTTTTCCACAGCAGGATAATATGCACAGGCTGCACGTTATTTTTCCCAAATAACATCCCAATTGTGCATCTGTGCCCTCTTCCAATGGAGGAAGTGAGAGCAGGTTTAAATGTGGACACAATAATTTTCTTGTGCCCTCCTATAATAGATGAGGGCACATCTGAATGCACACTAGGTGCTGGATGTGTCCTCTAGGCGCTGTCTGATGGTGGGGAGAGTGCAGTGCTGTACTGCCCCAGGCAGGAGCTGCAGGAAGCATTGTGTATCAGGTAGGCCCAGTACCTCAGGTGAGGGATAGCTCAGTGGTTTGTTTGAGCATTGGCCTGCTAAACCCAGGGTTGTGAGTTCAATCCTTGAGGGGGCCACTTAGGGATCTAGAGCAAAAATCGGTACTTGGTCCTGCTAGTGAAGGCAGGGGGCTGGACTCTATGACCTTTCAGGGTCCCTTCCAGTTCTATGAGATAGGTATATTTCTTAGAGCTCCCTGGCATACAGAAGAAACAGTCACTAGGTCACTCTTTACGATGGTATAGCATGCCTCTCACCCCACACTCACATCCTTGCAGCTGACCAGCTCTTCGAGTAGGTAGGGGATGGCAGAATGAGGAAAGGACATGGCCCTACTTCTTCCCTGCCCAGTTTGGGGTAACCAGCACCAGTCCTTGCACCTGGCTGAGCCCAAAGGTGGGTACTGTGCGGAGGCATGACAAGTGCTGTGGGCCGCATTGCTGTACCCTGCTCACTCATGCAGAGTTAGAGCCTCCTTTGTATAACCCTCCTCTGCAAAGCAGCAATGTTCAGCAGGAAAATAGCACACCCGGAAATGAGTGGCACTCCAGTACCCGCTTCAGTGCAGACTAAAACTGCTTCTCTTGATACCATCTTTTCTCATGCTTTCAAAGCTGCTGCCTCCATAGGTGATGGAACTAGAGGTCCTGCCCCACCCCCTGGCTTGAAGTGGTTTCCATTTTATACAGAGTTTACAGTTTGGTTCAATGGCTCACATTATAAAATTGTTCCAGTGTCCTTGGCTGCCTCCACAAACTCTGCTATTGCTTCTGATTCCACTTCACACCCTTGGGTAGATTCAACAAAGTCCACACTCTGGATCTTTCCTTGCCAAGGGAGCTATTATTGATCGCAGTCACCCCAAAGCAGATCTATTGCCGAAGAAGGAAAGTGAACATGCCCAATTGCTTGGTTGCACTGTTGCTTTGAATGAGAATCTCCTAACCAGTGGCATTTGCCCAAAACAGGATTCTTTACTCTATCGTACCCCAATGTTCTGCCCTACGCACAAAGAGGAACATGGCCACTAATGGAGGAAAGAAACATTCAAGGCAATGACCACAATCAGTCAGAAGGTTGAGGAAAGAAAATAGCTTGGTGGGGGGAGGGAGAGAGAAAGACTATCTAGGCTTGAATTTAGTACACTTGTTAAACAAGTTAAGAAGAGGCCATTTCTTAGTCCTTATCTATCCTTTTAGGGAAATCCCCCACCCGTGCTAGCAATGGCAGGAATGCTAGTCCACCCTGGCTGCCAGTGCATTGTACCAGAGCACTGGCTCTACTTACTGAGGTAAAAATCAGGATTCATATGGATTGGACATTTATATGAATAACAAGAACATCTACAGCTGCATTAGCTAGGATTGTAAGGGCTAGTCTACGCTGGAAGTGCTGCATTGGCATAGCTGTGGCGCATCTAGTGAAGATGCTCTATGCCGACAGGAGAGAGCTCTCGCATCAGCATAATAAATCCACCTCCGTGAGAAGCAGTAGCTATGTCAGTGGGAGGCACTCTCCTACTGACATAGCGCTGTCCACAGAGGCGCTTCGGTTGGTGTAACTTACGTCGCTCAGGGGGTTGGTTTTGTGACAGACCCAGACCAGTGGGGTACAGGAGTCTGGTAGAGGGCAAATATACTGGTCACTGGGTGAGTAGTTTTCTGTTCCCTGAGTGACCAGAGCAGGGGCTGAACTAGAGTAATCAGGAACCTGCTAGAACCAGTTAAGGCAGGCAGGCTAATTAGGACACCTGGAGCCAATTAAGAAGAAACTGCTAGAATCCATTAAGACAGGCTAATCAGGGCAGCTGGGTTTTAAAAGGAGCTCACTTCAGTTTGTGGTGAGAGTGTGAGGTGCTGGGAGCAAGAGGTGCAAGGAGCTGAGAGGGTGTGCTGCTGGAGGACTGAGGAGCACTAGCGTTATCAGACACCAGGAGGAAGGTCCTGTGGTGAGAATAAGGAGGTGTTTGGAGGAGGCCATGGGGAAGTAGCCCAGGGAGTTGTAGCTGTCATGCAGCTGTTACAGGAGGCACTATAGACAGCTGCAGTCCACAGGGTCCTGAGCTGGAACCCAGAGTAGAGGGCGGGCCCGGGTTCCCCCCAAACCTCCCAGTTGACCTGGACTGTGGGTTCTTCGAGAGGGAAAGGTCTCTTGGCTGTTCCCCAACCCACATAGTGAATCTCTGAGGCAAGAAAATCTGCCAATAAGCGCAGGACCCACCAAGATAGAGGAGGAACTTTGTCACAGTTTATTCACACGCCTGTGCACTATAAATTATACCAAAATAAGTGGTAGCGTAGATCTGGCCCAACTTTTTAAAGAAGTTTGGATGGGATGCAAACTCTCATGCTTCAGGGCATGAGACCACCTCTAACAAAGTTTCTTTTATGGGCAGATTATTCCTGAATTCATTGTCCACTTTGGGATACTCGTGCCTTCCTCTGAAGCATTTGGTACTGACCACTGTCAGAGAAAGGAGACCAGACTAGACAGATCACTGGTCTGATCTGACAATTACTGTTATTTGGAAAGCTGTCTAGAATTCCTCAATTCCACTAGTCTTCAGTATTTTCTATCTCAATTGCTGTAACACAAAACACGAAATCCACAATTGTCTCCCCCGTTGAAACCGCTATAAGCACCAGTCAGTAACAAGTCAATCAATGAGCACAAAAAAAGATTTGAGACTCACTTTTTTTCCCCCTTGCTGTTAGAAACTGAATTACCCTGCACAGGTTACAATTCTCTGACCCTGCTAAACTCACGGGTGTCTCATGTTGCTCTGATTTGGCAGAAGGCCCCACTCCTCACAGCAGGATTCTGCAAGGATGCAACTAGAGAACTAATTCTGTTAAACCCTCCCCTTCCCCCCACCCCTTTTGGAGTGCAGAGGTGGAAACAGCTTTCCAATTATTGCATCTTATGGGGCTTCCTAGCAAGCAAAATGGAGAAGGTATAATTAATGAGCAAAACAAAAAAAGTGGAACCTAGAAAACACAGAAAAAATTAGCCGCATCCAAGACAGACAAGTCCATTGAAGAGGAACTGTATTTCCATTAAACTCTATCA
The DNA here is from genome assembly GCF_027887155.1 of Malaclemys terrapin pileata. Lineage (NCBI taxonomy): Eukaryota > Metazoa > Chordata > Testudines > Emydidae > Malaclemys > Malaclemys terrapin. The sequence goes on along the minus strand of NC_071511.1, from coordinate 28,784,474 downwards.
AAGATCATCTGAGCCAGAGTATCTCCTCAAATCCTGTTTTCATTGGGCACAGCAGAGAGGACCGATTCATCAAGGAGGTGACTGCAGCTCCCTCTTTCTTAAGATAGAATTGAGGCAGCCTGATCCCTAGTGGAGTTTAGTGCAGTACTTTACAATCACAATATCCCAAAGTGGTTGGACATTTTCACATAGTTCAATTCCACTGAGCGGTTTGTGCCACCTCCCCCCCCGCACAAACCCTATGTCTGCATGTTTCTCATGCACATCTTTAGGCTGCATTGATTTAGGAGAAATCCCTTTCTTCCATAGACAGGCCTGATTTTCCACTGCCTTGCACCTTGTGTAGTCATTTAGATTGGTGCAAACTGAATGTGAAGTGGGCGTAAAAAGCTATCATTCTAACTGAGTCATATTTCACATCCACTTTACACAGAAGTTAATGACTACACAAGGTGCAAGGCAGTGGGGGGAAAAAAATCACACTCATGAGATTCAGACTAGAGGAAAACTTTTTAAACCATTAATACAGGCTATCCCCCCCCATTATACTTCTTATGATCGGGTGAATTGGCACCTGTCAAATTCCATCACCTTCCTATGAAAGGGAATAAATAATTGAATAGTATCCATGTGTCTGTATTGTCACTTCCTTTTTTCTTCCCCTTGGCAGCAGCTCATTTATTCTTGCTTCTGCCAACCTCCTGGTACTGCCAGCACAATGCTACATTTTAGTTAGATTGAAAAATTAATAGAAAACCACTCACACTGAAAATTGCATTGTAATGATATTAAGGACACTTAATTGATTTGTTAATTAATGCCTCCAGAAACTAAAATGTTTTTTGTTCCAGGCTCTTAATTTGCAACTCCAGATAATTAAACTTCTAAAAGTGTCATTCTATTTTTTTTTTAAAGGTACAGTGTGCAAGTGATAGGCAATAAAAAAATTAAGCAGCTATTTTAATAAACGTTGTGTCAAACCAGTGTCACCAAGTACTGTACGAGTACTTCTAAACCCAGTGGATTTAGCTCTCCAGAGGTATATGGTACTCTGGAACCCTCTGCTGCCTCAGTTCTCCGCATACACTAGATGCTTTTATTTCGTTCTAGGAAGTACTGCTCTCAGAAAGGGTACTCCTAGAAACAGGGCCGGCTCTAGGATTTTTGCCGCCCAAAGCAAAAACAATTTTGGCTCCCCCCCCGCCCCCCTGTTCTTTAATTACCCCACCCCCGGCCCCGCCTCAACTCCGCCCCTTCCCCAAATCCCCAGCCCTGCCTCCTCCCCCCAGGCTCTCAAGCCTAGGAGGGAGGGAGGGGGATAAGCGGCGCCCGCGCCGTGGCCACTTGGAGCCTCCCCCCCCCAGGTTTGAGAGCCTGGGAGGGAAGGGGAGACTCCGAGTGGCCGCGGCGCGGGTGCCGCTTCTCCCCCTCCCTCTCAGGCTCTCAAGTCTGGGAGGGAGGGGGAGCAGCGGCGTGTGAAACAGCCGCTTCGCGTGCCCCGGCCGCTCGGGATCTCCTCCTCCCTCCCAGGTTTGAGAGCCTGGGAGGGAGGGGGAGACTCCGAGTGGCCGCGGCGCGGGCGCAGCTTCTCCCCCTCCCTCCCAGGCTCTCAAACCTGGGAGGGAGGGGGAGATCCCAAGCGGCCGCGGAGCGCGAAACAGCTGATTCGTGCGCCGCTGCTCCCCCTCCCTCCCAGGTTTGAGAGCCTGGGAGGGAGGGCGAGTAGCGGCGCAAGAATCAGCTGTTTCGCGCGCCGTGGCAGCAGCAGCGGAGGTGAGCTAGGGCGGCCGGGGCACATTTTTTGGGGCGGCATTCTGGCGCCGGCCATGCCGCCCCTAAAAATGTGCCGCCCCAAGCACCAGCTTGTTTTGCTGGTGCCTAGAGCCGGCCCTGCCTAGAAAGGACTTTGAAGCAGCGGAAGAAGTGGATAGGTCTGATGTTCCTCCATCTGTCAGTTTGTTGTCTTGTCTTGCCTGTGGCCGGGTCTACACTGGGAGGGGGGGTGTCGATGTAAGATACGCAACTTCAACTACAGGAATACTGTAGCTGAAGTCAACATATCTTATTCCGACTTACCTCCCGTCCTTACGGCGCGGTATCGACGGCTGCGGCTCTCCTGTCGACGCCGCTACCGCCGTTCGCTCTGGTGGAGTTCCGGAGTCGACGGGGAGTGCGTTCGGGGATCGATATATCACGTCTTAACGAGACATGATATATCGATCCCCGATAAATCAATCGCTACCCGCCGATACGGCGGATAGTCTGGACGTACCCTTGTACTTAGATCATAAGCTCTTTGAGGCAGGGACTGTGTGCTAGTGCAGCACCAGGCACAATGGGTCCTGCTCCATGACTGGGGCTCCTGGACACTACCCCTATACCCATCAATAATAAAATTAGTTAATGACTCCCTCTGTGGCATTAACTATCTTGATGAATTATGTACCAGATGCACCCTACAAGGAACTATTTCAGACCCCACCTACCTCGAATGTGAATCAGCAGTAGATGAATATTTTGAAGACACACTGTAGTGGTTATTTTCATCAGATCTCAGTAATGACGACTCAAGTACATTTCACTCCAAGATCCCCCCAAATGCAACACATACAAGAAATGGATCACTGAAGTGCCCCTAACTCTTTAGGAAACACTGCAGCCATGTAACACCGCATAGCCACACTGCACACCACTTCAGGGCAACATGTAACAAAACCATCTTCAGCTAAACCTGCAGAGGAGCACGGAGGTAGGTAATTGAATTGCCATAAAGGAACTGTGCAAGGATATCTGAATTAGGATCTTTAATTCCCAAAGTTTTCTGCACCATAGGTGACCCTTCCAGAAGCACAGTGTCCCCTAATGCTATGATGGGCCAACATTTCAGAATTGACTCAGAAAGAAGAGTATCGCTTACTGAAGACCACACACTGCTTCCTGCAGCACTCTGGTTTTCCATGGAGATGCTACAGGCCAGTCCTGACCAGGCTGAATGCTGCTCATCTTCTGAGGAGCTCAGACAAGTGTACAGCCCAAGGTAGTATAACTGCTGGCACCAAGAGTTTAAATGCATACCTCATTATTTCCTGATCAATGAAGGCTACAGCTAAAATCAAAATCCTTATAACCAGATAAGTCACCTTGTAAGTCTTTTGTTTTTTGTAATAGGAAGACCCCAACCAGCTGTGGGTGAATGTTAAACCCCATCTCCACTAGGTGCCAACACATTTTTTAAACACCACTTCACTAAAATGCATCAGCTAATACATTGTTTAAAAAAATCTCCCCCACCATCAACAATATAAACATGCCCTGTGGGTGAAATTCAGTTCTGTGAGGAGCCAGAAAAGGACTATCCACAATTTAAGCCCTAATTTGAGGGTTCAAGTAGGAGTTATGGGATGCACGGGCCTCAGGCTGCCCTCTGCATGGGGGTGAATTTCACTCAAAGAACAGCTTCTAGGACTGCAGAAAGCCCTTCTTTAAACAAAGGTTTTTAGACCAGGAGGTGACCTGTGTTGTATGGCCTGGGAGGAGGCTCCTGCTTCCCACTAACTGAGGGAGCGGTGACAAGACAGAGAATATCATTAAGGTCCTGATTCTGCACGTCTTACCAGGCAGGATGAGGCCCATACTATCAGCGCTTCCAGGTTTTCAGAGCGGATGCTGCTCTCAGGGGAAACCAGTACCCACGTTCTGGGCCCCTGGTGCGGGGGCTTTACAGCAAAGGAACTGGACGTGATAGAGCAGCCTACTGCAAAAGCCTTTTGATATGGACCTTTCTGCTCACACTGCTTTGTTCATATATTCTTTTTGATTAAGTAGATTTTCCAGTATTTGTTTAGCATGCACATCACTGAGAGATTTTATTAATAAAGTCACGGTAAATGAGATTCAGGCCCCCTGCTGCATTTCCTGGCATATTCAACACATTTCTACTGACCTGGTTCCAAGAATACAAAGTGTGAGGATGAGAACATTGCAACGAGCCAGTAGCAAGTGCTTGCAGCAGTTAACAATCAAGGCGGAAAGGGGAGGAAATCAAAGGTATTTTTTAAAACAATGTCCAAAGGGGGTATTATTCTGAGACTGAGAATGTAGCATGCACAGTTCTTCATGAACATAATCAGATCACTTCCAGTCTAGCAGCATATGCAATACACATAGATCAAAGCTTCAGCATTAGCCTTGAAACAAGCTGTCAGCATTCAATAGTAAGAAATTAAGCAGGCTACACCACTACTCCACAGGTGTCATGGGTTAAATTGGCTGCTAAATTTGAACTAACCTATTATTAGTATTACAGCAGCAGTGTCACCGGGGACCACCCCCAGCTTCAGTCATGGAGGTTTATTCCTATAACAAAGGTTAACGAACAGAGCACAGTCTTAACTCAATACCTAGCCCTCAGGCTTCAGGGCCACCCCTCCCAGGCGTCTCTGGCACTCCAGCTCCTGGCAGCTTCCTCGCCTCCAGCTCTGCTCCCCTGTTGGAGCTGCAGCCACAGGGTTGCTTCCCTGGCCCCCTTACTCCAGGGACCCACCACAGGAGTTAGCTCCGCTCCAACCCAGTGTAGTCTTTGCTACCCATGACTCAGCCTGTCCCAGTCCTTCCCCCTCTCCAGCTGCCCACTAGCAACCCTTTATAGGCCCAGGTGGAGCCCAGCCCTTTTTAATTAGCTGGGTTAGACTCACCTGCTCCAGTCCAGGGGGCTGGGCTTAGTCTAGCCACAGAGACCACCTACCCTGTGACAAGCACCCAGGGTTGGCGGGACCTTTTACCAGCAGTGGAGGGTGGGGAACCCCGGTGGGCCAACTTATATTCCATCTTAGTCCCATGGCCTGCCGGGGATATCAGCTGGCGACTCCTACATGCCGCCGTGAGCACGGGTGTGTACTTGGCGTGGTTCACCTCTGTCCCTTCTGTGGCATGAGGGAGACCCTGGCGCACGTGTACCTTCAGTGCACCAGGCTGCAGCCCCTCTTCCGGCTCCTCCAGAACCTCTTATTGAGGTTCTGGCTGCACTTTTCCCCGGCACTTGTTTATTTACTCACACCCAATCCGAGTCCCCACGAAGTCACAAGACTGCCTCATCAACCTCCTCCTGGCCATGGCCAAGGTGGCCATTCGTAACACTGGGGAGAGGAGGTTGGCGGAGGGGGGTGGGGGGAGGCCTGCGACTGTGGGGCCGTCTTTCATTCTTTTATCCACTCACGTATCCGGGCAGAGTTCCTCTGGGCAGCGTCCGCCGGCTCTCTCAATGCCTTTGAGGAGCAATGGGCACTGTCCGGGGTTCTGTGCTTGGTGTCCCCTTCTGGTTCCCTAGTTTTGGCCCTTTGACTCCCACGCCTGCTCCCCTTATTGCCTTTGTTGTCCCCTGAACTTGTTTGGGTTCTGGGTCCAGTAGCTCCTCCCTAGGCTGGGGGAGGGGCTTTTAGCAGTGGGCTAGCGCCCACCCACATCCCGGCCGGCACTCAAAAGGACAAGCACCCCGGGTACATTTACACAGTCCACAGCAGCCAGCCTGGGTCTATAGACTGGGGCTTGTGGGGCTCTTGCTAGTACTCTAAAAATAGCTGGGTAGACAGCGATTTGAAGTTGCAGCTCAGGCTGGAGCTCAAGCTCTGAAACGTAGGGAGAGGGATGGGCTTTAGAGCCCAAGCCAATGGCACAGCGCTTTCTGCACAGCTATTTTTAGAGCACTAGTGCAAGCTCAAGTCCGTTGACCCAGCTTGGGAGGCTCGCTGCCATGGGCTGTGTAGACATACCCCTAGAGTCCCTAACTGAGATCAGAGCCACGTTGTGCTAGGTGCTGTACAAATGCCTTTCTCCTGTCTCAAAGAGCTTCCAAACTAAACACGACAGACAAAGGGAAGGAGAGGAAGCAGATGAAGGGACTTGCCCAGGGTCACGCATCAGGTTAGAGGCAGATCTAGGAATTGAATCCCTGTCTAAGTCCCAGTCCAGTAGCCTTACCACTAGACCATGCTGCTTTTCATCTTGTCGAGGATCATTTAACACATGAATGATGAAAAAACTAGTGAAGTCTTGTGAAGTTTTTGGAGCTATTCATTGATTTTCAGAAAAACAGCAAAGTGGTGCAGCCAAGCTGGGAACACCAACAAACAAAAAACCTCCCTAAAAGCCCCAGGATAACTCAGAAGCAATCGTTTCCTCTTCAGATGAATGTGCTTTTGAAATGTTGAGCTAGACGAAGAACCACTTAGCATAAAACCTCTTCCTCTAGCTTCCAATTATTCAGTAAATGAAAACTCTAACTCAATGAAAGAATCAGTAGAGTACACTCCAGTTTGGTTTTCCTTAAAAACTACTGAGACCACATTGCCTTGCTCAGTGCAGCAGTCTGGCAATTTGCCATTTATTCTTATGATAATACCTGACAAAGTGGTAGCCTGTTAAGAAACTTAAAAAATAAAAATCCCACCGTCTGTGCTGCTTGGCTCATGTTGATCTAAGATGCACGCAGTTAACTTTCAACAGGAGTATTTCTTCTGAGGACAACTAAGAAGAGTCCCTATAAATGGCAATGATCATAACTAACGGAAGAGAAAACAAACCACTTGCCTAATAGAGTTTCCAGTCAGTTCTGAATAGTCAGCACTTATTTTAAATCTGAAAGTGTTGGTTCAAAGTTTATCCTGAAGGAAAAAAAATACTTGAATCCTGTGATTTTAAATGCAAATGTCTCCATGGGGCCAGTTTAAAAAAAAAATTAAGATTGTTGCTAGGATTACAGATCAAATTTGAAAAGATGACCATGTCTAGGATGTTCATTTAGGTGCAGAACACTTTCTATTTGTAACACTTTTTATCAGGCTTCCTTCCCAGCATCACCAATTGTGAGTAATGTAAGCAATGTCGAAATCCTTGGGTATTCTCTCCGTGCACATAGACATAACAGATGCTTTTAGGAGGAAACTGCCTCTGTTTGATCAGTGACTTGAAAGAACAATAATGGGCCACCTTTCCTTTACAAATGGTGATGAAATAAAATGAGGGTGACTCGGGGGAATCAAAATTTTTTACATTGATCTCCTATTGATCAACCAAGAAAGATACCTGGAAGTGTGGGTCTGCTCTGACAAGTGACTGTAATAATGGCATTGGAGTTCCGTAGCTGATTATTCTCACTGATTTCTATAACAAATGCACTCAGAAAAACATCTTTAGCTGTAAACTAACTGCTAACCTCACTAGCTCATAATCTACACTGTGGGAGTCAAGTGGAAGTTTAGCTTTTCATACGTTCTATCCAGAAATAAAGATTCCATAGGCCAAATTAGACCCCAGATTGAGCCCTCATCTACAAAAATACCTGCCTAAATCCTGCTGCCTTCGAAGCGTTTGCTCAGATTGGTAGCCAGTAAATAGTTCCTTTGCTGAGTTAGAAGGAGTAGAATCCAATCCGCTCTCCCCCAGCAATGATGGCTCTGTAATGCTAAGAGGAAACAGGAGCAAAAGCAGTAAAATCTTATTTTAGTAACTAAAGCTGTGAGATATGGCTCTGAGCACACACCGAAAGCAGATTTGTCAAGAAAGATGGTGCCATTTTTACTCAGTCTTTCTTCAGAGAAGAGCTCCACTCTAAGGAAAGGGGGAAAATGAGAAAGAATCAGGAGTTCTAGTGTTTCCGCTCAGATTTGTGTCCTTGGCAATATCAACTCAGTCACTGAAAGGTGTCAAATGGGAAATGGGTTAATTTAATGGTTCATCAAGTTCAGTTTGTCTCATATTCTGGATATGAAGGTATCATTTCCACTCCAGTTCAACCCTGAAATAGGAATGGCGGTTCATTCAGGGGAAAGAGACTGGTCCAGTGTTTTCTCAGAAATGTAATTTGGGATATTGGGTGTGAATGGACGTGAAGGATCACATAGCACCTCTAAGTCACCACAAGTGCTTCCTTTCCAGTGCTCAAAGTCACTGGCAGACATGGAGTCATTGCTAGTCTCTGCGTTCTCTGGATTTGCAAATTTCTCTGGACCTGCCCCAGACATTGGTTTAGAAGCTGCAAGCTTCTCTGGCATCTAATTACAATACTTCCCACTGCAGCTCGTGTGGGCAAAGACTTTGCTACTCAGGGCTCAACCCTGCAAACCTTTACTCACACTAGTAGTGACATACTTGCCCAAGTAGTACCAGGGACGTCAGTGGAAATACTTACACGAGTAGGAGTTTACGAGACTGGGACCCGTTACAGATGAAGGTCCGCTTCTACCTGACAATTCTCAGTATGCAAATACATTACAGGAGATAGAAATGAGTGCTTAGGGGAGTGATAGCTACGGACGTGCACTCTAGACTCTGCTAATAACTGGACAGAGTCTACTTTGCTTGGTCCTAGTATGCAGTGGCTATACCCTTATTATAAAGGTACGGAGCAAGCAAACTGCTCTCCCCAGAAGGAGATGTTTACTCACATGCCTGAGTGAAAATATTCATCCCATTTCTCTTTATGGAAGCGTATAATACCTGTGGAGTGAGGACCATTACTATGAGCAGGCAATTCCGCCTTCATTTTGCACTGCACTGAGTTGCAGGGTGGGATGTGAAGATTTGACAAGGCATTTTATGCCACAGTTGTTCCGTACAGAAAAGTCTTTTTTCTGCTAGTAAAGCAGGTTCTGTGACAAGCAGAGCAAAGCTTAGTGAATGCTGGGTAAGTCACTACTTGGGCAGACACACTGTGCCGCAGTGGGCATAGGAAACAATGGTAGCAGATGCAGACTATTCCTTGTTGCCATAAAGTAGAGACACAGCAGCATGCATTTAACTGGAGTAAGGCCCAGGTGTCACGTACCAACAGCTTTTGCAAGAAAATAAAGGCAATTTGGAGCATCGAGGGGTAGAGAGGATTTTCTGTTTTGTTCTCACCTACCCCAGCCCTCCAATACTGAGTCCTCCATTCCCCTCTCTTAGCATGCTAACACGTGGCAAAAATCCAGCATCAAACATCTAAAAGATAGATACAAGGACTCAAAAAATGCAGCCCTCCCATTTTTGCAGATACAACTGAAAAAACTCAGAACCCTAACCCCACAGCATCTCAGCCCTCAGTTAAGGGCCCCCTACAGCCTACCTTCACAGAGGCACTTCGGAGTGGGAATGGCTGGGAAGGAGAGATGAGGAGGGGAGGGAGCCTGGGGATGTGAATGAGTAACCTTCACTCTTTCCTCCTTCTAAGTGCACTGTATGTAATACACAGAGGGCCTGATGGGGGAGGGATAGCTCAGTGGTTTGAGCATTGGTCTGTTAGGCCCAGGATTGTAAGTTCAGTTCTTGAGGGGGCCATTTTGGGATCAGGAGTAAAAATCTGTCAGGGGATTGGTCCTGCTTTGAGCAGGGGGTTGGCCTAGATGACCTCCTGAGGTCCCTTCCAACCCTAATATTCTATGATTCTCTGCTGGGTAGCCAGCAGGGACAGGACTTTCTCTCTCTCATCAAGGGTCAGGAAGAAGGAGCATAACCTGAGGGGGAACCTTCCCTTGCCTCACCTGCCAGCCTGGAAGGAAGAGGTGTAATCAAAGGAAGCTTCACTCACCTCTTTCTCCTCACCAGCCCCACCACAGAGGGCCAGAGAAGAGGAGACGGCAGACAGGGAGGGGTAAAATGTCTCTCTCCTCTTTCCAAGAGGCCACAGGGAGGAGAGATTCTGCTCTGCACTATGCTTGTGAGAGAAGTTGACTGGTGCTGTTCGAGGGGCTTATTTAGCCAGGCGTGATCTCCCACAGCATCAGAGCAGCAGGCACAGCTCTGCAGGGTCTGGCCTTCCACATGGAAGTTCCAGGAGCAGAAACCAACCAAGTGTACAGGAGGGGAGGGGGTAGACACAGCCCATGTGTCTGAGTGAGCTGATATGCCTGGACTATAGCGTGCACATTTCCTTTTCAGGCAACCAGTCATGAGTAATGGCAAAGAGATTCTCCTCGCACATCTCAAAAGAAGGGCTCTGTTCCAGACAAGCTGAACGCCACCCCTCACAACATTGTGGGCAGGGAGGTCACAGGAGAAAGATGCCTTGCAATCCTCTAAAGGCGTCCTCTTGGCCCCTAGAAGAGAGGTTGGCCTCAAGCCTGGTACACTTGTGAAGTTGGAAGCATGAGCATGAAACCGTCAGTGTTCTGGCTTGTTTCTTTTGAATGAACCATTGCCTGGAGACGTAATATTTAGTTATAATGGGGGTGACTCCAATTCCACACCGGGAACAACGCTGCACAACAGGATACCTTAAGTAGCACTTTCAAGTACAACAAAGAGGTAGAGATTTGACAAGAATCATTTCCCTGGGTGTTTCTAGGTCTGGCTGACCCACTTTTATTTCGGAAAGAACTGGCTTATCATTCAAACACACCCTAGAAAACAAGCAGCTAATCTGAGAGCTGACAATGAGGTGCTGAAATATTTATTTTAGTGCTGCAGAGAATTAAAATTAGATATCAACAAAATCAATAAAAATAGGTTGAAGAACTATATGGAAAGGCAACAGATTTATTGGGCAAATCACAGGTTTTTTTAACATTTTAGTCTCAGACTAGAGACAGTAAAACTACATCATTTATGTATTTTGTAAAGGTAAAAATAATTCATATGCTAGTACAATTTTTCCCTTCTAATCTCATACTGTACCTGTGTTTATTCATTGCAGGAGCCGGTCCTTCAAAGACATGTTATAAAATAAGATAGTATTCTCTAAAGGATGCAAGCCCCCCACTTGAGTCCTCTTGATGCCAGGGTCTTGAACCCTGCACACAGCTGCAGCGTAGTTATTATTGTTTCATAGTAGCAAGTGTATCTTTTTAACTCTGACCAAGAGGAGAGTAGGTTGACATGTCATTCAAAGAGGCAGAGGTGACTAGGGGCTGAGCCAAGAACAGCCAAGTGTTTTGTTATTTTGTTTGAATTACCAGTAAATCCAAACCCCAGAAGCAAGGCAAGTTTGTACGTTTTACAGTGTTCAAAGCAGTGTGTAAACTCCAGCTGCTTACACAGAAGAGAAACTTTAATAGTGGAAATTACATGTGGAGCTTTGGTGCGGCCTAAAACCGAGTTCATTTCAGTATAGAGCACAGGAGTCACTATAGGAACATGCAGAATTCATCAGGAACATTTGCAACATTCTTATTCCATACACGGATCTTCCAGGCATTCAGCTGTGCTCACCCTCTCTGGTTGGCTAGAGGCTCCAAATGGCTGGGAAAATGGAGCACAGTTAGAGAAACTGGGAAAAACCTCATTCTTCCTTTTTTAAAACTTTTCTTCCAATAAACTTTTTTTTTTTTTCCAGTTGGGGATTTTTTTAAAAAGTGGAATTTTTCCCATCAGAACAAAGGGAATGAAAAAAATGGTTTCAAAAATGTTAATTAAAAATACGCCTATGTTAAATAAAACAAGTTTTAGAGGTTTTACGTTTTCCATATAACATGGTTCTCTTTTATTCAACTCTTACTAATTGTAAATCAGCAATCTCTTCCTAACCTGCCCTTCTCGAACACAGGAGGTTCAAATGAAGTCGATGATGGACCCCCGGATAAATTGCATTTGATATTCGAAAGCCCATTTGTTGGGGGCACATGGGCGTAAGCAAATATACTAGAAAACTTGAATGGAGTCTTTAACTTTGGGTTGTTTTAGGGTTCAATGCAGGGCTGGCTCCAGGCACCAGGCAACCAAGCACATGCTTGGGGCGGCACCTGGTAAGGGGCGGCGGGGGGAGCGCGGTGCGGCACGGCATTCCGTGGGGGGGGGTGCTCCGGCGGCGTGGCGCTCAGCGGGGGGGCGGCGGGGGGCTCGGGGGGGTGTTTCGGCGGCGGGATGGGGTGGTGCTGGGCGGGGGGGGTAGCGCGGGGCGCGGCACTCGGGGGGGGGGGGGTTCCGGCAGCGCGGGGCGCTGCGCTCAGGGGAGAGGGGGTTGCGGCGGCGCAGCGCTCGGGGGGGGTAGCACGGCACTCGGCGGGGGGGCGGCGCTTTTTTTTGCTGCTTGGGGCAGCAAAAAAGTTAGAGCCGGCCCTGGTTCAGTGCTACAAACTACTGAGCACTCTGATCCAGCACAGCTCTAAAGCAGGGACTGGCAACCTTTGGCACGTGGCCTGCCAGGGTAAGCCCCCTGGCGGGCCGGGCTGGTTTGTTTACCTGCCGTGTGGATCCTTGCTCTAAAGCATGTGCTTTATTTTAAGCATGTGAATAGTACCATTGACTTTAGGGGGGACTACTCATACTTAAAGCTAAGCATGTGCTTAAATGCTTTACTGGACCGGGATACTCAAGCATTAGAAGCTACAACGAACAACCCAGAAAGAGTCATCCTATAAATTTTGGGGTAAAATATTCCACGACACTCACCAGAATAAAGAAACCTATATTCAACAGAAGACAAATGAAGTCAATGGGAGTTTTAACACTGGACTTCGATGTGGTCAGGGCTTGGCCCCAAATCATGAAATCAAAACTAAGAGAAACGTGTCTTCATTTGCTTGTAGTTCAGAAAAGTAAAACATTATTTTAACCCAAATCACAAGCTTCATTATGACTACAGTATAACCTCAGAGTTACGAACACCAGAGTTACGAACTGACCAGTTAATTGCACACCTCCATTGGAACTGGAAGTACACAGTCAGGCAGCAATAGAGACCCCCCGCTCCCCCACCCCCAAAAAGTGAACACAATACAGTACTGTGTTAAACATACAACTACTAAAAAAAATAAGGGAAACAGGCATTTTTCTTCTTCCTAGTAAAGTTTCAAAGCTGTATTAAGTCAGAGTTCAGTTGTAAACTTTTGAAAGAACAACCATAACATTTTGTTCAGAGTTATGAACATTTCAGAGTTATGAACAACCTCCATTCCCAAGGTGTTCGTAACTCTGAGGTTCTATTGTATTTCTCCATGTAGTTTGGTCTGCTCTCAATGAGTGCAGACTATACCATTCATTGCATTCCATATTAATCAAATGCAATACTATATTGATGTATTCCTTGGGAACATATAATTGGGTCTATTAAAAATACTGTATTATTAAACAGATTGCCTGCAGCATTCTCAGGAGAGATACATATGCTAGCAGATTGTTTGTGATTGCAACAGGGTTTTATAGATCTTATTCTAATATTACTGGAGCTGTGTAACGTTCTGCCTAAACTGAAAAACTCACTGCAACAACCTTGAAGCACAAAGAGACATTTGAACACAGATCTTTGACTATAGAATTCAAGGACTCAGTAGCTGTAGAATTAGCATGTTCTTTGTATAAATTCAGACGCTTCATAAAACGGGTGAGACTAAACTACAGATGTATCTTAGCTCTGTTTATAAGATGTGTTTCGTGTATTCATTTATTCTAGCCTACTGAAATATACTCAAAGTAAAGTGCATTTGAAATTTGCATTTCATTACAGTGTATACAGAAAATGCCCTTAGAAAGAGAATGTAAAACAAAGCTTAACACTTTTTAATTCTAGCCATTTTCTTTCCTAGTGCCACCTCTTCTTCTTCTTGGTCATTTATATTTTATCATGTGAAGCTCTCTGGTGCTTATGAAGAGCTCTTTATTAAATCTGCCATTAGGGAAAGTGTTAATGGAGATCATTAAACCTAAAGATTGTTGGCAGTTACCAGAAATTGCCATTTGGATGATTTGGTAGTTCTAGTTCCTTGATGTAGTTTTTACAATGTATTTTGCTGCCTTATGAACACAAGAGCACATTCATTCATTAGATGGGAAACGTACCAGTGCCCGAAGCAACCTTATGACTAATTTATGAGTAATGAGGCAGAAATCTTACACTCGTCATTTGCTATAGTATCTCCTTTTGTGAAGGGTTCCCCCCCCCCCCAAAAAAAAAAATAAAACAGCACTTGGAAAGGGGGGGTGAAGAGGCCAAGTGAAATGGTGAAGTTGTTCCATGAGCCTCACCAACCTACAGAGGACAACACTGTGTAACAAAAAGACAACAGCAATTTGCAGCTCGCTCATTCTAGGCCTTCCTACAATGCTTTCAGCTCCCAGCTCTCAAATGATTTGCTGGGCCCAAGGCTACCTAGGCTCTCGTGGAAGTCAGTGGACCCAACTCAGTGGAGATGTAAATGGTGGCATCCATGGCACATTGGGGATCAGCTAGGATTGGTGGGTGTGAAGTGCAAGCAGTGTAAGTGTCCCTGATTCGACATTCAGTATGGGTGTGCAAAGTCAGGGTGTTTGCACACCCAGGGTGGGAGGGAGGTTGTAGTAGGAAAAGCAGCTAACATGAGGGTGTAAGGTAAAGATGATGTGTGCCACACCCACCCTCCCACCCACAATTTACTGTATGTTGCACCATCCCCAACCACACCCAGGGTCAAATTCTGTCCCGGTATTAAAGGGAACAACTCTCTTTGATCTCACTGGGAGTTATGCAAATTGAGTCCAGCTCTGAATTTGGTCCTCACAGAATACCACAGAACCATAAATTAAACCACACTGGTGTTCACCGGGGTGTGCAAACCAAAGGTCAGTTAAACTACTTGCCTGCTTACACCCAGCATATCACTCAAGTGGTAACCCCCGGCAAATACCCCTTCAGTGCGCACAACAGCTTGAGCTCGAAGAGCAGCTTCTGGACTCAGAAACTGTAGCAAGCTCCCATCTTCTCTGGATTGGGCACAGAGCAGGGGTGGGGGGACACACGATCAGTGGGTTACACTAACACCACCATATATTCCACTGCTGGATTTGTCCCATGATTTTAGTCACATTAGCCTTAAACTCATGTAATAACCAAAGTTCCAGGAAGGCATTTATGAGTCTTATAGACATGCAGTTACTTTCAATTTTACTATTCAAACTGACACTGCTACAACCTATTTTTATAGACACTGGTGACTGAAACATAAAAATAAAAGAGCTGGAGCTTAAACCGTCTGTCATAATTTATATAGTGTGACAGGTGTGATTAATACACAAGCATAATGTTGTTAGCTTTCCCTAGATCAGACGAGGGTAAGTCCATGCATTTGAACAAGTAAATTTACTAGCATGATAACCCCATTCCCCCGCACTCCAAATTCAACAATTGTTCACTTCTCAGGAAAGACACTGCTGAGTATCAGATTAATTATTGGCAACTGATGGAAGTTCTCTGGGTGGGGGGTGAGGTGGGGGTGTCTGGGTGGACAACACTCTACTCTGGAATAAAAATGACTTTATTTCAAAACAATTACTCTGTTCTGCAGTATCTCTTTATACCTGTGTAGACAAGTCCTAATCAATGGATTTTGTCAGATATGAAGGATCAGTCTTTGATTTGTAATGAAAAAGGTGCTGGGGCGCAAGCAATTAGGTGTCGGGGCTCAAACAATGTTTTTACATTCATAACCGATGCAGCCAGTCCAGAGATGCTGGGGCTATAATCTGCCAAGCCTAGAGGTGCCGGGGTTCAGTCCTGGCAAACCCTGGCACAAATTAAGCACTGTCAGGGTTAGGATGTTGCATGCTTAACCCACAAGGCTTTATTTATTATCAAAGAATTTAAAAAGAGTAGCATGTGGTCTATTATCATTTAAACCAGTCACCCCGTAAGGGTGGATCACATTACCACATAAGGGACCTTTTGAGGACATATGTGAAGCTGCTAATGTGATGGCAAGATCAGAAGCAAGCAATCACTTACATTGTAAGAAAGGTTGTAAGACACAGAGGTGATATAAATTGTAGGTATCTAAGCTACTCTCTTCTCTGGACTTTTAGGGAGCACTTTATACTCCTTCCTCCCCGCAGAAATTGAACTGGACAAACCAAAATAGGATTCTCATCCCTTTCTCATATCAACAGCAGCTGAAAGGCAAACACTGTCTAGTACATTAAGCATGGGCTTGGGAGTCAGAAAAATGGGGATCAAGTCCTGGTTCTGCCAGTAGGAGACTAGGCATGGGGATGTCTTTGGGAGCAGATGGTTGGCTGTGGGTGCTGAGCAACAAATGGTGATGATTTAGAAAAGACAAGAAGGGGATTGAGGTTATGTCTACACTTAAAACACTACAGTGGCACAGCTGCTGCACTGCAGACCCTCACTACAGCAACAGAGGGGTTCTCCCATCGCAGTAGTTAATTCACCTCCCCAAGGGGTGGTAGCTAAATTAATGGAAGAATTCCTCCGTCGACCTAGCACTGTCTACATCTGGGATTGGGTCAGTTTAGCTACATCGCTCAAGGGTGTGGATTTTTCACGCCACTGAACAACACAGGTGGATCGATCTAACTTTTCAGTGTAGACCAGCCCTTAGAGAGTGAAAGATTTTGGGAGCAGCAGTGGGAGAAGGAAGGAGTGATCGAGACCGAAAGCACAAGGGAGGAGGTCAGACTAGAAGATCATGATGGTCCCTTCTGACCTTAAAGTCTATGAGTCTATGAGATAGAGAACACAATAGAAACGAAGACGGCAGCATGGAAGGGGTAGAATGTTTTTTCCTATTTCTGTGCATTCATGTTCGTTCTGATATTACTTTATTCCAGCTCTACTATGGCTTTTTCACTAGCATGACGTTTTCTTTCCTGCGTGGCAGCCCAGCAAGGGTGTGCAGCAATTTCAGAGACCTTTGCGGCATCTTGTTCTTCAGCAAATTTGCTTCATCAGCAATTTTCCCTCATTTACATTTGCTCCAATTACTGTGAGCGGCTGCTCTTACGTATTTCTAAAGGAAGCATGAGAATTTCCTTGGGGAGCATCCCTTTTGTCAATCCATTCCTTCCATTCCCCTGAGCACAGGACCCCTGCACTCAGCACAGCAAGGCTTCTGCTGAGCTCACCCCTTCCATCGTCCTCTTTTGTTACATTGAAAAAATTAACACACGGAGCCAACCTTCCTTTTGCTGCCACGGCTCCCAACCCCACGGCTTTGCCCACTGACCAGGGGCAAAGAGCAATGCAAAACGGGGGCAGTCAAAAATGAGGAGAATTTGGGGTGCAATTTAGGAGCCTGCATTGAAGACTGATATAACTGCACTGCATGGTCCCTATGGGATATCAGAGCAGTGTAAATCACACCTGCACACCCGCTGGTGCAAGTTCAATTATTTTGCTGCTTGATAGATACGGGCAGCGTAGTGTTTTAATGCACTTTGCCTCTGGAGGCTTGAATTCAACTCTAATTTATTTCCAACAGCTACTTTCATATAAACAACAGTTCAATAAGCCACCCACTTGGTGTTTGCCCATGAGCCAGTGGGGCTGTTAAAGATTGAGCTTTTTGAAACTGGAATTGCAGAGAGAGAGGGGATGTGGAGAAGAGGATGAGAGGAAGGGGGTGGAGTAGATGGACTGAAATGAAAGGAATGGGGAGTCAGACAGAGAAAGGTCAGAGGACCAATGGTGGAAATATGAAAGTATGAAATATGAAAGTGAAGGCAGGAAATATGAAAGTATGAAATATGAAAGTGAAGGCAGGATGGCCTCTGGGCAAAATTCTGGTGTCTGAGGATACATCTCTGCCTATCCACCCGTTTCTAAGATTGGTGCCTATCATCACAGCATCCCTGCTCAGAGGACAGTGAAATGCCAGATAAAATATTCTTGCAAACAGACACTCTTAAGGATTTGCTGCCCGTTTGGGGCCTGATCAGGCAGGGCACAATGCCTTGGCCACCCCACCCACAGCATGTCTGCTGGAGCTGCTCTGTCAGCTCTTACCTTTGCACCACTTAGAGTTTTTATTAAACCATGAAGGGAGAAGGGAACAATCTTCTTGGTTAAACACACATACTTTAAAAAAAAATGTGCTTTTGTCCTCAGGTTTTCTGTTTCCATTAAACTTGGCTCCGTTCTCTGCTAACCATTTCTATCTGTGTGCATCACTTATTTACATTCCTCTTACATCCCTTTGGACTTGCCTGTTTAAAAGTCATGCATGCTCCTAGTAATTGCGGCTCATTTCCAGACTGCAGGAAACAACATATTCCTGTTGTGGTTTCTTAACCTGTAATTCACCACCTCCTGTAGTTCTAATATGTCTGTGGATCTGAAGTCATTCATTATGATCAGCTCTGAAATTCTCCCTCATAGGGCTCCCTCACATCCTGGCCCAGGAAGCAGCGGATCCATCAGGCCTCTTTGAATCAGGCACCTGAGATTCCCAGATCCATGCAACAGCTATTGGCACAGCACGACACGAGTGAAATGAAGCAATGAGATACAAGGGGGTGGGATGCTATTGAGCAATTAACATAGCAACCCTACTTTCTGCTTCTTGTCCCTGCGTGCTCTGGCTGTGGCCCTGTACCAGTGTCAGGTTGATATTAACGTCTAACAAAAGTTCCGTTTTCACCAGACTATGTTGGCGATCACACTACCAATCCAGGCATCTAGGATGCTCTATCCAAAGGGACATACTCCTAAGGGGACACACCAGGAGAGTGGCACCAGTTCTCACCCGGGTTTTGTTCAAGCCTTTGAAGTACTAGTGTAGACAGGAAGCACAGACAGTGAAGCTTTTACTTTTTCAATTGGTGCTCCCAGCACATTCCTGCACTGCTCCTGCCCACCCATCAGTGGCAGCTCTGAGAGCACAGAGCAGCGACGATCACCTGTGCACGCCCTGCCCCCCAAAACACAGAATAATTATTAGGAAGCATACACACCACATGCCCTGGGGATAGGGGTTCTGTGGCAATGATGCAGCTGCCTCAGCCTCCACCCCTAAGTTCCTGAGACCTGAAATATAGAATACAGCTAAAGGGACATGCCTCAGGTAAGAATTAGCTCTTTACTTACCACTCCCTGGAGCTCCAGCATCCACTCATTGCTTGCTCTTTCCCTGCGGTCCCATATGTACAAAGGTACAGGACACAGAAAAGGGATGGGCAAACTGGCTGGTCCTCAGGGAGACTCCAATAGAGATAAGGACAGAAGAACAGTCACACTGGGTCAGACCAAGGGTCCAGCTAGCCCAGTACCCTGTCTTCTGACAGTGGCTGATGCCAGATACTTTAGAGAGAATGAACAGAACAGGGCAATTATCAAGTGATCCATCTAGTCCCAGCTGCTGAGACTCTTCTTCAGAGCGACCTCATGCCCATCTCTGGGTCCTAGTGGGAAACACGAGACAAGGAGACTGTTAGTTCAGCAACAGAACAAAACACAAAACCAACATCACAAGCTATACGATTTTTATACCACCATTTACAGCAAGCTCCTCATCTCCTCAGACATCCGGGCTCTACCAAGGCACTCTCAAGCAGTGGAGATGAGTGCAGCTTTTGGCCATTCAGTATGACATCTGCAGGCATTTGTGTGAGGCGTAGCCCCTGCCCCTCATGATGTATAAGCACATCCATGGGACAGACAGAACTATTGGAGAAAATCAGTGGAACAAACAAAATACAGCATAATGCAAACCACTGAACATTTACACACTCTCTCGCTCTTAACATGCTACAATACTATAGGAAGAGCTGGTAGCACCACTTACAGCTAAGGTTACGTAACTATATTCATTACACGTCTCTGTTTTCAGGACTAAAATATTTCTATGTTATATACTCTAGCTGTTTGTTCCTGAAGTGCTCCTGTGTATTTACATTAACCAGCCGGTTTCAGCCATTTCAGCATGTCTTCACATAGCCCTCCTTCCAGCCTCTGCTGTTTCCGTGCATTGTGGCACCTATCCCATAAATCCAGTCACAGTTCCCCAGGCCAGGTGCATACACTGCAGTGTATGTATGAAAATAGAGCAATGGAACTCTGCAGTCCTATTGTCTAGGTGGCTTTGGGTAAAGAGTAGGTCAATCTTGAAGGAGGAACATAGTGTGGAAATACTGCGTTCCAGGCGCACAAATGCTAGAGCAGGGAGGCAATCATGTGGAGGCACTTCCTACCAAGTTACAGTTTGTGGTAGCTGGAGAGGCCCATAGTCTGGAATAGGGTGGTGTGGGTGTTATAAGCAATGGGATGCTGGACCAGGAATCTGTCGGGCAGATTGGGAAACTCCTGAGTAGAGCTAGTGATTTTTTTTCAGTGAATAGACACTTAGCCCCAAAACGTTAGCGTTGGGGCACTGTAAAAATTCACAAATCTGGGGCTAATTGTGTGAATAGTTTCAGCCAAAAAACAAAAACAACCCTGGAATAGTTCACAATGCATTGACAATTTCAGAATGAACTGCCTCACATTTTTGTTGCAAAACAGTGTTTTATTACGAAATTCAGCTAATTTTTTTTTAAAAAGTGAAAAACACCCAAAGTGAAAACCTGAAAAAAAAAATTGTTTTGGGTGAAACAAAATGTTTTGTTTGACTTGAAAATAATTTCTCATTTAGTTTTTTGGTTTGGGGACAAAAACCAAAAAAGTTCCATTTTGGTTTGGTCTGAACCATTTTTTTTTGGTTCAGCTCCCAAACCAAAATATCCGCAATTCACTCAGTTCTACTTCTGAGTCCTGAAACCAGGCTCGCAAATCGTGGGTGTGAAGTAGTAAGTGTCGCTTTTCTTTATTTATATCTGCCACTGAGTGAGGACCTTTTCTCCATCCTTCTTTATTCTTCGTCAGGGCTTCAGAACACTCAAAGAATCCATCCCAATTTTTACAATGAGCCCAATCCATGCTGGGACAGGACTTTGACAAGTGCCAGCTAACTACTGAGACAGTGTAGATTGGAAGCATAGTTGTAATAAGGTTTATAGATATCTAGCTCACTATAGACCTTCAATGTCTTAAATGTAAGGTACTCCCAGGAACCGGGACCACAGCCTGGAGGATACAGAGGAAAGCCTATGTCCAGAATAGTCTCAGATCGGTCACTTCCATCCAAACTTGTATGTCTATACTGCAATCAGAGGTGTAATGCGAGTACACACCCAGGGTTCCTGTCTGGGTTTGTAGAACCTGTGCTGAAGCCCGGGCTGTTGTGTCTTCATTACTATTTTCTGCCATGCTAACTGGTATGCAGCTAGGGGAGGTTATGCCCATGTTAGTTTTAATCATACATCTGACTGCAGTGTACACATACTCTTAGCTGCTCCCCAAGTCCTACCTCCTCATCCATTAATGACACATACTAACTTGCCATCAAGTAGATTTGTTATAAAACAAGTAAGGCAATTACAAAACAATACATTTAGCAAAAGATTAAGGTGGACCATCAAAGCTAAAGAATTGAAAGCCAAAGCTGAAACCTCAGACCAGATCCCCAGCTCGTGTAAATAATCACCACTCCATTGAGGTCAGCAGAGTTATGCCAGCTACCACCATCTGAGGATTTGGCCTTTCACCATTTACTTACAAGATCATCAGACTATCACACACAGCACTGAATGGTAGGTCACCTTGCACACCAGAGCCGTTACAAAGCCCAGGAACAATGGTTGATTTAAGGATGGAATGTCAGTCTTTCTAGTTATTTAGCTTTTTTTCTTTTGTGCCTTTTATTGTCACACCCTTGTTATTTCATTAAATTTAATGCACCATTTGTAGGTAAGGATCGTCTCCCTTTCAGCAGCAGCTTGGTTTTTGGTTTCAGTTCTTTTCTTTTTTTTAAATCCACCAAGACAATCCAGTCTGATTTACTGCTCTTCCCTGAAGCAGTTATTTGCAATTCCACAGCCTCTAAACTTTTGCTGAAAAAAGGCAGCTACTGTTCCCCTTCTTTGAATTTTGTCTTTATAGAACGTCCCACTGAAGATTTCAGCTCAGCCTCCCCCACAGATCAACATAATGCAGCGTACTGTTATGAGCCGGGCTAAACCTTGTTACAAGCTGAGTTAAAACCGGATTGAAAAAATATGCATCACCGTGCCCTTATTTTAAGCTAGCTGAAAGAGACAGTTAAGAGGACACACCTCAAATGAGGCCCAGGAACTAACACCATGTAGGCAAAGGGCTCCACTGGGTATTGTTCTCACTTGGGGGGCGGGGAGGAAGGGATGTGGTGAGGCAGAACACACTGAAACTGAGAACAGACAGAACAGACAGAGAGGCAGAGGCAAAAAGCGAGAAAGCCAAGCAGCAGCCTGTAGGCATGTTGTGACCCTGGAAAAAGTTGGAGCGTACATTTTGGGTCTGGTGTTAGCTTATAGCCTCATTAGTCAAGAAACCGTTCTTCTGGTTCCTCTTGTGTTCAGAGAAGCAAGACTTTGTACGTTTTTTGTAAACAAACACAGCTGCATCAAAGAAAATACCAGACTATTTCATCAATTGCTACCGCAAATGGAACAACCCCAGCACGCTTAACTTTGACTAGCTGCTCAGCTCAAAAAGAGGCAACAGTATTATGGGTATGGTGTTCTTACAAACCCTCAACAAACTCAGTTTCAATTCCCCCAATCTAAATCTCTTAGTAGTTTTAAACATGACTTCTGCTTATACCCAGCACCATCTCTCTCAATACAGCTCAAAAGAAGCCACTTCCCCCATTCAACTCCAAGACTTCTACAGTTTCATACCACTCTGATTAGCAATAGAGATGTGGAATGTTCCTCTCTCTTATCTCCAATGAGTCAGACCACTGAATGAACCTGTCACAACCTGGCCCAGTGCCCCTCTCTGGATGAATACCAGTCTCGTGAGTGGACCCAATCGCAGTACCCCACATGCTCCTAAGGCAAGCAGGTCTGGGCAAGCAGGTCACGGTTCTTAGCTGAGTCTCTAAGGCACATTTCCAGGTGAAGACTTCATGTCTGCACCCCTTCCATGAGATGTGGGGATCCACGTGCAGCCACCTTAAACAATGGTACTAGTGCATCAGCTCTCTTGAGCCCCCAGTTGCTTATATATGTTCCCTCAGAGCCCTACCTTGTGGGCACGATGAGTCTCTCAATTAACCCATTCGGGACAAAGTAACAGGCAAGCATGAACACAGAGTTAACAAAGGATTTTCTGAACCATAGGAACTTTACTCTTAAGGAAGCACTAGAGAGTTACAGATCTTTGCAAAATAACAAAGAGACCCGACACATTCCTCCTTTTAGTTTGATTTTGTGCCTTCTGCAAATCTGAGTTCTGGCCTAGATTTCAGGCTAGACAGAGTCCCATCTACCTTCTCTCTATTTCCAGCCCAAACTTCTGGCATGTCCACAGCCCTCCTGGTCAGAGAAACACCTCCCCCAGAGATATAGTCTCTTTCCCCTTTTGCCCATGTGCAACAACTGGAAAATTCCAGATCCTTCCCCCCATTAAGCATCTTTATAGACTATCCGCTGCCCCAGGGTGCTGATCAGTAGTTGAGAGACAGTCAGAATTGGTGACCCTATATTGCTCTTTGATGGCTTCTCAGACAATCATTTAACTAGACACCAAACCTCTAATCTAATGAAAGTCAGAATGAAGGTTAATAGCTAAGTTGGAAGTTGCAATACAAAACAGAGTTCACAATTGGGTCCTGTCACAGAAGCATCCTGGTAGAACACACACGGAAGCTGCAGGTGATGACAGGCACTATTAACTTGTTCCAAATATAAATTGAAACAACAAAGATCAGTTTTGTTTTTCCCACCTCTGAAAGCCAGGGGCCTGATTCTTCTCTCACATACTCCAGTGTTGTTCCATTGGTCTGAATGGGGTTACTCAGGACTGATTTCTGCCAGCCCCAAACATTTTTAATTTAAAAAGGAAAAATTTGACTTTTCCCCATAAAAGAACAGCTGTTTTTGCATTATTTTCACCCTTCCCAACAAAAAAATACTCCCCACAACCACAAAGCTCTTCTGCCAAAAACCTAGAGGAATGGAAAATATATTTGGGAAACTTAGAGTTGATACTTGTGGAGTTTTCAAGGAACCACCAATCAGAGCATGGGTTGGGTTTTGCCCTACTATGCAAACAGAGGACATGGTCCTCCAAACTGCAGATTTTCTGTCTCTCTCTTCTAGTGTATCTTGTGGGTCTGAGATATTTGTGCACAGAGCTGGCTTGTGCTATTCCCTGGGCTTCCATGTACTCCTTGACACCTACAACCTGCAGCATGCCTCGTGACTACACCCACGAGGATAAGTTGCCAATACAGAGTCGGAACCTGTGGGAATGAACGTTGACCAGGCCAGTATTCTTTGCTGTGCAGATTTCCCTGCTGGTTTGCTGAGGTATGATGCTGTGCAGAATCGCTCTTGGAGACATGCCGCTGCATTCAGCCACATAACACGGGACATGCAGATTAATAACACACACAGAACTAACCTGGAGGGGCTGAAAGTGATGAGGCTGATGCCACTTTTCCCTAAGTAGAGAGGGTAATCTGCAGAGTCCACACATAAGGACACTATTCTTCTATTATACATTTTTAGTACTGAGCTCCAAGTTGTTTCTTCTGCTGCTTTTAATTAAATCCCTGATTTATCCCCTTTCTAGGGATAAAAGGATTCACCTGGCTTTTACTTTCTTTAATTAGAAAAAGAATGTCACAAATCCAAAATACTTTTTTCCCTAGTGGACAAATTAAATCCACTGTTAAATTTGCTAAAGCGAATGCGGTGTGAGCTGGGATGCTCCTGGAATTGGTGCAGAAAGATGCCCACGGACTTATGTCTGTAGCATGGGCGGCTCTATGTTTTTTGCCGCCCCAAGCACGGCAGTCAGGTCCATGGTCACGTGGATTCAGCAGTGTTTCTGCGGGATATTTGCCGGTCCCGCGGCTTTGGCGTACCCACCGCGGAATTGCCACTGAAACCGCGGGACCGGCGGACCTCCCGCAGGCATGTGGCGCCTAACTCCCGCCCTCACAGCGGCTTGCCACCCCAGGCACGCGCTTGCTGCGCTGGTGCCTAGAGCTGCCCCTGGTCTTCAGAACAGACTTGCTGAAAACACAGAATATCACACGTCCATACAAATGGCAACTAAGAGTTGCAAATCAGTGTTTAATTAGATGAACTCTTAGCCCGTGTCATGTGAGTCAATAGTAGGTTTTTTTATCAAAGGGGAAAGTAGATTAAAGTGACGTGAGCATGAGATTAATAATGAGTGACTAAAGCCATCATAGAGATTCTGTTGGTGAAAGAGACAAGCTTTTGGGCTCCAGAGAGCACTTCTTCCAGTCTCTGTAGCTCAAAAGCTTGTCTCTCCCCCTCCACAGAAGATGGCACAACAAAAGATATTACCTCACCCATCTCGTCTGTCTAATATCCTGGGACCAAGATGGCTACAACACTGCAAACAAACCCATCATGCAATGTTGCATTATCCTTATCCAAGCGAGGTCTGACGGTCAGTTGGTACTTACCATCACTTGTCTTGCACCCGGCTGCACCACCTCAGACTGAGATTTTCCATGTCTCTTCCAGTAACAGAAATGAACACACCACAGCATGTATTCTAGTTTGAAGTCACTACAGCCCTCGTTTTAGGCCCTGGCGGCTGAAGATATCACAGAGCAACTATTTCAGGAATGGGTGGGGTGACAGTCTAAAAGCATTACCAGTTTTCTGCCTTCCACCAGGCTGATCTGGGTGGGATTATTAAAGAAAAGGGTAAGCTGGTGCAAAGGAGGGTGTCATGGGGGAAGGTTATGTTCTCTTCTCCTCCACATGGGTAGGCCTCAAGTGATTATTACCCAGAAGTTTGAGTTGGTTGTGCTGGTTGCAAGCTGTGTTTCTGGAAATTAGGGGCAAGCCCTGAGGAAAAGGATGTTAGGACTTTCGATTTTTCCTTCCCTGGCTTATGAGTCTGCACACTAGTTTTTAAGCAGTTACTTTGGACTGCAGTGAAATCCTCTCCAACTGGATAGTGAACTAAGGAGAAATATAGAGAAATTACTGGACTTCCACAAGGAACCCATCCCCTTCCTGCACAGAGATGTTCTCCTAAGCCTGGGTTAGAACTCAGCACTTCCTGATCCAGTGCTGTGTTCACCACTCTCCACCATGCTGCCTCTTACTAGAATGTTAGAATAGGCATGTGCATCCTGTTCAGACATGTGGTTTTGAATTACCGTTGGCCATTATCTATCACACTCCTATCTCTCTCTTGTTTTTAACTAAGTCACTTTGATATTATGATGTATTAAATGTTAGTGGAATGGGTGCACTTTCTGGCATTTTACTCTCAATCAAAATAAAACAAACTAAATAATATTCCTACAATTTATTTTAGCCCTCACAACAGACAACAGGGGAAAACTTACTTAGCTGCGTTCTCTTTTGACTTGGAGCAAGTCTGTGTGACACCAAAGAAGAACTTAAAATTCCTCCTGTTCTAATCTTCTGTGATCATTGATCACACAGCATCTGTGGATAACCAGTGACTGCTTTCTGAAGAGTTTATTTTATGATCCTTACATTTTACAGCAAAATGTAATCACTCAACTCAGTCAAGCTTCCTCAGGCCTGCAGACTGCCCAGCCAAGTGAAACAGACAAGAGCACAAGGCAAACAAAAAGCCACATATGGGTTGAAGAACAGAAAAAGAGAAATGTTAGATGCTTTTTTTTTTAAAAAAAAGTAACATACTAGCATAAGTAGATGTACAAGATACACAGCCATTTATATTTAGCAGGTAACACTCAGTATTACAAGTGAAAGACAGCACAGGAAGTGAAATACGCATTGCATAGGTTAACCACAAACTTTAATCTACATTTTCAGTACCTGCTGTGCACCTGTTTCTGGGAAATTGTGGTAGGATACAAATATGGAAGTGACTACAAGAAACAGACCCAGGAAACAAATGTTTTGGTATCACTGACTCAGATTTTAATAAAGGCAAAATGATATCTTTGCACTTTGATGCTGATGTGGAGGGCTGATAATTGCCTGCTCATTTAATTGTTATTCTCATTTATCTTTCTTTGAACCAGCATGTAAATAAAGGAAAGATTTGAATTACTATTAGTATGTAACGCAGACAGTTTCTTACTGGTGTCATATCCATACCACACAATGTAAAAAAAAAGTCGTTTTCCTAGTTTATCACTGAACATTAAAAAAAATATGCTCGCCTCATTACCATTATACTAGCAAGTTTTAGCACACCGTTGACATATGTCATACAACCAAATAGAGGAAGCTGATTCTGAGAATTAGTGAACTCTGCTTGACTTAGCTGATTGCAATCTTGGTATATCTATCATCATGCAAAACTAGATACTGTAGTGATTTGTTTTTAATAAAGTTCTCATTTGCACAAGTGTATAAGAGAGAAGACATGGTTTCCTGACACAGCAGGGTATGTGGACTAACCAAGCTGAAAGGAAATATGGAGTAATGTGCGTCTACAAATCTTAATGAAGTACACATTATTAGAGTCAACCTTTCCCAGTCTCAATCTTTTTAATCACTGGACACTTCCCATATCATGCAGCTTGCAACTCAGTCATGACCCGAGAAGAGGAAAGAAGGACCCAAGGCCTGCATAACACTGGATTTAGGATGAAGATAACTCACCAAATGTGTGTCTACACTTCAATGTAAGCTCAGGCTTAGTGGGACTCGAGTCAGCTGACTCGAGTTAGGGAACCCTGGGCTTGAGCATCTATATTGTATTTTAACCCTAAGTTAGGAATTTTCTGACCTGTTCTCAAACCTAGGGCTCAGTGCGCAGATCTGAGTCAAAGTAACCATGCCACAAAATCCCTAGCACCCTCCCCCCCCGGAAATGTGGCCACTCTAGCTCTAGGATCACGGTACACTGTGGGAAAACTTTTACTGCCTCTCCTGCACGTTACCAGGAAGCAGCTCGCTTTGCAAAAGGCTTGATCAGTTTGCTCTCTATTTCAAACCCAGGAGGCTCTCTGACAGCGTGCTTGCAGATCGGTGATCAGAACAGAATGGGTTAATGCAGACCTGAGCTGCTGCTGTTTGCCAAGGGGGCAGGGGGCTTCCGTTTTCAATAGAGTGCACGGCACACTGTTGGGAGAAAGAGGAATAAGAAAGTTGTTCCATGGAATTGTGGGATACTTCCGAATGATTCCCGGGTCCGGAGTCAAGTGGGGCTGCGGCTAGACTGCAAAACAGTAGAGCTTGGATCCTGGGTCCCAGCTTGACTCGAGGTCGGACCTCCAGCCCTGCATGTCCTGGGTCCGAGCCTTGGGTTAGCACCATTGCAGTGTAGATGCCAGGGGTCTAACATTAAGCACAGGCTTACATTGTAGTGTAGACATACCTTAAGGGTCTTGGACAACCCTCCCTGTGGTCAGTGGAGAGAGTCCCATTGACTCCAGTGGGAGCGGGATCAGGCTCTAACATTCAGTCCAGACAAGATCAGGAATCCTGTAGACCAAGAAAAGGAACTGCGGGTACATCTACACTGGGGTGGGGGTGGGGAATAAACCCGTGGCAATGAGTCTCAGAGCTTGGCTCAGCTGACTTGGGCATGTGCTACAGGGCTACTATAAACATTGCCACTTGGGCTGCAGCCCAGGCTCTAAGACTGTCCCCACTCGCCGGGTTCAGAGCCCAGACTCCAACCTGAGCAGGAACACCTACATGGCTCTTTTTAGCCTCCTAGCATGAGCCAGTTGACCCAGGCTCTGAGACTTGCTGCTGCAGTGGCTTTGTTGTTGTTGTTCTTGCATTGTAGATCTACCCTGGCAGACTTATGACAGGTTACTATGGCAGCCCTGACTGATGGAATGAGACCCCAGTGTAACACAACTCTGTGATTTCAGGGTCTTGTTAGATTCTAGGCTGTTTCTGGAGGGAAAGGATTTTTATGCGGAGGTCAAATAATACCAGAGCTCTGGAATCTGCACTTGCCTCCTGTTGATTTTCAGGTGGAATTTAAGTTTTTGGCTTCAATCTATAAAGCCCTACATTGTTTGGGGCCTGGTTACATGAAACACCACCTCTCTCAGCAGAGAGTCATGATCAGCAGAGATGCTCCAGGCAAAAACCTGCCCAATCCCATTTTAAATGGGAATAGTTGCTGGTAGGGCATTCTCTGCGAGGGATCCTTGACTCTGGCCACATTTCCCCTTTGGACCTGCCAGTACCTTCATATGCTGACCTCCCAGATACACTAGAAAATGCTTTCAAAGCATTTGAGGAGGTGCTGAGCTGAGGAATTTAGGATGATTAGATGTGAATTTTGTCACACTTGGACCAGCTCTAAAAAATTTTTTTTCTATGAGGGGATTGGGTTTTTTCTTTTTCTTTTTTTTTTTTTTAAGATTGTTTTCTTGATAAAACTGGAAAAATTTCACCTTTTCTCTCTTTTGGTTTGTCACCTATCTTTTTCTCCTCCCTCCCTTTTTCAGTGGCAAAAAGAAGGGTGAGCAACAACATATTGCAAAACAAAAAAATGTTCATTAAAAAAATTAAATAAAAAATAATTTCTTTTCAAAACCTGCACAACAAAAATAACTTTGAGAACATTTGCAAAAAATGATTTTCCATTTTCTGACCAGCTCTAATCACAGTAATGCTGTGGTGGGCAAAACTACATGAAGTTGTATGAGCAGTTCATTACATGTATGTATTTTATTTTTTACTACTGTACGTCTTGATTACCATTAGAGCTATGGATAGGGATTCATTAATTCAAAGTAAAAAACAACTGAATCCTTTGTCAGCAGAGTGGCTTCTTTTATAAGGGAAATACTCACTGGTGCAGAACCTTAATTTTTGACACTGCTAACAAACTCTGGCTATCTAAATTTATTTGAGCATAAGCTTTTGTGGGCTAAAACCCACTTCATCAGATGCATGCAGTGGAAAATACAGTAGGAAGTTATATATATATATACACACAG
Organism: Malaclemys terrapin pileata; assembly: GCF_027887155.1. Lineage (NCBI taxonomy): Eukaryota > Metazoa > Chordata > Testudines > Emydidae > Malaclemys > Malaclemys terrapin. Next base: position 28,754,817 of record NC_071511.1, on the reverse strand, counting down.
AGAACATTGTGTGTGTGTGTATATATATATATATATATATTATATATATATCTTCCTACTGTAGAAAATACAGTAAGAAGATATATATCTATATATCTATATATACACACACACAGAGAACATAGAAGATACAGTAGGAAGATATATATATACACAGAGAACGTTTTCTGTGTGTATATATATATCTTCCTACTGTATTTTCCACTGCATGCATCCGATGAAGTGGGTTTTACCCCACAAAACTGTGCTTTTTGCGGATACAGACTAACACGGCTGCTACTCTGAAACTCTGGCTATGTGGACCAGCTTTCTCCTTTTACAAATGTCAGTTAGAAAATGTAGAAGTCTGAAGAGGAAACAAAAGTTAAATGAAACCATTTAAAATTACAGTAATGTGACACTTTATTTCATTTTTCTCCTTGCATATCAGCACTACACGATTGCTATCACTAGAAATAGACATTACTCTCATACTGTACCTATGTTAAATGTTGATCTAAAGCTTGCAGTATCTTGGAGATCTGGATCAGGCGTTACTGCATGGATTTTATTTAAATAGATAAGTGTGAAAATAAGACGAATACAAGTAAACAGGAAAATTAAATTACAAATTGAATTCATACAAATCTCTTATTTTATGAACTAAATCCGGTTATTAGCGCAAAACCTTTAAAATACTTATGTAACATTATTTACAAATTATATAAATAAATCCCAGATTACTTTAAAGGTAACCAATACAACAACAAAAAAGTCACCTTTTTGTACGGTGTGTACTAAAAATGTTCTTGTTTATTGGTCATGTCCCAGTTTGCAGTATAAAATGTTTGTTCACTTACATTAAAATGGGTTCATAAAATGAAATAAGGAAGGTGTTTTCAAAAGAGAAAAAAATATACATAAGTGATTAATATTAATCCGGCTTCTCAATGTTCTTTTCTGCATGGTTTGCAGTAGTTATTAGAAGTCTCTTCTACAGTATTCATCTTGTGAACATGTCATCTCAAAATAGCAGAGACAAACACATTTAGCAAAAGAAAAAATTCAGTAAATTGCTTGCATTTCACAAAGACCATTTTATCAGAAGGGAAAGGACAGAGAACGGAATGTCAGTGGCCAGCCACAAGCCTTTACAACATTTACCTTAAAGACAGCATTTATATAACTAATCACAGACTATACACATCCTGCACTGAACAGCAATCGAAAGGACTGAAAAAATATACATTTAGGAAAACAAGAGACTGATGGTTTTCTGATACCTTTGATCAAATTAATGCTTTTCTCCTTGTCTTTTTACGTAAAACCAGCATAAACACTTTCAACAACTACAACTACTTTTTCCTTTAACATAATATATGACCGACAGCTAGCACTGTACGTGATAAATGTACAATGAAAGCAGAGAAAACACTGAAATTCCTATGCGGACTCATGAAAATATAAAGCCATACAGATTCCAAAGTGCCATGAATACTGAATTCAAGTGATGGTTTATAGCATGTACTAAAGAAACTAAATGGAGCTTGCTCTACAGGTGACCGATTTCTTCAGCTAGATCTTCAGTCTCCCCTTTAGCCGCTTTGGTGAGAATTTCCATCCATTTTGTTTGCTGTTCTTCATCCTCTGCACTGAAATATATAGTTTGCTGGGATTGGCAAAGCTTAAAAACGTGTTTCACTTCAAACTTCTCACCAGAACTTGGTAAACTGACTGCGTATCCAGGCAGAGGTATAGCACGTGGAGCCTGCCCATCCTAAGACATGGGGGGGAAAGGCAAAAGTGAAACACCAACAGAACAGAACATTTGAAATAGAAGGGAAAAAAAGACAATGTACAGAATATAAAGGCTTCCTCTCACCAACATTTAAGAATGATCTGAGGGAACTCATTTTCCAATGGTTTTCCAATTAAGATCTACCTGGAGCAACAGGTAGGGGGGACATTTCAGCTCAAAACAGCAAGGAAATACCATCGGTCACAACCTACAGTTAGGGTGCCATACGGCAATTCACTACACAGTTGTATAAGTATGTTAGAGTACGTCTGCACGTCAAGTGGGGGTGGGGGGTTGATTCTCAGCTCGAGGAGACATGCTTGCACCAGCTCTCATTGAGCTGGTGTACTGAAAACAGAATGCAGCTATGGAGGTGGAGGGGCCAGCCACCCCAAGTACACAGCTAGGGTCTTGGATGGAAAGTAGCCCCTCCCAGTGCTGTGGCTGTATTCTATTTTGTGTGCTTGCTCCCTGAGAGCTAGCATGGGCATGTCTCCTCCAGCGGGAATGACACCCTCACTCGAAGTGCAGGCACACCCTTATTGTAGCTAATTAGGTGACAAACCTTTTTTATATTGTGTTTTATAACAAATTATATGTATTATACACACACACACACGTGTGCACACTGTATGTCACCCCAGGCCACGTTCTACGCTGACTTGCGTTGAGCTCAGTGCAATAGCTCAGGGTACAAGCTGACACAAAACTTAACCTGTACAGCAAAAATGGTTTTAAATCTAGATTTCTATTTTTTAAACGATTCAATCGTTTTTATTTTCATTTAACAGACTCTCCCTGTTCAGGCAGGAACCCTGCCCCAGCAGTGGCATGGCTAGGGATTTCTGTAGCATTTCAACTATGACTACGCCCCTTTGGAAACTTGGTATTTTCTGCCTTTAGTCCCTCTTCAAACATTATATTAGCTCAATCCATGCTTCCAACCAAGAATGACCAAATGCGATTCTCCTAGATCTCAACAAGATATCCCTATGGTTAGCTGGCGGTCATGTAAGCATAGCCGGCTTTTGCAAGCAACAAAGACTAACTGTAGTTCTCCTCTAGTTTGTGGGGGGATCCTAGAAGTACACAGAAGAATCCCAGCTTTCATTCACCAGTCACTAGGGTTGAAAGCTTCATTCACACTCCCTTCACAGCCATCCACACCTGGGCTTTGGAGTCCAGAAAAATCAGACCCAGAGATCTTTGGATTTCTGAGAAGACCCTCGAGATGAGTTCGGAGATTTAAGGAATAGCACTGATGTTATCAGGGCTGCCATAAGCTCACTACCAGCCGTGTACTTGAGGATGAACCAACTCCTCTGCTGAGCCACAAGGGGAGGCACCTCAACAACATGAGAGGGTTTAGCTAGAGACAGTGCAAGAATCTAGGCTCAACTGACCCTGAGCTCATTTGTGGCCTTTGTCCAGTGACATAGGCCAGGAGTTTCAAAGGTGGGCTCCTAAAGCCAGATGACTAAATCCACAGATGCTTAGCAGCCCCAGGGGCTCAATCTCCAGGAGTTCAGCAGGAGCTGCAGATATTCAGCACCTCTGAAAATCAGGACATTTTACTTAGCAGCCTAAATGTTACACACCAAAGTTGGGGCTTGAGCAATCTCTGTGCCATAGCGTCCACATCTGTGAAATGAGGAGAACGCTAGAGTACGTTATCCTGCCATAAGCATGTTTATAAGGGAATCCCAGCACTGGAACCAAGGGATGATCATATGATTTGGGGTGATCTTAAAAGTTTAACAGGAATTTAAATTCCTGTAGCATCTCATGCAGTCAATGTATGTGAGCATACGTAGTTATGGAGATAAACACAGAGTACAACTCATTTTATTAAATTAGCATGTGAAGCCTGATTTGCATACCAATAGTATTATACTAGTAAGATTTCCTTCAACTTGAGTTTGGTTTTGTAAAGCTGAAGTTAACCTCTTCATTGAACATGCCGGCTCAATCCCCTAGGCCAGCCAAGAGGGGGTGGAGGGAAGAACAAAGTGGCTTTGCAGCTTCCAGTTCTCAGATGGCTCAGCACTAGGCTGGTCTTCCAAAGCTGATTAGAACAGTGTGAATGCTACTGTAAACTGCACCAACAGGGAATCATCAGAGAATTGGGACATCCCAGCCATGGCTATAACTGGGGAGTGGCAACGAAAGAGCTGTCACAATGGCTCTATGCCACCTAAGAACTCATCTTCATAGTGAGTATCCTCCAATGGGCAGGTCCATCTGCATTAGGATAGCATTGCACTGGGAGACAACTGTGAAATGGCCGTAAAAGACCGAAGTATCTTGGTTCTGATTTTAGATACAGTGTTATTGTGAAATATCAATCCAGGGAAAATGTCTAGACACTGACACCTAAGCTGTACCTATACAACAATGCACCCGTTGCATTTGCATGCACAAACTGAGCATATACATTGAGGCGTATGGGCCTGGTTGAAGCAAGCAAATGCAAGATTTATGGGTGTAATATATGCACATTCATTTCCGCAGGAGTGAAGAAGTGCCAAACTCAAGCCCCAGGTCTGCTTCATTGATCTTGTAGTTAACATTTAAGAAAATAAGGATTAAATATTTATCATGATTAAACTGAAGGTCACTGACAGCACTGGAAAATTCTCTCTTTTGCAGTCTGGAAGTACAGTGTAAGAATAAATTGATGTTTGGGCTGTATCTGCTATTCCTGCACAATACTAACAGACACATTTAACGTTAACAGTGCATATATCTTTTTTTTTTTCCTTAATTTGACCAATTTGTTTCTTCTCAAAGTAGATTTGTTTTGTGTGTGTGTGTGTGTGTGTGTGTGTGTGTGTGTGTGTATTTTTGTATATAAACTTCTGTGTGGCCCAAGGTTGTGGACACTATTGAAACAAAAGGAAGGGAATTTGGGTTACCTTTGTGTAGCTGCAACACTAATCTATAAGTATCAGAAGGGTAGCCGTGTTAGTCTGAATCTGTAAAAAGCAACAGAGGGTCCTGTGGCACCTTTAAGACTAACAGAAGTATTGGGAGCATAAACTTTCGTGGCTAAGAACCTCACTTCTTCAGATGCAAGTAATGGAAATCTCCAGAGGCAGGTATAAATCAGTATGGAGATAATGAGGTTAGTTCAATCAGGGAGGGTGAGGTGCTCTGCTAGCAGTTGAGGTGTGAACACCAAGGGAGGAGAAACTGCTTCTGTAGTTGGATAGCCATTCACAGTCTTTGTTTAATCCTGATCTGATGGTGTCAAATTTGCAAATGAACTGGAGCTCAGCAGTTTCTCTTTGGAGTCTGGTCCTGAAGTTTTTTTGCTGTAAGATGGCTACCTTTACATCTGCTATTGTGTGGCCAGGGAGGTTGAAGTGTTCTCCTACAGGTTTTTGTATATTACCATTCCTGATATCTGACTTGTGTCCATTTATCCTCTTGCGTAGTGACTGTCCAGTTTGACCAATGTACATAGCAGAGGGGCATTGCTGGCATATGATGGCATATATAACATTGGTGGACGTGCAGGTGAATGAGCCGGTGATGTTGTAGCTGATCTGGTTAGGTCCTGTGATGGTGTTGCTGGTGTAGATATGTGGGCAGAATTGGCATCGAGGTTTGTTGCATGGGTTGGTTCCTGAGTTAGAGTTGTTATGGTGCGGTGCATGGTTGCTGCAAGATTATGCTTAAGGTTGGCAGGTTGTCTGTGGGCGAGGACTGGCCTGCCTCCCAAGGTCTGTGAAAGTGAGAGACTGTGAATGGCTATCCAACTACAGAAGCAGTTTCTCCTTCCTTGGTGTTCACACCGCAACTGCTAGCAGAGCACCTCACCCTCCCTGATTGAACTAACCTCATTATCTCCATACTGATTTATACCTGCCTCTGGAGATTTCCATTACTTGCATCTGAAGAAGTGAGGTTCTTACCCACGAAAGCTTATGCTCCCAATACTTCTGTGCCACAGGACCCTCTGTTGGTGCCACAGGACCCTCTGTTGCTTTTTACTAATCTATAAGGGGCTAGTCCTGCCAGTTGACTGCTGGAATGGAAGTCAGTGGAAATGGAGGGCACTCAGCACCTTGTAGAATCAGGCCCTTACTTGAGGGCACATATATTCTTCAGGATTCTTGCACTTAGTAGTATCCCATCATTTCTAGGTGTGCACCACTTGCATCTTTCCTGTTTAAGTTTTAAGTTGAGCGTTAAGTGGAGCCTAGGCCTTGCCATGCTGGCCATCTGCACAGTGGTGCATTCCATTTGTAAACATCTACTGGATTTGGCCTGCGGTGTACTGTGACATTTATGTAAGGAATAATTTGGATTACATGGTAGCAATAAATTATCAAATTGAACTACCCACATGCAAAAGAGAATTCTCTCTCAAGGCTTTACTCTAGCAAAATGATAGATAAAGCTGTGTTAAACTAAAATCAAACAGGTATTGAGCATTGTCACTAATCACACGCAGCATGCGCCCTTTTGGTGTTACTGTCTATCATCTGTAGGATTCTAATAATTTGAACATTAACAGTAGGTTTATTTGTTGTTTTTAACATTATGGCATTGGTGATTACAACATGCAGGACTTGGGATTTCAAGCAAATAGCTCAAGTCCAGTTCCTAGTGGGGGTCTCTCAGTGAGTGAGCATCATTTCAGCTCCTCTGAATACATCTGCATAGCTCCCATTAATGCTAATAGGAGTTACATATAAATAGAGGGAAAATAAACCATTAGTTGCAATAATGAACAATAATAGATATAAAGATTCCTAATGAGGCATTTTCTCTATTGGGTCTCCCCTCTCCCCCCCCACACACTTTTGTAGAGTCTCAGAGCCTTGAAGAATTCCCTACTTTTCCCCCTACTAGCTCTCTATGCACCTAGGGACTGATCCCAAACCCACGGAAGTGAATGGAAAGACTCCCGTTGGCCTCAAAGGGTTCTGGATCAGACCCTTACTTAGGGCCTTGCACTGTGGCAACCATGAACAAGGATTGGATGCAATTCTCTCTGGAGCTAGGTAATGGTGCTCCCAACATGACCAGAAAAGTCACTGATGAGCAGCAAAAGCTGTTTCCCCCCCTGAGGTTTCAAACAACTGCCCCAGTTGCTTCGATCTTATTTTCTAGGTGCAGTCAGTGTTTATTTTCATGCTGGATGAAAGAGTCATGGTAGGAATTTTTGAAAAAAGGTTTATTTCTAGCCCAGGCCTGATGTAAACAGTCACACCAGTTCTCACTATCCTGGAATTATCCTCAGTATCCCAACTTCTTCAGCTGTCAGAGCTGAATCAAGCTCAGTGACACCTCAACCCTCTCCTTCCCATGTAGTTAAGTTAGAGTACCTCATACTTTGGGGTCAGTTCTGTTGACTACAGTCCAACAGAGCCTGCATGAGCAGTCCCAAGCTCATTCAGCATCTCTCTAGAAGCTTAGAAAGGAGACATACACACTCATAAAACTTGTTTTAGTTCTCTGAAGCCTGAAATAGTGTCTTTGCTTAAAAGGCTCCCCCAAACTACCCTATGTCTCTTCCAAACCTTACACACTTCCACTCAGATAAAAATGGTTTGTACTACGTGGACTTCAATGCCAGAACAAATACACTTTGCCTGATATTCATGCACCAAACAAACGATGTGATATTCACCCCCATGCAGAGATCCCTACTTTGATAGCTTAAAAGTGGGACTTAAATGGTGCACAGGCCCGGCTTTGGCCTTCCACACAGGTGTGAATTACACCCTCATTGAACAAACAACAGAAGCAAAGGAGCAGTTTTCCTGAATCTCACATTATTCCGGACTAAAAATTTTGTTTTTATTTGTATCTGGATTTTCGTCTCAGATGTATAAGGTGGAGGCCACAAGATAAAAACACTCAGACACCAGAAAGGAGTTTACTTTGTGGATATCTGCCAAGAGTTCCAGACTGTCAGCACTTGGAATTATTCCTCCTTCCCCAAGAGTTATTTTTTCATTGTTTTAAATGATCCTGCAGCTTCCACACAGGCATATCTCGTATGCACTGACCATGGTTTCCCCTGGTCTCTGCTACAGGAGTTTTAATGCCAATGTAGGCAATGTCATCCCAGTAAGGCACCCGCCTCTTTAGATGCTGAAATGCCTCCTTGACATACCTGGAACAAAATTATTTTCAATGGAGATTCTGCTCGTTCTCTTCACTAATGATAAACTCTATATTTAGAATCTCCATAAGAATAGTTTGCTGACACAAATTCTAACCAGGACAAGTCTTGCTTTCCTAGATAGCCAAGGTTTCTCTCTGGAGGGCTATATATCTTATTCAGCAGCTAGGGCCCAGGATCCTATATATCAGGAATTTGAGGGGGTGCCTCCTATCGTCCTAAATGTTTAAAAGGCACTTACAAACTGTGAAGTCATTTAATTTGGGGGGCACCACTGCTAATCTCATGCCTTGTTATTTCTGTATACTATAAGCAGCAATACCACAAAGGAGATTTATGAGGTATGAGATGGGAGGGTTATACAAAATGGATTGATATCTAAAACACTAGTGATGCCCAGGAAAATAACATTTAAGAATGGAATCTATTAATCTGAATTGGAGAGCTTTTATTTATTTCTTATTATTATCAGAAAGTGTAAGTACATAGTATTATATGTCAATTGGAATTATACTGAACATTTGGATTATATCAGGGAATGCGGAATAGATTGCTCTGTAATTGTTTCCCTTCAGTTTGCCATACATGGTGGGAAGCACATGAAGGGCTGGGTGGGGGGGAATGCTATCTTGAAATAAGGGCTCATTTTCATTGTTATGGTTCTAGCCAGCAATTTGATTTCTGATAGTAAATCTACAGTTCTTGTTACTGAATGTGAGCTGGATTAACCTTGCTCTGTATGGGATTTGTTGGGAGGTGATTTATCCTATATTTGGAATAGGCAGAAGTACTAGCCTTTGGATTTAATGTTCTATAAAGTCATCTAACTAATGCTTAGTGTCAAAGATACCCCCTTCCCCAGAATAGGCTCAAGTTCAAGTGTGGCAGGGCAACGAGGAAAGAATATAATGCCTTTGATTGTGCAGAAATTCCCCCAGTCTCCAGGCATTGGTTTCACTTCCCCAACCAATGTATGTTGAAAAGTTTTGCATGTTACAGCTGTTTCTCTTCTGCTGTGCATCCAAAGGAACTGGTTTGTCTTATGTGAGTTATTAGTGCTGTGCTGAGACACTGGATTGTGTGATCAGAGTTAGAGAGAAAAATCCTCTTCCCAAGTCACATTCTGGGAGTGGAGCTGCTCTGCAGCAAATGCTGCAGCCTCCGGTTTGCAGTATGCCCTGGAAATGATGTACCCTGCCTCTGAGCAGAAAAGTCAATAGATCTGCAGCTCTGCCCCCAAGCCCCTCTGTGCACTGGGGTACATGCAGATACGAAGACAACAGAGTTATGCAGCACACAGGGACTTTTTGTGGGAGGTCCCTGCATCCCACTCAATCTTGCAGAGGGGAAATACATTCATTCTGCTGCGGTCAGGGCACCCTACACCTGCAAAGGGAAGGGGGCAATACCTGTCCCAAATAGGGGATTTAGTTCATATTGAACCCTATAACATATGATGTTCCCTGAGGGTGAAATTCACTCTGTGGAGAGAAATTCATCACATAAGGCCTATGTTCCACTTAAACTGAGTTTAAATGGGACTCAAGTGATGCACAGGAATCGTGCTGGTCCTCTGCACTGGATGAATTTCACCTCAATTGTCTCATTTTTATGGAAAACAATATTTTCTACACTATTTTAAAAACAACTTCTACCCGAAACAGACTCCAGGTGAGATCTAAAGATTAGATTTTGCTGTATTCATTTAAGTCTCATGTCCAAGGTGATTTCTTTTTTCAAACTGACAATTTCAGCCATGCAGGCCCTAGTGCTAGAATGGAAATATGGCAACTGGCTGCCTGTAAAATGGTTTGGAAGGCTACCCTGTTCCATAGTTTGAGTTCCAGCTGAAGCAAAGCCAATATCATATACACATATCCTTCAATTCAAGTTTCCAGCTTCCTAAATATTACACATAAAAACACTACAAAAAGTAAGCTTAAAAATCTATTCTAATAGGACATGAATAGAATGCACGTCTTTGAGGGTGAGGTACACATATTTACAATTGTTACATGGAAGCTTTATTTTCCTATAGTTCTACAACACATGGATAACACAGTCACAATAACTAAGGAAAATAAAGCCCTCACAGTACATCACCCATAAAAGCTACGTTCTCATTTACTGTCTGATAAATTGGTGCCAATCAAAAGTAAATCCACTGACATCTCTGGAGTTGCATGGTGGTAACAAAGAGCTGAATTTGGCCCAAATTCTCCCCCCAAACACAGATTAAAACAAGACCACTGGCACATAACAATAAATGAGATGTGGAGCTGGACCTCTAAAATCTGAAGGACCTCTACTTTCAGCCTGGTCATTCTACTTTTCCAACAGTAATGGAGGGTTTGATTTCATCATCTTACATTTAGTCTGAGTACCTTTTCAAACAAATTTTAAATTTTGTTTTAAAAATGTACATTGTATAAGCAAGCACCTAACTTACCACAGTGTATTCCCCAAATCATTTTCAAAGAAACAATTTAAAAAAAAAACATCAGCCCTAGAGCAGATGCTGTTAAGACATATGGCTTTAATTTCACAGAGTTCACTTCACCCATTCTTCAGAACATCTGAATTTGTGTAAATCCATCTCACTTTAACCCAGAACTGGAATAGCATTAATCAAAAAAGGATTAAAGCAACACTAACCTATCAGAACCACTTTGCTGTCCTACGTATTTTCTAGGTCCAGATAACAAGTCATTAACTCTTTGAGTATTTATTTTGAAAATATGCCTTTCTGAAACCTTAGGAAAATAAATATTAACTGAAATAATTATCATTGATTTATCCTTCTTTTGTGCTATATTTTTTAGAAAGAGATATGAGGCTAGACATTTTGCTTAAAATCTCGTAAGCTCCATCTCCAGATAAGAAGGAAATTTGAAATCTCTGAGGCTTTGTGCTAAATTCAGACTGCCAAGTTAATTTCTGTTGTTGAAAGTAAGCCAAATCCTTTGTCCTATTTCTCAGACTGACATACTTAAACTTATGCTTCTAGCTGCGGATATCACTCAGCATTTAATGTCACTTTTACCTGACTTCCTCCGTGCAGATACAAGACAAGAGGTTCAGTCTTGGGGATGGTAACACACATTTTGCACCAAGTCTTCCCTTTGTCTAGGAACAGGAGGCGGCTGCTGAAAAGGCTGTTTTCAGCAGCCAAAAAGTTTGATTTCTGTAAAAAGAAAGTAGGAGCTGCTTAGATGGATGCTTATGTGGTCAGGATACTTACAATTATACACTAAGTACAATATTTAGTCATACACAGCCAAGTGATTCAGAAGGGCAAATGCTGAGTAGTTCATACCTGTACAAGAGTTTAATTATCCTAATGTATCATCAAGATATACTATGCTCCTAGGTACTTAGAGGTAGGTGCTGAACTATTGCTCTCAATGACTGGGGAGTTAAAATTCCACCTCCACAGTGTAATTTGAGAAAGGCAATTAAGATGACACAGCTTGTTTCTTGCTTAGCACAAGTAGGCTGGGAGGAGATTTAAAATTAATGAAAAAGGTGTCTCGGCACAAGTGAACTCCATCAGAAAGGCACAGAGCAGCTGCAAGGATGTGTAAGAGCTCTGGGTTTACTATCAAGTACACCTCTACCCCGATATAACGCGACCCGATATAACACGAATTCGGATATAATACGGTAAAGCAGTGCTCCAGGGGGGCGGGGCTGCGCATTCCGGCGGATCAAAGCAAGATCAATATAATGTGGTTTCACCTATAACGCAGTAAGATGTTTTGGCTCCCGAGGACAGCGTTATATCGAGGTAGAGGTGTAGTTCCTTTTACACCAGTGTTAAGACAGTATGAGAGTATGACTGAGGCATATGTGGCCAAGGGACCCCTTACTGCCAAGTAGCAGAGGGCATAAGGGATACATACTATGGTTTACAGCAATCACCTGGGTCAGGTATCTACATACTGGTTTGCCAAAGGGTGGCACATAAGGTCTCTTCCAAGAGCCAGAAGTTTACTGGTCATCATAATTATAGTGAAATATATGTATGGATGATATTTATGGAGTTATGTACCTGCACTGAAAACTATGTTCTTAAGGTACAAGAGTTAAGACAGGTCACCAAAAGGTGGTAACCAATTCTGTTCAGGCAGGGGGTAGTAGACACTTCTCTCTCTGGCTGGTCACCGTGTGTCTCACAATGTAACTCTATTTGCATTACTGAGCAATGAAGAGAATTGAATTCACATGAGAGAAGAACTGCAGAAAAAACCCAGCAGGAGGTGGCATCCTGCTTATGAGTGAAGAGGATGGATTTGGGGGGTATAACTGGGGGCCCTGAGGTACACCCGGGATCCTTCATCAAGGAGATGAACTGTCAGCATGTTCTGTCTTATGAAAGGAGGGCACAGCCAACCTGCCTGGAAAACACTGCGGAGACTTTGGGTGAGCTACATTTCATTCAGCAAGACAGTATCTCGTTAATTAAGATTAGGTTATAAAAGGCATGTTACAATTTTATTTTACATGTAACCATTTGTTTCAAATACTTTTACTTGCTATCACTTGAATCTCTATTCTCTTGTTCTTGTTTTCACTGTAAAAATATCTTAGTGCTGTGTGTTAAGTGGGCCAGTGATCCTGAGGTGAAATTGGTAAGCTGGTGTGTACTGTGCCTTTGGGAGCAACAAGTCTGAATTCTGCGAGTGTTTAGTGGACCAGGGGCTGGACATTCCAGCAGGATGCTAGGAAGGCTTGAGGGCTGGAACACACCTATATCACCAAGCTGTAGAGAGACTGAGGCCTGCACAGGCCTGGAGAGGTGTGCTTATGCTGCCTGTGGAGCTGGGGAACTGACCCCTGGCAGGAACAGACAGAACTTCCTTCATGTTAAGGGCAAGTGGTAACAAGGTGCCTCACAGCCCTGGGTACCCCCCAAGGAGTGTCACAGCATACTGATCATTAACACGCAAAAATTCTGCTGTCCCCTCCCCCCCCAAGGCATAATGGCTTTCCAGTACCTGTACCTCAGGATACCATCCTTCCATACCCCTCAAACTCAGAAATCCATCAGCCTTCCCTTCTGCACCAGCCTTGTTCACCACACTATTAGTTGTGGTTCTTTTTCGACTGATGGTCCCTATGTATATTCCACATGTGAATGCACATGCACACCATGCGCCTGAGTCCAGAAGCATTTCTTAGCAGTGTCCGTTGACCCGCACGTGTGTAGTGCATCCCTTCATGCTCCTGGCTGAGGGTATAATAGGTAGTGTGGATTGACGCCTCCCCAGTTCCCTCTTACCGCTGCATGGACTGAGTCAGAACTCCTATTCCTTCGCACTCTTCGTTTTCTAAGAGAGTGATCTACCTTTCATTTGGTGTAGATAGTTGTAGATTGTCTTTCTAGTGCAGGCAGATACGTTAGTTTAGTTAAATTTAGATAGTGTAGTTTCTTTCCCTGTTTGGGGACTGTCCAACCTGCCCCAGGGGACTATGCCCGAGATTCTGGGATTTAAAAACTGCGTTTCCTGCCCACGCTCATTCTTGGTGAGTGACAAGCACCACTGGTGCCTCTGCTGCCTGGACCAGGCACACATCACAGTGCACTGCTCCATTTGCATGTCCTTCCTGTCCTGAACCCGGGAAGCTCAAGAGCTCTGCTTCCTTAAGAACTTGATGGAGGAAGCTCTGAGACTAAGGGCGCACTCGGATCTGGGACCGGCGGACCCCCTTGTACAGTGACTGTCACCGATGCTGAGAGCCCCTCACAGCACCTTGCATGCCCCAGAACCACCAGTATCGAAAGCCAAGGACAAGTCCCGGCATGAGAGTAAAAAACATCCTCACGGGCACAAAAGCAGATCCCTGCTGTGGACTGCTCCCAAGTGCAGCATTTCCTCCCCAAGCTGGGCCAGGTCAGGTAAGATGTCATGAACAGATCTGGCTGGACCAGTGCCCGAGCTTCCCCGTGAAGAGGGTAAGGCCAGACGACCATCGCCAGTTCCAGGACTTGCTCCAGGGGATAGAGGCAGACCTGGTTATCCCATTGGAGGAGGTTCAGGACCCCTAACACCAGCTCCTGGACATCCTCCAACCCCAGGGGTCCTCTTGGGGTAGATCTACCCATTAACAATGCCATCCTCCACCCAGCGTGGGCAGGATGGCACAGTCCTGCTTCCTGTGCCCCCAACCCTAAGAGGGCGGAGAAGAGGCATTTTGTACCTGCTAAAGGGCAGATTTTCTTTTTACACATTCACCCCCCAGCTCCCTGGTTGTCCACGTGGCAGCATAGCAGGCACGCCAGCACTCGCAGAAGTCTACTCCTCTGGACAGGGTGGCAACGAGGATGGACCTGCTAGGCAGGAAGGCATATTCTTCGGTGGGAGTACAGTTCCAGATTGCAAACTACCAGGCTCTGCTAGCCAACTACACCAGGCTAGTAGAGTTCAGGGACAAGCTGCTGCCAGAGCAACAGCAACAATTCCAGGCACTGGTAGACTAAGGACGACTGGTCGCCAAGGTGGGCATCCAGGCCGCTGTGGACGCGGCCGACATGTCCTGTCACTTTCTATCGACCGGTGTTATGCGCTGGGACTTGTGGCTACACAATCATCCAGCTTCCCCAGGGAGATCCAAATCGAGAACCTGCCCTTTGACAGGAACAAATTGTTCCACAAGAAGATGGACGATTCCCTCCACTGAAGGTCTCCAGAGCCATGCTACGGTCCCTCGGTATATATACCCCATCCCCAAGATGCAGGCATCAAAGGCAAACATTCTGCCCGCACCCCTACACTCCTTATCCGGCTACCTACCAATGTCACCAGGAACCCCCATGTCAGCAACCCGGATCTCAACGACCACGCTTCCCTGCCTCCACCACAACCATATCCTCAACCCTCTCCCAGCAACAGACAAAACCTCAGTTTTGACATGCAGGTTGAGACCCACTAACCTCCCGCGATGCCACCTGTGGCACCCCATATCGTTTTGGGGAAGCCATCTTGCCCTGTTTGCCGACAATTGAGGCAAGACCACCACGGATACCCCTATGGGACCTGAATCTTGTTCTCTCTGCCTTCACGAAGCCACCCTTTGAATTGCTGGCAACACGCTCCCTCTCCCACCTCTCAATGAAAGTGACATTCTTGGCAGCCATTACCTCATCCAGACTGGGCAACGAATAGAAGCCACAATGGCGGACCACCCCCTTCCCCGATATCCCACAAGCACAAAGTATCCTTGTGGCTCCACCCCAAATTCATCCCAAAAGTGGTGTCGGAATTCCAACTAAATTAGAGCATCGACCCGCTGGTTTTCCATCCCAAACCACATGCTTCCTCACTAACAGAGCCTTGCATGCCCCTCGACATCTGCCATGCACTGGCATTCTGCCTACACAGGACTCCACCCTTTTGCACATCGCTTTAATTATTTGTGACCGTCGCCGAACAGTCCTTTTGTCCGAACGCATCTCCAAATGGGTATCGGGGTGCAGCTATGAATGCTACACCAATCCAATGCACCCCTATCTGATAAAGTTATGGCACACTCTACGCAAGCACAAGCTGTCACATCGGCCTAGCGGATGCATCCTGGCAAGACATCTGCCATGCGGCAACGTAGCTTTCCATCCGCACGTTCACGATGCACTATGCCATTGCGCAAGTGGCTGCTACAGAAGCCACTGTAGGCCAGGCTGTATTGCAGATTGCACTTCCATTGGCATTCTTGCACCCACCTCCATAATGACTACTGCTTGCGAGTCACCCACCCACGTGTGGAATACACACAGGGGCCCATCACTCAAAGAAGAAGAGGTTACTTACCTGTAACTGAAGATGCTTCGAGATGTATTCAACTACCCGCCCTCCAGACCCTCTGCTTCAGACTGGATTCCATGATGGTAAGAGGGAGACTGGAGAGGTATCGACCTGCACTACTTATTATACCCTCAGCTGGGATTACAAGGAGATGCACTACACATGTGCGGGTCAACGGACACTGCTACGAAACACTTCTGGACTCAGAGGCATAGCGCGCATGCGCACCCATATGTGGAATACAGATAGGGATCACACATCTCAGAGAACCTCTAGTTACAGGTAAGTAACCTCTTCCTATTTGGTTTGTTTGTAGGAGGTCATTTGGTAAAGGAGAGCTGGAAGGCTGACACCATTCCATGGTTCACCACTTAGCTTGCTTCACCACAGGTTGGCACCAAGATGCACAATCTTCCCTCTGGTAGGAAGTGCACAAGACATTCTATCCACCGCATACATCCTTTACTCTAGTGTAGACTAGGCAAATGTCTTGATTTGAGTGGGGGGAAAAACATCAACCAACAAGAACATCCAGAAGGATAGAGTTAAGAAAATGCAGTATTTTTACTGCTTCTCTTTGGACTGCATTATAGCCTGTGTTTACAAACCCATTTTTTCCCAACATTATAATTAGCAGAGACTCTAGTATATGAATGGGAGGAAATATGATGAACCATACCCCAAGGCCGTGTGACAAAAGGAAGAAAAAAAGCTTTTTGTGACTGAAAAAATGTCTATACTGTATTGGCCTTTCCAGCGGAAAAAAACTCTAGAGGATTTTTGGCATCTGTAATAGCACTTGTGAAGTGGCAAGCTCTCAAGTTGTTATTAAGCTCATTAACAAAGTTTTATGTAAAAAAGGAAGGGAAGAAACAGACTTGCTCAAATATTTCTCTTTTGTGCACTTACCACCTTTCTTGCATTTTACCTGATCCTTTGAAGACTTAGCACAGAGCTAAAAGTCTGAGCATGTGAATGAAAACTACTCAATTTCTTGGATTTTTACAGGAAGTAATCTGTTCTCTGAAGTAAAGCCTTGGGTCACATTTCACTGGCTTTTAAATAGCTTCCTGACTTTTAGGATTAGCAGAATTCTCTGCTGTTTAGGTGCAGGCTTTAACTTTCTTGGCAGATAGTTCTGCTGAAATGGCGTTGATAGGTCATTGTGACATACTGCATGCAATACTGGGGCATACTCAGTTTTATTCTTGGGCTGTAATCACAGGTGCATGGTATAAAAGAGAGACTTTGCAGCTTGAAGATATCAAGCCACAGGGCCAGATACTTCATTGTGCCTTGCAGAAGACACAGTTCAGGAAGGGAGCGTGCACCTATGACTTTACCCCACTTTGCACCTCTAGGATTTGGGACCAGGATGGGAGTACAAAGTTGAGGTTGAGCACCTAGACAACAGAGAATTCCATTAATCAGTAAAGTCAAGAAACTGCTCACTTCTGGGAGCTGCCCCCAGTAGTCAAAGGGCTGCTCTGCAGCTAGAACAGCCAAAGCTCAAAGCCACCCCCATCACACACCTAAGCACACCTCTGTGCTACGGCATATGGTCATTTGCACCAGCCCCAGGTCATCCAGTGCAGGCAGTATTCCTTGAGGGACAGTTAAACACAAATGACACCTCCACTCCCAGCACCATGCCTTAAGCACAAGATCATCCTTATGGCTTGGTGGAGCATGAAGCAGAGCACAGCTCTGGGCGAGTGCTGTGTGCGCGCTCTTCTCACTCAGTCTGCCCCAAAGAGAAAGGTTGCAAAGACAGTGGCCATCCCACTCTACTACTGCTTGATGTTTCACACACAGGATTATTCATTCAAAAATGGCTTGGCGTGCCCTTGTATGAATCACTGTGAAAAATGGTCAATTGCACTGGCATTTTGTAGGAAAGTGAAATTTCAAGAGCACAAAGCTTTCCAGAATGGGAACAAGAGAAGTTACATGGAAACAGATCTGATGTCTGCACAGGTACACCTATAGAAAGCTGGATAAGGTGCCACTAGTTTGAATGGAATGGAATGTCCCAGCAGGGCAATTATTTAAAACCTGGGGGCTGAAATTTCCCTGCAAAACCGGTGTATCCCTGCATGAAAAGTACAAAACTCATGTTTGAAAATAGGATTCACAGTGTATGTCCATACAGCTCTACAAGCGCCAGTTTGTCAGGTGTATGTTGTGAGTGATAGCCTACTAAAAGGGTGTAAGATCATGGAGAAAAGCACGCCCCAAGGGATTTAATAACAAATAAAATAACCAGCCTCTTCAGGCATCAAGCATGTTAAAAGCTTATTAGCAAGATAACTGTACCTCGACTGCAGTTTTTTTCTTTTGTTCTCCCATAGATTCAGCTCCTGTATTGCACGGGACTGCTGATGATAGCAGAAAACAGTCTTTACACACTCGATTGTGACGGCTGTTATCTGCAAGTGGCTTAAATTCAGAGCATTTTGCACAAATAACCTGTATCAGAAAGATAATACTTCATTCTTCAGCCACTATTAAAAACAAAATCCCTGTTATTTACAACCACTTTGCTGCAGGTAAATTGCTGAAATAAAATCCTGCAAACTTATGCAAGGATGAGACAGATTGACAGATGTCCTGTAACTTACGTAGGTCAAGGTCTGAGATGGGATACCTCCCTTCCCTCAATCAGAAATGAAGGATTTTTTTATCCTGTATTGTGTTTCCAACCATTCAGAAAGTGACTGACAGGTATCTGCTTTTCTGTTCCCATATAAAAGGTCTGAGTTATAATAGTCTTAAGTTTTCAGTGCCTAATGATCATGAGTGCCCAGCTTGAGATACCTTAAAGAGGCCTGATTTTCACAGTGGGTGCTGTCTGAAAAATCAGGCCCCTTTGAGTTGTTTGGAGCTCAGTGTCCAAAAATTGAGTCACTTTTGAGAATTTAGGCCAATAAACTGTCCACTACATATAATGATCTGCCTGATGCCACGTTGGGTTGGGAGGCAGTGATTTTATGGCTTTCAATTCTTTTTTCTGGTTTGGCACAAATAAGCAATTAAACTTGACATGAAATCAGCGCTTGCGAAAAGTGCTGGATATACAGCGCTGGAGACTCAACTTGTCTGTTTATCTGCACCACTCCCCTGTACAACCCCAAGCAATGAACCTAACCATTCAACTCAAGGTACCCTCCTCCTCAAGAGGAAGAGGATAGTTCAGTCTATTGGAACTATGCACAGGAATACGGTGAGCACAGCTGTATTTATGTGCCCATCCCTCCAGCAGGAGCAAAAAGCACTGACTTATTTCACGTAGCCCACTGAACAGCAAATGGCAGCAACTGTCATTCACTACTAATCTTGGCTGGGTTTGAATTTATGAGCTGGGACCACCACTGTCCCACGGTCCCAGGGAGGCCAGTTAGGGGTTCTCTCAGTTGCTTGGCCATGGAGGACAGCTTTAATTATGCTGCTGGCATAAGGTCCCGTAGAGACCGAATACCAGTGGTGAATGGAGCATAATGGAGCCTTGCTCCATCGAACCGCCTTTTCTTCTCTTTCCTCCTAACACAACTTCTTCCCTCCCCACCCCTAATATGCCCCCTGCCTCCCCTCAACCCAGGCAGTGGAATTTCCAGCACAGGCGATGGTGGAGTTGGGCAACAGGGCTGGTAAAGGAGATGGCACAGCTTTGTGTCAGCAGAGATTCCCCCTGCAGAGTGAGGATACTTGTACAAACCTCTAGCTGCTTTAAGTTTTGGTGCAAGGTGGACCTGGCAAAGTGGAGGATATGGCCCCTTGTCTCCATATCCCACTACAGAGCAGTGAAGTCAGTTTTCAAATTTGCAGTCTCATGGCACTAACTGCAGTAGCAGAACCACTATGGGGAAGGAGATCCACCCCTTATGTGCATTATAAGAGCAGTCAGCAGGATTTAACTTCAAATCCCACTTTATTACACAACAAGAGTCTGAATGCTCTTCAGTCGCGATAGTACGCTCTCATATGTATGCCCACAAGATATGAATTACTACACAAAGCATTGCATTGCTCCAGTTCAGTGCACTGAAATGCACAAACAAAAGCAAACTAACATTTTTTTGAATAGTCTTTGCTAGAGGCAAATTAACTCCTTTCATTTGCATTCTACTACCCGCACCAGAAAACACTGCACAACCAACAATTGTTTATTTAACATTAAATTATTAATAACTTAATTCTCATTTTTTTTTTGTCCATGGGGAGTTTTTTGTTTGATTTATTTTAAAACTGAGCTTTGATGTAACAGTTTAAATACCAAAGAAAGTGTATTTATTTTAATAATTATTTAAAAAAACTCCAAAGATTCAAGATAGCTGACTCCAGAATAATAGTCTCTCTTCCACTGTAATAGTATTTGGATTCCTGAGATGAATGTTTTAGAAAGGATGGCTTTTAATATTCTTAGCTACACATTTTACCTGTCTGTTCAGATCCAAATTTATCTCCATTCTACAAAAACTTGATATTATTTCACTAACTATTCTAAACTAGTCACACCAGGAACATGAAACCCTGAAACTGATATCACAGAAGGAAAGTTTCAAGCCACAATAAGGCAGTCAACAATCATGTAATTTTGGGCTGGGATTTTCAGAAGCGCCTCAGAGAATCAGGTATCCAAAACCCACTGAGATTCAATTGGAGATGGGCACCTAATTCCCTTTGGCTCCTTTAAAATCCAGGCCTTAAGCTTCTAGCGCCTGGATTTTTCATGTGCTGGATTCTCCGGGCTTTTCAAGCACAGAAGAACACCCTCTTTGGCCAAAAGCACCCGGATTTAGTTTTGCCACTGGGGGAAATGCAACCCCTCACTTTAGCACTGAAGCCTTCTGGTTGATCAAATCAATCAGGACAGCTGGAACTCATTACCCTAGCTACAAAATGAATGGTTTCCTCTCAGAAAAGGAGAAGGAAGAAGGCACTTGGAAGCCTGCAGCAAGAGGCTGCTGATGAAGATCTAGAGGAGTTGTGTTTCAGACTATTTATTCTGCTGTTGGTTAGTGGTAAGGGGTGCTAGTCATGTGAAGGAAACCCTGGTCAAGGAGGTTGTTTTTTGGAATACCAGATACAGAACAAACAGGTACAGAGGCAGCTTTCCTTTCAGCCACAGAAGTGTGACATTTGTCTCCTCAACCACTCACTCATGGCCTTTTACACCGCCATAACTTTGCTTTGTTTTGCCTGATCCCCAATGGACAAGGCAAGTTGAAAGGTCTGTTCTATCACAGCCCTGCTGCGAACTCCAGTGCCTATCCTACTGGAAACTGAAAAGTTCCCTCAGAATGAAACAAACTCAGAATTTGATTTAAAAAGTCATCTGTTGCAGACAGACTAATTAAATGGACAGAAAATGAAACATTGCTACAATTTCATTCTGATACTCACTGCCCCACATTGTTTGCAATGGTGCCGCCTTTTAGTGATGGAGTTAAAGCTTTCGTTGCAGCTTTTGCAAGCTTGCTTTTCCTTGTCTCGCTTGGTTTTAGAAGATGATTTTCTGCAGGAATCAGGCTGAAATGAAACATACAGTTAGGTGACATTATACAACATAATTATTGCAAAACAATTTTCTGCCACTCACTTTCTACCATGCTTACGAAGCTCTTTCCCAGATTTATTCCCCCCCACAGACAATTTTAGGGAAAATTTCCTCTTACTAAACCTGTTGGGGTTGAGGCTGCAATGGGGATGTGCTGATTTTTAATTATAAGGCTCTCAGCTGTTTGGGCCTTACTCCTCAGAGTCCACCTCTTCCATTGTGCATTATTGGAGCCAGAGAGTCACTCCATCTGACACCCTATTGGTTTAAAGGGGATTGGTCTGGAGGAAGGGCATTCTCAGTGAGGGGTCTTCACTCTGGAACTCACTCTTTCTCTGGTTATCCAACAGAGCCTAAATTTGATTATCCTTCAGGGCATGGGTTCAAACTATAGCATAGTGGCTGGATAGCTAAATGTCTTGGACAGTTTAGACACAACAAATCCTTCATCTTGGCAGGTGGTTGGACTAGATGACCTTTGTGGTACTTTCTAACCCTATGGTTCTATGATTCTATGTTGCAAAACTTATCTATTCTTTGTGGGGTGAGGGAGATTTCTGCAAGGATGGCTTGGATGGGAAGAGCAGTCTTGTGCTCTGATGTGCTGATTAGTTTTGAAGTGGGCATTGTTTGGAACTGCCTTCCAAAGGGAGTAGTGGGAGCTAACTTGCTTTAAGACTGCGCTTGATAAGTTTATGGAGGAGTGGCATGATAAGACTGCATATTATGACATATAGCCCATCTGCAACTGCTATTAGAAAACATCTCCAATGGCCAGAGATGGGACACTAGATGGGGAGGGCTCTGAGTTACTACAGAGAATTCTTTCTTGGATGTCTAGATGGTCTCACCCACATGCTCAGGGTGTAACTGATCACCATATTTGAGGTTGGCAAGGAATTTTCTCCCAGATCAGACTGGCAGAGACCCTAGGTTTTCCCCCCCTTCCTTTGCAGCATGGGGCATGGATTGTTTGTGGGTTTGAACCAGAGTAAATGATGGATTCGCTGTAACTTGAAGTCTTTAAATCAAGATTTGAGGACTTCAGTAACTCAGACAGAGGTTATGGGCCAATTACAGGAGTGGGTGGGTGAGGTTCTGTGGCTTGTGATATGCAGGAGGTCCAACTAGATGATCGTGATTGGTCCCTTCTGGCCTTAAAGTCTATGAGCTTGTAAAACTATGGTCCTGAGCTCAGAGCTCTGGATGGACACATGCATCTCCTTGTAAGTTTGAATAAATAAATTCCTGTGCCTTCTCCCTGGTCAGCACTGCTCCCTTTGGGGACTCTCCTGGCTGCCTCTGGAGCCTATAGCAGGAGGGAAGATTGTAGGCACCTTGTACTACTCCCACTATGGCAGACTTTCCACACACTTTCTGTGCAAAAAATTATAACCAAATTACTCTGGCACAGTCCCTGGCGTGAATTTCACTTATGTCTATGCAGGAGAAATACATCACACTACAGTAATGTAAGATGGCTTCACTAGCGAAATAATGTCAAACTGAAACTTGCAAGACAAAAGCCTTAATAATTCACTCCCTATTTCTGTGCTTCAGATAATCCACTCACAAGCTATTGAGAGAAAAACCTTTCCCTAGTAAATTTTTACCAACGTGCCCATAACTAAAGTAGAAGCAGAGGTATTTTACTTTTGTTATGGAGTTTATATTGGCACTCCAGCAATCAATTGAAGGAGAAGGTGTAAGCAGTAATTTCACAATAATGCAGCTATGGTTTCAGCTTTCGTTATGCCTGGAGCAGTCTGAAGGAACCTATAGTACCAGATAAAGGATGAACACCTTACAGATTACATTTAGAAAGGGATGCGATTGTACATGGAGAAAAACACACATACCCTTCTTCCTCAAAGAGCTGTGCACCATCAGAAGAGGTAAGTCACAAGGCCTATGTGAGAGAGCCATCTACCCAAATAATTCCATCTGCAGAAAGCTGAAGTCTTTCATAAGAGGAGAGGGATTCCAGAGGCTTGGGAATTCAGAGATGGGAGCCAGTATATAAAATCAGAGGTGGCAGCCCACTCATTCCCATGCTGGAGATACTAGCCCTGAGGGAAGCCTGTAGCTTTCTAAAGGACCCTCTCTCCTCAGCACAGTGAAAGCCAACCTAGTGAGTGATGCCTCTCTAGGAAGTCAACATGTTGTAGCTGCCCCTGTGGAAGCCACTTAAGCAACTGTTTCTAAGACTTGATTCCGAGATGCGTTGAATGTTTGTAACTCTCACTGATTTCAATGCAACCCATGAAAAGGCCATGAGTAGCAAGCAGTTTGAACCCTGGGCACTCAATCTCAGCAAAATGAAGGGGGCGAGGGAGAGAGCTGTGTTCCATTTCTCAGTAGCAATTTCTGGAGAGAGAAAATAGACCATGATTCTGCTTCTGCTACAAACAAAGTCACTTTAGGAAGATGATTTGCTACATTTAATATTTTTATCTCATGGGAAAATCTGCATGTCAGAAAGCAACATGATCACCACATGATATACTTCGTGGCTCTACCAGCTAACCTCTGTATCCTCCTCCTTGTGACCTTGTTTACTATCTGTCCCATCTACCACCACTTTCTTCTATGCTCCAGGCCACAGCCTCCCCACCCCAACCAGCCAGTGTCCCTCTTCCTCTTTTCCTTTGTTCTGGGCTCTCTTGCTTTCTTCTGCTCTTCTTAGCCTTTATCTATCTCAGTCTCACATACTGTCTCCAGCACACACACTTGGTTCCCCTCACTTGCCCTAACTGCACCCTTCACCCTGCTCCTCCCAGGCCCTACTCCTTTTCCTGGAGCAGGACAGAGTGATGCAAAGGGGCCAAGCTGCTACATTACTGACTCTACTCCTAAGTTTTCTAACGCCTCTAACTGACCCTCTGTTCCAATAGTCTCTGAGAACAGTAGAAAGCAGAATGCTAGTCAACAGTGCTACAGGACTACCCTGATTGCAACCTCAGTTTTAAATGAATTTGTTCTTTTTAATTTTGTTTGCTTCCTTCCTGCTTCAAGGGCAAAACTGCAAACCTTTACATAGGTACCGATGATGTTTCGCGTTAAACTTTATGGAGCGCAATGATACAGCTTTGCTCATTTAAGGAAAATGACTAGAGCTCTCTTTACATGCACATTTACAGCTGCCCAAAACAGAGAGAGTTCCTATGGATCCATGTCCTCTCACACACACAGCTCACATGTGGTGCTGCACTTCGCTTGAAAAGAGTTCACTGCAGCTAACCTGACATTATCACAACTAAATCATTTACAGATGTCTTAGACGATGCACTACCACTGAGTTTCATTTCACACTATATCAGAACTTCTCAAAGTAAGGCATACAATTAAGGAGACTTGGAATACTTTCCCTAATCAGCATGAGTCTAAAGAGCATCCATTTTTTTCCAGCATTTCTACTGGCTAAAAGAACAGGCGTACTTGTGGCACCTTAGAGACTAACAAATTTATTAGAGCATAAGCTTTCGTGGGCTACAGTCCACTTCATTGGATGCATGTAGTGGAAAATACAGTAGGAAGAATATATACACAGAGAACATGAAACAATGGGTGTTACCATCAGGGCCGCCCAGAGGATTCGGGGGCCTGGGGCAAAGCGGGGGAGCTGCGGCGCTTGTACTCACCCGGTGGCATTTCGGCGGCGGGGGGCCCTTCAGTCGCTCCGTGTCTTCGGCAGCACTGAAGGGCCCCCCGCTGCCGAAATGCTGCCGAAGACCCGGAGCGACTGAAGGGCCCCCCACCACCGAAATGCTGCCAAAGACCCGGACTGCCGCCCGGGACAAATTGCCCCACTGCCCCCCCCCGGGCAGCCCTGGTTACCATACACACTATAAGGAGAGTGATCAGTTAAGGTGAGCTATTATCAGCAGGAGAGAAAAAGAACTGTTTGTAGTGGTAATGAAAATGGCCCATTTCCAGCAATTGACAAGGAGATGTGAGTAACTGTGGGGAGGGGGCGGGGGGGGAATAAGCATGGGGAAATAGTTTTACTTTGTGTAATGGCCCATCCACTCCCAGTCTTTATTCAAGCCTAATTTAATGGTGTCCAATTTGCAAATTAATTCCAATTCAGCAATCTCTCGTTGGAGTCTGTTTTTGAAGTTTTTTTGTTGTAATATTGCGACTTCATTCATTTCTGATGGATGTCTTTTACAGCTTTAATTCTGGTGTTAATACTAATTAAATGTTTAGGAGACTGCATTTCCTTTTAACTGTAGAGGAATGAACCCTTTTAAATGGTTACAGCAAAGCACTTCGTCACCGGCTAATTAAACTTTGAAAAGTTTTATATTGTTACAATTTGCACTAAAAGATTTTGGTGCTCATATATACCCACGTGGCTTCATTGCTGTTAATGGAGTTGCATGGGTGTAACTGAGGGGAAAATTTGGCCTTGTGAGTTAAGTTACTGGATGGTAATCTTAAAGAATAGTGTAAGACCAATGCCATGTCTACCTGATGCACAATATCCATTACTGCTGATACATACTAACGACTGCTGTGAGGAGAAACAACTGTTTAAAATTCCCCACTATACACTGGCTTTCTTTAGCGGAAAGTCAGCTGATGGATTTGGAATGCACTGGGTAGCTCCCTAATAAATGAGATAATAATAATAATAATAATAATATGCATTTCCATAGCATAAAAAAGAGGAAGCTGCAAGTAAGGTATTTTCCATGAGAGACCTCAGCTTTGAAACCTACTTCCCTCTTCATCTAAAATAGCCAGAATCAGTTGACCTTCATGACTGCAAGGCCTATGTATTTACCAAGGCTTTGGGGGAGGGGGATAGTGAGGGACAGAAGAGTAAGATAAAGGCTGGGATTGTGAGTGAGGGAGATATTGACTGGGTTTCGGGTGAGCTGATTTTTATTTATGATTGCATTTTAATGTATGGCAAAGGGACCTAGAGCCCATGACAAGAACTTTACTTTGTATTATTTTTAATAAACCTAAAAAAAAAAAATTTGAAGAAGTCTTTCATTCAAAGATCTAAACACTTGACAAACATTAAGCAAGCTTCATAATGCCCCGCTAATGGTCCATATTTAAAATGAGCTAACTGAGGTACAGAAATGTCAAGTGACTTAATGTCATATAGTTATTCAGTGGCAGTAATGGGGACAGAACCAAAGAGATTTTGCTTTCAGATCTCTGTTTTAAGCACTGAATTACATTAAACAAGACAGTCTATCCATTCCACGGAGCACAGGTCACATAGTTAGCAGTGCCATCTACTGCTAATTACACATCGCCTGAAGTGAGTTCCTTGCAAGTCAAGACAGTGCTTTGAATAACACATGTGTTCTGGAGGCCAGATCAGATCCTAACTGTCATAGCTCCATTTACCAGCTGAGCATCTCTCTCTCTTGTTTGGCCAACTGAATTAATTATATATGTTCAAAAAGGACCTACCAAAAAGAGGGCCTGACCTCACCTGAGGTCTTTTGATCTTACTGCGAGTAAACAATAAATACTAATAATAATGCTCAATTTTCCTCATATAACTAATCCTATTGAGGTTAGTGAGACTACTTACAGACAAAGTTAACCGCATGTGAAACTCTTTGCAGGAACGAGGCCTAAGAGTTGCTTTCACAAACAGGGAAGTTTTGACCACTAATCTGCTTTTATTCTACAGTTATCTCGCATTTTCAAAATTTCGATTTCCAGTTAAACTATTCATTGAAGTTTTGAATTTTTATCAAAAAATTGGAAGACCATTTCAAAGACTACACTTTGGAATTATTCATGCCTTAAATCTAAGCATATGCACAAGTATTTGCGAGATCAGTGCTTCAGCCAGTGAAAAATGAGAAAAGCAGGCATCGTTAGTGAACTGTTATAGCCTCCTTCACTTCAGAGGGAGGAAGGAAAGCCAAGAGAGTTCATTGTAACATTAAGGAATGAAAAGGGTTTAGGGGATTGTCTGTTTTGTAATTTCATTGTTTTCTTGTTATTTTTTTCCTCGTTTTTCTCTTTCACCTTATGTCTAGTCCAGTATTTAAAATCAGGGCTGTCAAGTGATTAAAAAAATTATTCGTGATTAATTGCACTGTTAAAGAATAATAGAATACTATTTATTTAAATATTTTTGGATGTTTTCTACATTTTTCAAACATATTGATTTCAATTACAATACAGAATACAAAGTGTACAGTGCTCACTTTATATTTATTTTTGGTTACAAGTATTTGCACTGTAAAAAGACAAAAGAAATAGTATTTTTCAATTCAGGTGAATTGAACTATAGTGCACTCTTTATCATTAAAGTTGAACTTACAAATATAGAATTATGTAAAAAAAAACTGCATTCAAAAATAAAACTATGTACCATTTTAGAGCTTGCAAGTCCACTCAGTCCTACTTCTTGTTCAGCCCATCACTCAGACAAAGAAGTTTGTTTACATTTGCAGGAGATAATGCTGCCCGCTTCTTGTTTACTATGTCAGCTGAAAGTGAGAACAGGCATTCTCAGGGCTCTGTTGTAGCCAGCGTCGCAAGATATTTAGGTGCCAGATGCGCTAAAGATTCATATGTCCCTTCATGCTTCAACAACCATTCCAGGGGACATGTGTATGCCATGCTGATGGTGGGTTCTGCTCGATAACAATTCAAAGCAGTGCAGACCAACACATGTTCATTTTCATTATCTGAGTCAGATGCCACCAACAGAAGGCTGATTTTCTTTTTTCGTGGTTTAGGTTCTGTACTTCTGCATGCTCCCTACCTCATCCCTCTCAGATTTTGGAAGGCACTTCAGATGCTTAAACCTTGGGTCCAGTGCTATAGCTATCTTTAGAAATCTCACATTGGTACCTTGTGTTTTGTCAAATCTGCAGTGAAAGTGTTCTTAAAACGAACAACACGTGCTGGGTCATCATTCGAGACTGCTATAATATGAAATATATGGCAGAATGCGGGTAGAACACAGAGCAATTCTCCCCCAAGGAGTTCAGTCACAAATTTAATTAACGCACTATTTTTTTAACAAGCGTCATCAGTATGGAAGCATGTCCTCTGGACTGATGGCCGAAGCATGAAGGGGCATGCGAGTGTTTAGCATATCTGGCACATAAATACCTTGCAATGGCAGCTACAAAAGTGCCATGAAAACACCTGTTCTCACTGTCAGGTGACATTGTAAATAAGAAGCTGGAAACATTATCTTCCGTAAGTGTAAACAAATTTGTCTTAGCGATTGGCTGAACAAGAAGTAGGACTG
This sequence comes from Malaclemys terrapin pileata, assembly GCF_027887155.1. Classification (NCBI taxonomy): domain Eukaryota; kingdom Metazoa; phylum Chordata; order Testudines; family Emydidae; genus Malaclemys; species Malaclemys terrapin. The sequence continues at coordinate 28,726,296 of NC_071511.1, read as the reverse complement.
AGTGGACTTGTAGGCACTAACGTTTTACTTTTGTTTTGTTTTTGAGTGCAGTTATGTAACAACAACAAAATCTACATTTGTAAGATGCACTTTCAGGACAAAGAGATTGCACTACAGTACTTGTATGAGGTGAATTGAAAAATACTATTTCTTCTGTTTATCATTTTTATAGTGCAAATATTTGTAATTAAAATATACACTTTGATTTCAATTACAACACAGAATATAAGATATATATGAAAATGTAGAAAAACATCCAAAATATTTAATAAATTTAAATTGGTATTCTCTTGTTTAACAGTGAGATTAATTATGTGATTAATCGTGATTAATTTTTTAATTGTGATTAATTTTTTGAGTTAATTGCATGAGTTAACTATGATTAATCGACAGCCCTATTTAAAATATAAGCCCCTAAATTGCACATGCATGTTATATGTAGGAGTTCAAACTGATAATCAGGTGCTCATATAGACAGGTGCATGAACAACAGAGGTATTTCCAAGCTTACTTCCCATTTTATGGGGTTACATATTTTCCATGTGAAAACTACATGTTCATCAACACACACACACACACACACACACACACACACACACCCTTTCAGCATGAGTCTTTGAAAATGTGCTGAGTTAAGTGAAATGGAGTTAACCCATATTAAAAATAGTATGGTTTACACTTTATAATATTGCAGGTTTTTTTTTAAGTTATATGGTTCTGTATGTGTAAGACATTTATACTGAATATTAGGAACTGTAGGTTGGGTTTGAATTTAAGTATACAAAAGTATAATGAATACCGTATGTTGGCTGTAAGCAGTTACCATAATGCAGTGTTCGTACGCTTGTTGCATTTCTTCCATTATTTCTTTATTATCTGGCTATGCTAATATGTAATAAACTTCAAATAAGTCTTACTCTTCTTCGTATTTCTTCATTAAACTGAGCCAAACATAGAAGGGAGCTACTAGTTTGCTGACCACCACTACCACCAAGTGGTTTACATGGATAAGATTTAAAGTAGAATCAGTGCACTTCCACTTACACGAATACTGAGATGGCTCTTAACAGGTGTGACGATTAAAATCAAATATGACTTAAGGCTGTGACATGCAACACAGTTCAGGCTGATGTTACTCTTCTGTCACACAACTGTGTTACAATATAGCACAATGAGAAACAATCATTGGTAGGTAGGCAGGGGAACATAACTTTTATTAGCCTGAGGAACAATGAATTATTTTTTAATCAGCTAAAATGTGTTATTTAAATTCAGGGTTATTTAAAATTTATTTTTCTTTAAAATATAATTTAATGGAAGATTATTAAATAAACCAAGACATACCATTCAAATCCATTGTTACACAAATATGTATTAAAAGTAATTGGACTCAAATATGTATTGGGACTTTGAACAAAAGTTAGATCTAGTTAAAACATTTTGTTATGAAATACGAGACTAAGAGAAATGTTTCAATTTTTTAAAAATGACAATTGAAAGAATTATTTTAAAACAAATATTTTTCTGTAATATTTGCAACCCAAACATTGCAGCACTGAATGTATGACTAACTATAAAGAAAAACAGATGTGACATGTGATCTTCATTGTTTTTCAGGGAAGTGCAAAATATTAATAAACATAAATAATGAGAACTATGCTAGTTTTCAAAAAGTCTTTCATTTTTAATAGATTACATGCTGTTAGTGGTACAGGTAAGGAATTGTACACTTAAATTAATTACTTTTAATTGAATCATAACTGTCTATATCAACTCCCCTTATCTGGTGTTATACATCAACACACTGACTTATTCAAAACTGTTAACCCTCTGCTTACTGATTTCTGAAGTAGGATGTGTCTCCTGGGCAGAGCTCTAACAATGTGCCAATCCCAACAAAGATACTTGGGGAATCATCCTATTAAATGCACTCCTGGGCTGATTCTGTACATATGTGGTAGCTGGACCACAAAAGGCCACCTACTAGTGAGAGGGAGTAAATGAGAGGAAGGAGGAGAGCTGCCATGCAGCATCTCTCATCTGCTTCCAGAAAGTGACAAGGACACTTAAGGTTTTACTACCAAAACCTATCTACTATTACACAAGTGGATGGAAGGAGATAGGGACAGAATGTGAGGCTGCCTGGAGACAGCAGTCCATGCACCGGGCAAATAATGCTATTAAAGACCACTTCTGACTGTTCCACAATAAAACTGGGATAAGTTTTGGCGAGGGTCCTTGCTGTTGAAGGCAGTCATGCCATACCTAAGACCCTTCCTGAAGACCTGGGATTCTGGTAGACTGTCTTAGGTGCGAGGGAAGAGTGTACTAAAGATAGAAGATAATGAGTGCACAAACCTATTAGAGTAGGAGTGGTGAAATGACTCAGCAGCTGACATCAAAGGGCTATGAGGACTGTGTTGAAATTGTTATGAAAAATATCTGGCTTGCACAGTAGCCAATCTTCCAGGGTGTTAAAGAACTGACCTTTTCACCACCCGACGCCCTCAGCAAAAATAAATGAGAAACATACTATGGACTAATTATTTTTCAAATTGTACTTCTAAGCTGACGTTCAATTATACAATTGCAAACACATATACCTGAAACCAGTCAATGACTGGATAACAACACTGAATGGGGAAAATAACCAGAGTTCTAAAAAAACTGAGAAAAATAATGTCCTTCAGTTTAGGTTCACACGGCATATGGTGAGTTTAGCCAGAACTAGAGGGTCAAATTCAGAGATGATATAAATTCTGGTGTAAATTCTACATCAGCAAATGAGCGCTTGTGGGTGTAATTTACACACATGTGGTGGAGGAGGGGCAGGGTTGGAGGAGGAAAAGCAACGAGCAGCAGAGCTTGAGAGGGTGCAGAACTCTCTCCTGTTTGTTTTAAAGTCTGCCTAAACAAAAACGTTAATCTCACGATTACTTACCCCTCCAGATCCACTGATGCCATCTGCTCCTGGCATAGATTCTACAGAGCTGGTGCTTACTATCTAAAGGAAAAGAAAATCACAAAGAACATTTCAATATGGAGATTGCTCTTAAATTATGTTAATCATTAAAATCAAAACATGAAATAATGCACTTCTAACCCCTCATTTGTTCTGGTTATGAATATATGTTAATTGCACGTGTATTCAACTACTCTGGAATATTCAGCTGGCAATAAAGTGGGGGACTTTGCAGATGGCATTGAATTACAAAGGTCTGTTTACACATTCAGAAACGTGCATGCACACAATAAATACCTATGACAGACACCTTAAACAGAAGAGAAGTTTTGGGTTACACATATAAAACAAAAAGGGGCAGTTTTTCAATTTCACAGCTACATTGATTCTTATAATACAAATCAAAAAAGCAAAGTAGTTTGTGTAGTCATCAGTGTGACGTTGCAGCCCATAAGGCTTTATGGAAATATGCTTATGAATGTATATATGACATAACTGGAATATGTTTTATGCTACATATACCATGTAACATATCTCTGTAAAGGTTAGGAGTACTTGTGGCACCTTAGAGACTAACAAATTTATTTCAGCATAAGCTTTCGTGGGCTACAGCTCACTTCTTCAGATGCATAGAGTGAAACACACAGACAGAAGATATTTATACATACAGAGAACATGTAAAGATGGAAGTACGCATACCAATTGTAAGAGACCATCTTTACATGTTCTCTGTATGTATAAATATCTTCTGTCTGTGTGTTTCACTCTATGCATCTGAAGAAGTGGGCTGTAGCCCACGAAAGCTTATGCTGAAATAAATTTGTTAGTCTCTAAGGTGCCACAAGTACTCCTGTTCTTTTTGCGGATACAGACTAACACGGCTGCTACTTTGAAATCTGTAAAGGTTATGATCTACTGAATATATTCATTCTATTTGTATGCATGTATCATTTTTGTATTCGAAGTTATGAATATTGGTTGTGTACTTGTTTGATTTTAAGTAGCCTTAGTAAGGCATTTGGTCAGCTTCTTTAGAAAGGAATTTGCAAGTTAAGTGCCCAATCAAGAAACACTTAAGCTAACAATGAACGTTGAGACGCCAATCCACATCTGAGCTTTCCTGGGAATGTGGCCTGGCTTGTAAGGACTGAGTCATGCATGGACATGTGACTTGCCCATGTGACTCCAAAACTCCATCTTGGAGCTGGATTTTGCATAGGAGAGAGGAGGGGGTCTCCACTAGGGTTACCATACGTCCGGATATTCCCAAACATATCCGGCTTTTTGGGGCTCAAATCCCCGTCCGGGGGGAAATCCCAAAAAGCCGGACATGTCTGGGAAAATAGGGAGGGAGGGCTCGGCGCTGCTCGGCCGGGGCCTGTGGGGCTGGGGCCGGCGGTGCTCGGCAGGAGCCGGGGTGCGGGGCCGGGGCCGGTGCGGTGCCGGGAGCACGGAGCCAGGGGCGCGGTGCCGGGCCGGGAGCCAGGCCAGGCCAGGAGCCAGGGTCGCAGTGCTGGGCCGGGCGCGCCCCAGGGCCCGAGCCAAGCCGGGTGGGAGACGCTGGGGCCAGAGCCGCTTGGCCTGGGCTGGCCGGCCGCCAGAGGGAGCCGCTCAGCCAGGGGGGCCGGACTGGGCCACGCTGCACCCCGCCCCAGCTTACCTGCTGCCTCCCTGTTTCAGGCTTCCCGCCAACATCTGATTTGCGGGAAGCAGGGGAGGGGGAGGAGCAGGGGGCGAGCGTTCAGGGGAGGGGGCAGAGTTGGGGCGGGGCTGAGGGCGGGGAAGGGGCGGGGCCGGGTCCCCATGGAGTGTCCTCCTTTTTAAAAATTAAAAGATGGTAACCCTAGTCTCCACCCACAAGAGAAAGTCGATTTAAGCCCCTGGGAGACCCCTCCATTTTGTCTTCAACTGGCTCAAGAGAAAGCCTCTCCACCCCCAAAGGATACCTGAAAGAAACTGGAACAAAGGACAGTAACCACAGGAGTGTGAGTGTTTGCTAGACCCAGACTAGAAGAAGGCTAGTCTGTAAAAGTAGGGTTACCATACGTCTGGATTTTCCCGGACATGTCCGGCTTTTTGGGCTCCAAATCCCCGTCCGGGGGGAAAGCCCAAAAAGCCGGACATGTCCGGGAAAATCGGGGGGGGCCGGGCCGGGGGCTCCGGGGCCGGGCCGGCGGTGCGGTGCCTGGCCGGGGGCTCGGGGGCTCCGGAGGGGCCGGGCCGGGGGCTTGGGGGCTCCGGCGGGGGCTTGGGGGCTCCGGCGGGGCCGGGCCGGGGGCTCGGGGGCTCCGGCGGGGGCTCGGGGGCTCTGGCGGGGCCGGGCCGGGGGCTCGGGGGCCAGGCCAGCGGTGCTGGGGGCCGGGCTGGGGACCAGCGGTGCGGTGCCGGGGGCCTGGGGACCGGGCCGGGGACCACAGTGCTGGGCAGGCCGGGCCCGGCACCCCAGGGCCGGGGCCAGCCTGGGCCGCGCCTCCTCCCCCCACACTCCCCCTTACCTGCTTCAGGCTTCCCGCGACTCAAATGTTCGCGGGAAGCAGGGGAGGGGTGGAGACTTTGGGGCGGGGCCGGGGGCCCGTGGAGTGTCCTCCTTTGGGAGGCACAAAATATTTTAACCCTAGTAAAAGAAGCTTACTGGAACATCTCTGAGGGTGAGATTTCATCTCTAATCATTTTCTTACTGTATTAGGTTTAGACTTGCGTCTTTTATTTTATTTTGCCTGGCAATTCACTTTGTTTTGTCTGTTATTACTTGGAACCACTTAAATCCTACTTTTTGTATTTAATAAAATCACTTTTTACTTATTAATTAACCCAGAGTATATATTGATACCGGGGGGGGGGGGGGGGAAACAGCTGTGCATATCGCTCTATCAGTGTTATAGAGGGTGAACAATTTATGAGTTTATCCTGTATATGTTTTATACAGGGTAAAACAGATTTATTTGGGGTTTGGACCCCATTGGGGGTTAGGCATCTGAGTGCTGGAGACAAGAACACTTCTTAAGCTGTTTTCAGTTAAGCCTGCAGCTTTTAGTGGATGTGGTTCAGACCTGAGTCTGTGTTTGCAGCAGGCAAGTGTGTCTGGCTCAAACAAGGCAAGGTTCTGGAGTCCCAGGGAAAACAGGCTCAGAGGTAGTCTCTGCACACCAGTTGGCAGCCCCAAACGGTTTTCTGTGATCCAACCCATCACAATCAGAACCCTAAGATGGAAGTGTAGCTCCGTGGTACAGATTTCACCCATTTAAGTGTTTTTATAGCTGATTTATGTTAAGACATTCCAAGAATGTAAACATATGTACACAGTTTATTTAATTAAGCTAAAAATATCAAATCAAAAACACCAAGGACATAACTTGTAGGAACACTCCATAATACTCTAGTTTGTAGCAAAGGAGATTTAGGTTAGATATTAGATGGAAAAAGACAAAAACAAAACAAAAAACCTAACTAAGGTTAGTTAAGCTCTGGAATAGGCTTCCAGGGGAGGCTCTAGAATCCCTATCATGGGAGGCTTAAGAACAGGTTAGACAAATACCTGCCAAGGATTGTTTAGGTATACCTACTCCTACTTCAGGGTGGGTGGATGGACCAGAGATGACCTACTGAGGTCCCTTTCCAGCCCTATATCTCTATAAACACAGGCCTGATGCTGAGAGATGCAGAGTACCTGTATCCATTGTTACCTTAAACTGCAGTAGAAGATGCTCTGCATCTCGAAGGATTAGGCCCTATTTATCATTAAGTCCCCTACCTATCATACCCATATGCCATCCACATTACTCACTTTAACACATGTAATATAATGCATAGATCTGGGACCAAATCTATAGGCTCAGAGAAATCCATTAGTTACACTACATCTTCCAACTTTAATTAGAAGTACGTTTTTATTTTTGTTGTAAAAACAATTTGTGCTGTAGAATTCTTGACTCAGCTACTGGACTAAAATACTAGCACTGAAAGAGCTGCTAAATTTGAAGTCTAGTTGTAACCCTTTATATGCTAACACAATCGAACAACTGCTCAGAACAAACACTGTAAGGCAAATAGGAGCCAAATTGGTACAAATGTGGGTTAGATCAATGCAAACCCAGAATGGTAGATTGGCACTACCCCAGAAAGAGCTGAGAGAGGGATTACACCTATTTAGGACAATGCAACGTATGCTGACCTCTCTGTACCCAACCAGCTGCACTGTATTCTCCGGAGAGGGGCAACAGTACTGTCTTTGGAGACAACATACTTACTTAGTACTGCAAGAAGGGAAAGCAGCAAAACCGGGTCTTACAGGAACTCTATCAAATCAGTTAAGGAGCAGCACTGGTGAGTCTCAATTAATCCTTGATGGCAAGGAGGATGAAGCCTGTGACACAAGGCCTCAAGAGAGTATATATACCATGGGGTGGGAGGGATGTGAGCTTTGACAGAGATGTGGAGAATGCCCTCCAGGTGGGGGGAAATCATCTAAAGCACTTCAACAGCCTCAAGCAAAAATTTGTATATGTAAAAGATACACTAAGAAACTGATCACCTCCCATAGGTGCACTCTAGCCTTAAGCTACATAAGATCTCAAAAGAGCTTTACCAACATTAATACACTAAGTCCTAAATCCCCTGGGAGGTAGGTACAGTATCCATGCAGTTTCCAGTACAATGTCGTTTGGCAACTGATATTTGCTGGTCACATAGGTTCCCCATCAGTATTTTAACTGCAACTTCTAAGATTCTATCAAGATGTCTCCATCCCAGCATGCATCTCACATTTTCTCTGGAGAGAAAGCCTCTATGGAAAAAATGTTCTCTCTCCAGAGAAAAATATTTTTATCTTCCTTCCTACTGGAAAATGTACATGTACTCCTGCCAATTTGGAATCCCTAGTTATGGCCCTTAAGTTACTTTTAAAATGTTACTTTCAACATTTATAAAATGTGTCCTATGTGGATGATCATTTTTCATTCATTTCTCTAAACAACTCCACCAGAGAATCATTATTTTAATAGGATCCAGAAGGTACTAAATAATTGCAGTACACAGCCAGTGCTGGAATTCAGCTTCTAGACCTCGGGAGGCCCATGTGTATGGAGTTTAGACTCTCAGCCAGGGCCGGTTCTAGCTTTTTTGCTGCCCCAAGCAGCAAAAAAAAGGGCCGCCCCCCCCAGCAGAGTGCCGCCGGAACCCCCCTCCAGAGCGCCGCCCCCCGCGCTGAGCGCCATGTGCCGGAGCCCGCCCCCCCTGCGCTGAGCGCCGCCAGAATCCCCACCCCCAGCGCCGAGCCCCGCGCCACCCCCCCAGGCGAGCGCCGCGCCGCTGGAGCCCGCCCCCCCCCGCCGAGCGCCGCGTGCCGGAGCCCGCCCCCCCCCCGTGCCTAGTGCCGCCGGACACCCCCCCCAGCGCCGAGCCCCGCACTGCCCCCCCCGCCAAGCGCCGCGCCGCTGGAGCCCGTCCCCCCCCCCCGCCGAGTGCTGCCGGAACCCCCCCCAGAGTGCCCCCCCCGCCGAGTGCTGCCGGAACCCCCCCCAGAGTGCCGCCCCCCCGCATCGCCCCCTCCGCCGAGCGGCGCGCCGCCGGAGTGCCTCCCCCCCCGCGGAATGCCACGCCGCGCTCCCCCCGCCGCCCCTTACCAGGTGCCGCCCCAAGCATGTGCTTGGGTGCCTGGAGCCGGCCCCTGCTCTCAGCATAAGAGGAACCAAGTCTCTTCCTTAGCTTACTTCCACCATTGTGTTCTGTCACTAGCCTTGTGGTTACACACGCATTGTGGGTCACTAACCTTTTGTGAATTAATGGGAAAAAGTCATTTTGCGTGGGAACACTTGTATATTATTTAATAAGAGGAGACATTTATGTAGCCTTAACCATAGCAAATGGGGACGGAAAAAACCCCATGTATGTCCTCTGTCTAAAGGAGTGGTGCTGCAATGGAATCTCAAGTGACTCAAAAGAGACTCCTTCTAAACTGATGCTGTTCTGATCCTGGGGTTGATGGGGAGGAAGAAAAACAACTGGCCAATAACCAGGCTCCATCTTCGCCCACTCAACAAATCTTTCCTAAGATGTGAATTAATGATTACTCTGTTATTTATATTGCAGCGGTGCCCGGGATCACGGCCCCACTGTGCTAGGCTCTATGCAAGCATACTAAGAGACACAACAAGTGGGTGTTAAAACCAATGGCAATACCAGTTAAGAGAGAGGCTCAGGAACTGTTTTTCAGGTTTGGAACCCTTTTTTTAGATTATATCAGAAATTGCTGAGTAAGCAATACCTATGTGCATTCATCTATTTCGTGGCAGAAAAGAGGCACTTGGAGCTCCTGGAGGTTGATGCCCACACTGTCTGATTTGAACGTGTAAATGCCTTTTTGCATCTGCAGAACACTAGCATACAGATTCTTGTCAGTGACCAATTACAGAGTCAGTGCGACATATTGGCCTGATTTTTAAAATTAGTAAGAGAAATATATATTTTATAATCAAGTCTTTAAATCTCAGTTTAAAATACTAGTACAGTCAGTGGAGAACTCAATGCACTGCCATGCTGGGATCCAACTTCAAGATTGAACTTGGTCTCTCTCTCCTAAAAGTAGAAGGGGCTAAACACTTGACTAGATATACAGGTTGGGAGCACTTGAGTCACTCCTCAGAAGCCCTCCAAGCTGGCATCAGAAGAGCACTGACAAGCTCTGGTGGAAGCTGCACTCAGTCCTAGTTCAGTTATTCCTCAGCATCCCTACTGCATAACTGAAATGTTCAGACTAATGTATATGATAGTAAGTAAAAACCTACACTTTAGTCGTGTCGTTGACCTTTAATTATAGGAATTCAGTTAACCAAAGTGTTAAGAGTCATCTATGAATTTACACCAAAGACTGACTCTTGTGCCTTGCAGCAGCCACTAATGACTGCCAATTCAGCACAAATACTGGATGCCAAGATCATAGGGTGGGGAGTCCCAACATATTTCAGATCTTCCCCTGAGCTTGCTAGATCCAGGGCCTATTCTGCCCTGACAGATGAGCAAATGACTTGCTCCAATGTACTGCGCTGAACATGGATCACAACAGAAGTCACATCATTTGTAGGAGCCGATATAAACGTAAATTATAGCCAGTCAGAATGCAGTCATTCTTGTCATACAAGAGAAAATGAGGATAATACATCATCTATTTTTCTCTCTAATGTGTCCTGATCTGTCTAATACCTCATGATGATAGCAAACTTACTTGATATACCTACAATGTGATAAAATTGCTGCTCTGAGATTGCTCTTGGTATTTGTCCAGTTTTCCATATTTACAGTATCAATTTCAGCTCTTTTTAACTGACAGTAATTTATTGCACGTTCGGCTTGACATCAAATCTCAAAGTCGATCATACTGATAATTTACTCTTCTGAAAATATAGATGAGCAATCTGGTACAGAGGAAATTAACATGTATACTGCATTCACATCAGAGCGGAGAAATAAATCATTTATTTCCTGTTTGTCTTTTTACAAACTACTAGTGTGTGAACACTTGGCTACCTCATGTTCACAATCTCAAAGTAAACTGGAGGTTAAGAAGCAAGATATAATTATGAAGAAATCAGCCAGTCAGTCCTATTTGGATAGGGAAAGTCTGCAAGGTAATTTCGCCATTAACAAGAGGATGCTCTATCTGAACATTTCTGCTTTGAAAGCAGCCCAAGGAACCTAAATATTAGCTTATGGGGTTCAGGTTTTTCCCCTAATTAATTCTGATTTTAAATAGGGTATTATTAAGTGATGAATAATTGTGTCCCTTGATTGGCACGTGAAAGCAGGGCCGGCTCCAGGGTTTTGCCCGCCCCAAGCAGCCAAACAAAAAAACAAAAACAAAACAAAAAAAGCCACGATCGCGATCTGCGGCGGCAATTCGGCGGGAGGCCCTTCGCTCCGAGCAGGAGTGAGGGACCATCCGCCGAATTACCGCCGAACAGCTGGACCTGCCGCCCCTCTCCGAAGTGGCCGCCCCAAGCACCTGCTTGGTAAGCTGGTGCCTGGAGTGAAAGGAACTCTCTGCAAAAAGATCCTCTCTGTTCATCAAGGAAGGGAGGGCTCACCCATTCCCACTGCATCATCCACCCACCTCTGGACTTTGTGTAGACCTCTCCGTGCAGTCCAGAGGCCATGCTGGGATGAGATGTATACATAACATCCCTCACTCAGGCTCTGGGGAAGTTACTCCCAGAAGTAATGCTGCATAGAGCTGCACTGCCTCTTCTGCAGAGTGCCCCTCAGGGGCATCAGGGCAGCCTAGGAAAGGTGAGTCCCTGAAAAAGGAGGCTCCAACGGATCTGCACTTCAAGGGAATTGGGAGGGACAGACCTAGACTCTCTGATCTGAGAACTGCCAGTCCTAAGGGCAGGTCACATGACCCCAAGGGTCAGTTCTACTTGGAATACACATGGACATTTCCCTCCCTCAGAGACCCCTTCTATTGCTTTTTTTTTTTTTAAATGACCCTGGCCTTGGTTTTTATCATCATCAATTTCAAGTGACTGCCTGAAACCAAGTACCAGAGGAACCACCTCCCTTATGGAAAAGACCTACAGAATTTTAAAGTGATGAACCCCTATAAAAATTAATAAAGACACTGCTCTTAAAATGTGCAGAATTTAATAAAGGTGGCTCTCTACAGGTGTTTTTGAACAATTGCATAGAACTCTTTTGCTAGGATCTACATATCATTCTCTATTAAATTTTTTAAGATGGTACCATTAAAAAACTCTCCAAAAGTTACCTTTTTCTATTCAATTCCATAGGTATGCAGCTGGGAAGAAACTCGTAACAAAATGCATCTCTCAAAAAAGGTAGTGTGCAAAACCACTCAGTTGCACAAACTTCATTCCAGACAGCCAACCACTCAGAACACTGAAGAATTACACCTGTTATGCCAGATGAGCTACTAGTCTGGAAAACATGACTGATAAGTCACTGCACTGAATTACCCTGGGTAATTTTATTCTCATAGACTTTAAAGTCAGAAGGGACCATTATGATCATCTAGTCTGACCTCCTGCACAACGCAGGCCACAGAATCTCACCCACACACTCCTGTAACAAACCCCTAACCTATGTCTGAGTTACTGAAGTCCTCAAATCGTGGTTTAAAGACCTCAAGGTGCAAAGAATCCTCCAGCAAGTGACCTGTGCCCCATGCTGCAGAGGAAGGCGAAAAACCTCAAAGGCCTCTGTCAATCTGCCCTGGAGGAAAATTCCTTCCCGACCCCAAATATGGCGATCAGCTAAACCCTGAGCATGTGGGCAAGACTCACCAGCCAGCACCCAGGAAAGAATTCTCTGTAGTAACTTAGATCCCACCCCATATTGGGCATATTTACCGCTAATAATCAAAGATCAATTAATTGCCAAATTAGGCTATCCCATCATACCATCTCCGCCATAAACTTACCACACTTAGTCTTGAAGCCAGATATGTCTTTTGACCCCACTACTCCCCTTGGAAGGCTGTTCCAGAACTTCACTCCTCTAATGGATAGAAAGTTTTGTCTAATTTCAAGTCTAAACTTCCTAATGTCCAGTTTATATCCATTTGTTCTTGTGTCCACATTGGTACTGATCTTAAATAATTCCTCTCCCTCCCTGATATTTATCCCTCTGATATATTTATAAAGAGCAATCATATTTCCTCTCAGCCTTCTTTTGGTTAGGCTAAACAAGCCAAGCTCTTTGAGTCTCCTTTCATAAGACAGGTCTTCCATTCCTTGGATCATCCTAGTAGCCCTTCTCTGTACCTGTTCCAGTTTGAATTCATCCTTCTTAAACATGGGAGACCAGAACTGCACACAATATTCCAGATGAGGTCTCACCAGTGCCTTGTATAACGGTACTAACACCTCCTTATCTTTACTGGAAATACCTCGCCTGATGCATCCCAAGACTGCATTGGCTTTTTTAACGGCCATATCACATTAGCGGCCCATAGTCATCTTGTGATCAACCAATACTCCGAGGTCCTTCTCCTTCTCTGTTACTTCCAACTGATGCGTCCCCAATTTATAACAAAAATTCTTGTAATTAATCCCTAAATGCATGATCTTTCACTTTTCACTATTAAATTTCATCCTATTACTATTACTCCTGTTTATAAGGTCATCCAGATCTTCCTATATGATATCCCGGCCCTTCTCTGTATTAGCAATACCTCCTAGCTTCGTGTCATCCACAAACTTTATTAGCACATTCCCACTTTTTGTGCCAAGGTCAGTAATAAAAAGATTAAACAAGATTGGTCCCAAAACCAATCCCTGAGGAACTCCACTAATAACCTCCTTCCAGACTGACAGTTCACCTTTCAGTATGACCCGTTGTAGTCTCCCCTTTAACCAGTTCCTTATCCACCTTTCAATTTTCATATTGATCCCCATCTTTTCCAATTTAGCTAATAATTCCCCATGTGGAACCGTATCAAATGCCTTATTGAAATCGAGGTAAATTAGATCCACTGCGTTTCCTTTGTCTAAAAAATCTGTTACCTTCTCAAAGAAGGAGATCAGGTTGGTTTGGCACGATCTACCTTTTGTAAAACCATGTTGTATTTTGTCCCAATTACCATTGACCTCAATGTCCTTAACTACTTTCTCCTTCAAAATTTTTTCCAAGACCTTGCATACTACAGATGTCAAACTAACAGGCCTATAATTACCCGAACCACTTTTTTTTCCTTTCTTAAAAATAGGAACTATGTTAGCAATTCTCCAGTCATACGGTACAACCCCTGAGTTTACAGATTCATTAAAAATTCTTGCTAATGGGCTTGCAATTTCATGTGCCAGTTCCTTTAATATTCTTGGATGAAGACTATCTGGGCCCCCCGATTTAGTCCCATTAAGCTGTTCGACTTTGGCTTCCACCTCGGATGTGGTAATATCTACCTCCATATCCTCATTCCCATTGGTCATTCTACCATTATCCCTAAGCTCCTCATTAGCCTCATTAAAGACTGAGGCAAAGTATTTGTTTAGACATTGGGCCATGCCTAGATTATCCTTAACCTCCACTCCATCCTCAGTGCTTAGCGGTCCCACTTCTTCTTTCTTTGTTTTCTTCTTATTTATATGGCTATAGAACCTTTTACTATTGGTTTTAATTCCCTTTGCAAGGTCCGACCTGCATGGCTGGATAATCATGACTAACATAAATTTGAGAGTCAGAAAAATGGGTCTGCACTGCATAAAAATGTAATATAAAAATCAAGACTAGGACTATAGTGTTAAAAAAGAAAGTAAGTTGTATATGAGTCCAGGAAAAAGTCTGTGGAAAATACTTACGAAAAATAAGGACAGGCAGAATTATCATTCATGCTTACCGAAGAGTCTGGAAGATGCTCATCTTCTTGAGAAAAGGAGCTATTAAAAGCCCTAAATGTTTCACTGTTCTGTTTATGTTTTTCAATTGTTGCTTGAATGACCTGAAAAAAAAAAAAAGCCAGGGGAAGACAGAAGTATGGGTCACAAAGCATGTCATGGAAAAATTCTGGTTCAGGAAAACTGGCAGAATCTTTGCTCTAGTGGAAAACTGAGAAGTGGATAAACTAACTGTCACAATTCTTTGTTCTTACAAGATTTTTAGTCTTCTATCAGTCTTCCACTTGCAAGGTACGTACTAACTAATCTCAGAAACCAGGGTCTTCTCTTGCGGCTGGTGGAGCTGACCTCTCCTCCTAACTGCACTTAGGGATTGCTGTCCTCATTTTAGAGATGGGGTGACTGTGGCAGAGAGACAAAGTGGATTACACAAAGATAGACAGCAAAGTCAGTGGCAGAGCCATGATTAGAATGCAGGACTTCCTACTCCATACTAAGCCCTCCAGGTCACCCTGCCTTATTTCTTACATACAACTTCCATTTGTTCATAATCCAAATGTGAGAATGTTATCAATGAAAGGAGCTGGATACATGGGGATTTCCATCAGTATAACAATGTTTTTTTATTAACCTGAATCCATTCTCTCTTCTCCTCTTCTGTCCTGTAAAAAGAAAAGACAAGACACATTTGCTCTAAATTTAGTATTTTCAGTAAGTCAAAATATTGATATTCTCACAGTTTTATTTCCAGAAACAATTTTAACTTTTACACCAGCTACCTTATAAACATTCATAATGTTGACCTTAAATAATAATTACCAAAATTCATGACATGGTGCTGGAATTCAATCTACCAGCCCATTATAAGCTGTTTGTTTAATAATGAATGCAAATCAATGTTGCATTTTAATATGCTTTTACTTAACAGCAGAAAATTTCCTGTAGTGTAATTAATCATGTTTGTTATTGATCTCATGGTCTGAAACGAGGTCATTCTAGCATAGTCATGTCCCTATCTCAGAAATAAAGTGTGCCTATTCCCAGACTTTGGAAGTCAGAAGAAACATTGTACCTAGCTTGGAGTTCCAAGGATCTCTTTTTTCCTGTGATCGAAAATGTATGAGTCACATTTTGCTTGACAATTTCCTGGACCTGGAAAATGCAAGTTGATAGTTTATATTTTTTATTACAACTATTCCCAAACACTACATTCAACCCTCTAAATATCCAAGCTGGGGTGACTACCAAAAATAATACAGCAGAAAGCTTAAAATGATGGAGGGATTCTTCTTATTATTATGTATTATTTGTATTGTGGTAGTGCCTAGAGGAGATGCAATCATGGAACCTGACCCCATTGTGTGAGGCAATGTACAAACACAGGACAGGATCTGGTCCCATACCTCAAAAAGTTTACATTGTAAGTTGGGTGCAGTCAAAATTTTGCCTATTCCCTGCCCCTTCCTATTCATCTCACAGCAATCTGTGCAGGAGGGGAAGCAGCAGCCAGGGACCTTACTTGCCTACTTATGCTCAAAGTCACACATACTCAGTAAGAGCTTCCAATGTAGGTATGTGTAATGAGCTGCTATATCCTCTCCCAGGTTTGAACGGCAGTGTGGTAAACCTGGGTCTGAAGGAGTCGTATCGCGTATTTTACAATGATTTATAATTGAGAGAGATGCCCCTGTTCCCACTTTATACTAGCCACAGTTATTGGCAATTCTATTGTATGCAATTCTCACACTCAGAACTTTTGACCACTTGATGAAGTATGTCAAGAGGTCAGCATAGAAAATATGCAGCACAATATTTCTATTTATGAGGTAACCGAGGAAAAATACCTGACTGTTAAATTCCATAGTACATCTGACAGGAGTGTAAGAAACTAGTGCATTAGCTCACAGATGTCTGAACTAGTCCATGGACACCAGCATTTATTGGTACATCTCTTGAGGATACTGAACTAATTTTGGTTTCCTGACAACATTCTACCAGCCCTTAGGCCTCGAAGTTTGAGCTCATTTCCAAACCAAACCCCAAGCTGAAGAGTGAAAAAGCTGATTGCTGTGACACCATCAACTTAATCGGAGTGGCACTGTTGCTGACATCCTAGCTCCCCAGGGTGACAGAATTAGCTAATGGACTAGCACAGGCAGATAATTCTGTGATGAAGTCTAGCTGCCTTATAGTCAGGAGTATTATCAACTTCCAGCCACGGATTGGCACAGCCCCAAAGCCAATGCATCACTGCCCCTTTGGCTATAGAGAAGAACTGCGATTAAGCACAAAAAGTAGATACCAACCTGCAAGCCCGCAATGTCCATCTTTTCTCGAACACTGAACTTCTGGCCTATCAGCCTCAGTTTTGGCACACAGTATAACACCATGCTGTTAAACTGTAGTGGAGAAAAGATATGTACTAGATCAGGGGTAGGCAACTGAGCAGGAGCCAGAATTTATCAATGTACATTGCCAAAGAGCCACAGTAATATGTCAGCAGCCCCCTGCCCCTGCTCCCAGTGCATTACACCCACCGGCAGCCCCACCGATCAGCACCTCCCCCTCCCTCCCCGCACCTCCCAATCAGCTGTTTCGTGGCGTGCAGGAGGCTCTGTGGGGGGGAGGAAGGAGCGAGGCATGGCAGGTTCAGGGGAGAGGTGGGAAGGGATGGAGTGTGGGCAGGGCCTGTGGCAGAGCCAGGGGTTGAGCAGTGAGCACCCCCCGGCACACTGGAAAGTTGGCGCCTGTAGCTCTAGCTGCAGAGTCGGTGCCTATACAAGGAGCCGCATATTAACTTCTGAAGAGCCTCTGGAGCCACAGGTTGGCCACCCCTGGGCTAGATGATACAGATAGGAAGGGATCCACATTTTGATTGCAAAGCATCATGACTCAGGGTCAGGGCTCTGGTGTCTCGTAACAAAATGCCACTATTATAAATAATCTAACACAGTTCATTTTTACACAACGTGTTTCAGAGAGTTAACCCCAAATCAAACAGGAAAGAAAAGTCTAAGGAGAAGAGAGGGTGGAGGGGCATCTGGGCAGAGCTGGCCACTGCATTTCGGACTGTGATCAGAGAGAGGAAAGGAGAGAATGTTTCATAGCAGTAACACTGTATACACGAGTGTGAATAAATTGGCAAGAAACTCACCAGATACAAGTACCTATCCTGAGCTGTGCCATTCTTAGCTGAGAGTTTCTGGATATGGCCTTCTTTAATGAGTTCATTGGCTGGGTTAACGATATCCTCTTCACCCCCAAGTCGCTCATATACTTCTAACAGCTTGTGCATCTTTTCCTGTAAGTGCAGAACGTAATGTCTACCCAAGCAGCAATTTTTTTTAAAGTTACTTCACTTCTCTGGTACCCAAAATATCATTTTTTGTGAGTACTATCCAAATAAGCTTGGAAACAAATATATTATGGAGGAGGATGAAAGATCTACTTTCAAAAATATATTGCTGTTCCATACCCTTCAACAGTCTCACTTCTCTACTGTGGTCACTTTTGTCTCTCTCTTTGCTTGAAATAGAACAACTGCATGTTTTGGTCAGTCTATTTGAAATTATCTGGATGGTTTTGGATCTTTCCTATCCAATATTAAACACGTATCGATGAAAGCAAGGATGTTAAGTCCAGTATAGTCAATGAATGAGCCAGTAGCACACTGTGAGCAGCTGGAGTTCCTACCCTGCTCCAAACAGAGCTCGCACACACTGAGTGTAGTTTACACTTAACTCTTTCTTGGAGTTTGGCTTTAATGGTAACCCAACAGTAACACAATATAAATCTCAGCCTATGCTTTCTCCCAAAGTTTGGCGATTGCTGTGTTTCCATGTGTGATCTCTTCTATTCCAGCTCCCAGTCTCAGATCAATACCCCAGCCTCTCTTGTAGTCTCATCCATGCTAACGAGATCCACCTGCCAGCACCATACACATAATTACTCTGCATTGGTTGCAAGATTCTAGCACCTGAGCTTACGGTGGCTCAATAGAGGAACTCTGCAGTCCTATGCAGAGTCTGAAGAACTGCCCCCTTAGGGTAAAATTTACCCTATGAGGGCCAGCACAAAGCCTATGCAGCACTTAAGTCCTACATAAGTTCTCAAAATATGGTTTTAGGGTAACTTAACTGTTGCATAAACACTGGCCAGGATCTTTGCACAGGAGTGAATTTCAACTCTACAGCACAACCACCACCATATGCCTGCTTTATATTCAACCCTGTAAAAATTCTTAGCTTCCTTGCTGATTGACCAGTCTTGTAAAGTTGTCTAGTTCATCCACCGGCATTTACTACTATCATTTTTTCAATAGCCTTAACAAATTGAAACAGGAAAGATTCTTAAATCTCCAAACAGTTGCAAAATCAGCCAAACAATCGTGTTTGGGGAGTTTCAGTTCATTTAAACTGCAAGCTGGTAGATATGCTCCATCAAAGTCTTTACGGATGAGTTTAAAAAAAAAAAGTCACATACAAGCAAGCCCCTGTGCACTGAAATCTGAATTTGCTCATGCATATGAAACTGGGGTTTTGGAAGTGCTTAATAAAGTTTGGTACAGAGTTCTCTCATTCAATTAAGGCACTCTGCCATAGATGGCAGACATCCCCCTCCGCACTCCAAAAATAAATCACAGTTATAAACAGCAAAGCAAAAACAAAAACAATAAGACCTGAAACAAACAAGTCAACCAACCAAACAAAAGACCGTAGTCCAAGCAGAGTTTTTATGTTCCAAAAAGAGAGACGAGCCCAAAACCCCTTGAAATCCACTATTACTACTCCATTTTGTGTAGGAGGAGCTCAGACAACCTTGTGGTAGTTGGCAGTACAAAATCCTAAGAGATATCTGTATGCTAGGCAAGATATATTATTTTAATCGAATTTTGAAGCAACGGTTATAATTTCTTCTATTGCTACAAAAGTTGCGAACCTATGGAAGGTAAATCGATGGGATTTTTTTAATCCAGGTCTAAGAATTAGAGCATTTGCTAGAGTTCTTGCCATCCTTTTGGTTGTATTACATTAGCAGCAGGCTTGCATGCTACTTCCAGTGCACATATAGTATACAGCCTTTAGCAGTGGCTATTCCACCATATGCTACACTGCCCTGTATGAACCCTATCTTCCCCCTCTGCATTCCAAAAGCATTTCTTGTGTCTCAATCCCTGAAGAGCAATAAAAGAGGGCATGCTGGAGATAACAAGCTTACGTGTTAGGGGACAAAACAAATTCATGAGCCACTGGGCCAAACCCTGAGCTCCTCATTTAGTTTTTCCTAGGTGTTAGCTCAGGCAAATCCCATTAACTGTAGAGGAACTCACTGCCTACAATGGAAATTTCCTGGTTTAAAACTGAGTGAAGACCTCAGGTCTGGCCAGCTATACTTAGGTGGAATAAAGTAAACGATCTTAACCCCAGTAGAGAAGTTAGACACAAAGTTGAAAACATTTATACCAAAAGCTATAGGAGAGAAAAGCTAGGAAAGAACAGAATTCAAACAGAAATAGATGGTTCCTAAACCCTTTTACATGTGAAAGGACTCGGACATCAGCTGGTTACCAGCAAGAGGAAAAGTGGTCTGATGATGTCTCGGAGATGGAGGAAGTAGGAATTTCATAATGTGTCTGCCAGCCATGCTGACAAGAGGAAGCTACAACTAATTCCTCTAGTTTGGACAGCGTGAGGTGCAAGTGTGTTATTCAACACATTGCCTAGAATTATTTTACTCAAAGTAACAAGAGCATGAGAAAAACGTAGAGAATGCCCAATACATAGATGGGGGAAAATAGAAACCATATTATAAGGCAATCTGAAATGAAAAATATAATACAAATTATGTAGGGTGAAAATGTATGGTGGTAATTTTGAGTGTTTTTCCAAACATTTTTGTGCAAAAACAACCTTTAAAAGAGAGGATAGTATGCCCTTTATAGAATAAAGGGTGTTTTCTTGAGATCATGTTACTGTTACGTAGAATACTACAGGCCTGAATTTGAAAACAACAATGATGCTGCAGCCACAAATAATCCATGGGCACGAACAGTAGCATTTAGTATTTTAGACCTCTTATACATCCACGTGCACACACACAAGTGATACGATCTGCAAGTACAAACCGCCCCCCTCCCTTATTTTAACTGTGCAGAATTGTTAGTGCACAAACAGGTCTGTGGAGGCCAGCTTGAAGCCTCACTGAAAATGTGACTATGTTTTAAGAGGTAGATTTTACAAAGTCATCTCTAATTCTGGCTGCCCAACTTTAGATACATAGGACTAAATTTTCAAAAGTGATGTCTGCAACTTTGAACAAGCACACTAGATGTTGTTACGCATATAAAGACTAGGCACAAATAAAGAGTCTTTGTATGCCCAAAAAATTACATGTGAGAAATTGCAGGCACACTTTGAGTAGAACTGGTCCAAAAAATTTCTAGTTTCAAAATTTTTCAGTGTAAAACAAAGACCATTTTTTTGCAAATATTTCTTCCTCATCTCTCCCATGTTCCTTAACTGCCTCTGTTTTGAGACTGGTGTGAGGTATATGAAATCTTGGCACACAAAAACTTCAGTGTGTGGTAACAATGGCAGGAGCATTTATGGAACACAGGTATAAGGCTCCTCAATTTTTATTTAAGTCTGATATAATGTATTTGAAAAATTTCCCCAGAACTAAAGCCTTTCTTTAATGGAAGATGTGGCAATAAGAGAATAATTGACTGAACAAAGGATCTTAGTTAATGGGTCACATCATGATCCATTACACAATTTCTACTCACCATCTTTCGGATGGCTGCATTTGAATGGTTTGCTGCTGTAGCAATGAGCTCCAGCGATTCTGCAATAAAGGTAGCAGCAGTTATACATTCTTAAGTCTATCAGTTAATAGCACAATTTTTATTTTCCTGATATGTAAGTTTCCGCTGCAAAAGACCTGCTGAATTCTGCACTTCCCTGAATTAAATGGAACATTTGTAAGCCTTGATACATAGAATCGCATTTGCATGCTTAGCAGGCATGTAAATGATATTTCATTTTATCCTGTTCTATTTACAAGTCCAGACAAGAAGCAAAACAGCACATAAAGGGGAAAACTGACAATTTAGGAACCATTTCCCTTTCATAAAACTGTAGTTTAAGTCCAAATTAAGACGTTTTACACATGTGCTGAAGTGCTTTGCTGAATCAGGGCCTACATGCGTTGCATTTCTTGAGACGATTCCAAGCTGTTGTAAATCAATAAAGGAATATTCTTCTTCCCTCCCAGTCTTAATGTCATGTGGCCCGAATCCCTAGAAAATACTCACATTTCAGACAATTTCTGTTTTCCTCCACCAAGCCATCATAAAGGTAATTGAATGTCCTGTGTCTCTGGTATAGACTACAGTATTCTGTCATTGCTTATTTGGTAAAGTTGTCCTGATTTCTAGAACTGTGATGTCCATCTAGCATAGCTTCTCTGCCACGTTCAAACAGTTAATTCAGTCTATGCATCTACAATTGTCTCATTTAGTGTTAACAACATTTGAACTTTGAAGTCAAGGCTACACAAAAACACGATTCCTCCCAACAACATGGTTCACATTCATGATGCAGATCATGGAAGCTACACTTACTTTCAGCATCCTTCCTGTCTGGAGACTCTTCTGGAAGTTTCTTTAGATAATCCTTTAGAAGAAGCTCATAGCGAGGAATTCTCTGCACAGGCTCAAGCATGTGATGCTGCAATGTCAGGTTCCCACACACATCCTGTTTCTGTAACTCAGAGAAAACAATTATGCAAGGATTATGTTGTTTCCTTGTATGTTTTTTTTTTTTCAACTCAAACTGCAATAAAAAAAATCACATTTGCACCCACACAAATAAAGGGAAACTGTCAACTTAAAATCTAGTCAGTTTTTAAGAAGTGTTTAATGTAGACAGTTGGCCCTTACTTCTCTACCAATTGTTATAAATTTACAGTCATTCTCTTGTTTTTTATTAAAAATGTCTCCTGTGTTGGTGTGTACAAGACTTTGTGTGAGTCCCTTGTTAGAACTTGGCCCTAGGAGACCAAGTGGCATATGACTAATGCAATAAACACAGGGGCACAAAAATACTTCTTCTCCCTTATTAGCATTTATTGTACAAACAGCCCAGAGACTGAAAATAAAAGTCATTTGTATAAGCTTCTAAAGCATGACACTGCATCCCTGTTTCACTTGACCAATCAGGGGTTGGTTTAAAGATTGAGCATGCATATTACTTTATTAAATGGTTACCTATCAAGGCACTCATCAGGCCCCAATCATCATGGTACTTATACTATGCCAACTATTTATATTGACAATATTCATGGAAAGGAAGTAATATGCCTGTTTTACACGTGGGCAAAGTGAGGCAGAGAAAGATGAAGTAATTTGTTCCACAGCACATGGGAAGTTTCTGGAAGAGCCATGAACTGAACCCACAACTCCTCAATCCCAGTTCAATGTCATAACTACAAACACATCCTTCCTCTATGGAATTAATACTTCAGCCTATCTAGTAAAATAAATCCTTTGGACCAAGTTTTGGTCAAGTCACATATTTCTGTTTGAATACTAGCATCCCCTTAACCCACCACATTAATTTCTGTATTCTATTCCTCAGCCAAAAGTTGTTTGTGTAAAGTATTTCCAATATTTCCCATAAATATTACAGCTGAAGACATAATGCTGACTTGCCTGATTCTGGGAGATAATGAGACAAATGCCTGACAGAAAAATATTAGCCATCTTTCCAGTAATTCAAAGATGTAAATTTACTTTAAAATAATCTGTCACCATGTACTGAACACTATTGCTGTTTATAGTGGCTGAGCTAAATTTATTATCTTTCAGAGTTCTACAGCATAACATTTCTCAGATGCCACAATTGGGAGGGAAAGAATTAAAGATTCCTGGAAGAGAAAAGTAAAATGGAGAATTATACTACTCCCTTATTCACTTTTGTATCGTATTGCATCATGCATTCCCCCACAAGGATGCCATCCTCTGTTGCCCTTTTGCCCAATTCCCCAACAAGCATCTTCACACCTTCTTCTATCATGCCTCCAAC
This sequence comes from Malaclemys terrapin pileata, assembly GCF_027887155.1. Classification (NCBI taxonomy): domain Eukaryota; kingdom Metazoa; phylum Chordata; order Testudines; family Emydidae; genus Malaclemys; species Malaclemys terrapin. The sequence continues at coordinate 28,702,906 of NC_071511.1, read as the reverse complement.
AGCATCTTCAAACTAGCCCTCAAAGCCAATACCCGGTCATCCTTCTAATCCTTCATTAAAATTCACTTCTACTAGGACACCCACAGAAAACTGCCAGCTGATCATGGCTAAACAGAGGGGTATTTTATATAACTGTTTTATTTATGCAAGTGTATGTGTGATAGTACATTTACACACACGGTTTGCTAACTCCTGTAAGCTCAGGCACAGCTGATGGAATCTGTAGTCACAAAAACAAGTTCAAGTGAGAGCCGGGCTGCAGAATGGTGTGGAACCTGTAAATACTAAAAAACCTCGGCAAGGGTACCAGATGTGCATGAAAAGTGAGTTCTCACAAAGCTTCCATTACATGTAGACTCATTAGTGCACCAAAATGAGCATATACAGGTCTCAGTATATAAGAGGAAGTCAAACTTAGACTCCAGTGAAAATCAGGTGCTTTGTTTTCTCTTAATGCATATACAATTAATTAATCCATACAATCACTTCTTATGTAGTCACTTTTCCTTCTCACTGATAGCCACACACACACCATTTCTTTGATGTTCATTTCTTTGGGGAGAGATAGCTCAGTGGTTTGAGCATTGGCCTGCTAAACCCAGGGTTGTGAGTTCAATCCTTGAGGGGGCCACTTAGGGAGCTGGGGCAAAAATCACTACTTGGTCCTGCTAGTGAAGGCAGGGGGCTGGACTCGATGACCTTTCGAGGTCCCTTCCAGCTCTATGAGATAGGTATATCTCCATGTATTATTATTATTAATTATATTATGTGTTTGTTGCAACAAGAGGGTGAGTTGTATCTTGTTTTAGTTAGATTGTAAACTCTTAAGGGCAGGGATAATTTCTTACAATCTCTTTGTATGACCCCTATTCGGGGTCAGTGGGTGTTACTTTTAGACAAGTCAATAATGTTGATATGAAAATTTGAAAAATTCAAAATTTGGACAAAGAATGGGGTGGGGAAGAAATAAGTGAGATTTTACATGGAAGCGTTTTGCCCAGCTCTACTGCTACAATTAAGAATAAGGCACCATGTCTCTCATCTTCAGAATCCATTTAATCTAAAAGGAAGCAACAGGCATTTCAAAGTTTGGCATTAAACAAGTTCCAGTGAGATCCGGGCTGCAGAATGGTGTGAAACCTGTAAATACAAAAAAACCTCAGCAAGGGTACCAGATGTGCATGAAAAGCGAGTTCTCACAAAGCAAACAGTCTCTCTGTACAATCTCCTATGACTTCAGAAAAATCATTGTATCATTTTGGTCAGCAATGTAAAGTTTGAGCCTGTAATAAGCATTGGGGGCACTCAACACCTAGCAGGACTGAGCCCCAGAAGTTGGATACAATGGTAACCTCAGGATGTATTTATCTTTAAGATTGCCTAAAGTAAACAATCAATAGCTCGTGATCAGTTATGGCTTTCTGCAGTAAAAAATGTCAGGTGTTTATGAGCTCAATTTAATTATTGCTAATTCCTCAACCTGAAAAATTATGCCATTCAACAATCCCTAGAGTGTTATTAATAACCTGAATGGAATTTCATAATTAAGCAATAAAACATGAGCGACAGTGCATTTCTGACGGATTACAACACATTTCAAGTGATGTTTTGCAAAGCACATTAAACCACTGGACATTCTCTATCTGTAATTAAAGTCCCCCCCCATTGCACCCCTATGGCCTCCATGGAAAGGTGGAGCTAATTCTCTGTAGCAAGGTTCCTGGGTTCTTTGATGTGCTGGCATCAGAGACAAGAAATCCTATGGCAGCTTCATTTAAAATGTCAGGTTTGAAATTAATTAAATATGAAAATAAATACAATCAGTTTGGTAGCTCATATGCTGACATTAAATCCAATTTGTTTTACGCTGTGCTGCATTTTCCATTTGTGAGAGGCTACAGGCTTTTGTATTGACCATGACAATGCGTGTTACAATAGCTATGGGGGCAAAGATAAAGGAAAAGCTGGTAAGAGGGCACCAGAGAGGCAGCTGAGATTTGCGGAACACACACGCTGGGTAAATCCTCAGGCAATAGACCAGGGCCTATTGACATACCAGTTGGAGATCTAGCCAGCAAGCTGCACATCTCTGCTAAAATAATCAGCAGTGAAACAGTTAACAGTGTTGCCATTTTAGATAACCACCACAGGGATTCAGAACTGGAAGCTCTAGATATAACCCCTGTGTTAAACTTACTTGTCAAGAACTCTTTTCATGGGGCAGCAGAGGACACTCATGATCACAGATAGCTGCAGGCATGTTTTGTGGGCTCTGACAGCTAATGTGAACCATTTGTGTGGTTAGCCTGTTTGGTGATGTGACAGAGGAGACATAGCAGAATTTTAGGGAAATATACATCTCCTTGCTGCAGGAAGTAAGACAAATAATGAGTTACAGTGGGGCTTCCATATTCTTGAGAAAGAAACCTTCACCAAGGGGCCGGATGCAAACTGAAGTCAGTGGGACTGTGTCTTGGACAAAACTGCTCTGTTTTAAAGGGACAACAGATTTTTAGATAAAAAAAAAAGACCAGTTGTGTGTTATTCTGGAGAACTGGGCTAGGAAGGTTTGGAGCGTTAAGGGCGAAGTGGAAGTGAGCCGAGAGTCTGCTGGCACAAGCAGAAAGAATCAGGGAGCCCTGCAGGGAGTACACTCCAGACCTCTCAGACAAATCACACAAGCAATGCTCCGTTTGGGGCCCATGTGCCAGGGTCTCAAATTTGCTCAAAAGGAGCACTTAGCTTTTCAGACCCCAGTCAGAATAATCAAAACCTCACTTAGTCCAAGATTAGTCAGATGATTGAGGTAAAAAAGGGCATTTGTAGTACAAGTCTGGTAAAAGGACAACTTTCCCAATTAATATTCTCCCCTCTTTTCTTCCTCTCCACCGGCTTCAGGAAGGAGCTTCTGACTCTCATTGGTAGCCAGCCCTGGCACATTTCTCCTCTTGCAGGTGGGGGGTGGGGGGAAGAATCGTGACAGCTGGTCTAGCCCTACCACCAGGACAATCCCTGCATTTCAGGCATGCCGCTGTGGTCTCTCCTCTGTGCACAAAGAGAAAGCATTAACCCTCTCCCTGCTAATCGCTGTTCTTTGCAAAGAACAGTGGATGCTCTCCCTGCACCTGCAAATATGCTGAGCCTCAACTACATTCCTAACTTGGCTGGCGCCAAACTCATGCAAAGAAAGCAACAGGGAAAAAATTTACAAAGCATATTGATGTGAGCAGAAAGGATTTCATTGTTTATTTTTCATTACAATTGAAAGTTTTAGGTAAGTCATTCTCCTGAAAAATCGTTAGCCCAAACAAGAGATCTGTGCTACAGCATAAATACCAGAAAATTAAATTGACTAGAAATAAAAATGAAACTGAATGCTCTACTTTCATCATCCAAGGAGAACGAGGTGCCCTCTGCAAACAAGCAAAGAAAAGCAAGATATGAATTAGGCTTTAAATTTTTCACTTTAAAATTAGCGTTTTATTAGTAAGAAGGGAAAGGAATTTTAAAAAGATTACTTTACAATGTGTATATCGACAGTATCCCTCTCCAATTCCTTTTTTGCCCTAGGGACAAACTCACTGTTAAGTTTTTACAATAATAAAGGAGATACGTTCAGTGTTTTTAAAATCTCTGTAAACAAAGGGAATAAAACGGACCAAAATTAGAGTAACTTGGCATTATTGTTATGGCTTACAGGGAGTCCCCAAATCCAGTTGGAGAAATACTCCACCTGTGTAGTGATGTATGTCACGTGCAGAAGAAGAAGAAAGAATTTTTACTATATTTATATTTCAGCACTATAGGAACATTACCTGGCAACCCACTGTGGAGTGCTAGAACTGGAAAGGCAAAAAGAATTAAAATCCCATCAATCTGGAGATGCACTAAAAGGAATGGCTTTATACCTGTACATTTTGAACAACGTCTTTAAATGGAGATGATCGCTGCATCCATGTGTTCACCATGTCCATTGCTCTGTCAAAGTTCTTTACATATTCTCCATACATCTTCAGAAAGGGAGCCAGTTTTTGAAGGATGTCTCCCAGCCGTGGGGTTGCATTCCTATTGCAAAGAAGGCAGATAAACGTGTCTTGAAACCCACACTATTGCAGGAGTGCGCACACACACACACACACACACGTCGACCCAACTGTAGCAAGGGGCAATTCCTTTTTGACATCACTAAGAGCGCACCCAGACTTACATTAATTTTATTAAGAGAATAATCTAGATCTTTGTCCAATAAGAAAAGTCATTTACTGAAAAGAGCCTGTGATGTTTCACAGTGATTTTTTTCCATATAGCCAAAGAACTGAAGTTGCAAAGAGGCCATGTACTTACCTCTAGGCCCTCCACCTGGGGGTTACATGTTAGCACATAGGGAGGACACAGAAACTCAGTAATACATGAAGAACTTCCCCACAAATTCACTTTCCTCACACGTACAAACAACAATATAGGAAACTGAATATCCTGAATAAATGCTCCCTCCATATTTTGGGCCCATCAGGAGACAGAGCCCAGGAAGTGGGGGCTGGGAGCAAAGTTGGATCTAGACTTTCATATCTCCTAAGTTTAAGGCTTGACGGGGGCCTGCCCAGCCCACAGAAAGAGTCAGAGCAGCCATAGGGTTACTCTAACTTACAGAAGCTTTCCATACTCATTTATGGGCTGCTCTGCAGCCCAGAATAACTTGAGCACTGAGAGCTGCCAGCCTGGTCACACTCCCTTCATCCTACTACATGCCCTTTAAACTGGGGTCACAAAGGAGCAAAGCATTTCTCAGGATCCCTCCTGGGCTGGGGAAGTTTTCAGCTACTTTCTATCCCCCTTATGCCACTGGAGCAGCATGAGAGGGCCAGAATTCAGACAAGAATGGAGGCCTAGGAGAGACAAGACGTCAGGATGTACATAGGGCTTGTTAGAAAAGATTTTATTCAGAATCCCGGAGATGGTGTTATCCCTTATCTGTGCATTTGCATTCCTATTTCTGACTGGACACACAAGGGAAGGAATAATTACAATAATGGTTAACTGGACCAACCATCACAATGTTGGAATAAGGCTGGATTGGAAACCAGCAGATTTGGGTTCTATTTCAGTCCTGTGTGACCAGGGCAAGTCACACTTCCTGAGCTTTAGTGTTCCTGTCTATGACAACTCTCATCAACCTCATAGGGGTATTGTAAGGCTTAAGCACAGTGACATCTTTAGATAGCTATGTGCTAATATTAACAATCCTAGGTGGCAATCCTAGAACTAATAGATGTAGGCTGGGATTTTCCAAGGACCCAAAGGAAGTTCAGTGCACAAATTTCTATGGGGATGGGTGTATAACTCTCTTAGCCCTGGTCTACACTGGGGGGAGAGAATCAATCTAAGTTACACAACTTCAGCTATGTGAATAACATAACTGAAGTCGACATACTTAGATCGACTTACCGTGGTGTCTTCACCGCGGTGAGTCGACTGCTGCTGCTCCCCCATTGACTCTGCCTTCGCCTCTCAGGGTGCTGGAGTACAGGAGTCGACAGGAGACGGTTTGGGGGTCGATTTATCGCATCTAGTCTAGATCAATCAATCCCCGCTGGATCGATCGCTGCCCGCCAATTCACCGGGTAGTGTAAACATACCCTGAGATTTTTTGCAAATGCCAGCTCTAAGTTTCTATTCACTCTCAAAGCAGGACCTTTCTCCCAGTGGCTGTCTTGCAGGTCATGGCCATTAGGAGACAATGCCTTCTTGTCATTTCACCCCAACACTAAGCTCATAACTTTAATTTTAATCTACATTAAACTGTACTAGTCATTTAAAAGCCCATGCATGCGTCTGACTTCCCAGCACCCTTCTGGTGTCTAGTCTTCCTCATAGTAATGGCTGTCCCAATAGTTTCTAGTCATGTTCAAATGTGGCAATCTTTTTGCTTATTCCCTCTGGTCACTGATGTATGAAAAAGTATGAAAAAGAGTGGACTCAGCAGAGTAAGATGTGAACTCTGATCTTGTCTCCATCATTTCAGAGTAGATAAGCAGGTTAACTTTCAGGTGACTTTATAGTTTAATATAAAAACACTGTCAGAACACACTATACTTTCTACAGGAAGAAAAGTCTTTAGAGCCAACTTGTCATCTCGAATTTAATTTTCTAGGTCTATCTTACAAATAGCCTGTCTTTCTTGCATTCCATATCTTCCGTATTTACAACTTGGTGCAATTTTCAGGGTCTAACTGGAGCATAAACATTATTAAACATTCAACAAAAACAACTACTTATGCTTAAAGAAATACTTGTGTGTGTACAATGTGGATGTTAATATAATTATGATTATAGCAGTTTATCTTGCAGGAGACAATGCATTTGAATTTCAGAGTCAAATAGACTTTGATGTAAGGTGTAAAACACTAATGGAACAGATTTAACAAGAGACTAACAGATTTACAGATCTACGTAACTTGTCTAGATGGCTTCATACATTGTGTGAAACTATTTCTAGTAAAAATTATATTTACAGTTAATCGTAACATAGTCATAACTTAGTTCTTAAAGAAATGGACTGATCAAATCAAGCCTTAGATATAGCACAGAAAACTCTATTCCATTATAGAAGCGTGCTAGCATCCTTGTATATGTATATATGTTGATGTTTGCCACTGCCTTTCTGATTGCCTCACAGAACCACTTGTGGGGCCAAAGTAATAAAAAATAGTAAGTGATCTGGCTGTCTTATGGTATTGTAATACTGAAATGGTGGAAATACTGTCCAGGAGGACAGCTCTTAAGAACATAAGAATGGCCATACTGGGTCAGACCAAAGGTCCATCAAGCCCAGTATCCTGTCCTCTGACAGTGGCCAATGGCAGGTGTCCCAAAGGGAATGAACAGATAAGGTTTGATTGGATGCCTTGTCAAGAAACTCCTTGCAATGTTTTGGACCCATAAAGCACTCTGAGACAATATTTTTTTTATTTAGGTTTGCCTTTGTATCTTGGCATGTATTAAAAAAAGCTATGATGGCCTACTGTATTATACGGGAAATAGTATGTTCTTGTGTAATTAAAACCTATGTTGTAAGACTAGGCTTTCTGATCGCTAGAACGCCTGCAAACTGAATGTTTATTTGTAATACATTGGTTTACCCACCACTCTTGTGTAATTCTTTTTTGGAGCTCAGGCAGGAGAAATTGTCCATGGAAGCAATAGATGGAGGAAATATTTGAAAAGATGCCAGTTATCACTTCAGCTGGAACACCTGCTTCTGACAATTTAGTGCAAAACACCTGCATGGGAAAAAATAAGATATTACCAATTACTTAATATACATTTAAAACCTGGCATTATGTTATGAACCATATTATTTAAAAGATGACTAATGTGCTTTAGTATAGGATCACATGTTCTGTATTTTGGAGTGTGGGTTTTTTCTTTGAAGCTACATTGTATGTCACACAGAATAATCTATTAAACAAGACTCATTCTCATTCAGATGGGGAGGTTAAACCCATTTAGGTTTAAAACTAGTTTAGTCATTTTTTGATGTGAAAGCAAGTTGAAGAAAAGCAGATTTTTTTTTTCCTATCTGTCATTACTAGGTCCAGGACAAAAGTACTCTGTACATGAATGAAAGTGAAAAGCACTCCCTAGATTTTCCTAAAGTCCCTGGAAATATATCTCTGCTCATCCAAACCCAACCTACCCCAAATTTCCAAAGAAATCTTTAGTCCCGGGGGCAGAGTGGAAAGGGTTCTATACAAATAATGGCTTCCCTAACTGCATTCACAGCAAGAGGACAGATTTCATTGTTAAGAAATCCAACACATCTGACTTACCAAAGTGATTCACCATTTTTATTCCTTTTTTCTTCCACATTCATAAATTGCACAATTGCCTGGGTGACAGTCATCGTCCAGACCCCGTAGTGGGAGAAGAGAAGGTTTAAACCCCAAAAATGAGCAGTCGAACCAATTGACTGCATACTGTATTACTGTGGTATTAAAAAAAAGAATCGAGCCTGGTCTTTTATGAAAGTTTGTAGTGTTCAGAAATTGCTGCTCATTACGAGACATGTATACAGATTGTGGTGATGAATTTATGTATTTGTGTATATAGGAAACTGTGCTCATAAACTGCGGTGCAGTTTCACCTCCACCTCACAATGGGGTGGTGGGCAGCCAGGCAAGGAGGGGCTGCTTCCCCAATCAGATGGGATTCGCTCCATGCACCTAGCAATTGTTCAGCCCAGGAAAAAAACATTGAGGAAAAATCTAAGTAAATGGGAACAACTTGAAACTGAAAAGAAAACCCCAGGCTTTGAAAACTAAGAAAGGAGGGAGTTTCCCCCACTTTGAATATCTATAGTGACTGATGGGGGACGGGAGGGGGAAGTCCCACAAAACCAGACCTGCAAGCCCTTTTAAAATGGAAGGGGGCTAAAGTGAAATCTATTCAGAAACAGAGAGACAGCTTCTAAGTAGGAAGCGGTCTGTGAAATGCTGGATTCCCCCCAGAGTTAGGGAATAGCCTGGGAAACTGTTCAAAGGCAATAGGTAATCTGTATTCAAAAAGGGACTTTATCTAATATAGAAGTTTTACATCTGAGCTGGTGCCTTTATGTTTATTTCCTGTGTAACCTGTGTATGTTGGCTTCCCTTACTATTTCATCTTTGAGTTTGTGGTTTTTCTACTAAACAGCCCTTCTATTTATTTTTACCCCAAGCAGGTCTCTGTTGTGCAAACTGTGTGGAGTGTGTGGGGTGGGACGACTGGTTTCATGACTTTGGGAGTGACGGACAGGAAGAGAAAAGTCAGTGTGTCTGGGAAATAAGAACGCGTGAAGGATCTGGAGACTCAGAACTGGAAGGACTCCTGAAATCAACCTGCAAGGAGTAACTAGGCTGGTAGAAGCCAGGATGAGACCTTGGACAGGCTACTGGTAGGGATCTGAGCTATAACAGCACAGCATTAAAGCACACGTAGGGATCAGCGGGTAGTGATCGATCTATCACATCAAGTGTAGACGCAATAAAATCAATCCCTGATCGCACTCCCCATCGACTCTGGAACTCCAGCTCGCGAGAGGTGGAAGCGGAGTTGACGGGGGAACGATAGCGGTCAACTCGCCGCCGTCCTCACGGCCAGGTAAGTTGACCTAAGATACGCCGACTTCAGCTGCACTATTCGCGTAGCTGAAGTTGCGTATCGTAGGTTGACCCCCTCCCGCTAGTGTAGACCTGGGCTAAGGTTACAGGGCTGGAAGTAACAGAACATCTTACTGATATTAGGTTGAATATTAGGAAAAACTTTTTCACTAGGCGGATGGTGAAGCACTGGAATGGGTTACCTAGGGAGGTGGTGGAATCTCCTTCCTTAGAGGTTTTTAAGGTCAGGCTTGACAAAGCCCTGGCTGGAGTGATATAGTTGGGGATTGGTCCTGCTTTGAGCAGGGGGTTGGACTAGATGACCTCCTGAGGTCCCTTCCAACCCTGACATTCTATGATCTGGGTAATCCCCAAAACATCACAGTACTACAGACACTAGAGTCAACTTTTCTAAACAATTCTAACCTCTGACCATTTTAAACACACAAATGAAGTTAAAAACGGCAGTATGGTTGCACCAGTTTTACTTTTACCCCCAACATGAAGGAGGTAAATTAAAGAGTGTGGCTAGATGAAGAATCCAGAGACATAAAGGGCCTGATTCTGCTGAGCTGATGCAGGCCCAACTCCTTCTGACAAAAGCCTGTCAGGGGTCACAAAGCTATCACAGATTCCATCATATCTCAAAGCATTTTACTGTTCCCATGGTTTCCTTTGAGGATCTGTTCAGGAGAGTAACTGTGTGACAGTGTACCCCATAAGGCTTTATGGGGAGGGGGTGCTTATAAATGTATGTATGACATAACTGGAATATGTTTTGTGCTGCCTGTGCCATGTAACATATCTCCGTAAAGGTTATGGTCTACTATATCTATTCATCCTATTTGTACACATATATCATTTTCTACTTGAGGTTAAGAATATGGGCTGTATACTTGCTTGGTTTCTAAGTAAGCTTTGTGAGGCATTTGGTCAGTTTCTCTAGGAAGGAATTCACAAAGTTAAGTACCTGATCAGGAAGCACGTGGGGAACAATGCATCTTGGAATGCTCCAATCCACATAAGAAGTCTTCCTGGAGACATACAAGATACCATGTGGACAATGGCTTCGGCCTGTAAAGACTGAGTCATGCAGGGACATGTGACTTGCCCAGGTGACTCCAAAACTCCATCTTGGAGCTGGACTTTGCATAGGAGTGAGGAGGGGGGTCTCCACCCACAAGAGAAAGTCTATTTAAACCCGTGGGAGACCCCTCCATTTTGTCTTCAGCTGGCTAAAGAAGGAGCCTCTCCACCCCCCAGAATACTGAAAGGAAACTGGAACAAAGGACAGTAATTACAGGGGGTGTGAGTGATTGCTGGACGCAGGCTAAAAGGAGAATAGCCTGTAAAAGGGAGCATTCTGGAACTGGTGAGGATCTTATCTGTATTGTTCGATTAGACATAGATTTGCGCATTTTATTTTATTTTGCTTGGTGACTTACTTTGTTCTGTCTGTTACTACTTGGGACCACTTAAATCCTACTTTCTGTATTTAATAAAATCACTTTCTACTTAGTAATTAACTCAGAGTATGTATTAATACCCGGGGGAGCAAACTGTGCATATCTCTCTATCAGTGTTATAGAGGGCGAACAATTTATGAGTTTACCCTGCATAAGCTTTATACAGGGTAAAATGGATTTATTTGGGTTTAGACCCCATTGGGAGTTGGGCATCTGAGTGCTATAGACAAGCACATTCTGTGAGCTGTTTTCAGGTAAACTTGCAGCTTTGGGGCAAGCAATTCAGACCCTGGGTCTGTGTTGGAGCAGACGGGAGTGTCTGGCTCAGCAAGACAGGCTGCTGGAGTCCTGAACTGGCAGGGAAAACAAGAATAGAAGTAGTCTTGGTACATTAGGTGGCAGCTCCCAAGGGGGGTTTCTGTGATCCAACCCGTCACAGTGGCGTAGTCGAGCAGGATCTGTGCACAGCTGATTGCTTTGAGATACTGGTAGTGATTTTAAGTGTGGTGGCTGGGGAACAGACAAAGTGGTTACTGGTTTGTTATTTTCTGTTTGCTTATTTCGGGCAAGGGAAGTAGAGACAGAAAAGGAAGCAAAATAAGTAAGAAGAAAGATCAGAAGAAACTAAAACTGCACAGGGTGCAAATTGCCCAGAAAAGCTGAACACTGGGCACTGTGAAAGTCTCTGTTAACTAAGAATCACCTGCGCTGAGTGCATCTCAGTTTCAGTGAACTGCAGAGGGGTTGTGGCCCAGCACAAGAAAGCAGGAAAATGAGTACTAGTGACGCTGCTAATAAACTAACGCTGGCCAAACTGGATGCAAAAGAGAAAGAAAATGAACATAAGAGATGGCTAGAACTAAGACAATTAGAAATTAGTGCTTTGGAGGCAGAAAATGCGAGGGAAGAGGCTGCCCACAAGAGGGCTATGGAGGCCCAGAGACACGAACTGGCTGTTATGGAGTTGAGGAGACTAACCCCTCCACCTGCTGGCTCCACTTTCCCAAAAATCCACAAATGGGAGCGACTATGTCCACAGTATGACGAGTCCAGCAATATTGCCGAGTATTTAATCACCTTTGAGAGACTGTGCACCCTCCATGCCATCCCTAAAGATCAGAAGATGACCACACTGATAGCAAAATTAACTGGCAGAGCTCTGGACATATTCAATAAGATGCCTATTCATGATGCTTCAAACTATGGTAAATTTAAGGAACTGGTTTTGAAACAGTTTCAGGTTACACCTGAAACCTACAGGGTTAAATTCAGGAGTCTTAAGAGGAGATCTGGATTAAGTAATGTGGTTTATGCCAATGAAATGAGAGATTTGGTAGATAAATGGGTGCGGGGGAAAGGCATTACAAGCTTTGAAGGGAAGTGTGATCTGGTTACTCAGGAACACTTCCTGAATATGTGCAGTGATGAGGTAAAACAGTATGTGTGGGACAAAAAGGTAAATGCAGTGGGTGAATTAGCTGGGTATGCAGACTCTTAAGAGCAAGCACAAGCTGCAATCAAACACAAACCACTGGCAGAGGAGTATAAGGTTGGGGGAAAGCAGAATCACCATCTTACCCCTGGGTCTGGGAAAAAAGAGGCTGGGCGGTCACCTCCCCATTCCCCTGGTACTCGTCCCAAATTTCCGGTGCAAGCAGAGGAGCCCAAGAGGTGCTATCATTGTAAGTCCACTGAGCACCTGAGGAATAAGTGTCCCTTGCTGAGTGGAAACAGGCAACAAGTAACACATGAAGCTGTGGCTTCTCAGAGCCAGGCTGTGGCCTCTTTCCACACAGGATTTGTAAAGCTTGCTTCCACACAACCAAGCAATGAGCATATTCATGCTGTTAAAATTAATGGTGCAGTGCTTCTGGGATTAAGGGACACGGGTGCTAAGATTTCTGTGGTCAGGAGGGACCTGATCCAGGAGAAGGATTTGTTGCCAGGTAAAATGGCAGAATTAGAGCTGGTAGGGGGTTTACAAAGTCCTTGCACCTTTAGCTAAAGTACACATGCAAACTCGGGATTTGCAGGCTGAACTAACTGTTGCAACGGTGGCACACAATTTTGCACCGTTTCTACTGGGGAATGATTTCTTTAATGTGGCAGAATCTGTCCCAGAGTTGGTTAGCAGTGAGAAGGAACCTTGTGCTAAAAGCCTGGGGAGGGGGTGGGGGGAAATCACATGGACGGCTGGGGGAATGGGAGGGTGTCTCTTAGATTCCTCTGCAGCAGTAAAGGATGCAGCTTCGGGGGCAGGGCTGGTTGTAGCCAGTTCCTGTAGCCCCAGGGCTCAAGGGAAGTTCCAGAGGGAGGAGCTGGACGAAGCCAGCTCCTGTCCTGTAATCTAGGGTTACCATACGTCCTCTTTTTCCCAGACATGTCCGGCTTTTCGGCACTCAAACCCCCGTCCGGGGGGAATTGCCAAAAAGCCAAACATGTTCGGGAAAATGCCGGCCAGGCACTTCCCCTCCCGCGGCGGCTCTGCTCCTCCCCTGACTCTTCGGCTCTGTTTAAGAGCCGAGCTGCCCGAGCGCTATGGGCTTCAGGCAGCCCCCTTGCCTCCGGACCCCAGCCGCCGGCTGGGCACTTCCCCTCCCAGGCTCCGGAGGTGCAGGGTCCGGAGGCATGGGGGCTGCCCGAAGCCGGTAGCGCTGGGGCAGCTCGGCTCTTAAACAGAGCCGAAGACTCAGGGAGGAGCAGAGCCGCCGCGGCCGGAGGCTCTGCTCCTCCCCTGACTCTTCGGCTCTGTTTAAGAGCCGGGCTGCCCGAGCGCTACCGGTTTCGGGCAGCCCCCATGCCTCCGGACCCTGCGCTGCCGGAGCCCGGGAGGGGAAGTGCCCGGCTGGGGGCGCAGGGTCCGGAGGCAAGGGGGCTGTCCGAAGCCCAAGCGCTACCGGCTTCACGGTTTGCCGGGCAGCCTCCAGACCCGCTTCCCCTCCCGGGCTCCAGCTGCGCTGGGGAAGCGCCGGCCGGGGGCGCAGGGTCTGGGGGCTGCCCAGCAAACCGTGAAGCCGGTAGCGCTTGGGCAGCCCTTTCCGCGTGGCTGGGAGTGGGAGGGAGGAGGGGGCGGAGTTAGGGCGGGGAAGGGGCGGAGTTGGGGCGAGGCTGGGGGGTGGGGAAATGGGCGGGGCCAGGGCCCGTGTAGGGTCCTCTGTTTTTATTTGTTAAATATGGTAACCCTACTGTAATTGTCTCCCCAGGGGAGGGGGATGTACCACCTTGCAGCAAGGAGGCCACCACAGCTCCTGACTGCCAGGAAGTTGCAGGTCAGCAGGGCCTGCCCTGGGGTGCACAGAGACATGTGTCCCGAAGGTGGAAGTTGGGGTCCTGGTGACCGCTGTGGTGGGAACAGGCCACAAGAACTCTGTAGCTGGGTGCCAGCCCAACCCGAGTGAAAGGGGGGGGATTTTGCTGGCCAGTGAGAGGTCTATCATAGCTGGTAGCTGTGAGCCCACAGCTGGAACAGGGTCACCTTCCCTTTTGGAGGACACAAGAGTGTCGGATCCAGAGGGGAGCCCAGAGAGGGAAGCCCAGATGGAAGGTGAGGGGGGGCCAGAGTGTCCGCCCACCTTTTGTAGGGGGATACTTTCCCAAGAGGAGGGTGAAAAGTCTGCATTTAAAATGCCAGCCCCCTCTCCTGTGGATCAGGTTTTAAGGGAAACCTGGGGGTCAGGTCTCCTGGAAGGGGGTCCATCCAGCTGACCTGTTGGGAACAGAAAGTGGGGTGCCCAAAGGGGTCCAGAGCACCCCATTGAAAAATTTTGTTCTTGCTACATTTGTAAGAGATAAAACTCTCTCTCCAAGGGGGGTGGGGGAATCTCTGCATGGGTGGAACTTCACAAGGGAGTGGGGCCCAGCCCAGAGAGGGAGGGGACAAGGCATGGTTGCAATACACCCTTTCCTGGCCAAAGACCCAAACACATGCCTGAATTAGAAGCTCTCCCCAAAGAGGCAAAAGAATCTGCATCAGAGTGTCTACCAAAGGGCACAGAGAACTGGGAAAATGCAATAGACGCTAAACAAGTCAAATTGAGTGAACGAAGCCTGTCCACCGTAGATTTGCTGTTAACCTTGTGTCTTTTGCTAATTTTTGTGTCTTTTGCTATGGGATAAAACAAAAGACTTCATACTAGTGGTAAACCCTTTAAAGATGTGGGACATACCTGATTTGTGGAAGAAACTGCTGTACATGCTAGGGATTGTAACAAGACAGCCCCACCAGCATGTTACTTTTCAAGACCGTATTTGGTCCTGCCATGCGGGCAGGGGACTGGACTCGATGACCTCTCGAGGTCCCTTCCAGTCTTATAATCTATGAATCTATGAATCTATGAAAAACCCATACCTGTAAAAAGCAGCAAAAGCATAACGGGCCCATGCTGCTGTGTAGAAGGGAAACTGAGGCACACTGCCTCATGGCATTGGTGGCTAAATGCC
The DNA here is from genome assembly GCF_027887155.1 of Malaclemys terrapin pileata. NCBI lineage: Eukaryota > Metazoa > Chordata > Testudines > Emydidae > Malaclemys > Malaclemys terrapin. The sequence goes on along the minus strand of NC_071511.1, from coordinate 28,687,863 downwards.
AAGACACCTCCACTTTAACAGATATTACTGTCTGCATTCTGTTAGCAATACTACACCCCAACCTGTTTGCAAGCATCTGGGGACCAGGAACCCCAAAATGGGCCAGAATCCCTAGGAATGACATCATATGGTTTCAAGGTACTGAAAAGGAGTGTGACCAAAGACAAACAGAAATTTTACAGGTACTGCCTCCACCATGGACAGTGTCCAAGTCTCTGGCAGTAAGTTCAGGGGGAGGGTGTGACATAAGGCTTAATGGGGGGGTGCTTATAAATATATGTATGACATAACTGGAATATGTTTTGTGCTGCCTGTGCCATGTAACATATCTCTGTAAAGGTTATGATCTACTATATCTATTCATCCTATTTGTACACATATATCATTTTCTACTTGAGGTTAAGAATATGGGCTGTATACTTGCTTGGTTTCTAAGTAAGCTTTGTGAGGCATTTGGTCAGTTTCTCTAGGAAGGAATTCACAAGGTTAAGTACCTGATCCCTACAGTGCTGGTAGCTGAGTTGATTCTTTCCTACTCCTTATAGCCTGTTTTAATGGTACTCAGCACAGATCACGGGATTTTAGAGCCCTTCTCCACCACCACTTTCTTCAACCATAGAATCATAGAATATCAGGGTTGGAAGGGACCTCAGGAGGTCATCTAGTCCAACCCCCTCCTCAAAGCAGGACCAATCCCCAGACAGATTTTTACCCCAGTTCCCTAAATGGCCCCCTCAAGGATTGAAATCACAACCCTGGGTTTAGCAGGTCAATGCTCAAACCACTGAGCTATCCCTCCCCTCCAACATCTACTGTCTTGTCTCTAGTAAGCTGAACTCCTCCTTTCATCAGCAAAACCAGTTTTGGCTTTTGGCAGCCAGCTTCTCTACCATGTGCACTTAACCTACTTTGTGCACAGTCACTCTAATGGGGACCAAAGCATGAGCAATACCTGTAGGCTGAGTTGTAAATGGTACAAGAGCTGTTGATCTGGAGCCTGAGCTGGAAATACCAGTCAGTTTAAGAATACTGGAAGCCAGAGAAAAAGGAAGTAGAAATGGAACTGTGGACTGGAGGGTGGAGAGGAAGAAATGTTTTGCAGTGAGTAACCTACTAAGAAATGGCAAGATCATGACTGCATTTTAGTAACACTTTCTATGACTCATCCACAATTTTAAGGTGAAATTACCAAGCCAACTCTCAACCCTACCTATAATGTTTATCTAAATTTTACTTTTTCTTACTAATAATCTGATGTCACAGAAAAAGTCTTAAACTATGTACAAAGTAATCACAACATCCACATTTATCTGAAGAAATCTGTTTTGTGTATTGAATATGAAGCACAAGTTGATCAAAGCAGAATTACCTGGTCCAGTAGATGCAGTCTTTTAACATAAGCCTCTTCTGTATGAAGCAGTTCATTGGCAATGTTGAACAGCTTTTGTGGCTCTGTACACTGAAAAAAATATTACAAATGAAGTTATCCAAGAATTAATAGAAACCCTATTTTCATCAAACATTCTATTTCCCAAGATTCACTAATATTAATTCATCCCTGGGGTAGCTATTGAAATGAATTAAGTTATCCCTTGGGAGAAACTACCCCAGCATTTCTAATCAAAGGCTCTGTTTGCTGCTAGTGTATTTTCAAAGTTATTGTCTAAAACCTAATTAACATGTAATGGCTGGCTGTGATAGCACTTCAGTTCTCTATATTTTGCTACAAATGATAGAATACCCAAAACCAGAAAATCTTTAAATTCTGTTTTCAGGCCTTTACAAATATTAGCACACTAATCTGGTGACTATCGTGCTAGACACCACTCTACCTGATGTCCATTTTTAAATTCACGAGCAAGGACTACAAACCAGAGTACACTACAGTATATTTCTAATGCCTGGTGTAGTTCTGAATGCATGAGGATGCAGCTTCCACTACCTCCCTTGAGAGGTTCTTCCACTTGCTATCAGGAAGTTCTCTCTGATATTCAGGCTAAATTCACCTTGTCTTATTTTCATCCCATTATTCCTAGTGCTATTCTTTCTACCAAACTATTTCCCCCCAGTTCTGGTTTTTACATAATTCAATCACTTGACATTGACTATAACGTCCCCACTTCAGTCTTTCAGAACTTAAAGTTCATTGAGTCAGCATGTTGCAGACTGAAATACATTTATCCTCTTGACAAATTCTTTAATATCCATCAACAATTTGTAGTATCTAAGATTTTCAGGGCCGCCCGGGGGCGAAGGGGGGGGGGCGCAAGTGGGGCAAGTTGCCCCCGGGCCCCACAGGGGCCCTGCGAGCCCTGGCCAAGAATCCCTTTCCCTTTCCCTGGGGGGAGGGATAGCTCAGTGGTTTTGAGCATTGGCCTGCTAAACCCAGGTTTGAGAGTTCAATCCTTGAGGGGGCCACTTGCGGATCTGGGGCAAAAATCAGTACTTGGTCCTGCTAGTGAAGGCAGGGGGCTGGACTTGATGACCTTTCAAGGTCCCTTCCAGTTCTAGGAGATGGGATATCTCCATTTATTTATTTTATTTACTCAGCCGGTGGCAGTCCGGGTCTTCGGCGGCATTTCGGCGGCGGGTGGCCCATCAGTCGCTCCGAGTCTTCGGCGGCAGGTCCTTCAGTGCCGCCTAGTGCGGGACCTGCCGCCGCCACCGCAGACTCGGAGCGCCGCCTGGTGAGTACAAGCGCCGCTTTGCCCCAGGCCCCCTGAATCCTCTGGGCGGCCCTGAAGATTTTAAATGCAAACTGTATGCTTATGATCAAACAAATATCTCCTCTCTCTCTAGTAGTCCCATTAGAAAATATATAGGTTTTTAAATTGGCAGACGATTACCCTGTAAAGATAGGGAAACTTGAGAAGTTTCTGTACTAGCATCAGTATTTAGTATTAAAATGATTAAACTTTTAATAATCTGGAAAAATGGATGAGCAGAAAAAGGGCAAAATATGTACAGATAAACTATTTAGGTTAGTCAAGGTTAGAAGACTGAGAAACTCCAGAGACCTCAATGATTGGGCAATGACACAGAGATGAGAAATTCAAGGGAACCTAACATGTTTTGAAGGAAAATTCTGAACTGCTTATACAAAGTGCTGGATGCTAAATTAATTGTATCCACTGAAGGGAAAAACATGGATTTCACTGTGGGCAACTCAATGAAAACATCTGCTCAATGTGCAGTGGTGATCAAAAAAGCAAAATAATGGGGTGATTACAAATGAGAGATAAAATAATACTGAAAATATTGGAATGTCATTAATATAAATGGATGGTATAGCCTTACAGAAAATACTTCATCCACTTCTGATCATCCCATCCCCAAAACACATAAACAGAAGGGACCAGAGACAAGTGACAAAAATAATTAAAAGTATGAAAAGATTTCCGTTATAGGAGATATGGAAAAGACTGGACTGTTTAGAGAGGAGATAAATAATAGGGGACATGATAGGGGTACTTTTTGCATAGAGAAGGTAAATCAAGTGTTCCTATTAATCCCTGTTTATAATCAAAACCAGGGAACATTCAGTGAACCTTAAAGCCAACAAATTTAAATTAATAAAAGGAAAACACTTAAGTTTATCCTGTGGAACTCACTGTCGCAAAATAGAATTGAGATCAAGAACTTAGCAGAATTCAGAAATTAGATATTTATATGGATAAATGAGAACTCTACAGTTACATTAGCTAGGATAAAACATACATGATTCAGAACTTAAATCAACCACTAACTGATAGAGGATAGGAATCCATTTCCCGGATTGTTCTATAAAGATGTTTCTTTCATCTTACTCTGACGCAATTCTTCAGCTTGCTGTGGGCAATGGGATAATTTATGATATAGCTGTCCTGTGAAATAAGCTCTTATTCCAACCTTCCCAATATTAAAATCATAGTGTGTAAAGTAAACTGAAATAATGTATCATTTTAAACGTATTGCATTGTGTCCTACCTGACTCTACACAGAATAAGTACTGATCTATGTGCCTACTATTTATAGTAAATGATGGGACACCACTGCTTTCATAACCTTTGAATTTGCAAAGGGGAAATAAAAAAACATATTACTTTATACCAAGGTATCTCTCTGGTTGTTCAAGTTGTTAGGAATGGATGGATCTCTTCATGAGGAGAAAGTTAGTTACGTGCCAATTTTGCTGAAAATGAAGGAGTTTCTTAGTGAAAGGCATGAAGTTTAACCTGCTTTAACTTGACCACCATGCCAGCCGCTAAAGCTATCTTTTCAATTGTTTGAATTCAGAACTTGAAAAGAATTCATTTCAATCAAATACATTACTTTTCAAAAGTAAAGCTTTATATAGCACACAGTTACTTTTCACGTCCTGGGCCTCACCATCTGTAACTCAGTTTACATTTCTGAAAAACGTGTTGACATCTGTTTAAATACCAAACAATGGCTAAAGATAATTTTAGCTCAAACTGGACCTAATACTTTAAAGTGATATTACTCTACAGCAGCAACTGTTGGTGATGGCAGAGATATGGGCATTTAAGTTGTAGTAAGATGAGGCCCTGAAACAAACACTTGTGTCAGAGGCCCAGTCTGAGGCCTGAAGCCTGAACCAAAGTACTTCCAGGCATTGCTAAGCAAAAGCTGGGCTGTGAGCCAGAGGCAGGCCTAACTCACAGAAGTTGGCGAGAAGAGGGTTGTTAGAAGCAGGTGCATTCACATATAAGTGTTAATAAGAGGAACTTGTGCCAAGATGGCACCTGGACAGCCCGATACAAGGACATTCCATAGACATAACAAGGAACAGGCAGGTGCATCTTAAAGACAGGGTCAAAAGGACAGCATGATGGATAGATCTGTTTGTCTGAAACAACATGATTAAAGGGGGAGACAGCACCCTAATGAGCCAAGGGGCTGTACCTCAATATGTCTGTAGGGATGAGTAATCGGTCCTGTAACTGTATAAAAGTAGGTCCCGGAGTGTCCATCTTTGTCTGGCCTAGGGGGCAGTGGAGTGTCCCGCCACTGACTGAGCTGTGTCCATTGCCAGGGGGCACATATTCGTAGTATGTCCTTTAGAGTCTATAGGAAACTATTACTGTGCTTAGTTTGACAATAAACCTGGCTTGGGTTCCTTCGTACCTTACTAGAGTCTGTGGTCATTGGGGGTTCTCTCGGGGTTTGCTGTGTCAGCTATCTGTGCGGGGCAGCAAACAGAGGGAACACGCACGCAACCGACTGTTATCATCATCGAACAAGAGCAGAACACCACACCGGTAGCTACTGACAACATAAGTGCCTGTATTTTTCAATCATTTCCCTTTATAGTCACCTTGCACGTTTTAAATGAATGCTTGGTTGGTAATTTTCTCACTGGCATAACCTTTAACAAAGTGAATTAATTGTTATAGCCAGTCCTACTCTTGCAGCCTTCTGTAGTTTGAATACCAAGATTGAGCCATACTTAACTCTGTGATTAGTATTCTTGGAATAAAGTACTGATCAACGTGAGTAAGGTTACAGAATCTGGCCCTAAAGATACTAGGACAAAAAAAGCATGAAACTTCCAGGTTCTACATTTTATAAAGGTAAAATTAACACAAAGCAAACTGCCATATGGATGAAGACATTATAGGCTAACTTTTGCTCGGTTTACTCATGTATGTAACTAATCCAACTGAAGTCAGTAAGCCTCTTTACTTGAGTAAAGCAAGCAGGTTTTAACCCAATATGAGTTAGACAACAAATGTTGATGAAAAAGAGTGAGCCAGAAAACACATGCTTGGGAGGCAGCATGTGTAATGATTAGAACACAGGTCTGTGGATCAGGAAACCTAGGTTCTCTTCCAAACCATACCACTGATTTGCTATACACTGTGGCAGAGCTCCTTCTCCACTTCGGTGGGCTCTGTGCTTCCTCTTAGCGGCGGGCTGGGGGAGTGCTGGAGTCCTCTCCCTGGGAATTTCCCACACCCCTGGGTTTACTGCCCCCACATTGTCTGGGCAGGGGTTCCTCCTGGGCTCCCTGACAGCGGAGGGGGAGGGGAGCCTTTTAGTCTCTGATAACTCCTCTGGTGTAGTGGCAGCAGGCCAGGCGCCCAGTTCAGTCTCTCCCCTCTGGCAGAGTCTCTTCTCCCCAAACCTGTGGGGCCTGGAAGGGCTGTACGCCCTGTGGGACAGAGTTTCCCCTGCTCTTCACCTCTGTACCTGTGAGGTCTGTCTCCAGCGTTTGTCAGTGTCTGCACCATCCGGCTCTCCAGCAGCACGCCTGCTCCCCACAGCTCCTATTGCGTGCACCTATCTGACTGGAGGGGAGGCTTTTAACAGGTTTTGGCAGGCCCTTAATTGGCCCCAGCTGTCCTAATTAACCTCCAATAACCCCTGTTCAACTACCAGGGGAAAAGGGACCTGCTTATCCAGGGGCTAATATACCTGCCTTCTATTGGCTAGATTGGCACATGGGGCTCTCCACCCTTTGGATCTCCCGGCGCGTACTTCAGGAGGTTGAAGCCGCCTTACTGACCACTTCTCGGGTCAACCTCGAGCGGGTCCTGCAAGAGGGCGCTCCCCGCGCACCCCTCACCCCAGGCCCTCCGGACCTTTCCATTCGGCCCCTGCCCCATGAGCCCTCCCGGCCCCCTCCACCTCCTACCACGAGGCAGCAATGTGCTCTGCAGCCAGTTTGTTTCCGAACCGCACTGAGAGAACAACTGTTTACGCTCGTGCTCCACATGCTTCATTTCCCCACCCTCGTGTCCCACCTGGACACCAAGTGGCAGGACCTAGTACCAGCTGTGGAGGGTGGGGAACCCCGGTGGCCAGCTTGTATTCTACCCTAGTTTTGTGGCCCGCCGGGGACGTCAGCTGGCAGCTCTGCCATGGAGTTGTGAGCACGGGCGCATACCTGGCATGGTTCACTCCCAACCCTGAAGCCTGTCCTTTCTGTGGTGCGAGGGAGATCCTGGTGCACATGTATCTTCATGGGAAAGTCACTTAATCTCTCATTGCCTACATATAAAATGGAGAAAGTGATGTTTGCCCATTCTGGAAAGTGCTTTGAGATCTTCTGGATGGAAAGAGCTGTATAAATGCCACTATTGCGGTGTGGAATGAAATCACTAGCTGATTATAATGTAGTCATCCAGCCATATCTTTGAGTTCAGCATTATGTGAAAAATATTAAGGCTCTAAGGCTTAACCAAGCATAAACTCAGCACTGAAACAAACTTTTACTCTTGGGAGTAATGGCCAGACAGATTACTTTATTTATTTAGCATAAATGACTAAAGATACCTGTAAACTTAAACTCCAGACTATGTATAAATAAATTCTTGATAATGTACAATGGGCACCAGTGAAGTTAGCTTTACTAATAAGCACATATTGTACAGATAGCACGAGTGTAATTTTCAGGAAGTTGTCAAATATGTTCCCCTACTGGCTATACACATGTGTTATAAATACGCTCAACTTCTGTTCTTCCTCAAATTCTCGCTGAATGATTAGTCAGTATAACCATGTTGTATATTACAGTTGTTAAAAATATTCTGAAGTAGTTTAAGTATTATGCTGGCTGAATGAGCAGAAGGACAAGAAAAAGGGAAGCAGTAGGCATTTAATTTGCAGACACGAGAAGCTTATTACAGAATGTTGAAAGTACTGATTGCACTATGGTCATTCGTTCCTTTTCAAGCAGTCCAATTACTTCTTCCCAACCACAATGCATATGTGGCCATAGTTATTCTCCAACACTAAAAAACAGGGCAAATTCTACTTTTGCAAAAACACTGGACCAAATGTTCCTAAAGTAGAGGCCCAGGTTCACGCATATGCAGAGGGATCTCTGAAACGGTGTGAGCAGTTATCACAGTCACAGAGGCAAATGGGTAATTACACACACAAAGCCTAGTTGTACAGCTTGCCTGCTGTGAGTGTGCACTGCACTTACTCAGAGTTTCAATCAAGTGCCCTGCTAGGCACCCACTCAAGAGAGTGAAGTGCTCCCTTATTTCCTGGGATAAGCTATCCACATTGCTCCCCCACACACATTAGGAAGAGCAGCCACTGCTACTCTGCTACTCCTCCTGCAGAAGTGGGTGGAGAGGGGGAAACAGGAGAGGGCTCGTGGGCATAGCCAAGACGCTGCAAAACCCCGCCTTACCTCCAATGTCAGAGACAGTGCAGCTGAGCCACAGCTGAAAGGGAAGTAAGCTGTACCAACATATGGGAGAGTGCAGATTGCTTCTGCCCTAGACCAAGAGGGAGTGGTGAGTAATTCTTTGCTGCTGGAATGGAGCCAAGAGAGGCTAGACATGGCCCCCACTCCAGGTTAAATCCTGGGAGCTGTGGAATGCTGGCACCTCTCCCTCCCAGCTGACCAGTGGGTCCCAGACTCATGGGGGGAGGGGAGAAGCTACTTGGTGTCTTTCATCAAGTGTCCCTTTCTCACCACTGGGACTGTCCCCCTTCAGAGACAGCCCCATCAAGCTCCCCCATCCATAGAGGCAAATGGGGGGCATGCTGCCTCATATGCATATTGTATAGAAGTGGGAGGGGACACAAGAAGAGTTGGGTCAGATGAACAATCACCCATAATTCCACATGGGTTCTCCCCCCTAGAAAGCACACACACTTGCGGAGGTGCTCATTAGAGCAGTGATTATGTTAAGAACATACATCACAGCGAAATAACAGGTCAAATCCAAGCCTTGACTTTAAATCGGGGGGAAATTACTGTTCAAGTGACACATGGCACTAACTCCTCATAGACTACGTAGAGTTGCAGGTTAAGTCAACAGGTATACGCAGCTAGTATCTCCAATTGATTATAAGATGGGTGTGTCTTGAATCTTGCCAAACAGACTAGCAAAATATATTTTATGTGAAAAGTAATCCAAAGTCAAATACGATCATGCTCTTTTTAAAATCACAAAAGTTTCTGGCAAATGATTGTTATGGAAAAACTTCCCACTCAAAAAAAACAAAACAAAACAAAAAAAAAACCCCAAAAAGTTGAAAACAGTAGTGAAAGGTTATCTATTTCGTAGGCTATTAAATCCACTTCCTTGTAGCCTGGATGCCTCACTATCCCAGGGGTTGCCAATAAATTGATTGTGATCAGATAGCAAATCCATTGTTTCTTAACCACCATTAAGACAAAAAGACTGCGCACTTTAGGGAAAAATAGGTGGATATATCGGTGGCATTTAAATGTCACTGACTTCGGAAACAAAGAGGCAACACTCCATTGCACATAAACCACTAAAGAAATAAATTAAGAAACCGGTTTCAACCTTTAGAATGGTGTGTCTTTAAAGATTGAATCAGGAAGCAAACAATGATTTCACATCCTCTTTAAAGCAAAAAAGTTATTTGGAACACACAGAGATAATCTGACCAATAGTTTGATCCAGAAATCCAGGTCAAGTTTCCCAACAGATAAATTATGCCACAAAATTGGAACTGAAACTCCACTTATATGTAGGCTGTCTAGTTCTTCAACCTTGAGACAGACTGAACTTTCAATAAACTATATAGAAAACAAATATGCAGAGTTCTATTCAGATACTTGTCACAGCCAGCAGCAGAATACTGGACTTGATGGAGCAACGAGATTCAATATGGCCAATTCTCTTGAATAAACCCATTTTGTTGCACCCATAGTCCAGGATGATATAGGAGCCAACCCCCACACACAGTTACAGCCTATACTTCGGCATCTCTCCTCCCCAAGAGGTATTATTGGCCCTAGATGATGTTGGGAATAGAAAATAGCAAGAGAACAGGAAGATCTTTCTTTGAGATTGAGGCGTGTTTTTTTGGCCTCTTTGTAAGAAATAATCTATTGTATAGAAGATACATAGCCACAGCAGGACCTATATCTAAAGTAATACAGTACAGCGTGGGGGGCATATAAGTATCTGAGTACCTCAAATCTTTAATGTATTTATCCTCATAATGCCCTTGTGAGGAAGGGAGATATTATTAACTCCATTTTACAGATACAGAACTGTGGCAGAGAGATGCAAAGTGATGACAAAGGTCACACAGGACATCAGTCACAGAGCAGGGAACTGAACATGGGTCTCCCAAGTTCCAGGTTTGCACCCTAACCTCTGGATCAGCCTTCCTCTCTAATCTTACAATATATTCCTTGTGATGTCCTCCACAGTTTAAGCCATTGTGAGCACATCACGTCCATGATCAAGCCCAACCACCTTGTCAAGTTCTGATGGCTGTTTATGGTCTTGATTCTAATTTTCAATGGAATAAATAGATCAATCCCCAACTACATTATAGACCTAATTACGATCTATGAACTACCAAGACAGTTGTGTGCCCTGAGACAGTGCAGATCACACAGCCCAGGATGAAGTACATGAGAGCTAGGGACAATGAGGGGATCCAGCTATGGAATGAACTTCCAGAGGAATTTAGATGACTCTAGAGCCTGAGCATCTTTAGGAAACATTGCAAAACCTTCCTAGCTGACGACATATTTCCACCATTGTAATGACGAAGTGGGTGAGGTAATATCTTGTATTAGACCAACTTCTGTTGGTGAAGGAGACAAGCTTGTCTCTCATATTCTGGGAACAACACAGCAACAAAAACACTGCAAATACCATAGTAATAACACAACATCGACACCCCTTTCTATCCAAAGACACCCTCCAACAAAAACTGAAAAACAAATCAATGAAAAAACAAAAAACCTGAAATCACTACACCAGAGTTTTCACCCACAAAAGGAGATAAGCTAGTGACTGCATGGAGTCCCCTGTAGGCTTTGCTATTGCTATTGTTTTTATGTGGAAGACACTCAAATAGTACAGTGATAGACAACCGGGGGGGGGGGGGGGGAGGAGGAGTTTCTCTACTTATTTTTCCTTTTACTGCAAACATTTAAATAAAAATACATGAAAAAATGTTCTCACTTTCAAAAGTATTACTCAGTCCATACCAAGCAGTAGCTCCACCAAAAATCCTGACATTAACAGTCTATAGAACATGATAGTGGCTCCAATCCCACTTTCATTTCATTCCCTCTCTTGTAAGTATATCAAGGCTAAAATGTCTCAGTTTTTGTGCTGCTGACGTTTTCTGAGACATTACCAAAACTGATAAGCTCCCCTTGTCCGTTTTCATTTTGACAAAAGACAGATAAAAATCCTAATCACTTAAAAATAATTGTGTGCTGATAGTGAGATGTGTTAGATTCCAAAGGGAAGCTACATGACATAGAATATTTAAAACTAGTCAAGAGAACAATACAAGCGTCCCAGTAGGGAATAGTACTTCACCAGCAAAGGTTTATTGATTCAAAAGGGGTGGGGGTTTTTTGGGGGGGAAGGGGGGGGAGAGAAAGTACAGTGGGGGAGGGGGAGATCAGCGATTATCCATGAGCTCCACTTAACTTGGTGGACTGGGAATCATCAAGTCATTATTAAACCAACCTGCAGCTGTAATTACTATGCACCCTGTTCTGTCTACAAGATACAAAGCTTTCCAGAGACATGAATGTTACTACAGTTACTAGTTACCCCTGCTGCGTGGCTGCAAAGACTGGGGCACTTGTATGGGTGTGAGAGTGTGTGTAGAGAAAAAGTAGGAAGAAACAGGTCCAACCCCTGGCATGATTTTTTTCCCTAAAAAGTCCTTTTCAGACAGAGAGGATGCACTCTCTCTGCCCCCAATCTCAAAAGCTGATGGTGATTGATGTTTCCTCGTTCCCTTATAACTGTGCAGGAGCTTTTTAATCTCAAGGGAAACCTCCCTTCCACACAGTAACTGGTTTTGGGGAGAGTAAAATAAACTTTCAGCCTGATTGGGCCCTACCTTTCTCCAGCTGACAGCTCCAGAATGAGCAGTAATGGAACAGTCAATTGAGACAGGGCAGCCTACGAAACCTTCCCAGCTCTCCTCCCCACAAGGGTGTCAGGTAAGGCAATGAGCATGCTCTGGGCTTTCCCCAGTTCATTCCATAGCACCCAACAACCGTAACAGTCAAAGTGAGCAGAATCAAGGAGGCAGAACGGAGGACAATGTGGCAATGTAATATGGAAATCCCGGTGATAAGGATAATTCCTTCCCCTCAAAATTTTCTCATTTAAATTGCAAAGTTAAGTCTCTATTTACAGATTCCCTAACCTACTCAAAGCACCAAACTAAGTAACAATTAGCTTTACTTCAAATACATGGTTTATGTTATTTAAAACTCACAATTAAAACTTTACATTATATATTTAATTACATAAGTGATCTAAGAGGAGCAAGGTGTATTATTATAAATGCTGCACCCTGGAACTCAAATATCTTATAAAATGTTGGTGTGTCAGTAAAGCACATCTTAAAAATGAACCAAATCCATCCCATTACAATTACACAAGGGATAAATCTGGTTTGGGCCTGCATTCCTTACAAAAACAAATCTTCCTGGGAGTCCAGTTTGACTTGAATACATACGGTAGGACTGAGACTAGGTCATTTATTATCTTTGTAACATTTTACATCTGGTGAGCCTTCAGTCCACAATAGAAACAGTAAATGCATAGATCTCCCTTTTCTGTTTGGTAACCTGAGGTTCAACTAGCTGAATTTAATCTTCAAAGAAACTTTAAATTGGAAAACAAAATGTGTTGGTGACTGCAGGGCTAGTGAGAAAAGTGCCTGATTCACATCTCCTGGTTTTGTGGGGATTTTGCAAAAGTGACACACATCCACTGGGAGATGGACTGAACAATCATGTCAGTTCACAAAGACCACTGAACAACACTCAGATTGTAACAACTTTCTGTTACTACCAATTCGACTTGAACCAGTGGACTGCAGGGGAAGGCTTCAATCCCTGAGCCATCCAAGTCCTTCTACAATCTGACTCTGTAGCATTTTTAGTTTTGGTGTTGGAATTAAGTGACAGAGCTCTGAAGGTTTATCACAGGAGACTACAGAAATACAATATTTCCAAAATTGAGTCTTAGTAAAAGATCACCTACGTGAAAACCAAAAATTATTGGAGCACAGTCATACGGTTAGTATAAAGGTATCTTGTCTAGATTCTTATACACATCATCATCAAACATATCAGCCTGCTGCTGCTATCACCAATAGATTAGACTGTAAGCTCCGTGGGACAAGGACCCTCTTTTTGTTCTGTGTTTGTACAGCACCTAGCAAAAGGGGTCCTGTCCATGGCTGGGGCTCTTAAGCACTACACCTCAGTACAAATAAACAAGCAGCAGCACATGTTTGATTCAGAAAGCCCTGCTAGTAGGACTAGAGTCCAGAGAGTTCTACGTAAGCAAGGACATTTGCAGCACTACGGAGATGTTTGTGTGCTCAAGAACTCTTTCACTTTTCTTGTTGATGCTGTCCAAATTTCCAGGCCCTTCCCATACCCAGACAATTGTTCTTATTTGATCTTGCACGGCCTTTTGGCCTAGTATATAGCAATTCAGGCCCGCCATTTTTGAGATTGAGACTTAGAAAAAAAAAAATCTGTGTAATTTAGAAAACATGAATAAGTCTTTTTTAGTCATTGTTTATCTCAGAAAAAGTTTGATCTAGAAACTCCACAGGAGATTTAGTGCACAGGACCAACTATGAGGCAGATAAAGGCATACTTTTGAAGTAAGTCAACAGCAAATGGCCAGCCAGGATTCTGCAGACTTTGTGGTGTGCCAAGGGAGTCAGATAGGTTCCCTGGAAGTATGACAAACTCCCCCAGCCAAGTGACCCATCGGTAGCTCAGATTCCCCATAGAATTTCACCTGTGGTTCCTGAAGCTCTCATTAGATCCCCAGCTTCTCAACTGGCTTTTGCACACTCTCTCTCCTCCACTCCCAGCCTTCCCATGCTTCCTCAGGCTCTATACCAGGGTTTCTCAATCTTCTTCTTTCTGAGACACCCCCGCCCCTTCCCCAACATGCTATAACAACTCCACGGCCCACCCGTACCACAACTGTTTTTCTCCATGTAAAAGCCAGGGCCGGCATTAAGGGGTAGAAAGCAGGGCAATTGCCTAGGGCCCCACGCCACAAGGGGCACCATGAAGCTAAGTTGCTCAGGCTACGGCTTCAGCCCTGGGTGCTGGAGCTCAAGGCCCAGGGCTGCAGTCCTAAGCGGCGGGGCTTCAGCTTTCTGCCCTGAGCCCTAGCGAGTCTAACGCCGGCCGTGCTTGGCTGACCCCCTGAAACCTGCTCGCGACCCCTCAGGGGGCCCCGGACCCCGGGTTGAAAACCACTGCCCCCTGTTCCTCTTCCCAGCTTTGCCACAGCGCAGCTCTTCTGAAGTCCCCAAGACTTGCTCTAAATCCTGATCGGAACCTGGGCCTAATGAAGATTTTATAAAGTCTGCATGGACTAGTGTGAACTTTTTATAAATCTTACAGAAGCCCGCAGTACTGGCAGACTTGAATGCAGACTTTATAAATGAATGGTTCCTGAAGACCTACTAAAAACTGCAACCAGTTTTATGAGGTTTAGAAGGCCTGCTTGGAAGCAAGCTAGGAAAATGAGTAGAAATCGAGACCTGGGGGAGCCAGAGAGGAAAGGGGAGCTCACTTCTATAGGTCAGGGGACCCACACACCTGAAGAACTTCACTATGTCCCTTTCTCTGAATCCTCTCCCAGTAGTTTCTGATGAATCCTGCACCACTCCGTTTCAAAGGGCTTTCCCTCTAGCCCTCACTCAGAGTCCTCTGCAGATTTCCTTTGGCCTTAAGCAGATCCTGCAGCCTTCCTGGGTGCCCAGATAGCCCCCTGATTCAGCTTCTCAAGCCCCCATACCCTGATTCCTGCACGACTCCATTTTTATCTTCCTGCAAATGTTTAAGTCCACAGCACCTACATCAGACCATAGCAGGTCCACAGTAGCCCTGGACCTGATATAGACTTTATAAAGTCTTCATTGTCCAGTGCAGATGGTATAAAATCTATGTCAGGTTCATGGTTCTCATGGTCTCTGCAGTTTTGGGGAACTACAGAAAATGCACAGGGAGGCAAATCCAAATACTGTATATCTCCTCTGCTGTGTTACCCTCATTGACCACTGGTGTAGTTCTGTCAAAAGAGCAATCAGGTTTTTCCAAGTAGCTGTAGTTTATCAAACCCACATTAGTTATTGCTCAGGGTTCCGCTATCTGCCAGACAGTGATTCTTTTCTCTCAGTATTTATTCTGAAATTGGAGCACTGCTGTGCTGCGTATACTCTTGAATGGTTGCTGGTCTCCAGCTCAGGGTTGGTAGACTTATACAGTCGGTGAAGCCATCTTTTAGACAATTACATTTTAGTGTCAGTTGGTTAAGCCTATAATGCACTTTGGGATCCCCCATATGAAAAATTCTAGCTGCATAAATATAAACTATTACAATTACGCAGGAAAGTTTTGTTTGACATTAGAATGGACTGTGTATTCATTCATCACGCTGCTTGGAAAATGTAAACAACCTTCACTTTGAGAAGCAGCATTTGCCAGAATAAACTTTCAAGTTTTGCCTTAATGTCAGCTATTTCTCTGAAGTTAATGGTCCCAGTGACACCAAAATCAATGTTTTTGTCCTTCCTTCTGACATGACTCATACTAGTAACACTGAACTAATAACTAGAACACTGTGTTTGATGCATGTGGATTTACAAATATTATTAACAAGTTCTGAGCCCATCACCACAAGATTCACTTGGGTTGCTACATTTGCCTTTGGAAGTGGAGGCCTGTAAATGTTCCTGGATCCAGGGATCTGATTCTCCTCTCACTCACACTGGTATTACAGCTTTGTCTTCAAGTAAATTGCTCCCAATTTACATTAGGGTACTTTGGAGGAGAATCAGGCCTTATATTCTTGCTATATAACAATGATTTTATAATAAAGTCTACACAATGAGCCAGACTTGCTAATATAAGATGGTGTAAATTGGTCAAGGAAACAGGCGCAACAGCATTTTATCTATTGCTGGAAAAATTTCCAACCAATTCTACTACAATGTTTGATAAATACTAGGGCTGCCAATTAATCACAGTTAACTCACACAATTAACTAAAAGAAATTAATTGCGATTAAAAAAATTAACCACGATTAATCTCAGTTTTAATTGCACTGTTAAACAATAGAATACCAATTGAAATGTATTAAATATTTTGGATGTTTTTCTACATTTTCAAATATATTGATTTTAATTACAACACAGAATACGAAGTGTACAGTGCTCACTTGATATTATTTTTATTACAAATATTTGCACTGTAAAAGTGATAAACCAAAGAAATAGTATTTTTCAATTCACCTCATACAAGTACTGTAGTGCAATCTTTTTATCGTGAAAGCACAACTTACAAATGTAGATTTTTTTTGTTACATAACTGCACTCAAAAACAAAACAATGTAAAACTTGAGAGCCTACAAGTCCACTCAGTCCAATTTCTTGTTCAGTCAATCACTAAAAGAAACAAGTTTGTTTACATTTACAGGAGATAATGCTGCCTGCTTCTTATTTACAATGTTACCTGAAAGTGAGAACAGACATTCACATGGCAGTTTTGTAGCCAGAATTGCAAGGTATTTACGTGCCGGATATGCTAAACATTTCTATGCCCCTTCATGCTTTTGCCCCCAATCCAGAAGACATGCTTCCATGCTGATGATGCTTGTTAAAAAAATAATGCGTTAATTAACCTTGTGACTGAACTCCTTGGGGGAGAATTGTATGTCTCCTGCTCTGTGTTCTACCCGCATTCTGCCATATATTTCATGTTATAGCAGTCTCGGTTGATGACCCAGAATGTTGTTTGTTTTAAGAACAGTTTATTGCAGTTTTGACAAAACACAAAGAAGGTACCAATCTAAAGATAGTTACAGCACTCGACCCAAGGTTTAAGAATCTGAAGTGCCTTCCAAAATCTGAGAGGGACGGAGTTTGGAGCATGTTCTCAGAACTCTTAAAAGAACAACACTCCAATGCAGAAACTACAGAACCCGAACCACCAAAAAAGAAAATCAACCTTCTGCTGGTGGCATCTGACTCAGATGATGAAAATGAATATGCATCTGTCTGCACTGCTTTGGATCGTTATTAAGCAGAACCTATCAGCAGCATGGACGCATGTCCTCTGGAATGATGTTTGAAGCATGAAGGGACATATGAATCTTTTGCACATCTGGCACGTAAATATCTTGCAATGCCGGCTACAACACTGCCATGTGAATGCCTCTTCTCACTTTCAGGTGACATTGTAAACAAGAAGCAGGCAGCACTATCTCCTGCAAATATAAACAAACTTGTTTGTCTGAGCCAGGGGTCCCCAATGCGTTGCCTGTGGGTGCCACGGTGCCCGCCGGGGCATCCATGTGGGCCCGCCTACTGGCAGCCAGACAAGCAGCCGCTGAAATGCCGCCAAGAAGTGCTACAGCCGAAAAGCCGCCGAATTTCGGCGGCATTTCAGCGTCACCGCCTCTTGATGACGCTGCTTCACGGCAGCATTTCAGCGGCGACGCCTCTTGACGTTGCCACTTCACGAATTTTGGCGGCATTTCGGCGGCGATGCCTCTTGACGTTGTCACGTCACGGCGGCATTTCGGCGGCTGCTTGTCTGGCGGCCACGGTCCTCGGCGGCTAGTCGTCTGGAGCTCGCCCCATGGAAAAGGTTGGGGACCATTGGTCTGAGCGATTGGCTGAAGAAGAAGTAAGTCTGAGTGGACTTGTAGGCTCTAAAGTTTTACACTGTTTTATTTTTGAATGCAGTTACTTTTTGTACATAATTCTACATTTGTAAGTTCAACTTTCATAATAAACAGCCTGCACTAAAGTACTTGTATTAAGTGAATTGAAAAATACTATTTCTTTTATTTTTACAGTGCAAATATTTATAATACAAAATAAATATAAAGTAAGCACTGTACACTTTGTATTCTATGTTGTCATTGAAATCAATATATTTGAAAATGTGGAAAACATCCACAAATATTTGTATAAATGGTATTCTATTATTGTTTAACAGCGCGATTAATTGCCGTTAATTTTTTTAATTGCGCAATTAATCACAATTAAATTTTTCATCGCTTGACAGCTCTAGTAAATACAGTTAATTACACATTCCTTTAATATAAAATTACAGACTGCTGTGTATATTGTTGCAGCTGTGAGCTACAGTACTCTGTATTCCAGAATGTTGTCTTCTAGGTGCAAAGAACTGCTTGAACAGTGAACCAGTATTGCTCCTTGCTTGTCATAAGTTACGTAATACTGCTCTAGGACTGGACCCTTTGCACACTGTATTCAAATGTATTACTGACTTGAAACAATGTAATTTACAGAGACCTCAGGCTTAATAAGAAACTTTTCCATCCACAATATATAAAAGAGAAAAAGGCATAAGCGCCTTTATAAGAAATACAACAAAGGCTTCAAATGACATGCAAGTACTTCCATAAGGCTATGATTTCAAATATGAATATGTGAGGCCCCGATCCTGCCAAGAGCTCCACACAGGGTAGACTCCTGCACCCAGGGATCCAACAGCTGAAGCTAGACAAATTCAAACCAGAACTAAGGTGCACTTTTTTAGCGTTGGTGCAATTGGAACAACTTACCAACAGATGTGGTGGATTCTCCATCACTTGAAGTCAAGTGATAATCAAGACTGGAGGTCTTTCTAAAAGAGATATTCTAACTCTGTGTATAACCTGTGGTATACACAGCAACAGACTACATGATCATAATGGTCCTTCTGGCTTTAAATTCCATGAATATGGATGCAACGGTGTCTCCCCAGCACAAGGCCAGTTGCAGAATCAGGATTTAAGGTTTGAAAGCGATGAACAAATAAGTATCTTACCTTGTTTACATCTAACTCTTCTAACTTTGGCACTTCTGCTGTCTCTTGTTCCTCGCTACTTCCCTCATCTAGGTCACTGTCTTCATCCTGGGTTGAGTCTCTCTTCTGCTCTACAGGTGAAGACTTGCTACCCTTGCTGTCAGTTTCCATCTCTGTTGGATTCCCAGAGGCAGTGGACTTCTTCTGGTCTGTGCCTTCTTCGTTTGGAAAAGTCTCTCCCGCCACACTACAAGAAGGACTGTCAATTCCACTGTCTCTGTTGGGAATTTTACCATTACCATTCAGCTCTGAGGTTGAGTCCTTACTCTCCAGTTCTCCAGAGGGCTCTTTGCTCACATTCACACCAGTACAGTCCTCATAGCTTTTGTTTTCCCCGATGCTTAGCTCTTTAATTTTCATTATGTCTGGATTAGACAGTTCTGCACTGCACAGGACGTCTGGCTCATTTTCATCTGGCTCACTTTTTTTATTTGTAGAACTGCCACAGGAAGCTACCACTTCACAGTCACTTGGGCTTGGCTGTTTGGAAGAGTCCAATCCAGGTTCCATCTTAAAAGTTAAATTTAATTGGTTTCTTTGAAGAACGTGGGTAGGTTGCCTACAAATGAAGAGGAAGCACCTTGGTCATTTGAATTGGCGGCTGGGATTTTCCAAGGTGTTTAAGGGAGTTAGGAGCCCAGTTTCCATTTAGTTGCAATGGCAGCGGGGCCCTAACTCCCCTAAGAACCTTTGAAAATTCCAGTCAGAATGACTGAAACAAATACTCATTCAAAAGTTGCACACAAAGCCAAGCCACTTGCTATCCCTTTAAAAATTCCTCCTGTTCTGCAGGGAGGAAGTGTCTTTTCCCCTTCCTTAAAGATAGGAACTCATTGCTCTTCAATGGATTATCCCTTCAGGGCAGGGGATCTCCTTACAAGACAGATGAAATTTTAAAGGGACAGCAATGTAGTATTTTCCTATATCAAAGCATGACTTTCAAAATTCATGTGACCAGTTTAAATATCATAACTAGTGGAAAAAACTTTTTTTTTTTTTTTTTTTTCAACTCCACATCCTATCCTGCAGGCTTGGCCTTTAATGGGAATTTCCTCTGAATAGGGTTTGCAAGATCAGCCAATTTTACAGTAAAACTGACCAACCAAATTCAACAAATGCAGTTTCTGTAGAAACTAGCTTGTACATTAGCCTGATCTATAATATGCTGTCATCTGTTTTCCTTCCCCATGAACTGTAAACAGTTTGCCTGACATTTATGGAATGTTATAAAGTTTTTAAATCAATAAAATCAGAAGTCTCATTCATTGTAACTACAATAATCAAGATCTTGTAATAGCAAAACAATTCCGACCCAAACTTTGCCTATTAAAAGCAGACATTGGGTTATTTTTAGGCACAACTCTTCACTGATTTCAGTGGAGACTCCTATTTGGAGACTGATGGCATGATATAGATCAATACTTTTTTTGGCAACATTGCTTTTTGTATAAAGTCCCCACATGTACTCTGTTAAGTTTAGGGTTTATGATTAGACAAATTGCTCTATATGAATTTGTACACAATAGCTATAATAAATATTTCTTGATTTTTTTCCTCCCATTGAGACGAAGTTTCAAACCGAATGCAAAAAATGACACAGGCAGAAACAGACAAATATAAATATTTACCTAATACTTTCAAACTTTTCAATGAGGATGTTGACTCCTGATGATGTTTGTGTTTCTTCCTCTTCAGGCACTAAGCTTCTTGATGACTTGGGATCAGCTGGTAAAGGCCGAGAAGGTGCTGGAGGAATTCTTTCCTGCCCAGGTTTGAGATGGACAGGTTTAGGAGGTACTAATAAAATTAAGAGGAAAAAGAGAGGATAAAGTTCTGGCTTCTTTATAACAACAAAGACAACAGATCCTCACTCTGAAGAAAGAGCGAGAAGCACCCATTGTTTTACTGCTGTTTATTAATTACATCAGAACCACTGCCATCACAAGATATTTTTCACACAAAAACACTTTGATATGTTCTAAAAAAATAGACTAGCTACTCTTTTGCATTTCTACAGTTTTGTCAGATCTGTCAAAGCACTGAGTAGCTGACAGAACATCACCGCTTCCTTGTTGCCAAACAGGATGCACAACGCACACACCAAGACTTAGTTGTGCAAGCACTCTCTTCTTCTCCACCATAGTGCTCAATTTCCCGTATGGTAACCTTTCAAAACTTAGAATTCTTATTGCTCTAATACACTTAACTAGATACCGTAAGAAAAATATGGATTTGGACAGCTCATTCATTCTACTGGAAGCACTGCAAGAAAATGTAAAAAACTGTATTTCCTTCTCCCTCCCCCAGCTTCTCTGTGGTATATTCTTCACAAATTTCCTTCCTCTTTTGGTACCGCATTGAACAAGATACCGTATAAGTGCTTACTTTAAACATGTCTCCAATCTGTTGAAAAAGAAAGTCAACATTGTACCTTAGCCTCTTAATTAGTCCTTTACAGTCCCTTCTAATTAATATAATTTAGCAAAACATATGCAGTCAGTTCTTCAATTTTTTTGCAGAGTAAATGGTTTTATAAATACGTAAGCAATAACCATGGCAACAGTTTCACATGCTTTTACTATTTTATGCAGTGAAAGCAACTTCACATAAGTGGACTTTAAACTAGAAGCTAAGAAAAACTGACAGTGAAATTAATCCAGAAGTGTGCATTTCTTTGAGCAGTGCTGCCAAATATTCACTCAGCTCAAATTGTCTAATAGGAAATATACTAAAAGTTCAATACACAAGTATTTTCCTAAATAACTTTTCAAGAACAGCAGCTGAATTTAAGTTTTTTATGTTAGCCAGAGCAGTTATGTTACAATGGTCCATATGGAACATGTTTGCATAATGCGCTTAATGTTGTAAAATCTCTTTAATTATCAACAGTTCTGAATGAGTGATTTTAGGGCTTTGTTTTCTTTTTTTAAATCATATGGTAACAAACGTAGAGTGCCAATTCCTGAGGTCTTTACTCAGGCACAGCTCTGGATGAGAGTTTCAGACGCTAGAGCTGAATGAGCCTAAATGTCCTTTCTTCTTGGAGCAGATCTTTAGCTGCTGTCAGTTGTCACAGCTCCACTGAAGTTGATGACTAAGGATGATTTAATGTGTTTGAGTACAACATGCAGGAGGATTTATAACCATTTAAACTGCACAGCTTGTTTGAGCTATACTAGTTAAACACAAAGTACATTTTGTGAAGGATTTGGTCTTTACTGTACATTTAGAGCAGTAGGATTAAACTCCTGGATTGGCCTAGTGTCCAAGGCCACCTTGAATTCCCTATCAAAAATAAGAGGGTTGCTATTGGGTTTTTTTCTAGAAAACCATAAGTGCACAGGAGGAGTGGGGGATGTAATATAAAGGAAATGTTCTTGCATGTGAAAGGGTGGCTGTGACGCTGGCAGACCAGGTGTCAGCTCTGGCCAAGGCTGTTGGCATCAGCTCACCACTGACAAATTCATAGCTGGAAGCCAGACCAGCTTGCCTATATATTAATATTGTTCAAGATAGGTGTTAGACTTGTAAGAATGTGTTTAGTTTCTATAAAATGTTTGTAAATTGCTGCATGCATTAATCCAGGGGTTCTCAAACTGGGGGTCAAAAGGTTATTATCTGGGGGGTCAAAAGGCCTCCTCTTACTTTGTGGGAGAGAGAACAGAGGAGTGTGAAACTACATCTTCAGTTCAGCCAATTCTGAACAAACTTGGATTGATTTAGCAATCCAATTTCCACTAATGATATTGGTGGTTGCACATTTAAATCTCCTCAGACGTAGCTGAAGATCTATCACTGTAGGCTTGGATAAGTAACCTTCAAACAGAACATTTTATACAGTGAGGAAATGTGAATACACACGTGTGCAAAAGAACGTGCAGACCTTTTCCCAGGGAAATCAAACCAGCAATGGAAATTTGGAATGATCTAGAGGCTTCATTTGGTTCTTACAGAAGAAGAGTAGATCTGAGTCCAGGAGGGGAAGCAGATGCAAGTCACAGATCATTACTCCAAAGAGTAATGACTCCATGGCTGCATGCACACAGTATGTTTGTCAGCTAATGCACACATGTGGCAATAGGGCTAGAAAACCAGACTTCTACAACTTAAGCTAAAGGATAACCAGAATTAGGTGTAATAATATTTTTAAAGTATTGTAGGAATTATGAAGTTAACAATTGAACCTTTCCTGAGATTCCCACTGGGTGACTATCAGGAGTGGTGGGACTGTCAGGAAATGGAGATTGATTTGCAGAAGGTGGCTACTTGGCAACAGCTACTTTTGAAAATCTTCGCTTACATTCTTATTTTTCCTATTTGAATATATTTCATCTACTTTTGGGAACTAGTGTCAAATTGGTTTGCAACAGGAGTGTAGGGAGTACTAGCAAGAGAAACTATTCAAACTTATGTCTTCCTTTATGTGTGTCCATTTTATCTTAATAACTTTTTATTACTCAGGGTGTTAAACTGAATCTCAGCAAGACAGAAAGAGAGTTACTCCTTTTAGTATAAATTCCTTGCTCTATATGGGGGAGAGAGGGAAGGCTTGGATATATCATTTCAGGAATGTTGATATTTGACAAATGGAGATGAGGCTGACCAATGTTAATGCAATTTGGAGCACTTTTAAACATGATCTGAATCAAATGGAGCAAGCTGATGAAGATAGAGATAATGGGCTAGATCAGCTATTATAAATAGGTACAGTTCCACTAATTCCAGAGCAGTTTCACTGATATACACAGGCTGATGATCTAGTTTTAGCTATTCCTATTGATCATAATACCTTATAAGCATTATTAATAATGTTAATGGACTGTTCAATAATGAAATCTGAAAGAGAAAGAACTCTAGATGAAAACTAAGTGTGTGTGTGTGTACACACACACACACACACACACACACACACACACACACACACACCACATCACCTACAGGGAGGGAAGTATTGACTAGTATACCAATATTACACTTTAAGACTGTCCTTTCAGTTTCAGAAGTGTCAACAGTTTTTCTTTATGGATACCAATTGTTAAAGGCAAGGCAGAAAGTTGCTTTTTCTACAGGCATTCAGGACGATAACATAGGAGTCTCATTTTGTACAGTATATTTAAATATTTTTGATAGTGACCAAAATGGTTGTTTCCTGTTGTCACATAATGATGATACCTACCTACTTATGCGACTGCTTTTTATGAGCTTTGTTTAAATCAAGAGCTTTGGGATATTCTCACCTGCACTTGTCAAAAAAAAAGGCCTTTCAAATTACTTTCAGATAAATGAAGCATGTATCTTAGCTGAGAAGACAAACCTCTAGTACGCACAGTGTTCTAAGCAATTTCTAAAGAGCTAGTAAGAAAAACAATAATTGGTACTACAAAGAGACTAACACTTCACTGTACAGACTGCAACATGTGGAAATAATTTCTCCCCATACAAGGGACTGGGCCTTAGTCTCCTCAAGCAATTAGCACTTCGATGCATATAGGGAAAAAACAGCCTGGGGATTTTAAATGCTCAAACTCTGCACTTCTGGGGCCCACTCCTCAGCTGGTGTCAATCAGCGTAGCTACACTGGCTTCGACAGAACTACACACATTTACACCAGCCGAGGAGCTGGCTCGTTGTGTCTTGTATCATCCTGTGTCTGGAAGTAAGGTGGAGGCGCTTGTTTCACTGTGATTATTCTTGAATTGATGGGGTTGCACAGTTATTACATCTAATAATGGTATGCTTGGCTGTACACATTGGTTTGGTTACTGTTTCCTTTTTAAAAAATATATTCGTAATTTTTCAGGCATTTCTTTGTGCTAGGTGTAGTGCAGCTGTTTTCAATACAACACAAAGGAGTTCTAGATTTGAGTGCTAAGCTGTTCTTATAATAAAAATGAATAAAGAATTTAAACAGTATTTTTAAGTAAATCCTAATCTTTACTGTTACATGTGATATGCACACTGAAAATGTATAAGGTCACATTTTTGAAAAGTTAATTAATCTATGTCATTCGTGAGTCCATTTTTTCCCCCAAAGCTTTTTCAACTGAATTTTTAACACTGGAAAAATGAAAACGAAGTCATGCTAATTGTACTTTCCCAATGAGACAACAGCTCTAATTTTCAAATTAAAACTATCTTTTTTAAAACATTATGCCTGAAGCACAATAGAAAATTGTATGAATATTGGAGGAACAAAACCACTTGCCTTGGGGTTTCTGCAGAAGATGTGTTTTGGCCAATGGAGATTTGGTTTTGGGCTTCCTTCCAGTTTGATGGATACATTGTACAGGGCCGATGTGCTGCAACTCGCCACATGCTTCCAATGTCGGATTTGAGTCAATATGACATTTGATTTGAAAAGGAGCACAAGGGCAACCTGGAAAAAGAAATGGGTCAATGTTTATTTCCTCTTTTTTTCCCCTTGAAAAGCAGCTTGTCCTGGCTCTGGTAGCTTAGCTTGTATCAGTTATTTGAAGGAAAGAAAAGTCATTAACTTTGAAGTTATCACTTCAGAAACATCCACTTTTTTGACAATCACTTTAAACTGGATGGTTGAAAGAGGTCATGAACCTCGGTATTCATTTCTCCAAACAACTAGTAATTTCTTCACTAGAAGCTAAATAGATCTAACAGTGAATGATTATGGGAGTATGTATATATAAAATCCTTTTCGATAGGCTTCCTCTAAGTAGAGATACAGGTGCACAGGCACTGCATTCTACTTGGTAAATCAGCATCTAGATTCAAGAATGGATGAATCACAAATGCCTGTGATACACCAGACAGATGATAAACATGCCTCAATCGTTTGCAAGAATTAGATTAACAATTTAAATGACATAATATTGCTGTTTATTATTTGTTAAATGCCTATAAATTCAAGACATCGTACAAACACGGTCTTCCCCAGAGGGCTGATAGTCTGAAAGACAGATGAGACATGATGCATTGACAAGTCCAGAAAAGGGAATGACTAAGATGTTTTCTTTCTTTTAAAAAAATTATTATTGATTCATTTCCTAAGGGGTTTGGAGAAATAAAACAACCCACCCAATTTAATATATTGGGGGTAGGTTTGTTTGCTTTTTGTTTTGGCTTTCACTGATACGGTCTCAACAGGTACCAAAGAAAGTTGATACTGTATGTGGTTGTGATGTCATCAAAAATGGCCCAACCAGCCAATCAGAATGTGTTTTTGGACAATCAGTGTACATTGTCCCAGTCTAATACTAATTCTGATTAAAACTGCTGCAGATAAACACACTGGACCAAGTTCAGACCTGATGCATATGCACTGAAGTTAATCGAGTTGCACCTATTCACAGTAGGTCTTAATTTGGTCTTTAGTATTACACGGTCATTGTCAACTTAAGTAATACTTTCTGAAATTTTTCAGCCTACTATTGACCCTGATTCAGGAAAGCATCCATCGCTGTTCAGGAAAAGCAATTAAGCATTAAGTTCCACTGGGTGAAATCCTGGCCCCACTGAAGTCAATAGAATTTTTGCCATTGACTTCAAAGGGATCAGAATTTAAACCATGAAACGTGTTTAAGTGCCCTTCCTGAACAAGGGCTGCTTTCCTGAATCAAGTCCATTGTTACAAGTAACATCTCTAACTAGTATAAATGACAGATTAGAGAGAAAAAGAGTCTCTTTTTTCAGTTTGTTTTGGGAATTTAACAGTATTTGTGGGTATTTCTTCTCTATTGTCAGTCTGTGTGGGTGTTAACATGGTAACTGGAGAGATTTTTCTTTGAATGAAATACTGTAATGTGAATTTAAATGCAAAAAAATTGGCAGGGGACTCTGGAGCAGAGGTAGCTCCTGAAACTATTATTAATTTCATGTTTTAAAATGGACTATTTTAAATTTCCTCTTCCCTTTAAAATGATAAGATGATCTCAAACACTTGAGAAGGAGGATCTGTCTAAACATTAAAGGTTTCAGAGTAGCAGCCGTGTTAGTCTGTATCCGCAAAAAGAAGAACAGGAGTACTTGTGGCACCTTAGAGACTAACAAATTTATTAGAGCATAAGCTTTCGTGGACTACAGCCCACTTCTTCGGATGCATATGATATGCTCTAATAAATTTGTTAGTCTCTAAGGTGCCACAAGTACTCCTGTTCTTTTTGCTAAACATTAAAGTAATCTTCAGCCTTTTTTGTGAATTATTCAGGAACATGAGCGGAGCTTCACAAATGCAACCTACTCAGGGCTAACTTTACACTGAGATCAGACTCTGAAGTCAGTGGAGTTACACTGGATTTACATGTGTTACCAACCTCAGAACACTAACCTGTGGATCTAGATTGAGTTTGAGTGGGTTAAAGGTATACAGTATTGTAAATATTTCACGGGACTATTCTCAAAAGGTAGATGGTCACACAGGAGCATTAAGGCTTTTTTCAAACTGATGTGGAATATTCCAAAGTTATAACTGTTTGCTGACAAAAATCAATTCAAAGCCATCAAATAAATATGAATTAGCACAAGTCTATCCACTTCTGTCACCCTAAAGCATAATCTCTGAATTCTTCAACACTGCTTCCTGGTACTGCTGTTTAAAAGTTCATTAGTGCATTTGCTATCAAATCTACTTTTCAGGGGATTTATTTGAGCTCAGCTACTCAAAATTGCTTCAGGTTTAAACTCAGAATTTTATAAACACTGAATTTTAATCATTTGAAGATACAAAAGGATCTCGCATAACTGGGTGACTGGGCAACAAAATGGCAATGAAATTCATTGTTGATAAATGCAAAGTAATACACATTAGAAACCATAATCCCAACTATACATATAAAATGATAGGGTCTAAATTAGCTGTTACCACTCAAGAAAGAGATCTTGGAGTCATTGTGGATAGTTCTCTGAAAACATCCACTCAATGTGCAGCAGTAGCCAAGAATGTTGGGAATCGGTATGAAAGAGACAGAAAATATTGTATCCCCCACATCTTGAATGCTGCATGCACATGTGGTCACTCCAAAAAAGATATATTGGAATTGGAAAAGGTACAGAAAAGGGCAACAAAAATGATTAGTGGTATGGAACAGCTTCCATATGAGGAGAGATTAATAAGACTGGGACTTTTCAGCTTGGAAAAGAGATGACTAAGAAGGGATATGATAGAGGTCTATAAAATTATGACTGGTGTAGAGAAAGCAAATTAAATAAAGTAAATAAAATAAATAAGTTATTTACTCCTCCTCATAACACAAGAACTGGGAGTCACCCAAGTAAATTAATAGGCAGCAGATTTAAAACAAGCAAAAGGAAATATTACTTCACACAACACACCATCAACCTGTGGAACTCTTTGCCAGATGTTGTTGTGAAGGCAAAAACTATAACGGGGTTCAAAAAAGGGTTCATGAAGGATAGGTCCATCAATGGCTATTAGCCAGGATGGACAGGGATGCAAAACCATGCTCTGAAATGTCCCTAGCCTCTGTTTGCCAGAAGCTGGGAATGGGTGACAACGGATGGATCACTTGATGATTACCAGTTTTGTTCATTCCCTCTGAATTTGGCCGAAAGCATCTAATGATTGGTTCCCTGCTTTGTCTGCGCACCAACCACTTAGGTAAGTTTTAAACCACTTCCTTCTAAAAGCCGCTGCCTAGCTCAAAAGAACAAACAAAAAAAGTCACTGCCTTAGAACAAAATTTGACATCTTGTGCTTTGCACACTATATACATGTTATTGTTGACAATATTACTCACCAACTCTCTGCACTTAACATACAAACACTTATTAACATTGTGTCAAAAGAGCAAGCAGGCACAGAAAAGAATTGATAAGCAATTACAACCAATGTTCATCCCTGAAATCCACAAGAGCTTTAAACAGCAAATGCAGACTCTTGGCCATGTAACAAGAAAAATATGCTTATGTGAAACCACACAAGTGGTGGGGTTCTTTTTTTTAATTTTTAATTTAAGCCATTCCCTATGCATTTGTGAATGTGACCCTAAAAGTTACTTCTCACATGTAGTATAACTACAACTTTTTTTAATTTATTTTACTTTCTTACTTATTTTTCCAACACTATAAAATGCCTTGATAAAAAGAGTTACTAATTTCTAGATTATTATCTGCTGAATTCTTCTCAAAGTAAGATACTTATGGGCTGCTATGAGTGCTACACTGTGCTTCTAGGGACAGAACTGAGAAAGAGGTGGTGAAATCTACACCACCCAGGAAGTTGTCCCATTAAGGGATAGCCCCTCTGAGACACATCCATGAAGTACAATTCCCTGGCCAAAGCTCCTCCTACTCCAGGCCTTGCCTTATCCCACTGCTCCAGAAGAGGAGCGGACTTCCCCTTACTCCTCTGTGCAGGGGCATCACCCTAATCACAAGCAAGCCCAGAATGGATTGGCCATAACTATTCTTATTAATTGGAAGTCAGTAAAATGTAGAAAGCGAAGGTATTTTGTAGTAACTGCATACAAACTTTTCTAACAACACATTGCCATTTCCAGGGTCTGGTTGTCTCTTGTTATGTGCTTTACACCTAGTCAAAGAGTAGCTAGAGGAATGATTAAAGGTCTTGAGAACATGACCTATGAAGGAAGGCTGAAAGAATTGGGTTTGTTTAGTTTGGAAAAGAGAAGACTGAGAGGGGACATGATAGCAGTTTTCAGGTATATAAAAGGGTGTCATAAGGAGGAGGGAGAGAACTTGTTCACCTTAGCCTCTAAGGATAGAACCAGAAACAATGGGTTTAAACTGCAGCAAGGGAGGTCTAGATTGGACATTAGGAAAAAGTTCCTAACTGTCAGGGTGGTTAAACACTGGAACAAATTGCCTAGGGAGGTTGTGGAATCTCCGTCTCTGGAGATATTTAAGAGTAGGTTAGATAAATGTCTATTAGGGATGGTCTAGGCAGTATTTGGTCCTGCCATGCGGGCAGGGGACTGGACTCGATGACCTCTCGAGGTCCCTTCCAGTCCTAGAATCTATGAATCTATGAATCTATGAATATTATGGTGTGAATAAGCTGTGAAATACACAGGCAATGCCAAAAGGAAATCGGAGATGAACGCTTCTCTTTCAGACTCTGAGGTTAATTTGCATGAGCACCGGTTCTATTTGCAAAGACCAATTCAATTCAAATTTTAAAAAAATAATCTGCAAAAAGAGTCAGTGCATTCTACTGTCCAAGCCTGATTACCACACACATGGTTAGTAACACAAGTCAACGACAAACGCCACATAACTGATGCTCAGCTTCATTACATCCAACTTTGCAGTCACTGATTCACTCCTATAGGCCATGCACATGAGTAAAATTACTTACAAGAGTAGTTTCAATGACTTCCCTGGAACTAACATATTCACACAAGTTACTCATAAGCATAAAAGTTTGCATGACCAGCCCACAGCGAACACAGGACACTGCTGTCCATAACTTTTCACATATAACCTGTCATAGTACAATTGGTATTTAAGGTTTCCTGTAATATTTATTTAACTTCAACTGAATACAGGATAAACTAGACTCCTAAAGAAGCCTAAAACCTGCAACAACTTTTGCAAAAATACCCACTTTAATCTTTGCTGAAGACTTCAGAACTTTATCAGGAAGACTATTTTTCACAGAACGGAGCAATTTCTCAAGGGCGTTGTTCATCCTCTGAATCATATCCATGTCAGACAGTTTCCTCACTGAGCTGGCTAAGCTTAAGATAAAACCAACATTCTTGTAGAAGCTGTTTCAGGTTTGAGATTCTTGAAGCCTATAATGTATTTCTATTAAATTAAGATAAACAGAATATAAAGGGCCAAAAATGACAAGTATTGTAAATCATAGTAGCACCAGCTGAGGCTCTAGACCAGTAACCCAGTGGCAGTTCTGTCACTGATCCATATTAAATTCTCAAGCCCAGTCTCTCATTCACCTGGCTACCAGTGTCTGGGAACACTGTTGGCTGACACGCTGAGCACCTAGGAGGAGTCTCTCGCCCCATAGCACACTACCAGGAATATTAGGGCCAAATGATTTTCTCCAGCTTCTGATTTTGTATGCCCATATTTGCAGACCCCCTTGTTTGTGCCACCACAAAACTGGGGTTTTGCACCTGTTTTGCATGCATAAGCTACCACCTATGCACGCAGATTGGTCAGTTGGGCTCCTAGACCTGCATGTTCAAATGTGGATATGTAACTTTTTTTTTATGAGAACCATCAGTCATGTATGCAAAAGTGGGTGTACAAAAAAACCCCCCAAAAAAACACAAATCAGAAGATGGCTGAAAATGTACTCCTAATAGGCACTGACTGCTCTGAAGGATTTTCATCCAATCCTTTTGACTAGAAGGATGGTGTTTGCAAAGTGTGTCCTGAAAGCTGGGGTAGGGTAAAATGGATGAAAATGAAGCTAGCCTCTGGATTGGCAGCAGAGATATGAGTTTCAAAGGGGTGGCAAACACCGAACTGGTGGGAAGGGGACATACAGAAGCATACCCGTCCAATGAGAGGTGCTGATAAATAGTATACCATTTTAAAAGTTTGCTTTAGCAGATTTAATACCACTGCGAGATTTTTACAAACTAAAATATGCTACACTTAACGGTGTAACAAATACCTGTTAGAGATAGCATCTCCTAGTGGCAACTATTGGTCCCTATCCAAAGCCAAAGTACAGAAGCTTGGGGAAGGAGGTCCTATGGCTGACAGCAGGAAAGGAATCCTACCCCAAATGCTACGGGGCTGGCAAATGGAGCCATTCTAGAGCTGCTATTGATTGACCAATAACCACCCCCTGTTGCTCCATCAGGGATTGGGCTGGTGGATCTGTACACAAAATCTTCCTGCTCGTGAGCGTGCTGGGCACCTCTGTAGAGTTGCGCTCCCTGGCATGAAGGTGTGGTCCCCCTCCACAATTCCCCATTGTATCTCTTCAAGGGCTCCCCACGCAGCATGACCTTGGCAGTAAAGCTGGATTCAGAACCTTCTAACCACATGATTGGAGAGAAGATGGGAGAGGACATGTCCACCATGAGTAAAGAAAAACAAGGATGCCAAGTGGAGAAAATGGTTCTTAACAAGCTTTTAAGGAGTACTCTCTCTTCTGTTCGCAGTTAGCAGCATCATATGCGTAGCCAGAAGAGATCACTTGCAAGATTGGTGTTTTGAGCTTAAAATGCCAGTGTCCAAATTTTGTGCTGATTTACACCCTGTGCAACCTCAGTGTAATCAATGGGACTGAACAGCATGTCCATTCACATGGAATAGGCCACTGTGAATGTCTGCCAGGACAGAGAGAGATCATGATTCTCACTCCTTATTAGTCTTCTAAAAAATAAAATAACATAACACACAGCTAGCTTTTAACATCAAAAGATGGACCTTGTTGTGGCTTCTCTATTCCTGGCCTCATTTTAGTACAACATACAGCATGTGCCCTGTTCCCTAAATACAGGCAATAGATCAAAGCATAAGCAGAGGAAAACACTCCCTGTTTCTGATCAGCAGACCAACATATCAACACAGCAAGGTACTTTTATTGTGGTTGCTTGACTCTGCCTTTTGATTTCTATTGTGCACCGAAAGTGGATACACAGTGACGGATACATGTTTTGTGCACTTATCTAGGGGTGGGCACAAAACACTGAAAACATAAGATAAGATACTTGGTTGAAACCTATAAACTGATTTGTGGTGCTGACAGATATTAAAACTCTTCATGTGTGGGTTTTTAAAAGTTGTTTGTAAGCAGACAACACTTGCAGCTGCTGAACTGGACTTTTTGTAGCTAGTTTGGAGCTAGAGAAGTACAATATAGGGCAGCTCTCTGTATGCACATTATTAGGCAGCTTTTCTAGAGAGTTCCGCCTCTAACATGTCGAGCTATTTTGAAAAACTGGTCCCTATTTAGGTGCCTGAATGGAAGCGGAGGTCTTGAAAATCTGCCTCCAAATTTTTCGATGATACGCATCCAATAGGTTGCAAGAAGTAACTGACTGCACATTTTCAGCTAAAACATCCATTTGATGCATTGTGTAACGGTACTGTCCAACAAATATCATATATCCAAGAGCTAGGGATTAGTCCTTCATTGAGATATACACAACTTTACTCAGCCCTTGGTTACAACTTCCATGTCACTCAGGCCTGCAGGTCCCCATAGACAGGAAATCATCCAGGAAGAGCAAATTGTGCTAGTGTTACCCTCAAGCACTAGTCCACGGGGTGCCCACAGCTGAACAGTACAGCACCAAGAAGGGCAGAGCTGGGTAAGGGGAAGGACATAGCCAGGACATTGGAAGATGTGCCGATTCAGTATGTCCACAGGCAAAAAACTCTTGCGAGAGACCCAGTCACAAAGTAAAGGTGCTGCCCCTTGGTAGAACCTCCTCTCCTGAAACTGACTCCTCTTTGGGAGAACAATTCACACCCCCTATGCCAGCAGGGGTGAAACAAGTGCACAATGTGGCACAGTATCGTGAGAAATGCCTGTGCTCTATACAATTGCACAAAAACCTCTGTGCGTAGCTAAAAGCATTCAGTAGGCAGAAAATCCTAGTGTCACAAGGGTTAAGGACCAAGCACAATATAGTCTGATGAAATTAATCCTGATGCCTTTCATTTACTTGCAAATTTTATAACTGCATATCATCATCCTGCCCGTTACCGAACCTTCTACAATATAACCCTATACTAGCTTCACGTGTTTCATGGACTTGTGATTCCCTGAATCTCACATTCTCTCCCCTTCTCTTCTGTTCTCTCCCATTCCGTGTGCGCCTCACTCACCAGAATTTTTTTGTCTCTCCCCTTTCTTGTCCAGCCAGAGTGAGCAATAGATCTCCAGGGCCATCTGGAACCTCCTTCTCACTCTACTTCTGGTGCCTAATTGACTCCAGGAGTGTTTTAAAACTCCATTTAAAAACACCTCTTCTTTCTGACCTATGACCCCTAAACATCTCTAATAAAACAATCAAGTCCTACTTTCTATGTTTGCCTGTGCTCAAATCATTCCCCCTAAAATTTGCCCACAGCACTCCTCTTACCTTGCTTTAACGTAGCTGCAGATGGTGCTGGTATGCAACAGACTTTGAATCTACCCGCATGTCAAGCAGCATGTGAGTGCCTTTTTACTAAGCTGAATTACATTAGTAACAGATATTTAAAACTGCATCCTCTCTTTTGGCATTGCAGCAATTACAGAAGACAATTTCAGTAACAATAGCATTCTCTTTAGAAAGTAAGCTAGAATCCAGCATTGATTGCATTTGCAGTTTTATATCAAAAGTATTACTTACTTGTGCTTTGGCTGACAGACCCACATTTTTCTTATTTGTTCTAACAATAAGATATCCAAAAATAAAAAGCACAAGTTCCGGCT
The DNA here is from genome assembly GCF_027887155.1 of Malaclemys terrapin pileata. NCBI lineage: Eukaryota > Metazoa > Chordata > Testudines > Emydidae > Malaclemys > Malaclemys terrapin. The sequence goes on along the minus strand of NC_071511.1, from coordinate 28,653,652 downwards.
TCAGACTCTCAGAGCATTGGTCCTAAAATGACAGTGCATTTACATTTCTGGTTTATTACGTGTAAAGCCTCACATTCACAGGAACTGAATTTTTTTAAAAAAAACAATGTGGTTGTTTGAGCAGCAGATGATAAAACCTACCAAACTTGATCTCTGAAGAATGTTGCTAGATAGCCATTAGTGGATGTTGCTTCAAGTTAGCAAAAAAGGTTGTTTGGTTTTACAAAGATCAAGTTTAATGGTCCTTTGAGATGTGCTAAATAGGAAGGAGAGGTTTCTGTAAGGCAATTATTGCAAGTTTCAAAAGTAGCAAGAGGATGATAAAAACAGATCTCTACGTCTATAAAAACCAAAAAAGCAGATTTCTCTTTAGATACAATTCCATACTGCAGAACAAACGCTTTCCCATAATGATAGTGCATGGCTGAAAAATGACCACCAGCAGCAGAGGCACAAAATCTCAATTTTGGCCACCTTGAAACTTCATGGGGATACCACTTCACAACAGGAGCAGCACCGGGTCATGGCCCATGTGCTAATGTGCCTATCACATGATTCCCAGCTGTGTGTGGAGACCCCTTCTGATCTCAGCAGAAGGAAATAGAGTGAGGGGACTGTATAGGGAGCTCCCGAAAGCTAGAATAAGGGCACACATAAATGCTGCTGTGATACTGTCTCTCACAAGGGGCTATTTGGTAAATTAAGTCATTGTGTGGTACAGCTTGTCAGAAAAATTTCCAGCAAGATAAAATTTCTACCAAAAAAAAAAACAGGACGTGAATTTTCACAGAGAGTTTTCCTCATTTACAGGGCAGGTCTAGTCAGTCATGAATTAGGAACTGGTAAAAGCGTAAAACTAAACAGACAATTTTCAGTACAAGATCTGAATAGTGGGGGTCGCCAACGTCCCATAAGAGAACCATTATTTTCAATAGTGTGGGGGTTCCACAGAGCTCTGTCCCTCTTCTCCCTCTATACTTTATCCCTACAAACCCTCATCAGCAACCACACATTCAGCTACCCTCTCTATGCTGCTGACTCTCAGCTATCTCTCTCTGCTCCAGACCAGTCTCCTCCTGTCCAAACTAAAATCTCATCCTGTCTCTTTAACATCTCCTTGTGGATGTCTAGCCATCAGCTCAACTATGCATGGTCAAAACAGAGCTCCTTCTATTCCATCCCCACCCCGCCACATCCTTCCCACTATCTCCTTTCTCAATCACCATGGTCAGGACCACCATCCATCCTGTCACTCAGGTATCATCTTCAACTTGGACCATCCTAGTCCTTACATCCAGACTACATCTAAATCCCATATATTCCTCTGCATAACATCTCTAACATGCAGCCTTTCAGACCCAGACACACAGCTAAAATTCTCATCCAGGCCTCATCATCTCGCGTCTGGATTACTGCAACAACCTTTTCTCTGACTTCATGTGACACTCAAAACCCCTCAGTGCCAGCTAGCAAAGAGTTCACTGTTCTGGAACAGCAACTCCTATCAGGCCTGACAAACTCACTGCACCTAACAAACCACTTTCATGGTATTTATCCACAAACTTTGCCATGTAAAGTATCAAATGAAAGCCAGTAACAAACTGGTCATAGGCATTGCAAAATGTTTGTATGAATGGCATGAAAGGAGTTATGCGTACCTACTAAAAATATATTTGAAACTATGTAACCAAGCAGAGTTGACAAACAGGCTTTCTGCCAAACAAGGCATGTCTAATTGGAAAGCATCCCCTGCAGTGTTGAGCCCTTGTCACTGGACACTCATGGAAATAACTAGGCTTGCTGTCCCCAAAGGACACAATACACACATTCGCTTGTTTGATTCAACTGGGGAAAACAACACAGCACTGAGATGTATTTATAACGTAAATGAGAATAAGTTTATTAACGAACAACAGAGATTCAAAGATTCAAATGAGTAGCAAGTAAGAATATTGGAAACAGAATGTTTACATATGAAACAAAAGTATAACACTTCTTAGAGTCTAAAAACTTAACTTTAACAGGCTAACGGTTGTCTAAAATTTACAATGGCTCTGTTCTGTGCTCTCTGTGTTCTTGGATCCACAGTTCTAAAACACCATGACCACTACCTAGATTCAAAAAATTAGTGCAATCAAATATTGATTGCTCAATGTTTCAGGTATGGACTCAGCCCACATGCCCCTTTTGCGGTGGTGGTGGGTGGCTGCAGCAGCATGATTGAGAGGAAGATAAATGAGTTAGCAGCAGCAACAAACTTCACATTAGCAGCACACATGATATAAAGCTCCTTTGGGACATTTGGTAGACTTGTATATCTTACCATAGAGTGGAGGTAATGAATTACTCTTTGTCAAGATCCAAATTTCTTGGTCAAGGTATAGTCAAGGTCCAGACCCCAGAGAAAATAATAAAAAATAATAATGATGATGATAATGAATAAATAAAAAGATTTCACGGTCTGTTCAAAAGCATCTGGTGGTCTGAATTTGGTCCGTGGTCCACCTATTGATTATGCCTGCCCGAGATCTTGAGGAACACCCAGAGCCTTGGGCTGCACAGATGGTGCAATGTGATCTTCAAAATTTCTCATCTGCCAACAGAGTCCCTACTGCAGCTCAGGAGGGACCTGTGACCTGTGCTATCATAAGTAACTGTACCCTATGTAAGCTGCTCGCCTTCCAGTGTTTATTCTGAGTGAGTGTTTAGTACAGCAGGCACACTTGTGTCTGATGTGTAAACTCACCTTCTGACAGGGACTAGAGAAGTAACTCACCTATATAAAATGAAAAAGTACCTGCTGCCACAAGGTGATTGTGTGGCCTGTGAAGGACAGGGAGGATGAGGCATCTTCACTCAAGTCACTGTCCATGGCGCCCCCCAAGCTATACACGAGGCCCTTACTGTATACTGCTACACCTGTTATGGTGTACGCTGCCCTTTTGTGTTCTTTGTTCATTATTGCAACTGTTAGTTATCAAGTCAGAGGCTACAGAGAGAGGAAGAGTCACTTTGGTCTTCAGCTGACAGCACATTTACTAGTTATAGTGCAAATTACTACACCAGGTTTGTCTGGCTGTCGAACATATCTGTTTTATTACCCTCTGGCACTTGCAACACGGACTTGGGCAGCTGGGCACAGGGCACTCCTGTGAAGGCTTTTGGGGCTCCAACCACAAAATCCAGAGCTCCTCAGGCCTTGTTTAGATGGAGATTATACTCAGCTGACCTAACCAGTTTCCCCCACTCCTCAACAACAGCCAGTGCATCCACAGCTGCTTCTTCTCCATCACCTCTTTCTCTTTCATGCTTCTTCACCATGATAAAGAAAGCACCTGTGTAGAGATTTAAATTCTCTCTCCCCCTTGCCGATCAATCCTAAAAAAAAAAAAAATCCCCTCTATTCTCCTGTTGTTGTTTTTTTTTAAGTCATGATCCCATACCACTAAAAAAGATGAACTCAAACTGGAACGGGTGCAGAGAAGGGCGACTAAGATGATCAGAGGAATGGAAAACCTGTCGTATGAAAAGAGATTAGAGGAGCTTGGGTTGTTTAGTCTGACAAAGCGAAGGCTGAGGGGGGATATGATTGCTCTCTTTAAATATATCAGAGGGGTTAATACAAGGGAGGGAGAGGAATTATTCCAGTTTAGTACTAATGTGGACACGAGAACGAATGGATACAAACTGGCCGGGGGGAAGTTTAGGCTAGAAATTAGACGAAGGTTTCTGACCGTCAGAGGGGTGAAATATTGGAACGGCCTTCCGAGGGAAACGGTGGGGGCGACGGACCTGTCTGGTTTTAAGATTAAGTTGGATAAGTTTATGGAGGGAATGGTTTAATGATAAAACATAGTAGCCAAGGAAAACCAAGCAATGGTACATGAACAACATAATGGCCAACAAGGGTCAGGCTAGAGACTCTTGCCTATATGCTCGGGGTATTACTGATCGCCATATTTGGGGTCGGGAAGGAATTTTCCTCCAGGGTAGATTGGCTGAGCCTCTGGAGGTTTTTCGCCTTCCTCCGCAGCATGGGGCAGGGATCACTAGCAGGAGGGTCTCAGCCGATTGAAGTCACTAAAACACAGGACTGGGGACTTCAACGGTAGAGTACAGGGAAGGGTCTTGCGGCCTGCAGCATGCAGGGGGTCAGACCAGATGATCATAATGGTCCCTTCTGACCTTAATGTCTATGAGTCTATGAGTCTATAAAAAAACAAATAGCACATCTCCCAAGTTCACTTGAAAACCAAGGGACCCCAAACACACACACAATGTTTCTAGTGATAAATTTTGTGGAAGTCTCACAGCAAGAAGTTGGAAGTTTTCATGCAGCCCCTGTTCTTTGTTTCCTTTTTTTCCCCCTTGAAGTGTCATCATGCACTACTATTGTGCTGTATAAATAGCAAATAATGCTAATAGTACACCTCTCAGGACTGGTATTTCAGCCATGTCTATCAGAGGAGGGGGAAAAGACTTACTTTATTGTACTCTGGAGCCTTAGGTTTACATCTATATTAAACAGAAACAAGTCATGCTATATATCATCTTCTGTAAAGGGTTATAAATTATTAATAGAAAACCCACAAAGCAGTTGTAACTCATGAAAAGCGTATAGCATTCTTACTGCTTTAATCATTTTTGTGAAACAGTTGAGATGCATATTAGTAGAGCGGTGCTACCTTTTCTTTGTATGCAACTTTATCATCGGAATAGCTTTCCCCTTTTAAAAAATACATGTTATGATAAAGTGATAAAGTTTAAAATGATAAAGTTGTGTTTGCTGCCTTCCATGGTGTGGAGTAGTGGCATGTGTTTATAAAACAGAAAAGCTGGATCTCCACTGAAGATGTAGCTGCATCTGGAGAGCCAGATTCTCCAGTCCATTTTGTGCCACCTGGGCAGCACAAAGTGGATGGATACCAACTGGAGCTGGTTAGTGGAAAATGCCTCTTGTGTAAGGGAAATCACCATTGGTGTAAGGCTAGCAGTGTTGGCTCTTATCCCAGTTTCCCTACTCCCCTTTTCCTCCCACCTCTGGTATAGTTATTCTGTTGGGGGGGGGGTGTCAGAGCAGAATTATACTTTGCCTGCCCTCCACTGGCAAGGGTCCTTTAGGGCACAGGCTCAGCTGCTCTATCATCTTCTGGGTCACAGGGTCAGGTAGCTGCAACCCCACACCTCCACTGCAACCCTGGAGAGCCTGGCTGCAGAGGAGAAGTGAACTCAGAGCCTGTATTTTATGTAGTATTTAAAGATGTTATTTAACAGGCAGTGGCTAATATATTGGTGTAATAAAACTAAATTAACATTTTGAGCTTTTAAAACATCCTGCTAATTGGGCAAGCCTCATAAGATACAACACTGCATTTTCATTAAATCGTAAGCAATGGATAATTTATACTATGTACATTTGCTAAATGAGAATTTACTAATGCTAATACACGTAATTAAAAGCTTCAGATGTAGATCACCTATACAATGTGAAGGATTAATTGAGGGCTGCATGTTGTTTGAAACTCACTTATCTCATTAGCAAAAACGGATAAAGCAATAGTAAAATGGTAAATTATGAAGTTACCAAAGTATTTGAAACATTTTTGGTGTCCCTTAGTTTGTGGTGTTTCTAGTCATATTCATTAGTATGACTATTAGTCACTTTCTAACCTTCACATTAATCTTGTAAATAACTAGAGGGTGGTCAACATGATGCTCATGTTAAGAAAGAACGAGCGGTAATCCTGGGAATTACAGATTTGTGAGTCTCGTCTGAGTTCCAGGAACAGCAGCCCAGCATGCAATAAATCATCCAGATGGGGCAATTCAGAATAGCTTTGATAAACTTCGTGTGTTTCTAACCTGTATATAATTTTGTGACTTGAAGCTAATGGACTGGTCTGGTATTGCAATTCTTATGTTGTTAAAACAGTACAGACACATAGTCTCGAGGGAATTGTTAACTTGAAATATGTTCCTTGGTTAGCATAATCAGTGTAATATAAATCAGGACTCATTCATCATAATAAAAGCCTGCTATCTGTCAAGAAAATATATTCTGTGTTCATCTGTGAAAGGACTTACAAAAGAGTGCTCTGTGGCTATTTTGCCCATTCTCCTGGAGTTTAGTCAATTACCTTCCTAGGAAAGGAAGGGCTCATGTTTTGGATGTTGAGGTGCAGAGACTGAAGGCTCAAATGGTCAGACAGACTAAATTATAGCTTTAAATTAGGGCACCTCTTCACTACCCGCCGAATCGGCGGGTAGCAATCGATCTATTGGGGATCGACTTATCGCGTCTAGTGAAGACGCCATAAAAATCGATCCCTGATCGCTCTGCCGTCGACTCCGGAAATCCACCGCGGCAAGAGGCGGCAGCGGAGTCGACGGCAGCGCGACAGCGGTCAACTTGCCGCCGTCCTCACAGCCAGGTAAGTCGACCTAAAAATACGCAACTTCAGCTACGCTATTCACGTAGCTGAAGTTGCGTATCTTAGGTCGACCCCCCGCTGTAGTGTAGACCTAGCCTAAAACTCAAAACCCAGCAATTCTCCCATTGAAAGAAGTTTACAGTTATAAACCCACATACTGCCATGCCTCCTTGGTGAAGTTTCAGCTGACAGAGGAAGTTGTGGTCATGAATCCAGGGCATCTGATGAGGTACAGGGAAACCCCGCTATAACGCGCCCAGCGATAGCGTGAATTTGGATATAACGCGATCAGAAGGTGGCTCCGGCCGCCCCAAGCAAAAAAAAAAAAAAGCAGCCGGAGCGCTACGGAAACGCAAAAAAGAAAAGAAAAACAAAGGAAAAAAGCGGCCAGAGTGCCGCTGAAGTGCAAAAAAGAAAAAAGAGGCTGGAGTGGCGCCAAAGAAAAAAAAACAAAAAATGGAATGTGCCTTCCCCATTGCCTCTTCCCCCCTACCCCTGCTTCTTGCTCTTCCTCTGCCCCTTGCACGTCTCCCCTGCTCTCCCCAAGCAGGGCCGGCTCTAACTTTTTTGCTGCCCCAAGCAGCAAAAAAAAACCGCCGCCCACCGTAACACTCCCCCAGCACCGCCCCGCCCCAACACCCCCCCACTGAGTGTTGCACCACCGAAACCCCCCGCAGAACAGCCCCCGCCCCCCGCCTAGCTGCTGAACCCCCCGCGCAGAGCGCCGCCGAACCCCCCCCACCGAGCGCCACGCTGCCGAACACCCCCGCCCCCCACGGAGCCCTGCGCCGCCGAACCCCCCCCCCCACGTGGAGCGCTGCCTAAACCCCCGTGGAGCGCCGCGCTGCCGAAACCCCCGCCCGTGGAGTGCCGCGCTGCCGAAACCCCCCGCCGAGCGCCGCGCCACCAAACACCCCTCTGCCCCCCGTGGAGCGCTGCGCTACCGAAACCACCGCCAAACACCCCCCGCCGAGTGCCGCACTGCCGAACCCCTCCCCACGTAGTGCAGCGCTGCCGAACACTCCCCGCCAAACACTGCGCCGCCAGGGCATCTGATGAGGGAAACCCTGTACCTCATCAGATGCCCTGGTGGCGCTGCTCCCCGCCACCCCAAGATTGGCCACCCCTTACCAGGTGCCACCCCAAGCACGTGCTTGGTTGGCTGGTGCCTGGAGCTGGCCCTGTCCCCAAGTGTTTCCCTTTCTCACTGCATGGCTGAGAGCCCCCGCTGCAGGAGCTGCACCCTTTCAGTTACTGTTATGGGCAGTTCACAAACGCAAGTCGTTTTCTGCCCAAGAGAAATTGACCAGATTGAAACTGACCGGCTTGAAATGGTAAACCTCGCTATACCGCAACCCCGCATTTATCGCGATCGAATTTTTTGGACCCCAATCATCGCGTTATAGCGGGGTTTCACTGTATATTACCTGGAGCTTCCAGAAAGAGATCTTAGGTTGCCCCGCGGTTCCATGTTAGGTTAATTTCATGTAGGTGAATTAGGGTAGGTCTACACTTACATCCGGGTCCGGCGGTAAGCAATCGATCTTCTGGGATCGATCCCGGAAGTGCTCGCCGTCGACACCAGTACTCCAGCTCGGCGAGAGGAGTACGTGGCATCGACGGGGGAGCCTTCCTGCCGCGTCTGGACCTGCGGTAAGTTCGAACTAGGGTACTTCGAATTCAGCAACGTTATTAACGTAGCTGAATTTGTGTACCTTAGTTCGAAGTGGGGAGTTAGTGTGGACCAGGCCTTAGTGTTGATGGGAGGGGATCAAAAGAAATGGAACCCATTAACTTCCGAGGAAACCAATGTGGAACTTAGAAGAGGAGGAAGAAGGGGAAGCCAAAGATCCTGGCTGGAGATGACAAAGCAGCTACTTTGGGGAAAGACAACCCTAGGAAAAACCTGTCACTGACTCGTAATAAGGTTAATGACTGAAAAAAGGTTACATCCTAATACTGCTACAGGAGACCCTGGTAATGGACAGTTAACATACAGAATTCTAGACTACAGAAACTAGAGAAATATGGCTCCTATTTATCATAATTTTTTTTAAAATAATCTCAGATGGTAAAACTGCAAACCAGAAACTCCTGTCTATAGGCAGTGAAACATCCATCTCAAGAATTACCGCTGTTCAATACCACGTACCTTATATGGAAGGAAGGGAATGATGAGTCCAAAGATCCATAAACAGGTGCTAAACCTTTTATTTTTCATTCGTAAGAGACCAAAAATAAATGTAAAATGTAAATGTAGTGAGTCGGTGTGGCTCCCCTCCTGCCCAGCAGAGGGCGTGCCCTTACAGACACCCCAGTGGGCGGAACCTCCGCCGCCTGTTCCCGCCCCCCCCCCCCGGAAGTCAAGGGGCGGGACAGGAAGTATAAAAGCCGGCCGCCAGAGCTCAGTGAGGCCCCAGCCACCGCAGGGAGCAGACGTGAGGCCAGGAGCTCGTGGCCGGGAGACCTCCGAGGCCGTGGCCCTAACTGGCCGGAGGTGCCCCGAGCCCACTACGAGGAGGAACCACCGGAGCCCGTCCACTCCCGTCATTGGGAGGAGCCGTTGGAACTCCCCCACACCAACCCCAAAGGCGAGACGCCACCAGGGCCCTTCTGCCCCTGCTGTTACCCGGAGGAGCCGTCTGAGTCCACACCGGCCTTCCCCGAGGAGCTGCCGGACCGGCCACCAAGCCCCGGCCAGGAGGAACCCATGCTGATGGACTGGACTGGGCCCGGTGCCACGGACGAGATAAACCCTGAGGGGGAACCTGGAAGTAGCCCGGGGGTAACCGACCCCGGTCAGGCTGCAGACACGTACGAACCGATGTCAGTGTGTTTCGGTCAGGATACCCCACTGACTCGCAGTGGCAGCAGCCGCTGCTAGGGCCCCAGTGGAGTGGGTGGGCCTGCATCCCATGGAAAAAGTCAACTAAATGTTTTGAACAGAAGCATGAATTTGTCTTGCTCTATCTGCCTCTCTCTCTCTCTCTCTTTCCTTTGGTAAATCTAAAATTACTGTTGATTTCCAGTTATGGGAAATGAATATGCAATACCCAACAGTGTTTACTTCAGATACGATTGGATTTCTCTCTCTACAAACTGAGTGTACATTTTGAAAAACTTGAGAACTACCCTTGTTAAGAAAAATATCTCATAGCTGGCTAATTATATCCCGTGATAGTTTCCAGCACCATGTTGCAGGAATTTTAAATAATCTTATTGTAAACCTATTTTCCATATGTATATTTCATTCCAGCCTTGAAGAGTGTTTAATATTATTGTGTATGTTTTATTTCTACAGTCAAAATAGCAGGTATGTTAAAGTATTACACAAATTCTGGGGGTTCACAGAAGAACTATTAAACTAATGAAAGTGACAGAATGTTTTAGCTAAGAGGATAAGAACAACTATTTAAGCCTCTGCAATCTGAAGCAGATGCAGCTATCTGCATGCAGGTACGAATATTTAAAGAGAAATCACTAACTTGGGTACAGTTTGGTCATATGATAACAGTTTCAGATTGGCATGTGAGAAATACAGAAACATCAGTTACACATAAAACTTTAATTTTGGCATCAATCTAAAGTCACTGACTATGTAGATCTAGTAGTTCCAGATTGCTATAAGATATATAGAAACATAATTTAAAGGTAAAAATTCTAACATTTGAACTAAGTAACAACAGGACAAATACATGGACATTCTTGGAAATTAAAAATAAAAAAGAAGCTAAGTTTAGTTTTAAAAACACCTAAGAGCTTATTACCCAAGAGATAATGTTTGTAACATGAATGTTGGTAGCAGAATCTACCTTTAAGAATGTGGACAATTATTTGGATATCAATGTCGTCTCGGGGTAAAGGAGTGGTTAAGTAGCTGTTTTAACTTTTGTGTTTCTTGCTCACTTAGAGAAATGACTGCCAGCTTGAGATCCAGGTAGGAATGTCTCCCTGTGGAATGTGGACAAAGGGGCCTTAGGAAAGATAGGTTGCCTTCCTTTGGAGAATGGAGCCTTCTTAAGGAATAAGCATGTGAGCCTCACATTTGAGACAGCAGGGATGTTGGCATTAATGGAACATGGCCACTTTTGTCTTGACTTCCTGTGCTTCCGTAAATATACAGTTTGCTCAAGCATTGCAATGGCTTTGTGTGTTCTTGTCACTTATCTCCTCAACAGAACTGTATGTAGCCTCCTCCTGATCAAGGAAAAGGTAACTAGTGACTAGCTATGATACCACATCCTGATTTATAAATGAAGTGAAAGCATTTCTGCTCTCTGGCCTTGTATAAGTCTGTCGCTAGTTTGACCTGAGAACACACTAATTTTTTTTTTCCATTTTAGCTCTCCTGTTTCCTTCTAATTTCCCTTCTAAGCGAGGCTTCTTTTTTCTATGTAGGCCTAATCCCTGTTGCATGTGGCACTGTACAGTTTAACATGCCTATAGCATCTTTCTAATCTTCTCTTGTATCATGAATGTAGTCTTTTAGCTCTCTTTTACTCCAGTAGCTTCCTGCCTTACCGTTCAGCTTCAGTTAGTGTGCTTACCAGCATAATTCCCTTTTTGTAGAGCAAAGCTTCTATTTCTTTTTGGCAGGGAAAAATGACCTTCTACAAAACCAACAGTAAATTATGTTTTTTGTTGTGAAGTGTGGTTTAAAGATTCTCTGGAGATAATGAATTGGTTTGATCTTGTATTTCACCTAGAAAGATACTGATACGTTTCTCTTTTGGTGTGTAGGCGGAGTGCAGTGCCAGGCACCTATAACCTTTATTAGTTGTGTGTGTTATAACTGCTTATGGTAGCTAGCTGGAGCAATACAGATAGCTATCCATGCCTTTCTGGTTTTTACAATGACCTTCTTCTGTTCCTATGTTCTCTAGCAGCTGGACATCTCTAAAGATGTGAATATTTTTCTGTCTTGTTTTTCCCCTATAACTTAATGTATACATCAGTAGAGAATGAAAGTTAGTATTGCAAAATTATTTAGAGTAGTACTGTCATAAAGAGTTTCCATCAATCATACAATTGTTTCTTCAGTTATCTAAATATAGTATATAGCAAATATCTCTGAAGGAAACCCTCATAATAAATGTTTAAATAATAGTTTGTTCAGCTAACCATAGTTATTTGAGAACTTTTTTTTTTTTTTCTTTTCTTTTAAACCACTTTGTTCCCTTAGAGCATGGCTGCTGTTTGACAACAGGAGCAAATCAGTCTATGCAAGATAGTTCTTAATTGTTTCTCTATTTAGTCTCTGCATCTATACAGAGCAATAAATAGCATGCATTTATAGAGACTGTCTCTTGCTAGACAAGTGTAATTTGTTGTGTTTGTTAGTGATAGAATTTTTAAAATGGAGTAACGGTATAGTTCTGTAAAGAACAACACAGGGAACGTAGTACACATGTTGTTGTTGTTGTGAAGCATTTGTTAGAAGATGTCATGAAATGTTTGCTGAAAAGTTAATTCTGGTTAATTTGCATTAGGAAAACTTGCCATGTGGATAGAAAACTGGTTGAATGACCATAAAGTAAAGGTAACAATAAACCATCTGTCAAAGGAAGGGGTGCGTAGGGGAGTTCTAGTGGTGGTCTACAGTTGTTTGTTAGGTCTGGTCCTGTTTAATGTTTTAGTTAATAATTGGGAAGTAGACGTGAACAGCACTTCAATGAAATTTCAGATATGATACTGAAATGAGAGAAGCTGCAAATAATTGTCAAGAGAGAGAAACAAAACAAAAGGATCTAAAGAGTTTAGAGCTAAAATCTTGGCCCCATTAAGTCAGTGGCAAAACTCCTGTTGACATCAGTAGGGCAAGGATTTCACCCTAGAAATATAAGCAGAGAAAAGGAGATTACTCACCTTGTGCAGTAACTAACGTTTTTTGAAATGAGCGTCCCTGTATGTGCTCCACTCCAGGTTAAGGTGCATCCCTGTGCCTTTGCTCAGAGAGTTTTACAGCAGTGCCTGTATGGGCCTCATGCGCCGCTGGTGTCTCAATTGCACATGCATGGCTCACACTCCACAGTTCCTTCTCTACAATGGAGCCTGCTCCAAACTCCAAAGTAGAGGGGAGGAGGGTGAGTAGTGGAGCACCCACAGGGACACTCATCTAGAAGAACGTCGGTTACTGCACCTGGTGAGTAACCTCCTCTTCTTGTTCGAGAGATGTCCCTGTGGGTGCTTCACTCCAGGTGACTTAAAAGGAGTATCTCTTAGGATGGTAGGGACTTCAGATCTGTTAAGAAAGCTGTTGACAGCACAGGTCAGCCCACTCGAGTAACTTTTAATAGTCCTTGTATGAGAGCGTCACGTTTGGCAAACATGTGCTCCGGAGCCCAGGTGGCAGCCTTGCAGATGTCTGTGAGTGGAATGTTAGGTAGAAATGCAACAGATGTTGACACGGATCTAGTAGGTGTGTTTTGATTGAAGTTGGAGGTTGTATTTGCTTTAACTGGTAGCATAAGCGGATGCAGTCTGATATCCATTTAGATATTCTTTGGGTGGATATCCATTTGCCCTTAGATCATTCAGCTATTGAAATAAAAAGTTTAGGGGAAGCCCTAAACTAGCGGTTCTCAGGGGAACTGCAGAGCCCTGCGGCTGAAACCAATGCCCTGAGCCCCAGCGCTGAAGCTGCCGGGTCCCCCCACCCCAGCCGGGAGTGGCATGGGGCTGAAACCAGCGCCCCTCCCCCCCACTGAAGCTGGGAGCTGCACTGTGAGCCCTCCTCCCCCCCCCGTACACAGCCACTAGCTATCCCCTGCCCGCACCCTGAGCTACCCCCCATCCATACACAGCCCCCAGCTACTTCCTGCCTTCATCCTGAGCTACTCCCCTCACTTCACACCCCCCCTAGCTACGCCCTCCCTGCACTGTGAGCAGTTTTCAAACTTTTTGAACTGAGCCCCCCCTTTGAGTTATATTTTTTGGTTGTGTGCCCCACACAGCCTGGGTGGCCTCCTGAGTGAGTCAGGGGGTGGAGTGGGCACTCCCTCCCTGGTCCCTCCTGTGCCCATACCCCCCCAAAATAGAAGTAAAACTATGCCTATGCCCAAGGGTCCCCCCCCGGCTCAGAGCCCCATGCTCCCCTTCCCCGCCCCCCACTAGGCCCTGGCGTTTTTATAGCACGTTGAGGGGGGCCTCAGAAAGAAAAAAGTTGAGAATCCCTTCCCTAAACGGCTTAGTCCTATGCAAATAAAAGGATAACGCCCTGTGAACTTCAAGGGTGTGCACTGCCACTTCAAATGTATTCGCATGTAGTGGAGGAAAAAATGTTGGTAGATGAACAGGTTTGTTGAGGTGGAAGGACGAAGGCACCTTAGGGAGAAATTTAGGATGCGTTCAAAGTGTGGGAGTTTATTTTTTAAATAGGTAGTTATGAAGGTTCAGCCATGAGCGCTTCAAGCTCTCCACGTCCGGCAGATGTAATTGCCATTAAAAACGCAGTTTTCATGAATAGGTGCAGGAGGTAGCAGGTCGCTAACAGTTCATAAGGTTTGTGCATCAAGGCTGTGAGGACCAAGTGTAGGTCCTATAGTTGAGTGAGTGGTCAGATGTCTGGGTACAGCGTTTGGATTCCCTTGAGGAATCGCTTTGTGACAGGGTGGGCAAAGATAGAAGGGTTATCGATCTTTTGGTGAAATGCTGTGATTGCCGCTAGATGTACTTTTATTGAGCTAAAAGAAAGCCCAGATAATTTAAGTTCTAGAAGATAGTCTAGTATAAGTGGAAGAGGGGTGGAAGCAGGAGAGGTCTGTCTGGTGGAACACCACGTTGTAAACCTAGTCCATTTACGAAGATTGTCTATAATGTGTCCTGCTGTGTAATAGTACTGTTCGGAACAGCCTAGTTCTTCATTAGAGAACCATTGAGGAGCCAAGCTTTGAGGTGGAGCATCGCTATGTTGGGATGGTGTAACTGGCCCCTGCTTTTGGATGATAGGTCTGGAATGGGGGGGTGGGGGGAGAGCGAGATCAGGGCACAAGCAGACATTCATGTTACAAATGGATACCACGCCTGTCTGGGCCATGTAGGAGCTATTAGGATGATCCTGGCCCTGTCCGTCCATATCTTCTGTACCATCCTGTGTAGAAATGGTATCGGTGGGAATGCATAAAACAGATTGTCAGTCCACGTGATCATGAATGCGTCTCCCATGGAGTGCTTTCCCAGACCCGCTCTGAAGCAGAATCTGGGACATTTCGTGTTAGTCACAGTTGCAAAAAGAGATTTAGTTGTGGATAACCCCAACTGTGGAAGATGCCATGTAAGATGTTATTGTTTAGCTCCCACTCGTGATCAAGGGGGAAAGATTGACTGAGCTTGTCCGCCGGGGTGTTCTGTGACCCAGGTAGGTATGAGGCTGAGATGTGGATATTGTGTTGGAGGCACCAATTCCAAAGTTTCATAGCCTCAGTGCATAGTGAATGGGATCGAGCTCTCCCTTGTCTGTTTATGTAAAACATACATGTGATGTTGTCTGTCATGACCCTGATCTTGTGGTTCTTGATGAGTGGGAGAATGGAGCTCTAGAAGATTTATATGAAGCGTGGTTTCTGTAGGGACCATAGGCCCTGAGTCATATGATGTCCCCTGTGTGCCCCCCAGCCAATGTGGGATGCCTCTGTCGTGATTATAAGCGAGGGAGGATCCTGCAAGAATGGAACTCCGGAGCACAGGTTGTGGGGTAGAGTCTACCATATTAGCGAGTCCTTGACCTTGGGAGGCATAGTTAGTACTCTGTTTAGTCTCTGCACATTTGGTTTGTAGATAGTGGCCAATGAGCTTTGTAGGCATCGCATGTACAGGCATGCAAAGACTACGAAAGTGCACGCAGCCATATGGCCTAGAAGTTGCAGACACTCGTGTACGGTGACCTGTGGACTGTTCCGCACCCTGGCAACAAGAGTCTTTATGGTGTGGAATCTGTTCTTTGGGAGCGATGCAAGCCCCATTGTCAAATCGAGGTGGGCGCCTAGGTACTCTAGTTGCTGTGTAGGCTGTAGTGTCGATTTGTTTATGTTTATTTGTAGGCCAAGACCTGAAAGCAATCTGTGGTCATCTGAGCATCTCGAATGGCTTCTGAATGGGTTGGAGACTTCAGGAGACAATCGTCCAGGTAAGGAAAAATGATTATTCCCTTTTTTCTGAACTGTGGGATTACTACCACGAGAATTTTTGAGAAAACGTGGGGTGCTGTTGAAAGGCCAAAGGGTAAAACCTTTACTGGTAATGATCTGTGCCCAAAGCAAATCTGAGAAAACGTCTGTGGGAAGGGTGTATAGTGACATGAAAATAAGCATCCTGGAGGTTGAAGGCTGAAAACAAATCTCCCTGCTCCAGCGCCAGAATTATTGTTGTTAGGGTGACCTAAATCCTAATGTCTGTTTCTTGACTAACTTGTTTAGTCGTCGGAGATCGAGAATGGGTCGTCACCCCACACTTTTCTTTTGTGTTAAAAAATAGTGGGAGTAAAACCCCTTCCCTCTGTGTTGAGTGGGTACCATCTCCACTGCTCCTAGTTGTAGACGATATTGTACCGCTCGATGGAGCAAGTGGTCGTGAGAGGGGTCCCTGAAGAGGGATAGGGGGGAGGGAAGAGGGATAGGGGGGAGGGAGGAGAGATGGACAGGAACAGGATAGTATAGCCCGATCAGATGACTTCTAGTGCCCATCTGTCCATAGTGATAGCTAGCCAGTTGGTAAGGAATGGGAGCAGACAGTGTCCAAAATGGTGGATGGTTGAAGTGAGCGCTGGAGTAGGTGAGAGGTCTTCTATACACTCGACCAAGGCTTCAAAATCTGCTTGTTAGATGGAGGAGGATGAGATGCTGCTAGTGGTGGTGCTGTTGAGGTCTATTTCTCTGGCGTTGGTGCTGCTGCTGGTCATATGGTCTTTGATGTTGTTGTGTGTACACCGGATACCTAGGGCGTTTGTTAAGGCTGATATCTGTATTGTCTTCTTCTTGTGGCAGGTATGTGGATGGGCCTGAGCATAGCCCATGAGTCTTTCATGGTGTGCCACACCTCATTAGTTTTTGCTTCAAACAGCTTCTCCCTTTCGATGACAAGATCTTCGATGGTGTTCCGTATCTCCCGTGGGAATGAGGAGATGAACCATTTGGCTCGGCGCATGACCATGGCCATAGCGTTGGACGTGGTGGCTGTGTCAATAGCAGCAAGGGCGGCCTGAAGAGTTGTGTGAGATATCATCTGCCCATCAGAGACCACAGCTTTGAATTGTTGTCATTTACATTCAGAAATGTCATTAATAAATTCCATGAATTTACCGTAGTTCTTATGGTCATACTTCGCTAATAGGACCGCATAGGTTGCCACTCTAAATTGTAAAGTAGAAGATGAGTAAACTTTGCAGCCAAATAAGTCCATCCTCTTACTCTCCCTATCAGATAGAGTGGACCAAAAGTGTTGCTCTTTGTTTCTTTGATTGGCCGCTTCAACTACCAGCAAGTTGGGTGCTGGGTGAGTAAAGAGAAATTTGGAACCCTTGGAAGGGGCATATTATTTGCAGTCCGCTCTCTTGTGGGTTGGGGACCGCAAATATTATGACCCCATGGCTGGGGTCTGCCATATGGTCTTGGCGGGTTCCAGGATAGCCCCATTGTTAGGCAGTGCAATCTTGGAAGAAGCAGAGGTTTGTAAAATGTCGGTTAGCTCATGCTGATTCTCCGACATCTCCTCGAGAGGAATCTTTAGATCATCAGCAACTCTTTTAAACAAGTCCTGGAAGTGTGTGAAATCGTCAGCCACCGTTGGTGGCGAAGGGATAATAGCCTCGTCTGGTGACGAAGATAAGTTGTTATTGGTTGGAGAGGTGTCAGGTGCGACATTCTCTGCCTGTTGAACCACTGGCTCCTCTTGTAGCTTGGCAGCAGTGTTTGAGGGTGGAGGAGGAGATTTGATGTCCTCCCTGCGTGAGCTATGATGAGTGCTGTAATGTCTTCTGTAAGACCCCCAGGCACTCCAATAGGGCCATTGACCTGGGAAGGGCATAGGTGGCCCCATCAAAGGGTGGCCATACTAAGGTGGTAAGTCTCTGGGATATGAGGACCATGATCTAAAGGGTCCAACACTAATAGGCGTCTTGACTGAAAGGTGTGAGGGGAAAAAACCCTTCAACATCATCATCTTCAACACTGGAGAAGTGTAAAGGGATCAGGGATAGCTGTTGGTATGGTGCCGATGGTCCCGATGAAACATCAGTGCCTAGTACAGGAGATTCTGGGGTAAGAGAAACAGGCAGATCTCTCTGGTGTAGAAACTGGGGGCAAGGGGGTGGAGATTGACGGTGCTGACGGGTGAAGCACTATATGAATCAGAGGTGTCGGTACCTGGGTTGGTACCGATGGGTGAGGCACAAAGTGTATGGGCAGAGCCGCATGCTGAGTCGGTGCTGGAGGAATCTGCGTCGACACCGCGGGACCAGTCATGGGCAGCTGCGGCACCGGTGTGGGAGTAGTTGCCAGTACCGCATCCTTTGCGGTGACTGATGGTGCCGCAGTGGAGGCAGGCAACTTAGAGCCATCAGCCTTGGCACCGGAATGGTGGGTGTTTGCGGCCGCCAATGCACGGACTGTGCCGGAGATGCCAGGAGCATCACATGGGCTGAACTGCGGAGCGGCCGGCACCAATGAGACCAACTTGGTCAGCAACTGTTTCGAGGCTATGTGCTCCCTATGAGCGATGAAGCCAGGCGCTTTTTTCTGTTTATCATCTTTTGAAGATTTCAGCAGTGGGCTCTGCTGCAAGGCGGACTGATGGCCTGGGTCAGAGGTGGGCCTAAGGGACTTTTCCACGAGGATAAGCTTCAGCCTCAGGTGTCTGTCCTTGTGTGCCCTGGTCTTCAATTTATTAAAGTGGGCACATTTGTGGGGTACATGGGATTCCCCCAAACACTGAATACATTCAGAATGGCTGTCCAAGATGGGGATGGCCTCTCTGCATGTTGTGCATCTTTTGAAACCTGGTGAACCAGGCATTTTATGGGGTCACTAAATCTGAGCTAAAAAGGGGGAGAGGGGGGGATTTTTTATTTTTTTTTAATCAGGGAAGGTAAGTCTAAGAATTAAAACTTATCTAACTAAGAAAACTAAACTAACTACTAAAAATTTGCCTAAAGTAACTATGAAGAAGTGAAAAACGAGCGGGACTGCTGAGCTCCATCTCAAGCAGGAGAATGGTAGAGAAGGAACTGAGGAGTTTGGGCCATGCACGCGCTATTGAGACACCAGCAGTGTGCGCGGCCCATATGGGCACTGCTGTAAAACTCTCCAAGCGAAGGCGCAGGGACGCACCTTAACCTGGAGTGGAGCACCCATAGGGACATCTCTCGAAGAACAACAACAAAATGAGATTCATCTAGGAAAAAAGCAAGTGAATATGTCTGGGGGAAAGAATAATCCAAAACACAAGTTAAATGTGGGGAGGAAATCCTTGGAAAGCAGAGATACCAAAGGAGATCAAGATGTGATGGTAAAATATGCTTGGCACTTGGCAATTCCAAAAATATATGTAGAGCCCTGCATGGATACAAAATTTGTATTCACATCTGATCTGCAAACATGGTCTATGGATATAAAACATATCTGCAGATTTGCAGGTCTATAAATATATGTACAGATAATATTTCTTAGACAGAACACATCTGAATACTTGCATTTAAAATTGTATTGAATAAATCATATTTGCTGTACAGCCCTCCAGCTCTACCAATAACTAATTTTCATAAAGTTTTCACCTCATTATTCCATACTGTCCTTTTATTGATGGAAAATACTTAATATGTAAAATGTGCATATGGGCAAAGCTGTATTATCAAGGAGAAAGGACAACTGGAAATAATGGAGGGAGATAAGAATAAAAGTGATTATAACAAATTTAGAGGCTATTAAGAAAAATACAAAACACATTCATTGCAAAAGAAAAAGAGGGGGAAAAGGTTATTTCTGATTCTGAATGCCTCTTGTAATTAATTCAGATTTTTGGATCTTTTAAATTCATCTACAATTAAAGTTAAAACATTATTTCTACTAGCACAATTGTAGATATGATAAAAGAAAATGGTAAAAATCAAATGAATTAAATTTGAATTATAAAAGAATTTAATGATGAAGTTTAATTTTTATGAAGGCCAGTCCCTCAAGATGTTTAAAGAGTAAGTGTTAGATTAAATTTACCATACAATGAAGTCAATTAGCTCTAACGGATATCTTCCCACTGATTTAAAAAAAAATTCAAGAACAAAAATGAAAGAGTCTCTTTAAAATTGAAAGTGCACAAATGAGAGTAATAATCAAGAAACGTTATAAAAATAACTGGTACGTCTGTCACTCTCTTAGTAGAATAATGTTAAATCTTAGAGTCTTCACGTGTCTACTGCAACCCAACCAAAGCCTTTCAAGAAAAACAAGGATTGCACTGAATTTTGATTACATTGTCTGTAAGCCATATCCAGTTTTCAGGGTGAAACGATGTAATAAAAACGGCCTAACCTGCAGTCATTCTCTAACGTCCATTCATGAACAGCTGCCTGCATACATTATACTTCACAAAAGCCACTAGAACACAAGAACAGCAACAGTACTTCACATTAGGCAAGCCAGTCCCTTGCTTTTCCTCCTCACTTCTCTAAAAAACAGAGCGAATGGAAGGTACATTGCACACCAAACACTTTTCAGATTATTGACATGCATAAAAATGTAGCACAGTTGCCGCTCCTCAGGACTACACTGGAATACTGGGGGGTGGGTTTCTGATCTTGAAATTTTTAGTATCACCACCAAACAAGCTGGGACTCAGAACAGCCTTAGTCTAAGTTATCCTGCTCATAAACGAACTGGAGCAAATTAGCGAAAATCCACAGCTCAGCCCTGGGACTAAAACCTGACATCCATAAATAAATTCAAAGTCTATATATTAGTTATGCCATTGAGCCTCGCACTTTAGGCAAAGCTGACAAAGCAGCAAACTCAGAGAAGGAGGACCTACAGCCCTTGGCAACTTATTGACGAAGCTAAGGCTCTGATGCTCTGTGTGGTCAATCTACTTTCTTTCTCCAGCTATACATCCACAGAGACATCAGAATAATAGTACCCACCTACTAGCATATCTTCTGCAGTTATGTCCAAGCCCAGAGACAGCCCAGCAATCAGAGTAAATAATAGTGACTAACAGTGATCTCTGGGTTCATTGAACTGAAACTGAAGTCTCAAAAAGGGACAACTTTCCTACTGTTGCTCTTCAGCTATTGTGGTGGCCAGCTATAGAGGAGAAACTAACAGCATAAGAAGAAAATGTTTTGGTATAGTTTTAATTTTTTTTTAAATATCATTTGCCCAACACTTATGCTGTAGTCATTAAATATTTTAATTGTCCACCGTCTGATATCTGGTTCAGTGGGAGATCTGAAGCCAGTGACAAAGCAACTAAAGTGACACTAGAAATTACAAAAGACACCCTCATTGCCTATCTTGCTGTGCACATACTTGCCTACTACACCTTCATTTTTGGCTTTGCTGATGCTGTTACAGAGACCGGGGGTGGGAGGGGGAGAGAGGCATGACCAACAAAGGAGTACAACTGACTAGACACAAGCTGCTGTTGAATGCACAAAGAAAAACTGAAAATACAGGGAATTATTTTTCTCTGGTATTTCTCAGTTACAGTAATCTTAAGGGTTGCTTATAACAATAAGTACAGAATTCTCATATGGAAATCTGGTTTATTATTCATGATTATTACGGTAGTGCCTCCAGACTGACCATGAGCAGGGTTCCATTGTCCTGGGCACTGTGCAGAGAAGTAGAGGGTCCCTGCCCTGGAGAGCCTACAAGCTAAATAGACATGTGGGAGAGGGGTATAATACACAGACAAAGTGAACAATGTAGTGGAAGCAAATGTCACATTAAGTGCCGTGATTTCAGAGGTGTGGCTAGTGAGGAAGGGTATCAATTAAAAGGAAAGAAAAGTGAAGGGAAAGGAGACACTGAAGGGAAGGGGTGTCCCTTTAAATATCCCTCCCTGATGATGGGGTTAATGCATCAATTTCCTCTCCTTTCTCTTCCCAGCAATGGCAGAGTGCTGAGGAAGACAAAAGTTCAAGTGGGACTCTGACAGCTTTACTGTAGGGATTAAGCCCCTTCTCAGAAGTGGGGAGACTAACAGAAGCCCATTGTTACTGGTACTTTGACACTTCATCTCTTGGTCCTTATCAAAACCAATGGGCAAAAATCCAATTAATTAAAAATAAAAATTCTGTAGCCAAAATGTTTTCAAATCGTCACTAAAAAGTTCATCTGAAAGATGAAGACGGTATAAGTTGGTTCTTATTTATCCCAGCCACTACTACTTAACACGCTGCTATAAAGTATATACTGGTAGCATCTAGCACAATGGCAATTTGACATTTTCAGACAGCACCATTTTGTTTCAAACTAAATTCAACATCTGGAAGATTCAGTAGAAGCATGACTCCAAGACTGTGAAATTCTGAACCTACTGAAGTTAAAGGGAGTTTTGCAATTTATTTCAATAGGGCCAGGATTTAACCCTACAATTGCCAAACAGCTTGGTCATATAAGCTTCTTCTGCATCCAACAACAGAACTTTCTTCCTTCTCATGGTCAAGCCAAAGCCTTTGGATATCTCTCATAGTCCCATAGTCTCACATTTTGGGAAGTGGAATGGAACCAAAACATCTAGAGACATCTTCTATAGGTGAATCTGGTAGTGCCACCTATACTTGAGGTTGAATAAAACTTTCCACTATAAGACCTCAGTTGTATATAACTTCAGCCACAACACTCTTAAACTTATCATGCCACGGTAAAGGATTTTCATTGTTTTTTTTTTTTAATTTAATCTAAAATGGTGACAACTTTGGCTTTAATCTCCCTGCCTCTCAGTTCCTAATCTATAGGATGGGGATATTACCACTTAAATTCATTAATGTTTGTGAAGCACTCAAATGTTATGGTAATAGCATCACAGAAGTGCCACTGAGGAAATTAGTAATTTTGTATTCAGTGAGGTGTTTAGATGTCATGCATTAAACAAGACCTGGGATCACACACTGAATGTGGAGGATAAAGAGAATATTCAGCAACTACTCATTCACTGAACAAGACAGGAGTCCCGGGGAAAAATATTATTATGTGATCATGTAATTAAACACTATCTTAATGCATAGGCAACCTCAATTCTGAAATTTTTAACTTTTGAGTGTTTAATTGTGCAACCTTAGCATTCTTTTAATGTAGTTTTTGGAGCACAACTGTACATACTTAAGTCCAGAATACAAAATATGAGCACTGCTCATGCAATTTGCAAAGAATGACCCAACCAGAAATATTCCAAAACTGTATATGTACAGTTATATGAAATGTTAATGGAATCATGTGTAGATTCAATTAAGTTTAAATGATACAATTCATTCCAGATATGAAAACTATATGAAATAATATCAGCATTAACTTCTCAAGCAAGAATTATAATTCAGGGCACCAAATAATGTCTTAAATTACCCTATAATAAGTGCTTCTGACTCTTATGGAGCAGTGGAAGTAAAATGTGTTTTATTTCAGAGCATTTTCAGAGTTACAACTATAAAAAGACAATTGGCTGTAACAAGGCCTTGATATCTATGAACACAGATTTTAAACAAACATAACTACACTTATGTTTAATATAAAAACATAACCTTCTGGGCACAACAGTGAAGCATGTCAGAAATGTAAAGACTAATTTACCTGTTGTACAGTTTCCACACAACTCTCACCAAAAAAGGTATTAGATTGCAGTATTAAACTCACTGCCCAAAGAAAAGAAAAAACTTTTTTTTATTTATAGTATAGCTTAGGACCAGAACCTGATGTTCTCATTTACACTGAGTAGCATCTTATTCCTCCAAGAGTCCCAGTGACATCTTATGGAATATAGTTTTACTCAATGTAAGTAAGAGTATCAGAATCCAGCCCTTTATATGTCCCATATATCGCACCATTCACCATGGTTCTTTGGTAAGGACATCCATCAGTTGTGCTGTTGAAGCCATTGCAGGATAGAGACCTAGCACACACAGCCTTTCTAACGCCAAGATATGACTTATCAATTTCAGGGAGCGTTCCTTGCTCTGCACTGACTGTACAGATAATTTTTACTTGCTCTGTCCCTCTGCTCTCTATGGAAAAGGAAATGGTGGACCATAAAGTTGGACAATAAAGATAAAGGAAAGGTGATTCTTGTGCTCAGCCATATACAGTAATGACAGAAAATTTAGCTTTATTACCAGTAAAAACATTAAAAGACCTGAGTGGTATAAATGAGAATCAGATCCTAATTTTCGAAGAACAAGGTTATTTGTAGATTTGCTAAGTTATGACCTTGTTGGCTAGTAATGAACCAACCTTTTTCTTTCCTCTATAAAAATCTGATACTGACATCATTTGCTTGGGCAGCAGGAGAAAGATGTACACGAGGCCTTGGTTCCAGGGATTCATAAGTGTGTCCACATGAGCTGCCTACGGCTGCAAAAGCAAGTGACTATGGTGTTCAAAGAGGATGAAAACAAGTCTATTAAGAGTCACCACCATCTGGGTATCAGGAACCGGAATAGCGAAGGAAGGAATCTCTGCTCTCTCAGGAAAACTAATGCATCATGAGATTATCACTGTTATTAATACAGCATCATAGATGTTTATAGCATTTTATGGATAGCTACAAGACAGCATTATTACCCTGGGGAGTTTACAATCTATTAAGTCAGACAAGGAATACTGAATATCCAGAACCAGCATAAATATTTTGGATAGGCCTACAAAACAAAATGTAACCTACTCCTGTAAAGCATGATCTTAACAGGAGGCAGGTGGCCAACATAAGGACATGAGAACAGTCTCTCCAAACGTAACTGACTCATTTTGCAGTACATAAGAAATGTGTGCTGTGGGGGAGAAGGGGAACTTCTGATCCACACTCAGCCTGCTGCTGCAGAAGTGGAGCCCAGCAACATGCTCTCTTCAACCCTAGCCACCAGTGTACCAGAAGAAGGTTTTTGTTCACAAGAAAGAGAGTCATGGAAAACAAAAAGTAGGTTTCCTTTACATTTGTAGCTATCCCAGATCTGGTTGGGGAAGGAAGAGGTCTGCAGCAGGGAGTTTTTTGGGACAAAATAGGCAACAACCACGTTGTACTGACTTATTAGCAGTACGAGTTCATGTTTGCCCTCCCCCCCCCCACGTTCATCAGATGTCAAGTAATGGCAATCAGTAGCCATCCAACACTGCATCATGACTCGCATATGGATAATACTCAGGAAGGCAACAAACAGTGGGAGAGCAGGTGCAGGGAGCTATGGCAATCGGTTATAGCTACATATATTGCTTTGTCTTGGGGAGAAAGAGCCTCCTTTATAAACTGATTTAAACAGGTACAAACCCTTATTTCAGTTTAAGAGTGGTTTATTTTGATTTAGTTTAAACCTGTTCCCAGTCAACTTAAGCTAAATTGAAAATGAAATGAGTGTGTCCACACAAGGGTTTGCACTGGTTTAACTGAGGGCATGTCTATACTGCAGTCATGGGATGTGATTGCAGCTCGAGTAGACAAACCCGAGCTAGCTTTAAATTTAGCTAGCTTTGGTACCAAAGCAACAAAACTGTGGCAGTGCATGAGCTTCACCACGGACTGTACAAGCTCACCCAGAGCCCTGGGTAATTACTCAGTACACACTGCCATGACTTCACTGCTCCAATACTCAAGTTAGCTAGATTTAAGCTAGTTCAAATATGTTCACTCAAGCTGCAAATCACATCCCAGGATTCCAGACATACCTAAGGTGGAAATTCTATTGAGTTAGGGTTAAAACCACTAAACTTTCTCATGTAGACAATCCAGAAAGGTACCACATCCAGCTTTACTGAAGCATTTTGTTTCCTTTTCACGGATTGCTGCTTTACTCTGAAATTAATTAAAACTAATTTAAATGAGACAATTCCCATTTCCAGAACAAATTTTCCTCTTTACACTCAAAAGGAGAGCGAAAAAAGAACTAAACTGAAAACATAGACAAAATACAACTTTTGGATAGGGTTTTTATACCCCAAAAAGAGAAGAGTGCCAGAATCTCCATGAAGTCCACTAGAGACCTTGCTATTGCTAACAATTTTACATGGAAAATGCTGGGACACAGTGGCGATGGATGGCAGGATAAAATGGAGAGAGTGAAAGATTGATCATTCTAGTAGCAAAAAGGTTGGATGGAAAAACATTCGTAAATTATTGGGGCCATAACCCTGATCTTCATGTCCCGCCAAGTTGTGCTTACCAAGTTAACAACTATAAAGGATGGGGTTAGAATGGATTTTAAAAACCCTAACATATCAATACTGTTTCAACATTTATTTCTTAGACAAGCTTCAAATCCTATCAAATCCTATCATGTTAAGGAAAAGTCTTAAACAAGAACCAAGGCACAGAATCTCCCGATTCTCTAGAAAGCTGAACTATCTGGATACCAGAACACTAAAATCTACTGTCCCATTAATTTATTCTGCCACCCAGAACTCATTTTCCAGTGGAGAATGAATTTATACTTTTTAATGAAGCTGCCTTTGATCACTGCAGTGCAAATACAGCATGACAAAAGATACAACTATGTGTAGAGTAACCGGATGTCCCATTTTAACGGGACAGTCCTATATTTAAGCCTTCTTCCAGGTGCCCCGACTTTTTGTTAAATATGGGCAAACTGTCCTGTATTTTCTGGGATTGCAGCACACAGCCAACAGTGGGGGGGCAGCAAGCAGCCATACCCCACCCCCTTTGTTCTCCCCAGCGCACACCCATACCAGAATCTCCCTTGCCGCCGCCTCCTCCAACAGCACTGGTGGTATCAGCAGTGCCGGGGATGGGCAGCAAGAGCACACCCAGGAGCAGCCCGGGCTCCGCCACTTCCCCCCACTCCCGCTACTGCTCCAGCCCCACCACCCCTCTGTGCCTCCTGGGAAGCACCCCCGCCACACCGCCATCAGCTCCCGCCTTACACGGGTGAGTAGCCGGGGCAGGGCGTGTCCCCCCTCCTCCATGCACCTGCTGTGCCCCCTGCCCGGCACTTGGGGAAGCCCACCGGGATGGGGGTCCCTGCTCAGCCCTGGCAGAAGGAGAGGGGCTCCGCTGGCTCCCTGGTAGGGGGAGCAAGCTCCGAGCACTGTTTCACCTCGCTGCCAACCCCTTCCCCCCTGCACATGGGACCCGTAGTGGGACATGGAGGAACGTGGGCAGGGGGAGTAGCAACACCAGCCCTGCGCTGGAGGGAGGGCTAGGAAGAGCGGCTCGGGCTGGCCAGCCCACCTCACACGCAGGAGGGGACCTCGGGGGGCCCGGCTCATGGGGGGGGGCTTGGACCACCAATCCCACGGGCAGGCATGCGGTGGGGTGGGGGGGTTGGACCAGGCCAATTCTAGGCGCCAGTAGGGAGGAGGACCTCAGGCTGGTCCCACGTGTGTGGGAAGAAGGGAGGGCTTGGGCTGGCCCAAGTGCAGGGGGCGAGGGTGGCCTGGGGCAGCCCCACGCGCAAGGAGATTGGGGGACCTCAGGGAGGGCTCAGGCCAGCCCGGAAGTGTCCAGTTTTCCATTTGGGAAAGTATGGTCACCCTAACGATGTGATGAAAATCAACTCCCAAATTTATTTTAACATCCTGTTTACTTACATGCAATTCCAAAAAAAATGACTCTGGATCAAACACTTAACAGGCATAACTTTATGCATGTGAGTAAAGAAATCAATTGGACTACTCAAGCATATAGCTGTTTGCAGGATTGGGGCCAATATCAATTGATTTGCTTCTCCGCCCCCCTGCAAGTGTGAGGAGTAATTTTCTTTTGTCTTTTAATTTCCAGGAAGAAATAAGTTAGTATCCACTGTGGATGGTTATCTTAAAGAGCTGAGCTCATCTTTGTGCATAATGCTTTCAAACGGTAGACAGACAAATTACATCAGATAAATAATAAGAGCAGCTTCCACACTACCAGGTTTTGTGCAAGCTATTTATTCTCCTTAACAATGCTTTAAACCAATTGCTGATGTGTAGGGTAATTAACATCCAAAATCAAATTCTTCACAGATGAATTGGAGCAAGTTGGAATAGTTCAGAATTCAGCTACTCATCAATAGACAGTCCTCAGCCTTGAACAATGATTTAAATTTTACTGCATATTGCAGACTGTAATTACAAAACCTGAAACTAATGTAATCCATACCACCAGAGAAAGTGTTAGTACTTGTTTTAGTGAAGGATAAACAAGGCAGTAATATTTTATCAAGGAAAGAAAAGAATTACTAACTTCAAAACTAAATGCCATAACTTTTCCAAAACCACATGCTCATCAGATTTTTACATTCAAATGTTATGCACAGTTATACGAGAAACAATATACATAAATTAAGTGAAAAAATGATTTAAGACAAAGAGAGATCGTATATCTAGTGCTTAGAGAAGAGATTGGGAGGCAGGAGTCTGTCACTGACTCACCACATTGCCTTGAATTCTCTGTGCCTCTCATTTTATATACTACTACTACTTCTACTTTCCTAGCTTAAAAAGTATTTGTAAGGCTTAATTAAAATTTTTTCCAACATGCTATGAGATCCTTGGATGAAAATTCTCATTCCCCATACAAAGCCTGAGTAGACAGGCTTTGCACGTGGGATCAATGTGAGGATTGGAAGGATGAAATACCATTTCCTCAACCAGCACTCAGGAGCCAGACACCCATGCTATTGACCTACAGCTAATACTACAGCCCTTGAAAGTTCAAAAGGAGAATGGAAAGAAGAGGAAGAAGCTCCTTAACGTCTGGAACAGATTGTGGTTGGGGACAGGTATAGAGAGTTCACTGTAAACTACACAATGTAAATTACTGGAAAAATTTTAAAAGCACCTAAGTCCCTCTTTAAAAAGTGATTTTCCAAGGTATTTAGGAGCTTAAAATACATCGGTTATGGGCTTAACTTCCATTGAAACTAACCAGCGTAGCTGCTTCTGAAAATCCCACAAGGTGCTTTTTCTAGCCCTTAGGCACTTACGAGCCTAAGTCCTATGGCATTCAATGAAATGTAGGCTCCTACATCACTGAGGCACTTTTCAAAAATTTTACCCTGTTTTGCAACTCTACTCATAGACTCATAGACTTTAAGGTCAGAAGGGACCATTATGATCATCTGGTCTGACCCCCTGCATGCTGCAGGCCACAAGACCCTTCCCTGGACTCTGCTGTTGAAGTCCCCAATCCTGTGTTTTAGTGACTTCAATTGGCAGAGACCCTCCTGCTAGTGATCCCTGCCCCATGCTGCGGAGGAAGGCGAAAAACCTCCAGAGGCTCAGCCAATCTACCCTGGAGGAAAATTCCTTCCTGACCCCAAATATGGCGATCAGTAAGACCCCGAGCATGTAGGCAAGAGTCTCTAGCCTGACCCTTGTTGGCCATTATACTATTTACGTACCATTGCTTGGTTTTCCTTGGCTACTATGTTTTACCATTAAACCATTCCCTCCATAAACTTATCTAACTTAATCTTAAAACCAGACAGGTCCGTCGCCCCCACCATTTCCCTCGGAAGGCCGTTCCAATATTTCACCCCTCAGACGGTCAGAAACCTTCGTCTAATTTCAAGCCTGAACTTCCCCACGGCCAGTTTATATCCATTCGTTCTCGTGTCCACATTAGTACTAAGCTGGAATAATTCCTCTCCCTCCCTTGTATTTATCCCTCTGATATATTTAAAGAGAGCAATCATATCCCCACTCAGCCTTCGCTTTGTCAGACTAAACAACCCAAGCTCCTCTAGTCTCTTTTCATACGACAGGTTTTCCATTCCTCTGATCATCCTAGTCGCCCTTCTCTGCACCCATTCCAGTTTGAGTTCATCTTTTTTAAACATGGGAGACCAGAACTGCACACAGTACTCCAAATGAGGTCTCACCAGCGCCTTATACAACGGAAGCAGGACCTCCTTATCCCTACTAGATATACCTCGCCTAATACATCCCAAGACCGCATTGGCTTTTTTCACCGCCACGTCACATTGTCGACTCATAGTCATCCTGCAGTCTACAAGGACCCCTAGGTCCTTCTCCTCTTCCGTTACTTCTAACCAATGCGTCCCCATCTTGTAACTAAAATTGTTATTAGTCATCCCCAAGTGCATCACCTTACACTTTTCACTATTAAATTTCATCCTATTTCTGATACTCCAATTCACAAGCTCATTCAAGTCTCCCTGCAGAATATCCCTATCCTCCTCCGAATTTGCAACTCCCCCCACCTTCGTATCATCCGCAAACTTTATCAGCCCACTCTTGCAGTCGGTTCCGAGGTCAGTTATAAATAGATTAAATAAAATGGGTCCCAAAACCGAACCTTGAGGCACTCCACTAGTAACCTCCCTCCAACCCGACAGTTCACCCTTTAATACGACCCGCTGCATTCTCCCCATTAACCAATTCCTTATCCACCTCTGGATTTTCATATCGATCCCCATGTTTTCCAGTTTAACCAATAATTCCTCATGGGGTACAGTATCAAACGCTTTACTGAAATCCAGGTATATTAGGTCCACCGCATTTCCCTTATCTAATAAGTCCGTTACTTTCTCAAAGAAGGAGATCAGATTCGTTTGGCACGATCTGCCCTTCGTAAAACCATGTTGTAATTTATCGCAATTGCCATTAACCTCAAGGTCCTCAACTAGTTTCTCTTTCAGAATCTTCTCCAGCACCTTGCACACTACAGATGTTAAACTAACAGGCCTGTAGTTACCCGGATCACTTTTTTTCCCTTTCTTGAAAATAGGAACCACGTTGGCTATTCTCCAGTCTAACGGGACCACCCCCGAGTTTACAGATTCATTAAATATTATCGCTAATGGGCCTGCTATTTCCCGTGCCAATTCCTTCAATATTCTCGGATGAAGATCGTCCGGTTCTCCCGACTTAGTCCCATTAAGGCGTTCAGGTTTTGTTTCTACCTCGGATACCGTAATCCCCCATCCTGTATGCCCCTCTGTCACGGTGCTAGTATCCCTAATACCTTCATTGGCCTCATTAAACACCGATGCAAAATATTCATTGAGATATTGCGCCATGCCTAGATTATCTTTAATCTCCTCTCCGGCTATAGTCTTCAGCGGTCCCACTTCTTCTTTCTTTGCTTTCTTCCTATTTATATGGCTATAAATATCACAAGTAAAAATAGCTGCATTTCTTGACTTTTTAATTTTTAACTGTGTAACCAGCACTATAGGGGGGTTTTGCAGTTATCATTCACCCTACAAAATACTAGTAAACACTGCACAGGTAGAACAATTTTAAATAAAACCAACTGAAAAGAATAATTCATGGTCACGTTTTTAGGGATGGATAATCCTTCCTCTTGATAGAGATAAGAAGTTAAACAGAAACATGAAGTCCAGTCAAGAGGAAATAACCTAATTTATTGCCAAAGGATTCTTTTCACTGAATAATAAATTTACGATTTTGACACAAGCAATAAGAGATGTGGAAATAAATCTACTTCAAGGTGAATATTACCAGCTCAGAACCACTGCCACCTGGGATTATCTCACTAGTGTACAATTTGTTTATTAACTGTCCTTATTACCATTTTGAAACAGATTTTCCCCCAGTTAATCATGAGCTCTTATTTAAAACAAAAGAAGGCCTATTAACAAAGGATTCTAAATAATTCTATTCAGAGGATTCTGCTGGTTCTCCCTCCTGAAACTGTAGTTACACAAGCTATTATTATATGTATTACAACAGTGCCCAGAGGCTGCGATTATGATCAGCATACCATTGTACCAGGCACTGTACAGAAAAAGTCTGTGCCCTGAATGTTGTGGGAAAGTAAAAGTAAAGCAATTTTAGGTCCCAGTCCTGCAAATGGTTACTCATGAGTAGTCTCATAGATTTCAATGGGAATATTCACACACAAGAGTGCGTATGTGACTGTTTGCAGGATCATTGTAAATATTTAGGGGCAAGGACTATGGGTAGGATTTTCTCAAGAGACTTAGCAGCCATATATCCATAGAAAGTCAATGGGACTTTAGCTCCTAAATCACTTAGGCACTTTCAAAGATTGTGCCCTATAATTTTGTATTTACAGCACCTAGCACAATGGGACCCTGACCAGGGCCACTGGACACCACAGTGAATAATAATTTTAGGAAGCTCATATTTAGACACTTAGTTCACCTACTGTAAGTTAATGGTTGGATATTGGAGATGAGAAAAAAAAAAACATTTTGGTAATGTGACTGCAGGATTCAGGTTTCACTCTGCAAGCAATGCTATTGATGGACATTATTTTCATTTATGCACATGTAATAACCCATGCCAGAAAGACCACTACATCTGAGAACACGGTAACAAACCCTAAACCTAAAACATGAGTTGATGCATGAATGTGCAAGATACTTTCAAATGCTATATTGTCCAAGTAAAAGCCACATCGTTGTCAGTGCTGTTCACAGTCGTTCTCCAGACTCAACATTCCATGACCTAAATATTCACTGACTAGCAGTCTTATACATGTTAACTCTTCAAAGGCCCATTGCTACAAGGTGCTGAACACCTCTTCATGCAAAGTGCTGAGCTCCCTTCACTCAAACAGTTTAAAAAGGAGTTGAGAGAGCTCAGCTCCTTCCTGGGAGACCCTCAGCAGCTTGCTGGATTGGGATCTGGATTGAAGAACTTTAGTCCTCTAAAGTAAAATCGTTTTACACAAAGGAAACACCACATTTAATGGCAAATGCAAATCCCTTTTTAAATTAGCACTTCTGATAAAAGAGTCACTAAAATATTAGATGGTAAAAGTAATCGGGCTAGACTCTGCCCCCTAACACAGCTGCACAACAATGATTCCTGCTCTTGCACAAAGGTATGGATCAAAATAGTGGCCTTGGCAGTCTGCAGAGTGTTGGGGCTGATAATGAGTTGCTCAAAACAGGGGAGAGAGAAATGGGAAGTAGGATTAGTCACAGCAGTGGAGTTGGCTATCACAGAGGGGGTTATGACCTAACAGAGCTGATTGGAAAATTCCACAATTTCAGTGTTTGTTTTCAACCTGAATTAGCACTAACCCTCCAAAAATTTTATCTTTTTTGCCCCCCCCAAAATGAAAATCTCTTTTGGAAATGTGGTTTGACACTGAACTGGATCCACCTGAGCTGCCATGGTGCATCATGGGAGCTGTAGTTTGAGTGCCTTATGCCCCCATTCTCCACTAGGGATGGGGTTCCCTGGGTGGTCTACATCTTGCATGATGCACCACAATCATGGGCCTGCCATGATGGACAACAGCAGTTCAGCCAGAGGTGAGATCACAGTGCATTATGAGAGATGTAGTCCAGCCAGGGAGCCCACAGGGGAGAATGGAGCCATGAAGAAAACAAACTACAACTCCCATGTGGCAGCACAACAGCTCAGGTAGATAGATTAATGCTGAAGTGACCTAAAACAAAACAAGTTTGGATTCAGTTCAAGACAATGAAGTGTTTAGATTCAGGCTGACACCGCTCAAGATAAAATATATTGTTTTGTTTGTCCTGACTGAAAAATATAAAAATTGCACCAAACATTGAAATTTTCACTTGTCTACAACAGTGGTTTTCAAACTTTTTTTCTGGTGACCCAGTTGAAGAAAATTGTTGATGCTCACCACCCAACGGAGCTGGGGATGAGGGGTTTGAGGTGTGGGAGGGGGTCAGGGCTCTGGGCTGGGAGTGCTGGCTCTGGGGTGGGGCCAGGGATGAAGGTTTTGGGGGGGATTTGGGGCGGGGCAGGGGATTGGGGCACAGGCTGACCTCGGGCAGCTCCCGGTCAGCGGCGCAGCAGGGGTGCAAAGGCAGGCTTCCTGCCAATCCTGGCACTGCGGACTGCGCTGCGCCCCGGAAGCGGCCAGCAGCAGGCCCGGCTCCAAGGTAGAGGTGTGCAAACGGCTCCACGCGGCTCTCGCCCGCAAGCACGACCACCCCCAACTCCCATTGGCTGGTTCCTGGCCAATGGGAGTACAGAGCCGCTGCTCGGGGCAGGGGCAGCATGCAGAGCCCCATGGCCTCCCCGCCTAGGAGACAGAACTGCTGCTGGCCGCTTCCGAGGTGCAGCGCAGAGCCAGGACAGGTAGGGACTAGCCTGCCTTAGCCAGGCAATACTGCCAACAGGACTTTTAATGGCCTGGTTGGTGGTGCAACCCAGTGCCTTACATTCCATTACCCAGTACTGGGTCACGATCTGCAGTTTGAAAACCACTGGTCTACAAGACATAAGAAGATCTAATGGTTGGAAGTAGAAGCTACATAAATTCAGACTAGAAATAAGACTCAATTTTAGCTGTGTGGGTAATTACCATTAGGATAGTTTACCAAGGGATATGATGGATTCTCCATCACTTGAAGTCTTTACATCAAGAAGATATGATATAGCTCATTCATAAGCTTCAGGCTTGATACAGAGATTACTAGGCAAGATTTTTGAATTTTTAGTGCAGAAAGTCAGTCTACATGATCATAATGGTCCCTCCTGGAATCTATTTTGTAGGAATCTCATTTTCCTTAAAAAACACCCAACATTTTGACCAGCCGATGTATTTGTTTTATACATTTCCTTGTTTTTCTTTTAAATAAACTCTAAAATGTTGAAACTAAATTGGGGTATGAAACCTGCAGGAGAGGAGCCCCTCCTTAAAAGATCTGGGGCCAGATCATCACGTGCCATAAAGCAACATCACTCAATTGACTTAACAGAAGAGCATGCAGGGACCTGGAAGAATAGAGGGTGCGCTAGAAGAAGCCAATGAAGCAACATTGATCTAAACCAGCTGATGGTCTGGCCCCTTATAAAGCTTACCAAAGCAGGGTTTCCCTCTGCCAAATGTTAGCATATCCTTAAGTGTGTGGTGGGAGTTTTACTTGCATGAAATATGGGGATAGGAGTGGCAAATGGTGGAAGGGAAAGGACAGCTTTTATCCACATGGAAAACTGGTTGTATTCTGTCCACCTCTATTTCTCCACAGGTTCCTTGCACTCTATTCTTCTTCTAGTTCCCTGCATCCTGTTCCATGTCCTTTTCCCCCTGGGATCTGTGTCCCCCTCCTTTATGCTTCTGAAGTCACTTGAATTACATGTATGAGTCCATTCATCCTTTGTCTGTACCCAACAAATGTCCTGCCCCTACCTTCTATGTGCTACCTTCTCCTGACTCAGAGCTCCTCCATTCCAAGATAGGAAGAACAGCATCAATCACCCCTCCATATGCCCTGAGGTGCCCTCCCACAAGTCTATACTCATTCATGATTACCTGATTCTCCCCCGCAACACACACACACTGATCCCACCATCTTTGGCTCAGCTCTAATCAGAAGAAAGTAAGTTTATATTGATAAAGAATATTCTTTATATGCTTAAGAACAACTCTTAATATTTTCTTATACTATTTCACCTCGCTCCAGCTCCCAATCTCAGAAAACACTAAGGGTAAGTCTACACTGCAGTTAGACACTTGCTGATGGACTGTGCCAGTTGACTTGAACTAGCCGGACTTGGGCTAAGGGGCTGTTTAACTGAGATGCAGACATTTGAGCTCAAGCTGTGGGACCCTCCCACCGCACAGGATCTTAGAGCCCAGGCTCCAGTCCAAACCCAAATATCTACACCACAACTAAACAGCCCCTTAGCCCAAGCCCCGCGAGCCAGAGTCAACTGAAACGGGCCAGCCACGGGTGTCTAATTAGAGCATAGACTACCCTAAAAAGGCTAACAAAACAAATTTTGAGTTTATAAGTCCAGACACTTTGGAGGTTGTTCTCCCCCCCATATAAGTAAAAACATTCTAAAGTAAAATTACAGATACCTTTTCAAAAACACCATAGCTCTTTGCCAGCGTTTGATCAAATTTCCCAGCTGCGATGAGATGTATAATACTATATTTTAAAAAGATTCTTTCTGCATATCCTATGGGAAGATTGAAAAATCAGGATTACACTGGGGAACTAGCTCCACCCTGAGCTGTGGAGTAAGTATTGGTGCTCCATAATAAAACACTGCCAAGAAACATTAAAGCACCATTAAACATTAAAGCTTACCCACCCCCAGACCGATGCCCTTACAAAAAGCTTCCACGGAGAGAAGACAAATCCCTTATACACATGACTAAAGGTCTACAAAACGGGCTCTCCCCGCAGCACCACAACCAAACTGGAGTGAGGAGGGAATTTAAATCTCCATGTGTCTTGCATGATATTCATGCCTTTAAGGAGCCCAGACACCCCTGCTCCAGCCCAAGGGGATTCCCATGCATCCATCAAGGATTCGCTGTTCAGGGATTCCTTCCACCGCCAGAGCCTGCTGTGATACCTCTTCTGCCACCAGCTCACCACGGAGCAGCAGTTATGGAGAGCAGGGAAGTGGTGGCAGGACTGACATCCTCCAAGTATCCCAACCACACTCACTCCCTCTCACATGCATTTCCATCCCTCCAGCTATCCCAGGCACCTCTCCATCATTAACCTCCCACTCACTAATCTGCCCAGAAGGGACCTCCCATCAGCTACTACTTATTAGTGGATAATGGACACAGACCCCTCCTACCCATGCTGCTGGTGGTGTGAGGGGATTGGTTAGTGCTCCCCTACATTAGCCACACTGGCTCCACTCCCGGGAAGGGTAATCAGTAGCCAGTTCCCACATGCAAAGAGTGTCATATAGGGAGCTGCACACTGCTCTGTAGCCATGGATCCTGACATTTGCAGGTCCCGAAAGTGGACAGATCAATCTCTGGGGCTCCTGAAGGCAGTGGCAGCAGCAGGTCTCAGAAGGAATAATGAACCCATCTTGTGGTCTTTCAATTCCTAGGTCTCAGAGCAGTAGCTTAAACTAACTTTTTAAGATGTCTTTAACCTGACAGAGTGTCCCCTGCAGGTGGAATCTATTTACCCAGTATAATCAACATCCATGCACCTAACTCCATCAGAACCTTATTCTTAGAGATAAGTCAATCAATCGTAAGAGCTACAGCTAAGTCTACTGGCCTCGGGCTCACATTCAGGCTATCCCTAGGTCCTCAGGACTGCCTCCAAAAAGATCTTAGGATTTCCAGCCATGCCATGGACAGGGCAGCAAGTGCAATAGTTGCCACACCCATGAAGGTGACCACGAATAAGACAGGAAGATGAGAGAGATGGTCATGTGGAGATAAGCATGCCACACTTGTCTGGATTCATTTAAGATCAGGGCCCAATCCTGCAAAACTTAAGCAGAACTCTTGTTGAAGTCACTGGGAATTTTGCCGGAGCATTGATGGGGCACTATATTTCTAAATCAGGAAAACAATAATTATATTATATATATATATATATATATATATATATATATATATATATATATATATATATACACACTGATGTCAGATTTTTCCACAGACACCAGTGAGAAAACCCAGCAGGTGGGACAACTGAGAGGAAGTCTTCATTTTCTCATGTCAAACAGGTATAGTAATAACTCAAAGACAAAAACTGTCTCTTCTCCACTTGCCTTTTAAATTATTTTACTTCAGCCCGATAAATGCACTTGCAGCTGTATTTCTTTGGTGTCACAGTGACTTCCAGATAAAGCCCATATCTTTCAAGAACAAAAATGTCACAGAAGCAGGATTCTTCTACTCACATTTTTTTTTTAT
Organism: Malaclemys terrapin pileata; assembly: GCF_027887155.1. Taxonomy (NCBI): domain Eukaryota; kingdom Metazoa; phylum Chordata; order Testudines; family Emydidae; genus Malaclemys; species Malaclemys terrapin. The sequence goes on along the minus strand of NC_071511.1, from coordinate 28,616,465 downwards.
TGTAAAGGTGACAGTTACAAGAATTTGAGGATCAGTTTGTAAAAAACATAATATAGGATAAACTAACACATACGAACATAAAGAACATAAGAAACATATGGTGAACCAGAAAAATGTATGCTGGTATTTTAAAATGTATCAATACACCTTCCCTTCCCAACTGGAAAGGTTTCATATACAGTCCATACATCTATTATACACACTATATACACATTACACACCTGGTTTTTACTGTAAGGTACACAAACATGTATAAAATCACTATCCCTTCCAGAAGCTATGCTGACAGGGAGCCTGAGGAGACTTTCAAGGAAACAGCAGAGGTACAAGGCCTCAAGGTCGATGGTCATATGCCTACAGGGGATCTCCCAAGATGCAGGGGGATCTGGGAGATTCCAAGGGTATGGAAACCAGTCCCCTTGTTTCTTCCATGGGGGAAACCCCCCACCAGACAAATTTGGAGGAAATTCTGCAAGGGAATACTGGAGAGTTTCTCTCATCCTTCACCCCCTCAAGTAGCATTCCTCATCGGGGTAGAATCTGGCCCAATAAGATATCTAAGTGATATTTTGCCTTTTGATAAGACAGCACCTTGGCCGGTGAATCTCTATAAAAGCTCAGTAAGATATACAAGATAAAATCCATACACAATTTAAGTGTCCTCCTCAAATGATAAAACCTATGGCTACTACGGGTTAGAAAGAAACTGCACCATAAATAGAATAATTAAGAAGCCGTGTTCTGTTTTAAGAAGACAGACTAAGTCTGTACAGAATGATATGTAGTATAGGCTTTCCATCAATGAACCCTTAAGAACATAATTCAAGTCATACCCGTAACTGCTGCCCATAACTATTTCTTTGTCCATAAGAGGAAATGTATTATGAATGATTTAGTGACACTGTAACAAAAAAAAAAACCAAACAAAATGGGAAAAAAATTTCAAAGAGGGTCCATGTTGTCATGGTGACTTCACAGCCATTATGTACTTCAGACCACATTTTAAAGAAAACTACATCTTCACCCCCATCAAAACAACAAAAAACAAAATCCTGCTAGTTCATCACAAACTGATCAAAATATCAACAGATTTATTTGATCATTCATCACCATTAGAAGTATTCAATCAATGCTATTATACTGTCTGATTCAGGTATTTAACAAACATAACAGATACTGCCAGAGTTTAAAAAAAAAAATCTTAACTGTCGAATCAGTTTACCATATATGAAGGTGGTAATCTCTATAACTCTTCTGACAAGGATTATATTAGGACTATGTTTATGCTTTCACCAGATTTTATAAATGATTGGTTACAATAATCTTTTCATTCTTCCAGTTTTGCAGATACTGTTTGCAAGCCATTTGTTTTCTTTGCAAAATACCATCAATCTCACATACTGCTTGAGTCACATATAGTAAACAAATACCCTTAACCTGCTGAAATACAATAAAAACCTCTCAGTAACTACATGTGAATCTTCCAGAAAAGCAGGTTTTAAAAAGCATGCACTGTAAAGATCGTAAAATCAATCCAGCTCATTAAAGCAGGCAACACAGCTAAAAGGTATACTACCAAAATTCTAAATTGCTCACACCCATTGGTAAGTGCTTCTAAATACACCTGCTTGTATACCAATAAATGACAAATGCATAACAAATGCCCAAAGAGCTAGCATCTGTTAAGACACCATTTTCTATATGATATCTGAAAAGACATTAAAGAATCCATGAGAAAGCGAGATTTGCAACAGATCACAGAGAGCTTACCAGCAGTTCACCAGCAGAGCCTGGCCAGCCATCTGCCCATTTTTCTTCCTGGAAGCTGTTTCAGGGAGTTGCCACATTCACTTCACAGAATGATAATTCTGATAAACCCCACCCCTCAAGTTAATCAATTAATGAAACAAGATTGTTTTCCTTACTAAGCAATGCAGAGACACTAGGTCATTTGAAGGTTGCCCATTTCTTCCTGCTTTAGGGCCTCCCTCCCAAACAACAACAGTCCATCCGAATTCTGCTTTTTTTAATTATTATTATTCATTCAAAAGCTGTAGGAATACACTGAGCCCTCGACAATACCAGCTTGCATGATGAAAGAGCAAAAGTAGTTTTCTGCCTGCAGAATGCCTTAGAAGGGTTACCATGGAAATGAATGTGGAAAGGGGAGGGGGCTTGTCTGATGACAAGTGCTGCTAGTAAATGGAGCAAAGCTTTAAAGGAAGGCTGAATGGGGGCTATGCAGAAGAGACTGGGGGAGAGAATGTATTTTACTACTTCTACCACCACCAACAAAATGACACCTGCGCTGGCTTTCATTTTCTATTAGCGTGATATGAAATAAAGCAAGGAGACTCTAAGAAATAAAGTTCTCTGGGAAGCAAAGGGCAATGCCGTTTGAAACACCTGCTGGCATAAGAGCTTTCCCAGAGACATTAGCAAGAACTGATGACCTGAAAAGAGTTTACTTGCATATTTGCATTTCCACAAAGAGGAATTTGTGTTTAAATTAAACAAAACAGGTTGGCGAGGAGGAACCTGTTGCAGAGTTAAGGCAACTGTAATGAGGATGAATGGAAAGGGGCATCTTATCATTAAAATGCAGAATAGCATTTCTGTTACTGACAATTGTCATGTATATTTTGAGACCATTCTGGAAACAGATTAGATTAATGATTACAATTCTATTAATAGGCTCTAGACAGAGCAAAAATGCAAAGGCCAGAGCTGCAGGAGTCAAAATTATGTCACACGCCTACCCTGACTGTTAATACTGGATGAGATTCCTACTTGAAATACTACAGCAGCGCTCACCCGTGCTAGGTCTTGTCAGAACTCCCATTCATAATCAACCGGAATAATTCATGATAGACTGAAACCTGGCTTGAAAGTCTCAGCACAGGAGCCTAACACAATTTAAAATTTGTGGCTTTCAGGCACTGCCTGCACTCCAAAAATAGCTCAGACATTATTTTGAGTTAATTAATCCAGACCGCTTTGGATCAGACCATGCAACCTCCACTGACTTCAGTTTTAAGTACTGTTATATTATGAAAATGCTTCAAATAATGAAGAAAGAGAAAAAGTGAATTACAGAATATGTTATACAGACAGGGCGTTTAAAAGAATGCTTATACTTTCACTGTTTGCCAGGAGCTGTCAGCAACCTTAAGGCATCCATTTCACCATTAACTATTATTTTTTAAATTCATTTTCCTTCAGTTTAGCACAATTAAAAGCACCCACACACTTGCTCAGAGCACCTAGCCAATTATTTAAAATTAGAAAAATAAATCAAAATTTCAATCAGCTCAATCCTGCTCTAAAAACACCACCACCAGCACATCGGCCAGTTCTCCAGTCTCCCTTAACTCTCCTCTAAGGCCAGGCAAAACAAAACATGCCTGGAAAGTCAGCAAGCTGAAATTATTTTGGACCAAAAGTAGGAGGGGCAACCCGTTGCCTCAGGGATCTTATAGAGAACACCTTGCTACCAATCTCCTTTCGAGGGCAATCTAGTATCAGCACTTCCACTGCCATAATTGTGGTAGTGGATCACAGGGAGAGCAGCGGCCCCTCAGGCCATTAGGGTACCTTGATGCTGTAATACATACAGGGAATAATATCATGCCCTGAGTTCCAAAATCTACAATGCATACGAACAACAGGGTAAGTTAAGAACTGGAGGTAATGTCTGAAGTCCTATGGTATTTCTAAGAAGAGGCCCACTTGTGTCATGAAATGTGTACAATTGTGCACCTAGCATTTCTCACTTCTCATGCCAATCAGATTTACACACACAGTCATTTAGATTCATTGATTCCAAGTCCAGAAGGGACTATTGTGATCATCTAGTCTGGCCTCCTGTATAACAGGCCATAGAATGAATAAATAAATGTAGATACCATTTGCATTTGTAAACATCTTATTCATGCATTTTTGCATGTTGGATTTAGGCCTCCAGTTTAAAAAGAACGTGGTCTTAAGTGTCTGAGATTTTATGGGCTGAAGTCAATTCTTTGCAGTAATGTTTTCATGTCATACAGCTATCAGTGTTGTACATTGGCACTTCAAACCTAGTATCCTGCATTGCCATTTCTGCTACGTTAATGTAGCTTACATAAACTGAGCCTTCATTTAAAAGTCTTTTGAAGAATGCTGGCAGGAAAACATTTCAGCCAGGAGATGAAAGCTAACCATTTGGAGTCAAATTCTATCTGGAGCTATATACAGATATACAGCAGAAAATATACTACTGTTCTGGTCATGCAGAAAAACCATAGAGAGAGTGCTCTATGCCCCTCTGCTACAGGAACTGCAGGTACACATATGGCACATGGCCCATGGGATCAGAAAGCATGATCTACAATTTGCACATGTACACTCCCTGAGCTATCCATGGCCCCGACACACACACTTCTGGTCGGATTCTTCCCTCTCTACCTAGAGAGATATATCAGGTGAAGAAACTGGGGGGCGGGGGAGGCAGCACAGGGACTGGTTTTGGCCAGAAGACAGGCAAATTAAACACTACTCTTATAATATGTTCATCCATTGGGGGAGGGGGAGATCTGTAACAGCTTTCTATTTAGCCTTCAGAGTGCACTACTTCATCCACTGTACTACGCACATGCAAATCAACAAGGTTAGGAATAATGACTTCCTTTTTGTATGTATTATGACTGCCATAGAAATAACTGTTTAAACAGACCTGTTAGATTAATTGTGCTGTACCTGGATTACACAGATAATGGTTCCCAATACTCCTATATCTGCCTGCCCATTTCATCTTTATAACCACTAATATTAAACTTCCACTCCCTGAGCAAATTCAAGGAAGATTCCACAGCAGAACCAGAATTGCCTACATAAATGCAAACCTGATGAAATGCTAATATTAACAGACATATATGTATAATCTAAAACTGCCTCATGACTTAAGTGGGCAATACAATCCTACTCTAGGAAAGTATTATAGAAACCACATTGCTTCCTAGTAACAAGGCAATGTAGCTTAGGGCAGTTTTCACACTTCCCTTCTTTCCTCTAGGAATGAAATTTAACCAAATATTGCAAATTGCTGGCTATTTATCACCAAATGATCTTTTGGTAATCCTTCTGGGGCCTCCTATCAGAAATGGTCACATTCAAAGAAATGAAGAATTAATCCCTCAGCTGCTAATTGCCGACAAATTGATAGCCTCTCACTGGAAAATTTTAAAAAATAGTCCAAAACTAGAAGAATGATTTAAAAAATGGGAAAGGCTGTTCTTATGGAAAATTAATGCATCAATTACATATCCTGCAAAACAGATATTTCACTATCATTTTTTCAATATTCAGAGTACATTCAGACCTGACCAATTTTTTAATGTTAACATTTGATAGACACCTGGGTGTATAAATATAAGTAGAGTCAGTAGTTTCACTCAATTTAATAAAATCCCATGAAACAACATACCCTGGATGGTGTCAAAAGACTCACTCTGTAATATGGTAATCCCTTGTTAACTAGAGAGCTGATGATTGTATTACTGCATAAAGGGACTCTAAACAAACAAAAAGAAGAACAGGAGTACTTGTGGCACCTTAGAGACTAACAAATTTGTTAGTCTCTAAGGTGCCACAAGTACTCCTGTTCTTCTTTTTGCGGATACAGACTAACACGGCTGTTACTCTGAAACTTAAACAAACAAACAAAAGCTTACTGTTGCAATGTTATTTTGTTTCTGATATTTATATGACAATGATTTGTAAACCTGTTAAACTACGCAAATAAATGGTGAGAAAAGACTTGATACACCGGATTGTGAAAAAAGGGGAGGGTATGTAAATATCCATTATCCACATGATTAACCTATGCTTTGAAGCTTTCTTTTTGTTTCATTTTTCCCTACATTACATTTAAAGCATGATCTGAGGGCAGCTCAAGACATTTGTTAATGAGCTATGCAGCTTTCCCCCTCTGTGTCACATATTTTACTCCAGCCCAGGTCACAACAGCTGTGATAGAGCTGGTTGGAATTAAAAAAAAAAAAAAAAAAAAAATCCCCCAACATTTTTTAAACCAGCTCTAATATCGATCAGCAATCCCTGTCTGATGGCAGTGAAGTGGCTAATGGGAAAGTAATGTCTACGTTTCAGACCAGATCCTAGGAACTACAGCTGACTTTTGTTGTTGTTGTTGTTTTAATTTTGGAAATTTCAAAACTTGAAAAAAATGGGGAAATTTGTTGGAAATTTTTCATGAGACACTTTTCCTATTTTTTTCCAGGAGCTCTACTAGGGGTCTATAAGCCTAAAATGAAGTGGGTCCAATCAAAACAACTGAGTGTTCTTTGATGGCAGTAAGTTGGGAACAGTCACTGGTGATGACAATGCGGAGTCCTTGTGGCACCTTAGAGACTAACAAATTTATTTGGGCATAAGCTTTCGTGGGCTATAACCCACTTCATCAGATCCATGGAGTGGAAAATAAAGTAGAGAGGTATAAATATACAGCTCATGAAAAGATGGGAGTTGCCTTACCAAGTGGGGGGTCAGTGCTAATGAGGCCAATTCAATCAGGGTGGATGTGGCCCATTCCCAACAGTTGACAAGAAGGGGTGAAATATGGGCCTCAAGAGACATTCTCTGATTGGGAAATGGAGCACAGCGTTAGCCATCGCTGCTTCCAGAGTCCATTCCTGTTAATGTCTTGCTCTTTGTAGGTTATGTTGCTGGTTTTAGGTGTATTTCAAGGTGGAGATTGAATACTTCAGATTTTTGAGCTCTTGAGTTTGGCAACACAGCTATTTGTATGGTTGCACAGCTTCTGGGTCCATTCCAGCAAGCCTCCAAGTGAGCTAGCATGCTGCTTCCTGACTACTACAGTTGATCACTGGGGCCTAGTGGCATGAGACCAGGGAGCTGCAACATATTCACCGTGTATTAGGACAGATCAGATGTAGTATGGTTAGAACCAAGATGCTAGCACTCCTAACTTGAAGGGAGACATCACCTTTTACATTGATCATTTATGCCAGCTACAACCTATGGTTGTAAAACTCCTATAGCATATGTGCTGAGATCTGAATTTCCCAAATAATCTTCCTAGGCCAAGTTTGTCACCCGTGTAAATCTGATCAAGTCAATGTCAGGCAGGTGTTAGAATGCTGGTGAATTTGGCCTGGCATCAGGGCCGGCTCTGGCTTTTTTGCCGCCCCAGGCAAAAAAGCCTCCGGCCGCCCCTCCCCCCACCCCAGTGCGGCAGGGGAGGGTGCGGGGGGAGGGCGGCGAGCCTGGCCAGGTCTCCGCTCTCCCCGGCGGCCAGGAGGAGGGCGCTGGGAGGGAGGGCAGCCGGAGCCCTGGGAGGAGGGCCGGGGGGAGGGCGGAGTGCCCGGCTGGCGCTCCGCTCTCCCTGGCAGCCGGGGGGGAGGGCAGCCGGAGCCCTGGGAGGAGGGCAGAGTGCCCGGCCGGGGCTCCACTCTCCCCGGCGGCCAGAGCGCCGCAGGGAGGACGGCGAGCCCCAGCCGTGGCCCCACTCTCCCCAGCGGCTGGAGCCGGAGCGCCGCACCGCGCCGCCCCACTCCAGGTGCTGCCCCAAGCACAAGCTTGGTGGGCTGGTGCCTGGAGCCAGCCCTGCCTGGCATGTTTAGATTTCTGCAATCCACTTGAAAAGCTTCTATGTAAGATAAACTGAATAACAATTAAACTTGGAAGGCACTCATATCATGGACATGGTGTAAAAGCCGATCAAGATTCTGTAACAATTAGCCAAATAACTTTCACGTATATGAATCTGCTAGATAAATACTCAGTAGAAAACTGCCCTAGAACATTTCCTCTGCAGCAAATCCATATGAATGAGTCTTTCATTTGACATGTTTGGAACACACATTTTACACCATGATATGGCCATAAGATGGCCTACAGTGGCATATGGCCCATCCGTGACCACTATTAGCAAGTATCTCCAACAGCCAGAAATGGGGCACTAGAAGGGGAAGACTCTGAGTTACTAGAGAAAATTTCTTCCCAGATGTGTGTGGCTGGTGGATCTTGCCCATATGCTCAGGGTCTAATTGATCACCATATCTGGGGTCAGGAAGAATTTTCCCCTAGGTCAGATTGGCAGAGACCCTGGGGGATTTTTGCATTCCTTTTCAGTATGGGTCACTTGCAGGTTTGAACTAGAGTAAATGGTGGAGTTTCTGTAACTTGAAGTCTTTAAATCATGATTTGAGGACACCAGTAATTCAGTCAGAGGTTATGTGTCTATTACAGGAGTTGTGGGTGAGGCTCTGTGGCCTGCAATGTGCAAAAGGTCAGACTAGATTATCATGATTGTCCCTTCTGGCCTTAAAGTCTATGTGTCTATGTTTAGTATATCGGTCAGACTTCACTATCTGGACGAGTTACAAAAGGGTAATCATAGATTAAGTTTACAGAAGATGTCAATGGCATTGTACAGTAAATGCATTTCTTGCAGCTGGAACTTCAAAAGGCCTTTTTAAAGTTCTACATAGCTGCTTCTTGCCTGAATGATATATGGAGAACAAAGATAACAAGGGAATTGACGAGAAATAAGCTGTGAAAAAAACAAAACAAAAAATAACCAAACCAGACATTATGAGAGGAATGAGAGAGAGAGAAAAAAGAAAGGGTAGTTCTGTGGCGCTCCAATTCACTGGCACCCAACAGAAGTCAGCATGAGAGGTCTGGTGTGCCAGGCTGGCATTTTTAATTTATCTTATACACACAGCCAGCATAAGCTTTGAAAATAAATATTAAGAACTTCCAGAGGATTTCCAAGGCTCATATGAACTTAGTGACATGAACATAATTCTACAGTTGTTTCTAGAATACTAGGGAAGGGGAAGAATAATGGAAAAGACAAGACTACTCTCTTATCCAGCACAACATACACACGTACTTACATTTGGCTTGGCAACTTCTATTTTTGCTTAATCTGTACAGAAACCTATGGAGTCATTTCCTCTGGTTTTCACTCTAGTTCATAATAGTAAACACACACTTTTAAACTGAGTGACCAGCAACTTATCTCTTCACATAGAAAACAAATATCTCCTTTGTACCAGGGGAAACCAGTTGTGTATCTTAAAAGGTTCATAACAACGAAGACGTTGTTGACAAGCATACTAGGCTGATTTTTAAAAAAAAATGGATCTACTGTGATAATTACCCCTTCTAATAAGTACGTGAGTTTAACAGAATACTTTGCTGTTAATCTAACATTTTATGTTACATTTTACATGCATTCCCGCTCGTTTTTGGAGAAGTATTTCTTTACAAAGAAATTACTGAATGAATCATTCTCCCCATCCAGCATCTGTCACTGACTACACAGTAAACCCTGCAAGAAAGCCGTTTGTTCTGTAACCAAAATGTGTAAAATTCCCAAATCTCTAGCCTATTAAAAGCAAGTGGTGGAATACAGCACTACTGAAAAAGCTTTGACATTCTATCGCATTTTTGCATATTTCTACAATACAAAAGCACTTTACATCTAGGAGGCTGTTCAAAAGCAGCTGGGTGGGGAACAGAGATAGAAAACTATTACTACACTTGAGGCTGTAAAACTACTTTGCTATTGGTTCTCCAACCAAGGCACAGTGACATGCTGGAGGGCCTTTCAGGAGACCTTCATTACAATTCCACCCCCACCCCCGGCTAGAGGGAAGTGGGGAGGATTTCCTTGCCCTCCACTGGAATCACCTCCTGCAAACACTCCTCATTCTTCCTGACCACAGATGATTTCTCTCTCTAGGGCTCAAACAAATATTTCTGAAAAGAAACATTTGGGGATTTTTTTTAAAATTGGTTTTGGTTTCTCCCACCCTGGAATGGCCGAGGTTGCGTCAAATGACAAATAAGACCCTCTGCCCCCACCTTCTTCAACCATATTCAGATTACTGGGTGCAAGATGAAAACTGTTGTATGCCAGCCCTATACTTTTCAAAGGATAAACATTTCCAGCCTGTCTTGTCTATTCAGATTTAGATTTCTTGGGGCACGGACTGTGACTGTGTGTCTGTAGAGCATCTAGCACAACAGGGACCTGATCTTTGTGGGTGTCTCTACGTGGTGTTGTAACAAATAAATAATTGCAGCTTGATATAAGCTTGTTTGCTTGGTTGTTATTTTGTAATTGTAGTACAGTAGTGCTTATAGCAGGGGTGGGCAAACTTTTTGGCCCGAGGGCCACATCTGGGTATGGAAATTGTATGACGGGCCATGAATGCTCATGAAATTAGCGGTTGGGGTGCGGGAGGGGGTGAGGGCTTTGGCTGGGGGTCCGGGTTCTGGGGTGGGGCTGGGGTTGAGGGTACAGGAGGGTGCTCTGGGCTGAGACCGAGAGGTTTGGAGGGTGTGGGGGGAGGGGATCAGGGCTGGGGTAGAGGTGCAGGAGGGGGGCAGGGGTGCAAGCTCCGGGCGGCACTTACCTCAAGCAGCTCCCGGAAGCAGTGGTGTGTCATCTCTCCGGCTCCTATGCGGAGGCGCGGCCAGGCGACTCTGCGTGCTGCCCCGCCCACAGGCGCTGCCCCTGCAGCTCCCAGTGGCTGCAGTTACTGGCCAATGGGAGCTGTGGGGACAATGTGTAGAGCCCCCTGGCTGCCGGATTAAAATGTCTGAAAGGCTGGATGCAGCCCCCGGGCCGTAGTTTGCCCATCGCTGGCTTAGATATTCCCTGTTGTGTTAGGTGCTGTACAAACACATCGTAAGGCAGTCCACACCCTGAAGAGTTTACAGCCTAAGCAGGTGAAGGAAACAGAGAAACAGAGTGACCTGCCCAAGGTCACACAGCAAGTCAGTGATAGAGCCAGGAATAGAACCAGATCTCCTGTGTCCCAGTCTAGTACACTATCCACTAGACAGCAAATAGTGCTGCTGTCTCCTCCTTAGGTCATGGTTATTGAGGAAGCAGTTTGGCTTCACAAATGAAGCGAAGAGATGATTGAGGCCTTCCTCTCTTTCTACAAAGATATACCAGTATACAGGGCTCATCACAGGCCAAGGGGGGAAATTCTTGTGGGCGTCCTTGTTAAAATATTGGCAGTACATCACTAGCACTGTAAGTTCACTTCCTACATCAGTCATGGTCTGATAAAAATGTAATATGCAATTTTGCAGAAAGGACCAAGTATTATGCACACTGTAGACATTATGCAAACAATTTAGTAACTATAATGGCATTTCATGCAAGAAGAATAAAAGGAACACCGCATTCTGCCATACAAATTCATTTGTACTGAGCTACAAATACATTTGCAAAGAAACTGTTCCATTCAAAGGATTAAATTACGATATTTCCAAGCAAAAACTTCAGGTCTTTCATAGAATGTATTTGCTCTTCATGCAACAGTGGAGCAGAAATTAATTTGTAATGCTAGCTTTGGAGTTTAACAATATGGTGAGATTTTAAGAGCAAAGGCCTTATCCTCTTCCACTAGAGAAGTGTTTAAGTTGCATTCTCCCCTCTTATTTATCAAAACAGTTAAAGTTTTACCAAGTGATACACTGGCACATGGAAAGGGGCTAGCCAGGTACACGAGTCAAGAGACTCACACAGAAAGGTTTACTTTTTAAAGCTTTATATATTAGTATTCTACATTTATATACATTACCAGCACATTCCAAAAATTGGTGTGTGTAATCCTCTAAACACAGTTTGATTCTGACATTCATCTAAGTGGACCAGATTGTGGCATTCTCAGGGTATGTCTACACTATGAAATTAGGTCGATTTTATAGAAGCCGATCTTTAGAAATCGATTTTATACAGTCAATTGTGTATGTCCCCACTAAGCGCATTAAGTCGGCGGAGTGCGTCCTCAATACCGTGGCTAGCATCGACTCATGGTGCGGAGCACTGTGGGTAGCTATCCCACAGTTCCCGCAGTCTCTGCTGCCCATTGAAATTCTGGGTTAAGCTCCCAATGCCTGATGGGGCAAAAACATTGTCGCGGGTGGTTTTGGATACATGTTGTCAGTCTCCCCTCCTTCCCTCCCTCCATGAAAGCAATGGCAGACAATCGTTTCGCACCTTTTTTCCTGGGTTACCTATGCAGATGCCATACTACGGCAAGCATGGAGCCTGCTCATCTCACTGCTGCTGTTGTGAGCATTGTAAACACCTCGCACATTATCCTACAGTATGTGCAGAACCTGGCTAAGAGACGGCAGCACGAGAACAATTGTGAGGAGGATATGGACACAGACATTCCTGAAAGCACAGGCTATGGCAATTGGGACATCATGGAGGGAGTGGGGCTGGTTGATTCAGTGGAACGCCAATTCTGGGCCCGGCAAACAAGCACAGACTAGTGGGACCGCATAGTGTTGCGGGTATGGGATGATTCCCAATGGCTGCGAAACTTTCGCATGAGTAAGACCACTTTCCCGGAACTTTGTGACTTGGTTTCCCCCGCCCCGAAGCACAGGAATACCAAGATGAGAGCTGCCCTAACAGTTGAGAAGTGAGTGGTGATAGCCCTGTGGAAGCTTGCAATGCCTGACTGCTACCGGTCAGTCGGGAATCAGTTTGGAGTGGGCAAATTTACTGTGGGGACTGCTGTGATCCAAGTAGACAATGCAATCACTGACGTCCTGTTATCAAGGGTAGTGACTCTGGGAAATGTGCGGGTCATAGTGGATGGCTTTGCTGCAATGGGGTTCCCTAACTGTGGTGGGGCGATAGACGGAACACATATCCCTATCTTTGGCACCGGACCACCTTGCCAGCCAGTATGTAAACTGCAAGGGGTACTTCTCAATGGTGCTGCAAGCACTGGTGGATCACAAAGGACATTTCACCGACATCACCGGGAAAGGTGCATGACGCTCACATCTTTAGGAATGTTCAAGCAGCTGCAAGAAGGGACTTGCTTCCCAGACCAGAAAATTACCATTGTGGATGTTGAAATGCTAATAGTTATCCTTGGGGACCCAGCCTACCCCTTGCTACCAGGGCTCATGAAGCCTTACACAGGCAGCCTGGACAGTAGTAAGGAGCAGTTCAACTATAGGCTGAGCAAGTGCAGAATGGTGGTAGAATGTGCCTTTGGACGTTTAAAAGCTCACTGGCGCTGTTTGCTGACTAAGTTAGACCTCAGCGCAACCAACATTCCCATTGTTATTGCTGCTTGCTGTATGCTCCATAATATCTGAGAGAGTAAGGAGGAGATGTTTATGGCAGGGTGGGAGGTTGAGGCAAATCGCCTGGCAGCCGATTTTGAGCAGCCAGACACCAGGGCGATTAGAAGAGCACAGTTAGGCGCGCTGCGCATCAGAGAGGCTTTGAAAACCAGTTTCATGACTGGCCAGGCTACAGTGTGACAGTTGTGTGTGTTTCTCCTTGATGCAAACCCACCCCCTTTGTTGATTTTAATTCCCGGTAAGCCAACCACCCTCCCCCCTTCGATCACAGCTGGCAAAGGAAATAAAGTAACTATTGTTTTGAAATCATGCATTCTTTCTTTATTAATTAAAAAAAAAGTGAGAAACTGACAAGGTAGCCCGGGTGGGGTGGGGTGGGGGAGGAGGGAAGGACAAGGATATATTGCTTATTGTAGCCACACTACGAATCAAAACTGTTTGAATGACAGCCTTCTGTTGCTTGGGCCATCCGCTGGAGTGGAGTGGCTGGGTGCCCGGAGCCTCCCCCAACCGCGTTCTTGGGCGTCTGGGTGAGGAGGATATGGAACTTGGGGAGGAGGGCAGGCAGTTATACAGTGGATGCAGGGGGGTGTCTATGCTCTTGTTGGCTTTCCTGCAGCTCCACCAGAAGCCTCATCATGTCCGTTTGCTCCCCCATTAGCCTCAGCATCACCTCCTGCCTCTGCTCATCGCGCTCACTTAATGCTTTCCTGGCCTCTGCCACTGAATGCCTCCATGCATTAAGCTGTGCCCTATCAGTGCAGGAGGACTGCATGAGCTTGGAAAACATGTCATCGCGAGTGTGGTTTTTTCGCCTTCTAATCTGCGATAACCTCAGGGACGGAGATGATAGGGGGAGCATAGAAACATTTGCACCTGCGGGGAGATAAAAAGGGAGAGTAAAATTTAAGATGATACCTATCTGAGAACAAAAGGGAGACTCTTTCACAGTGAATCAAGCAATTCACAGCAGACAGCTTTAGGTACAAGGTCTCATTTTGCCTTTTATATTGAGCGCCTGCCGATATGGTGACACATCACACATGGCTGGGCAACAGAATTCGGTTTCCAGGCAGCCATGGTAAGCCAATGAGTACGCGGGGTTGGCTTCTTACACCTTCATAAAATTTGGGAATGGTTTTAAACTGCAGCGCCCTCCTTTCCCATAGCAAGCAATGTCTGTTGGGTTTCATATTTAAAAGGAGGGGGGTGCGGTTTCTGGGTGGATGTGCAGCACATACCTCCTCCCACCTCACTGCGTGGTTATTCTCTGGGATGACCCCTTCACCTCTCCCCACACCGCATAGCTATTCTCCAGGATGATCCCTTTTAGCCAAGCACAAACAGCCCAGCATGAACAGGGTCCTTTTACTGTTCCCTTACAAAAATTCCCCTATATCAACCACGTGACCATGAAAGATATCACTCTCCTGAGGCTAACACAGAAAGGTATAGACCTAACATTGCTTGAATACGACCAAAACCCAGGACCATTCGCTGCCATGCTTTGTGCTGCAATGATTCCAGACTACTTGCTACTGGCTTGGCGTGGTAAAGTGTCCTACCGTGGAGGACAAAATAAGGCAGCCCTCCCCAGAAACCTTCTACAAGGCTTTCAGAGTACCTCCAGGAGAGCTTCATGGAGATGTCCCTGGAGGATTCCCGCTCCATCCCCAGACACGTTAACAGACTTTTCCAGTAGTTGTACTGGCCGTGAATGCATTCCAATTCTTCAGGGCAAATCAAACATTAAACACTATTGCTTTTAAACCCTGAACTGTAGTTACAAATGTGCACTCACCAGAGGTACCTTCTCCGGCTTCAGGATCGGGGATCCCGCCTTGGGAAGGTATTGGCTCCAGGGTGATGCAAAGGTCCTGGCTGCCAGGGGGAATGGATTCACCACTTGCTTGCTGCGCATTCTCCTCCTCCTCTTCCTCATCCACAAAATCCTCCTCCCTGTTGCGTGAGACTCCCGCCTTGCAGGTGCCCATGGACAGTGGTGGGGTAGTGGTAGGGTCCCCCCCTAGAATGCCATGCAGCTGATCACAGAAGCAGCATGTATGGGGCTCTGACCCAGAGCGACCATTTGCCGCCTTTGTCTTTTGGTAGGCTTGCCTGAGCTCCTTAAGTTTCACGCGGCACTGCTGTGTGTCCCTGTTGTAGCCTCTGTCCACTGTGCCCTCTGCGATTTTGGCATATAAATTAGCATTCTTCTTTTTGATCGGAGTTCTGCCTGCATAGATTCTTCTCCCCATCAGAGTCTCCCTTTCGGTCCATGCTGGAGCTTGTTTGCGATTGTGGGGGGACTGCATAGTCACCTGTGCTGCTGAGCTCGCCACGCTGACCAAACAGGAAATGAAATTCAAAATTTCCTGCGGCTTTTCCTGTGTACCTGGCTAGTGCATCGGAGTTCAAAGTGCTGTCCAGAGTGGTCACATTAGCACACTCTGGGATAGCTCCCAGAGGTCAATACCGTCGAATTGCGTCTGCACTACCCAAAATTTGACCCAGCAAGGTTGATTTTAGTGCTACTCTCCTCACCGGGGAGGAGTACAGAAGTCGATTTTAAGAGCCCTTTAGGTCGACGGAACAGGGTTGGTTGTGTAGACGCATTCATTTTAAAATCGACCTGACATGGCTAAATTCGACCTAAACCTGTAGTGTAGACCACAGCTTACTCACATAGAGCAGTAATTTACTACTCGAATAGTCCCATGGGAATTAATTGACCTGCTTAGGAAGTAGGTACTACTTTGCATAAGTAAGCATGGCAGAATCAGACCCAGTAATAGGGAAATCTTTCAGCTTGTGATAGTTTGTGATTGAGTGCAAATACATATTAAAATGTGCTGTGTTAGAAGGAATAATAGAACCTACTTTGTGTTCTAATGTGTTATCTGACTTCAACTACCTACAGAAAAAGATTTTCTTGTTTCTGTCCTGTTGTTGCAGTTCTAGATTGCTCAATATCATTTTGTTTTAAATCAACATATCAATTTATCCAAGAGGGGAAAAAATTATATAGTAATGGATATTCAGAGTAAATTAATTGTATCACTGACTACTCAACCATTTTTGCATGAAAAATAGTTTGCATTCAAATTCTTGTTCAGCAGCCTTTTTCAATTACCTCAACCTAAGTATTCCTTCATGTAAATTTCAAAGGTCTTTTGCTCTACAATTAAGAGAAAGGTTACATTTCACTGAATTGATCATTTCTCTTTCCAATCGTAAATGCTCATACAGGCTGAATTTCCTTTCCACAAACAAGTAACGATGCACTTCCTTAGCATAGCAAACCAGAATATTTGCCTACACCAAGAAAGTAAAAGTTATAACTATCACTACAAAGAAAAATTTTAGTAGTTCCCATTAATCTCTGTATTACATTAATTACAGCTCATGCTTGCACAAAGAACTGTAAACGTCAAGCCAAATTTATGTCAAATTTGTAATTTCCAGAGACTTTCCGGTTTGGATTTCAGACTAGAATAAGTTATCATTAAATCTTTTCCATTATATGTTAATCTTATTTATAACAGGCCTTTTATCCAAAAAAGAAACCCAAGGCACCTTACGTACTTAAAACACTATACACTGGTATCAATTCATCAGCCAGTGAAACATGACCACCCATGCAATGAAATTTGGCAGTTCTTTAAGTTTACTTAATTTCAAACCTCGCTTGATCACTGAGTTTGAAAGCGTGGCATGAACTTTAGCATGCCTGAGTTTGTGTTCTGACGAGGAAATACTGAAAAAAGAGCAAACAAACAAAGAGTAGTAAAAAAAGTGAAAGAAAATATGAAGGGAGTGACAACAGAAGCAGAGGGGGGAAGAGAAAAGTCTAATAAAAAAATAGACTATTACATAAATACACACACACCATACACAGAGCACCAAATAGTCCTAGACTAGCTTTTTTCATGGAGGTCGACGCCTTTCATTCTGAATACACAACTACAGACATCACTTGAGCAGTGGGAAAAGTCTGCTTTTGTTTCTAACTTTTGGGGGTATGGAGGGGGGAATATATTTAAATTACAAAGGTGAGTTTGCAAACTCAGACTAGTTTTGCAAACACAAAAATCATTTGAATAGTTTGCAAAACTTCAAACCCACGAAGTTTATACAGACCTAATCAAACCCATAAAGACATTGAATGAACCTGTTGTTCTTCCATCTAATTCATCTGTTTTGGCAGTCAGACCCTCCAACTTCTCATCCAGAGACATCACAGAACTTTACAAGTGATCCATTTTTTAATCTAGGCCCACCAGGAGTTCCCAAACTGACCCCAAGCTAAAAATTTGGCTGAATAAGGCAACACTTGGGCCAAGCAAGCATACATGTAGCCAGAAAAATGTGGACCTCTCTAGTCTATTGTCTTTTGCAGGCATTGCAAATTGAGGCCCAAATACTCCAATCATCAATGCAGGTAAATAACTTTAAGCAAGTGAGCAAACTCCTTGAATTCAAGTGTTTGCAAAATCAGGGCTTCGCCTACTACTGCTTTTTGACTGTTAAAAAAGAGCTTTTACACACTTGTGGTCTTTTTCGCTTAGATAGATCTGTATTTTGGCTCTGCACAGGACATCTGCTTTGCTGCTCAGGTATGTTCCGCTTTGCATTAATACAGTTTTTGGAGTGGGAGGCTCAGGAATGCTTTCAGAATGGAGCCTGCAGCTTCATGCCTCCAACCCTGAAACAACTATTTTAAATACCAGGTACAGAGCCTTATTAAATACTCGTCATCTATCAGCTGCATCTAAAATTGTCTACAATTATTTTAAAATTATTGCTGCAAACATTTATAAAGGCACCCATCACCACAGTAGCCAAGTGCATTTAGATTAAGATCAAGAACATTTTTCAAGCAAAGGGAGAAAAATCTATCACAAGCCCTTCTGCCACCCCCCTATAACTTTAAAAGGCAGATGGAGAAAAGCTAGGGAGTAGGCCATATCCCATATGTTTGCAAAGCAGGAAGTTAACCGAAAGACTGAACAAAGAGATAAGCAATACAATGGTTTCTAAGGCTATGTCTACACTACAGCCTATGTCGGCATAACTTATGTCATTCAGGGGGGTGAATAAACCACCCCCCGAGCGACATAATTACACCAACATAAGCGCTCGTGTGCACAGCGCTATGTCAGTGGGAGAGCTTCTCCCGCCAACTTAGATTCTGCCGTTCATGGAGGCAGTTTTCTTATGCCGATGGGAAAGCTCTCTCCCGTCGGCATACAGCATCTTCACCAGATGTACTGCAGCAGTGCACCTGCGCCACTGCAGCTCTGTCATGCAGACATGCCCTAAATTGGCAGGCTCAAGCTTACATGTGTTTCTTCCTAGAGTGAAATCCATAGTTGAGAGCCCATTACCAAGAATGCCTTGCTTCTAATTCCCCAAAGCTTTATATTGGGACAGGTTAGCAACAAACACAAGTGGGCCTGCCAATCAACATACTGCAATATAATAAACTGATAATGTACTTCACCCAGAGAATTCCAGTAAAATGTACAAATATGTGTACGCCCAGGTAAAAGTCATGGAAATGTAAAAAATCCACGTGCTGCAAAATGACATCATGGATGTCAGATGTATCATACACGTTACGTGGGTGGGTAGAATCCCAGTACTTTAGTTATAAAAGCTCACGAGTCCACACTTGTCACTGGTGGCAACTTTTATATTCTCTGTGTGTCAGACAGTAGAGGGCAATATGTTTATACACTTAACCAGTTCATTACAATACCAAATAATGTTGCCATAGTGAGCAAGTGCTGTTAAATATATGCCAGGTAATCAGAACCTGAGAAAATGCAGCTGTTCCGTTTTTCCCTACACAAAGCCACCATATTCTTTCAGTCTTACAGAGTTATGTTAGGTGAAAGAAAACAAGAATGTAAAGTCTCCATGAGAAAGAAGCATGTATCTCTGCAGCACGTTACATCCACCTGAAGTGAAAGTGTCTTCAAATCAGATAGGTTCTTTACTTAGAAACGTAAATCAGTAGATTAAAAAACAAAACATAAATACAAATCATGTCAGTAGGTACATGAGGTACATTAGGTACAGCCAGCAATTTTTGCTGACCACAAGAGCTGCTGCCAGGAAGCAAAGAAATAGCCTATACTCTATTTAGGGTGAATTATTTGAAATGTAACAGCTTCACTAAAATACCAGATTATCAAAAACTTCCAGATTAAATAACCTAGCTAGGCATACTACTTCTGCTACTACTTAACAGGAACACCACTTTGCAATTGATCATACCGATTAGGCACAGTAATTTAACAACATGTTCATGGAGAGTAAAGAAAAGACATGGGGCGGGAAAAGTAGCGGTAATAGCGGAATAACTGATCATTTTACAGGGTGAGCCTAGGAAAGGACTGAAGGCTGGTTAGTGTACAGTTATGCCTCTAAGATGTACTTCAAGAGCCAAATTCTGGTCTTGTTTACCCCTCTGCATTCCCCATCAAATTCAATACAGGGAGAGGAGAAGATCTAAATAGTCTTTTCCATTTAGGATTCTCTCTTTAGGAAGAATGGAGGTGAGAAACTCTGCTAGACGTAGGGGGAAAAAATTAGTAAAATAAATACATTTGTAATATTGAGGTCAAGGGCTTGCATGATTAGCAGGGGGCTGTAGTATAAAGGAATTGGGTAGTTTGCCTTTAAATTGTTATGAGCCTCCTAGTGGCAGTAATTGTGTTCCATGTCTGAGAAACTAGTTAGCGTGGTAGTCTGTGCCTATATAGCTAAACTTTGCATGTTTGTATATTTTTATTGGAACCCCACTGTGCCCCGAGGCTTCTACATATTATTTTATTGTGTAAAAAGCAAAAGAGACACAACAGGGATAGACTCTGGCTCATTGCATAATATACCTAAGTACATGAAGTGGAAAGCTAGGGGTCTTGGTTTTAATTTCCAATTTAATCATGTAGGATTGCAGCATGGTAAAATACTACAGGCCCAACTCTGCTCTCATATACACAGTGCACATGAAAACCACCTTGTGATTTGGCTCTCTTGGAAGTCTGTTTAGGAGATGCCCTTAACAGGGATAATAATTCAAGACTAGGTTTTATTGGTAGAGCTGTGAAAGAAGCTTTTTTAGTTATGTGTATCGTGGCAGTACCTAGGGGCCCCAGCCATGGATCAGGACCCCATTGGGCTAAGCACTGTACAAACAGAACACAAAGACGGTCCCTGCCCCAGAAAGTTTTACAGTTTAAGAGTACAATCTATAGTGTCTGTCTGTTCTAGTTAATTCTGTTAGTCTCGCTTTCAATACGTACTCACCACCAGTTCAGCAAGAAATCAGGATGGCGTTTAACTTGTGCAATTAAGTATTCTTATTAAACAGCTTTAACAAGATGAATAAGAAAACAATCAGGATGTATTTATGTGGAGAAATATAAAGATTATGCAGAACATCTATATTTTTATGCACACATAAATATAATTACACAAGTAATACAAAAAACATTTTGGGACAGCTGTCAAATCAAGCAAAACAATTGGAGAAATATATTATTTTTCAATGGAAGAAATAAATTGTTTGCTTTTCATCCTTAAGCATCAAGTGTCATCTGGTGGATTGACACAGAATTGCACTGAAAGCAACATTTTACAGCAGTGGACAGATTATAGTCAAACATTTGGTCTTTCCTTTTTTATGTACATCCTTAGATATGCAAATAATCAACGTTTTAATTAACCTACATCAACAGGAGTTATTTATAATGTGCCCAGTAGTGGGATTCTCTCATAACACTTCTATTACTTATTAAATTGTTTAACTGTACCTTCTAATTTAAATTATCTTTGAAAAGGACAATTTCCCAATATTGTCAACCAAAAGTGCTCAGCTGTTATGAGTGTGGCCTCGTGAAATCATGAGATCAGTTTAAAAACTATGAGGGTTTTTTTTTTTTTTTTAAATAACCAATTTGGGACAGGGGTTTTCTTTCTGGTTTCTGAGCTTGTAGACAAGTTTCAGAGTAACAGCCGTGTTAGTCTGTATCCGCAAAAAGAAGAACAGGAGTACTTGTGGCACCTTAGAGACTAACAAATTTATTAGAGCATAAGCTTTCGTGGACTACAGCCCACTTCTTCGGATGCATATGTGTGCCCGTGGGCTGTAGTCCACGAAAGCTTATGCTCTAATAAATTTGTTAGTCTCTAAGGTGCCACAAGTACTCCTGTTCTTCTTTGAGCTTGTAGAATGCACTCTGGTCACAATATTTCTGCAACCCTGAGGGCTAGAAACTTACTCTATTTTTTTTTTTAATGAAATCTCACGTAATTACTTGACTTCAGTAGCTTTAAGAAAAACCACCGAATATGATAAGACTCAAGATAAAATTGTAAAAGGAGTTCACATTCTCCACCCCCACAAATCTTGAGCATGTGGGGTACCATCTTTAAAAAAAAGAGTGTGAACATTTAGCACTAAACCGAACATGACCCTTTTCTCCGCTCCTTTTTAGATTTTCAACATGGATTTTTGTCTCCTGTCTTTACCCAGAGATCCAACAGATCCTCTCCAATCTCTCTGCCAAAGAGCACAAAGAAAGGACAGAGCTGTAACTGTCCTTGAGAAGAGGGAAGGCGTTTAGGTCAGTTACACTTAACTAGATTTTTACATCAGTGCCCAAAAGTACATTCACAAAAAAGGAGGGTATCTAATTTAATCAACCAGATTGCCAACTTGCTCATCATGATCACCACCAAACATGAATCCTGGCCATCAGGTTTGGTGCTATGATTTTTAAAGTCAACTTTTTAGAAGTCTAAGAGGTACCTTTATACATGGAAGATACCTTCAAGCATAAAATTTCACCATTTTCCAAGTTGTCCAGTGTACCTGATGGTGGGAAGAACCTACATTATTATGTACATTATTTATTGGAGAGAGTAGGTGAGCTCTATGAATGGAAATTCTTAGGCTGTCATACAGAGCTACCTCCATATCATTAGGCTAAAGCAGAGGTAGCAGTACTGGTGGTAATACACACATCAGCTAGAAAGTGACCAGCTGTCTCTATATGAGGGGTTTTAAAGAAGTCTAACTCCACCAGCGAGGTGACGTTCCGTATAACTTGTGTTATTCCTTAAACCATACAGATAATTGTTTCTTTCCTGGACAGACAGACATTCCAGGCACAGTACCAATCCACCCTCTTCAACTCCATTCCCCTGAAGTCCAATCCAATGTCTGGGTCAAGAATGCCAGGTAAAACAATCAATTGGGCTTTGCCCAATAAGACCCTCTGAGCCAGCTGTCATTGAATCCCATTGTGCAAAACTTCTGTAGGTGCTGACTGTACATGCAATGCTTTTCTTTGTTTGGTATTTTCTACATAAAACCAAACCACTTAAACGGATGTTACATGTAACAGTCAAGGATAAATATAGTTTCAACAAAAAGACTTTACTGACCAGAGCTGCTTCTGAACATATCAGTAAGATAAATATTTGAGGAGCTCTTCATTAATATTAAAATTAATATTCCCCAATCAGCCAGCCCAATTCACTGAACCCGCTCTCCTGGAAAACTAAAAAAAGAGATGAGTCAAGCCCTGAAGATCAAAATATCCAAGTTATTTTGGATGAAGGGGGAAAGCAAGTTCCAGGGTCAAGAATTCCTCCTAGAGAGAACCTTGCTGGAAGTACAATCACTAGGGCCTGCCAGCCAGAGCACCCTTCAGTCCCACATGCACAGAACTGATCTGTCAAGTTGCCAGCGCACAAGCCATTTACAGCTTCCTAGGTCAAAGCCAACACTTCAAACTCCATCCAAAAACTCTTTGGCAGCCTGTGTAGAATTTCAGGGACTGGTGATGTAATCGACTCTCTGTGCAAAGTGTTGCTTTGCAGGTGAGCACTTAAGAGTCAGTAAGTTTCTGACTGATTTTAAGGTGCATCCCCATGTAGATCCAGCGAGCACAAATTTAACCCTAATCTCATTCAGACATTGAGTAAATTGCCGAACTGCCCCAGCCAGGGCAGATGGACTGGAGACACAGAGCTTCAGCATACAGAAAGCACTATAGCCAACAACAACTTACTGACCCTAAACAGCCACAAGAGGCCCATCAGAACAGACAAGCAAACACCCCAAAACATAACCCCCAGGTTCTCCCCGCTAAAAAGGGAATGAAATCAGGGCCGCATTGAGTCATTGGCATTATATGATGATGTCTAAGGCATCAGCTCCTGGAGTCACAGGGTGAGAGCAGAAACTCAGCTGACATTTAAAAAAAAAAAGTAATATTTTGTAACCAATGCAGTGATGTCTGCCTGAGTCTGCGGACAGCCTGAAACAATAGTAAGGAGTGGTGTGAACTGCCTCATGCATCTCAACAGGAAGTTAACATTGAGCCCCATTGTCTTGGGGGTCTTGCCAACACCACCTTAGCAGAGGACTCCATCTGGCAAGAGGAAAAGAGAGCAGCGGATTTGCACCACCCACCCAAGTAGATATACTTTGGCTGCTAGGATAAGTACAGGGGTGCTCCCCTATTGCTCCCAATAGGAGGAGAGGCCCTGATCCTGGTAAGATAATAAGGACCAGGCCACTACCTCTGCCTCTGGAATGGGTGGGGCCCCCTGCCTCTTCAAATTTGGAGCAGGGTCACAACATGGGGTGTAGCTACAGGATGTTATCATGGTGTGCCCAGGGCCCCAGATTGCCTTAATCCAGCCCTGAGAGAAGCCACTCCAACATGGCATCTCGTACCCTGCTAGAGACTACAAACCCTGCTTTTCATGATACGGAAGGAACTTGACAGATCTAAATCCTGGTCTACACTATGATTTTAGGTCAAATTTAGCAGCGTTACCTCAATTTAAGCCTGGACCTGTCCACATGACGAAGCCCTTTTATTCAACTTAAAGGGCTCTTTAAATTGATTTCTTTAATCCACCTCTGACGAGGGGATTAGCGCTGAAACCGGCCTTTCCGGGTCGGATTTGGGGTAGTGGAGAAGCAATTCGATGGTATTGGCCTCCGGGAGCTATCCCACAGTGCTCCATTGTGACCACTCTGGACAGCACTCTCAACTCAGATGCACTGACCAGGTAGACAGGAAAAGGCCCGCAAAATTTTGAATTTCCTGTTTGCCCAGCATGGTGGAGAGCCCAGGTGAACACGCAGAGCTCATCAGTACAGGTAACCATGATGGAATCCCAAGATCGCAAAAGAGCTCCAGCATGGACCGAACGGGAGGTACGGGATCTGCTCGCCATATGGGGAGACGAATCAGTGCTAGCTGAACTCGTTAGCAGTAAACAAAATGGCAAAAAAGTCTCAAAGGGCATGAAGGACAGAGGCCATAACAGGGACGCACAGCAGTGCCGCGTGAAAATTAAGGAGCTAAGGCAACCCTACCACAAAACCAGAGAGGCAAACGAAAGGTCCGGGGCAGAGCCACAGACATGCCGCTTCTACGCTGAGCTGCATGCCATGCTAGGGGGTGCAGCCACCACTACCCCAACCCTGTGCTTTGACTCCATCAATGGAGAATCACAAAACACGGAAGCGGGTTTGGGGGACGAGGAAGATGATGATGAAGACATTGAAGATAGCTCACAGCAAGGAAGCGGAGAAACCGGTTTCCCCAATAGCCAGGAGACGTTTTCACCCTGGACCTGGAACCAGTAACCTCCGAACCCCCCCAAGGCGTGCTCCCAGACCCTGAGGGTACACAAAGCAGCTCTGGTGAGTGTACCTTTCTAAGTATTACACATGGTTTAAAAGCAAGCGTGTTTAATGATTAATTTGCCCTGGCATTCGCGGCCAGTACAGCTACTGGAAAAGTCTGTTAATGTGTACGGGGATGGAGCGGAAATCCTCCAGCGACATCTCCAGAAAGCTCTCCTTGATGTACTCCCAAAGCCTTTGCAAAAGGTTTCTGGGGAGGGCTGCCTTATTCTATCCTTCATGGTAGGACACTTTACCACACCAGGCCAGTAGCACGTAGTCTGGAATCATTGCATAACAAAGCATGGCAGCATATGGTCCCGGTATTTGCTGGCATGCAGACAACATCCATTCCTTATCTCTCTTTGTTATCCTCAGGAGAGTGATATCATTCACGGTCACCTGGTTGAAATAGGGTAATTTTATTAAAGGGACGTTCAGAGGTGCCCGTTCCTGCTCTGCTGAACAGAAATGTTCCCCGCTGTTAGTGATCATCCCAGAGAATTGGGTGTGGGGTGGAGGGGATGGGGGTTAGTTGGGTTTGTGCTGCACGTTAACCCGGAAACCGCAGCCCCTCCTTTTAAATTGCAAACCCATTTTAAATGGCCAACCCAATGGCCACTTGGTATGGGAAATGTGGGAATGGTTTCAAACAGCAGCGCCCTCATGTTATGAAGGTTAAAAAAGCCAAAAGACTGTGGCTTACCATGGCTGCCTGCAACACGAATTCTGTTGCCTGGCACTGTGTGAGTGATCTCTCACACCAAACCGGCAGGCCCTCAATATAAGAGGAAAAATGCGACCTTGTAACGAAAGCACATGTGCTGTGTAATGTGAACAGCAAGATTTAACGTTAAAGAGTATACCCATTGTTCTCTAAAATGTGTCTTTATAACTACCACCTCTCCCTTCTCCTCCATCAGCTGCAAATGTTTCTCCTTCGCAGAGGCTAGTGAAGATTAGAAAGTGAAAAAGGCGCACTCGGGATGACATGTTCTTGGAGCTCCAGATGTCCTCCCACACTGACAGAGCACAGCAGAATGCGTGGAGGCAGACAATCTCAGAGTGCAGAAAAGCACAATATGAACGCGAGGAGAGATGGCGGGCTGAATCGCGGGCTGAAGAGAGCAAGTGGCGGGCTGAAGAGGATAGGTGGCGTCAGCTTGCTGACAGAAGGCAAGAGTCGATGCTCCGGCTGCTGGAGCATCAAACTGATATGCTCCAGCATATGACTGAGCTGCAGGAAAGGCAGCAGGAGCACAGACCGCCGCTACAGCCCCTGTGTAACCAACAGCCCTCCTCCCCAAGTTCCATTGCCTCCTCACCCAGACGCCCAAGAACGCGGTCGGGGGGTCTCCGGCCACCCAGCCACTCCACCCCAGAGGACTGCCCAAGCAACAGAAGGCTGGCCTTCAATAAGTTTTAAAGTGCAGTGAGTCCTTGTCCTTATCTCCTCTCCCACCCTTCCCAGGCTACCTTGGCAGTTATCCCCGTATTTGTGTGATGAATTAATAAAGAATGCATGAATGTGAAGTAACAATGACTTTATTGCCTCTGCAAGCGATGATCGAAGGGGGAGGGGAGGGTGGTTAGCTTACAGGGAAGTAGAGTGAACCGGGGCGGGGGGGGGTGTTCCATCAAGGAGAAACAAACAGAACTTTCACACCTTAGCCCCCTGGCCAATCATGAAACTGGTTTTCAAAGCTTCTTTGATGCGCACCGCACCCTGCTGTGCTCTTCTAACCGCCCTGGTGTCTGGTTGCGCGTAATCAGCGGCCAGGCGATTTGCCTCAACCTCCCACCCCGCCATAAATGTCTCCCCCTTACTCTCACAGATATTGTGGAGCAGACAGCAAGCAGTAATAACAATGGGAATATTGGTTTCGCTGAGGTCTATCCAAGTCAGTAAACTGCGCCAGCGCGCTTTTAAACGTCCAAATGCACATTCTACCACCATTCTGCACTTGCTCAGCCCTTAGTTGAACAGGTCCTGACTACTGTCCAGGCTGCCTGTGTATGGGTTCATGAGCCATGGCATTAAGGGGTAGGCTGGGTCCCCAAGGATAACTACAGGCATTTCAACATCCCCAACGGTTATTTTCTGGTCTGGGAAGAAAGTCCCTTCCTGCAGCTTTTGAAACAGACCAGAGTTCCTGAAGATGCGAGCATCATGTACCTTTCCCGGCCATCCCACGTTGATGTTAGTGAAACGTCCCTTGTGATCCACTAGTGTTTGCAGCAGCATTGAAAAGTACCCCTTGCGGTTTATGTACTCGCTGGCTTGGTGCTCCAGTGACAGGATAGGGATATGGGTTCCGTCTATCGCCCCACCACAGTTAGGGAATCCCATTGCAGCAAAGCCATCTACTATGACCTGCACGTTTCCCAGAGTCACTACCCTTGATACCAGCAGCTCTTTGATTGCGTTCACTGCTTGGATCACAGCAGCCCCCACAGTAGATTTACCCACTCCAAATTGATTCCCGACTGACCGGTAGCTGTCTGGCGTTGCAAGCTTCCACAGGGCTATCGCCACTCGCCTCTCAACTGTGAGGGCTGCTCTCATCTTGGTATTCTAGCACTTCAGAGCAGGGGAAAGCAACTTACAAAGTTCCATGAAAGTGCCCTTATGCATGCGAAAGTTTCGCAGCCACTGGGAATCGTCCCACACCTGCAACACTATGTGGTCCCACCAGTCTGTGCTTGTTTCCCTGGCCCAGAAACAGCGTTCCATGGCATGAACCTGCCCCATTAACACCATGATTTGCACATTGCTGGGGCCCGTACTTTGTGAGAGGTCTATGTCCATGTCTATTTCCTCATCACGCTCGTCACTGCGCTGCCATTGCCTCCTCGCCTGGTTTTGCCTTGGCAGGTTCTGGTCCTGCATATACCCCAGGATAATGCGCATGGTGTTTAAAGTGCTCATAATTGCTGCGGTGATCTGAGCAGGCTCCATGATCCCAGTGCTATGGTGTCTGGGCTGAAAAAAGGCGCAAAACGATTGTCTGCCGTTGCCACGGCAGGGAGGGAGGGAGGGTGGGGCCTGATGACATGTACCCAGAATCACCCGCAACACTGTTTTTGCCCCATCAGGCACTGGGATCTCAACCCAGAATTCCAATGGGCGTCAGAGACTGTGGGAACTGTGGGATAGCTATCACAGTGCAATGCTACAGAAGTTGACGCTAGCCTCGGTACTGTGGACGCAGTCCGCCGACTTAATGCACTTAGAGCATTTTGTGTAGGGACACACACAATCGATCTTATAAAAACGATTTCTAAACAACCGACTTCTATAAATTCGACCTAATTTTGTAGTGTAGACATAACCCTAAGAGAATTAGCATGGCTATTCCCAGAGTTGTCCTAGAAGAACCATCTCAGCCACCTGTTCCAGTACAGGAGATTGTTATCTTAACAGAGGGATCAATTACATGCCGATTTATACATTACAAGTAAGCAGAACTCTGATTACGTAAACCAATGCCACAGCTTCCAGTAGAAAAAAATTTTTGTTCCTGCATGAATCTTAGGGATTCCTTAAATCTACAGCCCTTTAATGTCTGTACCAAGCATGCAGTCTGCCAGCACTGTAGTAACTCAGGATGGCAGTGAGGAAAAAAATCATTCCTAACAAAATTTACAATTAGGAATTTCCAGTAGAGCACTGGCAGGCAGCAACCAGAAAGTAATGATATCAAGAATGACAGAAATGTTTTTCTTTTAGCAGGCTTGCCTGACCATTACACAGAGGTGCTGGAATGATTTGTATAGTGGGGGTGCTGAGAGCCATTGAACGAAACTGTAAACCCTGTAGATGATAGAAACCACTTCAAGCCAGGGGGTGTGACAGCACCCCTAGTTCCAGCACCTATGCCATTACAAGGGCCAAAGCAAACTTTACCACCACCCTGGCTCCCTGCAAGACTGTAGATATGGAGTGCAGAGAAGTTCTACAATGTTTAAAAATGCTTCACACTGAATAAGATCATTAGCAAGCTTCCTCCTGCAAAAAAACAGGAATTTTCCTATTTCTGCATGATGCTCACTCCCACCATTCCCAATTTTACAGGCTCAGTTCTTCTAATCACTGATCACCAGTGGAAACACCATATATATATACACACACACCACAAGTTGACCTGATACCTGGAACAGTTGAAGTCCTTCCTCAAGAGTCTTCTATGAATCAATGTGCTGGGGGGGGCGGGGTGAAATCCTTCCAAAGGTCATTGAAATTTGGTCCTTCTAGATCCAACTATGTTATTTGTTAGAAGTGCAAATGAGTCTTTTCTACAGTCCTCACATTAACTCACTTCTGTGGAAGTGAAGTCCCACCCATCTCACAGTCAAAGAATGAATTCAAAAAATAAAGTTGGTTCCTATCTTTATTTTTTTCCAAGTGGAACACTGGGGTGGAGGCAGACAAAACGTGTTTCTCTTTATCACTTCCTGCTTTTTTTGACCAAAGCCCACTATGCCACCTAACAGTGAAGTCCATATCAAGCCTATAATTAAAAAAAAGAATGGAAAAGAGAAGAGAAAAACAGCTTGTAATAGCCTGTTTTTCCCAGGGGGATTGATATGCTGTTGAAGAAAATTCTAAACTATTAAGCGCTCTTGATTTTAAATGTATGGTGCTTTGTAGTCCATTCTGCATGCAAAAGCCCTAGCAAAAAAAATTTAAGTTATCCTATATTCAAACACAAAGGAGAATGAGGCACATGAAATCACTGGAAATTGTGGGCGTAACTCCATATGCAATGATCAACAGCTCCATGTATAGTTATGACTTATCCTATATAATAGTAAGTAATTCTATACTAATGCAGAATACTGCACAAGACTGATCCACAGATTCAGGAGAAACATCCTTTTTCTTAAAAAAAATAAAAAAAGCACTAATTCTTTACACCTTGTTATTTATTGTTTATCTGCTTAGCACTGACTGGGTTTGTCTTCACTAGAAAATTAAGTATTGTTAGTTAACATGACTCCAAAATCATGCTCTAATGGACCAGCCAATGTGATGTTAAACATGACCCGTCCCTTTTTACACAGACTGCAAAGTCATATTTAACATCAGCAAAGAGTCTTGTGGCACCTTATAGACTAACAGACGTATTGGAGCATGAGCTTTCGTGGGTGAATACCCACTTCGTCGGATGCATCTGACGAAGTGGGTATTCACCCACGAAAGCTCATGCTCCAATACGTCTGTTAGTCTGTAAGGTGCCACAGGACTCTTTGCTGCTTTTACAGATCCAGAATAACACGGCTACCCCTCTGATATTTAACATCATGTTTGTTAACCTGGCTCCACAAGATCACATTCTAACACTAGTTAGTTTTCTAGTGAAGACAAGCCTACGGAGTGCTTGGCAATGTACAACACCAAAAGTGAGACATGAAGACAGATTAACTCCTGCTAGCGTAAGGAGGTGTGATTTTCACCTTCCTGTATCAGTGAGACCCACCATGACCTATGGTGGGGTATTTCACTGTAAATGGGTAGGAGAACTATATCTGGCATGGGCTGCTTAAAGACCTTCACTAGTGAAGAATGCCAAGTTAATGCATCCTCAGCCACCATGACTGTGCATCTTATTGGTCTGCACTTTCAGTCTCAAATGCTGGCCTGATTGCCAGGAGGTCTCCTTTGCAAAAGAAAGAGTGCCCCCAGCTAGCACTACTACAAACTCCCCTCACCTGAGGGATAGCTCAGTGGTTTGAGCATTGGCCTGCTAAACCCAGGGTTGTGAGTTCAATCCTTGAGGGGGCCACTTAGGGATCTGAGGCAAAATCAGTACTTGGTCCTGCTAGTGAAGGCAGGGGGCTGGACTTGATGACCTTTCAGGGTCCCTTTCAGTTCTATGAGATGGTATAGGTATATCTCCACCCATCAAATTTTCCACCACTGGGTGCTTTGTATCCTGGATTATGCCAAGAAGAATAAACCAGAAGTGAATTAGCCCAATGGTTTGTGCCACATAGCGTATATCTTCTGTAACAAATAAGATGTATAATTCAACCTCATGTTCAAAAATAACAGCAATTACTCAGAGCAGCTTACATTTTCGGGTTTGAAGGAAGGATATAATTATTCAAAGTTAAAATACTTTTAAATTTAAATTACTTTTGAAAGTAACATGGTAGAGCGGGGGAAGGGGATGCACACCTCTCTCTCCCTCTAATATTTTTCCTTGTAAGTCATTGCAACTTGATTGTTCCATCATACAATACTCATGTTTCATAAAAAGAAACCTTTTCCAGAATCCAAATATTTAGATCAGGATTCTCACTATTGCCCTAAAATCAAACTATTATAAATCTGTCAGACATTTTCATTGGAAGAACGGCATATGCAAGATTGCTCTCAGGAAGGGATCATATTGTACCTCAGAAAGTGTGTGGAATTTAACTTTGATAGTCAAAATAAACTGATATAAGCAAGGACATACAAACTTGACTCTAGCAATCCATCTTTAAAACTAGATTACGATTAACTAGAGACAAGATGCAGTAGCTAATGGCCAGGCCTAAACAGAGAGCAGTGCTCAGATGCTAATCTGACTTCCTGCTCTGTTCAGACCCACTCTGAATGCAAGATCATAATTCCTAGGATTTTTCCTTAGTCTTCCCCATCCATGTATACAGTCCAAGGAATTATAGAACATCTTGTGGTCACCCAACTCCTACAAATTCTGACCATGGCCTGTGTACGAGTATGTAGAAACCTTTACACCACAGCTTATGGTGTAATGCAGTTATCACCAACCGGTAAATCGTGATCGACTGGTCAATCGTGGAGCCTCTGACTGTCAGAGACTCCACGATCGACCAGTTGATCGCGATAGGGTTGCTAACCCTCCTGCAGCCAAACAGGGAGATCAGCTGCCAACAGTCCGGCGGCGCAGCGGGGTAAGGCAGGCTCTGTGTCTGCCCTGGTCCCGCGCCGCTCCCGGAAGCGGCTGGCATGTCCAGCAGCAGCTCCAGGGAGGGTGGCAGGGAGTCTCCGCGCACTGCCCTCGTCTGCAACGCCGCTCCCATTGGCCAGGAACAGGGAACCGCAGTCAATGGGAGCTGCAGGGGCGGTGCCTGCGGATCGGGACAGTGTGTGAAGCCACCTGCCCCTTCCCCCTGCCCCACATGCTGGCCTCTTCTGGGAGCGGCGCGGGGCCAGGGCAGGCAGGGAGCCTGCTTTAGCCCTGCTGTGCCACCACCCGGGAGCCACCAGAGGTAAGCAGCACCCAGACGGAGCCCACACCCCAAACCCCCTCTAGGGTTGCCAACTATCTAATCACATGCAAACCCAAAGACCCTTGCCCTGCCCCTGTCCCGCTCCTTCCCCGAGGCAATGCCCCTGTCGCACCCCTTCTCTGAGGCCCCACCCCCCACTCACTCCATCCCCCCCTCCCTCGGTCCCTCGTTCTTCCCTACCCTCACTCACCTTCACCAGGCTGGGGCAGGGGATTGGGGTGCAGGAACAGGTGTGGGCTCTGGAAGGGAGTTTGGGTGTGGGAGGGGGTCGGGCTCCGGGACAAGGCCGGCTCCAGCTTTTTTGCTGCCCCGAGCAGCAAAGAGGAAGAAAAGGAAAAAAAAAAAAGCCACGATCGGCGGCACTTCGGCAGCTGCTCTACTGCGCCGCTTTATTCTTCGGCGGCAATTCGGCAGCCAGTTCTTCCCTCCAAGAGGGACTGAGAGACCCACCACCAAATTGCCGACGACGACCACCCGGACATGCCGCCCCTTTCCATTGCCGCCCCAAGCACCTGTTTCCTGCGCTGGTGCCTGGAGCCAGCCCTGCTCTGGGAGGTAGTTTGAGTGCGGGCTCTGGGCTGGGGCAGGGGGTTGAGGTGCAGGAGAAGTTTCATGCTCTGGGAGGGAGTTTAGATGCAGGAGAGGGTACGGGCTCTGGGCTGGGGCAGGGGGGTGGGGTGCAGAATGGGGTCAGAGGGTCGGCGCTTACCTCGGGCGGCTCCCGAAAGCTACTGGCACACCCCTCTGGCAGCAGCTCCTAGGCGGGTGGCCAGGGGGTCTCCACACACTGCCCCTGCCTGCAGGCTCCGCATCCACAGGACCCATTGGCTGCAGTTCCTGGCCAATGGGAGCTGCAAAGTCGGCACTTGGGGCAGGGGCAGCGTGCAGAGACCCCTGCTCCCTCCCCCCACCAGGGGCCACAGGGACGGTGCCAGCTGCTTCCAGGAGAGGCACAGAGCCAGGTACGTAAGGGAGCCTGTCTTAGCCCTGCTGCCACACCAGACAGTTAGCGCCCAAAATCTCCTGGTTTGGCTGAAGTAGCCTCCAGGAGATCGGGCGAGATTCCAGGAGACTCCCGGCCAAACCAGGAGGATTGACAACCCTAACCCCCCTCCCACACTCCAACCTGCTGCCCCAGCCTTGAGCCGCACTCCCTCCTGCACTCCAATCCCCTGCCCCAGCCCCCTCCCAGAGCCTGCACCCCAACCTGCTACCCATTCCCTGGGCCAGCACCCCACACCCCCCCCTGCACCCCAACCCCCTCCCCCAGCTCTGAGCCCCCTCCTGCACCTAAACTCCCTCCCAGAGCCTGCACCCTGAACCCCCACATGCACCACAAACCCCTGCCCCAGGCTCAGCCCGTAGCTCCTCCCACACTCCAAACCCCTCAGCCCCAGCCCAGAGCCCACACCCCATCCTGCGCCCCAACCCCCGTCCTAGCCCGGTGAAAGTGAGTGAGGGTGGGGGAGAGCAAGCGACGGAGGTAGGAGGGATGGAGTGAGCGGGGTGGGGCTTCAGGGAAGGGGCAGGGCAAGGGTGTTTGGGTTTGTGTGATTACTGTTATTTCTACATTTTCTTTGAGGTAGATCGTGGGTTGCATTTAAATTAAAAAAGTGACCTTGTGCTTAAAAAGGTTGGAGACCGCTAGTATAAGGCCTACTTAAATCACACTTCACTATGGCTGCCACTAAGTATTTGGGAAAATGACAATGCAAAACCATGATAAACATTTTTCTTTACAAACTGTGGCCCCAATCCTGCAATTGAATGCTCTAACAAGGACCTCCGTAGTAAATGCATTTGCCATTGGTGTTTTAGGCACAAAGGTCTGGTCTCAAGGGTCCAAGGTTTAGTTGTAGGATTGAGACTTATATATTTAATAGCCCATTGAAAAAAAGTACTCAAAGGCACCAGTTTGAAGTATGGACTAATATCATGGCAACAAAGGCTATTTTTCACTTATAGAAAAACTAAATCAAGTCTGAAATCAGCCATTTTCTGTACATTCCTAATATAAAAGTCAAATGTAATAAGAAAAAATCTTGTTCATAAACAATTTTTTTCCCATTACACAATTTACCTATCGCATTATAGGTGCACGAACAATTCATATTTAAAACTGCATAACTGAGATATTCTAGAACCAGTTTCAAACCCAAAGGCAAGATTAAATGGAATTCTATACACAAACTCTTACAGTACCACAAACACTGGTACTGTTTCCATTACAACATTTCTCTTTCTATACATATTTTTAAAACAAATGTGCTTTCATTTTAGGCATGCACTATGAACAGGTCATTTTAGTCTCAGTCTACTATATTGGCATTGAAGAGATACAAAAAGAATCAATGCCAACCAAAATACCCTACATGACATCGCTCCCCTATCCCTTGATCGACACAGCAAGTGCATCATGGAAAGTATTGTCTACCCTGGTTGTTAAGACAAGGGTTTATCTCACTCTGTCCTCTGCTAATCTCTTTAAGTGTGACCTCCCCTTGATATCTGGCACCAGGATAGCCAGCAGGGAAGACAAAAGGAAAAGCTTATTCCTTTAGGCAATATCTTTTAATACTCAATTTACTGAAGCACTGAAGGTGGGATTTGCAGAAGTCTTGCAAAAATAAGAATTTCAAAACTGACTTCCAATAGGACTGGTGCCCGAGTCACTTATGTGACTTGAAAAATCCCATCCCACACTAAAATTAAACTACTTAAAAAGGTACTTACTTTAAAATTAACACCCCACAAAATTAAGCAGCTTTAAAAGTGTCATTGTAAACCATTTGCTTAGCCATTATCATTAGTTTAAGAAATTTAATTTGAGGGATAATTTGAAAATTGAAAAAAGTCTATTAATGCACTTTTATAAGTAACCCACAAGCTCGATTACTAGTAATGAAATACTGACTTAGTTACATAATATCAGGAATAAATATTCATGCATGTGTAATGGACTAGATCCTTTGGCTCCTACATGCTTTGATGAAATCAAAATTATTTTTGCCTGAGGGCAGACTCCAGAATAAAGCCTCTACAGCTTTTAACAATGATGGGCAATGCTATGTAACCACAGCAATAGTTGGCTTTGTTATTTTACCCCACCCAGAACTGCCATTGCGCCCTGTCTAAAAGAGCTTACAGTCTGATTTAATACATGATGTAACAAAAAGACCACAAAATACAGGAGTGGGGATTCAGGAAGAAAAGACAGTGGTCACAGCATGAGATACGTGGTTATTCAGCAAAATAACATGCACATGGAATGATGCCCTTGGTTGATTTGTATGCAGGGCCTGAAACCAGATTTATGGATCCAGAAGCATAAGGCCAGGTCTACACTAAAATGGTAGGTCGACCTAGCTACATCATTCAAGGGGATAAAAAATCCACATGCCTGAGCGACATAGTTAAGCCAAACTAACCCCCAGTGTAGACAATGCTAGGATGATGATGGAAGGTGGGTAGGTGGATTAACTATAGTGACAGGAGAACCCCTCCCGTCGCTGTAATGAGTGTCTATACTTAAACTGCTACAGTGTCAGCTATGCTGCTACAGCAGTTTAAGTATAGACACAGCCTAAGCCTCAATTACCTGATCTACAGGGTCATTAACTGAGAGGGAGTAGACATTCATAAATTTCTATCAAAGGGATCTAGCCATTACAAAGAGAGACAAAGCTACCCTAGGTTAGCATGGGTTACACAAGGGTCTGTATATGCAATTTTATAGGTTACACAAGGGTCTGTTTTTACTTTTAGGTCAGGTATACCCTACAGACCTATATCAGGGTAACTACATCACTCAGGGGTGTGAAAAATCCATGCAGTTATACCAACCTAACCCCCTGGGTAGACAGCTTCTCCTGCCAACATAGCTACTGCCTCTCGGAGGTGGGGGGGAGGGCATTAACTACACCGATGGGAGACGTTCTCCCGTTGACATAGGAGTGTCTTCACTAAAGTGCTTCAGTTGTACATGAAGACAAGCCCTTGGTCAATCTAGGTGGGTGTCATGATAAAATGGGTCTTAAGGAAGGATTTGAACAAGGGGGCTCCGATGGCTTGGTACACCCATTCACAAAGGGTATTTTACACTAAAGCAATGTTATGGGAAGAGGGATGCTGGTAATTGTGGAAGCAGAGCAGCGTGATCTGAAGGCAAAGTCAGGTGTGGCTGAGTGTCATTTAGTGGCCTGTGGTATGTAGGAGGTCAGAATACATCTTGAATACTGTATGCAGATTTGTTTGCACCATATCAAAAAAGATATATTAGAATTGGAAAAGGTACAGAGAAGGGCAACAAAAATGATTAGGGGTATGGAACAGCTTCCATATGAGAGATTAAAAAGACTGGGACTTTTCAGCTTGGGAAAGAGACAACTAAGGGCCGGGGGGGAGGGGAGATAGGATAGAGGTCCATAAATCAAGAATGGTGTAGAGAAAGTGAATAAGGACATGTTATTTACCCCTTTGCATAACACAAGAACTAGGGGGTTACCTAATGAAATTAAAAGGCATCAGGTTTCAAACAACAAAAGGGAAGTACTTCTTCACACAAAACACTATCAACCTGTGGAAATCATTCCCAAGGGATGTTGTGAAGGCCAAAAGTATAACAGGGTTCAAAAAAGAACTAGCTAAGTTCATGGAGGATAGGCCCATCAATGGCTATTAGCCAGGTGGGTCACGGATGCAACACCATGCTCTGAGTGTCCCAAGCCTCTATTGCCAGAAGCTGTACATGGACGACAGGGGATGGATCACTTGATGATTGCCCGTTCTGTTCATTCCCTCTGAAGCACCTGGGAATGGCCACTGTTGGAATACAGGACACTGGGCTAGATGGACCATTGGTCTGTCCCAGTATGGCATTCTTATGTGCTAAGTGATCTGGTGATCCTTTCTGGCCTTCAACTCTATGAGTTAACTCGGCAGAAGCAGAATTATGAGGGACTTCACCACATCAGGTGGGGGCTTCTTGGAGAAATTCAAAGGGGGTGACAATCAATTCTGCAGATTAGGAGGGTGATTTTAGCAGCTACTTTCTGTATGGATTGGAGTGACGCACGATAGATAGATGCTGGAGAGACTACAGAGGGAAAAGTTTCAATAGTCAAGATAAGAGATGATCCAGACCTGGAAAGGAATCTTCACCATCTGGTCAGAGAGAAAAGGTTGTATCTAGAACAGGGGGTCCGGGGCCCCCTGAGGAGCCACAAGCAGATTTCAGGGGGTCCACCAAACAGGGCCAGCATTAGACTCACTGGGGCTAGGTCAGAAAGCTGAAGCCCCACCGCATGGGGCTGAAGCCTGAGGCCTTGAGCCCCATCACCCGGGGCTGAAGCCAAATCCTGAGCAGCTTAGCTTCACGGGGGTCCCTGTGGCATGAGGCCCCAGGCAACTGTCCTGATTGCTACCCCCTAACACAAGCTCTGGCTTTTATATGCAGAAAACCAGTTGTTGTGCCACAGGTAGGCCGTGGAGTTTTTATAGCATGTTGCGGGGGCGAGAGCGGGGCACCTCAGAAAGAAAAAGGTTGAGAACCCCTGATCTAGAAGATGTTGTGGAAGAAGAAGCAGCAGGGTTTAGACTCAGCCTTGATGTGAGGGGTGAATGAAGGGATTTATTTTTAGGGTGTTTTCCTCATCCTACTCCCTAATTAAAGGTACCACCCTAAGTTTCCTGGTTCTCTCGGAATCCTAAGCCACAGAACAGAAGTATCAGTCACCTCTCCAGCAGTAGTGCTGCTGCAAACTTAAGTGCCGTATTACTTATTGACCGACACCTGAGTTCAGTTCCAGCAGTTTAATGGAGGCTTTGTACTGAACTCCATTTTTCTCCCTAGCACGTAGTACCCCAGCCTTATGTGCACTTCCAACAGAAACATCCTCTCTGCATAGCAACAAAACCTAAGTACAGCTGTTGTCCATCCTTCTGAGCAGACAAGGCTCCCTCCACAGCCTGCCAACTTTGCTAATAGCAGCTGTTACTAAAGGCCCAGATCCTGCAAACATATGTTTAACTTTAAGCATGTGAGTAGTACCATTCCCTTCATAGTTAAGGATGTGCATGTTCACAGAATCAGCGCCAAAGTGAGAAAAAACAGAATTCTAGGCAAACTTACAGCACTGCTTTACAAAAGAATAAACTAACATATTGAAGTGTATCAGAAATCCATTGCTTGGCAGAGGAGAAAATGGTGCTTTCAAAGGCGCTTTTAGAAGCCAGCAAAACAGGTTACATTTCAACAGGTGTTTGAGAAATGAGCAAGGATAGGATTACTCAGTATGTCACAAACCACATAGAGAAAAAAAGCCACTAACAATGTCCCCTATAGTACAGTCAGAAGCAATTTGTCTGTGGGTTTCCCTTAATGAACTCAAGTTCAACATGCTAGAATTGTGCCAAGCTGTGTGGCAGCTGGGGGAAAATAAACATGAAGTTCAATGTCAAAACAGAGAGATCAAATTTTGGAGTGCAACAAAGAAATAAAATTATGGTAGCAACCATTTAATCTACACATTTCTACAAAGCTAAATCAACAGGACTGTTAACAAGAAAGGAATTGTTCCTTTTCCCGCTCCTCACCTCCTCAAATCACACACAGAGCACATACTTAGCCAGGGGAATTAATTGCCAGAAGATATTATTGAGGTCAAGAAGTTTGCAGCATTCAAAAGAGAATTGGACATTTATATGGATGACAGGAATATCCAGAATTATAATAGTAAAGTTTTTAAAACTGTGGCTTCACGTAAGTCAACAGTAATACTCCCATTGACTTCAGTGGAACCAGAATTTCAGCATAAGAGTTTTGGACATAAATCCTCAAGCTTCAGGATATAAGTCAATCTAGAACAGGAGTTAGGAAGAAATTTCCATTGAGACAAGTTGTCCGATAACTGCCTAACACTGTGTTTCCTGCACCTTCCTTTGAAGTAGTTGGTACAGGCCACCAGGGCCGGCTCCAGGCACCAGCCCACCAAGCTTGTGCTTGGGGTGGCACCTGGAGGGGGGCGGCCCGGTGCGGCGCTCCGGCCACCAGGGAGAGCGGGGCCACGGCTGGGGCTCGCCACTCTCCCCCCGGCGCTCTGGCCGCCGGGGAGAGCGGAGCCCCGGCCGGGGCTCGCCGCCCTCCCCCCGGGGCTCCAGCTGCCCTCCCACCCGGCGCCCTCCCCTGCTGCACGGGGGGGAGGGAGGCGGGGGGCGGCGGCCGGAGGCTTTTTTGCCTGGGGCAGCAAAAAAGCCAGAGCCAGCCCTGCAGGCCACTGTCAGAAACAAGACACCAGAACAGACAGATCACTGATCTGACAGTTCCCATGATCCTTACAACACACATGCACTAGGTCTTCGGTACTTGCACAACTTTTAATTAGTTGTAAAAATCAACAGTAAAAAAATATTAAGATTGTGCAAGTGCTACACAACTATAACCTAAATGAGTTCTGCTTACAAATGAGTAAGAAGTATCTTGTGGTAGAGGCTCTCCCCACTCTGCACCACAGAAAGCAGCTGCTTTGGCCGCTCACTCATCATCGTTATCAAGCTGCAATAGCTGGACCTTGCTGATTCAAGCAACTCCAAACACTGGGGGGGGGGGTATTTTAGGGTGTTGTTACTAGTCATTCGCTGCTCGGTTGGTGAACCTTTGTGGCTTGTTGGCATCCCGGGTCCTTCCCAGGTAGGAAACTCCTGAACTCTAAACTGATCTTGCCACTTCTCATGCAGACTTGCTCCTCATGTAGTAAAGAATTAATACCAGAGCCCTGATCCTGCAAAAAGACTTACACATGGGCCTAACTCTGCATAGTCTTGGTCCTGGTCTACACTGGGGGGGGAGGATAGATCTAAGTTACAAAACTTCAGCAACGTGAATAATGTAGCTGAAGTTGACGTACTCAGATCAACTTACCGTAGTGTCTTCACCGCGGTGAGTCAACTGCTGCCACTCCCCCGTTGACTCTGCCTGCACCTCTCGCAGCGCTGGAGTACAGGAGTCGATGGGAGA
The DNA here is from genome assembly GCF_027887155.1 of Malaclemys terrapin pileata. Lineage (NCBI taxonomy): Eukaryota > Metazoa > Chordata > Testudines > Emydidae > Malaclemys > Malaclemys terrapin. The sequence continues at coordinate 28,576,308 of NC_071511.1, read as the reverse complement.
GCGCTTGGGGGTCGATTTATTGCGTCTAGACTAGATGCGATAAATCGATCCCCGCTGGATCGATCGCTATCCGCCGATCCGGCAGGTAGTGAAGACATACCCTTGGTGACTTCGATAGAACTACTCACATACATGAAGTTAAGCATATGTGTAATTCTTCAAACATCAGGACTATAGGCAGAGGACCTTCTATTTTCTGTACTTAAAAGTTTAGTCAATAGTACTAAAAGTTTAAAACTAGACATTTGCTGAATGAGTATACCATTTATTTATTCAGGTTAGAAACAAAAAGAATAAAAAAATTCTACCTTTATTTCTTTGATGAATCCAGCCCTTTAGAATCCTTTTATTTTCCACAATTGGCTTTGTGCCTTTCTGCTGTTCAGAAACAGGCTAAGAGAATTTCAATTGTGATTAGAAATACAGAGCTACAGAATGGCTCAGCAGGTAGCACCATTGGTTACTCCATGGGAAGCTTCAGTTCCAGTCACCAATTACTTGAATCAGTAGGGAGTGTTCCATGAAGGTGGCATACCTGCCTACCACAGGAAACTGGAAAGGTTGAGATTTTCCTATCCGCAAACCCATCTATCCCATAACTCTGGTTTCTCTGACATCTGGCAGGAGGGGAAGAGAAACATTCAATACATTTCTTTTTTAATTAGTAAAACATGTTCCCTACTTGCAAACAATAATGGAGCTCAATAATTCAAATACTGACTTTTTTTGCAGTCTGTCTCAACTTAGTAGGCCAGATCTTCAGACAATATAAATCAGTGTAGCTCCATTGACTTCACTCTCACACACGGCATGAAATCCTGGCCCTACTGAAGTCAATGGCAAAACGCCAATTAATTTAATAGGGCCAGGATTTCATACATTGGGTTCAAGTCAGCTACACTGGTTTACACCAGCTGAGGATTTAGTCCTCTGTCCTACTCTATTAGTCAGTTTCATGGTTGCTATGCTCTGGCACCTGAGCCCAATGGCATCATCAAGATGGCTGAGATTCTGAAGATGCTCTAGGGCAAGGTGCTGCTCGGTGCACTGTTGTTTGACAGTTGGGAGTCTCTGTAGAGGAGTTTCATGGGATACCGGTCAATTTTTCCCAAAAGGGTCTTGATCTGGGATGCTGCTGTTCTTTCTATACATCCAAAGCCAGGTACAAAGTCAGCCTTTTCTTTCCAAACCCACGCCCCATCCCAAGAAAACGCCAAGCCACCATTGAGGATGCTATATAGTAAAGCAGACTTTCTATTAAATAAAGACCAGATTTGTTTTCCTGTTTATTTCCCTTTTCTCTTCCCATTCTGCACTTCTCTTTCTATGTCCAGAAGTATCTTTTTTCCTGTGTTTTCCAGTGTCCATGGTTTAGCTCAGACTATTTGTTCTGTAATTAATTCTTTTAAAATGTTTCATATTTATTGGTTCATCTTTACTCAGAAACCCTCTTTCTTCAAGACATTTCTCTCTTCACATTCACCTTTCTCCTCCTTTTTATACCTTCTGTATTTTCTCTCTATTCCCCCTAGTGTTTCAATGTCTCACCTCCACACACTCTCTCAGCAATTCTCTTCTTTTCATTTCTTCAAACTCCCAACCCCCAACCTTCTTAGTATGTAGCTGAAGTAAAGGTCCTACTCGTTTTTCAAAAGACAAATGGGAAAGTTCCAGAGGATGAGAGAGAACACAGAGGATGGCAATGGATAATTTGACTGCGTCGGGAGACTTCTCTCTCACGGCTTCCATTGGTGATTGTGCAGTGATGCCTTAATAGATGACCAGCACAGGTTGAAAAAGTGATCTCTGCTAAAGGTGGCACACCCATATCTGGAAACTTCTACAGGAACCTCCTTCTACAAGAATGCTGCAGCAGATCTTGTACCCATGACAGAACTAGCAACCAATGATCAGTACAGTAAAGTCCACCCCATTCCAGCCTCAATGCTCCAAATCATTGCTGAAGTAGACATAACCTCATTAATGTTAATATTTGTTCAGGGTTAAGTTTCCAAATTTGTGCTCAGACGACCCTACAAGCACAAAAAAAAAAAAAAAAAAAAAAAAAGGTAGGCCAAGATTTTCAAAAATAGGACCCTGAAGCAAGTTAATACATCCACATTTAGATACCTTCCTGATTTTCAGAAATCACGAATACCAGCAACTCCCACTGGCCTCGCATCCATACTTAGGTACCTGCCTGGTTTTCAAAAACTCAAGCACCCAGTGGGAGCTGTTGTGTGTTCAGCACTTTTGAAATCAGGCAGGTCCTCAATATGGAGTTTAGCAGTCTCCAAAAATCTTGGGTTTAGTTCCCAATATGACTTGTAAAGGTCTGTGTATTGCTGTGCACATGTAACGGTTCCTAAAAACTTTTGTCTCCAGGACACAGGTTAGATTTCTGGTTGAGACTCCTGTTGGAAGTGAATTCTTTAGGTCTGTCTCCTGTATCAATAGATTTTTCACCCTTTGCTTTAACCAGATTACATGTAATAACTATAATAAATGGCAGTGGCAGAAGAGTTTACCCTTCAGTGATGGCACTGCACGTCAGTTCAAGCACTTTATAAGAAGTCCATAGCTGGAGAGAGGAAAATGGCAAGAACTCTATAAATGCTATAGTCATTCAGCAATTCTACACAAAATACACTCTCAAAACTGAATATTCATCCATCCAAGAAATTTCTAAGAGGATGCATCAAAGCAATCTGTGAAGAAATCCCAGAACTTAATTATTTAAAAAGAGAAAATGAAACATGTCTTGAAATACAATTTAAAGTATCTAATTATTCATTTTCATATTCATGTTTATGAGGCCCTAAGATGCTTAATAGCTCCTTGTCTCTTACAATAGAGCTTCCTGTAGTCTGTTCCAGCCCATCTGTTAACGCCTTGAAGATTCTGTCATCAAAAGGAATGCCTTTTCCTACTAGTAACAGATTTGAAGAGTATGAATTGTACATTATTCCATTCACTGTTTGATGCCAGCTTTTTATTCAATATACAGAGCTTGCTTCAAAACAGCAATTGATGCTCCTAACACTTTAAAACATACTGTAGAAGCTTGTGCAAATTAAGTTTTTTATAAAATGGTTCCAATTCTTGCTAGTAGAAACACTGCACATGTCTCTACTATCTGGGGAGGGGAGGGGGGACGACTAATGTATGACACTAGTTTTCCTCAACACTGACAACTATCTTCCCCATGCTACTATGGCCTAGTAAGACTACCACAGAATAGACACCAATGAGTCACAGCTGTTAAGCTTTCCACAACCACTGCCTCAGGGATTTCATTCCACACTGAGGGCCAGATTCAGTTATACTCTAGCCCCTTGGCACCACTCTGGCAGTGTAAAAGGCTTTAAAGGAGTAGATTACCTTATAAATTACCCCTTTAAGGCACCTTTACACCACCAGAATGGTATAAAGGGGGATTGGTGTAAATGAATAAGGTTGTAATAAAGTTGGGATTTTTTGGTTCAAAAGTTGCAGCTACAGTTTGTTAAAGTTCCAGTTTTGGTGCAGTCAGTTCAAGTACCACTACAAACCACCACCATCCACGCTTCAGTGAGTGGCATTGCAACCTGGCACACAGGGCTGCAATGGTACTCAAGTGTGGCTCAGTCACCCCTCAGTCATGATGGGCAGGTGCATGCAGAGGTGCCGGCAAGGTAGAGGTGTAAAGGAGTTACAAAGCAGGCCGGCTTCCAGGACAGAGGTGTGGGGGTTGCAGGTGTGTGTGGGCAGCTGCAGGGATGCAGGACTTAACATATATACCGTATATACTCATTCATTAGCCCGTTCGTTTATAAGCCGACCCCCCCAAGATGGTTAGGTAAAAATAGCAAAAACTGTATGACCCTTTCATAAGCCGACCCTATATTTCAGGGGTTGGCAAACTTTGGCTCCTGGGCCGTTAGGGTAAGCCGCTAGCGGGCCTGGACGTTTTGTTTACCTGGAGCATTCACAGGCACGGAGCCCCTCAGCTCCCAGTGTCCGCGGTTTGCCGTTCCCAGCCAATGGGAGCTGTGGGAAGTGACCACTTCCCACAGCTCCCATTGGCTGGGAACGGCGAACCGCAGCCACAGGGAGCCGAGGGGCTCCGTGCCTGCAGACTCTCCAGGTAAACAAAACAACAATGTATTAGATATTCAATTCAGTGATTCCATAGAGTTTAAAATCATCAAATTTTAATCACCGTTTATAAGCCGACCCCCTCTCTTTGATGCATCACTTTTTTACCAAAAATATTCGGCTTATGAACAAGTATATGTTTTCTAACTTCCTAGATATCAAGCTGGCAGCATGGTCCTTATTGCTCCAACAAGAGCTGGATATCCCTACTCGTCCAACACATGGGGGTGGGGTGACCCTGTAACCTAGAACTGGCCTCAGCTCAGAGATCCTAGAGGCCCTGTGAGGGACTGGCATCACTGGGGTTCCCCATCCCTGCTCCCTGCCCTGAGGGGGACACAAGCTCCAGCCTTCACCCTTCCCCACTCACCAGGGCCTCCAAGTCCATTCCTTGGTGCAGCCAGGCAGTAGCAGAAGGCCAAGTCCTTGTGGTCGAGGAGAAGCTGCTGGTGGTCAGTTGGCCCGGCCCGCACCTCCCAGCAAAGGCAGAACTGTACCTGGGCAAAGTGTGAGGCCAGTGCCAGCAGGACTGAGTACAGGCAGCAAGTGGGACAAGCATTCCTGGGAGCTTAGCCCTGACCTGCACAGGTCCCCAGCCTCGTCCTCATCCATTTCCGCCACTGCCCCCAGCAGGTCATGGGGGATGAGGGGGCACAGTTGGGCCAAATTGGAGTGCGTGGCTTTGCAACACCATGAGCAAGAGGCTTTGTGACATGAGGGATGGGGTCATAACACCACTCCAATTTGCATTAACTATAAGAAGTTGTGGTGAGTGCTGAAAATTGCAGTTTCCACACCAAAAATCACAACCTGCAATTTTCTTACAGCCTTATAAATGAAAATCTGGCTGAGAGCTTGTAACAAAAACAAAAGCGGATAGCATAGTGTTGTCGGACAGATACTAAAATCATACACACTATTTAAGAACATGTAGCTGGGTCACTATTTTTTACTCCTAGTCCTTTCATGCCTGTTGCCGAGTTCTAGATCGCCTTTTCACTGTCTGAGGTCAACACAACACAGCCCAAGGGATATTACAGTCTCCCCTGAGATTAAATGACAATGAAAAGCCACTTATGAAAAAGAAGAGCTGTGCACAGCAAATGCAGGTGAGTGGAGAGACACACATTAAGTACCCCTTCCTGCCCCTATTAATTCATTGGGAGTTTTGCCACCAATTTCTTTCACGGCAGGGTCAGTCTCTAGGTCTGAACATAAAATGAAGAGACTTCAACCCAGCAACCGTAGAGGGTGGACAGCACTGTTAACTTCCACAGAAGTATGATTTTTATTTACACAACGACCAGATAGCAACAGAAGTCAGTGACACCAAAAGAAAGAGGAGGATGAAAGCAGTGATGCAAGTAGAAAATTTATTTCTTACTGGTACACTGTGCATAGGCGACTCATGGGAGGGACACAAAGGGGGGGCACCAGCTAAAGGGGGGCACATGACCCCCCACGTGACTCCTCCCTGTCCCGCCCCCACCCCCCATGCTCTCCCCATCCCTACCCCATCCTACATTGCCGGGGGGGGGGGGAAGGGAGGGGGACCTCTGTCCAACTACTGTGCCAGATACAGACTTCTGAACTGCAGGGCTCTCCAGAATCGCAGCGGCATTCCACGCAGCTATGTCTCCTGTCTGGGGTCTGTACAGCCTCGCCGGAGGACAGACTGGGGGCGGTACAGCCCCGCCAGAGGAGCTGCTGGCATGGGGCCGCACGTTCTACTCCTTTTGCCGCTGCAGTTCCCAAGAACCCTGAACTGCCGGGCTCTCCCAGGAACGGCAACAGCGAAAGGAGCAGGGAACCACAGCACCAAAAGCCGCAGAATGTGGGGCCACCAGGCAGCCCCATACCAGCAGCTCCTCTGGCGCAGCAACGGCTGTATCACCCCCAGCCCTGTCCTCCGGCTGGGCTAAACAGACCCCAGACAGGAGACGCAGCTGTGTGGAAGGGCTGGGGACAGTACAGCCACGCCGGACAAGCTGCTGGCCGCATTCTACTCCTGTCTCTTTCCAGTACAGCTTACCAGACATAAATATCTTAATGGTGTACTGGACCGCCCTACTTGCACCACTGGAAAAAAGGCAATTTGAAGCACTAGTGGTCTGAGGCCACAATAGCAATGCACTTTAATGGTGCTATTATTGGGAAACCATGTCATTAACAGCCATCACTGGTATTTCTCACAGTACTATAGTTAGCAGAGTCAGAAAGACTAGTGTGTACAGTCTGGGAATGTTTGCAGAAACTTAAGTCTTCCATTCATTTTAATCACTTTTTGCCACTGGCCTTCATCCCCTAGTCATACACAATCAAAGAGGAATAAAAGGAGACTGGGCAGTGAGACTTATTCCACTTAGTGCTGCAGACAGGTGCACCAGGTGTTCACATTTCTGTATCCTCCCTACTAACTGGTTTCCCAGTGCTTTCATAGTATTAAGATAAAGTAGTGATGCAGCACCATAGCACAAGGGGAACCTGCTGATAGTGAGCTTGGATACTGGGAAGGCCCATTAGATGTGAAGGTTTTTTTTTTTTTTAAAAAAACAACACTCCATAAGGTTTTTAGGCCCTGCAATGCACAAATTACAATTCTAGTTATACTGAACCTCTGGATCCTACTGCCAGATTTGCCACAGACTCGATGCATAGCATTGGGTGAGTCACTTACTCTCTCTGTGCCTCATTGAAAATGGGGCTACGGATCCTCACCGACCTCTGATACTTATGCATGAAAAGTGCTAGCCACAAAATGTGCTAAATATTAGTAACAACCACAGTGAGGGGTATAGGTTAGTGCAAGGGTTGCCAACCTGAGCCAATGTACATTGCCAAAGAGCCACAGTAATATGTCAGCAGCCCTCCATCAGCTTTCCCTCTCCCCTGCCCCCCGCTCCCAGTGCCTCCCACTCACCGGCAGCCCCACCAATCAGAGCCTCCCCCTCCCTCCCCGCACCTCCCAATTAGCTGTTTCATGGTGTGCAGGAGGCTCTAGGGGGGTAAGAGGGGAGGCGTGAGGGCACAGCAGGCTATGGGGAGGGGGCGGGAAGAGGTGGAGTGGGGGCAGGGCCTGAGCAGTGAGCACCCCCCACCACATTGGAAAGTTGGCGCCTGTAGCTCCAGCCCCGGAGTCGGTGCCTATACAAGGAGCCACATATTAACTTCTGAAGAGCCGCGCGTGGCTCCGGAGCCACAGGTTGACCGCCCCAGGCTACTAGAATGAGCATTATATTTGAAGACAAGAGATCTCATCGCAACTCTAATGCTGACTCTCCATGTGACCTTGGGAAAGTATCTTGAACCTATGTCTCCGTTTACATCTGTGAAATAAAAGAGGGACTATTTTTTTTGGCTTTGCAACACTACTAGAAATCTTTTAGATTATCTGAAAAATGAAAACCTTATGAAAGAGGTGTCATTATTAATCACTTTGCAATAATTGTAAACAAACAAAAAAAATCATCTCTGTAATGGCACACTGATTTTCATATGAAAGTTAAATGAGCCAACAAAAGAAAAAAAGTTTCAGGCTTCTTGAAGTCCTTCAAAAAGAAAATACAGCAATAGTTGCTACTGCTTTTTCTCAGCCATACAGTTTAGTTCTCTCAATAAAAAACTAATGTTCTTTAACTTGTAACGCAGTGCTGTTAACACTTCGAAAAGAACGAGCAACTCCTGTTTTATACAAACATTTTGTCAGAACATAAGATCTGTTATATCTTGGCCATACCATATATAGAGAGCATTTACTGCAGACATAACACTGTCTTACACGTGACATATATGTAACTCACTCTTTGTTCCAGGGTCCATCTATTTTAAGCATCTTAAAACCTGCTTGTTTTTCACAGTAGAAACCTTTGTTAAGACTCAGTTTTTGTAGGGTAAAATGACAAGAGTATGAGTTTTACTCATTTTACTCAGGCTATTGTAAATAGCTTCAGATGGTTTTACTGAGTTTTCTAAATATGGCGAATCATGAATAATAGTTTAAGAGTTATTTACAAACTAGTCTGGAGGACTAAATTCATCTTAAAGTTCACAGTTGCTTCAGTTGGATAAAGTTTATGGTCAGATGAGAAACAGAACATTAATGCTCGCATTTTGACATTTACATTCCTCTGTCCTTTTAATCCTCAAATGGACTGACTCAGATCAAGCCACACTGACAGACAAATTAGAGTGGCACCATTTGCACCACTATTGCTTAGGGTCTGTTAGTAGTGCTATTATAAAACTTTATTTTAGAGGTTCGTAACTGGGCTGTCAAAATGCATTCCAAGTGGAAACTTGACATAGAAAGTCTATGCCCTAGAGAAAGCTTTCTTGCCAATTTGGAAAAGTAAAAATATATTTGTAAGTTGCAAACACTTTTTTTTTAAAAAGTAAATATAATATTACTACTAAAGATGTATTTGGCCAGTAGCACCAGAGGTCTCAGTCAAGAACAAGACAGCTTGTATAGTGCCCATTTTTCTGGACACTGTACAAATAAAGGAAGGAATTAAAGAGTCTGATGCTCAAATTCTATTGAAATTCAATGGGAATTAGGATCCTAAATACCTTAGTTTCCTTTGAAAATCCTAGCCACAGTGTCTGCCCTGAAGAGCTCACAATGTAAATAAACAAGACCAACAGCATACACCCAGAATGATACTGACAGTGAAACTCTTATTTTGGATTTTGATTTCCCATGCCATTCCTCCCTCTGTCCAGGTGCCTCAGACAACCTGCTTCCACAACCTGCCCTTCTGCCACCCTGATCACCCCTCAGATGTTTGTATTTCACATTAAGCCTTCTTGTCCTGTTTTATTACCATCATTCTTTGTTGGATTTTAATGCCCGCTGTCTCGCTCTTCCCTGAATCTGCATCTTTGGGGTATTTCAAGCTCTAAACACCACCAAAATCCTGGCCTCCTTGCACATTGTCAGTTCAGTTAGCACTTCCACAGCCAGCAGGGAGATTTCAAAACTGCTTCAAGTCTCTGAAAGTGTTCCCTTGCCACTGCTGCTCCAATGTGTGCCTCAAGCAGGGGCCTTTGAGCCATGCCCTGCGGAAGAAAGCCAGTGGGCTCCTGCCTGCATGTTCAGAGACACAAAAGGGGAGGCCTCAGGAAGCTCAGTGCCCCAGATCCAGTTTGAGCGATGTGCTTAAGCATGCGCCTGATTTTAAATATGAACAGCTGAACTGAAGTCAAATGGGACAAATTCTAGTATTGCCAACCCCAGCATTCAGAAATCATGAGTCCGGCTCCTAAAAGTTATGAGATTGGTTGAAAAATTCTGAGATCTTTAAAGTAATACTTTTTTTTAGCCTTTTTATAGCTTCTCTGTAACTATGAGAACTAGAAATGTAATTGCCATTAAAAAAAAAAGTGAGATTCTCAGGTAATCACCTGACTCTAGAAATTGGGGCTTTAAGAAAAACACCAAATAACTCATAAAAAAATGTGAGAGGTGACAGAACTGTTTAAGCATCTGACTAACTTTAAGCACATGAACTTTAAGCACCTTAGTGAATCAGGGCTCCAGTGTCTAGAGGAGATGAGAGTCCAGTAGGCCTGATCACCTTGCTAATGGCTCCTGTGCTGACTAAATCTGCACCTACTGCCAGCAAGAAGGGGGCCTTGTGAATTTGTATTTATAAAATGAATACTCAAAATAGATGTCAAGTATCAGCAGGTAGTCGTGTTAGTCTGTATCCACAAAAACAACAAGGAGTCCAGTGGCACCTTAAAGACTAACAGATTTATTTGGGCATAAGCTTTCATGGGTAAAAAACCTCACTTCTCACTTCAGTTGTATCTGAAGAAGTGAGGTTTTTTACCCACGAAAGCTTATGCCCAAATAAATCTGTTAGTCTTTAAGGTGCCACTGGACTCCTTGTTTTTACTCAAAATAGATGACATCATCCCTAGTGGAACTTCACTGAATTCAGTTAGATTTGTAACATGCTTTCCCCCCACCTATATTAATCTAAGGGTATGTCTACACTACGAAATTAGTTCGAATTTATAGAAGCCGGTTTTATTGAAATCGGTTGTATACAGCCGATTGTGTATGTCCACACAATAAAATGCTCTAGGTGCTCTAGTCGGCAGACCGCGTCCACAGTACGAGGCTAGCGTCGACTTCCGGAGCATTGCACTATGGGTAGCTATCCCACAGCTATCCCACAGTTCCCGCAGTCTCCGCCGCCCCTTGGAATTCTGGGTTGAGATCCCAATGCCCGGATGATGCAAAACAGTGTCGCGGGCGGTTCTGGGTACATGTCGTCAGGCCCCTCCCTCCCCCGTCACAGCAACGGCAGACAATAGATTCGCGCCTTTTTACCTGGGTTACCTGTGCAGACAACATGGAGCCCGCTCAGCTCAGCTGAGCTCACCGTCACCATATGTCCTCTTGGTGCCGGCAGACGTGGGACTGCATTGCTACACAGCAGCAGCTGCTAACTGCCTTTTGGCGGTAGACGGTGCAGTAGACTGGTAGCCTTCATCGGCGATCTGGGTGCTGGCAGCCGTGGGGCTTGCCTTTTGGCAGTAAATGGTGTATTATGACTGTTAGCCGGCCTATTACAAGTCGGGTCATCGCACATTAGCAGAGTCTTCCCTGAGCAGCAGCTCGTGCAATAGGCCTGAAGACCATCGTCATACACCGCCCCGTATTTGCTGCCAAGCACCCAGAAAGATGCCGAGGGCTATCAGTCACGCTGCACCGTCGTCTTAAGATGTAAAAAATAGATTTTCTCTGTATTCATTTGCTTCCCCCTCCCTCCGTCAAATCAACGGCCTGCTAAACCCAGGGTTTTCAGTTTAATCTTTGGGGGGGACCAGTCTGTGACAGTTGTTTGTGTCTCTCCCTGATGCACAGCCACCGTTCTTTATTTTAATTCCCTGTGCCTGTACGCCATGTCGTCACTCGGCCCCCCTCCCTCCTTCCCCTAGGCCGTCAGATACTACGTTTGCGCCACAGCTCGAGCCGCGAAGCGGTTCACGCCTTTTCTTTGAATTCTGGGTTGAGATCCCAATGCCCGGATGATGCAAAACAGTGTCGCGGGCGGTTCTGGGTACATGTCGTCAGGCCCCTCCCTCCCCCGTCACAGCAACGGCAGACAATAGATTCGCGCCTTTTTACCTGGGTTACCTGGGTTACCTGTGCAGACAACATGGAGCCCGCTCAGCACAGCTGAGCTCACCGTCACCATATGTCCTCTGGGTGCCGGCAGACGTGGGACTGCATTGCTACACAGCAGCAGCTGCTAACTGCCTTTTGGCAGTAGACGGTGTAGCATGAGTGATAGCCGTGGGGCTGGCAGCCGTAGGGCTGCATTGCACCAGCCCCTTCCAGGCGATGGTATATTATGACTGGTACCCGTCGTCGTCGTACTGGAGTGGCTGTCAATCATGGCCACCTGGGCAGACATGCTACTGTCTCGATGATGACGGTTACCAGTCATAATGTACTATTTTCTGCCAATTGCCCAATATTGTCTGCTAAGCACCCAGAAGAGGCCGAGGGCGATGCTGGGTGCTGGCGGACGTGGGGCTGGCAGACATGGGGCTGCATTGCTACACAGCAGCAGCCCCTTGCCTTTTGGCAGATGATGGTATATTATGATTGGTACCCATCATCATCATACTGGTATGGCTGTCACTCATGCTGCAGCGTCGGCTGCCACCTTAAGATGTAAAAAATAGATTTATTCTGTGTTCATTTGCTTCCCCTTCCTCCGTGAAATCAACGGCCTGCTAAGCCCAGGGTTTCCAGTTTAATCTTTGGGGGGACCATTCTGTGTGACAGTTGTTTGTGTTTCTCCCTGTTCCTGTACCTGTACGCCATGTCGTCACTTGGCCCTCCCTCCCTCCCTCCCTCCCTCCCGCCCTCCTTCTCCTGGTCCATCAGATACTACTTTCGCGCCTTTTTTCTGACCAGGCGCCATAGCTAGCACTGGGATCATGGAGCCCGCTCAGATCACCGCGGCAATTATGAGCACTATGAACACCACGCGCATTGTCCTGGAGTATATGCAGAGCCAGAACATGCCAAGGCGAAACCCGGACCAGGCGAGGAGGCGATTGCAGCACGGCGACGAGAGTGATGAGGAAATTGACATGGCCATAGACCTCTCACAAGGCACAGGCCCCAGCAATGTGGAAATCATGGTGTCACTGGGGCAGGTTGATACCGTGGAACGCCGATTCTGGGCCCGGGAAACAAGCACAGACTGGTGGGATCGCATCGTGCTGCAGGTATGGGACGATTCCCAGTGGCTGCGAAACTTTCGCATGCGTAAGGCCACTTTCATGGAACTTTGTGACTTGCTTTCCCCTGCCCTGAAGCGCCAGAATACCAAGATGAGAGCAGCCCTCACAGTTGAGAAGCGAGTGGCGATAGCCCTGTGGAAGCTTGCAACGCCAGACAGCTACCGGTCAGTCGGGAATCAATTTGGAGTGGGCAAATCTACGGTGGGGGCTGCTGTGATCCAATTTGCCAGGGCAATGAAAGACCTGGTGATAGCAAGGGTAGTGACTCTGGGCAACGTGCAGTCAATAGTGGATGGTTTTGCTGAAATGGGATTCCCAAACTGTGGCGGGGCCATAGACGGAACCCATATCCCTATCTTGTCACCGGAGCACCAAGCCACCGACTACGTAAACCGCAAGGGGTACTTTTCAATGCTGCTGCAAGCCCTGGTGGATCACAAGGGACGTTTCACCAACATCAACGTGGGATGGCCGGGAAAGGTACATGATGCTCGCGTCTTCAGGAACTCTGCTCTGTTTCGAAAGCTGGAGGAAGGGACTTTCTTCCCGGACCAGAAAGTGACCATTGGGGATGTTGAAATGCCTATCGTGATCCTTGGGGACCCAGCCTACCCCTTAATGCCATGGCTCATGAAGCCGTACACAGGCAGCCTGGACAGGAGTCAGGACCTGTTCAACTACAGGCTGAGCAAGTGCCGAATGGTGGTGGAATGTGCATTTGGACGTTTAAAAGCGCGCTGGCGCAGCTTACTGACTCGCTCAGACCTCAGCGAAAAGAATATCCCTATTGTTATTGCTGCTTGCTGTGCGCTCCACAATATCTGTGAGAGTAAGGGGGAGACCTTTATGGCGGGGTGGGAGGTTGAGGCAACTCGCCTGGCCGCTGATTACGCGCAGCCAGACACCAGGGCGGTTAGAGGAGCACAGCAGGGCGCGGTGCGCATCAGAGAAGCTTTGAAAACGAGTTTTGTGACTGGCCAGGCTACTGTGTGAAACTTCTGTTTGTTTCTCCTTGATGAACCCTCCAACCCCCCCCCCCGACCCGGTTCACTCTACTTCCCTGTAAACCAACCACCCCACCCCACCCTCCCCTCCCCCTTGCAGAGGCAATAAAGTCATTGTTTTTTCACATTCATGCATTCTTTATTAGTTCCTTACAGAGGTAGGGGGATAATTGCCAAGGTAGCCTGGGATGGGTGGGGGAGGAGGGATGGAAAAGGACACACTGCATTTTAAAACTTTAACTCTTATTGAAGCCCAGCCTTCTGATGCTTGGGCGATCATCTGGGGTGGAGTGACTGGGTGGACGGAGGCCCCCCCACCGTGTTCTTGGGCGTCTGGGTGAAGAGGCTATGGAACTTGGGGAGGAGGGCTGTTGGTTACACAGGGGCTGTAGCGGCGGTCTCTGCTCCTGCTGCCTTTCCTGCAACTCAACCATACGCTCGAGCATATCACTTTGATGCTCCAGCAGACGGAGCATTGCCTCTTGCCGTCTGTCTGCAAGCTGACGCCACCTATCGTCTTCAGCCCGCCACCTCTCCTCTCGTTCATGTTGGGCTTTTCTCATCTCCGACATTGACTGCCTCCACGCATTCTGCTGTGCTCTATCAGCCTGGGCGGACATCTGCAGCTCCGTGAACATCTCGTCCCTCGTCTTACGTTTTCTCTTTCTAATGTTCACGAGCCTCTGCGAAGGAGAAACATTTGCAGCTGGTGGAGGAGAAGGGAGAGGTGGTTAAAAAGGACACATTTTAGGGAACAATGGGTACACTCTTTCATTACAAGGTCGCATATTTCGGCTTGCAGGCAGCCATCGTAGGCCACAGTGTTTTGGCTTTTTTAACCTTCTTAACATGCGGGAAAGGTTGCAAACAGCAGCGCATTTCCCATATCAAGGATGAATTGGGTTGTCCATTTAAAATGGGGTTTCAATGTAAAAGGAGGGGGCTGCGGTTTCCCGGTTAACATGCGGCACAAACACAAGTAAACCACCCCCCCCACACACACACACACGATTCTCTGGGATGATCACTTCACCCCTCCCCCCCACCGCGTGGTTAACAGCGGGGAACATTTCTGGTCAGAAGAGCAGGAACGGGCGCCTCTGAATGTCCCCCTTAATAAAATCACCCCATTTCAACCAGGAGAGCTTTCTGGAGATGTCCCTGGAGGATTTCCGCCCCATCCCCATACACGTTAACAGACTTGCTTGCTTTTTTTTTGTAATGTTTACAAATATTTACAAAGTTACACTCACCAGAGGTCTCCTGTGTGCCCTGAGGGTCTTGGGTGAGTTCGGGGGTTACTGGTTCCAGGTCCAGGGTCACAAACATATCCTGGCTGTTGGGGAAACCGGTTTCTCCGCTTCCTTGCTGCTGTGAGCTACCTACAGTACCTCCATCGTCATCTTCCTCGTTCCCCGAACCGTCTTCCCTGTGTGTTTCTCCAGTGAGAGAGTCATAGCACACGGTTGGGGTAGTGGTGGCTGCACCCCCTAGGATCGCATGCAGCTCCGCGTAGTAGCGGCAAGTTTGCGGCTCTGCCCCGGACCTTCCGTTTGCTTCTCTGGCTTTGTGGTAGGCTTGCCTTAGCTCCTTAATTTTCACGCGGCACTGCTGTGTGTCCCTGTTATGGCCTCGGTCCTTCATGGCCTTGGAGATCTTTTCTAATACTTTTCCATTTCTTTTACTGCTACGGAGTTCAGCTATCACTGCTTCATCTCCCCATATGGCGAGCAGATCTCGTACCTCCCGTTCGGTCCATGCTGGAGCTCTTTTGCGATCCTGGGAGGACTCCATGACGGTTACCTGTGCTGATGAGCTCTGCGTGGTCACCTGTGCTCTCCACGCTGGGCAAACAGGAAATGAAATTCAAACCTTCGCGGGTCTTTTCCTGTCTACCTGGTCAGTGCATCTGAGTTGAGAGCGCTGTCCAGAGCGGTCACAATGAAGCACTGTGGGATAGCTCCCGGAGGCCAATAACATCGAATTCCGTCCACACTACCCCAATTCCGACCCGCAAAGGCCGGTTTTATCGCTAATCCCCTCGTCGGAGGTGGTGTAAAGAAACCGGTTTAAAGGGCCCTTTAATTCGAAAGAAAGGGCCTCGTTGTGTGGACGTGTCCAGGCTTAATTCGGTTTAACGCTGCTAAAGTCGACCTAAACCCGTAGTGTAGACCAGGCCTAAGGATTATGAGTAACACAGATTTAAAAAAAAAACTTGACAATAGAGTTACACCAAGAATTTGGCCCACCTTAGTTTGAATGGCAGTTTATAAATGCAACTGTGCTAGTTTGAGATATGTTCTGAATACATCATTACTTCTGTTACAACGCTCAGGATTACTCAAGGTGAAAGAATATTTTGTGTTTATTTTAGAACAGATATTTTATGTTTATAAAATATTTTTAATTTCTAATATGTTGTCACTATACTCCATTTACATTTTGCACTTCTCCATTTGGACAGTGAAAGTCAACAAAGTCACTATCACTTTTGTTTATAGTCAACTTTCAAATGCTTTAGTACTGCAGTGTTTGGGTTTCAGATGCTACTGGGAATGTTTGACGAAGTAAATGCTTTCATTGGAACTTTTTTAACTGAAGAAACTTTCTATTGTTTTAGATTCTATAAAAGTTTGCTTTCACAAAACTTCAAAGTTGGGGGGGCTTTTAAATGGAGTGTATCGCTTTAATACAGTTTAAGTACTCTTAGTATTTCAAATGGAAAATGTGACTTAAGTATTGAGGTTTAAAAAGCAGCTACAACGTATGCAGCCAATTTTCTAAACATGAATCTCATAAGGGGTTTTTTTTGGTTTGTGTTTTTTTTTTTTTCCTTTTCTTTGCTATGAGAATGTATGGCTTTCAAGAGGCAGTCAGCTAGCTGCAACAGACCATAATGGCCCAGAGGTTTTCAATTTGCAGACTGAAAGTGGTTTATGTTAAGTAGTAACAGCTCCAATAGGTATTAAAAAATAGAAAGAAAAAAAAAGACTGGGGCTTTTCAAAAGTGCCTAAATATGGATTTTCTTGGTCAGTCATAACAGTGCTGGGGAAATAAATAGCCATTCCAAAATAAGTGTTTAACTAGATAGGTTTTGTGTGGCTTTTGAAGGATCTAAAAATATATTATACAGCACAGTACTGTATTTACAGACAAGATTAATCTCTCAGTCAATACTATCAGACTTTAGGTGCTAGATTCTGATAGCTGCTACACAAGGTGAGTCAAGGTTGTAAAGTAAAGAGTAAAGGCTGATGCTCCATCTGTAACTCATACTCTTGTCATTTTACCCTAACAGTGCAAGACCACAGCATAAGCATGTACTTCGAGTTAATGGTTTGGATTTTTTTCAAGGCTACTCTTGCCTTTGTATAAATGGATTTATGCTACAAACTGCCAAACCAGCTCACAAAGAAAAAAATTATCAGTCCAGACTTTAATTTAAGTGGTGAACATGAACATAAAGCGTCTGATAAGTCCTTTGTCTGCTTAAACACAACTCTAACCCTGCTGACATCCCACAAAATCATGCTAAGGTCTCACTCAGCAGGGCCAGCAGTCTCTTCTGAGCTGGCTGTTCTCTTCAGCCTCAAGCACTCCCAGGATTCTCTGGAGCAAAAGGTGCAAAATGCATTGAGAGCTGCCTGCCTGTCTGCACAATAATTGAATACAGCAGCTGGGCCAGTGTGCCAAACGTGCAGAGACCATGCAATGGAGTTGGCAGGGATCACCAAAGATCAGGGGTTGCCTGTTGTAGAGGAGCCCTAGTTAATAAGTCAACAGCAGTGAAGGAGTAAATATTATTAGTTATTAATTATTAGGATTATGATGTTGTTTATGGTAGCATCCAAGGTGAGCTAGTTGCTTGTTTCCAGACATGCAAAAGGGGTCAGTCCCTGCCCCAATCTCCTTTCAGTCCAAGGAAAAGTAATGAATGGGCTCAAAAGGAGCGAGCCCACAGGAGATCAGGAAGAATACTGAGCTAAATAAATCTTACCTCCACTTCCAAACTCACTTGTTGCTAATGTACATGTCAATCCAAGCAAGACCAGTCACCCCTAAACCCCAGCCCAGTCAGGGAGACTCTACGCGGGGCTTCGGTGCCAAACGTTTGGTAAGAGTCAATCGCCTCTTTGCAGACATCCCGATTCAGGGTGCGAGATGCTGGAACCAGGGGTGCGGGGTGCTGCACCCCGGCTGGAAGTGGTTTCCATCATATCCAGGGTTACAGTTTGATTCAATGGCTCTCAGCACCCGCACTACATGGTTCCAGCGCCCCTGCTCACGGTTTTATTTTAATAGGGACCCTCCTTCCTTCCCCCCTCCCAGGCCGGAGCAAGCCTCTGGGCGTCCGTCCCAGGGACTGCCGGGCTCGGAGGGGTTCTCAGCCGAGGAGCCGCCGCGGTTTCTGTTGAGCTCGGTCCCCAGGTTCACAGCTGTGCGCTCCTTGAACCCGAACCCGTCCAGGCCCCCCCGGGCGGCGAGTGCCAAGGCCACGGCCACGGCCAAGTCCGCTCCCGGGCGCCCAAAGCCATCACCTCCCTCCCCCCGGCGCCGGCAGCACAGGCGCCCTCGGGCTTCCCTGCAGGCGCCCCGCTTTCCGCCGGCCGGAGCGGAGCCTGCAGGGAAACTTCTCCCGGGACAACTCCCAGCCCGCTGGCGCGGGGCCGGCGCCGACTCACCCTCCGGCAGCTCCATCGGCTCCCGCGCTGCCTGCAGCCCTCGGACGCTCCCCGGCGCGGCTGCAGCTCGGGCAGGGCGGCGCGTCACGGCCGAGCCCTCACAAAGGAGGCTGCTTGGCGAGGGGGGTGGGTTTCCTCCCCCTCCCACCCGGGCGCCGCTGCGAGCGGGACAAGGGAGCCTCCCGCAGCCACGGAGGGAGGGAGTGGCGGACGCTGCAGCCCCCAGGGCCAGGTGCAGCTCCCCCGCTGGAGGGGGAGGGGTTGCACCAGTGACTTCAGGCGGGGTGGGGGCTTCCACTCGGAGGCTCCCCCATCCCACTCAAATCAATAGCACCTCTGCCCTCCCCCCTTCAGTGGAGCAAGGCCAGGGGGTAAAAACTGGATCCTATCACATCCTGTTGGGTGTGGGACCAACCCCCTGCACCTCTACTGTCTGGACAAAGAACATGGAGGGGACGCACCAAAAAAAATCCTGCTCCTCACACAGGTCAGTGCAGCAGCGCTGCCCAGGCTGGCATCTGACACAGGCACAGCCACCCCGCCAGCCCAGCTGCCCCCAAAGGCCAGCATAGCCCTTCCTACCACATCTTACTATCTGATGCGCCCTAGTGCAGCAGACACTGACATCTCCAAGGCCATGCGCATGCTCCAGCCACCTCAGTTGTTAAGCAAGCAGATCAGAATATGCACATTGGAGTAAGAGACAGCAGGTACCTAATTTAGGGTAGAAAATCCCCCTGGAGTTTAGTAAACAAGTACAAGATACCCCATGGAGGCCACGAACCAGTAGATTCCAGGGCCTATTTTAAAGGAGGCATGAGATTTACACACACAACACAATTTTAAATGATCATTTCCAAAAGCGGCCTCCAACTGTGCATACCAAAGTTGTTTAGTGCACTATTCTGGACATCTCAAAACCTAGGCATGTAAGACAGACATCTACAGAGCTGACAAAGACCAAAATGCAGCTTGGTTACATGGGAAGCTCTCAAGGACAAAAACCATGGACTCACAATTTTGACCCATGCAAGGTTAGAGATGGGTTTGGAGCCACTTTGAAAATGTGGCGTTAAGTGTCTGAAAAATTCAGTTCAAAGTCCTTCGCTGCCTGGCAAGACATCAAAATGACAGGCCATTTCAGATAAGTGAGACTAGATAGAGCTGTGGATCAGAGCATTTCCTTTGGCCATGGTGGGGTATTTTGTAATGTCAGTAGTCAAGCAGCACAGTTTGAAAGGTGACACTGGCCTTTACAGACAACACCACCCCAAACCCATCTTTTAAACTGCACCAATTCTTTTTGACACAAAAAGGTCATCTCTCCCTCAGAATATGAGCTACAGCAAAGAACATCCCATCTCAGTTGGATGATGTGCTCACAACACAAACCCCTGCATAGTGGGTTGCTGAGAATTGGGCTCGCCCTTTCTTCGTCTCTGCAAGCAGAGTAAATATTCCCAAGAAAAAGAAGCAAATTTAAAAAGCTGTTTAAAAGTGTATTTCAAAAAGATCATCTCCCCTCCAACACCTCACCACCACTCACAATTTACACTCTTTAGAACCATTTTGGTGGTGGGTTTTCTAAAGCTGTAAAGTTTAAGATCAGAAATGAAAGTTAAGGGATACAACCAATTCTATATTGTCTTGTAATCCTTCATTACTCCTTGTCCCCCACATGATTATACTGTCTACTCTACCTCAACTTCAGTCCCGTGGTTTGTTCTGTAATGGCAATATGCTGTTGGATAGGTGTGATGTGTTGGTGGAGCAGATGGATATTTTAATTAATGGGATTAGAAAGACTGATCTGTTTGGTGTGATGAGATGTGTTTGTATGTTTGTGTAAAGTATATGTAGACCTTGTAAATTTGTATTTTAACTATACTATGTGGCAACTAACTTTTTTGTAGCAAGTTTGCTTTACAGTACAATGCTTTAGGATATAATGTTCCCTTAGATAGGAAGTGGGATTTTGCAATAATTTAATGTTATTTTGACTTTTCCATATATTTTGTCTCCCTTAAATTCTACTTCATGACAGCCCCCTTGGCCAAGGAAGGCCTCTTTGTAACAGGAAGCCAGCTCAGGGAGTCCTCTTGTGTCCAAGCGTGGCCCTGCTGCCCTCAGCTGCCTCTTCTGAGTCTTGTAAAACCTCACTCCCAGATAAGAGTACTTTACGATTTCCCCATCACCCCTTTTGTGGGGTCTCATTTATTAAATATCATACAGCAAATCAAACTTCTTCATCCCTTGTTCCCCAGAATTCAGTCCCACAACCCTCTTTCTTGGGTCTGTACTGCTAACTCACTTAGGCTTTCCCTTCTTAGGTCAGGAGTCCCACAGGCCTCTTTCTGGGATCTGTGCTGCTAATTAAGGCCAGCTGCAGCCTCACTCCAATTCTCCAAGCTGGTCCCTTTCAACTCTGTTTTCCCCTACCCCCGAGGGCTTTAAGAGATCAGTAGGCAGGCTGGAAAACAGTCATACTCCTCCTCTCCCTAGGCAAGCACTAAGCAGGCTTCTTTCAAGCCATCTGCTCACTCTCTCCACCTTTGGTTCCCTGGAGGCTTCTCTTTTATTACTAGTCCTGGGACTCATTTAGCTACACCAGCTACCTCTCACGTGGCTACAATAACTTCCCCATCTGGGGAGGAGAACTGAGCAAAGCACAGGTGGAATTGGACCTATTACCTCTTAAAGGGCCAGTCACCCTGTGACACACATAGGTGCCACTTCTGGCTTGGTCACAGTCTCAACAATCAGACTCAACTTTCATCATACACAAATGAAGAGCACTAACCATTTGGGGACTGATTTTGCCATTTTTACTCACTAGGTCTATTGATCCATTTTACACACGCTCAGTCCCATTACTGAATGCAAAACTCCCTTTGCTTTATTACTATGTATAAAAAGATGTATTATGTATCAAAGCTGAGAATTTCCAAGAGCACCTATGGGAGTTAAGGGTTCAGCTCCCATTGAAATTCAATGAGACTCAGGGACCTTCTTCTCTTAGGCTCCTTTGAAAATCCCAGCTTCAAGGATTGTCCTGCACATGTGTTTTCCTAATATGCATCTAACATATAAGTATGGAATTGAATTCTTTGCAAGAGAGCCATAGCATTCTGCAATGCTGCCATATAGGACAATGAGGCAAATTAGGTCTTAAGCTTAGTTCTGTTTTGTAACACTCCTTATCAGTTATCATTAAGTGTCTACCACATATAATGGCTGTTCAGAAGCCAAAACAAAGAAATAAGTGAAAATAGATACAACAGGTTTTTTTAAGGAAAGTACTCAACTTCCTTGTAGTCTTAAGTGGGGGTCAATGCTACTTTAAAGTACTTGGTATCTCAACAAAAATGGTATTAATCTGATGCATTTATAAGGAGCCCATCATACTAATACTTGGCTGCCATAAAAGCCAACATTTGTTTAAAAGA
The DNA here is from genome assembly GCF_027887155.1 of Malaclemys terrapin pileata. Lineage (NCBI taxonomy): Eukaryota > Metazoa > Chordata > Testudines > Emydidae > Malaclemys > Malaclemys terrapin. Next base: position 28,554,767 of record NC_071511.1, on the reverse strand, counting down.
ATAACTATTTCTTGTTCGTTTTGCTCCTTTCCAACATTGTATCTTCCATTGGTTTGGAGAAATAAGGCTGCGCAACGTGGTGTTACCATTAATGCAAAAAGTGCAAACAGGCAAGGATTCCTTTGTGCACCAAAGCTTGTGCTAATTCCAATTTCATGTGGCAAGGAGTTACATTGCCAAGCAGCCACCTCCGGAAATACTCAGATTTTCATCCTGGGATCTCTCAGCTTTAGGGCCTTGGTTAGTTTCAACTCGCATCGTGTGTCTCTGTCCAATCTAGACATAAGAACAGTCATACTGGGTCAGACCTAAGGTCCATCTAGCCCAGTATCCTATCTTCTGTCAGTGGCCAATGCCAGGTGCCCCAGAGGGAACGAACAGGTAATCATCAAGTGATCCATTCTCTATCACTCATTCCCAGCTTCTGGCAAACAGAGGCTAGGGACACCATTCCTGCCCATCCTGGCTAATGGGCATTGATGGACCTATCCTCCATGAACTTATCTAGTTCTTTTTTTAATCCTGTTAGCGTTTTGGCCTTCACAACATCCTCTGGCAAAGAGTTCCACAGTTTGATTGTGCATTGTGTGAAAAAATACTTCCTTTTGTTTGTTTTAAACCTGCTGCCTATTAATTTCATTTGGTGACCCCTAGTTCTTGTGTTACGAGAAGGAGTAAGTAACACTTCCTTATTTGGTCTAATCAAAGAGTAACTACAGAGACAGTTTACATGAGTTTGTCTATACTTGACATGCTGCAGTGACACCGCTGCAGCATTTGAAGTATAGACACTGCCTATGCCAACAGGAGAACCTCTCCCATCAGCGTAGGTAATTCCCCTCCAAAAGCAGCAGCTAGGTCAACAGGAATTCTTCCGTTGACCTAACACTGTCTACATGGGGACTTAGGTCAGCTTAACTACATCATTCAGGGGTGTGGATTTTTAACATCCCGAGCAACATAGCTGGGTCATCTTATGTGTAGGCCAGGCCTAAACAAACATTCAGGTGTAGCCGTTATTACTGGCCAGCCGGTACTGTAATCAAATGCCAATAAGTGTCTCTCTAGAAATAGGCTATTTTCGGATCAAGATCACTGAAGTAAGTTTAGGAAGCATTTGCAGTAGATAAACAGTAATGAGAAGGAAAGGAAATAAAGTGTGGGTTTTTTTACTCTGTTAGGGAACCTAAGGAATTGCAAATATTTGACAGCGATTGAGAAGACAGGTGACACTACCAACATAAAGCCAAATATCTACATAACCTGAGTTGTAACAGGAAGGGGCTTGCCAGGAGTACAGAGAGGATGTAACATTTCTTCTGAAAAAAAATCACACACTTCTCTGAATTGAGAGGGGTCTAACTTTTTAAAAAGTATGTTGGACAAAACCCATGATGATGCTTTGTGAGCCATGATTAAGAAAGCAAAGCCCAACCTTTTATCAATACACAGGTTGCAGAATTGCCTATGAATTTACTGTAGTGAGAGTACTTCCCTCTCAGCTATGGCTGCATCTCCTACCCACCAGCCATTCTCCTGCAGTCTTTCACAAAGGAAGTCATAGTAGGAACAAATCCAAAGGGTCATCATTTTTTTCCACTTCTCCAGCATGGTGTGGCTTGCTCTCACCAGGACTATAGGCCCAAAGTTGTAGTATTGACTAGAATAGAAACTGACCTGCAGTCTCACAGGATGAGTTCCCACACTGAAAATGCAGTTTGCATAGCAAATGAGGGCGACAGTTTTAATTAAAGTTTATTTTCAAATATACATTACATGTTGTACCTGGTACAAAAGTACTGCATACCTTATGAGCTTTGGAGCACTGCTCTGCTCAAAGTGAACGTGTCCTTTATCATGAGACATTTCCTATAGTTCCCAAGCCCCCCAGATGACTATCACACATACACCAGAGTAAGAGAGAAGGGTCAATAAATACAATGTAAGCAGTTCCCAAAATTCACACAATTATTCATTCATTCTTCTCTCTCCTCCCACCCCCAAAAATTGCCTGTCATAATTCATTAAAAATCTTTCAGCAGAAGAGAATTTTCCATGTGATTTAGTTCTCCCCAGGGTTATGCTTTGCAGTTAAGTAAAGATTGCCACTGAATGTCCAGGAAAGATAAATCTAAGAGGAAAAATAACCTCTTATACATTTTATGAGACATTAGAGACCACAAAACTAAGACTTGCATATACACAGTTTTGCCTGATACGCCTTTCATATAAGAGATGCATGTTTTATTCTTTTCTGGATGATGTAATACTCGGGGTGACTCGCATGTGCTTTTGCCATCATAGGACACTCTACTGAATATACAAAGTTCCTTTGTGCACTGCTTCCTTATTTATAATTCTCAGGATTAGATCAGAGCAATTTTTTAAACACTTCTCATTTGAAGATTAACTCAGATTAATGTAACATGTCTTTTGACCATTTATGCAATTTAGTTTGATGCATTTTGGATTGAGCTCTTTCAACTGCAGGAAAAGAAACTGTGCTTTATTTCTCAGTCACAAAGAAATTAAGTCAGTGATCATGACAACAAGAGAAATATAACTGCCAACACTGAGCCTGGTAGTTTTACTTGGATTCACAAAAAAACATGAAATAAAACTGACATATCATAAGTGGCTTTATATAGGCTCATAACAACTCAAGCAAAAGCAGGTTTATGCCAGCTACAGTTATCAAAACAGCCAATAACACAAAGAAAAGACAAAGCTGGAACAAAACAATGAAGGAGAGACAGAAACACACACTAAGATACTGTGACTAAAAAAAGAAAGTCCTGATTCTCCACTCATTACATCAGTTTTTCCCCCACAGTTATTCTGGTGTAAAGTTCATGTAACATAGTAGAGCCGGCCCAATATCTGGAGAATGACATTTTAACCTCACTCCACAAAGAATTTGAATTTAAAATATATACTAGACACTGTAAATTGAACCAGTGTTAATTCCCCATGATATTAAGGCAGTTCACATCCAGGACCTTATAATTGTGGCAGGAGCCTTTGAACATTAACTTAATATGATTTTTCATATTAGTTTGCTTTTAATTTTTTAAGGTAATATCACAGAATCATGGGACTGGAAGGGACCTCGAGAGGTCATCTAGTCCAGCCCCCTGCACTCAAGGCAGGACTAAGTATTATCTAGATCATTCCTGAGAGGTGTTTGTCTAACCTGATCTTAAAAATCTCCAGTGATGGAGATTCCACAACCTCCCTAGGAAATTTATTCCAGTGCTTAGCCACATCAGTTTAGTTATCCAATCTCTGTAGAAGCAACTGAAACATATGTGACTGTTACACATAACTCAAAAAAGTATGTATACATTATAGCCCAAGTCCTCTTCCTAGAGCCCAGCACCCATAACTGAGGATCTGCACAGCAAGGATCTGCCCCCCTTGCCAGAGTCCACAGAGTGGCAACAGAGCCACTCTTCAGCGGTTATATTCTAGGTTGGAGTGGGTGGCATTGCCCTAGAGCCTCTACCCCACGGGGGGGGGGGGGGGGGGGGAGAGAAGGGCAATAGCTGATGGATGCATGCAATGGCAGATCCACTTATCTTGTCCCCATCCTTTCCCCACCCAATACTTAATTCTTGGGGGGGGGGGGGGGCAAGTGGCAGGACTGCTGTCAGTATGGAGGGTCATGCACCCTAGAGTGACCTCCTAATATCTCGCACAGATGAACTTCAGTAGTTCTGGGACCATCCACTGTTCACCCCTCAATCTCTTTGATTTTAGCTCAGGCTTGTAAGTGTTTTAATGTGCATTGATATCTACAGAAATCAGTGCACCCTCTTTCCTTCTTAACAAATGTACGTATAATCTATACAGACTACTTTTGATAATCTGGTTATAACTAAACTCTTTAGAACAGGGAATGCAGTAATGTTGCTATATTCTTTGTCTGTGGATTGGACCCCATTTATTAAAGGTTTTGCATAATTTTATTATAGTATATATATATATATATATATATATATACACACACACACACACACACAGAGTATTAAAGATAGTCTTAATTTATATTAAATGATGCACGTTACTTAGCAAGATCAAGTGTGTAATTAAACTTAGCACCTTTTTTTCCCCCCCAAAAAATAAAGCTTCCAAGTAGCATTGGTTATAGTGAGCCCTTTGACACCAACATGTACATTCTGAACTGACAAGTCTTATATTTAACAAATAGATTTAGGGTTAAATTTTCAGAAGCACTTAAGTGATTTTGAAGCCTAAATCTCATTTTTTAAAAAGTGACAAGCACATAGGAGTCTAAGTCCCATTCACTTTCAATGAGTGGCAGGTTCTTAAGTCCCCAAGTCTTTTGAAAATAGGATTTGAGCACTTTGGAAAATTTTACCCAAAGGCTACAAACCTATCTTCTTGAGAGCCTGTCTTTTACCCAAAGGCTACAAACCCGCCTTCTTGAGAGCCTGTCACCTACTGTAATTATGATCAGTGGAAGTGCTGGAGCTGGAATCTGGAATATAAAAGAAAGGGAGTTACTGCCAGCACAATTGCCACAAAAGGCCTTCAGCTTGGGAATTCATTCCCAATTGGGACTGAAATAACCATATTTTGATGACTTTCAAGCAGGGCCGGCTCCAGGCACCAGCTTACCAAGCAGGTGCTTGGGGCGGCCACTTCAGAGAGGGGCGGCACGTCCAGCTGTTCGGCGGCAATTCGGCGGACGGTCCCTCATTCCTGCTTGGAGCGAAGGACCTCCTGCCGAATTGCCGCCGCAGATCACGATCGCGGCTTTTTTTTTGTTTTTGTTTTTGTTTGTTTGGCTGCTTGGGGCGGCCAACACCCTGAAGCCAGCCCTGCTTTCAAGGCATGCTACAAGGCCTATTTACTTAGGCTCCTCAGGAGGGCAAAATACAATGGGGTCTATCTTTTAGATGGGGAAGGAAGAACTAACGGTCAGGATTGATTTTTGCTGCCTGGTTATTGCTGGGCTAGATGCAAAGTAATTTGTTTGCATTTTAAGTTTTTGTAAAGGTGCTTTGGCGTCTTTTTTCCTGTGTTATTTTGAATCTAAACAAATCAATATACGGCAGTGTCAGTATGAAGTACTAGGTAGCCTCACAAACTAGTCTGAGACCCAAACCTTTCTGTGCAAGCTTCTTTACTGGGAGCATAAATCCATCCATCCATACACACACATGCACACAGGAACGGTCAGCACACATTCATGGGATCCATTATTAAAACAGCCGAACTACAGACACATCTCCTTTAAAAGTAGGTTCTCCTCTAACTCTTCCCAGGGCTACTAAAAAGTTCACAAACAACAAAATTCCCAAGTCATTTGCAAAAGGTTCAAACAAGCTCAGTTATCAGCCCTCCTCCCCTGAGTTATCAAAGTCTCCCTAAACTGAAAACTCTTCTTTATCACCAAACTTCCTACTGTAGCCCCCCAAAATGGCATTTGTAACATAGGGAAGGTCCTAAGCCCCTCACAGCTGGAGTCAGCATTCTAGTTCTGTCCTATGCCTAATTAGGCACAACAGGCACCACCTGCAGTAGTGTTGCTTAAGAGAATCTAGAGAACACTTACAGCACTCTGAGTTCCCAAGCTGGAATGTTGCAGTTGTTTGTCTCTTCTTTACCCATAGAAGAACTCTCCCAGGACTTGTTTCCAGGATGGCAGGTGAATAAGGCTGTATTATCAAAACTCAACCTATTTGTATCATCTGAAAATATCACTTATCCTCGCTTGTTCAGACTGTGTTTCAATCCTCATAGATTCACAGATTTTAGGTCTAGAATAGACCATTATGATAATCTAGTCTGATCTCCTGTATAACCAAAGACATAGATTTTTCACTCAGTAATTTCTGCATCAAGCCCAAAACTTCTTGGGTGAGCTAGGACAGTGGCTCTCAACCTTTCCAGACAACTGTACCCCTTTCAGGGGTCTGATTTGTTTTGTGTACCCTCAAGTTTCACCTCACTGAAAAACAACTTGTTTACAAAAATCACACACAAAAGTGTCACAGCACACTATTGCTGAAAAATTGCTTACTTTCTCATTTTTACCATATAATTATAAAAAAAATCAATTGGAATATAAATATTGTACTTACATTTCAGGGTATAGTATGTAGAGCAGTATAAAGACCTCATTGTCTGTATGAAATTTTAGTTTGTACTGTAGCCTGTGCTTTTTATGTTGCCTGATGTAAAACTATGCAAATATCTAGATGAGTTGATGTAGCTGCTGGAAGACCTCTGCCTATCCCCAGGGGTACACATGCTCCTGGTTGAGAGCCACTGAGCTAGGACATATTAGTGGCTAATTGGCCAAAAGCCATTTCTTTTTAAACCTGAGGCTATTGAATTACTAGCCTCAGACAAATCACATAGTGAACTTTAATCACTACTTCATGCGGCTCTTTAACTATGACTTAAGTCTGAGATGTTAAGACAGGATACTCTCTTTTCTTTGTATCTAGGTTTTCATACTCATCAGTATGGTATCTCAGATCTTGTTTTTTCTTGTCACATGGCTCTGTCCTCTAGTCAGGAATCAGTGGTGTGAGAATTAGGTTTAATAAATACCCTAGCACTTGACTTCAGTTGCAGAATTTTATTTTTTTTTGTTTCTACCCCTAAACTAGAATCTGAAACAAAACAGTATTTCCAACTGCTTTCTTTTTATTCTTGGTAAGAAATTAATCATTCCTGGATAGACATGTACCCTCTATTGTTGATTAAACAACAGAACACAACTTTTTGCTACCCTCGATTCACATGCATAAAGCATAACTCCTGTTGATATGGGACCCTAATGCTAAGATGTTTGCCACCAGGACAAATTACTGTACTTATACTTCAAACATTAGGTGCTGATGTTTCAGAAAACATAAAACAAAGCTTTTGACTACAGGTCTCAGAAATTCCTCACCTAGAAATTACTGATACTTTGATTTACTGACCTTTAAGAAACCACCTTGGATTATTTTTCAGACTGGTATTAACAAAACATACAAGTCTTATAAATTAATGATTAAGCCAGTTTCTCTATTTGTGATAACTGAACCATTACAACTGTATCACAAAAGGGAAAGGTAGCGCAAGTTCAAGCCACTAACTTTATAATATAGCCTTCCTGTATATTCGTCTGTCTTTTTTGAAAAATATCTGAGGCCAAATTTTGCCCACAAATCCATGTGCACATCTCCCATTGATGTCTATGCTTTATCTGGGTCTCCTAAAACAATGCAGTCCCCAGGAACATCTGTCTATCCGAGTCTATTTTTCCTTCATCCTCATCTCAATGTTGTTTGTTTGTTTGTTTGTTTTGGGGGGCCATCTGTCTGATATCTCCTTCCCATATGCAAAGTGATAACATCAGGTCCAGTGGAGAAGACAGCGTCAGTGCCTCCAGCAAAGCTGCCGGGATCCAGGGGAAAATCCAGAGGGAGACCATCTTTCTTGACCAGTAGATCACACTATGACCAGACACTGGACTTCCCTGCAGTCGTTGAGAGGAGGGAAAAGTCAGTGGCTAAAAAGATTAAGAGGTGGAATGAAAGGAATAAGGGAGTAAGAGGTGAGACCCAAGACAAAGCAGCAGGACGTATTACAAGAAATAAACAAAGCAGCATCCTAGCTTTTAATAGCTCGTTGTATAGGATACCCTTGAGTCTATGACCATCTCTTCCCCAAAATGCATACCACCATGAAAGCAACGTGGAACAGAAAGAGTTTAAAGCCAGGGATACAGACATTTCCTATTACTTCCAGCTGGGAAGCAGCCAAATGTGGCTGGAGAACCAACGTTCTTTCTCCCATCAGCCTTGCAACAGTACACGGGGCAAAGAAGCTAAGTATGGGCAGGGTCATGGTTCCCTGACTCCTGAGAAGACCATGAGATCCCAAACAGTGATGGCATTACAGGCTACAAAGCTAAAACATAATAGCATCTACGAAACTCTGCATCAGCCAAAAGGTCAATGTGCCTATACCTCACCGGAAAGCTAAAAAGAATGTATACAGTCCTGTGCTGTGTTCCTTCTGGTGCTGAGGTCTATGAAGTATTTCAACAACCTCAGTATTGTCAAGGTGAGAGTCAGTCTCCTCTAGCAGCTCCCCCAATATATTCACTTACCAAGGAAAGAGAATGCTTTTAAAATGCAATCCCTTTTGATTGGGCTAAGTACAGGAAGGAGGAGCAACCTCCCATCTGCAACAGGTGCGCTGAATTCACTGCACCACCCAAGACATATTTTCCCCAATTGCAGGCAGCAAACATGGAATGGTTCTCTGAGCCAAACAACTCAATCTCTGCCCTAGGAGCCTCAGCCACCAAACCTCTTACCTTTCCCAAATCCTGCACGAACTGCCATCGTAGGTCTCTGCTGAGCTAAAGAGGCCTAGGAGTCTCCTTTCAGTCATCCCAACACATGAACACCCACTCAGGGTCCGCTCCCCTATACTCACCCACCATGAAGTACTCTGTCCAGGCCATGCTTTTACCAGCCTCTTTTCACGCCGGCCACCATAGGTGAAGTTGCCATTGAAGCAATGCTCTCAAAGGCTGACTGAACTCAGGCAAAGTCTGAGCTAAAGCAGGAGAGGTGGGCTTAGCCTCTGTGGGGTTGCCGGCAGTGACCTGTGTCAAGGCTTCTGGGCTAGGGTAGAACTGGAAGCTGCCAGAGCAGTGACTAGGCAAAGCCCAGTCATCCTGGGCACTTCAGACAGCAGCTGGGGTAGGTCCCCAGTCACTGCAAGTCCAGAACCAGCTCAGGACAGTCCATTATATGGCATAATGGAGATAAAATGACTGCACTCAGGCACAAAGATGAGTTACCTGAGGCTCAAAAATGTAGTAAAGGATTCTCCCCTGCACCTGCGGTGTCATTTATTGACTGTCATGTGACCCTTGACTCATTCAGTCACAGGCATGTTAATTGGCCATATGGCCTGTTCACAGAAAGCTTTACGCTAAAATCCCTCCAAGCTAAAATCTTTCCCAAGTACTAGGAAGTTATTTAGGATTAAGTGTGCAAGGCTGAAGGAAACCCTGATAAGGCAAAATGGATTGAAATGTAAATCCACTACAAGACAGGATTGGGGGGTGGGGGGGAGAAGGGGGATCAAATATAAAATCCTTTAACATGAAACTAAATAAACTGATAATTTAACCTTGTTCTCAGCATCATATGAATTTTCTGAGTAGTTTCCCAAGGATCTTGTATGCAGCTTGACATCTCGAACTGCACTCAGTCCACTTTGTACTGTATTGCCATCTAGTGGCCACTGTATAGAATCTGTCCAGGCCATGGTCCAACAGGAAAACTGCATTGCAAGCAATGGGGTTGCATGTTCAAGCACAGCAAGCTTCTCCCTCTATCCCTTTCATAGTGTACGCCATTTAGCTATGAATGGAAGCATAGTTGCCAGTTGTGGACATGTTGATGAATTTGCTAATATGCACTATAAGAACATGCCCTGAATCTCAAAAGACAAAAGTTGACTAACATTTCTGCTGCATTTCTTAATGTATCCTCCATAAAGCTGTGGAAAGCATTACAAATGGGAACAGAATTATTAGGGCATCCAGTTTGTTCCTGTCCATGTTTACAAGTGTTTTAATGAGTTGCCTTTTAAAATATTGCTGTGTTGTACAGCCGTGGTCCCAAACACGCCAGTAACACTTCTTTTAAGCTTCAGTGTTTGCACTTGTATAATGCAGAATCCTGTGGTGTGTTATGTCAGGAAGTGACAGAAGTATTGGCTTCAGCAGCACAGATGCTATGTACAAGAGAGGTCCAGATCCTTAGCTATGGCCAAACTACTCAGAACAGGATTTTGTACTGTCCTGGTCTGCCAGCTGTTCTGTGCAGGCTGCAACGATCTTAAAGTAGTGGGAAGCCTGCTCTAATTGATGCCCTGATTAATGGCTGCAGGAGGCTGGTATTTGAGTTTGTTTTGGGAGAGCAGCAATCCTTTGCATTAATCCTTTCATACCATGGCTTACTACCACTGTATCCCAAAACACTTCCTTTGCTTTCAGTTAATCAGCATTAACGTAGCGAAGGATTGTCATAGCTCAGAGCAATCCCCGGCCAAGCCTCCTGTTTCCCTGCTATGCTGGTAGCAGGGATGGGGAGCCCCTGCGTCAGCTGTACTCCACTACTCACCTTTACCCTGGGATGATCCACTCTAAGCCAAGTAAACCAGTTTCAGGTGCAGATGATGCCAGCACAAAGCAGTTGCACTCTTCAGATACTTGGATTTGGGCCAGATCCTCTAGTCCTTTACAAATTGCACAGGACTAGAAAACCAAACTCAGATCATATGCTTTCTTCTGTACAAAACTCTGGGCTTTACAATGACACATGTCTACAGGGAACATCTTAACCTGCCGGACGTCAGAATTCTGCATTTCAGTGCAAGGAACTGGATGCGTGCATTGTATATGGATCTGATAGGGGAATTTCCAGTGAGTTTGTTACAGAAATTTGGAAATTGAGTGCAAGACGATAATGGTGCCAACATGAGAGGAAAGAACAGAGGAGTGCAGACACGGCTCCGAGAGTTAAACCCTCGAGCTTTTTTTGTCCCATGCAGTTCTCATTCATTGAACTTGGTGGTCAGTGATGCAGCATCAGCTTCTAGTGAGGCTGCTGAATTTTTTAATGTAATTCTAAGCATCTATGTCTTTTTCTCTGCATCAACTCATCAAAGGCAAATTTTGAAGCAACATCTGGGAACATCCTCTCTGACACCACTGAGTGCCACACAATGGGAAAGTCAAGTGGAGGCAATAAAGCCTATCAAACACCAAATTGGGAAGATAGATGATGCCATAGTTGCCATTATGGAGGATAATGTTATGACAGGAACTGTTCGTGGGAGAACAGTGGCAGAGGGAAATGGAATCACCAGAAACATACATAACTTCAAATTTCTGCGTGGCTTAGTGTTGTGGCATGACATACTGTTTGAAATAAATGTTGTAAGCAAGAGACTCCAAGGTGGTGACCTTGATATATCTGGAGCAATGGAACAACTGGACAAAGCAAAGTCATACCTACAGTCTTACCAGTCAGATGAGGGATTGCAAAACTTTCTGAAGAGTGCACAGAAGTTGGCAGAGGAACTTCACACTGCAGCTATTTTCCCACCCATTCAAGAATACAAGAGTCACCGAAGATGACATTTTGAGTATGAGTAGGGTTACCATACGTCCTCTTTTTCCCGGACATGTCCGGCTTTTCAGCAATCAAACCCCCGTCCGGGGGGAATTGCTGAAAAGCCACACATGTCCGGGAAAATGGCCGGCACTTCCTCTCCCCCTGTGGCTCTGCTCCACTCCTCCTCTCTCAGATTTACAGAGCCAAGCTGCCCGAGCAAGCGCTACTGGCTTCAGGCAGCCTCCGGACCCCGAGCCCCCAGCCAGGCACTTCTCCTACCCGGCTCCAGCTGAGCTGCTCCCACGGTGCAAGGTCCAGAGGCAGGGGGGGTGCTGCCTGAAGTCGGTAACGCTGGCTCCTGCAGCTCTGCTCTGTAAGTCTGAGGGGGAAGAGCCAAGCAGCTCGGCTGGAGCCGGGGAAGGGACGTGTCCAGCCAGCTCTGGGTCCTGAGGTAGGGGAGGGCTGCCAGAAGCCAGCAGCTCGGCTCTTACAGTCTGAGCTGGGAGGAGCAGCTCAGCTGGAGCCCAGGTAGGAGAAGTGCCTGAAGCCGGTAGCACTAGGGCAGCTCGGCTCTTAAACAGAGCCGAAGAGTCAGGGAGCAGCAGCAGTCGCCAGAGCCTGCTCTAAGGTAAGCCAGGGATGCCAGCAAAGCTGGGAGTACCATGCGCCGCTGATTGCACAGGTGGGGGGCAGCGCTGGGGGAGCTGCTCCGGGGAGTCGCCAAAAAGCACTGACTGGTGGGGGAGGAAGGGAGGGCAGTGTGAAAAAGGCAGGAGTGTGCAGAGGGATCAGAGCTCTGGCTGCGATGGGCATCGGGCTGCCTTGCCTGCAAGTGGATCAGAGCTCCTGGGGCTGGGGTGTGCTGTATGGCACTCAGCTCCCCATTTGTGATGAGACACAGCAGTGTGGTGGATCACTGCGAATTGATGAAGAGTGTGACAAATTCTGTGCTGAAGTGAATAATATGTACAGCAGATGCTTAGAATATTTGGAGATGTGGCTTAGACCCCTTGAAGACTTCTCTTGTTTCAGGTGGATTACCCTGAGTGAGACACCGAATTGGAGTGATGTGGAACCTTGTATCAAGTACCTGACCGATAAGGGGATGCAAATTGATGACGTGAAGTGTTTTGATCAGTTCAGCAACCTGAAGAAGTTTACAGAAAGTTGCAACAGTGATGAAGAGTTCAGTAATTTGCTAGCACACCAGAAGTGGACCAAATATTTTGAGAAATCCAAAAACATTGAGTGTCATTCAGAACTGTTAAAGATTGCACAGTTTTTCTTTGCTATTCCTTCTCACAATGCAAATGTAGAGCGAATTTTTTCACTGATGCAAAGCCAGTGGACAAAGGAAAGGACCAACTTGAATGTTGAGTCGTTGAAAGGAATTCTACTTGTACAGTACAACTTCAGACAAACTTCTTGTAAAGACTTTCATGCCTTCTTAAAGAGCAATCAACCACTGCTGAGAAAAATGCGATCTGCAGAGAAGTATGCGTGGGCACATGAGGAGAAAGAAAACTGAAGAACTAGTGAAAGGAAAGGACTCACTACATATAAAGAATGACGTTTTAGAATTAAAGAATTAAATAGCTCAAAATGTCCGGGATTTTACCCGGCAGGGAGGAGAACTGGGTGCTCCAAGGCATCTGGGAAGCTGGGAAACAGAACAGTGTGAGCTGCGTGTCCTGACCGCTCCCAAAAACGGAGCGCTGGGGCAGATCCTCCACTGAGCAGCTTCATTAAAGTCATGGGAGTCTATACTAGTGGAGTGCCTGACTTTAGAATTGGTGCAGTTGTTTCGTGTGGCTGGGAGGGAGGAGGGGGAATGTGGGGTGCTCAGGGGAAGGGGCGGAGACTTTGGGGAAGGGGTTGGAATGGGGGCAGGGAAGGGGCGGAGTTGGGCGGGGCCAGGGGCGGGGAAAGGGGTGGGGCGGGGGAGGGGAAGGGGCGGAGTTGGGGCGGGGCCGGGGCCCCGTGGAGTGTCCTCTTTTTTCAATGTTCAAATATGGTAACCCTAAGTATGAGGCACGGGATAATCCCATAAGAGACCCCAAACAACAATTCAAAGTTGAATTCTTTAACCAGGTGCTAGATTGTGCAATATAGTCAGTTGAAGAACGTTTCATGCAACTCAAGGAACACAGCAGTATATTTGGGATGTTGTATGATATTCCAAAACTCCTCGCTATACCTGAAGAAGACCTACACCAGCAATGCAGGGCACTAGAGACAGTGTTGACACATGATGACATGTGCGATATTGATGCGAGTGATTTAGGTGATGAACTGAAAGTCCTTCCAAGATACATTTCAGCAGGATCAACTCCAAAGCTGTTCTGGAATATATGTGCACAAATAAGATGACCACCCTTTTTCCAAATGCTTTTGTTGCTCTGCGCATACTTCTAACACTTCCTGCAACAGTTGCCAGTGGAGAACGCAGCTTCTCCAAGCTGAAGTTAATAAAAACACATCTACGCTCCACAATGACACAGGAGCGGCTGGTCGGCCTTGTAACCATCTCAGTAGAGCATGAGCTGGCCCAGACTGTGGACCTTCAGGAAGCCGTTCAAATCTTTGCAACCAAGAAGGCACGGAAAGCACCACTTTGGTTATTCAAACAGATAAAAATGCCAGTGTTTACTATGCAGACAAGAAAAGTTACATTTGCTGTTCAGGAGTTTGAAAATTAAGTGTTACTTAAAATTTTTGAACAAGGCATTTTAAGTTGCTAGTTCTCCTTTATTGGGGTAGGTAGCAGAGTAGTACCATGAGAGGAGTAGAACAGGAAGAAGGCAGAATTCGGACTTTCAGAGTTGGCCCAAGCGAGGGGGCATGGGGGCGTCATTTGAGCTCCCCACCTCAGGTGCCAAAATGTTATGGGCCAGCCCTGCCTGTCAAATTCTCCCTCCTGATCTCTAGGATGAGATTGGGAGTTTTGTGCTGTTCTTTTCCCCTCCCTCTGGTTACACACCAGTTTTCTCTATGCCCAGCTGGAAGATTGTAAAACTGAACATAGGAGCTATTGCTGCTCATGCTCTTGTTGACTTGCTGAGGCCTCCATGAATGGATGACCTTCCCTTCTGATTCAGTGCAGTGTTTCGAGGCAGCCAGAAGAGTAATGGGAGAAGACGATGGGGTAGCAGCACCACCTGGAGGCAGCAGGAGAGGTAGCCTCAGGAATAGCAAGCACTCCTGTAGGGTGTCCCAGAGCCCGGGACTGCCCCAAGCAGAAGCAACAGTCATACCCCAGCACCGCAGGAGGAAGCCTTCCAGAGGGAAAAGGAGGAAGATTAGAGCTTGGCAAAAAAAATGTTGCATGAATAGTTTATTTGCTGAAAAATGCAGTTTTGGTTGACCCAAAACTATTTATGAATTTTACCCTATTCATTTTGGCTGGGGAAATGTTTTTCAGGGCTAGCTTCAGGAAAGCAAGCCTGTGTGCCCTGATCATCTTCACCTTCCCCATTTCTCAACAGAGCATCTTAACCACCAGGCAATAAGCTCTTCTGGAGTGAGTTGCTTTCACTCTGTCCCATTGTGAAGCTGTGACCCTTTGAATAAATAAATTAATTAATCTGGTCCAAAGAGAGAATGCCTCTCTAGCCTGGTGATTAAGGCACTCACCTGAGAGGTAGAAGATGGAGATTCGACTCAGGCTGAAAACTGAGATCCACATCTCCTACCTCTCAGGTGAGTGCCTTAATCACCAGGCTAGAGAGGCAGTCTCTCTGTGGCACGACTAGTTAAGTATTTATACCAAGCAGAACAGCTTCAACTGGAAAGACCAAGAGCAACCTGCTGCAGAATAGCCTAGGGACAGGATGCTCACTTGGGAGCAGGGAGAGCTGAGTTCAAGTGCCTGGTCCAGAGCCAGGCGTTAAACCTGGATCTCCCACAGCCCAGGTAAGTGCACTAACCACTGGGCTAAAGGTTACAAGGATGGACGGACACATACGTGGCTCTTTACAAATGACTGGAATGAAACTTTTCATACAACCCAAAACAGACTTTTCTGATTTGCTGACAGATTCAGAGCATTTGGGGAACCAAAGCAAGTTTTTTTGTTTGTTTGTTTTTAATTTTTTGGTTTGCTGGCCAAATTGGAAAAAAAAAAAAAACCTCAATGATTCACCCAACTCTAGTGAAGACACTATTCAAATGGGAAACAGGACCAGAGGAAGCCATGACTGTGGTGATCCCTGGACACAAGGAAGTGATGAGATTAAAGGAGAAGGAAAAAGCGGGGGGAAAGGAGGGCTTATGCTATTTGAGCTTCCTTCTGATATATAAAGGAGGCCTCAAAAACCTGCTTAATCAAGGTCTTGTCTAGGGTGCAACTGAAACTATGCTGTGGACAACTGGAGAACTAGGAGTGTATTGGATGTCCTTCCAGGGCAGTGAACCTGGTACAGTGGTGTGGTTATTTTTATTGAGTCTCTTTAAGACTCCTTGTTTTAGCAACTGCATAATTACCTATCTCCTAGAACTGGAAGGGACCCTGAAAGGTCATCGACTCCAGCCCCCTGCCTTCACTAGCAGGACCAAGTACTGATTTTTGCCCCAGATCCCTAAGTGGCTCCTTCAAGGACTGAACTCACAACCGTGGGTTTAGCAGGCCAATGCTCAAACCATGAGTTCTCTAAGGACTCAGTTACCCCCCCCTTCAATTGGGGTTGAGCACTCTCTTGTGTTGCCCAATAAATCCTCCGGGGTGTGGGGGGGAGGCAGACAAAAGACAAGACTTGACAATTGGGATATTTTTAGGGAAGATACAGGGAGAGTAAAATAACCCATTCCTGCTTCTTCCATATACCATAAGGGTTTTTTAAAAAGGGTGTGTGGGGGATGATGCACAAACCTATTTCTCTCTGCCCTTCTCTTTACTGGCACTTTTTAATACTTTGCCTAAAAATGCTCAGTGAAGAGAAACACTTGCACCGGAATCACTAGCAGGCAAGGCCAGACAGCCTTAGTGATAGCCCACAGGGAAGGGGACTTGAGGAGGGGGCCTACAACATGTCACAGTCCCTGCGAAGACCAACCTCAGTGCCATTCCCTCTGACAGATCCACCATGGTAACAAGTAGCACTGCCGAACTGCCCAGAACAGCCAGTAAATTGTACAATGTGAGAGACTTTCTTCTGTACCTAACAGAAATAAACCGCTTATATCCATGGTGCCTGAAAGCTAGACTTATTTACATTCTCTCTGATTCATAAGGTAATGTAAACAGAGACCAGAAGATGTTACCCAGTGTCTCTTTGGTGGCCTATGTGTAATGAACTGTTTGTGGTCCCCCTTCCTAGTCACGTGTGATAAAAATACACACACTAGTGTTTGCAATGTGCATGTGAGGACTGCTACAACAGGGTTTGAACTGGGGGACCTCCAGAGCTAAAAGCATGAGCCGCCTCAACTTGAACTAAAGAGCTATGATGCTACAACAACTCATGTCCCCAGTGGATCAGCAGAGGATCCATAAAAACCATTCACCACTGGGCTACACATGTTGCTGGGACATCACAGTACAGAAGCCAAGGAGTGAATGGGCATGGAGAATGAACTATCCCCTGTGTATCTCATGGTCAGGATCAAGACCAACCCTTGGAGTAATGCAGTGTGACCTACACTTCTTAATCCACTCTTTCTGTAAGAGACCTTATTTATCTTCTCTCTTAAGGAAGTAAAGTTTGAGCCTTTTGCTGAGAGACTCAAGTAATTGTGCTGACTAAAAAAAACCAAAACATCCTCCCAAGCAGTGGTATGTATGCATAGATTGTGGACGGATACTTGCATCTATGCAGAACGCACAACTTCAGCAAAGATAGAAAACTCACTTCTATAAGAGGCAAGAAAATCATCCATCAGATGGAGAAGTTACCCAGTAACCGTCCAACTGCTGCCAGATAAATACCAACTTTTTGCACAGTAAAACAGAGTGCATTCTATTCTCCACCCCAATACAGCCTGGCTCAAAAGCTGTTCTCTGAGCTAGTGTTGGATCATGCTTTAAAGATTGCTCCTGTCACTCAAGAATTGACAGTCTGGTTTGGCTTGTTCTTTCAAAACATTATATAACAGATTTCCTTGTTTGTTTTTAAAGGAGAGGTACTAAAGCAAGGATTCCATAATTTGGTTTAATAAAGACTCATTGTTAATTTGGAGGTAACGGGAAGCTGGTGAGCCATTGTTGGATCAAATACTTTGCTCTTATCCCCTTGAGCTATATTAAGGTGAGCTCCAGAGTATACAGCATGTTATAAAATAAGTGACAATATATTGAAGATTAGTAGAAATAGCTTATGTGTCTAATTCTGAAACTAGATGCATGTCAATCTCAGTGCAAACTATCCTAATAAGAAACAAATTCTCATGACCAGAGATCAGGTGAAACTATTTGTGATTCTAGAATTGCTGGTCTGGATTTTGCCTTTGCTTGAGTAAGCAGGTCTGCTTTAAAAACAATAAATAACTAAACATACTGCAATAGTTCAGTGGGTTAAAAAAACCCACTGAACTGCTGGTAGAAAACAAAGATTTAGCCTTTTATATGGAAGATGAGGGATAATTTACCTTAATTATAATGGTGTGGTCAGGCAATAGGCAGCTGGTTCAACAAAACCAATGGTCACTCAGGATACTATTCTACTAGGATATTAAAATCAGGTATGTGTACTGAAGAATTTCCAAGGCTGTTTTAAGTTCACAGGGTTTTTTATCTCAATTTCTTTTAGTTAGGAGATGGAGTAATGTTGGCAATATTTCATTTATGAGACCACTTTTGTCCTTTAGAAGAAAAAGGAAATCAGTTTGGCAAAGAGGTAATGGATAGTACTTAGGAGCAGGATTAAGTATAAGAAGATCTGTGACTTGAACAGGAGCTGCTAGAGGAAAAGAAGCCTCTGAAAATTCAGACACACCACAACTCGGACAATTATTGGAAACCTCCTCAGGTGCTCCTGCTAGGTTTCCAATGTACAAAGTACACTTCTCTAGAAAGGACACTGAAATCCAAAGTTCATCATTGAATGGGTGTTTCTAGTGGGGTTCCACAGGGATCGGTTCTTGGCCCTGTGTGCTAGTTAACATTTTTATTAATGGCTTGGAAGACAACATACAATCATCAGTGATAAAATTTGCAGATGACACACAAACTGGGATCGGGGTAAATCATGAAGAAGATGGATCACTGATTCAGAGCAATGTGGATTGCTTGGTAAACTGGACTCAAGCAAACAATGGGTTTTAATATGGCTAAATGTATACATCTATCAAAGAATGTAGACCATATTTACAAGGTGGGGAACTGTATCCTGGGAAGCTGTGACTCTGAAAAAGATTTGGGGGTTATGGTGGATAATCAGCTGAACATGGGGAATCTTAAGTAAGAAGAGAGAGGTTATTTTACTCCTGTAAATTGTATTTAGCAATGGTGTGACTGCTGCAGGAATACCGTGTCCAGTTCTGGTGTCTACAATTCAAGAAGGATATTGATGAACTGGTGGAGAGCGTTCAGAGAAGAACTACCTTTAAAAATCTGACCCTTAGTCTCTCTTGGTGCAATCCTGCTTTTGTTATAAGAGATTCTAAAATAATCCAATCATTTTTTTAGTCTTTACTGCCAAGCAATAAGTACTCGGCTCTAAATTGCTGATTCTCCAGGACAGGTAGGGGTGTTATGTTAAGTGGTAGATTCCTTTACCTGAGATTAAATACAGCAACATCTGTCAGTCTGGCGTTTCAGCTCTGGACTAAGTCTCTGAAGTCAGTATGTGCCAACATGCCACCAGACAGGCCCAATTTTCACACCACAAAGACTGGCATAAGAAATTAATGTTGTATTAAAACATACAACAGACAAATAAAGATAAATGTTTTCCTTGTATTATTTTGCTATTTTCCCAGAACGCAGATTTTTACTTAAGCTCTTATCTTTTGAACGGCTCTGTTCTATATGTGTGTTTATTTGCATATACAGTAACTCCTCGCTTAACATTGTAGTTATGTTCCTGAAAAATGCGACTTTAAGTGAAAGGATGTTAAGCGAATCCAATTTCCCCATAAGAATTAATGTAAATGGGGGGGTTAGGTTCCAGGGACATTTTTTTCCACCAGACAAAACTATATAGACACAGAGTATACTTTTTAAACAAACAATTTAATACTGTTCACAGCTATGATGATTGTGAAGCTTGGTTGGGGTGGTGAAGTTAGAGGGTGGAAGAGCATGGGATATTTCCCGGGGAATGCCTTGCTGCTAAATAATGAACTAGCACTTGGCTGAACCCTCAAGGGTTAACACATTGTTATTAATGTAGCCTCTCACACAAGGCAGCATGAACACGAGGGAGGGGAGACAGCATAGCAGACAGAGAGAGACACACACCTTGTGTGTGGGCGAGAGAGATGCACACTGCCCCTTTAAGTAAGCTGACCCACTCTTAAGTGCATTGTCTTTTTAAGTGGATCAGGAAGTTGAGACAGTAGCTGCTGCCCCCCAAGCTATCTCTGTCCGTGTCCCCTCCCTGCTCTATATGGAGAAGGAGTAAGTGGGGTGCAGGATCAGGGGGGAGGGGGACACCCTGACATTAGCACTCCCCTTCCCCTCCTGCATAGCAAGCAGGAGTCTCTGGGAGCAGCTCCAAGGCAGAGGGCAGGAGCAGCACATGGCAGTGGGGGGAGGGACAGCTGAACTGCCTTGATAGCCTGCTGGACGGCTGCAGCACAGGGAACTTAGGCGAGTGGGGAGCAGATAGGGGAGCTGCCGGTCCACCCTGGTTACAAGCCCCCACCAGCTAGCTGTAACAGGCTGCTCTTCCTGCAAGCAGTGGACAAAGCAGGCAGCTCCCAAATGACGTTAGAAGGGAGCATTGCACAAATTTAAACGAGCATGTTCCCTAATTGATCAGCAATGTAACAATGAAATGTTAACCGGGATGACTTTAAGTGAGGAGTTAATGTATATTATATATAATCTATTCCCCTGGCATGGCAATCCTGCAGGGAAAACTCCAATTAAAGCTAAGGGAAGTTTTGAATGAATAAGCACTAAAGGATCAGGCGCCTTGTCAGACATGAGTTCTGAGTATTTAGCAAGCAGACCAACACACTTTGTGAACGCTTGCTAAACAGAAATGGTCCATTGTCTTCCTTGAGTTACAATGTACAATAAGTTGATTAGCTTTTCTGATGGAATTGAATACCAGGTTACATAAACTACAATGAGTTGGGTTAGTTTAGGACAATCCCCATTTGGGGGGATGGTGGTATTATAAACTTTAAAAATCCCATAAGCCTGTATTTCATGTCCCTAGAGGCCAAGACCAACTCATAGTAACCTACATCCTCAAAAGACTTTGTGTGTTGTTTGGATTGATCAAAAGTCTTATCTAGTTACAGCTGACTTTGTACCTATATTTAATCTGGTTTTACGTCAGCTGTATATACAACTTCCTTCTGAGTTCTGAAGGGTCCATCAGAAATTACTGTTAAACATATGAATGACAGTTAATAGGGGTTTCTTTTTCTATTCAAACTATATGCAAATGTAAATAAATAATCATCTTTTAGGTTTCTCCCAGGTAAAACCTATGACAAAAATACAAATATTCATTTAAACTTTGTGCTAAGATTCTTAATGACCTAGGAATATTTCAACTAATTAAATTGGCAGACATTGCAAAAAAACAAAAAACAAAAACAAAAAAAAAACCTCACACACACACAGTAAAGAGATCTCCTTTTCTCTTTTATTGATACTGCCAATGCGACTACCTTTACACAGGCAGATTGCTTTCCTACATTACACACACTTTTTGTATTAATTTGGAAGTAACATTTTGCCCCCTATGCCTCCTAAAGTTATCAAATTAACACACAGTTATACCTTAAGAATCAGTTTTCCACCATTTTCTTTTAACCAATGACATTTACTTTTTCAGATCTGTGTAAAGGTTACTTGGCAAGAGTACATGCATATGACATTAAATGGAGACCAATCCACCACTAAAAGGTAATGCACATAAAACATAATACAGTACTTTGACATCATTTCAAATAAATACCCATGTACAAATGTAGTAATTTTTAAATGTAACAATATTTCTTATGAATCAATACTGTAACAGAAGATGAAAATATAAGAAGTCCCCACATCTAGGAATAATAATGCTTCTTCCAGCAAACAGAAATCTTTTCCCCACTGACAATATTATTACAATTTGTACTTTTTTTTGAGGGAGGGAAGTCCTCCCCCTCCCCCAAGTACCAATTTAATGATTCACACTAGCCTCAACAAACAGCACCAAGGCAGGTAGGTACAGCTTGTTGATGCACTTTTCACTTTCTGTTTCCTGAAATTACAATGATTAGATACAACATGCAAGAGTAGGTATTAATGTCTTGTCTTTCACATTTCCAAACAATACTATGGTTAAACTGTATCCACCACCATACACAGCTAACAGAACATTAATGTTCCCAATACATCCTCTGTATTGCAGCCACAAATGTGTTAATACATCTTGCTCATTTGTTCAATAAAAGTCCATTTGGTTCCCAAAGTGTATTTGGGTTTGTTATTTTTTTTTTCTATACCCCTGAATTTGCAAGGATCTGCATGATGAAGTATCATTGACTAACAGTATTTTTTACAATTTCTTGTGTATATATAATCTCTATATTAAGACTACCCATTAAAAATGTGCGAAAGGGGAGTTTGCTTTGCACTTATTGCTCCACATCTTTACTAAGTTCCAAAACAACTGTTCATTTCTTCTTGTATAGACTAAGCTATTCTAGGATTCTCACTTAAATTATTAAAGGCACTACTGGCAATAATTAATGACAAAAAGGCGCTGAAATAGAACACCCTATTCATTGACAACTTTAGAATTTTTCTTTCTAAATGTACCATAATTTGGCACAATAAAATGAAGTAACAACAAAACAATTCCAATTTGGAATTTAAACCATACAGTTGTATAAAATTCTGTTAATCAATAATACTTCACACCTTCCTAAAACCCAGAAATTCTGGAATTTATAGGTAACACTACTTATTTAATATTTTTCAAGTGCCTATTACTGTTTTAACTAGAGCAAAGTCAAGTTTTCTTCTTGTTACATTGAACTATTCCTAAGAATAATAATACAATATGAAAAAAACCCCAGAATTTGAATACCCTGGATTTCTTAATGAACATGGCAGTTAAAAATCAGTCATTTTAACACATAAAGCTTAACATTTTATAATAATAAAAAAAGCTGCGGAAGCACAGCACATATATAGTTTAGCAGAGCTCCTGGTTTGTGTCTTGAAACTCTTTTTCTAAACACGGTCTAGAGCAAAAATCAAAAATAGTCCAAATCTCTGCCACATGCTGATGTAGAAAATCAACAAGCACAAGCCCAAAATGGGGAGAGAGACTATGAGCACAAACCACTGCCTTTTATATAAACTCTTCTACATAAGGAATTAAAAGAAGCTAAAGTAAAATATCAAAATATCAAAAGTGCACAGGTTTAACAATCAGATAAAAAAATGAATATCTGCAATGAAATAAGAAAAATTCCCCCATCTGAACATTTCTAGTAGATCATAAAGTAATATGGTGAGCATTACGTTCAAAGTAGGTTTCTTCAGCACTTGTAAGTTTTCTTCCTGCAGCAGCACTTATAGGTAAAGCTTGTTTGTTTTATAACTTGAGACATAAAAGTAAAATTGCAGGTAGTATATTGGAAAAAGTTGTTTTTAAAAAAACCCAACAATCTAGGATCAAGTCAGTGGTTTCCATTCTTTGTGCAACAGGCTACCACTGTTAACCATAACGAGCCAGGCTAAGAAATACTGTTGCACTGTTGGAAAGGCCTTCTCCAGGAACTACTCTAAAGCTGAAAAATGGAAAACAGAATAACATTAGAAAAATTGGTACTCATTCATCAGTTAAAGAACTGACTTAATACAGAGTGCACTGCAAGATCTCCATAGCAGGTTAGTCAGTTGAGGGGCATCTGTTAGTTTCCCAAGGTAGAGGCAGTCACTTTAGTTGGCATGTGCTTTCCAAGCTAATGAACAATGCTTTACATGAGTACTGCTCAGAAGCAACAGCTTTGCAGGAAGATTACTTACAAGTACTGAATAAAGCTATACTGTTTGAGCAAAAGATACAGCAGTGAGTATGCGAAAGCCATTATCAATGAAGATTTAGGTTCTCCAAAGACATGCAGGTCAGTATATCATGCAGGCCAATGCAGAGAACAGTAATCATTCAAAAGAAGAGCCTGCTTGAAGAGGTAGGTGATGGCTTAATAAGTTTTCCAAGCTAAATCCCAACCCATTGAAAGGGAAATGAAAGACTTAACATAGCATAGGTAAGTTTCAAGAGATTTGTTTCACAAAAGTACGAGCCCCCATAATCTTAAATATATTAATCTAAACATACACACAGCAGGAACAGGTCACTTTTATGTACCGTTGCTCATTTCTCTTTAGATCAGGTTTTAAAACATACACTGTTTTTTAATCTTAAGAGCCATAGAGATGAACAAAAATGGAAAGGATTACTAAGCTGGTTGTGATGTAGCAAAACTATTCATATTTTGTACTGACAATGTGAGCCAATATTGATAGTAATAGTCACCTTCTGATAACACTGAAATCTTCCTATAAAGTTTCAATTGACTTTAAAACTAATCAATGCATGTAGTTTCTTAAATGTACCTTTTCTATAATTACTATGTTGTGACAATACTTCCACTAGAGACAGGGAAGCAATACAAATTGTATTAACAGCTTCCTACCAAAGTGGAAACAAAATGATAGCTACTTCTAATGGAGCAAAATGAGTTAGTAATCTAAATGCTTACTTTTACAAGGCATTCTTTATAATTACCCACAATGCAAAAATGAGAAGAATATAAAGGCCTTTTGGAGGATTGTGCAGCAAAGAAGAGAAAAGCAGGATTGAAAATTGTTCAAAGGTATTTTGCTTCTAAAAATATCAAACCTGCTACATAGCAATATTAAAGCTCAAATTCAGGAGAATACAGTGTTTTCTAAAAATGAAGTAATAATTGATGCACAGGGGCCTGCTTTTAGGGCCACAATTACTGTCTTTTTAAACCTCATGTACACAGGTAATTGGGCAATAGACTAGACTTGGAAAATCCACTCTTTAAAATTGGCAAATGTGATTCTGGCACCAAATTTAAGGATGCCACATTCAAATATTTCTTTTAAAACAAGATTTTTCATAACTCTGATGTCAGATTTCTTCACAATTTACTTGTGTGGATTTTAGAAGCATTTTTTAAAAATCTCTCAGAAACCAAAGACTATGTTTTCCCTCCATTGGAAAAGCAGGCTGCGCTCCTTATTACTTTATATTTATATTGTGATATCTCCTGACTACTTATAGGCAGAGCGGCGATACACAAGAAGCAAGCTGCTGACCATCTACAAGAAATGGTAGTGAAATGAGGCAGTACTACACCAGGATCATTAGAATGGTTTTAGAAAACATCACTATCAGCAGACAACTGTGCAGTCTTGGATTACTTTTAGTTAATACTATAAGCATACAAAATTATTTGAAAAAGTACAAAATGAACAGGGCTTTACATTAAAATAAAGTTTGAGGCTAGGCACTTTAAAAACTTTTGTTTTTAAAAAAATGTGCCTTATTGTGCTCCACAAATTTTCCACAATTTTAAAAGCAACATTTTTCAATCTTGTATATTTATCACTTGTATAGGCACCAATTATGAAGTACACTTTTTTATGTTATCAAACATATTGAAATTAAGTGGCTAAAAAGGCCCCTTAAAAGTCCAATAGCAGACAAAGTATTTTTTTTTTAAGATTAATACATATGCTAACCTACTTCATTAATATTTATTAACGAGATGAACGGGTTAAATTTCCTGTGCCTATAATGTAGAGCCCTGTGAAAGGTGTGCTTGCATAAGGAATGCAATTTTTTTTTATATTAAAAAAACCCACAAACAAACAGAGCTCTGAAACACTATCCCATTAAGATTAATACTGAGAGCTGAGAAAAACTGCATTGTGACTTAAAAATAGTAGAACACAGTCATATAAATTCTGTACAGATATGGTGTGGCTATAGTAATATGTAAAAACACCTTCTTTCCAAACTGTTATGCTGCAAAAAGCAACATGAGACCACAAACATCCTTTCCATACATGACACTTTTTCACAGCATAACTTTAATGTGAAACTGCATACTAGTTAGGATCCTAATATTTTTAATTTTATTCCAGATGGGGTAATATTGCATATTTTTAATAGACTATAAATGTGCAAGTTTCTTTAGGTTAACCCTCTGAAGTAGAGAAGAAAGCAGAGTTTAAGAATGTATCCTATATTTCTCCAACTTTTATAGCTTATAAAAGCCTTTTGGGACTTTGGTCAGTGGTGATATGGCAGAAAATTTCTGATGAGTGCCACAGCGGGCAAATCTAGTTTTGGTACTGGTTTTGAAATGTTCTGCATTTCCATGTTACACATCTAATTTCCAGTGTTGCATTTCACCACTTTTCAAACCAGATTAACAAGGAGATTTTAGGTTTGCTTTTTCCTGTGAAAGCTTTTTTTTTATTATTATTTGAAGGATGCTGTAACCCTGGGGAAAGGATCACATTTGTGCTAATCAAACTACAGTTAGTAACACCAGATGTAGTATATCAGGTATAAACTTTTAACACTTACCCATAAACAGCAAAACCATACATGTTAACCGTGGAAACAAAAGTTTTTTTCCACTATTAACTTGTTAATAAGATCTCCATACGTATGAATTAGTTACAGTTAAGACCACCATAATACCATTTGTATTACATGGTTTAACAACATACTAGTACAAGTCAACTCACCGCAACATTAGATAGTGGGGATTTATGCTGACAATCACAGCATAAAAATTAGATGCATAATATGATTTCCTACATGCCTCTTCTAGTCACAATAGATCTTATACTTCTCACAAAACACCTGGTTGTTAAGGACAGACCCCTCAGATGTGTCTCCACAGGACCGGATATGACTTACACTCGGGTTACTGGTCCTGGCTTTGGAAGCAGATTTAGTGCGCACCCTTTTGGACTGCTCATGGTCAAGCTCCAGATGCTCCAGGCGCTGGGTCAGTGCCAGTTTTTGCTGGATTGCCATACGAAGCAAGGAGTTCAGAGTCTTCTTCTCATCTTCAGCTGCTGCGAGCTGGCGTTGCATTTCATCCAGCTGTGTGACATATTCGTCACATCTGCAATGAAATATATCAAGAGTCTTTAGCAACCCTATTTTCCACTACAAAGCATGAATCCTTTGTGCTCAGCGGACATGGCCACAGGCTGATAGGAAGGAGTTTTGTAATCTGTTGTGTGCATATTTATATAGAAACTTCAGCAAAACCACTGCACCACAATTATTTTCTTCTGTGGATCTCCAAATCCCACATTTAGTGCTCAAGTTCTCCCACTTTATATATGAAAGTACTCATTATAGGCCTCCCTGCCTACCCAAGTATGGGACCTGGAAGCTCTGTGAGGGGGCTCTGTCTGAAAATTGAGCACCCTGCACTTGACCTGGTAGCGATGAGTTACAACGGATGACTCATTCTTCACAGAAATGGGGCATTCTATTACAGAAAGTTAGGACTTTAGTTCTAAAGTGTAGGTTAGAACAAAAGGGTCCTATAACTTTTAATGAAATGACCATTAATGCCGTTTTACCATTGATTCAAATGAATTCATTTCCCTATTTTCCATGAGGCTGAAAGACATTTAATAAATTCCCCTTGTCTGTATGTTCCAATGCACATCCAAGCTCAGTCACTCTCCCTGTCCCAAAGAAAAGACCTATAAGCTGCCCAATACTGTCTGATTAGATTTTTTTTTTTTTTTTTTAAAGAGGAACAGGTGTAGATTCCAAAACTCCAGTTTTGCCTACCCTGTTTACTGGTGTAAGATACCAGAGATTAGTGTTTTATTGCTGTTTTGTTTTGAGCAAGTATGTCTTTTTATGCAAAAATCGTTGTTTTCAATATAACAGTTTTGAAATCAATTTCTAGCAAAGAAAAAATGGGCCCTTCCAGTGTTACATGGCATCTTGCAGGACAAGCTCCACAAATGCCTGTGAGCTGTTTAATCTGTAATCACTTTCATTGAGCTTGGGAGCTATTAAAACTGCATCATGCACCATAAACAATTCTAAATGAAGTCCTTCACGTGTAGGTGTGTGGTTACTGTATGTAGATAGAATGAGTGTGGTTGTAAAAATAAATAGGTCTATACACCAGCAGAAATTTCTCATTACCACATCTGTAAAACTGAGCATCTTCATAAAAATCAAAGCCAAACCTCCACCAGGGAGATCCTTCTTGTGAGATGTATTGTCAAGCTACTAGTAATGTATAATCTAAAGCAGAAGGGGGAAATGCAGATTCACAGACTGTGCCTTATGAAGGGCCCGATTATTTCCCCATTGACTTCAACAGCAGAGGCCAGCCTGCCGTCTAACTGAGTTTGCAGGAGAAAAGTTTATTATTTTGAAATACACATTGAAGAAAGTATCCAATAGTGGTCCCTAAATGCTCATGTCAAACTTGAGTGCACTCAGACTGCAGTGTAGTTTAGCGTACCAGGGACAACTGGACTCAGTGCCATAGATTGGAATCTACCTTTTTTCTCATGGAGGAGATGTATTGAGACTAAAGACCCAAGATGGTAACAATACATGGAATTCTTGGAGAGTTTTGAGGTGGGATTGAGACAAGGCAGTGTGCTGACTCCTCTTCTCTTCAGCTAGTTATGGAGGTAATTAGTAGGAGAATCAAGCCAGCAAGGAGACAGAGAAAACTATGTATGCTGACAATCAGGCCCTTTAGGCTGACAGCAAAGAGAAAATAGCTAATATGGTATCAGAGTGGGCATCTGTGTTTGAAGACCATGGTTTGAAGGTAAACACAAAGAAAACTGAAGTTGTGCAAGTAGGGAAAGTGTAAGAAGGGTGGTTGATTGACATTTTAGGAGAGAAGCTACTGCAGAACTACTAACTGTGGAATGTAACCTATCATTTAAATGAGCTTCTATATCAAATGACTGGAGGATAGCTAAGGTGATGCCAATTTTTTAAAAAGGCTCCAGCGGTTATCCTGGCAATTATAAGCCAGTAAGCCTAACTTAAGTACCAGGCAAATTGGTTGAAACTATAGTAAAAAAAACCCAAAAAACCACAGAATTATCAGACACATATGTCCACCATTT
This sequence comes from Malaclemys terrapin pileata, assembly GCF_027887155.1. Classification (NCBI taxonomy): domain Eukaryota; kingdom Metazoa; phylum Chordata; order Testudines; family Emydidae; genus Malaclemys; species Malaclemys terrapin. Next base: position 28,526,306 of record NC_071511.1, on the reverse strand, counting down.
GTTAGGGGAAGAGTCAACATGGTTTTTGTAAAGGGAAATCGTTCCTCACCAATTTATTAGAATTCTTTGAGGGGGTCAACAGACATGGACAAGGGTGATCCAGTGAATATTGTGTACTTGGGACTTTCAGAAAGCCTTTGACAAGGTCCCTCACCAAACGCTCTTAAGCAAAATAAGCAGTCATGGAATGAGAAAGAAGGTCCTCTTATGGATCCGTAACTGGTTAGGTGGTCACAGTTTTCAGAATGGAGAGAAGTAAATAGTGGCGTCCCCCAAGGATCTGTACTGGGACCTGTGCTGTTCAACATATTCGTAAATGATCTGGAAAAAGGGGTAGACAATGAGGTGGCAAAATTTGTAGACGATACAAAGTTACTGAAGATTGCAGTCTGCTTTGGACTTATCTAAGAGTTACAAAGGGATCTTTCAAAACTGGGTGACTGAACAACAAAATGGCAGATGAAATTCAAGGTGGATAAATGCAAAGTAATGCACATTGGAAAACATAATCCCAACTATACATACAAAATTATGGGATCTAAATTAGCTGTTACCACTCAAGAAAGATCTTGGAGTCATTGTGGATACTTCTCTGAAAACATCTGCTCAATGTGCAGCGGCAGTCAAAAAAGCTAACAAAGTTAGGAAGCATTAGGAAAGGGATAGATAATAAGACCGAAAATATCATAAAGCCACTCTATAAATCCCTGGTCTGCCCACACCTTGAATATTGCATGTAGTTCTGGTCACCCCATCTCAATAAAGATATATTAGAATTGGAAAAGGTACAGAAAAGAGCAACAAAAATGAGTGAGAGTATGGAACAATGTCTGTATGAGGAGAAATTAAAAAGACTGGGACTTTTCAGCTTGGAAAAGGGACAACTCAGAGGGTATATGATAGAGGTCTATAAAATGATATGACTGGTGTGGAGAAAATGAATATGGAAGTGTTATTTATTCCTTCCCATAACACAAGAACCAGGGGTCACTCAATGAAATTAATAGGCAGCAGTTTTAAAACAAACAAAAGGAAGTACTTCTTCATACAATGCACAGTCCACCTGTGCAACTCATTGCCAGGGGATGCTGTGACAGCCAAAAGTATAACTGAGTTCAAAAAGGAACTAGATAAGTTCATGGAGGATAGGTCCATCGATTGCTATTAGCTAAGATGGTCAGGAATGCAACCCCATGGGTGTCCCCAGCCTCCTGATTGCCAGAAACTGGGAGTGAACGATAGATGATGGATCACTCGATGATTACCTGTTCTGTTCATTCCACCAGAAGAACCCGGCATTGGTCACTGTTGGAAGACAGGTTACTGGGCTATATGGACCATTGATCTGACCCAGTATGGCTGTTCTTAAGCTGATTTGGAAAAATAATTTGTGTATTTAAGAAGTACACTTAGTGCTACTGGAGAGACATCCGGAGAATTGAAAAGAAGAACCCAGTGTGCTGGGACAGCAGTGAAAAAGGTAGCAGGAGTGCTGTGGGACCTGTAATTAAGTAACAAATTGAAAGGAAAAGTGCATGCTGCATGCGTTTGTCCCTGCTTGCTCTATGGTTTGGAAAAGATGAGTCTTACAGAGATGGAAGAAAAGAAGATACAGATAGTAGAAAATAATATACTGAGACAAATGGAAGGTAAGTGGAGGGTTGACAGAGTGCACCTGGAATTCATTAGGGGGAAGATAAACTTGGGACTGTCAATGATAGATAGGCTGGAGTGAGTATGCTTGAGGAGGTCTGGACTTGTGAAAAGAATGGGAGAAAAACGAAAGCATGGGGGGAAGAGGAGAGCAAGAAAGGATGTGGAAGACCGAGGAAAGATGGAAAGACCCTGTCAAAAGAAGCTTGAAGAGAAAAGGACTACAGCTGCAAGACTTAAAAATCCATGCCATGGACAGGAAGGAGTGGCAAAGAACTGTGGGTACCTCAGACCCCGTGTAAATAGGAAAAGGAGTTTAGTACAACGGATATATTTCCAAGGCAAAATTGGGGGGAAAAAAAAACCTCCAAAGCTAGAGGAACCAGACTTTATACTTCCCAAACTATAGGCCAAGTCATCCCCTCTGATCTGTCACTGGTATTGAGGAAGGAAGGGAGCAACAGGAAACAAGTTTAAGTGTCCCTAAATGTGCTGGATGGAGGAGAAATGAACCTTTAGGACCATCATTTCCCTTCCCCTCCCATAAGCTTCCCTGCAGTCCCATGTAAGCTTCCCTGCAGAACTTCCCCACCTATGGAATGAGGACAGAGGTGTCGATGTGGCTGGGGATAGCTGCCCTATGCTGCATGTCCCAGCAATCCTGCAGAGAGATGTTCACAGGAATGAATCATTTGGACCCTATCAGCACTAACTGCTGCACCATCCCCTCTATGCTGGCAGATGGAGATGGATTTTGTTGCCAAAAGGTGAAGGGGGAGGCAGAAAGCACAAGGAATATCCCAAAAGGACTAAAGATCTCAGGAGGGCCAGAGATCTGTGGGATTTTCCTACAGTTCTTGGGAGAGCCATGGTGTTTGGCAAATCTACCACCTCCTTCACCAAACCAGACTCTTTGGAAACTGGGCTACTGTAAGCCAATGGAGTTTTCATAGTATCTTGTGACCTCTTGTTTTTTCCCCCTGCAGTAGAATGTGATCTGCCCCTAAAACATGATGATTCATTAGGCCAAATTCGGTCCCAGTTTACACCGCTTGCGTTCCTAGAGCAGGACTGCTAGAAGCCGATGCTGCACAGAGCAGCTATCCCCAGCCACACCCACCCCTCAGTCCTCACTGAGGTAACAGGATCATGCAGGGTGAACATCAGAGCAGAATTTCGCTGCTTTTCCAACCATTTTCAGATAGAAGTAAACTATCAATTTCTTTTCAATCTGAACTGCACACTTCAGCCCCCAACCTCACTACAGTGAGGCTGATTTATAACTGCTGCAGCCATTCATTTGATTTCTATTGCAAAAATTGTATTAAAAGACTTTGAGGAGTTGAGGGGGACAGATTTCACTTTTAATCCTCCTGAAAGCGAGAGGCTGGCTAGGAACAAGAATACTGCAGCAAAACAGAATACAGCTTCCCACACAGCTTTGCTAATGTACCTTAATAGCAGGAACATTGCAAGCTGAGGATTATCTAGGCGTCTCCTGATCAAAGACTATCAGTTGTGCCAAGCTGGGTGGTAGTTTGGTAACATGGACAAATGCCTGTAGGGGACTAGAATAAGGCCAGTAAACTCAGTCCATGTGTGATCTAAGACGTAATTAAGTCTAAGATTTCACTTGTGAAAGGCTACGGCACTAAAACCATTGCACCATCAAGCTTTTTGCTAATGCAAGCTTAAACATCAAATGAATGCCATTATAAACCTGACAATGGAAAATGATTTACTATTTTTAAAAATGTGATGAGATTTTTTTTTTAACCCATCCTATTCTCACACTATTTCATTAATATAGGTGGTGGTTTCTTGCTAGCAGCAGCAGAAATGTAGTTGGGATTCTTACTGTCCTGAACGACTGATCTCATGAGTGGGTTAGAACGTCTTGGAGTTTTACTAATGTATGAGACATTTTATGGCTCTCTTTTCTGAATCCATTCTCCTGAATGGTTCTTTGGGCTAAATTATTCTGTAAGTGAAAAAATCAGTATCTTAACTGGATCTGTGCCTGATACTATTCAGGATTCCTTTGTAGAACCAGAGAAGTGATACTTTGCATATAAGAATAGTGGTCCATTTAAACAGGTTGAAAAAGATCCAGGTTTTACTAGAAGTGGATGCAGACTTTACACAACTGGTCTGCTGGGACCACTGACTTGCTTTCCTCCCGCAGGCTGTTTATTATTACCATTTTAATGTTCTTCAACAGAGTGTTAGTCCTTTCCTAAGTATACTTAGAAACCATGGTCTCCAGCACTGCCTTATATCAATGCAGTATAACAATTCACACTAACATCATGACTTTGTTTTTACATAAACTGATATGGATTTGTAGCTTTGCAGGTATAAGAGCAAAATATCTTCCCTCTTTACAAATTCACATTTTATGCAAAGCAACATTCAATGTAGCATCATTAGATGGGTGGAACTGAAGTTTTCTTTGTTCCAAACACACTTTTGAAACTAAAATAATTGAGCTTTTATGCTTACAAAGGAAAATAAGATTAGCATAATGCAAGTCTGTTGTGCACAACAGACTTGAATTATGCTACTCATATATATATATATATATATATATATGAGTAGCATAATATATATATATGTATATTATGATGCAGACCTTGAATATAAGGCTTTGATGTTGCTTACTTTATCACTGATGATTAACCAGGAAAACAAGAATTTAAGGAAACCATCAACTTGTAAAATTTTAAATAAGCAATACTGTAAAAAAAAAACCTCAAACTCAGATGATACAGAGAGAGGAAAATCCCTGAAGGACTCCATAAAACTAAAAGTTAAAAACATTTAAAATGCCCATGTCTAAAGCTAAATTATTCTTTAAAAACAAAAATCAAAAGCATGCCGAATATCAATGTCTCAAGGGTTAAAGACCTCATTTTCCAAAGCAGTTTAACATTAGCATTACTTACTGCATGTGCCAATCTCTCCTTATTTCTGCATACATTTTTGATCATCTTGAACTTCAGTGTGTTCAAAATGGTTAATTAATCCTGATCTATTTTTAATCATGTGTTTTGCCATGCTCTTCTACTGTGCTAAGATCTGTATTTGCAAATGCAACCCATGTAGCTATTGGCACCTGCACTTAATTACACCCATTTACCTTTTCCCATTTTCAGTTGTGAAAAATGCCAATTTATAAGAAAGCAGTAAAGCATAACAAGCAGAAAGAGCTAACTGAAGAAGCCTCTTTGGGAACAATGTCAGCTACTTTAGCCTCTACCACATTAGATTAAACTGTCACTTACATTAGAAATTAAGAGCAGAGCGGATTAAAGTCTCCCAATTTTTCCTCTTTATTAAAAGATGGAAAATATATCAAAGCAGTGGCTAAAAGACATTTAAATGAACGTGGACCCTAACAGAGACTAAGAACAGCATGGCTATAAGAGGTACTAGCGTCTACCTGCCATATTAAGCTCTGTCTTTACATTTGAAATAAGTTTGCTGAGAAAATTCTTAACAACCCACCATCAGCAGCAGGAGTGAAGAGGCCCTTACCTGCAGAGGAAACAGTGTGCTTATACTGCTAGAGGGGTGGGCATGTGGAGGAAGAGAGGGGTTAGGGAAAAGAAGGTGAATCTGTCATTATGTGGCTCCATTACCCTTCCACCCAAGACTACAGTAGAAAACGCACAGTAGTTCCGCTGCTGCTTTGTAGGTTAGAGGGCAGAAGTAAAGATTATTCCTTTTCCCCGTACCTCCAAAACGATCCCTAATTTGGACTGGGTACTGAAGGCAAGATTTAGAGCCAAGCTAAACACCATTTGAATGTATTTAATTAGAACGCCAATTTTTAAATGGCTGACATTTTGCATCAGTTCACCATGCAATGTAGAGAGAAAAAGACAAGTTACAGTGGTTCATTTTAGACGGTCAACCTCTAATTTACAAATTTTCTTCCACGTAAGGTCAAATTTTGTGATTCTTTCTTAAGCCAAACTCTCACTGGACTTCATGGAATCTTGCTTGACTAAGGGCTATAGAAATTAGCCGTCATTTACTAAGGTCTCAATTCTGGAAGGTGTTGAACTCCCAACTCATTTCATTTAGATTAACTAACACACACACACACACACACACACACACACACACACACACACACACACACAAGTATCCATATGCTCTCAGCTGCCTTGACACAAAAGTGCATAGCAAGGAAAACAAACAGAAAAGAAAAGAGAAAAACAACCTAACTGAAATGCAGTTATCCCATCCACTCAGACTTCAGTGGAGGAGCCCACACAAGACTGGAGTCTAAATAGTCAATGAGAGCAGGGTGCTCTCCATGAAAGGGGCTTTAGAATTTACTCCCCATTAAGTTCAAAATGGTCAGACGGTCATATCGTGTGGTAATGAGGGCCATGAAAGTACCCATAGACTAGCGCAAATACAAACCCTTATCCCATTCTCTTTTCCAAAAGCTTGGAGCTGTTTTGAACTTAATGGGGAGTAAATTCTAAAGCCCCTTTCATTGAGAGCACCTTGCCAACAGCTAATCAAAATGGCAGCTTCTCAAATAGGCAGGGCCTTCATTGGTTAAAATCAAAACCTGCTAAGTATTTACAACACTCCTGTGAGGTGAGAAAGTCTCATTATCCATGTTTTGCAGATGTGGAACTGGGGCACATAGCGGTTATGTGACTTGCCCAGAATCACACAGGAAAGCTGAGGCAGAGTTGGGATCTGAATCCAGATCTCCCGGGTCCCAGTCATGAACCTATTCATAAAGCTCTCTGTAAGGGGATATCAGAACATTATTGATTTTCAAGCTCTGGTCATATTCTGGTTTGAGTGAAGCTGTTGGCCATTTTCATTGTATTTTTCAATCTTATGTCAGCAGTGCCTAAGCCCTAGGATAGGTGCATTGTTGGTATAAATATAAATACATAAATCAGTACAAGAAGCCACTAGTGTCATTTTATACCATTTCTATCAAATATATTTTGAATTCTTCTTTTTTCTGCCACTGTGTCTTGTTACTTGCATATAGGACATTGGCAGTGCACAGTACTGGACCTGGAAAAGGTGTCACACATAGGATCATTCACTGTCCCTGAGTTATCATACCACTGGCTGTAGAAATTGGAGAGAAATGCCTGTTAGTCAGGCCTTATGAGACGCCACTCTAGCCTTGTTTTCAAGATCACAGTTCTCCACCTGGCTTCTCTGAGCCGAGCATTTATCCAATGTAGAAATATTCTACAACTTGTTCCAAAACCGTCCCACTCCAATATGAAGCCCATTTAGTTATGCATTTCTCTTACATGTAAGTTTCACTGTGCTCTGGTTCAGTTTACAGCTTCCATTGTTAAGCTCTTCTTTCATGTTCTGCAGGCCCTATGATGTCTGAACAAGAGGATAGCCTCCAAATTAGCTTTGGAATTTTAACCACTCTGCCAGTGTTTAGATTTGTTTACTTCATTTCATTTTCACACTGTCAGTTAGATGCCTTCTCTGCGATGGTGAACAGTAATTATTCATTAATTGCTGTTTGGGTGGTAGAAGTCACAGCCTAGTTCCGTTATTCTGATAGCGTTCTTGGACTAGTCTCCTCCAACTCTAATATTAGTCTCAGACTACGCACTATCCTCGCCTTACCAGCATGTTCTAATAAATGTCATCTTCCCTCCTACTGACTAGCTGCAGAGTTTGTCTTCCCCTTCACCTCCTATTGATGAAGTACTGGAGTGTCAGGATGCTTGTTAATTACATCTAGGTGCACTTGTACACTGCTTGTCAAAGTCATCTACTCTCTGCTGGATGCCATTTCTTAATTACTGTTCCATCTTTATTCTGGAGGGAAAACATCTATTCTCATCTCATTCTCACTTGTTCTTAGCTTCTGGGAAGATGGTTTCCCTCTAGAGATTCACTGTAAGGTTTTGTTTGCTGATGTTCTATATAACCATTTTCCTCAGGCTCTTGCTCAGCTGAGTGGATTCAGCAACCTTCACTCTGAAGCAGGGAATTTGCAATTTGCTGTGGCAAGTTCTTTTTTTCTGCTAGTGTTCATTTTGTCCTCCTTGCAGAACTGAAGTACTTTTCTTCTATTAGAAGAAGAGGCAGAATATTTCTGCAGAATAGTCTGAACGGATTTATTTGATCTGAGGTTTCAGATTCTTACATAAAACACACGAACACCACGTTTGAAAATGTTTTGTCTCTGGAATGGATAAGTGTCTCATTTTGCTTTTGCTTTTATATCTCCACTTGAATTTGCACCCTTTTACAGGAATATTTGCTCCTCATCCTGAAATTATATCTTGCTTATTATTTCCTTAGCTGCTTTGATTTTCACATGCATTATTTCCTGACACAGTAAGTCTTAATGCTATGGTCTTTTTGCTGAATCTTGGTATTTTGTTCTTATTCTTGTATTCTTAGGGCTGGTCTTCACTGGGGGGAGGGGGGAGAGAGTGGGGAATTGATCTAAGATACGTAACTTCAGCTACAAGAATAGCGTAGCTGAAGTAGACATCTCTTAGATCGATTTACCTTGTGCCCTCATGGCACGGGATTGGCGGCCGCGGCTCCCCCGTCGACTCCGCTTCCGCCTCTCGCTCTAGTGGAGTTCTGGAGTCAATGGGGAGTATGTTCAGGGATCACTTTATCGTGTCTAGACGAGACACGATAAATCGATCCCCGATAGATTGCTTACTACCCGCCGATCCGGCGGGTAGTGAAGACGTACCCTTAGTGCTTAGTGTGACCAAGTGTCAGAGTCAGGTCCTTGTGGGGCAGTGTCAGTCACACTGGCTCGGAGACCAGGTTGGTCTCTTTGGCCCAGATTTTCAAAAGTTTTGGGGCATTGCTGACCTCACTCAGAGCTGCAATGCCTACATGATTTAGGAGCCTAAATCTCACTTTCAAAAGGGATTTAGGAGTCTAAATTCCATCAATGGGATTGAAGCACTTAAATCCCTTTTGATTAGGCTCCTAAATGAGTTAGGTGTTGCAACGCTGAGCAAGGGCAGCAATGCCCAAGTGCCTTTGAAAATCTGGGCCCTTTGCTCGAACTCATGGATATAAATAGAGGATTAGCAAAGAGAGCTAGGCAGTAAAGCACAGAAAATTCCTGAGACTAGCCCACCTGAAAAGGAGCAGGGTCTGAGTGTTTGTAGGTAGGGACCTGCCCAATTCTGTGTTCAGTTACGAATAAAGGAAAATCATGGTAAGATAGGAATTTTGTGCAAACTAAAGAAACAAATCTCTCCCCTGAGGGGCTTGTAATCTAGGTTACTCACAAGGCAGCCAATTATGTCCTGGGAATGATAAGGGTCATACTAAAAGATCATTATGTACACATCCTGGGTTCAGTGGTTTTTTTAGAAGGGTGCAGGTGTGTTCCCTAATACGGTAAAGTGTTATTTTTAGGACCTGGGCAAGCTAAATCAGACAAGAGGAAGGAGTAAAACAATGAAATCAGTATTAGCCAGTCTTCAAATTGAAATCAAAGTATCTTCCTTTCTTTCAGCTTTTCTATGCTAGTGATTAATTAATACCTGCTTGATCAGGGTTTGGGTTTTTCCTGAATAACTGAAGCTTCTCTCCCAAACCTGCAGTAATGCCCTGTATTTAGACTGCCATAGTACAACAGCTTCTTAAATAATTGCTTGTGGGCAAGTTTTTTTCTGTCCTTCACCAAGTCAACTTCTTGTGACCACACTCTTTCATTCTAGCATGTGTTCTTGATCTTTAGCCTCAGATGCTATAAATCCCTGCACCTCTGCTGAATCTCCATTCCCATGTATTAGGGACTCCTGGAGAATTACAATCATGGTGTTTTGATTTATTCACAGTTGGGTGCAGATGGCTCAAAGCAACTGCCAGAAAGGCTGCAGTCTTCTTCCTCCATGTTTCCGTATTGAATTAATAAAAAATACTAACTTCTGTTTAAATTCCAAGGTTGGTACATTTCTTATCTATTCTAATATTGTGTTTTGTTCTATAATGAGCCTTAGGAAATATAGCCCTTTGTAACTTTTTCTGTAAATGCCTGTCAGTCTAGAAACATATTTTGACCTGCTCTACCTTTACATTTTAGCCATGTTCATTTCAATCTCATCAGAATTTTACAGGAAAACTGTCTCATAGAAAAGAAATCTTATTTTCAAGCTTCTAAACAAATAAATTACAAAATCACAGTTTAAATAACCTGATTTGATAATTGTAAAAAAGAATTAACTACAGTACGTGCTTTTAAATATCTGGCTCAAATTTGATGACTTTTAAAACTTTATCTACTTGGAAGTTTAAATTTGATAAGATTCCTGTATAAAAATTCCTTCCAGAATAGTTAATCCTCTAAATTCATTATTGAGGTTTCCTTATTTGGTGCTGCTAATATAGCCCCTTAACCACAGAAACCTCATTAACAGCTTTATAGCTCTTTGGAAGTAGCCTCTTGATTCAAATATTTTTCGGGAAATGTATGAAACAAGATCTCTTGTTTCACTTGAGTTCTCTGGATAAAATAAACAAAGAGCTAAACAATGGGTGTACACTACATTTCCTGTTTTTGATAAATTCATCACAGAGATACACATGAAAACACTGAATTTACTTTAAAACAATTATTATTGATCAAGTTAGCTACCAATTTACAAAATGTTAAGTAGTAACTACTGGGTACATTTTTAATAAATAAGAGTCATTTGTGGGGCATTTAGTTTTTCTTTTCAATTTGAAATGATTTACTTGTTTAAAAAAAATAAACAATTTATATCAAGCTGTGCAACTATACTTCCGTGTTATGAATCTATTTTAAGAATAAACCATTTTTCTTAGATTGAATCTCTTCACAACACACAGATTTTCTTGATTTACTTTTTTAGAATTCTAGGTGCAAATGTTCCTAAGATATACACCAGATTCCAAAATGTTAACTTGGGCAGTGTATTATGAAGAACTTTTCAGAGATTCATGATTTTGAAATATACACTTTCAACAGCTGCTTCAGATGACAGCTAAACTATAAGAGTGGATGGTATCAATAAAAGGTCCCCAAAAAAAGAAAAGCACCACTTCATATTTGTAATAAAACTGGAGACAGTGTCTAGTTAACATTTACCACAGTCAGGAAAATCCAGATGTTCAAGTCTTTGTTGCATGGCAACATTTAGAACCATCCAAGCTTCCTATTAGCAACTGTAAACCTGAAAGAAAACTCAGTTTACTTTTCTCTTGGCATTTTAAATGGAAAACCTATTGCATCTTTCTTCTAATGCAGAAAGTTTGCTAATTAACAATAAAATATTTGACTGCTATGAATTGATTCATGAATAAATAGTAAGAGTCCTAATTAAGTGGAAAAATTCCATTTTCAGAACAATATGGCAGATTTTGACTATCCCTCAATATTCTGATCCCTATTTGCATGGATGGTAATTGCATGCACATTTTTGTGTGCACAATTATTAAAACTTGGGCCTTAAATAGATTTTCTGCTTGCACTTTTATGTTCTATTACTCAACTATTTTAAGACCGCTTGATAAATGAGTGTATGTCTACCTATTTACTTACTTAGGTGAGGGGAGATACTCCAGCATTTATGAGTCTACTACTCTAAAATTAAGCTACTGAGGGTATATCTAATGGAAAAAGCTATTTTTCAAACTCTGATTTGCATGGCTTCCTCCGTCCACATCCCAAGTCCTGTTGCGTTTTCATTATTTATTGAAAATAGTTGATAGTACTGTCAAATTAGTAGGATTAACCTACTTTAAAGGAAATTAGACCCCATTTTCATGCCCAGATCATTAACACCTATTTATTATTTCAGCTTCCCTCATATGCTACAAAATGGCCAGTTCCCTGTGGATAATACAGATCCATGCTTATCTCAGCCGCTGTAGCATCCAAAATAGGAATATAGGCCACTACTAGAAGCCAACATACTGGATGAGATGAAGCTTTGAACCTGGATAGCTATCCCAGTGATTAAATTCTGCACAAAAGTGTGTTTCTCCTTCCCCTCCCCTCCCCAGTATCTACCTCTTCACAGTGTGTGTGAATTTAGTAGTTATGGAAGTAAGGGACATATTTGGGGGAAGAGAGGAATTCTGCAAGCTCCATGCAAGTCTGCCACTTAGCCTCAGTTTAGATATAAAATAATCCCGGGTAACTCTGTGCAATTCTCTGAATTTCTCAGATGGGTGGATTATTGCTCTCATATATGGATGACTTAGGATACACTATGAATTCAGGAGTTCAAAAGTGAAAAGCTAGTGCACTGAATCACTGTCCATGCAGTCCTCTGCTTTCTATGGGTCACTCTGTGCTCTTACTGACAGCTCACTGCTCTTTCATTGCAATGCCTAGGTAAAATGGGATCTCAGAAATGTTAGCTACTCATTTGTGCAAGCAGGTCTATAGTGCGTTAAGCAAACAAAGTGATTCCTGAAAAATTCCACACTGACTTCACTGGGCATCAGGCTGCAGGCTCAATCTCATAGTCTATACCTCCCAGCAGAGCTTTCTCTCTGCCCCCCGCTCGCATGTACATAAGCACCTTCTCACCTGTAAAAGGCCAGGGTTGAGTTTTCAATGGCAATAAGCTGGAAAGAAGGAAAACAGAAAAGAAAATTCCCCTTGCAGCATATCAGTCTATGACTTGGAGGAAAATAAATTCCTTTAGAGCAACCAAAAGAGGATTTTCAAAAGTGGGAGAGAGAAATTACTATCAAAGGAAAAATACACTGTGCTTATGTATAAATCTTAATAAAAACTTAAGTGCCAACCACCTTTAGCTAACAAATTTTTTTTAAAGGAAAAGTAAAAAGGAATAGGCTGATAGTTTTCCCTTCCCACCCCCTCCACTTCCTGCCTCCAGCCATTTTCTCACTGATCTAAAACTAGCCATGGGAAGATTTGGCTGTATTAGTTCCAGGCCTGTGTAAGTGTAACACCAACAGACCCCTGATGGGGGCAGGCAGGATCAAACCTGGGGCCTCTGGAACTTAGTGCAGGAGCCTCTACCGCATGAGCTAAAAGCCAACTGGTCTGTTAGCTAAGGCAGACTCATTTTTTCTCTCTCCCTGTTAGTGGTCTCTAAGTGCTACTAGATGGGACAGAACACCACATCCGGGGGTGTGTGGGTTACATAAGGATAAACAAGGGACGGGCAATACAAGAAAAAAAAGTCTGTATTGGGCATTACATTGTGTTGGATAATGATCTGCCAATTATTCATCCTTAAAGCTTCTCCATATCTGGTTTCTCTTTCTGAGCCAAGCCCAAATGCAAGGATATTGCAGGGAAATGAGTATTGTTGTCTATCCAACACTGCACTTTGCCTGAACTCTATCATCACTTGAGTGATGTACCTCTGCGAGTGCCGCTCTAGAGCTATCCTCTCAAGTGCACTGAAGATGACGCCTCAGAGTCCTCACAAACATTCCCATTATTCCTCACCATGGTACTTTTTGACATGGCACGGAAAATCCTTTCAGCGTAAAAATTGCTCACAGCAGACAAGAAAAAGGTATAAGCAGTACCTAGCGAAAAGATGCACAAAAAGACCTGTCCCTCCCCTGTGGTTATCTTAAATAAATAGAACAAGACATCCAAACTATCGAGTTACATTAAATGGTGGTCTTTATGACATCTGCCCTGCCCATCTTGCATTGTTTAGATAGCCCTGCATGGCCTTCTGTTATTCCAAGAGGTTTTTTTTTTAAACTCTACCAACCTGGAACTGCCTACTTTACATAAAAGCAACAAAGAGTCCGGTGGCACCTTATAGACTAACAGATGTATTGGAGCATAAGCTTTCATGGGTGACGAAGTGGGTATTCACCCACGAAAGCTTATGCTCCAATACATCTGTTAGTCTATAAGGTGACAGGACTCTTTGTTGCTTTTTACAGATCCAGACTAACACAGCTACCCCTCTGATACTTTAGATAAAGCTTTTTTCAGGCTAGTTTCCCCCAACATTCCCCCAACCCTCGGTTTTGTAGGTTTGAGAGAGGAAGGCAGTGACAGGCAGCTCCAAGTAACATGCAGATCAACAATGGAACACTCACACCTTTTACAGCATGTAATGTATCCGTATGTTCTCCAGGAACACCACAAAGTACAGCTAAGCAGGGCAGAAACAAATTCCACACTGAAGTAATAATGCGACCCCGATAAGGTTAACTTTGTAAATGGCATGAGAGACAGGTGCCAAATGCAGCATCTACAGCTCTAAGAAATTTTTTTCTTTAGTTTATTAATATATAGACATCTATTCTTCAGTGCTTGCCAGCACCTCCCATATTACTTTCTGTACCGGCAGGATTCAATTATAGCTGTATCTTCATTATGTAATGTTCATTTTATGTTCTTAAACATAATTCCCTCTCAACCTGAGTTTAAGTCACTGAAGCTAGTCACTCCCTCCCCTGATTTTCACATTATAAACACCCCCACTCCAGAGTCAATATAATTTGTTACACAGCAGCATGCTATATCCCTGTCATTCTCCTAAGCAATAGGAAAATATAATTGCAAGTCACTTTAATTAAACATTTCAAACAGCAGAAATGTGAAGGAAATAGGGCATCCCTCTTTTGTTTTTCCTCTCAAATATGATGGCATCCTTGCATGGTTAATACTGCTGCTTGCAACTAACACATTCTATTTATTCCACATACAAACAAGCAGTGTTTGGGGGTTTCAAAGAGAGTTCATGTGTTCTTTACCTTGTAGCAAACATTGCTCTCAGAGAAGAGAAGGTGGCAGCATCTTCTTTTAAAGCCTTCAGCTCATTACGCAGCTTCATCATTGTCTCCGTAACCATAGCTTTCTCATTTTCATACTTGCTTTTTAAGTTGGCAAGGGCTACCTCTGCAGTCTATTGTTTACCAAGAAGAACAAAAATGTACCAGTTAGCTAACCACTTTATGAAGAGTTTCATTAAGAAGTTTTTAATCTCCATTCATATAATGGAGCATTTACTTAGTACTGAAATGTTAAACTTCTAGTCATTTTTTCCTGGACAGATTAAATGAATTGCATATTAGGATATTGGAGACAAAAAGAGAGTTTGTTTCCAACCATGAAGCACCATCCCAAGGCAGTCAGCCTGAGGATATTTAGCTAGTTGTATATATATTCCCAACACTACTTTGTTGAGTCAAATGCTATTGTAAATCATATCAATGCCAACAAAGAGGCAAAAAGCTAAACAGTATAAATTAAGGACTTAATCTCGATTTGCAAGTTATTGGGGCTATAACTACATATAGCTTCTAAACTGCCCCAATTTTCAGAATGGATTACATTTCTCAAACAAGAGGAGTACAAGTCTATTTCTGAAATAATGTACTATATAATTATTATTTATCTTAACATCTATGCTTTGAGATAAATTTGAATTTACATCACCTTAATTTTAGATTAAATTAATGAAGCATTTGTCATTTTAAGCCCTAGAAACAGCTGATCACAATTATTCTAATCCACCTGTGCTACTATGGTTATCAAAATGACATAATCCAGTTGCCAAAATTTAAAAATCTCTATTTCTACTTGTTTTCCTTCCCTTATTCTGTTTTTTTTTTCAAGTTCTTATACCATTCTCAACACCAAGCAGTGTTTGAATTGTATGTGTACGTATGAAATCTTAAAAAGTATGTCCTTTCTACAATCCCTTTAAAAGACCAGCAAACGTAATTCTTTCAATAGGAAAATAATTTTTACCTTTTATTTTCAGTGAATGCAATGATTATTGATCCATTACACTACATAGAACCTAATATGTTTTAGGCTGTCATGATTGAAGCTTGCCCAGAATGCTTTGTCAGTGTACTTACTCCTGATCTTCAACAGCCCACTATTCCAGTTCAGAGAAGATGCCAATAGAGTTACATTATGTAGGAATGTATTCAGATATCCCCTGGGCACTAGACTGAAGCCGCTTTCCATTTCTCTTGTCATTTCAGTTAAACTGGAACTCATGAAATGCAAAAGTATGTCAAGGTTTTGACTCCCTGGACTGCTTGGCATCACAAAACTTCAGCCTTAGGCCTGGTCTACACTAGGCGGGGTGTCGATGTAAGATACGCAACTTCAGCTATGGGAATACCATAGCTGAAGTCGAGGTATCTTATTCCGACTTACCTCCCATCCTCACGACGCGGGATTGACGGCCGCGGCTCCCCCGTCGACTCCGCTACCGTCCCTTGCTCTGGTGGAGTTCCGGAGTCGACAGGGAGCGCGTTCAGGGATCGATATATCGCGTCTTGACGAGATGCGATATATCTATCCCTGATAAATCGATCGCTACACGCCGATACGGTGGGTAGTCTGGACGTACCCTTAGACTATGTACATGGAGTGAAATCCAGGCCTCACTGATGAATGGGAGTTTTGTCACTGACTTGAATGGAGCCAGGATCTCACCCATGACTGCAGTGTCTAACACATGTGGCAAATGGCAACAAGGGTCATTCTAGCCAAATTTTCTTTAATGCATTTGCTTATGATATAGCTGTGTAAAACCCTGGGTTTCATCTCTGCAAAACCTGCTCACCTGTTTGTTGGCCTTTAGCACAGTTCTCAGGGTTGCTATCTGTTCTCTCTTGGTGCTTAGCAGGGACTTCAGCTTCAGGATTTCCTCCATGAAAGCTTCCTTGTCTTTGTCCACTACTGGCCCAAGTTCTTGGGTGGCAACACGCTGCCTGGACAACTCGGTTGTTCTGTCCACCGCAGCTTGTAGGTGTTTGATCTGATCGCGAATTATAGCGATCAAGTTGTAAATGTTCATGGGTTCCTTCCGAGGATCTGACACAGGAGATGGGAGGGATGACACTGGAGATGGACTACTGTCACCACTTCCATTCTCTGCCTTTCCTAGGTCTATTGATAGCAGCCCTTTAGAGAGCAGGATCGGTGACCTTCGACCTTTGCCCTCTGGGCTGCTGCGTCCTCCTTTACCCTCTTTGTAATAATCCAGCATCACCCTGTTTGGAGTTTCATTGTTGCACATGCAGACGTGGTGATACAAATTGGCCAGCTCCTCACTGAATGAGACTAGTTCATCTTGGGCTACACTGAGACTGCCCTGTGTTTCTCCAGCAACGTCGCTTACTTTCTTCAGCTCCTTCTCCAGTCTGGCTACCTGTTCTCTATCTTGCCTATTAGATTTTTCTAACAAGGTGATCTTTTCAGTAAGAGCTTGGCTTTCAGTCTCATATCTGTTCTTCTCCTCCTCATATTTAGACTCACACTCGTCATATTTGCCCTTAAGGACTTTAAGCTCTTCTTTTAGGTCACCAATCTCTGCCACGGCAACTTTGTACTTGCATTCTAGGATCTCTGGCCCATTGATGTCAACTTCGTAATAATCTCCATCTTCATGGCTGTCACGCTCCTTCTCATTGTCAAGAGCAGACTGACGTTCCTTGCTGACTTGGAGTTTTTTCATTGCATTAAGGTTCTCTGTGAGCCTGCCAACTTTCTCATGCTGCTCTGAAAGGGCTCCCCGGGTGTTCTCCAGCTGTTTCTGAGACTCTTGGAGTGTAGATAACAAATTAACTTTTTCTCTTTCCATCTGAAATACATAAAGTCAGACATTCATTCTCTGGAAGCAAATATTTTTGCAGCTTTATTCTGTACAATCATATGAAAAAATGGTCAACAGTCAATCAAAGGTCAGACAACTGCAGAAACTTGGTCCCTTACACTCTGTGGAAAAGGCAACTCCACTTACATTCAACTCAGTCTCAAAACCTATTGGCACCATTACTAATTTGCATCATAGGGTGGTTCTTATATCGATTAAAGATTTTCAAACAAAAACACTCTTTCCTGTTTTATCTTCCCCTTCCACAGTTTGGGTCCCTTAGTAAAACCATTATCCTTTCAGCCAAAGCTGAGCTGAAACTGGTGTTGTCCTGTAAAGTGCCTAGGAAACAATTGGGCATTATAAAAATAATAAAAATGTGAAGACAGTCAATAGCGGCAGTTTAACATAGCACTATCAACCCCTGATTAGCCCTGTTAGCAACAGAAAAAGATAAGACATCAAACTATTGTCACCCCACAGTGCAGCACAGGGCACTAAACCTTCAGGGAACTCTTGAACTGGTCAAAACTAGTCTTGTGTTTTTCTATAAAAAAATTCTAAATCAAATTTTTTGAATTTTGTTTATTTTGGTGGGAAAAAACATGGGAGGGGGAGTAAAATGACACATAGAGGTGAAACCCCTCCCCCCCCCCCGTCTCACTTAATCTTCTTTTCCGGTGAGGAAAGTACAAAAGTGCTACTTTCTTCCATTTAAGTTAAAAAGTGAAAATTTAACTTCCCCTCAAATTTTTATATATTTTCTTTCCCCCACTTTTTGGGGTATTACTATTTTTTTTTTAAGTGGGCATTTTCTCACAATTCTAAAACAATTTAGGGATTTTCCCTGATATTTCTCAATTTGAAAAAATGAAAAATTTTGTCAAAACCAACATTCCCCCAGTCCCTACCCTGCATGTTTTTATTAAATCCCATTTTTTAACATCAGAAAATTTTCAGCAAGCTCTAGCCAACTCATGTGTGCCTTGTTTTATAATCTTCAACACTGAGTGGCTTGCTTATAATATAGAAAATGCAAATGACAATTCATGGCATAGACTCTTAAGCAAATTAAAATGGATTTCATTTTCATCAGACTATGAATCGCATTAGACAGGAATTATAGTACATTTAAATATAAAAGTACATTATGACAGGTGAAAAAGCTCCAGTTTTAGTATTTGCAGGAGACCCATCAGACTGTGGGAAACTGAATGAAAAAGATCTTTCAAGAAGACTGAGTTACCCCACAGTAATCTCAGACTGCTAGTGTAACAGAGATTTATTATCTAGGATCTTGACATTTACCTGCACAAGCTGTTGTTTCAACTTCTGGATTTCTGATATATTTAGCTCGCTCAGAAGATCTGAGACCAGGCTTGGGGCTGGAGGGAAGCTGTCATTTTTCTTGGGAGTGGATGTATTATTCTTGCCATTGCTAATTTTGCTGAGGCAGTTCTGTTCAAAGCCATTCATGATTTCGTCGTTATTGGGCTCTGTGGTTTCATCGCTGAACTTCAGTCCATCCAAAGAGATGTTCAGGTGGCTGGTGTACATAGAGTCATTGATGTTCATGTAATGAGAGAGCTCCTTACGAAGGTTGTTCTTCTGCTCACGCTCAGTCTTCAGGGTCTCTAAGGCCTCCTCAAGTTGGCGTTCTGAGATCTCTTTCAACCGTATAGCATCTTCCAACTGGCTGTTGAGAAATTCTGTTTCCTCTTCAAGCCTTTTGATTTCATGTTTTAGGCCTTCAAACTCCACCTAGAGAACATATGATAAAATACTATCACTAAAATGCCTGACTGTAACAGCTCACAAAGCAATTTCAGAACACTTCACTGATGTCTATTTTATTTAGTTAACTGTGGTGGAGGGGGAATAATTTTTAGATTCAGGACTCTAGTTCCTGCACCACGACTATAGACATCATACTTTTAATCTACCTTTGAGAGTGCATGCAATAAACATTTTCTGAGCAAACTGTTAAATGATGTTGATCTACTCCAAATTAATTAGAACATTTATTATTTGCACCATGTTGTAAAGAGGCAGCACTCAACTGTTTCACCTAGCATATAATCCCAACTGTTTGATCAGTAAATCCATGTGCCAAACTTCACACACACTCAACTCTCAACATATTTAAAACCAAAGATTTAAAAGCTGTGAGCCTGATTCACTATATGTAACGCCATTGAAATGGCCTGTTTAAAACTGTTGTGATGCAGTGATGAAGGACCCTATAGTTATAAATGTATGCAAAATGCCTTATTACTAAGCACAGACTAGGACGTCTTCAAATCAAACCTATACTGACAATACAATATGAAATCTCACTGTATTACCATACTTTTCTCATCTGTTGTGCATTGGTTTGTAACCTTAATTAATGTTTGTACAGCTCTTTGGATTCCTTGGACGAGAAAAAAGAGTAACAGAAGTACTGTAATATCTTATTTATTTTTGTCAGTGAGGAAAAAGGGATTTTTAAACAGTAATATTCTCCCAGTGCGATATAGCGGAACCAGAACTGACTCATGACTTAAGCCATGCACCCTTTGTGTTAATTCTGCTTTGCAAATGAAGATCTGGAAAACTTGAGGGTTTCTTTTGGTTGTCTCAATGGATTAATTAAAAACTAATAACATTCAGTGGATGGGATTATGGGATGGAGAAAGGCAAAAAAAAATCCAAATGTCATTAATAGAAAATTACTTACTTTGGTTCTAAATATAACCGCCAAACCGGTATATTTAGGACGTAATTCACATTATTAAAGGATCCAGGACACAAAATGATAACCAGCAATTGCTGGAAACAGCCATCTACCAAACGCTGCCTGACAAATTTGGCTGAGGCTCAAAGTCAGCATTAGTGAGTTTAATTGGCTTTGGGTGCAAAGATTTAAATATCTAGGCAATTTCACTTGCTTCCCCCTACAGGGCCAAAGTGAAATCCTGCTGGCCAGAGGGGAAAAAGAAAAACAAGAAGGGAGGACAACATTGTTTGTTCTGGTTTCAGAGTAGCAGCCGTGTTAGTCTGTATCCGCAAAAAGAACAGGAGTACTTGTGGCACCTTAGAGACTAACTGCATGCATCCGATGAAGTAGGGTTACCATACGTCCGGATTTTCCCGGACATGTCTGGCTTTTTGGGCCTCAAATCCCCGTCCAGGAGGAAATCCCCAAAAGCTGGACATGTCCGGGGAAATAGGGAGGGAGGGGTTGTGGGGCCGGCGGTGCTCAGCCAGGGGCCGGAGCCGCTGGGGCCGGCGGTGCTCGGCCGGGGGCCGGAGCTGCTGGGGCCGGCGGGACGGAGGGGAGAATGATTAGACATCAGTAGATAACTATTTCAGCTGTATACAGCTGAGAGACACAATACAAACAATCCCGATCTAACTACTGTCGGAAACAGTAACACAAGAAAATTCTAAACTCATTACAAATATGTAATTACCTTTCCTGAGAATCTGCAGATGATTAGAACGGTACAATAAAATATTACTTCGTTTTGTAGCATGTGCATCACACAAGTGTCTGACAATGCAGAGCAATTATAGCAGTGTTTAAAATATTACAAAAGGGAGTCAGAGAAGACAGAACATTAGGAGAGCAATAGAAGAGCAAACACCAACATGAAGAACTGTCCAAAAAATCTATTAATTACAGGTGAGACTGGCTGACATATTTTAAAAGGGGATGAAGAATCAGTGCAGCAAGGAGACAACCTCCTAATAGCTGATGTAGCAGGGGATCAGCCTCCTATAGAGGAAAGGAGGAAATGGAAGGACTTAGATGAGACGAACGAAGAACAAGCAGAAGGGGATGACCAAGTGGGGGTATAGGCAGAGAAGAGATGAAGGTACTGTCATGAAGAACTTTCAGTACAAGCGGATTGATTTTGTAGTGGACAGAAAGCCAGGAGTAGCCTTTTGAGGGTGGGGAGATGTGGCTGCACATGTGCTAATGGGCACAGAGGCAGGTTTTAGCACGATGAGCACACTGGAGCAGCCTGGAGCCATGCTGATGATTTCCATACTTGCCTGGTTTTGCTTGAGGACAGACACTTGTTTCTGAAGGCAGATGTTCTCCTCCTCGAGCTCAGTGTAGTCTTGCAGCAAACGAGCTTCTCTGAATTTATATTCCTTGATGTCATCTCGCAAGCGGGCTCTCTGGGTCTCCACATTCTGATTGAGCTGCGAAAGAAGCACCAGAAATATACGTGTCTATATTAACTAACTATCCAAAGCTATCATTCTATGAACAACAATACTTCAATTTTAAATTAAACTGTGCATACATTCTCGTTATTTAACGAGATTAACCTGAACCTATTTTGAGCTGAGAAAGAAGCACATTGACATTCAGCCATAAAAGAGCAGCCAAGTATTTTGCAGCTGTACACTGGATAGAGTGAAGATAATAGCTTTTCAAACAATTACGAAAAAGCTAAAAATAAAAGGAGAGGGGTTGTCTATTATTAATTCAACAATTTAGGTTATCGCATCTTGTTTCTGCTATCCTCAATCCAGCAGTGTAGCCAAAATACAACAAAAGTGCTTCATTCTTTTCTAAAGAAAACCAGTACAAAGAGCTACTTTGGATTCTCTTAGCATAATGTTATACTACTGGTTGTTGGAAACCAGATCAACACTGCTTGCAAATTCATCAAAACACTGTGTGCAAATCAGCTGCCTCTTCAACAGAGATACATAGCACAGATGTCAAATAGACATTTACTGAAAGACACAACACAAAGAAAATAGATGTACTTCAGGAGGGATGCCAGGAGCAGAGTCTGTTGTGTTTTCAGGACATATGTGGAGTTGAGTCACCTGGAACTACAAATCCAATAAAGTTAACACTAGCTCTCTCCCACCTCAGGTAGAGATTCAACTGTATAAATTAGTCTATTTACTTTTAGCAGACAAGAAAACAGTATCCCTAGCACAGTGGGAGGCTAAATTAAAATAGCCTGTTTTAGCTGATTGCTAAGACACTAAAATGCAATCAACAATGCAAATGAGAGGTCATTGCATCCCATATTCCAAGGCATGCATCACAGCTCTACAACAGAACCACTAATGGCTTCCATAGGATGAAGTTTCAAGAGATCATTTGTACTTTAACTACAGCAGTGAAGGAATCAGAGATTTTGAGTCTCAGAGGTTTGCGGGATCCTTTTTTCCCCCCCTTTCAATTCATATGCATTTCTCTCTGAGTTCATGGTTTTGGTGCAAAAATGAAATTTGGACTTGGGCTCGACCGATAGATGCATGAAATGTCTAACAACCCTTAGCTGAGTAAAAGTCATAGCTTGTAATGAAAACCCCAAACCAGGCAAATCTGCATAGTTTTGAATCTAAAGTTGCAAGTAGCCCAGTTAATATTTTGTGCTTCTGTAATGCTTTCATAAGAGAGTCTAAAAGCACTTTGCAAACATTAATGAATCAAGCTTCACAACACTTTTGCAGCTAATATGCACCCCCCCCCCCCCCGCATTTTACAAAGGAGTATTGGTTAGAACAGACAGACACCCGAGCCGTTGTGAAGCAGAGGAGCATTTTAAATAAATATAGTATTCTAAAGAGCCAAAAGGTATAGGCAGGTATGAATGCATGTCAGAACTCCCTCCCCTGCTCAAGTGTCAGATCCCAGCAGGAACGAAGAATCTGCAGCCAAATAATTCAAGCAATTAAAAATCTAAAATCATAAAAGGCTCCTGGGTCAAACTCATCTCTTGGTCAGATTCATCTCTGAGTTTTATACCTAATTACGAGCCTGTTCTTGTAACCTTTACCCATGTGAAGTACCACTGAAGTCAACGGTACCCCTTATGTGAGTGAACAACTCTCCGCACACCATCAAGCTATTCTCAGAATAAGATACTCCGAGGTGTGTTCTCTAAATCCTTAATAATTTTATTTGAAAAACAAGGTTACACTCCTCTTCAGTGCTCTAATTACCCCACCTCTCACAGGAGTTTAAACCAAGTTGTGCGTGTGGAGTAGAGGTGAACTTCAGATTCACAGTTAATAATTGGACAAATTTAGTTTCTTTTGCTGTGTGAGTTTTTCTGTAACAGGCTATGATTTTTTTTAAACTAACATGTTACTTGCAATGGTTCGGGGAATCATCCACGTGAGCAAAATTTCAGCAAACTTTATGGATTGTTCATGAGGCCCACTAATAGCATTCACAGTGTTTGACTGGTCACCTTAGGCCTGGTCCACACTAACCCCCCACTTCAAACTAAGATACGCAACTTCAGCTACGTGAATAACGTAGCTGAAGTCGAAGTACCTTAGTTCGAACTTACCGTGGGTTCAGATGCGGCAGGCAGGCTCCCCCGTCGACTCAGCGTACTCCTCTCATGGAGCAGGAGTACCGGCGTCGACGGCAAGCACTTCCGGGATCGATTTATTGCGCCTAGACAAGACGCGATAAATTGATCCCAGAAGATCGATTGCTTACCGCCGGACCCGGAGGTAAGTATAGACCTACCCTTAGTCACACAGCAGTGCTTCTTCTCGTTGGTTGGATGACCTAAACTTTGCAAACAGGAGGGCCTGGAGAAAGCATTGGAGTGGTTATTTAAGATTGAGGCAGAGAGCATTTTAAGGAGATTCAGATAGAGCCGCAGATGTAAGCGGCCTAAGAAATCATTTTAAAATCTTTTCCTGTCCTGTTCTTCAGGAGAGAGAACATGTACAAGAAGCCCAGATTTTAAAATAGCTTGCTTCCTTCCTGAGCACGGAAGAAAGATATCTAACTCTGATTTATTGGCTGTCTACGGACTGGACATTCCGTTTGTTCCTATCACATTTACTCCACACAGCTATATCTGTTGCCAGTTGCAGAGGTTATAGCTAGGTCCCTGGCTGTCTCATATAGTTGCTCAACTGCCAAGGCTTGGAAATCTGGGGTCTGCTGTTTATTTCCCCCGTTCCATATATAACACACTGTATTATATCCACCAAGTGCATGAAGTGAATCCACTGGTCTCCATACCAAAGGAAATTACACTGCACTCGTTCACACAATTAATGGCTGTGGCAAATGATTGTTGTCAGTATAGAAGACAACCTAGTGTTAATGCCTATCAGCATGCCAGAGCTCCCTCTCCTACTAAACTAAGAAAATTTTTGTGTAGCAGAGAATATTCCTATCTCATTCTACACAGCAGACGATATTCATCAAATTGAATATATCCTAAAATGGATCTGTTCATTCAAAAGCACACAGACCTTTTCTCTGATCTGTGCATCAACCCTCCTGTTAGAATATTTGTCAGTGCAATTTCTTCCTCTTAATTTCCCCCAGATGAGTTGTTGCAGGGATCCCCATCTTACAGCACAGATATTAGTTAGAGCTATTAGTAGGGTTACCATATTTCAGCAAACAAAAAAGAGGATAGGAGCCTCGCCCTAGCCCCGCTCCCGTCCTGCCCTAGCCCCGCCCCTCCCACTTCCCACCCCCCTCAGAATCCCCAACCATCTCCCCCGCTCCTTGTCCCCTGACTGCCCCCTCCTGGGACCCCTGCCCCTAACTGCCCCCCAGGACTCCACCCCCTCCCTAAGCCTCCCTGCCTCTTGTCCCCTGACTGCCCCCTCCTGAGACCCTCCCCCCATCCTAATTAGCCCCCTAGGATCCTACCCCCTACCTGTACCCTGACTGCTCCAACCCTTATCCACACCCCCACCCCCAGACAGACCCCTGGGACTCCCACGCCCCATCCAACCACTCCCCACCCCCTGACAGCCTCCCCCAGAACTCCCAACCCATCTAAACCCCTCTGCTCTGATCCCTCTCCCCACTCCTGTCCCCTGACAGCCCCGTCCCCAGAACTCCCCCGCCCCTTGTCCCCTGACTGCCCCCTCCTGGGACCCCTGCTCCTAATTGCCCTCCAGAACCCCATCCCCTACCTAAGCCTCCCTGTTCCTTGTCCCCTAACTGCCCCCTCCTAAGACCCCCCCCACCCTAACTGCCCCCCAGGACCCTACCTGTACACTGACTGCCCAAAACCTTATCCACCTCCGCCCCAGAAAGCCCCCCCCAAACTCCTGCCCCCATCTCTTGACTGCCCCCTCCAGAACCTCCCTGCCCCTTCGCCGACCCCCTGGCTCCCTGTTGTTGGCCTTTGCCTAATGTCTCTGTGACCTTGCTCAGGAACAGCCTGAGCCGCTCGTCCCGGCATGCTGGGCAACAGTGGAGGAGGAGCAGGGGAGGAGCTCTCTCTGGCTGTCGGAGCCTCATGTAAGTGGCACCATCCGGCCGGCTGTGCGCTCTGCATGGGGCGGGAGTCCGGACATTTACAAATTCCACCCGGACGTTATTTTTAGCTCAAAAAGCCGGACATGTCCGGGGGAATCCGGACGAATGGTAACCCTAGCTATTAGAAACAGTAGACATTTTCTTGGCAACAAACTAGGCAGGCCAATTCCACATTATCCCTTTTATGCCAGGCTACAATTGTTTTACTTGGTGAATCTAGAGGCCTATTCCCCATCACTGACACCAATTTCTCTATCTGCGTACAAGATAAACTGGAAAAATATTAAATTCAAATAGATGTTTACTTTTATTTTCCTTTATGTGGGGGACAAATGGCACTAAACACTCAGGAATAACCTCTCTAATTTAGAGGAAAATAGCCAGACAGTGAGGGTGAAATTGTGACCCTACTGAAGTCAATGGGATGAGAACCAGAGAGAAAATGTAATTCCGAAGTTTACAAACAAGTGAATCTCTTTTCGGTTTCTCTTAGGGTATGTCTTCACCGCAGAGTTAACTCGGGTGATAGACACCTGGGTGAGCACTCAGGTTAGTCTAGTCTGGGTATGAATCACTGCAAAGCCATACCCCAGTTACTGTGTCATCACTGGTGCTGCGCTCACCCGTATGTGTGGCTAGGACTTCTGGGGAAATCTCCCTTGGTTCTTTGGGCCACAGTAAACTAAGCTGTTCTATGATTCTTTCCTAGTGAATTGAGGGAGAACCAGTCTGTCCTTGCGGACACACGGGTGGAATTGTGGGAAGGTATTGCAGGACTATCAGTTCGAGTGATTTAGTCTGTATCCTTCCTGCAAAGAGAGTGATTAACAACCTGAGTGGCGCCCAGGGTTTAGCTTAGAGCCCAGCTGGGCCAGCTAAACTGGATTGAAACACCACTAAATTTGGCTGAGATGGTTTTATGTGTGGATGGAAAGGGGATTGGGGCAACACACAGGAGCCTGAATTAACTCTATAGTGAAGACATATCCTCAGTGGGTCTGACTAGGGCTCCTAGGTGCTTTGATAATGTCAAGAATAGAGTCCAAAGGTACACAAGGTCAGTTATTTTACAGATATAACTTCAAATTCACCTATTGATCAGCTTCAACTCAGTTTCTTACGTGTCATCCTTCAAAAATACAACCCTCCTGCATGACAGCACTGGACACAAAGAAATCAAGCTTTGGTAGATTAATATTTAAGATGGGGTCAATCAGGCCAGCCTGGAGCTGTTAATTATAGTTTATACTTAAAACAAGGTAGGAAATAGATCATTTGAAATTATAACATCATCCAGCTGGGATGGGTTGATGAAACAGGGCTGGAGGCCTGGGGTCAGCCAACCCTGATGACTGTGGGAGCCATCTGTGCCACATTAAACCACTCTGATGGGGCCTGATGAAAGGCAGCTGATTCCTCTATAAAGAGCAGCGGGGGGCAGAACAATTGATTGTCTCCTAGGGGAGTGCAAAGACTACCATGGGGACATTTATATAAAAACTTAAGAGGCCTTAAAATATCAACGTTTTTGCTGCAACCCATACTAAGAGCATTAGGAAAACAGGGCCCTATTAAAAAAAAAAAGAAAAAGCAATATTGCAATTCTTTAAGACTACTGGGAAAGATGAAAGACTTCAGGTTTTTGAATTATCTATGGTGCCCTGTGTTTGGCAGCGATAGACTCAGGAACTAAGTCTGCTTTGCCCTAAAACACAAGAAGGGGGAGAAGAGAGACGCTCATGAAGCTGTGGCAGAGACTGCAGAGAGTGAAGAACTGTGCAGGGCACATGCTGCAGGAAAGGCCCTGAGACCAGGGGAATCGCCTCCGCTTAGAAGGCTGGGAGTATCCTGCTCAGGCAGGTGGAAGACCCTGGCACCAGCGGAGTTTGGAAGTCAGAGCCTGAAGGCTGAGCTCCAGACAGGTAAAGCCTGGAAGAGGTAACTGACTTGGGAACCAGCTCAGGGAAGGAAGCAGAGGTGATGCATGGGGGGGAGGGGTGGTGGAGGGGACAGGCACGTGGGTCTCATACCTCCCCCAGATTTCTGCCAGACTGGGAGTCAGGCTAAAGGGACGTGCCCGGGAAAGGCACCAGCAGCTAGTGCTCCCACTGGGCTCCACTAGGTGGCACCCAGAGCAGGGAGGCAAGACCAGGTTAAAGCAGGTAAAATATAACAAGTGAGTCAAAGTTTGTAAATCCAAAATGATAGAGATGCAATAATCTGCCAGTTTCCCAAAAGTCTTTCAGGGCTACCCAGAATAACTCCAGGAATCTGTCTTCTTGTTCAGTTATTTTACCGTGTTAGAATCCAAACAGTCCAGAGATGAAGGATTTTCCTTTGAATCAGTACTTACAGCTTCTTCTTCGGACCACAATCTGGTAAATGCGTTTACACACACAATGGCCCCTTGCTTTGAAATTAGTATTTCCTGTTACAGACCTTAAGTCCCTCATTAGCATTTCACAAGATTCCTTTGAGTAATTTAGTTACAGGGTTATGCACAAATGCAAATGTTTGTAATAGCAAATAATAGGGTATACAACTAGTTTTCATGAACTGAACACCTGAATACATTCTCATACTAGCACACATTTTAATGTAGGGTTATCTAAACGAATTATAGGGGTATACGCAACTTAAGTGCAATGTAATAGCAGACAATGTGTTACAGATAAGTGAATACCATAACATTAGCATCTCTTTTGATCTCTACTAGCACAAGAGTGAATTAGTTTGAATACATACTAATACACTTAACACTTCTTTGATAATCAAAAGTAAATTGGCCTATGGCTCTGGCCTGAGCTAGTCTGGCAGCGTCACAGTCTGTTACAGTTGATTATTGAAAAGAAAGCTTTACTTTCCCATTGTCTTTATACAATCTTCTCTTTGTGTCACTCCAAGACTATCAACGAACCCTGCGTTTAAATCTACTTGGAAAAATCATTCTCTCTCTATTAGATAAGTTGTATCACAAGCCATGCCATCATGCTGTTTAAAAAAAAAAAAGAAAGAAAAAACCCCCAACAAAAACAAAAAACAGAGTGTGTCTCAGTCCTCTAATCATGATTGGCGTTACATCCATTTTTGGTTGATGAAAGCACAAAAAGGAGTTAACAAAATCAGTGACCTAGAAGGTAAAAAAATCATCTCTCTGTTACTCCCAGGGGTATCAGGATGTAACAAATTCAGTTTACCTAGCAGGCAAGTTTATAAAGATATGCACTGTGTAGCTGCCTGAGAATCCTAATTAGCAATAACACCACTACCCTAAAGGCAGGTATCTTTGAAATGAAACAACAATTTACTTAAACTAGTTCCATCCACCCACAGATGTACATTAAAACAAACCCACGATAAGATGCCTAGGATTGAAAGTCTGGGCAATGGATCTTAGAGCTGACATCCCCCAAAAGCATTGTCCAAAATATGAAAGTCATTTAATCGGACAGCAAGAATTCAATCTTTGTTCTGTGTGTTCATTGAGCTGTCTTGACCACTGTTAGATATGGCTGTTATTGCAGATGAAGCCCATGTGAATACACATTCTGTCATGTCAACATTGTAGGCTCCTTAGGGCAGGATCTGCTTCTTTATTTTTGGGTCAGATTCAGTTCTCCCACTGTGGTAAACTGGCTCCCAGCAAACCTTACATGTCACTCTTTTAAGTTTGCTCTCTCACTTTCAGATAGCCCCAGTTGCCATAGCAGATGAATATCCTGAAAAAAAAATATTCTAGTTGTATATTTGGCATTTCATGTAAGAAAAATATTTTTGGGACATAACCGGTAATGTTCTCATTCTCAAGTCTTCAGTATATATACACACACAAACAAACCTCTACCTCGATATAACGCTGTTCTCGGAAGCCAAAAAAAAAAATTACACACACACACACACACACACACACACACACACACACACACACACAGTGTTATGTGGAAGCAGAGAAAGAACTGACAGGAAGGGGATGCAATGCATGACAGTTCGTTAGCAAGAGTTAGGCTAACTGTAACCCTAATAACGCGAGATTTGTAGAAGCAAGGAATGAGTGAGGCGAGTGGGAAAGAACTGTGTGAGAAGTTGCTGCGACCTTGTGTAGATAATATGGAATGTAGACTAAGAGTCTACATTAGTGAGCAAAACAAGATATCAGAATGACCTATGTATAAACAAAATGCAGCTGTTCCTTATTATTGTCTGTAACAAAAGGTATAAATGCTTGCTGTAATTGTTTACCTGTTGAGAGACCTGCTTAGCTCTCTCCCTCTGCACAATTGTGAGAGTTAATAAAGCATCTGACTTGCTGTACCCAAATAATGAGAACTCTGTTTTTCTCCAACAGTTATATCGAGGTAGAGGTGTGTGTGTGTACACACACACACACACACACACACACACACACACACACACACAAAATGTTATTTTGGTGGCAAAGTCAAGCACTTCAAAGTTAGGAAAACCCAGGTTTATGGTTTCCTGTGCAACCTTATTTTGGCTCTCTTGTGTGTATGCGAGACCAGGAGCGGCGCCAGGGTTTTTGCCACCCTAGGCGGCAGCGCTCCTCCTCAGAGCATTCGGCGGTGGGGATCCTTCCACTCCACGTCTTCGGGGCGCTTCAGTGGCGGGTCCCGGAGCAAGTGAAGGACCCGCCGCCGAAGCGCCCCGAAGACGCGGAGCGGAAGGACCCCCGCCACCGAATTGCTGCCGGGGACAGCAAAATGCCGCCCCCCCAAATCCTGCCGCCCTAGGCGACTGCCTAGGGTCGCCTAGTGGAAGCGCCGGCCCTGATTCTGACACCATCTTTAATTACACACATGTATATGTATACAAAATATATACAATATAAACACCTCAGAAATGAAGCCATCTCTGGGGTGAAGGCTAGCAAGCAAATGACACTGTACAGAAATGGCCTGTGCTCCTCCAGGTCCACAGCAGTCAGGATGGCAGTTTAGATTTTTATATATACTGCACAGGGCTTGATTTATCTATAGCTCAAGGTGATCATCCCCCTGTTCTAAATGTATTCTGGATATTTCTAGCTATAACTAACTCATGGATCCGTTGCTAATCCCATTTAGCTATTCAGGCTACTATACCTGTGACATACACTACTCGTGATCTCTTGCGTTTCCTTTTCTTGTGCTGTAGGATTCAAACAAATCAAGTGTTTTCACCACTGTTTTCTTACCACATTCCCTCCCCCAGATACTCCATATAGATATTATGTAAACGTAATGCATAAATAGAAATTAATACCCAAAATAATATTGAAAAAACTGTGTGCACAAACTGTTTTACCATTGATCTAGGAACTTTGTTCAACTATTTTCCTTAACATTTTGCAGGGAGCATTATTCATAAATGTTTAGTAAATAAATATTTATTCATGTGCCTTTATTTATGAACACACATCAGGTCTATCTTGCATCCCACAAAAGTGAGCCCATGAAATAACTGAACTGGACATTCTACAAGAACAGGATGTTCCACTTATTGTAAAGGCAAGAAATAAAAATCTACAGAGAACCCACAATCCAGCAGATTTCCAGCAGATACAAAGACAAAGATTAAAAAGTAGCATGGTTGAGCCATAGGCATATTAGCACAAATGCTCTCAAAAGTACCACACAGTTTTAAAGTTTAATTCAAAGGAAATGTAGCAAAAGTCATGTCCAAATAATAACAGCAGAAAGTGTTATAGTCATACCTGATGAGAACAATGATCGCCGTACATTTTACAGTGTTTTTATCAATGTGTGTTTGCAATCTGAACAAGTTAACTGGAGGAGAAATATAAAGTGGACATTATGCCAACTGGGTAATTAAAAATCAGGCATGTGCTTCTGTTGAAGTCAGGGACTGCAAGTGGGACTTGGTCAGTTTTCTCAGAAGCTGCTAGGTTTTTAAGACCAGGTATGATAGGAAACAGAAGGTAGACAAAAATATAAAAGGAGGTTGCAGATGACAGGTTTTAAGCACAGAGTATCACTAGCACTTAATACACCAGAGAGGAGTGGAGTTCCTAGTCCTCCCACACACCAACGCAGTGTACACGGTACATTAGGCAGGACTCATAGATATCATAGCATATCAGGGTTGGAAGGGACCTCATGAGGTCATCTAGTCCAACCCCCTGCTCAAAGCAGGACAGATTTTTTACCTCAGTTCCCTAAATGGCCCCCTTGAGGACTGAACTCACAACCCTGGGTTTAGCAGGCCAATGTTCAAACCATTGAGCTATCTTCCCCCCTTCAAGCTGCTTAAGTGAAAAGACTGCTACTTTTAAAAACAAAATAAAATATGCCACTTGGGGAGTTACATTACACCACCCCTTTTTGATCCTGCATTTGGTACAAACCTTCATGTGTTAATGCTGCTCTTTCTTACTAGCACTACGTTCACTTCAACAATGAGTTCAGCACTATTAGAAACACAGTGGGTCTTAAACTACATGTTAAGTTTCCATTCAAACTTTAACCTCATTCCATTGGGGTGGGGGGAAACTGAGAAAAAAAATAAATGGTATATTATATCCAGGTCAAAGCCTCACTTCCATGCCATCTCATTAAAATGTCACCTCTTTAAAGAAAGTATTATCTGTTCCTTTAACAATGAAATATGCGTAAGGTGCCTGGCTCAGCAATTAGCTCTTAGCACAAGGGCTACCATACAGGAGTCTGAACTAGGGGCAGATTCCACTGGAGGTCTCTCACCCTTCTGGATTAGCAAAGGCTGGGAGTTCTACAAAAGCACCTCCCCCAGCCTCTAACAGAAGAGGCAGCACCTACTGTGACATCCTGTGGATATTCTGTAAGTGTTGTTAAAAGAAGACTTAGGTGAATGTTTGATGATGCAACCCAAATCTCACCTGTCTTTAGGTTTTGCTACAAATCCTAAAGTCATGCCAGATTTGCTGAGATTCATGAACCTGGAGCCAACTCCTGAGTGACCCTGGATCAACTTCTGGTTTCTAGTGGAAACCACACCAAAAGGTTTGCACAATACCTCTGCGAACCAAAGAGCTCTAATAAATGCAGTCTGGCCAGTCTTCCAGGGACAGACAGGATGGGTTCTAAGACACAAGAATCCTACAGGAGGGAAATAAAAGATGGGAAGAGGGAGGAAGAGAGAGAAGGTCCTCTGAGCTCCAAGTGGGGTGGTGTGCATTACCTTTCTTCCCCCTCCTGAGCCCCCCAGAAAGTGGGGGACATAGTTAGGGATAACCATTTCTCATACCTTTTACCATGTCTAATATATAGTTCTGCTACCTTTAAAATATTTTAACAGCAGCCATGCAACTAAATTGAAACTTTAGGGGTAAATGTGAATGACTGTCGGGTTTCTTCCCTGTCCTCCCTGTGTCCAAACATCTATTCCATGGAGAGTAACAAATACGTTCATTATCATAGCTGCTAATCTCTCAAATTTTTAAACCTGTTATTTCCAAGGTAGTGTGTCTGGTTTACCTGCGTAACTCCAAATTTTAGTCACAGTTTATAAATTCTTTAAATAAGTAGCTTTTGTGACACTGTAAAATTAAAGAGAGCTTTATTGCAACAGTGGAGAACAAAAATATACACCATCATGGATTTCTGTTACGTGCAACATTATAGCTTCACTTAATTAAAAAGCGCCAAGAGCAGTAACCCCATAGGCATTTCAATCTTCTATAATTTCTTAATCAGCACAAAGCCTTGCTATAATACGGATATTTGATTAGCAACTATTACTTAATACATTCTTTGCTAATTAACACTTCAGATTTTTTAACCAATCAAAGAGCCAAATTTCAAAGCACAACCCCAAACCCTTTATTTGACAGGGCTAATAAGGAGAGTTGACATCTGTGCACATACAGCTGGGACTAGAGGCACATCACTTTCTGTTTTCTGTCAGCTTGTATTTGTTTGTATTCCTCGTTTGAGGATCTTGCCTTGATTAAATAATCTATGCTGCCAAACCTAAACCAAAAATACCTGCTGTGGCATTCTTCCCACCTCACTGGTTACCACCACCCGCTGGACTCCATCCTGGGTCAGTAATCTGCAGGTTTGTTTACTGTGGAGTTTTTTGGTGGGTGGTTAGCACTGGTGTGTCTACACTAATGCAGCTACACCAATGCAAATCCCTAGTATAGTTGCAGTGCACTGGTGTAAAAAATGACTTGTACCAGTGCAGTTACATTGATGTAAGTATACTGGTGCAAACAAGTCCTCATTGCAGATAAGTCCTAGAAGCAAAAGGTTCCACATATCCGAGAAAAACCAAGCACCAGTGGTTTTCTGATTTGCTGATACTGTGGGCTTGTCACCTGCAAAACTGCATGCTATAAACGAAAAGCACAAAATTTCATCCAGTCACTGTTACTCATTTTCACACTTTATTAAAAGAAATGACCACATGATTTCAAATGCAGCTTTGTGGGTGTGTACATGTGTCCAAATTCTATACTGCCCTCCCCGACAAGAGTGGGAGTTTACAAGGAAAATGCTGACCCAAGTGTAATGACAGTGGTGTGAATGGCACAGTGTGGCACAATTATAATAATCTCTCCCTCCCCTGCCCTGTACTGTTTGCTAAGAACAGCTAAACTCCAGCTGCTTTTCAAATCTTCCATTTAAATGATTGGCAGCATTCCATGTCCTTCATTTTAATCAGGAAGGGGTTTAACCCTTCTTAGGCATGCTAAGGGAACAACAGTCTATTTGAACATTAATGGTGTTAATTCAAAGGATTTCTTTGAAGGTCTTGTTTTGAGAGAGATTTTATGTCTCTGCCAACTTGGCAGTGAGGGAAGGGATGAGTGTACTGTGGGAGCTTTATAAGAAAGGCACACCTGCCTAAAAACGTGTCTTTAGAAGATCTTTATTTGCCAAAAGACAGGCATCTGCTTGCTTCTCGGTTTGTGGTAATCAGCAATAGAAAACAATAAAGTTAGTCAATCATGGAAGCAACACACAGTAGCATGGCAAGGGAACCAAAATGAAGCACAGTGCCTGGAAGATATCAGAGCAACACCTTAACTATTACATACACTTTAGTCCAATCTGCCTAACAGCAATGTTATCTTCTGCACTTATCAAAAGAAATTAACACCTTATTATAAAACCAACACCAGCATGACTTCACTTGTACATACATTTAAAAAAAAAAAAAAAATCTTCGCCCTGGTTTAATCTCTTACCAACAGAGTTCATGTGAGAATCAATGACGCTCTAAACTCCATCAGCACTAGATTACAGGCCAGTTCTTTAATGTTACTTCGGCACCTGCCTCCCATTGATATCAAGCTGAAGTAAGCACCTAAACAGCATTAAAGATCAGGCCCTTTGATTTTAAAAGATGATGGACAAATCAAAGAATGTAAGCCAACACAGAACATTGGGTCCAAACCACCAAAACAAAACCCCAATACATTTGTGAACAAAAGGGAAACAGGTATGACTTCAAGTTTTGTTAGAATCTTCAAGCTAAACCCTGGTCATTTAAACCCATTCTTGCCAGTCCACTACCCAGACATCCGTATCCCTTACCTTTAAAGGGGCTTCCATGTGTCCCGCTGTCACCCTGTCCCTCTCCTCTGACAGGTCTTCTAGCCAGCCAGCCCATTCACTGGGATCTTTGAGCAGTGCCAGATGGCCACTACCATACATCATGCATCAGTCAGGGGCCAGGGTTTCCCTAGCTACAACACAATGGGATTGTGGGGTGCCTCATCCTTCCCAGGCTCATTCATCTGGCAGAAGCAGACTATTTCTTCTGCCACTGCTCCTCAATGAGTGTCTTGAAAGGACCAGGACAGACACCCAAAGATTCAGTGGATAGAAAGGAAGGCAGAACCAGTTTTCTCACTAAAGGATTCACTCTCAAGTTACTCCAAAAATCTTTTAAGTGACGGGCACTCTCGGCGCAGAAAATCCCAGGACAGAAGAAGCAAGCCACCTGGGCTGAAGATATTGGGGGGGGGGGGAGGGAAGTGAGGCAAATGAGGATATTGCAATGTTCTTATTCGCTCCTGCCTCTCCCCGTAGAGGAGCTGAGTTATTAGGGGCTGGTAGGGCTAATCCCAGCAGACTGTTCTAGTTTGCATCACCACCTGCTGCCACTGGGGGACGAACCCCTGGTGGGGCTGAAGTATTTGGGCAGCAAGCAGAGGGATTGTGTATAAAACAGAGATTAGAGACTTCTTTCAGATAAGCCCCTCCAGAGACAGGGTATGGGATCTATGCTCCTGCTTCTTGAGCTCAAGCAAGGGCAGAAGGAGGCAGAATAAAGGAAGGTGGTCTTAAGCTGTGGGAATTGGTTCTCACTCAGCCTGATGGTACCAGGCAAGTCTCTGAGTCAAGGAGGATTCTGAGCCTGAGCGGGGAGTCAGGTGAAAGCAGGAAGGATTTGAGGGCTAATTTTTGAGTCAAGGGAAAGGAAAGGATTCAGACTCTGGGAGGAATCCAATAGGAGGGAGAGCTATCAAGCAGAAGGAAGTTTCAGGGCAGTGAGGGGTTGGGTCAAAGGAATTTGGGGATGACGTTCTGAACTTGAAGTGGGATGGGCTGGCTTGGTAAGGTTGAGTGTGGAGAAATGAAGGGGGGAGAGAGAAAGTGTTAAAGCAGTAGGGGAAGAGAGACTATGATCCGAGGGGCAGAAGACCATGGAAAGGAGAGCAAAAAAAGAAAAGGTCAGGAAGGGGAGAGAATAGGCAGGAAGTCACACTGATCCTTAATAGAGTGCTTCTCCATTTTTTATTCTGAAAGGGGCCTCTCTTTCTTTCCCACCTCCCCACCAACATCCTTCACTTATCACCTACATATTCTCCTGTGACACCCACTCTCCCTCTGTCCATATTTCAGTTCGGAAAATGTGGTCCCACCCTTTTGGGAAGGCGGGGGAAGGTCTGATGTATGGAGGTGGTAGGGAAGAAAGCAGTGGAGGGGTCTCTGCTACGTGAAGCCCCACCACTTATTTTGGTCACCAGCTACCACCATCTCCCCCTTTACACTTCATAGGGAGAGGGTTTCCAGGGACTGCTCAGAGGAGTTGCTTTTAGGTTTTGCATATATACACTTCAAGGTGACCTAAGTCTCCATAGGACTCAGCAGCTTTCCTGAAATCTTCAAACCACATTTAAAAGAGCTTTGAAGCACAAAAACACACTGTAGAATTCACAGCTGATCAGAGGTGAAATTCTGGCCTGACTGAACTCCCACTAACAAAAGATGGGTCCAGGATTGCACCCCAGGTGTCTATAGTGAGCATTACATAACAAAACAGATTGCTGAGCCACTCTGATGACTGGAATTTCCTGAGTGACCTAAGTTTAGGGACATATGTCCAGATAACTGACTCCTCATATTACATCCATAGAGAAACGTTTGCTTTTAGATCACATGATGGGAAACCTCATTTCCACTCATGATTAGAGATCTTTAAAAAAGTTACTTGATTCTGGTTTTGAAGCTCGTGGATTCACATATTTTAGATGTTACATTCCCAGCTTAAGCAGTTCATTGTTTAGACAAAAGCGCTGGCAAGAGATTAAGAAGGGAAACTGATAACTATGCAACAAATCTGTAAGAACACTCAGCATTCAGAAGACTTGCCTGCCAACCCCCGAGATGCACTTTTGTTCCAGAAATAATGGTTAGCTTATAGATCAGGGCAAAATTGTGCCCTAGGAAAGCATTCAGGGAGGATATGGACACATCATTTTACGGTCAAAGAGTAACAGTCAACAAATTGATGTTTTGTAGAAGGTCAAATCTTTTTTAGGAGACAGGAAACAAAGAGAGAGAAGACTAAGCACACATACAGAAAAACAAAATGAGCAATAAGCAAGACAATGGGAGTTGACAGCCAGACAGATATAGAGGGTGTAAAGAAATTGGCAATGCCACATCTGTACATCCAGATCTAGCTTCCCATACTGCTCTCACAAAGAGGATGTGTCTATATAAAATAAGTGCCAAGGCAGGTTACAAGTTATATTTTAACTACACAAGTAGCCATATTTTAACTCAGCCAAAGACATCTGATACTGTACCTATTATAAAAGATAGCAATTTCCTTATTTTAGTTCTCCTCCCTGTGCCCTTCCCCATTAGAAAATGGTAGTAAAAAGCCCAGGAATGTGGTATTGTTCTACCTGGAAGAAAAAAAAATATCTGGTGACTTTCAAAGACAAAGGGATACCAAGCAAATGTTGAAGTAACACTAGTTTGGGTTCTGAAACAAGACAGAGCACTGAAGCTCCAATTTCCTGACTGAAGTGTACAATGTAGACCAGTGACTCTCAACATTTCCAGACAACTGTACCTCTTTCAAGAGTCTGATTTGTCTTGTGTACCCCCAAGTTACAGCTCACTTAAAAAGTGCTTCCTTACAAAATCAGACAAAAATACAAAAGTGTTACGGCATGCTATTACTGAAAAAATTTGCTTAAATTTATATTTTATAGTAAAATTTCTTTTTACTATAGAATTATAAAATAAATCCACTGGAATATAAATATCATACTTAAATTTCAGTATAGTACATAGAGCAGTATAAACAAGTCACTGTCTGTGTGAAATTCTACTTTGTATCGACTTTGTCATTGCTTTTTAAGTAGCCTGTTGTAAAACTAGGCAAATATCTAGATGAGCTGATGAACCTTTGGAAGACCTCTGCGTACCCTAGGGGTACACGTATCCCTGGTTGAGAACCACTGACCTATTTATTACATTGTATTCTCTAACAGCACAGTATGTGTAATCTGATGTGATAGCTTGAACAATAAACTAAAGAAAGGGAGTTTCTCTTTCCAGAAAATCGGCCTACAGCCTTATATTTAGGAACAGTGTCTTTCCTTTGGTTATTGCCAGACTGCTGCACACATCATGCCCTATTCAGATACTCAAATCAATTAGCACCTTTCTCTGTGAGCAGATCAAGGATTATTCTTCTGATTCTGTGTATGATGGCTCTCCCAGCAAATCACAATCAACATGACTGTCAATGATCTCCAAACTGTTCACTGGAAGTGGAGTGAAGATGCTTTATTATTATTTAGACTAATGAACACTCAAGATGGGAATAGAAGATTGGATTGCCCAGTCTACCTCCCTGCCAGCGCAGGATTTTTCTCTACAGTCTTTTGCCCAGTCTAATTTCAAATGTCTCAGGCATCACCATTTCTCTAAAAAGGCTGTTTGTTCTTCAGGCCAACAAATCTCAACATCAGAAAGTTCTTCCCAATATTCAGTTTGAGTTTTCCCTGACTTCATTTCAACCTATTTTCCTAGCTATGTCCCTCCTTCCCTCACCCAAGCCCCTCACACTGAATTCTTTAACCTTTCCTCAAACCATTCCTTTTAGCCCACTGATAATTTCGGGCCTGGTCTACACTTAAAATTTCACTCAATATAGCTACACCGCTCAGAGGTATGAAAAATCCACATCCCTGACCAACGTGGCTAGGCCAACCTAACCCACATTGTAGACCCAGATAGATCAACAGAAGAACATCTGTTGAGACAGCTACTGTCACAGGTCAACAGACATGTTCTTTTACCATCACTCAGGAGGTGGTGTTCCTACAGCGATGGAAAAACCCCTTCCACGCTGTGGGCTGCGTCTACACTATAGGGTTATGCCAGCAAAGCTACAGCAACACAGCTACGCCGCTATAGTCCCAGTAGCGTAGATGTGGCCTCTGTTGCTCTTCTCCGCACTCTCTCAAATTTATCAATGCCCTTCTGGTAGTCACTTGCCCAACTCTGAATGGAAAATCCCAGGTGCAGTTTTATTATATCCCTATGGAAAGCAACTACTATCTCACTGCTCCATGGTACAATCCCTCTGTAGCCCAAAACAGCATTGGCTGTTTTATTTTGCTGTCGTATCCTATTGTAAACTTGTGTCTAATTAGTCTCCTGGCATCTATACACATATATTCCACTTTAATAGTCTGAAGTTTTGCTGGTTAATTAATGCCTGGCCTGCCTCTACTCTGAGATCCTAAAGAGTCTAACCTATTTTCTCTTCTACTCTATTATTAAAGACCTATTTTAATGTCCATTAATTATTTACAACAACATTCTTGTCAAACAGATTTGAAGTTAAACTACCTTCTGCAGGAGTCTGGGAGCAGATTCTCAGGAGTTTAGTGCCAGACTACACAAATTAAGTCAGATTCGGGGAAAGTCTTTACAACTAACAATGTTAACAGGGCAAGAAGTTATGAACGGAAGAAAGATGTCATAGGGTACATCTGACCTATCAGTCTAACTTTGTCATAACTCATCTATGTAAACAATTAAAGTTTTGGCTAGGTGTAAACTCATAACATCATTGTATTTGCCTTAAAAAAAAAAAATCTACCAATATAAGTAAGAAGCATAGTTTTCACAAGCTATCATATCTCTGGGATGTAATATGGCTTAGCTTATTCTATTTAATTCTGTTGAGATCTTATCTCACAACTACC
This sequence comes from Malaclemys terrapin pileata, assembly GCF_027887155.1. Lineage (NCBI taxonomy): Eukaryota > Metazoa > Chordata > Testudines > Emydidae > Malaclemys > Malaclemys terrapin. Next base: position 28,486,324 of record NC_071511.1, on the reverse strand, counting down.
TGACCTGGAATGCAACACTGTTTAAAAGTACTTATAATGAGTAAATACCAAAACAGTCCATTAGGCTGAACTGTATTCGTGACAATCCAAGGTGTTCTTATAATAAGAGGAGTTATGTTCAGGGATGTGTATCAGGTTCTGATGGAGGGAGTTTGGGAGTGAGAGGAGTGTTGGGGCTCTATATTGTGCGCTGTATACTACAGGGAAAGAATGGTTACCTACCTTTGGAATGGTTGTTCTTCGAAATGCGTTGTTCATGTCCATTCCATTCTAGGTGTGTGCGCACCCACCTGCACAGTTGTCGGAGACTTTTGCCTTAGCGGTATCTATAGGGTTGGCTGTGGTGCCCCCTGGAGTGCTGCGCTCATGCATTGGTATATTAGGCACCGCTGACCCTACGCCCTCTCAGTTCCTTCTTGGCAGCAACTCCGAAAGAGGGGCAGGAGGATGGGTAATGGAATGGACATGAGCAACACATCTCGAAAAACAAGAGTTACAAAAGGTAGGTAACCGTTTTTTCTTCTCCGAGTGTTTGCTCATTTCGATTCCATTCTAGGTGACTCACAAACAGTATCCTCGCTCGGAATTCACAGTTTGGCGGCTTGTAGTACTGCTCTACCGAAGCCAGCATCGTCCCAGAAGCGCAGCCTCCATGAGGAGGGCCCTTAAGCGGATATCCCGCTCCTTTGGGGTTCTAGGCTGAAAGTTTTTACAGATTCGATACTCGTCCTTTCTATGGGATTCCCCACATACTTCAAGCAGCTGTTGTGGGGGCATGCCCTGGTCTGGGAAGAGAGACCCTGCTGGGACTAACTACCAATTAACCTAACACTTAACTCAATGGCTAACTAAGTATCTACAGACTATGTACAAAAAGAAGAACAGGAGTACTTGTGGCACCTTAGAGACTAACAAATTTATTAGAGCATAAGCTTTCGTGGACTACAGCCCACTTCTTCGGATGCATATAGAATGGAACATATAATGAGGAGATATATATATACACACACATACAGAGAGCATAAACAGGTGGGAGTTGTCTTACCAACTCTGAGAGGCCAATTAATTAAGAGAAAAAAAAAAAAAACTTTTTAATTGGCCTCTCAGAGTTGGTAAGACAACTCCTACCTGTTTATGCTCTCTGTATGTGTGTGTATATATATATCTCCTCATTATATGTTCCATTCTATATGCATCCGAAGAAGTGGGCTGTAGTCCACGAAAGCTTATGCTCTAATAAATTTGTTAGTCTCTAAGGTGCCACAAGTACTCCTGTTCTTCTTTTTGCGGATACAGACTAACACGGCTGCTACTCTGAAACCTGTCACTATGTACAAAGAAGATAACAAAGACTGTAAAGAACCGCTAATGCTCTTGCGATCTGATCCGCAAGACAAGGTGCTTCAACCAACCATCAAGGGTGATAAGAAGGAACTGAAAGGGCTCAGGGTTGGCAGCGCCTAATATACCGACGCATGAGCGTGGCACTCAAGGGGGCACCACAGCCAACCCCACGGATACCACTAAGGCAAAAGTCTCCGACAACTGTGCCCGTGGGCGCGCACACACCTAGAATGGAATGGACATGAGCAAGCACTCAAAGAAGAATAAAAATGTAAGATATTAAACTGTCATATGAAACAAGAAAAATATGGTTGAACTCTACATACGACCTCTTCGCAGGCATTAGTTATTCTTTTCAGATCACAACCTAAACCCGAGAGGATATTTTAGTTTAGACCAACAGGACAGGTGCAGATTATTCTGAGACCAAAATGATATAAGTTTATAAGTTTACATAGTGAGAGTGAAGCACACAGCCAGTGCGGTACATCAAGAACATATAATGTTGACTGGCTAAGGCCCAACATTCATGCACTGCCCCACTCAGTGTAAAGAATTCTCCTTATTCAAGTGCTGACACAAAGTGATTCGGAGGGGGGGGGGGGGAATGGGAACCGTGCAACTAGTAGATTTAGGGTATGTCTTCATTGTGAAGTTAGCCCAAGCTCTTACCCCGGAGTTATGTCAAATCCCAGCTACAGACAAACACTCTCAACTGAATTTAGTGGTACTTTCAACCCAGGTTAGCTGGGAGTGTGGGTTAGAGTTTGGGTGGTTTTCACTTAGGCTGGTAACCTGCCCACTTTGCAGTGAGTACATTGGCTACATCACTCGAGTGCTGACAGGTCTCCAGTGCTTTCCCACAATTCCCCCCCGTGTGCCCAGAAGGACAGACAAGTTCTCCCAAAATTAACTGGGAAAGGACCATAGGAAATGCCCCCAGAAGTCCTAGCGACATATACGGGTGTCACAACAACTCATATACATATTTACAGTGTAGCTGGTCAAACCCAGGCTATGCTAACAGGTGCTCAGAGCGGTTTGCTGAGCACACAAATTAGCTCTGCATTGAAAACATACTATTAGAAAAAGTTATATTAGGTTACTGGATTAAATCCTTTCTTTATCCTCCTTTTTACAGAGACCAAAGTAGTGGCATTTGATTAAAGCCTAATCCTGCAGCCTTTACTCATGCTGCACAGCCTCTCTGACTTCAGTTGGACTCTTCACCTTAGCTACAGCTGAAGTGGCAGCCCCTACATTTGGAAGTTTATAGCTGAAGCTGTACTCCAATCTCTGATGAGACTAAAGCTTCCAAACTGGAGTCACCTAACATTCCAGTTTCAATAGCCAGCACCATTTTTCTGGCTTCACACATAGTGCAAATTTCCTTGTGAAGAATTATCCAACCCTGAAGACTGCCTGTAGTCCAGTTTTTTTTGGAAGCCAGTGAATAAAAAGGAAATGACTAACATGTTTTTTGTCTCTCTAGCCACTTCTATTAACTGTTCAGCAGGAGATAACCCTTAAACATGCTGATGATTCACTAAAATAACTTCAGGTTTATTATAATCAAACGAACTGTGGATGAAGTCTGCTGCCCACTTCTCCCAGTTGAGCTCCAAACAATGTCTCACAGCACTTTGTAATTTACAGAAACAGATGTGGAGATGTAGCAATTTGGACACTTGTCAAACAATGACAAAATATTGTTTCCAGAGATTTCCGTTGCCTTCCTTTCCTTTTTTTTTTTTTTTTTTTTTTGGGGTGATCTTCCAACTAACGAAGACCTCAGAAAGAATCACTGATGCCCAAACATAGCTTTGTGCAACTTTTATCAATACATTCAAATCAGTGGACTTCCATTTCACTCGATAGGTATTGGGTCAATCTGTCAAGCGTTAAGTGTAATGCACTCTAAGGCCTTGTCTACATTCAAGAGTTGTACCACTAATTGTCCCAATATCTAGTTCTACACTGCTTTAACTATATTAGGAGTACAACCCCTCTAGTGTGGACACTGTTATACTGGTCTAGAAGTTCTTATGCCAATGTAGTTGATTCCCATAAGAAAATAAACTGCGTCAATACAAGGCACTTTTATACACCTCTACCCCGATATAACGTGGTCCTCGGAGAGAAAAAATCTCACCGCATTATAGGTGATACTGCGTTATATCAAACTTGCTTTGGCCCTCCCATTCCTTGTTCCCTGACTGCCCCCTCCAGAGACTCTCGTCCCTAATCACCCCCCAGGACCCCACCCTCTACCCAACCCCCCTGTCCCCTGACTGCTCCGACCCCTATCCAAACCCCCCCACCCCCTGACAGGCACTCACCAGCAGCGGTGGGAAGCAGAGCAGTCCGGCCCTAGCCCGCTCCACTCTGCCATTTCCCAGCCGCGGCGCTCCGCTTCCTGCCATTGGTGAGTGCAGGGAGGTTAGGGAAAGGATGCCCCCACCCTCCCGCACTCACCTGCAGTGGGAAGTGGAGCGACGTGGCCCCAGCCCGCTCCACTTCCTCCGTTGCTGGTGAGTGCGGGGGGGATCCCTTTCCCCAAGCCCCCTCCCCCGAGCGACACGGCTGGGGCTGGGGCGAGGGAAGCAGAGTGGCCCGGGGGATTAGTGGGGGGCCGGGAGCAGCAAGCTCCCGGCCCCCCACTAATCCCCCAGGCCACTCTGGGACTGCGGGCCCCCCAAAAGTGTCCTCCCACAGCTCCTGCCCTCCAGACCCGGGGGGGGGGCCCTGACCGGCCAGAGACCCTCTGCCCCTTATCCAATCCCTCGGCCCTGACCTGGCCCGGCACCCTTAACATGCTGCTCAGAGCAGCGTGTCAGAGCTTTACCGTGTTGTATGCGAACCCGCATTATATCGGGTCTCGTTATATCAGGGTAGAGGCGTACTGATTTAACTGTATTCACATTAGAGGTTGTACTAGGGTAACTATTTTGGGTAAAACAAACAAATCACACCCCTAACTGAAATAGTTGCACTGGAACAAAATTGGTGTACAGATGAGGTATATGCTGGCAATGCAGACACGGCTCTCGGGCATATCCAAATCCACTTTCACTGAATGGATGATAGCAAAAAAGCAGCTTTTGTCCAAATAGCACAGAAATCAGAAGCCTGGCTGGAAACAACAGAGAAAGGCGTGAAGTTAAAGATGCTCTGTTACACTGTTTATCGAAACGTAAGGAGCCAAGCTAAAGGCACTAAAGATTGACGTTCTCAATCTGCTTCACCAGATTTCCTCAATTCTTTTGTGGAAGAGGAGTGCAGCATCTATACCTTGGCTTCAGTGACTGACTGGCCGCTCTGCTGAAACCGGCAGTTGCAGCGCTAGTTACTGTCAGATGAGGGGATGTTTTTTTACATTGTAGACAACTGTTCGTTAGACCTCAGACTGAGATCACCAACTCTTTTCACAGAGGTCATTAAGTTAGTTGTCATGTGATGGCAACTTCCAGCCACTTTTGAAAACGACTAGATTCAATCAATTATCCAAAAGATGACAGGCTTATTATTCCCATTACCATTCCACTGATCTGGTCTCTGTCTAATGGAAAGGGGAGCAGGAAAACCAGAACCACCACACACAGCAGGAAGCAGCCATTTCATTAACTTGCCTTACCACATGCTTTCCCCTTCAGCCACGCCTGTTTAGACAATGGATAACAAATTAAAGAGATATCAGCTTCTGACACAGGAAAGAATGATAGTTTTGACTCACTGCAGTGTAAACTATCCCAAAACTTCATCAAATCCTTCAGTCTGGATCAACACACTTGTTAGAACAGCAACGGACCTCTCTCAGGAGCAATAAAAAGACAAAACATGGTAGGATTTCATGAGTTAGCCCCATATTCATTTGTGACTGAAGGAGAGAATAAAAATTAAACAAACTTGTGAACTACATGGATGTCAATCCCTTTCATCTAGGGAGAGAACATCTGATCTGCATTTACAGACCGAATCCCCATGTTCAGCCACCAACCCAAAATGTTATTGTACATGCAAGAGAGTTGAGAGGGAAGTATTAGTAAGGTAGCAAAACTAGGGTATTTTTTTTAATTTCTTTTTCAACCTGACTTACAAAATTGCTGTGAATGGCATAGTCACAGAAAAGAATATAGGCAGTAAGAAGACAGAGAAATGAATAATAATAATTGGTATAGGAGCTGGTGCAGTGAAAGCACAAGTCAGTACTACAGTGACCATTCACTACCAGAGTATTTGTGCTTCCTATTTGGACTATTTTTTGTCACATTCCTCCCTCATCCCTAAAACGTCTTGAAAAAGTATCTTAGAAGCAGTTCTGGGTCAGTTTGCTAGCTGCCAAGCTACTAAACACAACTGATTTTTCTTCAAGTATGTTACAGTTATGCTTCAACACATCCATGCTCTTTCCCATTTTTAAACCTTTGCCTCTCAAAAACAGGCCAAACAAATCTTACTGGGAAATACTGCCAAAGGCCACAGTCCCATAATGGAGGTAGCAAACCCAGAGCCGCTAAACCAGAACAGTGCCCCTATTTTCTGTGGCCTAAGAACTGCTGGAAGTTTGAGACTAAGATATCATCCAGCAGCAAAATAACACTTTTAATAATGGTTTGCCAGGTTATTTCAAGCCACTGTCATACCGGTTAAAATGTTCTCAGTCACACTCTACATTGTGTATGTAGCTTTCAGATCAGATAAAAGATTATCTCACAGCGGATTGTTTTACTTTTCCAGAGCTTATGCTGGTCAGAAAAGCCTGAGCAGACAAAGCTCAAAATGAAGGTCATAAGAAGCCATCATTTAAAAAAAACCCAAGTGTTATGTTCCTTGCAGTGCAGCAGCGATGGTCACATACCAGCTTACTTAAGAGGGTGCAATGAGAAAGATCCTCAGTCTTGCATGGCACAAGGTCAATTCCCAAACAATAGAGCATCTTGGAATCTGACCACTAACGGGACCTTTGAGACTCTTATTACATAAAAAACAATAGATTAATAAATATCATGGCAAAAATCTCTGCACTGACGCGTTACTTTACACCTGGAATTTGAAAATATGCAGTACGGTTAAAGAGTGACACGTGCGTCTCTTTGAATTTCCAGCATTAATTTATTTTTCAAAATTCTGACTGGGATGCAGCCATTACAGGAAGAGAAATGCTGTTGTTAACATTTTTCCTCTGAATATATCAGTGCACAACAACAATGGAGAAATCAGGAGCAGATGCCTCCTGGAATACATGCAAAGCAAATCAATTGAATTTCCATGACAATTCATCTGCTTTGAAATGGATTTTATATTATTTCTCCAAGGGCTACAAATGATATATGCTACTTCCCCATTGTAAAAATACAAATTTCTCATCGTTATAAAAAAAAAAAAAAAGGGGGAAGTTGTCCGTGTAAAATCAACTCCAATGAAGATAAAAGGTGGGAAGAAAACGGCTGCCATCTGTAACCATCTGCAATATGCTGAGACAGCACCCAGCAGCATGCCTGTATCATACTGTTATCACCATATTTGAACTTCCTGTAATGAACAAAAGACAGGCAATTACTCTGCCCATTTACCCAGACAACCCTTCCAGTGCTCTAGTCAAAGAGGGGAGGGGGAAGAAAAGAAAGAAAAAATTCACACTGTGACCCTTCTAATTCTTTCAGTCCATTGGGGTGATAAGGAACCCAGCCTTGCAGATCACATTTGAGAGGCTCGGTTCCTTTGGGACTCGACCTGTCTCTGGCATGCTTTTAGGAAAGAGCCTTGTTAGTCCACAAACAAAAGCTTTCAGCCAAATAGAGCTTTGAACAGTCAGTTTCAAGCTCCATTCGTGATTTCAGTGTAAGGAGTGTTTTTTAAAAAACTGCATCGTCTCGATAGGCTTTCATCTATACCGTAAATAAATAATGCTTTCTTCAATAAACTGAAAAAAATATTTCACATCAAAATACTACGTGTGCACTTGCTAGAGTATTTTATTTGAATTTTTAGGCCCTCTCTAGTCCCACAGGCATGAATTCCAGAGGGAATCAAGTCTATTTTGTGAGAGTATTAAAGATCCAAATGTGTTTTTCCCAAAATTGGTGTTTGCCATGGCATCCTCTCTACCCCCCCCCCCCCCAAACTGTTGTGCAAAGTGCTGTGTGCCAGATGTATGCTGCCCCTCCCCCTCAGAGGGCACATTTCACAGTGGTGAAATACATGTATGCTTTCTAACACACTTTGGGAACTTTGGAATGAAAGGCAATATATAAATGTAACTTTTAAAAAAGTTTCCTCCCCCTCCCCGGGATGCATGAAAATGGAAATGAGTGACACGAGACATCAAACCCTCCCCACAAGTAAAAAAACAAAAGAAGAGGGGAAACTGAATTCACCCTTGGAAAATAATTGAAGCCTCTCAGGGCACAGTGAATTGATGAACTGCAACTTGGTGCATTCACATGTCACATTCCGCTTGGGACAGCAATCTAAAGAAAATAAAGACAGTTACATCTACTGACTCCACCACACAAATTTTTCAAATTTGGATTTTTCACCAAAATATCGGGAAGAGGGGAGGGAGTTGCCCAGCTGTGGAGAGGGTTGAGATTTTTTTGTTTGTTTATTTTCCAAGAAAAGTGTCTAAAACCCACAACATTTTCAAAATGTTTAAATAAAAAAATGATGAAGTGTTTTACTGTATTTTTGACCAGCTCTATAATATACTTGGTCCACTTTCTTCTTCATTGCTTCTGCTAACCTTTACTCTCCCGATTTTCATCTCTCTGGCTGTGTCTGGACTACTCATTTTTGAGCCCTGGTATATGTGTAAGTGTACACAGGGGCTCAGGCACTGCATAAAAGACAAAGAATATAGAGAAAATAAAGGCATAAGTAACACTTGAGCCTTGCTTATACCAACACTCAAAAAACCAAAACCAACCAAACAAGCACCATACTAAATTCGGTAGTGAAGAGACAGCCTCTGACTGCTCCTTTAGCATCTCTGTAATGGTCCTTTTCCCCTCTCTTTTCCACCCTTCATCCCCTCCTCTTATTCGTCTACATGCCCTCTTTAGGCCACCTCTGCTCCCACAGCTTCAGCCTCTACACCAATGACAAATTTACCTCTCAGCTCACAACCTTACGCCTCTTGTACCTTCAACTGTTTCTGGCCCTTCTAGGTGTCTTGCTAGAATCTTAAACTCACCCTCTCCAAACCTCTCTTCTACTTGACCCCATTTGCTACATTACTAAATCAAACTTACCTATGCAGGTCAGCCCTTTTCCTCCACAACCAACACTGACAGCTCCACTGTTCTTCACCTCTCATACACCTGCAACCTCTTCCCACCCACATTTCTCCAAAATGCTGTTGCTAAAGCTGTCTGTTTCCCGCTGCTCTGATCACATCACCTTCCTTCATGAAATCCTTCACTGGCCTCCTGTACGTCAGGAGGTCAGAAACAGGTGCCTCATTCTGACTCCCACTTACATTTCTGATAAGATCTCCCTCTTTTGCTCTTCATGCACCACTATTTCCTTTCTCCTTTTTGCTTTTTTCATCCTTTTCCAAAACTTAGGCCATGTCTACATTACAACGGCCCAGCTACAGCACTGCAGCTATGCCGCTGTTGTGCTACACTGGTGGCAAGGGTTTTTCTGCCAACGCAGTTAATCCACCAGCTAGTGGTATCTACACTGGGGGTTAGGTCAACCTAACTAGGTTGCACAGAGCAGTAAATTTTTCACAGCCCTGAGTGATGTAGCTAGGTAGATCGAATTTTTAGGTATAGACCAGGCCTCAGCTTCACACCTCCTCTCCTGTTATTCTATATTCTATTTATCATTAAGCAACTCCTCTTTCCTCCTATAAGTCTCTTCCAGGACTTCCTACTTTGTACTCATAAATCTTTCTTCCCCACCCCTTACATGAACTCTTTTCCCACGTCCTGTCTTGTCTATTTTATTTTAGATTATAAAATCTTCAGGCTAGGGAACGAGGCTTACTCCATCTGCCTGCATGCAGTGTGCGCACACAAATTTATGATGCTGTATGATTAACAACATCTTCATCCTTATCTCACCTCATTGTGTTGCAAATTGGCAAGTTGAGGCCTTTATTTTCAGTTTCCTGGCAGGTGCATCAGAATATAAGTACTATTTCAACTTGGATTTCTTGTGTATTTTTTTAAAAAGAAAAAACCCTCAAACAATACTAAAATAAAGAGACCTATATGAATTAAATAAATAGTTTACCAGTTTATCTGAGAGGGGAAAAACAGAGGATAACAATACACAAAGGACTAATCAGCATTTTAGCTATAAATCCTACTGGGAAAGAGAAGTGCACCCATGACTTTGGGAATACTCTTCCCCATTACTTATGATGCTAAGGCAAGTGCTTATGGGAACTTGGAGGACTTGAACAATTGCCCTACTGTGTACTTAGAAAAGAGCACCAGACAGTGCTGCTATAGGCAGACGGGCGCTTTGAGTTTAATAGCCAGCTTAATGGGCTACCATGGTGACAACGTTGGCACCTAAAAATACACACTTGCTAGAAATCAAAACACCCTCCCCACAGACAAACTGCAATGAAATGAGCAGGCTCCGTGCTTTTCAGCAACCTCTTTCCCATCTCCAGTTCTGTATTTTAATGTCAAGACTCAACACCCAGGAAACTGATCTCGAATCAGTGACACTGCCACCTCTAGGGCTCAAGTAACTAAAGGACCCAAGACCACTGGCAGGCACCTATGTGAGCTGGGCCTACTGGGAGCCTTATGGGGGGAGTGTGACCATGATCTCACACTCTATGAAGGCCCAGAGCAAACGTGAAGCTTTTGACCCTGAGGGGTTGCCTGACTTAGTCTGGGGTCTCAGGGCTAGGCGAAAGAGTCAGTGCTGCCTCCAGGAAGCAAACCCTTGGCTGATCCCTTAGGGGAGAGTGGAGTGATCAAGAGAGGCCCAAGCACAGGGGCTTTTGCCCTCCCTGTTGAGATGTTTTGCCAGAGCAGTTGTCTGGGAGGGTTCCCCAACCCTTGGCATTCCCTTTCCTCTCTGACTGCCCCAGGCCTTTGTTCGTGAAGCCATGCTCCAGCTCAAATGGTAAAAGCAACAGGAGGAAAAGCCCTGCTTCAGCAAACTGACCTGAAAGCCCTCTACATGACTTTTTCTAGCACTGCTGCTGGCCGGGGGAAGCGAGGAAGACTCCTGCCACTAAAAAGGAGAGGATCCGAGGGCTGGACCACACTGCAAATGCTGCTGGCACTAAGCAAATGCTGCTCCTACCTTAGGCTAGTGCCCTCTCCCTGTTGGAAATGCTGCTTAGAAAGAGGGAGAGAAAAAGACAAAAATCCGGTCTGGTAAGCAGGCCCAGAGAGAGCCTTCCGAACATGTCCCTTCCCTTAAAAAAGGCAGAAGTCTAGGCTGCAGACAGTACATAAATATTGTCAACAGGAGGAGCTACTGTGCAGCCTAGCTGGGCGTGGCGGAAGACACAAAAGGGAATTGCTGCCTAGAGCATGAGTTGAAGCCAGAAAGCTTGTCCATCAGTACAGGGCTGATGTAGCACTGGATACTTATTGCACTTAGTGCCCTTTTCTCTTCCACATGACTGGGCTAATTCCTTAATACAACATTAACCTGCTACCCTACATCGCCTCCACAGTTCCTTTGTCCCCAAAGGAGAAAGGGTTGGTCTTAGGAAATAAACAAAACTCATGTACAAAATGTTGCTCCTCTGCAAATATATTTTTATAAAACTCTGACTCCTCCCACAGGACAATACTTTTGGGAGCAAAAAAAAAAAAAAATTAGTCGGCATTAACCATGGGGGAAAAAAAAGTAAACAAAAACGAGGTGGGATTAGGGGGAGCAAAGGGAGAAATCCCTGCAGGTAGCAGGATCAGGAAACTGCATTTTGTAGATTATCCTGCAGTTTGACATGCATTTTTTCTATATAGCACAGCCAAGCAAAGATGACTGATAATACAGAACAAAGCAACACAAAAAGCTTCCTTAGGAAAATAACTACCACTTTATGGTTTTAGAGGAATGAAGCTTGTTCATACCTTCCTGATAACCCTGAATAAGAGAGTTTTGTTTTTCAAGCATAATTTTCTGCAGATTATATAGAGCCATGTCATTTTAGCCAGCCTAGTACTTAAAAATAGTTTGATTTTTTGTTTAAAACCCAGATACTGAAACAATACAGACAATTGTTTTGAGATATTTTTTCTTCTTCAGTTTATATAACTGAGGCATCTCACTTTCCATGCTGTCCTGGGAAAGCACTGCTCAATTATTTTTTGGCTCCTATCTACTGTACGTGGCTAATGTGAGGTTGGAATAATCTGCTTTGCAATCCTACTGCTAAAATGCAGAAGAGATGAAAGAAGAGAAAAGGGAGCGGTAATTACTAATTGTTCAGGAGGTTTCCCTCCAATGACTCCTCCAGGGCACAAGAGCTGCTGAGCTAGCTAATGGCAGCACTTGAATTCACATCTGGTAACCACCCTGCCAACCTGTCTCAACAGGACTGAACTAGATAATTCAACGGAAAACTGTCAAAAACATTTGGATCAACTTCAGCAACTTCAGGTGTACCAGAGGTCATTTTCTCCTTAGCAAAACACTGATCACCTCCACATGAGTGCTTATGAGAAGACAGTTTTATTGCACATCCCCTTTTGGACACAGCTTCTGATGGTGACAACAGCATGAGGTAGATGATTGTTCTAGAACTTTAGACTGAAAATAAAGTGTAAATTTTTAACAATGAGAGTAATTAGCCATTGGAACAATTTACCATGGTCATGGTAGATTCTCCATTGCTGACAATTTTTAAATCAATCTTGGATGTTTTTCTTAAAGATATGTTTTGCAAATTATTCTGGGGAAGTTCTATGGCCTGTGTGACACAGGAGGTCAGACTAGATGATCACAATGGTCTCTTCTTGCCTTTTGAATCCATTCATTACTTTAGGCATCCAATGTCAACAACATCCTGCTATGTTACATGACCACTAATATTGTCCATTATAACTCAAGAGTGAGCTGCTAATCAGTCTCAGTACAACCACTTCCCTGTTCTGTTATTGAGGATAGATTGATCTTTCTTCTATGTCGAGATTTAAAAAAAAGGACACCAGGTTGACAAGCATGGAAACTGAAGGCCTATATCCACACAATAGGTTACTGCATGGGTAGTGCTAGCTTCCCCACCAACCCTGCCAAATATATCACTTCTAAAAATGAGATTGGGATTCAGTCTCCTTGTCCATTAAATTCTCAACTTCTTGACAGTTTTGCTATATGGGCACCTCCACTAGGAAATGGACTGAAGCCATCTCAGATCTCATTGACAAAACACCCTCCTTCATGAGGTAACTCGTCACTACCAGCCTGGACCAGATCTGAAATGAACAAAGAGGAGGCGAACAACGCTCTGTTCCATTAGAGATCTCGGGAGCCAGCCAATTCCTTTTGAAGAAATCTGACTAATAGTAGTAAAGCAGAACTTCCCAAACATACACACTGAATGGGCCAAATCCTGCACAGGGACTCTTACAGGGGATGGGGGGTGAGGGGCAAATTGCAGTAGTGTCTGTGACCTGGATAGTTCTCCTCCACAGTTGGTGTTAGTCAATGGATCTGTCTGTATAGTCATTGTCCAGTTAGCCACACCCCTATGCCTTCTATGTTGCTGTTGAGAGGGATAATTCACAGGGAATGGAGTCTCTTTGGATTACGGTCTGGTGTCTGTCTCTCTATGCAAATCTAAGGCGTCCATGCCTGCATGGTGAATGGAGTGGGGAGACTTTCCTCAACAATCTGCAACTGCTATTGCATAATCTCCTACAATTCTCCCCTCTAATGGCTTTGAATGAACTCACTTGTATGTACTGTATCCATAATCTTTATAGAAAGAGAAGCCTGTATGTCTCTTCCCAGTTTCACTCAACCAAGTAGCAAAACGATTTAGCTATTCAACACACTGAAGAAGATGACGACGAAATAGGAATTGTTTGAAGCTCTGCCATTTCTTGACCCACTCCTCTGGAAAATGGTGAGTCTGTCAGGTTAGACATTTGCTGCATTTTGACTTGGCTCCAAATAAACTGGAGAACTTGCCTCAACATTACAGCTAACAATGGTAATTACGGGATAGTTTAAATTTAAATGTGGTACAGAGGCATGGACCTTCACAGGAGGGAAATCCTAAAATATATTAGCCAGCTGGCCCAGATGTTTTCACTTTAACATTAAAGGCCTTGTGTTATTTTTTTCCTAGCAGAAGAAACAGCTGGGACTTAAATGGGAAAAAGAGAAAAGCAATGAGATGACAGAGAGGAAATGACATACGACCATGCTTTTTAAAGCAGCATTATTCTTAAGTACTCAAACTCATCAGCAGGGGTCAAAATTTTAGAATAAACACACATACTATAGCAAAATACACTGTTCTGCAAACTTCAAAGATTTTTTAAAAGTGGGATTACTCTATCCATTTAAAATTTATAGTCAACCATGAAATTACATTCTTTGCATTATTCTCACAGCTGATTTCTAGTCAGAAGTAGAAGGTGAAGAAATTCAGCAGATTTTCCCACTCCAAACACACAAAACTTCCAACTTCCTTTTTTAAACAGAAGAAGAATCTCCCTGAGTTCCCATGAGTGATCTGATGTCATTGCTTCCCTCTTTAGAGCTCCTCAGCTCTCTCAGAAAAAATCTACAAAAAAAGTTTCCATCTCATGAAAACAGCGTGTATGTACTGGGGAGGGGCGGACCTGAATCAAGCTAAACAGCTTGTCCTAATGCAAGCATGACAACATTTTATTAATCAACATGATCATGCCTCCAAGTAAATTAGGTAGAGTTGTTTCTGCATGACAGTACAAAAAACATCATCAACTACAGCTGGTGACTCATTGATTTTGGATTGAAATCTGCCTATCAGCATGTTTTAAGGAACATTTGGAATTTCATTAAGTGCACAAAGCCATGGCTGGTTTTTTTTTTGGTGGGGGGGAAGAGACGGGAAAGGATTTAAACTGATCTTAATGGTAGGAAATAAATACATGATAGCTTTGCATGTACTTGCAGAGACTGGTTCATATGCTCATGTTGCCTGAGCATATCAGCATGGCTGGCCTCCAGCTTTACAGTCCTGCGATCATGGCACACAATCAGCGATAGACGAGAGTTAGATTATTCCTGTTCAATAACTTGTAGTAATTCATGCTGCAAATCCCCATGCTGTTATACTAAAAAGGCTAGGTATTGACAGATTCTATTCTACTGTGCTGAAATAGAAATTTCCAGAAGGACTCAATTTAAGATTTCCCACTTCTGCATAATTTCTCCTGCCACGTATTTTCCATGTATATGCCATTCAATTATAGTGAAGAGAAAGAAAACTAAACCAGGTGCCTCTGTAAGTCACTCAGCAATGTGAAATATATACCAGAGGTATCAGATAACTAACCTATATAGGAACTACCCCACCAGTCCAGTATCCAAGGATTCAAAGGCAGGTGCAAGAAGTCTCATAATAAACCATTATGAAATAACTTCCCTGCAATTTATTGCTTTTAGACTTTTTTATCCTATCTAAATTTAAGGAACTGTTTAACATCAGTGAACTTTAAACTCAAAACGTCAAGAGGTTTCACCTCTCTCCACACCTGTGTGATTTTGTTTTTATTTGAACTATAAAAGAGTTCATAAATAATGGAATTGTTTGTTTAATAAGTTATACTTCTCTATTTTCTCCTTCCTGATAGCCCCGCACTATTAATATTGTGCAGCCATAACACTAAAAGAATATTATGATCAGGATTGAAATAAAAGGGTCAGATCTCTTGCGACAGCAATTCAAGTGACCTATGAAAAGCACTCTCTTACCATGAGATAAATACAAACTTATAACTATAACACAAAGAAATCATATTAGGACCTTGACAGTAACCAAGTTCAAGGTTTTCATCCCATGCATGTGTGTCTTTTCAAGTTAGGCTGCAGGAAGTTCTAAGTTAACT
Organism: Malaclemys terrapin pileata; assembly: GCF_027887155.1. Taxonomy (NCBI): domain Eukaryota; kingdom Metazoa; phylum Chordata; order Testudines; family Emydidae; genus Malaclemys; species Malaclemys terrapin. Next base: position 28,470,950 of record NC_071511.1, on the reverse strand, counting down.
ATAAACAAAGGGGCCAAATTCGGTCCCATCTCACACATTGATTTCACTGTAGAAGTTGCTGCCAGGGTGCAAGCCAAGACAGAACCGAGTCAGGAGATTCTTTATGCCGGAGCTAAGCAATTTTCCTGTTTCTTAGCTGGATATAGTGCTTTCTTACAGTCCCAAGAGCGACACCCTGTCCTACTGGCTGCGAGGTGAATACACTGAATACTGACCCAGGATAACTTCATGATTTCACAATGGGAGAAACAAAATGTTCTTGCAATTCATGCTATGATGCACAGCATCCATTCGCCCTTACCTCTTTCAGCTCCTGTGCCACAGAATTAAGGCGTTCATTTTCAGACTGGGTGTTGGCAAGGACATTCTTCAGCTGCTTTAGCTCAGTCTGCAGCTCCATTACTTTTTTCATGTAGTACTCTTCTTTGGTAGCAGACTCCTGAATCAAGGTCTCCTCCCTGCTCTCTCCATCGGCTGCTACCTTCTTGTGGTTGGTATGAGCCTGCCCAAAAGCCTAGGATGGTCAGGAAAAAAAGATGATATCTTTGATTAATTAACACCTCGACCTTTGCATAAAAATTACTTCCATTTCAATAGTTCACAAACATTTCCACATTTCAGAACTGCAAAATAAATAATTAAATAATCTTTTCTTGCACTTCAATCTCTCCATTCTGGGGCAGACCGTTAACTGAGGCAAACCGGCTTAGCTTGCATTGACTTCAAAGGAGCTATGCTGATGTATACCAGCTGAGGCTTTGGCTGTGTGCGGATAAGGACCTGACCCTGTAATTGGAAACTGTTTTGCCCAAGCAAGGCCCCTGAAAATAGCAGGATAGGGCCCCAATGGTGTTCCCAGTGACTTATTCATGATGCATGAACAAATACACCTATAGAACCGTGGATACATTCACATACCTGAGGGACTATCTATATTTCACACTGCTTGAAATTCCAATGTTGATAGCTTACTCATCATTTTTGTGGCTGCCATTTTAGTCTAAACGCTACGCCAAAAACTACATTTTGTACACAAGGAAAAACAACCAATTTAGGGGATTCCATTAAAATCTGGACTGGATAACTGTTAAAATGGGCAATATCAAACAATGGCTCACTATAGTAATGAAGGATCTCCTTTTGAATGCCATACATATTAGTAAAATCTACCGCCTTCATACAGCATGAGCACAGGTACTCAAAACAGGGAGGTAGTGGACCAGTTCTTAAATTTGCTGTTGCCACAACAAGTGACTTTATTTCCTGGTTCAACTTCTAGCTCTGAAGAGAAGATGGATCTTTAAAACAAACATTGCAGTTTATCCAGGTTTTATGTCAAATCCTCTTGCCAACACTACCCATATTTGTGGTGTGGATCAGGATTCATGGTCCCAATTCAACAAAACACTTGATGGGATTATGCACATGCTTAAAATTAAGCACACGCTTACATCTCATTGACTAATGGCACTTAAGCATGTTTTCAAACGCTTTGCTGAATCAAGACCTTAGTCTCCAACTGGACAAGATATCTCTGTGTGATGATCAGATACAGTACTTTTATCCCCTCTCCCTTGTCCCCTTCCCCCCCAAGGCATGGTATACAGTGTAAGTGGTCAGGGTCCAGCGCTGTGAAGACTGAATCATGGAAAACAGATTTGACGCTAACAGGCTGTTCTGTTTCCTGGTTTTCATTTGTGATGGGAAAAACATCTCTCAGCAAAATTCTCCTTTGAGATGTAAGCATGTAGGTCTTATCAACTCAGTGAGCATTGGATGGCAGAACCTGTTTTTAGAGCCCAGTCAATTGCTTTCACTAAAACACATTATAAAGCAAAGGGTTTCTTAACAATTTAAGTAGGTATATACTGGTAACAATCTGCCTGACAGATGGACTGGAGTCAATGGGATTAATGAATGCTATCTTTAAACTACTGTATGTGTTTGTGCCCCAGTCCATTCCAAGATGAATTTGGGGCTTCCAGGTGCCAGCAGAGTTTTCAGGGTGCCAGTCTCCATAAGGCAGGTTTTTTACAGCTAATATTAATATTATGCTTTAAGCCAAATCAAGGACAAACTGGCATCTCCTTTCCAAAGGAAACTCCTTGTCTAGTCAACTGTAAATTTTTTCCATTAACTATTTTTTCCTCTGCTCTTCAAATGTATCCTATCATCACAAAAGGAAATTTGCTTCCAATATATACAAGTAGGTTTTAGCATTTCATTCTTCTGCATATTAGATAGGAAGCATTTACTGATACAGTATTTACTGAATACACCAGGGCTGAAACAGATGAGTGATAATGTCTGCCCTGTCCAGTATTAAAGGCACCCACTTACTGCTCTTATCATAGTGAATTCGATTGCAGATAAGCAAATCAGAGAGCAGCTGACATATATCCACTACGGAAATTCTGGCCAGATTCACTCAGCCAACCCGAGGGAAATTAAAAAGCGTCACATTTCAGACAGAAAGTAAAGCACCATCTGTGCAAGTCGTTGTCAAATGAGTTTCAACTGTACAAAGCAGCTTAAAAGCCTAATACCTCAGATCTCCATAAGTGTCAGAGGGATGGCAAAAAAACATATAAGCTGCTTCTCCTCAACACACCCACATTTCTCCCCCAAGAATTAAAATCAGTCTGTTACGGACCTGCATTTATTGTAAGTCTACAATATGGAGAAAGAGGCTCTGACATCCACCAGTAAAATTCACCAGTAAAATCAACTGTTTTCAATACGATGGGCTTTTCTTACCAGTAGGCTGCTAACACTAAGCAGGTTACAACAAGTTAAACCCATTTATGATCACCCATTAAAAAAAAGTTTAAGCAAAATTAAAACAAATTATTTAGTAAATTATCTACAGAGAAATTCTTGAGAGCAATGACTAGTTTACATTTAATCCTTTGGACACAGGTGTCAAGTTTAGGATTTCTTGTAGGAGTTAATGACTCTCACGGGCAATGAAGTATTTCATCATCACTTCACTGGTGCAAATACAACCTATGTCCAAGATCATAGGAACATAGCAATTGCCATACTGCATCAGATCAGTGGTCCTTTTAGTCCAGTATTCTGTCTCCAACAGTTGCCAGTGCTAGATACTTCAGAGAAGGTGCAAGAAACCTCCTAATCTCTAGTAGTTGCGAGATTGGCTTAAACCCTGAAGCATGAGGCTTAATATCTCTTCCAAAATGTAAATGGTCATTAATGATTATAACTCTGGATATTGTTGTTATCCACATAACATATTCTAACTCTTTTAGAATCTTGCTGTTTATTGTCTCCATGATGGCATCCTGTGGCAATGAGTTCCACGGTTTAATCACACGTTGTGTGAAAATCTTTCCATTTAATAAATTCAAATTTGCCATTTTTTAATTCCATTGACTGTCCCCTTGTTCTTGTGTTATGAGATAGAGAGAACAGAAGTTCCTGATCTACCTTCTCGAAACCTTTGTTATTTTATATGCTTCTATCATTTTTACTCTTGTTCATCTCCTTTCCAAGGTAAACTATCCCAATCTTTTCAATCTCTCTTCATATAAGAGTTTTCCCATTCCCCTAATTATTCTGAGTGTTTTCTCTGGGCCTTCCCTTAATTCTGCAGTATCATGCAATATGTTGTTATAAATTGTGACAAATAAATAAAATCTGCTCACATGAACTGATTGCAGCATTGTGACTGAAGTCAACAGTGATTAAGGTCCCAGTCCCACAATTTATCCTATGCCAAGTCCCAGTGAAGACCCACATGCATCACATTGCAAGATAAAGGCCTAAAAGACTTAACCGTCCTTACCATCCAACAGCTGTAGGATGTCCTGTCTGGAGGAGGTTAGTAATTTCTGTACAGTAAATAGATAACCCCATCACAAAGCCAACCATCACAACAGACACCCTTCTTGGTGATTTGAGCAGGAATCAAAGGTTGCATGGGGAAGGAGACCTAACTACTTCCTCAACTCCAGCGTGTGGTCCACCCAGAGTAAGGTTGAGGCAGGGCACTATGGTAAATACAGGCTGCTACTATCCAAGACACACTTATTGCATACACTTACTATATACCAGAAGCCTTTACTCACAAAGCTGTCAGCCTGGTACCTTTCTCTAATACTAAAGATGCCTAAAGAAAAATAAATTGAGAGTTCTCCCATTTTTAACCATGTCTCACTGTGCCTCTCTTCTACTTAATAGTGGAGATACCATATGTTCATGTTACAACTAACTATTTACATAACTGTAATAGGCTATGTGGAATGGGAAATTTTATTTTAACCCAGATGTCCATAAAATGTAATCACCATCCTTGGCTATGGTCCAGGTCTGTCTTAAAAATCATACGTTATGAGAAAAACAAGTTTTAGTAGCATGCATGAAACCCATGAACATTAAAGCACCATTAAAACCAGTGGTGTTCACAGCCTCCTTTTACTTTCTTTGCTATTTAGATGCAAGAATCAGTGGGGGGATGGGGAGAATTCAGAGTTGATTAAGTAATGCTTCTCTTACTCCTCTACTGAATGCTCATTTTGCTTTTGCCTACTAAATTACCTGGCTATTGTGCTGTGATTAACAAGCTTCAAATACCGGCATTTTCCTGACGCTTTTAAGAAAAAAGTGGAGGTAAACATCTAAGTGCTAACAGTAGGGTGACCAGACGTCCCGATTTTATCGGGACCATCCCGATATTTCCTTGTTTGTCCCGCGTCCCAACCGACATGCGGTCGGGACACTGGACAAACAAGGAAATGCCCCGGAGCCTAGAGCCCGGAAGTGCTCGCACCCCCCCCCGCCCCGACTCCGTCCCCTCCTCCCCCGATTGGCTCCCTCCCCGAATCCCCGCCTCTTCCCCGGGCTCACCATTCCCCCTCCCTCCGCAAGCGCTGGAGGGAGGCCCGGGAGACGCAGGGGAAGCGCGGGGCCGGGGTGAGTAACAGTCCGGCCTGGCCCCGAGCAGGCAGGACTCAGTTGGGTGGTAGGGAGAGGAGGGGGGCGGCCCGCGGGGCCAGGCGGCGGCTGTTGTTGTCCCCCTGGGCAGCGGGACTCGGGAGCAGCCGCTGCTGCAGCTCCCACTGCCAGGGCGGGGGAGGAAGCGGCCATGGCGCTCCGCGGCTGCGGCTCTGGCGCCCCCGAACCTCCCGAGCCAGGGCCTGCTGTGGGGACCCAGCAGCGCGCACGCTGCGCCCAGCCCCTGGCCGGTCGCGTCTGGGCTGCTGCCCAGCTGGTGCTATCCCGCGGCGGCCCCGGGGCGGAGGCATCGGCCGCCCCGCCCCGTTCGTTCCCCTGCAGGACCCGAGCGGGACGGGGGGGCTGGGGCCTGCTGCCCCACTCCGGGGCCGCCGCGGGATAGCACCAGCTGGGCAGCAGCCCAGACGCGACCGGCCAGGGGCTGGGCGCAGCGTGCGCACTGCTGGGTCCCCACAGCAGGCCCCGGCTCGGGGGGTTCGGGGGCGCCAGAGCCGCAGCCGCGGAGCGCCATGGCTGCTTCCTCCCCCGCGGCAGCGGGAGCTGCAGCAGCGGCTGCTCCCGAGTCCCGCTTGAGAACAGCCGCCGCCTGGCCCCGCAGGCCGCCCCCTCCTCGCCCTACCACCCAACTGAGTCCTGCCTGCAAGGGACCAGGCCGGAAAGTTACTCACCCCGGCCCCGTGCTTCCCCTGAGTCTCCCGGGCCTCCCTCCAGCGCTTGCGGAGGAAGGGTTTTTTTTTTTTGGCTCCGCCCCCCGCCACGCCCCCCCCAAGTCACCCCCCCCCCGCGTCCCGATATTTGTCTTGGGTGATCTGGTCACCCTAGCTAACAGCACAAAGAAATATCATGGGGCAGGTCTACGCTACAGCTTATGTCGCTCAGGGGGCTGAATAAATCACCCCTCCAACCCCCAAGCAACCTAAGTGACCTTGACTTAAGTGCGGGTGTGGACAGTGCTATGTCAGGGGGAGAGCCGCCGCCGCTCGCGGGGGCTGGAGTGGTTAAGCCGACGGGAGAGCTCTCTCCCATTGGCTTAGAGTGGCTACAATAGTAGAGCTTGCAGGAGCAAGCTGCACCGCTGTAAACTCTCTAGTGTGGCAGTAGCCTAGAAGAGGAAGAAGGCCAGTTAGAAAGGGATCATAGTAGAAGAGAGTTTTTAAATGTCACTAAAATGCAACCCTGACTGGATAATTCAAAATCGAAGGTATGTGACTACTATGCGGCCATGCAATTAAGGAGGATATCACAATGCATACACACAAGGGGCCGAATGTACGTCCCCTTGCATACACTTTATGCAAGCCCCCTTGCAGCCAACTTTATTTCTGCCATTTTCTAACTTTTGAGTGCTTGAGTTTGCAACCGTAATAATGTTCTTTTCACTCAGTTTGTGTGTGTGATATATATTAATGTAGACACAGAGAGAGAGACACACACTTTTTCCTGCATATTAGTGTAGCAAGCTACCAAAATCCATACAGGTTTTGATGGACGGTGACCCTAAATTCTGGGAGATACCAACATTAAAAGAACTACCAGAGCGCTCTCTGGCCTGTCCTTCCCACTATACTGGTCTTCTTTTCTAGGATGAAGTCAGCAGTAGGAGTCAAAAGTGTGTGTTCTTTACTTATTTAGCCAGATGTAGGTGTTGCCAGCTACATAAGCACAGCACTTCCATACATCAGTACAGTGCTACTATTTGTTGCCATCTGTATGCCTCTGAACTGTTCCTCATTATGGAAGGATGTTTTACTTAGACCCACATATACTTCTGTCCCAGACAAATCTGTTTATTTCCTCCGAGCTTACATTACAAATAAGGAACATTTTACTCATGAAACTGAGGTCGTCGTCATAATATCACATGAAACAAAACTCCTTCTGCACATCGGATTGCAAACTTCCTGAATTATTACAGTTCTGAACCCTCTGGATTGCATCTGTAAATGAATATTTGAACTCCAGGAGGTTGAATGCTGTGGACAATTGTCCTGCAGGTTCAAGGAGAAACTCATCAACCAACTGCAATCTGGGAAAGCAGCACACTACCAATCAGTAAGCGTGGTGGGTATTTAGTCCCACTGAGTCTCCCACCATGACCACCATACATTAGCTGCACTTCAAGGCGCACATGGAATTTTATATGACGTGATTGAAAAAAATAATAAATCAAATTACAGTTACCAATTTTGCCGTCCTCTCTCCTAATAGTTGAAAGCATAATACTAAAAATTAGCGAAACTCATTTTGAAAAATTAACCATAACCATTTTACTGCGCCCAGTAATACGGAAGTTCAGAAGGGAAAAAGAACTTTGATATTTTAATTTGCTTAATAACAGCTGATGCTTGATCTCACTGCTGGTGGCAGCTATTTTTCTGAAATGAGCAACACAGGATTTACCATACAGGTTTGTCTAGTCCGGTATCATTTGTGGCACTAATATTACGGGAGGCAGCCCAGAACAAGAGAGACAGTAAAAATGGCTTCTTGTTTTAACACTGAGCAACCAGGGGGGAAACATTCTCCTCTACTGCCCAGCCCCAGGCTTTGGGTAACCATTTCTTTACACCAGTACAAGGAATATAAAATGCTACCAAAGTCAGAATTCTCCGGCATGGCAGTGCAGCATTTTACACCCACATTTTGCTGGTGAAAAGTGACTACGCTAGATACCAGGCAGTGGAGAAACAGGTGCCCAATGCTTTAAAAATATTCAGTGTTGTTTAAGTATGAGCAAAGTAGGCTTGAAAGCGACCCACACAACCAGCCAGTATCACATGATGCCTCTTTTCGACAACATGATCGTCAGCCTCTATTGCTACAAACAAAAAATCTCTCATGCATATAGCTTCTCCTTTCCAACTCCCCCAACCTTAAAAAAACAAAAAACAAAAAAAAAAAACTTGTGTTTTGTTCTGAGATGGGTCCAAGTCACAAAATTCTCATCCATACCTCCTACAAGTTTAGGGTGTTCAGAGCCTTTTCATGCTTTCATCTTAATAGTAATGGACTGTAAAGGTGAATTACTTTATCAGATTTAGTAAACATCAATACAACACAAATCAATGGAGTACAATAAATCTGGACACAGCAATTGGCAACAGCGCAAGAAAGAAAATCCTATCATCTGCAGACTAAACCTACATCATAATAAACAAACACTTTTACTGAAAACCTATATAGTGTCATCCAGCCAAGAATCTCAAGTATCTTAAAACCATTAATGAAGTCAGCCTCACAACACCCAGTTGAGGTAGGTAAATAATACTGCTATCCTTATTTTTCAGATAAGGAAGCAGAAGATGAGACTTCAGGCCGGTTACACAAAGTCTGCAGCAGGCAGGAACAGAGAATGACCTCTCCCCCTCTTTCTCTTTCCCAACGCCCTCTTTTCCCTCTTGAGAGAAGATGGACGGAGAGAAAGTCTGTGAAAGAAGGGAGGAGTGATGTTTTATGACAGTTATCTTTCTCTAGCACATTTCATAATTCATTCATGGTAGTAAGAACATCCTACCTTCTGAAATCTCAAATGGCTGGGCAGGGCTATGTGAAAGCAGAGCTGTTCTTTAAGGAAGGACTTTCATACGGGAGGCATGGAAATCAAAACTTTCAAACTTATTGCTTGAACCTATTTATCTCAGAGATGGGTCTGAGCCAGAACATTCATGTCTAGACGTCAGACGCACCAACATTCAAGTGTATTCAGAGCTAGAGTTTTGATTTGAGCCCTGTCTCCAATTTACAATTCACATTTTCTTCCTATAGTTTTCCTTGCAATATTTGCTAATTAGAGATATTTCTGTTTAAACTAAGGGCTCATTCATTCCCTTCCCAGCCCATCTTCCCTTTCTGCTTATTCTGCAGTAAAGTCACAATGCTTAATTTGCAACCGACAGTTCATTTGTATGGCCACAGATTGGTACATAATTAGAACCTCGCTGCAGTATCAAGCTGAAAAAGAGAAATGGTGTTAAGAGCCCAATCCAGCTCCTGATGAAAGCCATGGACATTAGCAGAAGTTGGAGAAGACCAACTGTACAAGTACGATTCAATTCCCACTGTAGACAACACCAGTTTTTCCATGCACTTTAGTAGGAATTAGACCAAGCCCTAAATAAATAAGCTGTTTTCCAAGTCTACGTGTCTGAAACAATAGCAAACACAATACAGAAAGTGACTGACCAGTTGAAATTACAACATCTATAAAATGGGCTCTCTTTTCTTTAATGTTTGCTCATGTCAATGCTGCTCTTTCTACTCCAAACAAAAATATATACATATATATATTCCCACCTCCCACCCCCCTTCCCAATATATGCATCTGATTGATCTTGCTTGCATTAGGGTGTTCTTGTTATAGGACCAAATTGTGGTCCCATTGAAGTCAAGAGGAGTTTTGCCATGGATGGCAAGGGCAGCAGATGCAGGTTCAAAGCAAATACCTTTTATATTATCATCATCAAGTTAAGATGATTTGAGAAAGAGAGGAAGTAGATCATATAGTGTCTGAGGATTAGAAACTCTCAGTTAAACAAAATTTCACTTTGGCTAAATTACTTATATTGGTAGATTCAAAAAGCATTAAAAAAAAAAAAAAAAAAAAAAAAAAACCAACCCACCACTTTAAAATGCCCCAGAAACTTTATTGATGAAAACAAGGAGAGACATCTATTAGTTTAAACTTTAAAGATAAAATGCAATAATATTATCCAGACTTATGTCGTCACTGGACTAATTCAACGCTCTCCACAGTTGATTAGAACTGGAAAAAGGAATTAGGACAGTAATGGGATGAAGTGGACCCATGCCAAGAATGACAGGTTATACAAATTGCACCCAATTCCAAAATACAAACTCATACAAAGTGAAGTTTCATTGGTATTTTAATCAACAAAGATCTAAAATCATCTGGGTATTTACAGGAAAGGATCAAACCTTAAGTCTCTTGGCAGAAATGAAGTTTTTTTTGTACCTGACGGCACAGTGACAGCAAGGTAACTCAATATTAAGGATGATTCTTATACACAAACATCATAGGAAGCAACTATTCTCCCTTTGAAGGTTAGTGTCAAGATTATCAACCTGTTTTTTTTTTTTTTTTTTTTTAAACAAAAAGCAATGTTCTGCATGTCGGTGACATATCCATTCAGCGTAAGCATAGAACAAAATCAATTTCATGTGCTGAACCTCACATCTATTAAAACAGTTAGTGTGATAGGCCAGAACTGACCCTAAAATGCTCAAAACTCAAAGCAAAGCCCAAGGCTTTTCTGAGATTTGAAAAGATGTACAGTGGTTTTGATTGCTGTTTAAAAATCAAACCCAACACTCTGTGCTATCGTTTTACTGTGTCTACGTGACCAGAAGCAGAAGTACAGAAACATCTGGAGAAAGAGTCTCAGGTCCTCAGTTCTCCAATGAATATTCCATCGTGATTCTGGAAAGGTTAGCATCAGTGAAACACTGCAAAACTATTCTAGTGCACTAAAAAAGGAGGAAACAAAACACCTCTGAAGTGACTTACCAAGGCAGTAACTGGTCACTATAATATAGTAAACTTTGATTATTGCAGATTACTAGTTTGGAAAACACAAGAACCATCTGGGTTTGCCTTACAGCCCTTTGTCTCATCTAAACTGTTCGTTCAACAACAATCTAAGGGATGGCACAAGGAATAGCTAATACACAACATGATGTGGGTGTGGGGAGTACTAAAGAACTTTTTTTAATTTTTAATTCCCAAAAAACACAGTCAGGAACAATTGTGATTTCATCAGATATATTATTGGGAATTCTTTTTTTAAAAGGCTTTCTTCCATCTCAGCAAAGTACACAAATTTTCTATGTGCAAACAGTAACAACGGCTGCCTCTTGGGCATGTCTTCACTGCAGAGTTAGCCTGGTTTCTTACATGGGCGTTGCCCCCAACCCTTCTCCCATCTACACACAAACCCTCTCACCCAAATTCTGTGGTGCTTTCAAACCAAGCTAACTGCCACGGCTGGGGTTTGGGATTAGAGCCTGAGTTTCACTTGGGTTGGTAACTCACCATTTTGAAGTGAGGACACAGGCTAAATCATTTGAATGCTGACAGTCCTCCATTGCCCTCTCCAATTCCTCCCATGTGCCTAGGAGGACAGACCAGTTTTCCCACAATTCACTGGTAAAGAATCATAGAGCAAGCAGAAAGACCCATGGGACTTGCCCCCAGAAATCCTAGCAACACACAGATAAGTGTAGCACCAGAGAGGACACAGTAACTTGGGGGTAGGGCTTTGCAGTGGGGCTGCTCACAGCCAAGTTAGGCTAACCTGGGTGCCGATCACCCAAGCTAGCTCTGTGGTGAAGACATCCCCTTAGCTTAGGGGATGGGAAGCAAAAGACAAGCCACTGGGCTTGTTAAAACTAGGCACACTGAATGGAAGAAGAATATCACAGAAAGTTGAAGATGTTACAAGAGCCAGTAATTCAGTTAATCAGCAACAGAAATAAGAGCTCTATCTTACACAGAAGAAATTATGGGAGTTCCCTGCACAATGAACATACCAGTTAGAAAAGAAAAACCAAACTATCTTTATTAAAATGTTTTAATGGAAATAACTAAAAAATTCCCTTGCCTATAGCTACACTCATTGGTAAATGGAAGTGTGTCACTATAAAGGATAGAAGGAAAAAAGGAGGAAAGCAAACTGCTTATGAAAAATGTATGATATATGAGGATTAAAAGAAAGGTAAAGAAATAAACAGAATGACATATTGAAGATTAAGAGGCATCAGGTGCCAAAGTACAAAGCAACCTCAAGACAGTATGTATCAATGTTAGAACAAACACAGCTAGGCACCTTCAGATAAAAGGGGCAGCTGACGTTCTTTATCACACCAAAGAAACTCAAAAATATGAGCTCAACTGAAAAATAAAAAAGGTGAAGCAACCTAATAGGGGCATTTTGTGTAAAATACTTTGCTAGGCTGTGTGTGTGATTATTTGAAATTTCTCAGCCTGAATACATCAAAGTGGCAAAGAATGTTTTTATGTCCTATAATTTGTCTTTGCTCCGTATATACTGAGCCTTTTACATCTTAGATTACGAGCTTAGGAGCAGCCTTTTCTAATTAAAAAAAAGCTTTTAAAAAGTCAAACGAAGAATAACATTAAGGGCCGTATTTTCTAAAGCATGAGCACACGCAAAATATGTATATGTAATTGCATGCCTAGTTTATAGATTTATGTAGCTAGGTTTGCACATAAGATAGCATGATCATGCATACAGATGTATGCATATAATAAAGGACAGCTGGGCATCCGGTCATTTGTGCGTGCAAATATCCAGTGTATAACAACTAAAGTAACTGTCCACCCAAATTAGATGTAGTTTTATGCAAATTTTTTTTTTAAACACACAATAAAGATCCTGAACCTCTGTATTTGTCTGCTATCTCAGTCATGAATGAATTACTACAGAGCTAGCTCATCACCAACAGGAAAAAACGGTAAAATCTGTTAATGACTTAGGCCTTGACCCTGCAATTGCGCAAACTATGTTCTTACATTTATTCATATAGAAGTAAAGTTATGCAAATTTGGGTGCATGGTTCTTAGCCTGTAAAGAACTCATAATAGTATGGAGGAAACAAGCAATGTTAATGTGTAGTTTTAATAATTTTAAAAGTAATCCTATCAAAGCATATTCTTGGCCTTCAGTCACTTTCAGGTTGTGCTTGCCTCCTATTAGCTTATTCAAATAAGATCTCTAACAGGGAAATTAGAACTAATTAAGAAGGTATTATGCACCTTGTGCACTAAAGAACATGTTTCTTGACAGGTAAATAGTGCATAGGTGGAGCTTATAAGATGCAAATACTTTTTGCTCTCTTCAGGTTTCCGATATTAGGGGTGGTCACTGCAGGTCTTCTCTTCCTCTCTGCCCCAAAAACATCAGTTACTTATTCAGGATGTTTTGATTACATTTTTTATGAGGATCTCCAGAATTTTTCCTACCACAGTTTAACGTCCGGGAAAGGCAGACGATGAGGGAGGGACATTGTAGGAGGGGAGAAGCACAAAAGAAAGATGCTTTGAAGGAGAATGACAGAAGCAAACCTTTGAATTAAATTTTTCTCTGTCTCCTTAAGCCATCAAATTTTCTGCTTTACTCTCCTTTTAATCTGTGCGTTAGTTTTTCCTCTTTAAATGAAAACAGCTGGGGATTTTTAAATTTAGGGGAAGTGCAACACACTGCTCCAGAAGGTAGAAGTTGCCAGAGCTCAGTTCTTTGACCACTTGGTGTGCAGCTTTATAAACCAACAATAGGGCTCTCTTCAGTGGTAAACTACAAAGCCAGAGCAGAGCAATCAGGGCAGTGTCTACAAAGGTGCTAGGTGCTGTACTCAGACGTACACAGCTCCAGAGAGAATAGGATTGTTGCTGAGGAAAACAGAGTACTCCTCTTGCAATGCTGTGTACATACACACCATTTTTAGAAAACTGTGAAACAAAATGAACACTCTTATCACTCCACAGAGCTAAAATTAGCTGTTGATTTAAGCACCAAGACCACATCAAGGATCCCAGAGCAGCTCAATGCTGAATGTATTCGTTGAAATCAGTGCAAAAAAAGCATCAGGATGAAGGCACGAAACAAAATGGGACAATACTAAAACTTAGTGATTTTCTCGAATCAGGTATTTGAACAGTGAGCCCTGTAACGGGAGTTTACGGAGCTGAAAGACACCACATCAGATGGTCCTTTCAGTGGTTCTCAAAGCCGGTCCACCACTTGTTCAGGGAAAGCCTCCCCTCCCCCCCCCCCGAAGCGTGGAGGTAGTGGGGGAAGCCCCAGCACCTGGATCCCTGCTGCAGTTCTGGGACTGGAGGAGCTCTCACTCCCCACTGTGGCCCGGGGCCATGGCGCGGGATAAAGTTTGTCCGGTCTGGAGCAGGGGAGGGGGCAGAAAGGAGCAAACAGGTTGCGGGGCTGCAGTGGGGGACGGACCCTGGATGGAACAGAGGAGGGCCCTGGGGAAGGGATAGAAAGGGGTGGAGCAGGGTTGGTGGTGGGGCCACAGGCAGAAGGGGCGGAACGGGGTGGTACAGCAGGCGGAATGGGTGGGGAGGGGTCCCCACTTGCTCTGGCCCAGGAAAGTGAGAGCTCCTCCAGTCCCAGAACTGCAGCAGGAATCCAGGTGCTGGGGCTTCCCCCACTACCTCCACGCTTCGGGGGGCAGGGGACCAGGATCGGGGCGCTGGGGCTTCTCTCGTCCCGCCCGGAACTTCACCCAGAGAATGGGGTTGGGTGCGGGGGGGGGGGGGGGGGGGGCTTCCCCTGCCCCACCCGCCCAGCAGCCGGGGCTCTGGGCTTCTGCTTGCAAAATGTAATTTGGGATGTTAGATTATGCATGTTTCTGGAGAGTCTTTAAGACTGGTTATCTTCTTTGAATAGTAATTGACCAAAAGAAATATCTTTTCACACAACGTGCAATTCAATTGTGGAACTTATTGCCAGAGGAGATCACTGAGGCCAAAAATTTAGCAAGATCCAAAAAAGGATTTGACATTTTAATGGTAATACTTAATATTGACTATCAGGAGGAGACCGATTATCCCACATCTGCCTAATACAAGGATTCACATGTGGGCCACTGTTAGAGACACTATGCAGATCTAAATGGACCACATGTCTGATTTGGTATGGCAATTCCTTTGTTCCTAATTGGATTAGACGCAGGAGACAATAATTCGGTGTTATGAGTATCAGCACCCCTCCCAACAAGCAAATTTACAGGATGGTACAGTGGTAGGAACGTCTTACAGGATACAATGCACCGGTATAATACGCCTGCTTCTCACACAAGAATTACAAAGATCCCATGCCACGTCACAGCGGCAACCACAGAGGTCTGGAACACACTGTTGTAATTCCCAATGCAGTTGGTGTTTCCGTATGTCATGAAACACTTCTCCTCTATACACCATTAGAATCTTCAAGAACAGGAGTTGAACAATTATCTTTTGAGGGCCCAGCTTCTGGTAAGGTCCAGTGCAGAAGTAAAAAGTAAAAAAGCAAAGTAAAAAACAGCCAGAGAAGAGGAGTATGTGGCAGATGTTTCCTACCACAATCTGCTGAGGCTTCACTACAGTCCCATGATGACAGGAGCCACAGAGGGGTTTGCTTGTAAACCTCCTGCTCACTAATGGTCCCTGTTCTCTCTCACACACATGCAGCTTTAAGCAGGAATAGCTTGTGCAGGGCAACTTTTCCTTGACAGAATATGGATGCAAATGAAGGTTTTTCTTTGAAATCCAAGTGTAAACCCGCCTGCGCTTTGAGCATGAATGTGGCTCCTAATTTTGTTTGGAAAACCATTCTTCATTGCTAACCCAGAAGCGGATGTAAAAGTGAGGCAGCATTTTGCTTGGAAGCGGGGTTTGAATGATGCAGCGCTCCCCCCCACAACAACAAGAAAAATTCCAGTTTAAACTGCACTGTTTTGCTCACAGCAACTTTGCTGCACTTTAGTTCTCAGTACATCTCATCAACATTATACTAATCAAGATGTGCTAATACGCTTCAGAAGATTAATTAGCACTAAAAGCCACAAGGATTTTTATTCACGCTTTCACATTTCAGCCTCTGAACTTAATTACAAAATTTTATCACAATATCAGCTCCTAATTTTTTCTGGTCATGAAATTCAAAATAAAATAAGAGGGTTGTTTTCTAGGGTTTCCTTGAGTGCTGCACGTTTTTCTACACTAACATTCATTATGCCTATAATGAACTGAGTAGCAAAACAAAAGTAAGAAACACAGATCTCCAGGGAGTCAAGTCACTTGCCAGCGTGGAGCATTAACAACAACAAACTTTGCATTCCTCTTGCAACGCATTTATCTGTATTTTTTCCCCTGAGCCTTCATGTAAAATGTGTATGTCCCTGTTTCTCAGTTAATAGACTCAGCACTTTGAGTAGACTTCCCCATAAAGTCCTTAAAATGATACATTAAACATGTGTCGGAACATAAGTCCCTCATAGAAATCTGATCCTTATGTGATCTTGCTGGATTTCTTCTACATATTTTTAGAAACTTTTAAACTAAGACCTATCTACACTAGCAAATATCACCACCATTGTTCACCTCACTACAGCTGTTTCTGGTAACAGCCAAAAAAGAGGTAGTATAAACAGGGCACAGAATATTTTTTGTAACTGTGTCATTAGAATGATGGCTGCGTACTTTACAAGGAAAATTAAGCTAAGAAAGGCAAAGATTTTTGAAGCACAAAATATTAACTTTAAAATTACTGGGCTATAGCAAAATCTGTGAGTGGTCCCCCGTGTTCATGACATGGCTAGTTGTCAGGTCGGTAGGTAGGTAGGTATCTACTCATTCTCCTGTCTCGGGGTGTAGCTGCAGAGCCCCTTCCAATGCCAAAAGAAGAATCAGGGTATACAGCCTCTCCTACCTGCAACTACAAGATCCCCTATGATTTGTGCAGATTACTGGGGATCCGATAGAGGCATGAGCGGAAGGAGCTGGGTGCTCAGCTCTGGAATTCATTTCCCTCCTTTGATCCAGTACAGCCAGAATCTGATGGCAGACTCAGGGCATTTTACAAGACTTACTAGGTTTCCAATCCAGTAGGATTGTAGGCAATTGCCTTATAAGATCATAAATAATCTTATTCTGCTAAGGCGATCACAGAGGGACATTCAGCACAGAGACCTTTTAGAATGACTGTTATTAATATTTATGTTACAGTAGCACCTAAGACCCTCCATTCAGCACATACTGTTGCAGTGCACTGAATTTGGGGCAGGGAGGTTGTCTCAGGTGTTATTTAAACCTATCGTTTGTTTTTATCCCAACGGTTTACCAAAAAAAAAAAAAAAAAAAAAAAAAAAAAAAAAAAAAAAGTTGAAAAATATGGATATGGACCCACAAGAAAGGAAAAAAAGAGCCAGAGAAGCAAATCCTGAGCTCACTGAAGTATGTGGCAAAACTTGCACCCAGTCTGGAGGTAACACCATTTCACCTTTATGAAGTGGGGGAGTTTGTTTCGCAGGCTGGCTGCTCTAAGTCTAGTTGACTTTTGTGACTTTGTATCTATTATTGTAAGGGTTATTGTAGTTCATTACGAGCCAAACAGTCTAGCACCTCCAATGGGATTCTACCAGCAGAGAATTTGGCCCTGGGTGTGGAAACTGCTGAGCGAGACAAAATAGAATTCAGTACATGAAAAGGTGCCAGATTGACAGCTCTGAAAACAGAAGGTTTACTCTCACACACAAGGTTTTCTCTCTCTCTCTCTCTCTCTCTCTCTCTCACACACACACACACACACACACACACACACACACGAGAAGCATCAGCAGCACAAGTCCCTTCCTCCCCCCATGCCCATCAGTGTCTCTTCCTTGACTAACCTGGAGAATCACCTTTAAGAATGATCCTGGCTCCAGCCCTTTTACTCCATGGCTTCACTAGCAGTGTAGTCATCAGTGCCATTTGTTACAATAGTTAATTGCTGTGATTTCAATCACTTGCCCAGCACCAGTGCTTAGGCAGGACCACATAAATGCCAAATTTTACATCACACTACTAGAATCAGAACCACTTTCTTTCTTTAAAAAAAATAAATAAAAAGTGGATATATCGAAGTGGTGTGATTAAAGAGGCCTGATGCACACGAAGGTGCACAGGCACTTTTGGGTGTTTCATGCATGTGACTTGGCCACTGAGTGAGCACAGACTTTTTTTCCAAATGTGGGACTAAATGCTTCATGTCATCTGTAAGCTTTTTTTTCCTGATGCATCAAACGCTTATTTCCAATGTCAGTAGTTCGCTAATTAGCAGCTACTAAAAATCATCTCACAGTTAAACCAAAGAGGGTCGTATGAATTATGTGATTGTGGAGTCCAAATATTGCAACCTGCCAAGGCTAGAAGCAAATGCTTTAGGATTGGAAAAATGGGATTCCCAGATCTTTCAGCTGTACAGAGCAGTAACAGAGGGCCTTAAAATATCATTAGGTCACTTGGACTGGCTGTGCTTTTTTTGGCACCGGGCTGAATACAGGAAGACCCAGACATTCAGGTTGGTGTTATTCTTAATCCCTTTTTTGGTGATGTAGACATCTGTCCACTGGGACCATCGACTTATTTCACATAGGCCACCAAGCAGCCATCAGCTGGTAATTACTTCTAGTCACTACTGAGCTAAAGGTAAGAGACTCCGTATAGCATTAACAATCCCATGCTACCTAACCCCCCCATTACTAATAATATAATTTGAGGCATTTCCCCTCCATTAGTGGTATATTGATAAACACATTGACCTGAAAGAGCTCTTTGTAGCTGGAAAGCTTGCCTCTTTCACTAACAGAGGTTGGTCCAATAAAAGATATTACCTCATCCATCTGGTCTCTCAAGCACGTTACCGGCAGTCTGAACTAAGTGAAAGAATGACTCTCTGCCAGTTGTAACATTCATTTGGGAGGTTACCACACAAAATGGGCTCATTAGTATTATAGTTGAGAACAAGATGCCTGGCTTTTAAGCACTGCGCTAAAATCAGCACCAGGTTATTATAACCACCATTGGACTACGGGATTCCCCCTTGCACAAACAGCACATTCAAACTAACTGAGATTTCTACATCTGAATATTTCCAAAACCTTTCCCCCGATATTTCCTAAACAACTGAACAATAGACATACTGTTAAGACAAATCATATAAGACCACCACTGTGAGCACTTCTGCAGTTAGGAGCCTTAATCACAAACGCAATCTCACAGACAGCACGTGACCTGTCTTACACCACAAACAGATTTGCCTGCAAATGGGTCAGACTGCCATGCATAATTCATAGGATCTTCCACATGATTTGTTAAAATTAAACCAGACACTGCTGCCACAGCCGCACTGTGCTAGGACAAAGCATAAGAGCAAAAATTGGTGGTCACTGTGACTATCTATCTTCCTACTCACAACATAGATACCCATATGTAGTATAATCCAATGCAGCCAGCATATAAAGTTAGGCCAAACTGAACGGTAAGTAATAAAGTGCATTTTTATCAGGTCTTTCTGGTTTCTATATAAGCCACAAAAGGCATTAGGAGTTAGTCTATAACATCAAATTAAAGAGATAAAAATGCATTTCAGGGGGTTAAACCATATTACAGATTTTTAGTACATCATTTCATCTTCTGTGGCAAGGTACTGCCTTATTACTGTTCATATCAGGCCCTCCGAGATGTATGTGACACACACATATGGTAACTATTTCAGGCTTCGCACACACATCTGAGACAAAAGTGACAGCTAAATTAAATAAGTGATTTACAATGCTTTGCTCTTCACATTTAACAGTTATATTCCACTTCTGATCCCAGAGATCCCTCCGCTCCCACCAAGGCGAGTAAGCATTATAATCCCCATTCCGCTCACGGGGATGTCAGTGGCACAGAGAAGGTTAAATCATTTGCCCAAGGTTACACACCGAGTCAATATAAGAGCAAGAATAAGACTCAGGTCTTCAGACTCTGACCTTCACTTTACTATGCTGCCTCCCTATTACCTAGGTTCTCCAAAATGTGAGAATCAATAGTTCTCTTATTCACAGTTCTTCCACTATTATTAATCATTTATAATCACAGCGGTACCCAATCACAGTTCAGGTGCCAGTATGCTGAACACTGTGCAAACACAAACAATGACAGTCTCTGTTCCAGACAGCTTATGTTTCAGTGTCCTTAAAAATATATGAAATAGGAGATTTTTTTTTCCAATGGAAAATTTTAAATTAAAACTTATGAATTTCTTAGAAAACTTAGGGAGGAAAAAATAGGGAAAAAACACACACAAGGGGAAATAATGCAGAAGGTTTTTGTTTTGTTTTGTTTTTTAAGTGTCCAGTTTGATCTCATGACAGATAAACAATGGGATGATGAAATGATATCAGAAGCAAAAATCAACACATCATTACACAATAGCTTTTCAAAATTGTTTACATTTTGCAATCATATTAATTAAGACATTGGTTTGGGGTTAATGGGGCTGCTTGCTTACATAAGTAAAGTTAAGCATATGTATTAAGTGTTTGTAGGATCGGAATCTGTGTGTGTACACACACACACACACACACGGGTAAGATTAGAAATCAATCTGAGCCACTAATGTCTAATCCAGACACCGAATTCTCCAAAATTAAATAGTGTTCTTATCCAGGCATTTGATTCAGGTTCTCTTCTAATCAAATGAAAACAACCCAATAATTATGAAGCCTGGTTTTCATATTCGTTTCGATAACAGAACCACTGAAAAATAATTATTTTTGACTCAGCACTCCACGCACACATATCACTGCATGGCCTAGTTTATTACTATCTTTTTAATTGTTTTTTGGTTTTCTTAATCTTACTCAACCATAAAATCTTGTTACAACATGCTGAAGAGTATGGAGGGAATTAGGCTCATACACAGAGAGGATGATATAGCAACAGAGGTCAAAGACTGGTCAACAGTATGGCAACATGCATCTGCAGAAAATGAAATCTCCAGTACTGCTCTAATCCAAGGCTGCCACCAGCACAAAACATGAAATGGGGGGGGGGGGGATTGGAGGAACCAAAAATCCTTCCATGCTGTTAAATCTGGCTTTATGTACTCCCTGTGTATTTCCAAGCTGGTCAGTACTTCGGGTTAAAGGAGATCTACCTGTTTCCATTAGCCCATAAAATATAAAGTTTCCCTCCCTCCCTCTATTGCCCTGCAACTCCCCACCCAAATTTAAAGGGAAAAAATTTCCTCCTAAAAAACAGAACTCGTAAATCCTTGGGGTTAATATTAAATGCAGTAAACATTTTATTTTAAATGGTTTTCTTTGTTTTTATTCAAACAATGCACTCAAGAAGAGAGCTAAGCATTTAAGCCATAAATGACTAGGTCTCAGGAGATCTTCGTTTAATTCCTGGCTCTGCCACAGATTCCTCATGTGATTTCAGGCAAGTCACTTATACCCAGATTTTTAAAGGCTTTACTCCAGCGATTGCATTTAGGTGTGGAGAGACTAAGGCCCAGATTTCTAAAGGTATTAGGCACTGCTCAGCATTGCAAGGCTTATGTGACTTAGATGGCTAAGTCGCATTTTGAAAAGTGACTTAGGGCATGGCTACACTTGCAGATGTAGAGCGCTGTAAGTTAAACCCGCCTTCATAGAGCGCAGTAGGGAAAGCGCTGCAGTCTGTCCACAGTGACAGCTTCAAGTGCACTGGCATGGCCACGTTTGCGGCACTTGCAGCAGTATTGGGAGCGGTGCATTATGGGCAGCTATCCCAGCATACAAGTGACTGCAAAGTGCTTTTCAAATGGGGGGGGGGGGAGGGAGTGTGACAGGGAGTGTGTTGTGTGCATGTGTGGGGGGAGAGAGAGTGGGTTTTTGGGGTGCTGAGAGTGTGTCAGCATGCTGTCGTGTAAATTCAGATTCCTCTCCCCCCCACCCCCCATTCACTCAAAGCAAACAGTAAATGTTTGCTTTTCTCGGAGCTAATAAGCAGCCGGCTTCTCCAAAACGAAGTTTTGAAAGGGCATTTCTGCATTCGATTTCACAACAATGACAAGAGTGGCCACTTGACTTAAGGGGATTATGGGACATTTCCGGAGGCTGATCACAGCGCTGTAATGCAACATCTCGTTCACACTGGTACAACGGCGCTCCAGCAGGGGGGCAGCAAATGTTATTCCACTCCCCGAGGTGGAGTACCAGCAGCGCTGTAGCTGCAGAGTCAGAGCGCTCTACACGCCTTGCTAGTGTGGCCGGGGAGTGAGCTAGGGCGCCCAGGGCTGCTTTATTGCGCTGTAACTCGCAAGTGTAGCCAAGGCCCTAGGCATTTAAATCACTTTTGAAAAATGCAATGCATTATACCTTTAGAAAACTGGGCTTTAGTCCTGCCACACTTCTGTTTCCCCATCTGCAAAGAGGGGAGAGTAAAATATTTCTTTGCCACAAGTAGGTGTTGTGAGCAGTGCAGAGACACAATGATGGGAACTATAAGCACCAGAATAACCAGGTAAAAAACACCTGAAGTTTTAGTTTTATATTTACAAAAACTCATCTCTTCTGTCATATAAAGAAAAAAGAGACTACCAACTCCGAGGTGCAAGTACAATACATAAATCAGACCACCAAAGAGAAGAGACATATAGTAGAACAGGTAAATAAATAGAAAGAATGACAACTTCAGTGCTAATGCAAAATGAAGGAGCTTGTATATACTAGAGTGGCTTTCAGAGTGATCTTAGTTAGCAGGGTTTACTTATCTAGCCTTTGCTCTGTATTCAACTATATTTACAGAAAGTACTTTTATTTGTGGTTTAATGATGTTTAAAAGGAAACTACACAACATATATTTAAACTAGACAGGAACTATTTGCTCTAAAGTATACATCATAGTGTCTCTGGTTCAATATTTCACGTTTAGAGAAAAAAATGCCCGTGTAATTATTAACAAAACCTCTCTCTGACATCAGTTTCAGAAACACTATTCCTGATAACAATCAGGAACACATGTAATGCCCCATAGGTCCTACATCTGCTCTTAGATTTTCATTCTTCTTTTCTGACATTCAACATATCATACAGGGGGACAAAAAAAATAATGTTGTTGCCATTTGATTCACTTTGTTGTTGCAAATGGGAAGCAGTGAGATGCTTACACAGCTGGAAACCTAATGCATCACAGATATTTGTCAGCTGCCCACCCACTCTCCCACAATGAGATTATTTCACTAACCAATTTTGAGAAGTGAAAAATAATCTTCAAAATATGAGTGATTTTAAAAGAAATATAATAGGAACAGAATCAATCTGCTGCCATACACTAAGCTAACAGCAAACGATGCCACCTTTGTCCCTCTGCGAACACCCTGCAGAGCAGGCTCTAATTAAACCCTGTATGTTGGAAGTGTGAGATGGAGCATCACTAACAGCCCAAGGACTGTGCACCTAAGTGTGTCTGTGTGCTCGTTTGTGCTTTAACTTGTTCCTGGACTCCAGTCTTTACCTAAGCAGGTTTGTCATGCTGGCTTCTTTAACGCAACCCTACATTTGTTTCTGCCTCTCCAGCAATTGCATTGATCCAACCAAGTTCTTTTCTCCACCCTCCCCTCCATTTCGTCTGGCTGAGCATCTAGTGACATGTGGTGTTGAAATGTCAAGCAACATGGGGCAGGCTTTAATAAATGCCACACTGCCCTTTCCTCTGAAGTGAAAGGCTGATATAGGAAGCTAATTGTACTCAACAGATGAACCCACATGAGGCATTAACTGTTGCTTTCACTCATTCACAGAGATGTTGAGGGTTGGGTTCTCCAATTACATTCACATTACCGTGTACAGCACACCCTCACAATACAGCAGTGTTTGGCAGCAAAGGAATGCGCAAGTGTTCCAATAAGACATGTGTTAAAAAAGGAACCCAACTGTAATTCTTTCACTAGAAAGGCACAACTAAAGGCTTGTCTACACGAACAGCACTGCAAAGATGGAGCTGCTATCTCTGAGTGCTTCTCCCATCCGCATAGGTACTCCATCTCCCTGAGAGGCAGTAGCTATGTCAACAGGAGAAGCCGGGGGTGAGTTGATATGAGTATGTTGCTCAGGGGTGTGGATTTTTCACATCTCTGAGCAACATAGCTTTACCACCATAAGTTCCTAGGGTAGACCATGCCTGAGTGTGAAAGAAGAAAAGCAGTATAAGAATGGTAGACTTATTGAGAATAATCCGCTGCCTGGTTTATCTGGCTAAAAGGGCTTGTGTTTGTGGGACGGTGGTGCTGTGCATGTACTTAAATTGGAGCCTGATAGGCCAATATGGTGACCCACTCGTTATATTTTAGAAAGTGGGCACTTGCCTGCATATGATTCAGGAGCATTAGTGCATGTAACTTTCCCCTGCTGCGTCTTGGCTTAGTTTTTGCCTGCTGGAAATCAAGGAAAATGTGTACAAATCCCCCCTTTGGATTCAGTGCCTTAGCTGTTCTTTCATCAAAAGAAGCAGTTTATGGATAAATAACTAAACAAACAAAAAATACAAGCACTACTAATTAAGAACGCCTGTGAGGAATACTATGCATTCTGCCTTTTACCCTCAATAAGAGGAGACCAGGACCAACCAAGCCAGCTGTTCTCCTTCAAACTGTTCTTTACTCAAAGATATTCAAGTCTTTGTTTCTTTCAGCTGGCGCTGTACTAAGTAATATACCGCAGGAGCAGACACACATTCTACCGTCCCTTTGACAACAAGCGCTGAAAAGTATTCAAGGTGTATGTACTCCTTTTTGGGTGTTAATACATAAAGTCAGAGCTGCTAAGTAAGCATTACTGGTTATCTTCCCTTCACATGACTTCTCAGTAATGAATAACTATGTAGTTGGGTTATGTGGACTTAAGTACCAAGCAATATTAGTCATAAGGTATTTAATTAAATTAGCATTCCCCCGTCCCCAATTTAAATGAATGTAGGATCTTTTGATAAGAAAATATGAAGCCAGTTGCCACTGGCTACACCATTATGCAGTTGGTGCTAAAAATGGCCATCAGTGTAAAATCTTATGGGGGGGGGGGGAACTGCACACACCAAAACACATTTAATGATGCATTCCCTCAATTCTCCTTCAGAGAGTTCCCCTTCTGGTGTTCTGTCCTTGGGACACTTCTCATGACACTGCTCCAACAACCAAAATGTGTCCTGCTGCTCCGAAGCACATTAGTTATCATGGAACAGCTTCATCGGTGAGCTGTATGGTTCAGAGATTGCTTGGGAGGAAACTGCAAACCAGCAGCTGCTTTAGTTGTGTTAAGTGGCTGAATTTGGGCATCCATGCAAGATTTTCAAAGAAAATTACAGAGTAACTGCAGTGGAGGAAAATTAGAAGCTCCAAATACATTTCGCTGAGTTTAAAAATTCAATTACAGTTTTATATTCAAACAAAAAAAATTGTGGCTGTGTGCACACGTGTGTGTGTGGGCGCACAGAGAAGAGTCTAAAAAGACTGCATCAAGCAATAATTTCTAGATCTGATAGATTTGGGCAAAGATTTTCCTTTCTGGGGCATCATAATAGATCAATGAACTAACTAATGCTCTTGTCTGCTAGTAGCAGGCATCTGCTCTGACAGACCACAGGTTCAATACTGGGTCTCGGGGGAGGGGCCTCCCCCAGCCTCCAAAAAAGACTGTCACAGATAGAATTTTGCAGCTAATGCTTCCACTTAACACTGGCACTAATTATTAATTTGAGGAGAGAAGTTAATCTATGGAATTCTATCCACCCATACTGCGGATGCCCTTTACTGCCCACAGGGGGTGCTATGGAAGGTGGTCTCATAGTATATGTCTACACTGCAGCTGGGAGGTGTGGTTCCTAGCCCAATAGACAGACGGATACTAGCTTCACTCGAGCTAACCCACTAAAATTGGCAGTGTGGATGTGCAGAATGGGTGGTGGCTCAGGCTAATCACCCAAGCTCAGACCCAGGGAGTTGGCTGGCTTGGATTTAAGTGGCAAGGCCAAGCCGCCACCCACAGAACTCCACACACATGCCTGCCCCATGTGATAGGATGAGACTCACTTTTGTCTGATACTGGTGAGGGTTGAGGGGGGGAAATAAAGGAGGGTATCTTTTGGAGATAGGCTGGTTGGAGAGAGAGAAAGGACACCTCCCCACAAGCCAGCTGAAAAATTAGAGACATTTTTATATAAATTCTAAAATCAATTGAAAAAATACCTGCACACGCTCATTTAAGGAAACATAAAATTGTTGGAATTTTTTTTTTAATTTCTTTCACAAAATTAAACAGATGCACTCACTGGTTTGATGCAGTATGGTCATTACTACCTTCCACAATATTTGTGGGCTAGATCCCCAGCTGATGTAAACTGACACTGCTTTGCTGAAATCATTGGGTCTAAGCAGATTTGCACCAGCTGAAGTTCGGTCCCTGTATGTCGTTTTTATCATAAAAAACATCTACCCATCTATGCCACTTTGTAAAACAAAAGCTGCATGACAATGGATTAGCATACTGCTTATATCCTGCCATTAAAAAATCTCTTCCAGAGATGAACATTTGAGGCCTGGATAATGTACAAATGTGGACCTAAAAGTGTGATGTCCCACCACATAGTATTAGTCACTATTATTCCTGTGGTTTTTTTTTTTTTTTTTTATTAAAGTAAATGTTTTATTCTTCCAACTAAATTCCAGTACTACAAGGGCAGTAAAACAATGATACACTAAAAAATTGCAGCAATAAACATTTGTTAAAGACTGATAGAATAAATAAAAACTACAAAAATGAGAAATCATATAAACCCATTCTTAACCCCCAAAAAAGTCACAGAATACAGAAATGCCCTCCTTTACTATTTCACAGGCAGTACTGTGGGCTAGTTGCTTAAAATTGTCCTGGGGTTATATTCTAATTTAACTGTGTTGAACTACAGGCAGGGTAGCTTTAGGCTGGAATATCGTTTTAAAGACCTGGCTTATTTTCAGTTCTCTGAATCCCAAGTCTGCAGCTAGCAAAGACGTGCTCAGATTCCTAAAGCCATCCTCTCCTCCAATAGCTATCCCAATCCCACTGGACTGGCATAGATCCACACACTGACTGGCATAGCGCCGGCTCTGCAAGGCACTGCTGGTGTGACAAATGACGTGGGCAATGTGACAACAGTAGAAACTGTGAAAATGATGAAAACTCCATCTCAGGCCATTTATTTAAAGATGCTGGATTCCACAAAGGTGGTAAGAGCAAGTGAAAACAGTCAGCTTCCTACAGACAAATAGGGAGGGGAGCCACTGGCATTTAGGCAAGGCCAACCCCACCCAGGCTGAAGGACTGGACTTAGCACAGCCTGCAAAAAAGTGTAACCATCCCCCATTGAGCAGCCCACTGGTTTATGACCCGGCTTGATTCACCCTCATTTGACATCAGTTTCCAATGGCATGCAAAGCCATTCTAGGCACAGAGCCTCCAGTAGCTCAAAGGCAGCCTACTGCAAGGCTGAAGTGGCACAAGTCATCCCCTAGCAGGGGACTGGCAGAAGAGGCTGGGAAGGAGACGTAGCCAGGCAGCCATGGGATGAAAGAATTCAGCAGATCCTCTGGAGAGGGTACAACCTCCACTGGTGGAGCCCTAACCTTACCTAGCACAATCCTTTGGGGAGGGTAATGGAAGTACAGACACTGCCTGCCATCTCTAGTGGTCATGAATCAAGCCCAATAGCTACTTATGTTCATATTTTACATAAGCTGTAAATATTTTGACCTTCCCCTCCCAACCCCAACACCAAAGGCAGTGAAGGGACAGGCCAGCTATGTCGTCAGAGGGAAACAAGAAAACCTACACCTTCCCAACAACTTAAGCTATGTCTACATTACAGCCTATGTTGGCAAAACTTACGTCGCTCAGGGGTGTGAATATTCCACCCCCAAGTGACATAAGAGTTTGTGTGCACAGCGCTATGTTGACGGGAAAGCTCCTGACGACAATCACTTATGCCACTCACAGAGATGGTTTTATTACGCCAAAGGGAGAGCTCTCTCCCATCGGCAAAGAACCTCTTCACCCTAAATGTCTGCCGTGCGTAACCCTTCCCACCCCAGTAAAAAGATCCTTGACTCTGCTCTCTAAATCTGCATCCTCCCTCTTTACCCACAACCTACTTATGCAACATTCAATTACCATGAGTCCTATTAGTTTTTAACATACATGCTTACTTTAGTGTCCTTTTGTGATAGTTCTTCTGGATCCTAGCATTAAATTATTCTCAAAGAATGAATCACAGAAACCAAACTAACTCTGAACATGCTTTTACTGATATACAAAATGAGTCAGCATAAAATCAGATTAAAACAATATGAGAATTTGGATCTTTGAACAAAAAATGCAATTAAAGTTTACCCTTTGGTGTTGGAAGGACACTTCTCAATTCAATATAGGCCACCCAATTCACTATAACCAATATACACCCAGGGGTGCAATTTCAGATTTTGGTACAGGAGAAGAGGGGCACGCACAACTTTAACCATGATTCCAGGGGCTACTTAGGCACCTGAGAACTCTAATTGTTATTCCAGATAATAACTTGGATATAGTGCTCTTGTCAGCTACACCTCTACCTCGATATAACGCGACCCGATAGAACACGAATTCGGATATAACACGGTAAAGCAGCGCTCTGGGGGGTGGGGCTGCGCACTCTGGTGGATCAAAGCAAGTTCGATATAATGCGGTTTCACTTATAATGCAGTAAGGTGAAACCGAGGACAGCGTTATATCGAGGTAGAGGTGTAATTTATAATTCCTGTATAAAGAAAGAAAAATACATAAATATTAGACCCACTCACCTCTAATACTAACATGTTCTAACATCTTGTATCAAGTCACTTAAGGGACACTGGTTCGGTTTAAAATTTTAATGTATATTTTTACTTTGTTACTAACTCTTGAACACAAGAACAATTGAAACAAATGTAGAAAAATCTAGATCACTATCCTTTTTTGCAATTCACCAATTCACTTGGAATAGATCATTTAACTTTTGGAAACATTCTTCTGCACCTGCTTGGGACTCTAGGGGTGTTACCCTACTACAAATAATAGACTAGAAACTGACTTTAAATCGGAGTCAAACTGACACTTTCAAATCACTTTCACAGTATTGCCAACCCCAAATGTTCAAAAATCATGAATCAGGCTCACCAAAAATCATGACATTGGCTTTAAAATAATATATATTGGAGTTCTTTTTATTTGCCTTCTACTTTTTGAGCCTTTAGGGTGCACTGGGGACACATTTTGAGGCATTCTAGCCACAAGGGCTAGAAATTTCATTTTTCGTTAAGAATGAAGGCCGAAATCACCACATATCCACTTGACTCCAGGAGCTAGGGCTTTAAGGAAAACAATAATTATCATGAGACTCATGACAAAATCATGAGAGTTGGCAACACTACTTTCACTTCTTTTTAAAGGCTAGTTTCTTTCCAGAAAGCTCTTAAACACAACATTACAGTGATAGAGTTGCAATTTTCACAGAATATTTAAAACCAAACACCAAGAAAATTCACATTTTAAAGTTGAGTAAAAAAATTGAGACTTCTGAGTTATATCGGGACCATTGGAGGCAAGAAAGGAGAATAAATAGGCACAGGCACTCTGGGCAGCTCTTCCTGTTGAAAGAATGTTGGAGGGTCAAATCTTCTAGTCCTGGGATCAGCAACCTTTGGCACGCGGCCTGTCAGGGAAATCCGCTGGTGGGCCGGGATGGTCCCTCGGCCCGCACTGCTTCCCACAGCCCCCATTGGCCTGGAACAGTGAACCGCGGCCAGTGGGAGCTGCAATCGGCCGAACCTGCAGACGCTGCAGGTAAACAAATCGGCTCAGCACGCCAGCAGATTTTCCTGATGGGCCACGTGCCAAAGGTTGCAGATCTCTGTTCTAGTCCGTAATCAAGTAAAACTTCTATTGCCATCAGCACCTCCACTCATAGATATTAACAAGTGCTCAATAACTATACACTTCATACTTAAATAGTCCCTGAGCCATCTTATCCAGGGTTACACATCTTATATGCATTGGCTAAGGGACTACATTTCTGGCATATTCTGAACAGTGCTGAGCACACACGGTGCCCCGTGAATAATACAAATCATGACAATCGTCAACTTTATGGACTCTGTGGGTGCAATTTCTGTCCTTTGTTCTGGAATTGGCCTGAATACAGCTGAAATCCTAAGAATTTGAGGCATAAACACATCTGATACTCATACAACACTCTTATTCCTTCCTTTTCTCAAACTCAGAACAAAAAAACAGACAAAACAACCGAGCATGGGGCAGAACCTGCCACCCCTTGGAGGTTAAGTAATCTCCTCTCATCTGACTCTTATTCTCTCTCTTTCTTCATCCTTCCTACCTCTGTGCTGCTTTTCATGCGGTCAGCCATGACATCCTTCCTAACGGCCTTGGACCGTTTGCTGGAGTCTCATAGAACTGGCCTTCCTGGCTTTGCTCCCATCGATCAGTGTCCTCTTTCGTTGCACCATGCCACAGAGAGAGAGGCTGGTCCAGTGGATAGGGAACTAGCCTTCAGAGACCTGGGTTCTACTTCCCCCATGGACCTCCTGTATGACCTCAGGCCAGTGCCTTAGGGACAGAGCTTCAAAGGTTGTAGGCACCCAAAGATGCAGGTAGGCATCTAGTGGGGTTTACAAAGCACCTAACCTTCTAAGCACTTTTGAAAAATTTCACTAGGTGCCTAAATACCTTTGAAAATCTGGCCCTTAATCTGTGTGTCCCTCAGTGCCCCATCTGTACAATGGGGATAACAGCACTGCTCCACCTCAGTGAGGGACTGTGAAGAGAAATAGGTTAGACATTGTGAGGTGCTCATATACTACGGTAATGGGGTCACACATAAGTACCACAGGTAGAGTGGGAACTTCTCTATACCACTGCTATTATTTCCCTCATTTTTGGCCCCTTCTTTTTACCTATGCCCCTCAAATCTCCCTCTTTTCTGAATGTAACCTTGGCTTAGAGGGCTTGGCTGCATTTGAGTCCCCTGCATTCTCTCTTTTAACACTCCCCACCCCCTGCAAAGGGATTCCAGTTTTTCGGGGTCATCTAACGACTTCCAGATCCTGAATTTAATTACCAGCCCTTTCTTGTCTTAATCACCCTACCTCTGTTTATAAACAAAATACCGACTCCCTGCCCCAGGGGCACAAGCTGGGAGCAGCACCCCTCCGCTGCAGAACTCACAGTCCACACACATGTTGTGCAGCAGTTAAGAGCTCTGCCTGGGAGCCCCCCTCCCCAAAGGGCACCCTAGTATACATCCTAAACCGGAAATAATATAGGTTATATATGTAAACATTTGGATCTTTGTAGACAGTCTTACTGATAGAATATTCGTTTAAACATGTGTGGCCTCCTTTGAGTTACGTTTGGTCTGAGCACTGCTATGGCAGCCTGCAAATTCCCAAGTGAAAAACCCAATTGAGTTCCTTCAGCAAGTTATTTAAGGCCAGTTTGTGGCCAGCAATTGGAGAAATGCTAGTGGGGAGCCAAGAGGCCACAAGAGCCTGACATGCATAGGTTGCCGGGTGAGGCTAGCCCCGCCACCACCATCTTCGCTCTCACTACAGTATTTATGTGATCAGTGTTAAACTGGAGAGTATTATAAGGTCAGCCAGGAATCTACGTCGACCGTTAGGGGACTCTGCTCTCTGGTTCAGCAGCTGGTTCTTAACCTCTCTTTCACCTCCTCCCCACCAGCTTTTGGGCCCAATCCTGCACTCGCAATTAAATTACTGGCAAAAGTGCCATGGACTTCAATGGGGGCAGGTTTTGACACTTAGGAGGGGCCACAAATTCTGCTCCCTCCTTAATTATGCATTAATTGGCGACTACCAAGGTGTGTATAGTTCGGTTATTTAAGAGCTCTGTCCTGTTCTTTTCAGTACCAAGGCTCAATATACTGGTGAATGTTTTACTCAGATAAATGGCCTTTTATCTATTAGGCCAGCGAAGTTATACTCAAGCATGCAGCTCTACACTTATGCACCCCCAACCACACTTTTCACCTGCTGATTCAACAAGTCTGTTTATTGTTTCTCTCCCCACCACATCTGCAATACGAAGATGAAACTGATGTTCCTTACATGTAGCTATGATTGGAATTCTGCACCACAGGTATGCGTATAACTTTGGGTATTTTCATTGTTCTTCATGTTAAGATTCCCTACTGCTCCTCCTCTGTGTTGTTGGGATCATCTTCCCAGAGGGCTTCTCTATGGCTTCTACTATATGAAGTTTAATAAAAAATAAAATTTTCAGTTTGTACAGGGTGATTAACACCATACACAAAGGTTTTTCCTTATGCTTACTTGGTTAGTCCTCCATTTCAAAGTATATCTTTAAACAGTATTTAGAATTGCAAGGAAGAAGTCTGGAATAGAATGTAAGTAATATTAAACCAAATCTCTTATTAAAGAAAGTGGTATTTTGCTAATTTACTAAAATAGCTCTAATAGAGATACTGTCAATTTGGGGGCAGATTTTCAAAAGTATTTTAGAATCAGAGGGGTAGCCGTGTTAGTTTGTATCCACAAAAACAACGAGGAGTCCAGTGGCACCTTAAAGACTAACAGATTTATTTGGGCATAAGCTTTCGTAGGTAAAAAACCACTTCTTCAGGTGCATGGAGTGAAAATTACAGATACAAGCATAAATATACGGGCACATAAAGAGAAGGGAGTTACCTTGCAAGTGGCGAATCAGTGATGACAAGGCCAAATCAGTTAGGGTGGATGTGTTCCACTCCCAATAATTGATGAGGAGGTGTCAATATCAAGAGAGGGAAAACTGCTTTTGTAGTGAGCCAGCCACTCTCAGTCCATCTGGATTTCAACAATTTCCACCCCACCATCAACCTCAGCCTGGACCAGTCCTCACAAGAGATCCACTTCCTGGACACTACAGTGCAAATAAGTGATGGTCACATAAACACCACCCTATACTGGAAACCTACTGACCGCTATACTTACCTACATGCCCCCAGCTTCCATCCAGGACACATCACACGATCCATTGTCTACAGCCAAGACCTAAGATACAACTGCATTTGCTCCAATCCCTCAGACAGAGACAAACACCTACAAGATCTTTATCAAGCATTCTTAAAACTACAATACCCACCTGGGGAAGTGAGGAAACAGATTGACAGAGCGAGACGGGTACCCAGAAGTCACCTATTACAGGACAGGCCCAACAAGGAAAATAACAGAACACCACTGGCCATCATGTACAGCCCCCAGCTAAAACCTCTCCAGCACATCATCAACGATCTACAACCTATCCTGGAAAATGACCCCTCACTCTCACAGACCTTGGGAGGCAGGCCAGTCCTAGCTTACAGACAGCCGCCCAACCTGAAGCAAATACTCACCAGCAACTACACACCACACCACAGAAACACTAACCAAGGAACCAATCCCTGCAACAAACCCCGTTGCCTACTCTGTCCCCATATCTACTCTAGCGACACCATCACAGGACTCAATCACATCAGCCACACCATCAGGGACTCATTCACCTGCACATCTACTAATGTGATATATGCCATCATGTGCCAGCAATGCCCCTCTACCATGTACATTGGCCAAACCGGACCGTCTCTACGTAAAAGAATAAATGGACACAAATCAGACATCAGGAATGATAACATACAAAAGCCAATAGGAGAACACTTCAATATCCCTGGACATTCAATATCAGATTTAAAAGTAACCATTCTTCAACAAAAAAACTTCAAAAACAGACTTCAAAGAGAAACTGCAGAGCTACAATTCATTTGCAAACTTAACACCATTAATCTGGGCTTGAATAGGGACTGGGAGTGGCTGGCTCACTACAAAAGCAATTTTCTCTCTCTTGGTATTGACACCTCCTCATCAATTATTGGGAGTGGACCACATCCACCCTAACTGAATTGGCCTTATCATCACTGATTCTCCACTTGCAAGGTAACTCCCTTCTCTTTATGTGCCAGAATATTTATGCTTGTATCTGTAATTTTCACTCCATGCATCTGAAGAAGCGGTTTTTTTTACCCACGAAAGCTTATGCCCAAATAAATCTGTCGGTCTTTAAGGTGACACTGAACTCCGCATTTTTTAAAAAGTATTTTAGGTGTCTAAAGATGGAAATAAATGCCTAATCTGATTATGAACTTTTGAAAATTCAACTAGGTAACTACCTGTATCTTTTTATACCAATGCTTTTGAAAATCTGGCCCTTGGCTCTTAAAATTAAGTTTTGCTTAACAAGTAATAATGCATGAGGGAAAGCAGGTCTTAACAAAACCTAATGCAAATTGCATTGTTTTTGTGTTTGTTTGGATTTAACATGTTCAGCAAATGAATAAAATATAACTTTTTAACTCTTCCCCACTGTGGTGAGCCCAACCACGGCAGCATGGTGTGCAGTTTAAGAGTCAGAAAGTAAAATGGTCTGTATGTTCAAGTGAAAGTGCCTGGGCTAGTTTCGTGATCTGCGGTAATTGTGCATAGTAAGCCAACCTCATGAGGAATGAAAGTAAACAAAGAATGTTGAAAACAACAACAGTAATACACTTACGGGTTTGGATCTTAATACACGATAAGCACCTGTAGAACCGGGGGCGGGGGGGGGGGGGGGGAAGAGAGAGAATCAGGCCAATGATTTTCAGCCTTACAAAAATTCCTTTAAATATAATCCCCAAAATGACTCTCAGTCCTGCACCACTACAGAAGTGCCAGTCATAGCTTAATACTTTTTCAACCAGTTTCTTCTTTACATGGATAACAGAAAGGGGCGTTTTGTCATGCCAGGCATCATCACTCCTATTAAAAGTAATCTCTCCCCATTAAGTGAGCCCCATCTAGTCATCAAAGAACTCCAACGGGGAACTTATCACATGCAAAACAGATTGAGCCTAAAGCGCCTTACCTCCACCACTGCTTGTTAAATATAATAGCAGCAGTAGCCTCCACCAGTAGGCTATAATTAAGCAGTTGCGAATGAACCCTGTTTTGCAAGGGGTTAAGAACCCATTTGCACAAACACACTCCAGGAGATAACAAGGTATGAGGTGTCAACCTTGGGAGGACCTTTTATTATGATTCTCTCATTTTTAAGTGTCACAAAGGAAAATCATTTGAGAAGGCAGTCTATGCTGATATAATCTGAAATCCTACTATGTAGTTTTTTTTTTTAGGGGGTTGGGTTATTGGTATTTGTTTGTTTGCTTGTTTGTTTTTAAATGTTGAGAGAGTAATCACAGATACATGCTCATTTGTTTTGGAAGTACTAAAATCAATCTAAAAATCAGCCAAGATATTAAAAGGTTGGAAGAAGTGGGTCAAGAATTTGCTTCTTCTCATTCTCAATCATCCACATGCTTATGATGTTACAACCATGGAAAGTTAAACAGAAATTAACTAACAATACTATTTAATACTGATAAATAAATGTTAAACATCTCAACAATTTAAATTTGGAAAAGTACCTGAGAGTCCAGATAGGTAAGGAGCAGAGAACTTACTAGAAGGTCACAATCTGAGAAGGATCCCAAGCAAAACAGATCAAATTATTCATCACAATAAGAGTCTCTGATAAAAATCTAATCTTTCCAAGACTAAATATATCAGTAAATGTCAGTTTCACCATACACATACAAACCGACAAAAGAAGTATTTTCATTGATGATAATCTACATTTACAGATGGGCCAAGTAAGAAAAAATGCTGCTTGAGAATTTATTAGAGTTTGATTTAAGGATATTTACTTCATTATATTTTGATGTGAGGTTGACAATTTGTTTTAATGGTTATAAAGCTTCAAGTATTTGAATCTCAACATTCACTGTCATTAAATAATTATTGTCTGACTCTTCCCAATAATTTCTCGCAACTGTGAAAATTTAAATTGATTGAAAAAAAATGCTTAAAATGAACATTGATAGTATCCATCAAAATCATAAAAAAAATTAAAACCGAATTCTGCCACGTCTAGATATTTTTAGCCCTTTTTTGGTTCATGAACCAATCTGGATTTCTGCAAGGTCTTCTAGATTCCACAAATTTCAGCTCATGAGATGTTCTTGAGCTATTTGGGTGTGCATCAGCTATTTGCAATCCATTGTCTGCAGTAGTTGATCGGTCACCCAAGTGCAAAAATGCCCTTGTACACTGGGTATTTGTCTAAAGAACAGCCATTGCGCACACATGCAAACAAAAACCCATTTGAGCAAAGTTCACATGTACGAGGGGGCACAAATGCACATAAAAATGCATCAGCTCTAACCAAAGCTATGGGGGGTGCCAGCAAAAGAGGAGTACTTTTTAACCTCAATGAAGATTCAAGTTAGATTGATGGGTAAGGCTACATGCCCGTTTTAATTTTTCCCAGTGCCAATTTGCTCATCCCTAGACAATAGCATAGGTAGGCTCAGATTTTCAAAACCACCTATGGGTTCAGAATACTCAATTTCCTTAGCCAGGGTTTGGGCATCCTCTAGGTAGCTTTGGAAAAAATCTCAGACTAAAAATATAAAATACCTACTTGTGCTTCCACAAATGCTAATAATGTGCAGTTAATGAAACAGAGGACAATGAATGACTGAACATTTAATAAGGTCAGCATTTATTACAAGTTCTAATATTGCACGATTCTGAGTCAGTGAGTTCTTCACTTGCATTGTATACAGAGTTGTTTTGAAAATGAAGGTGCAAACAACATAGACCTTTTCAACCTTACAGTTTTCTGCAATCTCAAAGATGCACACAGATTGCTCAGAGTCCATATCTTTTCACCGACCTTTATACTTGCTGTGTGACCATTATACTGAAAAGGGGATTTCTGTTTAACTGATTCATGTCCCCCTTTCTATCCACCTCTTTACTTAAAAGCTTTAATAAAGGCTAATGAACTGCAAATGAATTGATTTTTAATCTGAGCAAGGGCTATATAGTTCATCCCAACACTACCCAACTACAAATCTCATAAGCTTTTCTATCAAGTGTGTACTGTATTTACAACAGTTTAAAATCTTTTGATTTCCTTCCTTTTTAATTGCAGCCTCTGCTGAAAAAAAGTCTAGGCTCTGCATCAAACCAAGGTACATTAGTTTACTACTGCCTGTCATGTTAGCATCTATCATTTTAATAAATTATGCTCTGCTTCTTTATGTTTAAATTTCCAGCTAAAAAGGAAGGATGGCGGGGGGAAACAACAACAAAAGAAAGAGAGAGAAATTGTACTTCAAGGGAAGGGCTATGACCAAACAGGGTAATCTAGAGTAACTGCACTATTCAGAGAGCGCGTACACACACACACACACACACACACACACACACACAGAGCTAAATCACTGGTGTGCACCATTTAATCTAGAGCACAGAACTGAATCAATGCTAGATAAAGTTAAAGTGCTGCTGTTGGGGGTGCTTGCAACTGTGTTGCATAGCCTGGCTGCTGGTGATGTCACGGTCACCAGTGATTCAAGAAGAAGCTTCAAAAAAAATTAGACAAAGAAATGAGCAACTCTGCTTAACACAGGAGTCCAAAGAAAGATTTTTTTGGTTTGAAATCTCTGAGAAATATGCAGTTCCAGTGATTTACTTACACACTGGAAAACAGGAAGCACAGGCTTCCTTTGTATTCACATGCCCCCATGTGAATTTTCAAATAGAACTCATGCAAGTGAGGAGGAAACAGCAGGGTCATGTGACATTACAGAATAGCTGGTAACTACTTTTTACATCTCCTGGTCAAGAATGCTTTTCCAACTCTCCGGTTACAGCAGTCACCTCCTATTTAATAGCTCAAAGACTGAAAAAATAAAAACCAATATAACACACCTCGTTTCCACCAAAAAGAGTTTTTGCAGTATTTAATGACACACACGAAAAAGATACACCAGTGTGTAATAAAAGTTGTGACGCCCTATACTTCATGTTCACCACTGTTAGATGGTTAAGATATATTTTGCACATAGTATGCCTTGTGAGGTATCATTTGAAAACTCATAATCGGCTGAATATTATTATCCTGTTGAAATGTGTGTAACATCATTGCATGTAAAATTCTGAGATTTTGCTATATGGGGAACAAGGTTGGGACTGAAGAATATATAGGTGTCGCCCAGTATGTAATTCATGAATGGCTGTGATAGCATTCATGCAACATAGCTGGGAGTGATTTTACATGCTAGTGGCTGTATGCGAGCAGGCCAGGTATTGCTGTTCTGACATGAAAGCAGTGTAAAAGGCAGCCCACTCTATAGAGTTAAGGGGACACTGCTGTTCAATGTCCAGATTGTACCCTGGAGAATGTCACAAAAGTATCTACTGAAGCAACTGTAAATGGGGCCTGTACATTCAGACCTACTGTAAACAACATTCCACAATAGCCAAAAGGACCTCACTTTAGATTGCTTGTATTGAAGGTTGCCATGTTCCCTCTTCTATAAAGGGTTTCAACAGCCATATTGTTTTAATCATTAGGGACCACTGAAGTCAATGGAAAGACACCCAGTTGCCTTCAATGAAAGTAAGCCCTAGAACAGGGGTTCTCAAACCCTCAGGGGGTCGGTGAGGTTATTACATAGGGGGTCACGAGCTGTCAGCCTCCACCCCCAAACCCTGCTTTGCCTCCAGCATTTATAGTGGTGTTAAATATATAAAAAGTGTTTTTCATTTATAAGGGAGGGGGGTCACACTCAGAGGCTTGCTATGTGAAAGAGGTCACCAGTACAAAAGTTTGAGAACCACTGCTCTAGAAAATCTAAATTACATGCCTGTCTCCGCACATAAGCTAAGCATAGGAATTTCACTGTCCTACAGGTTCATGTCCTTTTCATTTTCCCAGTTTTATAGCTAAATGGTTACTTTGTTTCCAGCTGGCAAATAATTATCCAAGGAATGGTAATAAAATGCCCACTCACTTCGTATGCTGATATATTGGACTTGATCATCCTTCGACTGAAGTCAACAACAAAACTCCTTCGACTCTAGACTTGGCACCATGTTAAAATGTTGCATTATTCTTATTGTCAAAAGCAAATAAAATCTGAAGTGACAATGGACTTCAGAATGACTGTGATCATGAAAATAACTAAATTGTAACTTCACAAAACTCCACAAAATTGTCTAGGAAAGCCAAGAGCCTTTTCATACTCGGCATTACCCTCAAACCATTCTGCTGCTTTATTTGCTTGACACCAAAATGGCAGCACCTTGACATCCAACTCACAAAAATGTATGCATGGTTTTACAGTCAGACAGCAAACCCCTCATGAAGTCGGAACAAAATGGTTATCTAAAAAGCGCTAGCAATCTTAGTACCATTATTTTGCTCATGAAAGCTAAAGCATAAATGTGCTTTACTTTTTGTATAATATTTAATGGCTGTCAAAAGCCACACATTAACTGTGTCACTGTATGAGGGAACTGCATTTTTGACTTCTACTGAGCATATCCAGAGATTGACTGGAACAATTTAAACTCTTCACAACTCAGCTATTAAACACTATTCCTGCCAACTGCAGCCACGATCTTGCCTAAGATATTGTGCTTTAGAATCAGCTCTATCCAGCTGCCATTAGCCATATTAAATTTTCTACACATAGTACTAAATTTTGCTCAGTGACACTAGTAGGAGTTGCAAGGGATTTTGACCAATGTAAATGAGAACAGAAGTTGGCCCATAACAGATGAACACCAGGGAAGGAACCCAATCTGCAGAGGTGCTGAGCACTGCTGTTCCTGTTGACTGGTCTTCAGATGGGAGTTGTGGATGCTCAGTGCTTTTGAAAACTAAGCTCCAGGTGTGCAGATGTTCCACTCTGGTGATACAAAGCAGCAAGCACGTAAACACCATGTAACGCTGTTGAGCAAGATATTCTGTGCAACAAAGTTCAGTTGCACCCACAAAGACTACGATGTGTCTAGCCCCGACATTTATTCCTGGTGACAATGAGCAAAATAATGTGTTCATCAAAACAAAGCAACAGCTTCATTCTTCCCTTCCTCTTCATTTTAACAAGTCTCACATGCTGTTAAGGTATTAGAATTGCAAAAATAATTATTATTCACATGCTGTGGAGGCAGATACCCTGTTGCTATTAAAATACTAATTTGTTCTGAATTGCAGATCAATATTAAAACACGTCATTTTTTTTTTAAATATACAAGTCAGCAGCATTTAAATAGCCATTACCTTAAATTGAAACTTTCCAGATTACTCAAATCATCTTGTTTCCTGTAACACTGCAGACACTTTGCCCAACAGGGTTTTCGCTAGCCAGCTCTGTATTTAAAAAATAAGATCTATACCGGTACTTTTCTTATGAGCTCCCCATATACTAATTATCCCTAAAAAATGGAGCTTCTCTCTCAATGCCTTAATTTGATGCAATCTATTTTGCTACTATAAACACAAAGGAGCACTGGTTGTAAAGGCAAAGCTGATGCAATGTGAGGTCATCTGCCACAGATAATGTCCAGACTGTGCTCTCTGCACACAGGAAGCCTATAATAGAAGCCTAGATTGTCTGCAGTGAGCTCAATATCCTGATTTAGCCTGGAGGCAGCCCCTCTGCTGTTCCACATCCTCCGCCTGACAATGCAGTGAAATGGCAGGGATCCAAATGGATTACATCAAGGCATTAAAGCTTATTGTTGTCTTACATATTCTACCTTAGCCATAAGAGAACAAGGTTGCCGGCAGTGAAAATAGGTTAGAGTAGGAAGGAGAATGTAAATTAAGAGTAAGCAGGTGAGGAGCGGGTAGAACTGCCAAGGTAGGTGGCAAAAAAATAAATACATTTTAAAAGCGAAGATGGGTGAGGGAGCCACAAAGGACCAAGTCAGAGGGAACGTGTTAGGAAGTACTGAATTTCTGTTTGGAAGGATAATAAAAGAGATGAGTACCACAGTCGTAGGAGACTAATAGCAATGACCAAAATGTTAGAATATAAGGATCTTCATATCATCACTGCAATCTTAAAACCCAATGGCTGAGCTGGAAAGGGATGATAGCCACCAATTGGAGCCCAAAGAAAGAGAGGATTACACATATCAGTCACTGACATATGGCAATTCCTTGCTAGAAACTACGAGGTTAGATGAGCGAAGGAAATGTGTTACTCAGAGCATGCCATGCCTACTACTCAAAGGTCATTCTAGGTTGGAAGGACTTAAGCATGGAGGTGATTCTCTAGACTTAAGTATTAAACAAAGAATAGTTGGGCTAATGAAAGAGCAGCATACTCTTTGGCCTTGTCTTCACTGCTAAGAAAAGAAATGCTCTTTACCTTGGGGTAACTAGTGCATGGGAGTTTTCCTGAGGTAAAAACACAGTGAAGACAAGGCACTTCACTTTTAGTGTGAGGTAAACTCGCGGATACCACACAATAAAGACAAGGCCTTTGTACTAAGCTCGACAGCAGAGGACAATGGGGGGTCTCAAAGGAAGTCAGCGTGGCCTTACCAGAGATTCGAACTCAACAGGCCTCATCCAGAGTTCGCTTCTCCTGGTTTTACACAGGTGCGACTCCATTGATTTCACTGGAGTCACTCGGGATTTAAACTAAAGCAGATTCAGGCCCAATAAGTCTGTATACACTACCAAGATGACTTGTTGCTGACAACAGTTTTCAGCAGCAGTTCCAATGGATGTGATGCGGACAACAGCTTAGCTACTAGCCATTTCTATCATGACTGCTGGTAGCTAGAGGTGGGAAACTCTGGCTCCTCCCACACTTAAGCATGCCCAGAAATGCAATGTAGCTTCTGCAGTCTGGGAAGAAGGGACAGGGCTCAGATGGTAGACAACAGAGAGTTCTGAAAGAATAAGGTGTGATATAGCAAACCCTGATGAGGCTGTGCAGTATATCTAGGAGCAGCTGCTGCTTTAAGAAGACTGAAGAATTACTAATGTAGTCCAAGCTCTGCAAAAAAATTAAGCCAAGGAAGACACCAGAGAGAGCCTCTCCTCAACTCCAGGAAAATTGTTCTAAGCTTTGCCCCTGTAAAGAGAGCCCCACATTAGTGGATCCCAGTACCCACACAAATCCCCACTGATTTCAATTGGGGTATGCTTGAGTTGTTTTCTTTGCAGGATCAGTCCTCAGTCCTAACCAGGGATAGAATTAAAATTTTATTAGAAAATGTTTAAAAATAGATGATACAGAGTGTTGAAACTATTAGTCATCGGGGGGTAACATACAGAGTATAGGGGGATGTTAGTATTTTGATATTGGATAGCACATAACACATACAGTCTGCAATATCCCCAATGGGGGAGTATAAGGTGGATGAATCAAGGTACAGTCAGCAAGCAGCAAGGGTACATCACTCACACAGGAATTACAGGCAATCATAGGTATAAATAAGCGGGCCGGGTACTGAGGATAAGATGACCCTCATATGGTGGAGTTCAGTTCGGTTCGGTGGGTTCAGGGGATAAGATCCAACAAAGGAAGTCTTCAGGTCTCTTCCTCATTGTGGGTGCGCAAAGTCATGCCAGCTCACTCTTGGTATTGGTGGTGGCCGGTGACGTGCTCTGTATAGATGTCTCGGGACCATCGGATAGTGTCCGAGACCATTAGACTTCGCATGAGCTGCACGTAGCGACGGCCTACCCCGCAGGTCCTCAGTACGCACTCGTTACAGGGGTCCCAGGTGCCCAGGGTCCCAACGATCAGAGCATCAGTGTACACCTCATAGCCCTTTGCCTGCAGGGTGTCAGATGGGGGTGGGGGGTGGGTGTACTTTTCAGTACACCCCTTAGGGTCAAATCTACACAGCTTCTAAGGCCTTGTCTACACTGGCAAGTTTCTGCGCAGTAAAGCAGTTTTCTGCAGTGTAACTTCTGAGGTGTACACACTGCCAAGCCACTTAGTGTACAGAAACTGAGCAGTTGCAGTGCTGTTAAAAAACCACCCCGACAAGAGGCGTACAGCTTTCTGCACCGCGGCTACAGCGCCACCAGTGTAGACATCTGCTCCATTACAGTGCTGCAATTGGCCTCCGAGAGGTATCCCACAATGCCTGTTCTCACCGCTCTGGTCATCGGTTTGAACTCTACTGCCCTGCCCTCAGCTGACCAACCATGAGTCCCACCTTTTAAATTTCTTGGGAATTTTGAAAGTCTCCTTCCTGTTTGCTCGGTGACACGTGCAGTGCTCTCAGCACATCTTTCCAGGTTACCATGCCTGCTTCCCCACTTGGAGCAATGCCGAGCTGATGGACCTCATCAATATTTGGGAAGAGGAGGCTGCACAGTCCCAGCTGTGCTCCAGCTGTAGGAATTCATACCTATGGACAGATTTCACGATGCATGACAGAAAGGGGCCATGACCGGGACACACTGCAGTGTAGGATCAAAGTGAAAGAGCTGCGGAACGCCTACCACAATGTGCAGGAGGCAAACTGCCACTCCGGTGCTGCGCCCACGAGCTGCCAGTTCTGCAAATAGCTGGACGTGATACTCGGTGGTGACCCCACTTCCACTGTGAAGGCCACTGTGGATACTTCAGTGGCTCGAGTGCAGTTTAGCCCTGCTGAAGTACAGTACCCGCTGCACTGTACTCCAAAGGACAAGGTTGCATATGATACCTGGACATACACAAATCTTTAACTGTCCCCAGACCCCACCTCCTCCTGGGACCCTCCCTTTCCCCATCCCCCAAAGTGCTGATGTGTTTTTTTGTTTGTCTCTCTTCTCCAGTTGTTGTTTTTTAATAAAATAATTGTTTTGGTTTGAAAGCAATCTTTATTCCATTAATTGAAAGCAAACAGAGCCCGGCAAAGCAACAGGCAATTTTCTTAAACCTTCATAGTGCATCATCTGCACCAATCACAATCACCTCCTAGCATTACAAAGCACTGCACTCCCAAGCACAGCAACAAATATTAGTGGTTTTCAGCTTCAAATTACTGCCTCAAGGCATCCCTCATCCTTATGGTCCTGTGCTGTGCCCCTCCAATAGCCCTGGTCTTTGGCTGTTCAAATTCAGCTTGCAGGCGCTGAGCCTCAGCAGTCCAGCCCTGAGTGAAGCTTTCACCCTTCCCTTCACAAATATTATGGAGCGTACAGCACGCGGTTACAAGCATAGGAATATTGTCATCGGCTAGGTCCAGCCTCCCATATAGGCAGCACTAGCGGGCCTTTAAACGGCCAAAAGCACACTCCACAGTCATTCTGCACTTGCTCAGCATGTTGTTGAACCACTCCTTGCTGCTATCATGGTGTCCCGTGTATGGCTTCATAAGCCACAGCATTAAAGGGTAGGCAGGGTCTCCCAGGATCACAATGGGCATTTCAACTTCCCCTACGGCGATCTTCTGGTCTGGGAAGAAAGTCCCTGCTTGCAGCTTCCTGAACAGGCCAGTATTCTGAAAGATGCGTGCGTCATGCACCTTTCCGGACCAGCTTGCGTTAATGTCTGTGAAGCCCCCACGGTGATCCACAAGCACCTGGAGAACCATACAAAAATACCCCTTCCCATGAATGTACTCAGTGGCTAGGTGGTCTGGTGCCA
The DNA here is from genome assembly GCF_027887155.1 of Malaclemys terrapin pileata. Classification (NCBI taxonomy): domain Eukaryota; kingdom Metazoa; phylum Chordata; order Testudines; family Emydidae; genus Malaclemys; species Malaclemys terrapin. The sequence goes on along the minus strand of NC_071511.1, from coordinate 28,426,816 downwards.
GAATTGGAATGTGTGCGCCATCTACCACCCCTCCGCAGTTAGGGAAGCCCATTTGTGCAGAGCCATCCACAATGTCACGCACATAGCCCAGAGTCACAATCTTTCAGAGCAGGATGCAATTAATGTCCCCGCACACTTCCGTCAACACGAGTCCAACCGTCGACTTTCCCACTCCAAACTGGTTAGCGACCAATTGGTAGCAGTCTCAAGTAGCCAGCGTCTACAGTGCAATTACCACATGCTTCCCCAATGACAGGTCAGCTCTCATTCTCGTGTCCTTCCGCCGCAGGGCTGGGGCAAGCTCATCACACAGTCCCATGAATGTGGCTTTCCTCATCTGAAAGTTCTACAGCCACTGCTCATCATCCCAGACGTGCATGACAAGGTGATCCCACCACTCAGTGCTTGTTTCCCGAGCCCAAAAGCGGCGTTCTATTGTGGTCAGCACCTCCATGAATGCCATAAGCAATCTCGTGTCATAGCTGCTACGCATGGCGAGATCAATGTCGCACTCCTCTTGCCTTTGTAGTTTAAGGAATAACTCCACTGCCACTCATGATGTGTTAGTGAGACCAAGCAGCATATTGGTCAACAGTGCAGGATCCATTCCTGTAGACCGAAGAGGCACGGTGTGCAGTACACAAACCGTTGAAAGATGGCGCCAAATGTGGACAGAAGCACAGGGATTGCTGGAATGCAAAGCAATGAATCACAGGGCATTGGGACAGGACCCAGGATGCCCCACAAACCCCTCCGCCTTCCCACAAGACTTAGCAGCAGAAGAGGAAGAGATGCTCTCTGGGATAGCTTCCCAGAGTGCACCGCTCCGAATACCGCTGCAAGTGCCGCAAGTGTGAACACACTATTGAGCAGGTAACTGTCAGTGTGAACACACAACAGTGGTTTCCCTTCAGTGCTCTCTCCGCGGCGCTGTAACTGCCAGCAATGTAACTCTGCCAGTGTAGACACGCCCTAAGAAAACAACAAAGGTGGCCTACAGAACATAGTTTACCTGAATTTTCAAACAGCTCTAGATAAGGTCACATTAAGAGAAACAAAAACTCTTCAGGAAGATAAACCACAAGGAGTTAGCAGCAAATTCTTGTCATGGATTAAATACTTGTTCAACAACAGGAAATGGATTCAGTGCATAGCTGCTCCTCAGAGTAGAGATAACTTAGTTGTAGGTTATCCCAGGGGCTGAACAGATAACAGAGTTATTTAAAATGAATGATTTAGAGCAGGATCAGGACAGCAATTTATTGATTATTGTTGATTATGCCAAGCTGGTTTGGTTAGTAAAAATGTATTGGGAAATAAGAGAAATTCCAGATGGATTTTAAATACACTGGTGTACTAGGCAGCATGTTGGCAGATAAAGTTTACACTGAATAATCATAAGTTAATAAACATTAGCAAAAGGAATCTGAACTTCAGATACATACTGAAAAGCTGGAAACTTGTAGGATCTTCTGTGAAAAGACTTTGGAATTTGCGCAAATGGCCCCAAAAGGAGTGCTGTTCAGAATGCAGTCACAGTTATTAGAAGCTAATGCAATGTTTAGTTGCATTTAAGAATGGATGAGAATACAGAATGTCATGACGACGTTTTATCGATTTTTTTTGGCAAACTCTCTCTCCTACTGCGCCCAGTTCTGTTGGCCTGACCTTGAAATCATAGCATAGAGTAAATGGATCCAGAGTCATGAATGATGGAATTCAAATAAATGAAAGCAAAAATTAGGATTCCACAGAAATGAATGGACTGAACATGAGTGAGGTATTCAAAATTCTGAAAGGCATAATAAAACCCGATAAATCCTTTCGTGACTTTGTTCCATAACAACGTGACACTCAATAAAACTAAAGGAATGTGAAAGTAGACCATAAAAATTAAATACCACTTTATTGCAGCTTATAGTCAATCTGGAATCTACAGCTGTAGTAGGTGATCAAGTCAAATACCATGGATAGGTCTTTAAAAAGGCTGGATAATTTCAGTACTAACAACAACTGTAGATATGCAAGGCAAGATAAAAGGGTAATCAAATCTCAAACAGATTCCACCTATAAGGACTCAAACACACACACAATTCACAAGGTGGTGTGTGAAGTTTTTGACATAGTTTGAAGGATCCTGTATATTACTTCCAGAAGCAAGGGACCGGATTCTCTATTGCCTGGGCAGCAGGTGTAATCCCTTACCTCTTGTGCTTAAGTGTGTGTAAAATGCTATTATCCAGATTTGGTAGCATTTTACACCCACTAAGCACAGGTATAAATGACTCCACGGGTTACAGGGCAGACAACAATCAAGTCCAAGGTGCTCAACTCAGAATCCTGACCTCATGTAGCAGGCCTTTGGTAAAGAAACAGACACTGTTCATTGAGATTAAATCAAACTAACCCTTTAAACAGTACTAATTAAAGTGACATTGCCAGATTACAAGCATCTTAAAAATACACTCAGCATTTTCATACGTGTGTAATTAATACAAGGAAGTTCTAAATAACCAAATTTAATTTTCAGTATTTATGGTTTGTTTACTTTCTGCATTTCACCAGTTTTGACAATGAAAGTAAATTGGCCAGTTTCACTTTGGTTTCTGGTCAGCGTAAGTATAGCCTAGATCAGGGGTTCTCAAACTGAGGGTCGGGACCCCTCAGCGGGTCGCGAGGTTATTACATGGGGGGTCGTGAGCTGTCAGCCTCCACCCCAAACCCCGCTTTGCCTCCAGCATTTATAATGGTGTTAAATATATTAAAAAGTGTTTTTAATGCATAAGGGGGGGGGTCGCACTCAGGCGCTTGCTATGTGAAAGGGGTCACCAGTACAAAAGTCTGAGAACCCCTGGCCTAGATGGAGCTACTATAAGGTTGGTGCATAACTGAGGCCTGATCTACACTGGAGGGGGGGGGGGGGGGAAATCGATCTAAGATACGCAACTTCAGCTACGAGAATAGTGTAGCTGAAGTAGACGTATCTTGGATCGAATTAAAATTACTTCGCGTCCTCATGGCACGGGATCGAGGGCCGCGGATCCCCCATCAACTTTGCTTCCACCTCTCGCCGAGCTGGAGTTCAGCAGTCGATGGGAGAGTGATCGGGGATCGATTTATCGTGTCTACACTACATGCAATAAATCGATCCCCAATAGATTGATCGCTACCCGCCAACCTGGCGGGTAGCGCAGACATACCCTGATTGGAAAACTGTTCCCAGAGAGTAGTTATTAGTGGTTCACAATCAAGCTGGAAGGGCATATCTAGTGAGGTCCCACAGGGATCGATCCTTGGTCCAGTTCTGTTCAATATCTTCATAAATATTTAGATAATGGCATACACAGTACACTTGATAGCAAGCTAGCAGGAGTTGCAGTTGCTTTGCAGGATAGTATTAAAATTCAAAATGATCTGGACAAACGGGAGAAACAGTCTGAAATAAACAGGATGAAATTCAGTAAGGACAAATGCAAAGAACTCCATTTAGGAAGGAACAATCGGTTGCACACATACAAAATGGGAAATGACTATCTAGGCAGGAGTACTGCGGAAAGGGAACTGAGGGGTCATAGTGGATAACAAGCTAAATATGAGTCAACAGTGTAACACATTGCAAAAAAAGCAAACAACATTCCGAGATGTATCAGCAGCAGTGTTGTAAGCAAGACATAAGAAGTAATTAAACCACTCCACTCCATGCTGATAAAGCCTCAGCTGCAGAATTGTGTCCTGTTCTAGGCGCCACATTTCAGAAAAGATATGGACAAATCTGAGAAAGTCCAGAGGAGAGCAACAAAAAATATTAAAGGTCTAGAAAACATGACCTATGAGGGAAGATTGAAAAAATTGGTTTTGTTTAGTCTGGAGGAGAAGACTGAGGGGGGACATAAGTACGTAAAAGATTGTTACAACAAGAAGGGTGAAAAATTGTTCTCTTTAACCTCTGAAGATAGGACAAGAAGCAATGAGCTTAAATTGCAGCAAGGGTGGTTTAGGTTGGACATCAGGAAAAACTTCCCCACTGTCAGGGTGGTTAAGCACTGGAACAAATTGCCTAGAGAGGTTGTGGAATCTCCATCATTGGAGATTTTTAAGAACAGGTTAGACAAATACCTATCAAGAACTGTCTTGTTATTACTTAGTCCTGCCTTGAGTGCAGGGGACTAGACTGGATGATCTACTCAGGTCCCTTTTAGTCCTGTACTTCTCTGATTCATTTACCTTCCTATTTTGATTTTAGAGCACTAGCACAATGCAGCAGCATTTGATTTGCAAGAGTTTAGGAGAATGTTTAAACTCCAGAACAGTGTTGTCACCAAACTTCACACCTAACAACATTAACAGAAGCACCATTATCAACATTTTAAAACAAAATTCTAACTTTTAGCCTAAGCTTCTTGAATATATGTGGGTTTCCTAAATTGCTACAGTGACCTGATTTGATGTCTACTTTTCAGCAAAACAGTTTTAAAGTCAGCTGTTGTGGAGGTTTTTTTAATCTAAGGATACTTGCTGGAGATTGTTAACGTATTATCTCATACTACAGGCTGTTCATGCAGGCACTGACTGCTTTCTGAACACTTGCCACAGATGGCAGCTGCTAATTGAAAACTTCTTATAATTAAATTCACCCATGACTTCAGAATTCTACTAAGGATGTGTTTGTTTGCTGAATTACATGTTTAATAAGAACTGAATGCAGATTTTAGAACCATTAATTATCTTCCTAGGGTCTCTCTAAGGCTCAACAGCCTAAGGGTCACAGGTTCAAGCCCATCTGTCACCATCCCAGCATGCACCAAGCAGTTTTTATACTGTGATGGGGGCAGTTCATCTGATAAGGCATATGATCTTGGAGACTATATGTACATTAAAAAAAGGCAATTCTGATCTCTGTGTGGCAGCATTTGAGAGGTATATATAATCTCAGCATAATAGTGACTAAAATAATTTATATATGTATTCGCTCATGTTATTCTGGAGCAGAAAGCAACACAGAACCTCAAACACCCTTAGTAAGACCAACCCTTTTCCACTTAAAGGATTTTTCTGAGATACTTCTAATATAATAAAGGAAAAGTGACTGTATTAAATAAAACCCCAATAATAAAGCAAGCTGACATATGGATTTTACAATAGCATGCAGATTGACATATTTGGCACAGCCAATGTCTGTAAATCAGTGAGACCTTCCCCTGTACTGGTATTTCGCAGGTAGTTTGTTTGTTTGTGTTGTTATGAATAAATTGTATAGAATCCTATTTATTGCTGTTTGCGCCACAGAAACTATATTTCTCCCAAGAAAACCATAAACAGAGTTCTCTGTTAGTTTGGGCGAGTGATCAATCGAAAAGAAAAATGAAAATCCCACTCAGAGATATTGAAATTAGTTGCTTTTAGGTCATTTATTAGCACCAGGTCACCAATCACTACTGCGAGCAATCAGAATCAGAGGCTATCATTTTGATTTATACTACAGTAATTTTATGTTAAGTAAAAAAAGAAATCATTGGCCTCTAATCCTAAATTTTTGAGAGAAGAGGTTTTCTTAATTAAAAACCATGGCACAAGGTCTAGTCTCCCAAAAATAAATTTGTGAGGGCTGCTCGAATCATGCTAGCATATGCATACCAGCCCCTGATTATCCCCCTGATGTTCATTTGAACATTAAACACAGGAAAAGTTTAGATACATGTTACAATGAAACTGGCCTACTTAATGAAGCAAAGTACTTCAGACTAGGAGTCTGAGCCAATGTTATCCAAGGTAACCAAGATAATGGGCTTCAGACATTATACAATTTTTCCAAGTTCCAAACTGAAATGGAAAGCAATGAAAGGAGACAGCAAACATTTCTTCTGTTTTTTCTTCCCTTTATTTGGAGTTTGTGGGCTGTCATATGTATTTTCAACTAAATAAAAAAGTTTAGAGCTCCATCACCAGTCAGATTATCCAGACCATTGTTGTACTACTAGATTGGACAGTGTCCCAAACAATAAGCTGTTTTTAGAAAACCAGGGATTCATCCTCTTATGTGGCATGAGGGAGGGATTTAGACTTAATTTAGCACCATTTAGAAAAGATTACCCCTTAATTGCAACAGGAGCTGGCAGACATGGGCAGCAATGAAAAGCTTTTATCCAGTAAATCTTCCAATGACTAGAGACAACTACGTAGTCAGAAGCGAAGAGGCACCAAACTGAGCTATCCAGGAACTTGTCTGTCAGCTGAATCTGGACTCCTATCTCTGGCCTGGTGGAGAGGCCTCCTCATGTGCAAGGAAAGGTGGGGGAGGGAGGCAGGAGAAAAAAAAAACCACAATTCTTTAGGCGCAGCTGCTGGCTCTTTTGCATATTCAACATAACCCCCAGGAAAGACACAAACCCTTCATTCATCATCATGCAAATTAGAGAGACGGCTGAAGGCCGGAGAAGCTGCCACCATGCACAGGGAAAGTCCACTCTTAAAAAATGTTTTTAAATAAAACACAGACCCCTTAATAGTCTATAGAGATATTATATATGGAGAAATGCTGATTATTCTGTTTTAATATCAATAGGGTAGGTAATTAGTTTGCAGACTGGCAAACAGCCTGGTGTAAAACAGAGATTTGATCATTCACCTTTATGATGCAACAGCCTTTGTACACTACACTAGATGGGGAGGATTCTGAGTTACTAGACAGAATTCTTTCCCAGGTGTCTGGCTGGTGGGTTTTACCCACATGCTCACAGTCTAACTGATCTCCATATTTGGGGTCAGGAAGGAAATTTCCTCTGGGTCAGATTGGCAGAAACTGGGGGATTTTCGCCTTCTTCTGCAGCATGGGTCACTTGCAGGATTAAACTAGTGTAAATATTGTTGATTCTCTGTAACTTAAAGTCTTTAAACCATGATTTGAGGTCTTCAATAACTCAGCCAGAGGTTAGGAGTCTATTAGAGGAGTGGATGGGGGAAATTCCATCGCCAGCAATGTGCAAAAGGTCAGACTAGATGATCACAATGATCCCTTCAGGCCTTAAAGTCTACAAGTCTAATCTGCAAAGGCCTGAACTCAGGGTGATGTCTCTTTCTCAAACCAGATGACATGCAGTGTCATGCTCCATGAATTCTATGACAGGTTTCAGAGTAGCAGCCGTGTTAGTCTGTATCCACAAAAAGAACAGGAGTACTTGTGGCACCTTAGAGACGAACAAATTTATTTGAGCATAAGCTTTCGTGGACTACAGCCCACTTCTTCGGATACATAGAATGGAACATATATTGAGGAGATATATATACACATACAGAGAGCATGAAAAGGTGGGAGTTGTCTTAACAACTCTGAGAGGCCAATTAAGTAAGAGAGAAAAAAAAACTTTTGAAGTGATAATCAAGATAGCCCAGTACAGACAGTTTGATAAGAAGTGTGAGAATACTTACATGGGGCGCCCCATGTAAGTATTCTCACACTTCTTATCAAACTGTCTGTACTGGGCTATCTTGATTATCACTTCAAAAGTTTTTTTTTCTCTCTTACTTAATTGGCCTCTCAGAGTTGTTAAGACAACTCCCACCTTTTCATGCTCTCTGTATGTGTATATATATCTCCTCAATATATGTTCCATTCTATGTATCCGAAGAAGTGGGCTGTAGTCCACGAAAGCGTATGCTCAAATAAATTTGTTCGTCTCTAAGGTGCCACAAGTACTCTCCTGTGCTTTTTTCATGAATTCTATGGCACTATCTGCACTATTCCAGTGACATGCAGAGGCCATCAGGCTACTCTAAATGAACAGCAAGGAATTCGCTCAGCCTGATCTTTTCCACCCCACGCCAGATGTAGGGGGTGTCGTCAAATCGCTGCTGGGCTCCAGTGATCCCCAACTGCCTAGGAGGCCTTTACAAGTCTGTATAATTTGAAGAAACCCAGAGGCTGTTCTAAGGCCTCATCTATACACCAGTTTAACTTAAATTGTTTTTTTAAACATATTTGATTAAATCAGTGTAAACCCGTGTGTGGTTTACCTGTGCCCAGGCAACAAGCTAAAGTCAAAATAAACCTGATCTAAACTGAATTTAGAATGTCCCACAGACCATTGTACTGGTTTAATTAATCAAATAGTTAAAGCAGTTTAACTTCTGTGTTTAGACAAAGCCTGGCATCAGGGGCTGAACTACCTTCTCTTCCATCCACCCACACCCCGTTGGCAGCTTCGGGGATTGGGGGAGTGCAGAGATGGTGTTACAGCTAACCTTGGTTGGTCAAGGTGACTAGGAGCTGGGTCAGGGGAAACTGGGACTGTTTGGGACTGGGAACCAGTGGGGCAGAAGGAGGTGGGAGGAAGGGAGACAGATCTGATGAGGAGATGGAGTGTGGAGGGGACGGGACTGGTACTGGCTAGGCAAGGAGACTGGAACGAACAAGGAAGAATTAGGGGAGAGGAAAGACTGATGCACGCAGAGATGGGATGAGAGCCTGGGGTGGAGATGGGAAGACTGGGCTTGGGAGCCATTGGGATGGGGAATGCAGGTAGAGATGACTTGAGGGGTGGACGAGTGGGGGAGAGACAGATCAGAGAATGAGCTGCGAGGGGGTGACTGGGAATGGCTGAGCAAGGAGAACTGGACTGGGACAAGAAGCATGAGAAGCGGAGAGACTAGGACTGGGTAGGTAAGAAGAAAGGCACTTGAGTGAGGAAACATGGATGGGGAAAAGAGAAAAGAAGGACAGGTTGGAGGGCAATGAGGCAGAAGAGTCTGCGCCCACTAAAGCACACTCCCCTCTAGCGCCTGGGGTGGAACCCAACATTCCGGAGTCTCAATTCCTCTACTGTCACCAAATACCTGTGCAACTTACTGACCCCAGCATCTCTCTCATCCCCCTCTAGTGCTGGTCTACATAGAACCTGATAACCTACTGCTGCTCTTTCCTCCTACGCTGATCCCTAGGGTAAAGAACAAACATGTGTAGCCTGGACCAAACATGTGGCGAGTGTCCACACCAGCCTCAACAAACGTATTAACTACTTTGAGTTAGTTAGCAATCAACTCAAGATACAAAAGTCTACTGAAGACATGCCCTCAACCCTTCTCTTCACTCAGAAAAAAAATGTTTAAACCCTTGTGTAGAGGTAGCAAGTTGTAGTTTTAACAAATATTAGTTAGACAAGATTAACCCTAGACTCCCCTCGAAGTCTCACCTCAATCAGCTAACACGTGTTAAAGCAACTTGCCTCATCTACACTAGGATTTTAACACATTATAATACTTGTTTTTTTTAACCCTAGTGTAGACATACATCTGTGTGTGCACGTGCGCGCACACACATACACACACACACACACACACACACACACACACACACACACAGAGTCCATGTCTACATTCACTGGTAGTGATTAAATCATTTTCCTAATTAACTTTTCTTAAGAATTTCAGTTCACCTTTAATATTAGACGTATGCAACAACTAGTCCCTACAAAGAGTTTATAGAATGCATTATTTGAATAAGACACTTGTGTTTTGTTATGTATAGGGATAGTAATAATACTTTGTTCATTTACATATTCAGACTACTTTACAAACAAACATATCAATGCACAGTACCTCTTTGTTGGTATATTAATGCAAAGAGGCTGTCTTTTTGCTCTTCCCCCCCAGGCCTGAGTATGTAGGAATTGCTTGTATGCAGGTGGTAGGGCTATCGCGACACAGCCAAGCCGTGATGGCCAGCTCAGATGGCCGCTACAGAGCTACTTTTGGAGAAGAGCAATGAAGCTTTATTAACTTTTCTATAGCTCTGGAGTCAGGAAGGGAAACTTATCCATATAGTTTCAACAGGAGTAAGATGCATAACTCCACTCTTGCCAAATACAAAAAGGAGATATAAATGCTATAAGCAAGAGCAGAATAGAGCCCTAAAGTAGGTCATAGGACATACATGAGCAGATTAAAAAAAAAAAAAAAGGTATGAGGAAGCAATACTTTTTGCCTATATAAGGGCTGATCTCATATTCACAGCTGGAATCTGAGCAAAGCTGTAGGCACTGCTGTATCTGTTACACTGTTAGTGGATGCCATTTTCATGCCCTTCTCAGCATTGTGAGAGATTCTCTGGTGCAGTAAAGACAGACTTGGGAAAGGGGGAGAGCGGAATTTCTAGCTGTTCCTATATCCATTGCTCACGTGTTCCCTTGCTGTAACACTTCCGCCATTAAATCGGTTTTTCAGCCTGATAACATCTTTGTAAGAAATACAAATCAATGAGATTTATTTCCAGTCCTGAAATTTCACAAACCTCAACACTACAGCAGGATAAGAGGCATGCAATATCATCATGCTATACTGCAGTGTCATAGAGAGCAGGATCAAGATCGAAGCTATTTTTAAAGCAGTCTGTTAAAAGACAATGGGAAGAGTTAAACAATTTGATCATGAAAGCCTTCCAGTTTGCAGTAACAGACAAACAATAAGCTTTGGCCTCTTTTGGTGAGCTTTGGCAATCTTTTACAAATAAACTGATTTATAGTCCCATTTAAACGGAGACATAGTGGAACAAAATCTGGATTGTCTCCATGTCTTCTGGAGGCAGTATTCCTTTTACACCCAGTGCCTATTGAAGCACAAGGCTACATATTCTTCATACAAAGCCTAACATTATTTACAGTGCCACAAAGCTAATATGCGACTAACACAGCATGGCACTGTGCAGCAAGTGAAGGAACTTAGGGCAAGCAAAATAAACCAGTCAGAATTGTCACATTCCTATGCAGTTGACCTTGCTACAGAAAAGAACAATGAAAATAAAATTAGAAAAAATACATTCTTTATGAAGCATACTTAAAAACACAATGTCAACCTTAATAGCATCCCATGCCTACTGTGAGAAAATACAGGACGGGACTAGTTTGAAAAGAGAGGAATAAAGGACTATACTGAAGTAGAAGAGGCACAGTAGACCACAGGGTCAATAAATGTTCTTTGTGACTGGTTCTCAGAATTCCAGTATCTAAGAACCTTACAATCTATTAAAGTATTGTCACAGCTTTGCCAAGGAGAAAGCCACACTGGATCCGTGAAATTCCAAGACACATTCTCCAGCTGCAGTCCAACACACTGACGGGAACGAAAGGAATGAATGCCTTACTATGTTCCCTGCAAACCATAACAATAGGAAGGTCAGAGGGAACATCAGACCAATTTTTATGGTAACAGGCTTTGTGTCACAACTAAAAAGTCCATTTGCTTGAGTCCCCAATAACTCATTTATATTTTAAAGCATCTGGCCTCTCAGGCTAAGTGAAAACAACAAACGACCTCAAAAGGCACAGTTTATAATGTAAATCCACAGCAGCTATTATGGAAACTATATGTACTTCCATTATAAGGTGGCTTGGCACTCTAGAAACCTATTCTTTAAAAGGCATTACACTTCATGTTCTACTCCCACACATATGTTTGTCTTGGGAGAAATATACAAACCAAACAAGGTCAGGATTCAGGAAAAACTGGGAAGTTTTTTTAAAGAGATATTGCCTATCTCCCTTTCCCTAAAGTAATAGATCAACTTACTTGCTCTCGAGTTTTGGAGGGCCACCCTGGAACAGGGATCTATGTGGATAGCTGCTACCTCTTCAAATCCATGTCAGCTCCTCCCTGTGCCCCAACAAGTACCCTTGGGACATTAACCCACAGGATGAGTGGAGAATTTCAATAACAGAAAACCAGAAGTTATTTTGATAAAGATTCCACCCCCACCAACCCAGCTCGACTCCTCACCATTCAACTCCCCTTCCCAGGAACCTCTATACAAGACCCATGCACTTGCCCTTGGGCTCCCTCTCTGTGTCTTTAACAAAAATAAATAAATAAAGAGGCTCCCCAATCTCCAAGCGTTTGAAGAACGCCGCCCAAATGGACATAAAGATTCACACTCTAGGCCTGCCTTCCCTCATTGCTGGCAAACCCCTGAGCACAATACAGCTGCTCCCCACCAGCCAACATGCCGCTCCTCAGCCTGAGGTAGAGAACAGAACTTAGCAGCGGGGGCCGAGGGGGTACGGCCAGTCCAAGCTCATTGCAGTCCCAGTCAAGCCCTGCCTCACAATGTCCATACATCCTCTTGCCCACTGCAGCACTGTTTAGTGGTGTCTTTATCCCTGGCGGAGTTAGCCAGTACCCAAGCAACAGGCGATATCATCTCTAAGGAAAAATGTGAAATGCACATGGTTTTACTGACTTGCAGCTCTTCTGGAGTCCAATTAAAGATTGCTGTTGTTGCCGCCAATTATCAGTCTTATGCATGTGGGGAAGGAACTATAAAAATACACCGGAAGGATTTCAAAACTGATAAGAATGTAACAGATAACTAGAGGCCCCTACATGAAACACAAGAGACCCAAGCTGGGAGTAACCCAGAACTTTAGTGAAAGAGCAGACATTCCTGATCACTTGAGACCCTCCCCAGATTCCCTTCATGACAGGCAATGCTAAAAGTGTCACAGCAGTCAACATACATGAGGTCTGCACTCCACTGTTCATTATGAAGTCATGCTGAAAAGCTACATAACTTACTTTTTGTTTTTTGTTTAAATCTGGAACCTAGATACTTCATCCTTCAGCAAATATTCATTCTGCTAAACAAATCAATCAATGAAGTCTTACCACTATATCCAACAGCAGCGGTGGAGCAAGGTATAAGGCATATATTTATATATAATGACCGTCACCTGTATTAGAGTACGAGTATGAATGGAAATCTGTTTCCACATGTAAGGTTCAGGAAATGTGCCAGAGCATGTCGGTGTCTGCATTCTCTCCTGCTGTTAGCCAAGGTGGCACAACAATATTCCGTTGCAGGTTCTACTTCCTTCATGGCAGGGTGTCAAGTTTGCCAGTCATGGGCCGTATCCTCCTAGGTCATTAAGTCCAGCCTGGGATACTGCGTGTGCCACTTGATGCAATTCTTGAAGCACAGTTTGGGACAGCCAGCCTTCCTACTGCCTTTTTTCAAATTCACTGTACAGAACTTTCTTAGGCAGTCGATTGTTATCCATAGGTATGCTGTGGCCGACCCAGGTCATTTGCCTCTGCGCTAGCATGGCTTCCATGCTCAGCATGACTACCAGCTGTAGGACTTCATTGTTCGTGATTTTGTCAGACTATAGGCAGACTGTATTAACAATGTAATACAAGCTGAACACAGCATGTTGTTTTGGGGGTTAAGTCGTGTATGTTCGCGCCTTGGTTCAATCTTTGTTATTACGGAATGTGGCATATGAATACAAATACAATCATTTAAGGGTGGGGGATTCAAAGAGCTGAACTGCCCATCTCAAAACTCCCAGTAATTACAAGTGAACTTAAATATTGCTTTATCAAATAACTAGGGCCAGTTCTAGGTTCCCCACTACTGGGGGAGGGCACAAGAGGGGTATTTTGGGGGCCATGGATGTCACTATTTAAAAAAAAGTAACAACCTTCCAGGAGTCCAGGGGCTAGTTAGATCCCTGGAAAATCTTGGATTTTAAGAGTTTAAAAAAGTAAAACATGGATGTGTCAGTATTTATCTAAAGGATGAAGACTTCATAGTGTACATATTTTGGCCTTTCTGACAATATCTTGGGTGCCCTTGAAGATCATCTGTCTGGATAATAACTAGCAGCTGAAAGTCAGTGCTGTCGCATGGGTGTGGTAGTTGGGCCAAGAAAGCCACCATTTCTGCAGTCTCCTTCACACAACCAATGAAATTGCTGCATGCAAGTTAGCTGTAGAGTAAGAGCAATAATGGGTGGAGTTACCTCTGTTACCACAATGGTCTAGGTAGGACTCTTGGTTTGGCATGGCACAGATACAAGCCATACTGCAGCTCTACACCAAACAGGGGTAATCCAGAAAGTCAAAATGGCTGAGAACTTAAAAATTGGATGCTAACAGACAACAAGTCCCAGTATGATTGAACCTGGTGATATTCTAAGCAGAGAGAGCGCTCAGCCATGCTAGCAGCTGTTTCCATCACTTCACTTTGACTCAGACATTCTAGGCTTCAGAGTGACAATCCTGGAATCTTATCATCTAGATTCTCAGTGGTTTCTATATCACAAAGGATATTGGTACAAGACTTCAGAACAAATTTATATTTATACTCACTTATTTATAGACTCCAATTCAGCCAGGTATTTAAGCACGTACCTAAGCTTAAGCACATGAGTAGTCTCATTTCATTGGGACTACCCAGATTCTTGAAGCTAGGTATGAGATAACGCCTCTTGCTGAATCAGAGCCATGATGAAGAACAAAAAATCGTGTTAATAAAGCAAAGCAACAATTCCTCTTTAAAAGATACTGTAAGAAACTATGGGAATAAGTTGCTCTCCCCAAGTGTACTCTGTGGGAAAGTTTAAGATGTCTACACTGAGACTAATTAAAAATTCACGAATAGATTTTAACGTGGAGTTACCAGGGTTACTTCTTTCCACGCCCTTCCAGAACGTCAAAGTTCAAGACCACAAACAACATTAGATAACCAGGAGATGCCCTCTTAAAGTAACGTAATCTTTTCTACACCGTACACCCGGACAACATTAAGGGTATGTCTACACTACCCATGTTACAGCACAGCCGCAGCAGCGTTGTGACATAGGCAGTATAGACACGCTTTATCGCCGGGGGAGAGCTCTCCCGGCGATTTAAAAAAAAAAAAAACACCCCTAACGAGCGGTGGTAGCTTTATCGCCGGGAGCGCTGTTCCCGGCAATAAAGCGCTGTCTACACTGGTGTTTTTCAGCACTAAAACTTTTGTCGCTCGGGGGGGGAGGGGTGTCTGAATGACAAAAGTTTTAGCACTGAAAGTGGCAGTGTAGACACAGCCTAACTCTGCCCCCTTCACTGTGAGTGTGACTCAGTGACCCCACCTTTCTGAGCTTCCCTCCCATGGAAAGTGATGGAATGATCACACAATCTAAAAACCAGCTAAGTGAAGTTAATGTATAATTAGTTGGAACACGCCCCCAGCAACACAAGAGGGACTTACCCTTATGGTATCCAAAGTACCCTGTGGCAAATAAACCTCCCCACTTAACCAAGCAAAGGGCACACCAATAACCTCAAGTTATCAAGATTTGAGACTGCTGTAGTATCTCCACCAATAAAGTCTATGCTCTACTACTGACAAACTGATCTCTGCTCTTAACTTCTACCCAAATTAAATGCACTGATTAGTTTTCCTTTGAACTTCTGGCTGGATGCTTTTAAAGATAATTGGTTTTATTGTCTCATGATTATATTGTTTCACACAGTGATAAATAATGTCTAGAAAGATACCACTCCTTATCTGCTATCTGTACTTTGTCCGGAAGCACTTTGATGCTGATTTTTCATTTCTTTTTCTATTTGATATTTTTCATCAACTGTGAAGTGCCTGGTGGTACATCTGCACTGCCACAATAATAACAACAACAACAATATAATGGATCCAGTAAAACATCATTTAACAGCTACGATATAATCATAAATGTAAGACAGAGATTAATTTTTAGTTGTGTGTGCAGCAAAATGTATATATGGAAGCTCCCAAAACTATAAGGTAAACCTGGTGAAGTTCAGACAAGAATATTCAGTGATGCCAAATGTCATATTTTTATTGAAAATCTCACAATACTGGATATTTTACTTCAAACCCGAGCACTCAGAGACAATTTTACAAAAAAACGTTTCTAGCAGTCATGGCGGAGGAGAAAAAACTTTGAAAATATGATCAAAGGTCACCCTGAAGGTTCAAAAACTAGAACGCAAATAAAACAAATTTAAAAAAATCTCATTAATTAAGGGCCTCCTCATGCTTTTTTTTAATATTTTGAGCTGCCAATACTAAGTATTGCTGATAACAGTAAACACAGTGAAGAAGAGAGAAGATGAAACTGTGTTCTAGTTCCTCAAATCTTATGAAGGAAACAATCTTCAAAACTCCCCTTGGTATCACTGTTCCAATATTAATAATAATAATAAAAAAAGATCTACTCAAGCTATAAAATGTTCTGTTTCCCAACTCCTGTGTTATCTCACAACAATAAAAACAAACAAGAAAAACTTTGGGTTTAAAATGAAGTGTTCTAAATAACAGCTCTGATAGAAATTGATTACATGTTTTAAAATCCCAATGTTTGTAATTCCATTAGAGCATAAACTCACACAAGATACAGAGCAGGAAGTATAAATGCTTCCCGGATCTATGGTTTTCTGTTGTCACAGATGGAGACTTCAACCAAGTGCCAAAAACACAGTTTCCAGCTGTGTCCATCGAAACCACACAAGGGCCAACTAACAGCTCAACATCTTCCCAAATGGCCACAGGCAGGAGGACCATGACCCAAAGCCTGTGTGCATCTAAGTGTTATGCTGGACTGTACCATGAATTTCAAGGAACACCTTAACAAGACCTCGCTGAAAATAAAGACAAGAAACAATCTGATCAGCAAACTAGCTGATTCATCCTGGGGAGCCAACACGCAGACATTAAGAAGCTCCGGACTTGCCTTGTGTATTCTGTAGCAGAACAGTGCATCCTGGTGTTGCACAGCTCCTCTCTCACAGAACTAGTGCACACTCAGCTGAATTGAATTGCGTAAAACCATGAGATCAACCAACCTGGCCTGTCCAACACTGCCCCTTTTGACAGCAAGCAACAAGTCACCTTGCAGAATCTGCTCCTTAAGGTGCAAGACTTGCCACATCTACCCTTGCTTAAAGACAAATCCAATTCTCGATCTACGGTGTTAGTGCGAGGCACCCTGTTTGGACTATTTCTTTCAAGAACTTCTATGTCACCTCCAGAATGTGTACTAGGTGACAAGAACCAGCTTCAAAACATGGCCAATGCCTATCTTGTGACAGATCCAACAGTCCAGCCCTGGGACTCTGACCTTCCATGCCACCTGTTGGCAAAGCTCAATCTCATAAAATGTGGTGCCTTCATCACTCTCCCCTTTGCTGCAGTGGCCAGTTTGAAGATGTCAATCATATACTTGTAAGCTGCATCCCTTGGCAACGGCTGCTGGTTCCTCATGGACATTTCCTCACTACTGCCCTTTCCTCACTACTGAATGGTTAAGATATTTAGACTAACACACTTGACTTGAATGTCTACGTAAATGCAATTGTAATAAGTGCCCATCTCTGTAGGGGAAACAAGATGCTTTTTTTTTTTTAAACCACCTATCAGTCAGCACATGATAAAATCCTCATGTAGACAAAGCAGTTGTAGTTTTCACACTTGTGGGCACATGAGGTAAAACCTAAGCTCCCCCCAAACTCCACACGCCACACAAACATCGCCAATTGACCTCTTTGCCAGCCCACATTACTAAAGAACCCCACAGAAGACTGCCTACCTCCTTGGAGTTAGTGGAGACTCGTGCACTTTGGGTAGGCAGGTCTGAAAAGACATGAGACTCTCCGGGTAAACTACAAGAGGTTTCCTTTTTAAATGTTTCCTCCTATATTTTACACCTACAAAATAGAAAATTCAATTGGTCTAGGAAGTGGAAGTGTGTTAAATTTGGAGACTAAACTCTGCCATCACAATGTGGAATTTTTCCTCTCAAAGGGCAAAATCTTCACAAAAATCTTAACTACAGAGCCAATGGGGACACCTCTACAACCTTCAACCGAAGGTCATGACATGACTCCAGAATTATACTAATTTCTCACAGGAAAGATGCACTGGAAAACATACAATAACTCTCAGGAAGAATTTTCATTCAGAAACCAGGAAATAGGATTAATTTAAATGGCTGTTTAAAATCTCCAGGAGACAGGCTGTAACTCTGAGCTTTGGCTGAACCACCACCCACCATTGCAACTCCAGTGGAGAGTCCTAGAGCAGGCTAAGTACGCAGCTCCAGTAGTGCCAGCATAGACTGGCCCAGTCCTACAGCAATGATGAGAGATTGTGATAATGCTCAATGGGGAGAACCAGTCATAGTGAAAAGGGTCAGTGTAGACAAGTATTTATGTACAGTGAAAAAAATCTATCTGTAGAGGGATAGCTCAGTGGTTTGAGCATTGGCCTGCTAAACCCAGGGTTGTGAGTTCAATCCTTGAGGGGGCCACTTAGGGATCTGGGGCAAAATCAGTACTTGGTCCTGCTAGTAAAGGCAGGGGGCTGGACTCTATGACCTTTCAGGGTCCCTTCCAGCTCTATGAGATAGGTATATCTCCATATATTTAGTCAGCATCTCATCCTTCCTCTATTCCCCCAATTGGGAGCAGAAAACCTCTACATTAGGAGATTGTAAATCAAACAATTAAAAAATGAACTTTTTTTAAAAAAAAGATCATAAACAGAACTTTCAAAAACTACATTCTTAAAGTGTGCATTGTATTGATTAAAGTATTTTTTGTTCTTTTTATAAACAATTGGTATAGAAAATATAAACAGGACAGAGTCTAGTAGGGTCTCACACAATGTGGGCACATTGCCAAAAATACATACACCAAATAGGTAAACATCTGAAAAACAAACAGCCATGTCCAGCTGAGAGATATTATGTTATATAGATCTCATAACAACATTCAATACATTTTTAAATTATGTATTATGTTAGTTGTGTGTTACAGTGAGATTTGCATTTAAAATTATTAGGTTTGATGTGTTCAAAGAAATTTTGTAACGTAGTTCACCAAGGTCACATTAAATTAGCTAAACCCAACCACTCAGTGCTTAATTGCCTGCATTGTTTCACAAATGTGAAAACAACAGAGCTGATCTAATGGACTCTATTTCAGGGAGTTAGAGTGCTACTTATGCAATTCTTGATTAAAATTTTCCTTTGAATGAGGATTTTTAGAATTTCCAAGTGCACTGGTCTTCTTGTGAATTCACATCATCTCTAAACAGAGCTAAATGGATGAGTTTCAATCAAGGATCAACCTCCAGTAGCAAATCATACACACTATTTCCCTCAATTTGCACTCTTGCAAATGTAATGAGGGAAAGAGCCTTAAGACACCCACTGAAATAACAGTATAACTCTGTTGTAATGCTATATATTATAGAACCAAAATCTTTGAAAATTAGGTGTTTGGGGATTTGGTTATTGTTTTGTTCTTTTAAAGCATCGAATGATTCACCAGAGTCCTGTAGTCATCTGATCTTGACTGAGATCTTTTGGCCCTGGACAAAATAAGGGAGTTCCACACCCCCACCCTGGTTTAGATTTTATTTAAACCAGCTGTGTTCACAAACCAGCTATCCCCATTTCCTGCACATAAAATGTCCCTAACTCATTTGAAATGGAGGGAGGAGAGAAACAGGAACAAAAAACAAACAAACAAAAAAAACTGTTGCTGCAACTGCAAAATAAAAACCCAAACATCAGTAACAGCACCTCACTAAACATCCAAACTACAACTTGTTCGCTCTCCCATTGAATGCCAAGGCACTATTCCAAGGAAGTGTTAGTGCAGAGTCTGGCATTGCCAAGGGAAAAAAGGTCACTACGATCCAAGTCATTAGATTTCAGGGTCTGTGTTCCCATTAAGTCTCCCATTTTGTAAGTAATTAGTGCACAATGTAGACTGCACTTTTTTTTTCTTGCTGTTTTTAGAAAAGTTGTAACAAAGGCTCTTTGAAAACTTGGCCCTTAACTCACCCTACACTCAAAAGGGCCTCATGATCAAGGACATGATTTTGTATATAAACTTGTTTATATGCAGGTTTTAGGAGTACAAACAGCACCTGCAAATGGTTAGGTGTTCAGCTATTATCTGTGTTGCCAATTCATGATTTTAAGTGCAAGTCTCATAAGGTTTTCCTAAAAAGATTCAGCTCCTGGAGTCATGGAATTACAGGAGAATCTCAGGTTTAATTATTTTTTTAAATTACTTTCTGGCACTCATGGTTGCAGAGAAAAAATTTGACAACATAAAACCAGAAGGCAAATACAAAGAACTGCATATTTATCATTTTTTAAAATCTCAAGATTTTTTTGTGGCCTGAATCATGATTTCTGACACATGGCATTGGCAATAATGCTAATGCACTCGGAATGTATGAAGCAATCATTTTGCTTGTGCAAAACTGTGCCCCCTAGTTTGAGGAGCAGCTTTTGAAAATGTTGCCCCACAGAAAACTACCCCAATTAGCCCATAGATTGCACTCATATGGATCCAATATACTGCTGAAAGCTGCACCACTAGAAAGGAACCATGATGCCTGTATGGAGTCCCACTGACTTCAATTAATATTTTGCAGGGTTGGGCCTTTCCTGATCCATGAACTAAAATGTCATTGAGTCCAATTTTGTTCCTACTGAAAACCATGATCATAGAAGAGTCAGAGAGATCATATTACAGAGCACATCTAGGCCCCAACCCTCCTCCCAGTGGAGTCAATGCAAGTTTTGCCATTGAAGTCAATGAGAGCATTGGACCCCTAGTACACCCCCATACAAATTTAGATTTGGACACGACTCCTCTGAACACCTGCAAGAAAAAAAAATTCATTATGTCAGCCCACAACAAGGTAAAGAGAACAGAAATGCTGTCACAGAGCCATTATAGATTATAGATACTCTCAAATACTGTTATAAAAAGTATGCATCATTTTAAGTGTTTGTAAATAATACAGAACCAACAAAATTTGGAAGATAAGGCTAATAAAAATAATCCAGCCTGATACTTTAGCCTTAAGGTATTCTATTGTAGAAAAACAACAACACATGAAAACCAGAAAATATAGTTAACTTCTTAACATTATTTATATGCAGGATTTGTGTGGTTATACAGCATGATCAAGCTCTCACTTTGGCAATAAGTTTACTTTTCATGTATACATAAAAGACAAACCCTTACATGACTGGATCTCATTCATCTTGAAAACCAACCACCCATTCAAATTAAACACCCATATTATTATGAGAGACCAAAAAGATGGCTGACAAAAGCTAGAGTAGTCAGATTTGTTTAAGATCACAAAGCTTATTCTATTATAATGGAAAAATCAACAGCATATTTTCATAGAGGACAAGGACAATATAAAGCTTTCCCCAAGGGTACAGACATCTCACAAGGTAGACAAAAGCTATGCATTCACTGATCCAATTTCATCACACTAACTATATTGCTCTATTTAAAAAGCAAATACTTGTGCAACCCTCTACGTCTACATCTGCAGCTGTAATGTGGGTGGGAATATGCCAGTCAGTTGACTGACAGCGTGAGTGCCAATAACAAATGTGTAACCTGACTTTTATAATGAGACCAAAATCTAAAATTGGATCCACAAGATTTAAAAGGTAAGAATGAATTCCTTCCTGTTAAGTTTCCATCTATATTTAATTTTTCTCTCAACTTCACTGTCTTAATTCAGCATCTGCCTTGTTAATATTGTAATGATGTCTCACTTATTACAGTCATTTTGAATAGAATCGAAGAAAATTTGCACTTGAAATGAAGGATGAACTTTGTAATGGAGTATAGTTGAGACTGAGAGAAGTCAATCCCTACTAGTCATTTTGTAACAGATGACTTAGTCTCGGGTTACATTTGCAAGAGAAATGGTTATTTGGGTTTAACCACTTAATTTTTAATACTGCTTTATAAACTACCAGTAAATTGATCAGAATAAATTTGCTTGCACAGCTGTTGAACACAGTGAACTAAGATATGTGTCAGAATCTAAGGTTTTGCAGAGACACAGTTACTAGAGCAGAATTACCAGATTTGACTACACCACAGAGTGCTGGGGGTGGGAGGAAGGGGAATCGAATCAGGAGCAATCTACAAAGTATGGTAATTCAATTATACAAGATGCGTCAGTGACAAATGGATAGTTTAGGGAAGAAAATTCTGGGAGAATGATAACCCCTCCTCCTTACATGTTATGTAACGAAATTGGTGAACCCAACAGTTTTTCTGCTCGCTTTCTCTTGAGAGTGGTAGCACTCAGCTTAGAAGAGTTACATTTCTGCTAATGACTGCAGAACTCTCTCATCAAATTAAATCACAAAGAGCCACAAAATAATCATATAGCAATATCTTGATACTGCATGGTGATGTTCTCTTCTACACATCAGACTTCAGTGTGATCATATCCACACTCAATACCGTGACACAAATTTGGAAACCAGCATAGGGTAACTATTATTTTGGGACACTCAGACAAACCCAGGGGTGGGCAAACTTTTTGGCCCGAGCGCCACATCGGGGTTGCACAACTGTATGGAGGGCCGGGTAGGGAAGGCTGTGCCTCCCCAAACAGCCTGGCCCCCGCCCCCTATCCACCCCCTCCCACTTCCCACCCCAACTGCCCCACTCAGAACCCCCCACCCATCCAACCCCCCCTGCTCCTTGTCCCCTGACCGCTCCCTCCCAGGACCCCCACCCCCAATCCAACCCCCCTGCTCCCTGTCCCCTGACTGCCCCCACCCCATCCACACCCCCACCCTCTGACAGCCCCACCAGGACTCCACCCCCTATCCAACCACCCTCTGCTCCTCATCCCCTGACCACCCCATCCTGGGACCCCCTGCCCCTAACTGCACTCTGGGATCCCACCCCCTTATCCAACCCCCTCTGCTCCCTGTCTCTTGACTGCCCTCCTGACCCCTATCCACATCCCCACCCCCTGACAGGCTCCCCAGGACTCCCACTCCCAACCCTCCCTGTTCACCACCCCCTGACCACCCCCACAGAACCTCCACCCCATCCAACCACCCCCTCCTCCCTGACTGCCCCCCAGAACCCACTGCTCCCTTACCAACCCCCCCACTCCCCGCCCCCTTACCAGCAGCAAGAGCTCGCAGCTGCAACAGCTGCCCAGAGCCAGCTGCGCTCCCCACGCTGCCCAGCGGGAGTGACGGGCCAGAGCGCGGCCCACGCGGCAGCATGGCTGCAGGGGGCGGGGCGCAGCAGGGGAGGGACTGGGGATTAGGCTCCCCGGCCGGGAACTCAGGGACCAGGCAGGACTGTCCCGCGGGTTGGATGTGGCTCGCGGGATGTAGTTTGCCCATGTCAGGACAAACCCTTCAACACAGTCTGTTTTCTACTGCCATCCCCCATCAGTTATTTGGAGGAATCCACAGCAATACAGTCTATTAGTTCAGCACCACATGTGCCATGTCAGACATCAGGCAGGAAAAAACAAATTCCAAAAAAAAAAAAAAAAACCTTAACATAGGTCCCCAAAGAGCCACATGTGACCACGGAGCCACATGTCCAGTACTAGTGTTCTCGAGCTATGCTAACAAGGAATCTCGATTCCAACAACTCCCCGGTTCTTCCTACGAAGGGCTAGTTTACACTGGCAACGTGGCTTGTGTGGTCATGGCAGAGCACTGGGAGAGAGCTCTCCCAGCACTCTAAAAACCCACCTCCATGAGGGCCGTAGCTCCCAGCACTGGTGCACGGTCTGCACTGGGGCTTTACAGCGCTGAAACTTGCTGCACTCAGGGGGATGTTTTTTCACATCCCTGAGCGAGAAAGTTGCAGCGCTGTAAAGTGCCAGTGTAGACAAGCCCGAAGACTTTCCTCAGTGCAAGCTTTCAGCAAGTTCGAAGACTTATGGGAACCTGGATAGAACACAGATGTCCCTTTATAAACCATAACCTTCACAACAACTCAAGAGAGTCTGGATTCTGAATACATTCACTCATTTTAAAAACAGGGCTAAGCGAGGAACAGAATGCATAAATTAGTTGCCCAGGATCACAAATCCAGTCACTGGTGGAGCTGAGAACAAAATCTAGGAGCCTTGACTCAGTTCCTACTCTAGACACGAGGCCTGCTGTCTCCCTTACCCAAATGAGGAATAGACAGTAAAGACAAAAGTGGCTTCCTTTTGCCCAAACATAGATCAAGGACTCATGCTTGGCCTACACTGAAAAGTTGTATCTGCTTAGCTAGGTCGGTCAGGGACATGAAAAAAACACATGCCTAACAATGTAGCTAGGCAGACAAAGTCCTCAGTGTAGACACAGCTATGTTGACAGAAAAGAGCTTCCATCAAATGCAGAACTTTCATCCAGGGAGACTGTGTCCCTACACTGACAGAATAACTCCTTCTGGTGGCGTCGGCTGCATCTCCACTACAGTGCTATGCCAGGATAGCTACGCTAACACAGTCTCCATAGTGTAGCACACCCTCAGTCTACAGGAACTTTATCACTGGGCTGGTTCTTGGGTTATTTTTCAGAACCTCACTGAAAATATGAACATTCAGTAACAGCCCCTTTCCCCCCCATTTAAAATCCACCAATTTAAACAGCGTACTTAAACTCGGCAATGCAGAACACTACAGGCTTCTTCACAGACAAATTGAGACGCAGGCCTCAGAACCTGAGACTGGTTGTTTGAGGGACACACACGCACACGCACACACACGCCATGAAACCAAATCTATTCTGGGATGGCAGAATGGGGAACATCAGGATGGAGGTGCAGTTTGGGGAGGGAGCGAATGTGGTGTGTTTGCTGGGCCCCCATGTTATAACAATATAACCTGACTATTTTATAAACAAAGTGCTTGTTTGTTTTAATAGGAGAATGTGTCAATAGGTGTGGTTAAGATTTCCAAAACGGACTTGGCAATTTAGTCAAAGAACCCCCTCTAACTTCAGTGGTGTCTGTGTGGCTAAATTTCCTAGTCAGCTTTAGAAACTTAACCTGGATGTTCACACTGTACCAAGAATAAGGATTTTGACCTTAGACATGCACTATCAACTGTAACAAACTTGTCATGTGCCTAGGAAGCAATAAAAATGTGGTGCTAGCAAATGATGCGGCAGTATAAACATATCTGTTTGGTTTGTGGGATTACGGGAGAAAAAACTCCTCCTTCCTCTAAATCAATAGACTCCTTGCCTAGGAAACCTCTGTAGAATCATAGCCAAAGCATAACAGTGATCACCTTCAGCAATGTCAGAGTACAGAAGGGGAAACCCCTTAGCAAAGTTTAGAAATACCATATGATTTGTATGTAGTGCAGTTCTGTTACAGCACTTAAACTTGCTAAAAGCAAGGCCATGCGTAGATGAAAACTAATGTGAAGTAGGGGATTGTCAGGGAAAGAGGTCTGAGTAATGGATCACAGAACAAAGTACTGTGGAGGAGTAAAGATTGCATCCTGCAGTGCATGTGCATTGCATACCCAAGCTAGTCCATTCATTTCAAGACAAGCTGCACATGCCCACAGGATTGGGCCCCCTACAAAGAGTATCCTAGTAACATGCAAATCCAAAAGTGACTAAGCATTAGAGATTAGACTGAAGTGCAACAGGACAGAACCTGAGCAGCCCTGAGCTCTGGCTGTGTTTGGTTCCAGAATTAAAATCTCCTGAGTTAGATACTGAAGCCAGAACATCTCCATTTCCATTTTGAAGGTTCAAAGTGGAATTTAGACGTGACCAAACTCCCTTCCCCAGGACTCTAACATTTCTGTTTTCTGCAAAAGGTAGCCCACAGCCCTGTAGCTGGCGGCTCCCACTCCAAACCCTGGCTGACCTGTGGCTAGAAATCAGTCTCTATTAAGGATGCAGAGGGATAATCTGCAGCATATTATACATTGCAGCCTGAGAAGGAGAACCAAAGTATCTGTGCAGGGGGAGGGTATGTGGAAGGAGAAATGGAAGCCGGAAAGATATCAAAGCAGTTATATATTTCCCAGCTATTACATTTGAAACTTTGACTTTTTTCCTGTCTGGATCATATGAGGCTCTGACATTCATTTGGATGGCAAAGTTTATTTATGTATGTCACTTCCCTCTGTTAAGGTTTTATGGATCATATTTCAAATACATGTTATATTCCACTGTTGCTCGGTTACCAACTCTGAACAAACAATTCTCTGCATACTGAGAAAGAAAAAGCAAATGAAATGCCTGGAGGATGAATCACCCACTGGAAGTCGTCTTATGGCCCCGCAGTGCAACAGATTAGTCATAACCTCACATACAGTAGAGTGGAAAAGGAAATGGTGAACCTATTAACTCCACTGCATTGAACAGCTCCCCCCGCCTTCACCCACTCACCACTGTTCTTAAAAAAGGAACACTTTCCAAACCACTAGAATTTACTTAAAGCTTAAAATTAAAGGCTCATATTTTCACTAGGACAAATTTAACCTGGTGCAATACCCCTGAAATCAATGGCGTTACACAAGCAGTGAATTCAGCCCAGCAGCAGCTTTTCGAACAGTAATTAAAAGCTGTGACTCAGAGTGAAGAAGCTGAAGGCTCACTCATATCCTCCCCACAGAGAAATCCACACAAGGATCAGGAGAGTGGCTCTGCACTAGTCTGTTTCCAGACATCCCAGCATCAGTGACGGCCAGGGTTTCACTGATCACAGAGGGAATGCAAGCCGCAAAACAGGTGAATATCCAAAACTCCACCACAAAATCTTGTACATCAGGGAGGCATCCACCAGCCCCGCACTGTTTCCTCCTGGTTCATCCAGCCCCCCTCCCCCAGTGGAGCTACTTGTAAAAGAACACCCCTACCTACATCAAGCTTTCCCCAACACCCTCCTTCACCAAGGAAGGGTAAGGTGAGGAGCACTTAATGCAGACAGTATTCATTCCCAGGGGCCCTGTCAAATCTGGATTCTGTGGTACTCCATAGGGAGTATTTGCCCTTTCCTAGTTCCCCACCCTGATTCACAATCAGCCATGAGGTGTCCCCATGTGGGGCTTGGGGATGTAGGGATGCCATGATAGATTCCACGTCCCCTTACGGCAGCTATTTTGGGCTCATATTTGCACCATTGTGTTACCTCTTTGCCTGAAGAGAAGGGCATAATTTGACCCTTTGTAGACTGCAAACTCTTTGGGGGCAGGGACAGAGAGTTCCCACAGCACCTAGCATAATGGAAACCCAGTACTGTCCGGAACTTCTGGCTGATGCTGTAATGTCACCATTACATTGAGAATAATAAATTATTGCTCATCTGACAAGGTTGTTAAACCAAAGCAAACAACATATCTACATGGACAACGGTCTCACCAGAAGATTCAACAATTCAGTGCAACTCTTTCATAAGAGAGTGGGACAAATACTTACATATACAAATATTCCCACTCAAGAAAAGGTGAGCAGGATTTGGAGCAGCCCTGCACACTTTTACCCTGACATAGCACGTAGCCACCAAATTCTATAGTGCTGGGCTGACAAGTTTTGTTTTGCTTTTTTAGACTTTATTTTGGGTCTGAGCGTGGATCAGTTTCACTAAACTAAAAACCTTGTTGTAGTGCAGAAAGTCAAACCTTTGAGATGGGACTGCTGTCCAGATAGGCCAACAAAAACCAAAACCAACCCAACAGCCATGAAAACAATAGTCTGCACTTTCCCTCACACCCATCCCCTCCAAACTGTTGTTTTTTTTTTTTTTTAAATTAACAGGCTGACTCCTCCCAAAGGTCCACCCTACTCAGCTGTATATTTTTAACAATTACTAATGCCTGGTCTACACTTAACATCTAGATCAATCCAGCTACATCGCTCAGGGGTGTGAAAAATAAACACAGTTGAGTCATTTAAGTCATCCGAACCCCTGGTGTAGACATGGCTAGGCCAATAAAGGAATTCTTCCATTAACCTAGCTACCACTGCTCAGACCGCTGCTCAGAGAGGTGGGTTACCTACATCAACATAAAAACCTTTCCATTGATGTAGGACAGATCCATGTGGTAGCTGTGCTCCTGTAGCACCCATACTGTGGACGTGGCTTATGTGGCAGTGAATTAAGAGGAAAATTATGATCCTTCATATAACAGTGATAAGGTAGGCAAGGCAATGTCTTTTATTGGATCATCTTCTGTTGGGGAGAGAGAGAAGCTTTGGAGCTACACAGACTGGAAGAAGAGCTCTGTGTAACTCGAAACCTTGACTCTTTCACCAGCAGATGATGATCCAATATAAGATACTACGGTACCTCACCCACCTTGTCTCTCTAACATCCTGGGACCCACAGGGCTACAACAGTGCAAACAAGAATGTATGTTAGTGTATATGAAGGATCTTCCAGTTTACCACAGAGAGAAGAAAACTGTTTCTGACTTTAAAAGGTTAATCCAAAGAATGTGAGCTATGTATTGAAACTGAGGGCTTCTGCAACAGGCGGACTAACTGGTTAGCACCTGAAGCACAGCAAGAATTGGCATGCATAACTTTAAGGGACTTTTTTTCTGGGTGTCTCCTTAAATAAGAACATCCAAGAGAAGTAATGATTTAGAATCCCTATGTTGGTTTTAAACTGATTTAGACTTTGCTTACCCAAGAAAGTTACACTGATTTAACCTAAGGTGTGAAATTAAACTGATTTAATTAAACTAGCGCAAACCCCTATGTGGCCACTTTTTTTATTTCAGGTTTAATCTTAAAAAAAAAAAAAAAAAAACACTTGTGTCATTTGGAAATAGGTTTAAAAGCTAAACCAAAATAAGCCACTTTTGCACGGAAAAAAGTGTCCACATAGTTGTTTGCACCAGTCTGACTAAATAATTTGAAAAACTATTTAATTTGAACTAATGCAGCTTTCCTTTTAGACAGACAAAGCCTCATTTTGGTTGATTTGGAATCATTTTAAGCTAAATAGAAATAAGCTGATTAAGGAAGTGCAGTTTAAACTGAGGTAAATGCGTCTACATTGGGGATTTGTACCAGTGTAACCAAGTCACTTTTAAATTGATTTACTTACACTGCTGCAAGTTTTCTAGTATTGCTCAGCCCTCAAAAACATCAATTCTAGGTGTAGGTCAAGATGCCACTTTTAGGCCTTGTGAAGAGGATGGAGCCATATGGAGTAATGTGTGGAACAAACACTTTCTGTCCCCCGTCCCCCCTTTGTGGCCTCTCTCATCCCCATGGAATAATAAAAATAATAATCCCTAGGTTTTCTATATTGCTTTTTATCAGTAGACATCAAAGCACTTCACAATGGAGGTAAGCATCATTATCCCTATTTTACAGATGGGGTGGGGAAACTGAGGCACCAAGAAGTAAAGTGAATTGCCCAAGATCACCCAGCAAGCCAGTGGCCAAAATAAGAATAAAACCATGCCCCCTGAGGCCCAGTGCAGTGCTCTAGCCTCTAGGACATACTGTCTATGACTATGGGATGCGGTGTCTTCAAAATGGAAAAAGAGAGGAAATTAACCTTTTTCTCCCCCTAAAGCTAGAAGTTTGCTGAATGTTGTAGAATGCCTCAGAAATGAAGACACCTTAAAATCACAGGTCAGCAATTATTCACCCCTCACCGATTTTCTCCTGCCTTTGATATTCAGCAGGATTTTGGTCTTTGTGTGTCCTGTTGTAATTATCTCTTACCATTCCCACGTAAACAATCCTAGGAGCAGCTCAAGTACCCTGCTGAATCCCCTAGTCAGACCAAAGCAGGGACAATACATAGTTCCTCTGAAGGAGTCTGGACTTCGTTAGGATCTACTAAACCTTAGCAGATGCACACTGGGCATTCTCAGAAGGGACTTTTACCCCTTATCGTTTATGTAACTTATTTTAAAAAATTGTTTTTCCAGACTTAGCCAAGAAACTTCCACACACAAGATCTGCCACATATCAAGCTCTGAAGCTTGTGCTAGAGTAAAGCAGGGACCTTGGTGGCAGACAATTTGCCCAGAGTGGGAGTGATCTGTCAGGGGTGGCCGTTTAACGAACTGGGAATGAAACGCAGGAGTCCTGCCTCCTAATCTCCTGCTCTAACCACAGCTCGATACTGCTTTTAAAACACATCAAACCAATGATTTATTCCACCATGCGTTATTGTTATTTATGTTCTAGTAGTGCCGAGAGATCTGGGACCCCATTGTACTAGGTGCTGTGCAAAGACATAAGGCAAGATCCCTGCCCTCAAGAGACTACAATTTAAGAAGACAGCACTGTCCCTGTAAATTGGCTGTGTGCATGGAGTTGGGGGAGGAAGGGATTGGCCCTGCCCAAGCTACTCGGTTGCAGCTCCTGTAGCATCAGAACTTCAGTAGCACTGGTGGGCCAGCATGCTCCACCACCACAGGGTGCTAATATGACTGGAGTTGCATAGTTACTTCTCCATTAGTTCTATTCCCCAAGCTCCTCTACAACAGAGTACTGGTTACACCCACAGATCCGTGCTCCAGATTATGCAGGGGGGTGACCTCAGCATTTGGACCTCAAGCCTTCTCTCAGCTCTCCCTACCCCATGTAGATCAACTGCTTTGAGTTGAGGGCCCTTGGCGAAGCGTGGAATTCCCCTCATGCACGCCAATTTCGTGAGTGTGGCGAGATGTATCTATACCTCACACATCTATGTTAATTTGTGCTGCATTTCCCGCTGATCCATTGTTTTGTTTGTATTTACTGTCACCTAAGGGAATTAGGTATAGGTAATCTCCACCGATGAATGTAATGATTAGTGAAGGTGGTGGTAACCTACGACCTAGATTCTGTAAAGTGGAAACCATTTCAAACTTTCATTATGCAGGTTTCAGAGTGGTAGCCGTGTTAGTCTGTATCAGCAAAAACAAGGAGGAGTCCTTGTGGCACCTTAGAGACTAACATGCCCAAATAAATTTGTTAGTCTCTAAGGTGCCACAAGGACTCCTCGTTGTTTTTTCATTATGCAGTTATAGCACAGCGTGTGATTTATTTCCTTGGGGATTGCATGAGGGTGGGGGAAAAAGTAACTCGTTCTCTTGCAGTTAAGTATTGCATCGCATTTTAATGCAACACAAGGTGAAGTAATAAAAGGGCACTTTCAGAGACTTTACTACGCTGGGATGTGATCCTGCAAACCTTTGTCGGCAACAAAGCTAGTTGCATAAGTAACACGGGCTCCCTGCATGAGCGAGGACTACTCGTACAATTGAAGGTTTGCAGGATCAACCCTGGTTACAAAAGTGGCTGTCTGGAGAGTCTGATTATTGGCAGTCTGGATGATTTGTGGGAGACTGTAGCTTGAAATGTTGACTTGAAAAGCGGATATCTGCTCTGTATGGTACTTTGAGTCGTGTTTGAGATGTCAGTTAGATTTATAGCTAGCTGTAAATTCAAATATGAAACTGGATGTTGTCCAAAGCTGCTTTTTGATTGGCTGGCAAGGCCACTTCAGGGGGGTTAGATCCATGTTTAAATCTCTCAGCAAACATGGGCATGATTATAGAAATAAAGAATTCATAATATAGATGTGCAGTAGTAAAAAAAAAAAAATACATATGAAATGGTGTGGCTGTCCTAAAACCCTTGCCCCCTGACGCGCCTCCCCCCCCCCCCCCCCCCGGGACTCCTACCCCATCCAATTCCCCTGACCGCCCCCGGAACCCCCACCCCTGACTGCCCCCTGCTGCCCCATCCAACCCCCCCTCATTCCAGAATGCCTCCCCAGGACCCCTGCCCCATCCACCCCTTCTCCCTGACTGCCCCCCGCTGCTCCATCCAACCCCCCCTCCTTCCTGACTGCCCCCTGGGACCCCTGCACCCATTCAACACCCCCCCCCCGCTCCCTGCCCTCTGACCACCCCCCCGAACTCCCCTACCCTCTATCCAACCCCCCACTCCTTGCCCCCTTACCGCGCTGCCTGGTGGCACGGCTGTGGCTGGAGCCAGCCACGCCACCACACAGCACAGAGCACTGGGTCAGGCTGCGGGTCTACAGCTGCACTGCCCGGCTGCCCAGAGCACTGCGCCAGCAGCGCGCTGAGCCTGTGGGGGAGGGGCCGGGGCGAGTCTCCTGGGCCAGGAGCTCAGGGGCCGGGCAGGAGGGTCCCGCGGGCTGGATGTGGCCCGCGGGCCGTAGTTTGCCCACCTCTGAACTAGATAGATCCTATCTCATTTTTAATATTCTGGCTGTGCAGAGAGAGGGAGGCAGGCAACAAGGGAAAAAAATCGAGAAATAAATTCCTGTTGTTTAATTTGAAGACCGGTTTGAAAATAATCAGGGAGTTTGTTCTTTCTTTTGTGAGTTCTTGGTTCTGCATTTTGTTTTGTGTTCTCTCTCTCTCTCTGTTATGAGCTTTCTGGCTCAGTGGAGGTACGTAATCCAAAAATGTGCTGTAAGATATATTTAGAAGCTTTCTTGTTCAAATCAAATATAAACTTAAGTAGACATAATATATTAGCATCAAGATAATGCTGGGCAGGTGCTAATACTCGGTTAATGTGTGCCTTGAGTAGCTGAAGATCAGGCTATATAGGCTTCATGCTGCAAAACACAGCCATGAATACAGTGTGTATTAATGTACTATTGAAATGCACCTTGCCCTGGCTCTATTGATGTAAGTTCTGCATTGTGTGTTTTAATACAGTTATCTATAAAATATTGATTTGGGTATATGGAAACTAATCCAGACCTGTTTTAACATTTTAATTACATATAAATTCAGAAGAGCAGGAGAGACATTTCCCTTTACTGACTCAAATACACTTGTTTGAACTGGAATAAAGTGACTGCTGAAATAATAATACCTAGTGTTTTTCCTCAGGAGTTCTCAAAGCACTTGACAAAGGATGTCATTATCATTATCTCCATTTTATACATGGGGAAACTGAGGTACAAGGCAGTGATGTGACTTGCCCAGGGTAACCCAGTAGGCCAGTGCCAAAGCCAGGAGTAGAACTCAGGACTCTGAAGTTTCCTGTCCAGGTCTCTAGCCACGAGGCCACCGTTTAATAGAATTATGAGCATATCCTACTATTTATCTTTAGGGTACTGGGTGACTTCCTCCTGTCCTCCTCCCACAAAATGTTTAAACTAATACTGATCGGTGCCAAAAAACACAGAGGGAACTTTGTTTTAAGAAGATTAAAGGAAAAAAACCCACTCACAGGATTACATTCAGCTATATAATGCTGTTAAAACCTCAGGAATTTTGTGTAAATAAAAGGAATTCTTTCTACTGATTACTTTAAATAGTTTACCTTTTGTTTTGAAATGAAGACTCAGTGTTGGCCAGATTCAGATCTTGGTTACGCTGTCTCAAATCCAGAATGAATTCAACTCTACAGATTTACACTGTGTAGCTAAGATCAGAATCTGGCACTACATCTACTCGTAAAAAAGTTTATGTTTTTGTACATATTCTCTTCATAGATCTAGGGAGCTGGTTACAGGCTAATGCAGGGTTTGGCAACCTTTCAGAAGTGGTGTGCCGAGTCTTCATTTATTCACTCTAATTGAAGGTTTCATGTGCCAGTCATACATTTTAACGTTTTTAGAAGGTCTCTTTCTATAAGTCTATAATATATAACTAAACTATTGTTGTATGTAAAGTAAATAAGGTTTTTAAAATGTTTAAGAAGCTTCATTTAAAAATTAAATTAAAATGCAGAGCCCCCCAGACCGGTGGCCAGGACCCAGGCAGTGTGAGTGCCACTGAAAATCAACTCGTGTGCTGCCTTCGGCACGTGTGCCATAGGTTGCCTACCCCTGGGCTAATGAGTGGTTGTGACCAGGGTCCCAGTGGGCGCAAGCTCTGGTCACTCAATTAGGGTGAACTGCAAAGAATGGGGCAGCCAAACCCCCAAAAAGCTGTTGGATAATCCAATGCTTGGATTTACCAAGCCAGCACAAAACAGCTTTTTTATTACCTTACTGGAAGTCCAAACAACACAGTTCCCTTAAAATGATCCAGCCTCAGGCCTCCATTCAGGTACCTAAGTCAAATATGATGATTTCTGAAAAATCTTATTTCATCATATAAAAGAAAAGGTTCTACCAATCCCAAATGATTGGACACATTACCTCCCAGGTTATTGAATATTCCAGCTCTTACCCAAATACACTCTACAGCCAATTCTTATTAACTAAACTTAAATTTGTTAAACAACAATAGAGACAGAGTATGGTTAAAAGATCAATATAGATACAATCCATTTAGGTTCAGATTCATAGCAGAGATGGTGAGCTTTGTAATTGCAAAGAGTTCTTTCAGAAATAGTTCATAGGTTATAGTGCAATGTTCAAATCTCATATTCAGGGCGTACCAGCATAACTGGGACCTCAGTCTTGTGACTCAAACTTCCTCTGATGAAGCTTAAGCAGAGCTGAGATGACAGAATCAGGATCCAAGGATCTTTTATACAATTTCATGTCCTCTTTGACAAGTTGGGAGTTCCTCTGGGAACAAAAGGTAATTAGGATGACTTTGAAGGAGGTCCATCACCGGTACTTAGCTATACAAATTAACACAAGGCCATTTGCTTGTTTCTCCACCATTCACAGTACATTTCAAAGAGCGATGAATACCGAGATATCCCATGTTTACAATTCATTTAAATGCTAGGATGTTCTTTTGATCTCTGAACTATCAGAATACATCATAGACAAGGACTGTTGATTACATTGTCCACCATACTCATATCTATCGATCTATCAAACGATAGATAGATATATATATTTTGTGTGTGTGTGTGTGCACACACATATCTAAATACACAAAAACACAAACATTATCTCCCCACATATCTTTTGAGGGTTATTTATGTTGCAGGATGTTTAACCTTTTCTGACCATGCGTCACAGAGGTGTATTTGGGACATAGGGAGAGAAAAGAATCAGTGTTCATAGTAAGCGTGAGATTAAAAACTTATTTTGAGGAGACTAAAATCTTTTCTCATACTTATGACACTAAGACCGGCTGACTCCAAGGAAATTGGCTGCTTCTCTGTTTTTGACATGGCAAAGTCTAGCTAATGGAATCCTTCCATCAACCTAGCCACGTCCAAATGGGCGGGCTAGACTGTCCTAACTACACCACTCAGGATTTGAAATTTTTCACAGCCCTGAGTGATGTAGCCACATTGACCTGTTTTAGGTGTAGACCAGGCTTAAATATAAGAGATAACAAACGAATACAGACAAATTGACAGGGGAGCACAAGGAAATAAGCCGCCTGGTCATGGGATTTTTGCCAGAGATGCTCTGCGGCATTAGAGCAGGAATAAGGTTGAGGGTGAGCCAGGGGATTGGAAGGACAGACCTGGCAATGGGAAAGAGGGGCAAAAGAGTCAAGGGTGGAGAAGAATGAGATATGGAGAGAATTGACAACCATATTGATGGGAAAAAGCTTAAGCTGGGGTTTATTTTAAACACGCTCAGACCTGCACTGAAACAAAGGGCACGTCTACACTACAATGAAAAACCCACGGCGGGCCCATGCTCATGGGGTTCGGGCTGCCAGCCTGTTTCATTGCTGTGTAGACTTCCAGGCACTGCAATGAATCAGCCCCACAGCCTGAGACCAAGTCAGAGGGCTCAGGTGTCTAGCTGCAGTGTAGGCATACCCAAAAGGTGTGAATTAAAACCAATTTGGTATTGTGGATGCAGTTTTTGTGTAGACAAGCCCTCAGTTACACCAGTGCAAGTTTAGGTCAACATAACTACGTTGCTCATGGGATGTGAAAAATCCACACCCCGGATCGACATAGCTATGCCCAGCTAGCCTCCAGTGTAAGACACAACTAGGTCAAAGGAAGAATGCTTCCATTGACCTAGCTATTGTCGGTGGGATGGTAAAGGGAAAAACCCTTTCCGTCCCTGTAAATTGTGTCCACACTATGGGGTTATGCCAGCAGAACTACAGCAATGTCACTATACTCCTGGTAGTGAAGAGATAACCTAATATAGACTGGCCACATATACGAGCGTGTGTATGCTCTTCTTCATTGCCCTACATTCCATCATCTGCCCTTCCACCCCATTCCTTCTGCATCTCCAGGAGCTCCATACCCCCAGGCCTCTGATGCCCGCTCAGAGGTCCCTTCTGCAGAAGCTCTGATCCCCACTCTCCTAGGTATCTGGTCCCTCATGCCCCGTTTTTCCCCTTTTGGATCTCTAGCCCCTCACAGGTCCTCTGCTTCCCCATGTGATCTGAGCCTACTCCTCTCCAGGAAGTCTGCCCTTCCACAGCTCTCTGGTTCTCTCCAGCTTCTTCACTCTGCCATTCCCACCCTGTGGAT
This sequence comes from Malaclemys terrapin pileata, assembly GCF_027887155.1. Lineage (NCBI taxonomy): Eukaryota > Metazoa > Chordata > Testudines > Emydidae > Malaclemys > Malaclemys terrapin. The sequence goes on along the minus strand of NC_071511.1, from coordinate 28,390,892 downwards.
GATTATGTCAGTGGTACTGAGCAGGCCAGGGGAACAGGAGAGCACAGCTGCTCTGACTCTCTGCCCTGACTACAGGGTCCCATACCATAACATGGCAAGAGAAAGCAGTACTCCTGGGCTCAAGGAAAGAAGTGCTTTCTCTCTCCACTGCAGGCTGAAGATTGAGGGACTGTCAGGGCCTTTGGGCTTGTCTACACTTACATTTTATAGTGCTCTAACTTACTGGCTCTGGGCTTTAAAGTGCTAGTGTAGACAGGCTCATGGAGGTGGATTACCAGGAGCACTGGGAGAGCTCTCTCCCAGCGCTCGCGTGCGACCACACTCGCACTTCAAAGTGCTGCCACAGGAGTGTTCCCAGGGCAGCACCTTGAAGTTTCCAGTGTAGACATACCCTTTGTCTGCAGAGCTTAGGGTGACCAGATGTCCCGATTTTATAGGGACAGTCCCGATTTTTGGGGCTTTTTCTTATATAGGCGCCTATTACCCCCCACCCCCGTCCCGATTTTTCCCATTTGCTGTCTGGTCACCCTAGCAGAGCTGGACAGGGGGTCGGGGGGGGGGAGGAGGTAGGAATGGGGGGGGAGAAGATAAATACACTGCTGCCCCCACCCCTGGTTGAGTGGTAGGGGAGAAGAAGCAAGTCCTCCTTGTAATTACCCTATAATCCCAATGTAAAGTGAAGCTATCCTGCCAATCTACTATTGCAGAAAATGATCTCCACCCGACAGAACAATTAGCAGCCGGAAAGGTGGGAACTCTCCCCTCTCCCAGCCCATTGCCTTGTGAGGTGAGGGTCTTCAAAGCTTAGGGGCCTGCATTTGGTCCTAAGAGTTTGACAAGCCGGCAATAGCAAGGAATTTCTGAGTTCATGCTGACACTCCGCTGCTTTACACTTTGACACTCGCTCAGAAGGCCAATTATTTGATTTCTGTACTTTCTGCTTTGCTTCCAGGAAGCTCCATGTCATGTCAAAGCTCTGACATGGATGGCCAACGTAAGTGTGTTGAATGGCTCAGTAGTACATGGATCTTTGGCACAGGGTATGGCATTTCTACACATATTGTGCAGCCATTCATTCATTTTCTGGTCTTTACAGATTATTATAAGGCTAACTTATTGGAGAACCATCAGCTCTGTACAGAAAGGATCCTGTGAATGCGCTGTAGCCAGTATTTAAATATCAGCAATTCACCCTTTTATAAGAAGGCCTACTCCTAATAATTACTTTCTACCAGCAATTTTTCCATTTTAAAATAGTAGTAACCTTTGTACTTAGGTGGGGAAATCTACTTAATACTAAGGAACTCATAGTTCACCCCCATATATATCCCTTTTATAAACAACCAGATTAAATAATTTAATTCAAAATCTGTGTATATTTGGAGGGACAGGAAAGGCAAAAGAGAGAGATGAAAAACTTGATCCCAATATTAAATTGCACCCTTAAAATTCAGGGAACTGGGTTCTGTATTAGAAATGCAATCTGGAGAGCTCTGAACTGTATGCCATTATACAGCAAACAACAGAATTATGGTCTGACTTCCATTATTCCCTTCCGCCTGCAATGACCACAACAGTAACAGACTGGCACTTGATCTCCAGCGTATTAATCGCAAGTCCCCTCTTTCCTGTGCATCTCGCCCAGCTGAGCGAAGACACAGCAGATGTCATTGGAAGGGCACAGGGTCTTAGAGGAATTGCTGAGCTGCCCCTTTAAAGGGCTGCATTGCATTACGCCAGCAATGATGTGCATGATGATGCCGGATCTAGCTGTGACACTGCACTGCATTGGAGACGATGACGATGCTCTTCATTTGAGCTGCAAGAAGCCAAGATGCAGCCAACAGCTGCTTTCCAGTGAGGGCTGAAGACAGACTTCCCGGGGAGGGTGAATTACATCGCTACTGCCTCGCACAGACACAGACCAGACAGAAACATGCATGCCCAAAACATCCATCAGTAGCAATGCATCCTCTGCGCTCCCGTGCCACCTCCCCACTGCAGAGAGCAGGCGGCTTTGCAGGCAGCAGTGAATTAGTCCTTGCTGCAGCCCCAGGATATTTGACCGGCCTCCCATTACAGATGGGCCAATTCCTCTCAGGAGTAACTCCAGCCTCTGCAGCGGAGTTACCCCAGAGATTAGCGTGCCCCCCAAAGGTTCAGGGGGCCTTGCCCAAGGTCAGACAGTGGCTGAGGCACCCCGGGTCTCCAGATCCCCCTTCATGTGCCGCAGCCCCTCGCCCGCGCTCTCTGCCTTGCCCACTCTCCCTCCAACAGACGGGCACAGGGCAGTCAGTCCCGGCGGGTCACCCCCTGCCCCGGGCCCCCGGCTCACCTCCTTCAGCTGCTCCATCTCCGTGCGGATGGTCTCGTACTCCGCCTCCAGCTCCTCGTACTGTTGCTTGAGCTGCTGCTTCTCCTCCAGCACGGCCAGCCCGTACTCCGCCGCCTGGATCTTCTCCCGGGTGGTCTCGCCCAGCTCCTGGGAGAGCCGCTTGAGCTCGCTCCGCAGCCACTCCGGCTCCGACTCCATCACCAGCTTGGCGTACTCCTCCTCCTCCATAGCCATCGCGGCCGGCCGGGAGCGGCGCCTCCCGTCCCCGTCCGGCGGGGCAACGCAGCGAGGGGGGCTGCGGGGCGAGCCGGGCAGGGGGACGGACGCAGCGCCCTTAACACCCCCGCAGCCGCTGGGCTGCCATGGGCCGCCCTCGGCGAGCACAACTTGGCCCCGCTGCTGCGCTGCCAGCTCCCCCGGCTGCCATGAAACGGGCAGGGCGCTCGGTTCGCTCTCGCCCCTGGCTGCACCCCCGCCCCAGCCAGCCCCTTACACCATGATTCCTGCCTCCTCCTGCAGGCTGCGGCTGCGAAACGAGCTGGGCAGGCAGAGCGCAGTGAAATCATTCAAAAGGAACGGCCAGCCAGCTGCCCGGCGGGCCTTGTGGGACGTGTAGTCCCGCCTCCCCCCAGCGCCAAGCAAACGCGTGCCTCAGAGGACTACGAGTCCCACAATGCACAGGGAGGGCAGCCCAGCTGGAAGGCAGCCCCAGCCCTCTTGGAGGAATTCTTGCTAGGGGAAGAAGCTGGCAGAGGGGCTGTGTTATTATCATCATCGGTGTCAGGGCAACTTTCACTTGTAACAGTGACGCCTACAGGCCGCGTCAAACCTAGGTGGCTACATTATTGCGGGCGGGGGGGTCAGAGTTGTGCCAGTTTCTGTGATATGTTGCTTTCAGAGGCTGTATTCATTGCACACAGGGGTCACTAAGTGAAATCAGCGGAAGTTGGGCACCTAAATGCCTTTGGGAATCAGACTCGTCGTCTATGATGGAAGTGAACTTAAGATAGCACGCGCCCCTCTGGCTTTTAAACAACACAGGACTATGTTTTTCCCCAAAGTTGTTATCATCGCCATCATTGTCAACCCCATCTGTCTTCTTTGTTGTAGTTCTATAATTATTTATTTATTCATTGATGTATACAGCACTATTGTTGTGCATGGTACTTTACCAACAAAAGTATTTTGTTTGTTTTAATTTCCTCAGCTGAAAGATTACATCAATTTTTGCAGGGCCAGGGATATGGATTTAGGCATGTGCTCAATTTTATGCACATCAGTAGTATACATTGAAGTCACTGCTCACGTGTGTAAAGTTAATTATGTGCATAGGCCTTCTCAGCATCAGGGCCCTCTCATGATCCTGTAAACCCTTGCTCACATGCATAGCTACAGTGAAATCAACGGTAATGCTTGTGTGAGTGAATACTCAGCACATAAGAAAGGGTTTAAAGATCTGGCTAGAAGCTAAGATGTAACAAAGAGTGAGGGCCACAAAGAATGGGAGGGGAGGAGAGGGAAGGGAGAACAAAGGTTGCAACAATGGGAACATGTGTTTGCTTTTGAATGTTATGCATGCTTCTTGAGGGTGCTGTTTTTGTTCAAAAACTAAAACTGATATATAGCATTCTGATAGAATTAACTGGTTACATGAAATAGTTACCGCTATTGTACTGTAAAGCTGTACCATTGCTCTTGCTTTCACTTAAGGAGGTACATTTAATGCTGCTATAGATTCCTCCCTACATTTATAACTGAAGTACAATGGTTGCTAATTAATGCAGTTATTTGAAATTAGAAACACCTTAAGTTATTGATTATGATTTTTATTGGGGGTGCTTGTTTTCTGGTGGTTATTATATTATTAGTTTGGGGGTCTTTATGTAATTCTTCTTTCACTCAGCTTGTTTATTTCTCTATATAGTGCCACTGATGTGCATGGCACTGGACAGATAAGTAAGAAGATGAGGGTCTGGTTTCCAGGAGTTTACAGTCTGAACAGTTAAGGGGAACAGAGTGGTAGCCAGGTGAGTCGATCAGCAGAAACAACTACAGACCATGAAGTGGAGTAGGGCTGTGCAGAAATACCAGAAAACAAGGGGAAAGGTAAGCAGCTTGTGCAGGAACATAATTAAATGTATTTTATTACAGGTTTGTCTTAATTTTTTTTTATTAGTTTACTGTATTTTTTAGGGTTTTGCAGAAGCAGGTACAGGCATAAGGGGAAAAAGGAGCGGGTGCTGGAGTTAAGATTAATTATAGAAAGTGAAGCTAAAGTAATGCTCTCTCAAAAGCACATGGTAAAGCTTTGTATTCCTTTAAGACACAGATCCAGCAAAGCACATAAGCACATGTATAACTTTAATCACATGAGTCATTCCATTGAATTCAATAGAACTCCTCACATTTAAAGTTATGCAAGTGCTTAAATAATTTGCTGAACTGGGGCCTAAATATCAGAGGGGTAGCCGTGTTAGTCTGGATCTGTAAAAAGCAACAGAGGGTCCTGTGGCACCTTTAAGACCTTTAATTCACCCACGAAAGCTTATGCTCCAATACATCTGTTAGTCTTAAAGGTGCTACAGGACCTTCTGGGGCCTAAATGAGCATTGTATGTAAACTATACAAGACGTATAATTGATAAGAGGCTTGCAACTGACTAGAATTCAGAAGAAAATAATTTTATAAGCAATAGAAATGTGCAGAAGTTACAAGATCTTACTTGCCAGGTATAATTTTGTTAAATACTTTGTACAGTGTTAGTTTATTATTAGTATTTCACCACAGCAGTAGCATATTTAGACCTATGCAGTTGTGAATATAGCCCAGGATTTTCCAGGGCCACTCACCACATTTGCACACCCAACCTTCCAACCAGAGTTTCAGACTCAATGCCCATCGGTTATTTCATCTATCTTTAGCACCAGCTAGCAATGGCAGATAATGAATTCCTTAGCATTACTCCCTTGTTGCCAGCTTTATCTCCTGGCTTCTTGGTTCTTTTAGGATGGAGCACCAGAAATCAGAGAGCCTCACAATCAGCTGTATGGAGGAAGCAGCAGCAGCAGCAGCTGATGGGGACAGTGTCATGGGTACACAGGAATGGGTCCTAGTCACCCTGGGCAGAGTGCTGGATGGGGCATGTATCATTTTATACAGGGATGGCCCTAAGAATGAAGTAGCAGGTACATTTCTGTGTGAAAGTAAACATCTTGCCATAATTTTCCCCATCAGGAGTAATGTGGTAATTCTCCCCGTAAATCCGCCCATTGGAGTTCTGAAAATCCATTCCTTTTCCATTGTTTCACATCTCCCAACTCAGTGGCTCCATCTAACAGTTCCCCATCCCTCAACTGGGAATAATGGCATTTCACAGGGCTGGCATTTCACAGGGTTAATGTGAGGATAAATGCACTAAAAACTGTGGGGTGCTCAGGTAGTACAGGAACGGGGGGGGGGGAAGGGGTTGTATAAGTATCTAAGGTAGATAGATTTTGCAGCTGTCTTGGTTGGCTTGTATAGCTCCAGGGCCAGCTCCAGGCACCAGCGGAGCAAGCACATACCTGGGACGGCACATGCTAAGGGGTGGCATTCCGTCCATACTTGGGGCGTCATAGGCCGGTCGTTTTGTTTTTGTTTTCTTCCTGCTTCATCAGTACAGGCGGCGGCAGTCCGAGACCCTTTTTTATTTATTTATTTATTTATTTTTGCTTGGGGCGGCAAAAATGGTGGAGCTGGCCCTGTATAGCTCTCTACACCATAATACTTGAGCAGCCTCCAACCTATCCCCATCCCACTTGAAAAAGATGCAGCTCTTTTAATGAGGAAATGTAGTCAGCTATTGTTGCTAGTTACCCTTTAATAAAAGAATGGTGGTTACCAACGAAGAGTAAACAGGACACAGTGAATGACGTAATTACTTCTCCACCGCGGGTAGCATTAATTTATAAGCCATGATGTAGGGCTAAGCACCCTGGGCCAAATTCTGCTCTCCGGCCTGGTCTCGACCTAGAACTTAAGTCGACCTTGCTACATTGCTCAGGCTGTGAAAAATTTCACGCCCTGTGCAACCTAGATAGGTCAATCTAACCCTCACTGTAGATGCTACTAGGTCAGCAGAAGAATGCTTCCATCGATCTACCTACCGCCTCTCAAGGGGGTGGATTTACTACAGTGATGTAAAAACCCCTTCTGTCATGATAGTAGGTGTCTACACTACAGGGCTACAGCAGCACAGCTGCAATGCCCATTGTAAATCCCGAGGAACTCCACTGAAGTTAGTGAATTTACTCCAGATTGACAGCAGTGTAACTGAGAGCACTATTTGGCCCTCTGCATGTCAGCTTGAGCGCTTGCCCAACTTGTTCATAGCTTGTCCTTCTTTTATTGCAGCAGACACAGCTGAGAATTTCACCTCATGTCAAAAATAATTGGTATTGAATTGGTGGGCAAGTGCCAAACACAATAAAAAACAATTACCTGTCTGAGCACACATGAGGATTAGAGCATAGTATATAACATGGGCTGTGCCTATACTCCAGGGCTTTTTCAGGCTGCTTTAATCTTCCACCTACTTATGTTCATCCAGATCCACCTTGGTACAGATAAAAACATTCCCCTTTAATAAAGTGTTTTAATGTCGGAGTTTAACCTCATAGTCATGAAGCCGCCCGGCTAATATTTTATTTTGAGGAACTTGTGCCAACCCAAACCTCCACATGGTTCATCTAGAGAGGCTGCATTTGACATGTGAATACTGAGGTAATGCCCTAATTCTCGTCCCTGTAACAAACTTGCCGTGAGCTGAAAAACAAAAGTTTGATGTAAACAGCCCGCTGCAGTTAACGAAAATTCCTTCTTTTTTCAGTTTCAAAATGCCTTGAGTCCTGTGTTAATAGCAAACCTGTATGTATTTGGGCCTAATTCCGAAAACCTCACACACCCCTGACAGCTAACACCCAGCTTTTAGAACTAGGAGTACTTGTGGCACCTTAGAGACTAACAAATTGTTTTGGGCATAAGCTTTTGTGGGCTAAAACCCACTTCATCAGATGCATGCAGTGCAAAATACAGTAGGAAGATATATATATACACACACAGAGAACATGAAAAAATGGGGGTTGCCATACCAACTCTAACGAGACTAATCAATTTATACACTCTCAATTATTTCTTCTCTAAATTCACATCAATTCCACATGCCCAATGCTCATTTAAACCCGCAATGCACTACATGCAGCCAAACTGGCTGGGCCTGCTTCTGATCTCACAGTGTTACAAGCTGATGTAACTAACTCCTTTGACTTCAATGGATGCACTCCAGATTTACAACACGGTGAGATCAGAATTTGGTCCACTGAACATGAAAGTCCTGGAGTAGCACTGCCACGCTTGACTTGCAGCTGTTTTCATACTCTGCTACCATTGTTGTTCTGCCAGTTTCCACTCCCTCCCAAACTATACAAGCTGGCAAGGTCAGAAGCAGCCCCTACTGTCTATAACTGGCAAGTAGCTCTGCTTCCCAGCTGCCCAACAAGGAGAATCAAGGAGGAAAATGGCCAGGGTGGTGAGACTGCACACAAGAGCAACTTTATTCCCAGTACTCAGGGACAAAGACAACTGGAGACTTAACGGGCGCTTTATCCCCCTCTCCCCCCAAAAAAGTTTAAGGATTGAATTAACAAAGAAAGGAAATGCTGAGTTTGGAAGAGAAACTTGCTTATCTCACTTGATTAAAAATGGACAAATTTAGTCATGGTACAAAACTATTAATTAAAACTATATTCAACAGCTATTATTCTATTATTTCTTTAACTGTAGTCCCTCCTCCACCCCCACTTCCCCATAAAGAAAGTTGTCTGTGCCCCTGGTACTTTCCAACTTTCATGGGAGGTCTGGGACCTGGACTGGACCTTAAGGAGATGAGCCATATTGGTGGCCCTAGTCCAGGGTTCCTCAAACTTCATTGCACCGTGACCCCCTTCTGACAACAAAATTACTACACGACTCTGGGAAGGTGGACGGAAGCCCAAGCCTCACCACCCCAGGCTGGGAAGCCAAAGCCCAAGCCCAAACCCTGCCATCCTGGGGGGTGCCGAAGCTTGAGAGCTTCAGCCCTGGGTGGTGGGGCTCAGATTTCGGCTTCAGCCCCGAGCCTCAGCAAGTCTAACGCCAGCCGTCGTGATCCCATTAAAATGGGGTCGCAACCCACTCTGGGGTCCCAACCCACAGTTTGAGAACCGCTGCCCTAGTCTTACACTTCAAAGGGAGTTCATTAAAACCAGGGTATTTATTTGATTATGGCCTTGGCAAACTTGGGCTTAGAGGTAACAGCACCCCATATAGTTTCAGCAGTGGGAGAATTTGCAGCTGTAAATGGGTTGGATGAAGAACAAAAGTAAAGTGGGTAGAAAGGACCAAGAGGTGATGTGAAAGTTAAAGTTAGATTCCTTTAAGCTCAATGAAACTCTTTTATACCCACCCTACTCAGCATCTAATGGCATGTCCATGCTATAAGTGAAGGTGTGATTGTATTTGTAGTATGAGTAGGCATACCCATGCTAGCTTTAATCTAGCTAGCACAAGGGACAATAATAGTGAAGACGTGGCAGCATTATCCACCTGGGTACAATCCCACCGGGGACCTTAGGTAGGTACTTGCATGACCGCCCATGCCACCATATTTTCACTAATATTGTTACCCGTACTATCTAGATTAAAGCTAGCATGGGTAGGCCTATCCATGCTACAATCACACCTTCACTTGCAGTGTAGATATATCCTAAGGGGGCTGGGAAATAGTTTAACTTACATGCAGTGGAGCCAGAAAAAGGCAAAATGAGGTATAAATTTGAGTAGCCTTCACCCTACTTTAATTTATACTATTTTATAGCTCTTTGGTGTATAATTTAGGTAGCAGTTAGCAAAAGCTATGTTACCAGCTCCAGGAAAGGAAGTAAGTGTGAAAACAAAAGGCTTACTGTTTCTGTCATAAATTGGGAACATCATTTCAATGAGAAAGGGAGACACAGGCCCTGGTTCTCCACTCTGTTGCACTGGCTTTGTGTACCATCAGTGAAGTCAGTGGTCAAAACTTTATGAATTTTGAAATCTTGAAAGCCAAAATAAGATGGGGAATTTTTAGAACTATTTTGTTGATTTCCCCCGCTTTTTCTTGACCAGTTATATTGCCAATCCTAAGCATTCAAAAACCATGAGTCAGATGCAAAACAAAATCAGGAGGCTGACTTAAAAATCATGAGATTTTGGAGAAATAATACATTTGGAATTCTTTTTTATTTGTCTTGGTTTCTGAGCTTTTAGGGTGCACTTAGATAATCTTTTCAGGTTTTCTTTTCAACCACAAGGACTAGGGACTTAGTTTCTCTTTTTAAATGGAACCTGAGATTTTTACATAATCACTTGCCTATCTGAGCTGGGGTTTTAAGAAAACACTGAATATTGCAAGATGCATGGTAAAATCATGAGAGATGGCAACACTGCTTAACAAAGGTGGGCTAATTGTTTTGTCACAGATCAGATTTGAGTCATTAATTATTTGTGTTCTGGATGGCTCATAAAACTACTGGAGTCTCATTATCAGATCTCATTCTGCAATGTTTTGCTAAATCGTCTTGTTCAAAATGTGAAGGAAAACGTTCAGCAGCAACTGTCAACATGGGAACCGCTATTTCAAAGGCATCTGTGGGCATTTTTGGAAAAGAGCAGATTGCCAAAGATAGAGCTCACATGATGCTTTGAGATGGAGTTAGCATAAAAAAAGCTTGTAATGACTGCAATGTGTACATGTATCAGGGGGTAGCCGTGTTAGTCTGTATCTACAAAAACAACAAAGAGTCTGGTGGCACCTTAAAGACTAACAGATTTATTTGGGCATAAGCTTTCGTGAGTAAAAACCTCACTTCTTCGGATGCATAGAGTGAAAGCTACAGATGCAGGCATTATATACAGACACATGGAGAGCAGGGAGTTACTTCACAAATTCAACACCATTAATCTGGGCTTGAATAGGGATTGGGAGTGGCTGGCTCACTACAGAAGCAGCTTTTCCTCTCCTGGAATTGACACCTCCTCATCTATTATTGGGAGTGGACTACATCCACCCTGATTGAATTGGCCTTGTCAACACTGGTTCGCCACTTGTGAAGTAACTCCCTGCTCTCCATGTGTCTGTATATAATGCCTGCATCTGTAGCTTTCACTCTATGCATCCGAAGAAGTGAGGTTTTTACTCACGAAAGCTTATGCCCAAATAAATCTGTTAGTCTTTAAGGTGCCACCAGACTCTTTGTTGTATGTGTACATGTTGGCACGTGTCCACAACCTGCACATCTGCTTCAAGAAGTTTCTGTGGGGAACTTGATCATAGTTAGCCAGAAGGTGACTGGTCATTTCAATCACCTCTCTTCTGCAGTCTCCAACCATACAAACCCCTGATGATGACCCAGCTGATTCAAGGTTCACAGCCAATTGTAACTCCATTTATAGTACAACATGCTTAAGACACTGGCTGGAAAAACAAGACATTCTCACTCTGTATTGTTCGGAAGATTTCAATTTTAACCCACTTGCTATATCCCAGTGGAATCTCCTAGACACTGTAATGTGAGGCCTCAAACCATTCAAGGAGCTAACAACAAAAGTCAACTCCAACCAAGCCTGAATTACCACAGTGTTTCCTGCTGTGTGAACACGGACAGCCCAAAAAGTGAAGTATCAGATGAAGTCATCAGAGCAATGAAAGCTTTTCATATCTCATTTCAGACCAGTTCAACTGCATCAAAATAGGGCAAGGATATACAGTTGCCTGTTTAAGATGTATCTGTATAGAGTTCAGATATTATAAATGATGGCACAATAAACATCCATCTTGAAACTGGGTCCTCAAAACAGGCATATATATATATATATATATATATATATATATACACACACACACACACACACCCTGAAAGAAGTAACACTCCTGTAAATCTGTATTCTTGCAGACTGCCAGACCTCTACTCTCAGACCCTTTGGACAGATTATTCCTGGAAGGGAATTAATGATCTGTGAACAGGCAGGTGCATTGGGCTCATTGCAAGATCAGGGCTATGGCTATGGTACTGCCTGACCCCTCAAATGCCCTCTGCGTCACTGTCACCTGTCATGGAGGGCCTGGGGAATGGGCTCATTATGAAGATTTAAAGGAAGGAATATAGGTAAGGCCAATTTCCACCCCAGGTTCCTGCTGCTAGTAGAGATTTTTCTAGTAGATGTCTGTGTGCAAGGCCTGTCAGAATTTGGCCCATTGTCTTTGGGTTTGTAAGTGTCATGCATGTCACACATCAACTGCTAGAAGAGGGCCTCATCCTCCCTGATTGAACTAACCTCATTATCTCTAAACGGATTCTTGCCTGCATATTTATACCTGCCTCTGGAAATTTCCACTACATGTGTCTGACAAAGTGGGTATTCACCCACAAAAGCTTGTGCTCCAATAGGTCTGTTAGTCTATAAGGTGCCACAGGACTCTTTGTCGCTTTTTACAGATCCAGACTAACACGGCTACCCCTCTGATACTTGACATGCATGTCTATGTTACATTTCCCTGATCCTAGCTTTCTACTTTACTGTTTTTTAATAGAAAAATAAAACAGAAGGGCTGAAAATACATTCCAAACATTTTGCTACAGATTCAGAGATCACACTGGACACTACATGCGTGACTGATCTGTGCTGATGACTGGTCCTTAAACAAAAAAATGGGAAAGTAATAATCTCGTGTGCTTTGAAATGCCATGGCAGAGTACTCTGGATATGCATCATTTACTACTATACATAGGAAAGTTTGGTGAGTTTACATCTTTACTGGCTGAAATCTGCCAGTAGCAGAGTTTGCAACTTATTCATTTATGTAGGAAATACAGATTTTTGTCAAAAAATTAAATTCTTAAAGTGCCCATGAGCAGGCGAAGAATGTGATTAACTCGTAAGACTAGTGAGGAAGTTTTGGCTGATCTTTGGGGGCATACATGGAACAGGAGGTTACCCACTGAGTGGATATCCAGCCTAATAATTGCTTGGCTTATTGCCAGAGGTAGAGAAGTAGGAACGAATGAAGGGCCCAATAACAGTATGTCTGGCATGCCATCTGCTAGGCATATCAGGCAGCAGATGCTTGGCATGGTTACTCAGTAAAAAACATGCTCCCTGTTCTGCCAGCATGGAATGAGTGTGGGGCGAGTGGGCATTTTTATTAAATATTTCCTTATTTTAATTTGTTGTCTTTGTATTACAAACAGCCTCTCACATAAAGCCAGCTAATGCACCTAATGACTACTTTTAGTCATTTATTCTTCCTCAGTCTTGCCTACATCAGAGAGTTGCACTGGGTTTAATTAAAGTTGGGTCTTTGAAACTGATTTAGTTAAATTGGTGCCAAAGCTGTGTGAACACTCTTAGTTCGGTTTAAATCAGGCTTATTTCAGTTTAGCTTAAAATTGTACACAAAGCCTAAATGTAACCTTACTGAACCCACGAGCAGTTAGAAGTCATACAGTGGGCAGGGCCTGGAATTTAGATTTTATGGGATTCCTTTTCCTTTCCATTCCCATCACACACTCACATCTTTTTAGGTGGGGCAGAGCAGTTCCTTTTTCCCATTGTTTTAACTATTGTGAAGTAACCAATATCTGGTGTTAAGTGCTATAAAAACTGGTGCATAAAAAGATTTCAGGTTGTGAGGTATGGCTTTGCTGTCTATATTTATCTATGGCTAATCAAGAGTTTGTAAGTAAATATACACACATCTCAAATTTGCATAATTATTTAAGCTAATATAAATATAATCAACCTATGTATCTTCCCCCCTCCAGTCCAACTTTTTCACAGAAATTTAGCCTTTAAGGCACAGTGACCATTGCAAGTTTTTGCCTTGCCTTTCCCCCCCCAAACACTGTTAGATACTGTAGTAAAAAGTGTCTCATCTGCAAAACATCAATTTGATGGGAGCAGGTAGCAAACTACACAGAACTACATGGAATGTAGCATATAGGTAGATAAGACTTGATTTTTCTCTTACACTGGTGTAATTAAGATCAAAGGCCAGATTTCTGGCCCAATTAAAGATACTTTGCGCCATTTCTGCAGTGCAAAGCAGCTTTAACTCAGTTAAAGGGACACTGGAGGATTCCCACAACATGAAAGATTCATCCAGTGACATCGGGCGACTGCAGACCTCCTACATTACCTTCCTTCCAGCAATTGCTATGGGGCTCAGCTGGGGGCTGTTTCTACACCCTAATGATCCCTGGCTGCCAGAACATCCCTTTGGGAATGTGGGTAACTGTAAAGTAAAACAGGGCTAAGGTTTTAGGCACTTTGCACTGGGGACTGGATCAGTCCCCAGCCAGACACAGGATTAGGATGGCATAAAAGGTAGCTTCAAGCCACCTTTGTCACACCCCTCCAACTTGAGCTGAACATAGCTGGGACACAGCCCAGAATCTGGCCCCATTCCAAGTGAATTAATGTCACTCAGTGGATGAGAACACAACCTTCAGCCAGGTAGGCACTAAAAAGTGATATCAGCATTGCTATGTGTGTCACCACACCCCTGACCGATGTGGCTATTCTGACATAACCCCCAGTGTAGACACAGTTAAGGGTATGTCTACACTGGAAACTTCAAAGCGCTGCTGCAGGAACGCTCCCGCGGCAGTGCTTTGAAGTGCAAGTGTGGTCGCACGCTCCTAGTAATCTACCTCCATGAGGGGATTACCTCCGATTTTTCACCCCCCTGAGCCAGCAACTTAGAGCGCTATAAAATGTAAGTGTAGACATACCCTCATCAGTCGACAGAACAAAGCTCTCCTGACACAGCTAACTTTGTTTGTGGACGTGGAGTTTCTATATACCAACAAAAAGTTGGGTCAGGCTGCATCTACACTACAGGATGCTGCTGGCAGCCTGGCATAATTATTCCAACATAGCTAGTATGTCTCTGGCTCATGCACTCCAAAGTCCATTATGTTGTTAGGCAGTTTGATGAGGTGTGAAATGGCTGCCCTCCCTTCTCTATGGTTTTTGTTGTATCCAAACAAATGTTTCCCATTGCCAGCTTTCTTGATCAGATTAAGGAAGAATTAGTGGAATTAATTAAAAGGCTATTCTACTAACCACCACACAGCAGGTCTGATTTCGTTTTTATTTCCCTCAAACTATGTCAAAGAAAAATATAAGGAACCTTAATTACAACAGCCTCAGGTTTAAGAAAAGGAAAACAGTAAGGATAGTGCAGCAGCGTTGGCTGCTAATGGAGCAACCTGATTATTTCAGATCATTATAGGAAGAGAAAAGGAAGTGAACAATGGTGTTTCAGACCTCAAGTCCTTCTTCTGGAGTGATCTGTAATAAAGAAAGAGACTAACACATTTTTTTTCTATATTGTATTCTTCAGTAAAGATGTACTGGGTTGGCTGGAATTGAAATGCACATGGAGAAAGATACCTATACTTGTACCGCTCAAATATCAAACTCACTGCTCGCAGAAATATAAAAGCAAATAGAGCCCATGAAAGTTGATGAGAGTCTTTCCATTTACTTTAGTGGGCTTTGGACCAGGCTCAGAGTCTTTTATGGCACATATTACATCCAACCACATATTTCAGGAATGTATGGATTTTTATGTCATATACCATACCCCTATGTAATAAATAATAATAATTTGCACTTGTATAGCACCTTTGATCATAGGATTTCAAAGTGCCTTACCGAAGTAGGGATTTATCAACTCAGTTTTTACAGGTGGGGAAACTGAGGCACAGAAATAACCTCTCGACAATCATGTCTGTAAATCAGTGTCAGAATCTGCAGCAGAATGCATGGCCAAGATTTTCAAATATGGTTCCCTAAAGTTAGGCTTCTGAATCCATGTCTAGGCTCCTAAATAAGTGGCCAGGTTTTTAAAAGTGTGTGAATCCAACAGCTCAGATTAAAGTCAGTGGGAGCTGCTAGGTGCTTAGTACTTATGAAAATCTGGCCACTTATGGAGGAGCCCAAATACCAATTTAGGATCCTAACTTCAGGCTCCCTTTAAAAAAAAAAAACCTGGGCCCATGTTTTATGAAACCTGTTTCTCTGCTCCAGCTCCCAGGTACTGCTTGCTGCCTCCACATATCTGATCAAAAACATCTGACATGAGAAAAAAACAAAGCTGTTTAACCAGAAAAGGATGGGGGTAGGGGGAGAGAAATCAGGGGTATAAAAAGAGCTACATTAGAAAAGGACAGGTTTCAGAGTAGCAGCCTTGTTAGTCTGTATCCGCAAAAAGAAGAACAGGAGTACTTGTGGCACCTTAGAGACTAACAAATTTATTAGAGCATAAGCTTTCGTGGACTACAGCCCACTTCTTCGGATGCATATAGAATGGAACATATATTGAGGAGATATATATACACACATACAGAGAGCATAAACAGGTGGGAGTTGTCTTACCAACTCTGAGAGGCCAATTAATTAAGAGAAAAAAAACTTTTGAAGTGATAATCAAGCTAGCCCAGTACAGACAGTTAAGAAGTGTGAGAATACTTACAAGGGGAGATAGATTCAATGTTTGTAATGGCTCAGCCATTCCCAGTCCTTATTCAAACCGGAGTTGATTGTGTCTAGTTTGCATATCAATTCCAGCTCAGCAGTCTCTCATTGGAGTCTGTTTTTGAAGTTCTTCTGTTGTAATATAGCCACCCGCAGGTCTGTCACTGAATGACCAGACAGGTTAAAGTGTTCTCCCACTGGTTTTTGAGTATTTTGATTCCTGATGTCAGATTTGTGTCCATTAATTCTTTTGCGTAGAGACTGTCCGGTTTGGCCAATGTACATGGCAGAGGGGCATTGCTGGCACATGATGGCATATATCACATTGGTAGATGTGCAGGTGAACGAGCCCCTGATGGTATGGCTGATGTGATTAGGTCCTATGATGATGTCACTTGAATAGATATGTGGACAGAGTTGGCATCGGGGTTTGTTACAAGGATAGGTTCCTGGGTTAGTGGTTTTGTTCAGTGATGTGTGGTTGCTGGTGAGTATTTGCTTTAGGTTGGGGGGTTGTCTGTAAGCGAGGACAGGTCTGTCTCCCAAGATCTGTGAGAGTAAAGGATCATCTTTCAGGATAGGTTGTAGATCTCTGATGATGCGCTGGAGAGGTTTTAGTTGGGGGCTGAAGGTGACAGCTAGTGGTGTTCTGTTATTTTCCTTGTTGGGCCTGTCTTGTAGGAGGTGACTTCTGGGTACTCGTCTGGCTCTGTCAATCTGTTTTTTCACTTCAGCAGGTGGGTATTGTAGTTTTAAGAATGCTTGATAGAGATCTTGTAGGTGCTTGTCTCTATCCGAGGGATTGGAGCAAATGCGGTTATATCTTAGAGCTTGGCTGTAGACAATGGATCATGTGGTGTGTCCTGGATGGAAGCTGGAGGCATGTAGGTAAGTGTAGCGGTCAGTAGGTTTCCGGTATAGGGTGGTATTTATATGACCATCGCTTATTAGCACAGTAGTGTCCAGGAAATGGACCGCTTGTGTGGATTGATCTAGGCTGAGGATCTAGAAAAGGATTCACCATTTAAATACTTGTGTTGTAAAGGCCACAGTTAGGAGTAATGAGATCCCCCATGGCTGTGTTTAGAAAGTGGTGCAGCAAGTTAATCTATTATACTTTTTTTTTTGTTTTAGTATATGGAGCTGGAAAGGTCATTGACTTGAGTCCAGTCCTCTGCTTTCACAGCAGGGCCAAGTACTGTCCCTGACAGATTTTTGCCCTGATCCCTAAATGGTCCCTTCAAGGATTGAACTCACAACCTTGGGTTTAGCAGGCCAATGCTCAAACCACTGAGCTATTCCTCCCCTTGTTAAACTTACCCATGTAAACAGCTAACACTTGTCTAATATCAGGGGGTAGCTGTGTTAGTCTGTATCCACAAAAACAACAAGGAGTCCAGTGGCACTGTGTGGGAGGGATAGCTTAGTGGTTTGAGCATTGGCCTATTAAACATAGGGTTGTAAATTCAATCCTTGAGGAGGCTACTTAGGTATCTGGGGCAAAAATCAGTACTTGGTCCTGCTAATGAAGGCAGGGGGCTGGACTTGATGACCTTTCAAGGTCCCTTCCAGTTCTAGGAGATAGGATTAATTTAAAGACTACTAACAGATTTATTTGGTCATAAGCTTTCATGGATAAAAAACCTTACTTCTTCAGATGCATGGAGAATTGACACCTCCTCATCTATTATTGGGAATGGACTACATCCACCCTGATTGAATTGGCCCTGTCAACACTGGTTCTCCACTTGTGAGGTCCTCCCTTCTCTTCATGTGTCATTATATAATGCCTGCATCTATAACTGTCACTTGTCTGATGGGGCATTTTGGCAGCTATCACAGTTTTATATGTCTGAATTATTATCCAACCTGGCATCTATATATTTGGCTCAGATTATACCATGGGACTGATTCTAATCTCACTTAGGATATGCCTTCAATGCAAAATCAAAGTGTGGTTTTTGGATTAGATAACTTGGGTTAAAATAGCAGTGAAGACATTGGCAACTTGGATTTTAGCTCAGGTTAGTAGCTTGAGTTAGTCTATGAGGGGACCCTGGGATTGAACTCAAGCTACTAACCAGAGTTAAAAGTCAAGTTGCTGCGAGACTACTGCAGTTTCAAACTGAGTTAGCTACCCCACTTTAAGAACACACTTTGGCCTCACTGTAAAAACACACACTTACGCTGGTTGTACGCTAGTTGAACACTATTGCCTTCGCTTGTGTAAATCAGAAGTAACTCCAGTGTACATGCAATGAGAATCATGTTTCTGTATTTTCCCTTTAGAAAAGTGGTGAGAATTCATCTCTATTCATAATGATGGAGTAAATAAAGAGAAACCATATCAAAAGCATAACCTTAAAAAGAAACATACAGAATGAAATTCTGGCCCCAGCAAAATCAATGGGAATTTTACC
The DNA here is from genome assembly GCF_027887155.1 of Malaclemys terrapin pileata. Lineage (NCBI taxonomy): Eukaryota > Metazoa > Chordata > Testudines > Emydidae > Malaclemys > Malaclemys terrapin. Next base: position 28,372,541 of record NC_071511.1, on the reverse strand, counting down.
ATTGACATCAATGGGGCCAGGATGTCACCCCCCAGACTCTCAGACCCATCACTGAAATATTTCAAGAGAGCAGGTGCCCATTTTTATTTGCCAGTTGCACATTCCTCCTGGCAGCTGATTTAGGCTCTTCATGTGCTGCCCAGCTGTCAATGGGACATAAAAGATGCACCTGTCAAGAGTCCATCTGTTATATTTGGAGGGTTTCATTCCTAGTGAAAGGTGTATTTCTAGGACTGCTGTATTGGAAAAGAATGAGAAAGTGGGAGAAGGGAAGGAAGGAAGGAATGGGAAGGAAAAAGGAAAGCAGAGAGAAGGAAAAGTTAGAGCAGGAGAGTCTAGTGCAGGGTTTTTCAGCCTGTGGGTTGCCAGAATGTTTCAAAAGGTCACGTGGCAGCTCCTGCAGCTCGTGTCCACAGGGCTGGATGGGCTCTCCCTGCTCCAGGCATTAGGACCTCTGGGGGTCACAATGCTGCTCAGGTTTGGCTCAGCTGTCCCTTCGTCCCTCAGTCATGATGATGACCTATGTGCTGGTCACAACGCCACTCACACAAATTTGGCCTGGCCAGCCCTGTCAGAGAGGGTGAGGCCAAACCTGAGTGACAATGAGATCTCGGAAGTTGCACAACCTGGAGTCAGGAGGCAAGCCCAGCCAGCCTCACAGGACCAGAGCTACAGGAGTTGCTACTGTGGGGTGAGTGCGGGGCAGTCTCCCTACCCAGGACCTCCCACCCCTTCCAGGGGCAGGACCCAATATCCCCCCCATCTATTTACTGTGTCAGGACAAACCATCAACATTTACAAATGGGTCCAGAGCCCAGAAAGGTTGAGAAACACTGGTCTAATCCTTCACTTATATCCAAATCTGTTGTCTTCTTTTTTCTTTACTCCCATCTTTTAAATCATATTCTCTTCCAGTTCTCCCTTCCCATTCCTTTCTTTTCTGTCCTCATCTTCCCTCTTCTCCTTTTCCTGTGACTCCCATCACTTTATAATTTCAGAATTAATGATTTCCATTGACCTCAATGGCAGCAGGATCAGTTCCCTGTAGTGCAAGTGGCTATGTCAGCAGCTGAAGGCATATCTACCCTGCATCTGGGAGTGGGCCACCCAGATTGGGTCCTCAGACTCGTACTAGCACTCTAAAAATAGTTGTGTAGATGGTGCTTTGATGTTGTGGCTTTGGCTGGAGCTTGGGGTCTCAAGTCCACCGCCCTGCCCTTTCCCAGGCACCTGAGCAATGATGTCTACACAGCTATTTTTATGGCACTACTATGAACCCCGCTAACACAATTCTGGACCCAGACTGCAAGGGGTGGTCCCAGATGCAGGTTAGACATGCTCTAATAGGCTAATCTCTCTGGCACATGATCCCTGAGGTGTTTTTTTGTCTTTGTCCTTGTTAATGTTGGGTTTCTCCTTCCCATCTTAAGAACTTTAATATTTACTTTAATTATAGTTCAAGTTATGATGCCGTTTATCCTGTACAGTAGAACCTCAGAGTTTCGAACACCAGAGTTACGACTGACTGGTCAACCACACATCTCATTTGGAACTGGAAGTATGCAATCAGTCAGCAGCAGACACAGACACACACACACACAGCAAATACAGTACAGTACTGTGTTAAACAAACTACTAAAAAAATAAAAGGAAAGCAGAATTTTTCTTTTGCATAGTAAAGTTTCAAAGCTGTATTAAGTCAGTGTTCAGTTGTAAACTTTTGAAAGACCAACCATAATGTTTTGTTCAGAGTTACGAACATTTCAGAGTTATGAGCAATCTCCATTTCTGAGGTGTTCGTATCGCTGAGGTTCTGCTGTTTTTTATACAGAAATTAGTTGTCAGAAACAAAAAGTCAGTAGAGCTATTACTTGAGGCAAACAATACAAAATATTATTGTGGTCATTCTCACGATAGCTGTGTTTTTTCTTACTCTGTCCTATGTCCTGAATTCACGCCAGTTAGTGAGCCTTAATAAAAGTTCCCAGCCAAACGCAAGCCTTTCTTTTCCCTGTCATCCTGCTTCTGTCACTGACTTGGCAAGTCCCTTAACATATACAGGCCTCAGCCTCCCCAGCTGCATGGTGAGGGATAATAAACTCACCCATCATTTAAAGACCTGTAGATGAACAATGCTAATAGTTTTTAATTGTATCATAGGACAGTGAAGATGACTCAAATACCACAAGGAATGACTTATGCACAAATGGCTGTGCTGCATTAGGTGTTTTGCATGTGTGCACTATCATTTGTTTTGCGCAGGATTGTTGGTCACAGCTCAGGTAGTGGGTTTTAGTAGCTGTGTCACTTCCTGTTGGGGAGAGCACATGTAGATCATATTTGTATTCTTTGTAAGTGAAGATCCTCATTGTGGTGCTGACAAGTGCTATAAAAAAATGGTAAATTAACAAAAAGGGAATTAATAAAGTTACACGGCTGGAATGTTCAGCTTCATTTGGAACATCAGATGCAGGTCACTGCTGGAGGTGGGATTCCATACTTCACGTTGGCCTGTTCTGCTATGGAAACTCATATGTATGTGCTCAAAAGATACAAACAGTGAGAGGACACTGGACACAGCTTCTCAGTTCAGTACAGCAATCTTTAATACCTTGAGGCACTCTAACTTTACTGGATAAACTCTTAGACAGTCAGAGGAGCCCCTCCAAAGGGGATTCAGGACAAATCAATGTTCAGAAGGGCTTTGCACATCCCAGGAAGGTTGAGGGGCAACAGGTGAGGTTACTGTAGGCTCATCTACATGAGAAAACGCATCAGTATAACATATGGTGTGAATTTAAACTGATCTTGTTAAACTGGTACAAAAGGCTGGTGGACAGTGGTATATCTGAATCTATATTATGGTTTTTGCCAACATAGCTATGTCAGTTAGGGATGTGATTGTTTTCATACTCCTAACCAATATAGCTATGCCAGCAAAACTTTTAAGTGTAGAGCAGGCCTTATTACAAAATAAGAACATCCTCTCACCCTTTTGCACTGGTTTGAGTTTGACTATGTCAATCAAGAAGCTGATTTAAGTTTTATATCCATGCAACTTTCTCACGTAGACAATCCCTGTGACTACCTGTTTCAGTATTATTGTAATCAATTTCAGTTCAGCTTTTCAGTGAGTCTTTCTGAGCCTGCATATTCCTCTCAAGCCTCCCTTCTGTTCATGGTGAAACACAGGGAAATCATAATCTAGGCCTGGAAACAGCATAAAAGCAGCAGTGCATCTCCACTAGATCTTCACTGAGTCAAGTCATGGACCTTTTTTCCTGCACTGCAGAGGATATGCCATAGCGGGTGCTTAGTTGGCCTACAATTGCTTGTTGCATTGTCTGCAGTACAATAAAAGCTTGTCTAGCCAATTAGTCAACTTTGGCCTTAAAAAATGGACTAGAATGTTTTAAAATCTTATTTAATAGCTGTATAAAATGATAGGGTCTTGAAAATATATTCAGTGTCAGCTGAAAAGAGAATGGAGCACCATTAAAGCTGTATTCCCAGCACTGTGTGGAAAAGTGTTTTCAATACAACCCGGCACTGCTTAGGCGTGTAATTTACCAAGCAATTAGACTAAAATGTGAATGTCTTATACAAGAAAATTGCCAGTCTATGCAAAGAGAGAGACCGCAGTGGGTAAAGCTTCAGTAGAGTGTAAGGAAATATTACAAAGTGTACTCATTGTTCAACCTGAGCACAATGTATGTCGTTCATGGTGTTGAAATAGACTAGCCACAGGGTCTAAGAGGCATATGAAAGTGGAATGAGACTTTTCCTGTCTTTCAGTGGCAGGACATATAATGGGCTGTCAAAACGATAGGCGACATACAGCATTTTATCTGAAGAGGTGTGTTTTTGTTTTTGCAGGGGATGGGCTGGAAGGCAGCAACGGGCAGTCATGCTGCTCCCATATCTTGTATAGCTATCATGGATACCTTTACCCCCATAAGTCCAACACACCACATCACCCTACCCAGCTGTCATGAACCAAACACACATTATTATATGGCTACTGTCATTCCATATATGACACATGCAAAAAGAAATGTTAAAAGGGTCTTTTCCTGGAATGTCTAATGTACTTACAGCAGCTAATGATTGCAAATTATATGGAAATTATAGCCCATTACTACAATAGAGGCCCACAGACAAAAAGCAATACCATAAGCGACAGCCTGCATGTCACGTGTGATGCCAAGAATATAATCATCAGCATACTCCCTAATTATTTCCAAATACACCTATGATCCAAATATTGTATACATGTCCCAGCTCAGCCAGATAATTACATTTGACAAAGGCACATGGGTTGCGTGTTAGTTTATTGCATCTAATTTTGTTGTTGTCTTTCCTCAAAGCCGTTATGAGTGTTAATTCGTAGAGCAAAGCATGTAGCATTTATTAATGCTTCACTAAAAGCCATGTGCTTTGCTGTTCCAAGTTTCATTTCTTCCCAGTCTCCATAAGACCTTTTCAATACTGTGTCTTCTCTTGCAGAATGCTATAGTTCAGCAATAAACACAACAAATCAGTGCTATTGCTGTCACACTGTAAACTCCTTAGGGTCTTTTTGTTCTGAGTTTGTACAGCGTCTAGCACACTAGGGTTCTCGTGCATGGCTGGGGCTCCTAGGTACTACAGTAATCCAAATAATAAATAATAAGAATGGCTCAAGTGTGCCACTGAGGAGCAAGATGAGTTCAGCTTCTATCACTATTCCACAACAACAGTCAATAAAACAAAATTAGGCTATAGGAAAAGGATGATTTGTTCTAAATAAACTGGCGTGAATCTGCTTTCTCTCTCTAAGGTGCCCATCACATTGGTACCTAAGCACCAACATCAGTATATTAATCACTACAAAGACTCCAGATGCAGATATTTTTTTAAATGACTTGTGATTTGGGGTGACTAACTAGTTTGGTCACCTTAAAGGAACCTGGTTTTCAGATGGTAGCTGTTTGGTTGGGCACCCAAAATCACTAGTCACTTTGAAATCTTGGCTTCGGTCTGTTTTGTCTTCTTACTGGTTTACTGCTTATGCCCAAATAAATTTGTTGTCTCTAAAGTGTCACAAGGACTGCTCGTTGTTTTTGCTGATAAAGACTAACACAGCTACCACCCTGAAACCTGTCCAATCTACAGTCATGTTCTTTCCCTCTGCTCCATGCAAATGACCTCTCCCTCGCTTTATCTAGTCAATGCAAAGGCGCATTAAAACTCCCATGCTCAGGCAAAATGGAGCATAACAACAGTCAATATTCATGTTCCATCTTGTGGGGCAGTGCCTAAAGACAGTTCTTTCTGTTCACACCCCAACTCATATGTTCATGACTCACCGCAAGGGTTCATACATCTTCAGATTGTTGTGGGCCTGTCCGCTTTGTCTCTTAGAGGTGGTTATGAAAGTGCTACTGCTGTAGAACAGCTGTAGAATTGCAAGAAGTTGCATGCTGGTGCTTGAAGCGAACAAGCTGTGACCCTGGTGCCTGCTGTTTGAAGATGTAGCCTCGGGTAACTTGGGTGTTAATCAGAACATTGCAGCCTATTTATCATTTTCACACTTACGCCACATTAGCATAATAGTCCTGGCCATTAGTTATTTGTCCCATAGGGACAAAATCAGTCTGTCTGTTGCTATAAGGACAGATGTGCTTTCACAGCATGTTTTATTCATCCATCTGATCAAGTAGCTCCTTTATAAGAGCTGCAAGAATGCAATGGATTTTTATTTTTGATGTAATTAGAGTGCAAGAGAAATCAACATTTAAAAGAAATAAACCAGTTTCTAACCATTTGGGTGGGCAAATCACTATTTAAAATGTGTTCTAGCTCAGTAGGGAAGACAGTGGATAGCTGGGACTAGACAGAATGAAATTTAGACTAGACGCATCGACCTAAAACTGCTCGGCCATACCCAGGCAGGCTAGCCAAACCATAGGCCAGATCCTGCAACCACTTATGCAGATAAATAATTTCAAAGGGACTTCACATGAGTAAAATTACTCACCTAAGTATCTGCAGCATCAAGCTTCCTATTGCAATCCAGATTAGCTGGAACTGTGTTTGCACAGGGTTCCTTAATGTTTCTCCTGACCAGTGAAGATGCTTCCCACTCTGACTCTTCTCAGCTAGAAAATGAGTGTGTTTTTTTCTATCTTGGCATTTAATTTAAAGGCACACCATCAACTTAAAAATTAAGGTCTGTCTGAAAATGTAACCTCTCTTATTACAAGGGACTCCCAACATTAAAGTAAGTGAAAGATTCGAGAGTGTTTTCTTTTCAGTATATTTACTTTGTGCAGTTGATAGCACTTGATGTATATTTTGCTTCACTGTATAGTCTGTTTTGTCTGTCACACAAGTCTTTCTCCATTGAAAAGTGTGGAGGATTCCTTTTCCATCGGATAAGGAATCTATTTTTGTGAATTGCCATTAAGCCTATTTTGCAATGCTGCCTGCTTTGGAAAAGATGAGTCAGAATTTTGTAGGGCTGCTTTCTGGTGTCTAACTCAAGGAATGCTGGTTGTTGAAAGAAAAAAAAAGGCTTTGAAAAGAAATGATTTAATAAGAAGAATGCTTTGCATTTGTGTAACTTTTTTTAGCTAAGGATCTCAAGCCACAAAACACCCATTTGAGGCTAAGTTTTATTACACCTATTTGGCCTATATAGAGGAAGTTTTCAGGAGTGGCCACTGATTTTAGGTGCCTCAGTTTTTTGGGTGCCTGATTTTTCAGAGGTGCTAAAGCCAATGGGAGCTTTAGCTCCTGAGCACCCCCTGTATGTAGTGAATAGAAATATGGGCACCCATAAATTGAGGCACACAAAAGTAAAAAGAACAGGAGTACTTGTGGCACCTTAGAGACTAACAAATGGTGTTAAGGTGCCACAAGTACTCCTGTTCTTTTTGCGGATACAGACTAACACGGCTGCTACTCTGAAACAAAAGTAAGAGCCATTTTCAAAAATCTAGCTGTTAATGACTTACCTGAGACTGCACTGCATCAATAGCAGAGCTGGGAAAAGAATCCAAAAGCTTTAATTCCCAGTTTTAATCATTAGACAACATTCTTCACAACAATGAATTAATAATCAAATAATAATTAAACAATTTCAAAAACTAGGATAGAACTTGGTTTCATAGAATCATAGAATATCAGGGATGGAAGGGACCTCAGGAGGTCATCTAGTCCAACCCCCTCCTCAAAGCAGGACCAATCCCCAACTAAATCATCCCAGCCAGGGCTTTGTCAAGAATTTTTTTGACAAAAATCAGAGCCCTTTGCTTTAACCACTGTAAACACATATTGCTGAAAACTACCATAGGACCTTTAATTTCCACCAGAGCTAGATAGACGGGACCATGATTTAAATCTCTCATCTGAAAAACTGCAGCTGTAATGTCACATTCCCAATGGGGGCAAGGAGGGGGGAATCCATGCCAGTGCTACTATACACCTCTCTCCATTATTGTATAATACTGTCTGCAGGTAACTCTTTAGGTGATGAGCCCAAGTCCTCATAGGAAAAGGTACGTAGGGCCAAATTCTCAGCTGCTGTAAATCAACATAGCTCCACTGAAGAGTGCCAAGGGGAAGATTTGCAAAGATGCAAAGGAGGATTTGAAAATCTCCCCCTAAAGTCACAACTCAAAAAAAAAGCCATTAATGGGCTAGAGAGTTTTCTTTATTTGAAGCGTGTTTATTTTATGATTCTCCCCTGGAGGAAAATAGCACCCAACTGTGAAATAGAAGGAAGTTAATGGATTGCAGCAGCAGCAAAATACGCTTCCTTCTGGACAGTAAGTACAAAGGCAAGAAGAAAGGTATTAGCACAGTTATTTCTTATGCGGGTTAACTGCTTGGATTCAGTGAACAAGTTGATCAGTTTTGCAGGGTCTCACAGAGCTTTTTGTTTAAACACGGATGCCCCAGGACTGAGAGATGGTCCATATTCACTCTCCATAGAGCAGCATGGGGCACATAAGCCAGGGCATAAGGACATCAGAATGACTGGGGAAGGAGGACAATGGTCCCTGGGTTGAGGGGTTTGAGGGCAGTGCCTGTGTGAAGGCTCAGGGAGGAGCTGCACCTGTGATCATCCGCTGAATCAAGTGACTCAGAATGTTTCCTTCCAAACAGACTATTGCCCATTCACCCAAAAGCACACAGCAAGCAGCGGGAAAGGGTTAAACCCACAGACCTGGGGCTTGCATGCTACTCATCACCTCTCCCAATGCTTAGGCAAGCCCAGCTGTATCAGGTACATCCTGCAGACCCCCTGCCTGAGTTCCATGGCCCTTCCACAGGCTCTGCCTATAATATATCTGAGTAGGGAGAGAGAGACTCCGCTTTTGCAATTTCTCTCTCCCCCCTCCGTGTCTCTCCCAGAGCCACTGCTGCCAGTTCGTGCCCCTTTCCCTTTTTTGTCTTCCAGATTTTAATGGCATAGTGTTTTTTTTTTAATCTTAGGCTCTCTCTGGCCTTAGAAAAATAGGCCTGTTAACCTGGCTGGCAACAGACAGATAGTGATTTCCCTAGGACTAGCTCACCCAATATTCTCTTAAGAATTCTGGAATTCTGCCTAGAGAGACCTTCCACATTGTTTCATTTCCTGCTTGTTTCCACCTTATGCCCTCCATTGATTTAACTCCATGCAATCAGCCAGAATAATAGCAAGCAGGTAAACTGAGGTACATACCATTTCATACAAAATAACAGATATCTCTTTCCTTCTCCACTGCTTCTTTCAGCAGACGACCTGGAGGGAGGTAGAAGGGCCCCTTGACACAAATTAAATCATGCACATTGTAGCTGAATCCCCCCTCTCCCATCATCCACAGTGCATTAAAGAGGACATTTTAAAGCTATTGGAATGTAAGTGTGAGGGAGGGCGCTATAAATGTCATAAATCACTGTGACGGGTTTTCTGTACCAGCGATCTGTTTGCACTTTGAGTAAGACTGGCTGAGATTTATGAATTTTTCAAAATTTTGATGAAAAACCAGCAACATTTTGGGCAATTTTCACAATTTTATTGTTATTGTTTCTGGCATTCATGCTCTGATTTAAAGTGAAAAGAAAAGGACTAGGAGGAAAAAAAAGAGAGCTGAGATTTGTGAGGTATCCCTTGAAGATATCTTAATGAGATATTACACCTCTGCCCCTCAACCACCTCTGATTCAAGAGCTCATGCTCTAACAAATTATTGACAGTCCTGGTAAACTAGCAGTGAATGGCAAAATATTCTTAGTAGAAACCAGTGTGATGTGGGGAGCAAACGCTGATCAAATGTTGCAGTCTTTTCCTTCTGACAGACACATTGTGCTCTTGATGAAACTGTGGCAAAACTCAGGTAGGCTTAAGGATATTGGAGTTTGTTACCTACCATTTCCTTTATTCTGTTCCTTTATGCTGCTCACCCTTTACTCCTTTCACCTAATAGTCTGTCAGGCAAACTTCTCTTGTAAAGACTCTATGTTAGCCTGACAGTAAGTAGTTGTATCTAGCCCCTATCTCTCTCATTGCAGCTTTGTCAACAAAACTTGTCTTGATTAGATTCCTATTGTGATATCTTTTCCTATATGTTTATACTCCTTATATCCCACTTAAAATATTTCACTGCATGCTATGTCCTTGTCCATGCTTTGTAACCTTAAATAGGATATATTTTAGCTCCTGTACTTAAAAAAGCATTGGGTAACATTTTCAGCCTATTACTGGAATCTCGTCTATAGTAAATTTAGGCTCTCTTAACACTTAACTGATCTGCCTCTAACTAAAGAAAAGGCAGCAGTAAAAGCAAGGTCACCTTTGATAGACAGCAGTGTCAGTCACAAAGGTAGTAGATGTCTTGAGACTGCTATTCTCTTCCACAATCTCACTTGGATTTTGCTTTCTCTCAACTATATTATTTTAGCAGCAGAGCAAATTCTTTTATGGTAATGAACCTAATGTAGCATCTTGCCTGCACAATCATAGTTTTCTTTCCTAGAATAAATCCAGCCTGAAATGTCACAGTTGTTAGGGGGCTTATTTTCATTGCAGGTTTTGAACAAAAATAACCTTTATTTAAATGTGTTACTAAAGGTAAAATTGTCAAATAATTCTTTTCTTTAGGTCTAGCATCATTAATTCAACAGTCTTTTGGATGTCGTATCAAAGATGTGATTAAAAACCATTTATAAAGTGCAGTGTTAATTTAATCATCTCTCATACATAAAATAAGACACATTCCCTGGAATCCCTGGCACAAAAGCATTTAAGAATGAAATTAGACAAGACCAGACACCTTTGAGGGAAGAGAGGGTGTGGAGATGACTAATAAAGAGACAAAGGGAAGAGGGATTGTTCAAAGAGCTGCGGGTTTAGGAGCGATTATAAGGGCGGGGAAAGGAATTGAAGTATAGGAACACAGATTGTTCAGAAGAGGTCAGGGCAGCATGATAGAAAGTATAATTCTCAGTAGGAGGCAGAGGTAGTTGAAGCCAGTGGTTCTCAATCTATTTACCATTGCAGGCCACATATGCAGCTCCTTGTGTGCATCTACACAATATATACTACCTGTATTGCCCTGAGGATGTCACATGGGCTGCAGATGTGTGCTGATTGGGTCGCAAGAGGTCCATGGGCTGAGAACCACTGGCTGAAGCTCTAAAGCCAAAGGATAGGAAAGAAAAGGGGAATTGGGAGCAGAAAACAAAGGTGGGAGAAAGATTATATAGGGCCTTGTGAGCCATTTTGCATGTTCCTGTTCTAAGAGTCTACATGTTGCTAATCCACAAACTTGTGATGCAAACACTGAAATGCTGTGAAGCATGAGCATGACGTTCATAACATTATGCACATTGTATCCTTTTTCTTAAACTCAGACTTTCTTATTGCCATTAGAGATGCTGCTACAAGGTTGCTGGCATCCTGCTGTGTTTGAGAAGCAGCCTCTCCTGTCATTAGCTGAAAAGAACTGTCTCCCTACTCAGCAGAATGGGGACCAAGGGCCTGGGAGCATCAGCAAGAACCAGAAGAAGAAAGTGTTTACAGTATGGGGAAAGAGGAAGGAAGGAATAAAGAGGAGATAATTGAACAGAGGAGGGGAGAAAGATGGAGACAATGGAAAGGTAGCCAATGCTCAGATTTTATAGTGATGAGTGTAGCATAAGAACCTGACTAGAATAGCAAAGGTAGAGTCCCGATAATCGTCTATTCGGTTTCCATTGATCTATCTTTCTCCTTGTCTTTCCCATCCAACACTTCATGTGCATGACCACGTTTCTCTTGAGACCCTCAGCATCTACGTCCCATAACAAAATGTCAGAACAAAAACTTAATAGCAGGTTGAAATCTGTTAAGTGGGGGCCACCTTCTTAGTTACGTTCCCCTTCAGTACACTTGTGTGCTGTTCCCTTCTGATTGGACATGTTCCTACAGGCTGGCAGAGAAAGTCAAGAAGGCAGATAACATGGCATCTGAAGAAGGAACCTTTATGGCCCACAAGCTTGTGTAACATTTCCCTTTTGCTCCAAAGGAAGGTATTGCATAATCTACTTAACTCAGATTGAATAAGAGTTCCCTCTAGTGGACAGTCAGTTTGATCTATTATTTGTAGGGCTGTCAAATGATTAAAAAAATTAATCGCGATTAATTGCACTGTTAAACAATAATAGAGTACCATTTATTTAAATATTTTTGGATGTTTTCTATATTTTCAAATAGATTGATTTCAATTACAACACAGAATACAAAGTGTACTGTGCTCACTTTCTATTAATTTTTATTACAAATAGTTGCATTGTAAAAAACAAAAGAAATAGCATTTTCAATTCACCTAATACAAGTGCTTTAGTGAAATCTCTTTATCATGAAAGTTAAACTTACAAATGTCGAAATATGTACAAAAAATAACTGCATTCAAAAATAAAACAATGTAAAACTTTAGAGCCTACAAGTCCACTCAGTCCTACTTCAGCCAATCGCTCAGACAAACAAGTTTGGTTACATTTGCAGGAGATAATGGTGCCCACTTTTTGCTTACAATGTCACTGGAAAGTGAGAACAGGTGTTCACATGGCACTGTTGTAACCGGCGTTGCAACATGTTTACGTGTCAGATGCACTAAAGATTCATATGTCCCTTCATGCTTCAATCACCATTCCAGAGGATATGCATCCAAACTGATGACGGGTTCTGCTCAATAATGATCCACAGCAGAGCGGACCAATGCAGTTAATTTTCATCATGTGAAGTTGATTTTTCTTTTTGGTGGTTCGGGTTCTGTAGTTTCCACATCGGAGTGTTGCTCTTTTAAGACTTCTGAAGGCATGTTCCACACCTCGTCCCTCTCAGATTTTGGATGGCACTTCAGATTCTTAAACCTGGGATCGAGTGCTGTAGCTATTTTTAGAAATCTCTCATTGGTACCTTCTTTGCATTTTGTCAAATCTGCAGTAACAGTGTTTGTAAATCAAACAACATGTGCTGGGTCATCATCCACGACTGCTATAACATGAAATATATGGCAGAATGTGGGTAAAATAGAACAGGGGACATACAATTCTTCCCCAAGGAATTCAGGCACAAGTTTAATTAACACAGAATGGTGGCTGAAGCATGAAGGGCATACGACTGTTTAGCATATCTGGCACGTAAATACCGTGCAACGTCAGCTACCAAAGTGCCATGCAGCCTGTTCTGACTTTCACGAGACATTGTAAACAAGAAGAGGGCAAGCATTATCTCCTGCAAATGTAAACAAATTTGTTTCTCTTAGCAATTGGCTGAACAAGAAGTAGGACTGAGTGGACTTGTAGGCTCTAAAGTTTTACATTATTTTGTTTTTTAGTGTAGTTATGTAACAACAACAAAATCTACATTTGTAAGTTACACTTTCATGATAGAAATTGCACTACAGTACTTGTATGAGGTGAATTGAAAAATACTATTTCTTTTGTTTATCATTTTTACACTGCAAATATGTGTAATCAAAAATAATATAAAGTGAGTACTGTACACTTTGTATTCTTTGTTGTAATAAAAATCAATATATTTGAAAATGTAGAAAAATGCCCAAAAATATTTAATTAATTTCAATTGGTCTTCTATTGTTTAACAGTGCGCTTCATCGTGATTACTTTTTTTAATTGCAGTTAATTTTTTTGAATTAATCGCATGAGTTAACTGCAATTAATCGACAGCCCTGATTATTTGTAAAGTACAGAGGGTTCTTTTGCTTCCTTTTCGCCACATTATAAAGGGTAGTTTGAACACTTGCAGTCTAATTTTTCTCTCTTTTACACCAGTGTAACTCTACTGATTTCCATAGAGAGATTCCAATTTACAGTGGTGTAAATAATAAGAGAATCACCCCCCTGAAGTGTGTGGGGGAGGAGGGGGAAAAAATTAAACTGGATCTGGATTTGTGAATTGTTCCTAAAGATTCTGTGTTGGGAGCTGCAGGAGCGCAACATGTCTGAAAAACAGGCTCTGGGTCCTCCAATTGGGCATCTCGGCACACAAAATTAATAAACCCTTTTAAAAATACTGTCCTCAACTAATATACTACTATAGTTTTTCCCCACACAAATACCCGCATAGAGAACGCAGCATGGTGTTTTAGGCACAGAGTTAAAATTAACATATTTTAAACTACATCCTATTTATTTGCCAAACATCCAAACCAGTTTAAACTTAAGCTAAAGCCAGGGCCGGCTCTAACTTTTTTGCCGCCCAAGCAAAAAAAAAAGAGTACCGCTCTCCATAGCGCCGCCACCCCTCCCCCCGCGGAGCGCCGCACCGCCGAACACCCCTGCCGAACACCCCCAGCCCCTTGCGGAGCGCCGTGCCGCCGAACCCTCCAGGCCCCCGCGGAGCGCTGACCCCCCCCAGTGGAGCACCGCGCTGCCGAACCCCCCCGCCCCCCAGTCCCTCGTGGAGCACTGCACCGCCGAACCCCCCAGCCCCCCATGGAGCACCACGCAGCCGAACACCCCCCCCCCGCGGAGCGCCGCCGAACTCCCCAGCCCCCCGTGGAGCGCAGCCGAACTCCCCAGCCCCCCGCGGAGTACCGCGCAGCTGAACACCCCCCCCGCCGAGCACCATGCCGTGCTGCTGAACCCCCCCGCCGAGTGCCGCAGTGCCGAACCCCACCGCTGTCACACACACCTCCCGCCGAGCGATGCGCTGCCAAACACCCCCACCGCCGAGCCGCGCTGCTGAACAACCCCCCCGCGGAGTGCCCCACCGCGTTGCCACCACCCCACGGAGCGCCGCTGCCAAATCCCCCCCCCAGCGCTCCCGCGTGCCCAGCCACCGAAACAAAAACAACCCACCCCACCCCCAGCGCCGCCCGACCGAACCCAAAAAAACCCCTGAGTGCCACCCCCCGCCACTCCAAGATTGGCCGCCCCTTACCAGGTGCCACCCCAAGCACATGCTTGGTCAGCTGGTGCCTGGAGCCGGCCCTGGCTAAAGCAGTAAATTTAAGCAAATTAGTCACTTATATACCAATAAAATGTACATTTAAAACAATTTTTAAAAACTATTTTGCATTTTTAAGTCCTGAGCCTAAAGACAATGTTCTGCGGAAAAAAGCAATATTTTTCAGAACATCTAAAATCTCTTGATGTACAAAATTTAGAACTTAAGTTGGAATGATTGTGCAAAAGGCAAAGCTTTCAGGGGGGAATGGAAGTTTCTCCTAGCTCGCTGCTACACTCAGCAAAAAAGACTGTCAATTTCATTATGCTTATTGTGGCTTGCAAGAGCAGAACAGATTGGCGCAGCTGCAGATGCTCTTGCTGTAAGGGTAAGTATAGGGTTGTAACTAATCACAGACTTTCTTTATCCCCCTACCAAATAAAAGATCTGATTTGTGAGGTGTCATTTTTAACAGTTTATTGCCCATATAACGTGATTTCTAAAGTGCTCCTCGTTGAAGTATTCTGGGTGTCTTTACACAGATTTTCAAGATGACCTCCTGAAAAGCACATAGCTCTCTATCCTTGAAGCTGCCAGTTGACTCAGAGTGACCCCAATCATCTCTTAGGCAAACTGCTGCATAAAGAGTTGAGTCAGGTCATCATGAATTAGCACCAATGGCTCCCATTACCATGGTTTTAAAAAACAATTTGGAGTTTAGCTGCACCACCCATAACAGACAATCCTTCAGGGTAGCCTGTGAAGTTAAGCACTCATATCTGCATGGCCTTCCCCTTTGAATACTGCTACTTAAATCCTGATCCTTCTTTCCTTGAGAGACAGTCCATTTACTACCTTTCAGCAGCACCAGCTGCCAAACCCTGAGTTTGAAGGGGAGAAAAGGCAACCTCCATGCAACAGGATGTAAGGAATGCTTGCTGTGAAACTAGACTCCAGTCTCTAAGGTTCTTAGTGATCTCAGACTAGGCAATGATCACTGTTCTTTACCCCACCCCACCCTTGTGTCAATCCTTTAGCCTCACTCTCTTATGTGACCTATAAAAAGGGGCCTTTAAGACCACACCATTCTAATTTGCAGGGGGAACAACAGAGTAAATAACTGCACAACAGTCTTGAGACAATACCAATGTCTTCAAATTATTGCACAAATTCAGATAGTGCAAGGAGTTAGCAGAGCTGATACAAACACAGTTAGGATTGCCAGTATGGGTTGGACGTATTCCTGGAGGTTTCATCATATGACAATCTTTAATTAAAGATTAGTCTTTAATTCCTGGAGACTCCAGGATGATCCTGGAGAGTTGGCAACCCTAGACACAGTGTAAATACATTAAGGTATAACTAACAACTGGTGTGCTAGTGACCTCAATCAGGGCAGATCATACATGTTGCATGTGACTGGGCTGAGTGACAATGAAAGACTCCAGCTGCCAGATTGCATTTCCTAAAGAAGAGCTCTGTGTAAACTTAAAAGTTTTTCCTCTCACATCAATGGAAGTTGGTCCAATAAAAGATATTACCTCATCTACCTTGTCTCAGATTACATTTCACTCAGTTTGTAGTATGTTAACATTGTCCCAGCACTGGGACTAGCCCCACAACCAAAGAATAAAAGGGACACTACTGAGTTAAAGGTTACTGGCAAAAGATATTTATGTATTTTCTTTCCAATTGGCCTTGTAATATTTTTTGCTTCTTTGTAATGTCCAAAAATGAGCTGAATGTTTTTTAGTTTGGTTTGGGGTTGGGGTTTTTTTTGGGGGGGAGGGGGAAGAAAAGCAGGGTTAAAGATTTTTTTCTTATTACTATTTACGTTAAAAATATCAGGAATGTCTTGGAATAGCAGGAATCACTTTGTCCTTGGCTTTGCTTGGATGATTTGGATGTCTCAGTGCATGTCTATTGCGAGCTCTACCTCATTAATTGAAGGAGTGGGAGTGCTCAGTCTTTAACTCCCCTTCTCCAAAATATTAATTGCTCACTGAAAGTAAATAGGTGTCAAAAGAATATACTGTTCCCCATATAGGGTAATGATAATGGGCCTCATAAATACTGACTCCTGTTGGAAATGTAACTCCCTTGGTGCTACATTAGCTCATGTTTTGGGAGTGCCCCTGTATCAAAAATTTCTGGTATGAGGAGGTGAAAGGACCAATTTGATATTGGATGTTGGAGCCCTCCCACTTAAGTTACATTCTTGAGGAAGATTACCCGGTAATAAGGCAGCATGGTTCCAATGCGTAACTTTGGTCACTAAAAAAATTAATCCTGCAAAAAATGGAAAAGTCAATCCGCAGCAAATATTGATGCCTGGCCCAGTGATATGGCTGATTTCGGAGCTAACAAACAATTGGCATTCTGTAGGGGAAAAAATGCTTGAAAAATTCAAAGTAATTCGAGCTGACTCTTTAGAGGTCTACGATTAACACAGACCCTGCAGAGAGATATGGCGCTCCCCCTTCTCCTCCCTTTATCCTAACCCTCTTAATTTCCTTTGGGTATTATGAGGACTCTAGTAGTTTGGTATATTTGTTGTATTTGGAAAAAATATTATATATACATATATTAAACATATAATATACAAATATGATATATAAATGTATATATATACACACCTCTAGCCCAATATAACGCTGTCCTTGGGAGCCAAAAAATCTTACCGCATTATAGGTGAAACCGCGTTATATCGAACTTGCTTTGATCCGCTGGAGTGCACAGCCCCGCCGGAGCGCTGCTTTACCGCGTTATATCCAAATTCGTGTTATATCGGGTCGCGTTATATCGGGGTAGAGGTGTATATATATATATATAAAAATAGGTGTTTGCAAAATCAAGCTAAAAGCAAAGAGTTTTAAATCTGGCTATAAATCGCCCACCCCTCTTAATATTTCAGTTGCTTATTTTTCGCTCTTCTGGGCCCTGAACCTGCGACTCCATACAGGTGCAGGGGTCTGCCTGTAGGGAGCTCACTTCTGGATGGGAGTCTTGGCTCCCATCGGGTCATTTCTCTGGTTCCCCAGTTTTGCAAGCTTAAGTGGGACCTGACATTTTAATGTTAAATACAAACAGACAACGCTTTAAAATAAAATACCTTTCAGGCCTTCTTTATAGGTCTCATACAGAAGTAACACATGCTTTTAATCCCTGATCCCGGCAATTGATTTGTATCAGCCTCAGGGTCCACCTGCATGAATTAGCTTCTAAAACTGGGGCCTAGATTTCAAATTGAGTGTGTTCTTATAATTTTCCAGGGTAGAGGAGAAGCCAAGATAGTCCCTCCACCTCCTCTAAGTATGTTCACTGGCTCTTAACATTCAATAGCTTCCCAGCCTATAGAAGTTATTTATCCTCCTCACCATATGTTATAACCAGGGTGGGTGGCACTGCCTATTATTAGGATTCCTCAATATTTCCCATAATAAAGGTTGCTTGTAACTTTCAAACTTGTAAAAGGTCAGGCTGAAATTTTCCATGTTGTGTGTCTGCCTCGGGTCAAAATAGTTTGGAAAATTTCAGCCAAAATGGTTCTGCCATTTCGGAGATCAAAGCTAATGGAAAACATTGTTTTGCCCATGTTAAAAAATTCTGGTAACCTTTTATCTGAAAAGCTCCGGGGGCCCCCACGCTTTGGAGCAGGGACTTGAGATTTGGCAGCGGGTGGCTTTTATGTCAGGGATGGGCCTGTTCCTGTCCCTGTAAAAATCCGCCCAAATCTGGCCAAGTTATAAACTTTTGAAGAAGGGCAGTTCACCCATGCTTAGTAGACACCTGCAGCTAAATTCCCCCAATGTTTCATCTGCAGTGGGCATGCTCCAGCTCAGGACTGAGCAGGACTTTCCTAGCAACTGCAGCTCGGAGCAACTACAGGCTGTGCCAGGTGCAGACCCCAAAACTCAGAGCCTCTGCCACCTTTATTTGGTCCCCTGGTGCATATGCACACTGATAGCGTTTGTAAGTACATCATCACATACTATTTTGCCCACAGACCTGCTGCTGCATACGGTGCCCCCGCTGGCTCTGCTCTGGGAATGAATCAGGGTTGCGTACTACAGGAGGCTGTTGTCAGGCCCGTCCTTAGCCATAGGCAGAACAGGCAACCGCCTAGGGCACCACGCTACCTGGGGGCACCGCTCTGCCCGGAGCCCAGCAGAGCCCAGACAGACGGGAAGCAGTGGAGCATTTAACAGCAGGGCTGCTGGGTCCTAGAGAGAGCCGAATGCAGCACAGTCTGAGGGAGGGGATTGGCTGCTGGGGTCTCTGGGAAGGGAAGGGAAGGGAAGGGAAGGGGAGGGGTGGGGGAAGGAACTCACCTGTGAGTGTGACTCTTTCCCCCGGTGTGAGGTGAGGCAGGCTTGGCAGCTCTGGCACCTGTATCCTTTGTTGTCCCCAGGGCCGGCTCCAGGTTTTCTGCCGCCCCAAGCGGCAAAAAAAAAAAAAAGCCGCGGCAGCACGATTGCGCCATTCCACTCTTCGGTGGCAATTGGGTGGCAGGTCCTTCGCTCCGAGAAGGACTGAGGGACCCGCCACCGAATTACTGCACTGCAGACCCAGACGTGCCGCCCCGATAGCGGCTGGAGTGCCGCCCTTTGGTATTGGCAGCCTCAAGAACCTGCTTCTTTAGCTGGTGCCTGGAGCCGGCACTGTTTCCCACTTATTCTGTAGCTACATCTGTCATGCTTCCCCACTCCTTCACAATTCTGCACTGCAATTTCCTTTGTTCCCCTTGCTTTTATCCATAATGGCTGTTCAGTAAAACCACTTTTCCCTGGCTGATGGAATTGATCTGCAAAGGAATTTATTAAATGCAGCATTTGTCAGAGCTGTTTTTTAAAAGATATTTAAACCCACTTGCTTTACTCAAAGGGAATATTTGTGCTTAGGCTTGTGCATCCAGTGTGCCTTCTTGGTGGCTAGTAAGAGGTAATAAGATCACAATTATTCCTTTGAGGTCATGGATTAGTCCAGGAAAGGAGAGACGAATTAGGTGGCCCATGCTAGGAGATTCCCTATGCATCTACCAGAGGGGGGGGGGGGGAAGAGAAGAGCTGGAGGGCAGGGAATAAGTCAGTTCAGCCTTCTTATGGAGCTACAGCAATAACTGCAGTTGTGTATCCAGTTGTGTATCCCCACTATATCACTGAATTGTTTTCTTCCTAACCAGGAGTCAGATTCTATTCTATTCATGTTCTTAAAACAATGCCCATCCCTGACTTATGTGAGCCCTGGGGCCTTGACAATTTGTCCCTTATATGGACTAACCTCATTCCTTGGATTTAAGCAAGTTATGTTAAATGATCACATTAATTTACATTTTGATAAAACAGCCCAAGTTTTATGGGTGGGGTAAAACATAGGAGTACTGTTAACTTTCTATAGCACTTTATGCTCTAAAAGAAGTTGGTGCCTAACTTCCCTTAGGCTACCACTTTTTCACAGAGGCTTACAAACATGCTTTATTTGGTTATGTTGACTGAACTGTAAAACCCAGCTCAGCCCTTTGGCCCCCACACCAGTCAGCTGACTCCTGGGACAAGGGACCAGGCTGGATCAGAGGTGCTGGAACAATTTTTATAGTGGGGTGCTGAGAGTCAGTGAACCAATCTGTAAACATAGGATGGAAATCACTTCAAGCCAGGGGGTGCGCACTTCAGCACCATGGGCTGGAATGGTGGTGGTGGAGGGTCTGGCTGGAGTCAGAGGACAAAGAGACTTGGCTGGGGCGGCGCATGACTACCATGATGGGGTGGAGAGACTGAAGATCCTCACTGGAGTGAGAGAAGATAGGAGCCCAAATGATTGGACAACATATATGATTCACATAAAATAGAATAAAAAATAGAAAAAATAATACATTTATAAAAAGTGCAAAATAAATTTAAAATAGTAATAATGAATAAAATACAAAAATATTAACAGACTTAAAAAAAGTAAAATAATAAAAACTGAAAAATAAAAGAATTGTAAAATACATAAAAAAACATAAAAGGGGAAATAAAATTAAAATAAACTTTATATATATATATATATATATATATATACATACAACAATAAAATTTAAAAGGAAATACAAGTGAAATATATTAAAAAGGTAAAAATATAACTATTAAGAAAAAACACACACACAGAAAGAAAGAAAGAAAAAAAAGAAGTACAATTGTAAAACCGAGGCGAGAGTCCATGGGGCTTGTGCTCCTATATCATAGGTGAGGAGCTCTGATGTGTGCCCCCGTGTCCTCCTCTCTGTCCCCCGTGTGGACAGGGCTAGACAGCAGACTCACTCTGGCCATGCGGCCACCCCAGCCTGGGAGTGAGGGGCGGTGCCCTCTCGGGCTTCCGGACCCACAGACAAAGCCCGGGGGGGAACCACTCCCATTTATACTTGCTGGACACAAGGCTCTTGCTCGTGTTGTACAGGAGGCTAAGCGACCCCCCTGTTATACACCGAGCAATGAGGGCTCCCTCCGTGTGGGGCAGAGGCGAGACCCTGCGCTCCAGGGACGAGGTAGCTGGTGGACAGACCCCGCCGGAGCGGGGAATGTCGGCAGGCGCCACTCTGCCTTGGACGGAGTCATCTCCACTTGAGCAAGCGAGACTCCCCGCAACCGCCAGGCACCTCTTCCGTCAGTGGACGGTGACCCTGACTCCGAGAGAGACCCCCGGGAGAGCGAGAGACGGGGTGTCCCTCGGCTAGGCCCTCTGGGGCGAGATTCAGCCCAGCCGCAGCGGGGTACACAAGGTACTACCCTGTTTCCCCGAAAATAAGACATCCTCCGAAAATAAGGCCTACTTACAGTTTTGCCTCTCGTTGTAATATAAGGCATCCCCCCGATAATAAGACCTCCCCGATAATAAGGCATCCACCGATAATAAGGCATTTTTCATTTCTGAAAAATAAGACATCCCCTGAAAATAAGACCTAGCGCATCTTTGGGAGCAAAAATTAATATAAGACACTGTCTTATTTTCGGGGAAACAGGGTAGGTGGAGAGGGGAAGGAGAGAGAGAGCCAGGCCGGAGGCCACCGGGCTCTGCTCCCCTCTCTGCACCAGCCTGAGTGAGGGGCCTCAGGGCTTTTCCCAGCGTGTACCCAGCTCACCCAACCTTGTGTCATGGGTCCGGGCCAAGCCTTCGGAATGAGGGGATAGAAAAGGGCAACGCTGCCTCTGCCCAGGCTGTGCAGAGAATCACCCCGCCCTTCTGGAACTACTTCTGGGGACCCAGCTGGGATTGTAGCTCATTGAGACTTCCAGAGCCTGGCCCCATTGCGGTCTCTCCATGAGGTAGAACAGAAACACCTGCCTTTAAAATTCAACTGTATCTAGGGTGACCCCACCTGTATTTCAAGTTCTGTAATAGAGGACACTGCTGTGGGGGGAGGGGGTGACCTCGAGGGGGTATTTTGGGGTGCTGGAGGGGTGTGTGTGTACTGGGAGATGGTATTTGGGAGGTGCTGGACAGAGTATTTGGGGTGTGTAAGAGCAGGGGTGCCTCTCGGGACCGGGGGACCTCCCGCAGGCATGCTGCCGAAGGCAGCCTGACTGCCGCCCTCAGGGCGACCGGCAGACAGCACCCCAGGCAGCCGCTTGCTGCGCTGGTGCCTGGAGCCGCCCCTGGTTGTCCCCCATAACGTCCATTCTTCTCCCACCCACACCCCACAGAGCACTCCCCTTTTCTCCCCCACCCAAGGAGCACCCTTCTCTCTCTCCTCCCCTCCGGCACGGCTGGGTTGGGTGAGGTGTTGTGGGGGAGGGGGAGGCTAGCTGGCTGCCTGCTGAGGAATGAAAGTGAAAGTAACTCACTTCCTCAGCAGCCAGCCAGGATTGGAATGGTCACTTGTGGCTGGGCTGGGGATAGCATGTGTGAAAAATCATGATGGGGGTTGGGATAGGGTGAGCAGATGTCCCACTTTTATAGGGCCAGTCCCAATTTTTGGGTCTTTTTCTTATATAGGCTCCTATTACGCCCCCCACCCCCTGTCCTGATTTTTCACACTTGCTGTCTGGTCACCCTAGGTGTGGGTAATTGGTGCCTATATAAGACAAAGCCCCAAATATCGGGACTGGCCCTATAAAATCAGGACATCTGGATCTGGTCACCCTAGCTGGGGAGCGCGTCTCTCCCCTGGGCTGGCAGCGATCCATCTCATCCGGGGGGAGCTGCGCAGGGCAGGATGAGCTGCTGTGGCTCCATGGGTGCCCCGTCCCTGAGATCAGATGGTGTGCTAACTTCACCATGGTCCGTGGGGCTGGCGGTGGTGCCCATTGGCGTGTGATCGGACCTGAGGGTTTGCTGCTGCTGTTGCCACTCTGCACCCCAAGAGGTGGATTTTGGGGTCCTGCAGTTTTCCACCTATCTCCTCCTCTACTGCAGCTGTTGGACCAGCAGGCTGGGGGGTGAGCCAAGCATGAAAGCAGGACTGTGTTGCCATTTAGATTGTCATTTAACAACTTTGTTTGCCAAGAATGCTTGCTAACAATCCCTGAATTCAATTTCAATATATTTTTTTAAATCAATATCTTAGCCAAAACCAGAAAATTAAGTTGTTGACAATTATTTGTGACAGGTTTGGTTTGGGGCAGGGAGTGGGCCAGTTTTCATCAGAGAAACAACTGTAATATGCTCATCCCCTTACTAGTGTATAGAGCAGGGGTCGGCAACCTGCGGCACACATGCCAAAGGTGGCACACAACCTGATTTTTGATGGCACACGGCAGCGGGCTGAGCGGCTCAGCCCACCGCCGCTCTGGGGTTCCGGCTGCTGCCCAATTGCCAGCCGGGGTCCCAGCCGCCGGCCCCACTCAGCGCCTGCTGCTGGCCTGGGGACCCCCAAGGAACCCCAGGCTGGCAACGGACTGAGCAGGCCGGTGGCTGAGACCCCGTCTGAGCCACTCAACCCACTGCCAGCCTGGGGTTCCATTCACTCAGCCGGCAGCGGACTGAGCGGGCCGGTGGGGGGCTGAGTGGGGCCGGCGGCAGGCTGAGCGGGGCCAGCGGCTGGGACCCCGACTGGCAAGGGGCCGGCAGCCGGAACCCCAGAGCAGCAGCAGGCTGAGTGCTGCCGGCACCCCAGACTGGCAATGGACTGAGCCACTCAGCCTGCCGCCGGCCCCACTCAGCCCGCCAGCGGCCCGCTCAGCCTGCTGCTGGCTGAGTGAATGGAATCCCAGACCGGCAGTGGGTTGAGTAGGGCCAGTAGCTGGACCCCAGACCGGCAGTGGGCTGAGCGGGGCTGGTGGCTGGAACCCCAGACAAGGATCCCAGGCAAGGATCACACTAAATTGATAAGATCTGCATTTTAATTTGATTTTAAATGAAGCTTCTTAAATATTTTAAAAACCTTATTTACTTTAAATACAACAATAGTTTATTTATATAATATAGACATAGAGAGAGCCCTTCTACAAATGTTAAAATGTATTACTGGCATGTGAAACCTTAAATTACAGTGAACTTGGCACACCACTTCTGAAAGGTTGCCGACTCCTCTATTGAGTGACCATATCTTGTACTAAGATTCTCTTGCTTTTTTTCCCAGTGAGTATAGATCCATAAACCTGGATATCCTGGACGCCCCATCATCTCAGGCATTGGCACCCTAACATCAGGCTTGTCTGGTTATGTAGACTCTGTCCTAAGACCCTACGCTACCAGCACTCCCAGCTATCTTCGAGACACCACTGACTTCCTGAGGAAACTACAATCCATCGGTGATCTTCCAGAAAACACCATCCTGGCCACTATGGACGTAGAAGCCCTCTACACCAATATTCCACACAAAGATGGACTACAAGCTATCAGGAACAGTATCCCTGATAATGTCACAGCTAACCTGGTGGCTGAACTTTGTGATTTTGTCCTCACCCACAACTATTTCACATTTGGGGACAATATATACCTTCAAGTCAGCGGCACTGCTATGGGTACCCGCATGGCCCCACAATATGCCAACATTTTTATGGCTGACTTAGAACAACGCTTCCTTAGCTCTCGTCCCCTAACGCCCCTACTCTACTTGCGCTACATTGATGACATCTTCATCATCTGGACCCATGGAAAAGAAGCCCTTGAGGAATTTCACCATGATTTCAATAATTTCCATCCCACCATCAACCTCAGCCTAGATCAATCCACACAAGCGGTCCATTTCCTGGACACTACTGTGCTAATAAGCGATGGTCACATCAATACCACCCTATACCGGAAACCTACTGACCGCTACACTTACCTACATGCCTCCAGCTTCCATCCAGGACACACCACACGATCCATTGTCTACAGCCAAGCTCTAAGATATAACCGCATTTGCTCCAATCCCTCGGATAGAGACAAGCACCTACAAGATCTCTATCAAGCATTCTTAAAACTACAATACCCACCTGCTGAAGTGAAAAAACAGATTGACAGAGCCAGACGAGTACCCAGAAGTCACCTCCTACAAGACAGGCCCAACAAAGAAAATAACAGAACACCACTAGCTGTCACCTTCAGCCCCCAACTAAAACCTCTCCAGCGCATCATCAGAGATCTACAACCTATCCTGAAAGATGATCCTTTACTCTCACAGATCTTGGGAGACAGACCTGTCCTCGCTTACAGACAACCCCCCAACCTAAAGCAAATACTCACCAGCAACCACACATCACTGAACAAAACCACTAACCCAGGAACCTATCCTTGTAACAAACCCCGATGCCAACTCTGTCCACATATCTATTCAAGTGACATCATCATAGGACCTAATCACATCAGCCATACCATCAGGGGCTCGTTCACCTGCACATCTACCAATGTGATATATGCCATCATGTGCCAGCAATGCCCCTCTGCCATGTACATTGGCCAAACCGGACAGTCTCTACGCAAAAGAATTAATGGACACAAATCTGACATCAGGAATCAAAATACTCAAAAACCAGTGGGAGAACACTTTAACCTGTCTGGTCATTCAGTGACAGACCTGCGGGTGGCTATATTACAACAGAAAAACTTCAAAAACAGACTCCAAAGAGAGACTGCAGAGCTAGAATTGATATGCAAACTAGACACAATCAACTCCGGTTTGAATAAGGACTGGGAATGGCTGAGCCATTACAAACGTTGACTCTATCTCCCCTTGTAAGTACTCTCACACTTCTTATCACACTGTCTGTACTCGGCTAGCTTGATTATCACTTCAAAAGTTTTTTTTCTCTTAATTAATTGGCCTCTCAGAGTTGGTAAGACAACTCCCACCTGTTTATGCTCTCTGTATGTGTGTATATATATCTCCTCATTATATGTTCCATTCTATATGCATCCGAAGAAGTGGGCTGTAGTCCACGAAAGCTTATGCTCTAATAAATTTGTTAGTCTCTAAGGTGCCACAAGTTCTCCTGTTCTTCTTTTAGTATAGCTTTTGCCAGCCCAGAGGTTGGGCAGCCAATGTCTTACATTTTCACAATGTTTTGTTCAACTTTCATAAAGTAAACACATGGTTAATACGAGTTAAAAAGGCCAGGGACACTTCCTTGTGAAGAATCTGTGTAGCAGATCATGCTAGAGCTGTGAAAATGTCAGTTTTTGATGGAACTTTAGAGGCAGTGATTTATCATGTATTTCTGGCAGTGCCCAAAATGTGCTGCTATTGCTAATGTCTTTTCAAACAAAAATGAGGCACAATAGGACTTCTGTAACATTTCTGTGCTACCTTAATCTAGATGAGATGATTCTGTGCTGACTTCATTTTGGTCACTTTGTGCTTTACCTAGGAGTGAAACTAGGGGTTATATTTCCCCACTGCTTGGAAACCCAGCTTATTAAACTGGATAATGCCATTGATCTATTTACAGTAGAAGGTTGATATAGAGTTGTAACTAACATTAAGACTGATGCCCACTATTCATTTAAAACTAAAAAGTGGCTTTGTAAAAATGACCTGGGTTTCCAACTCTATTGTGTCTCAGTCAGGGCGGAGCGCCTTGTGAGGTGTCTTCACACTAGCTCAAGGTCACAGTGCAAGAACCTAGAGAGCCTCCTGAAGCACGGTGATAGTTTTGATTTAAATGGACTTGAACTGTACGAAGAATTGAGGACACTGTCACCAATGTTGCCACATGCAAAATCGGTGATGGACATTGTACAGTTTATTCATACCAGCAAACTTGTTGACATATATCCTAATTTGTACATTGCCACTCGTATTCTACCGACAATTCCTGTAACAGTAGCATCAGGAGAACGGAGTTTCTCAAAACTAAAGCTCATTAAAAACTATCTCTGTTCTACATTGAGTCAGGAATGCTTGACTGGTCTTGCTATTCCTGCAATCGAACAAGACATCACTTTGTCTTTGTCATACAATGACATTATTACTGCTTTTGCAGCCAAAAAAAGCCAGAAAGATTGCTTTTAATTAAAAACAAATCCTTGTTTCAATACCTCTTCATATAAATTTCCAATAAAATGTTGACAAATTAAAAAAATTATATTATTTGCATCATTCTGTCAAATCAGAATTTTTTCTATAGCGCTACTTCTTTAGTGCTAGTCCATCAGCATTACAGTGTGCTTAATTAAGTTAAACTGGGTTTAATAACATGCATGTGGCAAGTTTTCCAATACTGTAAGCTTATGTTTGTGTTGTTAAGAGCAAGTCAGGCACAGAGGCACCAGTTTAATAATCCCGCCTAGGGCACCATAAATCCTAAGGACGGCCCTGGCTGTTGTCTGTGGAACCCCTGCTTCGTTTGGTGCAGATATTGGAAAGTGTGTGCTGCCTACAGCATCCACGATTCCCAGGTGGTCTCCTTTCTAAGTACACCTCTACCCCGATATAACGCTGTCCTCGGGAGCCAAAAAAATCTTACCGCGTTATATCGAACTTGTTTTGATCCACCGGAGTGCGCAGCCCCGCCCCCCCAGAGCGCTGCTTTACCACATTATATCCGAATTCGTGTTATATCGGGTCGCGTTATATCGGGGTAGAGGTGTACTCAACAGGCTGGGACTTTTTAGCTTCTGATATCAGGTTTATTCAGTCCGGTATGGCTGTAAGTTTGGAAGTTGTGTGTTATGAGACTGGGACATGCATGTCGAGACCTGCCCAAAACTAAAGGCCCACTCCCTCAACTAAGGGCAGGAACCACTAAGCGCAGGTTGCAATTGAGTAAGTCATTGGAAGTGTGTGAATGAGGCAGAAGATTTCAGGGAAAGAAAGGATGTTCTTATGGGTAGATTGAATGCTGCCCTGGAGAACTAGACTCTATCCCTTCCTCTGTGATACTAGCCCAGAAATGTAAATCTAATTTTTCACAGGTGGCCACTAACTGTGTAATCCTGATTTTCTGGGTGTGTGCCTTGAGACCCCGGGGTCTGTTTTGCAGAAATGCTAAGCACTCGCTACTGCAATTGAAGTCAATGGAAGCTGTGCTATGAATATATAAAGTGCCACATAATGGTAAATACTCTGAAAAATCAGGTCCTAGGTGTCTCAAATTGGGCACTTAAAATTAGTGGATACTTTTGACTTTAATCTTTCCGTGCCTCATTAAGTGAGCTCCATCCATCCTGTACAATGAATGAGGAAAGGGACATGTGGAAAAATTATTATGATCATGTCATTAAAGACTATCATAATGCATACGCACAAGAGGGCCAAATTAAGATTGCATGGGCAACCTAACTATGGCATTTCCTAACTTTTGAGTGCTTGACTGTGCGATCTTAATATTTTTAATGTATATTTGTATCATAATATATCATTTCTGTGATTTGCATTTTCACTTGCTAAATGTATTATGACATGCTATTTCCTGCCCTTTGCGCCTATAGATGTTTCCCTTCATTCACTAGGGGTTTCAGAAAAAATTCTGATCCAGACGTTCTTTTGTTTGCAGTCTCTATCTGAGGATGGCCGAGATCCACAAAGTCTCAATGTCAAATACTCTCAAACATTCAACAAACCAGGGCTGGCACCCAAAGGGAGCCTTCAAAGAGACATTTTGAAAGCTGGTACCTTCTCAGTATTACCATGGATTCCTAGGGAGTTTTTTAAGAGGAACTGGAGTGCTCACACAAATCAGGGCTCTGTCATTTTAAAAATGGTTACTGCACTGTCCTCAGCTGTATGGAATTTCATTTTACATATTTATACTATACTCTTATTTCCAGTAATTGGGATGTAATTGGTAGATTATAATCTGCTGTGCCTCTTGGGAAATAAGCCCTGTTTGCAGAATCAGATGGTTTATAATAGAGCTAACAGGGGATAAGACATAAAAGCTGTAGTTATAACAAGTGTAGCCATTATAGGGTTAATTAAGCAGTAACAACTGAGGTGCAATACACTTCTGGGGATTAATGACCATCTGGGAGGAATCAATGGCCCAAGAAAGCCTGCTGGGCATTAGTCTATAGGAGGTGCCCTGTACCAAGGTCATTACTGCTGTTATAACCTACAAATGAACCAGAATAAAACCCCAATGCAAACATGCACCCACCCACCCCCAAATTCTGAGGAAGTTCACATCTTGCTCTGAAGTTTGTAGTTCCAGCCACTGTTATAAACTGATACTGATCAGAAGAGACACAGAGAGGCCCATCAATTTTAAATGAGTGATTCAATCTCCCTTGGTGTTTACAGAGATTTTGCCTTTTACTTAAGCAATTGGATAGATCTGAATAATATCTCAACAGTCTGTTCCATTTATAATTGTCAATGTTAATTATTATAATAGATACAAGTTCTCTGTTAAGCCCATAGCTAGGGCATCTGTAGGTTTCATTTCCCATAAAATACCATCAGGCCATTGTGGTCTACCTAATCCAGTATTCGGTCTCCTATAATAGACAATATAATTCACTTTCCTCTGAAGTATAACAACTATGGAAGAACCTACCCAGAGCAAAAGATTTTCTTTGCCCCCCTCACTCGGAGGCATATGACCTGAAGCATGAAGGTTTGTATCTCTGATATAGTTTTAGCAAAGTTAATACAATTGTGGATAAATTCTCATTATTCACATAACTGTCTAATCATTTTGAATCCTGCAAAGCTCTTAGGGTACGTCTACATTGTGATAAAAGACCCGCTGCATGGCTGTGGCTGACCCAGGTCAGCTGACTCGGGGTCACGGGGCTTGGGCTGTGGGGCTATAAAACTTCAGTGTAGATGTTCGAGCTCAAACAGGAGCTCAGCCTCGGAGACCCCAGGAGCAGGGAGGGGCTCAGAGTCCCGCCTCCAGCCTGAGCTCTAATGTCTACACTGCAATTTTTAGCCCCGCATCCCAAGCCCCGCAAGCCTGAGTCAGCTGACCCAGGCTCTGAGACTCGGCACTGTGGGGTTTTTTAATCACGGTGTAGAGATACACGTAGAGTCTGATCTCTCACAGCAATGAGTGCCACAGGTTGATAATATGAGATGTAAAATCAATAAGTTCCTACTGTGAGTTTTAAATTTAGCTTTCAATTTCTTTGACTGTTCCCTTGTTCTTGTTTTCTGAGTAAAGGTAAAGAAAAGCACCTGACAAATTTTATGGTATACTAGTCAATATTTTATACATTTCTATCATGCTCCCCCTTCTTCATCTCTCCACTGAAGTTAAACTAATTGTGACAATCAGCATCTAGATATCCCAAGGTTTAAATCCCCTAAATGAGCAGTTGAACCAACTGATTGCATACTGTATTATTGTACTGTAAAGGTATGCTGAGTAAGGTCTTTTATGAAAGCTTGTAATGTTCTGAACTTGATGGACATTATGAGATATGTATACAGACTGTGGTTATGAATCTATGTATATAGAAAACTTCGCTCATAACCTGTACTACAATTTCTACTATACCTCACAGTACAGAGGGATACCTACCAAGCCAGGTGTTTACACGAAAACCAGCTCTAAGTAATGACCCATTGTCCAGCCAGGAAGAGACAATGGTGGACCATTAGAGTTAATGGAACGACATTGAGACATCCTAGTTCTCAATTTATGAGGGGACTTCCACATGAGTCACCATGGAGTGAGAGGGAAAAGCCTTTTAAAAGCACATTGGTGTCTGAGGGTTTTTTATCCAGAAATGGAGCCTCTAAGTGAGAGGCTGTCTGTGAAATGCTAGATCCCCACTAAGCTAGGGGGTATGCTGGGAAACTGTTCAAAGACAGTAGGTAACCTGTATTAGGAAAGGGATTTTACCTAATATGGAAGTGTAAAGCCCAAGGATACCTCTTTATGTTTATTTTTTATATAACTTGCTCTTCCTTACTATTTTATCTTTGAATCTGGGGCTTTTTTATTAAACAAGCTTTTTATCTATTTTCATTCCAAGCAGATCTCTGTGGTGCAAACTCTGTGGAGTGTGTGTGCCATAGTAAGTTGGTGTCTGGGGGGCAGGTTTCATGCTTTCAGGGGTGATGAACCAGAGGAGAACAGTCAGAGTGTCTGATAGTTCAGGGAGGACTGATTTGGGGAGACTCTGGATTGGAAGGGCTGTTGGTGTCACCCTGGAACAAGTAACTAGCATGATGCAAGCCTGGGATAGGCATTGTGCTTGTGGTCTAGCTACTGGTGTCAGTGGTCTGAACCAACATTGCACAACATAAAGGCACCCAAGATTACAGGGCATGCAGTGCCAGACCCCTTACTGGTCTGGGTGATCCCCAAAACGTCACACTAATCTTTTCACGTGGAAGTCTTTCTACACCTAAAGTCATTTTCCTCATCTGTGTTTGGATCTCTTCTATTTTTGCTATATTTTTCTTTTTGGGGGATGGGGAGCGGTGACTGGAACAGAGTATTCCAGGCAAGAGCATATTGTCCATTTATATAATTGCATTACAATCTGTTCAGTATTATTTTCTATTCCATTTTTATACATCCCGAAGTCTTGTTTGCTTTTTTGACTGCTGCTGAACATTGAGCGAAGGTTTTCGTTGAGCTGTAAACAATGAATCCCAGGTCTTTTCCTGAGTGGTTAATGCTAATTTATAACTTAGCAACATGTGCAAGTAGTTCATACTATTCCTTCCAATAAGAATTACTGTACTAAATAGTGAAATTCATCAGCCATCATTTCATATATCTTTGGTAAGCCTCTCTAAAGTGCCTCCCAGTCTTCTCTAATTTTGAGTCACCTAAATTTTGGGTCATCTTCAAATTTTGCCAATTCACTGTTTGCTCTCTTTTTCAGTTTATGTCTGGGTATATTATACATCACCTGCTCTAGTATGGAACCGTGGGGCACCCAACTGTTAACCTGTAGCCAGGCTGAAAATAGACCATTTATTTCCACTCTTGGATTTTTTGTATTTTAGACAGACTTTAATCCATGTCAGAACTTTGCCTTTCTCCCCTTGACTCCCTAGTTTTTTCAGTAGCCTCTTGTGAAAGACTTTTGACAAAGGCTTTTTAAAAATCCAAATATGCTCTGCCTATACAGTCTCCTTTATCCACTGTTTTTTCCCCTAGAAGTTTTTCCAAAAGTCCTCCCTGCTGGTTACCTATCATTCAGCAGCCTACTCGGTATTCAAGGCATGTGCTCCGCAGTTCTCCCAGGAAACCCTGTCAGCTGTCAACACTCTAATTCGCACTTGTGTCAGAGGGTGAAATCTAAATGCTTTCTAAATATTCCAGCAACCTTCTGACTTGACTTCCTGTTTCTTTACCTTGGTGAGAGAGACAAGCTCTTGAGCGACACAGAAGCTGTTCCAATAAAAGATATTACCTTAACCACCTTATCTCTCTAATGTCCTGGGACCAACATGGCTACAACAACACTGAATGCAAGTGCTAATGTCAATCACAGGTATGGAAAATTCATGATTTTGACAAGCTTAGAAATTTAACTTACTCATTTCCACCAGAGTTATGAACAGCTGAGAAGCCTCAAATACATTTTTAAAGTCAGTTTGTAGACCACTGGCAATAGGAGTTTGATATTGTTAATGATCAGACCATGAGAATTTTTTATTTACTACCGAGGAAAAGTGACTGGTTCCTTGAAATTGCCCATAATGACAGATCATAAAACAAGAAATCATCTTCTAAGCAGAGCTGTCCTAAACCAAAAGCACAGTTCCAAAACAGCCCCAAACTTAGAGGAAGTTTGTATCTGTTCATGATCTGATTCATTCCTTGGCTTCCAGGCAAGGCTGGGCTTAAGCCACTGCAACCTATGTAGCCATACAGGGCCTTGTACTACACACACACCCCAATTCCCTGTCTGTCTTCAGTGCCAACCTGTTATGGCACAGAATGGATTCCTCACTGTGTGCATGATGCTGAGTACATGCTGTACAGGGGTTAGGAAGTTGGGATCAGTAACTGTATCCTATCTACTAACACAGAGTGGGACAATTTCTACTCTTACGCTGGGGTAAATCCAGACTCATTCCATTGTGTGAAGGCATGATGCACCAGAGCAGAATTTGACCCACAGTCTGATGAGCCTACAATACGGTGGGTGGGCTGATTCCTTCCATGACAGCAACTTAAAGGCAGCTAGACTCCAATGATCGGGGAACAGCAAATTTCACTACTCCAGACTGCCCTGCCTGTAAGCCGGCCCTGGCAGCTGGGAGTTCCCTATGCTTCCCTCAGCAAAACGACACTTCATCCTTTTTCTAAACTCCTTCCTTCTGTTCAGATCCTTTCTGACTCTAATCCACCTCCTGTTCAGCCTCTGCCCGCACCTCCCTTCCTTCATTGTGTGCAGTGCCGTTTCCTGCACACTGAGAATTGACAGTCACTCAAGATGGTAGATGGGAAAAGAAAGCCACCTCTTCAGCCAATGCGGCACCCCTGCCATCTCCCAGTGCATTCCCAGGCAGGGCTGTCCGGGGGGGGCAAGGTCCCCATGAGTTTTTCGGGGGCCCTGGAGCGGGGTCCTTCACTCGCTCCAGGGGCCCCGGAAAACTCTCGTGGGGCCCAGGCCCCTGGAGCTTCTTCTGCTCCAGGTCTTCGGCGGCAATTCGGTGGCAGGGGCCCCCCACTGCCAAAGACCCCAGGCCCCCTGAATCCTCTGGGCGGCCCTGTTCCCAGGAGGGAAATGCTTCTGTGTCCTCATTCCTACGCAGACTCTCTCCCAGCAGGCCTCAGGTACCCCAGCAATGTCCAGTCCTCCTCCACACACATCAGTCCACTGACTTGACTCCTGCCTCCTCCTCCACACTGTCATCATTCTATTAGTCTGAGGAGAACTCGCTCTGTAGCAGGAAGTTGCCAGGTGAGTTCCCTCCCTCATCCTCGTCCCACTTGATAGTGGGGAGCTAGAGCTGTCAGTCACTGCTGCACACACACACAAACACACACACACACACACACACACACACACACACACACAGGTAGGAGCAGCAAATATTGGGGCTTTGTCTGCACTGCAAAAATGGGACTAGTAACTCAGCATTGATGCAAGTCCACTATGGGTAGCTATGGTGGAAGGTGTAGCGTAGACAGGGTTCAGATGTGTTTATTGCCCTATTGCCTAACTCCACTGGGAGTAAAAACAACTGAGCCCATGTGAACCCTGCTTCCACAGGTGGAACTGCACCCCTGGTGAATTACAGGTCTCATATTTGCCAGTACAGATGCAGCCTAATTCTCAGAGAAAAGAAATGTACAAGTAAGGAAAAACTTTGCTCTTTCAGACTGCCCAGGCTAAAATAAGAAATATTTGTGCTTTTCTATTGTCAGCTCCCCTGAATAAAAGTCAGGCTTATTTTCGTATTTAAAATAGACATTTTAAATCAGTGCTAAGAATTCCCCTCCCCCAATTGCTCTACTTTCCAAGGAAATCCCAGGGGCCATGCTCTTAGAGAGTTTTTGTTGATGGATAATCCGGGTGTTTGGCATATGTCCATAGGGCCATTTAAGTATTGTCTTCTTGGACACACAATGTATGTCCTAAAACCCTTAAGGGCTTACACAAACCCCTTTGTACTTATGCTTTGTCTCCCTGAGAGGTCATTGAACACAATAGTGTCTATGTCCATTGTCATCACGTGTCGTGAATCTGCAATCATAGCAAATTTCTTGTTAATATTCCAAAACTGTCTCCCCCTGCCACCAATTGTATATTGTGAATTGTGTCAAATTTGGTAAATTCTGCATCAGGTTCATGAAAATCTTTGCAATCTTTTAAATCCTGTGTTTACTTCAAGCCTATATAGAGAATACAACACAAAGGCAGGAAAGATATTAAAAGAGAATATATAAATGCAGACAATAAATAAGATAAAATTGGAGAAAAATAGAAGCAGGGGAGGAATTGTGGGGGGGATTTCCAAAAGCACCTCAGTGACTTAGGAGCACAAGTCTCCCTGAATTCCAGTAGGACTCATGCTTCTAAGTCACTTAGGTACCTCTGAAAATCCCATCCTGTCTCTCAGTCTTATTGGCTCCTTCTTATGGCCTGCAATATCCATCTTAGCCAGGGCATATTTTCACAAGTATAGCTTTCTGTTACTTTTTTTTTTGGTTAAATATCTTCGGGGTGGAGGGGGGGAGAAATGCAAGAATGAAATAAAAAAGCAATATAGTGCATATGGAGTGAAATCCTGGCCCCACGTCATTGACTTCAATGGCCGCTATTTCACCCACAGTTTCTAAGGGATGAGTCAAACCCTAAAGCTGAAGATAAAGGTAGTTAAAGTAACTGATTAAACATAGGAGACTATAGCAAAGTCTGAATGGTATATTAAATGATTGATGTGTAGGCTCACACTGGCCCCATTTAGACTAAGGAAATAGGTCTTGTTTAAAAACATGTTAGCTAACCCAGTGGTTCTCAACCAGGGATCCGGGGCCCCCTAGGGGGCCTTGAGAAGGTTTCAGGGGGGCCTCTAAGCAGGGCCAGCATTAGACTCGCTGGGGCACAGGTCAGAAAGCCGAAGCCCAACTGCATGGGGCTGAAGCCCAGGTCCCTGAGTCCCGCCACCCGGGGCTGAAGCTGAAGCCTGAGCAATGTAACTTTTTTGGGGGGGAGGAGCCTGTGGCATGGGGCCCCAGGCAATTGCCCTCCTTACTACCCTTTAATGCCAACCCTGGCTTTTATATGCAGAAAACCAGTTATTGTGTCACACATGGGCCGTGGAGTTTTTATAGCATGTTGGGGTGCCCCAGAAAGAAAAAGGCTGAGAACCTCTGAGCTAACCCATTCTAGCACAATTTAAATGTTAGTGTAGACATGGTTTAACACCTTTGAGATCATTTCAGCAGGTCACGGTCAATCGGAGGGTCAACCACATCCAGCCAACATGTTTTTCAACATGATTGTATTTGTCTACCCAAGGTACTAAATTGTGCCTAAAACATATTAAATTAAACTCGTTAACATGTTTTCAAACACCATTCATTTCCCCAGTGTCGTCAAACCCATTTGTGACAAATGTGGATGCTGCCTGCGAAAGGGATTTGAGCTGCAAAAGCCCTTTCAAACCCTCCCTTTCTCTTTTGTACATTGGTGATACTCAGTAAATAGTAAACGCCTAGGCACTACTGTAACATAAATATTAGTAAATAATCTTTTCCGACCTTCTGACTCCTTTGTCCCTTGTTCTGTAACCTTGTGTGCTACATCCATCTGAGGGAATAGACATCTAGTATGTATAACACGTTGGACCTGATCCTGCTGTCACTAATCAGTGGGCATTTTGCCATTGACTGCAATGGGAGAAGAACTGGGCCGATCATTATAGTGCTATATATATAGATCAGGCACATTATTATGTAAGTGGAAGTCAGCTGGTACCATGTAACAGACTATTATTTGGCTTTGTCTATTGGGTTATTTAGTCTGAAAATGTAAATAAAATGAATAATAAAAGGTCCCTTCAGAACACAGCTATGTGGGTGTGGAGGAAGCTTGGATTCCCACTGCTCATGCAGTATCTGTTCTATTGATTAATAGGACCTTAGTCTCCAGCGCTGTCAGGCCAGCACCTTTCACAACTCTTATATTTATTTCTATTCTAGTAGATCAGGAGTGAGCAAACTACAGCCCGCGGGCCGCATCTGGCCCTTCAGAGGTTTTAATCCTGCCCTCGAGCTTCTGCTGGGGAGCAGGGTCTGGGGCTTGCCCCGCTCCAGCACTCCAACCAGGAAGCAGGGTCAGGGGTTGGCCCCACTTCGCATGGCTCCTGGAAGCAGCAGCATGTCCCCCCTCCAGCTCCTATGCAAAGGGGCAGCCAGGGGTCTCTGCACACTACTCCCGCACCAAGCACGGCCCCTGCAGCTCCCATTGGCTGGGAACCATGGCCAATGGGAGCTGCAGCGGCGGCGCCTGCGGATGGGACAACGTGCAGAGCCACCTGACCATGCCTCTGTGTAGGAGCCGGAGGAGGGACATGCCGCTGCTTCCGGGAGCTGCTTGAGATAAGTGCTGCCCAGAACCTGCACCCCTGTCCTCCTCCAGGGCCCCAACCCCCTGCGCTGATCCCTCTCCTGCCATCCAAACCCCTCAGCCCCAGCCTGGAGCACCTTCCTGCACCCCCCCAACCCCTCAGCCCCACCCCAGAGCCCACACCCCCAGCTGGAGCCCTCAGCTCCTCCCACACTCCAACCCCCAGTTTCATGAGCATTCATAGCCCACCATACAATTTCCATACCCAGATGTGGCCCTTGGGCCAAAAAGTTTGCCCACCCCTGTAATAGATGGTGGTGGGGACGGGGATGGGGTGTCTTATGAGTAAGGAGTACCTGACCACAAAGGAGCCAAAGAGATCTGCTTTCAGTCTCAGGATGTCAGAGAAGTTACTCTGGATTTACACCAATGCCAGGGAGTCAGAATCTGGCCCAAGCCCTGTAGGTGTGTCACTTTATCTTAGGGCGTAGACTGAAGGTAGGGTTACTTGCATACAAGGTAGAGAAAATGGAATCAGTGCTCTGAAATACTGTATTCAAGTGCATCATTTAATTATGTAACAGCTTGGAACTACACACTTTTCAGCTCAGCTCTTTTCAAGGCCAGACTTCTGTTGGCTCGTCAGCTGAAATCTGATCAAGTGATCATTGACCTTTTTCAGCCTTTAAATGCATTGGTGCACAAAAACATAACGTAAAACCACATAGGCTTAGAAAATAAAACAAGGCAATGGATTGTTGGAACACGCAGAACTTCCACATGGAATTTGTGGCAACTTCCAGTCCCACTGTTGTTCAGATCTTCATTGTATTAATTAAAGAAATAAAATGGAAGCCCGTGTCGAAGCAAAGATAGCTTTCCAGAACACCTGCTTGACTTATCATTTTAATAAATAATCTCTGGCTGCTGCATAAAAATCAATAGCTGTGTTCAGTGCTTTGACAGACCAGTGATCCTGAGCTCTGTTCTGAGAGAGTTACTTTAGGTCTCTGGTAACTAGTTGAATCACAAACAGTGGTTTGATTTTACGGTACAGTGCCCACTCATATGATGGCTGCTACACTGGCTGACACCAGTGATCTCTAGTTCTGAAAGCATTAGTCTACACAGCTTGAAAGAGAGAGACAGTAGGGTAGGACGGGAGGTGGGGAAACACTAGAAGTTGTAACCATCTTACAATCTCTGTGCTTGTTTACACTTAAAATGCCACAGCGGCACAGCTGCGCCTGCTTCAGTGCAGACACTACCTACACCGACGGGTTCTCCCATCGGTGTAGGTAATCCCACTCCCCGAGAGGTGGTACCTAGGTCAATGGTACCATTGATCTTGAGCTGTCTACACAGGGACTTAGGGCAGTTTAACAGTGCCACTTAGGGGGGTTGATTTTTCACACCCCTGACCAACCCAGTTAAACTGACCCAATTTCTTAGTGTAGAGTAGATCATGCTTTTGTGAACTGGGGACACATAACACACACTGATATGTGAGCTACATCATAACTACACTCATGCCTTCTGCTTTGTGGATATTAAAGCATCTTATTCACTAGTTCTTAAAACACACCTGTTAGAAAAGTAAGTACTACTAGACCTATTTTACAAATGAGTAAACAGAGGCATGAAGGATGACACAGCAAGTCAGTGG
Organism: Malaclemys terrapin pileata; assembly: GCF_027887155.1. NCBI lineage: Eukaryota > Metazoa > Chordata > Testudines > Emydidae > Malaclemys > Malaclemys terrapin. The sequence goes on along the minus strand of NC_071511.1, from coordinate 28,334,122 downwards.
CAGACAAGCTTTAAAACCCTGAGTCCTGAAGGCCGCTCTCCTGCTCTAATGCACTGGATCACACTACCCCTCTCTTGTGTATGGAAAAACATATGGCATAGATTAACCACTGCATGCAAGTAAGGGTTGTTTGTTCTCAATGCAAGGTCTCAACAGGAATTCCAGAGGATTCTCACCAAACCTGGTTAAACCAAGATACTTCACACAGAAAATTGATCATGACACAACATTGCCAGGGGAAAAAAATAAAACAACTGATAACATCAGCTGCTCTTGTTTGGTTTCCACAGAATAGGTAATTAGGGCGGGTGCTTGCTGTGATTTAACCTAGCACAGACTAATCAAAGTGACTGGACCTTCAAGATGATTTGATGAATGGTCGTAAACACACAACACTTTGCAGGTTATTCTGGCAGATTAAATATAATCTGCTGATTCTTCTGCTGCATGTTGATTTCTGTCAGCCCAGAGAGCTGCTTGCAGCAAGACACTACCAAGAGGACCAAAAAAATAAAAAAAGATAATTGATGAGACAAAACTGTGAAAAATGAGCTGTGATGTATACATGGTGAAACCACAGACAACTGGATGAAAATAAGGATCCTATTACCTTGTTCTTTTACTTCAGTGCACTGGGGAACCGATACAATTAGAACCTGGCTCAGGGAAAACTTGGCAAATTACAATCTTTAAATCATGTTAACTTGTCTTCTATGATACATATAGAGCAGGAATGCAGCAGAGAGACCTCCTGTAACAGGCTGTATCAAAGGTTTGCATATCTTGCTAATGAATTCCTGTAAGGGAGGAAATTGCCCAGGAAAAGGATGCTTTATCAAGACTTCTTTGCAGCAAACTTCACCTCTACACAGAAATTAGATTTAAAATCTCAGGATGGTGCAGTGTATCCTATTTCCTACTCAAGGATACCTCCTCATTTCTATGGCAGAAAGATTTGAGATTTGTTGTTACTTGCAATCAGTGATACAAATTTATCATGTATCTGTTTCAAAAGGTAAGGAAATTAAGAGAAATAACTAACAACTTGCTGGAACATCTAACAATGGAAATGGAGGTTCTTGGAGCATCACATTGATTATGAAGACTCTGAGAAGCCTGACTCACTGAACTGAAGAAAGGACCCTGCACATTTCATGCCAAATACTTAATGCCTTTGCCCTTTTTCCAATTTAGTATTTATTTATATGGCTAAGTTATCTAGAAATAGCTTAAATTAAAATAAACCATAAAGCTGTGGTTTTTCAAACTTTTTGTATTTGTGTCCCCTTTCACACAGCAAGCCTCCGAGTGTGACCTCCCTTATAAATTAAAAATGGAAGAGATTTAGTTTAATGGGGGCTCGGGACAATCAGCCTCACAGAGCTGATAGCTCACAACCCCCAAGTAACTACTTTGCGACCCTCTGAGGGGTCACAACCCCCAATTTGAGAATCCCTACCATAAAGCAATCTTCCTGCTGTGCTATAGATTCAATCTACAGGGACATGTTTGATTCATTATTATTTTTATTTCTACTGAAACGTCTCAAGGGGTAATTAACACATGTGCAACCTGTTGAAAGTGCTGTTGAAATGACTGAACATCAGAACATAAGAACCGCCATACTGGGTTGGATGAAAGATCCATCTAGCTCAGTATTCTGTCTTCCGACAGCGGCCAATGCCAGGTGCCCCAGAGGGAATGAAGAGAACAGGTAATCCTCAAGTGATCCATTCCCTGTTGCCCATTCCCAGCTTCTGGCAAACAGAAGCTAGGGACACCATCCCTGCCCATTCTGGCTAATAGCCATTGATGGACCTATCCTCCGTGAATTTATCTATTTCTTTTTGGAACCCTATTATAGTCTTGGCCTTCACAACATCCTCTGGCAAAGAGTTCCACAGGTTAACTGTGCGTTGTGTGAAGAAGTACTTCCTTTGGTTTGTTTTAAACCTGCTGCCTACTAATTTCATTTGGGTGACCCCAAGTTCTTGTGTTATAAGAAGGAGTAAATAACACTTCTTTATTTACTTTCTCCACACCAGTCATGATTTTATAGACCTCAATCATATCCCCCCTTAGTTGTCCCTTTTGTCAAGAAGAAAAGTCCAAGGATTAATAATCTCTCCTCATACGGAAGCCGTTCCATACCCCTAATCATTTTCATAGCCGTGTTCTGAACCTTTTCTAATTGCAATTTTTTTTTGAGATGGGGCAACCACATCTGCACACAGTATTCAAGATGTGGGTGCACCATGGATTTATATACAGGCAATATGATATTTTCTGTCTTATTATCTATCCCTTTCTTAAGGATTCCCAACATTCTGTTTGCTTTTTGACTGCTGCTGCACATTGAGTGGATGTTTTCAGAGAACTATCCACAATGACTCCAAGATCTCTTTCTTGAGTGGTAACAGCAAATTTAGACCCCATCATTTTATATGTATAGTTGGGATTATGTTTTCCAATGTGCATTACTTTGCATTTATCAACATTGAATTTCATCTGCCATTTTGTTGCCCAATCTCCTAGTTCTGAGAGATCCTTTTGTAGCTCTTCGCAGTCTGCTTGGGACTTAACTATCTTGAGTAGTTTTGACTGAAATAATGTGTGTGTCCAGCCTGAGAATGGTGAGAGACAGAAGTTGTTCAGAAGCCATTTTACAAAGCTTTAAAAATTCTACACTGGCTGCACATGCCTGACTCCCCCTGACTTCAATGAGAGCCATGCATAGGCAGCTAATAACAGAACTGGGCCTTCATTTCTTGGAAAAACAAACACTTTTGTGGATGGGTCTACCAACAACTGCGTCCCACTATTGCTGTTAATTCTCTAAACTGAAGGATTTTGCCCAACTGCCAAATCATAAACCTGCCAGCCAGTCCCATTCCTGACTGAACTAACATTTCAGGAAACAGCACTTGCTGGCCTTGTTTGTCTCTGCTGGCTTTCCCTGAAAAGCTCTCCCTAGTGCTGAAGAACCAGGATGGCTGCACTGGTGCTCAAATCCATGGGAGCTCTAGTGGAGACCAGCTGCTGGCATTTTAACCACAGTGTCGGCTAGATCTCCTCTGAGCAGGGCTAGATGACGTGGGGATAAATATTCCAGCAGTCAATTACATTTGCTAGCTCTGGTGGAGTTCTCAGAGTACAACAATGCCGGAGAGAGATTTTTCAGAGAAAGCTCAGTGGAGATGTAGATCTTGCAAGAGGAAAAGGAGGTTTTTGCTTCAGGCTGCTCCGGTTCAGTTCTGTGAATGACAGGCTGTGGGGTTGGCAATGGACTAGGGAGCTTTGTAATGCTGAACCGGTGTTCTGAATAGATGGCTTCATTTTCCAGTGCTGTCAATTCAGGATCTCTTACAAGCACTGCAATTACTTATAGCGTTTAGTGTCCATTTAAGGTACATCCTACTTTGGGGCTTTTTCACTACTGCTTTTTGATACATTTTGACACTTGCCTGTTCCAAGCAATAGAAAAAATGTGAAAAAGAAATTTAAGTGACCACAGGAAAGAACAATTTGGCTCAAAACGGGGTCACAGAACGGGCTCACGATTCTATTTATTTCTTATGAGTGTATATGTACGTACATATACACACACACAGACAATTGTGTCTCTCTCCAAGACATTGATGTCAGATTAGTAGAATAGGGAACTAAGCAGACAAGGCTTTCAAGTTTCCTATTTTAGATTTCCACTTGACTCAGTGTAAGCACAGCCATCACCAGGCCTTTCTTCATTTGTAAGATATGGACAACTAATACTGACCACCCACCTTACATAAAGTAGGCAATTAATGTGTGGAAAGTGCTTTGTGATCTTCTGTGCCCAGATCACACACACACAACAACCCCCACTGATTTAATTACAAGTCAGGCATGCGAGACAGAACTGAACTCTTACTAATATGCTGGCAAATCTCAGAGATTCTGACTGCCATAAATCTAGCCTTTGAAGTGTTTCCCACTTGAAAAGGCAAAAAGAATATCACCGAAACTAATGGCTTGTTAGTGTCAGGCCTAGAGATCAAGGCTCATCTGATATGACTGTAGCAACATTGTAATGCAGTAGGTCAGCTGCTCACTGCTTGGTAGCATGTGTCAGGTTTCCTTTTCTTCCCCTGTTGAGTTTATTAAAGCTCAACTTCAAAATCTATGACTAGGAATGAGAAAGAATATAAAAATCACAAAAGCATGCCAGATATTTTATAGCTGACCCAGAAAAGGAATGTAAGTACCAGGTCTGTATTTAACGATGACTACAGCAAACAGATCGCAATAACCCACTCATCCTCCTCTTCCCTGGCATACATTAGTGCAGGGGTTTCTCAAACTTCATTGCACCGCAACCCCATTCTGACAACAAAAATTACTACACAGGGGAGGGAGGGGACTGAAACCTGAGCCCGCCTGAGCCCTGTCACCTCTGGTGAGGGTCCAAAGACTGAGGGCAGGAGGACCCAAGGCAAAGCCCAAGGGCTTCAGCCCCAGGCAGGGGCCCTGTAACCTGAGCCCTACTGCCCAGGGCTGAAATCCTCTGGCTTTGGCCCCAGGCCTCAGCAAGTCCAAGCCAGCTCTGGCGACCTCATTAAAACAGTGTCACAACCCACTTTGGGTCCCAACCCACAGTTTGAGAACTGCTACATTAGTGTAATCTGATCTTCAGTTCAGTCTTGAGAATACAAAATGCAGATCACCCCACCACACTGCCACTCAATAGACCACAGTTAACAATGAATCCATTGCATTTGGGTTTGGTTGGGGATTCCTGAACCTGCTTCAGAAGCATCTGGTCCTGGCCACTGTGATAGATTGGGCAATAGATTAGATCATTGGTTCCCAAACTTGGGGGCGTGCCTCCCTGGGGAGGGCATGAAGAAATTCCAAGTGGGGTGCGAGGCTGCCCTTGAGCTCCCAGCTGGGGAGGTTAGCCCCCGACCCCTCCCCTGCTGTCCTCTCCTTCCGCCTCCCCCCCCCCCCCGCAGCCACGCCACCACAAAGGCAGCGCAGCTTGCACCTGCCCACCTCCCAGGCTTTCCAATAAGCCAGTTCTGCCACTCTGAGCAGCCTGGTAAGGGGGCAGGGAGCAGGGGGAAGGGAAGGGTAGGGACGGTTTTGTGGCCTGCAGCATGCAGGGGGTCAGACCAGATGATCATAATGGTCCCTTCTGACCTTAAAGTCTATGAGTCTATGAGGGGGAGGGGAGGTTGGATAAGGGTCAGGAGGTCCCAGGGGGCAGTCAGGGAACAGGGAGCAGTTGGATGGGGTGGAGGTTCTGGGGGGATGGTCAGGAGACAGGGAGCAGGGGGGCTTGGATAGGCGTGGGAGTCCGGGGGGGGTCTGTCAGGGGGTGGGGATGTGGATGGGGGGGGAGGCAGTCAGGAGACAGGAAGCAGGGGGGATTGGATAGGGGGTGGGGTCCCGGGAGCGGCGGTCAGGAGAAAAGGAGCAGGGGGGGTTGGATAGGGAGTGGGGTCCCAGGGGGGGCGGTTAGGGGTGGGGGGTCCCAGGAGGAGGCAGTCAGGGGACAAGGATTGGGGGGGTTGGATGGGTCGGGGATTCTGAGGGGGGCAGTCAGGGGGCGAGAAGTGGGAGGGGGCGGATGGGGGCGGGGGCCAAGCTGTTTGGGGAGGCACAGCCTTCCCTATCTGGCCCTCCATACCATTTCACAACCCCGATGTGGCCCTCGGGCCAAAAAGTTTGCCCACCCCTGTAATAGACCAGCGGATAATAAATTATACATATTCTGTATACATAATAACTATTCATAAAATTGTCCAATTACAGGCCTATATTATTTAACTATCTTCTCGTTTTTGATTCTGAATATAAGTAGACAAGAATAAAGGTATAACATAAAGTACAATAATAATAAAAATACAACTATAAAGAAAAGTATATAACTGCAATGTTTTCAAATTTCATACCAATGGATTAGGTGGTCATCAGGGGTCTGATCTGTTATGGTAATTTCTATATTCCTATATAACCAGGAGTAAGTATAGCCATAAAAAGAACAGGTGAGGAGAAGATACTAATCCAAACAACCAAGTCCATAAATGCACATCTCACTCATTAATATTTTTGGACTCGCCCACAATTTATATTAAATAGTTATATAGATGGGCTGAGACCATGAGGTTTTGATTTTGCAAATCCAGAATCAGGTTGGTTCAGCTTGGGTTGCCTCTTATCCAAACCAACAAAGTGCATATATGTGAAGGAAGGTTTGAATTTAAGATAAAATGTCATTTCTAGAATGGGTAGAGATGGGCCCAAATTAAAATCCCACAGTCTATCTCTCTAGGGCCACACTGTCTAGCCTGGCTGAACTGCATTTACCATTAGACTACAGCAGGGCGTAAGTGAGTACAAAGATGACGTCATATTCTCCTGCTTCTGGGGCAGGTAGAGATTGGCCTTCTGACTTTTCCAACTTAAAGCTAGGGCTGGTAGAAAATTCACAAACATTTTCAGGAAAAATGTTGATCTTCCAAGAGGTTTCTGTTTTGTAGGGTTTGAAATGGGCCCTATTTGCTTTTTTCATTAACTGTTTTAATTGAAATATTTCATTTCCAGAAAACTGATGACTGAGGCTGTCATTTTACAATATGAAGCATAATATAAACACGCACTCTAAATACCACCACATGGTCTTAGGGATGGGCCAAAACCTGAATTCAATTCAGTCAGTTCATGCACTTTCAAGGACTCTAGTATCCTGACAATTGCCATGCTTCTGAAAGGGGATGGTGTGACATTATAGTTCCTGAATCTCCCCAAAACCATACAATAATATAGTGTAACAGGCACTGGAAATCTAGAGACAATCTTCCCTTCTCTCCACGTACTGTATTTAAAAGTTTGTCATCTATTTAGAAGTATTAATCTAGTACCAGAAGTTATCACATTTAATGATACTGTATCTACTATAAAACCAACTTGAATTAATCTGGACTCAATTTGGGGTGATGTGAGCAAAGCAGCTTTAAAATACTTAAGGTTTTCATTGACATCATGGTCTGCTCAGCAGTCGTGAATACAGGGAGCACATAAAATACTAAGCCACAAGATGGCAGTAGTTCTTCATAAATTATGATGCTAGTCACTCTCCCACAGCATAAATCCGTATAAAGCACTGTCTGGGCACATCTTTCCAATTGCCTCACTTCACGAATCTAGAAGTGGCCCTATACTTTTCTACAGGAACATGAAACAACATTAAAATCCTTCTACTAAGGAGACTTGTATGTATGAGTCCCTTGGTATTTGCCTACCAGTACCAGAGATAATGAAGGACCTCTGACAGAGAAACGCATTGCCGAATTACTCTGCTCTGTAGGACTCCCTTCAGATACTCTTACTCATGGTGAGTATTACCTGACTTTGTGAGTAATCATTTTGAAATGAATGGAACTACTCGAGGATTAAGGTACTTCTAAGCATGAGTAAGCTGTGATGGCTCAAAGCAGCCAGAAACTGGTACTCCCTAGTGTAAGAAGAGTTGTCAGAAGATCAGTGATCCCGCCAGTGTATGGGGAGCGCTGGGGGCATTGCTGATGGAAAGGGGTGTGGCCAGAGGGCCGTTGTGGTCTGGTGGTTCGTGGTTGCTGGAATGCCCCTTTTGGGAGCTGCTGCAGCAGAGACAACTTGCAGCAGTCTTAGCAGCCATCCTGGTCCGCAGCTGCCCCAGGACTGTGGAGCTGCAAAAACGGCAAAAAAGCTACCTTGGCCTTCCTTCTTCCCTGAGCTGCATCAGGCACAGCTTATAGGTCTGTATGGTGCCTAGCACGACACTGGGGTGATGAATAAGTAATATAATAGGTATCACATCGTTTACTGACCACAGAATTAAAACACCCTGATGCTGCAAATTTTTCTGTGTGTTTTACTGAGCTCCATAGGCACGTGAGAACTATTTAGCATCACTGAGACACATGCCCAAAAAGATGGAAAATGCGAGACATGACAGCCAACACTGTAGCTGGTGATAACTACAGCAATAACAGTGCTATTGATGATGAAGAACAGAATGGGTAGAAGACAGTGGATATTTCGGGGTCTGTCCTTAGGACAAATCAAATAATTGCAACGGACACTTTAGGTTTTATAATCCCCAAGCAGAGAGTTTCCGATTATGCAACCTCAGAAATAATCTTAGATTTCAATCTTTCACCCAAGCAATAGCCTGTTTATAGCACTATTAGTTGATTTAAAAAACACATGATTACCAAATGGATATTGGAAACATTGCCATTCTTACTACAACGTCTGATCTGCTAGAGCTGGAGGGGACGGATGTCAATCATCAGTAAAATGTCAGTAGAGTGCTGAGAGATAACAGACACATAGAGCCAAGCACACTTAAAGTATGTCTACACTGCAGTTAGAAACCCAAGGCTGGCCTGTACCAGTCGGCGGCGGCTCCAGGCACCAGCGCTCCAAGCGCGTGCCTGGGGCGGCAAGCCATGGGGGGCGCCCTGCTGGTCCCTGCGAGGGCAGCAGTCAGGCTGCCTTTGGTGGCTTGCCTGTGGGAGGTCCTCCAGTCCCGCGGATTTGGCGGCGGGTACGCCGAAGCCGCGGGACCGGTGGACCTCCCACAGGCAAGCCGCTGAAATCGCGGGACCAGGGTCCTCCCGCAGGCATGCCGCCGAAAGCAGCCTGCCTGCAGTGCTTGGGGTGGCAAAAAAGCTTGAGCCGCCCCTGGTACCAGTTGACTCAGGCTCACAGGGCTTGGGCTGCGGGGCAGTTTAATTGCAGTGTAAACGTCTGGACTCAGGCTGGGGCCCAGGCTGTAGGTCCCTGTTAGGTGGGGTGTCCCAGAGCTCATGCTGCAGCCCGAGCCCCACCACAATTAAACACCCCTGGAAACCAGGGCACAGGAGCCTGAATCAGCGGGGTGTCTAATTGCAGTGTAGACATACCCAGAGAGGCAGACTGCGTGGGAAGAAATTTCAGCAGAAATGAACAATGAATTTTGGAAGTGGCTACCCATAGAAGCTGAGTGTGGCTGAACAAAACGATTTTTGACGCCATACTGACAAATAGAAAGGCAGCCCTTTCTCTAGGCCAAGCTCTTCCCACACATTCTGAGATCCAACCGATTATTTTTTTAACGTTTGTGAACCTTTTCCTGGAATTGGACTCTGCATGTTAAGGTGTTTATTTTTGCACACTCTGGATCTGAGTTAGTCACATGGTTGAAGCTGCACGATTCTATAGCTACACAGGAGACATACAGCTCTCTGCCGCTGGCTCTACTCAGGACTCGCAGCAATGCCAGGTTGTTTGCTTCAGCATGTCTCCTCTGCCTCTTCAGGCAGGGGCGGCTCCAGGCACCAGTGCAGCAAGTGCGTGCCTGAGGCGGCAAGCCATGGGGGGCGGCCTGCCGGTCGCTGGAAGGGCGGCAGTCAGGCAGCCTTCGGCAGCATGCCTGCGGGAGGTCCGCCAGTCCCGCGGTTTCGGTGGCGGGTACACTGAAGGCGCGAAACCGGCGGACCTCCCACAGAAACGCTGCTGAATCCGCGTGACCGCGGACCACCTGCAGGTGTGCCACTGAAGGCCGCCTGACTGCCTTCAGGTAGTATCAAGGGCATAGCCGCCCTGTCTTCAGGTAGTATCAAGGGCATAGCCAAGTTTAGTGTCACCATGCTAGTTTTTGATACAATTCCTCCCAAGGATATTGAATTTAATTATATTATGGTCACTATTACTTAGGGTACTTCTACGCTGCAAAAAAACCCCACAGCAGTGTGTGGCAGATCCCAGGTCAACTGATTTGAGCTCCTGCTTCCAGGCTAAAAATAGCAGCATAAACATTCCCATTTGGGCTGGAGTCTGGGCTCTGAGACACCCCTCTCCCCCCGCACTGGGTTTCAGAGCCCAGGCTCCAGCCCAAGGAGGAACATCTATACTGCTGTTTTCACAGTGAAAAGACTCACTGCTGCAAGGTTTTTCTGACCATGTAGACATACCTAAGTGACTCAGCTATAGTTACTTCTTGAACCAACCCATGTGTTCCTTAGGACTGAGACAAGAAGATGCTCTCCTCCTGTGTGCTCTAGAACTAGCTTTTACATATAGCAGTTGTTTAAAGTGTCAAAAAATTGCGTCTCAAAACTTAGCTGGATATGGCGTTATTTTTGTATGACACATCCCTAGAAGAGGTCTTTCTCCAGCCTGAGCGCTCCTCAGCCCCTGCCAGCTTTCTGCCAGTTCCTAGTTTAATCAATCCCCTCCAACCTTATCAATTTTCTGTGCCAGCAGCAGTTTGATTTCACTTTGGTTAAGAAGCCTATCCTCTCTGAAGAGCTTCTCTCAAAGGTTTCCTAGTGCCTAATAAGTGTAACCCCCTTCTCTTACACCATATTCACATCCACAGATCTAGAGCCAGATTCTCAGCTGGTGATATCGGTGCAGCTATGCTGATTTACAACAGATAAAGATCTGGCCCCAAGTCTCTGAAAATCCCCCATCTACCTGTGTGTAGAACAAGAAGAATTTCAAGACAAAGCAACCACAGATGCCCTGGACCCAATCATTTTTCCTAATAACTTACATTTATGTGACGATACCAAAATGTACCTCAACATTGCTCCTCTTTGGCACTAGAGTGGCCAGATGCCCAGTTTTTGACCTGAAAGTCTGGTCGAAAAGGGGACCTGACAGCATCTGGTCAGATCTACTGACCAGACATGAAGTCCGGTTACTGTGGACGGGGGAGGTGGGGAGGCGCCATCCAGTGTAGGGATATTAAAGAAGGTACTAACAGTGATTCCCCCAAGTGACAGTGACCCCCTCATAATTTGTCCCCCACACTTTAAAATCCAACAGTTTCACCAAGTACAAAAATCTTTTGGGTCTTCTGTTAAAACTTGTAAGCTACTGTCTGTAGAAACCATTGATTGTATCTGTCCTGTGAAAGATACTTTACTACTTACAAACAAGTTAACTGACTTTGTTCTTGAAGTAATTGATACAATGCAAACAAACACTATAAGCTGCTAAGTGACTTTCACTTCATTCAATGGCTCCTAAGACAGACCCCCACCCTCTGTGATTAAAGGGCCTGGAGTCTCAAATGAATTAGTACACACCCTGAAAGTGGTGGAGACAGTAAATTAAAATATGGTTAAGATATGGAATGTATGCTGATGAATGCTTGATATACACGAATGGTTAGGGAGGTGCCAGCCTAGAAAAGGAGTATCCATCGGCCGAAGAATGTGTCGAGTAGGACCACCAGACAACCCCCTGAGGGTAAACTGGGATCCACCCCATCACCTGGAAGGATGAGAAACACAAACTTTGGACAGTGTGGAGCCACCAGGAATGTGCCACTTTGGACAGGAATGTGCCATCTGCTGATTGAGTCAGCAACAGCAGGATGAAACAGTTCCCATAGACTAACATAGGAATTAATTCCTATAAGAATGGACTCTAAAGACTGATGACTTTGAGTCTCTGGTTCTGCTGCCAGCCTCCAGGAGCATCAGGTGCACCTGACACAGACTCGGCTCCATCCTCATGACCAAGATACCTGGCCAGAAACTTGGCATGAGCAACTTCTAGGCTGGTAACTATAACACCTATACAGAACTTGAATGAATGATTGCGTGAATGAATCTCTCTCTCTCTCTATATATATATATGTATGTGTGTGTGTATAAGAAATAAGTAGTCAAACAATGTTGTTTACTTTTATCTTTTGCTTTATCAGTATATTTACAATAAGGCAAAGATGCCACATTTATCCCTCTTAATAAGATTGTGCTGGTTTTTATTCTATTGGTATAACACCAGCCCCTACTCAGCTAGGGCCACCTCCTACCTGCGTCAGGTGGCTGCAGCTCCCAGCTGCAGCTCTGCAGGAAAGTCCCTCCCTACCCTGGCAGGCAAGAGAGAGGAATAGCAGCGAGTGATGCAGGAAGAGGAGTGAACAGGGGATGGGGCCTTGGGGGGGAAGAGGAGCAAATGGGGGGTGGGCCTGGGAGAGAATGGGGAGGGCGGGGTAGAGGGGGCTGGCGGATGTTCTGGCACTCCTGTTGGGAGTGTCCGATTTTTAAATATTACAAAGTTGGCAACCCTACTTGGCATCACTAGAAGTTTTTCTAGATGCCTCATGCAGTCTATCACCTCCATACTTAATAGGCAAATCACTGGACATGTGGTACCCAATTATCAGTATTTCTAATGATAATTGAGATACCTTCATCCATACTCTATGTATCAGATCTCCTGAAGTGACCTCAGTGCATGAGGAATGATCAGCATCTTCTACCTCTCTCAGAAGGCAGGTCCCAGCTAAGGATACAATAAACACACATTTTAATTAATTATAATTAGTTAATGCTCACTCGGGGCTTTGAAGATGCAAAGTTCTATATACTGTAAGTGCTAAGTGTTATAACTAGGGTTGGCAGAATTCAATTTTGATTTTTTGATAATTTCAATGGATAATCTCAATGTTTATTTTTAAGCTTTTTTAGATTTTTATCAATTTACATTTTCATAGTTGTGCAAAATTATGGGTTTTAAATATTGTTTTCTATTTTTATCCATTTAAATTTGCAAAGTTATGGGAAATTCCGAGGCATTCAGACAATAATTCTTTAATGACAGTAGATGTTGAGATTTTAAAGGTTTAAGTTTTAGAATTGTTAAAACACAAATTGACAACGTCATATGTCAAAATATACAAAGTAAATATCCCTAAATCAATGTCTCATCATTTCTCAAGCAGCATTTCTTTCTTACTATCTGTACATTTCAATTATCCTCAATGGAAACATTTTTTTTTGTGTGTCTGTGTGTGTACACTGAAATCGATGTTTATCAGCATTTACTGATAAAAATAGACTCCGTCTAAGCCTAATTAGAACTAATTAAAATGTGTCCTGCTAGGTAAAATAAGGGATGGGGAATAGGAACAGAGTGGCTAATGCAGTCATCAGTTTAACCCAACCTCTCTGTACATGTAATGTACTCATGGAGAAGTAGGTTCCTTGTCTTCTAAATATAGATCTGGTACTACATGCTCCCCAAGGGCTCAATCCCTTGCATTCAAGTTAATGGGAAAACTCCTATTGACTTCAATGGATGTAGGATAGTGTCTGAAATATTAGTCTTACCTTCTACACAACATTTCTTGCTCACAATAGTGAGCCTCAGCCTAATTGTATCCTAATTGTATCCTGAATAGGGCTGGCTAGAAAAAAGCAGATTTCTGTTTCATGAGATTTCAAATTTGTTTTTATGCCACTTTGGAATGAAAATGAAACCTCTAGAATTTTTCCTGAAAAGCCAAAAGAGATCGAGAGAGAGCAATCCACCCCAGAATAGCCAACAGTCTGCTGGTTAGGCCATTTGTCAGGTTTGAGTCCCTGTTCTAAGTTTTTGATTAACTCTAATCCTGAACAAAATACTCCAAGCAAGTACACAAATATCTGACTTGTGACTGGGTTGTTAGACAGAGGTTGATGTGCACACTCTCAGTGCATAGTAAAACCTTATTTCTGACTGGGTCTGAATTTCCATGGTTCAAAGGGGCAAAACACCAGCAAGAATGCTTAGCCCTGCAGAGGACACACACAAGCTCACAGATGCCAGGGCTATCCCGTTAGCCCCTTGCCCTCAGTTGCTAATAGCTGGGCATGGGGAAGCAGCACCAACTTGCGTAAATACAAGCAGCCTGCAAGACCCAGAGTGCAGGCAGGAAATGGTTACTTTTCTTGCATAAATCAGAGACATGTTTCAAGATCTGAGTCAAATTTAAATGAGCATTAATGATTTGCATACAGTATTTGTAATCAGAGATTTATCTTAGTGATAAACTAGACCTGACAAAAGATGCTTTATAGCAGGAGGCAGCGTCTGGCTAAACAAACTAGAAATTCTTGTTTCTGAGAATGTCTGCAAAACATTGTCTCCATTAAATTAAAATTCCCATATGATACATTTTCACCAAGACTTTAGGTGTACTGTAGATATGATTTTGATCAGACTTTGGTGTGTTACTCCAGAGTGCTTATCTGAAAATTAAGTGCTGGTAGATACTTTGTTTAAGATTATACTTAATTAAAACTGTAAATGTTTGAAAACTGAACTTTTCTTCACAATTGCAGCCTTTGATTTCCTTTGTTAGATATTAGTTGTTTTTGTCTTTGGACTGTGTTTTATTGCCGATTCCTTGAAAGTCAGAAGAAATTTCAGTTTGAGAAGGTTTTCAATTTAGTTTACGCCACCTCCCAATTTTTTATTTTCAGCAAGCTGTAGAATTTTGTACTGATAACACAGAACTGCATTACAGAAATTGTCAGATGGAGAAATAATTGTGTGTCTGATTTCCCCACAGCCCCTGGTATTTCCACATGCCTCCTAGGGAACATTTAACCCTGGCAATTCCTCTTTAAGTCTACATGTTTCATTGTGCACAGGCAAATTGTCTTGCAAAGGGCTTCTGTGTTCTTTTTTGTAGTGATAGTATGGTCAAGATAACCCAGTTCTATAATGGTTTTAGGAGACCAAGTTATACCCTAGGTCTTGTGCACAAAACAGCATATACTATTTCCTCAAGTATAGAAGTAATGGGTGCATGGGGCATTTAACACATATTGCTAACAGAATAAGAAAACAAGGCTGATGACTAGTCAGTTGAGGTATCTCTGTCCAGGGGAGACCACAAGTTGCCAACTTTCATGCACTAAATAAGCACCCCGACTTTCACAATAAGCCCAAAATCAAGCTAATCCCATTTCAAAACAAGGCCAAAACAAGCCAATCCCTAAGAACCCCAACACTCTATGTGACTAGATCCCCCCGGCCTGCAGTCTGGGGCTGTGGTGGGCCTGCTATGCATCTCTAACTCTCTCCCCCACTTGCCCTTGCTTGCTGGGAGCTGATGAAAAAAAGAGAAGCAACAAGCTACAACAAGCCACAAGCAACAAGCCAAAAAACTAGCCAACAAGCAACTCATAAGCCAATTAAGCCAAAAACAAGCCCAATTTCTGCATTTTTTCCCATGGGTTTGGCATGTCTGGCTGAGACACCTCAAAGGGGCCCAATTTTCAGCTACTGCTGAACACCTATCCTGTAAACATCATGGCTAGGACCCTACCAAATTCACAGAAAAATGCGTCACAGACCATGAAATCTGGTCTCCCCCTGTGAAATCTAGTCTTTTGTTTGCTTTTACCCGATACTACACAGATTTAATAGGGGAGACCAGTGTTTCTCAAATTTGGGTCCTGACCCAAAAGGGAGTTGCAGAAGATTGCAAGGTTATTTTAGGTGGGTCGCAGTATTTCCACCCTTACTTCTGTGCTGCCTTCAGAGCTGGGCGGCTAGAGAGCGGCAGCTGTTGGCCGGGCACCCAGCTGTGAAGGCAGCACCCTGCCAACAGCAGCGCAGAAGTAAGGGTAGCAGTACTGCAACCCCCCCTACAATAACCTTGCGTCTCCCTCACAACTCCTTTTTGGGTCAGGACCCCATCAATTACAACACTGTGAAATTTTCGATTTAAATATCTGAAATAATGAAATTTACAGTTTTTAAAATCCTATGACTGTGAAATTGACCAATCATGGCCAATTAAGGTGTCTGAGGCACTTAAATTTAGGTCTCCTTTTATAGCTGGCTCACATACACATTCTATAACCAGCTCCTCAGCAGCGGCCCAGAACACAGTATGAAGACAACAGATGGAGAAAAGCATTTCTCTGTTCACTGCCCAAGCTGCTGAAGCACATGCAGCTCCCCTGCTCTCCTCTGTCCCTGCCCCTTCTCTGTCCTTCCTAGGTATATTTGCCATCTCTCCTGGTGCCCTACCTGCTCTGAGGCAAGAAGTGTACCTATTGAGGATCTGAGGAAGGGTGGGCACAAGCCCACCCACATCTAAAGGCTCCTCCCCCAGCCTAAGGGGAGGAACCACTGGACCCAGGTCTCAACTGAATTCAGGGCATAATTAATGAAAAACAGGAATGGGAGTGAGAGTTGCAGGGTCAAAATCAGGCCTGCGTGAGCAGCAACAGCAAAGGGTGTACCTGCACTGAACACCCTCTCCTCGGGCAGTTATCGTAGGAGATAAACTAACAAGTTCTAATTCTTAATGAATATCTAGGCACTGCCAGACTGCATATATTAGACTGATATTCAGCATCTGTTCCATGCATCTCTACTTGATTCAGTTCAACACACTGTTGTTTACGCAGGCCGAGCTGTACACCTCATGTACATCATAATGGCCAGCCTCCCCCCCCCCCCAACCCTATTGATTTTAGGGAAAATCAGAAAAATGGAGTCTGACTAGAATTGGCATAAGAGATCCCACTGGGGGGACCAGGCTGGAGTGGGGGAGGACTGGCCAGACTAGGATGAGGGGCCCACTAACCCTAATCTCGAGATCACTGGCTCACCCCTCTTCTCCTCTCACACAGGCCTCTGTGGGTCACTCCCTCACCCCTATATCCTAAGTGACCAAATGGTGATTTTAATGGAAATCAGGCTTTTCTGGTTTTCTGATTTTCACCAAAATCAACCACAAATGTCTAAAATATTCCTTGGAATTTTGGAATTGATCAGATGAGGTTTTCAAGTGATCACATTAGACAGCCAAACAAAAAAATGCCATTTGAGTGGTGTGTAGGGTACCTCACTGGGGTAGGCCAAAACCAGGATAGGCATTTGGAAAGAGCAGATGCCCAAACCAGGCTCATAATGCGATTCCCACTGAAGTAGAGCTGTTAGACACAGTATCACACTTTAGTCCAGTAACTAAAGGGTTAATTACCTCAGCACAGGCCCATGAGTGAAGGTGGAGTTTGTGGGAGATGCTGTGCTTCTGTTGGCTAGAAGTGCCTGGATACAGACGAAGATCATGCCCTGTTGGAATTAATGTTCCAACTTGCACCTGTGCTTAAATAATTATACTGGGGCCAGCTGTGGTGGGAAGTTCAGAGACAGAAGCTCCTAGAAACTGGTGGTCATATTTTCCATTGATCCCTAGAAAACTTTTCTTTATTTAATACAAGTTAAGCAATAGGGCAAATCTAGTCCCTGCCTCTGAGTTTGTAGAACCAGTCAGTGCAGGGGATGGTTGCCAAGGGGCTGGAGAAGAGCGGCAAACACCTGTGGTGCAGAGTGCAGCTCACTGGGTGCTTCCTGCATAGTAGTATGCAGGGAACAGGTGGAGGTGGGTCCTGACAAGCCAGGACAAGGATGGAAAGGGTGAGGGACATAAAAGGGCCTGCCAAAGCTATTTCAGCCCTGGGGTTAGAATAGCCTCCATGGAGCAGCTCTACAGCTACTCTACAGCCTGGCAAGGAGGCAGAAGTGAACAAGAAAGGATCAGAACAGGTCACCTGTGATCCTACTGCAGATGTAGGAAAAACAAAGCTAAACAGAGGGACCATTAATTCAGTGCTATGCTCTTCAGAGAGGCAGTATGGGGTTCAAGGAGACAGTTTGTGTCCCTTGTCTCCTGCTAAAATAGAGAGGAGTAAAAACCCATATGTAGATAAATAAATCCTCACTAATAAACAAAAGCTGAGGAAATATCTCGAATTTCAAAGGATATCCAAGTAGGTAGGATGATAAAGAAAGTGAATTAATAACAGACAGAGAAGCATAGAAACTACAGGACAAGGGCCGTATGGTGTCAGTCTCACCAACAGCAGGCTGGACAGCCAAGTACAAGACCAGCTTCCTTTGCAGTCACTAACTTACAGCAGATAGCTTCTAGCAAACCAGTGCAGCGTGAGCATCTTCACTACTAACAAAAAATTGTGTTTTTTTTTTTTACCTCAGGGTAACCAATGTGTCTGAGTTTTCCTGAGGTAAAAACACAGTGAAGAAAAAGAATGTTAGTTTTACCGTGAGGTAAACTCGAGGAGGTCAGCCCTATACCCCCTTTTGGAGTTGACCTCTGCAAGTTTACCTCATGGTAAAACTAAAGTGACTTGTCTTCACCTTGGAATACCTCATGTGTATTAGTTACCCTGGGGTAAAAAATGCATCCTCTTTAGTAGTAAAGACCAGGCCTAAGTGTGTGATGCCAAGGTGGGAGAACAGCAGACTTTCCTCCTAAAATGAGCCAGTGCTTAATTTGCAGTGAAAGAGATGCCAGGGCTCAAGCAATTAGGTGCCGGAGCTCAAGCCATTTTTTTACTTTCATACCTGATGCAGCAAGCCCAGAGGTGCCAGGGCTACGAACTGCCAAGCCCAGAGATGCTGGGGCTATGAACTGCCAAGCCCAGAGATGCTGGGGCTATGAACTGCCAAGCTAAAAGTGCCGGGGCTCAGCCCTGGCACAAATTAAGCACTGTCTATACCAGGGGTGGCCAACCTGAGCCTGAGAAGGAGCCAGAATTTACCAATGTACATTGCCAAAGAGCCACAGTAATACGTCAGCAGCCCCCGATCAGCCCCCCTGCTCCCAGTCCCTCCCACCCACCAGCAGCCTTGCCAACCAGCACCTCCCCTTCCCTTCCCATCAGCTGTTTCATGGTGTGCAGGAGGCTCTGGGGGTGAGAGGGGAGGAGTGAGGGCACGGCAGGCTCAGGGGAGGGCTGGGAAGGGGTGGAGTGGGGGCAGGGCCTGTGGCAGAGCCAGAGGTTGAGCAGTGAGCACCCCCCGGCACATTGGAAAGTCGGTGCCTATAACTCTTGCCCTGGAGTCAGTGCCTATACAAAGAGCCGCATATTAACTTCTGAAGAGCCGCATGTGGCTCTGGAGCCACAGGTTGGCCCCCACTGGTCTATAGCTAAGGACGGGATGACTTAACTTGGTCAGTTAGTGAGACCCAGAGAGCATCCTACTAGATGAGTATCTGAGGGACTGTTTTTTGAATTCAGGGACTACAAGGACCTTTTAATTTCTGGAGAGTCCATCTTTAATCCTGATGTTGCTGATGACCAGAACTTGAGGGAGAAGGGGAAATGATGCCAGTTACTAGGCTTATTGAAAAAGGACTGAACTGAAGTGAGGAACAGAGAAACGGAGCCTTCAAGCTTCTTCCATGCCATCCTAATAGCTTAACAAGAGACTACAGGCCAGATTCACTGTTCTGCTCTGACTGCCTTGTCCTGCTCCAGTAATACAAAGCAGCAGGAGTGTGTCAGCAAATTGGACACTTAACCTTAACACACGCTGAGGATTTGCGCCCACACACTTAAATTATATGCCTAGCTGGGAAAACTCACCTAATGTAATAAAATCTAACTCCCAGCTAAGAAACCCAGAAAGCATCTACCATGAGTGAAAGTACAGTTTAAAATTTGAGGTACAGTGCAGAGAGAGAGGTGATGTAACCATTTATAGTTGCTAAAATGGCTGCTAGGCTGTTTGGGTAAAAGTGAATTTATAGTAAAATGTTTTTGTTTGTGTCTAAACTGAGTCTGATGCCCTATTTCTTTGCTGCGACTGAGATCCTCTTGGCAGAGCAGAGATGGGGGCTGTCAGGGAGTGGATATGATTCCCATATTCTCTACCTGGCCCCAGGACAGGTTAGACCAGCCTGGGGGCAGCTAGCAATAGCCCTAAGGGACTGTCTGCTACCAGTGAATAACCAGTGTCCTCAGCACAACCTTCCCACCCCTTGTACCAGGGCTGTGTCGGTAGGGTGGCGAAGTTGACTGTATTCCTACTTGGGACTCTCCTACATTGGGGAAATCCACAGCAGGGAAGATCAGGCGAGAGAATCTGGCCCTGAATATCTCTTTGACTAATGCAGTGGTTCTTCACATGCATCCGACGAAGTGGGCATTCACCCACGAAAGCTTATGCTCCAATACATCTCTTAGTCTTAAAGGTGCCACAGGACTCTCTGTTGCTTCTTAACCTTTACTGCAGCCTGCACCCCTTTGGTTCTCAAAATATGTTCTTGCACCCGTTATCAAAAATCAAAATCTGTTCTCGCACCCCTTATCAAAAATAATTG
Source organism: Malaclemys terrapin pileata (assembly GCF_027887155.1). Lineage (NCBI taxonomy): Eukaryota > Metazoa > Chordata > Testudines > Emydidae > Malaclemys > Malaclemys terrapin. Next base: position 28,314,183 of record NC_071511.1, on the reverse strand, counting down.
AAATAGGTCAGTTCTTTAAACCTAGATATATTTTTGTTTGTATATTACAGTAATTGTTTAAAAATGTATAATGTTAATAAATACGTAGGTTTGATGAAACAAAGTTGTGGTACTTACTTGTCTGTGCTTAATTTGTGTTTTCAATGCTTTACCTTCTAAAAATATCTGGCATGTCTCACACCCCCAGAAAGGGCATCTCGCACCCCTAGGGGGTGCATGCGCCCAAGGTTAAGAACCACTGGACTAATGGATAGGTCTGCTATTATACACTCTAATGCATCACACTGTACTAACAGATCGCTGTTTTCTTGCTTTCTAATCAGAAAAACCTGATATGCTAAGCTTCTATCTGGAAAGAGCACAAATTCTTGAGGGCATCTAGGGCCAGACTGTGTAACTTACAAGCTGTCCCACATAGGATGTTGGGGGTGTGGCGCTGTCTTGCACCAGTGGCAGCTCTGGGAGTGATTTCACCTCCTGATTGTGAGAAATCCTTCAGCTACCTGGACACACAGAGCAAATCTGCCCAGCACATCTGGCCAGCTGCATGGGATGATGCAGCCAGGCAGTGGTCTCATCTATTCAATATCCCCATATGAGAAGGTAGTCTCTGGGCATGTCTGCACTGCAGTCAGAGGGGTGACTGCAGCACATGTAGGTATATCTGAATTAGCTTTCGTCTAGCTAGCTCAAACAGCAACAGCCGGGAAGCTGCCGCAGCATGTGGCTTCCTCCTCCTTGCCCTGCCTCCTCCCACAGTGAAGACAATCCCCTTATAACTGAACTTGCAAAACAAAAGTGGAATGAATTTAGATTTCGTTTCCTCTCTGTCTTTATGAGGCAACCAGAAAACTAAAGCTGTTGCTGCTCCACCTCCACCCAGACTCATCAGGCAAGTTGGTTTGCATTTGTGCCTGGCTGATTCAGGGGCCCGAGGCCCTACCACCTCCTTTCCTTGGAATCAGGAATCTCCCGGACGTGGTGGAAGTTAAAGTTCCAGCCTCACTGCTCGGTGTTTGGGGTAAAACTTTAATGTAAGGAACTCACGGCTTGGAGGAGGAAATGAGTCAGGCAATCTAAGGGAGCAGCACCACATGTAATTGCCATTGGGACTGTGATTTCACAGCCCCTCCGTGTGCCAACTAATCCAGAGCACGTGATTAATACACACAGCCAGACATCTAGTTGTCATCACTCTGCCAGGCCCAGGCTCCTACTACACGCATCCCTCTCTGCCTTTCAGACAGGACGGTTCACCTTTGAAGCAGCAGTGCCAGCAGGAGAGCAGGTAAATGCCAGGCACAGAGAGAACGTGGTTACATCAAAGGGTTTTTGGTTTTGGTCATTTCTTACCTTGTAATGGGCTGTTTCTCTATCTGTGAGATAGAAACGATGGGGTTATTTATTTTCCTCTGGGAACTGAATTGACATGGCAGGAATCTTTGTGGTTTAAAGGACAATGTTAAATGGACTGGGCCTCAAAGCCCCTCACCTAATAAGTTGGTTCTTATTGTCTGCCTCCTTCTGATGTGTTTTTTTAAATTAACGATCATTGTAGTGAAGAGACAATGTTTTAAATAAGTGAGACTAGTTCTTTGCCTTAACTTTTCTCAAGTTGTAAATGTGAGCTCTATGGGGCTGTGTTTAATTTACTGAAGTTAAAAAAAAAAAAAAAAAAGTCTTTAGCTTTTTGAAAACCGGACAGCCAAATACTACACAAGGAAATAGATACATAAATGTAGACTGTTAAAGGAGTGTTCTATATCAGTGGTTCTCAACCTTTCCAGACTACTGTACCCCTTTCAGGTGTCTGATTTGGCTTGCATACCCCCAACTTTCAAACTCATTTAAAAACTACTTTTGATTATAAAATCAGACATAAAAATACAGAAATGTCAGGGCACACTATTATTGAAAAATGGTTTACTTTCTCATTTTTACCATGTAATTAGAAAATAAATCGATTGGAATATAGTTATTATACTTGCATTTCAGTGTATAATATATAGAGCAGTATAAACAAGTCCCTTCTGTGTGAAATTTTAGTTTGTACTGACTTCGCTAGTGCTTTTTATGTAGCCTGTTGTAAAACTAGGCAAATATCTAGATGAGCTGATGTACCCCCTGGAAGACCTCTGCGTATCCTCAGAGGTACATGTACTTCTGGTTGAGAATCACTGCTCTATATCTTTGAATGTGTAAATGGACAGTTAATAGAGAAGGTGCCAGTAGATGGCACTCAAGAACAGAAAGCATAGTTCTTGGGTTTTGTAGGATCAATGAAACTTCTTGTGAGTTGCAAATGGCTTCCTCTTGCAGTTGTTTACATTATTTCTTAACACAGGCCTGATTATGATTTCACACAAAAAAGTTTTATTCTAGTATAATTCTAAAAAGACTTCAGAGACATTAAGTTCTGATTTACAGCATGGTAAATGAAATCAGGCTTATGACACGTCTCACAATTCCCCCTCAACTGTCACACTTGAAATGCCAATATATTATCATTATTTTGTCATTACTGTGTATAATCTACTAAAACAGTTTTCAGAGATTTATAGTTACAGAGGATGTACTTTTCTAAGGAATAATAATAATAAACATTAATAAATAACACATTATTATTATTTATGCATTTAGACTTATTTTCAAAGGAACCCAAGGGGACTTTGTTGCCCAAATCCCATTGACATTAAATGGGAGTTCAGTGCCTGACTCTTTTCTGTTTCTTTGAAAATCCCAGCATTAAAGCACAAGGATTGATTAGGCCTTATCAGGGGCACATCTACGGAACCCACAGCATATTTATTCCTCTTTCCAGTCCTTTGCAGAAGGACATATAATGCAGTGGCACAGAGCAGTGTTCTTTTCGAGCTCCAGTATTCCAATAAAATCCTAAGGAATGTTGTAATATACCTGGAATAGGGAGTGGCACCAGAAGTGTATTTTGTCTAATGTACCCAATATATTAGACACAATGAAGGCATTAACTCATTAAGGCATATAAATGAGTAAAGTTTTAAGATACATCAATTCTGATGGCTCATGATGTTGACACCGTCAACATCTGCCTTTAACATTCCATCTGTTATTCCATTTGTACACTCTGTCAGATTCACTGATGCATGGTGGCTCGCTTGGGCCTCTTTGATGCTCCTAGAGCGAAAAACCAGGAGTAAGAGCTGATTGGACAAAGCAGTACAGAGCATATTGGCTAAATTCCCCTCCCCATACCCCAAGTTTCATTTCAGGCTGAAACCTGCCTGTAATGTTTTTACAAAATACAAATATTCATTGGATTAACTGTTTGTGTTATTAAACACCCAAACACCCAGACTCGCAAGAAGAAGGGAAATAAATTTATTTCAAGTAATTTTATTCCTTTCTCCCTTAGTATTTCATTCAATTTGACAGAATTCAATACTATGAATTATACATATATCAGCATAAAAATGCCATTATTTAAAGTGAAAAATATTCCACCCAGAATGGGAGGAGGGATAGCTCAGTGGTTTGAGCATTGGCCTGCTAAACCCAGGGTTGTGAGCTCAATCCTTGAGGGGGCCACTTGGGGATCTGGGGCAAAATCAGTACTTGGTCCTGCTAGTGAAGGCTGGGGGCTGGACTCAATGACATTTCAGGGTCCCTTCCAGTTCTAGGAGATGGGATATCTCCATTAATTATTTTTTTTATTGTTTCATCAAAATATCAATTCTGCCTCTCCTCTTACAAGTTTTAGTCCATTCACTACTGATTTACACTACTGTGAGTTGGAATCAGGCCCATTGTAGTTGAAAATTATTTTAATTCAAGAATTAATGGTTTCATGTGTAAGTATTTAGTTATTTTCTAATCTGCACACAAAGAACTATATTAAAGTAACATTAGGTTGCAAAGTCAAGTGCTTCTAAGTTAGGAAGTACCAGAACTAAGGTTGTCTGTGTAACCTTAATGCTGTCCCCTTGTGTATATACACTCTTAAATGACTTGATCACATACTCTTTTCCCGCCCCCCCCCCCCCCCCCAAGACCCTTGCCTCATATCCTTCCCTCCCTCCAACTTCCAGTTGCAGACCCCTTACCCAGCCAGTTCCAATTTCTTTCCCCTCTCCATTTGCAATCTCACTGGACTACTTGCTGCAGTCCATTCCTCTCCAGAAGAGAAGAATGAGGGGGGATTTGATAGCAGCCTTCAACTATCTGAAGGGGGGTTCCAAAGAGGATGGAGCTCGTCTGTTCTCAGTGGTGGCAGATGACAGAACAAGGAGCAATGGTCTCAAGTTGCAGTGGGGAAGGTCCAGGTTGGATATTAGGAAACACTATTTCACTAGGAGGGTGGTGAAGCACTGGAATGCGTTACCTAGGGAGGTGGTGGAGTCTCCTTCCTTGGAGGCTTTTAAGGCCCAGCTTGACAAAGCCCTGGCTGGGATGATTTAGTTGGGAATTGGTCCTGCTTTGAGCAGGGGGTTGGACTAGATGACCTCTTGAGGTCCCTTCCAACCCTGATATTCTATGATTCTATGATTCTCTCCCTCCCCTGGGTCCAGCTCTTGTCCATTCCAATCAGACTGCTTCCTCTTCCATGCTGCCTGGTGCCAGCAGGGGGTTCACTGAGCGCACAGAAGGAGACGGGGTTCCTGCTTTCAGTTCCCATGCCCAGCCCACCCTAGCCCAGAGCAGCCATTACAGCTTCACCCCTGTCTCGGGCTGGAGCATGCTCCATCACTGTGTGGGGATAGTCTGTTCACTACTAGAAGCAGTGAGAGGCTTGAGCATGCTCAGAGTGGATGGAATCAGGGATTTTAGCTGCCAAGAATCTAATGTCTCTAGAGACCATGTCCAAACTATAATTTTTCAAAAGTTTCTAATTTTGCCAAATCCAGGTAGCAATTCATAAGCACAGTGAGAGGCATAGCCCTGATACACAGGCCACCCGCCTGCTAAGTTTCAAGTCCCTGCTCCAAATCATGGGAGTAATAGAGCTATTCAAAGAAAAGATTGCCAGAATTTTTTTAACATGGGCAAAACTATGTATTTTCCCCTAGCTTTGTTCTCAGAAATGGCTAAAGTGTTTTGGCTGCAATTTTCCAAAAAGTTCAACTGGAGGCAGACACCTGGTATGGAAAATTTCAGTTTGGCAAAGTTATAGGCTACCGAAAACTGGATCTTATCTGGGTTGTGTCAGTTTTCGGTAGCTTATAACTTTGCCAAACTGAAATTTTCCATACCAGGTGTCTGCTATCATTACGTTACTCACTTCTATGGCAAATAATTAAATATTTTTATAATAGCAACAAAAAATTATATGATTGAGTCAGGAGTTCCTATATTTTTACTCATGATGACAATAACTAGTTCTTTCATAATACCCAGGCCATAATCCTGCTGCGCTCACTCAGGTGAACTCCCATTGACTCAAAGGGAGTTTTGCCTAAGTGATGGCTGCAGGAATGCAATGCATGCGTGATTTCAGAATTCTAAGTGCTGTAATGATACACTCTGTGTCCGCATGGAAGAACATTGAGGAAAGCACGGAGAAGCTCATGCTCATTTTAAAATTCTGTTTTTACAGACACAGCAATGGACAACTTTAACTTCTCACTTCCAGTTCTCACTAGAAAACAACAAGGTAACGTAAGGGAAACATGGAGGCCAAGGCCTGCGGCAATGTCACACCACAACCTATGTCCTTGCTTTTGTTGTGCTGGCCCCTGAAGCTCAGAACTTGGTCCTTCTGAAAATGTGCCTTGGTCCATCCCCTCCCCACTTGTAAAAGACCTATGGAAACACTCCTAAGGCGCACGCGTCAGACAGCAGACGGGCACCACTTCAGGCTGAGACACTTGCATTTATTCTGGTTTCTCTTATGATTTTTTTTAACTCTTCTATTTGGCATTATCACAGTTGAGGGGACGGGATTCTCCCTCACATCCAGGCCTCTGTGCACTGCAGCAGGATGAACTCCTCTGTCACACACATGGCATTGCACAGGCCCAGAGCCACCTGCAAGCCCCATTGTAGGAGTCATGTTGTGACTCTGGGACATGGAGCTCCTCACAGACAGCCCCCCCCCCCGAGTTGCCTACATTACCCTGGGGGTGTTTTTGGCCCCAGTCAGCCCAGAATCCCCAGAACTCAAAGATGGCTTACAGGGCCGGCTCCAGGGTTTTTGCTGCCCCAAGCAGCGGGGAAAAAAAAAAAAAGAAGCCACGATCACGATTGCAATCAGCAGCAGCTCCACCGCGCTGCTTTCTTCTTCGGCAGCAATTCAGTGGCAGGTCCTTCCCTCCGAGAGGGACAGGGACCCTCCGCCGAATTGCCACCGAAAAGCCTGACGTGCCGCCCCTTCCCCTTGGCCGCCCCAAGCACCTGCTTGCTCAGCTGGTGCCTGGAGCCAGCCCTGATGGCTTATGCCAGTGGTTCTCAAACTTTTGTACTGGTGACCCCTTTCACATAGCAAGCCCCTGAGTTTAACCCCTCCCCCAATAAATTAAAAACACTTTTTTTATATATTTAACACCATTATAAATGCTGGAGGTAAAGTGGGGTTTGGGGCAGAGGCTGACAGCTCGTGACCCCCCATGTAATAAGCTCCCGACCCCCTGAGGGGTCCCAAACCCCAGTTTGAGAACCCCTGGCTTAAGGCCACCCATTCTGTGGTGCTGTGCTGTGTGTCTTGCGCCACCAAGAGGCACAGCCCAGGAACTCACCCCTTATATTTGCCAACCTACGAAGAGATTAAGGAAGAGAACAAACAATGAAACAAAAACATGAAACCCCACGGGAGAAATCAAGAGCGTATTGTGTCATCCTGGAAGATCGTCCATCTGGGATCCTCTTGCAGCCATTCCTCCTTACAGATAGGCGGGAACATTCTTACATTTGAGGGTTCAGTATCCGGAAATCAGAATCACACCTACTAAATATGCCACAAATGCAGCTCAACAGTCAGGGCCTAGCTTTAATCAGATTTTGCTCCCTTGCTATATTCTGAGCTCAACCCCTCCTACTCTAAGGGTACGTCTACACTGCAATTAAAAGCCTGTGGCTGGCGTGCGCCAGCTGAATCAGGTTCATGGGGTTCAGGCTAACTGCAGTGTCGATATCCAAGCTCAAGCTGGAGATCGGGTTCTAGGATCCTGGGAGGTGGAAGGATGCCAGAGCTCGGGCTGCAGCCAGTGCCAGAACGTGTACATCACAATTAAACAGCCCTGCAGCCTGACCCTTGCGAGCCCGAGTCAGCTGGGCACGGGCCAGCTGAGGGTGTCTAATTGCAGTGTAGACATACCCTAAGTGGGCTGATGCCAGGGTGAAAGTAAGTTAAAGGACTACCAGTATGCCAGAGTCCTGGGCCGGGACGGGGCCTCAACCGGAAGAGGCGGGGCCTTTAAATCACCCCCGGACCTACCAGCTGCCGGCTTACTTTCACCTCTGGTTAGCAGATTACCACCAGTACCTTTTGGTACCCACTCTGTTTTGGCCACAGCTTCTAGCGTTAAAAATATTTCCCCTTCTTCCTCCAATGAAACAACAATTTCATTGCAACAAAGCATTGCAAAGGTACCAAGACTGTTATCAACTTATGAGATTCTCTTGTTGAGTAGTGGCAGACATGCATTTCTTTATGCCATTGTTGTTTTCATACCAACTGATCAAGTGTTACGCCTCTTCCTAGAAGCCAAACATGCTGCAGGGACCCATGGCCATTACCAGAGCTATGTAAGAGCATGACAGTAACTCCTCATCACAAGTCCATCCTGTATGCACCTTCTTTAATTGTATAAATATCTTTTTCCTAGACATTTTTCAGAAAGCTTTTGCTGATGATGCTGATTACCTGGAAACATCTGAGAAAATGAATCAGTCCTTCTGGAAATTGTTAATAAAATGTTTAGCCACTGTTAACCCAGCCAGCCTGACCGCTGAAGAAACACACAATGTAAGTTACTAAAGAAACCTCATTTTCTTTTGTTCTTTGTAAAATATTAAGTATTTCCTTATTGGCGGCATGGTTTTGCTTGTCCACTGTTCTTTGGGAGAATAAAATGTAGCGCCTGATCCTCGTTTATGCTAAAGTTCCTTTATGCTGGCCACAGCTGCATAAAGGGGCCTTAGTGTTAAAGAGAATCAGGCCCAAAGTTCTGATTTATTTTTATTGCTGCAGATGAGAAGAAATTAACTTTAAAAAATATTAGCTCTCCAATGTATTCCTCTGTATCTATTCACCTGCTTTCTTTGCAGCAAGGACACTAATGCTGAAGTTATAAGATAGCGTTGCAAGCTATTCAAATGGTCACATGTCCATTCAAGAACCTTGTACACTATTTCTCCAGTCCTGGGACTCAGCCACAGAGTAGGATGAAATGTTTAATGCTATTACACCACGCCACAGTGATTGCTTGTGGGATAGTTCAGTGAAAGCAGCATGGGCTAAGGGACTGAGCACTGGACCTCATTTCCCCTTCTGTAAAGTAGGGATATTATTGTGCTTTTCCCAGGTGCATTGTGTGATGCTTATGATAAGTGCTTGGTTTTTTTTTTAAGTAGGCCTGTTGGATGTGTACTTACCTTTCTTTCAGCTCCTTAACAGAGGCATAAACTCATCTGATGAACGTGCAGCGTCCTTGAAGACCATAGGAGAAAAAGGAGTTAATGCAGTGGTTGTGCTTTACCTGCTGCTAAAGGTGAAAGATCTATCTGCCTACAGAGAGTTGCCCAGCTCCAAGAAAAATGGTGAGTATTAATTGGCTGCACATCTGTCCAGACCAAATCTGGCATATAGACAAGGAGTAATAGCTCTGTTTTGTTAAAAATGGCTATAGCCAGACTAGGGCTTTAGTTTTATTTCAAAACACTGAAATGTGCTGGGCAGGAAATAGAAGTGAATTACAGTAAAGTAAACAGAGAAAGTGCTTGGAAAGACATATTGCCCAGATGATGATGGGAGCCAGATAGATAGAAGCTGTGATGGGTTGGATCACAGAAGCCGCCTTGGGACTGCCAACTGATGTGCTGAGACTACTTTTAACCCATTTTCCCTGCCAGCTTGTGACTTCAGTGCCCTGCCTGGTTTGAGCCAGACATACTTGCCTGCTACAAACCCAGACCCAGGTCTGACCCATGTCCCCCAACAGCTGCAGGCTTAACTGAAAACAGCTTAAGAAGTGTTCCTGTCTCTAACACTCAGATGCCCAGCTCCCAGTGGGATCCAAACCCCAAATAAATCCATTTTACCCTGCAGGGTAAATTTACAGGATAAATTCATAAATTGTTCACCCTCTATAACACTGATAGAGAGATATTCACAGCTGTTTGCCCCCCCCCCAGGTATTAATAAGTACTCTGAGTTAATTAATAAGTAAAAAGTGATTTTATTAAATACAAAAAGGAGGATTTAAGTGGTTCCAAGTAATAACAGACAGAACAAAGTGAATTACTGAGCAAAATAAAATAAAACACGCAAGTCTAACCGAATACAGTAAGAAACTGAATACAGATAAAAATCTTACCCTCAGAGATGTTTCAATAAGCTTCTATCACAGACTGGACGCCTTCCAGTCTGGGCACAATCCCTTCCCCTGGTACAGCCCTTGTTCCAGCTCAGGTGGTAGCTAGGGGATTTCTCATGATTGCCACCCCTTTGTTCTGTTCCACCCACTGATATATCTTTTGCATAAGGCGGGAATTCTTTGTCCCTCTCTGGGTTCCCACCCCTCCTTCTAAATGGAAAAGCACCAGGTTAAAGATGGATTCCAGTTCAGGTGACACGATCACATGTCACTGTAAGACTCCATTACCCACTTGCCAGCACACACATATACAGGAAGACTTACAAGTAAACAGAGCCATCTGCAGACTATTGTCCTGGTTAATGGGAGCCATCAAGATTCCAAACCACCATTAATGGCTCACACTTTGCATAATTACAATAGGCCCTCAGAGTTATATTTCATATTTCTAGTTTCAGATACAAGAGTGATACATGGATACAAATAGGATGACCACACTCAGTAGATTATAAGTTTTGTAATGATACCTTACAAGAGACCTTTTGCATGAAACATATCCCACTTACATTATATTCACACTCATTTTTAACCATTAGAGGAGTGAAGTTCTGGAACAGCCTTCCAAGGGGAGTAGTGGGGGCAAAATGCATATCTGGCTTCAAGACTAAGCTTGATAAGTTTATGGAGGGGATGGTATGATGGGATAGCCTAATTTAGGCAATTAATTGATCTTTGATTATTAGCAGGTAAATATGCCCAATGGTCTGTGATGGGGTGGGATCTGAGTTACTCTAGAGAATTCTTTCCTGGGTACTGGCTGGTGAGTCTTGCCCACATGCAGGGCTGGCTCCAGGCACCAGCTTAACAAGCAGGTGCTTGGGGCGGCCAAGGGAGAGGGGTGGCACCTGCGGCAATTCGGGGGTGGCAGGTCCTTTGCTCCCTCTAGGAGCGAAGGACCTGCCGCTGAACTGCCACCGCCGATCGCATTTTTTTTTTTTTTTTTTTGCGGCAGAAATGCTGGAGCCGGCCCTGCCCATATGCTCAGGGTTTAACTGATTGCCATATTGGGGGTCGGGAAGGAATTTTCCTCCAGGGCAGATTGGCAGAGGCCCTGGAGGTTTTTTGCCTTCCTCTGCAGTGTGGGGCATGGGTCACTTGCTGGAGGATTCTCTGCACCTTGAAGTCTTTAAACCACGATTTGAGGACTTCAATAACTCAGACATAGGTTAGGGTTTATTACAGGAGTGGGTGGGTGAGATTCTGTGGCTTGCGTTGTGCAGGAGGTCAGACTAGATGATCATAATGGTTCCTTCTGAACTTAAAGTCTAGGAGTCATTAACATATTTTCATAAAATCATAGAGTGCAATGTCACAGAAGTTATTTAAACAGATGGAGACTGTACTTGTTCTAGTTTGCAGGGTTTCTCTAGAAAAAGGCATTGACCATTTAGGGTTGAGATCCTCACTCAGTGAGGAAGTCAAAGAAGCTACGCCAGTTTACATCACACAGTCAATTTCCCCCTCTTCTGATTAGACTAATCATAGCAAAAAAATAATTCTCATGTAGAGTGCAGCTGACCTATTGATCAAATCAGCAGTGCACTGAGCTGCCATATTGGGCAGACAGCTGTGCTAATCTGGCGGAAATATTTTAGCAAAATTTGCCATTGTGTGTCAGGTGATTCTGTGAGCCTCATCTGATTTCCCTGGGAAATTTGATAACATGGCTAATTTTGAATAGAAAATGTACAGAATTTGGAGTTTTGATCTTTGAATCTGAAAGCCTGGTTTTGCTTGGAATAGGCCCTTTCCCCCATTCAAATAAGCCTATTTCTGAGCCAAAAGCTTACAAAATATGGCAGGTTTGGGGGAGATGTGAGCCCACATTCAAGTCTGTAATGAGTTATGAAAGAACACAAATTGCCAGTAGCTTTGCCTTTTGCTGACCCTATTTCACCACCCTCTGTTAGGAACATGGAGGAGGGACTGTTCATCTTAGGGTCTATTTACACTTGGAGATTGACCAAAATAGCTGTTCCAGAATAATGATGTCCTGATTATTAAGATACATTCATGAAGGCTGAAATTCATCCTTGTGTAGAGGGCCTATGTCCCACCCTCCCCCAAATCCTACTTCAGGACAGAATGGCACTCATTGGGCAGGGACTGTCTTTTTGTTCTGTATTTGTACTGTGCCTAGCAAAATGGGATCCGGGTCCATGACTGGGCCTCCTTGGCATTACTGTAATACAAATAAATATTAATAATTGGATACATAGGCCTTGTTCAGGATCTCTGTGCAGCGTTACATTTAAACCCAAAAAGAATTACCTAAAATACACCAGTGACTGCCAAGAACCCCCCACTGCTGGGAGTGTCTGGAGATCCCAAGACCACCCACTTCTTTAGAAAATTTTCTCTGGAAACATTTTTCAAATGTCTGCAACCCAATTCACAGAGCCCAGAAGAGTTTAGCAAGCACAGCATTTAGAGCTCTCTCTTATGCCGACAAGAGGATGTTGGTGGTGCAGTGTAATTCGAGAGACGCAATGAGAGATCAAGATTATAATGGGAAAATAGCAGCCCAGAAGTTGGTGAACAATCAAGTCCTCCAACAAAACCACCCCGCTTGTTCTACTTGTGTCTGCTTCTGGGCAATGTGAATTTTCATGGGAGTTGGCAGCATGGACATGGTAAAGCCCATGCCAAGATGTCTTGGGCTCCCACCACAGCAGCATTTTAAACATTTTTTAAAATTGTGGCCTTAAGCATTTGAACACTTGTCTATTTCATGCTTTTGCTTGTGTTACTTGCAGTGCTGTATGTGCACTAGCAAGCAAAAACAAGTTAAGACTTGATTTTCCTGGAGGAGCTCCATTGTTAATAATGCATGACTGTAAAGTAGGAAAATCTTAAATACTAGTTTTAAACAGAATATATTTTATGTCTGCATTTTAACAGATGAAAAATTGAAACTACTTCAGGAATTGGAAAAAAGTTTCACATTTTCACCAGAAGAAAGTGAGGTTGAAAGGTCATCTCGGGAGCCTGCAGAGACACAACCACGAGGTACAGAGAGTTTGTCTTGCTTTCACTTGCAATTTAATGGTAAAAAAATTTAAGTTATTGGTAGTCTGACTAACGGCTCAGATATTTATAAAAGAGAATCCTGTGCCAGTTCTGCAGGGATTCAAAAAACCTCTGAAATAAGAAACTATGCAAAATGAGATGTCAAAAGAGCAACATCTTTAGATTTACCAGGTGCAGAAGAGTAGCTATCGGTCTCCAGTGGAGAGGTGGTATTTGGATACTGATAGTCACTATGGACATAGGGAGCAGATCGAAGTCTCTGAACTAGGGATGGGATGATGAAAGGCAGGCAAGCAAGAGAACAGAGGTGGTAAGAAGCTGGTGCTATGATTGTGGAAGGTAGTAGAGGCAAGCCGCTGAGGGAGGGAATAATGAAGGAGGACAGAGAGCACTGCAGACAGGGGGATGGTGGTAGAGGGAAGATGCAAGTAGGAGAGACAGCACTGGGGTTAGGAAGAGTGATAGGAAGCAAACAGGCCACAGTAGGACAGAGCCAATACGCACCATACAGATGTCACGTGCCAAAGTCTGGCGTCCAGGTAGCCATTTAAATATTTGTATCTTTTTCCATTTTGGAATGACACAGACACAAATACCAGCAAAATTCCTCTAACCCCTTCTACAGAGAAAACAAACCTGAATCCATTATTCAATTCTCTCTAAAGATTTCTCACTTGAGGAGTGTGATGGGGGCCACTCACCACAGCATCACCTCTAATTGGCTGTCATGGTGATTAGCTCTGCCAGCCAGTGCACCCTCTCCTGTCATCCTCTCCATTTGGAGACCCACCTCAGTCCAAGTACTCCAGCATCCTCTTCATGACTCAGCCCTCTGTCCGTATCACCCACTGTTTCCCCCTTTCAGGGATGGGTACCACTGTTCAATAGTCAAGCCACTTCCACAGCAGCGAATGGGGAGAATCCAGCCCTGCCCACTGCTCTGGGTCCCAACCCAGTGACTCTGTAGATAGCAGCCTATTGCTGCATCTCCTTAACTTCCTTCAATGCTGCTTTAATGCCCTGGGCCACTTCCCTATGACCCCAGCACCTTCTTCACCCTCAGGGCATTCAGTCAGCAAGTCCCAGCAGCTAGCCAGAAGCTGCCTCCTGATCCCCCAGTCTCTGCCAGCAACTACTCTGTCTAAGGTGCTACCCCTGCTGCAGCCTGCTAGGAGCATAGTCCTCACTGCTCTGCCCTGCAGCTCCTTTTGTACTAGCCTGCTGGTCTCTGATTGGCTGCTCCGTGCAGCCTCCCTCCAAGTGGCTGCTTCATGCAGAGCCTCCCTAGTCTGTCAGGAGGACTCACCTCCGCTGCTCCTTTCTGGGATCAGATGAGGCCACCATTAACCCCTTCCACTCTGGTGTGGGGTGAGCACCCCATCACAAGTAGGTTAGAGATTTTAGCAGCTTAAAAAGATATTGTAACGAGAGAGCTTTAATGATGTGTCATTGCACATCCCGTTCATAAAGATACATTTCTGTGCATAACAACATTGACTTTTCTCGGATTTCTTGCCAAGTGACTGCTCATATGCCTGCACTCTCCAAGGTGTTCATGATGTGTGCTGAAACCTGTGCTAAGGCACCTCATAAAGTAGTTTAAAGAACATACAGAAGTAGCTTCTAATAGCTATAATACTTCACTATCATTTCTTTCCTTATTAGCCACCAGTGCTGGCAAGAAAAAAGTCTCTGTGGCAACAGTAAAACCAATTTCTCACAAAGAAAGTCAGGAAGACCAAGACCATGAAAATCAAGATGGAAGTGGTATGCAAATAAGTCTCTCTTTCCCATAGGGGCTCCTATTATCATTAACTTTCTAGCACCCAGGACCAAGTGAATTGTATTTTAAAGGTGAAAAAGAAAAATCACTAGGTGGCTCTTTATACAGCTGTGTGAAAAAACATGAACTCTGTTACTGCAACTTTCTGGCCAACTGCTGTATTCCAGCAGTTATTGCTGATCTTCCTCCTATCCAGACTTCTCTAAAGACAGCTATGAAACAAAGGTAGTTTATAATGATCACTGTATTTAAAGGGCCCGGACCTCCCAACACATATCCAAATGGTCTTTATTATATTATGGCCAAAACGAAGTTTTTGTGCCATCTTTTCTGATATTGCTGAACTATTTTTCATTAACCCTTATGAGACTAGAACTATTTCTCTACACAAATACTGATCAGGAAGATTCAGAGGCGCAGGACACTGAAGCCTAGCTATTTCAGGTGGGGTGATAGAACAATAGGGTTATTTGTTTAGTGGGGGCACCCATAGGCAACAAAAGAGGGATAACACTTCTGGCATTCTTTTGTTTCCGCCCAGACAGGACAAGCAGTGTTAATTGTGTGCACATATTCTATCTGGCCACAGCCTCTTCAATCATTCTGTTCCTGACGGAAGCAGGAATCTATGTGGTTACACAGACCACATTGCCTAAACTGCAGGCCCTGGCTTGGAAAACCCCTCCACCTCTCCAGTCACAGAGAAGGTACACCACAGGTTTTGGGGGAGCCAGAAGCAGGACGGAATACTTCCACTCTGATCTCCCTGTGGCTGTGCTCCTTGTGCCACATGCATAAGCACAAACACAAGCCAACGCTTGGTTGTAGAAAGGGACGATGATGATGATAAAATATTAATAACCATAGCACATATGCTTATCTCTAAACTTTTTGAGATGTTTGCATAGTAAATCATTAATATTAGAGCTGGGCCTGGAATACAGTACCAGCTCTAAAGCCCTTCCCCTCCAGAAACATGGGAGAGCTCCCATCTGGATCTCAACTTTTTGTTGATTTCAGTTCATACCTAGGGTAACAGTTGGGCAGAGACTGAAATTCATCTAAAGAGTTCAAACACAAATGACAGGCAGCGTTTATAGTGTCCATAGTCAGCCCCCCTGGAACTGATTTGAGGAATATAACTGAAGTCAATGCATTGTTCTCAGGATTTTTCCTCCCCTGTAAAAGAAACCACCAAGCAAAGGCAGTCCAGATACAGGAAATGTGTGTGATATCCACGTACAGATAGTAACATCCATCAGTCCGTAGTAGTGGACCGTAAAATGTAAAAAGTTAAAGCTTTTGTCATTTAACTAACCATTCTAAATGTCTCGAGTCTGATTCAATAGCAGCATGTTTAGATTGACATAATGTCACACAGGAGTCTCATAGTACAATAGAACTCCATCATCTAATGCAGGGACTAGGATTTAGGAGCCTCTAAAAATTATTAACTTTCAGTTGCTGAGTATCATTGTGTATAAATTACTTTCCTTTAGAAGCTAAGCTGCATAACTCACAACCAAGATACTAATTTTAAAGACTAGGGGCTCAATTCTGCCTTTAGCCACACTTGTGCAAGTGTACTGATTTCAGTGGGATTGCATGCATGTGACTGAAGGCAGAATTGGGCCCTCAATGCTTGCTAATTGGATGGATATTAATCTACTGTATATTTGTGAAATATTTTAGGTGCACCGGGAGAGGTTGTCCCCTATAATGAATCAGGTAAATTCTCACAAGTTACCACCATCAGCAACTTCACATGGATGGAAACAGACTTTTGTAATGGAAAGGTTTCTAATAGCTGGCTGACAACCGAGTTATGTAAAAGAATAACTGCATGATTATAAATGTGCTGTGTCAATGTGCCTGTTTTCCTGGAGTGCCTTTAGTCTGGCTTTAGACCTGGATATAGTGTGGAGACTACATTCCTAGCTTTGTTTGAGCTCTTCGCGGTATTTGACAGACGTCAGGTGTCGATGCTGATTTTTATTACATCTTTCAGCTGCCTTTTGTACAGCTAACGAGGGGATAGTGACTCATTGGTTAGAACAGCCGGGAGTGGATAGGATCCATATACAATGGTTTTGTTCCTTCCTTTTAGGTAGGGACCTAGTGATTATGATGGACAGTTGTTCATTCTTCCCCAGAAAGCTCACATGTGCCAGGCTGTTATTTGATCCCTTGTTCAATGTGGCTATGAGACTGTGAGCTGTTTGGAGCTTGTTTTCAGTAAGGTGATGATGCTCAGCTCAGGTCTCCTTCTAAGCTCACCCAGATCCTGCAGCATCCATGCATTCCAAAACCTTGGCTGAAATAAGATCCTGGGCGAAAGCCAAATGAAAATCCAGGTAGAGGCATTGCTAGGCAGAGGCAGCTTGGAGCTGATCCCTAAATTCCATTCACCTGCAACGTGGCAGCAAGAGAAACGTCCTGACTAAAGGCCTGTGTGCCCCCTGCTGCCGCACTGGGGATGCTGCACCGGCTGGGCTGATTGCCCTCTTGTGTTCTCTAGTTCATCCCTCCTGCTCCTGGGCAGATCTGTCACATTAGTCAGGAACCAGGTTCTGAGAGCAGAAATGCTGGAGGAGACTTTGCCATTGGGGAGAATGCCTGCTCAACCGCTCCCCTCTACTGCTATAATTGGCAGGGGTTGGGGTGGGGGGATAGGAGTTGCTGTTGCCTTGGAAGTAAGGGAAGGGAGGGTTCTAGGAGGGAGTCCCTAAAGAGTGATCCATTGTTAACAGGACTGGGTAAGATGCCCGGGAGGTCTGGATAGTAAGGAGGAAATAAGCACATCTGAACACGCTCCCTGAATTCCCAGGTGAGGGCAGAGTCTCACGGTGCCTTTTCTACCATACCTTTGGTGGGCCTGGAGATGCCGCCTTTTTTCTCCGCTGTGGACTTCACCACAGTTACCCACATCTTTGTTACTTCCAGACTAGACTACTTCAGTGCAGTCTACTGTGTGGAGGGCTAGCCTGGTGGTCAGAAATATTTGACTAGTACTGAACGCTGCTGCCAACCTCATGTGTAAGTTAGATTGATACATAACACCTATGCTCCATGCTGGGCTGCGCTTGCTTCCAATGGCAATTGTGGGGATTGGGTATGAATTATAAATCCCTAAATCATCTGGGACTCAGCTACCTCAAAGAAAGCAGAAGTCATAGCAACTGTGAACAGCCAAAGTGTTTTTGCTACCTGCTCCTCGTGTTGAATTCCTAGGGTGCTGGAGGGCCCTCGTCTCTCACTTGCTCCGTCCTCTGGTCTGGTGCCCTTTTTGATGTCTTTTTCCTGTTTTGAATCTCTAGATGGATTGTTATTTGTCCCTGGGTAGCATTGATAACAGTGGGGAATAATCTCTTGTGTGATCAGCTGTTGACAAAAGGCACATTGTTTCCAATTGTAAATATGCATGTGCGTTGTAATGAAGGGTCTCACATGAATTGATTTTTGTTTTAAACTACAAGAGACTAAGTCCTAATATTTTGTTGCTTTTCAGAGATTGCAAGACGAGAAAATGCAACTGCTGCTGGTAAATATAAAAAAGCGAACAGAGAAGTTCTGTTTTCCCTAAAGTATGGGTGCCTTTTCTTTCATGTATATTGTATTTCAGTAATTAACTTTGGGTATTGGAGAACTATTTGATCTCCAAACCCATGGTGAAATTCAGGATTCATACAAAACCCACATGAACCCAAATTGCTGTTTTACACAACTGTTCTGTTATTAATAATTTGTATAACTATGGGTAAAATGAAATTCACCCTGTGCAATCATTTTGTATGGTGAATTCAGCTGAACATAGGCAGACACAGCAGAGCTATAGCTTGTGATGATTCAGCCATGAAGATGTGTTTCGAGGGGGTGGCTTTAACCCTTGTCAAATGAACAGTGAATAGGAAAAGAAAAGAAAAATATTTTCTTGTCGAAACTCTTTGGTTTCAAAACTTGGCTGGAAATATGGTAAAATTTCCATCCCTTTCTAATTTCTTTCAGTCCATCCCTAGCACAAGCACAGTATCTCACAGTGGATTTTGGTAATTCTGTCTTCAGTCCTGGTCAAATTTCTAGTTATATATTCAAAATTTCTTTTAAGTCTCAAGAGATTTGGGTCAGTTTTTATTTTATCCAAACAGATTTCCCCCTCCCAGATAGAACTCTTAAGTTTGGGGCTATTATAGAAACACTTTGTCACCGTTCCCACTCCATGATCCAGCATGGACATCCTCTTTTAGGCTTCTAGCTCCCCAGCTGTCACCTCTCATGGGCGGAGAGTCATGTCTCTCTTCCCCCTGACTTGGGTATTTTCAGGCTGCACAGTTCCCTGTCTCCACTGTGAATTCTCTAGCTAGTCACGCTACCTCAGCAGGCCAACTTTGCCTTTCTTCCTCAGAAGCTACAAACAGCATATTTTTCCTGAGAAAGCACGTTTATTCTGAAGGTGAAAGTATTGCAGAGGAAAACATATTAAAACAATAAAAATCTACACACATGCTAATAAGCTTACTAGAGATCACCCCAACTCAAACTAGGGTTCTGGCAGGTGAACAATCCTTCAGATCCCACCCAGGGGTTTGCCTATGGTTTCAAGTTCATAACCGGCTTGGCGCAGAACAAGCATTCTTCCCCTCCCCCGCATGAATCTGTGAGTCATTCCTTTATACACCTGGGCCTCAGATTGTGTCCTCATGTAAAAGGTGATCAGCACCCAAAAGGGCCCCTTGGCAAAGCTTCAAAAGGTGAATATCTGCAAAACCAGAGGGGTTACATTTTCCTACACTTCCCTGAAGCAATTTCCTGAGAAACCCACTTATCTTTAAAAGTTCACATGGTTCCAAATAGTCCTTTGAATGACATAACACTTTCCTCCCTAGAGACATTACTTACAATCCCACACCAATGCATAAACATTTGCAGTATTCATACAAGGAACTCTTAAGATACTTGAAGTTAAGTCAGTAAGATTTAACTTAATTCAATAGGGTTTGTCCAGGTTATTGCAGGAAGTTGCCATATCTGTCACACACTTAATCGTCAGATTTCAACAGATTCTATCCACATCGTCATAATGATGAGTAATTTTTATTTATTCCATTATAGCAGCTGTGGCCCTAGAAAACAGATTTAAGACCTTAGGGCTCAATCTGAAATGCCTTATTAGACAAAACTCTGGTTTACCTGGGTCTCAGTAGAGTCATGAGATACTCCTACTGCTTCAAGCTTGATAGGCTAGAGAGTTGAGGGCCAGAGAAATGTCTGCTTTTAAGATAATTATGTTTTGCTAATTCATGTGATGTAATAATACAGCTCCTTCTAAATCATCACTATCAGTTAAAAGTTCTGTTTTGGGGTTTTGTTACATCTTTCTACAATCACTAATTTGATCTTTTTTGAAAGGCCCTTGTTAGTCTTTCCTGGGATCAATATTACAATGATTTTCAAAGCAAAATTCATTTCAGATGCTGAAAGTAAAACAACCCCTCAAAACTTCTCTCTTTTAGAGTTATTGTTGCACTAATAGTGATGTCACTTTCCTCTAGTATGTGAAAACGTTACTTACCTTCAGAGATGTCAGAGACAGTGGATAAGAATACGGAAAAATGGTAAGAATCTTCTTTTATTTAGCTGATCCCAAGCCTAGAGAATCTTGGGCCAAAGAAGAACCTGACCTGAGGGCTTTGGCTTCAGTTCAGCAAGGGACTTAAGCAGGTGCATAACTTGAAGCATGTGATTAATCATTTTGAAGTTAATGGGGCTGCTCATGCTTCAATTTATGCACATGCATTTCACACTTCAGTCTAGAGGAACTACATAAGGTAGCTGAGGTGGAAATAGAAACTATTTATTATGCTAACTGCTGTAGGTGAATATGTATGATCAAGGGCCATGATTTTAGTGATATAATTTCCTTTCTCTCTTATTTCAGATGTGTTCTTTCATTTTGTCATTCTTTGCTTTGGCATTGGAGCTGCACTAATTAGCTATTACCACTACAAAGGTAAGACAGGAGTTTAGTGTAAGGATGAACGATTGTATTTTGGAAGACAGAGCAAAACCAAATACTTGTATTTATTTTATTCTCTTTAGACTGGACCATTTCTCTTGGTTTTGGTTTAATCACCTTTGCTTCCCTAGAAACCACCGGAATATATTTTGGTCTTGGTAAGTGTATTTTATAGTACCTAAGAAAACAAGAGGCTTTATATCAGTACCTGGGAAATGCAGAGTTTATGCGATCACGTAAAAAACACAGATGTAGAAAAATGGTAATGGCTGAGATTACATAAAATATCACATCACGTAATCCCCCCCCCCCATTCAGAATTACATGCCATGCTTGGCGACACACTGGCCTCTGACATTTGAAAGAGAGGCGGACTCATTTTCCCCTGCTTACCAATCACAAGTTCTCTGAAGATACAGACACACATTCTCCAGCAGTGGTTAAAGAATTTTTTTCACTTGACCAGAGCTTGGAGTAATACTATTCTCCCAACATCTAGCAAGGTGGAAGTACTTAGAGTTTGATTCTGTGAGGTGCTGGACAACCTCAACTCGCATTGAGAGGAAAGACAGTTGAAAATGCTCAGCACACCTTGCAGGATTGGCTCTCCAAGCAGAAAACACTCAAATATTGCTACTTGGAATTAAAAAAATCCTCAAGTGATTTCATTGGGGGAAAAGTGCAGTTAACAGAAACTTAAGGTTTCCTGTTACATCACATAGTAGTAGAAAGCTCCTTTTCTTATTTAATATTAAGACACTTGACAATTTGTGGAACTGTTTTGTTGGCAAGCAACTTGGTTCAGAGTCAGTATTTTGTTAGCAATAGAACTGCAGAAGGACCAGTTAAAAAGTCAAACTGAAACACTTTATATATTTGTTGGTGACAAATATCACTCACCTCTTGCCCTTTGCTATTTCACTTCTTCTATGTTGAAATCTAGCTGGTTCTGAACAACTCCTGTATTTTTGTTTTTAAATAGTGCATCGAATTCACAGTGTCCTTGAGCGTTTCATTCCTCTGATTCAGAGATTCAAAATACCAGGTAACACCACATTATTGTTCAGTCTTATTCTCTGTAGATATATTTCCTAGCTATCTCAGAGCACCCCATTTCTATTAGGGCCAGAGAACTAGCTCTGTTTTTTAAAAAGATTGTACTATAGGCTATCATTCATTCCTTGAGCCTATTTTATTTAGAAATTCATTTCCCTCAATTGTGAGTGGCAGAGTATTTTCACATTCTTAATGTACTGTAGAGGACTTTGGTTACTTCTTGGCAATGTTTGAATGAGAAATCTGACTGAGCTGGGACAAATCCCTACTTTTTGGTCTTCATACAAGTATCAGCTAATGTCTAAGAATGAAAATCCAGACATGTGGCATTGGGGGGGGGGTGGTTTTAATAGTGAACCCAGTGGAGTGAATTTGAACAGAATTCTCCTGACAGTCCTGTTTTTTTGTATCATCGTATAGGTATTAGAAAAGTTGACTGAACAGAAGATTCTGAGAGTTCAACAAGTCTCTGGTTTCTGGATTGATTGTACTTATGTGAATAAACCTGTTTTATGGTGCAGTCATAAAATCTAATGGCCATTATAAAATATTGAAGCGTTAACCATAACATTTGTTATTCTCTCCACTGGGGAATAAAAACTGTAGTACAGTATGTCTGTCCTTTCCTTTGATGTTTTGTGGCTCAGTGCAACCAGTAAAATAGGCTGGGTTTAGGTTTATAAATTCATTTTAAGCTATTTGGTTAATACATCATGTTATTTTCCCCACCCATATAATCATGTCGGTCCCACTTGAGAAGTCTGATCCAAAGTCCATTGAAGTCAAGGAATGACGTGCATAGACTTCATTGAGCTCTAGATCAGGCCTTTGATGTTTCAAAAAAAGTCTTTGGAAACCCTTGTGGGGTTCCTTTCCTCCCGCACGTTCCGGGTCAGGTTTACTTTTCATGTTGCACCCACCTATACCTCCCTGCTAGCACCAGTGCTGATTGGAGCTATTTCCCTTTGGCTAGAGCCCTGCATTATGAGTGTTATCTGAGCATGTGGACTAGTCAAGGCTGTTTTTCAAAGCACTTTGTTAGCACCTTTCCTCAAAGAGGCAACCATGGCACCCTCTGCTTTCTTCACACCTTGTGAAACCATGAGCCAGACAAATCTCACCTGCTTGAACACCAACAGTACAATTAATTTGGATTAGATTAATTTATTGTAGCAGACCTTGATAAACTGTGCTTAGAATATAATGACTTGCAATGAAAGCCAGGTGAGATGTTACACACAGTGTATAGCAAAATGCGGAAATGTATTAGTGACAGCAAATTTAATTTCTCTTCCTGTGACAGCAGTTTGAGGAAAAATAAATGAGTGGTTCAAAAAAGAATAAATAATGAACTATAGATTTGGAACACCTGTCATTTTATAGGGTTTTTTTTTTTGGCAAATTTTTTAGAACTATAAACAGTGGAAAGTGCTGAAGACACAGCAAAAAAAAAAAAAAGTGGTTAAAAAACTAAATGTTATACATTATAATATATGAAGGCATCAAAAATGCCTGGGGAGGGATAAGTAAAAGAGAAAAACTAAAAAAAGACAGATCTTAAGTTACTAACCCAACAGAGCCTATTTTAAGGGCAAAGGAACTATATTTTCAGTCTTGCTCAGAAGACTAGAGAAAATAAATTGTAAGCATTTGTTTTTAAGAACTCTTCCCTTTTTTGCTTCATTTAGTTCAATTTGTTTATTGAGGAATAACATTGTGAGGCAGTCTGCATGAACACAGTGGATCATTGAAATATAGCTTATGGAAAATGAGGAATTAATGTATTAAATTAAGAGTATAAATAAATGCATTAAATTAAGAGTATTAATAGTAGCGTTATTGAAATGCTCATGTTCACAGCTAACTGATTATGTGCATTGTTTCTATGCCTTTGTTGAACAATCCTTTGTCATACATAATGTAACTTCACTTTGAAAACAAAAGTCAAGTTCAGACAAAGTTACAACTGCCCATGCAGAACGGCCCGGTGTTGCAATTTTTGTAATAGGATATTATGAACGTTTTCATCCTGCTCTCATAACAAAGGCTAAGAAACATCTTCCTTTTCTTCTTCTGTAGAATGTGTCTTGTTCTGGAAGGCAGTGACTCAGCTTGGCTAAGCTGGATTCGGCAGGGTTGGGGAGAAGGGGAACAGTATCTCCTCCCTCTTTGTTGAATATACTGAAATTAACGTTCTGCCAGAGTACTAACCTGCTATACTGTGCTTAAGCAAACTCAGGGCAAAAAGGTGAGGTAAACTGGAATTCATAACAGGAGACACTGCCCATGGACAAGTTATCTCAGCTCCTGTATGTGGGTCCTTGAATACCGCATATGGATAATCTAGCTCTTCGGTAACATGTTTTCCAAAGAACTAGGAGATCCTCACCTCCGCTCTAACCCCTTTATGCTGGATAAAATGGATGGGGTGATAAAAAGGAGCCCTAAAAGCTCTAGTTCTGTCTGGGGGAGAATTTCCTTCGCACAGGCAGACACTAGACAGTCAAGAGGACAGGCAGCAGGCTGACTTACAAGGACATCCTTACAAACCCTATCACAAGGGACACGCCAGAGGTAGGAGGGTGTGTTAGAGGCAGGGCCACAGCATCACTGCAGAGATTCTGGGAAGGGCTGTGGCCCAAAGTATATCCCCAGGAGGTTGCCATAACTTAGGTCCCCAGGGCTGTCTAAATTATGCTGGGGGCCTCTCCTGTTCCTTGAAAAGCTCAGAATCAGGAGGTCACAAAAGTAACTTAAAGCACCTTAGCCCACCATCTTGCCGAGCTACAAAATCTGTGATGCAACTCTTCAACGCTGAAGCATAGAATCTCATTCCAAAGTTTTTAATGGGTGTGACTCAAGGACCTCTTGATGCCAACTGGCAGAGAGCACTGGAGCATACAAGGGTTACAGGGATCCCCTGGGTCTGGTATCTACATTCTAGCCTGACAAAGTACATCATGTAAGGTCTCTAGTGAAAACCTGTGTCACATTGGTCATCACAATCACTGTAAGATGTGTGTATGGAAAATGTGAGGAGTTATGAGGGGATATCAGCCAAACTGGTTGAAAATGCTGAGAAAAGGACTTTGGGTAAGCTAAGTTGTAGCAGCAAGGGGAATATCTTGAGTTAAGTTTAGGCTCTAGAAAGCATGTTATGATTTTGTTTTATATGTAACCATTTGTTTCCAATACTCGTATTTTCTACCACTTGAATCTCTGCTCTTTCATAATAAACTTATTCTTGTTTTCACTGTGTATCTAAGTGCTGTGTGTTAAGTGATCCCGAGTTGGCCCTGGCAAGCCGGTGTGTACTATTCCTTCAGGAATAGTGAAATCAGAGTTCTGTGAGCATCCAGTGGATTGGGGCTGAGCACTCCAGAGGGATGCTTGGCGTGATCGGCAGTCGGTGTCTGCCTATCACTGTGCAGAGAGAGTGAGGCCTGTGAGGGCCGGGAAGGTAATGCTTCTGGTGCCAGAGACTGGTGGATTAAGGGAGCTGATCCACAACAGGCACAGACAAGACTCCCCCATGCTGAGGTGGTGGTAGCAGGGTGCCTCATAACCCTGGATACCGCTGGGAAGCATCACAATGGTGCAAATATAAAGTCCTGTGAGAAGAACTTAAAGATGGTGTTTCAAATTGGAGTATGCTGGGGAGGGAGGGGGAATTATACAGTGTATACACCTATTTCAGGGGTACCTTTGAATGGAAGTTCACAATCCAATCAAGCTTCTCCTCTGACTTGATATCTTCCTGCATTTGAGACTTCCCTGCTTCTTATAAAAGATATTGACAGAGTCACAAATTCAGCATTCAGACCTAAATACAGAATTGAGCAGAGAGAGCTACTGGCCTGAGAGGGAAATAAACCCTGACAAACACAAATACATTATGTAACTAAGAAACATGGCAATTAAAATTGTGAAAAACAGGTGAGAGAAACGGAGGCATGTTCCATGCCCCAAAAGACTGACATTCCAGAAGAGTATGAAGTGACCTAAAAGGCACTAGAATGTTTATATTCAGACACCACCGCACTGCATAAAAGCCCATGTAAGTAATACGATTTAACACACTATTTTGTTTAAATCTTGTATTTTTATTCTCTGCATATATTTTAAGCACCTTCTCCTCCAAGTTACAGTATAGTTTTGAACACTGGTCCGATGTAACACAACGTGCGATGCTCCAAACTACTCTGCATTCCTTGATTTGGAAACTGCCACTTTAACAGCTTGCACGATGGCATCTTTATCAATGCCAAACATCTTAAGGAGCTCAGCTGATTTCCCACTTCTTGGCACATGGGATACAGCCAAGCGAGTGACTGTGATACCAGGCTCTCCAACTACAGCACCTGACACTGCTTCTCCAATGCCACCTAGGAAAAAGACAGTAACATGCATAAAATTCATAGTGTCTAGGCTAACAGGCTATTTCTGCATAAGCAACTTCCTGCAGCTATTAAAATAAAGACAATTTGGAAGATCTAAAGGTTACAAATTTGTTTTGTTCCCGTGATAAGGCTGCAGTGTCAGCACTGTCACGTCCTACAGGCTAGACTTAGGCAAATCAGGTTCAAGTCCCCACTTCACCACAGACTTTGTGTGTGACCCGGGC
Organism: Malaclemys terrapin pileata; assembly: GCF_027887155.1. Taxonomy (NCBI): domain Eukaryota; kingdom Metazoa; phylum Chordata; order Testudines; family Emydidae; genus Malaclemys; species Malaclemys terrapin. The sequence goes on along the minus strand of NC_071511.1, from coordinate 28,288,108 downwards.
AAGTCACTTCAGGTAAAATTTTCCAAAAGACCTTAAGTGATTTATAAGCACTTAGGAGCTTAAGTCTTATTAAAAGTCAATGGGACCGAGGCACCCAAGTCAGTTAAATGATTTTGAAAATTTTACCTTTAGTCTTTCTGAGCCTCAGCTCCCCATTTGCAAAATGGGAATAACTTTCCAATCTCACAAGGATATTGTAAGGTGCTCAGATACTATGGTAATGGGGAGCTATATAAATATACCTAAGATAGAGAGACCTCTCAAGAGGCCAGCAGCATCTTTCAGAATCAGGCACTGAGAGCCAGATTTACTGTAACTTTCCATGACAAGACCATCACCTCAGCAGTGTGAAATTAAACCACTGATAAAGTTTAACACCAAATTTACACAGGCCCAGCAGCCACCTACATATGGTGCAACCCAAGAAAATGGTGCAACCCATCCATCCAGACATCTAGTTCAACTTATAAAAGCACCTGAGTTAGGTTCCTAACCCCCACTGAATTCAAGGGGATTTAGGCACCCTGCTTTAGGCATTTTGTAAATCCTACTAGATGTCTATCGGTCTTTAGGTGCCTAAATATCTTTGTAAATCTGAGGCTGAGAGAAGTATGAAGAGGAGCTATCTACCAACAACAGCTGCTGGAGGCTGTCTTGCTGAGGCAGACACAATGGGCTTGATTCTCTTGGGCTACACCATGTGTAGGTGGCTGAGCCGGTGTAACTGTATCAATAAGTGAATTTCACACTGCCAAGACAATTGTCTACTCATGCAAAGTTACAGTAAAAACATCTGTGTAGAGCTGAGAATAGGTGCAAAAAAGCATGTGGCTCAATCAAACTACCAGCACTGGTGTCCTGGAACAATGGTGTGTCTAGGCCAGTATTTACAATTATCCTATCTCACTCGTGTTGAAACACTGACCACAAACACCAGTCTAGGACAAACTCACAGTAACAATATCTAATGATGCCGTAACTTTATGTTTGTTCCTCTGATGATGTCCCTTTTAAAGCCTCCCTCCAAGTAGAACAAGACTGACACGTAGATCATGGAAAAGTGTAATGTAAAGACTTGTCCTCACGGGACACTTTTACACAGGGAAGCCACCAAAGATTTGTGCAGGCAGGAGATATTTGCCATAGGCCCTGTACATGACTTTTTACCCTCCTGGTGCTTTCCAGGTATCCCACAGCAATGATAGGGAATATAATAGGCCTGCAAGCCGCTGCTGCACAGATTATGGAATGAAGAGAGAACAATGGCAACGTACACCAAGCAATCCAGAATCGAGCCCAATGACTCAGGGAATGCCAAGGAAGTGCACATAGCAGTGGCATCTAGTTCATCTTTTAACATAATGGTTGCTGTATATGCTCTCCACCTGCCAGTGTGGAGAAGCAATCGCCATAGTCCCACAATCACTCCACCACCTCTGGAGGCTATAGCATTAGCAGGAACAGAAGGATCAAAATTTCACCTGATCCATGTTTAAGGGAGGACCCTAAAATAAATGAGGACTATAGGTGGCCTCTAATTAACCCATTACCTTAAGGAAAAACCAGAGAGACTTTCACCCCTCACGATCAGTTTCCATTGTTAAGGATAAATCTGCAAGGAAGATGGCTGAAAACTTTTTTTTTTTTTTTTAAAGAAATAAAACCATAAGATCAGCCATGATATTTCTGAGTCTCAGAAGTCAAGAGACTGTAGGCTTGACAGGCCAGCTCTGTGGGCTATCACTAAGGCTGCGAGTCTGTCACGCAGGTCACAGAAGTCACGGATTCCGTGACTTTCTGTGACTTCTGCAGTGGCTGGGCCAGCCGGCTGGGCAGTTTGGGTGTGTGGGAGTGGGCTCAGAGCTAGGGATTTGAGGAGTGCAGGGGGGAGGGGGGGGCACGCTTACTTGCTCCCTGCAGCTCCTAGGTCTCTGTGCAGTGCTCGGTCAGCACCTGCAGGCCCTGCCCTCACAGCTCCCATTGGCTGTGGTTCCTGGCCAATGGGAGCTGTGGCAGCCGGTGCTTGTGGTGGGAGCAGTAGAGGGGCTCCTTCCCTGGCCCCTGCCTCCGCCGCCCAAGAGCTGCAGGGACACGGAGCTGGGTAGGAAGACTTGCCAACCCCCACCCCCACGCCAGCAGGGGTCCCAGGTCACCTTCCCCAGCACCTGTGGCGGCCCCAGACCCCCCCCTGCCCTCCCAAGCACCTCCATCCCCCCACCCAAGTTTTAGTCAGGGCAGGTATTTTTAGTAAACGTCATGGACAGGTCACGGACCCGTGAATTTCTGTTTAGGGCCCGTGACCTGTCCATGACGTTTACTAAAAATACTCGTGACTAAAACATAGCCTTAGCTATCACCAGCTGAAATCAGCTTACCTTCAGGGTAATGGTCTTCCACAGTGATAATTCTGCCTTTGGTTGCTCTTGCATTTTCCAGTATGGTCATCTTATCCAGGGGTTTTATAGTGAATGGATCAATCACTCGGATGTAGATTTTTTCTGTAGAAGTGGAATTGTAAAGTTATTATACAATATGGTATGTGCCTTTGAAGAATGTGAGAGTTAAAAACCTTCTGTGAGAAATCCAGTGCGAAACCCTGAGAGACTCTTGCATAATTACTGAAAAAATGGGTCTAATGATTTCCAGAGTATGATTTGCAAATTTTTTTATTCTGAACTCATGAGTCATGCATGCTCCCTCCCCATTCCCTCAGTTCCTGGAGATGGCTCTGGCTCCCAGCACAGAGACCTTTACGTCACAGTAAGTGCAGTATGGTAGCTGGACCCAGACTGAAGGCTTTTCACACACAGTCTTTATTGCAGGTTATCTGCTACTTGCAAACTGTTCGAATTTCACAAGCCAGAATTGCTACTTCTCCTCTGGCCAGCAACGCAATCTGAGTTTATTCTGCCATCAACTCAGAGTCCGAGGCCCAGGTTGTCTGCTAAGGCACAGCACAACTCAAGGGCACGTACAAAATGGCTTTAAGCTACCTTAGCTTCCCCCTGTTCTTGGGCTGGCTGCATGCTGAGCCAGCTCTCACATATCTCAGAGCAGCATGAGGCCTGGTCTAACTTGTACCAGCTACCAACCACGGCAAGGGGCCAATACAACAGCCAGGGATCGCTGAGGCACAAGGAAACCTCTGCCACGTTATGCTGACAGTTAGGGGATGGCTTAGGCGCTGCTATGTCAGCTCTATGCCATCAGAGGATGCCCCTACAATGGGATGATCCCTCTGTGGTTGGTTATTCTGACTTCAGGGCTTGCGGTGAAGTGCAAAGCAATTACAGTGCAAAGGAGAATCTGGCCCTAAGAATCAAACTTACAAAATGCCGCAAGCAGCTCAAGGTCATGGTAGAACCTCTGTCTACCCTGGCACAGTGTGCAGAGCTGCCCACTAAGCCATCTGAAGCATTAATTGTATTACACTCTGAATATCTTGTAATCTATTCCTGGGCATAGGCTATTGAATTAAGAGGTGGATTTTGTTGGTCACATTCTCCTATTATTCCACTGAAGGATTTTTGTTTACCCCGAGAAATGTCAGTGGACTAGAACATTGTCCAAGGATAAGGGCTTCCTGCTTCTATTTGAATTCTGAGGCACTGATCAAAAAATCAAATTAGCAATGCCTACAGCAAGAAGCACTGTGTACCAAAGTCATATTTCAATGATCTTATTCCTATTATAGCAAATAATTTATGCAGAACATTTCAAATAAACAGGTCAGATTGGTTATTCAGTACGCCTGTTAAGTGAAACAGAGTTAAGTGTGCCGACACAATGAATCACTTCCTTATATAGTGTTTAGCACATTCTGGGCACAATAAAAAAATAAATTAGTACTCAGCCAACTAGTTCAGATATCCTAGAAAAACTTTGGCTTACTGCAGTGTATTAATCCATCTTCAAACAAACAATATACAAGGTATAATCAAAAACTAAGGTGATAAAATAATGCAGGACTTAAAGCAGGGGTTGGCAACCTTCCAGAAGTGGTGTGTTGAGTCCTCCATTTATTCATTCTAATTTAAGGTTTTGCGTGCCAGTAATACATTTTAACGTTTTTAGAAGGTCTCTTTCTATAAGTCTATAATATATAACTCAACTATTGTTGTAGGTAAAGTAAATAAGGTTTTTAAAATGTTTAAGAAGCTTCATTTAAAATTAAATTAAAATGCAGAGCCCCCCGGACCGGTGGCCAGGACCCAGGCAATATGCGTGCCACTGAAAATCAGCTTGCGTGCCGCTTTTTGCATAAGTGCCATAGGTTGCCTACCCCTGACTTAAAGAGTAAGCGTAAATGATAATATTAAAAATATTTCAGAGAAAGGTGGTATTTGTAACCCAAGGCAGATTTTATCATTTTGAGTCCTGGTTGTTGGCGTAGTTCAATGGCAGCCAGCCTATGCCATTGTATGCTGTATTAGTATATTCTGACTGGTTAAAGAAAACAGAGAAGCAACAGTTACTCTTGCTAGCAGCCCCACTAAAGTAAACAGGATTACTCACAGGAGTGAAGATTTACATAATGGGATGTATATTGTGTATTTCAATTAACAGGAGATCAGCTGTTCTATAATATGTTTTTAAATGAGTTTCTGATTAGCAGAGTTTACATTTATCTGTACAGAAGACTCGGCTCTCCAGCAATCAGGTTGGCTGGTACTGATTTTTTTAGGTCTAGTTACAAATAAGTAATCTCCATTCACCTTTCTTCAGCTGCTCTGCTGCAGCTAGTGCCTCGTGCAGAGTCACTCCTGCTCCAACAACAGTGACCTGGTCATCCTTACTCTTGAGCACCACCTGAGAGGAAAAGGCAAATAAGAATTATATTTTTTTTAGTTTCCTCTTTATGATAAATATTGTTGATGGTTATTTGACTAAGGTTCCTTTAGTTTTCATTACATATTGACTAGGTGGAGACAGAATACCCTGGAGAAGAAGGGGTTTTTGTGAAGGAACCTGGTATGTTATTTCAGATGGCACAGATCTCTAGACAGTACTTACCTTGGCCTGTCCAATCTGGAAGTCCTCGTTGCTGCTATAGATAACTTCATTTTCAGGACGACTGGTCCTTATGAAACAAACGCCCTGTTTCCAAAAGGAACACAGCCTGAGTTACAAAAATAGCTGTGGCTAAGGCATTCTAATTTTTATATACCTAAAACAAACTTTCCCGAAATTGATTTTTTTCATTCCACTTAGCTCTGGTTTCATCTCTTCCATATGATCAGTGGTTTTATTGAGCGAACCTTCCCTGCCCAGCAATTCTCCCTAAATCCATCACTAGTGCTTTTCAATTACCAGTACTCTCAGTCATCGCTGCACAGTTAACCTCTTTTTCATGGTGCACAAGCAATTTAATATCTTACTTCCAAAGGTCATCCAATCTTTGCTCCTGGAAATGAAAATCCTACCTGGCCTAATTAGGATTTAACCACGCTGCTAGAAAAGCTAAAATCTCTAGTCAGTCTAGCAGCTTGAAGATCAAAATAAACTGGGCAAAAGAGGAAAGCCTCAACTAAAAGCAAGGAAGTTCATATTCTTTCTGTTCATGTTCAAATGCTCTTCTAAAGGAAAGTACCAGTTCTTTTAACAAACCACTACCTGTATTCTATCCCTCTTTTCCCTTGCTCTTGCTCTCCCATTCTATGTTTTGCATCTCTCTTACTATTGGCCATATCTGACACACCAACATCTCGACACTGCTTTGGTTAAGGCAGCATTAGGAGAGGCACAGGAGCAGCAGCTCAGATTATTCAATCTTTGTTTAGGCAAAAACTCTTTTTTAATAAGTCAATAGGAGTTTCACACAAGCAGGGACTGCAGAATCTGACCTTTTGTTGCCAACAATCTTTGGAGACAATGGATTAAATTCAGTCAAAGGCAGCCTGGAGTAAGCAGGAATTTAAATGGATTTATCCTCAAATCCCCATTGTGAGATGGGCAATGAAATCCCAGAGAAGTTAAGGGACTGGCCCAAGGTGACACAGGAAGTCTGTGGCAGCACCACCAACAGAATTTAGATCTCTCATAGCCCAATCTCTTAACCACAAGTGCATCCTCACTAACAGGAGAGTGGAAGAAAATGGGCCAGATCCTCAGGTAGGGTAAGTCAGCATTGGTCCAATGGAGCTTCAGTGACTTACACCAGCTGAGGAACTGCCCCATATGCTTCAATTTTTGTCTATTCCATCCCCAACGTCTCCAAGTCACCCACAGCTGGATGTGATCCCCAAAGAACACCACCCTGGGGTAAGTTACACTTTTTGCCCACCCACTGAATACCACATCAGAGCCAGGCACACCGTACCATTCCCCCGTTTTTGAACCAGTTTAGACCCAGTCTGTAACCATTGTTCAACCATTTACGTGAACATGCCCTAGAGTACAACACATCTCCCATTTGTGCACTCAGCACCAGTCAGGGCAGAGTTTGTCTATACTGGAGCTCTAACTTCCAGCTCAGGCATGCTAGCGCTGATTGAGCTAGAGTGCTAAAAACGAAGCGCAGACGCAGAAGTGCGAGCAGCAGGACAGGCCAGCCTCCCCGAGTACAATCCCGTCTGAAATCCTAGGCATGTCCTCAGGTGACTAACCCATACTGCTGCTTGCACCACTGTGGCTATGCTTCTATTTTTAGTGTATTAGCTCAATCAGACTAGCACAGGTACAGCCACGATGCTGGCAGATCAGGTGGCAGCTTAGGTCAAGGCCCCAGGCCTCACTGAACACTCACAAATGCATAGCTGGAAACCAGTTTTGCTTGCCCATATGTTAGCATTACCAAAATAGATATTAGATGTTAAGTTGACAAGAACGTGTTTAGACTTTATAAAATGTTTGTAGGATGCTGCATGTACTGATATCACTTATAACCTCAATAGCCCACGGTATAAATTATACTGAGCATTTGCATACTAAACCTCTGTAACTGGGTAACTCACCAAGCCTGTCCTGCCTACAAGATGACCCACTGAAGGCAAATGGGGTATTGTGTAGCATCAAAGGAGAAAGGCCCTGTTGACTGCATTCCTAACTCCCTCCAGGAAGGAGAGACCTATGCATGAATTCATCCCATCAGTTTGGACTCTGGAGTGGAGGGGAGATCTAATTATAGAACATACCATCTGTTTGGGGTGTCTGCCTTGCCTTTTGACAGTCTGACAGTGCCTTTAGACACTCCACACAGCATGACAACATGTATCCAAGCTGGAAATCACACCTACAACTCCAGTATAGACATATCATCAGACTTCTCTAACTGAAGGAAATGTGCTGCCATAATGCCAATGCCTTTGAAACTGAGGCATACAAAAGATGGGCTAGTAACAAACAAAATTTCCATCACTTATAAAAAATACATTTAAAACAAATACATATTTTCCAGATCAGAAATGCTATGGCATAAACCTTAGTGTTAGCAGCTATTTCTACTGCTTTTTCAGTTGATACAGCATCGCTAGGATAAAAGACAGTTGAATTGGGAACAGCACGGAACATGCACAGATCTTCCAGCCCCATCTGAGAAGGTCCATCCTCTCCTAAAAGAAGGAAAAAAACAAGCACAAAATGGAATGAATATCTACTCTGAGGACTCATTACAGCAGAGAAGGTCAAAATAATATATATTTATATATCAGGCACACAGAGGACATGCAAGTCTACCTGGCTTCAGAAAAGAATCATCTTCTCTTTAAACTTGAAACCATCTAAATAGTAAATAAGAAGACAGAAGGAAACTAAAAAGAAAGAGAACTAGGGTTATAAAGAAAAGAAACAGAAAAATAAAATGCAACAACAAAACAATAGTAAAGAAAGAAGCAACTAAAACAGGAAGTGTACGGAAGTAAGAAGAGGAGCTATAAGATATCAAAGCACCTTCAGATTTACAGTTCAACACAGAAGTTTTGTGAGCAAAAGTTACGTTCAAGTAAATGGTGTCACTGGATTTAGACTGCTGGAAATGTGAAAGGAGAATCACTTCTATTTCATCAACAGTTAATAGCCCATTTGATATGATTATTTTCAGATTTTTATGTTTGTTTAAAAGACTAAAGGAGGATCCATATATTGTAGTAAATAGTCTCATGAAAGAGCAGTAAAAAGTACAGATATTATTAATTTAACTCTTCAAGTATCTTATGGCATAAATTGCAGGTCTATAAAAAGACTCGACACAGAAAAGTGTTCTGTATGCCATGAGTCGCCACAGTTAAAAAAAATCCAACAGAATGCCCTTATGTAATGGGGGTCTGGAGATGGCACTATTCCAGACTAACCCCGCAAAGACTCCTGAATCCAATCATGTCACTGCCTGCAATGGCAAAGGACAATCAGGAGCAAAGCTTTTCTGTACGAGCCCACTAACTGCTACAAAAAAGGTTACAAAAGAGTTGACAAGAAGAGTGTTTTTCCAAGAGAAGCCCCTTCAATATTATCCATTATTGTTTAGCACCAACAATGTTCAAGGTGCTTTATAGATAAATATTAAGACACAGTTCTGCCCAAAAATTACTATTTAAGTAAAAGTCCTGTTAAAGCAGAAATTTGGCATACAAAGGCAACTAAGAATAGAAAATGATTCAAGCTATATATGTAACAACCCCCCCGCCTCCAACAAAACCCAAGAATGTTGGGGTTTTGAACTCCCCCCAAAATGGCTTGAATTACAAAATGTCACATGATTTGTCAACATGTTATAATCACTAATATTGTACATTAAACCAATCATTAAGACGGCACAGATATTTAAAACAATCTTGTACAACACTGTCATTTTGGTTCATACATATTTATACTGTCCACTTATTGGCTTCTATAGCACACTGTAATGGCTCATAAACCGTTATGATCTAATCAGATAACTAACTAGTTTTTTGTTATTGTTTAAAGTACATATTTACAAATCTGACTCTGACCATTCATTTATTTTATTGGCCCAATTTTCTAAACCACAGAAGCCCAAGATCACACACAGCTGTGTGCCCAATCTTCACAGTTAATTTCCACCACTGGTCAGTTCAGGTTCTGAACTCACTGAGAGCCATGGGTTTCTATAAAAATAATTTTTTTTTTCAAACAATGTAAACAACAATTATTTTTGAGCTCTCCTATCTCAAAAGGACTTTTTCAAATTTCTCCCAAATATTCTCCTTTGCAAGACTGTTGGTAGACATACAAAATTTTAGATGCAAAGAAGTTTTTTCAAACAGGTTAGAAGTGGGGACAAAATCCAACTTATAATGGAAATGGTCTTATAACCATAACTATGGAGTCCCCACTGTAGCTCCACAGTAAAACAGTCCAAATGACAAAGGCTGTGAAGCAGATCAGAAATCACTGCTCTCACAAAGGCAGTACAGCTAGTTATTGGAGTCCCATTTTCCCCAGCCAGTGAAGGCTAAAAATAAATACTGATTTCTCTGATGGGGAAGAGTCTCTGGTTCCTTTGGCTTTTGCTGCTGGTTAAACACATTAGCATTAGATTGTGGGAGCTACAGACTATGAAAAGGAGGGAGGACTGGTCTTTACAGCAGGGGTGGGCAAACTTTTTGGCCTGAGGGCCGCATCGGGTTTCGGAAATTGTATGGAGGGCCGGTTAGGGGAGGCGGTCGTGGTCTGGCCCCCACCTCCTATCTGCCCCCCCATCCAACCCCTTCAGTTCCCTGACAGATCCTCTGGGACCCCTGTCCCATCCACCCTACCCCCCCCGCTCCCTGTCCCCTGACCGCTCCCGGACCCCCGCCGCCCCATCCAACCCCGCCTCTCATTCCTGATGGCCCCCCATGGGACCCCTACCCCATCCAACCCCCCTTCTCCCTGTCCCCTGACTGCACCCGGAACCCCTGCCCCTGACTGCCCCCTGCCGCCCCATTCAACGCCCCCCTCCTTCCTGACTGCCCCCCCGCCCAGGACCCCTGCCCCCATTCAACCCCCTGTTCCCTCCCCCCCCCGTCCCGACCCCATCCACCACCCCGAACTCCCCTGCCCCCTTACTGCATTGCCTGGAGCACCGGTGGCTGGCAGTGCTACAACCATGCAGCTCAGAGCATCAGGTCAGGCCCTGGCTCTGCAACTGCGCTGCCCCAGGAGCTCACAGCCCCGTCGCCCAGAGCACTGCACCGGCGGCGGGGCGAGCTGAGGCTGCGGGGGAGTGGGGACAGCAGGGGAGGGGCCGGGAACTAGCCTCCCGGGCCAGGAGCTCGGGGGCTGGGTAAGATGGTCCCACGGGCCGGATGTGGCCCGCGGGCCTTAGTTTGCCCACCTCTACTTTACAGGAACAAGGTTTGTAAAGAAAAACTCTTAATGATATACCCAAGCCATAATCCTATATGCTATAGTGGGTGTGGAGACACTCACCTATGGCTACATTACGAGGCTTTTAGCAATACAGCTGTGTTGCTAAGTGGCATGCAGTGTAGCTGCTGTTTGTCGGCAGAAGACAGTGGCTTTGTTGGCAGGACAAAGCGCTGGCCACACCGGTGCTTTTCGTTGGTAAAATTTTTGTCGTTTGGGAGGATTTTTTTTTAAACACCCCTGAATGACAAAAGTTTTGCCGACAAAGTGCCAGCATAGACAAACCCTAAGTGTTTGCTATGAAGACATAGCACATGACCGTCCACTGAGCTGGGACAAGGCTCTATCTTCCGGCTTGTCTACAGGAAGTTTTTGTACTGCTTTATATTGGCTTGTGGTAAAGTTAAAGCGGTACAGATCCCTAGTGTGGATGCCATTATACTGTATAATTCAGATATTAGCATAGCTTATTCATGTACATTTACGAATATACACACAATATGAAAATCTGCTCCTCCTTTCATTTTGCAATCTTTATGCTTTTTGCCTGCTCCATCCCCCAACATGAACAGACATGCATTGGGCAGTTGTGGAGGTAAGCAAAAACTGGAAGGGGTACTGCAAATTCCTTAACTGTGCACCTACTTCACACATCCTAGTTGTCTAAGCTATCTGTAACGTTAGGAAGTTTAGTTTTAATAAGTTTATTAACAACTACAATAAGTAAGAAATACTGTGATAAGTCAAAATTATATCAAATGGGTAAGTTTAAATAGCAAGCCCTATCTCCCATAACAATAATAAAAATCTACTAGTATCTAAGACGGTATCTAGTCTTTCAATAGTATCTTTCATTCATAGATCTCAAGGCGCTGGACAAAAGTGGGTATCATTATGCTCCCATTTTAGGGATGGGGAAAATGAGGCAGAGAGAGCAAGCGACTATCAAAGTCACATAGCAAGTCAATAGCAGAGATGGGAATGGTCATCACTGAAGCCACTGAATATTTCTGGTAAATAACCCCACATTGCACTTACCAATAGAAACGCCACAGTGAGAGCCACAGAGATTGATGTTACTCTCAGAAATGGCAGCCATACGGATCTGATCAAAAGCTCTGGTGAAAAAGGTGGCAAAGGCACTCGCAAAAGCAACAGTCCTGTCGCGAGTGGCACAGCCAACTGCAATGCTCACCTGGGAGGAGGAAGAGGAGGGAAGTCAATTAACAGAGAAGGGTACATGATGGTCTGTGGGAGTTTTCACTGTGAAACCTCTTTATCTCTTGTGAGGAGTACCTCAGAAATTCCTACTTAAAATCGCTCTCTTTCACTAACTTCAAATCTTGTCCCTATTAATTGGATCTTCACTTAAGGAAAGCAAAGGCAATTTCTCCCACCCAATCCTTCTGCTCTGGATACCCCAGTAGTATCCATTCTATTTATTAATTCTTATTGATTGTTTGTGTAGCATCAACACCTTTTCTTCATCTATTTCCAGGCAGCCATTCTGAGGACTCTCAGACTTGACTCCCTCTTATCTTTTCTTTTTCTGTAAATGAAGGCTGTACATTTTCAATCTGGAGATTTTACTACCTCCAATTTGTGGAGAGTGATGATGTTAACAGCTATGGATGGGTTTGTCCGCCTTTGCTTTGGACTGATGTCTACCAAAAAGGTGCTTCACCAAGGTAGAGGAGAGCAGAACACAGAATCACTAGAATCCCTTGATACATTTACACAGTACCTTTTATTTCATTATCACAGAGATATTATTCTGCTCTTGGGGCTGATTTTCTCTCACTGACACTAACGTAAATTAGGAGTAACTTCACGGAAGTCACTGGAAGTATGCTGAAATGAAACATGCGAGAGGAGATCCTGTGGTCCTTAGGCCACAAGTTATTGAAAACCAATGGCCAAATTCTGCTCTCACTTACACCCAGGCAGTTTCATTTGCTTCAATGAGGTTGCACAAGTGTCAGACAGAATTTAGCTGAAAGAACATTGTATTATTCTATGACATAAGATTTTTTAACCCTGTCATTATAAAAACCATGAGGACAATATTGCCTAATTTTCTCCCTCTGTCCTCAAATTTTTACACCCACTCTTGTGCTGCAGATTGTCAAGCTATGCCATTCTATTTCCAGTCAGAAGTGAGAGTTAACAAGTCTCTTGACCTTACTCTCCACAGATCATGTTGTGGGATATGTTGTTGTTACATACACTCTGTTTGCCTCTTTGCAAGTTCTGCTAAGAAGCCAAATGTTGTGATTTTTTTTTAAGTCGTCTGTTGAAGACGCATTTCCATTATGTTATTATTCCTGCCATGCAGTTTTTTCTAAGCAGAGGGCAAATCAAATTACAATGCCTGGATAAACACCTAAAATCAAATGCTAAAACATTTATCATCAGGACAAAATTATCTAAAAATCTCATATTCTGCTGTAGGGTACACAGTATTTCATAGAGCAAAGGAAATAATTACCATGTTCTGTTCAGCAATATAGCATTCAATGAAGCGGCTGGGATGTTCTTTCTTAAACATGTCAGAGAAGGTGGAATTCTTTGTGTCTCCATCTAAAGCAATTACTCGGTCATTGGCATGGCCCAATTTTGCAAGTGCGAAGCCATAAGCTTTGCGGGTAGCCATCTTTGAAGAGGAAAATAAAGCAGTGCTGTTATTAGGTTCTGAATGGGATTTTTTTGTTTGTTTGAGATGTTAAAATATTTTATTAAGTGTAAACTCTATCAAGATTTTAAATGTAAACTATCAAGACACATACAAGAAATGTAATAAACCCAACTCAGAAGTCAGAAGAGAAAACAGTAGGGGAATGCAATACAACACAGTGTCAGGTCTATTTAGTCTTCATAGAACACACATATACTTGCTTTTCTTTAAATCCAGACATGATGTCTATAATCTACCATCTGCATAGTCATAAAACTGCCTGTTCAGACATTTTAAAAAAAAAAAAAAGTAGAACAAAATTCCATATGGTATAAACATTCAACAAAACAACTTTGTTCTTCACTCTGATTTATTTTTGACTGAGCACTTCAACAAGAAGGTGAAAATATTAACAACTCTACGGAAATTGAATACTTATATTCAGCCACACAAGTGACTTCCACACACTGATGTTCTCAAACATCATTGAAGAGCTGTATAGGTGACTCACCCACAATTCTTTGCCCTTTAAGCTTCTACTTGAATGCAGGATACATGGCAATTTCTTAAACAGTGTGGACAACTAATGACAAACTCACACCAATATTAAAGGGTTTGAGGTAATCAGCGAGTCCCTCCCAACTACCACATTGGAAATTCGGAGTCAAACGCTTGTCATCATATTCACGCAGCTAGTCTCTTTTAAATCAATGGTTTCAATTCTGCTCCCATTCGCCCCATCGTGTAACTCCACAGGTGTACATCTCGTCATGTGAATGAGGGGAACATGATTTAGCCCTTTCTACATAAAAACCCTACCCATTTAAACACACTATCTCCCAGCATCAGGCAGGTCACATGGCAGAAGTGAGGGGCAGAGGAGCAGAGTTAAAAAAGGAAATGAACAGGGAGCACTTATGGTAGAAGGTGAAGGGCATCACACAAAAAGAGAACTCTCTTTATTTATACAGGGTCTAGGGTAAGACCCAGAATTCATTGTCACTCATTTGGTAAATAATTCACCCAACAGAATGAAAAGTACAAGGAAGCACTTTCCTGGACAGCATTTTTTCTCTCCCTCTCATCTCTAAAACAGGTACGTGTTAGTAGACAGCGTGGTACCTTTTCTCCTAGTTTGTAATTTGGTGGAGATGACATCTTAATGTTTCTAATATTTACGACTGGTGCATCCTCTTCTGGGAGGGCTGGGGAAAGCTTTTTCTTGCTCTGGATTTTGTCATCAATTTCCTGAATGATTTGTTCAGCCATGTTTTTTGGGAGGGGCTTACCATGCCAGTTTTCCTTATCTTCAATACCTGCATTTAAAATAAATATATAATAAAAGGAATTAAAACCCTTAGTCTCACAGTCCTTACCAAGGTGAAAGTGCTGAAATCAATGGGTGCTCTAACTGAAGGACTTCACTATTATGCCCATCGTGAACAGTAACTACATCATCCATTAGCATCAAGCAAATAAAAAAATGTTAATGCATAACAGAATAGAAAAGATCAAATCCTAGGTATTCTACGTCTATGGGCCTGGAGCAGCAGCCATTCCATGCTTGAAACTTCCAGTGGTTCCATCTGGAATTGTGCACTGAGCACCTACAAGACTTGGCCCCATAACAGTAACAGAATTTAAATACCAAACACATGCCCTTTATATGAAATTTGTGTATGTCTTCACTGCAATCGGAGGTGTGACTGCAGCTGGGGTTGGCATACCTGCACTAGCTGCAATCTAGCATGGCTAAAAATAGCAGTGAAGAGACAGCGCACAGGCTCTAGTGCAGGCTAGCAAGGTAAATATGCACCCAGGGTCCCCAACGGGCTTCTACATCCCATGCTGAAGTCCATGCCGCCATGCCTTCACTGATATTTTTAGCCATGCTAGCTAAATTAAAGCTAGGGCAGTTATGCCAATCCATGCTGCAAATGCACCTCTGACTGCAGTGTAGACATACCTACAGTGTCAGCAAACACCAGTTAAATGTCAAACAGCATTCACTCCTCAAAAACTACAGCAACATCCCATCGTTTAGGTACCTATTCAATCTAAGCAAGACCTAAAATTTTACAATATGAATTAAATAGTTTCATACAGTTTTAACCTTGTGTGCCTAACAGTACTGGGAGAAGAACATAAGCCTTGGCAAAACTCCACTACTCTTGCTTGCTTCTGTAATGAAAGGATGAGCATTATGCATTCCAACTTCTACCGATCCGTTAGGTGATCAGAAAGAGGAATTCACATCTTCCCACTTAAAATTTGTATTCAAATTCAGCAATGGTAGAGTCCTTAATGCATGCCGGAGTATAGTTGGCATTTTTATTATAGGCACAGTGTCATGTAGCCAGCATGCATTTCTTGCCATGCAAGAACCAATATAAAGCTTTCTGTCAGCCAATAATACCCGAGAATTACAACCAGTTTGGACGGATTTCCTTTTTGTAGTTTACGAGTATTGGGCAGAAATGAGAGGTAACATTAGTTTACTATACACTGACAAGTGTTATATATGTTCAGTTGTCAGTATTTCAGTGGGAAAAGTACTACTAATGATGTGTTTAAAATAAGATCTTCAGTGCTACCGTAAATTCCAAGTTAATTCAATAAAGACTCAAGTGGCTGCTAGCCTACTACAACAGCTTCCTAGTATAATGTACCTTAATAGGAATTACCGATTATGTAAGATAAAGTATGGTATATGATCAAGTGTTGGTGCACTGAGTACTGCACATCTAACATGGATTTAGTGTCACATTTGTCCACACACTATGGGCCTCTGGCGGGGACACACTGTGCACACTATCACTCCTTCTGAGCCACAGGAGGTCAGCTGCAATGCTACTCCCGTCCCCTGCTCAAATGGAGGATTCTCTGTTGATCAGTGTGAGGGCAGGGCAGGCCAGGAAGAGAGGTAACTGACCTCAGGGGCATGTGTATTGTCCCCATGGAAATTTTAAAGATAGAGTAATATTGCCTGAGATTTTCCATGGCCTTCTTCCATGTGAGGGAAATCCCTTTAAGGAGAGTCTTAAAGGCAATCATTAGTGGGCAAAGTTCTGCTATGGTGCTGGGGGTGCTCTAAGCACCCAGAGTTCCCACAGAGGAATGAGGCTTCTGCACAGATGGCCTGGTGTTATGGATACATCTCAAATAACCACCAGGTAAGTAGGCCAGACCCTCTCTTTCCTCTGCAGGGTGGAAAACCTTCCCAAAGGGAAGAATGCAGGAGGAATTCAATGGCAGAAAAACATCATGGAGTCTCCTCCCCACCAGGTTTCACCACATAGGAGCATGATCAGATCCACAGTTCATATCAAATTTCCATCTAGTCAACCAAGCAAAGACCTGATCGACCTGGGACAGCATCCTCTGTTTTAAGTAGATTAAATAAATATCTAAGATTTAGCTAATAATGTTTCTGTAAACTTAAGTTTTACTCAGAAATTTAAAAAGCACTTCGGATAAAGAAAATCAATAGTTTATACATTTCATGAAATTGTTATCTAGGAATTGGGTTTCATATACCAAATGTAGAGATGGAATAAAGAGATGTTTCATTATCTAGATTAGTCTAAGGTCAGGGTTCAGTGCAAGACCAAATTGCGTCTAGAATTCAGGTTCATATTCAACAGCACTGAAATCTCACCAGCTCTTCTCATGAAATTTCAGTCCCAAGTAATAAATACCCTCAAGGGGTCTGGGCAGATTTCAGCCATCTTGCAATTCTGGTCTCATACAACACAGAACTGGAGAAAAGTTTAGAGATGGTTTCAGATTCAAGAAATCCTCTCAAATTCAAAAGGTTGCAGATCTGAGGGTCTGATTTTGGCCTGTTTCTAACCAATCAAATGTTAACTTTACTTACCTTATGTGCTTTTAAATGACCATACCTTTATGAATGCTGTTTGAAACATTCCTCATAAGTAAATCATACAGATATGGTCTAGGGATGGTCTAGGCAGTATTTGGTCCTGCCATGCGGGCAGGGGACTGGACTCGATGACCTCTCGAGGTCCCTTCCAGTCCTATAATCTATGAATCTATGAATCTATGTGCCATTAAATTCCCATGTTATTACCTGATATTCCTTTGCCTTTAAAAGTCCTTGCGATAATAGCAGTTGGTTGATTTTTGGTCTGGCCAAAGGCTTTGCAAAGCTCCTCCACACTGTGCCCGTCCACTATGAGAGCATG
This sequence comes from Malaclemys terrapin pileata, assembly GCF_027887155.1. Classification (NCBI taxonomy): domain Eukaryota; kingdom Metazoa; phylum Chordata; order Testudines; family Emydidae; genus Malaclemys; species Malaclemys terrapin. The sequence goes on along the minus strand of NC_071511.1, from coordinate 28,270,924 downwards.
CCAGCTAGGAATGCAAACAGACAGATTGTTTCTAAAGGGTTTATACAAATGAATCTCTGCAAGAGTTAGTAATAATTAATACTACTTCATTCTGATACAAGAGGCTCTCAAAGCACTTTAAAAATATTAACATTCATGAAATCAGTAACATAATCACACATTTTTTCAGATGAGTAAAATAAAGCAGAGAGATTAGGTAATTGTCCATGGTCACACAGCATAACAGTGGTAGGGTGGGGAACAGAACCTAGAACTTTAATCTCTTAGGCCCCTATTCTAACCCACTGTACCACACTTCTTGCCATATAACAGCTACCTTTCATTACAAGAGCAAGTGATCCACATTTTTAAAAAATGAATAAGAACAGACATCAAAGACTGATAAAATTGTAAAACAGTGTAATATGGATCAAACTATAATTTGCCTGTGTAGCTTCTATAAGGTCCTGTAAATACTTGTGTGCACACATGTAAAAATTATTATAAATCTTTAAGCTAGCTGATGACCTTCCAGGAAGCAGTACAAATATTAAAACATTTATTTTAACAATAATGTTTTTCATGCCTATAAGAGAAAAAGGACATTTTATCCCTTCTTCCTGCCCCCTGTACACCTGAGATGCCCACTGTTTCTCAAGATGCATAATTCTTGCATATTTTTTTAAAAACAATGTAAGGTCCCTAAAGTACTAGATAAGCTCCTCTAATAAATCTACAGGAATGGAGAGCTTTATTAAAAAAAAAAAAAAAAAAAAAGGATAAAAAAAGTTGCAGCTTTGTATTGTTCTTACAATACAGAAACAAGGATCTGATCCTGACAAGCGGTGAGAATATCCTGCATGGTGCTGTGAGCCGTTATCTGAATTCAATTCGCTTTAATATGCATATTTGAAAATACCTGGAAAACAGACAACACATGGTTTTGAGAAGATAGGAAATTGAACTTCTTCCAACCACATACCCAAAGGCTTCGCAGCGTTTCTGGTAGATCTCAACACGATGCTGCAGAGGCGTAGGGTCACTTTGTCCAAGACGGTTAATATCAAGTATAGCAACCAGATTGTCCAGCTTGTAGAACCCAGCAAAGGCCATTGCCTCCCAGATGGAGCCTTCAGATAATTCCCCATCCCCAAGCAGACAATAGACTCGATAGCTAGAAAAGGTTGGGTTTTTTTTTTTTAATTAGTCAGTATGTCAAGTTACATAAAAATAAGACACAATATTCAATTAGGATTATACAAAACAAGTACGAATCTCATTAAACAGAATTGACTAAAAATATTATAGGCTCTCTCTGTTATAAGTGTATGATCTTTTTCCTTAGATTTTTTTCCCCACACTGGCCAACACAATGTGTCTGATTTAAACTCCCCCATTGGTACAGTGTTGTACACTTGCATAAATGATTGAGGTTTGTAGTATTTGGTACTGAAACTGTTGGAGTGAGAATATTGGAATATATGGACCACTGGGTCTGTTAAATACTCCTGAGGGAATTCTGTGCCACTGCGCAATGCAGAATTTTGCAGAAATTAACTGTGTGTGTGCAGAATTTCCTCCCCCACCCAGAAATGGGCTGCAGTGCTGTTGGACACCACTAGGGGCCACTGGACCTGGCAGAGCCCAGCTCACAAATAGAAGACAAGACTGGGGAGAAGGGTGGGGGAGGGAACTGGAGGGTTCCCAGCTGTTGCAGTTCCCAGCACGGCCTGAAGGAAGAAGGTGGCATGCAGGAAACTCCGTGCAAGCCTGGGACCCAGCATCGGCTGTTTCTCCCTCTGGATTCCTGGGCTCTAGGAGGGTAGGGGATGTAAGTGTCTGAGCCGGGGGTGGGCCTGCAGCTGGGTTCTGGGGGGAGGGGTGTGAGTGTCTGGGCACGGCTGGGCTCATGAGGGGAGGAGGTGTGAGTTTCTGGCTCCCTGGCTGGGCTCTGTGGGGGGTGGAGGCGGGGAGAGGGAGAGGGCAGAGAAACAGGAACTTGGCTGTCATAGGGGTTTCTTTAACTCTCCACTCCTGAGGGAATTTTTGTGCGCGCCTGTATTGTTACAAAAACATACTTACTGACAGTATTCTAAAATAAATTACCAAAATAATTGAAACTGGTGATTATATAGCGTTATTTTGACAAATAACATTTGCAGAATTTTAAAATACTGTGAGCAGAATTTTAATTTTTTTGGCGCAGAATTCCCTCAGGAATAATTATTCCAAATTACATCATCTTACATAAGCACTTGTCAGTATGTAGGGAGGGTGGGGAGAGTGGGTTGGTTGGTAACCACAGTTTAATTGACCTAGTTAGGTCAAACTTTGCTTTTGGGGGGGGGGGGGGGGGGAGGGGGAGGGGGAAGCAACAAAACCAATGACCAATAGAGAGATCTTTTTTAAAAATTCCAATGGAAACAATATTTTTAAGCAAAATGTGGCACCCTGTTAATGTGTGAAAAATCCCGAAGTGAGTGAAAAACAAAATGTAACATACAATAAAAATTGAGAAAAAAAGCAAGTTTCATTTATAATGTTCATTCTGTTTTAATAATCTAAAATGATTTAAATGGATTTCCTTAACTAAATTATTTAGATATGTACATTATCACTTTTAATCCAGCAGCAACACTTTAAAACATGAAAATCAAGGGAAGCCTAGAAAACAGATCCCTTTTTTTCCCCTCTCTCTCTCTTTTGTACAGGGAGGAAGGAAAGAACCACCTGGATAAGGAACTGACTACAACATTTTTTTTTTTTGAAATTATTGATCCTTGTTGAATCAAATAACTGTAGCTACTTTATGATGTATTTCCAAAATAGCAACCACAAAGAGAGGTGTCAATTGTATTTATTTTTGTATTTAATTATGTAAAATAATTATTCCCTATCACAATTTTTAATTTAAACTCCAGAGAAAAAAATATTTAAATATCTTTAAAGACAGGTTTCTCTCATATGTGTAGAAAACCATGTATAGTAAATTAATTTTTTTCCCCAGAATACCATTTATCATATTTCAACATTTATATTTTTTGTTTGGTTTACATGAAAAAAAGTTTATTCTCAGCATAGGTCTTTGTGAAATTTTACACAGTTTTCAATGGGAGTAAGACTGTGCCCAAATACTATTCTGTATTATGCCACTAGTTATTTAAAATCAAATACAAAATCTCTTTAATAGTTCAAAAGATCTTCCACTATTTTAGTCCAAATACAACTCCAGTTCTAAATGTGCCAACCTCTCAGGTAAGTTTACAAAATACTTGGCAATGTGTGTCCTATTGAGCACGAATAATTAAAAAGAACTGTTAAAAGTGGTGAATATGATGTGAAATATATTGAATTCTTCTTACATCCCTTGCCTCCAGACCCAAGCCTATTGTGCGATATCTCGATAGGGAGGAAATACTCCATTAATGGCAATTATAATGGTGATAGAATGCAGCTGCAAGCTAAGATACAGGTAACCTGGGGAATGGAGTTGTAACAATGAATCTTTTTATAATTAAAGCTGAAGTGAACATGCCTGTTAAACACAGTCACTGTGACTCGGCAAGATTACTGACAATGCAGGAAACTATTTGAGGATTGCTTTTTACTTCCTCATTTTATTTCCCCATTTCAGCCGTTCTATTTAGTATACTCCTTAGAAAAAACACCTACATTTTTGAAACCATAAGTCAGACTGGGCTAAACTATATAGTAAGAATATGCATGATCATCCATAGCAAATATAAAAGCATTATATAGTTTTGAAGACTATTTCCACAAATACTGAACTCATTCTTAGGCAAAACTCACAGTGACAGGAGTATTACCTGAGCAGGGACTGCTGGATTCAGCCCTTTAAGCTTTATCTTTTGTCACCATTTTTTTTGGATGGCACATAGGACTCCGTGTAAAACGAGTACTGCCTGTTGACTATCACAACAGCAATATATTTACCTTCAAATATATAATTTTAAAACAAAATTGAGCAAAAGGCTATTAAAATGAAGTATTATGAGAGCTACTAAACTATTCCATATTACCACAGTAAATGTCATCTACTTAAACACACTTCACAAGATGCTGGCCTAAACTTGATAATTCACTGAGACGAATTACAATTTCATACATATTGGCTGCTCTCCAGCAATACATGCAGTACCACTATTTGCTGCCAGTAATCACTGCGTACCCTACAACTACCACCTGTTCAACTGTATTAAAATCAGCAAATCATCTTTCAAGGAAATGATTTCAAGCTAATGAAGTGTAGGGTTTAATACTATATTAACTTAGCAAGCTGCATTTGAGTGTGCTAAAGCTGTCGTATAATATACATCAACCTTATTAGATCGCTTTCTTCCTCATACAGATATGTCTTTTGACATCTACTTTCCTTGTCCTCCACCCCGACAAATGGCAGAAATGGTCATTCCTGTTCCACTGAAGTTGTAGCGATTTCAGTTGACATTTTGGACCCCTATTTACAGCCCAGCAGTGTTCCCATTGATTTTAATAGGTGCACAACCAGGTCCTTGTGCTTCATATTTTCTTCACCACCCGTCTTTACCCTGTAACAACAACTATATTCAGCTAGGTACTTCCCTGTGGGCATAACAGCTTTGAAAGAAAAGTAGTTCTCCATATGCTGAAGGCTAGTGGCTACTCCACATAGCATGTCACCTTCCCTCTTCAGGAACAGTAACATCACCCTTGTAATGTTGTCTGGTTACACAGGAACAGCGTGCATCCATTTTTGCCAGTCATTGGATCTGTGCAATTTTATTAGCTAGACCTCTCAACTGGCCACCTTTAATTTCAAAACTGAATTTGGAGTTGGGGTAAGGAGTGGAAAATAATAGAATAAACCATTTTTGATCAGAGTAAGAATACGTTTTCTCAGCATTTTTTTCTCCCCTACACATCTACAAACACTAACCACTGAAAAGGATTACCTGGCTTTATCAAAGTATTTGCCAGTATAGGCCATACCACAGGCAGCACCAAGTCCCTGACCAAGGGATCCAGTAGCTACATCAGTGAATGGTTGTTTCTGAAAATAAAAAAGCAACAGTTACTTTGCAGTTAAGAATTTCAGTGACTAAATTCACAGGACTAAATCCTGTCTTGATGAGAAAGCCCATTCCCACTCCAGTAGACTCTCACAGCAGCAGGACAGGATTCCAATCTGGCTCTAAGAAGAGATTAAGGAGATGGGCCCAGGCCAAGAGCCATTCTAAATCAAGGTTGTCGATTTCAGCGCATTTGAATGGAGTCAAAGTCCCTAAGCATGCTGCCCTGTCATGCTTCTCCACTGGCAGTACAGCTGGCTTAGCAGCCACAGTGCCACTGGCTAACTGGCCTGCAGCAATAAATGGATCCTGTTAGAGAGGGTGGAAGTGGTAGATCAGGAGTTGACATTGAAAAGAACAGCATTAGCTTCCAATAAATAATCTGAGGTGCCTTGCTTGAAAAAACCTTCTTTTACTCTTCTCCCTGGGGTAGTGGTAGTGATAGCAAAGAGCTAATGGCTCTGGATGGGAGGCTCGAGCAGGAGTGGGGGTGAAAAGCCACTGAGGCAATCAGATAAGCTTCCTTTGAAACCAGGAGATGCTATCTCAGAGTTTCCCCACAGGGAAAGAAGATGAGCCATGCTGGAACTCCATAAAAGTGGTTTGTATTGGAACATCGTTGGTGTTTATAACTTTACTAAAATGTTAACATTCATATTCTTGGGCATCCACTTCTATTGGGACATCCAGTTCTCTATTTTTCTAACCACAGGTGCTACCATCTTCTTAAAAAACAAACAAACAAAAAAAAAAAAAAACAGCTTTTATCTTTACTGAGCAGTAGTTAGTAAATAGAACTTGTTGCATAAGATGCATGTACTTCCTGATTCACATGAAACTCCAATTTTAATAATTATTAAGCTTCTTCCTCAAATACTCACTGGTACAGGGTGTCCTTCCAAAATTGAATCAATTTTCCTCAAGTTTAATAATTCTGCTTCTTGTAGGAAGCCTGCCTCTGCCCAGGCAGCATACAGAATTGGTGCCGCATGGCCCTAGAAGGAAAAACAAATTCTAAACAAAGAGCAACTTTCCACAGTATCTCGATACCAAGACAAAATAAAAATGTGTAAATATGATCAATTAATTTTTTTTTTTTTTTTAATTTAAGGGACCAAGTTCTAAAATGCTTGCAAACAAATCACTGCTTCATATTGCCTCTAAGCCCTTTGAGTTCCTTTCAGAGACCTGGGATTTCCAGAGATTCCTGCTTTTACTCTCTCCATGGTCAAGGCCTGCACTACAATAATTAGACTTCTAGCCAAGAAAGACTGAATGTGACTTCCTTTGTACCTATTTTAAAGCTCTTATAGGAGGTCATACTTGAGTATGGATAGGTTCTCTCTCCAGTAGGTAGGCCTAATCTCATGGAAGACTTCAAATATCAAGACAGACACCTTAACTTGGACTCTCTATTTGATGAGAAGCCAGTGCACAGAATGAAGTACTGGGTGATATACCCATGGCAACCAGTGTTGCTGAATAGATGGGATGTTGAGTTTTGTTCCACCTGGATCTTTTTGAAAGTGTATGGATTTAAGATTAGATACAGTGAGTAACAACAATCAAGATTAGAGGTCTTGAATCCACAGGTCATTGTGGCCAGGTTTGAATCTGATATGAATGGGTATAATCTTCTGGTCAACTGCAGATGAAGTGGTCATTTTTTTGTAACCATGGCTACTTTGGCACCCAATAGCTCTAGGAATCCAAAAGGAACCCAAAGCTGTGGACCAGTTTAGCAATTCAAGGGCAGAAGCCTTCAACATTGGGGCGGGGGGTGGGGTGTATCTAAGCAGAATCAAGTACTTTTAAGTGATTCCCTCTTCCTATCAGCATCATCTCAAAATTTGTCTAGTTTCTTTAGCTAGCTTCTCCTCATCCAGGTACTGAATTCATATAGGCACCAAGAAAGCTGAAAGGCAGACATTTCCTCTGTAGGGGGTGACTACCTTTGTAATGTCGCAAACTTCTGCCTGTCAGCCTGGTCATATCAAAACTCAGATTTCCTGTTTGCAGCCCATTCTGCAGTTTCAAACTGTATAACAATATCTGGTACAGAGCTCCACAAGTACTTTTGCCACTTTTACTTAACATCTGACGTCTGAAATGCCACTCATCACAAAGTCTTTCAAAGCATTGGGATCATTGCATCTGCCACTGAAGATGCTAGCAATATGCCAGCGGTTTAACAGAATTAAACACCACAGAACTGTTCAGAATAGAAAATAGAGGACATCAGACTGACTGTAAACAGCAAGGATGTAATTACCTGAGCTGAAATTTAGCCAGAATTCCAAGCTATCATCCAAGTGCCATGGAAACTTTGATGACATCAAGCAGTCAGGACATTTGTTTTAGGTCTTAGCTGAATACACCTTCAGGAGCACTGTTCTCTTTAATACCTCACTAGTGCATAGGGGAAGAATGTCACCCACTGAATTACCAATGTTACTTCCTACCATGCACCTTGGAAGGCTCCCAACGAATTACTGAACTCACAAAGCTTAACATCAGAGCTCTGAAAGGATCACAGTAAAGGCAGCATGGCCACAGACAGAAGAGATGTCACAAAAAGTTTAACCATAACTTATGGGTTAAAAATATACATAATGGCATAATTTCTTGGAACAATGTTAAAAAATAACCTTTGCCTTAAGATGACATTGCTTCTGGATATATTTCACAGACAGTACCAGGAAAGAATATATAATTTGTAATTAAACAACTTAACTGCTTAAATAGGTTGTATGTTACCCCAACACACTGATGCACAGAAATCTGGCAATTCCTTTTAGGCACTATGCTTACCCTTTCCCATGTTCAGCAAGATTTTATTTGGCATTTTCCTCTTTTATTGCACATAATAATCGTAAAACTCTTTTGAAAAGATTTGTATTGTCTTTACTAGAGTTGTGTACTGATAAGGACCCTAAAGAATGACAGTGAACATTAGTCAAGAAAACAGGTATGTTTATTTAATAAACAACTAATCTATGATTTAGATTGAGAAGGTATAGCACAGCTAGTTCTGGTTCTTACCTTTGAGAGTACAAACCGGTCATTGTTGGGGTTTCGGGGATCTTTTGCTTTGTACCTCATGGTATGAAAAAAGAGCACAGACATGATCTCTGCTGCACTGCAACATGATGTCGGGTGGCTACAAGTGAAAGCAAATACAAGATTATCACTGCTGCCCACTGTCAACTTGCATTCATATAATCAGAATACCACCATGCCAGTCCTCTAACCCTCATCATTAAAATATGTAACTCTAAGTGTTTTTGATAACCCCTACCATCTGCTGTTATCCTACTGCCGATTAGCTGTATTTTGAGAGCATCGGATGTCTTGTTATCTAAACCAAAGTGGATGTTAAAATGCAGGTCTTAGTGATAAGGGCACTGACTTATCTGTTTGTGCACTCCATTCCTCTCAATACCAAGGAATGTCATCACAATCAGCAGTTCTAAGGTGTAAGAGAGAATATGCAATACGTGCCTGAAATTTATCAGTAAGAGTGAAATTCATCCTGAAGCAGAGGCCTCCATGCCACTTAGAACTTACATTAAGTGAGCAGGGTTAAGTGTGGTATAGTGTCTTGTGCAGACCCTTTGCACAGGGGAGAATTTCACCCTCGAAATGCTGCATGTTTTATTTTTGCAAAGAGCTCTGGGACATTTAGAACTGTACTACATAAATCCCAATTACATTCTAACATAAAGGGACTTTTATTTAATACTGTCTTATAAGACACATTCTTTCAGAGATACATTCCTCATATTTTATTTTCAAGTCAATAACACAAATATTTAGGTGGTGAAAATTGAAAGGATAATCTTATGATAATCAGTTTATTTGCAGTACATTTAAAAACATGATCAGTTCTGCAACTGAAAAATGCTGATTTGTTTAATCTTTAACTAATAGAAAGATGAGTATTTTCTACATTTACAGTCTGAAATATTGAGCAAGTTAATACATATTTCAGTAGTTGATATATTTTGGGGGCAATCCTGCTTCCATTAATGTCAGGAGCACTTTTGCCATAGACTTCAACGAGAGCACAAAGGAGTACTTCAACCATAATTTGCTACAGAAGCTCACAGAAGTGTGCACCCCAATTTCAGAAGTAATCATGCCCCACAGAAATGGGTAAGCATGAAAATTGTTGTTTCCAGCTCTGGATTGCAAACTGTTGGGCTGTAGTGTTTCAAATGTCACAGAAAGGTGCTTTTACACCGTTACTTGTGTTCACTACCATAACTTAAATAAATTACCATCTGAAATTACTATCCACCCTTGTATAGTCAGTCTGTGGTATCATTGCCCAACAAATGAACACAAAGAATTGTATACCTGGCTGTGATTTATAAATGTCTCTGAAGATACACATGAAAAAATAGTCTTAATATTAAATGCATTCCTAATAGACAGCATTTTTTAGCCACCTGTAAACAGGGCCTCTGGTTTTCACCATTTATTTGCCAACCACCTAGCAGGTATTTTTTGGATGTTTACTATACCCCAAAGTAGCAATTTTCAGGCATTTATTGATATGAAACAGGATTATTCTTGATCTCAGCAGTCACTATGTGATGATGTAATTTAGGCTGTAGACATCAACACTGGGCTTGGAAGGAAACTCCAGTGTTCAAATTATAGGGTGGTTTTCTTGTCTACAGATATTTACCATTACGTTTTTAATGATATTCATTTAAAACCTGAAGCCCTATTTGTAAAGCAAGAACAGTTTAGTCAAGAATGTCACATAGCAAAACTTTTATTTTCCAATTCTATATTTCCCATGCATGTTAGGATTCATAAGACAGTTTACAGTAGAACTTAAATCAGAATACAAGTCCTTTTGGTAGTGACACTTCTCCCCCGCCCCTGTAATACTTTCTTATTTCAATTTGAAGTAAGTTAGACACATGCAAACACTCTAGCAAAATGCGGAGTAAAGATTAGTGTCCACCCCTTAAGTAAGTACTCACACACAGGGAACCAAAATAATTAGATATAAACCATGATTCAAACATATATTAGTAAATATTTATACATATGAGTTAATCAATAAACCTTACATGCTTGTTTAAAATTTTCATTCTTTTAATTGTATTAACTTTATACTTAACCATATTTCTATGAACTCTCGGTCTTGGGAAAAAAGGTTTTAAGCAACCTAGAATGGTGAGCATGTGAAAAAAATAAAAAAATGTATAAAAATATAAGAAGTGAGCTCCAAAAATATGCTTGTAGAACTATTGGTTAATTAAATGCTTTTTTAATTATAGAAAATAACCAAAGATGAGATTGATTTCCAGTATCTGATGTACAGTCTCAAACCAGTGTACAGAATTTTGTTTAATCAGATGAAATATGATGGTCTATTGTTGTAGTCATTTTTAATTTTATTACAATACAGAGAACTCCACTGGTGCTAAATTACATTAAAGACCAAGACATTGTTTATTAGTTCTAAGTCTTTAGAAAATAAGTTATTTAAATTACTATTAAGAGAAAAATATGGCAAATACACCTCTACCCAGATATAACGCAACCCACCAGATCAAAGCAAGTTTGACATAACGCGGTTTCACCTATAACACGTTAAGATTTTTTGGCTCCTAAGGACAGCGTTATATCGGGGTAGAGGTGTAATATATTTACTTTATTCATACATTTATTCATAATCTTCTATATTCCATTCAGAATGGACATCCAATTTTGAATATTAAAAAGGTAGTGTGGTTTGTAAACTTCATTGCCAGCTGGCTTTTATAGAAGGGCCACCACGCTTTTGAACCTATTTCCATTAAACAAGAGATTACAAGGAATTAGCTTCTGTATCTTCGGCTTTTGGGGTGAAATCCTGGCTCTGTTGATGAGGCCAGGTTTTCAGTCTTGATATATATGTAAATTGCTACACGCTTCAGCTAAAAAGGGCTTAATTAAAAATAACAATAATGCCAAAAAAGAATGAATGAATGCCAAAACTAAAAAAGGATAATTCTAATGTAGCAAGATCTGTTCATGCCCCAAGTTGTGAAATTTAACTGCTTCTAAAGAAATTCTTGCAGCTTCCACTTTTAAGAGTCTTATCAAATCTTATAAGGAAGCCATTGTTTCAAAAACTGCAGAAGTTCACCCTTTAATTTTTTCCTCAAACACCGTATCTCCTAACAGTTAAGATTGTATCAGCGTTGGCCAATCAACTGCTGGCATTAATAAAAAGACCATCTTCTTCTCTGTGCAAAACCAATGAAGATGCAGCGCCAAGATGGCAGCTCAGCCTTCACAATTAGCTAAGCCAAATGCAGTAGCTGGAAAAAAAAATTCCAGAAGCTCACCCGACGAAAAGGAAAAGAAAAGAAAAGAAAAATAAATAAATAAATCACTGTGTGTGATTGGCTTAGAGTCCCATATTAATGCGGCTCAATTTTAAGGAAACTGGCAGGATTCATTTGCAAGCATTGCACTCTTATCACTGTGAAGCAACAAGACTGACATCACTACAGTTGTGCAAGACTACTTATTAAAACAAGCAATAGAAGCACATAATCCCAGACATCTGTAATGATGGACACTCTTGGGTGAATGAACAGGAGCAACAATCTTAATTCTGAATTACCTAAATTTTGTTACACTGAAATACTGATTTTAAATGAATTAATCTATTTGGATTCTCAAATATAATTGCAGTGGATTAACAGGAGAGTTAAAACAAAACCCCTCTCTGCCCATAAACTGCATTTTTTCACTGGAACAGCCTTAACATCTCTAAATTTCACATACTGTCATCTTGCAGGATCTGGTTTCCAGATCCTTTAGTTCTCATTCAGGCAAAGCTCTGGTTGTCTTCAATGAGAGTTTAATATGAGAAAACACTGCAGTAACTAGTTCATATATCTACCACCTCACAACATTGCTTGCAACACAGGTCATAGTTTACAAAGTCATTTCCTTCAAGGAAGTCCACAAGTTCTCTTTTGTTCTTAACTGCTTTAATTTCAAGCATTTCCTGTATTTTTTCTTAATCCTATTGCTCACAAACCATCTCTTTAAACCAAATATTAACCTCCTTAAAAGAGTTAAATGCAAAATGTGACTCAGACATACAGTCTTTCTTTGCAATAAGCCTGTAACCAAAAATATTTGTATGCAGTGTTGTTGTAGCCTTGTGGGTTCCAGCATATTAGAAAGACAAGGTGGGTGAGGTAGCATCTTTTATTGGACCAACTTCTGTTGGTGAGAGAGAAAGCTTGTGTCTCTCACCAGCGGAAGTCGTCCAATAAAAAATATTATCTCACCCACCTTGTCTTTCAAATGTAGTTGACAATCATGCCGCTAAAGGCCATTCTGTTCTATTTACTTTCTCACCCTGAGAGCCATATCCTTTCTTGCCTTGTTCAAGTAATCAAGATTTGGACAGATGTGTGCAGATACTTGGCTACGGGAGCTTGATTTGACTCCCTAACGCTATCAGAATGTTCTTGAAACTTCACTCTCTTTACTCCTATTAAATGCATTGTTCTGTCACCATCCTGGTAATCAAGTCTCATTGATTATATATAAATAAAATCCCAAGGAAAGCTTTTTACGGTTTTTCATATATTTTAAAATAAGTAAACTATAGCAAATCATTCCATTCCCACTTCTAAGGATAATAATCAGGTATTGTTTCAAAACTGTGAGTTGCCCTGATCCTGCTGCACTTGAAGTCAATGGGAATTTTACCACTGAATTGACGGGGAGCAGAAGAGGGAACTAAGTTTGTGCTAAATTCCTTGCGGTATTATATACCTACAAATAACACAGAAATAATTACATCTGTGGGAAAGTGATGACACTTATTATGGGACCAACGTGAAATACAGAATGAAACTCCTTATATTTAGTGGGTCTTCTGCCACTTTTGCTACACATACTTTTGTGTAATTGTCTAACAAATCCCAAATGTTGTAGCTTTAAAAACAAATTAATAATTAAAAAAAGGAACTGGTGAGCATTTTGCACTCAAAACTCACTACCCAGACTGGACCAAACCAAGCATCTGAAATTAAGGTTCTATTCCAGTGACAGACTGAGCGTCCTCAACTTCCATTGACTTGGCAGCTACAAGGAAAACGCCAAAAAGTATCTTCTCGGTGTGTATATGGAGTGACATAAAGCAACCCTGCACTTTCAATTTTCAATACAACACTCTCAGAAACAAAAGGTAAAAAACTGCTTATGTCAGAAACACAGTGAAAGATGTTAGCAAATTGAGAGACAGCTTTAAAATATTTTGTAGTAGACTATCCTATCCCACTAAGGCCTTAGTAGCCAAGTGATTATTTGTCCAATTCTTCTTTTTGAAAAGATGCATTTGCAGTCACATTTCAAAGGAGTAAACAAAATGTAAATTGCAAAAAGATGGAATACCAAAAGGCGGTGTTCCATATGGAAAAGCTTAAGTGTGATGATCAGCCAAAACTCTGGCTTTAATTTTATATAAATAAATACAGATAGTATTTTTTCCATACCGTACGATCAAAGCAAGGCCAACTCTGGAACCAGCAAACTTCAGAGCCTAAACTAAATCCTGTCCAGAGGCCTGAGTAAACTGCCCATTTCAGACTGCAGGCATTTTGCAGATAATCCCATTTGGGCTAACTTGAAATTCTGTAGAGAATTAGTTCCAACTGATGGGCACAAAATGAAAAAGAAAAGATTTGGCTCTAGGCATAAATTCTTTGGTTTTCATTTCTGCATTAACTTAGCATTCCTGGTCTTTCTTTCCAGTCATAGTATATTTACTAGTACAGTGAACCTATACACACTTTGTTAACAATCAGATGTCCCCCAAAGGGTCATAATTAAACTGTCAAACTGTTAAGTGCGCGCTTTCTCAATGTGAATCCTGTCCAATCTTGCATCATCAAAGCTGAATCCATGACTAAAAGAGGCAACACTCCAGAGAAAGTGTAAATCCTTCCCTCCACCAACACTACATTCACTCTCACCCCATGAACTTATAGCCATAGCCACACAAGTAGCACATTCAGAAGCAAGGGAACATATATCCCTGATATTTAAGTTATCTACCTTGATCTTTAAACTGGCTAGTTTTTGAAGCAACATCCCCAACATGGAAGGTTTTTTATCACTATCTTCATCACACATGTGCATTCCCTATATACCTGTGTCCCATCAACATCCATTCCCCCACATAGCTTGCTTCTAAACCTTTGCATACACCCCAATACAGTATAAACCTCCACCCAAAACTGCGCACCCCCAACCCTGCATGAATTTCTAATCCACATGTAAACACAGTGATTAATTTGGAATGAAGGATGTGCTGGGGCCCAAGCAATTTATTTACATTCATAACTGATGCAGTAAGCCCAGAGGTGCCAGGGCTATGAACTGCCAAGCCTGGATTGCCAGGGCTCAGCCCTGGCACAAATTAAGGCACTGTGTAAACATATATCCCCACCCACACATAATACTACCCCAAATCCCTCAGAACTTAATACAAGCAAAAGAACTAAAGTGAATTAGGTTTTGCACTGGGTTTTTTGATATGTGCTAAAAATGGTTCCATATAAATTCTCAAATGCTACATTTTGCACCTACAGAAAGGGCTTCACTGAGCTGAACCGACGAGTTCACTTAACACTCACAGAGATTCTAATATAACAAGCTTTGCTCATAGCAAGCTTATGAAATGCAACTGCTTCAAAACTCCAGATCTCCTAATGATGAAAATTCTCTCAGGTCTGCCCACCCCATATTGTGCATTTGCTCCCAGGACAGGAGCATGCTGCTCTCAGAAATATCATGCAGCACCACAAACAGACTCCTTACACATGGCTCAGCAGTCACCGGCTGCAGCTTTTGTAATTCAGTCAGGCGGCAAATCAAGGGGCAAATTCTGCTTTCAGCTACCCCAGTGAGACAGTACTGGACTCAAATCCAGAGACTGTAATGGACGGTGCACAGATATACCAGAGGGCAGAATCTGGCCCGCTTCATTTCACTGGCCAGGTGACCTGCAGGTTGGGAAAATGGGAGGACAGAAGAAGGGAAAAGCGAGGTGCTAAGGATGACTGACACAAGGGGTAGAAGGAGGGGGCCTGGGAAGAATTACACGCAAGGCCTGAGACTGGGGGCAGTGATAGACGATGAGTAGGGGGCAGTCTGCACGAGGGAGCAGAGATAGGGCGACTGCAGAGGGACAGTCTGCACAAAGAGGTCGGCAGGGGACAGTGCGGGGGGGTAAGGAATGAATTTGCACGAGGGGACGGAGCTGGAGGGGTCGGCAGGGGGCAGGCTGCACGAGGGGACAGAGCTGGGTGAATCGGGACGGGGCAGTTTGCACGAGAGGGCAGCGATGGGGGCGGACGGAGTAGGGTGCGCGGGAATCTGTGGGGCGGCTCCCAGAGGCCGGAGGGGACAGTGTGTGGGGGCGGACGGAGTAGGGTGCGCGGGAATCTGTGGGGCGGCTGCCAGAGGCCGGAGGGGACAGTGTGTGGGGGCGGACGGAGTAGGGTGCGCGGGAATCTGTGGGGCGGCTCCCAGAGGCCGGAGGGGACAGTGTGTGGGGGCGGACGGAGTAGGGTGCGCGGGAATCTGTGGGGCGGCTCCCAGAGGCCGGAGGGGACAGTGTGTGGGGGCGGACGGAGTAGGGTGCGCGGGAATCTGTGGGGCGGCTGCCAGGCCCCACGAGGCCGGAGGGGACAGTGTGTGGGGGCGGACGGAGTAGGGTGCGCGGGAATCTGTGGGGCGGCTGCCAGGCCCCACGAGGCCGGAGGGGACAGTGTGTGGGGGCGGACGGAGTAGGGTGCGCGGGAATCTGTGGGGTGGCTCCCAGGCCCCACGAGGCGGCAGGTGCCGGAGCCAGGCCCCAGTCCGGGACTCACCCGGAGCCGGCGGCGGTGGTGGCCCGGATGGAGCTGATGCGCAGCCGGTTTGCCGCGTCCTTCAGGGCCTGCAGCGCCTGTTGGTCGGGCTTGTGATAAGCCTCCATGGAGCAGCGGGAGTGCGCGGCGGGTCGGGCGGGCTGAGGGGCAGCGGCCGGGCCTGGGCTCGGAGCAGAGTGAGGGACAAGCCGCGCCGCCTGCCGACTCGGAGCGAGACACACCCAGCCCGCCGCGGGGCCACCCACAGGCGGGGCCAGCGCGCCGGAACTGCCCCCGCCAGCCGCGGGGATTAGCGGGTCGGCGACGGGGCGGGTGGTTGCCACGGGGATTAGGGGCCGGGGGGGCAGGGTCCTGTTCCAGGAACTCCCAGGCTAAGAGCCCCTGCAAAGGATCTCACCCCGCTTAGCTTCCCCCTTTCTGTGAGAAGTGGCTGCTTTCTGCCAGTGCAGCGTGACACAGCTTCTTTCCACGGTGCCTGTGCATCGCCTCGGTGGCTGCATTTCAGCTCTCTGGGCCAGGCTACAAATCAAGCACATGCGAGACACGCTCGTTATGGCGCGTGTTGGGATGGCGGCGCTGATCCTGCAGCCTCTCCTCCGGGGAGGAGCCCTTATGGGAGGCAGGGCTGCAGAATCCGCCCGGTCCCTACTAGGAAGGGCCCAGATTCGATCTCCTCTTACAAATAGATAAAATAAAAGTGATCTATAATCCGCTCTGTGACTACAAAAGCATCCTTGGGGATTTTAGATCTAACAAAGGGACTAGGCCCAAGATCCCACACTTTTTTGAAGATTAAAAAAGGATTGAAGAATTTATTTTTATCTTTTAGATAAAAGATTAGCTGAATTAAATTCCTGTCTGCATAGTAACTTCAAAATGATTATTTATTAGGCTTAGCCAAGGGATACATATTTTTACAGACACCTATATACACACATGCATCTGATGAATTGGGTATTCACCCATGAAAGCTTATGCTCCAATACATCTGTTAGTCTTAAAGGTGCCACAGGACTCTTTTTACAGATCCAGACTAACAGGGTTACCCCTCTGATACCACACACACACACACACACACACACCATGGTTGCCAACTTTCACATGGTAAATAAGCACCCTGACTTTCACAATAAGCCAAAAATCAAGCTAATCCCATTTCAAAACAAGCCAATCCCTAAGAACCCCAACACTCTATATGACTAGATCCCCCAGCCTGCAGTCTGGGACTGTGGTGGGCCTGCTATGCACCCCTGACTCTCCCTCCCCCCCCCTTGCCTCTGCTTGCTGGGAGCTGATCAAAAAAAGAAGCAACAAGCTACATGCCCAAAACTAGCCAACAAGCAACTCACAAGCCAATTAAGCCAAAAACAAGGCAAATTTCTGCAGGTTTTTTGTGGTTTGGCATGTCTGGTCATACACTTCACTATCCCACCTGTGCTCCACCCACCAGTGCATTTCAACAGACTTCCCAAATTGCTGACCAGCCAGTGGCAGGTTTAAGATTTGAGATAACAGAGAGATGTTTTAGGTACGTACATCACTACATGTATGTCACAGGAATGCAGCCTGCAGATATCTCTAGAAGGTAGAGATAGGCCTGAGTCACAAAGTTTTCAGACTTGAGTCCAAATTTCTCCCAAGTTTTGTGGGTTGATTTTCTGGTTGCTAATGTTGTGGCTGGTCTGTATCTCAAACATCCAACGTTCCAAAACTATTTGGTTAGAAGGAGTTGACTTAGGCCTCAATATAGTAGAAAGACAAGTTATCTTAGTATTAACATGTATCTTTGGTATTTACAATATATAGGCTCCATTACCACAGCATCTGGGTATATCAATTTTTCATATATTTATCTCCACAACACCCCTGTGCTGCTGGGCAGTGATATCCCCAATTGACAGATGAGAGGAATGGAGGCACAGAGAAATTAAGTGACTTGCTCAAGGTCACAAAGGTAATCAGTGGTGGAGGAGGGAATTGAACTCTGGTCATGTGACAGATTAGCACTCTAACAATTGGGCCATCCTTCCTCTCAAGGGAAATTAAAATCTATTTTCATTTGCTTAACTGATAAATTAAAAAAATCAAACAGACACTGAGTAAATCCTCTGCATAATTTCAACTGATATTGCCTCATTCCTGAATTTGGTTTAGACATGGATATATAGGAATTTCAGAATCCAACTAGAGTGGGAAAAATATTGAGGGGCAGTTCTTCAGCTTGTATAAATTGTCATATTTCCATTGAAGTGCCTGTAAATTTACTTTAAAACTACATTGTAACCAAAACATCTTTTGTTAGTTTATATTAGGATCAAATTCTTTCACTGGTTTTCTTGGGCCATACTAATACTTCTGGCTTCTTAGCTTTAGCTTATTCTTTTGTAGTCTCTGTACTCATTGCAAAAGTTAACCATCCTATTACAAAACTAAACACCTCCCAATAATAGTTTTGCAGCTCTAAAAGGCCCACCCCAACACCAGCACAAAATAAAGCTATTGTAGGATTTTTCTGACTCCAGACTATTCAATTACATCCCCTAGATTTTAAAAAGCTACCATAAGTTCTTTACTAAATAGATTTTCTCTAAGAAGCAAAGATAAGGGGAATGTTTGCAGTGTTCTTGTGGCTGTGTTGGTCCCAGGATATTAGAGAGACAACATGAGTGAGGTAATATCTTTTAATGGACCAACTTCTACTGGTGAAAGAGACAAGCTTTTGAGCTACAGAGAGCTCTTCTTCTGGTCATAGGGGAAGTCTCATAAATGTATCAAAACTATGGACTTTGTTGAACAGTGCCATAACTGTATTTAATCAATGATAAAGCAAACCATAGAAAAATAGAGAGAACACAGAAAAATATATAGAAGAAAAATGCATTCTTCTGGGGATGGGAAGTTTACTGGAAGTTTAAGGTCAGAGAAGAGAGTTTAGAATGAAGATGGACAGAATTTAACCAGCTTCTCACTTACAAATAAGTCAATACTTACCACGGTCACAGTTCTGGGCAAACTGCACCTGTATTCCTGCTCTTCAGTTCAGCAGGGGCACCCACTTTTAGGCTCATGGCTCCCCCGCCATCCTCTCTCTCTTGGTCACAGACCCGTGTCTCTCTCCCTCGTGACTGGGGTTTTTTCAGGCTGCACAGTTCCCTGCCTACACCGAATTCCCCAGCAATTCAGACTGCCTACTCAGCCCTGCTTTGCTTTCCCCTCAGAAACTGTAAACAGCATAAAGAAGAACAGGAGTACTTGTGGCACCTTAGAGACTAACAAATTTGTTAGTCTCTAAGGTGCCACAAGTACTCCTGTTCTTCTTTTTGCGGATACAGACTAACACGGCTGTTACTCTGAAACCTGTAAACAGCATAAACGTCCACAGTTATAAGGTACCACACAGCTTTTCCAAAGTAAAAAGAAGAACAGGAGTACTTGTGGCACCTTAGAGACTAACAAATTTATTAGAGCATAAGCTTTCGTGGACTACAGCCCACTTCTTCGGATGCATATAGAATGGAACATATAATGAGGAGATATATATACACACATACAGAGAGCATAAACAGGTGGGAGTTGTCTTACCAACTCTGAGAGGCCAATTAATTAAGAGAAAAAAAAACTTTTGAAGTGACAGTGTGATAAGAAGTGTGAGAGTACTTACAAGGGGAGATAGAGTCAACGATTGTAATGGCTCAGCCATTCCCAGTCCTTATTCAAACCGGAGTTGATTGTGTCTAGTTTGCATATCAATTCTAGCTCTGCAGTCTCTCTTTGGAGTCTGTTTTTGAAGTTTTTCTGTTGTAATATAGCCACCCGCAGGTCTGTCACTGAATGACCAGACAGGTTAAAGTGTTCTCCCACTGGTTTTTGAGTATTTTGATTCCTGATGTCAGATTTGTGTCCATTAATTCTTTTGCGTAGAGACTGTCCGGTTTGGCCAATGTACATGGCAGAGGGGCATTGCTGGCACATGATGGCATATATCACATTGGTAGATGTGCAGGTGAACGAGCCCCTGATGGTATGGCTGATGTGATTAGGTCCTATGATGATGTCACTTGAATAGATATGTGGACAGAGTTGGCATCGGGGTTTGTTACAAGGATAGGTTCCTGGGTTAGTGGTTTTGTTCAGTGATGTGTGGTTGCTGGTGAGTATTTGCTTTAGGTTGGGGGGTTGTCTGTAAGGACAGGTCTGTCTCACAAGATCTGTGAGAGTAAAGGATCATCTTTCAGGATAGGTTGTAGATCTCTGATGATGCGCTGGAGAGGTTTTAGTTGGGGGCTGAAGGTGACAGCTAGTGGTGTTCTGTTATTTTCTTTGTTGGGCCTGTCTTGTAGGAGGTGACTTCTGGGTACTCGTCTGGCTCTGTCAATCTGTTTTTTCACTTCAGCAGGTGGGTATTGTAGTTTTAAGAATGCTTGATAGAGATCTTGTAGGTGCTTGTCTCTATCCGAGGGATTGGAGCAAATGCGGTTATATCTTAGAGCTTGGCTGTAGACAATGGATCGTGTGGTGTGTCCTGGATGGAAGCTGGAGGCATGTAGGTAAGTGTAGCGGTCAGTAGGTTTCCGGTATAGGGTGGTATTGATGTGACCATCGCTTATTAGCACAGTAGTGTCCAGGAAATGGACCGCTTGTGTGGATTGATCTAGGCTGAGGTTGATGGTGGGATGGAAATTATTGAAATCATGGTGAAATTCCTCAAGGGCTTCTTTTCCATGGGTCCAGATGATGAAGATGTCATCAATGTAGCGCAAGTAGAGTAGGGGCGTTAGGGGACGAGAGCTAAGGAAGCGTTGTTCTAAGTCAGCCATAAAAATGTTGGCATATTGTGGGGCCATGCGGGTACCCATAGCAGTGCCGCTGACTTGAAGGTATATATTGTCCCCAAATGTGAAATAGTTGTGGGTGAGGACAAAATCACAAAGTTCAGCCACCAGCTTAGCTGTGACATTATCAGGGATACTGTTCCTGATAGCTTGTAGTCCATCTTTGTGTGGAATATTGGTGTAGAGGGCTTCTACGTCCATAGTGGCCAGGATGGTGTTTTCTGGAAGATCACCGATGGATTGTAGTTTCCTCAGGAAGTCAGTGGTGTCTCGAAGATAGCTGGGAGTGCTGGTAGCGTAGGGTCTTAGGACAGAGTCTACATAACCAGACAAGCCTGATGTTAGGGTGCCAATGCCTGAGATGATGGGGCGTCCAGGATATCCAGGTTTATGGATCTTGGGTAGCAAATAGAATACCCCTGGTCGGGGTTCTAGGCATGTGTCTGTACGGATTTGTTCCTGTGCTTTGTCAGGGAGTTTTTTTAGCAGATGGTGTAGTTTCTTTAGGTAATCCTCAGTGGGATCAGAGGATAATGGCCTGTAGAATGTGGTGTTAGAGAGCTGTCTAGCAGCCTCCTGGTCATATTCCAATTTATTCATGATGACGACAGCACCTCCTTTGTCAGCCTTTTTGATTATGATGTCAGGGTTGTTTCTGAGGCTGTAGATGGCGTTGTGTTCAGCATGGCTGAGGTTATGTGGCAAGTGATGTTGCTTTTCCACAATTTCAGCCTTTGCACGTCGACGGAAGCAATCTATGTAGAAATCCAGTCTGTTGTTTCGACCGTCCGGAGGAGTCCATGCAGAATCCTTTTTTTTGTAGTGCTGGTAGGGAGGATTCTGTGGGTTAGTATGCTGTTCAGAGGTATGTTGGAAATATTCTTTGAGTCGGAGACGTCGAAAGTAGGATTCTAGGTCACCGCAGAACTGTATCATATTCATGGGTCTGGAGGGACAAAAGGAGAGGCCCCGAGATAGGACAGACTCTTCTGCTGGGCTAAGAGTATAGCTGGAAAGATTAACAATATTGCTGGGTGGGTTAAGGGAACTACTGTTGTGGCTGCTTGTGGCATGTAGCAGTTTAGATAGTTTAGTGTCCTTTTTCCTTTGTAGAGAGGCAATGTGATATATGCCATCATGTGCCAGCAATGCCCCTCTGCCATGTACATTGGCCAAACCGGACAGTCTCTACGCAAAAGAATTAATGGACACAAATCTGACATCAGGAATCAAAATACTCAAAAACCAGTGGGAGAACACTTTAACCTGTCTGGTCATTCAGTGACAGACCTGCGGGTGGCTATATTACAACAGAAAAACTTCAAAAACAGACTCCAAAGAGAGACTGCAGAGCTAGAATTGATATGCAAACTAGACACAATCAACTCCGGTTTGAATAAGGACTGGGAATGGCTGAGCCATTACAATCGTTGACTCTATCTCCCCTTGTAAGTACTCTCACACTTCTTATCACACTGTCACTTCAAAAGTTTTTTTTTCTCTTAATTAATTGGCCTCTCAGAGTTGGTAAGACAACTCCCACCTGTTTATGCTCTCTGTATGTGTGTATATATATCTCCTCATTATATGTTCCATTCTATATGCATCCGAAGAAGTGGGCTGTAGTCCACGAAAGCTTATGCTCTAATAAATTTGTTAGTCTCTAAGGTGCCACAAGTACTCCTGTTCTTCTTTTTGCGGATACAGACTAACACGGCTGTTACTCTGAAACTTTCCAAAGTAGGCAGATTTATTCTTAAGGTGAAAGCATTGCACAAAAAAAGTATTAAAACAATAAAGGAGCCTACTTGCATGCTAATAAGCTTATCAGAAATCACCCCACCTCCAAAAAAAGCTGTGGTAAGAGTCAGTCTGTCAATCCCCATACAGGTGTTTTGCTATGGTTACAAGTTCATTATACCTTTTGCTTAGAACAAGAACACCTATGCATAGGTTAGTCTTTCCTTTACCCAGCCTGGGTCTTTGATATGCAGAGACTGTGAATAGCTAATCAGCCAGATAATCAAGTATCAGGGGGTAGCCGTGTTAGTCTGTATCTACAAAAACAACAAAGAGTCTGGTGGCACCTTAAAGACTAACAGATTTATTTGGGCATAAGCTTTCGTGAGTAAAAACCTCACTTCTTCGGATGCATAGAGTGAAAGCTGTAGCTTTCACTCTATGCATCCGAAGAAGTGAGGTTTTTACTCACGAAAGCTTATGCCCAAATAAATCTGTTAGTCTTTAAGGTGCCACCAGACTCTTTGTTGTTTCAGCCAGATAATGGCTCTCTCTTCAGGACATAGCTTCAAAAGTGCGGGTCCAAAAGGTGGGAATTTGCATTCCCCCTCCCCTTTTTCCTAGGAAACTCACTTAACTTCGTTAGTCCTGAAAATGCCTTCTTGTCTGGCACCTTGTTTAAAATTCCTTGAAGCTCATAACGCATCAGGTTATGCAAGAACTCAGCCTTTTGAGGCATTGCCCTGAAGAAGGGACCTTTGATCTGGCTGATTACCTACTCACAGTCCTTTCAAAGACCTAGACTGGATAAAGGAGTAACAGCTTTCCCTCAGAACAAGCACTCTTATGAATCTGTTATGAACTTGTGGCCAGAGAAAATCCCCTGGTTGTGGCTTGGAGGAATGGTTCCCAGCCAGAGGCTTTGTTAGAGTTAGGGGGTGATCTCTGATAAGTTTATTAGCATGCGTGTAGATTCTTTTTTGTTTTTAATATGTTTTCTCTGTAATGCTTTTACCTTAAGAATAAATGTGTTTAGAAAGAGTGATATAGTAACTTAACTGTGTAGCAGGCAATTATGTGTTTACTATCCTTGAGGAAAAAAGCAAAGCTGGCCTGCTTAGACATTCTGACTTGCTGGGGGATTCACAATGTAGGCAGGGAAATGTGTAGTGTGGAAATACTCCATTCAGGAGGGGGAGAGATGCAGGTCTCTACTCAGGAGAGGTGAGAGCTGAAGGAGCCTGTAGCCTCTAGTACAGAGGTGGGAAAACTACGGCCCGCGGGCCACATCTGGCCTGCGGGACCGTCCTGCCCGGCCCCCGAGCTCCTGGCCCGAGAGGCTCACCCCCTCCCCTCCCCCGCAGCCTCAGCTCGCTCACTCCACCGCTGGCCTGACCCCCCGGTGCTCTGAGCTGCATGGTGGCAGTGTTGGCATGGCCCGGCTCCAACCAGGCAGCATGGCTGTAGGGCCGCCAGCCACTGGTGCTCCAGGCAGCGCGGTAAGGGGGCACGGAGCAGGGGGGGTTGGATAGAGGGCAGGGGTGTGGATAGGGGTTGCGGTGGTCAGGGGGAACGGGATTAAATGGGGGCAGGGGTCCTGGGGGGACCGTCAGGAATGAGAGGAGGGGCTGGATGGGGCAGCGGGGGTCTGGGGGTGGTCAGGGGACAGGGAGCGGGGGTGTGTGGATGGGGCAGGAGTCCCAGGGGGGCCGTCAGGGAACAGGGGGGGTTGGATGGGGCAGGAGTCCTGGAGGGGGCAGATGGTGGGGCCACGACCCCCTCCCCTAACCAGCCCTCCATACAATTTACAAAACCCGATGTGGCCCTCAGGCCAAAAAGTTTGCCTGCCCCTGCTCTAGTAGGTGCCCTTGCTGGACCACAGAGGTGAACTACAGGTGCAGTTACCCTGAACTGTGACAATTGCCGTATAGTTTAGATTATAGAGCACAACCCAATCCACTGAAATTGTTGCATTCAGTGTTAAACAGCATCTTTTCTGAAGTGTGCCTGTTTGCTACATCTTATTGCTTAATTGTGAGATATGGGAAACTTTTACTGACTCACAATTGACCAAGAGTTACATAACAAGTTTCAAATTGTTCCCAAGAGTCATAATAGTACTATCAAAGGAGGTGAAAAGAAGAAATTGCCTATATGCCAATGCTAAGAGACAGGTAAATAAATGAGCAATTCCAATTCCTCTTAGGACATCAATTAGACCTATTTGATATTACTGAAACCTGGTGGGAAGATTTGCATGGTCAGAATATTAAAATCAATGGATATACCCTATTTAGGAAGGACTGAGCAGACAAAAATGTAGCAAGAGTGGCACTCTAAGTCAAAAATGACATTACCTGTTTCCAACTCGGAAGCAAGTGATCTTGAATGCTAATGGATCAATGTCCAAGCAGGGAAATTCAAGATGGGGTACTAGCTAGTGTCTGTTACACACCACCAAACCACTAGAGAACAGGATGAACAGTTCCTGAAGCACCTGTCTATAAGGTGTATGAAAAAACAAACAATCCTACGTTATCATGGGATACGTCTATCTGCATACACTAGCGGTCTCATGTTGCCAGTACTAAAAGGTCATTGGACTTTCTGAAAATTGTAGATAATTTCCTAACTCAAAAAGTGTTGCATCCAACATGGTTGAAGTCTATATTAGAACTTATTTTGACAGATGATCACATAACTAAAAATTAGTGGTTACTTAGGTGCAAGTGATCATGATTTACATTTGTTATGTGCTAATATAATAAAGTCCAACCCAGTAATACAGAGTATACACACACACACACACACACACACACACACACACACACACAATATATATAGGTTTCAGAGTAGCAGCCGTGTTAGTCTGTATCTGCAACTAACAAATTTATTAGAGTATAAGCTTTCATGGAGTACAGCCCACTAAGTGAGCTGTAGTCCACGAAAGCTTATGCTCTAATAAATTTGTTAGTCTCTAAGGTGCCACAAGTACTCCTGTTCTTTTTATATATATATATATACACACATACATACATACACACACACACACACACACACACATATATACACACACACACACACACATATATACACATATATACACACACACTTTTGCTTTAAAATGGCCAATTTTATAAAGTTGAAAACAGCTATGAGCCAAATCATCTGAAAGAAGTAATTTAAACAGAAAATGTGAATTATAATCGGAATTTCTTAAGTACATTTTTTTACCTCTAGTAAGAAGAAAAAGGAGGCTACACTGGTTAAATATATTACAAATGGAAGAAAGGGGAAGTTGATAGCAATGAATATTAATTAGAAACTAGGAACTGTAAAAATTGATAGGGAAGCAGAAGGACAAGGGGAAAAATCTATGGCCTGCATAGATAAGGAAAATAAGGATTTTTTTAAAAAAGTATATTAGGAACAAAAGGCATGTTAGCAGTTCATTACTGGATGGAAATGATAGACTTGTCAATAATAGAGAAAAGGCACAAGTGTTCAATAAATATTTTTGTTCTGTATTTGGGAAAAAGCTAGGTGATGTATTCTTATCTTATGGTGATGAAATACTGTGCATTTCAACTAACACTAACTAAAGAGGATGTTAAACAGCAGATACTGAAGTTAGATATTTTTAAATCAGCAAATCTGGATAACTTTCATTCAAGAGTTTTAAAAGAGCTGGCCAAGGAGCTCTCTGGACCATTATTGTTCATTATGAATAAGTCTTGGAACATTGGTGAAGTTCCAGAGGACTGGAAGAAAGCTGAGCACCCACCATCAGTCCCCCATCAGCTCCCCCCAGCACCTCCTGCCTGCCACAGGCCCCGCGGATCAGCACCTCCCTGCCAGTGCCTCCCACCTGCTGCAATCACCTGTTCTGTGGTTTGCAGGAGGCGCTGGAGGGAGGAGTGAGGGCACAGTGTGCTTGGGGGAGGGAGTGGAATGGGGTGGGAAGAGGTGGGGCAGGGTCTGGGGGGAAGGGGTAGAGTGAGGGCAGGGCCTGGGGCAGAGTGGGGGGGGGTCGAGCACCTCTCGGCACATTAGAAAGTCGGCACCTCTGAGTAGTAGTACAGAGGTTCTATTACATCTGTATTTGGCAGTGGGGCGACTTCTACTGGAATACTGTGTCCAGTTCTAGTGTCCACACTTCAAGAAGGATGTTGGAAAGGATTGGAATAGATGCTTTATAGTGAGAAACTCCAAGAGCTCAATCTATTAAGCTTAACAAAGAGAAGGATAAGGGGTGACTTGATCAGAGTCTGTAAGTACCTACATGGGGAACAAATATTTGACAATGGGTTCTTTAATCTAGCAGACAAAGATCTAACAAGACCCAATTGGTGGAAGTTGAAGATAGACAAATTTAGACTAGAAACAAGGCATAAATTATTAACAGTGAGGGTAATTAATCATTGGAACAACTTACCAAAAGTGGTGGTGGATTCTTCATCACTGGAAATCTTTAAATCAAGATTGCATGTTTTTATAAAGGAGATGCTGCTCTAGTTCAAACAGGAATTAATTCAGGGAAGTCCTATGGCTTGCCTCATGTAGGTCAGGCTAAATGATTCACAATGATCCTTACTGGTCTTATATAATCTATGAATCTCCAAGAGATAATATCTGAAGGAAAAAGCAATTTTTGACTTAATCAAATGCTTCAAAGTTTAATATTAAATCAGTTCTTCCTCCACTACCCTTTCCTTGCATCTCAATTTCCTACTCCCTCTGTTATTACTAATTATATAAGCTTGTGAACCATGTTATATGACTGTAAGTAACAACACATTCAGGTATTTGAAAATGTATTTTTAATGAGCGGTTACATAAAATGATGCATCATTCACCTCATGCCATGTCAGAGGCCAATACTGGTGTGTACCAGTGACATCAATTCAAAACCAGGCCCTAATCTTTAAGGCTTTCAACAAGTTAAGTTTCAGCCAGAAATTGCCTCTCCATCCATAACTGAGCTATGTTTGTGTGGGACTTTGCAGCAGGAAGTGTTCACAATGAAACTCACGAGCACTGGAGATACAGCATGCTGGTCTTTTTTTGTTCTGTTTGTACAGTGCCTAGCACTGTAATACAGATAATAAATAATGGACAATAGGGCTCACGGGAAGAAATCACACACACACACACACACACACACACACACACACACACCCTCCTTCCTTCCCTCATTGCTGTTTAATCATTTTCAGGCCATGTTGAAGATTCATCTTTTTGCAAAAGTTTTCACACAATAACCTAAGATAAGGAACAACCAGCGGAGTCCAACATCACAACCAGGAAAAGGAAACAGAGTTGCCAAACCTAGGAATAGCAAAGGGCAGAATCCACTCAGCATCACTACCTGGCTGCAAACACTCCCATTGCCAGTAGTTTCAACAGACTGCCCTTGATCCCGCTTCTAGCCAGCCTGTGCTGCAGCCTACATCTGCTCCTGCCTCAGAGGGCCGCCTGGGAATTTGACAACTATTATAACCATGAGCTAGAAACTCAAAATCAGTTTCCTGCTTCCTGCATAAGAAAAATTGTTGTGCTCATATTAGCACCTTTTAGAGACCCCCCAACCTAAACTCTGTTCTTGCGATAATTGTGCAAACAGCACAGCAATGAATGTGGCTCTGTGTGACATAAATAGAGGCAACTCCACTGATTTCAGTGGGCGCTTCAGATGCTCCGCACCACTGTCAGTCAGGCCACTCATTTAGATATCTAAATATGGAGTTAGTTGCTTAACTTTTGTCCTAGCTTTAACATTTTAACCTAAATCAAATTCCAAAACCAAAAAGTAATAAGGCTGCTGACTGGCAAATATGTCCTTACCTAGCACATCATCTACAAAACCTAAGCACTTAAGAGCAAGGACATAAATAATTAAGGACATTACGCACCTTCTATATAAACACATTATTAACTTCAAGTATAAAGTAAAGTAATGTACAAAAGCTCTGGGTGAGACCCTCACCTCCACTCCAGCCCCTTAATACCAAGCAAGAGGGCTAAAATGGTGTAAAGGATGCCCAAAAGTCCAGTGTCAGGCCATGGGAGGGATTCCCTCATTACAGACACTGCAGAGGACAGCTGTTAGGCTCTCCTCCAAGGACCCCCTTTGCAAGTCCGAATTGTCAGGAGGCATGCCAAGGGCAGGAAGGGAGTGTTTGGGCTGGGGCTGCAGCTTGGAACAATTGTAGAGATTTTGGGCTGTGGCTCATAGGGGAGCTGTAACGTAGCCCGGCCTAGGGAGTCTATGTAAATTATGCTGGGGGAAAGGGGGCCTCTCCCATGCCTGTAGCAGCCCAGGATCAAGAGGGCACAAAAGGAACTTAAAGCCACCATAGCCACACGCCCCGCCCCCAGGCTGTGCTGCACCTTCACGCTCTTCAGGTTCTTTCACCAGTGAATCTCAAAATACAAAACAAAATCCATTTTAAAAAGTGCTTGTTCAAATAGATGACACATTCTGTAAGAGGAAACTCCAAGATCTAGCACAGGATTCTCAAACTCAATTTACCTTAGGGCCAGTGCCAGTCCTCAAATCCTCCCAGAACCCGCCCCCCCAAAAAAAACTCCCCCCCCCACCTGCCTAAGGCTCTGGGACAGAGTTTGGGTGGGGGAGGGGGGAGGGGATTGGGGTGCAGGCTCAGAGGGAGTTTGGGGGCAGGAGAGTTATGGGGGAGGGGGTGCAGGCTCTGGTAGGGAGTTCGGGGTGGGAGGGGTGTGTGGGAAGGGAGTGGGGGTGCAGGCTCTGGGAAGGGGTCAGGGGTGCGGCGCTTACCTGGGGCTCCAAGGCGGGGCAGGCCGGGGGCCTCTGCATGCTTTTGTCCCCAGGCACCTCCCCTGTAGTGTCCCATCAGCCGCAAGGGCGCTCGGGCCTGAGGCAGCGCACGGAGGCACAGCCACACCCCGGGGCCACAGGGAGGAGGCCAGCAGCCACTGGAGCGAGCAGGCAGATGCCACTCAGCTCCGCTGCACTGCCGGGGCCCGAGTGGGGAGCGCCCGGGGGCGACAGGTGGGGCCAAGGGAGAGACCCGGCCCCAAAACTGCTGGAGCCCTGTGGGCCACATTGGGGAGGCTCGCGGGCTGCAGATGGCCCACGGGCCAGGAGTTTGAGACCCCTGATCTAGCAAAACAACAATTACAACTGCCTCTCCCACTAAAAGGCTCCTTTGACCCGTGGAGAACACGCGCAGGTCGTTTTTTCAGATCAGGTAACTGGTGAATGTAGTTTAAGTGACTTGCTAAAGATTACGTAGAAAATTTGCCACAGAGCTGAGAAAAGAGCCTCATCTCTGAGATAGAGCATGAGGGTCCAGTATGGGTCTGCTAACACACACAGGACTTGAGCGCAGGAGCTAAAGGAAGGTATCTGTTCACGGTTATCTACATAAACACTCTTATGCTCTTTCTAAGGAGCAACCAACAGCCCATAGAGTACAACATGCTCATGCAGGGCCTGAACCTGCTCCCAAAGGCAGCAATGGTAAATAAACTCCCACTGAAATCACTGGGAACAGGACAGAGCCCATGGATAGCTGCACAAAAAATGTATTCATATTTTTGCTTAACTTCAACCTGTTTTCTTCAAATATAGCTGGCCCAGGAGTTTAAGGAGATTTAATTTTCTAGAAAGCTTGGAGGATAACTTACCAGCTGTTTTTGAGCTAGAGGGACCCAAACAGATGTTAGAAAAAAAAATTCAAGTCAAGGTATATTTTAAATGACCTCTTACTCAAAAATTATGTGATGATTTTTTTAAAACTTTGCAGAAAACAAGTCAACAAGAATAATTCTTTGTTTGCAGGGTAAATCTGGCAATTTCCAGACCAAACCTATTTTCCAAGCCAAAATATTAAGGGGCAAAACAGCTTTATATTTGAAGCTTGTTGCAGCCTTTACACAGGGAGACTATCACCCTTTCCCTAATGAATGGGTAGCCCATTGAAAACTGCTGCAGACACACATACACAGTCTTCCATCTCATCATAGTGTTGCAGGAATCCCATTAATGAGTTACTTTGGATAACAGATGCACTCCAATTCCTAAGCACAAAGTGGGTAGTTTACAGAAGTGTTTCAGCTAGAGACTGACCCAAGTTGCAAAATTTAGAACCAGATGTAGATTTCAAATGCTGCAAAGTTTGGGGCTATTTGGATCTAGGGTTTTGATTCAGCCACTCTGATTTCAGCCTTACTTATGAAGATCTTTGCTTGTGCTTGTTTAAGCCAAGCCTCTACCTCTATCTGATCACAGTTTTAGTTAGATAAACGTTAGCAAATCTCTACAGTACACACACTTTTAAAAGTAACTTCATTACATCTACTGAGTAGCTGTCTGACATTTGACTCATGATAAGTAAACAAACTAGTTCCCCCCCATTCAAACAGACTAGGAATTTGCTTTGTCATTATAGGCTGGCATATCTGATCAGGACTCACTGTTTAAAGGAATATCTACGTTCAAATGACTGAACTCCATAGTTAAAGATCTTGTTACCAAAAATGGAATAACTTACTCTGTGTAAATAAGGAGACATTATTTAAAAAAAAAAAACAACCAACCAACCGTTTCCTGTTTACAGTATAAATAGAAAGGAGAAGGAACAGGACAGGCATCTACAACAGCCAAATTAAGACTTTTTTTTTCAATGTTTGTATAGTACCTAACACAATTGTGTCCTTGTTTATGACTGGGGCTCATCGGCAACTCCTGCTATACTACTAATAAATCAATCAATCAGACTTCCCATTTACATTATGTCATACTCTGTAAAACTACAATGGGAGAAATCCTGGCCCCATTGAAATAAATGGGAGTTTGGCATTGACTTCAGTGGGGCCAAGATTTCACGCAATGTGTTTTCCTGGAAAAGGGATTTCAGTTTCTTTCCTACAACATAACAGATTTGGGGATTATTGTTCCTCTTGGAAAGAGCAGCAGGAGAGGAGGCCCTTTGGGAGGAGGGCTGGCTAGGGCCCAAATTCTTGCCCCAATTATGCAAGCCGTTGTGAAGCGCCAAACCATGACACCAGTGCAAAGATCCATTGATTTCAGCCTTGGATGGAACAACCTGCAAAAAATAGGGTCTAAGCAGTTTAATATGTATCATTTAGCTAAGCAACAAATAAAGGGGCAATTCGGGAGATGAAAACTATCTCCAAATATTGAACAGTGTAGGCATCAACGATGGAGGAAAAAAATTAGATGCAAGGGAACACAAACACAGTAATGAACTAAACATGTGGAAAGGAAAGTTTTGGGTATTAGAAAAAAAATTCCTTACAGTGAAATCTATCAGATTGGAGATTAGTCTCCCCAGTGGAGGAGTAGAAGCTTGGCCTTTTAGAAGTAAACTGGACAATACACTAGAAAAATATACTGTGGATCACAATCCCACATTGGTAAGGAGATGGAATAGAAAGTCTTGTAGGCCTTCCTCCACCCTTCTCTGATTTCTACGAAGTGGGGCAGGATGCGGGAGCTATATGCTCTCTAGAGTAAGAGCACATAAGGACTCTGCTAGCATCACATTAGAGCATCTCTCTCGTGGTTACTCTCAGAGCCTCTTGATTTATTTAGGTAAGAAATAAACACAAGCTGTACATTTACATCACATACCTGCATGCTTTAAGTAAGGCCCAAGGCCAAGTGCCTTCAATCAACCTGAAAAGGAAGCATATTCCTTATGCCTTTGTGATTAGACTTCCTACAATGCATTTTATAGAATTGTACTACTTACATTTTAAATAGGAAAAAAACCCTCCAGATTTATTTATGAAAAATGAGAGGCTGAGCCAACTCACTAGGAACAACTTCTTTCTTAGCAAGAGCTACAGATTTTGGGCTCTAAAGTAAGAACCATCAGCAAAGAAATAGGAATTGGATATGCCATTAGTCTGGCAACTCCATTATCCTGCTTCAGGATATCTGAAGGCTAAAAAAAATCCATAGTGGACCTGGCAAATAGTTCAGTGCTACCACAGCACAGACTGGGGAAGGGAGGTCATGCCCAACCCAGCTTGGTTATCAATGTATGGACTGAAATATTCTGGATTCCTCAATGTGAACCTCATTTCATCCTCAGCCATTAAACCCTGGTAAATCACCCAAAGGAGGCATGCAGCAGCCCAGGAATGAAATGGTAACTTACAGCAAAGCGATTGGTTTCTTCTGTGTTCCATGTAACATCTTTGTATTTCTCATGTATCCCTTATCACCTCACTGCTAATCACCTCTTTCTATATTTCCCATCTACATTTTGCATCAACTCTTTTCTGTTGTTTACCCGCACTTCTAGTTCCTGTTTGCTCTCCTTTTATTATACCTCACTCCTAAAGCTCTCCTTTAAAATGTGCTAATGATTGACAGAAGAGCCGCCTCTCTTTCCCACTGCTTAACTGGCCCTACCGGGAATCCTGCACAAAGAAGGAATTTAATGGAAAGCACAAGAAAATTGGAAGACATGTATAAACATTTTACAAACAAAATTATTAGTGCACTAATTCAAAGGGATTGACACAATGGTCAATAGCCTGATTTAGATAATATAAGATGTAAAACTAGAGTAACAGATCAGAATATGGCCGCACATGTCAATTCTATACGTTAGTGAAAGTTAACATCTGTAGGGAGACTTTCAGATATTTATATATGTACATTTAATGTTTATCTGTCAGATAAAATAAATCCTTAATAGAAATTAACTTTGATAGGGTAAGATGGTTTAATGTAGCTAATTACATTAGCCTATCAGCCTTCTCCTAGGGATGGGCAAACAGTTTGGTATTAACTAGTTTTAATCTTTGCCCATCCCACAAATCTTTGATAAGGGGTTTGAAGGTACAATCAAGCAAAGAAAAATGAACTCGAAATTTCCTAGTTTCAGTCTGGATGGAGGTGGAGAGAGCGCATAGGAGTGCTATTCTCATGAGATTTCCAAGTTGGCCTAGACTAGTAAACAGGGCCGGCTCCAGAGTTTTGGCCGCCCCAAGCAGCCAAAAAAAAAAAAAAAAAGCCGCAATTGCGATCTGCGGCAGCAATTCAGCGGAAGGTCCTTCGCTCCGAGCGGGAGTGAGGGACCATCCGCCGAATTGCCGGACCTGCCGCCCCTCTCCGGAGTGGCCACCCCAAGCACCTGCTTGCCAAGCTGGTGCCCGGAGCTGGCCCTGCTAGTAAACCTGTCAGGTCAGAGAAATGATAGTAATCATTAATAACAACACTTACAACTTAAGAAAGACAAGAGAGTTCATCTCTGTGGAACAGTTTAGGTTGCTCATCTTTACAGGAAAACAGCAGAGTAGCATACACGTGATTCTAATCATGATGTCTACTTGCAAAGATGAGGAAGCTACTTAAAAAAACACGTTTATCTGACATATAATACAATATTTAAAGCAACAAGGAAGAAGCCACCATCTTCACTCTTGGAAAGTAGAATTTCATGAAACAGAATGGAGACAGACAAATCAAGTTCCGGCTAGCAAGCATTGAAAACAGTTTAAAAGTTATTTTAAGGTGTATTTTTTAATGCTTGGATTAATTTAAGAACTGCTTAAATGCATTGTTAAAGAAGTTTAAAAATAAAAGCACACAATTCATTTTCAATTTTTAAATGAAAGGGAGAAAAATCCACCTATTTCATGAAACAACATTTGTAACTGGGAGAAGGGATGGTAGCAGTTTTTCTGTCCTCTGATACAATTATATGATATTCGTGAGCCCCACGGCAATCCAGTCACTTTGTAGGGTGTGAGGCATAACAAGTATATTGTTGTACAATGGATCACATCCTAAAGTGGTGTAAATGAGCATGGCTTTACTGAAGTCAGTAAAGATGTTGCTATTTACACAAGCTGAGGATCTGTCACAATGTTTTCTTTATCAGAGGGGTAGCCGTGTTAGTCTGAACCCGTAAGAAGCAACAGAGGGTCTTGTGGCACCTTTAAGACTAACAGATGTATTGGAGCATAAGCTTTCGTGGGTAAGAACCTCACTTCTTGCATCTGAAGAAATGTTTTCTTTAGCATGTGCTATTTGTATGTGCCACAGCGTATATGTATTTCATCCTCTAACCCCATCAGAATTTACCCTAAAATTCAATTGGAAGAGTCAGATTTCAGTGGATGAATTTTCTATGCCCTAATTCTATTTCATGAAACTCTGCCTCCTGCTGGGAAGTACAATGCAACATCACTAAGCAGTTAGACCTCAGAGTCACATAGTCCAGTTCATTGGAGGGAGGGTATTAAAACAGTGACAGGTATTTCAAAATTCACTGGGAAATTCATTTTCATATATTTCGTTTTGGTAGATATTTCATTCTCTAAGAGGCATTAGAGAAAAGTGTAGTTTTCCTTTCAGCTACTTGGTTAGCCTGGAAAGGAGGGGGCTAGCCCCCACATTTGGAACATTTACAAACATAGATGAGGGTGTACTTCGTTGCTGGACAGCACCTACTGAAGGAAGACCAGAAAGCAGAGCCCCAAGCTCCCAGCCTCCCACCTGTTTCTCCATAATACTGTAACCACCTTTCTTTATTTGATTTTTGACACATGCTTCCACCCCAACTCACTCAGAAAATACGTTTGTCCATTGCAGAGTCCAAACTGACATGTGAGATGGGAGGCCAGAGGAAAAAAATTTGGCCCAAATTTGCGGTGAATTTTATTTACACAGTGGATGACGTAGTTTAGATGCAGGACAATATAATTCTTCACTGAATCTCTATAAAAGAGAAGAGACTGTGCCCACTGTACTCAATCCTCCGCCTCTGTGTTGACTGTTGTACGCAACAAATTTGACATGGCAAGCAAAGCCAGAATTCAGGCCATTATGTCTGTGATTTTGTTTTCATGACTATTCCATAAAAGTTATCACTCTCCTACTGGAAGGCTGCCATGCAAGGCAATCAGAGAGGACCTGCTTGCATATATAGTACAGTTCCCAGTCCACTAACAGCTACAAAGATAGCATCATCCTGTTTTTAGATACAGTTCTGCCTCTTCAACATGTAAGTTACATCCCCTTAGACGTATTTAGACTGACAAATTTGGTGGGAGACTGGGTGTAAGTAGATTCAAGAGACTGAATTTATGGGAATTTAATGCAAGGGCATCTAACTTACTCCACCTGACATATAACTTCTGAATTTGTCCCCTTGTCTGTCTCAATTTCCCCATCTGATTTATCTTACGGCAATTAAATAATGTTTTAAGGAATATGTGAAGAATTTTATAATATTGTTTATGTTCTATTTCAGCTGAAAATAAGTTTGGCATTCAAGATGCAAAGGAGAATCCGTAAAAAAAGTATGTCAACTTCCACCTTTTCATGTTCTCTGTACGTATATATATCTTCTTACTATATGTTCCATTCTATGCATCTGATGAAGTGGGCTGTAGTCCACGAAAGCTTATGCTCAAATAAATTTGTTAGTCTCTAAGGTGCCACAAGTACCCCTGTTCTTTTTGCGGATACAGACTAACCCGGCTGCTACTCTGAAAACTATTATAATTCACCAGTGGTTTGGGCAGCACAGTATTACCATAATCAATTAGTATGGAGTGACAGTTGCTGAATTAATCCAGACCACCAAGTCTAAATCTAAACTGTTTCCGATTAATATTTGGTTTCTCAAGTATCACACATCTGCTAGAATGGATGAGAAGGGTACTACAAAAATTAAATATTAGGATGGAAGCCAATGGAAGCAACTGCAGTAGTAGCAACACAGATCTTACAGATTTACTTCTTAGAACAGGATGAAGATTGGTTGGTTTGCCGAATTCAAAATCTAAAATTTAAGGCACCAGGATGGATGACCCCAATGAACCTTTTGAGTTTACACTTATAGCTAGTTTCTATCTCTGCAAATGAAATAAAACACCGGAAGATCGTAAGAGGTGCTGAAATATTTGCTTTTGAAATTTTATTACAAAAATATATTTGCAAACATACAAAATTTTGGATGAAAAATGCTAATTCTTAAACATTTATGCAATAACTTAATATTTGCAAACATACATAGATGGTATAAAGAAGTCCATATCATAATGTTAGTGATGCAGTATCTATGTTTACTGACTTTAAAAAACTTGTTTGCATACCGTATGTTTCCAGAAATCATTACTAAAAACCCCAATGTCTTGACCATCTTCATACTGTAAGAACATGCAAGTAAATAATAACTGGTGCAGTTGAAAGTGGTAAAAAATAATAATAATAATCTGACAGTTAAAAATGCATACTTTACATTTTAAAACACCCCCCACCAATGTGCCCAAGCACAGAATAGATAAAAATAAATAGACCATCAGAGAAAGATATTGCAATTTTTTCCAATTTAAAGTGGAAGGAAGATATTGCATCTTAACATTTTCACAACAATGTCAGACTAAACTGAGGTGAAATATATTGCACACATTCCTCCTGTAAAGATATGCTGTAAGCAAGAAACAATTCAAATAGCTGGAAAAAGTGGCTGATTTCTCACATATTTTTAAAGATAACTTTCCAAAGTAATCACTCTCTTTTGAAAGTTTCCCAGTAATTACGTACTTGATTAGATAGGGCATTATAGGTTGAAGGAATGTACCAAAATGAAGCAAAACAAAATGTAGGCAAAATGAAACATGTCCAGCTGCAAATGTTCAAACATGTTGAATAGAAATACCTGGCAAGTCAAACATTTGTTATATGAAACTAAAATTAATAATTACTCTTTCAGTTTCACACTTTGCCTCAATTCTTTAGCAAATATTTTCTACTTTTACAAGATATATTGCTTCCAAATTAATAGCTGTTCGGTATTTTTCATATAACTTTGCAATATTAACTTAACAGCTACAAAACTGAGAAACAATTTTAATGTTGTGAATAATAATAAAGCTGTAAATCTTAAAACCATCGTTGATTAGAAGGTTATCATTTTTAAAGTGAATTAACATTGACCATAGAAAATACGTGCTTAGACAGATAATTAATTTTGGGAATATAGTCTAAACTAATTGTTTTCACTCTCAGAACTAATGGGTACAAGTAGTAGTTTTACCAAAACAAAAAGCCACTTTAAATGATCATGTTAAGTTGCTGTGATGACCCATGGTAACTAGCTATGTATTAGCGATCAGTACATGCAGCTAACATGAATCAAGCAATGAAACAAACTTGACCATTTTAGAATACAAAAGTTTAAAATAACCAGAATAAAGCTGTCAATTTCCACACTATAAAACATCTCCAGTTTTATGTTGCAGCAGAGCTTGTTCTACAATGCAGTTCTTCATTAAAGAGGTTTATCTGTTTAATCTTGTCATATTACAAAAAGCACTATCATGGCACTCTGCATATGCAGGAGACTCCTGTTCTCCCAGTGTGCGTCTGTTTATACATACAGCAGGTAGAGTCAATGTGAGTAAGAATTCAATATGAACAGAAATCAGTTGTACTCATTAGAAAGCTTGCTTAGTCACGAGGATTTAAATTCATTCTGCAAGCTGGGAAGACGACACTTTTTCAGGTTAGTAGAATATAAAAATTAAGAGAACTTGGATCTACCAACATCCTGTGGAGGTTCCTGGACAGTTATAACACAAGCACATTAAACAAAAATGTAAAACATTTGGGGTTTAGATTATAATCAAACCCTATTGTTGCTACTTAAAATAACATTCCCTTTATCGTCAACTATTCATGACGTACAGACTTCAAATGAAAGTACAATCCATATGAGGGAAATCCTCAGTGTCCCATCATTTATATAAATCTTTGGATAGGACATTTTAAAGATGAGACTGTATTTAACCGAAAATTAACAGAAATGTTTGTAATTTGTATCATCTCAGTAGCTCCTTTTCTCATTTCTATACTTGGGAACTCATCTTTCCATCCACCCTCCTTTTCAAGTTAGTAGAAATGCTCATAAAAGTCAAGAAAATACTGCTTCAATCTTTGCTGAAGCCAGAGAAAGACACCTGTTTGAGGGTCTTGGTTATTGTCCACTAGGACTATATCCAAGAGCACTGCTCTCTAGTTTGGCATTTTTTCCTGTTCTTTCTCCTCCAAAAAGGTCCTCACAAGTTTTATTTGGATCAGGTGTATGGGTTTAGATACACTAATCAAATTCACATTGCTTTGTGAATGCTATTATAATTCTAGTAGGTGAATAGGAAGGTCACCTTCTTCCTTACAAAGTTCAGAAAGTCTTTGTTGCTGAAGTCAAATGCTACCATTAATGCTAATATATTTCTTGGTAAATACACATGATCACTAGCATGTTTCCCTGAATTCTGCACACTAACATAAAAATACTAAATATTTTAAATTGAAAACAGAGTTCAAAGGCTGAAAAACTCTTCAGAAGGCAGATTTTGCCAAACAAAAATCTTTTCTTTTCAAAAACAAAGTTCAAAGTAAAATAGTTATTTAGACATGAAAAATGCAAACAAACATTTTGTTATAACTGTAAGAAACCCACTGATTTGTGATGGAGTCACAATTAAAGCTTATTTGATCATTTCCAATGAAATGACCCTGCACTCTTGACTATGTCAACATTATTACAACTAATCCCTAGGATATTCTATTTTGTAGAGCCAAACAAAACTTGTTCCTTTTTCGTTGCAATAGTGCTTGGAAAAAATAAGCAAAGCATCCTAATTGGTTAAATTTACTACAAATTATCCCTTACCAAATATACCAAGACCTCTCTACTCAAAAATCATCCCTTAAAATTACTATTGCTGGAATCAACTGAGATCTACTTTAAAGTATTACTAACTACCTTTTCATGCCATATAGAAATAAATATAAGTCACAGATAGACCAATAGCAGCATAGTAAAATATCATTAGATTCTTTTCTGACTTCAAAAGGGGAGACATGAAGAAGTCTGATTCTTACACTGGTAA
Organism: Malaclemys terrapin pileata; assembly: GCF_027887155.1. NCBI lineage: Eukaryota > Metazoa > Chordata > Testudines > Emydidae > Malaclemys > Malaclemys terrapin. The sequence goes on along the minus strand of NC_071511.1, from coordinate 28,231,468 downwards.
ATACTGAAATGGTAAACCATATGTAAGAAGTGTTCACTTTTCAACTAAACACAATGCAACACTACACAATGTGAAAATTTTTTTTGGAGGCAAGGGGGCGGGAGTGTCAGTTTGTAATTGTTCCGCATCTGTATAGTTTTCAACACTACAGTGCCAACACAAGTGAATAATGAAACTCAATTCTGGCATTGGCTCGTCCTTAGCTTAACAGAAACAACATATTTCAAATATCATATATAGCCCCAGGGAATAGGAAAATAATAGTCTTAGAGTGATATTCTTCCCCAGATCTGTTTTAAAAAATTTACAGAATCAGGCTATTACTTAAAGAACACATGATTGCCATATCCTAGGATTGTGCACACTTTGAATTAGATCTTTTTAGAGAAATCGAGCATATTTCATTGGACACTTGTTTGTTGCCAAAGATGCAAAACCAAAAACTAACGGAACAGTTTCAAAATAAGGATGTGCATTGGGTAAAAGCTGTTTGTTCCTCAGGAATGGGCAAAAGTATTTTTAACCCGTACCTCAAACATCTAGCTCTAAGGGCATCCAGCTCCAAGCTTGACTGCAGTATCTTCCACCAACCAACCACAGTTTATTATAATAAATGAGCCCACCCAGCCTCTACAAAGCCCTTAGAACCAGAAGTGGGTTTTACATCTGAGTTTTGTTCTGAACTGTGTAGTGTACTGTATACCTGATAGGTTAAAAACAGCACTGCTCCCCTTAACTCTTCAATACTGAAGATAGCTAGAAATAAAAAAGGTCAGAGAAAACATTTGCACATTCACTTAATGCTAATGAAAACTCATATGCAACTAAACAACTTTTCCTTAGAAACAAAGGTTTGCTGGTGATGATCACAGTGAAACCTAGATTACTTTTAGAAGTATTTTTAAGGAATAGTCTTTCCCAACAGGTTCAAAATTCAAGACACTGAAAACTAAATATTCTTTTTAAAAAAATATTACAGCTTTATAGATGAGGCATAATTGTTTCAGAAGCAGACATATTGAAGTTAATTCAGTTCAACTGACAATTATAGTTTGATGTCTGTATTCTTGGTCAGGACTTGCAAGTAGACTTCATGAACAGTACTGAGAAAACTGGAATCATTCTGCAGGAGGGGAAAAGAGCACATGCAGAATATTAACTAAAAACATACACTTAAGTGCTGATTTTTGCTACTTAACTGTGCATAACTTAAACCTCAAGATGGAGTTTGTGTCTCTTCAGAGTGGGGAATACAGGTGACAGCCTTCAGGTTCCTGTCTAAATACGGCATATACAGATTGCACATAAAAAGTACTGCTCCCTTTGGAACCGGAACAGCACAAATAGTGTCCTCAAGATTACAGGCAGAAATCTGTCTCCATTAATTAATTAATTAAATAAATAAATAAAAACTCCCCACAAAAGACTGGCAGTTGAGCTCAGTTTGCAGGTTTTTCCTGGGTCAGCAAGTGTTTTTTGTTGCAGCTGCAGGTCCTGCAAAAAAAGGCAGGTCATGCAAAAGAACAAAAACAGCCACCAAAGCTGATCATATGACTTATTATGGGCCCCTTCCAGTCCTAACAATTCTATCACTAGGAGCTGTGTTTCTGTAGTCTTATTTTTAGAGCTGCATTTTGTGGGGAAGACCTATTGATATCAGTGTGGAAAGAGCAAGAGAGCCCTGTTTTGCACAAAGTTTTGAGACATTGGTGGTAATTTTACAACAGAAAGAGACTAAATAATCCTCTTGCTATATGGCTCTCTCGGAGCAATAGCTCTGTTGTGATTTACTGAGGCCAGGTCTGCATTACATTGGTATAACTACATCACCAAGGGGTGGGAAAAATCTACATCCCTGAGCAATATAGTTATACTGACCTTGCCCCCTGTGTAGACAGTGCTATGTTGACGGGAGGACTTCTCCCATCGACAAAGCTACTGCCTCTCGCGGAGATGGATTAACTACGCCGACAGGAGAAACTCTCCTGTTGGCATAGTAGCATCTTCACCGAAGTGCTACAGTGGTGCAATTGCTTCAGTGCAGCTGTGCTGCTACAGCGTTCTAAGTTTAGACCTGCCCTGAGGAACATTGCAGCAGAAGTTGCAAAACAGAATTGCATCAGAAATAGTAATTGAAGCATTAAAGCACACTCATTTAAAACTTTCTAATTCGTTAATCAGAATGCTTGCAGTTTCTGTTTCAAGGTGAGCTCATGCCCCTAAAAAAGGGGCAAAGAAAACTCATCTGTAACTGGAATATTTTGTTAAATAAAAATGTAATGGTCAAGTTACTTCCAGGTTGAGTTATTAATGAAAGATATTTTGATTTTACATACATATTTTCAACTTCTTGTGGGCAAAATCCTGTACCAACTCACCCCTTTCAGCATAAAAACGCATAGAATGGCACAGGGACTCTGCAACTTTTCTACCCACAAATTCTGCAGACCCTGTGAGATTTGCAATACTATACAGAGGTCTCTGCACAAGTGCCTGAGCTCCTTTCCACTCAGTGCAGATCCATTGGAGCTGTGCTGCCAAAGACTGCAGCCCTGAAGTTCACCCCTGGAACTCCCTTTAAGAGGGAGCTAAGCAGCAGGAGGGGCTCCATAGGAATGTTAATAAATCCTGAAGATGCATTAACTTTTCTGCAGATTTTTGCAGAGATGTATGTGGATAGAGAAGGAAGAGGCCCAATGCATGTCCCTCGTGGCTTACCCTCAGCTGTTCCCCACCTCATCACTAAACCTGGATCCCAAAAAGGAAGTAAATTGTGCCATCCTGGGAAGAAAGACACCTGGAGTCAAGGGACCGTCTCTACACATGGGACCTGTGTGGAATCATCAGGCTCCCAAGAGTGCTGAGCTCTTGTAACGTCTATTGAATCCAATGGGAGTTGCCAGTGCACGGAGTCTCATTACTTGCCTCTGTATTCAGAAAAAACCCAAAGTGGTTTCATCTGATACTGACAGTACCTTTATTAGATGTATTAAGGTGTCCTGGAGCTGAGACCTACTGAGAACAGTAGGAGGCATTGTCTGAATTTCTGTTGCTCCAAGTGTTAGAGGAGAAGAGGAGCTGGCTTTAGTCTCTATTTCAGTGGATTTTGTCGCTGACTGCTGGAAAACACTAGGAGACAAGAGGATTGAAGGAGTCACTGTAGTTGTGACTGTAACAAACTGTGGAGGTGCGACCTGCAAAAGAAAGGAAAATAATTAAGCACTCACGTAGGGTTACCATATTTCAACAAGCAAAAAAGAGGACGGGAGGAGCCCCGCCCTAGCCCCTGCCCCTCCCACTTCCCGCCCCCCCAGAACCCCCAACCCTCCCCCCGTTCCTTGTCCCCTGACTGCCCCCTCCTGGGACCCCTGCCCCTAACTGCCCCCCGGGACTCCACTCCCTATCTAAGCCTCCTTGCCTCTTGTCCCCTGACTGCCCCAACCCTTATCCACACCCCCACCCCCAGACAGACCCCTGGGACTCCCACGCCCCATCCAACCACTCCCCACCCCCTGACAGCCCCCCCCAGAACTCCCAACCCATCTAAACCCCTCTGCTCCCTGTCCCCTGACTGCTCCGATCCCTCTCCACACTCCTGCCCCCTGACAGCCCCCCCAGAACTCCCAACCCATCTAAACCCCTCTGCTCCCTGTCCCCTGACTGCTCCGATCCCTCTCCCCACTCCTGCCCCCTGACAGCTCCCCCCCAGAACTCCCAGCCCCCTACCCCCCGCTCCTTGTCCCCTGACTGCCCCCTCCTGGGACCCCTGCTCCTAACGGAAATCCCGGACATTGTGAGTGCTTTACAAATTCCCCCCGGACGCTATTTTTAGCACACAAAAGGAGGACATGTCCGGGTAAATCCGGACGAATGGTAACCCTAACTCACGTACACTGTGGAGATGAGTGCCTTTATAAGAATCTGGATGAATTAGCCATTATTGCTACATAGGTTATCTAAATAGACATTTAGAGAGTGTTTTTATATCAATCTCTGAACAGACAAATACCTATTTGGAAAGACTAACACCTATATCTATAGATTATGGAAGAGCCTTTACCGCCTTCATAGATAAGACTGATGCATTTTACCGTTTCAGCCTATGACAGGGATGAGAAAAGTGTCTGAAGTTTTCTCTTTACTCTTCGGATGCAGATTAAATTTTTGTTAAGGTCAAATAAATCAGTTAATTAGATTAAGAACTGGGAGGATTTAAAATGGCTTCATTTGAAATCTCACTACTTGTGTCTGTCTATGCTGTAGATCTTTTGATCATAAATTATTTTTTTAAACACTTGGCACTTTAGGTAGTTGTACAGCTGAAAAAATCTCATGCAAAGGCAATTTTTAAAAACAAACTAACAAATGGAACCATATACAGCATGATTTCAAAGAAGACAGGATGGAGAAAATAGATTAATCAACTACTGGGAGGCATTAGGAACCTCAGGAACCCTAGGGAATTTAGTAGCTCTTTAGGGCACTGGGACCTAGGGGTGACCATTATCATACTGAGTTCCTTAAAATGTATACCTGTAACAAGCTGGCTTTTGTAGCATATAAGACACAAAATACCAGTATAAAACATTAAAGCTTTACATGCATAAAAAGAAGTGCATTGGAGCTTAATTAGTTGAGTCATATCAGTTTGCTTTATAAATATAAAACTTTTAAGAGCTGAACAAGATACAGATTTATCTTCTTTGTAGGCACAGTACTTCTCTGCAATCACTACCCTCTTGTGTTCTTAACTCCATATAAAGTAAATCAGAGTAGCAAGAACTGAGGGTTTATCTACACTTACAGCACTGCAGCTGCGCCACTGTAGCACTTAGTGAAGATGCTACCTCCACTGACAGGAGAGCGTCTCCTGTCGACATAGTGCTGTCTACATCGGGAGTTTGGTCAGTATAACCGCATACCTTCTCCTCAAGTTTAAGAGCCCCAAAATGTCAGAAGGCTAGATCTGTGTGAGGAGGGTAGGGAAAGCTCACGCTCTCAGGTAATTAATCTGAAGACTCCCTGTCACCTCAGTTTTATATTGAATATTCTGATCTACCTGCTTCTTTTGCTTAGGCTTTCTGGATGACCAAAATGTTTGGGATTCATTTTGACAACCCCAACAGTTTCACCAAAGAAGGAAAGCAGAAATAAACGGCGAAACTCAAATAAAAACTTTATACACAAACAAAAAGCTTCCCTTGGAAATTTAAAATCTTATGAAAAGAAATAGGGCAAAACTATCTACCCTGAATGTTTAAATAGAGAGTCATATCAAAAGGGTTAAACCTTGCAAAATATATATTAAAATTCAACATAGTAGGGAAAATACCACAGTAAGATTTAATTTGAAAATCATCAAAGCACATTTAAACCTGCACATTTGGTCAGTGGCACACCACCAGCACACTACATTGTCTTTTGAGTTAAAAAGTGATGCATTTTTTACTGTGGGAACACTGCTTAACTGATCCTTGACTTCTGGCCAATTTACAGACTGCACTGAACTGTGAACAAAGTCATTTTGCTGCCCTCCCGATTAGAGATGAACATGCTACTAAAGCAGCTTTTATATAATGCAAAAGGAATTAGAATGGCATGATTTAGTAATAGTGTTTAAAAGCCGTACCATTCATGGATTTTTGTAAAGCCACTAATCAGTTTAGATGCTGCTGGCCACCAGTAACGACTACATTTCACTGTGTATTTCATTTAGACGTAAATAATTAAATAAAAATCATTAGAGGTCAAGTATATTTTAAAAGATATGATCTTGCTTTTTGGCTACTGCTAACTATTTTCTGACTGGACTCTCAAAGTTCATTTTGATATTCTATTGACCTGGATGGTCAAAGGTTATTCTTTTGTGGTTCTAACAATCTGAAAACTGAATCTATAAAAACAGCAAGTGGTGATTACAATTATTACTGCTACCAACTGGCTACAAATTGTGCTCACAACTAGTCTGTGCTAAAGCACAATATTTTTGGGTCGCTGTCCTTCCTTTTTCCCCACACCTATTTGTCCCATCTACCTGTTATGTTTGTCTTGTCTTTTAGACTGTAAGCTGTTTGGGGATAGGGACGGTCATTTACCATGTTTGCACAGATTGAGGCCCTTAGTTATTACCCCAATATAAACATTAAGTAAAAATAATTATGGAACTATGTCATTCTCTACTTACTGCTTCTCAATTCCACCATCTACAAATGAAAATGCTTTTAAAAACTGCTACAGGTTCAAACGGAACCTGGGATTGGAGAGTCAAGATATATTCTTTCTAGTTCATGCAACACCACCAGAATAAAAGATGATGCAGTCTGCTATTCCTGGTCATACTTCACAAAGCAGAAGAGACTAGTTCACTCTCCCAAAGCACTGCACAGCTAACATGCAGGGAAGAGATCCCATACTGAAGAGAAGCCATTCTCGTCTCTCTGTGAGCTGAGGGGTGAAAACATTATCTACTATAGTCTTTCCTAACCATGATAGCATTTTTCGGACTTTCAGAGATGGAAACAGGACTAATGGGCATGTTAATGACTACAGTCTTGTTCTTGAGTCTTCAAGATACAAGAAATTATTTGCTGTAAAATAGAAAACTTTGACATGAGAAATATTTAATTTGCTGGAGAAAAGTTTATATGCTTACTTGGCTGGCTTTTGGCAAAGCCTTGGGTTGTTGAAATACATCTGGCTCCTTGTTTTGCTGTATGGTCTGCAATTTAAAAAACAAAAGCGTGGTCCACGTTATCAGCATCTGAATTTCTAGTAGTGTTATCTTCTGTTTTTCCCCAACTAAATTATATATTTTCTTGGATATTACAAATCAAGGTCTACAATAAGACAGACATGGTATCCAATTCTATGCAGTTTTTTATATTTATATATTTCATAAATGGAACAAAATAATAGATGAAAACATGTAAAGGCAAGTTGAAAAGATTACAGGATTGGAGTTTACATTTGAAGACTGCAGAATCAGCAACCCTTCAACCATAGTTAAAGAATTCCAAGGACAGGGACTAAAAGAAACGAAAAGAAACTAAACAAAATTAAGTCTTGGAACCCAGATTTTAAGGTACACTGGAAAATGATGGCAAACCAACCTCAATGAAATGAAGTGCTCAATAAATTTTAGTAGACAAGATCATCAAGTTCACAGAAAAATTCTATTCCAGGTTTTGCTAAAAGCAGATGTAAAAACCTCAATATATAATTGAGATCTGAGAATATTGTAGTTTGCTAGAATTTCAGAAAGAATATTTTAAAACGAGATCTCTGTTTTAGTGACCTGTCTTCCTCACATTTACCACTTGCCTAATTTTTGTGTCATCTGCAAACTTTATCAGTGAAGATTTTAGGTTTTCTTCCAGTTCATGAATAAAAATGTTAAAAAGCGCAGGAATTGATTCTTGTTCTTACAGGTCCGCACTAGAAACGCATTTGCTTGATAACAATTCCCCGTTTACAATCACATCTTGATGAAGTGCATCAGTACAGTGAAACCAAAGAACATGATAAATGTTGTGTAAATATATCTGCTTAATCTACGTAAATGCTAGAAACACAAGACTAAAATTGTGGATGCCTCCATAAGTAGGTACAAGAGAAAATTCATCCGTTTAGAAGGAAGATCAACTATAGCTTGTTCAGTTTAAATTAACACTACCATAAAAGTAGCTAACAGCATGCAACAGCACTCACAGATGGAGAAAATGGTGAGTTTGCACAAAACTAAAAGAAAACCAAACCAAACCACAGCTACACACAACAGCATTGCACATCCAAGCTGTCTCTCAAAACCTTTTGTTCTTACATTTATATCTGGGTATCACCCTCCATACACGGAAAAGACTCACTACTCTTAATTGGGTCTCAGAAAAAAAGTTTAGCAATAAAATTCTGGAAATAAGACCAAGAGGAAACATCAATGACCTCAAGGCCATCTACATAAGATGTAGATCACAAATTATTGCCCATTCAACTGGACAACCAATAGCCTCTCAGAAGTATTACCACAGATTCACAAACAAGGAATTAAGTCCAAAATAGGAATGGTGAAGCGCTTGGAAGGAATGACAAAGGAGGAAACTGAAGACAGGACAATAATATTAAGTTCTATACATTCATAAATCCCTGACTGGAACTTGTTATTGACTTCTGCAGCACTACTACAGAACTATCTAGGAAGGAAATCTGTGACAACACATCTTTAATTCCAGGAAGTCACACCATCAGCATTCAGTAGCATTTTCGCAATTATAGACATTGGTGGACTACTTGCAGTGTACTTGTCCATGATGATAGCTGTCTGATTAACTGCTCTTTTACAAACAGCTCTATCATTTATGATAGCTGAAAATTACAGGGAGAGTATAGTGCCTATTGGCAGAGTTTAACTGTCAAATTTGCTCTGCCTGTCAACTCTCACCTACAAATAGTTGAAATCCAATGCAGCTTCTTAACCATTTAGCAAGCCACTAATATATCCATATATACTGAGAAGTGCAATGGAGAATTAAGAATCTCCATCAACACAGAAGAGAATTCTGCAGAAGGAATACTTTCAAAATTCAGTTGGAAACTCTACAAATGGTAAGTGATAAAAACAAAACTAAAACATCTAAGAAGTCCATGCCATGTCAAAGTTAGAAATTCCGTTGGCATGACCGAGAGCTACATTGACATGGCTCTGAGAAAGCTACCACCTAAGTCAGTTAGAAAAATTTCAATTATAAACCAACATTTTAATGAGAAAACAGAAGAGAGCAGATTTCTCATCTACAAGTATTTTAACAAATCATCTCATGCTTACAATGAAACCCTTAGAGTTAAAAGCTAATTTCTAAGGAAGTTCAAATTTAAAGGACAAAGCATTTGTTGCCTGGCAATATTTTAAAAGAAATACAAGCATATATAAATCCATAGAATACCTGAAGGGGCGTGATTATTTTGTTACTCAGTGATGCTGGTTTGGTGTGGGATTCTTTGAAGCTTTCTGGTGTTGCAAGTTGGCTAACTGTGGATGAAATGCTAGGTGCCATGGTAGTTTTACTAAGAGACTGTTGCATTTGGTCCTGCTGTGGGGTCAACCTCAGTTTCTGCAGAAGGTCAACATTTGGAAAGGGTGTATTTGAAGCATTTCCTGTATTAGTTGCTGCTAAAGGTGCTATGAACTGGTTTTGGCCAGCAATTAGATTTTGTGGCATGTGATTCACATCAGATGGTGGCTGATTCATAAGTGGGGACATCTGTTTAGCAGCTTGATGCATAACTTGCATTATATTACTGTTTGGGTTTAGGTTGGGAAGTATTTGAGCAGAAGGAGCTTCTGTTGTTGAGGCTGAATTAAGAATAGGGCTTAATTGAACTGTATAGTTTGAAACATTCTTTACGTCAGGCTGCAAAACTGAAGCTGGAGCAATCAGCATGGGTGTTACACGCTCTTGCTGATTCAAGGTACTGCCATTGGTTTTGACACTTGTACTCTCTGGTTTCCCCAATGGTTGGTGTGTCACTGCTGATTGCTCAAGTGAAAAAGGCAAGAATAAGTTGTGCTCTCTGCCTGTAGTGTCAGCTTGCAACTTCTCCATTCTGTCTGGATTGGGATATGAAACTGTTGGTTGTTCCTTTGGCAAGGAGGTTCCAAATAATTCTTCCACTGTCAGATGTTTGTGCGTTGACTGGAATGGCTAGAAAAAGGAAGATAGTGTTGAGAGAACTGGTGAAAAAATAAAATATATCCCCTGTCCCACACACAGAAGCTGTTACAGCATTCAGAACAAAACAGTTGGGAAGAATACTTTCTGAAACAGAAAATCAAGGTGGCTGAGGTAACATCTTTTATTGGACTAACGTATGTTGGTGAGAGAGACAAGCTTTTGAGCTTACACAGAAAGTAGCAGTTTACTACGTGTGCAAGAATTTCAGAGCTTGCCATCTCACCCACATGAACATACGAACTGTAAATTAATTACAAAACCATTATATGGACCCAGGTTATAAGTACTGTTGTACTGCCACAGAGCTAATTAACTCAGTGACTGCCTTAGGCTATACACTAGAACATAAACTCAACAAAAAGACAATCACTCTATAGATATACAATGTGTTAATCAATTGACAGCAACACAGCTGCCTTGAATAGCAGAGTATTCAAGATCTGTCAGATACTACACACTTAGAATTGCATGCCAAAACAGGTAACAAATGGAATATAAAAATCAGTGCATATCAACATGGCTCATACTTAGTCTTTTTGGATAGAATAATTTATACCAGATATTCAACTAATTGAATGATACCAACTTTCACCACATGATCTTGAAGCTTTTTAAGTAGCTGGTAGTATAAGAACAAAGGCAGTTTCAGGATCCATGAGTTTGGGTGCAGGAGGGGGCTCCGGGCTGGGACAGGGGGTGTGGGGTCTGGGAGGAAGCTCTGGGCTGAGGTTTGGGGTGCAGGAGGGGGTGTGAGGTGCAGGCTCCATCCAGGAGGCGCTTAGCACAGGCGGCTCCCGGCTGGTGGTGCAGCGGGGCGCCATGGCCCCACACTGCTCCCGGAAGCAGCTGGCTGCTGGCATATCTCTGCATGCGACCCCCGGGGGGTGGGGAGCAGCGGGTCTCCGTGCGCTGCCCGTGCCTGTAAGCACCGCCCCTGCAGCTCCCATTGGCCGGGAACTGGCCAATGGGAGCTGCGGGGATGGTGCTAGGGGCAGGGGCATCGTGCAGGGCTGCGTCACCGCCCCCCTTCCCCCAGGGGGCAGCAGAAACATGCCAGCAGCCAGCTGCTTCTGGGAGTGGCGTGGGATCACGGCAGGCAGGCAGCCTCTGAGAGCCGCTGCGCTGTCGGACTTTCCCAGAGATCGCTATCGACTGGCCAAGGCTCCAGGTTTGACTAGTGGATTGCGATCCATGGGTTGGTGACCACTCATCTACTTTCATATGCCATTACCGGCAGCAACAAAGTTGACAGTGTAACATCTTAAAAGGTTTCTGTAGTAAATAAACAAACCTTTTTTGGTAAACAAAAAAGATATGAAAGGCCTAAATATGCAAGTGGTATCCATTCCAAAGGGACCTCGTGTGGGTACATTTAGTAAGTTTTCCTATATATTTTATTATTTTTAAATAAAACAAGACAATTACACAAACTAAAAACACACCACTATTAGTGTTAGCATTACGTATTACTTTGATCACTTATAATTGTGTAATTCACTTTGGAAGAAACAGACTGCATCTGTTCAGATGAATTTTACAATATAAATTTCAGACATTGCAAAAATTGAAAGTCATCAATAAATAAATGGATTAAAAGGTGGGAGGGGGAGATGGAGGAAGCAGAAGGGTTACAACAATAAGATTAAGCAGTTAGTCAGTAAGGCATATACACATCTTGATGGTTCTATTAGATTTTTTTTTTTTAAACAAACTCTTCTTGTAGGTAACATGACAGATGTTGTGACAAGTGAACTCTTGGAATTTCAAAGTATAGCTTGATACTTAAAAAAAAAATCTGGTTTATGTACCTCTGAGTTATAACCTGAGTGCTATTAACTTCAGTTTTTCTCTATATACTTTTTAAAAGAATGTTCACTGAAGAACAAAATATTCTGAAGGTAATTAAATATCTTGTACAAAATTAATGTGACAAGTGTCTTCTTGTTTAAATCAAAGAACCCTGGAACAGCAAGCTTAGGCCCACCTAGATTACGCTGCATGACTGGCTTGTCATAACACTTCTTACTATCTTAAGGGATTTCCTATATTTAAAATTTTGCTTTGCTACTTTTAAACATGATAATGTTAAAATACAATACAAGTTGTTTTATATTAGCAAAAAAGGAAGAGCATGGTCAATTACCAGTTATAGTATAATTTGTTTTCATTCTCCAGTGCAACACACATGGAAAATATTGTACTCTCTATTGATTTTATTTTCCATTTGGCAAACGTTTTAACTTTGTGTGCTTCTAATAGAAAATGGCTGCCTTTTAATTACTTTAAAAGCAACTGAAAAGCTAAGGATTCTTCACACTGGAGAAAAAGTAGCAGGGAGATTAACAGGGCATTCAGAGTGATGAAGGTTATAGGGAAAATAAATCAAGTCACACATTCTCAGCGGTTCTACGAAAGGAAACCAAAAAGGAACCTAAAATTAAAGTGCAGCTTAGTCAGAACAAAGAAAAGGATGGTGTGGTCGTGTCTTCTAAAAAGTGAATCCAAAATAGGGCAAAAAGTACATTTGGGAATTAGATGGACTGCATAGTTGGGACCTATCAGCCTAGTCAGTGTTACTTTTAATACATGCAAGAAAAAAATTACAAAAAGATTACTACTGTCACTTGGCCCAAGTGCATCATTTGGGGGGAGGGGGAAAAGGACTACCTTGCCTAAATCAACAGAAAGACTGATAAGAGCATTTTTTCCTCTGGCTGAGGAAACACATAAGGAATTCATAATTCCACCAGACAATGCCCTGCTAGCAGCACCCAGAAATTCAAATCTAGGACTGTTAGCAAGATCATGACAGCTGACATCACATGTTTCTCTGATAGGGTAACAAGCCTTGTGGATGGGGGGAAGCGGTAGATGTGGTATATCTTGACTTCAGTAAGGCTTTTGATACTGTCTTGCATGTCCTTCTCATAAACAAACTAGAGAAATGCAACCTAGATGGAGCCACAATAAGGTGGGTGCATAACTAGTTGGAAAACTGTTTCCAGAGAATAGTTATCAGTGGGTAACAGTCATGCTGGAAGGGCATAATGAGTGAGGTCCCACAGAGATCAGTTCTCGGACTGCTTCTGTTCAATATCTTCATCAATGATTTAGATAATGGCATAGAGAGTACACCTATAAAGTTTGCAGATGATACCAAGCTGGGAGGGGTTGCAAGTGCTTTGAAGGATAGGATTATAATTCAAAATGATCTGGACAAACTGAAGAAATGGTCTGAAGTAAATAGGATGAAATTCAATAGGGACAAATGCAACGTACTTCTCTTAGAAACAATCAGTTGCACACATACAAAATGGTAAATGCTGCCTAGGCAGGAGTACTGTGGAAAGGGATCTGGGGGTCATAGTGGACCACAAGCTAAATATGAGTCAACAATGTAACACTGTTGCAAAAAAAGCAAACATCATTCTGGGATGTCTTAACAGGAGTGTTGTAAGCAAGACACGAGAAGTAATTCTTCCGCTCTACTCTGCACTGATTATGCCTCAATTGGAGTATTGTGTCCAGTTCTGAGCGCCACATTTCAAGAAAGATGTGGACAAATTGGAGAAAGTCCAGAGAAGAGCAACAAAAATGATTAAAGCTCTACAAAACATGACCTATGTGGGAAGACTGAAAAAACGGAGTTTGTTTAGTCTGGAGAAGAGAAAACTGAGAGGGGACATGATAACAGTTTTCAAGTACATAAAAGATTGTTACAAGGAGGGGGGAGAAAAAATGTTCTTCTTAAGGTCTGAGGATAGAACAAGAAGCAATGGGCTTAAACTGCTGAAAGGAAGAGTTAGGCTGGACATTAGGAAAAACATCCTGTCAGGGTGGTTAAGCACTGGAATAAATTGCCTAGGGAGCGTGTGGAATCTCCATCATTGGAGGTTTTTAAGAGCATGTTAGACAAACAACTGTCAGGGATGATCTAGATAATACTTAGTCCTGCCATGAGTGCAGGGGGGACTGGATTAGATGACCTCTTGAGGTCCCTTCCTGTCCTCTGATTCTATGAAGTGGCACCTAGGTTCCAAACCACAGGGCTTTAGAAATCAAGTCAACAGCCTGAAATATATCAGCAAAGAGTCCTGTGGCACCTTATAGACTAACAGACGTATTGGAGCATGAGCTTTCGTGGGTGAATACCCACTTCGTCGGATGCATGCAGTGGAAATTTCCAGGAGGTATAAATATGCAAGCAAGAGTGAGTCAGGCTAGAGATAACGAGGTTAGTTCAATCAGGGAGGATGAGGCCCTTTTCTAGCAGTTGAGATGTGAACACCAAGGGAGGGGAAACTGCTTTTGTAGTTGGCTAGCCATTCACAGTCTTTGTTTAATCCTGAGCTGATGGTGTCAAATTTGCAGATGAACTGAAGCTCAGCAGTTTCTCTTTGAAGTCTGGTCCTGAAGTTCTTTTGCTGCAGGATGGCTACCTTTAAATCTGCTATTGTGTGTCCAGGGAGACTGAAGTGTTCTCCTACAGGTTTTTGTATATTGCCATTCCCAATATCTGATTTGTGTCCATTTATCCTTTTACGTGAACTGCTATAGAAATGGCCTCTGGAGACTCCAAACAACCGAGCACCTCAAAGGAGTCCGGCTCTTGTCCAATCAATCCAAGTTGCCGGCCAGTGCATTCTACCCTCACCCCCTGAACTTGGCAGTGTATGCAAAATGTTGATATGTGAAATTTTATACATCTAATTTGGATGATGAAAATTTTTTCAGCTGCTGTCGCATAAAACAAATGGATAAAGTTGAATAATGGCTTCAATGGATTTCTTGTTAGGTATTTTTATTATGGATTAATCTCATGCAGAGAGTTATACTTTATAATGTAATGTGTGAAAGTTTGAAGTGAAATAGTGTGCTAGTTAAGAATCTGAAAAAGCACTGGAATCTTGGCTAAGATGTTAAAGAAGAGCAAGCTTTTCACTTTGCATTTCCATCCAAATAAGATTATTTTAGAAGCTTTTTCAAAATTATTCATTTACACAGTAGGAGGAGGTGCACTCATCTATATGGAGTTTTTACCAATGCCTCCATGATGAAGAGAATGATAGAATAACACTGTCACAATCAGAGTCCAGACATCCCAAGGGCAGAACAAGGCATCTGAACCCCAAAGAATTAGCAGTCGATTCAACTGATTGTATGCAGTGTTACTGTGTATAAAAATATGTCAAGTAAGGTCTTTTATGAAAGTTTATAATGTTCTAAACTTAATCATCATTATGTGACATGTATATAGATTGTGGTCATGAATTTATGTATTTGTGTATATGGAAAACTGTGCTCATAATCTGTGGTGCAGCTTCACCTCCATCTCACACCAGGGTTGTAGGCAGTCAGGCAGGGAGGGACTGCCTCCCCAATCTGACAAGACTAGGGGCACGTCTACACTTAAAACACTGCATTGGTGCAGCTGCACTGCTGTAGCGCTTTAATGAAAACACTCTACGCTCCTATCAGCATAGTTAATCCACCTCCCCGAGAGGCAGTATCTATATTGGCGGGAGACGCTCTCCTGCTGACAAAGCACTGTCTACACAGTGGTTGGGTTGGTACAGTAACTCCTCACTTAACGTCGTCCCGGCTAATGTTGTTTTGTTGTTATGTTGCTGATCAATTAGAGAACATACTCATTTAAAGTTGTGCTATGCTCCCTTATAACATGGTAATAGGTAACCGTTATGCTCTTCTTGATACAGGAGAGAAGGAATCACCCCCTACAGCAGAGGAGGAGAAGTCTCGTACCCCTAAGGCTGGGAGGTCTGCTGCCACCACTGCGAATAGGGAACGTAGGGTAGTGGTGGTTGGAGACTCTCTTCTGAGGGGGATGGAGGCACCCATCTGTCGCCCTGACAATTCATCTTGAGAGGTATGGTGGCTGCCGGGGGCCCGTATTTGAGACCCCGTATCCGAAACCTTACGGAGGCATTGTCGAGGATTATCCAGCCCTCTGACTACTA
Organism: Malaclemys terrapin pileata; assembly: GCF_027887155.1. Taxonomy (NCBI): domain Eukaryota; kingdom Metazoa; phylum Chordata; order Testudines; family Emydidae; genus Malaclemys; species Malaclemys terrapin. Next base: position 28,215,765 of record NC_071511.1, on the reverse strand, counting down.
CCGCATGCTACTCATCCATGTGGGCACAAATGATACTGCAAGGTGTGACACTGAGTGGATCAAGAGTGACTACAGGGCTCTGGGAGTACGGGTGAAGGAGTCTGGAGCGCAGGTGGTGTTCTCTTCCATCCTTCCTGTCAATGGTAGGAGCCCGGGCAGAGACAGGTCATCGTGGCGGTGAATGCCTGGCTGCGAAGATGATGTCGCCAGGAGGGCTTTGGCTTCCTCAACCACGGGATGCTATTACAGGAAGGACTGCTAGGCAGAGATGGCATTCACCTTTCGAGGAGGGGAAAGACCCTATTTGGACACAGACTGGCTAACCTGGTGAGGAAGGCTTTAAACTAGGTGCGATGGGGACAGGTGAGCAAAGCCCACAGGTAAGTGGAGAACATGGAGACCTGGAAGATGGGTTGGAAATAGGAGGGAGCGTGGGCTATAATGGCAGAGGGAAAGGAGGCTCAAGGCAAAATTGGGAGGCAAGATCAAATCAGAATCTTAGATGCCTAAATACAAATGCGAGAAGTATGGGTAATAAGCAGGAAGAACTGGAAGTGCTAATAAATAAGTACAACTATGACATTGCTGGCATCACCGAAAATTGGTGGGATAATACACGATTGGAATGTTGGTGTTGATGGGTACACCTTGCTCAGGAAGGATAGACAGGGGAAAAAGGGAGGAGGTGTTGTCTTGTATATTAAAAATGTACACACTTGGACTGAAGTGGAGATGGACATAGGAGACGGAAGTGTTGAGAGTCTCTGGGTTAGGCTAAAAGGGGTAAAAAGCAAGGGTGATGTCATGCTACTACAGGCCACCTAACCAGGTGGAAGAGGTGGATGAGGCTTTTTTTAAACAACTAACAAAATCATCCAAAGCCCAAGATCTGGTGGTGATGGGGGACTTCAACTATCCAGATATATGTTGGGAAAATAACACCGTAGGGCATAGACTATCCAATAAGTTCTTGGACTGCATTGCAGACAACTTTTTATTTCAGAAGGTTGAAAAAGCTACTGGGGGGAAGTTGTTCTAGATTTGATTTTAACAAATAGGGAGGAACTCGTTGAGAATTTGAAAGTGGAAGGTAGCTTGGGTGAAAGTGATCATGAAATAATAGAGTTCACAATTCTAAGGAAGGGTAGAAGGGAGTACAGCAAAATAGAGACAATGGATTTCAGGAAGGTGGATTTTGGTAAGCTCAGAGAGCTGATAAGTAAGGTTCCATAGGAATCAAGACTGAGGGGAAAAACGACTGAGGAGAGTTGGCAGTTTTTCAAAGGGATACTATTAAAGGCCCAAAAGCAAGCTCTTCCACTGGGTAGGAAAATGTGGCAAAACGAGATCTTGCATGATCTAAAAAATAAAAAGGAGTCATATAAAAATAGAAACTAGGACAAATTACAAAGGATGAATACAGGCAAAAGCCCAGGAATGCAGGGGCAAGATTAGAAAGGCAAAGGCACAAAATGAGCTCAAACTAGCTACGGGAATAAAGGAAAACAAGAAGACTTTTTATCAATACATTAGAAGCAAAAGGAAGACAAAAGACAGGGTAGGCCCACTGCTCAGTGAGGAAGGAGAAACAGTAACAGAAAACTTGGAAATGGCAGAGATGCTTAATGACTTCTTTGTTTCGGTCTTCACCAAGAAGTCTGAAGGAATGCCTAACATAGTGAATGCTAATGGGAAGGGGGTAGGTTTAGAAGAGAAAATAAAAAAAGAACAAGTTAAAAATCACTTAGAAAAGTTAGATGCCTGCAAGTCACCAGGGCCTGATGAAATGCATCCTAGAATACTCAAGGAGCTAACAAAGGAGGTATCTGAGCCTCTAGCTATTATCTTTGGAAAATCATGGGAGACAGGAGAGATTCCAGAAGACTGGAAAAGGGCAAACATAGTGCCCATCTACAAAAAGGGAAATAAAAACAACCCAGGAAACTACAAACCAGTTAGTTTAACTTCTGTGCCAGGGAAGATAATGGAGCAAGTAATTAAGGAAATCATCTGCAAACACTTGGAAGGTGGTAAGGTGATAGCGAATAGCCAGCATGGATTTGTAAAGAACAAATCATGTCAAACTAATCTGATAGTTTTCTTTGAAAGGATAACGAGTCTTGTGGATAAGGGAGAAGTGGTGGATGTGGTATACCTAGACTTTAGTAAGGCATTTGATACGGTCTCGCATGATATTCTTATTGATAAACTAGGCAAATACAACTTAGATGGGGCTACTATAAGGTGGGTGCATAACTGGCTGGATAACCCTACTCAGAGAGTAGTTATTAATGGTTCCCAATCCTGCTGGAAAGGTATAACGAGTGGAGTTCCGCCAGGGGTCTGTTTTGGGACCGGCTCTGTTCAATATCTTCATCAACGACTTAGATATTGGCATAGAAAGTACGCTTATTAAGTTTGCAGATGATACCAAACTGGGAGGGATTGCAACTGCTTTGGAGGATAGGGTCAAAATTCAAAATGATCTGGACAAATTGGAGAAATGGTCTGAGGTAAACAGGATGAAGTTTAACAAAGACAAATGCAAAGTGCTCCACTTAGGAAGGAACAATAAGTTTCACACATACAGAATGGGAAGAGGCTGTCTAGGAAGGAGTACGGCAGAAAGGGATCTAGGGGTTATAGTGGACCACAAGCTAAATATGAGTCAACAGTGTGATGCTGTTGCAAAAGAAGCAAACATGATTCTGGGATGCATTAACAGATGTGTTGTGAGCAAGACACGAGAAGTCATTCTTCCGCTCTACTCTGCGCTGGTTAGGCCTCAGCTGCAGTATTGTGTCCAGTTCTGGGCACCGCATTTCAAGAAAGATGTGGAGAAATTGGAGAGGGTCCAGAGAAGAGCAACAAGAATGATTAAAGGTCTAGAGAACATGACTTATGAAGGAAGGCTGAAAGAACTGGGTTTGTTTAGTTTGGGGAAGACTGAGAGGGGACATGATAGCAGTTTTCAGGTATCTAAAAGGGTGTCATAAGGAGCTGGGAGAAAACGTGTTCATCTTAGCCTCTAAGGATAGAGCAAGAAGCAATGGGCTTAAACTGCAGCAAGGGAGGTTTAGGTTGGACATTAGGAAAAAGTTCCTAACTGTCAGGGTGGTTAAACATTGGAATAAACTGCCTAGGGAGGTTGTGGAATCTCCATCTTTGGAGATATTTAAGAGTAGGTTAGATAAATGTCTATCAGGATGGTCTAGACAGTATTTGGTCCTGCCATAAGGGCAGGGGACTGGACTCGATGACCTCTCGAGGTTCCTTCCAGTCCTAGTGTCTATGAATCTATGAAAATAAAATAAAAAAAAAAACGTTTGGCAGCCACCTGCTTTGTCCACTGCTTGCATTGGAGCTAGCTGGTGGGGGCTTGGACCCAGGGTGGACTGGCAGCCCCCCCATCAGCTCCCCACTCCCCTAAGTTCCCTGTGCCGCAACCATCTGGCAGGCTATCAATTGCCAGGCAGTCCAGCTGTCCCTCCCCCATTGCCGTGTGCTGCTCCTGCCCCCTGCCTTGGAACTGTTCCCAGGAGCCTCCTGCTTGCTGTGCGGGGTGTGCATGTGCGTGTGTGTGTGTGTGGAAAGAGGGGTGCTAATGTCAGGGTGTCCCCTTGCCCCCGCTCCCCATCTCCACAGAGTGGGGAGCGGGGACACGACAGGGCTCAGGACCGAGGAAGCTTGCTGGCAGCAGCTGCTGTCTCAACTTGCTGATCTACTTAAAAAGGCAGTGTACTTAGAGTGGGGTCAGCGTACTTAAAGGGGCAATGCGCATCTCTCTCACTCACTCACACACATGGTATATGTCTCTGCCTCTCTCTGCCATGTTGTCTCCCCTCCCTCCATTCGTGCTGCCCTGTAGAGTGTGAGGCTACATTAATAATGTGTTAACCCTTGAGGGCTCAGCCGAGTGCTAGTTCATCATTTTGGAGTAACGCATTCCTTGGGAAATATCCCACCCTCTGACTTCACCACCTCAACCAAGCTTCACTGCTGTGTACAGTATTTAATTGTTTGTTTAAAATGTATACTGTGTATGTGTATAGATAGATAAACAGTCAGTCTTTTGTCTGGTGAAAAAAATTTCCCTGGAACCTAACCCACCCTATTTACATTAATTCTTATGGGGGAATTGGATTTGCTTAACATTGTTTCGCTTAAAGCAGCATTTTCAGGAACACAGCTATAACATTAAGCGAGGAGTTACTATATAACTACATTGCTCAGGGGTGTGGATTTTTCACACCCCTGAATGACAATTAAACTGATATAGGTCTGTAGCGTAGACCAGACCTAGCTCCAAGCACCTAGCATTGTACAACCAGGAAAAGACAAAAAGCGAGTCTTTAGATTTAACACAGACATCCCAGCTAGAGTTTCCCCACCCTGAATAACCAGGAGTCACCAAGCCAGGAGACAGAGAGAACGAAAAAGAGCAAAAGCCCTTTTAAAAAGGAGGCTTGAAACTGAGGTGGTCTTCCAGAAAGAAAGGGACAGTCACTTGGCAGGTGCTCTCCATGAAATGCTGGATCCCCTCTATGGCAGGGGGTCTACTGGGAAACTGTTCAAAAGGCAATAGGTAACTTGTATTAGAAAAGGGATTTGATTTAATTTGAACGTGTAAAGCCTGAGGTTGGGTCTTTATGTTTATTTTCTGGGTAACCTGTATGTTTGTTTCCCTTTACTATTTCATTTTTGAATCTGTGGTTTTTCTATTTAATAAACGTTTGGTTTATTTTTACCCCAAGGGGGTCTCTGTTGTGCAAACTGTGTGGAGTGTATGCGCCAAAATAAGCTAGTGTCTGAGTGGCAGATTTCATGCCTTTGGTGATGACAAATCAGAAAGGATGAACCAGAAAGGAAAAAATCCACATGTCTGGGAGTTAAGAACTCAGGATGGATGGATTTGGGGAGACCTCACACTGGAAGCAGTGTTGGTGTCACCTTGCAAAAAGTAACTAGGCTGGTGGAGGCCAGGGTGAAACCTTGTGCTTGTGGTCTAGCTACTGGAGTCACGGCTCTGAACCAAAGCTTCACAGCATAAAGGCACCCAAGGTTACGAGGCAGAAGACAACAGAACCCCTTACTGGTATGGGTCATCCCCAAAATGTCACATACACCATGTTTCCTTCTCTTCTCTAAGAAAGAGAACATTATTTCTGTGATTCTCCCAGCCAATTCTACAACACAAGTCCTAAAGATTATCCTGAATCAGCCTGCCATGTGACAACCCAAATCATTCTTTACTAGGTCATCAGGCCAGCCTAATAAGAGATTTTAAATATTTGTAAAATTATATTAGCTGAAAAGGTTAGTTCCGAATACAACTCTATCCCGATATAACACTGTTCTCGAGAGCCAAAAAATCTTACCATGTTATAGGTGAAACCGCGTTATATCGAATTTGCTTTGATCCGCCGGAGTGCTGTTTTACCGCATTATATCCGAATTAGTGTTATATTGGGTCACGTTATAACAGGGTAGAGGTGTATGTTTTCATTCACTTGGGAGACATCCAAGAGACAACTGTTGAGAGCCCTATCTATCCTTGGGTTCACTCTGCCTTCTAGACTGCATGAGTCCCAAGATGATGAGAGTGAGGGCTGGACAGTAGGCCATTCTGTTCAGGATACCACTTGGTCTCCAGCACTATCCCACTGCATGGCTCAGAGTTTAAGAGCTGCTCATTGGGCAAGGAATTCCTCCTGTAAGTGAGTTCCCCACCTCTTGTATATTTTTCTCTCTATTCTGAGGCCTGTCCTCTGAGCTGGGTTCAGGAAGGGTTTAATTAAGTGGAGTAAGGGGAGAAGAAGGATAAGACCAGTCCCTTTAAATATGAAAAGCTCACAAGTCTTTCCTGAGCGATACTCTACAGTCCTCAAATACTGGGTCATGGCAGAGGAAGGAGCTCCTGTCTAAGTGTAGGTGACTGTAACCTTCTCCATCCACATCCATCACCTCAAATGCTGATGGAGCAGACTCTCACCTCCACTTTGGGGTTGGGGACGTTTCCCTGGCTGAGATGGGTTTCAGAGATGTCAACAAGATAGTAGGGTCTCTCATTGGGCTATGTAATCCCTTTGTACTTCTTCCCCTTGGTTGAACAACAAGCCAATCCGGCCACCAAATTTATTAGGGTCTGAGTCCTCTCCACAGTAGCATGCTCAGTGCATCTCCTGAAGCCACTTCAAAGAGCCCAACTGCCATACATGGCAGGGGGATGAGAGGGCAGGTTTAATAAAATGCAAGAGGCCAAAATTGGCATTATGGAGAGAATGAAAGAGATCCTTGAAAGAGACAGGACTCTTCAATGGCACAGAGCTAAACTCCTGTGGGCCAATAGCTGCAGAGCTAAATCCAAATTGTATAGAATTCCAACTGAGCAAAGGCTTTTTAGAGTGCTTAGATCAATTAATCTGAAAGGTTTGTTTTCATAGTCAGTAATTTATTTTAGAAGTTACCTAGTTCCGCTGATTTGTTGGAACACTCCACATAACTGATTTCCTTGCTTAATTGCTGAGATACAGAGCTTTGGAGGAACTTCAAAGTACTTCAGGGCAGGTAGATTTTTTTTAAACCACCTGTCAGAAGTATTTCTTTGTTGTGGATTAACAAATGTTATATAGATAAATTACACAAGTTTGTTTTTCTTTTGTTTTGAGGTGGGGTTTTTATTGGAGGGAGTGTAGTATGAACTTTTAAAATAGGTAATATTTTGAACACAGTTTTTTAAAGACTTTTTTATCTTATCCTTTAAAGCTGGGGTGGGGAACCTTTTTTCTATTGGGGACCACTGACCCACCAAAAAAAAAAAAAAAAAAAAACAGTCACAGCCGTCTCACAGCCCCGTGGGGAGTGCAGTGGCTTGGAGCTTCCCTTAGGCTCCAGGGTGGAGCCAGAAATGAGGGGTTCAGGGTGTGGGAGGGGGCTCCGGGCTCGGGGGTTTGGAGTGTGGGAGTGGGCTCAGGGTGGGGGTGCAGGCTCTGGGAGGGGGTTGGGATGGAGGCTCCAGCTGGGCGTCGCTTACCTCAGGTGGCTCCCGATTGGCAGCAGGGCTAAGGCAGGCCCTCCCACTACCCTGGCCCCATGCTGCTCCCAGAAGCTGCCACAATATGGCCACGTAGCTTTGTGCAGTGCATGCTGTCCGCCCCCGCAGGCACCGCCCCGCAGCTTCCATTGTCTGCAGTTCCCGGCCAATGGGAGCTGCGGGGTGGCGCCTGTGGGCAGGGGTAGTGCACATGGACTCAGACCTTTCTTGATTGCCTCTGCACTTAGGGGTTGCAGGGGCAGCCGACTGACCAGCCTGGCACCTAGCTTCCCCCGGCAGCGGGGTGAGCCGGCACTTGCGGCTCCAGCCCTGTGGGGGGCGCCAAAGCTCTGGGCTTCTGACCCGTGGTGAGGAGACTTGCTGCGGGCCAGATGAAATTAAGGAGGGGACTGGAATTTCCCCACCCCTGCTTTAAAGTACAAAAAACCTGGCCCTTTTGAATTTTTCATTTAATTGAAAATGATTTTACTCATTGGAGATGGAGCTGTTCCTTACTCTCCCTTCGTTTGTGCAGATGCTTCTCTAGATTAATAAAGGGAAAAAACATCAAGCTTGCTCACGTACTGTTGATTGCATCTGTACCTCTATTTAGTTACTTATAGTGATTTCCACCACCGACACTAGAACTGGTTGTAATTTTTTATGTAATAACTAGACTAAAGGTTTCTAAAAATCGCTGATATATAAATCTTTTAATAGTTCAGTTTAAAAGGTTTTATTAAAGTGAGTCTAAAAATATATCTAATCTCAACTTCTCTATAAAAACCCCCTTTTCCCCAAGAATTATTGTTACAGGGCAATTTGCATATGTGTTTGATCCTGGATTTATTTTGTAAATATTAAGCTGCCTTCCTAATTGCAGTCATTCCTCCGAAGATGTCAAACTACAGCCATCTTTATATTTCATTTACAAATTTAAAAATGCAAAAAAAGAATAATTGTTTTTTTTGTGTTTTGCATGAAGATATGTCGGAATACAACCATATCAGGGAATTTAAACCAGCCAATTATTAAGCCAAATCGCTAAAGGTCATTTTCTGAAGCTAAGGATTACCTAATGCTTAAACATTACATTTTTGCCTCCACTAGGTGGCATTGTTAGTAGGCACAACTTATTGATGTATTGTGTGGCATCTAATTACAGCATTAGAACTGTTTTAACTGAATCTTCTCTAAAGTAGGAAGCTGTATGACTTCCTTGTGGGGTCATTGCCTATGAGCAAATTTAGTCAGTTATTTATTTTCTGACAATATCCATGCTACAAAATGCCCAGTGATGCTGCTTACCAATCAGAAAAGAAACCCTGTTTTGAACCATGGAAAACTTCTGTTAGAGAGAAACTGCAAATTAAGCAATACATTTACAGTAGGATATTTTGCACAGTTTAAAACTCTATTGGTAGGAGCAACAATGGATCACTCACATAGACCAATCTCTGACCAGCTGTTGGTTTTTAAGCAGGTCTTCTAACCCTGTTCAGAGCAGGTCTAGCAGACACACTACTTAAAATGCTAGTAACCACAAATCCCTTGGTTCAGATCCTTAGCCTGTGTAAACTATCATACCTCCACTGATTTCAAGGAAGCTGTGATCATTTATATCAGTTCAAGAACTACCCTCTTGTCTACACTAGCACTATTACCAATGGAAATAAAACAGCAGTAATAATGGTGGGGAATTTTTAGGAAAAGTTTCCGAATATAGAAAAGAGATTAAATTTTCAAAAGCATCTAAGTTACTTAGGAACTTAAGTCCCATTGACTTTCAATGAGACTGAATTTCCTAAATGTTCACGCCTCTACTGAAAATGGGATCAAGGCTCCTAAATCACTTAGATGCCTTTGAAAATTTTACTCAAAGCCAAAAGGTCAGACAAAAAAGGCCATAACATACACCAGGAAGAAGTGAGAAAGAGATCTGTCTCCTGTATCCTAACAGTCACTGGGTTTAGGAACACACGCATCTTGGCAATTCATTTTTTTTTTAACTGAATTGTAAACAAACACACTTTTTGTGCTGCAGAAGTACTGCAAAAAAAATCTCACTTGTGCAGAACATGCTGTATTTCTATTACTGATGATAAATATTAGTAAAGGATTGTCACTTTGTTTGGGTTTGGATTGAACATACCTGGTCTTGCATTTGTAACATTGAAGATGTTTGTTCTGAAGTCTCCATGCTTTCCGTCTTCGTGGGATTCTCATTGTGCTGCATTCCAGAACTTGATATAATACTTAAGTCACTGATCTGAGTCTAAAAAAGAAAACATTTACATAAATACATCTGTTTTCTATCCTTACCCCAGCAGCACAATTGCTATAATTCAGTCTGCACTTCCTTTTCCACTCTCATATATACAGAATGTAGATCTTGTTGATTTTTATAAGTTTTAAATATAATGAGACAATGACATTCACCACATTAAATCTACCCGCTGTGCTCACTATTATTTTGTTGTTCTCTTACTGGGAAATTTACAGGACTTCAGTTTAATATTTTTTTTCCACTTAATAGAAACATGTTCAATTTATTAAAAAAAGGTGCCAATCATGTAAACTACGGACACTAGCCGTAAACAATAAAATCTGCTAATTTCATTCCTGCAAGAATTTACACCACATAAAAAATTATTCTTCAAGGATTTGTACATGTTCATTCACTGGAAAAAGGACTAGTTATCTATCAGAGGGGTAGCTGTGTTAGTCTGAATCTGTAAAAAGCAACGGAGGGTCCTATGGCACCTTTAAGACTAACAGAAGTATTGGGAGCATAAGCTTTCGTGGGTAAGAACCTCACTTCTTCAGATGCATCTTCTTATGCTCCCAATACTTCTGTTAGTTATCTATGTTATCTCTATTGTAGTTATTTAATTGTGCCAGTGCATTAATGGAGGAACAAATCAACACTTGTAAAATACAAGGCAAGGAGAGCACAGAAAATCAGGAAATTAGTTGAGACTACAGATCCCATGTTGTTTAGAGATGTTAGATAAATGTCCCAACTGTAATACACTAAGATAATAAGGCAACTTCATGATTCAAGTGGCTTTTCACTTGAGTATTGTTTATGATGCATTTATTTAAAAAGCTGAAATTGATGCAACTTACTACAAGAACTTCAGCCTATATAGCACCTACGATATCTCTAAACACCAGCATCATCAAGTGATGTCAGCACAAAGCAGGGGAATGGCTCTTGTTACTTAACTGCTACAGCTGCAAAGCCAGCAAATGGCATCTTACAGTTCATTTGGGGGTTTTCTGAAAGGGGTATGAAGCTGTGATTTTTTGTTTTTAAGATTTCTCAGTGATTCCTCTTGGAGGAGAGCAGACCCAAGAGGTTGATAAATACATCTATTTGGGCCAGGAAGTCAACATGTGTCACGACCAGAAAGGCGAACTATCACGCAGAAAAAAAGCTGGATGGGTGCGCATTCAATGACATCAAGGACATCCTCCAAGGAAAGATCGGCAAAACAACTTGTGCGAATCTTTTCGACTCGACCGTGCTTCCAGAGATGTTATATGGCAGCGAAACATGGTCACTGACAAAGATTGAAGAACATCAACTGTCTGTCACACACAGGGTGATGGAACGAACATTTTTGGGCATTTTGCTCTGCGATGACATCCCAAACGAAATAATTAGGCAGCAGTCTGGAGTGTGAAAGGTTATTGTTGAAAGCAGGCTCAGCAAAATGCGGTAGGCGGGTCACGTGGCCCGTCTCAGCGACAACAGATGGACCGCACTATATCCGAGTGGTATCCGCGAAAACAGAAACGGCCACGCAGTCGGCCTCAAAGAGGTGGGATGATTTCCTAACAAGGAGATATGGACAAGCATGGCGAAGGATGGCCAGAGCAAGAGAAGACTGGAAGGTGTGTTGTGATCGCCTCAGTTTCAACTCATGAAGGACCGACAGTCTACGCACGCAATGACTGAGCAATAGATTTAGGAATAAAACAAAGACTACATATTTAGATTCCAGGAGATTTCTCCCCAACTCGTATCAGCTTTTAACATTTAAGTAGTAACATACATTAGACCTAAAGTCCCTGACTGTTTTGTGGCTTACAAATAAGATTTAGAAATGTGGCTTTTTTTCCACCTTGACCAAGGGATTGGCTATAATACACTTCATTATCTTCTAGAATCATGGGGGGAGGGAACAAAGTAAAACAAACCCCAACCAACAAAAAGCATCCACCCACTTGATACAAAAATCTCAGAATTCATTCATTTTCACATATGGACTTGATGTAGAGTGTACTTGGGAGGATTAAACTTATTTAGAATCCTAGATTAAATCACTCCGGCCTTTATAAATCTCTTTTTTGCTCTCCCTCGGTCCCCTTCTCATGCTGACTCTCTGCCAATCTCATGTGGGCTGCACACAAGGATTACTGTATGATCCATCTGGAATGTACTAGGCAGATAAGTACTTTCTGCTCTTAAATACTGAAATACAAATTCATGTGTAATTATCAACTTGAGTGCACCAGAATAATTTGTAAAGAAATAAGACTGCATTGTCTCCCAAGAAACGCTCTTCTTTATAGCAAATATGTTTACTTAAATTACACAGCATCAGTGTAGAAATACATGGACAAAAGAATAAAGAGAAAGACTCCATAATTAAATAATGGCAGACATGTCAATCTATGCCACAAGAGGTTTCCTTCTAAAACTAATGTGGTCATTCTTTTATTAATACCACATCTTGAACTAGCATTGCTCAATTTTGCTTATCTGGTAAAATTTGACACAAACAAATATACTAGAGTGGAAAGCCAGGGGATTATCCTTAGCTCTGATTCACTTTAGAGCTTGACACAAAATCAAAGAAAGCACTAAAACTAACACTAATTACTATTTTAAAAGATTTTTTTTAATAGTCACAACTAATATCTGAGAGAATGTCACTTAGCAAATTAAATAAAAGATAACATCCATAAGTGTTTAAAATCATATGTATGTTTATAGAGAAGTTTATAAAAATTGCAAACATGCAATTGGCAAAAGCAAATTTGATATCAGATTGGCTGATAATTGTAAAAGGAGAGACTGGTTTTATACATACATACATACATACATACATGCCAACCCCTATATTATTCTGAAATGCTGTTTCTAAATACATCAGAGGTTTTTAGTTTTTTTAATTTAATGGCAGCAAGTCATTTCAGGCTATACAACATGCCTAAATCACAGTTCGGAGGTAAGTGAAGGCCCTTGGTCTTTTGCCTCATGATTCAACACCCCTTGAAGTATTTAAATTTGGACCTGTAATGTACATCCTATCATGATTCATGTCTCAATCAATCCATCTCCTCCAGTGAATTTCAGTAAGGGGAAAAAATGCAGTCTGAAATACAGTGCAGAACATGTACAAAACAGAATCTCTTGAGAATGTGTATTACAAAAAATTAAACATTTATGAATATATTTAATACAAAAGACTTCTTCAGTGCTCATTTCTCCTGAACTGCTCCATGATATATCTTTGTTACCAAAGACTACAAATACTGTCAAAGAGATAAGACAGCGGATTAACTTGCCGGCAAGTTAAAGAAGTATGGGCTGGATGAATGGACTATAAGGTGGACAGAAAGCTGTCTAGATCGTTGGGCTCAACGGGTAGTGATCAATGGCTCCATGTCTAGTTGGCAGCCAGTATCAAATTTGTAGATGACACTAAACTGGAGGAGTGGTAGATATGCTGGAGGGTAGGGATAGGATACAGAGGGACCTAGACAAATTAGAGGATTGGGTCAAAAGAAATCTGATGAGGTTCAACAAGGACAAGTGCAGAGTCCTGCACTTAGGACGGAAGAATCCCGTGCACTGCTATAGACTAGGGTCCGAATGGCTAGGCAGCAGTTCTGCAGAAGAGGACCTAGGGTTACAGTGGACGAGAAGCTGGATATGAATATGTCCTTGTTGCCAAGAAGGCTAATGGCATTTTGGGCTGTATAAGTAGGGGCATTGCCAGCAGATTGAGGGATGTGATCATTCCCCTCTATTCGACATTGGTGAGGCCTCATCTGGAGTACTGTGTCCAGTTTTGGGCCCCACACTACAAGAAGGATGTGGAAAAATTGGAAAGAGTTCAGTGGAGGGCAACAAAAATGATTAGGGGGGGTGGAGCACATGACTTATGAGGAGAGGCTGAGGGAACTGGGATTGTTTAGTCTGCAGAAGAGAAGAATGAGGGGAGGATTCGATAGTTGCTTTCAACTACCTGAAAGGGGGTTCCAAAGAGGATGGATCTAGACTGTTCTCAGTGGTAGCAGATGACAGAACAAGGAGTAATGGTCTCAAGTTGCAGTGGGCAAGGCTTAGGTTGGATATTAGGAAAAACTTTTTCACTAGGAGGGTGGTGAAGCACTGGAATGGGTTACCTAGGGAGGTGGTGGAATCTCCTTCCTTGAGGTTTTTAAGGTCAGGCTTGACAAAGCCCTGGCTGGGATGATTTAGTTGGGGATTGGTCCTGCTTTGAGCAGGGGAATGGACTAGATGATCTCCTGAGGTCCCTTCCAACCTGATATTATATAATTCTAATACTGTATCGTGTGTTTAATCACTTTTATCTCAATTTCAGAAAAGACAACAAAATCAGAATATTACAACTTTAATTTTTATTTCCTAATGTCCAGTTTTAAAATTATATGTGAAATACTAGATCTTAAAAAAAAATATAGTGTACTCCTCTGGTGGGAACCTCAATCTACAATTTAATACAAGTGTTACTTAAGCATCTCACTTTAGAACTGCTATTGTAAGAAAAAAGGAACCTCAAGAAGTGAATGCAATTAACTTGAAATGTAAAGAATTACTGAAGAAATCTGATACAGGTTATAATGCTTATGTACAAAACTGCCCGACTACGCTCTGATCCAACTCTCACTGAAGGCAAAGGCAAAGCTCCATTTGATTTCAATGAGATCTACCTGAGGTCTTTAATCAGATGTACTTGGACTAGTTTTACATTACTAATATAGATAATCCTCCCTCCCCACAAGTTTCCTTACTCGTTCATATTCATCCTTGGCTTTGCTAAGCATTTCCAGGATATCAATGGGTTTGTTTTCACTGCAACCATTAGTTCTGCTGGGACTCTTTCTGTCATGTAAAACTTGCTGCGATCTTTGAGCTTCTTGTTGTACTACTCTATAATGGGGAAGAGAAGAGGGAAAATAAATTGGATTTCAAAGAAATGTTATTTGGAAAGAATCTGTCATATAGAATGCAGCAGTAAATGGATACACTACCATTTATGAAGACATTTTGTACTGTGTGAATAAAAAGCTAATACATCATTGATCAGAGCTATGCATTTGCGACCAAATCTGTACAGTCCATCTGACAGTTTGACTATTTTACTATTACCATCCAACCCAGACTGCACTAGTCTGTGTCCCACAAAATTTTTCTGCAATATGAACTGCCTCTGCATTACAATAAAATAAATTTGTAGATACCTAAACATGGATTATACAAAGAACACATGTATTGCATTGTAAACGGAGTAGCATGGTTCCTCGGTCTTCACTGACTAATGCACAGCCTCTCCATTTTTGGCCACATCACCTACCAAAATAAAATGTGTGCCTGGCTACACTTAGGGTATGTCTACACTACAATTAAAAACCTGCAGCTGGCTTATGCCAGCTGATTTGGGCTCATGGGGCTTGGACTAAGGAGCTGTTTAATAGCGGTGTAGATGTTCAGGCATGGGCTGGAACCGGGGCTGTAAGACCCGAGAGGTGGGAGAGTCTCAAAGCTCAGGTTCGTGCACACCGCAATTAAACTGCCACACAGCCTGAGTCCGAGTCAGTTAGCATGGGCATCCAACTGCAGCATAGACATACCCTTAAGGATCTGGCCTGCTGTGAAAACACATGCACTGGGGAAGGCAGCTGGCTGCCACTGGATGGCCTCATTATAAAGACTCTTCAGCGCCAGAGATATAAGAGCAGGCTGCCACCAACTTCCCCTCTAGCCTCTGGAGAAAAGAGTGAGCTCCTGGTTTCCTTCAGCCTCCTTGCAGTTCTCCCACTCACTGCTTCTTGCAGCTGTAGAGGAGATGTCCTCCTATGACCCACTACTTCTCACTTCCCTGCTAGCCTTGCAAACATCTGCAATCTTCCATTTTAAAACAGGATGTAGGGGACTGAGGGGCATGATATGCAACCATGAAGTGACTCCACTAAAATGTTATCCTAGTAATTTTATAACAGCAATATTATTCGAGAGACAAGGTGGGTGAGGTAATATTTTTTGTTGGACCAACTTCTGTTGGGGAGAGAGATACACGGAGCTCTGTATAAGCTCGAAAGCTTGTCTCTCTCCCCAAACAGTTGGTCCAATAAAAGATATTACCTCACCCACTTTGTCTCTCTAACATCCTGGGATCAACACAGCTACAATACCACTGCATTCAGCAATATTATTAACATAATACTGTAAAATCTTCATATCAATTTTCAGCAGCAATAACTACTTCAGTGCATGACACTGACTGGGTTTATTGGCCTTGAGCCCTCAATGCTTCCTAGCCAGTCATTAATCCCCAGTAAACCTACCCCTCAATATTTTTTTTGCTTAAACATGGGGGGGGGGAAAAGACATTTTAAGGGTCAGACATAAAGGCAAGTGAGCTACTGAAGTTAAGGCTACCATAGATCAATATTTTTTAAAAAAGATATGACACTAGTCCGTTCACTAGGTGAT
Source organism: Malaclemys terrapin pileata (assembly GCF_027887155.1). NCBI lineage: Eukaryota > Metazoa > Chordata > Testudines > Emydidae > Malaclemys > Malaclemys terrapin. The sequence continues at coordinate 28,199,977 of NC_071511.1, read as the reverse complement.
ATATTTTTAGAGAGAGATGTGATAACTGCCTTGGCCTGAACAGCCCTCTTAGGAGGATTACAAGATATATGTAACAAAGGAAAGTTATAGGAAAGCTGCTCCGACTGAAACAGTTTTCACAGGATTATAGCAAGAATATTCAAACAGTTGTTTTTCTGTGTTATTGAGGATAACAACTAGTGTGTTACATTGACTAACCAGCTCATTTAAAAAACTGCTGCTGTTCTCAAAAATTATCATCTGGGATTTTTATATATATATATATATATATATATATATATATATAAATAAATAAATAAATTGTACAACTGGTATTAGGCTGTGAAAGACTGTACCAAGAAAATGTGTTTACTGCATGTTGGAATGGAAGCAAATATGATGTCAAACACTGAGCTGGGGCATTACTGACTACCAGGAGGAAAAGCAGGCCTATTAGAAGAAAGATTCTTCTACATATATTTTGGTAATCAGCAACAATTAGAAGGGAAATCGAGTCTATAGCATTAAACTGTAAAAAAAAAACAAAAAACAAAAAAACAAAACAAAAACACAACAATCACCCCCCCAAAACTTTCATCTCAAACATTTTCAGCATCCAAGATTCACTAGAGCTGTATTTACGTAATGAAATCTTTAGTGGGAAGGCTAAATTCAAGCAACATAATACTTTAACTCTGCAACCACTGCCATAAAGCAGCTCGGTACAGGTATTCATTAGTACTGGTATAGCTGGTTCTTCATCACACCATTAGCCCTTTCACAGCCCGCTCTCCTATCTCCCTATCTAAGGGAGTGCAGGTGCAAGAAGAGAAGGCACATGGCGAATGCATTTCAGTGATGTGAGGAGAGTAAACGTGGCATAAATTTTCACTCTCAATAGTTCATAAGACATCTATACAAATACATTACTTCAGAGAATAAATTGTAAATGCAACACCTTTTAAAAGCCTTTTTTGAAGTCTGCATTAATAAAGTCTTTCAAGAAAAACAAGCATTGTAGACAGGGTAGAGCTTAGGAGCTGGCATGTCACTTCAGAAATCTTATGCTGTGTAACTAATGGCTGATGGGAAAGCCAAAAGGTGCCATCATAACAATCACAGAAAATGTCAATCATTCAACCCTTCAGTTTTTTTCAGGTCATAAAGGGTTCCAGGATAAGTTAACTCTTTCTGCTGATTTTACAGAGTGGCCAGTAAGTATGCTATTTATGTATACCTTTTTAATTCTTATTTTTAAAAAGAAAGCTTAAAAATCTTAAAAGTTTTCCCTGGAAGGTTTATCAGTTAAGCTAATTTGTTTCACTTGATTTTGGAAAAGCTCTTTCGAAGTAAGGTTAGACATTACAGCTGGCTATACAGTTCAAGGAAAGAGGCAGAAGAACACAGTTTCTTTCCCAGTTTGTTACCCAAGGCAGCTTTATACCCATTTAATTGTACAGGTACACAAAAACTGCCCATTTAATTGCTGGATTGCCTTACATTTCATTAGTTATATTGCATTTAAATTTCTCCCCATTAGCAGACATACATTCACTAAAAGGCATAATATGGATGCCAACCCATAGTTTTATATATTTGCTCTGCCAGATATTTTCTAAGTGTTATAACATTTGCTGATTTGGATGATACAATTTCTATGTCCAAGACAGCATGTGACAGCATGTTTAGTTCTAGAACCCTACATGGAGATACAGGGCTAGACAGCTGACCTCTCTGGCAACCAGAGCAGATGGATTTCAGTAGCTTCAAACTCAGGAGGAAGTGGAGAGTCAGACAAAAGTAGAGCTAAGTAATGAATCAACAAGTCTTGCAGGAAAAAGGAATAAGAACAGCCAAGTCACATAAGTTAATAAAAGGAGACGTCAGGGTGAACCTTGGACAGTAACACTGCCTAAGCGCACTGTGTTGAGGGCAAAGAGAAGATTCAGATCATCTGATTTCATATTGGCAGCTAGAGCTGGTTGGGAGTTTTCAGACTGAACATTTTTCTGTCAGAAAAAGCCCATTGGTCAAAAGCTAAACGTTTTGTAGAAACATGTCAATTTCTACTAATTTTCATTTTTGAAAAAACACCACATGAAACATTTTGATAATATGGAAGCATTCTGCTGTGAAATGTTTGGAACGTTGTTTCAATCAGTTTGTTTTGAAATGACTGTTTAGAAACTTTTTACTTAAAAAAATTAAAACCCATTAAAATTGGAATATAATTTCATCAAAAAATTCAAAACAATTTTGGGGAGGGAATTTCATTTCACAGGAAATTTTGAAGCTTTCGTTCCATTCAAGAACATATAGATTTCCCATTAAATGGAAATCTGGTTCCTGTCCAGCTCGTTAGGGCAGTTACTTCTCAAGCTTAGCCTTAGCCAAAACCAATTAATTTTCCCCACCCCAGAGTTTTGAGAAAATTGTGGTCAGTCATTGGTGGGTTTTGTGAGACGGGGCTATTTTTTCCACCTTACAAAACTGTAAATACATGTTTTTTAGTGAGGGCTACCAAAGACAGAAAAACAAACCCATCCAGCTTTAGTTGTAAACTTTGCCGGTACGCAATCCTTAACAGCAGCAAATGCCTTTGCTATGTTGGGGAAAATCTTTTAAATAAAAGGTTGACTGAAAAAGAATAATTTCTGAGCATGCTCGAAGGGCAAATCTCCCTGACACCATTCACATCAATGAAAAAGGAGCTTCCAGAGCACAGCTGAACTATAAAAGCAATAGTTAAAACGCAGCAGTGGACAATTACAATTCCTTAATTTTCTTTAATATTCAGGTTTTGTTATGCTCTAAATATATCTGACGTGCATACCAAATTAAATGTGTATTTTATACATGCCATATCAAAAAAGTTTTTTCAACACGTTATACATAATACGTACATATACATTAAAAAAAGATTGATGCAAACTCTTGCAAAAACACAAATTTTGAAGGTCATCTAAAGCTAGAAATCTTTTGTAGCTGTTTTTTAATAGTTACAGACAATCAGAAGAGACGCTTTAGAAAAAATACAGGTGGAAAGAATATTTTTGGATTAAGTAAATTCCACTCTCCTATTTAAGAATTAGCTATATTACTGTAACTTTCCAAACGTTCGTGACTTGGATCTTAACAGCTGGTGTGTGACAGCTCTATTAACTTAGAAGTGGGATCACTGCACAATAAGTTTATTGACTAAAGCATCCAGGCAGCACAGGGATTGCCAAAGCTCAAAGACAGCCAGCACACAGCCAGCGAAAGCAACTTAGAGAGGGCAGGCAGAAGGAGAGCATGAAGTTGAAAGTTCTCCCCTCCCTTTCGCAAAGACATTAACCAGGATTTTAATTTAAGTGTGTATTATGAAAACTCGTCCCTCTCACCCTCCATTTGAAAACGGAGGGTCGAAGGGCAGTAATTTCTCCCTCTGTTTTGTGTCTTTAAGAAATTAAGATAGAAGTTCTAATAAAATATTGGACAGGTATCCAAAAATCTCACCAACAATATCTTCTTCCTCCTTCCACTGCCTTCAGTGGGCTTTCGATCAGATCTTTAGTTTTACTCTAACTGAAATCAGGGTTGTGATTTTTCATAGCTCCAAAAAAAATCTCATTGGAGGTTTTATTAAATGAAAAAAACTAGGGCTGTCGATTAATCGCAATTAAATCACGTGATTAACTCAAAAAAATTAACTGCGATTAATTGCACTGTTAAACAATAGAATACCAATTTAAATTTATTCAATATTTTTGGATTTTTTCCTACATTTTCAAATATATTGATTTCTATTACAACACAGGATACAAAGTTTACAGTGCTCATTTTATCATTTTTACAGTGCAAATATTTATAATCAAAAATAATATAAATGAAAGAAATAGTACCTACAAATACTGTAGTGCAATCTGTTTATTGTGAAAGTGTAACTTACAAATGTAGATTTTTTTTGTTTGTTACATAACTGCTCTCAAAAACAAAACAATGTAAAACTTTAGAGCCTACAAGTCTACTCCGTCCTACTTCTTGTTCAGCCAATTGCTAAGATAAACAAGTTCGTTTACATTTATGGGAGATACTGCTGACTGCTTCTTATTTACGTCACCTGAAAGGGAGAGCAGGCGTTCGCATGGCACTGTTGTAGTCGGTGTTGCAAGGTATTTACATGCCAGATATGCTAAACATTCATATGCCCCTTCATATTTTGGCCACCATTCCAGAGGACATGCTACCATGCTGATGATGCTCATTAAAAAAAAATAATGCATTAATTAAATTTGTGACTGAACTCCTTGGGGGAGAATTGTATATCTCCTGTTCTGTTTTTTCCGCCATACATTTCACGTTGTAGCAGTCTCGGATGATGATCCAGCACATGTTCATTTTAAGAACACTTTCACAGCCGATTTGACAAAACACAAAGAAGGTAGCAATGTGAGATTTCTAAGGATAGCTACAAAACTCGACCCAAGGTTTAAGAATCTGAAGTGCCTTCCAAAACCTGAGAGGGATCAAGGTGTGGAGCATGCTTTCAGAAGTCTTAAAAGAGTAACACTCTGATGCAGAAACTACAGAACCCGAACCACCAAAAAAGAAAATCAACGTTCTGCTGGTGTCATCTGACTCAGATGATGAAAGTGAACATGTGTTGGCCACTCTGCTTTGGATCATTATCGAATGGTGGTTGAAGCATGAAGGGACATATGAATCTTTAGCGCATCTGGCAAGTAAATACCTTGTGACACCGGCTACAATAGTGCCATGCGAATGCCTTTTCTCACTTTCATGTGACACTGTAAATAAGACGTGGGCAGCATTATCTCCTGCAAATTGTAACCAAACTTGTTTGTCTGAGCGATTGGCTGAAGTAGGAATGAGAGGACTTGTAGGTTCTAAAGTTTTACATTGTTTTATTTTTGAATGCAGTTATTTTTTGTACATAATTCTACATTTGTAAGTTCAACTTTCACGATAAAGAGACTGCACTACAGTACTTGTATTAGGTGAATTGAAATATACTATTTTTTTTTAAAGTGCAAATATTTGTAATAAAAAATAAATATAAAGTGAGCACTGTACACTTTGTATTCTGTGTTGTAATTGAAATTAATATATTTGAAAATGTAGAAAACATCCACAAATATTTAAATAAATGGTATTCTATTATTGTTTAATGGTGCGATTAATCACGATTAATTTTTTTAATCGCTTGATAACCCTAGAAAAAAAAATTCATATTATGTGGTTCACTGAAGCATATATATATATATATATATATAAACAACCCAGAACACATGTGCACATGTTTTTGGGGAGATGGGCATGGGGAAGGGTGGCAAGTTATTGATTTTGTCTTGTTTTACCTCAAGTATTTATAAGAACTTAACATTTTTGAAAGACTTCTGATGCTCTAAGTTCTAATGTGAATTAACGATTTAGCTATTACAAAAAGTTAAAGAGAAGTAGTGAGAATATCAAAGTTTTGATTTTAAAAATGTTAAATATAAAAAGCATATTTCACAGAAAAATTGAGAGAACATTACATAAGTGACATTGGAGGGGAAAAATAAAAAACAAGGTACTTACTTAGCCATGAGTTTTGCTATTCGATGACAGTCATTCTTGTCATAAAACCAGATACTGTAAATAGACACTTGAAAACATAAAAAGAAAACAAGACAAAACTGTCAAAAATCATGTGGTAATAAAACAGCTCAGAGTAGCAGCCCACTAGCACTAAAATACACAGATTACAATCAATCTCCACTCATCTATCCTATGCATGAATGAGTATCATTTAGCAGGTAATTAGGAATACTAGTGTTTGCAGAAGCGGCATGAAAAACAACAAAATCAGTTAGGCTAGGAAATTACATTTAATAGGGCACCTTAAAATGTACAAAAAATTAAAATAATTTTTCATTCAAAAAATGACTTTAGTTTTGCAAGTACTATACATCTTCCAAATGTTACAGCTTAACAATCATGAAATCATCAAGAGTATCTAGCACTTATGTAGTTCTAGTCCAGTTAATATTTGTAAATAAAAACCATGAACTATTTCAGTTTGTTGCTTAGAGATCAGTAATAGTTTAAGTCACACATAAAACTGCCTTAATGAGACTTCAACTCCAGTGTGGTAATTAAGCCTTAGTTTTTTTTGGCACCTTCACTCATCTAAAACTCTCCCCACTGGAAATCTAACTGTGTGCAAGGGAGGCAGCCCTGAAATTCCAGTCGTACCAGTCTTATGTTTACAGATCTACTTCATGCTAGGTCCATGGTAGACTCTACTCCTAACATTTAGTAAGCATAGATTAGCTGAGGTCATGAAGGCTCCGATTCAGCAAGGCATTAAGTATATGCTTAATTTTCATCATGAGATCAGTACAACTAAAACTTGGCTGAATCAGCTTCTAAATCACATGGAGTTGAAAGTTACACCAAGTGAAATGGAGTAATTTTCAAAAATAATATTTCATTCCACCCTCGATGGAACAGTCAGAAAGAAACCCATGCCTTTGGAAAGATGGTCTTTCCAAGCGATGGCTCAAAGCATCTGCCAAGTGTGTGAACTACAGTAATACTTTAGCTAAAGTACACTGCAACTGAATTACAGTTAAACAGAAAAATATCAATTCACAGGGCCATTGTAAAGTTCAGTAACACAAACAGTGAGGGGTTCTTCAAAACAGACAAAGACCTTTTTCATGATTCTGGACAGAATCATTTCAGTAACCCATTAAAATCTTTCAAGATTAGAAATATTTCTGTATTCTATTGAAATAAGCTATTTCTCTGAAAGATATCCTTGCCAAGTTTTTAGATATTGTAATTTGCAAATGGAACACACCTAATGGAGATTTGGTTTATTAGAAGAATTGTATTTGGATTTTCTAGTTGTACTTAATGCATTTGTTTACCAGATACTCATAGCCAACAAATGGAATGCAAACAGGTAGTGAACAGATTCCTGGGTTGGAAGATTGTTTTATTGAGTTTGTCAATAACATTTATCTCTAGCCTTAATTGGAAGCAGTTCCATACTGAAAGCAACAAAAATGTTTCCATTTATTTATTGTATGTCACAGAAAGGATACTAGCTTCTAAAATTTCGACCTCATAAAAGGGGCCCTTGACCTCACTACATGTGAGTAAAAGATTCCACCTATCAAAGGTGGTAATGCAGTTTTCCACTTCATCAAAAACACCACAAAATACATTATTCACATGTCCATCTCCATTAAATCCTATTACATGCCACAAGCATCTGAGAAGTTGCTTTATAAAAATAAAAACATTAAAAAAAAAAAAAAAATCCACTACCTTTATATTGCAGTTCTTGTTAAGATTTATATGATGTCTGAGCCACTATTTGGTTAAACTATCCTTCACATTCAAAAGGAAAAAATTCTCAAACTGAAATTCATACTAAGATAGGCCAAAATAATTTCGTATCAGAGCTCAATGGGGATCCAGAAAACTTAATTTATCAACCGTAACTTACTAAGCCTCTGTAATGTGAATAGCAGTGCTTAAAGTGCTGCGCTGTAACTCCCCAGTGTGGATGCTACTGGCGCGAACTAAAAGCTTCCTGGTTTGTGTCACACAACCAAAGTAGATTGACCTACTGTACTCGCATTCTAACATACATACAGTTTAAGGCAAACTGAAATATAATTTTCTAGGTCTAATCTTTGGAATTTATTAAAAAGCATGCAAGAGGCCCAAAGTTTAGGATCTGCAGCATGGATGACAGGCAACAACCTTCTTCAATCATAAAATCAAGATGACTGAATTGAAGAAATATACTATTGCCAGAAACTGAGCTAGTAAAGAGAGCCTTCATACATGCAAAAAAATATTATGAAAAAAACCTTACAATTGAGAAAGAATTAAAAAAAAAAACCCCAAACAACTATATGAGCTGCCAGCTTAACATTATAAAAGCTTGGTTTCATTTTAAACCATTTCTCCCTTAGCAGGAATCCATTCTGTAGCATAATTTAGCATTATAAAACAAGCATCTTCCCCTTCCCCACTCCATTATCAGAAGACCTGCCAACAGGAAAAAAAATTCTTCAAAAGCATGTTTGCTAGAGAAATAAAGATAAGGAACCTATAATGATAGCTTAATGGAGGAAAATGATAACAGTAACACTCAATTCTGCCAGAAACAGACCAGCACAAGACCAGAAATGCATCCCAAATCTGCTCTGTCTACCAACATATCATAATGTTTCATTCTGTGCTGCTGGCAAGGAGTCATAGGGAGTTACCATGAAAGCCTGTCAGTGTCATTTATGATGGAAAACAGATTACCAAACTATTTACAAGGTTTACTAACAAGATACCTATTCTATACGGATTTCAGACACTTTCAGAAATTATGGTACTCACTTTCCCTCTCGCTTTTTAACAGCACAAAATCAGATGTTTTATACATAAATATTTAATATTAAAATTTGATTTTTGAACATCTTTCGAATTGTATGTTCATGTTTGATATGCAAACTACTGCATTTTATTGTTGCACATAAGACATTGCTTAACAATCCTTTTACCAGATGCACCAAAATTATTGAGTGTTTACTAATTCCTTGTAAACTGATGCACTCTCTCCTGGTTATATTAAAATCCTGCTAAATGTGCCCCGAATGAAAGGAGCAGTAAAGGCTCCTTTCTATTACATTGATTACATCCAGGCTAATTGAACACAAAATTATTTGCTTGTGATTAGTGGGATTTATTGTAAAGACTATGCATCTCTTTAAAAATTCTATGTGAGAGATTACCTAGTTTCACTATTCAACGGTATCAGTGTCATCTGCTGAGGCACCAAGTGTACAATTGCTTTTCTTCCTAGCGCAACAAGAAAATATTTGATTTCATTTTCACTCAGAATGGACACAATTGCTGAATTAGTTTAAATGGTATTGAACATAAAGTAGTAAATTATGACCTAATCCATTATTGTGTTGCTCCAGTTTTTCCACTGATGTCACGCTACTAAAGCTTTTCCTCTATTTTTATTTTAAATTTACTGAAAGCTGAGCAACGTCTTTAGTGATAAGACAGAAATGCTGTCATTGTTTCACACCATCAACCAATATCTTCAGTTAGATTTGTATTTTGCATATTCACACTGTCTTTAACATAATTAGCATAATTCCTGGGCCACATTATAACTTATTCCTGATTTGTCAACTCAGATTTGGTTATCTTTAATTTAATTCTAATGTGAGATTAAAATGCCCGGCTAAAATTTCTATGCAGTATTTTTTGTTCCATGGTTATTTTGTTACATTCTTTCTGAACCATTATAACTTAGCAAAATGTGCTTAAAAAGAAGAAAAAAAATTAATAAAAATTGCTATGAAAGGTGAGTTTATCCTGCCAAGCGAGCACAATACTATAGTTCCAGGATGAAGGCTTTGAGAAATATATTTGTATCATATTCCATTGTTTTTAATCAGGAAAAATTGCAGAAAAACAATATCACATAAAACAAGACCTAACAACAGCTGCCGGAAAACATTCTATATTTCACATTAAAGCAAAAAAGAGATATCATCTCAGTGAAGTGTGGAACCTCAAAACACAGCACTCAAGGACAATAAAGGAAACATGCACCTTTCTTCTTGGCAGTTGGTTAGAACAAACTGAGGATAATCAGGGAAACAAACTCCTAACACAATTATTTAATCTGTTGTCCCAGAGAAAAATTAAATGAATTAACCTGATCAGAAAAGACATTCTCTAGTCTAAATAGTATTCCAGATTTACTAGTAGTGTGTGCTAAATCCTTTACCCAACTTACACGTAAAAGCCAAGTGTTAATGGATTTGCTCGGAGACAAATCAAGTTTCCTTACTCAGCCACAACATGGATTACTACTTTACAACAAGTTTCAGAGTAACAGCCGTGTTAGTCTGTATCCGCAAAAAGAAGAACAGGAGTACTTGTGGCACCTTAGAGACTAACAAATTTATTAGAGCATAAGCTTTCGTGGACTACAGCCCACTTCTTCGGATGCATATAGAATGGAACATATAATGAGGAGATATATATACACACATACAGAGAGCATAAACAGGTGGGAGTTGTCTTACTAACTCTGAGAGGCCAATTAATTAAGAGAAAAAAAAAAACTTTTGAAGTGATAATCGGCTAGCTTGATTATCACTTCAAAAGTTTTTTTTTTCTCTTAATTAATTGGCCTCTCAGAGTTAGTAAGACAACTCCCACCTGTTTATGCTCTCTGTATGTGTGTATATATATCTCCTCATTATATGTTCCATTCTATATGCATCCGAAGAAGTGGGCTGTAGTCCACGAAAGCTTATGCTCTAATAAATTTGTTAGTCTCTAAGGTGCCACAAGTACTCCTGTTCTACTTTACAACAGTGACCCAGAATAGGAAAGTCACTGCTGTTAAAACACCGACTCAAAGACCATACTATTCTTACTATCCTCAACTTGAACTCTATCGAATGCCCTTTCCCCTCTCAAAAAACCAAACCAAACCACAACAAAAAGCCCCACTTGTATTTTACCTCTTCTCTCTATAAAAGTGGCAACAAGCAGCTACCTCCTTATCTTGAACCAGTAGGTTGAGCTAATGCAGTTGCTCTAGATCCATTCTCCTTCAGCAATCATGGAGACATGTTATGCTGGATACATTGCTGATATGAATGATAATGGGACAGTGTCTTAAGGCTAAGACACACAGCACTAAAAGCAATTATGCAACTTATTTTTTTATAAATCTTGTGAAATGAAACAACTAATTTGGTTTTTAGTGTTCTGGATACAGAATGTACTTTTTAAGCTTTAAAAGGTCATTAAATGACAAGCAAAGAAGACAGCAGCTTGTAGTTCAGATTTCATTTTGAATATCAGTGCAAACCCCCACCCCCCCAAGGATCCACCTTCTCTGTTGCATTAGCTTTCCTACCCTTGAACTGGGAAAGGGCAAGCAGAGAACTAAGGCAAGGAAACACCACAGTACCATATTTCTTCTCTTCTTAATATTAAAAGTTTATGTTTAGCATCTATCTTTTCAGCACCATGGAAATTAATTCTCCTGACCTATCTAGTGAACTAGATTTGATTAAAAAACCTCTACATCAAGAAAAAGACCTCAGATACAAAGGGAAAATTATAAGTGAAACAGAATTAGAAGCATACTTCTTGCAAACTTTTAGAGGTAAGTTTATTACTGTTTAAAATGTTCAACTCATTTTCTTTCACTGTAAAGCAGACTAAACTTGTTGAGAATATTACTGCAGAGCAATCATTATCTGGCACATATTTTAAATGAAGTTAAGATTTGACTTCAACTACACAATGAACGTTTCAAACTACAAATGCATAATGTTGTTGCTCTATGTACTTCCACCAGTATAAATGAAGGGACGAGAAATCATGGGGTGTGAAATTCTGTAAAAAGCTCATAATGTATGATTTTAACCAAAATTCTGGGACAACCGTAAACATACATTTAAAAGGTTGGTTTTGATGCTATCAGTGTGATTCAAATGCTTCTTGAGGGAAAAAAAGGAAACTTCTCAAACAGCATGAACTATAAGTCACCTTATGTCTAAAAAGATTAAGGGAAATTGACAAGTGACCACAATGCAAGCAGCAACAATTAAACACTACCGGGAGTGGGGAAATATAAACAGTTTTGCCACGTTACATATTTTCTGACCAATATATATTCAGTCCCATACATATATAGACTGTACTAGGAGACAGTATAATATGCACACCGGCAGAGACAATGGAAAGATTTTTTTTTCCATAGGAAAAATCTTAAGATAAATTCAAAATGTGTCAAAGACTAGAAGAAATTGGATAACTCTATTTCTCACACTTGGGATCATTCTCATGCTTTCTCCATTAAATTCACTACTTCCTAAAACAGAGATGGAATATTTCTTTTTGTTATCTAGTCTAGTAATAATTCCACTCTACCAAGATATCACCTTAATTGGTATAATGTCAAATAAGATCTTAAGTCATCATAAGTTGTCATTTCTGTAGCAGAGAGATCTGATACATTATGGATAAAGAGTTAGAATTTCAAAGCTGTATTATATACAACTTTTGAAGCTGACAGTGACTTGCCTCACTAATGATTAAAGAGTTTTTGGTACTGTTCTAGGATGCAAACAATCTGTCTTAATCCTACGTTTGTTTTCTCAAAACATCAGTATTTGAAATAGGAAAAAGTTTTTCTATGTATCTTCCTAACTCAAGAATATAAAAAGAGAAATAGTAGAGTTCTAAAACAAATACCTTTAAAGAATAAAATGTACATGTAACACACCACACAGAGACAGATACAATGGATAAATGATCTCATTAAAGACTAAACAAATTAAATGAGAGGAAAAAATGAAATGAAAAACTAGAAAAACGGAAGTTATATAAAAAAAAACCATATTAGGTCACTTAGTTCATCCCCATGACAATACAACCCATGAAAGAGAATATAACTGTCCAATTAATAAATTTGTGTGCAACAAAAATGTTTTTCAGACATATGCAGAGTATTCAAAAAAAATACTGCTGAAGAAACAGACCGCTCTAACAGATTAATATTCAATTCTAATTACAAATCTAAACAACTTAATAGGAAACATTTTTATTAGTTCAATACTAAAAACATTAAAGGCCATTTGTACCATCAGATGAATATGGCAATATATCTGAGGTTTTTGTTTTGCAGTAGCTACAAATCAGCTCTAATGCACAATAAACTAGTCATAGCAATTCTGCCATAGGAAAAATGTGCAAGTCATAACCCTTGGGGGCTTTATGAAATGTGTGGACTACAAAAAAGCCTGACAAGCAAATCTTTTCTACTATCCCCGCCAGCCAGGCAAGTTACCTGTCAAAAGCAGCCAGCATAAAAATAATCATCTGAGGGCTAACTTTGTGGCTGACATGAGACCAATCCAGTTCATAATCGATAGATATTTGTATCACTCAAGGAGTTCCCATGCTGGCAGTCTCAACAGAGGTGTCACAGACTGAACTGGTACCTCTTATCCCCAATGATTATTTCAGGTCAAGGCATAATGGCAGGGCACGGTGAAGAACTTTGCAATTCCACTGCCTTCACAGTTTTTGCTGTGTTTTAAAAGTGTTACTGATATGGCACTTTTTAAAATCAACATTTAACTTAGTGAAAAGAAATTATTTTGCCATCTTTTACCCCTTGCTCTATGTCCCTAGGGAAGTGCAAACCCTAGCTCACAGCAGGACCACATTTCTTATGATAAATGAAACAGATAAACTCCTTTCAGGATCAGAAATGTGGAGCAGCTTTGGTGGCCATGATATAGGCTGAGGTTTTAGGAGTTCTTGAGAAATACGAGGCATTCCCAGCCCATCAGCTCAGGAAGCAGAATAATCAGTACAAGATTTCCTCATTACATTGAGCACAAAGTTATCATTAACTTAGACTACAACAGTGGGTTTCATAAATGAACCTGCTTTTTGCCTATTTTGAAATGTACCTTCCTTTAGCTTAAAAGTGCTCAATGTATGGACCTCATCAAATTCAGTGAAAAAGTAACTAAAACAAAGGGAGTATGTAATTAGGTCAGTTCAGGATTTTAAAAGTGAGTCCCTGAAAAGGCAGCAATACTAAATTATTTCTAGTGATCATGCTTGGCTGACTTGATAAAAAATGCACAAATGTTTCAATATTCCCTCTTTAGAGCTGTTAAATTTTACTAACATGAAGGGAAGAACAAGAGGCTGATTTTCCATAACATAATCCATGAGGATGAGAGTGGGGTAGAGAAATTTGCATATATAGAGAGACCAGAATTTTCCCCACCCACTCCCCTAATCCCTGTAATCCTCAATTTCATTCCTAAATGCAGTAAACTAATATATTTATAAGTTCTGTAGTTCTACTCTGTAGCCCCATAACTTGTAATTAGGAGCTAACAAAACTGTTGTCTCAACTATATTATACTGGAAATAATGCTTTCTTTTCCAAATGACTTTGAAATTGCACAGGAGTTTCTCAAAGCAACCAACTACCTGTATAAGAAAAAGGGCAGACTCTCCTTTCAGAGCAGTATTATTCCCACGATTTGTTTGACCTCAAGTAAGAGAAAAAGCCTATCACAAAGATAAGATAATGGGCTACTACATAGTTGCACCTTGAAAGGAGGAAAAGAATTTAAGGCAACAGTCATGAATGATCTCCCTCTAAAATACAACTTACTAACTCGAGGCTCTTCAGATACAGCCCGCTCATTTTATTTCTTTAACAAAGGGGTTATCTGGTTTACTCTTCCTATGAAACAGTATTCTTTTAAAACCTGACATCTCCATATATTATGTTTTCTTTGAAGTTTGCACGTCAGGGAAATTCTGGAAGTTCAGAAATCTCAACAGGACAATTTACTCATACAACTCCTAATTAACCATCATAAACGGATTCTTTGTGCAAAATCTAAAGCTACTGTACTTCCTATGTACAGTAGGCCTCTAACAACGCAATTTTTATACAGTATAAGAGGTAATTTTTCTCTCCCCAACTAGCAGTCCTTCCTCTGAATATGATCACAATATGGTTTAACATTGACAAAGGCTTTCTTGGCAGCATTTCTGCTGAAACCTTTACAAAATAGGCATTAATGCCGGCTGTAAACTCTTTCTGTTGTTAATTGAATGCACTATGGGTATAACACCTGAAATGGAAATACACTGATGCTGAGGCAAGAAGAAGAAATACACCCCTCTTTTGTTTCCCAGCCCCCTAACCAAAAATCACTGTTTACCTACCCATGTAGTGAATTTATACAAGCTGAAGGATTGTGCTCCAGAAAGTGCTGCCACTGACTGTTTTTAATTGGAAAGATATAATACAGAGGAGCCCAGATTTGATACTCAAGATTGTGTCTGCTACATTTGCCTCTCTTATAGGAGGGGAGAAGCTAAACGTTTTAAGAAATTTACATATGTGAGGGAAAAGTGAGGAAGCAAATCCAAAACTCAAAAACTGAAATGGGAAGGGAAAAGGAAGGGGAGGAGAAGAAGAAACTAGAATCATATGTAATATAAAGCCAAGATGTAGCTCTCTCTGCTCTAGTATTTAGACTTAGAAATTGATCTGGATGGAGCTAAGCAAACACTGCTGGACTCAGAGAGAGATGGTTAAAGGGGTCAGCTCTCTGTGGCTCAAAGGAAAATCACTGAATGGAGAATTATAAAACTTCACCTAATAATACTGCATATTATTACGTAGGCTCAAGCTCAATGTTTTCCTTGCATGGTTAAAGGGTATAATATATTTCTGTACATGTGTGTCGAGAGGGAATGTATAAACATGAGTCCACTGTATCCTAATGTAAAGAAAAGAAGCTCCGTCCCCTGAGTTGAGCAGTTCCCACCACAAGCAGTCTCATTTCCATGACGCAGCTGACTATACTCTCACCGTCCACTTGCAAAATAAGACCGTGAAAAACTAAAACCATATAAAATCAGAAGCCACAGTCACATTTTTTTTTATTTTTAAGTTTAAAGTTTTACACATAAGAAATAACCAGATGCAGCGGAATTGTTCTACAAAGTTTCAGAAAACTTTAATTCCATTTTGCATACGACATACCACCCTGTATATGTGATCCCTTTTCTAAAATAAAAGGTTGACTTATGATCTAACAGGATGAATATCAAACTATGTATAGTGCCCCTACATTGATAAAAACGGTTAAAATAAACAGCAACTTCAAGGTAATGTGCAGCTACACATAACTGTATTAAATCAAGTAGCACAGACAAGGAAATAGCCGCAGACATTTCATTAGAATCTGACATATTACATTATGCTTGAAACAGACCATTAGATCACAGAACCTGAAAGTGGCCTACATCAGAAGACAGTTTGAACTTCTATATAATAGATTTTTAAAACATCTATACTCACAGCTAGCATTTCTGTAAAGAAGAAAAGGTTCATGCAGTTGAAATTCCAAGTCTTTATTTACTGGCTCAACTAGGTTGTGCATATTCAGTCGATTCACAATCGTAAAACCATAGTAGGGAGAAGCTGACCTGTTGTTTCATTGAGAATAGAGTCATTTGTTAAAATGTATATCAAGTTTTTACTAAAGCAAAAATATTATCACATGTCTATGCTTTCAAATGCCAAAACAAAGCATGGATTAAGAGTATAATTTGTAATGCCATATGTGCTTAGTTAAAATAGCCACCTTCACAATATATTTTTATGACAAACTGTTATGCAGTTCAACCAAGCATTACTAATACTCTATTCCTTTCCGTCACATGAAACTTTATCAAGATAGACAGATAAGTTTATAAATGCAGAAACCAGTAAA
Organism: Malaclemys terrapin pileata; assembly: GCF_027887155.1. Lineage (NCBI taxonomy): Eukaryota > Metazoa > Chordata > Testudines > Emydidae > Malaclemys > Malaclemys terrapin. The sequence goes on along the minus strand of NC_071511.1, from coordinate 28,183,628 downwards.
TATATCTAGTTTATACATAGTTACTAGTTATGTAATCATGTTTACATGAAAATACACCAAAGCAAATACATCATGCAATATAAAACCAAGCCTATGCACATAAGAAAACATTTTATAGGTTCAAATGAATTTCTACAGCATAACAAATAGTCAAAGATGAGTAAACAAAAACAAAAAAAGATACTTTAATAGTTAGAAGTACTTTACATGATCTAAAGTGATCTATGTGGGAAAAGTTTCTAGATTTCATAAGTAATGGCAAGAATGGATAAAACTGACCCCTTTGGTGAGCAAAACAGTGAAAATCATAGCAGTAACAAATTTAAAAATATTCCTCATCATACTAGAAGAGAAGACTCAATTAAATTAAAAAGCAGCAAAATTAAAACTGATTGAAGAAAATACTTCAGTTTAAATTTTGCTTTTTAAAATGTTATAATTTTACATATACAATTTATAATTTTAACTTGCTGAACTTGGCACTTCAAGATATTATTGAGGCCAAGAGGTTTAATAAGGATTCAGAACAGGATTTAACTACAGATGACATCCATTATTAAAAATTACAATCCTGAAAAGACTTATGCACATATTGAATCTTATGTACTGTGAAGTACCTTTGAAGTCAATGCAACTACTCAGAGGCCTGGTCCACACTAACCCCCCACTTCGGACTAAGGTACGCAAATTCAGCTACGTTAATAACGTAGCTGAATTCGAAGTACCTTAGTCCGAACTTACCGCAGGTCCAGACGCGGCAGGCAGGCTCCCCCGTCGATGCTGCATACTCCTCTCGCTGAGCTGGAGTACCGGTGTCGACGGCAAGCACTTCCGGGATCGATCCGGGATCAATTTATCGCGTCTAGACAAGACGCGATAAATCGATCCCAGAAGCTCAATCGCTTACATCCGGACCAGGAAGTAAGTACAGACGTACCCAGAGTGTATAAAGGTAAGACTGGGCAATGAGTCGTCGTAAGATCAGGGTCTTGTGGGTTTAGACCTCTTATGTTTCATGGCATAGGACAGTCACTAAGGGCCTTGTCCATAGATAATTGAAGTCAATGGAAACACATTGATTTAATTGGGCTTTGGGATCAGACCCTTTCTGCCTGGAATTAGGAAGAAGCTTCTCTCATATGTTTCTTGTACCTACCAGGTGATTCAGAGGAATGGGCACTACCAGACAGGATATTGGATTAGATAGTCTTATTGGTTAAACTGGTATTGCAAATGCTAGTTTCCTAAAGTCTTCTGGAAAGACCTTTGCTGGCTTATGAGATTTTATCATCTGGAAAAGAATGTTTATATTTCCTCTTAAAAAAAAACTCAGTTGGCAAAATTTACCTCTACCTTAAATAGACACAACTTCATTAAGAGTTGAGTATTATTAAAAGAGCAGGGAATATATTCAGAGAGGATCCAAAAGCACCCCAACTTGCCTCATAAAGGGAGAGTTTTTTTCCCCAGACCTCAAAATAGTTCCTAAAAGAAAATGAATATATAGAAAAATTGCTTTGACAAGCATAACAACATTTAACTTCTAAATATTCTGTGTAAGACTTGCTTTAGAGTCTAGCTTTAGAAAAAAAGCAAGCAAACACTTGAAGGTCAAAACAAAACAATTTCATATTTGTTTCCTCTTAAATTATTAGATGATAATATATCCTTATGCTCAGCTATGCCTTTTAACACTTATGGGAACATAGCAGCAAGATGACTTTTTTCTGGTCATATTGTGCGGATACCCTGAGGAAAAATACACAACCACAAACAAAAATTTGCTACATTATAATCAGATGTGATTAGCTGTATAGATTTCATCAACATCATGGCCACATTCACTAAGGGCCCAATAATGCAGGGTGCTGAGAGCCTCCTGAGAGGCGCTGAACATACTTGATTACAAGATTTACGCACATGCTTAATTTTACTACTGCAAGCAGGCCCCATTGAAATCAACAGGACTACTCATGTAGTGAAATTAAGCATTTGCTCAAGTGATTATAGGAATGGAGCCCAATGGACATTCAGAACCTCACAGTGCTACGGACAAAAGAAATACTAGTAATATGAAGCAGGTTGCTGCCTGTCTCAGGATGGATAGATTAGTTCTCCATTCACATTTCTTGCATATAATGGAGCAGTAATTCATTGTTAAATTAGTGATTTGCCTTTGGTTTAAGATGACTCTTTGGTGATATTTACATGCTATTTCTCATTAAGGAAATATTGGGACATTTCTCTCAAAGTCACCTGTTGAACAAATCAAAAATCCAAAAGCTGCACACATACCATCTGTATCACAACCAGTGGAAAATGGCAGACCCATGCACTGGAAACTATTTTAAGAGAGGTTTGGAAAAAAAATATAAATTATATAATTCATAATTTCTGGACTATGGAAGTTAGAGGAAACATCATCACTTGGGTCATTTAAAGCACTCAGGAATACATTAGGGAATGATGCTTTATTACCAAAATTATTAACAAAGCAACCTAATTACGACTTCCATTTCTATGATTCTCTCTCTTCGTTTTATTCATTTATTTTCTTCAAGATTGTTACTGAAAAGTTGTGTACGTGCTTTTTGAAGAGTTATATGCCTAGCTGCTAAATTTATTTTTAAAACAGGCAGTTGGAGGTGAATTTCTGGTCAAATATCAGAATTAGCTGGAAAGCCTACTGTGACAAAATCTAAACTTAATAGTTACATATTACAGTAAAGGATTTTTGTATAACTTACCTTCTGTACACAAATAAGGTACCTTCTATGTCAGTTTTCTCCTACAACAGACAGCAATTATAGTTATTTCAGGGATATGTTTGCTCACACAGTTATGCAGCATTCTAAGAAAAGAGTTTTTAGTACCTTCTCACAAAGAGGTTTGACATCATAGGCCTCAGATTTAAGCTCTTATCTTTTCAGTGAATTGCTAACCCTTTCAGGCAAATATGTAGTTATACATGTCACCTTGTTGATAAAAACAATTATTCAATTTTAAAGCAATGATAAATTTCTGATTACTTTCTCTTCCAAACCAGCTTCACTAGAGCAGTTAAAATTAAGTATTTTCTTTATAGTAACCCCATATTCACTAATACAAGTTTTTTTTTTAGTTTGCAAAGTAAAACATGTATCTTGTAATGAGAAGTTACAATGGGATTTTTTTTGGACATATCTTTTATTATAATTGTACGCTATGCACCATGACTTTAAGTATCAAAGGGTAGCCATGTTAGTTTGTATCCACAAAAACAACAAGTCCGGTGGCACCTTAAAGTCTAACCGATTTATTTGGGCATAAGCTTTCATGGGTAAAAAAACTCACTTCTTCAGACTTTGTTTTATACATTAAAACGTAGCTAAAAAGAAAAAACCCTTATGGTTTACCACCTGCAAAATAACATCTGACTCCTGCAAACAACTCTGAGTTCAACTGGATTACTCATGTGGAAAGTTACGCACATGCTTAAGTTTTTGCAGGACTGAGATCTCAGAGGCTATTCAGTTACAATCGTGTAACTGGAAGCCTGTGTGTCTTTGACAAGATTTTTTTAAAAGTAACCCCAAAGCTCTTTACATTCATACTAACTTGTAGAAATGTAGTGTACATAGATGGCCTTTATTTTCAAAACTGAAAAACGTTCTTGAAATGAAACAGAAATTTTATTTAAGCAGAACAGTCATTATCGACATTTCTCAAATTCCATACTTTGTGAACCTCAACATTACCAGCTAGTGGAAAACGACAACTAAAAAGGTGTGTACACACTCATCTACAAACAGAGCAGTGAGAGTATAAAGGGCAACAGGCAAGACTACAATACCTGCTACAATTATAACAGCATACATTCTGAAAGAACAGGAGTACTTGTAGCACCTTAGAGACTAATGAATTTATTTGAGCATAAGCTTTTGTGGACTACAGCCCACTTCATCAGATGCACAGAATGGAACACACAGAAAGAAGATATTTATACATTCAAGCAATGTCACAAGGAAAGTCTGTTCTTTCCTATCAGACATTCCATTTCACTCTTTCTGATGTTTCCTCTGATTTAAATGGTCTCCACAGCCTAAGAAGAGTCCGAGCTGCTGGCGGGAGGGAAGGTGTGAAGATCTCAAACTTCGCAGCGTCACAGCTCCTACCCCGAAAACCACAGTGCCACAATCTGACCGGCCCCGACCCCTGTGGCTTCCTGTCCCGAAGGGGGCGGGAGGGGAAAGGGGGGGCTGGGGCTGCCACTCCGCACTGGTGGGGGGAGTTTCCGTTTCTCCAGGGAAAGGGGCAGGGCGGGTCAGTGGCGATATCTGCGCGCTGATGATGGGGGATGTGTGTGTGTGTCGGTGTCCACTCCCCGGGAGAAGGGGGAGGGCCCGTGCCCAGCTCTCCTCCGCGGGGAACGTGTGGGGAGGGATCTGTAGCTCTCCTAGGGGACGGGAGACGGCAGGATCCTGCTCCCCACTTACCCACTCGTTGGTTTTGGGGCTGAAGCTGTACAGCGCGACCTGGCCGGTCACGTCGGCGATGCTGGTGATGTAGGGATCGTGCCGCTTTAAGGCCGCCAGGCTCATCTCCTGTCCCGCTTTACTCAGCGACTCCATCTTGGATCCCGGCAGGAAGCGGAGGGGGAGGAGGAGAGAGCGACCAGCGCGGAGTCACGTGTGCAGCTTCCCTGCTCTCGCCCGGGCACAGCGGCCTCAGCGCCGCCCGTTCCGCCCTGCGGCCGCTGCGCTTTGGTTCCGCCTGCTGGGCGCAGGGCTGCGGCCCGCCGGCCGCCCGGGAAGCTGTCAGGGAGCCAGCACCCTTCCCCCCACCTCCACAGAGCTCCTAACGGGGACCTGTGCCAGGGAACCCCAGCTCCGAGTCCAGAGCCCCGAGGGACTCCCCGCTCTGACCTCCCTGGCAAGGAGCTGCCCCGAGCTGGGCGGCCGGAGAGTTTCCCTGCCCTAGAAAATGAGGTGGTGTTAGCTAGCCTGGAGCTGAACACGACTCTGCGGTCAGTGCGGACCTGTGGGTGGCGTCTGACATGAGGCTGAACACGACTAATCCCTGTCTGCACTTGCTGCAAAATCGTGATTAGCATCGTATTAGGCAACAGCTTCATCTTCTATTGAAGACAGTTTGGAGGGACTGACACCCCTACCTACACCCCCAGGCACCTCTGCAAAAACCAGTAACACTCCCACCCAGGACCTCTCCCAGAAGCTCGCAGGACCTTTCCCCCCTTCCCTGCCTTCTGGAGCCCCAAGGGTTCCACCACTCCTGGCCCAGCAGATTCCTGTTCTTGGCTTGAATCCCTGAGATTGTACTCTCCATTCCAGTAGAGATGTATCCCTGGAGCTCTGAGGGGCCTCCCATGGACCTGGCTACCCCAAACCCTTGTACACACTCCTAGCAGGTATCAGAGAGGTAGCCGTGTTAGTCTGGATCTGTAAAAAGCGACAAAAAGTCCTGTGGCACCTTATAGACTAACAGACGTATTGGAGCATAAGCTTTCGTGGATGAATGCATCCGACGAAGTGGGTATTCACCCACGAAAGCTTATGCTCCAATACGTCTGTTAGTCTATAAGGTGCCACAGGACTCTTTGTCATTCCTAGCAAGGTTATTGACCCTTGAGTCCTGTGGGATTCACCAACCCTGACAAGAAAATGTTGACAGCACGGTGGGATTGAAAAGCAAATGGCCATATGGGGTTTTATTTCAGATTTCCTGTGTGCTAGCTCCAGCTCCACCTAAAGACTCTCACACAGCTAAGAGACCTGCAGGACTCTTCTTGCTTACCAGGAGGGCTTTCCCACTCAGTAATGGTGCCCAGTTAATACAAAGCTGCTGGGGTGAAGAAGGAGTACGAGTAGGGTGACCAGACAGCAAGTGTGAAAAATCAGGACAGCGTGTGAGGGGGTACTAGGAGCCTATATTGGAAAAAGCCCCAAATATCAGGACTGTCCCTATAAAATCAGGACATCTGGTCACCCTAAGGAGGAGAAAGAGCAGGTGGCTGCCTCAGGGCCTTGTTGGCAATTATGTGAGAGGACAAAATAAGGAACCAGGCACTTATTGGGTGAGGCTTTCCCTTGTCCCCTGCCTTCTTATTCTGGCCCTGAGCTTGTTTCCCTTGAGCTACTGGTCTAGTGGGGAGATTCACAGGTCACTCTCCATTTGGTCAGTCTTTCCACATCTGGATATGCCATGTGCACAGAAACAAGCTCATCTGACCCTCATCTCTAATATCCTGGGACCAACAGGGCTACAACATTAATCATTGACATATATGGGTAATGCCTCTAGCACACATGGAGGTGGAGCCTCAGTTTATTTGCTTTGATTAAAATTGGGCTTGGTGAATACCACTGGTTTATAGAGATAGCCTTACTGAATCAGACCAGTGGTTCAACTAGTCCAATATTATGTATCTGACAGTAGCCAAAACTCCAAGTTTATCTATCTTAGGTATTTACATGGCCCCATTACCAGAGTATCTTGTGATCTTTAATGTATTCAGCTACTACTATGAGGCAAGGAAGAACTCTTATCCCCATTTTACAGATGGGGTACTGAGACTAAGTAACTTGCCCAAAGTAACATGGGAGATCTGTGTTAAAGGTGGGACTTGAAATCAGGTCTCCCAAGCCCTATGTTATTGCCCTAACCCCTGGACCATCCTTTCTCCTTGAAGTACAACAAATCTTGTAGTTGACAGTTATGGAAAAAACATGGAATAACCTGCCTACAGGCAATATTTTTTTTCTAAGCCCTTATATTTAGAGGTTTGTTGCTGCACTGAAACATGTGGGTTTATATCCCATCCAAAGCCTATTTAATATAACTGTATATGTAGTAGGGGACTGTGCAAAATATTCATAAAATGGTTTGCAAATCTCACATTTGTGGATTTTCTGCATTTAATTTGATCTAAGGGAACTGGTTTTATTTTGTGAAAAGCCTTCATGATGCTACTCCTTTAGACCATGCGGCTAGTCAAAGTCTGGGGCCCTGCAGGTTGTTCCAGCTGGGAGTAGAAATTGACAATGGAGTCTGGTATTTGTTTTGATGAAATCCTGTTTATTTACAAGGAATGTACAAAGTCCTACCTCCTCCCTGATCCCCAAATCCTATGAGGGGTGCAATAGTTGAACAGTTTACAAGGTAAACCTTATGGTGTTCCTAGGTTTTCTGTCTCCCTTCCAGGGGTTTTGCTGCCGGAGGGCCTGATATAACCCGTAAAGTTTTGTCTTCTATTGGCTCTGCAGTAGTAGTAAACTAGCAAACACTATTGTCGAGTGCTGTTGATATAATTTGTGATGCAGGTGTACAAAACTAGGCCCAAATTCTGCTTTTCAGCATTCTTGCATGATTCCCATTAAGGGCCAGACTGTAAAGTGCACATGTACTGATACACAGAGTGGAACCTTCTCACCCCATGTATACCCCTGAGATGAATGAGGAACTTTTCTTGTCAGGTGCCCTGGGAGTCTTGCATTACTCAAAAAGGGCAGGGAGGAGTCCAGGGCTTGCTGAGAGGGCTGGCTGCACCAGAAGAACAGGCTTCCCCATCCTAAAGGATTACCATTTGAAAGGTTCAAGGTGGGTGCAGTCTGCACACCCACTGTGCATCCAGAAATTCAAGATAGGATTGTGCCTTCCTGTGACACAATCCCACCTGAAGCAATCCCAGGGGCAGTATCACTTCACATTGTCCTTTACTCAAGCCTCTGTTTATCTGGTACACTCAAACCCCAAGTGTGTTAACTTTAATGGGGGCTTACAAGGGCAGAAAATGGCATCTATGATGAGGTAAAATGCTGTATATTGTGAGTTAAAGTGGTTGAGAACTATTCTTTCCTATATTAAATGGAGGGAAAACAGGTATGAAAAAGAGAAAAAAAAAAGTATTTGAAAACTATTTTAAACAAAAAGGGTGTCTAACTTTCTAGAGACTAAAGGAAAAATGCAAAAAAAAAAAATTAAAAACCCTTTTGAACTTTGGATCTCAGTAATGTTTCTAATAGCTGCACCAAAGAGGATGATCTTTGTCTTCATGTCAGGCTCAGACAAGCCTGCTCTAAAGCAAACATAGCTTTCAAACTAACGTAATGAGAAGATCTTGACAAAGGGCAGCTTTCTGCAATGCCAGATCTTCTTTACTGCATCTTGAATTAAAAGTGAATCATGAAGAGCACTGATAACAGAATCAAGTGGGAGTTTTGGTTAATGGATTGTTTTCCTCCTTCATCCTCTAACCCCAGTTCCACATTCTAGTGAGTTTGTTCTCCTTGCCCTTCTTCTCTGCTGGTGCCTCATTGTGTGATATTTTATATCAGAAATGAATGAATAGTGTGGGCTCCCATCTGCTTCCTCTGCCCTGAAGTACACAGAAGCATATGCTTAGCTTCAAACTTAGACCTCTGTGTAAATGTTGCATCCTGGTAGGCTTGTTCGATAGCTATTGTATATTGTGAAAGTCTTTGTCCTCCTTTGAGTTATGCAGCAGTTAATGGTGGGAATATATTCACCTATTATTCTATACTTTCAGTTCTTGTACTGACATGGACAGAAGTGGGGTGATGTTCATAGTGAACTTTTGATGTTTTCTGTTTGAGTAGGATGTTTTCCATTTGTTGTGCTTCAACAAATTAAAAGTACTTTATGTTCTATATTTCAATTATTCAGTCAAGGTTTTACAGTATAGAAAAATACAAAGTTATATCCTACTACATATTGTAAAATTAAAACAAACAAACTAAAGGGTAGCGATTCTCTAACAATAGCCTGCTTCTGGCAGGACAAGCTGTCTCCATTGATGGTCAGCTCCTCGGATGGTAGCTCTGTTTATGGGATCTTCCTTTTTGCCCCTTCCCATTTTACTATCTTTTGCAGAGCAGATGATAATGAAAATTGTCCCAGAAGTTCTGATAACTCTTCTTCAGACCTTAGGTAGAAAAAGTCTTCAATTTGAAATCACCTTGTATTTCTTCCCTGGTTGACTGAATGCACCAGAAAACAGTTCGCTGCTTTGGTTAGGATACTGGAAGAATTCATTGAACATGCCCAGTATGTGCCTCTCGTATTGTTCTCAAAAGCCCAGTCGCTGTACCTGGGGTATGAAAAGTCTCCTTGGGAGTAGACTCTGGTCGAGCAGTCACAGAGACAAGTTTGCATGACGTCCATGAAGGTAGTGTTCTTTGCTTCCCCATCCGATTTTCTGCAATTAGCATACTCCCTTTCTTGAGGCTGCTTAGCTATGTTTCTTCTTGAACCATAACAGTGGTTTCGTAACTTGGACTACTTGTTTACTAAATCATTTTCAGTTTAATTACTTTTAATTTTAGCAATACTGTGTTGCTGATTCTGCAAAGAGCACTATTCAGCAGGCTCCTGCTACTCAGGCTCAGGGCCGGCTCCAGGCACCAGCCCAGCAAGCAGGTGCTTGGGGTGTCCAACGGAGAGGGGCGGCATGTCCGGCTCTTCGGTGGCAATTCGGCGGCGGGTCTCTCATTCCCTCTGAGAGCGAAGGACCCACCGTCGAATTGCCACCAAAGGGCTGGTCCACACTAAGCCCCCAGTTCGAACTAAGATACACAACTTCAGCTACGTGAATAACGTATCTGAAGTCGAAGTATCTTAATTCGAACTTAAAGGTACTTACTGTGGGTCCACACGCAGCAGGCAGGCTTCCCCGTCGACTCCACCTACTCCTCTCGTGGAGCAGGATTACCGGCATCGACGGCGAGCACTTCTGGGATCGATTTATCGCGCTAGACAAGACACGATAAATCGATCCCAGAAGATTGATTGCTTGCCGCCGAACCAGCGTGTAAGTATAGACGTACCAAAAGATGGAAGCGGCGGCGGTAGAGCAGATCGCGATCGCGGCTTTTTTTTTGTTTTTTTTCCTTTTTTTCTTTTTGCTGCTTGGGGCGGCAAAAATCCTGGAGCCGGCCCTGCTCAGGCTCTGTCCTGAGCTAGCTGCCCTGATTATGGCTTTCATGATTTATGGCTTATTGTAGATTTTTATTTTACTTTCACTTTCATGAGCCAGACTGCTAAAGCTTAACTTATCCCTTTGGTAAGGGCTGCCTATTTCTCCCATTTTTAAAAATTGGTTTCTCTTAAACTGGTTTCAACAAGTGAGAATGCCAGATTTTGCTAGGGTTCAACTTAATTATTTTTTTTTAATTGTAATTTCAGCAAATAATTATTTTTAGCATTTTTAAAGTTGATTATTTAAAAAAAAATTTCAATTGTATTCTTTAGCGTACTGTGGGTTGTACACTTTGATCTTTTATCTTCAGTAGCCTTGACGTTCCCCGATAATCTGACTCTTCCTACTCTTTGCTATTCAAATAACTCTTTTTATTAATTAAAGCAAAATGACTTTTCCTTGAAGATTTACTGCACTCTGTCCCAGGAATCACAAACCTCTCATAGGCCCCCAATCTGCAATGTGCTCAGCATGGACAGATGCTGACCCCACACAGAGATTCAGGATCATAGATGCTTATTTTTGGCTGAGATAAATATTTTCCCACCTTTATAGGAATGTTTTCCTAAACCTTATTACCAGCTACAGTAGTTGCAAGCAACAACATTTTCTATTGTTTTTTCCTGAGAGCTTTTGAAAGTTAGGTACTATAGGTATTCAGCTGTGCCATTTGGTCACCACTTCTGTCTTCTAGTGTCCTTCCTTCCTTGGTTACCAGAGTTAATTTTCATGTTTTGAAATCACTTTTCTGTTATCACTACAATGAGGCTGCTCGATATATACATCTAAGATATTTTTCTGGGGCAACAACAACAAATTCTATGGTTTTTCGCAGTTCATCATGTCCTACCTGGCTTGCCAAATGTTATGCCCTCAGACCAGGGTATTATCTAATGATACACTTTATTAGGATCTCTGGGCTAGTTGTTTTACTATTGTGCTTTGGTTTCCTCACTTAAAACTGAGATAATAATACATAGCAACATGTGTGAAGTATTTTGAGCTCCTTGGATGAAAGGTGCAATAACAGTAAAATATATTATTTATATATTTATTCACTACAAATGACTTTGATGTAGTTTTTACTTGTAAGAGTGTAAATTGTGATTAGGGCTGTCAAGTGATTAAAAAAATTAATTGTGATTAATCGCGCTGCTAAAGAATAATAGAATGCCATTTATTTAAATATTTTTGGATCTTTTCCACATTTTCAAATATATTGATTTCAGTTTCAACACAGAATACAAAGTGCACAGTGCTCACTTTATATTTATTTTTTATTATCAATATTTGCACTGTAAAAATAAAAGAAATAGTATTTTCCAGTTCACCTCATACAATTACTGTAATACAATCTCTTTATCATTAAAGTTGAACTTACAAATATAGAATTATGCACATAAAATAATTGCATTCAAAAACAAAAAAAATTAAAACTTTAGAGCCTACAAGTCCGCTCTGTCCTACTTCTTGTTTAGCCAATCGCTCAGACAAACAAGTTTGTTTTGTTTACATGTGCAGGAGATAATGCTGCCCGCTTCTCATTTACCATGTCACCTGAAAGTGAGAACTGATGTTTGCATGGCACTGTTGTAGCAGGTTTTGCAAGATATTTACGTGCTAGATGCGTTAAAGATTTATATGTCCCTTCACGCTTCAACCACGATTCCATAAGATATGCATCCATGCTGATGTCAGGTTCTGCTCGATAACAATCCAAAGCAGTGCAGACTGATGCATGTTCATTTTCATTATCTAAGTCAGATGCCACCAGCAGAAGGTTGATTTTCTCTTTTGCTGGTTCGGATTCTGTAGTTTCTGCATCAGAGTGTTGCTCTTTTAAGAGTTCTGAAAGCATGCTCCACACCTCATCCCTCTCAGGTATTGGAAGGCACTTCAGATTCTTAAACCTTGGGTCCAGTGCTGTAGCTGTTTTTAGAAATCTCACATTGGTACCTTCTTTGCATTTTGTCAAATCTGTAATGAAAGTGTTCTTAAAACAGACAAACTGGGTCATCATCCGAGACTGCTATAACATGAGATATATGGCAGAATGTAGGTAAAACACGGAGCTGAAGACATACAACTCTCCCCCAAGGAGTTCAGTCACAAATTTAAGTAACGCACTGTTTTTTAACAAGCATCATCAGCATGGAAGCATGTCCTCTGGAACTGAAGCATGAAGGGGCATACGAATGTTCAGCATATCTGGAACGTAAATACCTTGCAATGCCGGCTACAAAAGTGCCATGGGAACACCTGTTCTCACTTTCAGGAGACATTGTATATAAGAAGCGGGTAGCATTATCTCCCCTAATTATAAACAAAGCTGTCTTAGCGATTGGCTGAACAAGAAATAGGACTTGTAGGCTCTAAAGTTTTACATTGTTTTGTTTTTGAGTGCAGTTATGTAACAAAAAAAATCTACATTTATAAGTTGCACTTTTACATTAAAAAGATTGCACTACAGTACTTCTATGAGGAGAAGAAATACTATTTCTTTTGTTTATCATTTTTACAGTGCAAATATTTGTAATAAAAATAATATAAAATGAGCACTGTACACTTTATATTCTGTGTTGCAATTGAAATCAATATATTTGAAAATGTAGAAAAACATCCAAAAATATTTAATAAATTTCAATTGGTATTCTATTGTTTAACAATGCAATTAAAACTGCAATTAATCACAATTAATTTTTTGAGTTAATTGCATGAGTGAACTATGATTAATCGACAGCCCTAATTCTGAAGTTTTATAGAGCAGAGTGGATGGACTTTCTTCTTCTTTATTTACTATTATAGGGTGAAGAATTCATCTTTTTAAATGTTTATACCTAAATAAATAATTTTATATAAACTCAGAGCAGTATTTGTTCCAACCTCTGTTTCAGATTAGCTGGAAGGCTTGAATTAACTCGCCTTTGGGCCTCACATGATGAGAAAGGGAGAGCAACCTAATGTGATTTGATGTGCTATCTGTTTTTTCCCATGCAGCTGGTAAAATCTTGTAGGAACTGATGTGAAGCAGGAAGCATTAGAAAAAAACTCTGAATTATTGAAACCATGTAATTTAATAAAGTACAAGTATAATGACACAAAAGAACATTTATTCCCCTGCAGTTTGGGATTTAAGTATTATCAACAGTTATGGTTCTTCTAACAGATGCTAACTAACCATTATCTAAAGAAAAGGCAATAAATTACATTTATAATTCAATAAAACTAAGGGCCACTGAAAATAACCAATTTCCCTTGTGCAATAAAGCTGTTCCCACAACAGCGGCACAAGAGGTTGAAATAGGTCACACATAGCCCTCCTTACGTTGCTCAAGAACATTAGAAGGATTAATAATTTATAGATTATCTCCTAGAAACAATGATCTGGTGCAGACAGGTAATCCAATCTCCTGTATCCTTCTAACCTGCGATATCATTTCATTTGGAGATTGTGCAAGGGTGGTAACTTTTCTAGGAAGACACTGTCTGCCTGCCAGTTTGAAACATGTAAATTATTGGAATTTGCATCAAAAATATGACAGCTCTTATCTGAGGAAGGTAAGTGGTGAAATCAGACAAGTAAAAGTGTAAAATTTTCATCTGTGGCACCTAGGTTTGGTTCAGAAATTGTATCCTTTTCACTATTAGGTATGAACTGTCAGTGAAAACAAAACATGGTAAAAACAGCATTTTAGCATTAACGCAAATCATAACTAGAGCGATATTATTTCTATTTTTTTATTTTCTGTACATTTTGCATAAATATTTAGCGAAATATCAGTCTTTCAAAAAATTCAGTACAGTTTATATTCGGATATCATCCTTCCAATGATGACAGCTTAAAAGTATAATAGAAACAAACTTGGAGCACTGTTTTTTATTGCTATTACATATTTAATTTAAGAAATATATGGATACTCACCTGTGTCTTTGCCTAAATTTGGACTTATTTTACACAATATCTAAATATAAGTGTAGATCATGTGGATATAGATGCTGTATATGTCAGAATCTTGTTAATTTGACTACTGACAGGGATACCTATTGCAAATCCCCAATTTTTTTGCAAATTAGCAAGGGAATTAAATACAGTACAAAAGTAAGGATACAGTAGGACAGATTGTCCATTGTTCATTTAGTCTGACAAGTAGGGTATAATTTGTAAATATAATGATATTATAAAAACAGTGATCTCTCAGAAACATGAGAGCTTACTGCAGCCTGTGCTATTAGACCTGTTGTTGAGAGATAGGGAGAGACTGACAATTTTCTTTTGTGGATTATAAATTTTGCAAATTAGCAAATTGAGGATTATCCAGATTCTACTGTGTACAGAACTGAGAAAATATACCACAAATTATGTAGTGGCAGCTGATAGTTTAAATTACACATGACAATTTTGAGATAATTACCTTGGTAGAAGATAATAGTGGAATAATTTCACGTTTCTAATTTTATACGATTTTATTATGCAGATATTATGTTGAACTTTTAGAGCATCATTGTTTGCTTACATTATTACTTTCTTGCAAAGATCCTTTTGTATTACGTAATGGTCCCTTTGCTATTTTTAATTTTCGTTGATATGTCTGTAGCCCTTTGGAATTTGAGCTCATCCCTTAAGTTTCAGAATTTGTGTTTGCATGCTTCTTAATTAAACTGAAAAGTGGCAATTACTAAGTTGTAAGTGAGATATATTACTGGTAATAAATTTATCTAAGGGCACTGCAGCATGTGACATTTCTTGCATTCCAGAGATGTCTGCCCTGAAAAATAAACTAGTAAAGATTGAATCTTTCAAGAACTAAGTGTATTTTTAGTAGTTTATCTTGGTATAGTACATTACCTATATATAGAATGCAACCCCATTATGAGACTAAATAACTTCTAGAACTTTTCAGACATTCATAGTATGGATAGGAAGGAATGTGATGTAGAGAGCTTTTTGTATTACTCAGAAACATCTAGTGTAGAAGGCACAGGAGTGGGAGTCAGGAAACCTGGGTTCTGTTCTGGGCACGGCTACTTTTGTGTGTTATTGACTAAGTCACTTCATCACTCTGTGCCTCAGTTTCCCCATGTGTAAAATGAAGATAATGACACCCATCATTGTAAAGTCAATAGAAACCTTTATGTGTAAAGCATTAAAGTTCAAGGTATTATTATTAAATCTGACCAGAGAATTGGCCTCTCATGATTTGGTATCTATCCACTCTGCCAGGGATGATATTGGTGGTAAATTGCATGAGGGGCTGGTGGATTGAATATTATGCTGATCTAACAACAAAATTCCTTGTATGGTAGAGGCACCAGTTGCAGATGCGCCTATAGTCCTTAGGCTGCAACAGTGATCAAGAAGCGGCTCTTCTGTAGCTCTAGAAAGGTAGATTCCACTACCACCCATTGACATAAAACATCCCCCATTCCAGTTCCAGTCTGTTTACTTGGGCTTGGCACAAAGACTAGGTTTGGGCTGCTAACTAGAAGAGATACATATATTCAGACACCAACGACATAAGGCTAATTTAATCCTGGGTGTAACTCACTGTCAGCCTTCTCCAAGACTTACTTTGTCTCACAGTATCCAAGGCCATAGCCACACAGGATACAGTGTCCCCTTATCGGGATAAATTCTGCCCCTAATAGTTACAACCAAGAGCACAATATGCTTCCCACCACAGTTGCCTAGGTTGGGAAGGGCTTGCTGTGGGAATTAAGCAGGAAGGAAGGAAGGACGACTTAATGAGGGTAGAGAAGGCATCACACGGGGAAAGGAGAAATGTCACACTTTGCCCTCAAATTAAGAACTATCACAACATAACAGAGTAGATATGCCAGGTGATCTTTATCCCTGCTGTGTCCCCTTTATGCCGAAATGGCGTAAAGTCGCCCAAAAGCCCTGATTCCCCCAAGGGGAGGATTCCTTTTGTGTAGGCACTGCAGAAGACAGCCGTATAGGTAGGTGTCTTGTGAGTATCCCCTTGGGGAATCCTGGTCTAGGGGTGTGCTTGGAGCAGGGCAGGAGAGGTGTTTTTGTATGTGTGTGTGTGGCGGGGTGAGATAGCACACAGTGCTGTGGGGATTCCAGGCATGACTGCAGCACATAGGACAGTCATGGAGGCTGCTATAACTTAGACAGGCCCACAGGGCTGTCTTTGTGCTGGGGGCCTCTCCAGCCCCACAGCAGCCCAGGATTGGAAAATGTGCAAAGGTGGTTTAAAGCCATCATAGCTCCCCTCCCAGGCTAAATTCTGTGCCATGCCTTAGATGCTTAGCACAGAATCTTACCTGTTGTTTTATGAGAGGTTTTTGTCTGCAGGTTGGATTATCTATATTCCTCTCAGAAATGAGTAGTCATTTTAATACCCACAGTCTTTTCAGCCAATGTTCTTCCTTCAAAGCAAGGACAAGTGAGTTGGGGAATCCCTTCAACCTGTCAAAACCATTTCTCAATGGGGACCTAATCCAAAGCCTATTTCTATAACAACCTTCCGTGCTATCACTTATCTTGTCTTCAAGAATTCAGAGCCTGGTAAATAAGTTTTCAGAATGGGAGTGAATAGATTTTTCTGATTTTTTTTTAAATCATTTTGACCTATTTGAAATTATACCTGTGTAAAACAAAATGGCAGTCAGCCAGTAAAATACTTTAAATTGTTTTATAGACCAGTAACTTTGAAAATCAACTTTATTTTAAAAATGAAAACTTGGTAAATGATTACTCCACACTTTGGGTGGTCTAATTAGTTTGGTGTGTTTTGAAAAGAAAAGAAAAGAAAAGAAAAGCCAAAACGTTGAGCTTTATAACCATCTACCACATGTACATAGTAATTTTTTCCAAGCAATTTTTCATACTGAAATTACTTTACCATGTGCACTTAGTGCACTGAAATGATGCACCCAAAGAGCTTGTACAGAGGTAATGTATTGCATCAGGTCAGTGGTTGGTGAGCTAATAAGAATTTGCTCAACAGAGTGTAATAATCAGAAATGATTATTTAAAAACTGCCTGAGTATCAATTTCCATGAGAGGCTGTAATGGGTATTTCAAAGCCCTCATGATCGATTGAATGAATAAAGCTGATTTTCAAAATTTGAAACTTATATTCAATTGCATGATGATAAGCTCTGATATTTCTGAAGTACTTATATTTAATATATTTTTGAGAACTGCAGCGTAAATAATATACATATGGAAAAATAGCCTAAAGACCAAATCTTGGCTGTATCTCCCTCTTTGGCATGGTGCCTTTCAGAGCTGGATAGCTCAGCTGAGTGCCACAGCCATGGTGGTCTAAGCTTAATGCTTACACAGCTACACAATTCCTCGCCTGCCCAAGAGTGCAATATAAGGTTGACAACAGCTGGGCATGGAGGCTGGTGATGGATAGGCCCTGATTGTGAACTTTGCTTTCCCTATTTCCTCTGTGTGTGTGCTTAGAGGTGTGGGGAGATTTCTCTTTGACTGATGGTCAGGCAGACAAGGGGAACCTTCAAGGGCCCACATGCTGCTATTCCAAAACAGAGCTGTCAGCCAGGAGAGAAAATCAATTCCCATAATACTGAAGGACACCCACACTACCAGCCAGTCAGGAAAATTTTGCACTCAAAAGCGTTAGTCATCTTATTTTTGCAGCAGAGGTATTTAGCCCTTTCCCCTTGCACTGCAGGTGCACAATTCAGGAGAAACTAGAATCTTAATCTATGGAGGGCTGCTAAGAATGAGGTGGTGGAGAAAGGAGGGAGGAGCTTATTTGCATGAACTCCTTACTTGTCTCATAATGGGTCTTCACTGAATATGCAAAGAACAGCTACAGATCTCCTGTGTCCGCATACCACGCTGGGCCCTGCCATCCTCATGGTTGGTTATCTCAGTGCAGACTACTCTAGCGCAGGAGGCTACTACACTACTTATAACCATGTACACAGAGCTCAGAATTTGACTTTAATCGGGCTGTTGCTACCTGTGTTGTGATGTCAGATACATGTTTACTTCTTTTCTTTTATCCACTGTTAAAATAAGAAGATATCTTCCATTCATAACATACAATGTAATGGTTTGACTTTGCAGTGTGTACTATCTGGATTGTATTATTGCACACTTATGTTAGACCTTTTAGTACCTTGGTGCAGAGTGGAGAGTTAAGGGTGAAATTTCAGCTTTACTATTTATTTGTGGGTGTTACATTATCTAAAGATTTAAAATAGTAAGAACCAGATCCTGGTCCACACTGAGGCCTGTTCCACTTTGGAGCTGGAAAGGGGCCTTAAATCTACACTGAAAAGGCAGCTGAAGATTTCTTTGGATTCTGCTGAAATCCTCAGCGGGGCAGAGCTAGCACAGCTGATTCTATGCCACCCCTTTCTAACTCTGATAGCAAAGGCATTCTCAGAGCATGCTGTATTCTGTCAATCTCCAACTGGCGGAACCAAGGGTCCCCTACAAACTGGTGCAATTTAGAGTAGTTCTAAATTGCCCTGTGGATTTGAGAACCAGAGGTGATATAAAGCTATGTATTTCCCCCATTTTCTCAGCTACATTCAACAATACTCAAAATCACCTGAGGATCAGGGCCTAAATATTTAGGACTCAATTTTGCTAGATGCTGGTGCTCCCTGCTTCAAGTTCCGATTTAAGTCACCAGGGCTTCCACATGTGGAGTTGTTTTAAACATTTTATTGTCCATAGATTTTGCATAAAGTCCTGGCTTTCTCAAAGTCAATGGTCAACTGAGAGAGTATAATGTTGTAGTTCCTTGCACAGGCAAGGCTGTAGACACAGACAGATGCAATCAGTAAGAAGGGTGCCCCTCCCCTGCATTTTTGGGTATATTCTTGATGTCCCTTGAAACATTGCTGCAAAACGAATGCATTCTCACTATTAGTCAAAAGATTTTCACTAAAACTTTTTTCTGATGAAAATTGCTTTTTGGATTAACCCATTTTTTATGTGGGGGGGAATCTGTTTTTGGTAGAAATTTTTGTTTTTTTCACTAACACTTCCTCCACCCCCAATCCCCTATTTTTTTTCAAGTTTTCAACTGAAACATGGTTTTAAACCAAGTGGTTTCAGTTTTCATTGCCAAAATTTGTTTAAAAAAAGGTTTTTGATATTTTGATGAAAACCTGAAATATTTCAAAGAAAATTTTTGTTAAAAATGTTCATTGACATTTTTTCTCAGGAAAAAAAAGTCATTTCCTGTCCAGCTCTAAATCTCACCCAGTGCCCTCACCCCATACCTTTTTAATAATGTAGCTGTACCCATTGGTTAAACAAGATTGAAACAGGAGAGGGAGCTCTGTGCACCAGCTATGTATGAAGGGGAGCTGAGAGATGCTGCTACTGTCCCAAGCCAGGTGGAAGAGGGGGAGCCGCACTTCTTTCCTTCCATTTACTTTAATTCTTGATAGCAACCCTGCCTCCACAAGAGAAACTGGGAGACTCAGTTTTAGGGAGGTGCTGAATGGATGAAGAGAGTGTATTTTTCATAGTGCTGTAGAGGATACAAAGCACCCCGTTTTGGTGTAGAAAGGGGCCCCATCTGACTTTGGGCCTGCCGTGTTCATACATTTTCAGTTGGATTCCCTATTATAAATATTCTGTGTTTTTTTATGGACTCACTTAATCAAAAATTCCAGCTGTAATGGGTGCTGGCCAAGTATGCTGTGTAAACTTCTGAGATTTAACATTCCAGGAGCTGAAGTGTGATTCATGAGCCTTAATGTTCATGACATCACAGCCAGCCAGTGCTGAAAGGTTAGGGGGTAAACACTGCAGGAGAATGTTTAAGTTAAATTAAAAGAGCCCAAATAACTATTTTCATTTCATTTTTAGAAAATCATGAACATATTTTTGTTAATATCAGGTATTGTACATTTATTTTTGTTAGAATAACCCTTCAACTTGGGGGCCTAATCTACCTAACAGTGTCAGTTTAATGGACACACGAGTGCAGAGTGCTCTCCATGGGTAGGTGGCAGCGTGCCAGCCGCTGAGATGTTTGAAGGGCAATGTCATTTATATTTTATTTTAAGTGATCAAAGGCATATTGCCTAAAATCCAATACAAATGAAAACCAGTTATTAAAATATAGGTTTTACCATCTAAGGAAAAGTTGCAGATGGTTGGTAATCTGAGGGCATCAATTAATTATTTCAGCACATGTACAATAGTTTAAAAAAAACACGACATTTTCTTGCACTACCACACAAGGGCCTGTTGAAGCAGAGCAGACAGGATTAGAGACACTCATTTAACTATCCTCCATTCCCTATGATCTCTTCACAACCCAAACCAAATGCACAGAGCGGAGAGATAAAAGTTTCTGTAGTCTGTCTCTTTTAGAGTTGTGGGAAATATTCGCAGCAAATAATTTATTTGAGGAATTTATCTCTCTTTTTTTTTTGTTCAGAATTTTCTGCATACAAGTGTGGATTTTTGCTAATTTGATTACGGTAATTTATAAACATAAATGGTTTGCACAAATATGTTTCAGCCTATGGGTTATTTGTAAACTATTCATCATGAATATTACTTCAGGTTTTTGTTAGTGATAATTCACTTTTTATGCTGGGTGATTGGTTGTCTGAATCACAGGGTATTGTTTCTTGAATGGCTCCTGAGAGAAGCAAGAGTTTTCAAGATGGATGCATTTCTGGAGCAGAAGTCTTGCACATATACATTTATAGAAGCATTAAGGCACTTTCTCTTTCTGAGAACCTGTTTATGAATAAAAATTCTCTCATATGATTGTTCTTGGAAAATGAATACAGGGGGCCATGAATACTGTTAAAATGAATGGATGTTTATGAATATTTTATAGGAATGAATGTTTTTGAATTCTTTATTTCCTTCTCTCCCTACCCCCACTCTCAGAATTAGTTTTTAATGAAAAATGTTACCTGGTACAATTATTAAAAATACTATCTCATTTCCAATGGTATCCTGGACCAAAAAGAAGATTGAAACAGCAATATTTAGCTACAAAGTTATAATAAGTAAAGTAACAATAGACATTATAAACAATAGCCAATATTAAAATGTAGAAGTCAGCTAGATTCCTTGATTCTTTAGGCTTCTGCAGAATGATAACAAATATGTAGTGCTTTTGTACTTGTATTTTCATTCTGTTCTTAATGGGATTTTCTTCGTATTTGCACCCACAACTTTAGTAGCACAAATAAATATGGACATAATTTATATCATTTAGATGTCTAATGAAAAGATTTTCAAAGGCACAAAGGGCAGTTAGGCATCTAACTGGCATTTAAAGGCAGTGGGAGCGGGGCACCTAACTCCAATTTGTGGCTTTGAAAATCTCCCCCTAAAATAACTCATTGTACTGGTGCCTCTCTGTGCTTCCTGTGCATCACTTCATATAAATGGGCCAAAATTCTCCTTATGTCGCTATGGAAGCTATTTTTTATTTATTACTGAAAGTTAATCCAGCTCAGAGCTGGATTAATGATGGCACATCCCCTTACGCATAGGTACCTACGTTTAGGATGCACAGCTGTTTGGACATTCCTGGCTAGGAATCCTTGCCCTCCACACTCACATGATGCATGTACAGTACATAGTCTTTTGGCTGCGTACACTCATGCCCATCTGTTAGGATGGCATTCTGCCTACATGGAGGTGGGAACTTTTCATTAAGGTCTAGGTTCCAAGCAGTGATGGGATGTCTATTTTAGGGTTGGACATTCTGCAAAATGTATGGATGCCTAGTCAATTTCCAGCATACCATATATGTATCTGTCACTGAAAGAGACACCGACCTGTTAACTGGCTCATTTAATTTAATTTCCCAGAAAGAAAAATGCTGAATGGATTCAAAATGTAACCAGTTCATATACTCCTCAAACATTTAGATATGATGTAACAACAAAATCATGTTTAGGAGAAAGACAGTAATGAAAAAGTGACGCAAAACTAGGAAAATTCAGAAGGCCTATTTGCAAACTTGTTATTCACATCGACGAGCACCTACTCATATGAGTAGACCCACTGTCTTTGGAGCTCATTCATTCCCTTAACAGTGCACAGAGCCTTAATTTTGTTGTGCTCTTCTGTAAAATAGGGGTAACAATATGTACCCACCTTCAGAAAGTTCTGTAATACATCATTTTTCAACTAAAGATCTCAGTTATTACATTTGTGCCCTTTAGGCTGGGTAGTAGCATGTTATTGTGTGGGAGGCTTACATTTCAGAGGCCTTAATTCTTTGGGCGGATGGAGATTAGGCACTTATTGGAAGAGATGTACTTGTTGCCTGGGAGGAGATTAATAATAGTCATCTACTTTTGCAATGTTATAATACCTATCATCCAAGATGACAAAGCACTTTCCAAAGGTGGGTAAGTTTTCTTTTAGTCCTCCTTTTACAGGTGTGGAAACTGAGGCACATCGCTGATAAGAGGCTGGTCCATGGTGCAAAGAAATTGCTGTGTATCTTGGAGGAGAGCCTCTATTCTGCTCTCCCAAAATTACTGCAGTCTCAGACTACTTAGAAATGCAAAACAACATTTCATGTTGGAGTTATTATACCCTAATGAGACTATTTATGATAGTACAACTCAGCTCCAATAAATGCTGGTGTCTGTGTAGAAACAAAGGAGAGTGTATATTGTGGAATTGCACGATAACCCTTTCGCTGCTGCTCCCCTGTCACATCTACTGTGCTGCTGTTACCCATTAACATTCCACTGGTTTCAGTAAAATGTTAAGATGTACACGGAACACTCAGCAGCCATCAAGTGGATAATACTAGCTTTCTGGAGAATATACTAAGATACTTACAAGAGGGTGAATTGATGTGTATGCTGCACTGACTACTCTGAGCAAGAGGGACTTAATTCTGAGATACGCTAAAGTCTATAGGGCTGCCTGAGTGTAAATGAGCAGAATTTGCTATGGATTATCTTCTAAAATGGAATCAACACCTCATATTGTCAGCTTAACAGTTGATCACATCAGGTGCTAATGCTACTCCCCTTCCTTCCCCACGCTGTCAATCTGGTTTAGTAAAGTATAGAACATTTTATAAACAGAAAAGCTGGTGAGTATGAAGATGCATATGTTAGAGCAGAATTTTGAAACTTGCCTGCTGAGTATCTTATTTGTTCAAACCACCTTAGAGACTAAAAAGCCCGGTACTCTTCTTTCCTTTCTCCCATGATAGATGCAGCTGTTAATTTAAAAAAGAGAAATTAAGTGGAATAGACTGATAATTGTTCTGCCTCTTGAGGTTACCAAGAACTGCCTGTGTCTGCACAAGCTCCCCTTGCTCTCATTCCTTAAACAAATTATTTGTTCTTTATACATTGTTACATTTCTGTTTAATGTTGTAAAAGGGGAAAGTTAGTGGTTTCAGTGTTTGGGCCTGATCCTGCATTCCCAGAGCACCCAAATCTCCCATTACATTGTAGTCTTGGGAGTTTTCAGTGCACAAGGGGTACACGATCAAGCCTTCATAAGCACTACAGGAACTGCTTTGTGGTGCTATTTCTCTTGTCGTGCATTTAAGTAGGTATTCCTGACAAAAAGGCATAGGTTTAATAAGCCAGTGTTTTCTTGGCTTTATAATTCAATGTTAATAATCAGTTTGGATGTTGGAATTTCCCAAGTGTAGAAAAAAGTCTTAAGTTTTTCAGTCGCTTCTTTGCAGATAGTAAATGAAATAGTTTTTGGCTTAATTCTGTGAGGTGCTGAATGCCTCCACTCTTATTGATTACTTTGGAACCATGCAACCAGGGTTTCCCTTGCGAGGGGCTACACCCCCCCATGAAGGGATGTGCTACAACAGAGGTGGGCAGCCTTTTTCATGGCTTCCCAGCAGAGCTTGAGAGTGGACAATGAACATTCCCCAACCTAACCCCAACTCATCCCCTTCTGCCCCAGACCATTCTCTCACTAGCCATGCTCTCCTGATCCCCTGGAGAACTCATCATGGAGTCTTGGAACATGGGGGAAGAGTGCTGTGGAAGCAGTTGGCTCCTGCTTGTATGAGGGAGGAGTGAGATCTGTGTGTGGAGGCTTTGCCTCTCTTCACATGGACTCAAGGAACACTGTCTTGCCCCAAAGTGACTTTAGACCTTAGTCCATCCCGTGCTTTGCTGCACATTGGGCTACCCACATTTGCCATCCTTGCCTGTCAACTCTCCAAATCTTTCCATTTTATGTTGAGGTGCTTGATGTCGTTCAGAACTGTTAGTTTCCAAGTTATTCGCAATCTTCCTCTCCTTCTTCTTGCATTTTCTGGCTTCCATTCAAGGGCAGTATTTGGTATGTGTTCTTTTTCTATTCTCAGCACATGTCCCAGCCACTGATGTCTTCTTTTATAGATTATTTGTGAGCGGGTGCCTTGTCCAGTATTGTGAGAGGATGCCCCAAAGTAAAGGAACAGTTAAATTTTATATAGCATGTTATCCTACATAGCCTTATTGTAGTCCTGCTCCTGCAGCCTTTGTACAGGGAAAATTATTGAGTCAACAGGAATTTTGTCTAAATAGGAACTGAAGGACTAGCTCCTATATCGAAGTATTAGATAATTTCACTAATGCCTGGAAGACTCATTATAAATGACTGATCATTGCAAATTAGCATGTAAACCAACCAACATGATAAAATCAAAATACTTGGTTCTATAATTGTAGTTTAATTTTGATTATTTATGCTAGTACTTCTCTGAATAGCACTAAATATGCTGTGGTATACAAAATTAATGAAGTTTTAGTAATATGCAGCCTCACAATCAGCACAACAGCAATTAGTGAAGTTCCACTATGTATTCTTAATCATTATTATCACTATGTGTTTAGCTCTTTGTCTTTTGTGGTTGAGTATACAACATAGGCGTATTGTTGGGGGAAGTGTTTAAGGGAAGGTGGTGGTGTCTGCAGTTTTGCTGTAATGTTTGGCTGTAACGTTGGAGTTTTGTTTGGCTGTAACATTTTACAATAGCAAAGCTGTAAAGTGTTCAGGAAGGAATTTCTTTACAACGTAGGCAGGCTAGCTCATGCCAAGCAAAAATAGATAAAGAAAACAAAAATAAATATGATATATTGCCTTTTTGCTGTAGAAGGGAGAACATTTTTGTCACCGGTGGGGGGTGGGAGAGGGAGTTGCCTTGGGTTTTGTCTCAGTGACTGAAACTATGCCTGCTTAGAGCACCAAATGTATAAATGGTAAAGTAGAAATATGATCTCCTTGTTGTTTGGAGGATTTTTGTTGCTGAAAGAATGCCAGGTCTTTCTGTGATTCTTTCATGGGGCTTTCATAGGTGGATTTATGAAGTATAGCAAAACTAAGGTGCAAAACGTTACCAAGTTCTTATTTTCTCTCTTTCTAAAATCTCTTCCCACCGAAATAAGCTATTTGTAGGGGTTTTTGTTTTGTTCTGTTATTTGTTTGTAATCAAAAACATTCAAATGCAATTAAACACAGAACTAAAATGAATTACATTGTGAAATAGAAAGACATCAGTGTTTAAGGAGAATTCCCCACCCACAGTTATTCAAGGCTCTTTGTCATGACCCCTGGTTAGCTAGCAGGGCAGCTACTATTACATTATATATATCTTAGGTACAGCTAATGCTGCCAGCTTTTGTTTCTACGGAACTCTTTGGAATTTGATTTCATCTAAGTTTGTTTATGTTAACTTGATATACACTTTGATGTGTTTCAACAGAATATACCAAGCTCATTATTTTTGCAAGAGAAGTTTCCATGGTTTCCTTATATTTGATGTCACATAAGACTTGTCTCCAGCTATGTGAGCTCTCTACTCATTTTTATTTCTGATGTTTTAGAAAATGCACCTATAACTTGTGTGATAAAGATTAATCAAAGCTGTCATTATTCATTGCATTCAGATTTGACTTTGACTTTCTGTTTCTCATTAGTCATTAATAATGGCATTCGGATGTTCCTTTTCACTTTTTTATTTTATGATGCACACATACTGTGTACGTATGATAAAGACTGGCGAAAGGCAGGTTTTTTTCCTACATTGAACTGATTTTGGTACCTCTGAGTAGTTCAGTGTTCAAAGTCTTCTTTTACCTATCTCTACTGTATCTAATTCTTTGGGCCAGACCCTCCATCTGGCCAAGCTGTGCTTGGTGCAAGACCAGAATGTGGAGGCATCAAAGGTGGCTTTAAGCCATTTTTATACTCCCCCAATCCTGGGACTGGCCTAAAGGAGGCTTTATCTTTTGTCTTGTTTCCCAAGGGGCAATTCTGACAACTGGGGATGCTTATGGGGCAGATCTTCTGGCTTCATACTGCCAGAGCAGCACCAAGGATCTGGCCCTGCATTTTAAGTTCAGTATAGTTTTTCCTTACATTAGAGTTTCTCTGTCATAGACTTCTGTCTCCTGCAGCATTGTTCTTTCTGGTACTTCCTACACATTACTTTTTATTTATATTTCATCTTAATTACCAGCTGTTATATCGCTCTTACAGTTAAACACTGAACCCCAGGTGAGGAACTTTGTTGAGGCTGCTTAATGTAAGTTGCTGTATCAAAAACAACTGCAGTGATATTCTGAAAAGTTTCTCATCCTAATCTTCTATTGGGGGCATCAGCTTCTCTTTCACCCTGAGTCACATTCCTTAATTTCCTTCTCTTAGCACTGCTGTGGTAAGCAGTAATTGGCAATTGGCTCAGTACTGCATTCTAGGTGAAATTCATCACTTCTCTTCCCTTGGCAGACAGCCTACTTTGTGTAGGGAACTAACTAACAGAGGACTAAGGGGTCAGAATCCATCCTATCAACCAGGGACAGGTTGTGCAGCTGCTGCATATCCCCTCCACCAGTCCTTCACGATCATTACTCTGCCCTCGTGGCTAGAGAAGCTGCTGTTGGCTTCCAAAAACTGTACGTGGGGTTTCTCCGCCACCAAATCCATGTAAGTGTAGATTCAATGGCCTCTCTCCCAGTATACCCACAATACTCTGCACAGCACTGCACAGAACCACCTCCTGGGCTTGGGTGGAAGTTTCCCCTGCATATTTGCTCCAGCCTCACCCTGTGCAGGGGTACCCAGAAGGCATCCACAGCATAGAGGACCTTGCCTAGGTCCAGTACTATTACATTAATTTCACCTTCTTTGTACACCCAGAACTCTCAGTGTATTGGCTACTCAAGGAACACAAATGAGGCCTGATAATAGGTACTAAATACCTTGATGTGTGAGTGTGAGAGATGGAGGAGCTACAGGTTTGAGTTAAAAGCAGATGTTAGTGTTCATCATGTTTAGTGAAGAAAATATTTGTAAGAAAATCAGTATTTGTTCATTGCATTTCAGGAGTGACATTGTGATTCCCTTTTCTGTACATTAAAACATCACTTTATAAATATGTTCTGTGCATTATAAATACGTTCTGTGCATTATCTTTTTAACACTTTTACTGTATACATTTCTGTTAAATTTTTCCAGGCAGTAATCTGGTAGCAGCTGTTTTTAGTCTTTCTTCCCATCTCGTTGAGTACCTGACACCAACAAAGGATGTATTACTCATAGAACACATAAGAATGGTCATATTTCTAGAAATTGAGACAGCTTTAGGTAGTAATTGTGGAATCTTGTCAGCTTTATAAGAAATATTAAAATTAGGGTTGGTCAAAAACTTTTGTACTCAACATTTTTGGTTGGAAAAATCTATTTTGTTGAACTTGAAATGTTCCGCAAGAACCTATCAATTTCAGTGATATTTTTGACAGACAAATTTTGAAACAATTAAAAATCAAAATGGAGTATTTAATTTCAACGCTCATTTTGTTTAAACTTTGTGTTTTGTTCCAACATTCTTATTTCATTTAGACTATTATCTTTTCTTATAAAGTTTTGTGTGATGGGGTGTCTACCCTGCACAAGGCCTGACCAGGTGAAATAGGCCAATTAACCTTATAGGCTGCAGCTGGAGGACAACCAGGGACTCATAAGGGCTAAAGGCTGATGAAGCCCAGTGTGGGGAGGAGCTGGGATAGGTTTATAAAGAGAAGAAGTTGGTGGTAGGAGAGAGTCTGCAGGGAAGAGCTCTGTTGTCACTCCCTAGAGAGATGGGGAGTTGGTTAGGTACAAGGAAGAGTTCTAGGTGGAGAGGAAGCCCTGGGATCTTGCCTTGGACTACAGACTCTGGCAAGAAGCTCAGAGGGGTGAAGTAGCCACAGGGTGTGGCGGAAGCTTCAGTGGTAAACCCAGAGGTGGTAAACTCAGTAGGTAAATCCAGAGATGGTAGAGGAGAGAGATAGGAAAGAGCCCAAGGAAACAGCAACAGGGTTGGAACTTGAGAAGACCATATTGCAGCATGTCAGCAGTCAGCCAGGAGCTCACTCTTGCTCCCCTGATCCTGCCCAGCACTGTTCTGTCCAAGATGCTAGCTACCCTCTGCTTGCAAGGCAGCCAGTCCTCCTCAAGCTCCAGGGAGTGACTGCCCTGCTCTGCCCTGCAGCTCTTCTTATATGGGCCTGCCCGGCCCTGATTGGCTGCTCCTCGTAGCACTCTCCAATTGGCTGTCTCCTGCACAGTCTCCCTAGGGTCCTCTCCCATTGGCTGTCTGTTGCGCAGCCTCCTTAGGATTCTATTAACCCTTTATGGGCTAGTGGGGGGCAGATGCCCCATCACACCCAGATATAGCTACAAGGAGGCACCCCAGTGATTAGTGAGTCCCGATTACCTTTTGACATTATCGAAACAAAACATTTCAATATGGCTGTTTTGATGCTTCCAAATTGCAATATTTGAGAATTTTCAGTCTGCAAAGTATCTTTTCATCCGGACTTGCATCAAAAGCAAATTTGGAATTTCCTGCGGGATGGAAATTCCATTTTCTGATCTGCTCTAATTAAAATGTTTTTTCCCCTACAGTGCTCTAAAGCAGGACTAGTAATGTTCTCCAGGCTGAGCAGCACATTCCCACTTGCTGTCTTGAACATCAAAACATTAGAGCTGCCAGATGACTACAAGCTGTATAATACACACAAAAACTTCATGAGTATATAATTGTTTAAAACCAAATGAAAAAAATCAACCTCCATCCCAAACTAAAAAAACAAACCAAACTAAAAAAACAAACCAACCTTCAGAAATAGTAATGTTTTTCCAGAAGATGGGTGACTTTTGCACTGATTTTACAAAAGTAAAAAACAAGCACTATGTCTCTAGACACTTAAGCAAGGCTGCTTTCACAGTGTTTGACAAATTGCTTCAGGACAAAGTTTGAAGTTACAGCAAGAGTTACTCTCACTGAAGTCGATGGAAGTAGGATCAGGTCCTCAGATTCCCTTATGAAAACACTTCAGTAATGCTATTATAAGCTTTAGTGTTTTTATCCATTACTATGGAATACTGTAGTGCTTTCGCATGTCTCACTGTGTTAGCAGCTACACTTCAGGATCTTATAATTCACCCCCAACACACGTGCACTTCCATTCCTCCCCCCCCACTTTTTAAAACTATCTTCTATGCTCTTCTCATGCTTGTAGAAATATGCAAAACAGCTGACAGGTTGTGCACACTGTATGAATACACTTTTTCATTGCACCTAAGTGATGCATATAGACTCTGGTGAAGGGATGAGACAATTCAGAAGATTCTACATAATTGGAACTTGATGTTACCACCAGTTTACTTTTATTGGTAAGGAGAATATTTTACTACCCACTTGCCACCCTCCCACTGCCAACTGAATGGATAAACACGACTACCCACTTGAACACTGTCCCCAAAGCTTTAAGCTTAAGTAAAGGCTTTCTTCTGTCCTTTCCAGTCTATTCTTTTTGAGGAAAATTTACCCTTGTGCAGATGGCCAGCATGAGCCTCATGTACATCTTAACTCCAATTTAAGACCTCTTTTGGGGTGTTAGTTGGGGATTAAGTGGAGGATGCATCCTGTGCTGGCCCTCTAAGCAGGATTGAGTTTCACATGCTCTCAGAGTTGCTCTGAAGGTCGTAGACTTTAACAAACATTTGTGGTGTTGGAATCAGAACACCTTAGGTTCAAAGCTGAGCTAAGTACAGTAATTGGTATTCTCTGATTCATCAGACAGATATCCCCAGTTGTTAAGATACATTAAATGTTTTACCTCGTCACACCATTCACTTAACTGTATAAATAAGTGAATAGAAACCTTGCACCAATTTTCTTTTACGTATTTTCTAAATTCATATCTCATTACAAACTAGATAGCATTAAAAAAGAGAGCAAATTTATCAGAAAGACCCAACACTAGCTCTTTTGAATTGGTATTACTAAAAGCTCATATATTGACAGAACTCAAAGTGAGTCTCTCATTGTTCATTTATTCATTCATTTTCCATACCTGTGCCATCTGTTACATTAGCACAATGACACACTAAATCATTGCATCTCTAAAGTATCAGTATTTTTGCACAAAGGAAGCAGACTGAGAGTGCCAGGAAAATGGACTGGTATGTTTGATTTGTGTCTTTAGCAAACAGCATGCCATTCTCCAACAACACAATCACAAGGAGAAAAGCAGAGTTCTGCTCATTAGCCATTGTGCTCAACCTTAAATCAACAGAAAGAAGAGCAATTTTCTCCTCTGTGTTGCTGAATGCCAAAAAATTATTCAGCAGTCTTAACACACACTAATATCCCTAACAAGTTTATTATATAATAAAAATAGCAACGTTAGCAACCATATCTTTAATAACTACAACAAAAATTATTCAGCTACCAACTCTAATCTGACTGTAACTCATAATAACTCTGTGTGTGTGTGTGTGTGTGTGTGTGTGTGTGAATGATTTTAATACTGCATTTATTTTGCATCCATCAGTGCTATCATGTGATGAGCAGATTACACATTTTCTCTTGATCAGCAAATCCACTGATGTAAGAATATTGCATGGCATCTCACTCAGACACATGTGGAGCTACAAAGATCTACCTGTGCTTCAAGAGCAAGGGGATAAGTATCACTGTCCCAAACCTGAAGTCTTTACTCAGATAAAATTCCCACTGAAAGCACTGGGAGTTTTACCCTAGTAAATTTGACAGGATTGGGGTCTATATAATGATCAACTTAAGTTGTCCATCATAATTAATATTGAAAATGAGCATCAAGTGTTATGCAATACTCATACTTTGCACGTATAGTACTTTTCATCCACACATCTCAAAGTGTGTATTATTATCCTCATTTTCATAGCCGAGGAAACTGAGGCAGAGAGAAGTTAAATGATTTGTCCTAAGTCACACAGCAATTAATGGTAGAGCTAGGAATAAATCTCAGGTGTCATAAAAATGGCCATAGTGGGTCAAACCAAAGGTCCATCTAGCCCAGTATCTTGTCTTCCAACACTGGCTGGTGCTAGATGCTTCAGAGGAAATGAACAGAAAAGGGCAATTATCAAGTCATCCATCCCCCGTCATTCAGTCCCAGCTTCTGGCAGTCAGAGGTTTAGGGACACCCATGTAATGGAGTTGCACCCCTGACTATCTTGGCTAATAGCCAATGATGGACCTGTCCTCCATGAACTTAATTTAATTCTTTTTTTAACTCAGTTATACTTTTGACTTTCAGAACATCTCCTGGCAATGAGTTCCACAGGTTGACTGTGTGGTGTGTGCAGAAGTACTTCCTTATGTTTATTTTAAACCTGCTGCCGATTAATTTCATTGGGAGATCCCCGGTTCTTGTGTTACGTGAAGGGGTAAATGACACTTCCTTATTCATTTTCTCCACACATTCATGATTTTATAGACCTCTATCATATTCCCTCCTTATTCATTTCTTTTCTAAGCTGAACAGTTCCAGTCTTTTTAATCTCTCCTTAGATGGAAGCTGTTCCATACCCCTAATCATTTTTGTTGCCCTTCTCTGTACTTTTTCTGATTCTAACATATATTTATTGAGATGAGGCAACCAGAACTGCATGCAGATTTCAAGGTGTGGGCAGACCATGGATTTATAGAGTGGTATTATGATATTTATTGTATTGTTATCTATCCTAATGGTTCCTAATATTCTGTTAGTTTTTTTGACTGCTGCTGCATGTTGAGTGGATGTTTTCAGAGAACTATCCACAATGACTCCAAGATCTCTTTCTTGAGTAGTAACAGCTAATTTAAACCCCATCATTTTGTATGTAACGTTGGGATTATGTTTTCCAATGTGCATTACTTTTCACTTATCAACACTGAATTTCATCTGCTATTGTATTGCCCAGTCATCCAGTTTTGTGAAATCCCTTTGTAACTCTTTGCAGTCAGCTTTGAACTTAATTATCAGGTGTCATTTTGTATCGTCTGCAAACTTTGTCACCTCACTGTTTACTCCTTTTTCCAGATCATTTATGAATATGTTGAACAGCATTGGTCACCATACAGATCCTTGGGGGACACAATTGTTTACCTTTCTCCACTGTGAAAACTCACCATTTATTCCTACCCTTTATTTCTTACCTCTTAACCAGTTACTAATCCATGAGAGGACCTTCCCTCTTGTCCCATGATTGCTTACTTTGCTTAAGAGCCTTTGGTGTGGGACAGTGTCAAAGGCTTTCTGAAAATTCAAGAACACACTATTCACTGGATCACCCTTGTCCACATGCTTGTTGACACCCTCAAAGAATTCTAATACATTGATGAGGCATGATTTCTCTTTACAAAAGCTGTGTTGACTCTTCCCCAACATATCGTGTTCATCTGTGTGTCTGATAATTCTCTTTTTTACTTTAGTTTCAACCAATTTGCCTGATACTGAAGCTAGGCTTCCTGGCCTGTAATTGCCAGGATTACCTCTGGAGCCTTTTTTAAAATTGGCATTACATTACCAATTCTCGTCATCTGGTACAGAGGCTAATTTAAGCGATAGAATTAGTAGTACTGCAGTTTCATATCTGAGTTCCTTCAGAACTCTTGGATGAATACATCTGGTCCTGGTGACTTATTACTATTTAATTTATCAATTTGTTCCAAAAGCTACTTTATTTGCATCTCAATCTGGGACAATGCCTCAGATTTGTCACCCAAAAAGAATGGCTCAGGTGTAGGAATCTCCCTCTTATCCTCTGTAATGAAGTTTTTTTTGCTTGAGTGCTCATTTAGCACCTTGATTGTCCAGTGACTGTTTGTCAGACTTCCTGCTTCTGATGTACTTAAATTTTTTTTGCTGTTATTGTGTCTTTTGCTAGTTACTCTTCACATTCTTTTTTGACCTGCCTAATTATACTTTTATACTTCGCTTGCCAGAGTTTATGCTCCTTTCTGTTTTCCTCACTAGGATTGGACTCCCGGTTTTTAAAGGATGTCTTTTTGCCATCCTGGTCGGGTGATCAGTGGTATAGTCCTACTGCTGTACTCTTATTATTCAAGCATGACATTTCTAGCTGTAGAGATTCTATGCTACAGTTTGATTCATTTAAGATTTTTACTATATTTGATTCAATGCTCTAGTGCCACTCCCCCACCAGCACAATTGGCTCTGTTATTCCTATACAGTTTGTTCCCTGGTATTACCAACTTCCATTGATTATCATCATTCCAACAAGTTTCTATGATGCCTATTATATCAATATCCTCATTTAATACCAAGTTCACCCATCTTAGTGCTTAGACTTCTAGCATTTCTATACAAGCACTTATAAAATTTGTCAATATTTAGCTATCTGCCTTCATGTGATATAATTGAATGGGACTTTTTTGTTTGACTGTTTCTCTTCAGTTCTACCTGTACTTTATGAGCGTCTATCCCAGGGGTTGTCAACCTTTGGCACGCGGCTCACCAGGGTAAGCACCCTGTTTGGCCGGGCCGATTTGTTTACCTGCCGTGTCCGCAGGTTTGGCCGATCGCGGCTCCCACTGGCTGTGGTTTGCCGTTCCAGGCCAATGGGGGCTGCAAGAAGCCGCAGCCAGCACATCCCTCGGCCCGCGCTGCTTCCTGGAGCCCCCATTGGCCTGGAATGGAAAACCGCAGCCAGTGGGAGCCGCGATTGGCTGAACCTGCAGACGCGGCAGGTAAACAAACCATCCGGGTCCGCCATGGTGCCTACCCTGGTGAGCTGCATGCCAAAGGTTGCCGACCCCGGTCTATATTCTCCTCTTTATTAAGATATAAAGTATCCCCTTCAATTGCCCCCACAAGGGATGTCTCTGTCTGAACCGTATGCTCGTCCACACCTGTCGGCTTTCCCCCAGCCCTTACTTTACTCTACTCTATGACCTTTTTAATGTAACATGCCAGCAATCTGGTTCCATTTTGGTTTACGTGGAGCCCACCCTTCCTATATAGGATCCTCCTTTCTCAAAAGGTTCCCCAGTTCTGAATAAATCTAAATTTCTTCTCCAAACATCCTCATCTCATCCACTCTTTGAGACCCTGCAGTTCTGTCTGTCCAACTGGCCCTGTGCATGAAACTGGAAGCATTGCAGAGAATGCCACCATGGAGGTCCTGGACCTTAATCTCTTACCTAGAAGCCTAAATTTGGCCTCCAGAACCTTTTTCCTGCATTTCCCTGTGTCATTGGTACCTACATGTATGCTACCACCGGCTCCTCCCCAGCACTGCACATAAGCCTATCTAGGTGTCATGAGGGGTCTGCAGCCTTCACACCAAGCAGGCAACTCACCATACAGTTCTCCTGGTCATCACAAAACAAGCTATCTATATTTCTAATAATTGAATCCCCCATTACTATTACCTGTCCCTTCCTAATAACTGGGCTTCCCTCTACCAGAAAGGTATCATCAGTATGAAAAGAACCATGACATAATCTGGAAAGAGGGTCCCAATTATGGGATCCTTTCCCTCGGCTTCAGCTTGATGTTCTCCTTCTCCAAGACTTTCATCCTCCTCCACAGCACAGAGGCTGTCTGACTGGGCTGGGACCACTGAATTGTATCCCTAAAAGTCTCATCTATGTGCCTCTCTGTCTCCCTTAGCTCCTCCAGTTCAGCCACTCAGATTACAAGAGCTATACTTGGTCTTTGAGCAGCATGAGTTGCTTGCACCGAATGGACACATACCTGCCCACGAGGCAGGTAATCATACCTTTTGCATTCAGTGCAATAAACTGGATAGCCCCCACTTTGCTGCTGGACTTCTGTCTGCATTATTTTTAGTGTTGCTGGGGTTTTGTTTGTTCTTTGGGTTTTTTATGTTTTTGTGGCAGTTTATTGGTCTAAGATTAGAGTACACTTGTTAGGTCTATCTGGCTCTCATGCTCCCTCTCTAAACTCCCTCGCAGGACTCCCTTGTGTGCTGCTTCCTGTTCACTAGCTCCTCTAGTTGCTTAGGAGCTATCTTTTTAAAATCCTGTTCTCTCTGAGTTAGCCAAACCCCTTTGTCACAGGATTCTAAAGGGGTTAGGGATCAAAGGATAGAGCCTTGTTAGGAAGTTAACAGCCTTGCCTAGCAGTCTGCTATGCTCAGCACACAGCCCCCAAAACAGACCACTCTATTAACTTCAATCAAGGCACAGAGCAAGCAAGCACACAACAAGCAAACTAACGGACAACAAACTCACCCCCTGGGGTTACATAGTCACTCCTCCTTCACCTGGAGAACTCCCTTGCAAATTCCCCTGTTGGCTGCTCCTGTTCACTGTCTTTTGCCCCGTCCTGTTTTCTATTTACAGGCCACACTTGTTTCATATTAGCTGTATCATTTAAGTTCTTAAAAGTTGTTAAAGGTGTTTCTATACATTAAATTGATCTTAAAGGCAATCAAACTAGTTTAAAATGGTCCTTGTTGCAATATGGGAGGTGTTTTGATTCTCAGCTCTGCTTTTTCATTCTGTGGACTGGGAATTTATGGTGCACAGCTTTCAACTCTGAAGGGAAGGAAGGAGGAAGATACCTTACTTTGCTGAATAGCAATCTCATGAGCCACTGGGACTCACCCATCAGTCCTTAGCGAGAAGTCTGATTCCAGGGCATTGACAGTGTATGTGTGTGTAGTCAGCCTTCTCCGACCTCCCAACGTATTGACTTCCACTATACTGTTACTTAAATTGCTATAGTAATATTTTGCACTCTTTTGGTCTGTTACTCCTCTCTGTCTAGTTTCACAGCATTATATCTCTATTGAGTTCAGTGCAGTTACTCCTGACTTATACCAGAGCACGTAAGAGGAGAATCAGGCCCTTTTAGCTTCAAACATACACAAAGAAAACTTCATTTCATATTTTGTAAAATCCTATTTGCTCTTGACATGTGATGGTATCGCTGGGTGCCATCCTCGGAGCCGTTGCTTTTCTTTTTTCACCCTCTTCTTATTGTGTCTGTCTGTGCTTGGAGTTTTATGCTCTGCCAAATTTTAGCCTGGAGTGACAGCAGAGAAATGAGCATTATAATGAAAGTGCTGACAAACCCTTAGCTCTAATGACGTGAATGGTGCCGCTCTCATTTTAGTCTGCGGTGTTCTTTGCCTTAAATCTTTAATGCTATTTTCTGCCTTTATCCCTTGTCGAGCAGGAAGATCACTCAGGTGGTTTATGACTTAAAACTTACGCAGTTAAGCAAGTTGTGCTGTGGTGTGGAAGGTCTGCTCACTAGAGGTACGTGCTCCTCTCCACTTGAGCAGTGTGGAGATGTTCAAGGGCGGCACAGAGGAGAAAGGCTGCTCGTGAGGTGTTCCACACCCCATTGCAGAGCTGCCATTCCACTTGCCCCCTGTGACCATTGTGACGGCATCTTGTTCTATATGATTCAGGAAAGGAAGGCCAGTGTCCTCTGAGGTGGGAGTAAGAGGACATTTGTCAGCATAATGAAAACTGGGAGGAATTGAGGCATTAATTGGGAGAAAGTTTAGCTCACCATCAAGAAACAGCAGTTGGTGTAGGAATTAACATTGTAGACGGTAAGCTCTTCAGAGCAGGGTCTGTACCTTTGTGTGTGTGTGTGTGCGCGCTACCATAATATAAATAATAACAGAGCTGGATCGAGACTGAAATATCCATCCAGTGTGTTTGCACTGTGCTTGCCTGACAGTTGCAGTGTGTTTGCCTGACAGCACAGTAACAAAAGGCCTTATCCTGCTCCCACAGAGTTTTTCATTGGCGTCAGAGGAGCAGGTCCTAAGGTACGAGTTTTGGGCCATATCCTCAGCTTTTGTAAAACTACAAAGCTCCAAGGATTTCACTTGAGCCTTGCCAGTTTACACCAGTTGAGGATTTGGCCTCTGACCTTCAGGAAAGTATCTGAAAAATGACAGTCTGATTCTGGGCCAATAACTTATTAACATTCAGCATCATATGTATAGTATGAAGGAGGAACCTGCCCATACATATATAAAAAAGAGAGGGAATAAAACAAGAGTAAGATTGGTGAAATCATGGGCTAGATTCAGATTTGATTTTGACTCAAATACCACACATGTGGATGCCTTATAAATACAGATTAATAGGTATAAGCAATGCCACAGGGTACATCTACACTACAGGGGGGAGTCGATTTAAGATACGCAAATTCAGCTAAGTGAATAGCGTAGCTGAATTCGGCGTATCGCAGCCGACTTACCCCCTTGTGAGGATGGCGGCAAAATCGACTTCTGCGGCTTCCCGTCGGCGGCTCTTACTACCACCTCCGCTGGTGGAGTAAGAGCGCCGATTTGGGGATCGATTGTCGCGTCCCAACGGGACGCGATAAATCGATCCCCAAGAGGTCGATTTCTACCCGCCGATTCAGGCGGGTAGTATAGACCTAGCCTGAAACCACTTTCACCAGATCTGAATTTGGCCCATTTTTTATCAAAAGCTGTGGGCAAATTTAGGGGGCAAACTTCGATTCAGTTTAGAATCTGTTGTGCTTATCTGTGTGTTTTATCTGTTACTAATAAATCCTGTGCTTCGTTTATTCTTTATTACTTAAGATCATTTGCATAAAACCAGAATGCTTGTTTCTTATGAGTCCAGCTGCTCCTGTCTGAAATCATCAGACTCCTCAGTTGCATCACTGTAGGTTGCTATAGAAACAATGTTGATGTCACAGAGGAAAGATTGTTTCGCACCACAAAGCAGGCTTCTCCTTTGCCTTCTTTTAAATTTTCTTTTCAGTTTGAACTTATAGCAGAATCATATACAATTCTCAGCCTCTCCTCCTCAGTTTCTCTGAAGTATATTTTGGTAGGGTGCTGTCAGTGCTTTGTGTCACCCTGGTGTGCCACTGAGAATGCTGCTGCCACTGCTTCTATCCAATAGATATGATGCAAGTTCTTTAGCTCCTCATCTCTACTAGAGCTCTTTGGGTCTTTTAAGAATTTGCTATATGAAGAAGGAAGGGGCAGCTTGACAGCAATGCTGTCCACAGAATTCAATAGAACAAATGGTTTCTTGAACTTTCAGCTAATACACCTCTACCCCGATATAACACTGTCCTCGGGAGCCCAAAAATCTTACCGTGTTATAGGTGAAACCGCGTTATATCGAACTTACTTTGATCCACTGCAGTGCGCAGCCCCACCCCCCTGGGGCGCTGCTTTACTGCATTATATCTGAATTTGTGTTATATCAGGTCGCGTTATATCGGGGTAGAGGTGTACCAGCACTGTGTTATTCTTCAAGAGATATTCTTCTGAGGGATAGCAATCTATTGATACTGTTGAGAACAGCAGCAGCAGAGGTGGTAGCATGCTCCTGTAAGTCAGATTTAATTAATGAAGTTAAAAGAATCTACAAAGCCTCTGAGAGTGGAAACCATAGAAGTGGCTGTTCTTTCTGTTTTTTTCATTATGTTTGACATTTTTGAGCAGCTTTGTTGCAGATTTCTGCGAACTGACTGAGGGGCTTAGTGGATAACATTTCACTGGGATATAAAAGGTACATGGACAAGAAAACTTCTGAAAAAAAAACCCAAAGTGACTTATTTGTTAGGTAGCTTTAATTTGATTCTGTGTTGTAGTACAATAGGTCATGGTTACAGTAGATGAATGGAAGTCAGGACTCATGACTCAGCTCTGCCACTGTCTTGATGTGAGACCTTGGATAAATCATTTTGTGTGTCTGTGCCTCAGTGTCCATAGCTTTAAAGTGGGGTAATGCATCCCTATCTCACATGGGGGTTATGAAGCTTAATTCATTAATCTTTGTAAAGCACTTTGAAATCTTTAAAGGAAAAGCATATATAATTCTGAAGTATTGTTCTCTGAGATAGTTTGGTGTGTTGTATAGCAATAGTAATTAAATCCATGTACATTCCAAGTATATGGTTTCTTCACTCTCCAGTGCTATTGGGATGGAACACATAACCCATAAAGGGACCATAACAGAAAAGCCATTATATAACATCTCCAAGACAGATCGCCCTAGGCTTAGATGTCTCTCTGGTCATGCATGCAATTGTAGTATCTACAAACACAAATAATGTGGGGTTTATTTTTGCATATACAATTATGGATAGGCAATAATAAAAATGTTGACTCTAGAGTACATTTTAAAGGTCTTTATGGTTTTGCCATTATTGCTATTTGTGATGCATATATGATTTGAGACACCTGGCTACCAATGGACAACAGTGATACTTTGCCAAGTGTCTGCTAAGCTTGGAAAGAACTTTCAAAAACAAGATAAATAATTGTTTATATATGTGTGTGTATAAATGTATGCATGTGTATATAAAATATTGCTTTCTCATAAAGCTTGTCACACTGCAGTGAAGAGGGAAGCTTCAGAAAACAATTGAATATATATATTTCTCTCTGGAATAGGGATATATACTGATTTTTGTGGGATGACTGCAGCAAGCTGCAAATGATACATAACAAAAAATTGCCATCCCGGCACACTGAGAGAATACTGATAGTTCTGTTGCGCTGGACCATATATATCAGCATGTGCGCGCACACACACATATACACATAGTATTTGGGTCAGTCAGAGGCCTAGGTAGAAAAACCCATAAGAAGTATAGAAACGATAGTTTTTTACAAGAAAGCTTGTTGATATTTGTAGTGTTTTATAAATATCCCATGGCACTTTTTGTAAAAGTTGTTTTTCTCCCCAGAATACTTGGCAAAAACTGTCCCATGCACACTTTTTCACATTAGGCTGCATAGTTGGTTGCCTCCCTTCATCCCAGACATGGCTGAGTTTCAGTGATGCTGTGTTTTTACAGTTGAAAATTGCTTTTGGATCCTTTGGGATGAAATGTACTAAATACATATAAATATTATTATTTATTCATCAAGATTCTGTGCTTGGTGCCCTCTGACAGAGTGATAGTGCAGAGGGGCAGTTTCGCAGTTGGAGCCTCCAGGAGGAATTCTGGCTGTGTCAGCTAAAATTGCTCCTGGGAGCTTACAAGGCATGAATGCCAGAGTGGTAGCTCTGCCCGCCTAGGAGAGGGAGCTAGTATGTTCCCTCCTCTGTGCCACCTCCAAGGGCAGAGAAGGACGGTGATGTGGTCCTGTTCTCAGCTGACCCCACTCAAACCCCTTTTTTCTGACAGCTAATGTCCACAGGGGTGCTAATAGGAAACAAGGACTCTGCTTCTCAAAGGGACTCTGGCAAGGCCCTGTGCAGGGGTGCAAGTTTTGAGGGAGCAGTTAGCTGAGCCACCCCCTTATCTTAGGCACTCACTCA
Source organism: Malaclemys terrapin pileata (assembly GCF_027887155.1). Classification (NCBI taxonomy): domain Eukaryota; kingdom Metazoa; phylum Chordata; order Testudines; family Emydidae; genus Malaclemys; species Malaclemys terrapin. The sequence continues at coordinate 28,143,083 of NC_071511.1, read as the reverse complement.
CTAGCTGGCCAGAATCTGGGTCCTTTGTTTATTAATGTATTAATTAAGACTGATAAAACATTTCCAAAACAGTTTGGCTTATCTTCCTTCTTATCAATTGAATGGCTATGGCATGTGATCAGCAAGTAAATACATTCTGTTACAAGGATTACTTCTGTCTTGTGGAAAACTCATGTCTATCTCTCTAGGAGAGGAGTGTGCGTAGAGGTCTGTCAAATTAAATTAACGTCTAGATTTGCCCTTCATTCATATATGGTAAGAGGCTAAAAGTTGTCAAGGCTATTTGGTGCTAGTCACACACGCATGGCCTTATGCAGAGACATGCATGCTTTGAATTTTAAAATACTAAGAAAAAGTTTTATTTCACTGTTTATCCTCTAGGTACTGTACTCTTACTTTCCTTTTGATGCTGAAGAGAAGGAAGCTTATTAATACACTGCCACATTCAACGAGTTAAAAATTTCTTCTTTACTAAAAAAGAAAAAAAATCAGATTCCATCATTGACCCAATTTACATCACTGATTTAGTCTTTATTTTCCCAATGACTAAGCATCTCATTTCTATACCAATTACGAGTTCTTGTCAGGAAAAATTGGTCACAGTTCAGATGTTTTCTAACAAGACATCAGCTGCATCATTAGTGTTTTTCTTCCTCTAAACTGAACATCAGCTCATATGTAAAAGGAATAATACACTGAGCTCCATATTCCTACCTCCTCCATGCTCCACAGATCACACTCCATTACAGTTATACTGTAATTCACTTGTGGCTCAGCCATTCATAAATTAGTATTCTCATGCAGGGCTGCCCAGAGAATTCAGGGGGCAAAGCAATTTTGGGGGCCCCTTCTATAAAAAAAGTTGCAATACTATAGAATACTATATTCTTGTGGGGGCCCCTGTGGGGCCCGGGGCCTGGGGCAAATTGCCCCACTTGCCCCGCCCTCTCCCCCCCGGGCAGCCCTGTTCTCATGATCACCAGTGGAGCTACAGAATCATAAACATTAGAGAGGGAAAGCTCTGTTAGGTCATCTAGTTCATCCCCCTTCCGATTCAGGATTGTTCCCTAATAACTATGGCAAACATGTTCCTTTCCATTTTATGAGAAGCTGCCTGCAGAACTGGTTGAGAGCACAGAAAGGGGCAAGGAAGATGGGTTTGCGGAGGTATGGGGTCCAGAAGAAGCCAGTAGCAGTTTGTTTCCTGAGGGATCTAGCTGCCTTGGGGGAAAGGGGACCGGTCATCACTATGGAGACATCAGATCTCATTACACTGGTCTACAATTTTTGAGAAGTCGTCTGCTTCAGAGATAAAATGTGCTATTTATTATGTATTTTGATGTGCTGAATTCAAATATGACAATTAAAGCAACTGATTGGCTACTGTTTCTAAGATATTTAAGTTTTTACATTTTATGTCTATGTATATTGTGTAGATAGTAGAGTTTTAATCATAAATTGTAAACCTAGGACTTTTCATGTGTTTATGGTTGCTTTACATGATAATATTTCACCTGTCCTGTTTATGTAACACTTTAAAAATCAGCAAAAGGGTTATATAAATAAAATTTATTATGAAACAAAAGGCAAAAAACTATTATGTACATAGTTTAGTCCTATTCAGTGTCTACTCGGCGCTTCTTGGCTTGTCTCTTGTATTCATTAAATGGAGCATCTCTTGTCACTGTCCAGCAATAGTCTGCAAGCATTGATGGGCTCCATTTGCCCTGATAGCGTTTCTCTATTGTTGCAATGTCCTGGTGAAATCGCTCGCCGTGCTTGTCGCTCACTGCTCCGCAGTTCGGTGGAAAAAAATCTAGATGAGAGTGCAAAAAATGTATCTTTAATGACATGTTGCAACCAAGGCTTTTGTATGCCTTGAGGAGGTTTTCCACCAACAACCCGCAGTTGTCTGCCTTGTTGTTTCCGAGAAAATTTATTGCCACTAACTGGAAGGCTTTCCATGCTGTCTTTTCCTTGCCACGCAGTGCATGGTTAAATGCATCATCTCGAAGAAGTTCACGAATTGGAGGACCAACAAAGACACCTTCCTTTATCTTAGCTTCACTTAACCTTGGAAATTTTCCATGGAGGTACTTGAAAGCTGCTTGTGTTTTGTCAATGGCCTTGACAAAGTTCTTCATCAGACCCAGCTTGATGTTTAAGGGTGGTAACAAAATCTTCCTTGATTCAACAAATGGTGGATGCTGAACACTTTTCCTCCCAGGCTCCAATGACTGTCGGAGTGGCCAATCTTTCTTGATGTAGTGGGAATCTCTTGCACGACTATCCCATTCGCAGAGAAAACAGCAGTACTTTGTGTATCCAGTCTGCAGACCAAGCAAGACAGCAACAACCTTCAAATTGCCACAAAGCTGCCACTGATTTTGGTCATAGTTTATGCACCTCAAAAGTTGTTTCATGTTGTCATAGGTTTCCTTCATATGGACTGCATGACCAACTGGAATTGATGGCAAAACATTGCCATTATGCAGTAAAACAGCTTTAAGACTCGTCTTCGATGAATCAATGAACAGTCTCCACTCATCTGGATCGTGAACGATGTTGAGGGCTGCCATCACACCATCGATGTTGTTGCAGGCTACAAGATCACCTTCCATGAAGAAGAATGGGACAAGATCCTTTTGACGGTCACGGAACATGGAAACCCTAATATCACCTGCCAGGAGATTCCACTGCTGTAGCCCAACAGCTCTGCCTTACTCTTGGGTAGTTCCAAATCACTGTCAAGGTCATTCAGTTCACCTTGTGTTATGAGGTGTGGTTCAGAGGAGGTGGATGGGAGAAAATGTGGGTCCTGTGACATTGATGGTTCAGGACCAGAAGTTTCATCCTCTTCCTCTTCTTTGTCTAACTCAAGTGAGAATGATTCTGGTGCATCAGGAACCAGCAGTCCTTCTCCGTGGGGTTCTGGGCATATAGCTGATGGAATGTTTGGATAATGCACAGTCCACCTTTTCTTCTTTGACATACCTTTCCCAACTGGAGGCACCATGCAGAAGTAACAATTGCTGGTATGATCTGTTGGCTCTCTAAAAATCATTGGCACTGCAAAAGGCATAGATTTCCTTTTCCTGTTCAACCACTGGCGAAGATTTGTTGCACAAGTGTTGCAGCATATGTGTGGGGCCCACCTCTTGTCCTGATCTCCAATTTTGCAGCCAAAATAAAGGTGATAGGCTTTCTTAACCAGAGTGGTTATACTGCGTTTTTGTTATGCAAAAGTCACTTCACCACAAACATAGCAGAAGTTATCTGCACTATTCACACAAGTACGAGGCATCTCTGCTCACTTTGGCTAAACAGAAATGTGTCCCTTTGCAAAATCAAACACTGACAAATAAGAGAGCACGACACTGTATGATTTCTAGAGCTTATATAGGGCAATTTGTTCAGCAGAGTGATGTAAGCTTCGTTATGATTGCATCATCCATGACTTCTAGGAATAACATGATGCGATTCATATCATGTATGACGCAATACCAGCTTCAGATTGCATCATTCATTGTTTTGCCTAAAAAGCAAGTAGTGTCCAAACCCAGTCATAGATTTATTCATAGATCCAGTCAAAGATGTATTTTAGTCAATTCTGGTTTAAATTGAGATCCCTTCCCTTTATAACTCACTTATCGTCCGCCATTCCCAAGTCAAGGGTCATATATACTGACGCAATAGTATATCTTGAAAACTAGAGCCAATCAACAATTTTAAGCATCATTTTCGTTCTCAGTGACCCAGAATTAGTAAAGTTTGACTACATTTATTTCAGAAGCATTTTGGCTGTAGAGCAGTGTTATATGGCTGCAGTATCCTCTCCCCAAGGAGTTTGGAGCCTGTACTGCTGCCTTGTCTCTGAACCCCTGAAATCCTTTCCTACTGAGATAGTCATTCCAAGAATGGGCCTTCTGCCTTCCTCCCACAGATTTTAGTGCAGGAGGACAAAATATGGCCCTCTATTCTACAGTGAGACACATTTAATTTCTATAAATGTTAATAGATTTAATGTGTGTGTAGCAAGTTGTGCTGTGGATCTGTGCTCTGCATAATGAATTGAAATAGTAAATACTCTCTCATATTCCCAAAGGTTAAAAATAGTTCTGAAGCAAATCCTGTTTTCAGAATCCTTCTTCATTACCTGCAGAGTCTAATATCAACCCGTTTGCTTAGGTGTTCGACCCAAAGCCACTGTTGTCTTACACAAAGAGCAGGTGGCATCATGGCAGTTGGCACATTTGCAGGACCAATCCTGGAAGATGGAGTCAGTGAAGTTTATGGGAGTTGATAGTGCCCAGCCCCTGCCAAATTATGGCTCATAGAGCCAAAACCTTATTTATCTGTTACGTCTGCTGAACTGTTACCTGCTGTGATTTCCCCTCCCCTTTTCATGTTTAGAAGGTTGTTTAATAATTTCCCGCCAACACTTTCATTTAACACTCCATGTGTGCATGTGACAGTATACCCATCCCATCACAGTTTGGGTTCCAAAGCCAACTCTCTGCCCACATCTATCAAGATATGTTTTTATAAGTATGTTGGAGCTACAAATCCAGACAAGCAATGTGTATCCAGTCACATGCAGGGATTTCATTTCTGCTGCTGATTCTTTATGGAACCTGTTTTTACTAGTCTGCACTCATGGGATGGCCATAAGAACATATTCTATAAGTAGCCTGTGACAAAGAAGATTATCCTACTTATCTATTTCCTGTGTCAAGGGTACTTGTGAGTGTCTTTGTTTAGAGTGATGTGTTAGTTATGGTCATACCACTGCTAGAGTGAAAGTCAATTAGCTTCCTGTAATTGGAGGTTTGTTAAACAACCCATCTGCCTCTTGATCATGAAGAGTGGCTATGTAATCTTTACGATGTATATAAGAAACAAAACTGAAATCCGTTCCATGGAACACTCTGGGACTTTTGTATGAGGCATGCAATTTATCCAGGAAAGACTCACTGTTGAGAATACTGATGCAGCTCCACAGTGGGAATACTAGTCTAGTGTAGGCTGGGCCAGGCCTTGGTGCCTAATGGGGTTGTTAACACTTTGTTGTTCTGTTTAGAACAAGTCTAAATTACTCCATGTTAAAAATGCTGGTGGCTGCAAGCGCTCAGCTTTGCTACTTGCACTGAAGTTGAAGCAGTGTCAGCAGCAGTGGCAATTCTGTGTATGTATATCTATATAAACCTATTACAGACAAAGACTTAGGAAGCAGCCTTAAAGACTTTAGTGACCTGAAAAATTCATTGGCCTCTTCATTATGGAGATGATCCAGTGTCTACAGAAGTAAATGAAAATATTTGCACTAACTTCTGCTGTTTGTTGGATCAGGCCTTATCTTGCCTATTTGCCACTATTGCTGGTCACTCCTGCTGCTAACTGATCATCAATGCTTTCAACATAGTTTCATGAAGGTAGTTATGTGCAAGCTGCTCCTGCTCTTCTGAGTGCAGTTTGGTGTGCAATTTCATTTTTCCACAATTTGGAATAGTTGGAGCCACGATTAAAGAGAAACTAAGAGAGATAGGGAGGGAAGACGAGAGAAAGAAAGCTACATTGAGAGGTTCCCAGGCTCTTGCATTGGTGACAAAGAGTCTGTGAGTCCCTTGTGTCCCTTAAAGGCAGACACTTTTCGGCTCAATGCTAAAATTACACAATAACCCAATTTTTCCCTCCTTTACTCATCTTTAGTGTAGGCCTACACTGTAAGCTGACGTGTGATTGCAGCACAGGTAGACATGCCCGCGCTAGCTTCACCTGTGCTAGCATGGCTAAAAATAGCAGTGGCACAGGCTTCAATATGGGCTAGCAACGTGAGTACACATACACTCATGGTCCCCAGCATGCTTGTGCAGCCTGCACAGAGGCCGCTGCGCATACACTGCTGTTTTTAGCCAGGCTGGTTTTTCCTTGGGGGAAGCTGATACAGGTATGGCTACCTGTGCTGCAGTCACACCTTGGATTACAGTTTAGGTATAGCCTCCGAATCAATGGGATTAAGTGCATGCAAGTGAAGGAAGAATTGGGCTCAGGGGGAGAAGTGCCAAGAGAAGGAGGGAGCTAGGGTTACCATGTTTTGTGCCTCCAAAAGGAGGACACTCCACGGGGCCCTGGCCCCGCCCCCAGCCCCGCCCCTCCCCCGCTCCAACTCCGCCCCCTCCCCAAAGTCTCCGCCCCCTCCCCTGCTTCCCGCGAACATTTAATTCGCGGGAAGCCTGGGCAGGTAAGGGGGGGTGTGGGGGGAGGAGGTGCGGCCCAGGCTGGCCCCCCCGGCGGCTCCAGCCTGGGTCGGCTCGGGCCCTGGGGTGCCGGCCCTGGCCCCCGGCCGACCACCCCCGGCCCGCCCAGCACTGCCGGCCGGCCCCCGGCGGCCCAGCGCACCCCCCCGGCTCCCGGCCCCGGCGGCCCAGCGCACCCCCCGGCTCCCGGCCCCGGCGGCCCAGCGCACCCCCCCGGCGGCCCGACCCCGCGGCCCAGCGCACCCCCCCGGCGGCCCGGCTCCCGGCCCGACCCCCCGGCTCCCGGCCCCGCGGCCCAGCGCACCCCCCCAGCGGCCCGGCTCCCGGCCCGACCCCCCGGCTCCCGGCCCCGCGGCCCAGCGCACCCCCCCGGCCCCGCGCACCCCCCCGGCGGCCCGGCCCCGCGGCCCCGGCCCCGCGGCCCAGCGCACCCCCCCGGCCCCGCGCACCCCCCCCGGCGGCCCGGCTCCCGGCCCGACCCCCCAGCTCCCGGCCCCGCGGCCCAGCGCACCCCCCCGGCGGCCCAGCTCCCGGCCCGACCCCCCGGCTCCCGGCCCCGCGGCCCAGCGCACCCCCTCGGCGGCCCGACCCCGCGGCCCCGGCCCGGCTCCCGGCCCGGCACTGCGCCCCTGGACTCCGTCCCGGCACCGCGCGCCTGGCCCCGCGACCCCGGCCCAGCCCTCCCTCCCGATTTTCCCGGACATGCCCGGCTTTTGGGGATTTCCCCCCGGACGGGGATTTGAGCCCCCAAAAGCCGGACATGTCCGGGAAAATCCGGACGTATGGTAACCCTAGAGGGAGCAAACAAGTCAACAGGCAGCATCCATTTTAATAATACTGTTGGAAACCAAGTTTTACATAAAACTTCCCCAACATCCCCAGAAAACTAACTAATTATTGATGAAGATGCTCAGTTCTTTACAATTTTGAGTTAATTCAGATTTAAAGTACTGCAATTAATAAGAAACAATTGATGGTATGCGCAGACTAACAAGATTGTATTATACAAGACTCATATAACTTAATACAGTAACTCCTCTCTTAAAGTCATCCCGGTTAACGTTGTTTCATTGTTACGTTGTTGATCAATTAGGGAACATGCTTATTTAAAGTTGTGCAATGCTCTCTTATAACGTTGTTTGGCAGCTGCCTGCTTCATCCACTGCTTGCAGGAAGAGCAGCCCGTTGCAGCTAGCTGGTGGGGGCTTGGATAGGGTTACCATATTTAAAAAATAAAAAAAGAGAACACTCCATGGGGCCCTGGCCACGCCCCTTTCCCACCCCCGGCCCCGCCCCAACTCCGCCCCTTCCCCAAAGTCCCTGCCCTAATTCCGCCCCCTCCCCTGAGCACCTCACATTCCCCCTCCTCCCTCCCAGCCACGTGAAAAGGGCTGCCCAAGTGCTATCGGCTTCTTGGTTTGCCGGGCAGCCCCCAGACCCTGCGCCCCTGGCTGGCGCTTCCCCAGCGCAGCTGGAGCCTGGGAGGGGACGTGCCCAGCCGGGGGCGCAGGGTCTGGAGGCTGCCCGGCAAACTGTGAAGCCGGTAGTACTCGGGCTTCGGGCAGCCCCCATGCTTCCGGACCCTGCGCCTCCGGCCGGGCACTTCCCCTCCCGGGCTCCGGCAGCCTCCCGGGAGCAGCTCCAAGGCAGAGGCCAGGAACAGCACATGGCAGTGGGGGGAGGGACAGCTGAACTGCCAGCAATTGGTAGCCTGCTGGGCAGCTGCTGCACAGGAAACTTAGGGGAGCGGGGAGCTGATGGGGGGCTGCCAGTCCACCCAGGTTCTAAGCCTAGGGTTATCATACGTCCGGTTTTTCCTGGACATGTCCGGCTTTTTGGTAATCAAACCCCCGTCCAGGGGGAATTTCCAAAAAGCTGAACATGTCCAGGAAAAATACTCACTGGCTTACCTTAGAGCGGGCGCCAGGGGCTGCTGTGCTCCCTGAACTCCTGGGCTCTGTAAGTGCCGAGCTGCCCGAGCGCTACCGGCTTCGGGCAGCCCCCATGCCTCTGGACCCTGCGCCCCCGGCCGGGCACTTCCCCTCTGTAAGTGCTTACAGAGCCCAGGAGTTCAGGGAACACAGCAGCCCCCGGCGCCCGCTCTAAGGTAAGCCAGTGAGTATTTTTCCTGGACATGTTCAGGCGCAGGGCCCCATTCTGGGAATCGGCCGAATTGGCTTAAAGCTGGCCCTGCTTGAGGGGGCCATTTAGGGATCTGGGGCAAAAATCTATCTGGAGATTGGTCCTGCTTTGAGCAGGAGGTTGGACTAGATGACCTCCTGAGGTCCCTTCCAACACTGATATTCTGTGAAATGTGATGTTTGTGAATTTATCCAAAACTTTTACTCTAGTTACTTAAGCTGGTTTATAACAAAATGCCATGATCTTCCTGCTTGGCTTCATGATATTTACTGGGGTTATTTCTCCTCTGGACTGCAAGAACACAAATAGAGCAATTCATGCTCAGACTAATAACTTTACTTTATCTGTTCTATAAAATCACAAAGCCCACTCCCACCCACTAAGAAGTCTTAGCACATGAAATATCCTGGCAACTTTTTCCTGATTTCAATAATAACCTTACAGATCTGGGGGGAAATGCAACAATCACATTGTATCCTGCCCAGATCTTAAAGGATGATCCTCACTAAGGGCAATGTTTTGCCTTCCTTTCACAAGAGTTCTGCATGTAAATATAGCAAGTACAGATTCATAGATTTTTAAGGCCAGCAGGGACCACTGTGATCAGCCTGACCTCTGGAATAACACAACACATAGCACTTCCATGAATTAATTCCTGCTTCATGTCCAATAACTGTGGTTAAACTAGAGCATATCTTTTAGGAAAACATCCAATCTTGATTTAAAGACTTCCAGAGATGGAGAATCTCCCACAACAAATTGTTTCAGTGGTTAACTACCCTCACTGTTAAAAAGTGAGCACTGCACTTTGTATTCTGTGTTGTACTTGAAATAAATATATTTGAAAATGTAGAAAACATCCAAAATATTTAAATAAATGGTATTCTATTATTGTTTAATCGTGATTAATTTTTGTAATCGCTTGACAGCCCTAAATATAACCTCTCCACTTCTATTTGATATTCCTGTTTATACATCCAAGGATTGAATTAGCCTTTTTGGCCACAGTGTCACCCTAGGAGTGTATATTCAGCTAATTATCCACCATGACACCCAGATCTTTTTTGAAGTCACTGCTTCTCAGGATAGAGCCCTCTCCATCCTATAAGTATGGCCTGAATTCTCTGTTCCTAGGTGACTGTCATTACATTTGGCTGCATTCAGATATATATTGGTTGCTTATGCCCAGTTTACCAAGCGATTCAAATTGCTCTCTCTCAGTGACCTATCCTCTTATTTACCACTCCCCCAATCTTTGTGTGTTTTATGCATATTTTATCAGTAATAATTTTATGTTTTCTTCTGTCATTGATATAAATATTAAACCAGGTAGGGACAAGAACTGATCCTTGTAGGATCCCACTAGAAACACACCCACTCAGTGATGATTCCCTGTTTAGAATTACATAAAAAAAATTGTTAGTTTGACAAGATCTATTTTCCATAAGTCCTGGCAGCATGAGATCTCCAGCATATGTCACTCAGATTGAAGTCCCCTATCATTATATACATTTTAGTTCATTTATAAATCATTAAACATTACTTTTTCAAGGAAAATCTTAGAAGTTCAGGGCAAATTAGAGGAAGGAGATGACTTACTATTATTAATTATTAGCATTTTTAGCATAGCTTAATTGGAATTGAATATTTCTTCTGTTGAAAACATAAAGGAGCTACTCATTGACATCAGTGGGAGTTCTGCATATGGAATGGCTATAAGATCAGATTATTAGGAATATCACTACTTCAGCATTTATAATAATCCATTTGGAGGTCAAGTAAAGATAAGGTAAAACAGATAAAGGCCAGTGGCAAAGTCAGTATTTCTTAATACTCTTGCTAGTCATTAACCAATTAATAATGATTGAAAATGGATACAGGATAGCACTGAGCACTACACCTGGTCAAAACTCAGTGTTTCCGGTTCATGGGAAATTTTTATATATATACACACACACACACACATTTCTTTATGGATTCTTATTTTTATATATATATATATATATATATATACACACACACACACATTTCTTTATGGATTGTTATTTTTATATATATATATTTATATATATATATATGCGCTATTTGCAGGTCATAATGTGACATAATATAATATAGTTTATTTCATTTTTAAAATCATTAAGGGCAGCTGCTACTTAGTACTGATTGAAACAGTGTATCTTTAAAGTGTCTCCTGTTTGTGTTTTAATGAAACAGTTTGACACTTTGATACAAAGTTGTTTCATTACAACACAAATCAGGGTCCTGATTCAAGAAGGGATGCTTATGAGTCATTGACGTCAATAAACAACCATATGCTTAAAGTTAAGCACATGCCTAAGTGTTTTCCTGTATCATGGCCTATGTTGAGTTAGACCTCCATGTAGATACACAAATACTAGGCAGAAGATAACAGTTTAATTTAAGAAGCCTGTTTAACCATCTACATTAATATAGCTAGAGACTCAGGTCCATGAGTTACTACGGCCCTTTAAAGGAGTAGGGTAAACTCCTAAATGTTTAGGATATTTTTATATCCTTAAATTGAATCTGCTCACTTTGTTTTCTGAGTGGCAGTCTCCTAGATTTACCATTTTAATTGTGTTTTTATACTGATCTTCTTTGTGGTATCTGAGTGCCATCCTGTAGTGCATTAAACAAAGTGATTGCACATCTGATTTCTGTGAGGCCTTCAGTAGACTTACTGGTATTAAATGTTTTGTGCCTCAAGGATTTATAATTTATGATAGTTAAGGATGTATATTTGTCCTGTCTATGACTTCTTGGACAAAAACTGTGATACTAATGGCTTTTTTCCATAAAAGGTCATGATCTTTCTTATGCCATCCAGTGCATTATTGAGTAAGACTCCTCTATGTATCTTTACAAATTTAGTTCTGCCTATGTCCAGAGTAGTGGAGTCTATTTAAACAATCTTATTATAAAATAAAGGTATTTATTTGATTTTTTCTCATAATGTTCCACAAGAAACATGTGTAGTATTAATTAAAATATTGTGTGCCATGAATATTTTGTCATAACTTTTTTTGTCATAACTTATGTCATTTGACAACCAGTTTTACAGTAGTTTTGGCTCCTGAGGGCTGTAATACTTTGGTCTAATTCAGGTTGTTGACTTGGTGTGGGGGCGGCTGCATGATATTTAGAGGTTTGTGATATGGAAGAGGTCAGACTATGATCTAGTGGTCCCTTCTGGCCTTGAACTCTATGACTCTAATTACTGCAAACCATTTAATAACAGTCTAGTGTGTTTATATGTATATTGGAATTGTGCTACATAGCATAAAATAATGAACAGAATGTAGACTTTTACTAGTCCAGTATAGAGGAAATTTTAACCATCCAGAAAGCAAGATTTTAACTTATTCAAGATCCAGTTTATAAATCCCATTATACATTTCTTTATGGATGCTTAGTTAGTTATTGTTAAAAGACTTTAAAATACTATATATGATGTGAAATAGAACACTGATATTAGTAACTGTGCATCAGTTATCCAGATTGTTTCTGTAATAGCATGTATGGAAGCAAAATCAGGCACTATAGGCATGATTTGAGGGAATTAAATATTTTTTATTATGTAGCTGTTAAATCCCCTATGATGTCCGGCCATAGTTCATTGAAATAAGTAATGTATAATTCTGACCTAATTTATTTTTAGCTGTTTGATGTACACAATTCAAATAAAAAATAACTAATGCAGATATGATCATCCTTTAGCTCTGAATAATTGATTTCTTTGTTAGAGGTATGAACCTATAATAATAATTTTAAGTATATCAGTAACACAAATTAACAGCAATATATAGGTATAAGTGAACCCATTGATGGAGATTTGCTTTCTGTGTTGTTGTCCATTAAAGAATTAGAGATCTTCCTGTGGGCATTTGGGATGGAAATGAATTTGACCTTCTCTGACTAGTTAATGAGGTTACATACAATAGCATAATTGTTGGAAAAAAAAATCTCTGAAATAAAAAGTATGTACAACACTACCTAGTTAAAAAGAAGGACAGATCTAGCTCACACTTCATACTTGTGTGGGAAAAATAATATATACCTCTCACTAGAAATTCCAAAGCATTTACCATTCAATCTTGGAAATTAATAGATTGACAAAAAAGGAAGGGACATTAGTGATATATATTAATGGCACTGAGCCAAATTCTGCTGTCTCTTGCCCTGATGGAATTCCATTGACATTGAACTGATTTCTGACATCAGTGAGCTTATACTACTGTGACTGACTGCAGAATTTGTCCTCTCCTGTGAGGACATAACATTTGCTCTTCTATTACATTTCAGTCAGCTTTATAACAATCTAATGGTATAATTCAAGTCAATGGCAAAACTTCCATTGGTTTTGATGGGTCCAGGATTTTCACCCTATGTGTTTAGTTTGTTCCGATACTTGCTAAGAGGTTTGTAAAGCAGCAATGGCTACTATTTTTGAGTGCCCACAAAAGGTAACTGATCATATTCAGCCCTGTGCGGTTGACCAGCACAAGGCCTATGCACCACGTAAACCTTATGTAAGCAATGTTTTCAAGCATAGGCACTCTGCACAAGAGTGAATTGGATAGAATGGAATAAATGTCTTCAGTGGCTTTTGCTTGCTCACGTTAGCAGTAAGTTTGGCTCAAAGCTTTGTGCTGCCTCTGATGGTTCTGTAAAGCAATTAGCTAACTGACATTGTTCTCGAAGCTGTGCTAACATCAGCAATAATGGTGGTGGCCAAAGATGTTTTGGCATAAGTCTCTATAAGCTGAAGTCATCAAATAAAACAGCCATATTAATTTCAGCCCTACTTGAAACACAGTATAGAATTAGATTTCATGGAAGGAAAAGGTCGATGTAGGTCAGTAGGTAGGTAAAATTTTTTATTCCCAAGCATTAAAACTTAGCATTGTTCAAGTGAGAGGCCAGATGTGGGATGGCATTATAGGGATGAAACACCCACAAGGTTGTTTTGATGTAAGTTGGGATGGATGGGTTAATAATGTACAGAGGATGAGTAAGGGGGAACTGTGTTTGTGGTGGATCTTTATATAATGTAGAAGGTTTGGGCAGAGGTATTTAGAATTTGGTGGGTTGGTTGTTTTAGATCTGTCAGCAGTTTTTGATAGAATTAATCTAGAGATTTTGCTGTGTCTGTGAGGACACTGTGGGGTGATGGTGGATGAACTTGCTCTTGAATGGCTCTATGCTGGGTGTGGCCCACTGTGTATATAGGTCTAGTAATTGCCTGTGAGAAACTAAGGGTAGAAAGTCTGAGGGGGAGATATTGGGCCATTGTTTCAGAGGTGATATCAACATTGAGGTTGAAGTTTCCCAGGACAACAAGTTTTTGGAACTTTATCACCATGTCAGACAACATCTCTGGCAGCTTCTCTAGGAAGCCTTTCCTTTTTGGAGAGCTATAGATTAGCAGGATAGACGTGGACTTGTCTCTGTGTTTACAAAGTAATTACGTGCTCTTGAAGTATTTTGTCTTAAGATGGCCTCTCTTGTACATGTGGCTGGACTGGAATCTGATAGTTCCTCCCCTTCCATCATTTTTTTCTGTGGATCTAGGTCTGTAGCATAATGAGTAGGGGGCAATTGATGCTAACAGTGTACCTGCAATGTCATCCAGAATGGTTGCATGCTGCTGGCCAGGTTGCAAGTCTCTTTTGTGATGAGGTCATAGACAACAAAGGACATTGTGACCCCTCATCTTGCAGGGGGAGTTTGAAGTCAATGTAGCGCCCCTCTTCACCTGGTTACCTCCTTTAATGGCAATCCGCTTATAGGTTTTGATGGACAGGTCTGGGTTCTTTTGGATCCCGCCACCCACTCAGCAGGGTGTATCTTTTTTTCCTATGAAATTATTTGGCAGTGCCTCCACCCCCCTCGCTCCTTCCTGGCAGGATCACCAGGGCAGCTTGGGCGGAAAATTCTAACTACAGAGTAATCCCCACTTACTTGCCAGATAGTTGGAGACTTCCAAGAAATAACACAAACACATAAAAATGTATTCAACACAATAATTATATTAAACAGGAGATAAATACAACATAACAGGGTGAAACACTATTTTTAGGGTCACTGCTGCCCACACTGAAAATGCCCATGACTTGATGTAACAAGTGTAAAACTAGTGTCCTGTTGGTACGCGTACTTTGCTGGGGCCCTTGATGACCTATAAAATTCTTCTCTGCAGTGGTTTAGCAGTGTGGCTGACTGGGTTCAGTACAGCCCAAAGGACTCACAAGTGGGAGGAGATGGTAAATCCCTCCACAGGTGTAATATGCAGCTGGTTATAAAATCCTCAAACCCTTACTCCCTGGCTTGAGGACACAGTTCAGGAAGTAGGGGGTCCCCAAAACAAATTCCCTGACTAACTAATTAAAAGATGGTGCACTCACAAACTCCATGAATGATCCTCAGATTCGAAGATGACCCTGACTCCTCAGTCACTGCAGAGGGGCTGCTATCTGCTGGCAGGGATCCTCCTCAGGCAGGAATCAGGTTGCGTTGGTCCCAGGATTTCCCCTCACCACAAAGGGGTGCAGGGCTCAAGGTGTAGGTTATACAACTACCCTAACATCCAAACTGTAGCCTCCTAGCCCAGCCTCCAGTCACACACTCAGAAGGCAGCTTCCTGGGACTAGCAGCCAGACCACAGCTGACCATGTGGTGACTGGTCTCACCTAGGGAGCTGGAGGGCAAACCCAGCCTGGCTGGGGAAATTTCCCAGCAAACACTACAAATTGGGAATCATCAGTGGGGAAAGAAAAACCCAGATGAGGGATCTGCTGTCAGGTCCCTAGAGGTCTGTTCTCAGGGGGAACCCTGCATGCAGGCCTGGGACTCACCAGCTCCCCACACAACCAGTCCTGCCCTTGCCCTGGCTGGCTCCAGCCTCTCCAAAATGGCTTCTCCCCTCTCCTGAACTATCTAGGAGGGGCATCTCACTCCCTATTGGTTGCTGGGCAGACTCTGAGTTTGCCTGAGCTCCTCCTCCCTGAGCTGCCAGCAGACAGAGCTCCAGGAATCTATGTAATCTCCTTGGGGGTTACATCAAGTTGTTTGTTTGTTTTTTCTGTTGTAAGCTTATGTACAGTGGCTATTGCATGATTAGCTGCAGCTGCCCATTGAGCTATGTTTTGTTGCTGGTTTGTATTTCCTGTGGGTGTTTCTTCTAGGTAACACTGGGAGAGGGGAAGAGAAATTTTGAGTTTTAAATGTTGTTACTGTCAGTCAGCAAAAAGATCTGGGGATACACTAGATGCTGAGGTTAAGACCAGAGTGTTCAACACCACTGGCACAGTGCTGTGGCCAGGGGCAAAGCTAGTGAAGCTTCACTTCAGAGTACTGGAAAGTGTGGAAAGCACACAGTTGCTTGACTATTATTTAAATTTTAAGAGACAGAAAAATGTTTGGATGTTTATTGGCAGGGCCATCCTTAGGGGGGTGCGGGGCCTGGGACATAGGCGCCGAGTTTCTAATCTGCTGGGGGGTGCTCCCCCCCCGGCTTTGCCCAGGCCCCACCCCCACTTCACCCCTTCCCCCAAGGCTCCACCCTGCCCTGCTTCTTCCCATCCTTGCCCCACCCCGCCTCTTCCCATCCCCATCCCGCCTCTTCCCCATCTAGTTCTGCTCTCTCCCCTGAGCATGCTGCACCCTCACTCCTCTCCTCTCCCCTCCCCTCCCCTCCCCTCCAGCGCCTCCTAGTGCCACAAAACATCTGATCCTCCTGAGAGGGAGGGGGAGGTGCTGATCGGTGGGCCCACCGGCAGGCAGGAGGCACCGGGGGGAGGGAGAGGTTCTGGCAGGGAGGTGTTCCTCCTCATTCCCCCCCCGCCGCCCGCCTGCCTGCCTGCCTGCCTGCTGCTCACCTTCCTGTTTGCCTCCTCATCCCGCTTGCCCTCCCACCTCACCTTTCCAACCGCCTCCTGCGGGACCCCCCGAAGTGTGGGGCCTAGGGCTGTCCCCCCGATTCGCCGTACCCTAGGGACAGCTCTGTTTATTGGTATTGCAAAATACAAATATTATAAATAAAAGTTAGTGATTTTGTATCTGAGAGGCAGAGTAAATAACCCATATTTTGAAAATGATCCCAATACACTTTTATTACAGATTATTGTTCTTTTTGTCCTTTTTCCTGCCAAAATATGGATTCACTTAACACGGTAAAGACTCTATTGAACTGTTGTAGTCTGTCTGAATACATATTAATTTAGGTGTCCCTGGCCTGATGTCATCAGTATTCCAAATCATTATAAACAGATGGAAAGTGTCAAGCCCAATACTAAATCCAACATCTTCCACTTCCCTGATCCACTCTCTTTTACTGTACCCTTGGCCGCCATTTCTTTATCCATTCCATATTAACTAACTTGTTAACTTTATTCTTCAAAGTGAATTTTTGAAATTTTTGAAATTCAAGTCCCCTACTTTCCCTCTGGCTGCTCCTCTGTACTTCCTCCTTCCGAAATTGTACCAAAATTGTAAAGATTTGCTCTTTATGAAACCATATGGATTAATCTGTATTCCTTTATATTTCTGTACATGCTTTGTGGTCTCATACTTCAATGTTGCTAGGATCATTCCTGCCACTCAGGTTAGAATTATTCATCTCTGATTTCCTGGCTCTTCCCAATTCTTTTGCTGAAAGCTGGAGTTATATTCAATACTTTTGTGTCCATCAAGTTGTTCTTGTGCTGTCTGTGCAAAATCACTATTATTGGGCCAATATGTATTTGGGTTTCTTTCTAGGGTCTATGGTGCAAACAAGTTAGCCCTACAACTTTATCTGGCTTTGGTGACTTCACTGTACAGAGGTGGTTTTTTTTTATTGATAACAAAACCCTATTTTTTTATTACCCACCCCTGGAAAATGTGTTTACATTTCTGGCATTTTTCCTTCCCCTCCCCGTGAATAGCCAACAGAAGATAGCATTTACATTTTCAGCAATATCCAGTTGATTTGTTATTAAGTCCTCTCCTGTATTGATTCAGTTAGTAGCTCAATGGTTAACTCCTTTTTGATCTTTTCCTCCTTAAATATTTTGAGATCCTTTTATTGATTTTCTTCACTTTATGGGCAATCCTTCTCTCTTTGTCAATTCTGGCTGCATTAATCAGGGTTGTTGTTTTTTTTTTACACCCTTTCAGCTTCAGTTCATAATCCTCTTTATCCTCTTTAGAGTTTGTGTTCTTATACATGTCATGTACCTTCTAGTTTTTCTTGAAAGCTTTTCTCACATTCTTAGTCATCAACATCAGTCTTACCCCTCTTCATTTATTATTACAGTATTGCTGATTATGCACACCATGTGATGTGGCATGCTTGGCAAACATAGTGTCAGCAAGCTGAACAGTAATGGCTTACATTTTCTGACAGCAGGTGTCAAGCACCAATTAATTATCAAAAACACTATCTTTTGGCTCCCTTGCAAATAAAAAATGACCTGGATGCACCCTCACTCACATCATTGGCATCTGATTGGTTATGTGTTGGTCCGACAGCAGGACCTATGAGGTGTGTGCATAATTTGGGTATTATGCAGAGCTGATTGCTGGACTGACCACTGTCTTGTTTGATCAAAGCTTTCTCTTTTTATTAGGCCAAAAATGCATAAAAACCAGTCAGTTAAGAATCTAAATGTTGCCCGGCTGAAAGATCCATCAACTGCTGAACAGTCCTCAACACAGCTAACTACCATTTTGGAAAATTTTCCAATGAGTAGTGATGATGATGTATCTGCTGAATGGGCATCCCTGTGTGATAGAATCTACTCTACCCTTGTGGACTGTGTTGGATATACAAAATGCTGTCATACAGACTGGTTCATTGATAACGATCCTGAAATATCAAATCATCTTGATGCCAAATGACAAGTGCATGATGTGCTCTTAACTGACCCATTCTCTGAGTAGAGAAAAACCAGATATAGAGTAGCTTGCAGCACTCTCCAATACAAACTCCACCAAATGCAAAATACGTGGTTTAACCACAAAGCAGATGAATTGCAGGTCCTTGCTGTAAAACATGACTCCAAAGACTTCTCTGATGCAGTCAAAGCTAAGTATGGCCCTATTCAATCTACCTTGACATCAGTAACAAGTGCTGATGGTGAATTTCTCATTGCAGATTGCACTGCCATCCAACAATAGTGGTGTGAACACTTAGTGAATTACTTAATCGTCTATCTACTATCTCTGATGAGTCACTGGAAAATGTCTGCAAACTACCTACATCTAACGCACTTGCTGATCCACCCACATGAGCTGAGGTGCTGATGGCTGTCCAAGCAACGAAAAATAACAAATCTGGTCCCAATGCCATTCCAGCTGAAGTTTTCAAACACAGAGGAAATCTTCTCATTGGCATGCTTTTGGAATTCTTCTCACATGTCTGGCTTCAAGAAATCATACTGCGACAACTGAAAGATGCCACCATTGTCACTCTCTATAAGCACAAAGGCATAAAAAGCAACTATGATAACTACAACAGCATCTCCTTGCTCTCAGTGGCTGGTAAGTTTCTTGCATGGATCCTCTTGAACAGGCTCCTGGCCCAAATTATCAGCAAAGTTCTATCTGAGTCAAAGTGCAGCTTTTGCACTCAGTGAAGCGCTGTTGACATGATTTTCATCATCCAACAGTTACAAGAAAATGTCACAAACAGCATCAACCTTTGTACATCTTGTTTCTTGATCTAACCAAAGCTTCGAACAGTCAACTGCACTGCCCTGTGGAAATTGCTTGCTAAATTTGGATGTCCAGACAAATTTATTAACATTTTTTGGCAATTCCACAAAGGCATGACTGGAAGAGTTAGTGTTGATGGTGATTTAACAGACCAATTTCCAGGCACAAATGTGGTGAAGCAAGGATGTATCCTTGCTCCTGGCCTTTTTGGTTTATTCTTCACTGTGATGCTTGAGGAAGCCCTCCATGGCTCTTCAAATGGCATCTTTATATGCTTTCACACTGGCAAGCACTTTAATCTCTCTTGTCCATGTGCAAATATCAAGGTGATCAAAGCATTGATCCAGGAGCTGTTCTATGCCAATGATTGCACCTTGGTGGCACACTCTGAAGCACAAACTGCTTTGCTGTGGTGGCTTCTAACTTTAGCCTTACCATTGGCAGAACAAAATCTAAGGCTATGTATCAGCCAGCTCCTCAACAACTTTACCAAAATCCATCAATAAGTTTGAAAGGTACCATGCTCCAACAGTTGACTTATCTCAGCAGTGTGTTAAATAATGAAGTGACTATTGATATGAAGTGGATGTGCAAATTAAGAAAGCCAGCACTGCAGATGGTCACCTTTATCACCAAATCTGGAAGCAACATTGAATCTGTCTATAGATAAAAATCAAAGTGTATAATGCTGTTGTCCTCACAACATTGATTTACAGTTGTGAAACATGGGTCTGTTGTCAATGCCACATTAAATAGCTTGACAGTTTCCATTTGTGATACCTATAATGACTGGTGGGCATCAAATGGCACGACCAGGTGTCCAACCTGGAAGTTTTGGCAAAAGGTAATTTAGTTTGTATCAAGGGTCATTTGATTTGCACCCAACTGAGATGGACTGGTCATGTAATTCATATGCCTGAGACTTGTCTAGTAAAACAAATTCTATATTCTGAATTAAGCTCTGGCAACCGTAAGTGAGGAAGGCAAATGAAATGCTTCAAAGATGCTCTGAAACAAAATCTGCACAAGACAAATATTTCTGATTTGATCTTTGAGCAACTGGCGACTGATCACATCATGTGGCATTATACCATAAGGGTGGGTGTCCTCGACTTTGAGAAGGACTGCATTGTGCATCTGGAAGCACAGCACAGACATGGAAACAATGTGCAGCTCAGTTAACACAATCAGGCAAATACTCTGTGGTCAGTGTGGTAAATGTTGTACTTCCCAAATTGGTCTGTAGAGCAATGCAAATACCCAGTAGTATAAACTGTGATTATCCACATCATCCTCAAAATGTCAGGGTGAGTAGTATTAGGATTGCTGATCTCTCTCTCTCTCTCTCTCTCTCTCTCTCTCTCCTCTCCTTTTTCTCCATGACCCCAACTCTTTTTTTGTTCACTTCTTTGCATCAGCTGTGGCTGGATTGCAAGGAGTACACAAATCACTCGCTAAAGTCAATGATATTGAAGTGTCTGCCTATTTAGGGGAAGCATCAATGATTAGCTTCAGTGATTCTGAGTCAGCCTTTGCCCCTAAGCCATTGCTGCATTGTAGGCTATTTGAGCAGTGGAGAAGGTGGTGCCATTGATGCAGTAGGCAGAGACTGGATAGATGTAAATTTTGATTGACAAGAGGCAAAACCATATCTGAACAGTATGCTTCAGGAGAGGAAGGAAGATACTTAAGAAAATATTAAATAACTGCATTTGCCTGATGGTGATTTGCTACATTTTTAGAAACCCAAAAGAAAGACCTTTGGGAGCAGAACCCACCATCCAGCACCTGGCCATTTAGTAGCATATTTTGTCAAATCAGCCTGCCATGCCTGCACACACATATGGGAGCTGATCTTATGATAGGTTTCTGTGTATCCAGAGATGTGATAAAACCCTTCATCTCTACCACACGCTCACCTGCTAGATATCAAATGCTATAGCCCAAACTCTTTGCTTTTGGACATAATTCTACAAGTGTTGCTTCTAAAGATGCATAACACTGAAGTGGAATATCTGAAGATAGAGCTAGATGTTATCAAAGGCTATAAAAAATTGGGCAACATTTTACATGTGTTTGTGAGGTTGGTAAAACATGTAAAACTTCCTGATATTCCATAGGAACACCAAAAAGCATATCTGTCTGTGTAATGCTCATTTAGCCCCAATTACCATGGTACCTAAGCACTTCTCCCATGTATTTATGTTATCAAAAATGGGCCCATAAAGCTTCCTTTTCAAAATTCCTGTTATACTTGTTGTCTGCATGGTTCTAAAGCATCAGGAGGGACAACATCTGGTTATCACCCACCTTCCACCTTCCCTTAGATGCTCCAGGTAACAGAAGGAAAAGTTGGGATCCTGCACTCTTTTGTCAGTAAAAACTCCCATTGAAATCAATCGATGTTTTCTTTGAGTAAGAACTGGAGGATCAGGCCCCAAAGTTGTGATTGTGTTAGTTAATACTACTGCTGCTGACGTCCATGTCTCTTCATCTTTAATTTCACTCTGATCTCTCACATTGCCATTCTCTTCCTCCTTTCCACAACCAAAAACAAAAAAAGAAAAAAAATTAACTGAATTTCATATCCAAACTTGAATTAGTCAGCAAAGAGCCTACATCCTCTGGTCCGGCTGACACCTGTTCAGTATAGGACCAGACATAGGTGAGTAAAGGTAGTTTTAAGCTTACTTTACTCCCCACAGATCCTTGGGCTGGATGGGGACTCTTCCCTAGCATAAGTTAGAACAGCTTAATGCATGCTTTAATTTATGCTTGCAAATCGGCCCTGGCTGCCGATGATCCTAAGCAATTGCTATGGGAGCCAGGAATCACCGTTGCATAGGGATGACCTGACCACTTCCTCTTTCCCTTGGGAGTATCCCTTGCACTGAGGGTTAAATCAGCTTTGAAGCTGTGTTGTGCTACCAGAGCAGCACAAAACAGTCATAGTCAGGGCCAAGTTCTGTCCAAAGATTTTTATTAATGGCACTAGCAGTGGAAGGAACCTCTCGGCTTTTTTGAGGCCCTGAATTTGTCCCATTTTGTCATCCGATCAGTGTATTTGAGTTCATGGGAGCTTCTAAAGTGCATCATCTAAAGTACAGCTGTAACACACTCTCTTTGGTCTGCTCTAGGATAGGACCAAATAGTTCTAACCAAAATAAGTGTTTTAGAAGTATATACTGGCTGGACACTAGTGTTGCTTCTCAGTAAGATATATCCAGGTTGACTCATTTCTCATCGGTTGTTGTTATTTGTACTATATAGTACATTAAATGTGCTCTAAATTTGCAGAACTTCTGTACCCAAACCGAAATCAATGAATCTGAATTGAACTTTTAAACAAAACTCAACTATTGGTTTGTTTAGTAATCCTTACATTCAATATGAGACTAGAAGAGGCTAGTGGTTTCTCTTTAGAGTTAAGATATGCAAATAAATAAGCTCCACTGGGGTTTAGTATAGGATAAAGACAGAGAACATAGAAGAATGGACCAGAAGTTGGACATAAATATTGAGATCATGTACTATATCATAGTCTGATTTTTTTTTACACTATATTTATATGGAACAGCAAACAGATTATGGCTTTGTATTTTATATGGCTTCAGCATCTGGTCTCTTGCTATAATTCACATATTTTCATAGCCATAATCTCTAGTTTATTTGATGATGCAGACCTTTCTGATGCTGAAATAGAAAAATCTTGCCAAGTTTACTCAGAGTCATTTTGAAGAATAATCCCTTTAGTTGTTGACAGTAAGAAAAGACCTCAGGCAAAAATTCAGGATGCATATTAAATGACTGAAGATATTAATGTCCAATGTTTTTCATGGTCAGGTCTCTACACAAAGAGGTGCTTTGAAAGAATCACTCCGCAATTGCAAACTGGAAAAGCCGCAAGACATAATCCACCTAAGTTTTACTTTGCATGCATAATAAAGAGCTTTATTGTAGTTGAAATTGAAGTATGTGTTGACAACCTGCCAGCTATATCAAGCAGATATCTATCTTGGTATGCATCCTTCTTTGGTAACTAGCACCTTATATTGGGATGTAAATTCCATGGTATACACATAGGTTCAAAGCTATAACTGAATTTCACCAACTAGGCAGATGTACGAGGCAGTTGATTTTAGAATATTGAGATTTGGCTTCACTCAGTGGTTTTCAATTAGTTTCAAGGGCATGCTGTAGAAAGCAAAATTGTAGCAGGACTTTGTTAGTTATTTCAGAAATATTAATATGATGCAGAATTGGAAATGTTTCAGTTATTTTATAGCATTTAATTTGTCACTGCTCAAGCACACCAAGATGAGGATGGATGCTCTGCATCTCTGATGGAGAAAGAAGGCGTTAGAGCTCTTTGGTAGCTTCATGGAAGGGCTGGAAATCATAAGGAGAAATGCAGCTGACTACTGAGAGACTACTGTTAGCAGCCAATGTATCACTGGTGTATTGCCTGGAATTTTCTTCTCGTTACCTCAACCTAATGCCACCATCCCTGAGTGCTCTTTTTAAGAGAATTACTTCCCTACACCATCATGTTGGGGTTTGTGGTGCTGCCAGCTGCATAAATCATGTTCCATGGAGGGACCCCGTTTGCATCTGTTTAGTAGTGTAACAATCTTGACTTCCTGCAGAATTCAAAAGTCAACAAAAAGAATCTCTGAAGTATACCCACATTGGGACAAGTATGAATGTGTTTAATGGCGCACTAAGGCCACGGTTCAAGTGTAGATTTCGGAGATGGATAATTTGTTTTAAACCAAATATGGGAACTATAAAAGTTTCTTACTGACTGACCATTTAATCTGAAAAGCAAAAGCAAAGACATTTTCTGAGACGAACAGTTTGGAATCTGCTCTTGCTATATATTCTTCATATTGCCACTTCAGGTATCTTAAAAGTTATTGTCTTCATATCTTTTACTCCTGATACTCCATCACATTTTCAGCTTATATATTTTACAGGGCCTGGTCCGGCAATAATTCATATTCACATGAGTAATTCCATTGAAATCAATGGGACTAATATGAGTAAGGAAAGTTAGTGTGAGTAAAGGGCCCATAGAGCATATCCTAGATATTCAGAGGAAGGATATTCATTCTGATTTGGTAGCATTTTACACCTACTTTGCAGTCACTAGAGCAAATGCCTACACAAGGTGCTGGGCAAGAGAGAACCAGACCCAATGACTCCCAATTGAGTCTTTTAGCGATAGGGAGGCTGCTTTTTGTCTCAGTTGCTAGATCTCCTGTGTATTGACTGTGTGGTTCAGTGGTTGAGTATTGGATGTCAACACCAAATATGTGACATGACTAATTATTGTTTACATTCTAGTCACTGGACACCAGTTAGCAGAGCCAACAAGCTCTCCTTTCCCAGAGACTGCTAGACCCAGTTTAAGGAGATGTAACATTTGTACACATCCTTTTTTCTGTGTGCCAAATTCTGCAGTCCCTAGTATGGCGGTGGAGGATCACTGCGTCCTATACAGTGTACAGTTTGGATGGTATTCAGTCACTGAGGCACAGATTGATTCATTAAACATAGAAGATAAATATTAATATTGAATATCTGCTGCATTCGCTGAGCATGCTCCATCCTGCACAATGAATGAAGCAAGGTCCCATAAAAGAAAAAAGTGATAATGTAACCGAAGGCCGTACACACACAAGAGGGCAGAGTTAAGGTTGTGTGTGAAACTTTAACTTTGGCATTTCTTGACTTTTGAGTGCTTATCCATGCAACAGTAATCTTCTTTTAGTGTAGTTTTTGGGATGGAATATTTAATCTATTTGGGAACAACTCTGCAGGTAAGTTTGATAAATATGTTAGACCTGTATATTGCAAAAGGTGAAAATTCAATCTAAGCCTCCTAATGAGTCTAGCATTGTTTTGTGGTTAGAGCTGGGAATGGTGAAACCTTGATTTTGTTCTTTGCTGTGTGATTTTTTTTTAAAATCACTTAATCTCTCAGGATCAGTGTGTCCATATTTTAAAATGGGACTGGTGATATTTACCCATATTTGTAAAATACTTTGAGGTACTGGAAAGAAAGATGGTTTAAATATTCAAAGTATTGCTATTTTAATTAAGGACTTCAAATTATACCATTAATGTAGATTTAAAATGTCATAATATGTTTAAAACTTATAAGCTGATAATCATTTATATTTTATGAGACTTAAGAATAAATAGTTGGTAAGCATCAATAAATACATTTTTGATGATACACTGGTATTTATTTAACATTCAAGTATCTTGTTAAATCTAAAAGATTATATAAATACAGTGGGTTTTGTTGAAAAATTAATTTGTGTTTTAGAGATATTATCAATTCCAACGATAAATGAGGAATACAACTGGAACTGGTAATACCTCTAAAACCATAATGAACTTTTAAAGTGTACCTGTTGTATATGTTGCTATACTGATTCAGAAGAGAAGAATCTGCTGGCTGGATGTTCATTTTAAGGGCATTTAATCTCTGGAATGCATTTCTCCCCTGGGTCTGCCACAGACTGGATTAGTTAACCTTACAGATATGCTGCATAGCACTTTCCCCCCAAAGATGTGGGGATGAAAGATGGATGTAGTTCTTCACAGATGTGGGAAAATAAAACATGGGGGACAGATCTGATTGTGATTATGAGGTGCAGAACTGGATTTAAATGGTTTAATGTCTTATTTTTTTAAATAATGTTAATTTTAAGCTTTGTATAATATGGTCCTGGAGTTTGGGATGGCATTCTTTTATCTGTTATTTATACATGTAAATAAATAAAGTATCTTTCTAAAGTAATTATTAATTACTTTATTGAGGGTTATTATGTAACAGACAGATAAGTATTCATTACTGTACAAAATTGTTACCCTGAATAAATACGTTTAAAATAATCAGTTGAGACAGCATCATCTGCAAAACCATTGTTCGAGGGAATTCTGTCTGTCTGTCTTGGATATATAGTTATATCATGAACTATTAAGTCAATAGTGGTGATTGTCAGACATTTATTAGAAAAAGTATTAATATTTGGTAGATGCCCCATCAGAATGTCCTCCATAATCTGACATGCAGCTTGTTTCCATAAAAGTTATTAGTTTGCACGAGGTATATGTGCCAATTCTGTGAGTCATCTGCCTATTTTACTGTGACATTTCAAAGCTCAATTATCTATAGTATAATTTTTTTGGATAGCTGGCTATGTTGCCCATCTGTGAAATCATCACTGTATTGAGTCCTAAAAATAGGAATTAAACTGTTTTAAGCAAATTTTGAACCTACTTGAATGCCAGTTTGAAATTTAGTCATGTAGACAAATATTTTTATACATTTTGCAGTCTCTCAGTATAGATTCTCTAAATTTAAGGTGATGTAGTCCTACTGGCACCACTTGACAATCATCTAAGTAGCATGGTGAAAATATTTGGAAATTCTGGCTTGGGGCCTGATCCAATGCCCATTGAAGCCAGTGGAAGGATTCACAGTGACTTACATTGATTTGGGCCCCAAGTGAGTAGAACTGACACATGAATATAACATAACCAGCAGTAAGAGGTTGTGGGGAAGTAAGGAAAAAGGAATAAGGTTAGAACTAGTTATTTACTAGTAATGAAGGGATCACTGGAGCAAAATGTGAAGAAAGCTAAAGACAGTGGGCAAGAGGGGAACAGAGGGCCTGAAGAAGAGAAAGGAGTCTAGTAGGATATGGGAATCTTGGAGATAAAGAGAGAGTAAAATCTTTGCCCCATTGAAAGTCAATGGTAGAACTCCCTTTGACTTCAATGGGACCATGGTTTCACCCAAAGATTTAAAAACATGGTAGCAGAAAGAGATATAGAGAGCCTTGAAAGCAGATAGAGGGAGCAACATATGTAGGTAGAGGAATCCCTGAAAGAAAAGTGTATTGCTGAGTGATTGAATCCTGGGAGATCCATCCAGCCAATTTTATTATGTATTTTCATGTCAAAAGATGCCAAATAATCTAATTAGTCGGGAAACCATAGTTTGTTACACTCTTAGTAATTTGTTGTGAATAAAATCACGTTTTACATTTTATGTTAACCAACAGATTTTTTGATGTGTTCAAAAGTATATGTTCTCCACACCTACCTACAGAGACGATTAAAAATTAATCTTGTTTCAAAAATACAATTACGATAAAAATGTAATATGTTTGTAGTCATCCATACTGCTTTAGGGTCTGATCCTCTCCCAGCAACCACAGACCACACAACAAAAACACTAACCCAGGAACCTATCCTTGCAACAAAGCCTGATGCCAACTCTGTCCACATATTTATTCAAATGACACCATCATAGGACCTAATCACATTAGCCATGCCATCAGGGGCTCATTCACCTGCACATCTACCAATGTGATATATGCCATCATGTGCCAGTAATGCCCCTCTGCCATGTACATTGGCCAAACTGGACAGTCTCTACGCAATAGAATAAATGGACACAAATCTGACATCAGGAATCATAACATTAAAAAAAACAGTAGGAGAACACTTCAACCTCTCTGGTCACTCAGTAACAGACTTAAAGGTGGCAATTTTGCAACGAGAAACTGCAGAGCTTGAATTAATATGCAAACTAGTTACCATTAACTTGGGTTTGAATAGAGACTGGGAGTGGCTGGGTCATTACACATATTGAATCTATTTCCCTATGTTAAGTATCCTCACAGCTTCTTGTCAACTGTCTAAAATGGGCCACCTTGATTATCACTACAAAAGTTTTTTTTCTCCTGCTGATAATACCTCATCTTAATTAATTAGCCTCTTACAGTTGGTATGGCTACTTCCACCTTTTCATGTTCTCTGTATGTATATATATTTCTTACTATATGTTCCATTCTATGCATCTGATGAAGTGGACTGTAGCCCACGAAAGCTTATGCTCAAATAAATTTGTTAGTCTCTAAGTTGCCACAAATACTACTGTTCTTTCTCCCAGTGAAGTAACTAGCAAAACAGCCATTGAATCCATTGGGAGCAGAATTTAGTCAGTGGTGATGAAGCTTGATACAAAATTGATAGATAGGTTTACAGCTCATTATCTATAGTAAAAACCTAAATAAAAACAACCCAGCCCAAAATAACATGAGAAACAGTTAAAGCACCATTTGTGTTAACAATATTGCTTTAAGTTATGGATGATACGTATGCTGAGTTTCTCATATGTTGCCAGTAAATATGCTTTTTAGGTAGATCATTGGTTTCAACGGGTAAATGTCCCTGCCCTAGAAGGCAAATAAAAATGTCAGTGTGTTTGGCTTTGATACTGTTCTTTCTCGTTTATTGGAATAAGAGCTCAATCTTGCATACATTGTCCATTCAGACCCCCCAGAAACCTCAGTGGAAGTTTTGGGTGCACAATTAATGTAAAATCAGACCATCTGTAACAAAGGCATCCATGTTATCCAACAGTTTGTATATTCATTCTTTTTGAGGGTGGCAACCACTTCCATTATTGAAGTGTTCCTATTTCCATATACCAAACCCTCAAAATGAGAGAATTATTCCAAGATACTCATGATAGATCCTTAGCTGGTGCTATTTAGCATGGAGCATTTCACTTCAATTAAAAAATTTAAAAATATATATTTTCTTGTAACCTTATTTGAAAATTACCAGGCTATAGAATCTAAGTTTTGTATGACACTGGAATTTTGCATGTTTTTTCCAAATGGTAAATAAGGAAAAGAAAAACATAATTATGTTTGATCCCATATTGATTCACTGTGTTTAACCAAATTAGCAAAAGGCCATCTATGTAAGCAAGGGAAGTCTACTTTTTTTGTATAATGTATTACATAGTTCTAGTGGAGAACAAATCAAAAATTTATTTATTTATGGAAGATTTCTTACATATTGCACATTGAGTCTATGATTTAAGTATGGTAAAAGCAATGCCAGAGCACAAAGCTGAAAGATCTATAAATTTTTATAGAGTGGCAAATTTATGCATTTTAAAACGCATTTAAATATATTCGTGATCTATTTTTAGAGCTTACTTGCAAGGATTTCAAAAATATGCAGTTTTCATAGCTTCCGTTATAAATTATATTGATAATGACAAGTGTTATTTTAGGTTCTTTAAACCGTCATCATTAGTTGTACTGACATCAGAAAGTTATCTACTGATCTGACATAGGCACTACAGATTTTGGCTATGCTTAAGCTTCAGTTGTTGCTTCATTTTAGAAAAAATGTTGAAACAACTGCTCCCTATTGCTAATAGCAGCACCACCTTCAGTCTAGGAGAATAGAAATAGGTCTTCAGAAAGCAACAAGCAAAATATGTAGCTGAAATTCTATAAAACGTTAGAATGAAATATGTGACATATACCAGCAAAAGACCCAGTCCTGCAAGCCCTTACTCACATAGAGTCCTTACTCATTCAAATATTCCTTATGCACACAAGTAGCTATAATGAAAAGAGTGCCATTAACTTCAGCTGGCCTACTGCATGGGGAAGAATTATTTGATTTTGGAGGATTAGCTGCATTTTTTTAACTCCATGTAGGATACAAAATTACATTAGGCCTACATAGCTCCCAGACACATTTCAACTGGATGTGTTATTTGTCTGTTCTTTCTGCTGTAAATTGTTGTGTAGTGTTGCTGTGCATTGGTAAACAAGTGCTGGATATTACTGCAGAGATGGTCCAAGTTTTGGTGAAGCGATATAGATGATTATATCATCCTCTTGTGCACAATTGTGCAGAAAGGGGAAAATAAGTAAATATTTTGGATACTGTAAAACACTAGATACCACCCCACTGGAACAGATTTGTGTGCCTTCCAACTAACCAAATCCTGAGAAGGAAGGTAGTCTAGTCAACTCAACAGATCCCGGCTTGTTGCATGAATGGCTTGTATCTCCATGCTATCTATGCCATGCTTCCTCCATGGCTGCATGACTCTCTTACTAATGTTGTGCAATAGGTCCAAGGAGGGGAAGGGGGAACAGATACCTGGGTGAGGAGTTATTTTTGAAACTCAGTTTTAATTCTGAAAGGGATTTTTGCAGCAAATTCCATGGTGTACAGGGGGGTGATTCTGAGTATATTGGTTGCCTGCCCTTCACCCCTTCAAAATATAAAGGGAAGTGCATTGCCTCAGCAGTACAAAGAGCAATATTTAGTATTGCCAACATGAAGACACTGAAATTTAATTTGTTTTTCTCATTTGTAGGCTGTTTTCATTCACAATCTCATCATTTACTACTTTAGCCAATAAACATTCTAAAACATCAATTTAATACCGCACATTTCATTCATGAGTCAGTAAATAATGTTAAAATGATATAATAAAAATAAAGCAATGTTAGTGAAATAATTAAAGACACTACAGTCTACTAAAAAGGCAGGAAAATAACTCTTTAGCAGAATTCATGACTTCATCCAGTAATTATCATATGTCAACCAATCCAATATATGAGTATATTTCATCTACAATATAAATAAGAGAAATACAAATATTATTTCTTCTCAGAATAAACTGAACATCTCAAAACTGACTGAAATGTTTCATTTTTGAAGATGTACACTACATTTCTTGAATAACATAAAGAGAATGGCAACAACACTTTTTTTGTTATTAAGAAGTATTTGGTAAAATTGACATTTTGATTTTCATACTGGATTGGACATTTTGGTCTAGTGGTTGGGGCCAAATCACCTTGATCAGTCCCACTGAAGTCAGGGAGACTGTTTACCTAAGGTTTGGGCAGTTTCTGAAAGGAACAGTTGTATATTAGAGGCAAGGGTGGATTATGTCAGGATCCATGGTGCCAGGACCTGAGATAGAGAGGCCCAATGACCTGAAACATTTGATTTCAAGGATCCAAGTGGGGGTCCTCTGCTAGCGAGTACTGGGGTCCATCATGAGGCCCAAGCAAGTGGAGGTAGCATTGGCAGGGTACAAAAACCAGGAATTTAATGAACACTTGTGAAGTGGAAGGGTAAATGTGACCTTGGTTTATTTGGAGGCCCTTTTTTGGGGTTGGATCCAGGCCACTTTTAGTTTTAGTGGCTTAAGTGGTTTAGAAGCATAAGGCCCATTTTCAAAGGTAACAGGCACTTAAGGCTAGATTTGCAAAGATATTTAGGCACTAGTGGTATTTACAAAAGTACCTACACAGGTTAAGTACTTAACACTTGGCCCCACCAGTGCCAAGTAGAACTGGACAATTATCTCCTGTGCCTTACATCCAACACTCCTGTTAATACACCCCAGAATGATATCAGCCTTTTTCACAACTGCACCACACTGGTGACTCTCATTCAATTTGTGATCCACTGTAACCCCTAGAACTTTTTCCGCAATACTACAGCCTAGCCAGTTATTCCCCATTGTAGTTGCGCATTGTACTTGTATTGTAGTTATGCATTGGATTTTTCCTTTCTAAGTGTAGTACTCTGCACTTGTCTTTATTGAATTTCATCTTGTTGATTTCAGACCAATTCTCCAATTTGCCAAGGTAATTTTGAATTCTAACCTGTTTTCTAAAGTGCTTGCAACCCCTCCCAGCATGGTGTCATCCTCAAATCTTATACGCGTAATCTCCACTCATTTAAGTCATGAATATTAAGTCATTAAAATATTGAATAGTTCTGTACCCAGTGCTGATTGACTCCACTAGCTACATCCTCCCAGTCTGACAGCAAACCATTGATGACTGGTCTTTGAGTATGGTCTGAGCCACTCATAAGTGGTTGAGAGGTGAAAGACACGGGAGATACCAATGGAGAGGGGAAAGAGATTGGAACTGGATATAGCAATAAGGATGGAGGATGGATGTGGAGACGGCAAAAGGGCTAAAGTACTGTACAAACTCAGATAGAAATGGGGGATAAATATAAGGGTGGTGAAGAAGAGAAGATGCTGTGTACATAGATATGATTGTGAATAGGGAAAGAGAGAGTTCCTGTAATGGGTATGTGTGGCTGGTGTTAAAACAGAAGAACCATATTGGTTGCTAGGGAAAGGAAATGGGATGAGGGCCTATTTCTCTGGTTGGGGCAGAGCATGGGTATGATAAAGAGATGGGGATAGGAGAGAGGATGACTAACTGAAGCTAAGCAGGGACAGAGAGAGAAATGGATGTGGGTGAAGGGTTGGTTTGCATAGCCTGTGGTTGGGGCAAGTCATGGGTATGGGTCATAGGATGTGGGGATGAGTGTGGGAGGCAGGGCCTGGGTGGGGCTGAGGGGCTGAATGTATGGGACAGGACCTGGGTACGGCTAGAGGGTGGGGTTTGGGGAGGGGCAGAGCCAGATTAAGGCTGGCGTGTGTGTGAATGTATGGGGCAGGGCTTGGATTTAGCTGAGGGAGTGAGTGTGTGGGGCAGGGCCCCACATTTAGCTGAGGGAGTGAGTGTGTGGGGCAAGCCGGGGGTTTGGCTGGGGGTGTGAATGTGTGGGGCAGGGCCCGGGTTTAGCTGAGGGAGTGGGTGTGTGAGGCAGGGCCAGGGCCAGGTAGGGTGACCAGACAGCAAATGTGAAAAATCGGAACGGGGGTGGGGGGGTAATAAGAGCCTATATAAGAAAAAGACCCAAAAATCAGGACTGTCCCTATAAAATCGGGACATCTGGTCATCCTAGGGCCAGGGTATGGCTCGGGATGTGAATGTGTGGGGCAGGGCCTGGGTTTAGCTTAGGGAGTGAGCGTGTGGGGCATGGCCAGGGTATGGTTGGGGATGTGAATGTGTGGGACAGGGCCCAGGTTTTGCTGAGGGAGTGAGTGTGTGGGGCACAGCCAGGGTATGGCTGGGGATGTGAATGTGTGGGGCAGGGCCCCGGTTTAGCTTAGGGGGTGAGTGTGTGGGGCAGGCCTGGGGTATGGTTGCAGGGGCGAAGGGCAGGTCTGGGTATGTGAGGTAAGTGAGAGGCTATGGCTGGTAAATAGCAGGGACAGGAGGGGCTGCAGTAAGGGACCCCCCGACGGTGCTGCACCGAGCCGGGCATGGAAGGGTTAACCAGGCCGGCGCGGTTCTATTTGCGGAGGCCGTAGCTCTAGGCTGATTAGAGCGCGGCTCAGCCTTCCCCCCCAGCCCGGCCGAGCCCCGGGGCGGCGGCAGCGAAGGAGTTAACCCTGTGGCGGCGGCGGGGGAGAGCAGCAGCGGGGCCGAGCAGCAGCAGCCGCCGGGTTGCTAGGGATGGAGAGATCCCGTGTCACCCGGATGTGAGTGTCATGTTGGCCCCAACTCCAAGGGATTTGGCAGCACCGGCAGCAGCAGCGGAGAAGCAGCAGGAGGAGGAGGAGCAGCCCCTCGCCTCTCATTAGTCGCTACCATGGGGGTCGGATAGTGGGGAGCGCAGGGGGCAGCACACACCTGGCGTGGGGGTGGGGTGGGAGAGTCTCTGCTTTTATTCCGTTTACACCCTGGAGAAAGTGAGAATAATGCACCACCACCAGCAGCAGGAGCAGCACCCAGAAGGTAAGAGCCCGGTGCATCCAGCAAGGGCAGCAGCATGCCCAGGGGAGGGGGGAGGGGATTACTGGGGGATTTGGGAGACCGGGATGGGGGGATTGGGGAGGGGGCGGAGTAGGGCATGGGGAAGGTTAGGGAGACGGGGGCTTTGGGATGGAGAAGGGATGCGAGTGGGGGATTAAGGATGGGAATAGGGCTAAAGATAGATATAGACGGAAGGGGATAGCGGGGATTTAGGAAGGGCATGGGGATAAAAGTCAAGGAAGTGGAAGTGGGGTAGGGATGCTGCCCTCGGTGTGTGACCAACATGGGAGCGGGTTTCATTAATGTGTACACGTTTGTCTTTTGCCCTGAGGCCATTAGTCTCAGCTGGTTGGGCTGCGAGCGAGAGGCGTGTGTGTGTCTCGCTCTCCGCGTGCGGACAAACCTGGCTGGAAATGCAGCTTCCCAGGGCAGGGGGCTGTTTTGGGTGCGTGGGCAGGGGCAGGTGAGGGCTTTCCATGCGCTGCTTTCAGCCCACTTCCCCCTGGCGCCGCTGCCGGGAGCGCACGGAGAGAGACGACACATGGGGCTCGTGTGTGTTAATCTCCTTTGCGAACAGGCTCCGGCGCTGCTGCTCCCCCCCGGGCTGGGTTTAAATGATCCACCCCTCCTGAAATTAACAGTAAGTTTGGGCTTGTGGCCGTGCTGGAGGGCAGGAGCTCCCCTCGGGCTCCCCCGGGGAACCCTGACGCTCGGGCTTTGTTTCATTCTCAATGCTTGATTTAAAGGCAGATGGATGGTGGCTGATTTGTGCCGAGTCCCGTTGCATGGCATGCCAGAAAGGGAGGCGGAGGGCCGGCGGGGGGGAGAAATGGGGCCGTTGGAAAACGAGTCAGGTGAAACTGTCAGTGTGAAACTAACCCGAGGCAGGCACACACTCTCTCTCGTGTAACCTAGCAATGGACCCAGCTGTTGATGTGCCGAGTGCGGTCTGATGGCCACCTCCTCGCGCTCTCTCCCTGTCTCTTGTGTCACATCTCGTGGGAGAGCCACTGGTGCAGCAGGAAATATTGTAGGCTAGATCCAGGAATGACCTCTTCCCAGCTGCCAGCCTAGGGAGCCATTTTAATATTCCCCCTTCTCCCCCCTCCCCGCACACCCCCAGCACGAAGTTGGGCAAGGAGAGAAGCAGCAGCAGCTGAGGCCCGGTTCTATCCGCATCTCCATCGTACCCACACACGCACAGGGCAGGCTTTTTAGTGCCTCGCTGAGGTTGCGTGGGTGGGTGGGTAGGGGGTGGTGTTGATTTTGCAAATGGAACTTTTATCTGTTTTATGTCAGGTGAACGATCAGGGGATAATATTTCCATCTCCTGCTCTGGCAGATCTGCCCGAGTGTCATTCTCTCCCCTAATTTCCAGCACATATCCTGTGCCAACCTTCCATCTTTTTCCCCCACAGACATCTTCAAGTTCTGAGTTTACTGGGAGGGAGGGGATATGGCCTTCTGACAGGTGCCATTGGTACTAGACTCTGCTGCTTCAGCCGGGAAGCTTGCAAGACAGAGATCCTTGCTCTGTAGGGCTGTTTTGCCTTCTTTGTTGACCACCTAGATGAGATTATTTCAATGGTTTATTATTTTGAATTTGTAGTTTATTTTCCCTTCAAAAGGTTTGGACGGTTTTCAGTATGTCAATTTACAATGTGGAGGATACTGATGTTTTTGGAAGTGTTTATCATCAAAGGCTATTGAATTTTTATTGGAGGGAAGTGTCCATGTAGTTTCCTTTTTTAAGAATGCAGAAAGGTGAAGGATTTAACTTCTTGACAAGAATATTTCTAATTTGATAAATGATTCAGAATACTCTGAACTATTAGAATTTGTTTTGACCAAAATGAGGGGGGTGGGGAAATAGTGAATACTGTGCTGTTTTAGCGAAGTCAGTCACACACACACACACACACAAAAGATAGGATTTGTTAGATATAAATATGATGATGTGCAAGCTGTCATCCAATTTGGAAAACTCCAGTACAATGCTTCAAGTGGAGGAGTCAAGATGAACAGTGTTTCGTTGTCAGCACATATCTTGACAGTCCTATTTAGCTGACATTTATAATACCGATTCCTGTATCTTTCTCATGGTGGAAGGAGCCTACTATATATATATAAAATGTATGTGTAAAAAGGAAACATCAGGAGTTATTTAAATAGCTCCATCCTTTTTATCTAGAATACTATATTTATATTTGTATGTAAAAAAAACCTAAAACGAAATGACTTTTTTTTTTCCTTCTGCAGAGGCAAACTATGCAAGTAGTACCAGAATTCCTCTCCCTGGTGACGGACCAACTATTCAGTCAAACAGTTCAGCACCATCCAAGCAAACTGTTCTATCTTGGCAAGCTGCAATTGATGCTGCTAGACAAGCCAAGGCTGCCCAAACTATGAGCACCACCACAGCCCAACCTGTAGGATCTCTGTCCCAAAGAAAACGCCAGCAATATGCCAAGAGCAAAAAACAGGGTAATACATCTAACAGTCGGCCACCCCGTGCCCTTTTCTGTTTATCCCTCAATAACCCAATACGAAGAGCCTGCATTAGTCTAGTAGAATGGAAGTATCCTTTTGATGCAATTTTGTTTTTACCATTTGTTCTTTCAATATTCCAAATGTGTCAGAGAGATTGTCTAGGACAGCACAAAAACTCAATGAGGCCTTGGAACAGGAGCAGAACAGTATTTAAATTATTTTGTTGTAAAGTTATATGGTATTGGATTTGAGGTTATATTTAGTATTTTATTTGTAATAAATAGCAGTCTCACAGTTTTACATTTTTAAAAATATGAAATTAATTTTCATATAGATATGTGTCTAGGTAAAAAAAGTCATTGGTTTAAACAATGTATTGTAATGTTTTAGGTTTCAGGTTTTCTTTTACAGTTAAGAAATTGTATATTAAAATAATAGTGTTCCTGGCAGTGGAAGCATTTTTAACTGTTGGGGAGATAACACATGTTGATGCACTTATATGCACATGTGTAACCCATTGATATTAATGGTAGTTACATTAAATCCCTGCTCATCAAAATGAGACTATATCCCTTAATCTGTCAGCATTACATGGAATTTCATTTCCCTAATTAAAGTAAATATATGAAACATAAATGTACAGAGAAAAGCAAGGTCACAGGTTTGGTATGTTTCCCAGCTATTTTGCCCCAAGAAAAAACACACTCAAATCATTTTGTCCCTAGAGAATATTCTGTACATGCCCTTGTAAAAGATAGTTATATGGTTACATATTTATTTTTTTTAAATTAAATAAATTTCTTTGTCCCAGGCTGACTGATGCATCTGGTGATCCAGATAGCCCCTTCCTTCCTCACCTGCCGTGTGGAATTTTTACTCCTCTGTTGAAGCCGAGATAACATCTCCTATCCCCCAACCCGTCCACTCACTTCTGTCTACTTCACATCCCTCCATCAAATCCCCAGGTGGCAAACATTATCATTCTGATGAAGGGAGACTTGATGGGACAAAACCTGTCAATGCTTCATTCTAATTGGCAGATACATAATTGCTTGAGTAATATGAAGTATTTCCTCTCCGCAGGCTATTGCCCTATAGCTCTCCCAAGCCTGTCTGCCCAAGGAGCAAGAAGTGAAGCCTAGATCTTCTGCATGGCAATTTGCTACATTACTGCTAGGCCCAGTGAGCCAGATGCAGAAGTCCTTTCAAAATAATGCTTACCTAATGGAGAAGTAGGGAGACATTAGGAGCCAAGCTGCAGATTCACTCTGAGCACATACAAGTAATCTGCAGTACATGATTCATCTGAACTTTTAAGACATATCGACAGCCAAAACACATATTTGGATATGTTCCCTATATAGTTATAGATGAGAGAGCAGAACTGCTAGCATATATTCACAATGGCTTATGTTTTGTTTTGGTTGTTTTTTCTTGCTTCAGTGGTGGGGGGTTGGGGCTGGGATTTTAAAACTTCTTTTGAAGAGTTGAGAGAATGTATTTTTCATAAATCTCAAGTAACATTTTGAAACAGATAATATCATTTTGCGGGAGTCCTGGGGAGGGGATGTAAAATTTTGGCCTGTCAACCTAGATAATTTCCCTTTAATAGCAAATGACTGTGCTAGCAAGTAGATTGTTAAATGCCAAAATAAATGTGTTACTTCGAACAGACCCTCCAGCTGAGAGCTGTTAATATAAAACATTTGGCAATGGCCAGTGCTACTCTCTTTTATAAAGATGTTCTTTTGAGTTATTTTTTAAACATAATTTAATTACAAGTTAGAGTTAGTGGGCCAAATTCTGCTCTCCTTTAAACAGGGATAAAGTGAGAGAAACTCCAGTGAGCTGGTCTCTCTCAGGCTGAGTAGAATAACTGAGAGCAGAATTTGGGCCCAGTAGCACTACATCATAAAACAAAGTTGTAATTTACTAAAATGCAAATTGATATAATCTACTCATTTCAGCTAGCAGAAAAATGCAGATTTAGATAGATGTATGTTCTTACTTTGTATGTTGAGATCTACTGTACATAAAAGAACAACCATTGATCTTAATGGGAGTTGGAAACATAAAGTCTGTTATTCAGGATGGATGAATTTTCTCCTGTGAAGAAAGCCAGAAAAATAGGGCTTAAGTGGTTTTAAGGTATGCCTAGTCCTTGTGCTGGCTCTCTGCATAGCATTGAATTTCATCCGCTGAGATTATGCCTCTAAGGCAATTAAGACCATTTTCAATATACTGCCCGTGATGCACATACAAAATTCCCATAGATAGAAATCAGTGAGAGTTGTGCATGGAGTTGCGGATAGTATATGTCTCTAAATAAATATAAGTGAAATATTTTGCTTCTCTACCCAAATTCTGTGCACAGGCAGGGTAAATGAGCTGTGTGTGGGTGAACTTCAAAAGTTTTTTTTATTTCTTGGGGAAGAGGAATCATGTTCCCAGTGGGAATGGGATTGGCTACCTGTTGTTGCTATTTCAGCTCTTGGACTAGGATAGTGGTTGCAATTCTTGTATATCCTCTACATGGAAGTTGATAGCCACTGGGTCTATGTAATTGCAGAACAAGTGACCATGTCCCTATTCCATCCTGGCTCTGCTTATTTAAACCCTTATCTACAAGCTCTGACTGAGGCAGACCTGATACAGAAGGCAGCAGTTACAGACGTGAGACAGGTGCAGAACCTTCCTGCATACTCATGCCACAGCTTTCCAGCCCTCACACTGCAAAACTGCTGAAGTTCTGTTTCACTGGGACCTTCCTTGTCCCCTACTACAATTTTCACTCTGTGTTGTTTATTCTTCCCTTGATGCATGTAATTTCCATTAAGGTTAATGGGAGGTGTATGTGCATAGATTTGTAAGTATACCATATAATCCAATGGCCAATTTATTGATTTAATATTGTGTGATTAGATTTACATCTCAGAATTTAATATAAAATACTGTGTGGCAGAATGAATGTAGCTATGCTCCTTGTCATAAAAGAAAAGAGGACATTTCAATGTCATTGTGATCGAAAACAATAGGGTATGGTGATATAATTGATGCTGAGGAAGAATTGGTTGTCAAAGTCATCACTCAAAAGATTGTAATGAAAAAATCAGACATTTTAAAAATAAAATGTGAGTACAAGATGTAGAAATCAAAAGCAGAATGAGACTGGAGTTATGTATATATTCAAAATCCATATATTCCTTAACAAGATTTTTCAGACCATTTGACATATTTATACTACTGGCTATTTTTGCCAATTGTGTGGCCTTAGCTGTTTACATCCCATTCCCAGAAGATGATTCTAATTCAACTAATCATAACTTGGTAAGTATTCTTTGATTTCCTTTCTAGATTTATGTTGGTTTATTATATACTTTGACAATTAACTGTTGATATTAGGGAGCAGTTGTCAGTATGAATAATAGCTTTAGTTAGAAAAAATGGCATTTAGTGTTACTCTGAAACAAAATGTCTTTGAAATATTTCACTGCTTTGGTTGTCAATTTCAATGTGTGTTCTATAGTATCTGCTGTAAGAAGAGAATTGACAAAAATTATAAAATTTTGGGGCAATATACGTTGATGATAGTGTTGCATATAAAAGAATGTAATTTAATTTGTCTGTTACTGTTGTTTAGATTAAAATTACTTTGCTGTTTTTTTGCTCTTTAGTTTTTTGAAATCAGTCTTCTTGAAGTCATACTGTGCTTCCTGGTATATTAGTTTCAAGTGTTTTCAGATTTTAATGCTAAATTCTTAGCCATATTTTAGGGTTTATATTAGTTGAGGGTTTTTCTTTATAATAAACTAGTCCAAGACAAGAATTTATACAATGGGCATTGTTGTATAGTTGTTATATAATTAGAACACTGCCCTAGTGGAAAAAGATGAAATGTTGTAAGGGGGAGGTATTGTTTTAATGAAGACATTCTAAAGGAATGTTTATGTACTTTAAAGCTGAGTTTTAAAAAGAGACTGCTGTTGCTATAACAGAGATTTCTAACCTGGGTTGCAATGTGAAAAGTGTATCATGTACAGCAGAGTATATCTAGGATTAAAAATAATTTACTACAGTTGTGTTTTATTGTTTGTCATAAATCTATATTAATAATTTTTAAATTGCAATGTAATTGCAAGAATATATTTTATAATAGTATTTGTAATTCTTATTGTATCCAGTATTAATATTGGATTGCATTGGACTAATTCCATTGTTTATATTGAATAGTACTTTTAACATTTATGATACGTTTGAAAAGCTGGAAGAGTTCATAGGTCCTGACTGTGCGGTCTTTGCACACTCAAAATCCTCATGGGAGATTTGGGTGTGT
This sequence comes from Malaclemys terrapin pileata, assembly GCF_027887155.1. Taxonomy (NCBI): domain Eukaryota; kingdom Metazoa; phylum Chordata; order Testudines; family Emydidae; genus Malaclemys; species Malaclemys terrapin. The sequence continues at coordinate 28,102,659 of NC_071511.1, read as the reverse complement.
AAAAAAACAAACAAAAAACCCCCAAACAATAGCAACAACACAGGATTGGACCCAAACTAGTAAACAGATAATGTGGGATTATTTTTGTGTGGAAAATCTGGGTTAATGCATAGCCTTACATGAATGAAGACCTTTGTTCAGGTTATAATTTGTAATCTTGTTTATTTTACTATAGATGATAATTCTTATACATTGACTCATTTTGTGCATTTTTTGTTTACCAAGGGTACAAGATTAAACAAATATAGACAATAAAAACACTGGCAAAAGGCAGACTAATTCAGGTCAATGTAAAGAACAATTTATGCAGCTGAATATCTGAGCCAATCAACAGTCTGTTTTTTCTCTGAGAAATTCAGGGCAGAAAACTCCATAGCTGTCAATCCATCAGAAGGTCTCTGTTAATAACTAATTTCATAAAGCATCACATGAAAAGGGTAAAATATTTGTGTGAGAGGCTAATAATTTTATAGTTTGGTGGGTTTTTAAGCAATAGTTTTTACAAAAGCTGAACTCAGATCTTTCTAACCTAATTTTATAATGGGTTAACATTTAGGATTAAAGTGTGTGCTTATTCCTTTCTTGCTTTCCAGCTTTTTAAACTCATATAGCCATATTGTTTTAAGCAGAAATAAATTATAGTCTTTAAAACAGAGATTCATATTCATTTTTTAGCATTTTAGAGAGGCTTTTTTTGGACTCCTTTAATATACATCAACAAATTCTACATCTTGATCACTCTCCTATTCACATTCTGCTCTGTGTTATATTGATGTAAATTCTGAGTAACTCTAGAGCAGAATTTAATCTAGTGTTTTTATTTTGACAGCATTTTTTTGATACCGGGTCAGAGTAAGTCAGATAAAAGGGAAGGCACATATTTTATCTGTATTATATATATGATCAAATAAAATGAATAGATTAGAATCAAAGTGGATTGGCTGTTTCCATGGTGGTAGCTGTACATCATGAAATGGACTGACTGACATGTCTTTTTCTGTGGAATCCTGCATCTATGGACTCAGTATAGCCCAGTATAGCCCGATTTCAGGAGCTGCACGTAGGTATCTTCCTGGAAATCCTCTAGGCTCACACGAGAACCTATCATGAAGGTTGGCTACTGCCCGTCAGCCCCTTCCTGACCCTTGGACCCTGAACTCATTGATGTGAGATAGGGGGAGTTCTGTGGTATAATGGAAGAAGTAGACTTATGTTATAGAACTGTTATTGTCCTCTTCTTCAACTATGTCTGAGTTCCACCAGCTTCTGTTCCTCTTTGCTCATGTTAGTCTGTGTTTGGTCAATGGCTGTCCTAATATCTCATAGGCTTTCAGATTATCTATAAACTTTAATTTATAAATGCAGTTAAAAACAAAATAAACAATTACACACATCACTAAAAAAGCAGTCATTTAAAATGTAAGGAAATTGTAAAGGTGGAAATTTTATAGCTCTAAATTTGTATAACATTTTAAAATAGAGAACTGTGTTGTCAGCTGGTGTAAATCGGTGTTGCTCCATTGAGTAAAATGAATTGACACCAGCTCAGAATTTGGGCCATAATTGTTACATTTGCAATATTTATATACATAAAAACGTAAGCATATCAAACATATGCTTACGGTTATGAAGTTGAAAACCTAGATAGGGAGCACTGCTCGAGGATGGGGAAAACAGAGGTGGGGCAGTGGTCAGTGGGGAACTGGAAAAGGAGTCTGTCCCAGATGAGCAGTAGGGCCTTGGGAGGATCTCCCATCCTGCACATCTTAGGCGTACTCAGGAGAGGTGTTTTTCTCCTGCAAACTTTGGGAAATCTGCAGCAGAGCCTTCTATCCACTTTAGACATGCAGAATAGACGTTCTGTAATAGAAGAGCTCCCTTCCTGTGGCTTTCCAAGACCCAGTTGGGTGGTCCAGGAGACAAATTCTGAGAGTAAATCCTTGCTTATAGCTCAATCAGTGAAGTATTAGATCACACAACTGGCTGAGCTATTGGTGAGTCCCTTTGATGAGGAATGCTTTTTCAGTTCTCTATTGCTGACTTAACTTGCAAAAATATATTGTGCAACTCATTCTCCATTGAAAACAGTAAACAAAATCAATTATACATCACAATATTCATTATAAAATACATTTTATGACAAATTAATTTGATTACAAATATATGAAAGACGTCACAGGGCAAATAGAAATGGATATGACTAACAGTATTAATGGCTCAAATATATGTACATTAATAAACTTTAAAAATAGCTCATGTCTTAGATTTTGGAAGTGAGTCAAGTGAGTCAATTTTCAACTCTCAAACTTCAGGAAGTTATTTTCTAGAGGGATTTGCACCATTTTTATTGTAACAATGCAGTAATTTAAGAAAAAATTAATATGGACAAGGCCTAAGGATGAGAGGGTTGTTCATTATCTGTGCATATTCAGTTACTTGTGTCTGCTGAGACAGCCATCAAAGGTGTCAGTGGTGGTGATTATGGTTTTTGTGATATGGCCACCTGTCTACTATGAAATAAATTGTAAAGAACTAACATTCAGTAAATCAAAAGGAAGAAGGGAAGGTTGTTGTGTAGTGTTAGAAGCTCTAAGCCCAGCACACTCCCCTTCTTGCTGTTGGGAATGGATAGCTCAGGTTCTTTCTCCTTACACTGTGGGGATCTTATGTATCCAATCTTATGTATCTCCTTGGTTGATAGATGTCTAGTAAACATAAATTTCCTGTCCATGGCTGCTGTGATGAGTTCAGTGTGCTCCTCTGTGTGTATTGCTCTCTTTATCCTCTCTTTTTCTTGTCTCCTGAGTGGGAAAGAGGAGGCTTTTGCCCTCTCTTCTCTTTCCCTAGCTATAGGGACTGGGAAGGCAGTATGACCATCTTCTTCCACTAGGGTTCTCTTGATGGTACTTCCTCTCCCTTTAGCTATTGATACTTCACTGCCTACCAGGCCTGGAGGACATAGAAGAAAGAAGGGAGCAATGTGTTTCAGGCAAAGCAGGCAGTGGAGAATTAAATTGTCAGGTAGGGCTGTGCTTGGCTGCTCACCAATCTGACAAGTCTTGGATTGAGCAGGTACATGCATGTTTGAGCCTTTTTGAAATTTTTTCCTTCCTCTGACTGAGCCGCTTTGATGTATGCCAGTGGGGGAAGTCTCCTCTACCTGAATGGAGCAATGTGCTCATGCTTGTCTGAACTGCTTGAAATGTATTGCAGACCATTCTTACAATGACAAATGCTATTCTTGAAAACTAGTTATTGAACCAAATCATGAAGTCTTTGTTATGTTTTTAAATAATCCTCACTCAATGAAAACTCCCACTGACTGAGCAGAAACTGGAAACCTAACATTCAGTTTGGGCTCAGTTCTTCCAGTTGATACAAGAAATCCCTATTGACTTCTGTGGAAATCATTACTATCCTGTAGCAGGAACACTGGGCCGGTACATTCTGGGATGGACTATTTGAGCATTAGCTCACTATTCAGACTTTTAAATGATTTCTTTCTCCTTCCCTCTGGTATTTCAGGTGCTTTGAGTCTTCCAAGTATCTGAATCAGCTCTTCTTTTAGCACTGTCTCCTGTCAGTGGCTGCTATGAGGCACTGTTTCTGGCCAGATGGATTTCCTCCCTGTATTTTTCTTTTGTTTCTTTCTTTTCTCTTCTCTTTTCAGTTTTGCTGCCCTTCTGTGTTATGCTATTTCCCTTCATGTCTCTTTCTTTGTGCTTACCACCCCAGTTCTTCTCTTCTTGATATCTGTTGTCTCTGTCCTATCAGTTACCTCTATTTTTCCTCTTCTTCCCCTTTGTTTGCCTTCTCCTCCTGTCTTCCTTGCTCTACCTCACTCAGTTTCTCTTCTTTTATTTCCTCCTTTACACTACCCCACTGCATCATCTCCTTTTCCCCCTTTCTGCTTACCCCTGCTTTGTCTTCTCTCCCCACCTTGCGTTCCCTCTGTGGTATGGGAACTTTCCTTATCTTGCTTGGGCAGTGCTTCTCTCTGATTAGTGTGCTCTGCTTCTCACTCTGAAATGTGCTGGCAGGCTGGTGTAAATAAGTCTGCATTTTTGCCACTGTGCTGGGATTCCTATGAGGCTCTTCTTGTTGTTTTTTCCTAGGAATAAGATAGGAATAATAAACATGAACCTGTACTGAACCAGTCAATACTATGTACAAGGAATCTGGACTTTGCTTATACTGGGCTGGATGGCCCCTCCTGTGTTTAAACCCCACACATTGTTTCATTGGTGGGATTGATGTCTCCAGGGAATAGGCTGTGAGGCTCAATCAAGAATCTCAAGGATTGTTAGGACTTCACATGGACTATAGCAGATCACCAAGTGCTAGAGCCATCTGCACAGAGGCCCTCATATGTGTTCATTAACTCTGTGTCCCTGGCAGCTCTCGCCACAGCTGCCTCTGGGGATCCTCTTAAAAGGAGCGGGCTCTACAGGAAAGATAATGCTTCCCCAGCCTGTGTTGCTTTTTTGGGAGAATCCCCATTACGACTGAAGAAAGGACAGCATACATCCCCTGTCTTGCAGTGCTCTTGGCACAGCCAGTCATACCCCCAGCCTGCCCATCCCTGCCACCCTAATAGGGCTGGAGGAGCCAGAGTGGATGACACTGCCATGGAAATGGCTCAGTCACCTTCCTATTGTTTGTGTGAGAGAAAGGAGGTCCCCTCCTTGGGCAGATCTAGGAGGCACAGTCAGTCCCCCATAGGCAAGCCCATTCCACTAGTGTGATGTTGAAATGTCAACTACACAGTGCATTCCAGGGCACTGTTTTGGAATGCAGAAGACTACACTTTGTAGACCTAATCGAACTTGTGACCAAGAGGTGTCAGTCCTGGATCCCAATAGGACCAAGAGGTTCCATAGCCATATCTCATTAGTAATCTCACAAGTCATTCAATCCCCAGGCCACATGATAAATTAATATACTAATTGAAAAATACATTTACCTTGCACCAGTTTATTGAAATCCTATATCCACAATGAACTTCTAATAAAAGTCTGAAACTAATCAGTATATACCATTATTAATTTTTAAAGCATTCTTGTAAAAAAAGCCTCTGAAGATGCATTTGTTTAATGGCTAAATTTTTCTGTTATTTTAAAGAATTGAACACCATATATTTATTGTCTTTTCTATACTTGTCCTTTTGGTTCTAAGGTCTCTGTGCTCCACCCCACCCTCATCCGCCTGTGCTCCAGATCATATACATTTTTTATCTTTTTGTTTCAATATGTCCCACATTCAGATTCTCAGTTCAAGCTTACTCTTTAGAATCATAGAATCATAGAATATCAGGGTTGGAAGGGATCTCAGGAGGTTATCTAGTCCAACCCCCTGCTCAAAGCAGGACCAATTCCCAACTAAATCATCCCAGCCAGGGCTTTGTCAAGCCGGGCCTTAAAAACCTCCAAGGAAGGAGATTCCACCACCTCCCTAGGTAACGCATTCCAGTGCTTCACCACCCTCCTGGTGAAATAGTGTTTTCTAATATCCAACCTAGACCTCCCCCACTGCAACTTGAGACCATTGCTCCTTGTTCTGTCATCTGCCACCACTGAGAACAGCCGAGCCCCATCCTCTTTGGAACCCCCCTTCAGGTAGTTGAAATCAGTTATCAAATCCCCCCTCATTCTTCTCTTCTGGAGACTAAACAATCCCAGTTCCCTCAGCCTCTCCTCATAAGTCATGTGCTCCAGATCCCTAATCATTTTTGTTGCCCTCCGCTGGAATCTTTCCAATTTTTCCACATCCTTCTTGTAGTGTGGGGCCCAAAACTGGACACAGTACTCCAGATGAGGCCTCACCAATGTCACGTTCCTCGATCTGCTGGCAATGCCCCTACTTATACAGCCCAAAATGCCGTTAGCCTTCTTGACAACAAGAGCACACTGTTGACTCATATCCAGCTTCTCGTCCACTGTGACCCCTAGGTCCTTTTCTGCAGAACTGCTACCTAGCCATTCAGTCCCTAGTCTGTAGCAGTGCATGGGATTCTTCCGTCCTAAGTGCAGGACTCTGCACTTGTCCTTGTTGAACCTCATCAGGTTTTTTTTTTGGCCCAATCCTCTAATTTGTCTAGGTCCCTCTGTATCCGATCCCTACCCTCCAGTGTATCTACCACGCCACCCAGTTTAGTGTCATCTGCAAACTTGCTGAGAGTGCAGTCCACACCATCCTCCAGATCATTAATAAAGATATTAAACAAAACCGGCCCCAGGACCGACCTTTGGGGCACTCCGCTTGAAACTGGCTGCCAACTAGACATGGAGCCATTGATCAGTACCCGTTGAGCCCGATGATCTAGCCAGCTTTCTATCCACTTTATAGTCCATTCATCCAGCCCATACTTCTTTAACTTGGCGGCAAGAATACTGTGGGAGACCGTATCAAAAGCTTTGCTAAAGTCAAGGAATAACACATCCACTGCTTTCCCCTCATCCACAGAGCCAGTTATCTCATTATAGAAGGCAATTAGGTTAGTCAGGCACGACTTCCCCTTGGTGAATCCATGCTGACTGTTCCTGATCACTTTCCTCTCCTCTAAGTGTTTCATAATTGATTCCTTGAGGACCTGCTCCATGATTTTTCCAGTGCCTGAGGTGAGGCTGACTGGCCTGTAGTTCCCTGGATCCTCCTTCTTCCCTTTTTTAAAGAGTTGGTGCAATCTATAGCATAAAAGCTAGACAACTAATCAGTATGCAGGAAAGGCAAGGATTGATTGGATTCTACTGGAAATAATATCAGCTATTTAGCAAACAGATAAACATGTCAGAGAAATTAAAACTTTATTTATTGTATCTAATCCTTCAATAACTTTTTAGCCAAAGTGTAAAATACAGGTAGTGTAGCTATTGACTAATGCTCTTTTTAATAAAGAAAAATCTCAATATGTTTAAGTTGAAAAAGCATTCAAAATATAAGATATAATTGTACCTGATATGCCACCTGAAATTCAATATCAATGACAATTAAAGTAAGTGAAAATGTGTTTATAGCTTACTCTATGAGTAAACAAAAGGGTTTGAGAGAAAGTCAGTAGTTTAGTTTTGAAAACCAAATGATGGGAAATGTCTTTTTTTCCTTTAAAAACAAGCTTAACATCAAGTAGGCTTTGAAATCTCTCCTCGTTACTTTTTTTGTGTGTGGTTGAGATAGTTTTGATAAGTTTTTTGTTGTGGTTATCTTTTCAGTGCATTGATTACTCTGTCGTCTTTTCTGACATAAGCAAAACATGCAATAGCTGTTTGATTGACAAAGCAACTTGACTTCCTTTTCTAAAAGCAATGATAAAAATGCCATTTGATAGTTATAAACAGGGACAATATGCATCAGTAAGTAACCTTTTGCAAAGCTGTAAGGACTCCTCAGTAGGAGGCATTTCTTTTTAAAAAAAAGTTTGATGTGTATGTAGTTTAATGTGCACGCATTATGTAAAATATATATAACCCAAGATTATCAAATCATTTTACAGAACATATGCAAACAATGTAATTTGTCAATTTACCAGCCAATGTTAATGCAGGTAAACCTGACATAAACACTAGTTCATATAGCTTTACTCCCTGAGAAAACAGTGATTTCAATTGCTGCATAAACAAAATGTTCTTAAACTGTGGTTCTGAAGCATTTTCCCACCCCAGAGGTTTTTGTAAACTGGAGAATTCTATCACATTCCCATTTGCCTATGTCATGTTAAGATTGGATTGCAATTTATTCAGTGTGGGCCTACTCTGTAAAACCTCTCCAAAACTTGAGTTGGTGCCGAACATGGCTATCTATTTGTTAAAGAATGTTTCTTGCAAGGAGCACATTACTCTCAAGTTCAGTGATCAGCACTAGATTGAAATATTTTCCAGGTGCAACAGAGAGTGCCGTGTTTATTAAAACCTTGTATGGTTGGTATCTGGTGTGGGATTTTCATAAGCATTCAGTATTGGTCTAACTCTGCTCCTACTGAATTCAGTGGATGGTTTTTCCAATGACTTCCAGGAGAGCAGAGTTAAGCGAGTGATGAGTTTTTCTGAAAATCCTACCCCATGTTACCTCAGAAATTGATAATGAGGTAGTTGAGGTTGCATAATTTATTTATTTAATGCCGCATAGTGTCCATATCAACGGTGCTTAGGTCCTGTGCATTTATTATTAAAAATAGAAAAATTGTTAGCTCAAAACTCACAAATAGTTCTACCCTTCACCTAACCTAAGGCAAACTAACCAAAAACAAATTAAAAATATCAGAATAGAAACAAACACACAGTAATATTGAACTCAGAGATGATTGAGCCTAAAAGCTTTGCAGCATCAGCTGAAATTCATGCTGCTTGGGCTCTGATGGATAGTCAAGGCAAGCAAGTGTAACACTGACAAACTCTGGTCATCACTGAACGTGGGGCCTCTGGAGCTTAGTGCATGGGACTCTACCACATGAGCTAAAAGCCAACTGGCTGTTAGCTAAGGCTGTAGAACAGGCTCATTTAGCTCTCGCCAAGTGGTCTCAGTGCCACTAGATGGGACAGAACACCACACCCAGGAGGTCTGTGGGTTACACAAGCTCCAAATGCGAGTGCTTTCAGCTGAGTATGCCTTGCCACTGATTTCCTAAACTAAAGCAATGTAGCTAGCTCCAGATACCAACGGTGGAAATGACCTAAACTCTTGGGGCATGAAATAGAAAAGGAAGAGATTTCACAACTGAGGGTCAAACCAGATAGTGTTTTAAAGATTGCCACTAATGCCTTGAATTGCACCTGGAACTGAATAGGAAGTCAGCTAGGGCATTGTACAGATCGTAGGTGTCCTGTTTTCATGTTAACTCATCCCACCCAGAAGACAGATTCCTGGGTTCTGCACAGATGAGGCTTGAGGAGGCTTCCCAAGAGTAGAACCAAATAGAGTGTGTTGTAGTAATCCAGCTTGGATGATCTAATTGCTGTATGACTTGGCTTCCATAACACAGACAATTTTTATAATGGAAATGTTACTAAAATACATTAAATATTCCCCAAAACACATTTTATTGTTACCAGAGAGGAAATTTATTTTACTAGCTAAAGAAAGAGGGAGATCTTTCCTCTATTCAATAGATAACTTTGAATAAGGGTAGTTAAGGAACACTATGGAGTAGTGCAATGGGAGGAAGGATGGTCCAGTGGGTAAAGTGTTAGCTTGGGACTTGAGGATTCAATTCCTTGCTTTGCTATAGTCTTCCTGTGTGACCTTGGACAAGTCACTTAGCCTCTCCCCCATTTGTAATATGGGGATAATAGTATTTCCCTACCTCTGAGAGGTGGTGTGAGGATAAACACATTAAAGATCTTGATGTGCTCAGCATCTTAACCGACTGCTTCTGATATTGCTCTTAATGAGAAGGGTTTGGCTGGTTGGATGCTGAACCCCACAAATTCAGCATTCAGTGCATTATCAGAGGCTTCATTTCAGTTTTTCAAGATGCAAAATGTTTTGGCAGCAAATTTTGGTGAAGTGAAAATGACTGGTAGTGGCAATATAAAAACAGAAGGAACAGCCACAGTTCCCATGGTGACCCAGCAACAACAGTGACATCTAGGTAAACAGCAGCAGGCAAGTAAATTTGGGGGAATTAATGTTAGAAGTCTCAGAAGACGCAGTCAGCTTTCATACGGTGTTTACTCTGCATTTGAAATGTTAATCCAGTACTTGCTACTCTGCAGGATGAAAGCCCCAGAATGTGTAGTGGGGAGTTTAGCCACTTGCCTAGAGAGACGCTATGCCCAGGAAGCCAGAACAGACATCTCTGGCCATTGGCAGTCAACATTCCATTCAGCAGAATTTGGCATTTCGGTTAACAAAAATAGCATGTTGTTTTGGGTGTTTGCAAATATGCTCAAGCGAACTGTCCAGCTGGTTGGGAATGGTACCACAGAAGGCTGTTTCAGCAAGATCACATGACACACAGATGACAATTGGTATTTATAGAAGCCCTTGTGGCAATAATACTATTGATCTGACAAAATCATTTTACATATGTATTAGGTTACTTTATTCTTTTAACATATACAATCTCAAACAGATGAGTGTGATTTCAAATCCTTGGTCCTTACTCATAGGAACATAAGAGTGGCCATACTGGGTCAGATCAGTGATCCATCTAGCCCAGTATCCTGTCTCTGAGAGTGGCCAGTGCCAGGTGCGTCACAGGGAATGAACAGAACCGAGTAATATCATGTGATCCATCCCTTGTCGTCCAGTTCTGGGGGTCTCGGACAGCAGAACTCACCACAAGCAGCGGTTTTGCTTGTTGAAGCCCTGTTGACAGTGTTTCTCTCCCCATTGGGATCTTCAGAGAGGAGACTCCCCTTGAAGGCAACAAACTCTTCAGGAGCTTGCCAGCCTTAGGAAATCATTTAAGAACTTACTGAGTGGAGCTTTCTGACAGATCTTAGGTTGTGGCAATAGTCCTGAAGATCACTCTACTGGATTGTCCATACAGCGGTGACATAATTGTGTCTCCATACAGGAACTCATGGGATGGCTGAACAGGCCAAACCCTAGTTACCAGTGGAACTTCAGGGATTCCGAAAACAGGATTAGATCAGTCAGCCAAACATACACATGACTAACCAAAAGCACAGTCAGTTTTGCCTGAATAAGGCATTTGTCTTAGTAAAGACTTAGATCCTGATTTAGCATTTTGTGATGGATGGATTGCGGACTACTCCAGTGAGACTCAGCATGGTTGTAGCAGTCTGTCTATGTACTGCACAGTGCAGGTTCAAAACCTAAATAGCATTTGGACATGTGTGAATAGTTGGGGGAATGAAAGATTCATTATCATCTCCTTTTTCCAACATTAAAGTGGGTAGGGCTGAGATTATGAGCAGAGTCCATCCATGTCTGTTTTGAGCTGCCATTTGAGCCTGGTGAGGTATCATCTGGGTAGTATTATATATTGTGTTATACCACTGTCTCCTTGGATGTCCACAGCTTCTCTCTCCATGCACTCTTCCATAGAGAACAATTTTAGGCAATCGGTATAGGGTCATTGTATCAACATGGGCAAACCATTGCAGTTGATACCTTTTGATTATTCTAGTCACGCACTGTCATTTCTTAGCCTGTTTAGCCTTGTCATACCTAGGATATGATGCAGGCACCTCAGTTCAAATAGTTTGCAGCTTTTGCTCCAGATGCTTTGTTAGTCCCAAGTTTCAGAACCATAAATTAATGCGGGTACAATGGGCAATATATATAATCTGATTTTAGCTGTCATGGACATTGATTTAAGGTTCGAAATACTGTATTTTTATTCAGACCCACAAGCATTCTTTTGGCAGTAGTTAACTACTTATTGATGTCATCGTAGATCACAGTGGAGCCCAATACTGGGACATAAATGCCTAAGTCTAAGGGTTAGGTGCTGAAGTACCTTTGTGGATCTTGGTCATAGTCTCATATTTGTGTTCCTAATTGAAAAGGTTGGTGTACTAATATGAAGGTCATTCCTCTCCACATGCTAGTGGCCTGAGTCTCTGTTGCCCTGCAACTTTTGTCATCATATATACTTGCACAAAATATGTGTAAAAACACTATTTCAGACTGTGGGATGAGTGGAGAATTCACATTTAGGAATGTTTTACACCTACTTTGCACAGATGTTATTGACAGCACCCAATCTGCAAGACAATGGAGAATCAGTCCCCTGGTGTTCCAGTCATGGAATAAATAGGGTATTATGTCTGCTGGCTTCAGTTCATGTCCTTTATTAAGAATTTAATGCAAAAACTCTGCATACCCACTATATTTTAATCACTCAGATGAACTTGTTAGTCTAGCATGGATCTGAATATTAAGGAGGATAGGCACCTAGCATCTTTTTTTGCCAAATCTTTAAACATAAAAGATATCTGATTCACACTGTTAATGAGGCTGTTTCAGAAGGCAACAGAAAGAGCACAACAGCTAGGAAGGCTAATAGAGACCGAGTTTGGAAGAGCAATTACAGAGAAACCCTAGTTTTGATGTTCTTAAGTATCTTGCTTTAAGAGATAATCAAGGAAGGTCCCTTGCAAATTAGCTGCCATGGGATTAACTTAATCCATTTTTGAAGCAAAGATATATCTGTCTTGGATTGTTCTGCCTTGAATGTACTTTGTTGAGTTCCAGGACAAATATATTGCATAAAGATTAACAGGTGATTCTCACGGCATGTCACTAGCTGTGTGTTGTGAATGAAGCAGATCTTTTGTAGGGTTAAATAATATGTGATGTAGGCACTTCAGATTTGCCTTTTCTAAACTTTATGCAAGAGATGAGGAAACAAAATATGAATGTTAGTAGATGGCCTCTGGGCAGATTAGTCACTAGGAACAAGTTAAGAAAATGATAGGTGTTAGGTTGGTCTGAGGATATGTGGGAGGACATGAATGATAAAGAGATGGATTAAGGCATCTCTATTTTCGCTTAAAGACTCCTATACAGTAGTTGTTTTAATGGTTAAATAAGTGCTAGTTTCTGTAGGTTGCTAAGGATGCAGCAATCGTCTTCAAAAGCATCTGCAAATATGTACAAATGTGTTTAATGCTAAGGAATACTGTTACAAATGCAACGAATATTATTGTCTATTTTGTGTATGTGTGTCTGTGCACTTTGAAAAACTCTCTCTATTTAGCCTATATCAGTGGTCCCCAGCGCAATGCCTGTGGGCACCATGGCACCCGCCGGTGCATTTATGTGCGCCCACCTACTGACAAGGGAGTGCTTCCACTGGACAACTCACCGCCGAGGAGCGCGGCCGCCGGACAACCAGCTGCCGAAATGCCACCGACAGGCGGCAACACCAAGAAGCGTCGCTGTCGAAATGCCGTTGCTTCTCAGCAGCATTTTGGCGGCGACACTTCTTGATGACGCCCATTCTAGGCGGCGACGCTTCTCGATGACGCCGCTTCTCGGCGGCATTTCAGCAGCTGGTCGTCTGGCGCCCGCCACGCTCTTCTGGGAACATGAATATGCTATTGTAACAGAAAGGTTGGGGACCACTGGCCTATATAGATGGTTTCTTGGGGCAAGGTGGTGACACTGAAGAATTGATCAGTGGCCCATGCATCAGAAGCCATTTACATGACCAATGCAGTATACTTTATGGATGGCAAGATTTTGCTTTTACAAATGCTAATCTAAATTCCCTCTCTTTATTTTTTTAATAACACAGTATCTTTGTTTCTGTTTGCATGCTGTAACTTGCAAAAGTAGTAACTGTGAAAAGTGCTCTTGATTGTGTCTCCAGTTTTGCTTTTACAGCAGAATAGGGCAGATTTAGTACTCAGAGTCAAAAGGAATTTGAATTCCCTTCAATAAGGAACAATTATGTTTTATATCCTGACAATTCATTGCTTGGATTTGGGTTTTTTATACTTTTTCCAAGATTAATATTTAAAAATTTAAGCTCTAGTTATAAATTAAGGAGGAGTGAGAAACAGACAGTCATGTGTGTCCAAGTGCATGCTAGAGGATAATATGGATAAAATCTAGTTATTAGACCAGATAATCAGGGGTTATAGATATGTAAGGAACATTTTTCAGTATAAACTCTTTCCTTATACATGCAGGAAAAAAAAAAAAAAAAGAAAGAAATGGTCTAAATCCATACAAATATTTTTAACTAAAGAGGTGAAGATAGTAAAAAAAAAAATCAGTTGTGTGTGGCCATTTTACAGCATGTATATGAAAATATGAATTTTTGTATTTTTGTCTTGATTTTTTATCATTATGAAATTTCAAACAATTGATTGTTAAGGGACAAGGTCTGGCCCTTGATTATACAGGCGTAAGGGTTATGTAAGCCATTAACTACCACATCAAGCAGCTCCGACAGGGTGTCCAATCTTCAACAGGTTGGTCTAGGTCCTCATTGAAATGAGCTCTCTCCATTCTAGGTGTCACTTTGCTTTTCATCTCTCTGTTCTGTGCTGAGGTCAGGGAGACTACCAAGCCCTGAGTCTTCTGTGACACCTATGGAGGTATCATGGGGAGTGGGGAGAGAGAGAGCCAGGAGTGGAGTTTTTGAACTGGAGTCCCCATCCCTCCAAAATACCCGTTATCTGTTGGGGAGTGGTGAAGTGTGGCTTGCCTTGTTGGGGGTGTGTGTGTTTGGATTTTTCTTTGTATGGGTTCAATCCCTCACCCAATTGACTATCCTAATATTTCCTAAGGTGAGCATGGCCTCTTGATTGGCCCAATCTGTTCTCACTCAGTGTCACGCAGTCCCCGGGCGATGCTCTCGAACTGCTCCCCACAAAGCCAGTCAGGACTTTGGGAGCCTCCTCTCCCTCGGAGCAGACTGTCTTCAGGGCAAGAAGCTCACATGTCGTCACCTCCTGGGTCTCTCCTTGGAGCATTCAGCATATGCCCCTCCGTGCGCTTCCCACAGCGAGTCCGCCCAGGCGGGGTCCTGGGGAAGCCAGAGGGTCCTGCGCCCCCCCCCCCCCACTTCGCAGTCAGACGTGACTCTTAGCCAGCCAGTAAAACAGAGGCTTATTAGATGACAGGAACTTGGTCTAAAACAGAGCTTGTAGGTACAAAGAACCGGACCCCTCAGCCGGAACCATCCTGGGGTCCTGTGAGCCAGACACCCCAGTCTTCTGCCCTCACTCCTAGTCCCCAGCCAGCTCCAAACTGAAACCCCCTCCAGCCTCTCCTTCTCTGGGCTTTGTCTCTTTCCCGGGCCAGGAGGTCACCTGATCTCTTTGTTCACCTTTAGCTATTACCTTGCAGGGGGGAAGGGCCCTGGCCATTTGTTGCCAGGGGAACAGAGTGTCAGTGATTTATGCACACTGGCCTTTATCCCACCACCTAGAGACTTAAGAAATGCATAGGGGAAACTGAGGCACCCACACAGTATTCAGAGGAAACATTAAGAACAGTCCCACTTCGTCACACTCAGTTAAGGAGATTTGTCTGGCCTCTCCACTGCAAAGTCAGGGAGGCAGTGTGCCTATTTCACATCTTTGCTAAGTCATTTCCCAGGACCAATGGAGAAGCTGTGTACTCCCTTTGGGTAGGGGTTAGCATGTTTTGGGCTCACATTTGGCTTGAGTAGCAGTTTCCTCCTCATTGAACAAACAGTACTCAGTGTATCAGACAGCACCAGCTGAGGTCAGCACTGAGTAGGGAGCAGGACTAAGGGTTGACCCTAAAATTGCAGCTATACTTACATTGTAAATTATATGAAACCTTCTGAATATGTGGAGAAGGGGCAACCAAAAGGGAAACTTCAGGGTGCAAGACTTGCTTTCGTATCCTGCTTTCTCCAAAATCTGTGGGATTATATTCCATTATATTTACTGTATCCAAGCCACAGAGGTGGGGCATTCAGGGCAGAATTTAGATGGCTGTAGGCCATGTATTTAGCATACATACTCTATGGACCCATAACACTGCAAACCCTCTCTCAGTCTAATTTGCTTCTATGCCTGATGCATGTTATGTATTTTGGGGTGCAGTGAATGCAAGAAACCTAATAGTGAACATTAATTTGATCACGTGCATTTTTAGGTTTATGGTGAAATATTTTTTTTACTAAAAATGAAAAAGTGAGAGTCTTAAGCATGTGTCTTGACTTTTGGAGTGATGCAATATGATTCAAAGGGCTTAATCTGTTTTGAGACACATTCTTTTTTGAAGGGGTCAAGGTTCTGTACATGTATGCACATTGCAGATGAGGTTGCATTAGTTAAAAGAGGCTTTCAGAATCTTTAACGTTTTAACAATGTACCAGCTTATCAGTGATTTTAAAATTTCTGAACGCTTCACAAGAAATGGGGTTTTACAGCCTTGTCAGCTCAGAAGTGAAGAGCAAATTCCATAAAATGTGTGAAGAAATATTAAAGAATGTCAAAGTGTGATGTACAAAAAATAGCTCTTGAACTGAAAATTGTGTCTTAAATTAAACTGATCGACCATCCTCACAATAAAATGCTAGTTAACCTTTGCATATTTGTGGTGCCTTACATGTAAGCTAACTCCCACACAGCTCCTGAAGAGTTTGACCAATCCTCATTAGTGTGGTCCAGTGGATTACAGATTGTAATGAATTAAGTGTCACAATACCCTCCAAAATGGAGCAGGATATAGATGTCTGAAGAGTTTCTTACCCTTTTTAAGGCAGGCCAAAAATATGAACATAGTATCTTGAGCTTGGCTTTCTAGATAATTAATTATGTAATTCAAGTGTTATTCTTGTTTTCATATTCCTAAAATAAGCCTATTGGCATTTAATTTTTGACGTTGCCTTCTTGTAGAGTTGGTGACTAGCATACTTTGTTCCTTCCAGGTCTTTATTTCCATCTTCAGTATGAATCCATCTTAGCTTCTAGGACCTTATATTAATAGTATTAGTGTATACATTAAGTTAAAAACTTTTTAAAAAAATCAAGATTGACACAGTGTCATCCAAAACTAAAGACTTACCCCCCTTCCTCTTGAAAAACTTCATTCTTTCCTATCTCACCCTCTGCAAAAGGCTGGGAGAATAGATAAGCCTTGCGGCATGCCCTAAATATCAACAAATTCAGCCTCTGGCAGATAAAAGGAGAAAAACTTTCACTGTTGAGAGCTGTTTACCAAGAATGCCTGGCTCCAACTCCTAGAAAAATGGATTCAGGCACTGTCAAGCTGAACCTTCTGGTTGATCTCAAGTGACTAGCTATAATACAAAGAAAGAGGGGTTTGGAATTGTACAGAGGAACTAATCCATAAACGGCTTAATAAATCAAAACCAACCCTTAATTTTCTCCTGGAGCTGAATGGAAACCGGTGCAGACTTTGGAATACAGGTGTGATGTGCTCCCACTGGAAAGCACTGCTAAGCAAGAATTAAATTCACCCTTGTGCAGAAGGCCACCACAAGGCCAGCACATCTCTGAAGTCCCAGATCAGCCTTTAAAATAGGGCTTAGGTGTTGCATTAGCCTTGTACTGGAGGTCTGCACAAAGATGAATTTAATCCTGTGTAAGTAGCGATATGATCAAGAGTTCATCAGTTGTATATTACTTTTTTGTAATATGCTAGTAAAATGTTTCATGTCTCCCTCTAGTGGTGATCTACACAGATAATTGAAGGTTACTACTGCTACCCACTAACCAAATTACTGCTTTAGTGTAAGTCATAGTGGTCTGTACTTTGGAAAAAAGGTCCCAAGGACTGTTCGCATTGATAACAATGCATTATACTGATTATACAAAAGTTGGTTTAGAAAATCTGAATGATTTCAGTCTTGGGGAGTACTATTGAACTCCAGTTTATTAAACTGCATCTTTTTGCTGCCATACTTGTTCTGGGGATCCCAACCTCTTTATTATGATGTGGTTTTGATGAAAAAGTTGTGTTCATACCTTAACTTGTAAAGTAGAGCCAAATGCTTGCTAAATGTGTTCTTAAACTGTCTGTCAAAATGGTTGAACTTTGAAACATTTTGTTCTTTTTGGATAACACCTATTTTTCTTCTGATATTAATAGAATTAGATTTTTTAAAGTTTTCAATCATGAAAACTATGGGTTTGATCCGAAACCCATTGAAGTCAATGGAAAGAGTCCCATTGATTTCATTAGTAGTTGGATCAAGATCTATAAGCCATCAGTAGGTGTGATAATGTAACATTGGGTTGAGAAATTGATACCTGCATCTTTTGAACTATGTACATATCAAGTAAAGTATAAAGGATTAGTTAATTATTTTAGTTCAGAGCCACAACACATAATCTGATATACCTAGCAACCATAGTAAAGAAATTCAGACTACATAGTTTGCAATGCATCACTTGAAATAATTGTAAGAAAATTAGAGGAATGCTTTGGCATTCTCTGTTCAAAGGACTAAATCTGGTTTATGTTCTGCTGTCCTAACTGTGCATAGTTACTTGAGACCTTTTCAGCTTGGACACACACACATCTTCAAAAGGGTAGAATCAAGCACTTGATGTTAGTTATGCTATTTTAAAATATTGTTTACATCAGCTTAAAATAGAGCATTGTGTTTGTACTGAGCTGTTGCTTTGTAGTCTGCTTGCAACATTGTTTTTATGGAAACTCTAAAAGTAGTCATGACTCTAAAAAGGGCAAAAAAGTTATTTTTAAAAATACTTTGAGAAATTTAAACTCTGTAATTAGTAGGTGAAGCTAAGTGTCAAGATTTTTCTTTTAATTTTGATGGTTTGCCAAAGTGAATTTGGTGTTGCTGGAAGGAAATACAGGCATGATAAACTTCATGGTTAAATAAAAACCTTCCTTTATACAAATGTATTTTAAATATATATGAATAACCATACAAAATATTCATAATATTCATCTACAGAAATTACATATAAAATGATGTTGTCAAGTACTTTAGGCCTAAAATGCAATGTTTAAAATCTTGTCAGTGGTTCTTATTGTATTTTATTATTTTGGCAATCATATAATTCAAAACTGAACAGTTGACCAAACTATTTTTTTCTAAGTTTTAGGGGTGGAGTGAAATCTAAATCCCAGATCGATTCACTGACAAAAAACTTTATTAATGCAGAATTTAGGTTGCCTAATAGTATCTTGTGCCCTTCTATAATGTCAAGTTAAGCAAAATACAAACCTCTGAAAACTTGGAGATAAAGACCTAAAGTGTTTCAAACTTAAACTTCAGAAAATCAGAAAACAGAGTCAAGGTACATAGCACTGCAGGCTTAACTTTGCTCCCCCCTGGTCCCATCCAGAGCCCCTCTGCCTCCCCTTCCCATGTGTATGATCAAAGGAAAGAGGTGCATGTGTATCTTGAGATATCCAGTATGCCTCATTCCAGCTATGAATTCTGTAGGTTTTGTCAATGGTGTTGCACTGAGGTCTACATGCCATGTGGATTGTCAGCAGGGAGGGGAAATATGAGTGTTCTGTGGGTTTAATGATGGATAAGTGAAAGTATAGGGTTAGATGGCATCCTGTGTGCAAGTGTGAAGGCTTTGTAAAGAGGATGAAGAGGTTGTAAAATTAATTAGATGTGTTGTTGTTTATGTGGCTAGTGTTTGAGCGTAGGGCAGGCATAGGTAATTGCTCTTCAGTACAGCTCCTATAAATATAAGTTTTGCATTAGCAAAGAGAAGGGATTTAGCCGCTAAGCCTATAGTAGTCACCTGCCAATACTATTCCCTGAGTGTTCTATACCATCTGCAAAGGCAGAGTGTATGTGTTTTATGGGTGTTCTGGTATTGCTCAAGGAAGGCACAGTTAGGGTTGTGTTGGCATGTACCTTAATTTTGTATTCCCGGGTTTTCAGAGGTTTGAGTTTTGCTAAACTCAATATTCTGGAAGGACATGAGATACCACTGGGCAACTTTAACTCTGCATTGACGAAGTTTTTGTCAGTGAATTTTCTAGTGTTTTTAACAGAAGAGAAATGTTTTTGTAGGTGTTAGTGTTCATTTAGGCAGTTGCAGTTATCTCGTAGGGATGCAGCTGATGGGCTACTGTGGCTACCTAAAGGCATAGGATACTACGTAATTCCTAAGTGATCCTTCCCCTTCCTGTACATTTTGTTATAGTGGAATGGTGATAATGGTCATTCTCTGAAATGTTTGGCCGGTGGAGTTGCTTCAGGGTGAGAAATCACAGACATGCTCTACGTCCCAAAATCTTGATAGTTTTATTCCATGTTGGTTACAGTAACTTTAAAATCGTGAGAGAAGACTGGTGTGTGTCTCTCCTTCTCCATCCCCATCCTCTTGTTCCCCACAACAAACAGCCACCCTGCCAACATTTAAAGATAACTCTTCCCTTCCCATTCCATCCCACAAAGCCATTAATTTGCAACAAGTTTCTCTTTTCTGTCTGGTGCCTTCTGCTGTTCTGTATTTACATCACAGGCAGCAGCTTACTGGAGGGTTGCATGCTTCCTTTGTTAGGTAGCCCAAGTTGTACACTGAGCTGGGCACTGCATCCCCACTATGCCTCCAGCCTCTGCTTCAGACAGGCCTCCTGAGCCATACCGCTTGCCTTCCCAATTCCCTCCCCATCTAAGCCGATCCCCTTCATCCCACTCCAGCCTGCTCCCAGCCCCACATGTTGGTGGCATGTACCTGAACTTTTTCCCCTGGTTTTCAGAGGGTGAAATTTGCATTACTTTCAGGGTTCCTGAGATGCTAGCTCAGTCTTTCCCCCTTCTCATAATCCCCCCTCTCCTCACTGCAGTCTCTAATCCCTTCTCCTCTATTCCTCCCCACTCCTCCACCCCACCTGCCCCCTCACTGCTCTGCAGTCTCCCAAACCCAAACCCCCAAGCACTGTGCAGCAAGCATACACATATGTAAATCATTTTCTTTTTGAAAATAGTTTGAGCCCCTTCTGAATTGTCTTCTGTACTCAAATTACATTTTCCAGGAACAAACAAACAAAAAATCTTGACAGAGGCAGATAGTAACAACATGTCTACAGATCTTTTTCTGATTTCTGCCAATGGTAGGGTTACGCTGCCTGGACGTAGCTCAGGTTCAATGGCCATAGCATGTCCCCTTGAGCCTTCCAGATCTTGTGAAACCAGGCTGGCTGGAAATCTTCTTACAGGTAATTCTGCACATGCACTTTCAATATGATTGACTCCTGAGTGTTTATTTCATACTATCCAGGAAAGCTAAACTCTTTCAATATTAAATATATTTATGTATATATTTCAATATAAACATTTTCAATATTTCTCCCCCAAAGGGGCAGTGGGTGCCATAGACTTGCTGAGATAAATATCGAACATCTGAGATCAGTTGGGATATGATGAGAGTCATGGTTTAAGCCCCAAGTATGTGCAAAAAAAAATATTGGCTGAATCTGTTGACTTCTAGTTTTTTTGGGGGGGTCTGTATCTCAGGAATCCCTTGATCAAATAACCCCAAATTTGGAACACTCATCTTCTCCAGGCCCTACATGATGCACAGCAAATTTCAAGTAAGCATGCATATTTTAGAGTACTTAGGGTATGCTGGAGTTGGAAGGTGTAACTTCCAGCTCGATTAGACATCCTTGCTAAAGATAGAAATGTAGCCATAGTGGCCTGAGTGATGGGAGACCCTAACCACCTGAGTATGTGCATAGGGTCTCAGATGGGATTGTATATGGGGCAGGTATCCTGTCCTGCTGCTTGTGCCGCTGTGGTTACACTTCTATTTTTAGTGTGCTAGCTTGATCAGAACTAGCACAGACATATCTATTTGAGCTGGAAATTACACCTCCCAGCTCCTGTATAGACATACGTTTAGATATGTCAACATTTAAACAGGAAGGCCTCCACCTTAATTACAGTAGTGCTGGCACTTTGCTTTGACATGTATTTTAGTCTGACCCTTTTTGAAGCAAAAGTCCAATTGAAATCAATGTGATTTTTCTTGGGATATGCAGGATCAGACCCTTTTGTAGTCAGATTCCAGCCAGGAGCAAACTGCATGGCAGAGGTAAGTCTGTGAAAATAGTATGTGAAATGATATTCACAGATCCTGAATTATTGTTTCACCAAAAGTATGGCTATAATGTAAGACCTTATGCAACTGCAAGGACCTGAAGCCATGAGAGTCTTGCCTGAGTAAGGACTGTAGGACAAGGTCTTTAATCTGTATCTGAAACATACAGATATAAGCATAGCATGTTAGCAACCATCCTCTATGCTCATTTCCAATATAGGCAGAAATCATATCCGATTAGTAAAAAATAGGATATTCTTTGGAGTGTGATCGGCATCTTATTGGCTATGCACAAAGTACCAAATTTCCACCTTATTTATTATGTAACTATATGTATATGTATAATAATGAATATTCTGCAGAAGTTAAAGGAACACACTTTCTTCAAAACAAATGTCTATGATAATGCTAAGCTTGAGAGAAGCCTTTTCCCTTCCCCTGTTTAAGCTAAATGAAGAGCAAGTCATTGGAAGAGTTAGGTAAGGCTTCACATTTTTGTTGCCTGGAGCTTTATGCCAGTGCTGTCATACCAGAGCAATAATTTACTTTATTTTGACAGCTTGAAAAGGTCGTAATGTTCTTCTTTATTTATACATGAAAAAAGGAAACTTTGGGTACAATGAGAAAAAATAAAAGACTTGCAAAGATTGACCTTAAAAGGCTAAACCCTTCATTATCATGACTATAAATCCTTTTAGTACAAAAAGCCAATCAGTGTAACCCTCCTTCTGAGAATGTCTTATGTATAATAGCAACTCGTACACATAGGGCAGCTTAAAAAAATCTGAACTTCAATCACTTTTTACATTTAAAAAAATCTAAATTTAAATGATCTCTTGGTTCCTAGCCCCTGTGTTCAGATATGTCTCTCTTCAGGTATCCATGAGTGGCCATCTCTACTTAACATCTCATTCCTGTTCACTCAGCAAAAAAGAAAACAAAAACAGAAAGACTAAGACCCAAGGGAAGATTCCTACAAGCCATACCCGGGTAATCTTTACTTGTGAGTTGAAAAATGACTCTTAAGTTGATAATGAACATGTATTTATTTATAACCATCTAAAAAAAGCTAACCTAAATGTTTTACTACTTGGAGAAAAACATTTTCTTTCATACTCAGGTGAGGAGGGATGGTTAAGGCACAAGACTTGGAATCAGGAGATCTGGAATCTTTTCCCAGCTCTGCTACATTCTTACTGTGTGATCTTGTACAACTTAATTTTGCTGTCTGAAACTTACTTTGCAGAGCTGTAAAATGGGACATACTTACCTACCTCACATGAGTATTGTGAGGCTTAGTGTAGTTATATTAATTAAGTGTTTTTGGACTCTTCAGATTGAAGGTGATAAAGCTTCTTTTAGATCTATCAACTACCTTCATACCATTCAGCATGAGATGATGCTGATGGTCCTTGAGGAATATTATTATTATTTATTGCCATAATATTGAGGAGCCCCAGTCATGGATCAAGACTCCATTGTAGTAGGCACTGGTCAAACACAGAACAAAAAGATGGTCCCTGTCCCAAAGGGCTTACAATAGATGGAGTCACTTGGAAGTGGCTCTGTTCCTCTGTTTTCTGAGGTCACAGTTTGAGGTTCCATGTGTGTGACATGTATATGGGGCCATTCAGAGGTGTGAGTTACAGTGCATTCAATATACTGATGATACCTAGCTTGCTATTTTCATCTCTTCAGATTCTGCAGGTGTGGTGGGATGCTTTATCCAGTATCTAATGGAGACTGAGGGCTAGTCTACACTACCCGCCCGGATCAGCGGGTAGAAATCGATCTCTTGGGGATCGATTTATTGTGTCTCATCTAGATGGATAAATTGATCCCCAAATCGACACACATACTCCCACCTCGTCAGGAGGAGTAAGCGCTGTCGATGGAGGAGCCGTGGCGGTCGATTTGCCGCCATCCTCACAGCGGGGTAAGTCAAATAGGATACGTCGAATTCAGCTACGCTATTCGCGTAGCTGAATTTACGTATCTTAAATCGATCCCCCCCCAGTGTAGACCTAGCCTGAGGAGGGATTAGAGCTAGCTGGCTAAGACTCCACCTAGATGAGACTGAGCTGATGCTTAGAGAATGGGAGAAGTAACCAAAAGAAATCACAGATATTGTTTCAGCACTTCCAAAATGGAAATCTGTCCACTATTTGATCACGGTCTGAGTCTACACTGGTGGGGGGGAGGATTGATTTAAGATACGCAAATTCAGCTACGCGAATCGCGTAGCTGAATTCCACGTAATCTATTCGACTTACCCCGCTGTGAGAACGGCAGCAAATCGACCGCCGCGGCTCCCCCGTCGACAGCGCTTACTCCTCCTGATGAGGTGGGCGTACGAGCGTCGATTCGGGGATCGATTTATCCGTCTAGATGAGACGCAATAAATCGATCCCCGAGAGATCGATTTCTACCCGCCAATCCGGGCAGGTAGTGTAGACTAGCCCTCAGTGTCAGCTGCTTCTGAATTCTTCGGTTGAAGTGGTTGCTGAGAGCTCTTCCTATCATCTGTATTTTTCTAAGAAGTTGCATCTTCTCATTTTGGATGTAGTCCTTGCCTTAGTTATTAATGCTTTTCTTCCCTCAAAATTGAACACTCTACTTGTGGGGTAACATCTTAAATTCATCTATAAATTGCACTAGTGTAGAATATGGCTATTTGCGTAATGAGCAATATTTCACTCAGGGAGCTTATTACTATGTACTGTAATCTGCTTTGACGTCTGATTTATTTCCTGGTGAAGTTCTGACCTATTTGGGCCTTGACTATTTTGAAATAACACCTCTTTGTTCATGTAATATTGCATTAGTTCAATTATATGAGGTGCTTGTGCTAGCAGCCCTCTGGATTAAAGGCGAGAGGGCTGGCAGTAGAACACTTTTGTTGGCTTTAGAACTTGCGTCCCCACTTGGTTTTCCAGAACCCAGATATGGTGGACATTCAGGGGACACATGAAGAGCATCCTGTTTACTGGGGAAAGGTGGTGGAGGTGATGAGGTTCAACTCTGATCAAAGGGTGGATTTTACGAAAGATTTTTTTTTGGATTTAAAATCCCTGAGGGAGCTCCTTTAGAAACAAACAAACCAACCTTTCTAGCTTGCTTGTTTGACAGATGTACACAGAGTTAGGAATGGAGCTAATGAAGGCAGTGGAGTGGATAGTGGAGAAGGACTTATTGTTTGGGATGGGGAAGCCTCTTGAGGGAAATCTTTTAAAATGTTTTGATAGGTTTGTTAATTGTTTGTATTTAAATAATCAGTTAATTGGTGTATTTACAGGTCTAGGGTAATAAATATCATGGCACTGTAATGCCTCTGTACTACTGCATAGGTTTTACATTTCCTTTTTCCTTTTAATGACGGTGGTGGTGGTGGTGGGGGGAATCAAGTACAACAATACCGACAGAGGGAAACTAAAATAGAAACAGCTGTTTTCTGGTGAATTGAACCTATGTCTTGTAGGTTGGAAAATTGAGTTCTTTTCTCAGCTTTCCTACGGACTTACTTAGATAAGTCACTTGAGCCCAAATCCTCAAAAGTATTTAAGTGCTAAACTCCCAATGAAGTTTAGGCGCATAAACACTCTTGAGCATGTGGACCTTAAGCACCAATTCAGCAAAAGAAAATAGCATATGTGTAAGTTCATCCCTATCCAGGAATCTGGGCATTAACCTTTGTGTTCCTCAGTTTCTTTTTCTATATAATATTTTTGTAGCCCCTTAATGGTGCTTAGAGGTCTATGGATGAAAAGCACTCAATAAGGGTAAAATCGTGGTATTATTTACTAAAACAGGAAAATTAATCCTCCTGTTTAAGGATGTAGCCAAATGATATTATGTTGTTATAATAAGAATTATTTCTAGATTTAGAAGGTTTCGATTGTGTGCCAACTCTATATTTCAAGGGGTATTTCTTAATTAGTTATGTTTGTAGAGTGCCTTTAAAAATGTAAAGCATCACTGGGTTTGAATAATATTATTAACTGTGATTCTGCCAAGTGTCATATTTATCAGTGAAGCTTAAGAACCTAACCTTTTCAAGCCTTCGGTTTTATGAGCTGAGATGTGAAAAAATTATCTAATTTATTATAGCTATTTATTAGTTAAGTTTGAGGTTATTTTATTAATTGCACCACATTCCATAGCATTTTTCCATCTATTGCTATCTAAATATGTAGTGCGTTGCGAATATATGTTAATTAAATAATACAGAATGTACTATTTAAAATCACCAGATATAAGAACTTCTCCTACATTCCTTGTGCATTTGAAATGTCTACAGGCCTAAATGAGATGTATAGGCGTGCAAAAAAAATTAGATCAGGACCTTGGTGCAAGGGAGAATGTAGAAGAAAATACGTATTTTTACAACTCGAAGAGAGCTGAACTTGCTAATCTTATTCATTGTTTAAATGCAGAAGCCTTTACTAGTTGAAGTAATTACTTCATTATTGAGATGTAGTCTCATAATATCAAATAATTTAAAACAAAATATGCATCTGATCAAATTGATTGAAAATACCATTCAGAATAATTTCTTGTACTTTGCATAAATTTCTTTATTAGTGTGAAACAGCTTAACTTGACCAAATTAATTTAAAAAACATGCCTTGTTTAATATTTGCCAAGCAGGAGCTGTATTTCTTCAAAGACTTTTGAGATGAATTCGGATTAGATCTTATTATTAAAGGAATCATTTTAATAGAAAAAAGGACTCTATTGCTTATCTTCCTTTTAGCAAAGATTCAGTCCATTTAGAGAAAAGAAATGAGATATTTCATTCTGTCACTGATATTACTCATAACATGTTCATGTGTGCCTGCTGGCTTCAGATGGTTTGTATTGTAGGAGAGCAGCAAATGATGTCTTTGCATATAAACTTAGGACCATGTGCTCCTGTTACCTCCATATGGTGGAGTCAAAATGTGGAGTAAGAGAAAACTAAATCTTCTTCAAAATAAACTTCAAAATGTTATGATTCCTGAGTAGTATAATGTCATCACAGTTCCATTCTGCTGTGGGCAGTGGGGGACACAATCCATAATTCTTGGAATGAAGAGAGAAATGTGGAAATAGTTAGTGGAAGACAGGAGGAATAAAGTGAGACAGAGTTTGTTCCATATGATCCCCCTCAAACACATGGAAGTTATGTCATTAAAACCATCTCAAGCTAATGCTGCTTGAGGCAGCACTACTTTGTGATGTGCTGGCAACTGAGATTGCAGATTATCACTACTGACACCTTCTGGCAGCTGACAACAACGGATGTTGAATGATGCCAATTGCCATCTGTTGTTTGCCCAAGAAGATATTGGTGCCTAATGTTCTGCACTCTACAGTTTCTATTCGGTAGCATTTTCTATTGTATGAGGATGGGGTGGTGAGGAGAGCTGGTTTCAGTGGGATAGCAGTTGGGTCCACATCATATTGCTGCCTTTCTCACTACAAAGCACCAGTCTGGTGGAGTTTACTACAGCGCTTATGGCCATGCCAGCTACTCCTTCCAACACATAGTTATTTGTACTTGAATTATGTCATATTATGTCATAAGGTACTCTCCTTGTTTCCGCATTGAAATTTCAGTATGAGTAATACCCTTGAGTTCCTTTTACCACAGGAGGAGTGTGACAGGATCACTCCTGGGCTCATGACAACTCACAGCTATGTCCCTGGTCAGGTGCAAAAGGGTTTTATTTGGCTATCACCCCTTTAAGGCAGGGCACCAACTCAAGCAGTCTTACTCAGCACTCATAATCCAGTCACTGGTAGCAAATCAAAAGAATAATCACTCAGGGAGGCTCTGGCAGGCAGCACTCTAGTCAATTCCTGGTCCCAGCCACGCTCCCCTCACAGGATATAAGACATGAGGTATGTCTGCACTTTGAGCTGGGGGTGTAATTTTCAGCTTGAGGGGGAATACCCACGCTTTGACCAAGCTAGTGCACTAAAAATAGGTTATGTCTACACTCCACACCAAAGGCGTTGTTGTGTAGTGTACATGTAGCTAGACACTGGACTGAAAAGCAGGCTGTGTCCACATTGTGGTGTGTAGCTAAGCGTGTCAGTGAAAGACTCTGGCAGAGGGGAGGCAGCGAGGAAACACTTCAGCGAGTATTTCCCTGAAGCACCTCCCACAATGAGGAACTGGCAGAGCCTTTCCCCTCTGCCTCCTTCTTGCCACAGCCTTTTCCCTGTGGTGGTGGAGAGCTACGTGATTTTCCCTGCTGTGTCCCCACCCCCAAAGCCTTTCACTGCTGCCAGAGTCTTTCCCTGCAACTGAGAAGGGCTCCAGCAGCCGGGAGGCAGCAGGACCCTACCCCACTAGAAGTAGTGGTACAGGCATGACTAGGGTGAGTAGAGAGTCATATAGGGTTTGTACTTGGGTACATGCTGACACCCTTCAGGTGTGTGTTAACTCTTTTGACCTGTGCCTCACTTTCTACACTGCTATTTATATACCCATGCTAGGTGGCTACATGTGTATGTATGCTACACACAGCTGACAGATGCATGCATTGTAGACATACCCATAGAGTGTAGCTGCAGCAGTGCGAACAGCAGGAGGGGCTAGCCATCCCAAGTACATACCTGTCCAAGATTAGGCCTGTACTTGGGGGGATGGGTGAGCCCCTTGTGATGCCATGGCTAGGCTCTCATTTTAGCGCACTAGTGATCAGAGCTAGCGTGGGCGTGTCTCCTTGAGCTGGGAATCACACCCTCAGCTCGAAGTGCAGACAAGTGCCTGGTGAGAGCTGGAGGTCTACTCTTCCTCCCATCCAGCTCCCAACTGAGTTGGGCTCTCTCTTTTAAATCCCTTCTTCCAAGCCTGGCACCTATTGCAGGTGAAGCAGGGCAGGTTCTGATTGAACCCACAGCAGCTTGTAAACCCTTTCCTGGTCAGTGTGGGGTTTGTGTACCCCCATCACAAGGGGATAGTCAATAAGTCCTGCTCAAATTCCAACTGAATTTGGCCAAACCAGATTCTTTTCAGATTGTATACTAGTGTACTGCTTCTGCATTGCATTGCTAATAACATAAGCACCATGTACAATGCTGGCTCAAAACTCTTCAAATAATTATAGTATGAGATAGGTCCACAACATTTCTCACAAAAAAGTGCATTCGGAAACAATGGAATGTCTTCATAGCTCAGTGTTTATCAAATTAAAAAGAAATTCTATATTGTACAAGCAGGATAAAGTGGTTAATATTTTCTTAAGGCCGATAATGATCGGGTAGCTTATAAAGAGTTATGAGACATTATTGGAACACCAAGTAGAGTGTGGAATAGATTTAATTTAACAACTCTTTCATTGCGTCAATGTTTTAATCTAATGTTATGCTGTATATCTACATTGCTTGTTATTATACAGCTCTTCTCCCTTGAAGAAAAGAGATTTTATGTTACCAGATTGCAATAAATAATTTATGCAGTTTCTCACATACTATTTGCAAGTTTTAGAAAAAAACTAAGAAAAGCTGGCAATGCCAACAAAAGAAAAGAAAATTCTGTAAAGGAAAATTCAGTTGGATTGAAATTGATAAACAATTCCAGGCAGCAGCTGCTGATAGGAAATACACTTTTTAGTGTATTCAGCCTACTAACATTATCTGTAGTACCTGTTGAATGGTTAAATTAGTTAATCAAGTAGTCAGTTTGTAAGCATCTAGAGGAAAATAAGACACTGTAATTAAATAGTAGGCAACACAACCTTGTCAAAATTAAATCATGCCAAATTATTTGTTTTGTTAAAAATTCCAGTCTTGCCATTTGCCCTCTAAAAGTGAGATTTGCATGAAATCCTGAGTCCTTAAATAGCTCTGCTCTAACATTGCCTCATTAAGCCATTCAAGAATTTTCCCCCCACAGTTCTTTAGCTGAGAAAATGAGGACTCTCTCTTTACTTCTGAGTTCTCAAATGAGACCTTTCAAAACTTCCTTCTAGAGCTAAGGTTATTGAATTTATTTGGTCTTCAAAAATCCATTTAGAAAACTTCCAAGAACTATTATCTCTGAAATAATGTTCTATGGAACAGAAAGTTGGTAGGATTTATCATGAACAACCCTCATTTTCATGCTTTTAGCCTGTGCCATCTTGGGAACTTTTCAGGAAAAACATGGTGGTCCCCAGGAATGCCTTATAGAGATAGAAAAGGATGTTTTGTTGAGATAGTGAATACACTTTGTTCCTCAAACTTTTACATTGTTAAACATTGCTATAGTCCTTCAGCTGTTCTCGTCCCTAACTAAACTGGGCAGTAAGGAGAAATGTACTGTTCATTCATCACTTCAGAAATTACTCCTTCATAGGAGATATTTTTATGACCACACTGGGGAAGGTGTTTACATCAAAGAAAAGGGGGCATGAAGACAACGACTGACAGGATGATCACAATGTTCCCTTCTGGCCTTAAAACCTATGAAATTGCCAACTTCAAGGGTCACTTGAAGTACAAAACTAAAAATCTGAGATTCTGTTTATCTCTTGGAGCTATGAACTGATGCCCTTCTGACAGGAGTAGGTCTGCAAACCCCTTCTGCTGTTTTCCCTCTCATTGGTGGTTCATTCTTGACACATCTAGAAGAATTTTTGTAAATTCCCCAGATAATGAAAACTTCCCTCAGACTGTGGTTGCTATAAAATAGGCTGGAAAGTCTTCACAATAAAAGTCAAGATTTTTCATGTGGATATCACACTTTGGCTTCAAGGCTTATCAGCCAGTACTTCATCAGTCCTCTTGCCACATCAAAATAGGAATTGAAGGTGAAAGGCTAGACAAACAATCCTAGAAATATCCCTATCTTATTGCTGCTGTTTGTTTTATGGGATGGTTAAAGGCAAGTCTTTAGTATTTCTAAATCCATATTTGGCAGATGGATCTCAGACTGTCTTTGGGAAGAATGAGTGGATCCTGAGTACTGTTCAGATTGTGGCTTATTCCACAAGGTCCTCGAGAGCATCATTAGATATGTGGGGAAGTCCTCAGTTGACAAGACCGCAAGGCTGCTCTTTTGGAGGTCTGCCACTTTCAGGCAGAGAGCGCTTGTGGCTGTAATATAGATAGATTAGTTTTGTTTTTTATATCTACTGTTGTGGTCCACATGAAGGGGAGGTAATGTTATACAGATGAGATCTCATCAATCCAGAATGGGTCTGTAGTCTGAGGCAACAGAAGGAGTAATATCTGAAAACCGTTTCTTTGACACAAATAGACTAATCCAGACAGCCGCTCAGTGTCTTAATTTCTCTATATGCTGGTAGGCTAGCTGAAATCTTTTTCCTATTTTCATTCATCCTCTTACCCTTAACTATTGGAGTATCTCTCAGATATTATTCAGGAGGAAGTTCTAACAAGCCTAAAAGAAAAAAAAATCTCTTAATGGTGTCTACTGCCAAACTAAAAGATGTAATAATAGGTATAGTAATGATAATGCATAAGTCACAGAAATTTATTTTTCAGATAAGACATTCTAGTATAGTCAGCAGTGCCCTGCATGATTGCCTAGTTCATGCCAGGACTTAAGAAGATTCTGTATGATGACTCTAAGTCACGCAGACTCTTAATTAGTGAGCTGTGTTAGAGGCAAGGATAACTACAGAGTGTATCTAGTGTCAATAGCCTCAGTAAAGAATTTTCTTTGTATGCATCCCAGCTAAGTCCTGTCTCTTTGTTTCCCAAGGAGACTACAGAGGTTGCCATATTATACACGGATCAACACAAAGCTGTGATATTGTCACAGAGAAAAATAAATTGACAGATTTTGTAAAAAGTTAAACTATTGTGTGTGATAAAACTGCAATAGGATACAAGATGTACTGATTGCTACTTTGTCTCAACCAGAAATTATAAAAATTGCTTGATAATGGGACTTTATATGTAGTGTAAAGCACAAATATTGTTTGGTAGTTTTCTGTTTATATATATTAGGTAAATTATATTCATTATTTACTAGTAGGTTTTCGAGGGGTCTACTTTTGCAAATTCTGCTTTCTCCAAAGAATATAGGTCAGTGCATCATTTGAAGATGTTACCATATTTTTTTATAGTACTGCAACTTACCATTTTTTTAAATTGAAAAGCAAATTATTCTGTCTTGAGGGCTGATCTCTCTCTAAGGCTTGTCTTACTTCTCAAAATAACCTTTTCATTTAATTGAATCAGCCCTAACTTCTACCTTTATCTCAGATGTAGACAACAGCCGGGAAAGGAATGTAACAGGCTGTCCTTGATGCTGATAAATACTTCAGAATTATTGAAGAGATGGCTGTTTCATGCTGGAAGAAAAACAGTCCTACTCAGGTGGCTGGCTATTCTTTCATCAAAGCACAGGGGATTTTTGTTTTATTCATTTGCATTAATGAGTTACCTCCACCACACTCTGAAAGGATTATGAATCTTGTGGTTATTTTCTGATTGTTTTAGCTATCATAATGTTTTTTTAGCAACCACTAACAATTTAACAGCATATATTATTCTGCCTTTGGTTTAAAATAATACAAACAAACATCTAACAGGGTTCTTTGCACTGTCACAGAAATTTGATTCAAATCAAAGGAATAGCAGTTAAGAAAATGTAGCGTGTCTAAGCAATAGCTTATTGGCTAACTAGCTAGATCGGATTTTTATTTCAGAACAAAATATTTTTAGAATTAGTATTTCTATCACAGGTTTGGCACATGTAGAGGTTTCCATATAGCTTCTAAACAAAACGTCAATTTTATATAGCCAGATGTCTATTTTGCAGTGTCAGAGCCTATTAAATGCTAAGTCAAGATGGTTATGTTTATTCTGTGATCCTGCTTTTGGGTCATTTCCTTTTAGAATCAGACGTTCTTTGATAGCATCACAGTTAACTGAGTATAGCATTACAGAATATGCCTACTTTCTTAATTGCTTTTGCAGATTTGTAACCATCTCTTTCTTTTGTTCAACGAATCTAGAATGCTGTGACACTTCAGGTTCAGAGAGGATGGGTTATATAGTCTCTCACTGGAATTAAAGTAGTTACATTAAATATCTTGTGAAACTTTTGGAAAACATAATTCATTATCTGCATCTCAATTAGTGTATTAGTAAATCTTCAATTACTATTTATAATTTTGTACTTTCAGTATAAAATCTCTTGTTGGAGTCTTTTATAGTTTCATGGTCATAGAATTGATCATAACTTGATCATAAATTGTATATTGTTCAGTCCTGTGGCCCTAATCTTTGGCCACTCCCTCCAGTCACTAGTCATATTAGTATTATTAAGTGCTTATTCTGCTATGTAAACTCTTTCATTAACAGAGAGTACATTACCTTTCTGAGTTATGATTCCTCATTCCTAATCACAATTTAGGCCAATTGAAAGCATTAATCTTAAAAGCACAGTTGTGCCATGTAAGGATGTATATGACCTCCATTGTGGACATAAATGCCTATTATTATCAGAAACATCCCTTCATTTTCCTTTTAATTTCTAACCTAAAATTTCCTCCCCCAACCCTCAATGACTTTTAATCAATTTGTAACTCTACGAGATGCACTGAGTTGTATTGCCATTACTATTTGTGAAGTAACTTGAGATACTGCTACATAAGGTAGTATAACCGTTTGCATAACTCTGTCAGTAGATCTGGATGTGTAACATATCATAAGAAGTTTTAGAATAGTTTTGTTAGGAGAAAGCTACCAAGGTGCAGTTCAGGGTATGATATATAGCTGTGCATGGTGAACATTCCGCATTACAATATTTTTGAAATAACGATAATTTCCCTCGTATTAAGCACAGGGCATTGGCATTGAAATCAGTTCTAATATTAGACATCTGGGCACAATTCAGTGTGTGTTGACAACCTCATAGTTTGCAAGGATTCCTAAGATAGTAGCAGATTTGTCAAGATGTGCAGAAGAGCACACCACATATCTTAGTGAGAAATCAGCTGGGGGAAGTGTGGGGGTAATGGGACATGGAAGGGGATGGAACCTAATAATGTTGTGAGAAAATGGTGTGTTTTGTGTAAGTTCTTGTTAACTTTCTGATCTCTTGTTGTTTCCTGTTTTACTTTAGATTGTTCTTTCTGATATTCAAAGTAAATCTGTTAATAGTGCTTAGAATCCTAATGCTGGGTAAATACAACAGTAATGAGCAAGAGTAATGAGGGTAATCAGGATTTTTAAAAATCCATGGGTGAGACACTTTTGTAGTATAGGCTACATCTTGTGGAACACTTTATTCATTTCTCCTTTTAACTGTCTATTTCTACCACCCAACCAATTTCTTTCTAGTTTCTGTTCCCCTTTTAGTCATTCCACTGCCTTAGATAAGCAGCATGGTTAGCATCATGAACACTGTTAATCAGTGCGTCCTGTATTTGTATCCTGGATGTGACACTGATTCACTGTGTGACTTAGGGCAAGTCATTTAAACCCCCAGGCCAAATTCTCTGCTGGAAGAAATCATTGACATTAATGCAGTTATGCTGCCTGAGAATCTGGTCCTGTATCTCAGCTTTCCAGTCTATAAAATGGTTAGTGTTTGCAGAATCTGGCTCAAATTATGTAAACATGGTATTTATAAGAAAGCCTCCAAAGAAATAACTTAGAGAATTTTTCACTTGACCAGAGCTCAAAGAGCCGGGAAATACCTAGCTCTTACAGAGCGCTTTTAATCCATAGATCTCAAAGTGCTTTACAAAAGAGCTCAGTATCATTATCCTAATTTTCCAGATGGGGAGACTGAAATGCAAGAAGAAAAATGACTTGCCCAAGGTCACCCAGCAAAGTGGTGGCAGAGCTGGGAATTGGAGCCAGATCTCTTGAGTCCCCCAATAAATAAAGTGGTATAGCAGAGGTAAAGCCACCAAGAAGGAATTATTTGGAGTGAACTCATAGCTAATGGAAGAAGTTTTAGAACTATATTTCAAATACTGTAAGTAATTAGGTAGCAGAATTTAAATGTGCAGTGTAGGTGAGCAGTGAGTGGGCCTCAGACTATAGCTACTCTTCATTGTCCATACTGTAAACTTAGAAAGTTTACTTTGACATTACATAAACTATTATTCCCTTAAAAAGTAAAATGACTTGCATTAGCTTCAGTTTATTGGTCACATAAAGTAAGTATTTGTCTGTAAGATGTAACGCATACAAAAGTATGTCCAACTTGTTGGCGGATGATCTGGGTTGTTATTGGTCATATAAATCATTGCGATGCAAGTTAAAACATCAGTGTATGTTAACTTGGAATTGGGTCATTGCATTAATATTACATTCCATCTATTAAGCGTCTAAACTTCCTCAGACTCACATTTCTGATGACAGTGCAGTGTGTTTTCTGATCTGATTTGCTCATGAAAGGGTTCGTCTATTTCATGACAAGGAGGGTGGTTGCCCCTGGGTGAATAAAATGATGTTCTCCTGCACCATTTAAGTTTCCATACATTGCTGATTCAGGAACACAAATTGAGAAACTTCATAGTTCAGGGTGGATTTGATTTAAATCATGATTTAAAGCACTAGTCAGGAAGACTCGATTTAATCATGGGTTTCTACATAAAAGTGCATTCTTGTTGGTTGTTATAACCTTAATACATATTCTTCACAATTCAGAGATAGATGTAGGTTTCATTTTTAGAAGATACACACTATACATTTTTAAAGTGATTTATTTTGAAAACTTTTCAGATTAGTTTTGCAGCTATATCAGAAAATGAATGATTGGTTATTTCATTTATCAAAGGTAATTGAAGCAGATATTTATGAAGTCATTGGGAGGTGAACTATCTCCAATTCAACAGGTTAATCATTAATATTTGGAGGATTTTCTTGCCATGCTGTATTAGGAGGAGAACATCACCAGACAGATATTTAAATTGTTTTATTTAACTAAAACAACAACGTTATGTATTCTGGATTTTTTTCTTCAACAGCAAACATATAATATTTTAACAAAACAAGCATATGAATTTTTGAATTTAGTTAAACATTCAAGTTTTTTAAAATCAGGTTTGTTTTTGTTAAAATTGTTTTTAACTAAAATAGTTAAATGAAATATAAAAAAAAATTAAATTGACTATGTCAGCCAGGTCAACATGAGAAACTTAAAATATTGGCTTCTGCAGCTAACTCAGTTGCCTTCACCTTCATTTTCCTGTTTGTTCATAATCTGGAAAAGAAAAACAAGCTTTCCTGCTTTTTCAGGTCCCAAACGATTTCTCAATTTGGAATGAATTAGTCTAAAAGAAGAAAATATTCTTTCTACACTGGCAGAAGAAGCTACTGCTGTTAAAAGTGAGATTATCACTTAAGCACTTGGATTCAGAGACTGTTGGAGTGACTTCCAGCAGTTCACTGGTGTGACTTTCTTTAAAACATCATCAGCAAACATATATTTCTTGAATGGTTCACCCTTAGCACTGAAGTTTATTATAGTTGGCATTATGGAGGGATGATTGCTGGATGTCCATGTTATAGCCAACTCCTCTTCTTCAGCAGTTAAGGTTTGACTCTGGTACTGAGTATTGAGAATATTTGCAAGAAAATGAGCTGGAATAGTGCTTGTCCCATTTGTTTTTTTAATGCTTGTAATTTAACTCTGTCATTGCATATTTCTCTTTTTAAGATCTCACTCAGTTCCTTCCAAATTTCTACACTGTTAGCAAAAAAACAGCTATTTTGTTCAAGGCTACAGAAATAGGCTTCAGGATACTCAGCGTGTGTTCAACATTTCTCTTAAGTCCAATGTTGAGAACTTTGGCTGTGATAGTGCCATCTATTTTTTCCATGATTTTGTTCACAAACTGTCATCAGATTAGGCCAATTCTTAATATAGTGCTCAAAACAGTCCACTACTGAGTTCCATGGCATGTCTTGTGGGAGAGTTAGCTTGGTTCCTTCCACTTTTTTCAGAGTAGCTGCTGCAAAGTGGTTGTTACGGAAGTATTTTGCAGTTTCAACAACATTAGCCTTTATTTCTGGAACACTGAAGTCTTTGGTTAGGAGGTGCATCAAATGAGCACTACAACCGTATGTTACTAGCTTGGGACTCTCTTCACTCTCTTCTAAATAATTTCTTCTCATCTTGGATACAGTTGCAGCATTGTCTGTGACCAAACTGCATACTAGACATTTGAATTTTTTTCACAGTTTGTTAAAGCTTTACTGCTACTTCTTGTAAGTATTCTGCTGTGTGTGCATTTCCTGATGTATCAATTGCTTCTGTAAGGAAGACATTCCCTTATTCTGTTGTCACACAAGCACATACAACAGGATCATTGTGGACATTGCTCCACCTATCAAGACAGGTTAACAATTTCACCCTCTTGACCTTTTGCACACTGCTCAATTTCTCTTTCATACACTTTATCCAGCAATTTGCCTGCGACATCTTCTCTGTTGGGTGGACTGTATCCTGGTCTTAACGATTGAACCATGTTAATGAAGTGGGGGTTCTCAATCATACGGAAAGGAGAGTTTGTTGCATAAACAAACCAGGCAATTTTTTCATCAATTACCTCTTTTTGTAATCTGCTGGTTCTTATCACAAACTTATCCATAGTCGTTTCTGGATGATGGAGATTTTTTTTTCTTTTTGCTACAGGTGATATACTGTGGCTATGTGACATACATGATGTGACTGAAACACTATCATTGGCAGATAACTCTAAAACTATAGAAAATGATGGTGATCTTGAAGGTGGATAGTCTTCAGAATCCTGTATGTTGAGGATGGATTATCCTAAACAAAATAAATCAATGCAGTTATTTAATTATTATTACCATACTGCTCATTTAGTATTACTCATTGCTTTCACTGACACTCAGTACTACTTTAAAGGTGAAATTGTAAAAGGAAGAACTGCCTATTTCAGCTATTTATTTTTTATCACAACTGCATCTAAAATGATAGTATCAGAGTAACAACTATATTTTTTGCTCAAACATGAGAATTCAAGAATAGTCCCGAAGGAAGACAGGCAGCTCTTAAGAAAGAAGTATGAAATAAAAAAGTTTACCAACCTGAAGATCCTGCATGTTCAGACATGTTCCTTTCATCATCTTCACCGCAGCGTCCTCCTGAGAAGGAACACTTCTCATGATGTTGTTCCGTTTGGGCAACCAGACCTTGCATTTCTTTGTTGCACTGTTTGCATTTTGCACACATGCCTGTCTTACCTACAGGTAGAGGAACTTCATTAAAATATTCCTAAACTGGGTCTCTTTTACGGACTGCTGCCATTATAGGTTTTCCCTTCTAGTGAGAGAATGTTATGGTAGATCTCAAATCAATGAAGACTACACTCAGAAAGACCTCAAGACTTCTGGAATATGCTGCTCAAAGTGTTTCACTTTTGTTTCTACTGCCTGTCCCTCCCTTCTCACATTTATCTCCAGACTTCTTATCCTTGTCCAGATCTATTCCGTCCCCAACAATCTTATATTCATTGAACTTTTTGAAACTTTGCACTTTTAGAGAGAGGAAAGGGATTGACTCTGTGTACACACATTTGCAGAGGGACAATAGGGTTGAGGTCTGTTATTTCTCACCTCTATATATTATTTATATATTTATTTAAAACCATTTTTGCTGTTAACAAGCATGTTATCTCTGGAGACACAAATGCACAGTTTGAGAACTGCAAAACTAAACATCTCTGATGGTAACTTCCAGACTGAGCACTGAGTCCCATTGGGTAGATAGAAAGATTAACCTAAATAATCTATACAGAAGCCCCCGGAACCCCATAAGATCGGGTCCCTAATCCATGAACTATTGGAATTCATTTACACAACTTTTCTTAAACATTACATGAATATATTGTCTCATACTGTAGAATTAGAATTTATAATCCCTATTCTATGATGAGATATCTTTGAGCTATAATGTATCTTAATTAAAACTATCTTTAGATAGGTTTTTTCCTCAAAAAGCATTTTATAAAAAAATGCGATTTTTAAAATTTTTTTAAAAAAATCATTGATTTTTATCCACCCTGGTTCTAATGTTTTCCAGCATATATAACCACAGGCATTCAAAGTTTTAAGGATAAGAAGAGGGTATCTTTTTATAGTGGGATTCAATGAAGCTGAAAATCATAATATTATAACTCAGTTATCAGTAACATTATATGTACATGATGAACAGCTGTTGCCAATAAAAGACCCTATTAAACTGTACTCACCTGAGGAGGGACTATGAGACCAATGGGACTGCTTGTGTGAGTAGGTACTATTTATGTGAATAACATTTTGCAGGATTGGCTCGTAGATTTTTTTGCCTTTGTCTGCTGGAAAACCTGCTGCTTTCACCCCAGCAGGGAAAAGCAGCACAAGGTATTGGACTCAAAGGGATACATTTAAAGGTTATGTTTAAAATGGATTAAATTAGATCGTATTTTTATGCTAATGTTGAGCCACATTGTTCTTGAGCTCTGTGTAGGTGCACGAAAGGTGTAAGGAGGTCTTTTCTCTCCAGTCCCCCCCTTTATACTGTGCCTGGGTCAGGGGCAGTTGTGGTCTCTGCACTACCAGAGGTGTGGCAGGAGTGCTCTATCCATGTGCCTCTGGACTAGGTCATCCTAAATGGATCTTGGGGAAGGATTGTGCCTCTCTGATCCAGTCAGGGGCTGTAGATGGTGAAGGTTACTTTAAATTACATCTTCTAACACACTTCTTTCCTATCTTCTGGACTCCGTGGCATGCACATTACACCAGATTTGACTTCTATACATGCACTGGGATGTGTAAGAGATTTGTGTAAATTGCGTGTTAGAAAAAGGTCTTGAATAAAACTAAAGATATCTAAGTAAAGCTAGCAGGAATCTAAGCTGCTGTAACATACACATTGAGCAGGCTGGAAGAAGTCATGTTGTAACAACTGAGACTCACTTCTGAATTTGGCCCAGTGCCTACGGCGATTTGTGCAGGTTTCCTTTCTGCACCATGGACGGTCCCACCCGCTCTGAGAGGAACAAAGGGGGAAGCAGAGGTTGCAGGGAGTGCCTTGCTGTTAAGGAGCTGCAGGGAGTTGAGGGGAGCAGTTGGCAGTGCTTGGGCAAGGAACTTCCATGCAGTTGCCTCTGTGGATTTCCCAAGAGATGTACGGATCTAAGACTATCACAGATTGGGCAGGGGGAGGGGGAGGGTCTGTCACTGCCATGGAATGTGGGGAGGGGGCACAAATCCCAACCTTTATGAAAGAATTAGGTGGAAATTCTGGAAGTAGAAATTTGTAGGATTTTTTGCTCCTCTATGTGGGCTATTCCTGCAAAGCAGAGCATTGGAACCTACATTAATGCAATGGTAAGGCTAAGATCTTAATCACACCAAGTCAGGTAATTCAAAATTAAGGTTTCTTAATTACATCCCAATGCATACTCATGAATGAATCATCAGACTACTGCAGATATGTTATCGTGTAATGGTGCTTCTGTTGTCATGCATACACACAACAGGACAGCGTTAAAACTGCTGTTGGAACTTTAATTCTGTATTTCCTGATTTCTGCATGATTAAAAAAATTGCCGCCTTCACTGTGGAACAACCTGGCTATTTAAATACAATTTTTGAAGTTATCATTGACAAATGACCATGTTAAAATAGTGAAACCCTACACATAGGTATAATGTGTGTGTATGATTTTATTCAAAATACTTTGACAGTCCTCCACTAGCATAAGTAAAAGTGTACTTTGCCAATTAAGTATCTGAACATCTGTTCTTTGTTGACTTTAAGTCAGAGGTATAGAAGGTCACTAATGGTATTATGGTCCACTGTATATCTAACAGAGAGAGGGTAAAGCTTTTCATTTTTAAAACATGCTCAGTGAGTTATTCTTGTATGCA
This sequence comes from Malaclemys terrapin pileata, assembly GCF_027887155.1. Lineage (NCBI taxonomy): Eukaryota > Metazoa > Chordata > Testudines > Emydidae > Malaclemys > Malaclemys terrapin. Next base: position 28,062,356 of record NC_071511.1, on the reverse strand, counting down.
CCATCGCATATGCATTTGAATGTAAAAACAATAAAGTTTATAACCACCTTTAATGCACTTGGGGGCTGATTTACTACCCTCTTGGAGTAAAAATGACCTGGGTAGCTGCCACTATTCTCACATAATTATGAAATATAGCAAAGTGCTGCCAAAGATACACAGCTCTAGTAAACCCGCCGTTGTCTGTCAACAGGACAATACAATAATGGCCTGATTTTTAATTATGCTGAACACCTACAACTCCCATTGACTTCAGTGGGATTTGTAAGTATTTAACATTTATGGAAAAAAAAATCAGGCTTTAAGAACTCAACTACTGCTCAGAGAGTCTGAGCTGTAGGAAGGGGTGAGGACTGCGGCATGCCCAGAAAGCTGATTGTTGGAGGCATTATGACTCTGGAGGTGGTGGGGGAGGACTGTAAGCTAGTGCTTGCTCCTATGTAACCGGTGTAACCAGTCCTCTGCCAGTGCTGTTCTACTGGTCACAGCAGGTGAAGCCATGGCTAGACATGCACCCAGACCTGTCTTGTCTGGAGTACTTGTCTTGTACTCTGGGGTTGGGTGCTTGCTTGCATACCCATTCTGGCTGCGTCCTGTGGTAGTGCATATGGTCGGGGGGGGAAGGGGTTCCCTACATCTTGTCTCCCCCATCTATAGCACCCAGGCAAAGGGAGCCATAAAGTAGCCATAATCTTCCACTAAGCTATTGTATTAATATTGCATTAATCTCTTAAGGAAAGTATGGGAGTTTGATTCCCCCTCTCCCCCAAATATAAAATTGCTATTGGAGTCTATTTTGTCCCCCAAATACATCTGCCTTTAAAGTGGCTTCTGGTTGAGTTTGAGATGCTCAGTTCTGAAAGAAGCAACTTCAGTGCCCTCAGGATGATAGTATTTCACATCCATTTCCAATTAAATATATTTAGGAGGGGAAAGTAGGACAAAAATTACATTTTTAATTCAAATATTAATTTATAATCACTGGAGGTACTTTAGGCCTTAAATAATTGTGTAATAATTCCCTTCTTGTCATATCTTATTTCTAGATTACATAATAGTATTAATACTCCTAGTGATTTCAGTAGTCAAAAGCAGCCCCCGCACATGACAGTGCTCACTGGTCAGTAATACTTTTTGTTTGCTGAGCCTAAATGCATACTATAAATGTAATATGAATATGCTGCACTTATGTAATAATACTTAGCATTAATATAGCACTTAACTCTTCAAAGCACTGTATAAACTAAAGTCCCAGTTCTGCAAGCCTATCTGTGTGAGCAGACCTATGCCAAGCCCCATTGATTTAAGTAGGGATCCACACAAACAAATTGTCTGCTTCATAGATTAACTTGCAGGATTGGTGCCTTACTAAATATTGCTCCCAACACTGTCTTTGAGACAGGTAAGTATTGATTCCATTTTAAAGATACAAATAGGCAGAGAGTGTAAGGCCAAAATAGTCATTTGTGGATGCCCAATGTTAAACACCTAAATAAGTGACCTGATTTGTCCAGAGTGCTCAGGACAGACTGCTTCCATTGATTTAAGTGCAGGGAGCTCATCGCCCGCTCTGCAGTGTGCCAGCTCATACATTTTTAGGTGTGTAATCCATAATGTTAACTCTCCAGATTTGAAAATGTTGGCCTAAGTGACTTTCCCAAGACCACAGAAGGAGACAAGTGAGGCCAATCTTTCATCACTTATGCACAGACTTCTATTCTGTGTGAGTGCTGGAATTATATAGAGCCTTTTATCTGAGGCTCTGAAAAGCACTTTACTGACATTCTTTAATTACTGTAAGGCTCACAGCATCTCTCTGAGGGACAGTAGGCAAAGCATACAGAACATGTTTAACGTGGCATTGAAATTCAGCCACCGCTGGGATCCAAGATGACACTCCTTACTGTAATAGAGGGCAGCAACATTACACAATAGTTTAGGGCTGTCTAGAATAATTTTATGAATAAGAACCATAAGTGTAAACAAATATCACATTAGAATTGAAGTTGATTGTGTTGATACTTGAGCTGCTATTTTTTATTTAATTTATATACTTTATTGGGATTCCTGATTGAACACAGTATCTAGATGCTCAGATAATTCTCACCTGTAGTTTGGTTCTGGATTTCAACTGTGATTCACCTAATAGCTGGTTGGCTTTTGAACTTTGACTTTTAATGGAAAAAGTTATGGGGTGCCTTCTTTTCATTAAACATACCTACACTCTACTAGATTAGTTCTTTGGGCCTGTTGTGATCTTGAAACAGAATTTTTTATTGACTTTGGCCCTAAAGGCAAGGCCTGCAAAAAAATTGTTCAGCGTTTTGTAATTAAAACAGAGCCGAGCTGCCCGAGCGCTACCGGCTTCGGGCAGCCCCCGTGCCTCCGGACCCTGCGCCGCCGGAGCCCGGGAGGGAAAGTGCCCGGCCGGCGGCTGGGGTCCGGAGGCACGGGGGCTGCCTGAAGCCCATAGCGCTCGGGCAGCTCGGCTCTTAAACAGAGCCGAAGAGTCAGGGGAGGAGCAGAGCCGCCATTTTCCTGGACATGTTCGGCTTTTTGGCAATTCCCCCCGGACGGGGGTTTGACTGCCGAAAAGCCGGACATGTCCGGGAAAAAGAGGACGTATGGTAACCCTAACTAACAGGCTAGGAACACAGATGGAAAAGACAATAAACCATTGAAACTTGAAGTCAGTGAGGTAGCACTGGTATAAGAAAGCAGGATTCAGTCCCCTGTCTTAGGTTACATCTACACTTGAAGGTAGGTGTGTGATTCCAAGTTTGCATAGACATACTCAAGCTAGCTCTCATTGGGCTGGGGTAGCATGGGCAGTGTGGAGTGGCAGCAGTCTAGCCATGCCAAGTACAAACCTACTTGAATCCTCAGGTATGTACTCAGCACAGCTAACCTGTGCTGTTGCTCCTCGTGCTCATGCTACCCCAACTATGCTACTATTTTTAGCACACTAGCTTGCTTAGAGCTAACGTGAGTATGTCTACACAAGGTGAGAATCAGCCCCCAGCGCCACAGTGTAAACATTCTCTTGGGGAAGATGCAGACAACTTATGCTACTACACATATGACTACCTGAGCGTGAGGGTTAAGGCCATGGGGAAATCTGCAATGATGTTTTCTAAGACACTTGCAATTGGAAATGAAGCCTACCCTCCTTCCTCACCTCCCAACACCATTTCTAGTTGGGCCCTGTATGCCCGGACATTCACTTAAGAGTTTATTTATTGTTACATCACAGTGAAGATTTTTGCTCTATTATCTTGCATTCAGTTTTTAATAGTAATTTTCTTTGTTTCTCCAGGGCTATGTAGTTTGCCTTTGCTGCGATTCCATCCCTGTTTCCTCAGACCACAACCCTAGTTTTGGAGTTCAAAGATCTTTTATGTATCTTCTTTGTGGGGCCAGATTTGAGCATTGAGGAGGAAGTTTGGCTTTGTGTGTACAACTCAGAGGCTGGCGTGGTAGCGAGCTGCTACACTTTTCAGACTCTGAGCCAGGGGACCATATTGCCCTTTGCTTTTTTTATTCCTCAGATGTTGTGGGGGGAAAAAAGGTCAGGTTTTAAATCCGCAGTAAGTCTTCACTGTGGAGTTTCAGTATTTTGAGAATCATGTTTATTGTTGTTTTGGAATTAAACTATTGTAGTAATAGCTCTTAGGAGCAGCAGACTTCCAATAACAAGCTGATTGTTGCTGCAGGAAAGATCTTTATTTTTAACTGATTTTTGAATAGTCTGAATCCCATTTTGGTGTATTTTTGAAAATTCAAAATCGATTGATGGTAACTAAATTTAGCGTTAAGGATAGGTCAGAGTCATGGAGTGTAAAATTGTTAAATATTCCCCCCTTTTGGATTAGAGGTGTTTGTGTTTGCTTGTTTTTTGATGCACTAAGATGCTTGACCAGTAGTTCAAGGAGTACGGTGGGAAATGTGAACAAGAGGGCTGGCCAGACCTCTGGGGGCAGTTAGCAGAGGAAAAAGAAACAACGAAACAAGACAAAAAACTGGCTGAAGTTGGGCCAGTGGGCCAATCAGTCACCCTGGGACTCAGCCAATTGAACCTCTAGGGTAGAGCCTCACACTGGGGCACCTTGGGTTCACTCCCATAGAGAACAATGGGGGATGACCATTTTGAAGGGGAACAATTCTTTGTGGAATTATCTGTAGAAGAACATTTTCCAGCCCCTTTGAAGAAGACACTTTCAGTTAGGAAGAATTATGGCAAAAATGACCATTAATACTAAACAAAATATTTTTAAAAGCATTACCTGTTACACCATATCTACTCAACAAGGAGGACAGGAGTGGGGAAATTCAGAGGATGTGTGAGCAGGGGATTGGGTGGGGGACAAACAGGAGGGTGAATGTGAGGGACAGGCAGGAAGGGGAAACTGGCATGTGTGTGTTCAGGGAAATGTGGAGGTCAAGACTTGGAGGAAGCTACTCAATACACTCTGGCTGCTTTGCACTGCTGTGGAATGTGGTTAAAAACAGCCAGAATATATGGTTAAATCTGACACTAAAAGTTAAAATAATATTAAAAAGTTAATGTCATATCTCTAAATGATTAGCAATATCATATGATAACATTCCCTTTGGATTTCTTGTTTTGTCTTTATGTATAAAAAGTTTAATAATTAAAAAAATCCAGGGAATTTCGCTGTTAAACTGTAGTGAAGTTTGAGTGTATATCAGTAACAATAAAGGAACAAATTAGGGCTGTCAATTAATCATAGTTAACTCACGCAATTAACGCAAAAAAATTAAAATTGTAACCAAGAAGCGGACAGCACTATCTCCTGTAAATTGTAACCAAATTTGGTTGTCTGAACGATTGGCTGAAGTAGGACTGAGTGGACTTGTAGGCTCTAAAGTTTTACTTTGTTTTATTTTTCAGTGCAGTTATTTTTTGTACATAATTCTACATTTGTAAGTTCAACTTTCATGATAAAGAGATTGCACTACAGTTCTTGTATGAGGTGAATTGAAAAATACTATTTCTTTTGTTTTTTACAGTGCAAATATTTGTAATAAAAAATAAATATAAAGTGAGCACTATATACTTTGATTTCAGTTACAACACAGAATACAATATATTTGAAAATGTAGAAAACATCCAAAAATATTTAAATAAATGATATTCCATTATTAACAACGTGATTAATTGCGATTAATTTTTTTAATTGCTTGACAGCCCTAGTACAAACATTACAATAACATTGTAACTATCCCAAAACAAAGATTACAGACTCAGTTAAACGTATGTATAACATGAAAGATTTCTATATATTACAAAGTATCTTTGGTTCAGTATCTGAGGTCATCTCACTGCTTAGGCAAATCCTTGACTATAGCCCAGGGTTGGGAAATCCATCTGAGCTTTTTCTCTACTGCCTGTATGGTGAATTGCAGCTACCACCAAACTGCACTCCCAGTAATCTGGTCGTGTGTATACATGCAACACTGTGTAGTTTTATTTGCGTTGTACTATTTTGCTTCTTTCTGTCTTGTCATTTTTCTCTTTTACATGTAATTACTGTGTTTTTTAAACTGTACTATGAAACATAAGTGGATCTATTTCTGTTTTTCTTACACCAGTTAGTTCTGTCAACTCCCTTTCTAATGTAGGTCATTTCATTTTGGTTTAAAAGTTTCAAAACATGAACAATTAGTTTCTTTTCTCCTCCAGAGAATTAAAAATAAATAAAAATAAAAGCATGAAGAAGGAAGTGCTGTATTGCATTTCTGCAGAGCACATAGGCATCTCTGCAGGAAAATGGCAGTTTAAAAGATAGCAGTTGTTACCATGCTTCAGTACAGATTCAGCACAATAAAATGAGTGTACTATTTTTACTGGTATATTTTGTGGATGGTGTTGCAAGTCAATTAACAGAAGCACAATTATATAATCATGATTTAATCACAGACTAGTGTAAATTGAAATAACATGTTATAGAAAACGTCAAACTGATCCGGCTCAGTGGCACGCAGAGGCCAGGATTTGCAAGCAACCCTTGGGCTTCACATTCACATCCAATAGAGATGTGTACACTAGCATAGGTGACCCACTAAGGTCTCCCTGGGAAATGTGCCAGCTACACAGCTCATAAAGATTTGTTGGAAACTGTCATCCGTGCAGCAATCATTTTTAATTATGTAATATTTTTCATTGGATGCCTTTATGATACTGAAAACAACTGCAGTGTCTTATTGAAGAAGCATGAATCTAGCGGCTATCCTGCGCTCGGAGTTAAAAGTTCAAAGTTCCATTTTGGGCACAGTCTTACTGTATGCCTTTGGTGAAGTCAACCCCCCTTGTTTTATCACAGGGGTAGGCAAATTTTTTGGCCTGAGGGCCACATTGGGGTTCTGAAACTGTATGGAGGGCCGGGTAGGGAAGGCTGTGACTCCCCAAACAGCCTGGCCCCCGCCCCCTATCCGCCCCGTGACTGCTCCCCTCAGTACTCTCCACCCATCCAACCCCCCCGCTCCCTGTCTCCTGACTGCCCCCTCCTGAGACCCCCTGCCCCTAACCGCCCCCCCCGGGACCCCACCCACTATCCAACCCCCCCTGCTCCCTGTCCCCTGACTGCTCTGACCCCTATCCACACGCCCGGCCCCTAACTGCCCCCTGGAACCCGCTGTCCCTTTTCCAACTCCCCCGCTCCTCGCCCTCTTACCATGCCACTCAGAGCACCGGGACTGGCAGCCGCGCCGCCCAGCCAGAGCCAGCCATGCCGCCGCACAGTCCAGAGCACCAGGACAGGCCAGCGGCTCTCGCAGCCGCGCTGCCCAGCAGGAGCTTGCAGCCCCACCACCTGGAGCACTGGCAGCACGGCAAGCTGAGGCTGCGGGGGAGGAGGGACAGCAGGGGAGGGGCCGGGGGCTAGCCTCCCTGGCTGGGAGTTCAAGGGCCGGGCAAGATGGTCCCATAGGCTGGATGTGGCCCCCGGGCTGTAGTTTGCCCACCTCTGTTTTATCATCTCTTAAATGGGGATAATAATTCCAGACAGTGGTGTCGTGAGGCTTAATTAATGTTTAAAGTACCCTGAGATTCTCATGATGAGGAAGGTGCTATAGAAGTGCAAATATTATTAATAATTATTAATTTGAGAATGAAATTGCAGTAAAGATCTCATGTAAAAAGCTGTGCTTCACAACATAGATAAGGTGCTTCTTTAAAGATCTTAATGTTCTATTTTATGTTGCATGTTAAAGGGATAGTCTCATCTCAAGTAGGCACATGCAATACCCTTGATATTACAGGGGTGTGGCCTGTAGCTACAAGAGACTGCATTTCTAATTGCGTTTGAAACACTGGATCTTTGAACACTTTAGAAATAGTCTCTTCTTGTGTCGTAACACCGAAGGTTAAGAAATTGTAAAAATTTACTTAAGGCTTTGACACTAAAATGTTTGTAGAGAAATTTGATTCACAAATATTTTTTAAAAAGTTATGTCTTACCTAGGTGGTTTAGTTCATTTATGCTGTACATCAAAGATTCAGATTGTTTAAATATATTTCAGTCTAAACCTCCCAGAATTTCTGCTAGTGTATTTGATTACTATAAAATAAGCCCTGCTTATAGAAAAGAAAAAGACAGCGGATAGCTCTATGTTCAGATTGGAATATACAGTATGTCTGCATGCTAATAAGCATTTCTCCATCCTATAATGGGCTCTTTTCATAGGTGCAATTTCCACCTCGGTGGATCCTATTGTTAGGATCAAGGCCTATGTTAGTTAAATAACAAAGACTGATGTAGAAACATTTTCAAATTTACATTTGTTGCATTACAAGTGCCTGTCTCTGTTCTATTAGGGACTCCATATTTTTGTAATATGCTGAAAAACGGAATCTTCCTTGTCAACAGTGTGTGGCATAGATCAGTCTTGGTTTCTCAGCAGCAGCTAGTTGTGTTTGTCCCAGTTAGATTCATAGTGCTAGAATTGTTTTTATCATATAAAGCCTGATTGTAGATTTTTTTTCTAGACCTGTTGGTTCAGACCAGATTTGAATCTTTGAGCTGACCTGCTTATTATCCCTAGATTTTACAAAGCTGTCTTTATGCTTCCTCCTACACAAAATGCTTTGAAATGAATTAAGCACCTGATTGAATCAGTAAAGATATTGAAAACTAAAGAAGAATATTGTATGATGGATAATATTGGGGACTGTTTTTAACAGACGTGGGTAAACATTTACATTAAATCGTGCCTAATTAAAAGTTAAAACCACAATATTTACATTTAAATACATGTGCAATTGCAAATTTACCTTTATTCCCACACAAAATACTTTGCTGACTTAGAATTAAGGTTGTTTAAATGCATTCCCTATCAATGCACTAATTAAAAATCAGAGAAAACACTAGTTAAATGAACATTAACATCCACCCCAACTTCATTTCTCATGCTACTACATCCAGTCATCATGCTGCCTAAACACACACATTCTACAGATGCACAATTGTTATTTTCAGTTCCAGCACAGAACCAACAGTGCACATATACAGTTCCTTAAAACACACAAAATGTGACTTAATTCTGACCTCATACTTTTTCATGGAGAAATAGCATATTCTTCTTCAAGTGCTTGCTCATGTCCATTCCATGCTAGGTGTGTGCACACTGCGTGCACAGTTGCCAGAGACTTTTCCCTCAGTGGTATCCGTAGGCCCTTCTCTAGCGCCCTCTGGAGCCATGCACTTATGCCCCGGTATAAGGGATGCTGCCGGCTCTGCACCCTCTCGGTTCATTCTTCCCATCTGTGACGGCTCCTGGAATGATCCTTCTTGCTGTGGTGAGGTTTTCTTTCCCAGTGATTGGACTTTCTTGGTCATATTCTGTATAGTTATCATAGTTAGTGTATGTAATTCTTAGTTAGAGTTAGTGTATATAGTAGAGTTAATAGTTGTCCCTGTTGTCAAGGGACTTTCTGCCCCCAGGGCTGGCCATGCCCCGGTCCTCGGGCTTCAAGCTGTGTGCTTCTTGCAGCAAACAGATGCCAATTAGTGACTCAATCACTAGCTGTCTAAAGTGTCTGGAGGAGTCTCACGTCACGGAGAAGTGCCAGATCTGCAGGGACTTCAAACCCCATACCAGAAAGGACAGGGACATTCGGCTGAAAACCATTCTTATGGAGGCCATCAGACCAGCCTCGGAGCTGAGCCGCTCTGAATCGCTGCAGAATATTTTGGAATCTATGCGGAGCACTTCCCCAGCACTATGTTCTTTCCAGTACCATTCTCCATCCCTGGTGCTGAGGAACTAACATAGCACATCGAGAGAGGGTGTTCTCCAGTGCCAAAGAGAGACAAGTGGGGAGGGACTGGTTTAGTGAGACCTGCATTGGGCCACTCATCCTTCCCTGAGCCATTGATGGGTCCACAGACCACCTAGAGCACTTGTCTTGTATGGGACCCGCCATTGACTCTTGGGAGTAGCTGTGGGGCCAGACGGGTGCTGGCCCCCTTGACACTGGAGACCTTTCAGGTGGTGAAGGATCTGCTGTCACTCCTGATCCCACTGACCCCTCAAAGATCCCCATTGGCTAGGGCTATCAGGGTCAGAAGGGCACAAGGTCCGGCAAGCTTCATCCCCATACCGACCACCATGGCACCGTCCAGAGGAGGCGGAAGAAGGCACTGATCCCCGATCTCTTGCAGTGCCCGATGGCAAAAGCAGGTACTATACCATCTTGTTTTCCAAGGGAAGGATCCTTTTCGGAGTCTGAAGGGGACTCCTTCGCTCTGCCTAAGACTTACTAGCACTATGGGCCTCTGGATTTCGGTACCGTCCCTCCCAGAGGCACCTGGACACTGGGCCCCTGGCTGATGCAGTGGCAGTGCCGGGGCCTCCCTCTCACCGCTCATACTCGGTTGTGTTAGAAAGGCGGGCCACCGCCTCTTCTTGCCCAGCACCGGACCCCAACTCCAGCACCGATACTGGTGCTGACATCCAGGAGGTGGTTGGGATGGATGTAGTGGAAGCAGAGGAAGAGGAGGGAGTACCTCCTTTGGCACAGGCCTCCTTCTCATAGTCCCCAGATGAGGCAGTTGCAGTCCCTAGTACCCTGCTCCCTCAAGATAGCTTCAGGGCCCAGCAGGACCTCCTGAAAAAGGTTACAGCGAACTTGGATCTGGAGGTGGAAGGGCTTAAGGAATCAGTGTGCAGCCTAATCGACATCCTGGCTGCTGTTCCTACCTCCAGAGCGGCCTTACCCATAAATGAAGCAGTGTTGGGGTGTGTTAAGACACTGATTTGACAAGACCATGGCCAGTTGCCTCACCCGAACCTCGCCTCCCTGCACCTGATGGCATGGGTGATGTGTGGCTGAACCCTGAAGAGCAGGCCTGCTCGCAACAGGTTCGCCAAGTCTTGCTAAGTAACAGAAAGGCTTCCATCAGGGCTACCTACTTGGCCAAGTGGAAACGTTTCACTTGTTGGGCCTCCAAATGGAATCTCGATGCATCCCGGTCTTCTCTGCAGTCTATCTTGAACTGTCTGCTCCACCTAAAACATCAAGGTCTGGCTCTCTCATCTGTTAAGGTTCACTTGGCTGCCATCTCAGCCTTCCAGCCTCCAGTGCATGGCAGATCAGTGTTCTCCCATGAGATGACCGTCAGGTTTCTCAAGGGGCTAGAAAGACCCTACCCTCAGGTTCATGATCCAATCCCTGAATGGGACTTAAACCTAGTCCTGTTGAGGCTCACGGGGCCTCCCTTACACAGTGTTCTTCAAGGACAAGGTCCAGCTGCGCCTGCATACGGCCTTCCGACCAAAGGTGATGTCACAGTTCCACAACAACTAGCATATTTTTCTTCCTGTCTTCTTTCCAAAACCTCACAAGACTGCTGAGAAATATCAACTTAATATATTGGATGTTAGGTGGGCCCTCATCTTCTATAGTGAGAGAACTAAGCCCTTCCACAAGTCCATGCAACTCTTTGTAGCAGTAGCAGAAAGGATGAGAGGGTTATCTGTGTCATCCCAAAGAATCTCGTCTTATATAACCGCCTGTATCTGAGCTACAAGCAGGCGAAGGTTCCCCCTCCATCATGACTGCTCATTACATGAGAACCCAGGCTTCGTCAGCGTTCCTCATGCAGCGCTCCTCATGCAGGCACCAATCCAGGACATCCGTAGAGCCGCAACTTGGTTGTTGGTTCATACCTTCACGTCCCACTACGCCATAATTCAACAGGCCCATGACGATTTTGGGAAAGCAGTGCTGCAGTCAGCACGTCCATGAACTCTGAGGCAACCTCTGGGGATACTGGTTCTGAGTTACATAGAATGGAATGGACATGAGTGGGCACTCGAAGAAGAAAAAACGGTTACTAACCTTTCATAAATATTCTTCAAGATGTGTTGCTCATGTCTATTCTATGACCTACCCTTCTACCCCTCTGTGAGAGTTACTGGCAAGAAGAAACTGAGAGGGTGCAGGGCTGGTAGCACCCCTTATACTGGCGCATACGTATGCGGCTCCAGAGGGCACTAGAGCTGGCCCTACAGATACCACTGAGGGAAAAATCTCTAGCAACTGTGCATGTGGTGCATCTACCATTGAATGGACATGAGCAACACATCTTGAAGAACAACAGTTACGAAAGGTTAGTAACTGGTTTTTTTATGTCTAGATTCTCAGCTGTAGCCAATGACAACGGATGCAAACATAGATCCTGAGGCTGTGCCAGGCTGGTGTCCCAGCACAAGTTAGAATAGCCTGAAGAAGCAACTACATGAAGTTTTCCAGCTGGAGCAAATGCTTCCAGATTACAGCTGCTAAATCTGTGTCCTGGGCAATCTTGGCATCATGTCTCCACTCTCCCTGTCTCGTCCCACACTGTCCAAGCCCCAACCTCTTATCTGCCCTGACACCTTATTTCTAAGGAGTCTTCTTTAGAGCTTTCATTAAGTTTTCAGATTTAAAGGATTTCAAGAGACTTTTTCTGTTTAAATCAAAGAACTAAAATCACTCTCCACTTCGATCCCCACAATATATGAAACTCTGTAACGATCTCCCTCATGAGCTATAAAACTTTCATATGGGACTTTAATATGAAGGTTTAGGCAAGTTTATTTTAAAGAGATTCTTTTATACTGTACTTTCTTTCCATAAAAAGAACAGGAGTACTTGTGGCACTTTAGAGACTAAGAAATAACAAATTTGTTAGTCTCTAAGGTGCCACAAGTACTCCTGTTCTTTTTGCGGATACAGACTAACACGGCTGCTACTCTGAAACCTTTCTTTCCATATGCCTGATTCTGCTACCTTTACTCATGTTGGGCAATAATTTATACCCCAAATAGTTCCATTAAATAAAGGTAGCTGAATCTGAATTGTATTTTGGAGAAGCCTCCGGGCTACTCTAAATTGCACGGGCTGCAATGACTCCCATGGGACTGTTCCAGCAGCTAGTGATCACGTGAGTGCAATAGTGCTCTGACTACCTTTCTTTCACCAGCCAAGCCCCCTATCAAGTCAAGGGAGCTGGAAAGGGATGGCACACGAGGGAGAATCTCCAGGTAGCCAGGTGTGACTTGAGATATGGTCCTAGAAGTGTATGTAACTATCACTTCCAGTCCTTGTTGGACTGATATAGGGCCATTATGTGAGGCCTTATTACTTAATTATTTCATGTATAGTAATAGCAGTTACATTCATGTATGGAGAGACTAGACCCCTGTAATTTTGAACCAGTGAAGCGTATCTCATTATTTATGGGTTATTAAAACAGCTTTAATAAATGAATTTATTCAAATATCAGAATAAGCATTGAGCTATAAAATATCCACAATTTATCATGTCACATACAAGCTGTGTCTGTATGCATACGTGACATGAGAATGAAGCCCAATCAGTTTTGCCCTGAACAATCATTAGTTATAATGAGCCAATTCCTCAGCTGATATAAATCAGCATAGCTCCATTGAACTTAATAGAATTGTTTTCTTACCAGCTGAGGATTTGGCCCTGTATGTTTACTGATGGACTACTTTACTGTCTTCTGTTTATGGTTCTAGTTATTCTGAATCTTTAGTGAAAACTTTGACATTTAAATCATTTTAGGTTGCTAAAAACTTTTCTGACATGAATAACGAGTGAACATAATGATCAAGAGAAAAAGCGCTGGCTTTTTATTCTACTGAGTTCACAATAACATAAACAGATCCTGACAGTTTGTGTTTTCATTGGCATAAAATGATAAAAAAAAAAAAAAAAAAAAAAGAGAAGCTTTGTAGTAGGGATAAGGGGGAAAACAAGTTCATGACTGATTTACTGTTTTCACATTTGTTTTTAACTCTGTATCTCATTCCTCAAATTGTTCCACAGACATTTTCATTTTATAGAGTTTATAGTTCTGAAACTGATGAAGTATTATGAATAACAGCAATTGTTAAGGAAAACACATAATATTAACATCCAAAATTCACACATATTTATTATTATTTTTCTTCCTAATTAAAATGCTGACTATTAATTATGTACTTTGATGAGCTCACAATTTGATCCCTTCTTGGAATAGTTGTTAGAGGATGGATAAGATGACCTGTAAATAAACTGCCATGAGTGGAAAATCAAAATTTTCTTGAATGTAGCATGTTCCTTAAGAAAATGTGCCAGTGTTCTACACAAGAAACTGGGTAAAAAGTAGTCTTCCTGTCAAGATTAAAGTCAATTTTTTTCAAAAGTGGTGGCAGAATTTGGGTGCGTGAAACTGAGGAGTCCAAATTCAGCAGCTTCCTTTAAAAATTTGCTTGTAAATGGAAAGCCATGGAAGGCTTGTATTGTTCATGATAGAAGGTTAAACCTGTTCCAATCAAGTACAGAATAAGAGACAGTCCAGAAAGAGCAAGAAAGAGTCTCCAGAAAGAGCAAAACAGGCATTTTTTGAAACATTAACTTTAGAGCTTTGTGCCTATTACCATCCTGAGAATGACTGTTTGATTTGGTGAGTCAGGTTGTTCTGGCTGCTCCAAAAGGGTAAGATCCTTTGAGGTGCCAAGCACTCTCAATGTCCTTTGCTTTCAGTGGAAATTGAAAATGCTCAGCACCTCAAAGGACTGCTTGACTGTCTTCCTTATTTGTCTCAGACCAGATTAAAGACAATTTGACACAGAATTTGTTTGGCTGTTGTTTTGGATCCCCACAAACACTTGGCTACACTTGCAAGTTACAGCGCAGTAAAGCAGCCCCGGGCGCCGTTGCTCACTCCCCGTCCACACTGGCAAGCCACGTAGAGCGCTCTGACTCTGCGGCTACAGCGCTGCTGGTACTCCACCTCGGCGAGTGGAATAACGTTTGCTGCGCCTCCGCTGGAGCGCTGCAGCGCCAGTGTGAACAAGGTGTTGTGTTACTGCGCTGTAATCAGCCTCCGGAAATGTCCCATAATCCCCTTAAGTCAAGTGGCCACTCTTGTCATGGTTGTGAAATCGGCTGCAGGAATGCGGAGAAGCCAGCTGCTTATCAGCTCAGAGAAAAGCAAACATTTACTGTTTGCTTTGAGTGAGTGAGAGAGAGGCAGGGGGGATGAAGGGGGGTCTGAACTTACAAGACAGCATGCTGACACACACTCAGCACCCCAAAAACCCACTCTCTCCCCCCACATACACACAACACACTCCATCCCACCCCTTCCCCTCCCCCATTTGAAAAGCACGTTGCAGTCACTTGCATGCTGGGATAGCTTCCCATAATGCACCGCTCCCAATACTGCTGCAAGTGCCGCAAATGTGGCCACGCCAGTGCGCTTGAAGCTGTCAGTGTAGACAGACTGCAGCGCTTTCCGTACTGCGCTCTACGAAGGCGGGTTTAACTCACAGCGCTCTACATCTGCAAGTGTAGCCATGCCCACAGAAGATAGAACAGTTTCTCTTTAGATTTTAGCAGTCAAGTGTACGAAGTGTTCATTGCACTCATTCCCACTCCACAAAGAAGCACCTTTATTGAATATTAATATGTGTTCTTTACTCATCTTGTGAAACTTTCCCTTCAAATCAATTAACTCTTATGAGCTGGAGGTTTCTATCACAGAAGTTTTTAATTCAGGCAGTTAGTGTAAAATGAACATGTAGGTTTAGTAACTGATGAATCCTAAACAAAATTTCATTAGGACAGACTGATGCTCTATACTCATCCTAATTTACTTCCAAAGGTAGGACCTGACCCTGCAAGTCTTACTAACAGGAGAAATCCTTATTCACACACTTGATTCCCTTGATATTAGAGAAATTATTCATGTGAAGAATTTGACCTTTTAAAATGTACAGTGTAATTCTGCCACCTTTACATCGGTTGAGTAGTATCTTACTCTGTGAATAGTACTATTGATTTTGATGGAATTGCTTGGAGAGTGAGGTACTACCCAATCAGCATATGGGCAGAATCTGGCTCTTAATTAGGCTCCGAGGGTGTGATTCTGCCACCATTACTCAAATGGAGTTGTAATTATTAGAAATTATTTGTTATAGTAGTAACCATTTGGGGTCACGACCAACAATTTGGGAATGGCTGATCTGAAGAGTAGATTGAGTAGCACTTTTGTTCATGAGTAGCCTGATTGAAATCAGCAGGACCATTCCTGGAGTTAGGTATTACTCAATGTGAGTATGGTGGCAGAATTGGACTCTACGTCATAGAATCATAGAAATGAAAGGCTGGAAGGGACCTCGAAAGATTATCTAATCTATCCCTCCTGTGCTGAGGCAGAAACAAGTATACCTAGACAATCCCTGACAGGTATTTGTCTAACCTGTTCTTAAAACCTCTAATGATGGGGATTCCACAACCTCCCTTGGTAACCTCTTCCAGTGCTTAGCTGTCCTTATAGTGAGAACGTTTTCCCTTATATCTAACCTAAATCTGCCTTGCTGCAGATTAAGATGACAACTTCTTGTCCTACCTTCAGTGGATGTGGAGAACAATCACAGACCTCTTTATAACAGACCTTAACATATTTGAAGACTGTTACCAGGTCTGTCTTCAAGCTTCTTTTCTCAAGACTAAACATTCGGAGTTTTTTTTTAACTGTTCTTCATAAGCCATATTTTTCAAGCCTTTTATCATTTTTATTGCTTTCCTCTGGACTCTCTCTAATTTGCCCACATATTTCTTAAAGTGTGGCGCCCAAACAGGACATAATACTCTAGTTGAGGCTTCACCAGTGCCAAGTAGAGCAGAATAGCTGTCTCCCATGTCTTACATCCTACACTCCTGCTAATAAACCCCAGAAAATTGATCTATTTGCAACTGCATCACATAGTTGGCTCATATTCAAATTGTGACCCACCATAACACGCAAATTCTTTTCTGCAATGCTAGAACCTAGCCACTTATTCCCCATTTTGTAGTTGTGCATTTGATTTTTCCTTTCTAAGTGTAGTAGTTTGCACTTATCTTTATTGTATTTCATCTTGTTGATTTCAGAACAATTCTCCAATTTATCAAGGCCATGAATGAATGTTTTATTACCAGAACTTCCAAATCATTGGTCTGCTTCTGCTCCCATTGATACAGATTTCTTCCTTATATACTCATGTTGCCTTCACTATCATTGTTATTAAATTGTTTTAAGTAGTTTTTCTATGATGTACCATATATTGGTATTTATGTGATTAAAATTGTGAAAATTATTGAACAGTTCCAGAATGAGTGTACAACAAGCAATTCAAGGATATAAAATCTAGTATTAAGATAACAAAGATGAGCACACTGGCTAACTCCGTATATGTCAAGTTGTTTTTAGTGAGTAGTGGATTGACAGGCTGTTGCTATGACTACAATTAAGTGATAGGAATATCTTTCCAAACTTAGCCACCTTTTGGGAGCTGTGAAGCGCCGGCTGGGTGCCCTCACTTTCTAATTACAAGAGAAATACACTTATTCCCTGAAAGGCTTTTCTGAAGCACAAACCTGTAGTTATTTTCTTCAAAACATTGTTTTCTACTCTACTAGATCAGATCATGGCAGGTGATGAAAAAAACATTCAAATTTTTTTCAGTGATTTTCACTCTGTACCATTTATGGGCTTTTTATATTTAAGATTTTAATCTTAGTAGTATTCTAAAAACGTACTCTAAATTGAGAACCAGAGTAAGGTAATTCTGTGAAATATGGGTATTGTACTAGAAATATTGCTTGTAACACACAATGACTTCTAAAATGCCTTCACATGAAGGATATTAATATTTCTGTCATGTTATAAACTTCTCCCTTAGAGGGGATAATGGTCAGAGTTGCAAACTCGTTACTTTTCTCTTTCCAAAACGACAGCACTATTTAGCAATAATATTTTGCAATTAATGACCTTCTAATGCTCTGCCAGCATCCTGGATAGAAAATCAGTTCTGTGGCTGCTGATATGGAATTAAGAATCCGGATGTATCAGGATTAGAGGTCTGTGGGAGGAGGAGAGATCATTTACGTGTGCTTTCCATCTCCCAGACAGCTCTGCTGCTCTCTCATCTTGGTTTATAAAGCACAACAAACACGAAACAGGAATCTCTGGGCCAGCTAATTTTTTGATGAATCACCTTGCTGGGTAAAGGGCTAGTTTCTGTAGGTTGTGCAAGTTTCAATACTGGACAAGCTCACAGATTTTTGTATTTTGTTATTATACCTGGGTTCAGACAGGTGGTTTGCAGTATATTTGAGTAGCTTTACGTGTTAGCAGGCCTTTCCTGATTATCTGTGACATGTACATTCCTGATAAGACAATACAAAATTCAGAATTTAATATTACAAGAACATTTTTGTGTGGAGGTGAAAGTGAAGACAGTAAGTTTGGAATCTCACATTTGCAATATTTAGGTGTTCTCTCTAAGTGTAAGATCAGTTATGATTTACTGAAGACCAATTATGTTAATTTTGATGGAACAGAGAGAGAGAGTCAAAGGGGTTAACATGACTGTCATTATACAACACTAAAGAGTTAAATGGTTCAGGTTTTTGAGTAAAGAAGCCGTGGCCTGCTTAGTGCCATGGCAAACACACTAAAATTCATGCAGAATTTTGGAAATTTATTGATCAGGATGCACAAGAGAAAAAGAATCAGAATGAGACAAAGTATTTTGGAATAAGATTGAGTGATTACAGGGAACAAACTTAATCAAAGTCTATCAAAATCCCCTTTTCAGAGAGAGGATGTGAGTTAGAGGCAGGCAGTCCTTCTTGATAGGGAAGACAGGATTAGTTCTGCTGTTGAACTCTGAATTGCGAATCATAGTCACTTTCCCTGATGTTGAAAAAAAAGAGACACAAGGAGGAAAAAGAGATTAGGTAGTAAAGGTGGGGAAATATAGCTTTGTTTTTGGTGTTCTCAGGTGGCTGGTCAATCACACACATGGTGTGGACTGGCAGGTCGGCCACAACAGCTGTTGCCCTGGACCCTGGCTAACCTTTTCTGTCTGGTATGTCATTTGTCTGGGCTGGTCATGTCCCTCTCCTTTGCTGGTCTTTCTCAGCCTGGGCAGATCTGGATGGATTGTATCATCTGGTTGGGCCACTGCTGTGCAAAACAGTTAGTCTAGGGATCAGGGGAAAAGCAGAGAGAGAGCGAGAGAAAGGGCAGAAAGTAACACATGAGGGAAGGGAAGACAGAGCAGGATATCACATGTATCAAGCTGGGGTCCTTGCTGATGTAGCAGTGATGGTCAGGCATCTCCACTGGTTCTCGAGGCTCACAAATGAAGGACAGAATCCCTGGAGCAAAGTGGAGGCCTGCTGGTCTTTCCCTCTTCTCTGGGAATCCCTCAGTCAATCTGTTCACACACCCCCGCCCCCGAGTTTCCTTTATTAAGGATGCTAAAAAAGGGCGATGGATGGAATAGCCCATCCTCTCATTATTCTGCTCATAATTAGGTCTAATTTCTGGCATAACAATTTTGATCCATTGACTTCTGGTTCCACACACCTCTTGTTTACCAGACATGATTTCAAGACAGTCCTTCAGTTACATCATTAGGTCTTCTTGTTTGAACTAATCCAGTCTCTTGTCTCCTTTTTTCACCTTTTCCCATCAATATTTGGAACACTTTATAAACTTTTATCCAGTTTCCCTCAGCTGAATTCACAATTGGGGCAGGCTAGTTAGGCCCCAATTGTTATAACAGACTACTGGATTAAGAAGTTGCAAAAGAGCTTTTGAACAAGTGTTATAGATAGAAGAACTTCCAGAAACTCGTAGGCTAAAAAAGTTTCCATTTAGAATGGGTTACAGTTTTGGTTGAACAGGAAATTTGATTACAAATGAATGGCAGAACCTCAGAGTTACTAACACCTCAGGAATGGAAGTTGTTCATAACTCTGAAATGTTCATAACTCTGAAAAAAACGTTATGATTGTTATTTCAAAAATTTACCGCTGAACATTGATTTAATACAGCTTTGAAACTTTACTATGCAGAAGAAAAATGCTGCTTTTAACCATCTTAATTTAAATGAAACAAGCACAGAAACCGTTTCCTTACCTTGTCAAAAATTTTTTTAACTTTCCCTTTATTTTTTTCGTAGTTTACTTTTAACACAGTACAGTACTGTATTTGTTCTTTCTTTTTGTCTCTGCTTCTGCCTGATTACATACTTTCGGTTCCAAATGTGTGGTTGACTGGTCAGTTTGTAACTCTGGTGTTCGTAACTCTGAGGTTTTACTGTAATTGTTGTCTGCCATTGGAAATAGTTCAACAGTTATGATGTGCAATTTCCAGGTAAATCAAAATAATGTATCAACTACACATTTGCCTGCATAATATAATTTTGGATGGTACCTGTAATTGTCTTGGTGCCATTGCTTGTGAAAGTGGTTAGGGAAAAGGATGCCTAAGCAATTTAATGGACTGGCTGGTATTGTATGATGTAAGTGGAATTCAACAGCATCTACATTACAGATAGTTAAGAGCATAATCTCATCATGTACTGGGACTAACCTCCTGCAGTGCAGGAATGGGAGTCTTGAGTTATTTATATTTTCTAAATGGTGACATGATGATTTTATGATTAATTTTGTAATGCTTTTTATGGTGGTAAACGAAGATGAGTTAGTGCACAAACATTTCAGCACAGTTAAATATTTGTATTGCATGTGTAGGTGTGTGATATGATAGGAATAAAAATTCCTTTACAAGGTAACTTTGAATGCTAACCAACTGAAGAAACTTTCCTTCAGTAAACAAGAGACATCTTCTGAAAATTAGGTTGAGTATGACAATTATAATTTATTTAGAAAATACATGAAAAGACTTTTAGACAATTATTTACTTTTACTACCCCTTGATGGATATTTATTTATTTATTTATTTATTATCCATTTTACAGCTGCTGTGATAGTTGGTCTGTCCAGAAGTATGAGTAAGCCATGCTGACCTATTTTCTTTTCTGAGGAGGAAAGAAAAAAAGCTTTTGCTCTCCTTGGTCTGCCCTTTAGACACATCACTGAAGAAACCTAAATGTTTGGGTTGGAATGTTTGGGAGGACAGAATTCTCCTTCCCTTTCCTCCATTGATCAAGACTTGCTTACAGAAAATCACTATTTATTGTTTATAAAATTTTAATTAATCTTCCATACCAAGCTTATTGGATATGTAAGGGTCCCCACAGGAAAAGCATTTGCTACTTTCTGTTTTTTGAAATACTGATGGTCTTGTACAATTCAAATAATTTACTTTAAAATATCATTCAACAGCAAAGGAAATTAAATACAAATAATGTTAGTGCTTAACATTCTTGCAAAAGCCCCCAAATTGAGCACTATGTCCCTCTGAGTTAGATTCTAGACTAGACCCTTACAATGGCTGCTTTGCTCCACTGCCTCCGGCTGTATTCCTGGTGTGTGGTCAAGGCACTTCTATGCCCTAATAATTCCTAGCTGCCAGAATGGCCCCTTGGGGTCATAGGCAGCCGGGCTGCTGTAACTCATTCCAGGGGCCACTGTTCCCAGTTTTAGGAAGCCGCCTTTGCTCCCACACTAACTTGCATTGAACACCATTCAGAAACACCTCAGTTTCAGGTCATCTGTCATTAACCCACCCCTTGTGCAGCCAAATTATGCTTGAAGTCAGTTGGACTACTTGCATAAGAAAGAAGAGCAGTATTTAGCACACAATGTTTTTAGCACAACAGTATTTAGCACAAAATTTCCTACCGTGGAAGGTTTCAGAGTAGCAGCCGTGTTAGTCTGTATCCGCAAAAAGAACAGGAGTACTTGTGGCACCTTAGAGACTAACAAATTTATTAGAGCATAACCTTTCGTGGACTACAGCCCACTTCTTCGGATGCAGAGTATCTTCCTACCGTGGAAGATACTCTGAAATACCTAGACACAAGGTAAATGCCACATTCTCACCTCTGCAGTACAAAACAAATACTTCATTGACAAGCCAATGGCCTAGAAAGGTGAGGCAACATAGCATGCTCCCTCCTTCCCCTCAAAATCCAGCAGTCTATTTAGTTTGATATCCTGTCTCCCACAGTGTGCGGAACTTAGAAGAAGCCATGACCCCCAACAGATACATCTAATTCGGTAACACTGTATCCTACGGGACATTTCTCCATGATCCCTGCTTATGATCAGCTTATTCCCTGAAGCAAGAGGACTGATACAATAGGTCTTGAAAATTTTATTTTAGCTGGTGTAATTTAGGGATAGTATTCTTAATATATATTAGTAGTAATATATTAATTATTATCTTAATATATATTAGTAGTAGTGATACTATAGATATAGTGGAGATGGCCATTTAGTTCTGAGCAATACAGTATTTATGTATGAACCAGGACCCAGGCAACAGTAAAATAAAGGGTTACATCCAGCTGTTAAAACAGAGTGAAAAGGGATAGATACACAGATTGTCTCCTAATGGGCCTGATTCTTCCCTGCTTTGCACCTTGTGGAGTTATTTATTGCATTAGCTTACTCTACTGGAGCAATAGGGTAGCAGGGGCACAGTGCCTCTCAGGTGTGCAGTTTTTGGAGGACCCCTTCTTCTGGGCTGTGGCAAAAGGCACAGTCTAACTGTCTTTTGTTATAATGATAAAATAGACTGTACTTCTATCCAGCATCTTTAATCCCAAAGGATCTTCAAACACTTTACAAAGTATGGGTCCAATCCTGCTTCCCTGAGTTAAATGAGAGTTCAGTCAGGCCCACTAGGCAAACACAACAATGAAGAAGGAAATTTAGGCAGTGATATGGAGGTATCCCTTATTATTATGAAAAGTGTCATAGGTTTTAAGCTTTCATCAAAAGAACCCCCACAGAGCAAATTCTGTGGAACTCAGTTTCTTTCCTGAGGAAAAATAAAGGGCTGACCTGACCTGTCTGAGATTTGAACCTGTGATGGACTCAAAAAACAGTGAAATGGCTTTTGCTCAAACTTTAAAAAAGAAAAGAAAATAAAAAGTTCACCCCCTCTGTCAGAGTTTAAGCCTGAAAATTTCCATCCTAAAGGTGAATGCAGTGGTCCTGGAACAATTTTTATAGTTGTAGTGCTGAAGGCAAAAAACATGTATTTGGTTTTTACTACTACTTCAAGGCGGGGATGCGGCAGCGCCCTTAGTTCCAGCACCTATGTGTGAATGTTTCAAAAAGTTATAAGCATATGAAAGCAGGAGGTTCTAGAAGCATCCCTTGAAATTGCACACAAATATTTAAACAATAGCAGTTGCATAACAGATGTGCATACATACTGTGCAACACTGTCAAAATTTCTGGTTGACAATGGGTCACAAATCCATCATCACCTTTTATGCCCAGATTGTGGAGTGTGAATATTCATCAGGCTAAAGTGTTTCTAGGATCAACTCCTGTCTGGGCTGGCTTTAGGATTTTTAGTACCGTCTCTTTATAAATCAGGAAAGTGCCAGTCAATTATATAGCAGAATTTCCATGCTTTTTGGGTCATCCAGAGGGCTGTCCTTCATGTGCTCAGTAGTTTCCTTGCCTCAAGTTGGGTTGGTTGCCCTTTTGGCAACACCCTCCCTATTTAGTGAGTAACATTTTTCCATTTATATTTCCACAGTGCTGAGTTGTAGTTAATTGTTCCATTGATTTTTTTCTTTGTTTTATTTCTCACCTTTTGTTATCAGACCAAGATGTGTCAGGGAAGTAAGCTAGTTGTGTCAGGGAAGATAAGAGGGGTCACATTTATATTCTTTTGAAGGCTTCAGAGTGAGTTTCTTCTACTAAAAGTACTCTAGCTGCACAGACCATGACAGGCATCATGTCAAGTGAATCCTGCATGCACCTCATCTACTCTTAAAAGAGCTCAGTTGAGAAGGCACAAATAGATGTAGGAAGAAAAGGGGAGGTTCCTTGTTCCTTTGGTGCACTGGATATCAGTAGTAAGAGCCACAACAACACCTTCAGGTAAAAGCACAGTTCATTTCTCAAACAACTCTCTCAATTTGTACCCTTTTCCAGTTCTTGCCAAAATCGTGTAGCATGCAGTTGGTGACTGTGTAAAATCAGCCTTGTGAGGGATTTGGGAGTTTTCTTCACAGGCCTTTGACAGGGAACATTTCCCAACCTTTTTTTGGAGGTGGAAAAATTACATCTCTTCTTTCACTGCCCCCAGTTTGCCTTTGGAAAAAGGAGAAATCTGTAGTAAAGGCCTTCTCCCCACCCCTTTTATTCTTTAGAGGAAGAAGCAGAAGAACAATCCCACCAGATACCTCTGAGATAATGGAAGCCCTTTGTCTATCAGGTTGCCAAGAGTCTGTATTCCAGGTCACCCTTTAACAGAAGGCAGAGAACATAGAGCTTTCTGGAACATTCCAAATTGTGGATTGTTGGAATACTCACAGTGACACATTAACTACTGCAAGTGGAATGGAGAAGACCTCTAGGACTATAAATTCAGTGTCTTACAGTGTCTAGTTTTCTCTCCTCAAAATTATAATGAAACTGCCAAATCACTTTTCAGTTTATTGCAAGGGCCTAGATTAGCCAAATCATTTAAAAATAAGATGCAAATATATGCAAAAATGCAACACCATGTGATTAGCAGCTGACAAAGGTAGTAACTTATATGTGAATTGTACCTTCCAGCCTGAAGCAAGGCACTTTTCAAACCAGGGCCCTGATCATGCAAACACTCAGACTCAATGGAACACCTCATGTGCATAAAGTCACTCACATGTATATGTGTTTGCAGGATTGGGCCCTGTAAATTGGGACCACTGCACATATTACTGAAACGCAGTTAAGATATAAAGTAGGAATAGGTGCAAACTTGAAGAGTTATCCAGAATATTCATAAGGAAAAGGGCCACAGAAACCACCAGTTCAATGTGCAGCTGGCTAAGAAGAACCCTCCAAAATCTAACAGTGCTAGGCTGCATATCTGATATTTCTGTGTGAACAATATTATACAAAAATAAACAGTTGTAGTAACAAAAGGACAAAATACCAAATAGTTATGATGATACAGTTAACAAGGGCTTGTTTCTGCTCTCACTGAAGTCCAATCAGTATTTGTTAGGCTATACTCCATGCAGAATGCTGGGCCAGTTCCTCAACCATGTGTAAATGGGCATAGTTCCTTTGACTTCAATAGTCGTGCTTATCTTACCCTCTGAAAGATGGGTATTGGAGAGGATTTAGTACAGAGTAAAAAAGGGCTAGATTTATAAAGAGACTTAAACATTACAATGCTCAATGTTTCAGTGCTTAACTTTTAGGTGCTTAGCTACCCAGTGGAATCCACAAATCCTGAGTTAGGCACCGAGGCTCTCTGTGCAATGCATGGGGAGAGACAGGTGCCTAAGAATGGAATCCACAAAAGTCACAAGCCGAGTGGGAAGCCGCCTCAGCAGGAGAAGGGTGTAATCTAAGCCCTGCCCCTTTCAGGAAGTTCGGTGACTAAGTCCAGAGTGGAGGGGAGGTGGCTATGTTCATTTGGGATTCACAGTCGGGAACCCTCTCCAGGAGTCAAGCCTCTAAGCTGCTTGTAACAAGAAGGATGGGGGTGCACACCTAATTCCAAACAAAATATCCAGCAGAGAAGTACTTCCTAATCACCTTTAGCCCCATGGTTAGGGTACTCATCATGTCAGAAGGAATGATTGATATGCAGAAGTGATTTGAACATGGGTCTCCTACTTCTCTAGCACATTCCTTAGCCACTAGACTATGGGATAGTTTGATTTGAGGAAAGGATAATGAATTTGGAGTTTGCCTTATTTTAGTTTTTGTAAAGAATAGGCCTTTTCAGTGGCTTAGAAAGGGCATTGATAAAGTTGAAGAGAAATGCTTTTCACACTGGTAAGGGGTTCAGAAACTAAGGACAAATTAAAAGTGTAAATAAATGGGATGTTTTTATTCTATATTTCCATGTTTTTCTTCTATATTTATACAGCACCTCGCGAAATGGGGTGCTGGCCCACTGCAATACAAATAATACCTTTTCTTGTTGTAGGAAATCATCTTTTTTTCCCCTTTTTATGATGATGTATTTCTACTAAAGGAAAGGGGGACGAGTCCCTTTCCTACACTTTCTGCTAGAGTCTTAAGGATTTTTGTGGTTGCTTTACAAAGGTTATAGCTGTAGGAAGTTAAAAAATTGCACTTTCATCTGAGGAGTTTATAATCGCTGCAGTGAAATTAGATGACCCTTCAATCTGTTTTTTAAAGTGGTTGCAGTTTTCATTCCAGGGCAAGTGAAATAGTAATAAATACTAGGGTTACCATATTTAAAAAATAAAAAAAGAGGACACTCCACGGGCCCTGGCCCCGCCCCTTTCCCACCCCCAGCCCTGCCTCACCTCCGCCCCTTCCCCAAAGTTCCCACCCTAACTCCCCCTCCTCCCTCCCAGCCACGCGAAAAGGGCTGCCCGAGCACTACCAGCTTCACGCTTTGCCGGGCAGCCTCCAGACCCTGCGCCCCCAGCCGGCGCTTCCCCAGCGCAGCTGGAGCCTGGGAGGGGAAGCGCCCAGCCGGGGGCGCAGGGTCTGGAGGCTGCCCGGAAAACCATGAAGCTGGTAGCGCTCAGGCTTCGGGCAGCCCCTATGCCTCCGGACCCTGCGCCCCTGGCTGGGAACTTCCCCAGCTGCTCTGCTCCTCCCCTGACTCAGACTTCGGCTCTGTTTAAGAGCCAAGCTGCCCGAGCCAGCGCTACCGGCTTTGGGCAGCCCCCTTGCCTCCAGACCCTGCGCTGCCGGAGCTGGAGCCTGGGAGGGGAAGTGCCCGGCCGGCAGCTGGGGTCCGGAGGCACGGGGGCTGCCCAAAGCTGGTAGCGCTGGCTCGGGCAGCTTGGCTCTTAAACAGAGCCGAAGTCTGAGTCAGGGGAGGAGCAGAGCAGCTGGAGCCGGGGAGGAGAAGTGCCTGGCCAGCGACTGGGGTCCGGAGGCAAGGGGGCTGCCCGAAGCCAGTAGCGCTGGCTCGGGCAGCTTGGCTCTTAAACAGAGCCGAAGTTTGAGTCAGGGGAGGAGCAGAGCAGCCGCGGGAGAGGAAGTGCCCGGCCGGTATTTTTCCCGGACATGTTCGGCTTTTTGGTAATTCCCCCCGGACGGGGGTTTGATTGCCGAAAAGCTGGACTTGTCCGGGAAAAACCGGACGTATGGTAACCCTATAAATACTGAGCAAAGAAAGTTAATCTGTAGCCAGAGTACTTCAATAAATGAAAAGTAATAATAATAAAAATATCCAATCTTGCCAGCTCTTGCTTTTACCTATTGTTGTTTCTAATTATCTCTTGGATGCTTTACTTCAGTGAGATTTTTTTCCCAAGAGGAGCCAGCCAAAAGTATGTGGCATAAACCTCTGGAAAATAGGTTTATAAAGGAACTGCCAGGAGATCTATGACATTTGTGTAGTGAATAGTGCTGCTGTCATAATGAAGTTGGAGTGTTTATAGAATTTTTTTTTTTAGTTTTTATCATCTCACACCAATTTTACATCTGTCTAACTCATCTGACTTCAGTGGCATTACTCCTGATTTACACGAGCGTGAGAGGAGAATCAGGCCCATAATTTGTAAAAACAGTTATTATTCATTTAAATGGCCATTTTAAGTAAGACCCAGTTAGGGCTAATTTGACTATTTACCCAAGGTTCATTTAACCTACCTATGGTAGCTCTGAACTGGTCTCTGACTTTCTGTTCCCGCCTCCTTCCCTTGTTAGTATTTAGGCCCTGATCCATAAAGGGACTTAGGCGTTGTGACAGTCAGTTTCATAATGCCTAACTTTTAGGTGCCTAGAAAATCACGGGAACATTACTGTCCTGAAATCCTGAGCTGGGGCCCAAGCTCCCTGTGATAGATGCCTTAGAATGCAATCTACAAAGCTGATACACTAGTCAGGGAGCCACCTAAGTTAGCCAATAGGAGATGGTAACTAGAAGGGTGGCCCTAAACCCCACCTCTCTCACAGAGCTAGGCGCCTAAGTCCAGGCTGCTGGGAGGTGCCGTCTGCTAGCGATCCAAGAATGGGGGAAGATAGGTGCTCCTCTCCCTAATTTGCATGCAGTGCCCAATCAGTAGGCAGGCTCAGAGATCATCTAGATCTACCCAAAATGGTGGGGGAGGCAGGAGAACTTCCTTTACAACTTTTAGCCAAGTGATTAAGATTCTACCTGAGGTGTGGTAGACCACCCAGTTCAAGTCCCCCTCTGCCTGATGAGGATCTGCCACCTCTCAAGTGAGCATCTTAACCATTGGACAATAAAGCCATTCTCATTCTTTCTATGACTCCATTATTAGTTAATGAAAGTGGAACAACTTCAATAGGAGACATTGAAGAAGCCCCACATCAGAATATCCCATAGTCCAGGGGTTAGGACACTCACCTGAGAGGTGGCAGATCCCTGTTGAAATCCCTTCTCCTCATCAGGCAGAGATGGGAATCGGTGGTGTCATAATCTAAGGCCATGTCATGATGACAATACAATCGATACAAGTGATCTTGGTCAGAATGTGCACTGCCAGCGCAAGGAGCCAAGTGTGCGCACACAAAAATGATTTAATAACTGCCGTGGCTGTATGCTGAAGTAAATTAGGTCGACATAATTTTCTAGAGTAGACATGGCCTTAGATTATGACATTCATAAATGAGCTTTTCCTTTGGATCTTGAATATGTTAAGTTTTGTTCCTGAGAAGAACTGACAACTGATTTGCAGTCACTTAAAAGTAGAAACATCTGCCAGAATCAACAGCAGTTTGTTAAATTGATGAATTCAATAACAGAGATATTTGTGACTGAGCAATAACGCCATTACCAACTGAGTCTAATATAGTCAGTGGGATTTTCTACAGAGAAAAAAACAGCCCCTTCCCCCAATCCAACAAAACAAAAACCATTAAAGAAAGGGATAAGAACTCTGTAGTCTTGTGGTAAATACTGCGAAGCATGTGCCTTCTCTAAAGCAGATCTTCATTTGACATTTTTCTCTTTTGGGATCTTTCATACTTAAACTGTGTTTCCAAGATACAGTAAGAATAAAAATTAAAAGCCTGTTAGTTACAATAAAATGTGACAAAATACGTATGAATTATATATATAGGGTCAGGGTCATCCTTAGGATTTATGGGGCCCTAGGCAGTATTATTAAACTGGTGCCCCTATGCTCCACGGAAGGCGGTCCACAGCCAGAGCTGCTGACCCTAGTGTGTCGAGGGGGACAGTCACCATGCCTGCCTGCAGTCTCCCAGAACCCTCCCCATTGCTGCGGCAGTGGCTCAAGGCAGGCTTCGCACTGTCACATGGGGGCTGCATCTTGCCAGAGTCCACGGCCCTCCTGCAGCCCCTAGCCATTCCTGTCTCACCACGAGCATTTTGACAGGAAGTTCCAAGCAGTAATAACAACAACAATAATACAAGTGTGTTTGTGTGTGCGTGACAGAGCATGTGTGTGTATGTGTGTGTGAGAGAGAGCCAGTGCGTGTGAGAGAGAGACAGAAAAAGAGCCTGTGTGTGACTGTGTGTTGGGGGACTGTGTGTGTTAGGGAAGTGTGAGAGACAGTGAATACACTGTCAGTTTAAGTCCGTCCCCCCGTCCTTCCCCCCCCGCCCAGCTTGGCCCGACTCCCCCACTGCCTCACGTGGAATTTTCGCTCCTCCTGTCCTGGACCCAGCCCGGCCCCCGCCGGAGACCAAGCGGTGCAGGCAGGCAGGATCCAGGGAGGGACTCCGCTCTGGGTGATGGTGGGCTGGGCCGCTGCGCTGCCTGTGACTGGCCATGCCACTCTGGGCTCCCCGGGGCTAGGGTGGCAGAGATGGAGGCTGGAGCCCTCAGCCAGCTGGCTGAGGAGCGAGTGAGGGAGAGGGTGGGGTTGGGGTCGGGGAGAAGCCCGCCGGCCCAGTACGGGGAAGGGGCCGGAGAACAGAGGATTCCAGCCACGACCAGTGAGGTAAATGGTGCCGCAAATTTTCGGGTGCCCTACGCAGCCGAGTATGCTGCGTATGCCTAAGGACGGCCCTATCTGGGGTACACATGTATTGAGTTCTTTGAGGAATCTGATTTTGTCTTCGTTAAGTGCATAGCCACATGGCTGGATTCAAATTGGTAGGAAAGGAGATGTATTGTCCTACGCATTTTGTAATACCTAACCTTGTAGGGGCCACAGATTGAATTCTCAAGATGCTCAGCTCTTTGACGTTTCTAAGTGTTACAGCCAGGATGTGGGCAATCTGGTCTAGCAGATAGGACCAGGAGTCAGGTCCAGTGGTCAGACCCTAAGCCAGGAGGTAAGCCATGGATCAGAACCAGAGCCAGCAGTTAAGCGAAGTGTGGAAATCAGGAGTCAAGTGAAGCATTGGAACCAGTCAGGAGTCAAGTCAGGAATCAGAGCCAGGGTCAAGAGTCAAGCCAGAGGTCAGAACTGGAGTCCAGTAAGCCAACATGCAAGTCTGTCACTACAGCTGACAGGGATAACTATCTCATTGCACCGACACTTCCTGGAGTCTTCGTGGGCTTAAATAGGGTGCCTGGCAATCAGGGACTATGAGGAAAGTTATCAGTCCAGCCTAGTGAGGCAGAACTTCCTGTGGTATTTCTCTCCATGGGGTCTATGTGGTAATGCATGGTGCCTTACCGTGGTTGCCAGGTAGCGACACAGAGTCATCGGCCACCCCCACAGAACCTCACGCTAAATAGATAAATTGAGTTCCAGGGAGTTTGCTTTGGGGCCCTGGTGGTTGAAACTTCAAAAATGATGGTATATTTCATAAGAGCAGGAGATTATCCCTGGGCTTTTCCTCCCCCCGAGTGGTGTAGTGCGCTGTGTGTCTGGGAGCTGCTCTTGACAATGGTGTATAGAGGGCCTGATTCTGCTCCCAAAAAGCGCAGTTTGGCCCACCGTTTGTAAAGAGGTTTGGGATTCTTTGAGATAAATATAATTATTATCATTATTATGGCATAACACTACATAGAAACTGCTTTACTACATGTACAGTACATATTGTTGCTTTGTTATATTTTTTCCCATTTTCATCATTTCCCTTTAAAAAAAACAGAAGGAAGTGCAGTTGCTTAAAAAGAATGT
This sequence comes from Malaclemys terrapin pileata, assembly GCF_027887155.1. Classification (NCBI taxonomy): domain Eukaryota; kingdom Metazoa; phylum Chordata; order Testudines; family Emydidae; genus Malaclemys; species Malaclemys terrapin. Next base: position 28,031,857 of record NC_071511.1, on the reverse strand, counting down.
GAACTAAGCCATGTAATATGGCTGAATTTCCCTGAAGGAGGAAGTAGGTGTCAGTTACGATTAACGTGAACAGCATTTATGGCCCTGGAGATGTGACCTCTCGTTACAGTAAATGTGACAGCATGAATTACTTTCAATTATGGTGAACTACATTCAGCTACATTAGTCCTGACACACCTCACTGGGAGATTGGTGCTTTGATAGCCTTAACCAAAGGGGAAAAAAAGGCAAAACTTTTGAATGCAAAAGCCTAGGTCACTTAAGCAAAATCATTGGATTTCAAGTATGATGCATTATTGCCCCAGGTTTCACACAGTTTTATTACGTCTTTTGTCTGATTTCCACTGGCATTTTTAGGCTTATGCCATAAGCACTGGAGAATATCAGAACCACCTTTTTTATATGCCATGTATAACAATGTGAATTCAGTGAAATTAAAAAGTAGATACTACAGATTAGAGGAATTATCCATTTTCATCTGATAATAACCTGCATCTTTATTGGAACTGTGATGAGAGTGATGTGTACCATCTTCGAACATTTCACATTTAATGTAGATTAGCTTCCTTAATTTCTTGTTTAACAATAGCATATCAACATATTCTTATAAATTAAATATATCACAACATAGGATACTTATTACTTGGAGGAAACAGTTGTTATAATGTCACTACTTTTCACTGCAGGTCCAATTATCATGCTTCAGTTTCTAGCTTGGAGCTTTCAATAGAAAATAAAAGATGCCCAAGGCAGAAGTCAACCTTTCACTTTTGCTACAAAGGAGATGCCATCTATTTCACGCTGTGCTAAGTATTCCATTGGAACATGAGTAAAATGCTGCCTTTGGCATATCATAATTTAGAAATAGCAGTAAGCAAAAGTAGTAGCTTTAATTAAACATTTTGTTGCTCTTTAAGGACCTAATCCTGCAAAGTACTGAGCACCTTCTTTGCAAAGCTGATGAGCCTCGGTTCCCAGAGAAGTGAATGGGAGTTGAAACTGCTCATCCCAATGCATCCCAGCAGGCCTTAAGAAATTTGCAACATAAGATTTGTAGTTAGAAAAACAACAGAAAGCACTGTCTGCTTGATGCAAAACATTATAATTTGAGGCAATTCTGGGTAAATCCCATTAGGTTTTTAGCCCATATTAAGAACTAAGGTTCAAGTTTCAACCTTCCCAGTAATTTCTTGGCCATTGGGTATTTGTATTGATGGATTATTTTAATTTTTAATGTGTTAATAGCAGTTAACAAAGTCAATATACAATATAAACCTAATGACAGGTTTCAGAGTAGCAGCCGTGTTAGTCTGTATCCGCAAAAAGAACAGGCATACTTGTGGCACCTTAGAGACTAACAAATTTATTTGAGCATAAACTTTTGTGGGCTACAGCCCACTTCATCAGATGCATAGAATGGAACATATAGTAAGAAGATATATATACATACAGAGAATATGAAAAGGTGGAAGTAGCCATACCAACTGTAAGAGGCTAATTAATTAAGATGAGGTATTATCAGCAGGAGAAAAAAAACTTTTGTAGTGATAATCAGGATGGCCCATTTTAGACAGTTGACAAGAAGCTGTGAGGATACTTAACATGGGGAAATAGATTCAGTATGTGAAATGACCCAGCCACTCCCAGTCTCTATTCAAACCCAAGTTAATGGTATCTAGTTTGCATATTAATTCAAGCTCAGCAGTTTCTCGTTGGAGTCTGTTTTAGAAGCTTTTTTGTTGCAAAATTGCCACCTTTAAGTTTGTTACTGAGTGACCAGAGAGGTTGAAGTGTTCTCCTACTGGTTTTTGTATGTTATGATTCCCGATGTCAGATTTGTGTCCATTTATTCTTTTGCGTAGAGACTGTCCGGTTTGGCCAATGTTAAGTATTCCTTTATAACTTTTATATTTATTGAAAATTAACCCCTATTGGTTTAAACTGAATAAGAGGTCTTGAATTCCCTGAAATAATTCTTAGATCATGTTCTTTAGGAAAACATCCAATCTAGATTTAAAGATTGATAGTGATGGAGAATCAACCTCGACCATTGGTCATTCTGTGAAATTGTTTGGATGGTTAATTACCCTCACTGTTAAAAATTTACGCCTGATATCCAGTCTGAATTTGCCTGCCTTCAACTTTCAGCTATTGGAACGTGTTAGTCCTTTGTTTGCTAGACTGAAGAACCCATTATTAAATATTTGTTCTCCATGTAGGTACTTGTAGACTGTAATCAAGTCACTCCTTAACCTTATCTTTGTTAAGTTAATAAATTGAAGTTCTTGAGTCTATCACTATAAAGCATGTTTTCTAATCTTTCAGTCATTCTTGTGGCTCTTCTCTGACCCCTCGCCAATTGATCAGCCTCCTTCTTAAATTGTGGACATCAGAAGTGGACATAGTATTCCAGCAGCGGTCGCACCAGTGTCAAATACAGAGATAAAATAACCTCTCTACTGCTACTCTCAATTGCCCTGTTCATGCATTCAAGGATTGCATTAGACCTTGTGGCCATAGTATTGCACTGGGACCTTATATTCAATTGAGTATCCAACATGACCCCCAAATATTTTTCAGAATCAGTGCTTCCCAGGATAGAGTCCCCCAGCCTGCAAGTATTGCCTATATTCCTTGTTTGTAGATGTATACATTTACATTTAGCTGTATCAAAATGCATAGTGTTTGCTTGCACTCAGTTTACCAAGTGATCCAGATTGCTTTGTATCAGGGACCTGTCCTCTTCATTATTTATCACTTCCCCAATTTTTGTCTTACCTGCAAACTTTATCAATCATGATTTTATGTTTTCTTCCAGGTCATTGATAAACATATTGAATAGCATAGGACCAAGAACTGATCCCTGTGGGACTCCACTAGAAACATATCCACTCAGTGATTCCCTTTGTAAAATTACATCTTGAGAACTATCAGTTAGCCAGTTTTTAATTAATTTAATGTGTGCAATGTTAATTTTGTATCTTTCTAGTTTTTTAATCAAAATGTTATGCAGAACCAAATCAAATGCACCTTACGAAGTCTGTTACATCAACACTATTACCTTTATCAATCAAATTTATAATCTCATAAAAAAAATATCAAGTTAGTTTTACAGGATCTATTTTCCATAAACCCATGTTGTTTGGCATTAATTATATTACCCTCCTTTAATTCTTTGTTAATCAAATCCCTTATCAGTCACTCCATTGTCTTGCCCAGGATCAGTATAAGACTGGCAGGCCTATAACTATCCAGATCATTCCATTTAGTTTATTTAAATATTGGCATAACATTAACTTTCTTCCAATCCTCTGGAACTTTTCCAGTATTCCAAGACTTACTGAAAATCGACATTAATGGTCCAACAAATGCTCCACCAGTTCTTTTAAAACTCTTGGATGCAACTTGTAAATCACTAACTTTCAAAGCTTCATGTGCAGTCTTCACACACTTTTTTCTTTCATTATTTAATTATCTTCAACAGTGTACCCATCTGTTTTCCCTTTTCTCTAATCTTTTCTCTCCTTTTATTCTCTTCTCATATATACTGCCCCTTTCTCTGTATTTGAGAAATTCTCTGTTTCTTCTTTTAGGCTCAACTCAGTAAAGCACATAAATACATGAACAGTTCCTTTCATATTCAGCAAAGCATTTAAGCATGTGTGTCATTAAGCATGTGAGTAATCCCGTTTAAGACTGCTCATGTGTTTAAGGACATGCTTTCATATTTTGGTGACTCAGGGCCTTAAAGACAAGAGCAATGCCCACTTTTCTCATGTCCTGTCATACCTCCTACTCCTAATTCATTTGTTGTTCCTTTTCCCTACTTCCCTCCATATTCCTCATTTGTCTCTATGCCTTTCTTTGTGGTCTGCCTGTCCCTTCTTCCCCTTTATGGCCATCTCTATCTCTCTCTCTTACACACACACACACGCGCACACACACACACACACACACACACACACACACACACACACACACACACACACACACACACACACACACACACACTATAATTTTTCCCAGGCTGCCTCCCCTCTTTTGATAGCTGTCTTGCACCACTCTTTCGGTATGTGTTATTGCAGGCTGAAACTTTGCTTTCCTTTGAGGTTCATACAGAAGCACTTTTGTGGGGCAGTGACACCAGTACTAGTGTAGCATAGTATAGACAAGTGGATATAAAGGGATTAGTCACTTACAGAAGGAGGGCTGTAGAGACAGCAAACTGAGGGAGAAGCAGCCAAAAAAAAAAAAAAAAAAAAAGAGTAGTCACAAATAGAGCTGGGCAGGAAATGATTTTCTTATCCAATGAATATTTTTGAGATTTTGGAAATATGTTATGTTCTGCATTGGGATGAAACCAAAACCTTTTAAAGGTTTTTGGTGAAAACTCCCAGAGAGACATAGAGTGAACTCCAGAATATCAAGTAGTCTAATGGTTAGAGCACTTAGCTGGGATGTGGGAGACCTGATTTTAAGTCCCTATTCCAAATCAGATAGAAGAGGGATTTGAACTTAGATTTCTGACACCCCAGATAAGTGCCTGAGCCATTAGACTATTGGTGAATAGACTGTTACTTTCTCTAAGGCAATGGTCTCCAAACCTTTTCTCTCATGCCCCCTCTATTAGCCCTGTCCATGCCCCCCACCCCCTAGAGATGGGCCAGGAGTGGGGCTGCAGCTTCGGGAGTAGGGGACACAAACACGAGTTATGGGGTTGAGGCTAGGGCCACAGCTGGGAGCAGGCGTGGAGCCCCGAGTGTGGGGCCAGCAGTTGGGACCCTGGGCACAGGGCCGGGAGCAAAGTCATGGGCACAGGGCTGCTGCTGGGACCGGGGCTAGGAGTGGAGCAGGGTTGTGCTCCCTCGCCGCCCCCTGTGGGGGCTGGCCTGGGCCCCCACTGTACCCCCCAAAACATTCCTTGGCACCCCACTAGGGGGGTGCACCCCATAGATTGGGGATGTCTGCTCTAAGGAGAAATTCCATCCTGATCCTAATAAATCTTTCTTGACCAAACTTTCATTGAACCCAGTATGGTCACTCAAACAGGATGGGTTTTGGCAAATCACCATTTTCAGATGAAAAGCCATTCCATCAAAAAAATGCCAACACTCAGATGCCCCATTAGTACTAAAATTATGTGTCCTGCTCAAACATTCTTGCCATGAAGTAACTTGTTCACATTCTTTCATTTCCACTTCTGAAGTTCCAGCTTCCTTATTCTGTGCCAGTGTCATTTAAGTAGATTCCTATGAACTATTCATGTGAACAAAAAGAACAAAGAACATGAAAGAAAATTAGAGGATGATCCTGTTATTATTGGCTAGATCCTGAATACCTATACTTGCATGAGTAGTTCATATGCATGTGAGAATTCCCATTGTCCTCAGTAGGACTCCTGTTGTGAGAAAGAAAACTATTCACATGAGTAGTGGTTTGCAGGATTTGGCCCTAAATGTGTAACTGCAGTCACCACTGGAGGGGTACTAACGTACGTTGGTAACATTATATGGGATAGAAAGAGTTCTGATTCATCCACAGAGGAGAAAGACATTCAGTTTTGGGCAAAGAGATTCACATTTTCCTTTCTGTTAGAAGTTGCAGATTTACATTCTAAGGTTTGATCTTTAGCTCACAGGAATTGAAGTAGCTATTTTATATCCAGTTAAACTTAAAGTCTTATGTGAGGGTTCTAAATTTATTTTCTTTGATTTAAATAATGTAATTCAAGAAGGTTTTTTTCCCCACTTACATGAACTGGTGGAAGAATGTCCGAGTAGGATACCAACTTAGGGACAGAAGACAACAGAGCTAAATATTTTTTTCAGTATTTTTATTATCTTTGTTATTTCTCTAGTGCCTATAAGCCTACTATTTGAGGTGCCGATCTCATTCTAATTTCATGTACTTATTGTCACTTTAATTGTCCGTTGATTTCTGAAATGAATATATATGAATTAAGATGAAAACGAGTAAAGCAATACTGTATAATGAATTTATCGGATGCAGTCTTGCATTTTTTGTTCTTCTAATTTACCTCTACTTGTATTTATTCCATTCTTTTTATTAAGGTGTTCAACATTAAAGAAATTAATCACAGGATGACAGACTATTGAATTTTTATAATAGTGAATATCTGCTGACTTCTTATTGATAATACAATTAATTTCACTTACATAAAAAAACCACTTCATCTTAGAGCTGTGGACTTGATAGATGGATCAAAAAAAGCCAGAGATGGGATTTGACTGTGTTCTGTGTTTTACTGAAATATGTATTAATTTTGAGAGTGAAATGCAATGAGCGTGAACCATCTTTGGAGTGTTTTATCTGAGTGTAGGTGTCTTGTTGTATAACTAAACTGTATAATAAACCACACATTTAAATCTACCAGCCACACTGAAATGAAAGTGACGATAGTATTGGGTTAATATGGGAACTGATACAAATTTGTGGCTCAGTTATGCCATTTAGGTATAACCCCTCCTCAAATTCTTCCTGGAGCTCTCTGGCATGGAGAGAGAGCCTGTCTGCAACTAGTCTCTTTAGAGCAAGAGCCTCACCGTCTATTTACCTCTCTCTGCCCCATTTGAGGTACAGACAGAGGACGAACATAGAGGGAGCAATCACTGTGCTTTGGGGAGCACGAAGCTTATAGAGCTGTTCACTGCTGTACAGGAGTGGATTTCTTCTTGTAGCCTTGCTTCTCTCTCTCTCTCCTCTCTCGTCTCTCTCTCATTCACACTTGTTTTTGTCTTCTCACGAGGTAGCCAGGCACAATCTGATCTCTCATAATCTGATGTATGCAGTTGATGTAGTTTTCATGCTCAGTTCAGTTCACCTACCAAAACTTGTTGAAAGAATCACAGTTGTCATCTCTTTGATCATTGTCTGAGTACAGTAAATGAAGCAGTGATGACATTTTGGTGTCTTATCTTTGTGAAGTTGCAGAAATGTTAAAACATGAAGGAGACATCATTTCAAAGGAGTTTCAACCTTGTTCTGAAATTGAACAGCTCCCTTTGCAAGCACATAAGAACAATGAACTTACCTTTTTAAATGGAAACAGAAAATATGTTTTCATAGATATCTGTAAGGATCTAATCCTGCCTGGTTCAAAATGACCACCTAGCTTTATTTTTCTTCTGATTAAAAGGATTTTTTCATTCAGAGTCATACAATTAAATCTTTTCTTTTACATACCTAATGCCAACCTTTGTCTTCAGACACAAAATTTTCATTGAAGGCCACAATTTGATGTTAATAAGCTAATGTGATTTCACCCTTAGAGGGCTCAGCTTCAGGAGATCATTTTGTTCCTGACAGGATACACAAAATAGAAGTCTTATTTACACAGGACAGAAGGCTGGAGTAATCCATGCTGATGCTGGGAAGCATAAACTAGTCTATAAAACCTAGACAAATGTGTGCATACCATTATGAGAGGTTCTTGTTTACCATAGATACAAGGTAAACTAAGAAATAAACTCTTTGAGTAGACAGATCAACAGTTTGTTCAGGAAGCAAATGTAGAAGATAAAAAGGGCTAGGGGTTATGTGTGGAGCAAACCATGGTGGAGGAAAACAAAGTTAATTGTGCTCTCTAACATCTACATGGACACTTGCAGACTTTTCCCCTGTCAGATTGGATATGCTCATTTCTTTTTTAATTTCTGTGTTTAACATACTGACTCCAATCAGTGTTCTGTGGTGTCTGCTCTGATAGTCTAAAGTTAATTTCATTAGCATCCTTGCTGTAGACAATATTTTTCTAGTTTGTGATTTTTTATGCTCTGCCAAACTGTCCACTCATAAGTACTGCAGTCATCTGAGACTTATGTTAAAAGTTATTTGTTTAATGTAGCACTATGTCATCATCTGTCAATAGGGTATAATAAGGAAAGAAGGAGTGACCCTCAAAAGAGAGCAGTGGTTTCTCTCACCCTCCTTGGTTTGGTTCCTAATTTCTCTCACTTCCTGGCCAGAAATGGGGTGGAAGCACTGCATAGGTGGTATGCTCATATTTGAAGAGGGAATGCTTTATGTTGCTTAACAGTGATGCCTCTAGTTAAAACGGGTCTCATTCAGTCTTCCTCAACTATTACCTTGAAGTGAGGACATGAATGTGTAAGAAGTTACAATAGAAATTACTACGTTCTCAAGGTTACATTAAGGATACAAAATCAATCCATCAACTCAAGTTACTGTAAAATGAATGACAAAATATAAATATTAGCCATGTAAAATATATTCATGTCATGTCCTTGGATGATTGTGGCTTTGTTTAGGCTAGTTGTGGGGGCAAAGAAGCGTGGAAGCCAAGAGAGTAAGAGATTCTAACATGCTAACACAGTGATTTCCTATATGACCTAGGCCATATAAGTAACGTGCCTTTTTTGTTCCTCAGTCACCCAGCTGTAAAATTGGGTAAGTCCAAGCAGAGATCCACAGTGTAAACACAAGTTGCATCTGAGCTGACAGATGTTGCATTTGAGGTTCTAATCTGACTTGAATAGCTGACTCATTAGGTCACCTTGGGCAAATAATTTGAACTCCTTGTGCCTCACTCAAAAATGGAGAGTGAAAGCAGAAATCACAGAGAAAGCTGATATGAAATTGGTTACGGATCTATTTTGAGTTTGTGCAGATAAATGATAATACACACAAATAATGATCCCTTCGGGTGTTGTTTATCCTAGTATCTCCTGTTCCCCAAGTATATTCTTTTAATCAAAACCTGTTTTTGAGGCAGGGAGATGGGAGGAAGGCAGAGGGGGAGAGGAGGAAGTAGTACAGTAACTTACAGTTTGAGAAACATAGCAATTTAATACAGGGTATTCCCACTCAACCCCTCCTGAGAATATTTGAAACCTACCAGAGTTCTTGTGATTAGTGAAAAGAGCACTCAGCTTCCATTATAACTTGAAGCATAGCTTTTGAACAGTTTGAAAAAGTAATTACTGGAATTCAATGTAGTTCAAAGAACCAAGATGGTGTAGCTTTATATAAAGGTGAGGGTTAGATCACACAATTTTATAGTGCGTGCATTTCACGGTATGGGCCTGATCTTGTAATCCTGAAGGATCGTGCCCCATGGTTTTTTTTTAAAGTTATTGGAAGTTGCATATAATAAATAACATTGGATGTGGAAGTTATTAAAATGGCTATTTAAAAAAAATTAATATTGTTGCAATAACCTGTAACCTCTTGAATAACTTTAAAAGGTGCACTGTTAAGTGTTTCAAATATCGGCCACACTTGCGCATTTGAAGGAAAAATTTAAATCACATTTGCTTTTCATAAATAAAGAAAGCAAAACTCTTTAGTGTGGTTGTTCAGATATTTGTGTTCAAGCCTTTCCTCTGTTACAAGGTGAGACTAGAGCAATAAAACAGAGATGCTTCTTTCTGACTCGTCTGAAAGTAGCTAAGCTACATTTTCCATAACGGAAATGTGATTAAAGTGAAATCAGAAATCATGTGTTTCAAGCAGTTCTGTATGATAATAGCTAGTCAAGATTTTATAAATCAGGCATTTTGAAAAGGGAACTATATGTTATAAAAACAATACTTTGCTAATAACAGATCTTATTGGGCAAACTTTACTCATGTTGAAAAGCACTTACTCAGGGCATGTCTATGTGAACACTTACTGCACAGCAAGCTGGGGTTTAAATCTACAGCACTCCAGCATGCTGCACTGTAAGCAGGGGCGGCTCTAGCTTTTTTGCCACCCCAAGCACAGGAGGAGCATTCATGGTAAAATAAATGGCGCTGTCTCAGGACTTAGCCAGCTCTGAGGCTTGGTTCTCTCATGAGAATGACATTACACCACAGACTCCACCCCATCATTCACTACAAGACATTGATTACTGCCACTTAACTAAACTCCGCACCTTGAAAAATACTTTCAGTGTAGATTTGTGGGCATGCAATTTGCCAAACTATGAATTAGTGAGACTTTAATGTAAAATCTTTTTCATGGTGTATGTTCTCCTAGAAAGTTTGTACTTCTGCTGTTAAAAATACATAATAAACAGAATATCTAAAACAAAAGAAACCTGCATAAATTCCTCTTTATAGCACCTCCAATGGCTCATCCTTTTTCCTTACAACTAATTTTTTGTCAACCTTTTGATGTAGTTTTTTTCCTGCCTTGTTATTAAAATAGTTAGCAAAACTGGGGTTACTGCTCTTATACAGTACAAATAATTATGACTGAACAGAATGGCTATGACAGTATAGAATACATTAACAGGGACATTATTTTTGGCTGTTGGGACTTTGACTGGATCATAGGGAACATCACAGGTACATAGTTGTAGCCCTCATTGAAATGAAGTATATTGCACTTGATTCACTTAATAAAGGCACAAAATAAAAAATAACAAAACTACAGTTTAAGATAAACTAGAGATAAATTATCCGAGTTAATATTTTGCACTTACATACCATCTTAGCCAACCGTAACAAATTAAGTTTCAGAGCACTTATGGTGTCCCCCAAGGATCTGTACTGAGACCATTGCGGTTCAACATATTCATAAACAAACTGGGAAAAGGGGTAAAGAGTGAGGTGGCAAAGTCTGCAGATGATAGAAAATTACACAAGATAGTTAAGTTCAAAGCTGATTGAGAAGAGTTACAAAGAGATCTCATGAAACTGGGTGGTTGGGCAACAAAATGGCAGATGAAATTCAGTGTTGATATATGCATAGTCATGCACATTAGAAAACATAATCCCAGGCAAACATACAAAATGATGGGACCTAAATTAGTTGTTATCACTCAAGAAAGAGATCTTGGAGTCATTGTGGATATTTCTCTGAAAACATCTGCTCTATCTACAAATCTACAGAAAACACGTGAGTTGAGTACATTTATGAAATAAAAAAAATTACTGGAAAAAAAAATGCACCATCCATTCTTTGCCCCCTAAGACTGGCCAGACTAAGGCAACTGGAACTCAGAGTATTCCCTCTACCCTATGATTGACTGTAATAAGGCGTGATATAAACCTATTGTACTTCGGATCTAAATCCTATCAAAGGCTACTGTAAACTTCCTGGCTTTTAAAAATAACCTTGCAGGATGGAAACAGTGTCTTGTATGCACTTGGCTTGCATGTGAGTGCCTATATACCAAATTACAGGACCATCTAACCTAATTCTTAAGGATAAATGCCATAAAAGTGTAAGCAACAGAAATGATTATTTTAACTCATTTTTCACAGCGGTGATTCTTTCTTTCAAGTCTAGTAGAAATTAAGGGTAAATATAATGTACGAAGTGTAAGCATGCTCTACAGGTTATGGTTAACTGATCCTTTACATTTTGCAAATGCTCCTTAAGTGGCAGTTACCTTTGTTTCTACAATTCATCTTTTTGACATGTGCTGTGTAAGTGTAACAAAGCTTAGTTCATGTTTTTTAACCAAACAATCCTCATAATTTGTCTGCCTCTGAATTTGCACATAAAGGATTATCAGGCTCTTTTTAATATGCTGTATTTGTGTAAAGGTTTCCGGTAGTTTTTATATATCATACATGATTTCTTTTGTCTATCAAGCAGAATGTTCCTGGAAGTTTGCATTTTTCAGATAGAGAAGGCAGCTATAGTAAAGATTTACTAGTAATGCCCTTTTCTTTATTATTGGATTTAACTGTCACACAAATTAGAAAATGAGCCTCACCCCACTCCCTACTTCCAGTGTAGATTTGTAAGAGCAAAGGGAGGACATTAGGGTTGGCGTAAAGGCTAACTTTTAAATGGTTGTCTTTGAAGATCCTCAAAAGATGCCATTGATTCAAAAGCCCTCCTACTTTTCCAGAGCTGAACAGTGTCTATGGCCTCCCCAGGGCTGGCCCACAACATTTTGGCACCTGAGGCGGGGAGCTCAGATGATGCCCCCATGCTCCCTCGCTTAGGCCAAAACTTTGAAAGGTCTCAATTCTGCCGTCTTCTTGTTCTACTCCTCTCATGGTACTGCACTGCTGCCTACCCCAATAAAGGAGAACTAACAACTTACAATTTTTGAACAAGGCATTTTAAGTAACACTTAACTTTCAAACTCCTGAACAGCAAATGTTACTTTTCTTGTCTGCATAGTAAACACTGGCATTTTTATCTGTTTGAATAATCAAAGTGGTGCTTTTCGTGCCTTCTTGGTTGCAAAGATTTGAACTGCTTCCTGCTGAAGGTCCATAGTCTGGGCCAGCTCATGCTTTATTGAGATGGTTGCAAAGCCGACCAGTCTCTCCTGTGTCATTGTGGAGCGTAGATGTGTTTTTATTAACTTCAGCTTGGAGAAGCTGCATTCCCCACTGGCAACTGTTACAGAAAGTGTTAGAAGTATGCGCAGAGCAAGAAAAGCATTTGGAAAGAGGGTGGTCATCTTATTTGTGCACATATATTCCAGAACAGCCTTTGGAGTTGATCCTGTTGAAATGCATCTTGAAAGGGCTTTCAGTTCATCACCTAAATCACTCGCATCAATATCACGCATGTCATCATGTGTCAACACTGTCTCTAGTGCCCTGCATTGCTGGTGTAGGTCTTCTTCAGGTATAGTGAGGAGTTTTGGAATATCATACAACATCCCAAATACACTGCTGTGTTCCTTGAGTTGCATGAAACGTTTTTCAACTGACTATATTGCACAATCTAGCAGCTGGTTAAAGAATTCAACTTTGAATTGTTGTTTGGAGTCTCTTATGGGATTATCCCATGCCTCGTAATCAAAATATCTTCTTCTTCTTTAGTGACTCTTGTATTCTTGAGAGTGTTAAGCTTAATGATGATAAACACTGTCTCACAAATGTTAATAAAATGTTAGTGATAAATATTTTCAGTCACATTAGCCTTCCTACTGAAAACTTGTCTGAATTTAATTTCTTTCACACAGAACTCTCTTAAGATTTATATTTGCTAAGTTTCCACTGGAAAAAGAAAATAGATTTTTATTAGTTTATTGTGATTCATTAGGGCAATTGATCTCAAAGAAAACTATAAAAATAATTTTAAATTGTCTCCTTACTTTTAGCCTGTGTTTGCTTCTATTAGGTAATGATTGCAGCTTTCTTTGATGATTTACAGGACTGTAAATTAAGTACTTTCCCAGTTTGGACAATTATAGCAATAACAGCAAGGGACATCTAGAGAAATCATTAGAACAAGATTTTGCTTCCCTTTGGGTAACTACACTACTCATGCGTCCAAGGATATGCAAAATCTTTTCTTGGCCATCTTTATGTTCATAAGAGGGAGAGCACATTTTCTCCATCTTCAAAGGAGGATAGTTTAGGCAGGAAGATTCAAACAAAAGGGGCCAAACCCTCTGGAGATGTAAGCTGATGCATCTCCCTTGACTGCGGTGGAACTGCACCACTTCACAGCACAGAAAATTTGACTCGTGTATTGTTTTCTTTACTTGGCCTGCTTTGAGGGAGGAGCTATGGGATATCACACAAATGATCAGTTGATAAATAGCTTTTAATTTTATACCGGAGAACATTAGAAAGACTTTAACAACAGAGGCGTCCCTGTCCTTCCTTCAAATTCTGAGCAGTTGAAGGACAGGTCAGGTTGGTTGTAGACATGCACCTGATTTTTGTTGTTGAGATTTTGATAGCTCAAAGTTTGTCTTGGGAATTACCGTAAATTTCTTTAAGATATTCAAAATCTTGAATTAGCCTTACATAATGAATGTTTCTGCTCTACTGAAGGAATTTAGGAAAGCAAACAGTCCCATTGGGTGGGATTTTAACTAAGCATTCCATAGTGTTTAAACTGGTAAAGCCAAAAGAGGTACAGTAATTATATATCTGACAGCTTCTTGAATAAAGTGCTGTTTTGAAACACTTCATCAGTTTCACACAATCCTTTTGTAATCAAAGCAAAAATTTGATTCACATGCAGATAGATAGATCTAGGAGAGAGGGAACACCTAGTCAATTAATATGCCCTTTGTTCTGCTACACAGCTGACACTACCGATAGAGAATATAGCTAGAGAACATGTCTGTGCTCAGTATTAGCTTTCAACCTTTTCCATAAGCCATCAAAGGCCCCAACTTTTGTGAGGCACAGTCCTGTACTGGGGGCAGAATGAAGTCACGTCATTGTCACTGAACTCACCAGCTGCTACCTTTCAAGGGGTGCAGCATACTCCATTCCATGATCCCACCTCCTCTTCTTCTCTTCTCGCCTACTTTGGGGTGCTGTGTGCCTTCATTGGGACATGAGAGTGCAATCCTTATGGTTTGTGTTTATTGTTGTGCTCCACCAAGCCTAGTCATATAAGAGTTAAGTGTTAAATACTATCTGACCCAGAGAATTACATATGAAAGCTACATTATTTCAATCATTTTGGGACTGTGATTTTTCCAAGATTGAAATAAGTTACAGGCTGACAATTTATGCACAAGTCAAGATACTGAGATGGGAGATGTTAATATGGCAGACAGTGATGAGGATCATACTGGCATTGTTGCAGTGTTAATTGAACTAGGTTGACTAAAATTTGTATGCGGTTGCTCATCAAAATCACTATGATTACGGGATGTCCATAGTTATAAGAAGAACTGCAAGGAAAAAGCAAGTTTTTTCCCCACAGAAAATGTTGTGGGAAAAATCCACATCAGAAATTTTTCATCCAAAAAATGTTGGATCTTCTGTGAGAACTTTTATTTCGAAATGTCAAAATGAAATAATGTTTAATTTAGTTTTGATATACTGTGTTGTTTCGTTTTGGTTTTAAGAAACAAAAATATTATATTTTTGGTTTTTCAGGGTTTTTCCTTCTTGGTTTCCCTCTTTTCCATTTTCATTTTGATTTTTTTCTAGTCAGAAAATTGGAAAATGTAATTGAAGTCCACATTTTCCAGTAATTGGCATAATTGTTACCAGCCTCGTAGTGAATGGTTTTACAAAATGCATTGTCATGTCTTCTGAGTCATCAGGAAATTATGCGCACTAGGCACAAGGTTATTCTCTTGTTTGGAGAGAAATGAATGGGTACAGACTCAGGATATCCTTTCTTAGCTCACTTTTATTTACAGTATATACATAGCTTGAGATTTTCAAAGCAGTCTAGGGTATTTGGAATGGTTTCCATTCATTGGTTTTAATGGAAAATATGAGTCTAAACTCAACCATACTTTGTAATTCTCAGTTATAGTTGCTATAGAAATTTTGTTCTCGTAAATTAGCATTGTTTGCTTATCAGGCTCCGTACAGGGGTAACGGGGTGAGTATAGTGGCCTGGGATGTGCAGGTAGTCAGACTAGAGGATCTGGTGATCCCTTCTGGTGTTAAACTCCATGACTGTATATAATAACATTCCAAATAAATGCTTCCCTTGAGGTGAACAAAGTAAGAACTTCAATTATTTGAGCTGCTGTCATCCGGATTAGGGCTCCAATCTTCATTATTACATATGCAGATGCCCTTCTCCCTCTATTCCACGGTTGATGATCACCTCTCATGCTTGAAAGCAGGCTGCATTTACCAGAAGGCTTCAAGTTCTTCTTTGGGGTGTAGGGGGCAGCAGGACATAGAGCAACTCAAGTGAGCTGCTAGCAGCACAAGCCTGCACCAACACAGGAGGCGGTAGGTGGATTGGTTGGCAGCCTAGTGAGATCTGCTAGTTTTTCCAGTTCCAGTGTGGGCAAGGAGGGTGAGGCAAATCTAGGACACGAGAGCTGTTCCTGCCCACTGCATTCTCTCCACTCCCTGATATGTGGGCAATCAGAGATAGAGGACAATGGCTGATAAAGCCACTTGATTTACATTTGCAGACACCAAGAGTCAGAATTTGGTTTGTTTGCAGATGGGTCTGACACCTACTACACATCATCAAAAACCAGTGCTTTGCTAAGTACATATGGAAGGGTATGGAAAAACTCTAACTTACTACATCATTGTGCAATAAGCATGTTTGTTTTTAATATGACTCTAAATGCTGTTTTCTAGACAGTTAAAAGTTTAATTTAGTACTTGACAATGACTCTGCTCATCTAAATGTGCAAGGCAAAACCATTTTAAAGTATACAAACAGTATCAGCAATGCTGTGTACTTTGAGTATCATCAATTAAACAAGCAGGACGCAGAAAGACTCACAAGTGGTTCAGATTGTAGTACAAGTGCCCTCTTCATTCTCCATCTCTACTGCTTGCTTTTGCACAGTCATGTTTCTTTGCGAACATTGGGCTCAATTCACAACAGGAGTTATGTCTGAGAAGAATGCAGGATTGGATGCCTAGCTGGCATATAAGCCACCTGCCAACACTCCCGCAAGTTTTTTGTTTGCCATGCACACTTCACAAGAGCAGAGGCATTGCCATGTAGTGAATTTAACTCCCCAGATCTTATACAATTTATCTAGCTGTGTTACATGAAACAACTCATAGTATCTTCCCAGGTATTGAGACTATCCCTTTCCTGATGATGTCTCTTCATCAGATAGTAACTTGTAAGCAAACTTCCAAAATTATGCACCCTAAACTGTGCCTTCAGCAGGGCCGTCTCTAACTTTCTTGCCACCCCAAGCAAAAAAAAAAAGAGTGCTGCCCTCCATAGCGCGGACACTCCCCCCTCCCCCACGGAGCGCCGCGCCGCCGAACCCCCTGCCCCCCGTGGAGCGCCGAACACCCCCCACCCCGCGGAGCACCGCGCCATTGAACCCCCCCTGCCGAACTCCCCAGCCCCCCGTGGAGCGCCACGCCGCCGAACCCCCCAGACTCCCATGGAGCGCCACGCAGCCGAACACTCCCCCCCCCCACGGAGCGCCGCTGAACACCCCCCCCCGCGGAGCGCCGCCAAACCCCGCGCCACCGAACCCCCGCCGCCGAACCCTCCAGCCCCCCGCGGAGCGCTGCACTGCTGAATCCCCAGCCCCCCCGCGGAGCACTGCGCAGCCGAACCCCCCCAGTCCCCCGCAGAGTGCCGGACACCTCCCCCCCGCGGAGCGCTGCGCCACCGAACTCCCCCCCCGCCCGCCAAACTCCCCAGCCTCCCATGGAGCGCCGCCGAACCCCCCAGCCCCCCGCGGAGTGCCGCGCAGCCGAACACCCCCCCCCCCGTGGAGTGCCGCGCCGCGCTGCCAAACCCCCCTGCCGCCACACACACCTCCCGCCAAGCGCCACGCCGCCAAACACCCCCACCGCCAGCCAGGCTGCCGAACACCCCCCCTACCCGCGGTGCGCCCCGCCCCGCCGCGCCACCACACCCCCGCGGAGCACAGCTGCCGAATCCCCCCCTGCGCCCTCCGCGCACCCAGCTGCCGAAACAAAAACAACCCACCCCACCCCCAGCGCCGCCCGACCGAACCCCAAAAAAACCCTGAGCGTCCCCCCGCCACTCCAAGATTTGCCGCCCCTTACCAGGTGCTGCCCCAAGCACATGCTTGGTCGGTTGGTGCCTAGAGCCAGCCCTGGCCTTCAGAACAGTTCAAAACATAGAGAAATCAGTATCTTGTAGTGTATTTTTCAGCAGTGAGAGTGGGGATTTGGTACACAGAAATGTATATATAATTCTGCTATCCTCACTGTGTTTCTTTGAGGTCCTATTGCATTAATTTAGATGGAATAAAGAGGCCCAGAATCAAAGGTGTTAATATGACTCTGAAACTGTCCAGCACTGAACAGTTTTAAAACAACGTTCAGGGCTTGGTGTACAGAGACCTCATCCTGTTTAGTATCATGGTAAACGCACCGTTAAAAATCCTTTAAACCTTTTGTTACAGATACAGAAAAGAAGGAAAAACAGTTGAAGCATTGACATGTAAAGTATTAAATAGGGCTTTCATTTGAACAACATCACTTGTTCCCTTTCCCTTTGGCTGCAGAGAGTTTTTAGAACAAACTCTCCCCCTGCTCTCCCCTCCCCCCCTTGTTTAACAGTCCCTTACACGGCATTCAAATGATAATAACTGTCCTTTTTTGGGAAAAGAGAAAAAGTTAATTGAAACAGGCTGGAACTGTTGTTATTAAAGTCTGATCCCATTTCCTAAGAATACAAAACAAATCAAACACACACAAAAGGAGAGAGAGAAAAATAGCAAAGACAGAAAATGCAGCTTCTGTTTCTGTTGTTGACTTTCACTTGTAACCTCACTCCTGGAAAAACTCAGGCCCAGTATCTGGTCTTATCAGCCACTTTGGGATCTGGCAAACTTGACCCAGCATTGGGCTGTTTAGGGTTTTGGTTTTAATTGGCTCTCTGGTCACAGGCTCACAGCAGTGTTGCAAAATATGCAGTCTTGGCTGGCTAAGCCAGGCTCTTATTAGACAGAAGGCAAAAGGAGAGAGAAAGGGGAAAAAAGACTAAGATAAGGAAGGAAAAGGACATGGCGGGAGACGGAAAGGAGAGAAACAAAGTCTCACATCCCAGATGGTGTTTGGAATTTAGTTGGAGCCGGTGGAGGTGCCGGTGCCATCTGGGTCCCTCCCTCTAACTTGGTCTGGTCAGGGTATCTCTCAGGATTAGAACACAGAAGGTCTGGGATCCCAAGAGATGGTGGGGGTGGCAGCCATGATGATAAAACTCTCTGCAAGAGTTTTTGGCAGACAGCTGCTTCTTCTACTATTTTTTCCCAAAAGTCTTTTATTTTTAAGAACCCCAAAAGGGAGTGTTGGGTGGAATAGTCCATTCCCTCATTATTTTGTCCAACAATAGGACTAAATTTCTGACACATTAATTTTGGTTCACTGATTTCTGGTCCTCTGCTCCTCTTGTTTATCTGTCCCAAACTTAACACAGTCCTTGAGTGGTATCAGTAAAACTCTTTCTGTTTAAATAAATTGTCTTTGTCTCCTTACATCTTTTCTGAAGAAATTTTATGTAAAGGTCATTGTGACTCACTTTTTACAATTGAGCTTACAGTTAGGGTAAATGTATAGGCCCAATTATCACAACAGTCCTTGCTCAAAGCTCTCAGTGACTTCAAGGAGAGTTTTGCTTAAGTAAGGAATGAGTGAACATTTATTTAGGACTTCAGGATTTTGCCTAGTAATACTACAGATGGAAACTACAGAGATGCATATATAGCAAGTGATGCATTTGTGTGCACAAAACAGGCATAAACACATGCAAGTATCCATTTTGGGTATGTAAATGTGACACTTAGATGCAAAATGTACCTGTTTGCTTGTTCAGTGTTTATTTTACAGACAGAATTTGGGTGCCTAATTATGTCTTCATAAATGTGTTATTTACAAAATATAATAATATACAAAACACAAGAGTAAAACACATTAAAGTGAAATAATTAAAAAGAAACACATAGACCCTTAGCTCTATTCTTCATAAAGGTCTACAGCTTACTTAGAGGTAGCTGCTACAGGAAATAATGAAGAAAAGCAATCACAGTGCTACAAGGTAATCTTATTCATCTTTCTCTGGCTATCATAGTTACATCTAGAGAGTGTGTCAGGATTTCTGTCAGATGAAAGCATAGAGACTTGCTACTGCATCTCAGTTAAATATCTAAAAACTGTCTTTGACAAACGAGATATTGTTTGAGTGACACAATAAGTTCTTCCAGATGCTAATTCAGACTGCTTTGGTCAGGAAAGGAATTTAGGGTCTAATCCAATTCCCACTGATTTTATTGGTGCAGGATCAGGGTTTAATTCCTGTTCCGTACTTAGCTTACACATCCATTGTTAATATGTTCTATCCAAATGAACAATGTCTGAGACATGTCCTACTGTGCCTCCTTTTCTTTGAAATGTACCTACTTGTTTGAGGTCCTACACAGTTGATGGATCCTTAATTAGGGTTATGCCAAATCACTGTAAATTCACAGTTCATACCTGCTCAAACTAAACTTCTAATTTATGTTTAGTGTGCTACCGTGTGTTAATGACTCTCTTCTGTAATAATTTTTTCTGCACTACTGTAAGGAATGTGAATTCACTTCCTGTGAAATAATCTGGCATCATCCATGATACACATTTATTGAAAACTGTATTATGGAATGTTAGTGATGTAAAATGTACAGCATAATTAAAAGTAATTAGAGCCAGACTTGAGCCGTGATGTTTTGGACAAGTCATGTGACAACGCTAAAGAATTACAAGACTTACTTTCTGCTTCCACTAAACTAGGATCTTCGAATGAGGAAAAATTATTCTTCACATGATTGTTCATGTGGAGTCCACTCTTGGTTTGCACGCGCCCCATGTGCACAAGATCAGATTCCTTTGGGCCAGCAGTGCATGTTAGGGTTGTGCCTGCATTCTAGATGTCTTTGCACCCAACCATCTAATTTCTTTCTTGCCATCTGTGGCAGCAAGACAGAACCCCTTCAGTGGCCACCGTCTTCTCTGAACACTGTGTTACTGTTAAGTATTCACCAAGCATTCTCAAAACTATGATACCCACACAAGGAAATAAAGAAACAAATCAACAGAGCCAGACGTGTACCCAGAAGCCTCCTGCTACAAGACAGGCCCAGAAGAGAAACCAACAGAACTCCACTGGCCATCACCTACAGTCCTCAGCTTAAACCTCTCCAACGCATCATCAGTGATCTACAACCCATCCTGGACAATGATCCCTCACTTTCACAGACCTTGGGAGGCAGGCCAGTCCTCGCCCACAGACAACCTGCCAACCTTAAGCATATTCTCACCAGCAACCACGCACCGCAGCGTAACAACTCTAACTCAGGAACCAACCATGCAACAAACCTCGATGCCAACTCTGCCCACATATCTACACCAGCAACACCATCACAGGACCTAACCAGATCAGCTACAACATTACCGGCTCATTCACCTGCACGTCCACCAATGTTATATATGCCATCATATGCCAGCAATGCCCCTCTGCTATGTACATTGGCCAAACTGGACAGTCACGACGCAAGAGGATAAATGGACACAAGTCAGATTTCAGGAATGGCAATATACAAAAACCTGTAGGAGAACACTTCAACCTCCCTGGCCACACAATAGCAGATGTAAAGGTAGCCATCTTACAGCAAAAAAACTTCAGGACCAGACTCCAAAGAGAAACTGCTGAGCTCCAGTTCATTTGCAAATTTGACACCATCAGATCAGGATTAAACAAAGACTGTGAATGGCTATCCAACTACAGAAGCAGTTTCTCCTCCCTTGGTGTTCACACCTCAACTGCTAGCAAGCACCTCACCCTCCCTGATTGAACTAACCTCGTTATCTCCATACTGATTTATACCTGCCTCTGCACATTTCCATTACTTGCATCTGAAGAAGTGAGGTTCTTACCCACGAAAGCTTATGCTCCCAATACTTCTGTTAGTCTCAAAGGTGCCACAGGACCCTCTGTTGCTGTGTTACTGTTAGTTTGTACTCTTTCCACTTAGTTCACATAGTTAGATAGCTATTCCTCATTCGCTAAAAAGAAATATACAAGTTTTTTCTTAGTTAAGTTTAAGTTTGAAGCTACATCAAGCCATTGTGAAGGGGCATTAGCAATGTGGCAGAAGCTAAATCCCAGGTTCAAAACCTGCCCCTCACATGAAGCTTCAATGCTGATAAATGCTGGGCACTGCTAGTGTCTGTTCTCCCGAGGAGAAGGACATATCCCAGAGCGATGTTTCTTGTCACTCCTTTTTCTGAGGAAAGTCATAAAGCTAGAGAAGCCTGCCTAAAGATGTTCCTCCTCGACAGCTCAATGCAACCCTCCTCAGACACCAAAGGAAGGACTGAGCTATACCACAGTCCACCAGTCAGTCCCTCTCTGGGTGAGGGTGAGCTGAGATCCTACCCTGAGCACTAGTCATCTGCCTACATTCCAGCACTGATGTCCTCTGACAGGAGCAGAAAGGAGCTCTGCTCCACAGATGAGTCAAGGTTCAGGTCACCTTCTCCAGTGCCTAGCAAGTGAAGACAAAAGAGTCATTAGACTTTTGACTCATCTCAGGCTCAGCCTCCTAAGGAGCAAAATCATGAGACGGCCCCTTGGGTGCCCCGGTACTGACTACTAAGAGAACACCAGCAGCACCCAGTAAGCCTTGCACACAGCGTTTCTCTTCATATTGAAACTTACATTACCTGCCTCAGAACTGGGCGCCTTGGTACCTACCACCACCATGCCAGTCACTTCAGAGCTGTGTTCCTCAGTACACAGTGTATCAGTACCAGCCATTTTGGTACCGAGAGCATACACTGTACTGAGTGATTTAACTGGAGCCTGATACCGGGGTCACATCTCCTAGAGAGGTTGAGGGTGGTGATATCTAAGCCATCAACTATTGAAATGTTGGTGTGGCAAGTCAAGGAGCTATCTCCATGGCCAATTTCATCTCCTGAGGGAAATGCCCCTTTCTTGGAGGAAGTGTACTGCTTCTCCTTATTCCCATCTAGGCACAGCAGGGAGTCATCTCCTACTCACCCTCTTTCCCCTCCTTGCGTGAATATGGCTGCACACCCCAGAACATCCAGTAGGCCAAGCGTTGTTTGGGACACAAGTACTCAAGTAAGGAATACATAGAGGGTTTCAGGCTGGATGTTCCTTATGAGTTCCACAGTGGGAGCTCAGAAGAAGCTCTAAGTGGGATTCCATAAGGGGTATCAGGAAAAGACTTGGGACTTGTAAGGAATATCCCTCCTGGAACCCCCAATGTATTATTTACTTGAGGACTCGTAACCCTAACAACCCTTGTCTTACTGGATGCTCTGGGATGTGCACCCATATGCACGCAAGCCTGCATCATCTGTTGCTTCCAGGACTAGCTCTCCCTCACCAAAGCAGCAGTATAGACCACCCTATCCAGGTCAATTACTGCAGCCTCAGATTCTGGAAAGACAGGAGGAAAGAACAACGACAAGAGAAAGAACAACTGTTCCCAGCTGCGATATCTTCATCCTGTCCTGGTGAGGCATTAAACCCCTCTATGCTTGCCTCAGTGGATGATTTTAAGGCATTCCAGGACCTGAGCGAATGCATGGTAGAAACTCTGGATATACCACTAGTGCAGTAGTGCAAGCGAAGTCCTACAAGTTCCTGGATGTCTTGCATTCGTCTTTGCCCAGTAGGTTTGCCATGCCATTAAATGAAGGACTGATGGAGTCTGCAAAGGAACTATGGGATATGCCAACATCAATACTGGCCACATCCAACTGAGCAGACAGAAGGTACCAGCTCCCTTTCAAGGGATTTCAATATTTTTATTACCAGCCAGTACTGGGTTCTCTTGTAGTGGTGCTGTCTAGGAGAGGTCAAAACAATGCAGGATCTCCAGAGCCATACCACTCGAAGAAAGAACAGTTACTTACCTTAGAGTAACCGTGGTTCTTCAAGATCTGCTGACCACATAGATTCTATGACCGATCCTTTCCCAGTACTGCAGAGTCCTACTGCTCTTAGATTCTGTATTGGTGAAGGAACTTAGCCGGAGTTGGGCCTGCTCAGCCCTTTCTGCCCTTGGGGGAGGAGTAATAAGAAAGTCACTCACTGCAGGAGTGCCTCTTTGTGTCTAGGTGTGGTGTAGCTGCTCTCTCCCCGTCTGGGACCCCTTGCTGATAGTGCCACAGTGGTCTGTCCCTTCAAGGACACAGCCCTCCAGTCAGGCCAATAATTGTGTCCAACAAAGAGTCCTACAAAAGATGGATTCATTGTCAAGCAAAGAGTTCCAGGCTTCGCCAGGCCAAGGTCCCAGAGTCCTGACCCTCTGGGTTATAAGGTCTTCCTAGACCATATTCCTGGGCCCACACTGTCCACCAGATTCCATTCAAGGACCATGTGGTGGGCTCCAAGGTTCTGCATCCACAAAGGTACTGTACCACTGCTTCCTACCAGACTCCTTACACCAGTGGTTCCCAAACTTGTTCCGTCGCTTGTGCAGGGAAAGCCCCTGGTGGGCTGGGCCGGTTTGTTTACCTGCCGCGTCCACAGGTTCGGCCGATCGCGGCTCCCAGTGGTCGCAGTTCGCTGCTCCAGGCCAATGGGAGCTGCTGGAAGCGGCACAGGCTGAGGGAGGTACTGGCCGCCACTTCCAGCAGCTCCTGTTGGCCTGGAGCAGTGAACCGCGGCCACTGGGAGCTGCAATCAGCCGAACCTGCAGACGCGGCAGGTAAACAAACTGGCCCGGCCCGCCAGGGGCTTTCCCTGCACGAGCGGCGGAACAAGTTTGGGAACCACTGCCTTACACAAAAAGACAATGCAAAGACATATAAACAAAATTAATAATGGATAAATTCCAGACCTTGCAAGTCTCCAGAGTCTTTCCCCCCTTCTCAGGTCAGGTAGCTTCTCAACAGTCAGGAACACAAGGCAGCTGGACCTCTCTTGGTGCTCCCTTTGAGGCACTAATAGTGTACATCTGTTCACCTCCACTATCTGCCTGCTAACGAGCTGCTCTGCTCCCCTTTTAAGCTACTGCTCCAGCCCACGCATTTACAGGTGTGGCTGTATGGGGCTGTCGGGGCCCAAAGTAGCTCTTTAATTCCTTCCTCTCCAGTGTGGGGTTTGTATACCCCGTCACACAGGTGCACAAGGACATTTAGTGTTCAGGTATGGCCCCAACAGACACTGTGGGCCAAAAAGAATTAAATCTCATGCACATGGGGTACATGCACATCAAGAATGAAATACATGTCCATGTATTCATATCCATATCAAAGAACCACTGTCACTGTAAAGTAAATAACCATTCCATAAGTTTCTCTGCTTCTTTCTGTTTCACTGCAGATCTTCTATCATTTTCTACCTGGCTTTCTGCTACAGATCTAAAGAGACAGTCATATCTCATCCACATTGTTGGGGAGGTACAGATATGGTGTTTTGGTTTAGAGCCATCTCTAAATATAAATCAGGAAGTAAACAGTATTTAAACAGAATGAAATGAACAAACAAAATAAAGCTGTAATTCAGTTTTCATTCTCACAAATGGAAAGCCCAGATTTTAGTGTTTATAATTTAATTTTCTACATTGATCACCAACTGTTGAGAGAATTAGTTTTACCATCTTTTATCAATATAAAAAAGTCATGTTCCAAGTGTGGAAATGTCTAGTTTCTCTTTCCCTTTCAAGTATTGCTGTGAGGCAGCACTTAAACGGCTGCAGAGATCTGAAAGCACATATCAGAAAACTAATGACTTTATTACATTTTGAACTTCAAAACACAATTGTCTCTTCTCTTAGAGTGAACAAAATAGAATTTGAAATGATGGGCTGTATTTAGCAAAAAGATGAGTGGCCTTATGCATTGTCAAGGCAGTGGAAGGTCACTGACTAGTTTAAAAGCATGTGAGTGATTTATTAATCCAAAAAATCAAGCATACCACAGCATCTGTTTTCCTTTGCACATGTCTGCACTGCAGAAAGTTGAACCTGGTTGTTTCACTTTAATAAGTCACTTCATCCCGAAATCAGTTCCCATTCTGCTTCATGGATATCAAAAAGTGTCACTGGATGAATGCAGAAGCAATCTTTTTCCAATTCAGAACTAATCCAGCTTTAAGGTGCCCAGAGAGCAGAGAACTTAATATGAAAAAACTCTTTAAGTGCAAACATATTAAGTTAAGATTTTCCAAATGAATTTTTTTTATTTTGAAACAATTTTCTTGTGAAACTTCTGAAGTTAAACTCTGAGTTTCAGTGTATTATTTTACTGCATATAACAATAGCTTTGCATATTTTCTTCAGAGATTGTGAAAATTTAAAGATAATAAATGATGACTAATGTGCACCATCTGGCTGGGTTAAAAAAAAAACATTTCTTCCTGGGCAACCGAGTTTCTGCTAAGCTGATTTACTCAAAAGAAGAAAGCAAACACATTTCTCTACTAAGAAAATGAAGGTTTAATGTCTTCACTGAAATCATTAAATGCTAAAGATGTCTGAGGGTAACATTTGTTTTGTAATACATGATCGATATAAATTAAGTTGATATCGAAATGGAGTTCATTAGTCTCTCCCATTCTCTGAAGGGCCATGTTGTATCTAATCAATCCTGTTCAGTTGCTGCCTTTTTGTTGCTTTCAGCTTCTGGGTTACTGTTTGGTTATGTTGTTTTTCCTCTTAAAACCTCCTAATTAATTCCATTGTGTTTCATAATATTTGTACATAGGATGGAGGGAAATTATATACCGTATATATATTTGTCTTCAGTACAGCATCTTCAGTGTTTAATATGGAAAGAAGTAAGATTCTTTTTAATCTCATTCTGTTAAGCAAATGGGTTCAAGGCACTGAGCAACACTGGCAAAGTGGTAGGCACCATTGCAGGACTGGGCCCTTGGTAAGGAGACTGGAACTAGTTTTGCTGTAACTGTAGTCAGTAGCCTGACTCTCATTAACTTCAGTAGGAATAGGATTGGGCCCCTAGGTAACATGGGTTTATTTATGGCCCATATGTCCTTTAAATCTATTTATGACCCAATTGTTCTTTATATCTACAGTCATCAATTCTTTCTCTGTGATTCTAGATGTTAGGTAGAATGAGGACACTCATCTCAGTTCTTATCAACATAGTTTCTCTTTCTCATGGCTTTTGGTGGACCAGAGATCATGTATTCATTTATTTATCATATTTCTAAAATGTCACTTACATATCTTATGGCACAAGTGTTGATTTGAAGACCTTTGTAATACCAGCAAGATAAGAAGATGGAGTAGTTTTATACAGGTCTTTAGTGACCAGAGAGGAAAGCAGATAAATATTTTACCTCATTGACACATTAATTCTGGTTGAGTGCCTTCTAAGGGGTCAGATCTATAGACTTCCTTTTTAATCTGTCATTTAACTGTTGCTGTTTTCTCACTCATTTTTGTAAAGCAAACCTAGTTCTGCATGCCTTTCAAGTGTACTAAAAATGTGATGGTTTTTTAAACCTTGGTAGACTAAAGTTTATTTGGTTCTTGAGTAATGCTCACTTTTTCTTCTTAACATATGCACAACGTGCCTCAAGTGTCACGTGACCAGGATTCATCACTAAAATTGGTCCACTGGTTGGATCATTAGCTTCCCTGACTCAGGCTGGGTACTGATAGGGAGCACAACATCAACGCTGATCCATGCCCCCCCAGTGCTCACTTAAACTCTGGAGGTCCTATGGGATGTTTGGGCTATAAAGATGAATGGGTTACAAAGTGTGGTTTAGATCTATGTCCACACTGCTTGGCAAAAGGTGGAGACGTGTTCTGATGACTACTAGTGCCTTCTAGAGGGCGGGAGGGCTGGCTGTCAAGTTTCTCTTGTTAAAGTAATAACAGTGATAATACTAATAATAGTTAATGAAGCAACTGTTAGGTCTTTTGCTCAAGACACCATCTCTTGACATGGACGAGCTTTCCAACTATCATCATGTCTTAAATCTTCCATTTCTGAGGGATGCTACAAAGAAGGATGTGGCAAAACATTATCAGGTTTCCCCGGATTTGATTTTGGCTTTAAACCTGTGTCTAGTATGGAAGCTGTACAGGTGGTATTGTCTAATTTCCTCCTGATTAATGGATAAAGATAAGAAGCTGGATACTCATGTGCATTGGGTGTGTGTGTGTGTGTGGGTGTGTGTGAAAGCATGAGAAGAGCATGAAGATGCCCTCCCTCCTAGTCTTAGAGCAGATGGAGGTTGCTTCATTCCCCAGTGCAAATCAGAGCAGCAACACTCATAGCCACAGTGTTAATGATAAACGTGTTTTGAAAAATATTTTCTATTATATTTACCTACCAGGAACCAAGTTCAGAAATTCTGAGTTTGTCTTGCAACCATTGTTGGCCTCATAAGGCTGAATAAGTAAAGCAGCTCCCTCTACTATAGGTGTGTGATGCGGGGGTCCCCAAGTGGGTGGAGCACTAGCCCACCATACCCCCTTGTGGCTCAAGTCTATAGTTTGGCGGTAGCACTTAGTGACTTGAGTCTGCAATCAGCAGAAGTGCCTAGTGGCTCAAATCTGCGGGGTAACGGTAGCACCAAGTAGCTCAAGTCCACAATTGGCGGTAACACCAAGTAGGTCAAGTTGGCAGCAGGGGAACCTGGGCCCTCCAGCTCCTCTTGGTTCCAAACCAGAGCCCTAAGGCTGATAGTTCAGGTGTGCAGCCTGAGCAGTCCCTGCTCCCTGGGTATTTCCTAGTGTACCCCTGTTTCTGTAGAGGCCCAAAGGGGACCTGGCTATTGACTTGTAACATATACTCAAATGAAAGGGCTTCAGAGGATCTTCCCCCTCACTCACAGGTGCTCTGCTGTCTCTTCTGTGGTGGCCTGCAGCTCCATATTAAGATCTGCTCCAGGCAGCAGCGGACACCTGTTGTATCCCTGCAGGAGCTACCAGTGCAAGTCTGCTCCATTGCACCGACTGCCCTGACTAACTGTACTGCTCCCTTTTAAGCTCTACCTCAGTTGCGAGCAGATGCAGCTGGGTGGAGCCTCCTGGGCCCAGACCTGCTCCTTAACTCTCTGTTTGATCACCCCATCACCAGGTGCTGCAATGTCACTGAGCCAGATCATCCCTTCTGCCTTCCTAAATAGAGGGAACTAAGACCTGGTAAATACAGGGTGGTGGCATGGAGAAGAGTGGAGAGGTGCCTCAGGGCATGTCTACACTTACCTCTGGACACATCGGGGGTCAATTTATTGCGTCTAGTGAAGACACAATAAATTGACCGCCGAGCGCTCTCCCATCGACTCCGGTGCTCCACTGGAGCAAGAAGCGTAGGCAGAGTCGATGGGGGAGCGGCAGCCATCGGCCTACTGCAGTGAAGACACCCTGGTAAGTAGGTCTAAGTACGTCGACTTCAGCTATGCTATTTTTGTAGCTGAAGTTGTGTAACGTAGACTGACTTAGCTCGCACCCCTCCCCCCGCCCAGTGTAGACCAGGCCTCAGCTGCATCATCCTGCCCTGGGCCCTTCAGGAGTCTCTGTGCAGGTTCGCCCTTCCCAAGATTCTCAGGGGCAATAAGGCTCTACATTGAATGGTTCCTGGATGTCCCAATGACTGTCCCATTAGAAGCTAATTCTTTCTCAGTAGTATTGATTTAGTTTGTGAATAGTAAAAAAGTGAAGAGACGGCATAATTGACTGAGAACATAAATTTAAAGTGGGAAGAGTTAATAAAAACTGGCTTGCATCTGAAGAAGTGAGGTTCTTACCCACGAAAGCTTATGCTCCCAGTACTTCTGTTAGTCTCAAAGGTGCCACAGGACCCTCTGTTGCTAAAAACTGGGACTGGTTCAAGGATATCCTACTGGAGTCCCAAAAAATACAGTTCCACAAACATGAAAAAAGTTATGCTGGGAAGAAAAAAGGTTAAAAAGAGAAGTGGAAGCAGCAACAAAACTAATATCTAGGATGGAAAAGAAGGGAAGTAAATGGCAATGAATATAAATTACAAGTTAAAAGATGTAGGTGACTGGTAAGGGATGATAAAGGAATCAATGAAATATCAGTGGCCAGTAGGTTAAACAAGAACACATTTTTTAAACATTAAGAACAAAAATAAAACTAACCTAGATCAGGTAAAAGTCCATTGATAGTTGCAGGTGGTAAAATTTTAAAAAGTGATGGAGAAAAAGCAGAAATGTTGAATAGATATTTCTGTTCTGAATTTGGAATGTATCCATCACATATAATAATAATAATTAATTAATTATTATATAGTGGGTTCTTATACAGTGGATTTCATCAGTAAACCTCTTCAGCTGATGTTATGGATGGAATAGAAAGTTTACCATCTGTAAGAAAGTAGGATGGGAGGCAACATCTGCTAAAATTAAACATTTACAAATCCACATGTCCAGATAATGTACACCCAAGAGTCTTAAAGAAACTAGCTGAGGCACTCTCTGAACCACTGCTATTAATTTTTCACAACTCTTGTAAAACAGGAGAAATTCCAAATGATTGGAGGAATGCCAGCCTAGATCCAATAGTTGAAAAGCATAAAAGGGATGACCTTGGAAACAATACACCAATTTGCCTGACGCTGATTCTGGGTAAAATAAGGGCACTGTTAATTTGGGACTATCAATATAGAATTAGAGGCTAAAAATACAATTAATGCCAGTCATCATGGTTCCGTGGGAGGTAGGTCTCATTAAACAAACCTGTTATCTTTTTTTTAACAGGATTACAGGTCTGGTTGATAAAGGCAGCTGTGTTGATATAGGATACTTTGCTTTCTCCAAGGCTTTTCATTTAGTTCCACATGACATTTTGATTATAAAACTGGATATGGAACTAACAGAGCACAGATTAGATTGATTAGTAACTGTCTTACTGACAGGTCTCAAAATGCAGTTGTTAATGAGGAGACATCACTAAGCAGGTGGTTTCCAGCAGGGTCCCCCAGGGATTGGTCCAGTGATATTTAATATTTTTATCAACGATCCAGATGATGATATAAAAATCTTTGCTGATAAAGTTTGCAGAGAACACAAAGATTGGGAGGATGGGAAATAATGAGGAGGACAGGTTACTGTTACAGAGTGATCTGAATCACCTGGTTAAACGGTCACAATCCAACACAAAGCATTTTAATACAGACAAATGCAAGGTAATACATCTGAGAACAAAGAATGCAGGCTATTTCTACAGGATGGGAAACTCTGACTTGGAAATCAATGACTCAGAGAAGGACTTGGGGTCATCCTAGATAATCCCCTTAACATGAGCTCTTAGTGTAGTGCTGGGCAAAAAGGGCAAATGCAGTTCTTGTATTTATAAAAAGGGGAATGTCAAGCAGAAGTAGGGAAGTGATCTGGCCTCTGTACACAGCACTGGTAAGATCACTACTAGAATTCTGTGTCCAATTTTAGTGTCCACGCTTCAAGGGTGTGGAAATACTAGAGAGTTCAAAGGATGGACACAATCTTGATCCAAGGGCTGGAAAAAAAGCCTTACAATGTGAGACTTAAGGAGCTCAACTTATTTAGCTTATCGAAAAGAAGGTTAAGAGGTGACTTGATAACCGTGTATAGGTACTTACACATGGCAAAGACATCTTATAGTGGGGGTTTTTCAACCTTGCTGACAAAGCAATAACAAGAGCCAGTGGCTGGAAACTGAAGTTAGACAAATTCAACTTTGAAATAAGATGCAATATCTTAGCAAGGATTGCAGTTAAACATTGGAACAGTTTACTAGGGGAGGTGATGGACTCACCATTGCCCAGAGTTTTTAAAAATGCGATTAGATATACTAAAAGATATGATTTAATCAAGCTTCCAAGAGAAATTCTACAGCCGTTGTGTGCGGGGGTTGGGCTAGAAGATGGTTGTGGTGGATCCTTGTGGCCTTGGAATCTGTAACAGGGTGACTTGCCCCTTAAGGGCTGGAGGGGCTGGGGCTAGCCAACCCAGATTACTAAAGAGGCACACCTAAATTGATCAGATAATTCTGTATAAAGGGCAGCAGGTGGCTGCAGAGAATGGGGGAAGCTCAGGAAACTGCAGAAGTAAGAAAGGCTCCTGCTGGGATGATATTGATACTGGTGGATTTGGAAGACCTGGGAGCAGGGTGAATCGGAGGCTACTGGGAGTGAGCGAGCTCCAGCAGAAAGACCTGGGATGTGGGGTTTCTCTACTGAGACTACAGGTAGGAAAAGCCTGGGAGTGATCCAACAAGAGAGTAAAACTGATGGACTGTATTTGGGGTCTTTGAGTTTTATTTTGGAGCTTTGTTTATGTGAATAAACTCAGTCCCCCAAGAAGGGGTGGTGAATGCACAAGAGAAGCTCCTGAGGAATTTAAGAAGCTCTTTGAGGGAGAAATTGTTAGCAGGGCATTGCAGAGCCACCCCTGGCCTCGGCGTAGTTAATGAAAGGTAGCTGACCTCATTACATGTTCATTTACTTCTGTCACAGGGTGCACCTCTCACTGCTGGGCTGATGCCTCTTCTTGGTCACTTTGGGGATTAGCTGGAGGCTGATGCCCCCATCTGCGGTTTATACACCATCACTTTGACTGGTCTGTGGCCTCTCTCTCAGCCTCACGAATCACCGTGTCCTCTTCATGACTTAGTCTTCCGGCTAGGTCGCTCTGTATTTCCCCCTTGGGTGGGGGTGGGGAGTATCACTTTCAAAAGTCCAGCCACTTCATCAATGTGAGGGGGACCCGGGCCCGCCTACTCCGCCCGATCCCAATCCTGACCCAAGGACCCTGTAGATAGCAGCCTCTTGCTGTGACTCTAACTTCTCCCAATGCTGCTACGTCTCCCTGGGCCACTTCCCCAAAGCCCCAGCACCTTCTTCGCCCCTACCTCAGGGCATTCAACTACCCAGTCCCAGCAGCCAGCCAGGAGCTCCCATCCCTGCCAGCAGTTGCTCTGTCCAAGGTGCCGCAGGTCTCTCAGCCGACTAGAGACATAGTCCTCACTCCTTGAGCTCCCAGCAGTGACTGACTCTGTTCTGCACTGCAGCTCTTTTTATATGGGCCAGCTGGCCCCGAATTGGCTGCTTCCTACACTTGTGATCTAGGGTTAAATAAGTACAGGGATATACATAATGTAAATCAAGAGCAATTGACAAGTTACAGATAAATGAAGACAATATCATTCCCATTTCCTTTGAACTAAATTATTGTTCGAGTGAATTAGTAACCTTAACATTGCTTTGATATTCACACACAGATTAATTGGCCTCTTGCTCTGACCTGAGCTGGCCTGTCAGCATCACATTCCTTCATGGGCTATGGGGAGAGCAGGACGTTCTGCATTGCCTTTAGTATGCTCATAACACTTGCAGCTCTGCATTAAGAAAATGACTATAATAAAATCTCATGATTCAGCCAGTAGTCTGCTGGGGTCAGGAAGGAATTTTTTCCCTGATGCATAATTAGCCAGATGTATTCTGGGCTGTTTTTTTCACTTTCCTCTGAAGCATCAGAGATTGGCCACAGATGGAGATGGGACATTGGATGGGGTAGACAAGTGCTCTGACATGGTACAGAGAATCCTCTGTCTTAGACATCTGAGTGGAGTGTCTTGCTCATGTGCTCAGATTGAAACTGAGTGCCGGATTTGGGATCAGAAAGGAATTATTTCCCAGGTCAGGTTGGCAGGGTCCATGGTTTTTTTCACTTTCCTCTGCATCATGGAGAATGGATCACTTGCTAGGATCACCTGGGCATAGCTCACCTAATCAATTCCTTGCCATTGCAAAGGTACTGGTGGTACCTCAGTCTCTCCAGTTCTCTGCATGTAACACACAACAGATTTGTCTTCTGAGATTGGAAATGCTTTAGTCTAACTAAAACAAATGGGCTCAATATAGATGTAACTGGGTGAAATTTAATGGCCTGCAACATTCAGGATTATATCAGATTAGATGATATATTGGTATCTTCTAGCCTTAAATTCTGAAAATCTAAAACTATGAAAAATGTCATAGAGCATCATAAAATGAATTTAGCA
Source organism: Malaclemys terrapin pileata (assembly GCF_027887155.1). Taxonomy (NCBI): domain Eukaryota; kingdom Metazoa; phylum Chordata; order Testudines; family Emydidae; genus Malaclemys; species Malaclemys terrapin. The sequence goes on along the minus strand of NC_071511.1, from coordinate 27,998,520 downwards.
TTTTTGGTCCATGTAAATGCTTTAAAAAACTAGTGAATAAACACACAGAAACTTAGAACTTGCATATCAACATTGCTTATGAAAATATAAAATGGATGAGCAGAAAAATATTTATGGTCTTTCTATAGTTTATGGTTTAAATAATATAATAATTCTGGTGTGAGAATAAATGTAGAAGTAGGTACAACTGATGTTTATTTCTGTATGATTTATTTGTGAGTTTACAGTCCGATTATGAGTTCTGTTCACGTGGGTAAGGGTTCGTAGAATCCACTCCTTGATCTAATATAATTATTGATTAAAGGTTTTGAAGTCCTTGTTTTCTTTTAAAACCTGTGAATCCAACAGAGAAGCATCAATTTATTTTGCCTGATTGAAGACCTGCTAGAAAAGCATGCATTCAGAGGTTCTACTCAAACATTATTAGATGACATTGTGGTAACAAAGGGGGGGAGAGTAAACAAAATGAATACAGCGGGTGAAGTTCTCTGCTACGCTCAGCTTGTGTTGGGTGCAGCAGAGTAGGGGAGCTGTAAGAGAGCTTGCTGTGGCCCTAACGTGTTTAGAGCAGCCTGAGGACTGCTCTAGCTTGAGCCAGCTGACATTGGTACACAAGGAGCCATATGCCAGCTGTGAATAGCTGGAGTGTAGCACACTCTGGCTACCCTTCTTCCTTGCCCCAACATACCACCTGAACTAGGGGATGTGTGAAGGGAGGTGTGGGAGCTGCTTAAGTTGACTCTATGGGCTGGTCCACACTAACCCCCCACTTCGAACTAAGATACGCAACTTCAGCTACATTATTCACGTAGCTGAAGTCGAACTATCTTAGTTCGAACTTACCGCGGGTCCACACGAGTCAGGCAGGCTCCCCCGTCGACTTCGCATACTCCTCTCGCCGAGCAGGAGCACCGGCGTTGACGGCGAGCACTTCTGGGATCGATCCCAGAAGATCGATTGCTTACCGCCGGACCCGGAGGTAAGTATAGATGTACCCTATGCCTCCTAGGGAGTCCCTCCAACAAGGGAATCTCCAGGAGAGGGCTTGTGGGTGGTTTCTGCTTCCACTTATGCTAGCCTAGATTGTAAGGAGTTCTGCTGTCTCCAATATATAGCACAGATTTTAGGTGAGCTAGAAACACTTCTAAAAACATAACCCCTGAGACTATCATGCTCACTTAAGGAGTGGGAGGAGGGAGGAAGATTTGCAAATCTGTAAGAATTTGTGAGGTTCATAAAAGCTCAAACTCCATAAAGTAGATCCTTGCTCAAATTTTGTTTCCCTGTACCTTGTATGCCCTCTGTGCTATTTTTTTTCTTCTCTTGGTGAAGTCCTTTTCAGTCTTCAGTGAGAATGTAAAATATAATCACATTGAAATGGCAACATATTTTTTCTCCCTAATCTATTAAAAAGATCTTATATTTTCATGACAATAAGAATGATCACCTTTGGGTTGTTTTTTTTTTAAAGGAGTTTGACTTACATCAGACCAGGGCCACCCAGGGCGGGAGGGCGGCAAGTGGGGCAATTTGCCCCAGGCCCCAGGCTCTGCAGGGGCCCCCATGAGAATATAGTATTCTATAGTATTGCAACTTTTTTTTATGGAAGGGGCCCCTGAAATTGCTTTGACCCCAGGCCCCCTGAATCCTCTGGGCAGCCCTGCATCAGACACTACATGTATGGAATGTTTGCAATACTCTTTATAGACAGCAAACGATCCTGCTCCCATGGAAGCCAAGTGGACATAAAGAATAATTAAAAGAAGTGAAGAAGGCAAAAATAGAATTATGTAAATTATTAATGATTTTATTTTGAATATCTCTAAAAGCACCTTTTCCATTTTATTCTGCTCCCATTGAAGTCCATGGGAGTCTTGTAGCTGACTGGTAGTAGGAATAGGCCCCTACCCTAATAAAATTTAGAGATGGAAGAAGTCTTTTAGATCACAGGGCAAGGGCCGGCTCCAGTCACCAGCAAAACAAGCAGGTGCTTGGGGCGGCACATTTCTAGGGGCGGCATTCTGGCACCGGCCATCATAGGCTCTGATTCCGGGGCATGGGGAAAAGGTGTCCCCACCACCCCAGCTCACTGCCCCAGCTCGCCTCTGCTTCACCTCCGCCTGCTCTCCTGAGTACGCCGCTGCCGCTCCGCTTCTCCCCCTCCCTCCCAAGCTTGCTGCATGGGAAACAGCTGTTTCGCGCAGCAAGGCTGGGAGGGAAGAGAAGTGGAGCGGCGGGGCACTCGGGGGAGGCGGCGGTGGTGGAGTGGAGGTGAGCTCGAGCGGGGAGCGGATCCTCTACCCCCCGTTACTTCCTGCACCCCCCCACCCTAGCTCACCTCCGCTCTGCCTACTCCCCTGAACGCTCCACCACTCCGCTTCTCCGCCCGCCCTCACCTGAGAGGGACGGGGGAGAAGCAGAGTGGCGGCATGCCTGGAGGAGCAGGTGGAATGGAGGCGAACTAGGGCGGGAGGTCGTAGGGGGCCCACAGGAAGCAATGGAGGGGGGGAAATGCGGCATGCCCGGGGGAGGAGGCGGGGCTGGGGATTTGGGGAAGGGGTTTGGAAGGGGTGGAGTTGGGGCGGCCTGGGGGCAGGGGGACACGAATTAAAAGGGAGGGTGGTCAAATTTTTTTTTGCTTGTGGCGGCAAAATTCCTAGAGCCGGCCCTGCACAGGGCACATCCCATTAGAAGACCAAGATTTCCTGACTGCCAGTAGCTGCTAGTTGCTAATCATAGCAACTGATGCATTATCTAAAGCAGATCCACAAAAAGAAGCTGTACAAATTGTATTAGACAACACTCTCCATCTCTTACTATTCCACCTTTCTACTTACTACTCGGGCTACAAATATGTATTTCGCCTGTAACAAATGCCAACAATAATATTTTTTGCCTTCCTTTTGTTCCCTTCTATTATTTACCTTTCTATCTCCAAGCCACAGCTTTGCTTAATAGCTGTTCTTGTAGAGCGTGTAAACATTAGGCTTTGCCTAAAATTGTCAGTATTTTTCCAGTGTATTTCTCAGGAGTATTGATAACATGGAAGACTATGTCTCCATGCCTTCCTCCACGATTCCCTCTATGCAAAGAACTGCTCCCCAATCCCATGCACCAGTCTTTTAGCTTCCTCCTACAGGCCCTATTTCATCCTCATTGTTCACCCCCAGCATTAAGAGATCAGGAATAACATTTACAAATAAAAAACAAAGGCAGATAATCATTTCTCTGTGATATGTGCATGGATCTCCATATTCCTGCGCTGGAGAGCAGAGGGATTGGAGGAGAAGGCAAGGTGCCTCTGTGGCATGTTCTCCCACTGCTCTACATCCTGCAGAGGGCTCTTAAAGGGACCAGAGGTCTACCATACAGAGGGTTTAGGAGGAGGAAATCTGGAGGGGAAAGAGGTGGGAGAATGTGAATAAACTTCCCTAGGCCCCCCAAAACCACCCTAAAATTAATGCAGCCTGATGTGATTCAATGTTTGTACAGTGCCCCCAGGAGTCCCCTCAAGTAGAGTTCCACAGGGTATATGGGGCATCTGCCAGCAGAGGAAGCACTGGCACTATATTTCCTGGAGCCATACTGCCAGGAATGAGAGAGGCCGGGGGGCCCTCTGCAGCGGTGAAGTTTGAGAAGTGGAATGCCTTTCTCATTGTGCAGAGGTGGAGAGGCAACCCCCACCTTTCCAGACAGATCAATTTGGGGACTGCCATCTAAGGAGAAGCTCAGAGTTTCTTAACCCACCCAACTCCAGGCAGTTTTCTATGAGAGGGGACAATCCCCCACTCCCCACCACCTAAGTTAAGCCACTTATCTGGGTGTCCTCCCAATGTCTGTCTTTTAGACTGGAAATTACTTGGTCAGGGATTGTCTTTTTATTCATGTGTGTGTGTGAGTGTATCAGTGCTGCCTAACAAATAAATAGCTAATAATAATACATATCTTTGTGTGTGTTATCTGTAATGTTTGAATAGATAGTGGAAGGATGTAATCATTATTGAGCAGTTTAAATTTCAAATAGTTAACGTTATGTATGACTGCAGTGAACAATTGCCAATGAATTCCTAATTGAATGTGAATCATTCTCTTCATGTCTTGTTTTCTTGGCTCCAACCCTTGTGTAGCAGCAGACAAGTAAACAAAAATGTTGTATTAATTGATGAAGTGATGATTTCAAAATGTGAAAAGAAAGCTGTGTTAACTGATCCATTTTGATAGGCAACTCTTTTCATAATTTACCCCAAGCCCAAATATACTAAATATTTGTTTAATAAAGAAAATAGGAAGCCTTTAATAGAAAATATATGACCCAATTAGCAATGAAAATATTAAAATAAATTCAAGGTACATATCTAACCATATTTAAAATGCAAGTTTTAATAATATGAATAAATTATACATTTTTCTAAAAATGCATTGGGGCAAATTTAGAATTGAAATGTAAGTTGGTATAACATAGAGCCCCTTAAACTAACTTAGACTCCTTTATATTATGTTTAGGCCAACTTACATCCATTCTGCTGATGTGCTGTGCTGATGTGCTGTGTAACTTACCTGCTGTTGTAAGAAGGTGTAAAATTAAAGTATGATAAGGGCTATCTTAACATATGCCATCCTGCTCCTTAGGTACAGCACCTCAGACTCCTTTACACATCAATAGAGTGGGAACAGTTAGGATTTATGGATTCTAATTTCTAGTTTAGGTGAATGTAAGGGAAACTAAGTTATACCTCTTTAATTAGCACTCTAAGGACCCAGTCCTGCAAACACTTAGGCATGTGCTTAACTTTATGTCTGTGAGTATTCCCACTGACATTAATGGGGCAACTCACATATATAAAGTTAAGGATGTGCACAAGAGTTTGCAGAATTGGGACATAAACTTGTACCTTTGTCTCCAAAGCAATGTCAAAACAAGGAAATTCCCATCTAATTATAGCCAGTGGTATTGACTGTTCTAAATATTATGACAAATGCCGTGAAAGGGCTGTTTAGACTCAAAGAGAGAGACCCTCTTGAGGCAGTGTGTCTTCCTAATACTGATCGGTATGATGCAATTATTCAATTATCCATATTAAGCTTTAATTAAAGAAAGAACCTTTTACATTACTTCATCTTTTATGCTAATACTTGTTTCTTCTCCTTTTTTACAGGAAAAAGTAGAATATGCCTTCCTGATTATTTTTACAATTGAAACATTTTTGAAGATTATAGCATATGGATTATTATTACACCCCAATGCATACGTTAGAAATGGATGGAATTTACTGGATTTTGTAATAGTAGTAGTAGGGTAAGTCATTCACACTTCACTTTAAACAAGGCTTTAAAAACATTGTTCTGAAAATGTGGTATTGTCTTTATGAAGGTAGCGGTATGCCTTATTCTGATGGGACTGAGGACCGAAGCCTACTAACTTTTACTCATACATAATTTATTGGTCAGCTCACATGAGTGAAGATGCAGAATCAAGCCCTAAAACGTTTCCAGTTCAGAATGGAGGAACTTGGGTCATATTGTACAATCAGCCTTCAAGCAGAAGACCATGATGCATTCAATGAGTTCTGCCTAAAAATGGATGGCATAACAAGGTCCTTATTAGAGCCCTGTCCTGCAAATTCTTGTACATATGAGTTGTCCCATTGCACCCACCGGGACTGTTCATCTGAGTAGAGGTTTGCTAGGTTGGGTCCATAATCCTTCAGGGCTCAGCTGTGCCTTTTAAGCACAGCCCAGTGTTGAGGGTGCTTGTAGAGTTGCACTGCCCCACACGCATCACCAGAAAAGCTCTGCCTGCTTCAAAGAGACAGAGCACCTGCTACACCTCCCTGGCATGAAAGGGAGACTGGACACTTCTGTCCCCTTTCATGGGATGCAGCACATTGGTCCCTTCCCCACCACACAGCTGGACAGCATGATGCAGAGAATAGGATGGAACCATGACTCTGTTTACATTCAGCCCTCCCTGTCCCCTGTGGGGTGCCATGAACCCCAAGGGGAGTAGTGAGGGAGCATTTCCTGCATGCCCCATTGTGCAGGAACTGCCCTTCTGCCTAGCCCACAAGTGTGTGGAAATTCCTTACTCCCTCATTGTCACTGTGTAAGGGCTATGCAGCATCTGTTCCTTGTGTCAGCACGTTTTATATTATCAGTTAGCATTGATTCTCTTTGTGTTACATGCTGCTTTAGGAGATCCTATGTTGAGGCATCAAAGAGTTAATCTTATAGCATATATTCTGTTTTCCCTAAATATGCAAATATTGTCTGATCAGACTGAAATAAGGAATTTTTTCAATAGTGGGGACAGGGAGGGCTGAATGTAAACAGAGTCATGGTTCCATCCTGTTAAGTAAAAAAAAAAAAAAAAAAAGATCCCAGTGAAATGCTCTGCCATTGCTGCTGACTTGCAAAGAAAGCCTTGGCGTGCAATGTCTCATAATGCATTTTTAAAAATAGTTTACTCAGAGTTTGCTTTTAACTGAAATGAGCCAGGAATTTGAGGGAGAGAGAGAGTTTCTAACTCACACCATTGAGGTAATGAAGGAAAATGATGTGATTTAATGGGAAGGCCAACATTTTGGGGAAACAATTGTAATTACTAAATCTGCTGTTGTTTTGTGTACATGTAAATACCTAATAGTCAAATATTATTTTTAAATAATGAAAATTACTGAAATTATTGCCATAGTACCAGTCTGCTGGCACATTCTGGCCCATGGTTAAAGTGGGAGTAAAGGGAGCAACAGTAAAAGATTCTTTAGCCATATAAATAAAAAGAAAACAAAGAAAGAAGGGGGACTGCTGAACACTGAGGATGAGTGGAGATTAAAGATAATGTAGGTATGGGTAAACATCAAATACTTTGCCTCAGTTTTTAATAAGAGTAATGAGGAGCTTGCGGACAGTAGGAGTGTGGCTAATGGCAACAAGGATATGGAAATAGAAATTACCACATCTGAGCTGGAAGCCAACTCAAACAGCTTAATGGGACCAAATCAGGGGGCCCAGATAATCCTCATCCAAGAATATTAAAGGAACTTGCACATGAAATTGCAAGACCAATAGCAAGGATTTTTAATGAATCTGTAAACTCGGGGGTTGTATCCTATGAAATTGCAAGACCAATAGCAAGGATTTTTAATGAATCTGTAAACTCGGGGGTTGTATCCTATGACTGGAGAATTGCAAATTATAATACTTATATTTAAGAAAAGGGGAAAAAGTGATCCGAAAAACTATAGGCCCAATACTTTGACTTCAATTGTATGCAAGGTCTTAGAACAAATTTTGAAAGGGAGAGTAGTTAAGCACATAGAGGTAAAGGATAATTGGGATAAAATACAACACCTCAGTGGTTCTCAAACTTTTGTACTGGTGACCCCTTTAACATAGCAAGCCTCTGAGTGCAACCCCCCTTATAAATTAAAAACACTTCAAAATATATTTAACACCATTACAAATGCTGGAGGCAAAACAGGGCTTGGAGTTGATGCTAATAGCTCGCGATCCCCCCATGTAATAACCTCATGACCCCCTGAGGGGTCCCTAACCCCAGTTTGAGAACCCCTGTACAACATGGTTTTACAAAAGGTAGATCATGCCAGACCAACCTGATCTCTTTCTTTGAGAAGATAACTGATTTTCTAGACAAGGAAATGCTGTAGAACTAATCTACCTAGATTTCAGTAAGGCATTTGATGCAGTTCCACATAGGAAATTATTAGTTAAATTGGAAAAAATTGGGATTTAGATGACGACTGAAAGGTGGGTAAATAACTAGTTAAAAGGGAGACTACAACAGGTCATGCTGAAAAGTGAACTGTCAGGCTGGAGGGAGGTTACTAGGTTACAATAACAGTAGTTATTGTTACAATAGTAACAATCCTCAATGATTGATCTTGAAACTGATATTATTTAACATGTTCATTAATGACCGTGGCACAAAAAGTGGGAGTGTGCTAACAAAATTTGTGGATGAGGCAAAGTTGGGAGGTATTGACCATATGGAGGAGGACTGGAATATCATTCAAGAAGATTTGGAGGACCTTGAAAACTGAAGCAATAGAAATGGGATGAAATTTAATAGAGCAAAGTGCTAGGTCATGAATTTAAGGACTAATAAAAAGATTTTTTTCTATAAGATGGGAATGTATCAGTTAGAAGTGACAGAGGATGAGAGACTGCAGTACTGGTTGATCAGAGGATAACTGTGGTGCAGCCAATGTGGTGCAGCCATGAAAAAGGCTAATGAAATTGTATGGTGCATCAGGTGAGGTATTTCCAGTAGAGGTAGGCAAGTGTTATTACCATTGAATAAGGCACTGGTGAGACCTCATCTGGAATGCTGTGCGTGAGATTCTGCTCTCCTGTGTTTAAGAAAGATGAATTCAAACTGGAACAGGTACAGGAAGGGCTACTAGGATAATCAGAGGAATGAAGAACCTACCTTACTAAAGGAGACTTAAAGAGCTTAGCCTAACAAAACAAAGGCTGAGGGGAGATATGATTGCTGTCTATAAATACATCAGAGGGATAAACACCAGGGAGGGAAAGGAGTTACTTAAGTTAAGGACCATTGTTGGCACAAGTACGCATGGATAAGTTTAGGCTTGACATTAGATGAAGATTTCTAACCATCAGAGGAGTGAAGCTCTGAAACAGCTTTGCAAGGGGAATAGTGGGGAGCAAAAAACCTAACTTGTTATATGACTGAGCTTGATAAGTTTATGGAGGGAATGGCATGATGAGATTGCCAACAATGGCATATGGTCCATTAAGGTCTGCTTTTACCAACTATCTCCTATGGCCAGAGATAGGATACTAGATGGGGATGGCTCTGAAGTTACTACAGAGAATTCTTTCCCAAGTGTCTGGCTGGTGGGTCTCACCCGCATGTTCAGGGTCTAACTGAATACCATATTTAGGGTTGGGAAGGAATTTTCTCCCAAGTCAGATTGGCAGAGACCCGGTGGTTTTTTTTTTGCCTTCCTCTGCAGTCAGGAGCGCTGCCAGCTTTTCCGCTGCCCTAGGTGGCGGAAGGTCCCGCCCCGAAATGCCACCCCTCCACTGAGGTGGCGGAAGGTCCTGCCACGGAAATACAGCCGTGGTCGCCACCCCCCAAATTGCAGCGTCCTAGGTGACCGCCTAGGTCGCCTAATGGGTGAGCCGACCCTGTCTGCAGTGTGGAGTGCAGTTCACTTGCTGGTTTGAACTAGAGTAAATGGTGGGTTCTCTATAACTTAAAGTCTTTAAATGAAGATTTGAGGATATCAGTAACTCAGCCAGAGATTATGGGTAGGCAAGGTTTCGTGGCCTGCAATGTGCAGGAGGTCCATGACTAAGGCTCCTAGGTTCTACAGTAATACAAATAATAGATAATCATCATGTAATCAGGATCTGTATCAGGTCAAGTGATCCTCAACAGATTGGACCCAGGGCACATGGTGCTTGGTGAGGCCTTTCTGTGGGAGGTGCTTCATGGGCAGGTGCTGTGGACTTCACACAAGGGAGCTCCTCTCTCAGACCAAGCAATCTTTGGAATAGTCTACCCCTTTGAGTCCTTATCTGGTGGCTATGCAATTATTGTAGCCCTGGGCAGTTGAGCAAATCCCTAAACTAGCACACCTCATCTAACCATGTTGCTAGGGGACATGGGTCTGTCTTACACCAAATTTTCATACATCTCTGTGAGTGACATGTGTGTAATTGAGTGTAAGGGAGGATAAATTAGTGTAAGGAGAGGTCTGTGTCATACCACCATCACCTCTATATTTGGCCTTCTGTCTCCAAAACATCATGTGATAAGAATATTATCACCTACTTATAAAACAGTCACTACAACTGGCTAAGTTTAATTACATCAAATGCTAACCCTGAATCCGCAGTATATAAGAAGAATTGGATTGTCTCCCATCAGATATTCAAAGCCTCATTCTATGACCCAAGTCCCTGCCCTTTCACTAGTCCAGAATAGGAAGGTTTGGTGTATGAGGTGCAAACCATGTAGTCAAAGATCCAACCCAGCATCCAGAGTAAAAGAGAGCCTCAGAAAACAGGTCAGTGGCTCACAGGAAATGCAGCACTCTTACCCAAGCACCCTAGTTTTAAAATAATCAGTTACAGAACATAAGCCAGTACAGGGCCAGTTATTTGATTAACTTGCACCCTTAAGAGAGAAGCCTACTGAAAAATTGTTTTTTGTATTTGACCCTATGTAGAGATGGAATCATCTCTAGATATGATTCCTTTTGAATTAATTTGTTATGGAATTTCATATTTACATTTTAATAGCTTCAAAGGAGCTGCCACTGGTGTCCAGCACTAGATACATTAAATTAAATGCTCTTACTGTGCATTGTCAGCAGAAAATGTAATGGCTCAAAGGCAAAATCATGACAACCATTCCAAAATTCACATCTATAAGACAAGAAATTACGGTGCATATGCAAAAGGCAGTTTTCCAACATAAATAATTTGGACATTTAATTAAAAGAATATTAAACAGCCTTAGTACACCGTATTGGATAGTAAATGTTATGTTTTAAAGAAAATCAAGGGCTTGATGGCTTTATAGCTTGATGGATTTGATAGAAGTGATATATCTGGCAGAACTGAAGGCCAGCCCCGCACATTTTTCTCTGTCCCAACTCAGTCAAAACTCTCATTGAAATCAATCAGTTTATGGATTGCTTAGAGAATAATCCACCCACTTGTTTAGTGCCTGGCCCTGCATTCACTTTTCAGGCCAAATTTCCATTGTTCTCAATGGGAGCTTTACCTGAGAAAAGAGTCCAGAATCGGGTCCCAAGGGAGGAAGCTTGCACAGCAGTTTACTGTACCTGTGGACCTCTAATTTGAGGAATTACTTATGCACTGAGTGCCTGACAGCATCCCTCCCACTCAGGCCTTGATTTCAGCAATGTGCTTAAGCATGTGCCTAACTTTAAGAACATGAATAGTTTCATTGAAGTCAATGTGATTACTCACATGCTTACAGGTAGGCCCATATTTAATGACTTGCTGAACCAGGGCATAAGCTGTTAAATGTCTGCATTCTGTCATCTCTTAAAACATGTGGATCTCTGACTTGTGTAAACTCAGTAGGTCAGATCATGACCCGAAGATCTAGGAGCTCCACAGATGGTAGGACAGACTGGGGAAGGGGAGTGGGTGACCCAAGCTGGGGTCCAGGGGAAGCTTCCAGTATTCCAGCTCTGGCAAGCTACTAAACATAGCACCTGTTTCTTAGCTGCTCTGTGATTCTTGATGATTTATAACCAGAGCTGTGAAAAACTTTCCTGACAAAACTCAAAACCGGAGAAAATTTTCCTGCTTTCAGGTGTATTTTATAAACCTGAAACACAGGCCAAGTTTATTGAAATTTTTGCTGAGGTTCACAGATCTTTCAGTGGAACGAGGCTGGCTGAGTTCTGATCAGGCACAGGGCCGGCGCTTCCATTTAGGTGACCTAGGCAGTCACCTAGGGCACCAGGATTTGAGGGGGGCGGCAATTCGGCGGCGGGGGGTCCTTCCGCGCTCCGGGTCTTCGGCAGCAATTCTGCAGCAGGTCCTTCACTCGCTCCGGGACCCGCCGCTGAAGTGCCCCGAAGATCGGGAGCGCGGAAGGACACCCCTCCACCCCACCGCAGAATTGCCGACGACGACCAGGAGCGCGGAAGGACCTCCACCTAGGGCGCCAAAAATCCTGGCACTGCTTCTGATCAGGCATCGCACGATAGTTCTGTGTGGAAAACTGGATGATGCTCACTTTGGCTTGCATGGCTCAGACCTGAAATCTAGCAAAACATGGAAGTTTTTACAACGCAAATTGAACTATAGCATGCAAAATGAAACAAAAATTGAGACCACTGCTGACCTTAACCACCTGCTTCAGTTTTAACCGTTATGGTTACTGAACTTCCATTCTGACACTATTTTAGTAAATGGCTTCTGCCAGTTAAGAAACACTTTATGAAATGTCTGACTGTAAGGAGAATATTTTTGTGGGTTTTTTTTCTTTTGCTGACTATGTTTAGAATGTTGAACTGTAGTGTCATAGGGAGTTCATATAATCTACACCGTTTAAAACTGGGAGTTTCTTGTCATTATCTATTTAATGTTCTAATGGAAAGACTGATTTTGCAAACCTCACAATCTGAAATGTTTGAACAAAAAGCCGTGATAAAGTAGCTTCATCTGTGTAAAACTGGCAGAGACTGTATATTAGCAGAATGTTAATTTAGTGGATTCTGTGTGATCATCCCTCTCTTGGGGGATTAGGAGCTCTTGCACTTCATAACCTTCATATCATGATTTAATACATAAATATATGTCATTTCGACAGCTGACCAGCTTTTCAGACCTATTCTCAGTTCAAGCAATTTCCTAACACTTTTGATTACTTGGTAAATGGACGGTGATGATGACCTTTCTTTTTTTTTTTTATTTGGTAGATTGTTTAGTGTAATTTTGGAACAATTAACCAAAGAAACAGAAGGAGGTAGCCACTCAGGTGGCAAACCAGGTGGCTTTGATGTCAAAGCCCTAAGAGCCTTTCGTGTGTTGCGACCTCTCCGGCTTGTATCAGGAGTGCCCAGTAAGCTATTTTCTATTTAATTCTGTTGGAGTGAATAAAATAACCATTCCATTGTGTTATCTTTTCAGATTATTTAACCTTCTTGCTCTAGAGAGTAGAATAAAAGTGACAGGGTAAAGTTGACTTTCGTTATCTGGTTATGTAGATAAAATGTGTTTCAAGATGTGCGATATCCTGTTTGAAGTAGAATAAGGGATTGTGAACTCATTCAGTGTATGATCGTCTTACACAGTTCACTAGGCAGACAGAAGAATACATTTAACTTTTAGAAGTTTTATATGAAATAAATTAAACATCAAAAGCAAATGCATCAGAAAATAAAGTTGAGATTTTTGATACCCAAATCGTGGGAAACATACTATGTAGCTACTCCTGAAATTGTCCATATGCAGGTAAATGTATGCCAAGGCAAACAACATGTTTTCTGCCCTGCCTGCACGCAAATAGCTCCTGTTGATCTTAATGGGATTTACTGATGCTTACACCACAGGGAATAAAAGAGCAATTTCCAAAACTAGGAAACTTGAAAACTAGAGCAATGATTTAAAAAAGACACTTGAGTTCTCTAATTATCCTTTCTATTTCCCTCTCATTCATTACTAATTATTGATGCTTTGAGTTGAATGAGGCCTCTCTGTTTCACAACCCAGTTTCCCACATTTGATCCAGCAGCAAATTAATAATGCTGTGTTTATTACATCATAATCTGTTGCCCTGGAAATGATAGTGATGACACAGATTTAGAAAAATAACTTCAGTGGAGAATCAAGCAGAATGGGGGGGGAGGGGAAGGATATGCTGTGATGGATAAAGCCTTTGTTTAAATACAAGCGAGCCATATTCTGCTTCATTGATACTGGGCCAGCCCCCAGTCACTTGAGGCCTGAAGGGCTATCAGTGCAGAATTTAACCAATATACATTTAGGGAAAAGAAAAATTATAAAAACAATGTGAAAGGTAAATGAATGTGTCCAAGTATGTTTATATTTTAAAGTTGTTTTAGATGTATCAGTTTTAAAGATCTTTATCATACAGGTGCAGTGCTCTCTAACAACACTATAAACCTTCCAGACCAAAGACCTAATCCTGCAATGAGCTCTGTGCAGATGGACCCCCCTGCACCTGCCTGCCCTGAGCTCATTGCAAGATGACGGCCTGAGCACAGGATTTTTCAAGATTCTTCAGGCGATGTAAAATCCCAGCACCACCTGGAATTCATACCATCTAAGGAGTATGGATTCTTGTTGTTGCCTTTCAAGCATTGCTTTCTGTTACATTAGCCTAACTGAACACAGACGATGTTCAGTTAGAATTTTGCAACAGAATACAAAGCTTTAAAATTTTTTAAAGCAGCCCTGTGCTTGGACATTCGCTTTTGAAACTGAGCAGCTTGAAAATTCTGGCTGTGAGCTGGTGCAGGAAGTTTTTGGTGTGTTTTGTTCATTGGAAACCAGAGGTTCACCACACTTTTTAAATTGATGGCATTTCTGTGTGTTTCTAATTATGTGTAATTGCAAAAGATTTCATAATCAGGAAAAGTTAATGCCGTAGAAAGTCTAACTCATTGTCTTTGTGTGTGCTTTTTTTTTTTTTTTTTTTAGGTTTACAAGTTGTCCTGAACTCCATTATAAAAGCCATGGTTCCCCTGCTCCATATTGCCCTTTTGGTATTGTTTGTAATCATAATCTATGCTATTATAGGATTGGAACTTTTTATTGGAAAAATGCACAAATCATGTTTTCTTGTTGATTCAGGTAAGTAATGAAGCCATTAATTTACATAAGGAACCAATCCTACTCCCTTTCAAGTCAATGGGACTTCAGTGGGAGCATGATAAGGCCCGAGACGTTAACACTATTGCAAATCTTCATTTCCATAAGGTTGCATGATTTTAGGAAAAGCATGTTAAATTTTAAAATGCTAACTGAACAACAGAGCCCTGATACTTGCTATGAACTGATCTTGTTTTTAAAAAATGTAGCCAAAGGGTCAGCCCAATAATGTAGTGACATCCTACAGTGGGAAACACAGTAATTGGACTTTGAATCCCAGACTAGTGAAGAGCTAGTCATATCACGGAGCAGACATTCCCTCCTGAGGCAGAAAGCTGGCTGTCTCTCTGCTTCAGCACTTTGGGCAGCATGATTATAGGAGCAAGCACTGAGATGAGTAATAGAGGAATCTAATCTTCCTACATTCAGATGTGGGTTTAAATGATACAGTGAAAATATTTGGTATGGGAGGTCTTTGGAGGAGTGAAAGATCATCACTAGAGAAATGAAGTTTTGTAAGTAGGGTACATTTCCACCAGTGAAGTCTGGAATGGAATAGATTAAATGCAGGATCTAGTCCAGGACTGCTTACCTGCTGAGAGGAAGGAAATTGTTAATATGGGATGGAAAAAGGAAGAAAGAATAATGAGAAGAAAGCATATGTTAGTTAAACTTCAGTAATTGAAAAATTCATTGTGTTACCGACAGCTGGCAACGTGCTTCATTTCATTTGCACTGTTGTAGCCATGCTGGCTCCAAGACATGAGAGAGATAAGGTGGGTGAGATAATACCTTTTAATGGGCCAACTTTTGCTGATGAAAGAGACAAGTTTTCGACCTGCACAGACCTCTTTTTCAGGTCTGGAAAAAGTAATCAGGGTGTCACAGCTAAATACAAGGTGGGACAGAGTGTTAACTCCTTGTGATTAACAATCTGTCCTACCTTCTGTTTTGCTGTGACACTCTGATTACTTTTTCCAGATCGAAGAGGAGCTCTGTATACCTGATCCTGAGAGATGAGTGCCCTGCATTACCCTTAGACTCCAGCACCTTTCAGGATCAAGCCTTCAATGAATAATCTCTCCAAGTAATGCTGTCTGTAGTCCGTCAGTGTTGGAGTTTCTCCTCACAAGCATGTTATTTCACAAAAATATTGAGAATGCAGAATTCTGAAATGTTTTTGGTCAATTTCAGATATATTAGTTGAAGATGATCCAGCACCTTGTGCATTCTCAGGGAATGGACGTCAGTGTGCCATAAATGGCACCGAATGTAGGGGCGGCTGGGTCGGACCAAATGGAGGCATAACCAACTTTGACAATTTTGCCTTTGCGATGTTAACTGTGTTCCAGTGTATAACCATGGAAGGATGGACTGATGTGTTGTACTGGGTAAGTAGCTTGGTAGGAAATAGAAATCTCTGAACTTTGCTTACTCTTAAAACAAGCTTCAATATGCAGATGAGAAACTAACTATGTTTAACAACACTGTGAACAAGAAATCTTGGCAAGATAGTTCTGCTGCAAAGGAGCACAGCTGCACTTTTCTTCCAGTCACAGCATCTCACTGGATTCCTCAGGCTAAAAAGCTCTTTCAGAAGCAGATTTCTGCACTGCTGGGTTTTTTTAAGCCTATTCCATTTGGATAAATTTAATCTTATATTTCTGTCCCTTGGACTAGCATTCCTTTGCAAGCCTATAGTTTTTAAGTAGGTCTTTTCTGATTTTATTTAAAAGCTCTCTTTTTGCATCTTCATAGTATTATAGTAAATTAGACCCAAGCAAGCTCTCAACTGTCTTCATTTGCCTTGGGGGCCTACAAACCATTTTTTCAGACATATCAACCCTTGACTATCATGCTTCAAGAAAGGTTCTGGCCCAAGTATGTCTCCATAGAAACAGCAAAAATATATATCAAAGGCCATCACTGCTGCATAGGAACCAATCCTGAAAACACTTTTGTATTACTAAGCACAGTACTTATTTTTTGGCATTACAGTAGCACTTAGAGACCACAGCTAAGGTTAGGGTCCCATTGTATCCAGCACTACACAGGGGCATAGTGAGAAGCAGACCCTACTGCAAAGATCTTATGGTATAAATGGACAAACAGAAGGAGACAGGAGATATTTTCATTCCCATTTTACAGATGGGGAACTAAGGCACAGAGCGATTAAGACACAGATTTTTAAAGGTATTTAGACATCTAAATATGCAAATATATATCTAATGGGATTTGCAGAAGAGCCTAGCTCCCATTGCAGTAAAGGGGAAGTAAGCACTTATCTGCATATTTAGGCCCCTCAGTACCTCTAAAAATCTGTCCCTAAGTGACTTGTGCAAGGTCATACAGGAAGTCTGTGGCAGAGTTCTAGTCTAATGCATTAACCACAAGACCAAACTTCCTGCTTAAAGTCAATGGGACTTTTCATAGTAATCACTCTGCTCAGTAGTAAGTGTTTACAAAAAAAAGGATTAATTACAAAAATTCTGAACAAAATGATGTTAAAATGGGGGGAAGTTGCTAAACAAATTGGAACTTTTTTGTTGCTGGAACTGCAACCTAGGAGTGAGTCTGTGGGTCTGTTGCTCAGAGTAGCCCACAATTTAGATTACTTTGTGGCTGAGTGTGGCCAAGTGGGATTATTTGCTAATATCAAAATTCTTCTGTGAAATAATTAATGCAGTAAAGGGTATGGTATTATCCCAGTGAATGGGTGCTTACATAGCCTGGGGTCATTTGCTGCAAATCAAGATGAAGCATATTGTAGCTAAAAATGAAATACAGTACCACATCAGCACATGCACCGCTGGCATTTAATCCAACATGATACACTGGGGTGCCTAGCTGAACGGAGACATTTCTTAAGATGATATCACAATTACAAAATAATTAAAATGGCAAACCAACAATCTGTAAGATTACAAGATACAAACTTGGCAAAATATTGAACTTTGCTTACCAGAAAATACGGTTATAGCTCTGAAAGAGAGCCCAGTTCTCCACTTATTAGCACACTTAAAATGCAGGCTTAGGTCCAGATCTGACACTTATGACATAAGTGTTACTCATATAAGGCATATTTTTCCCTTTCTATAATTTGGTGCTGGTTTCTTGGAACAATCAGAACATGCACTTGTTCTCTCTTTCTCTTTCTCACTGTCTCGCTTGCTTGCTTGTTCTCCTTATCTTTTTCTAATTGTCTCAGGAGACTTTATGAATGTTCAGTTTGTGCATGTGTTTATGTCATTTGTATTTGTGATGGGAAAAACCCAAATCTTCCATGCCCCATAAAAGTGAAGTCAGAGCAGAGGAGGGGTGCAGTAGAGAACACATGCTGTTTTAATTTTTGGAAGCCAGAGCATACCCACATTTGGGTAGTTATGAGCCTATTATTTATTATTTCTTTCAATATATACAAAGATAACTTATCCTAAAAGCTCTAGGAGATATAACACATTTTAAAATACATAATTCATACAGAATAAAATTAAGCTGACTTTCCCCCTTTAATAATTAATAACCCAATTGGTTTGTCCAATGCATAAAAAATTTAAAGCCCCCCCATTATAAAAACAAGACCACCATCATAAAACTCCACCCTCCCCAAACATTAAAAAAACATATGGGCCTTGCAATATGCCCTTGAATTATCAAACACAGGCTATTTGAGACCAAGAGAGGCAATAACAAGCAAAGTTGAGAATTCACTCAGAAAAACCCATTATTTAAGTATAGTTTTTCCACATGGAGGATATTTGCGCTACATAGATGTCAATTTTCATTTCATTGCAAAAGACACTGAGGTTATTGACCTCAGTCAAAGAAGCATACTCACCTTGTAAAATATACCAAATATTTTGCTCTGAATTTGCTTTGAAGACATCATTTAAATAAAATTGGTTCTTGGTCCTCTCTCTCTGTAGACACAATACACCTTTGACTGGCAAGCTGGCATCTTTTTACCAGGATGGAAGAATGTCACTTTTCTCAATTTGGTTTTACCTATTGATGAAGCTGTGGCAGGTTCATCTGCTATTAGCTAATAAGTGAAAAACTTTTAGCAATAATGATGAATAAAAGTGTAAAAGTCTTGTGCAGTTAAGAAAGCATACATATTAGTTTTGAATAGGGTTGTTCACAGAACCCAAAGAAACCCCATTATCTCTGTATTTTAACTTGTGTTTATGTTATTGTGGGTTTTTTATAGTCTTGGGGAGCTATTGATGGGGACAATAGAACAGATCCTTTCTAAATGTGGCCCCATTTATAGATACCGGAGATGCTAAAAATACTGCAGCAAATAGGAATACAAATACAGTACAAATATTAGAATCTGCACACATTCCTAGTTTTCATTTGTTTACTGTGTGACCAGTAAAAGTACCTACTTAGGGTTACCTTGTGGGCAAGTGTAAGATGGGTTGGAGGGAGTACGTGCAATGTTTTGCATCCTGATGCATATTGTTAAATGAGGTTTAGAGGAGGTTTTGGAACAAATTGATAAATCAAACAATAATAAGTCACCAGGACCCTATAGTATTCATCCAAGAGTTCTGAAGGAACTCAAATATGAAATTGCAGAACTATTAAATGGGGTATAGTCAGATAGCTAATATCAATATTTTTAAACAGTCCCAGAAGTGATCCTGCCAATTACAGTCTGGTGAGCCTAACTTCAGTACCAGGCAAATGGGTTGAAACTTCAGTACAGAACAGAATTATCAGATAGATAGATGAACACACTGTGATGGGCGAAGAGTCAACACAGCTTTTGTAAAGGGAAATCATGCCTCACAATGTATTAGAATTCTTTGAGGGTGTCAACAAGCATGCAGACAAGGGTGATCCAGTGGATATAGTGTATTTGGACTTCCAGAAAGCCTTTGATGACATACCTCACCAATGGCTCTTAGCAAAGTAAGGAGTCATTGGATAAGGGGGAAGGTCCTCTTGGATCTAATTAAAAGATAGGAGACAAGGATAAGAATATATGATGAGTTTTCACAGTGGAGAGAGGTAAATAGCGGGTTCCCCCAAGGATCTGTACTGGGACCAGCACTATTCAACATATTCATAAATGATCTGGAAAAAGGGATAAACAGTGAGATGGCAAAATTTGCAGCTGATACAAAATTACTCAAGATAGTTAAGTCCAAACTGACTGCAAAGAGTTAAAAAGGGGTTTCATAGAACTGGGCAACAAAATGGCAGATGAAATTTGATGTCGATAAATGCAAAGTAGTGCACATTGGAAAACATAATCCCAACTATACATACAAAATGATGGAGTCTAAAGTAGCTGTTACCATGCAAGATGGAGATTTTGGAGTCATTGTGGATAGTTCTCTGAAAACTTCTATTCAATGTGCAGAAGCTGTCAAAAAAGCTAACAGAGTGTTAGGAACCATTAGGAAAAAGATAGATAATAAGACAAAATATCATAGTGCCACTATATAAATCCATAGTATGCCCACACCTTGAATACTGCGTGCAGTTCTGGTTGCGCCATCTTAAAAATATATATATTATAATTGGAAAAAGTACAGAAAATGGCAACAAAAATGCGGAGAGATTAAAAATGCTGGGACTGTTCAGCTTAGAGAAGGGATGACTAAGGGGGATATAAAATCAGGAATGGTTTGGAGACGTGAATAAGGAAGTGTTATTTATCCCTTCACATAACACAAGAACCAGTGGCCATCCAATAAAATTAATAGGCAGCATGTTTAAAACAAACATAAGGAAATACTTCACACAATGCCCAGTCAACCTGTGGCACTCATTGCCAGGGGATGCTGTGAAGGCCAAAAGCGTAATTGGATTAAAAAAAGAATTAGATAAATTCCCAGAGGATAGGATAATCAGAGATGCAATTCCATGCTCTGGGTGTCCCTAAACTTCTGACTGCCAGAAGCTGAGACTGGACAACAGGATGCATCACTCTATAATTGCCCTGTTCTGTTCATTCCCTCTGAAGCATCTGGCATTGGCTATGTTGGCATTGGCATACAGGATACTGAGCTAGATGGACCATTGGTCTGATCCAGTATGGCCATTCTTATGTTTTCATGTTCTTATGTTCTGTCAGCAGAAAATGACAGCTTCCAAAAACATTCACTAATACTGTTCACTATCACCTGGATAACGACAGTGAACTCCACTGTGAAATGATCAAGTTTGAATAATAATATTCTCTTGTACACATCCAGAGTTGATTTCAGGCCTAATCCTGGTAGGTGCTGAGCACCATTCAATTACTGTTGACTCATATGGGTCCTGCTACTCACAAAGTTGCCTGTGATTGCTGAAAATCAGGTTCTTGTGTGTGTGTGTGTGTGTGAGCCATTGCCTGTATATTTCTCTAATTCTAAGTTGTGCATATACATGTAACCCACTGGTCAGTGTGTGTTATGTTATATGTTTGATAAACAGAGAATGTGAATCTGTGACAGCCCCAGCTGTAGAGCATTGTACTTTAGTTCAGTCTGTAGAAACTTATGCTTTCAGCTCAGGAGGTCTTTTTTGTCAGACAGTTTGGCAGGTGTCTCACACACACTGGTTCTTAATGCTTTGAATCAATCCTAAAGTTGAGTATGCCCACTTTCTTTGCCATGTTTCCTGTTTGCTTTAGCAAACACTCAAGCGTTCAGAAATCTGAACCTCGATTTTGCAAATGCAGACTTTTCACTGAAAATCTGGCCCTAGATGTACTTTTATATCCTTGAAGATCAAATAAAACTATCTAGGTTTATATGACATTTATGGCTAATGCTTAATTTATAAAGTACCGATGTATTATAATTTGCAATTTATTTTCAGCAGTTTCTTTTGATATATAAGGGTACATATAATAAATGATGGTGCCTGTCATTAAAAAGCCATAATTTGCCCTTGATACCATTGATATCATAGCTATTTTTCTTCACTGCAACAGTTAACTTGAATTACTATATTTGAGTTACGATATGCGAGCTAGCATAGCTTGAGAGTCAGTGGCCATACTGTGAAACAACCCTCAGCCACACAAAGTAATTTGATAGCAGTACCGAGGGACTGGATTAGCAGAGTGATTAGTATCTGATGAGTTGTGCTAAATCAAATTTGTAGCCTGTAGCTGGCTCCCCATAGCATTGCTAACTTGAGTGGCAACAGTGCTTAGACTTCACCCCACACCTCCTGATGGGCCAGCTAGCTCAGGTTTAAACATCATTTAACTTGAGCTAGAGATTTTTTGAGTGAACAGGAGTTGGATTAGGGGCAAAGCTTGAGTTATACTTTGAGCTAACATTGCACTGAAGACAAGCCATAAGTGTAAGGAAAAACGGTGGTATCTCAGATATGCCTGGCTGCCAACTGGCAAATGCTGATTTTAATGGGGACCCCTGTATAACACACCGTATCAGGGATGCATGTCAGGAGTCTTAAATTCTCTCAGTGAAATATTCCCATATAATCTGAGGTATTTCCAAGCCTTTTGTACTGGGTAGCTAGAGATGTTGTCTGCATGTGTCCCAGTGATCCTTTACTTAACATATTAACATTTTAAAATTATATCATATATCTCCAGTACTGTAGTAACATATTCCAATATTAGAAAGAAACATCACCCAGTCATAATTCCTGTACTTTTAACAAAATGTACCAAAAGGAGCATGCACTCGGCAACCTGTTATCTATCTCAAACATTAAGCTTTCCCTGCAATACTAACTCATTGTAACAAGAAGGCCAATGGCATATTGGGCTGCATTAGTAGGAGCATTGCCAGCAGATCGAGGGAAGTGATTATTCCCCTCTATTCGGCACTGGTGAGCCACACCTGGAGTATTGTGTCCAGTTTTGGTCCCCCTACTACAGAAGGGATGTGGACAAATTGGAGAGAGTCCAGCGGAGGGCAACGAAAATTATTAGGGGGCTGGGGCACATGATTTACGAGGAGAGGCTGAGGGAACTGGGGTTATTTAGTCGGCAGAAGAGAAGAGTGAGGGGGGATTTGATAGCAGCCTTCAACTACCCGAAGGGGGGTTCCAAAGAGGATGGAGCTAGGCTGTTCTCAATGGTGGCAGATGACCGAACAAGACGCAATGGTCTCGAGTTGCAGTGGGGGAGGTCTAGGTTGGATATTAGGAAACACTATTTCACTAGGAGGGTGGTGAAGCACTGGAATGGGTTACCTAAGGAGGCGGTGGAATCTCCATCCTTAGAGGTTTTTAAGGCCCAGCTTGACAAAGCCCTGGCTGGGATAATTTAGTTGGTGTTGGTCCTGCTTTGAGCAGGAATTGGACTAGATGATCTCCTGAGGTCTCTTCCAACCCTAATATTCTATGATTCTATGATCTTAGAGTTTTTTAACTGAAATGATCATTTCTATAACATTGTCTGAATGCAGTGAAACTTTAGGGGTATATTGAACTTTTTGAACATCCCTTGTAAACATGCCCCTCCTATTAATGTTACTGAGAGTAACACACCTTTATCTAAGGGTGAAAAACCCTAATATTGTTTACTTACAAAGTCTCCAAACAGCATCCATACCTCTCTAAATTTACTCTAATAACAGACAACAAAAGCCATCATATTCTTATTAGCTTTTTACAAGCACAAGGAAATCTTTCCTTCTTGTGCATAGAAAAACATAATGCAATCATTAATTCTTTTAATAATAGAATGAAGATTTTAGATAATGGCTATAACTCCTGCTTAAATACAGCTGGACACAAGACACAATTAATACTTCAAAGAGAATCACTACACTAATAAAATAGGTCAGTCTGTTGGTTGTTCAGCCTGTCAATCAAACATTCAGGAAACCAACCAGATAATCAAATAATCATTTTATTTTATAGAGTGTTCTTAGTGCAAGCACCACAGAGAGCAGCTAACCAAAAACATAATAAAAATGTTTATAAATTAGTTGAAATAACAGCCAAAGAAGTAAGTCTAGATCTTAGTCTGACAGGCAGCCAAACATTCTGCAGATCTAATTCACAAAAAAATTCCACAGGTGAAGTACAAAATACACCATCGGGCCACACACAAAATGATGCAGCCCACAACAGAAGTATTATCAAGACTGAGCTGGAAGCTCAGCTGGAGACACAGGACTGGAGATATCTTGGTGAAAAACATACAGTCTTGTAAACAATCAAATATTAAAAATTTGAAGTCAGTATATTGATAAGCCAGAAACCTGTAGAGAGCATCTAGAGCTGGAGAGATAAAGTAAGACATTAGTCATTATTAGGAATTTAGCTTCCTGACTCTACAGAAATGGAAGACACATTACAGAACCAAACAAATACTAGTCAACAATGAATTGCAGCCTACAGTCTGAGGAAGACCAAAGCATATATGAGAATCTTCCGATCCGTTTGAGTAAGTATAGACTAGAAATATTCCCCAGACAATGCCAGATTTTTTTGGTGGGATACCCTACAGAATCCCCTAATTGCTTCTTTCACTTGCCTTCTACTTGCTAAGCATTGCTTGACACTGCTCCCCTAGTGTCAGTGAACAACACTCCTGGGTCATCCAAGGGAAATGCTCAAGTGAAGCGAGGCCTGTCTTCCCCCAAAGGGATTGACTGTGCTGTGTGCACAATGCTCCCAGCCCTTGATGACTTAGGCAGCTCGAAATCTAGCACAGGATCTCTGGCTACATATAGACTGGTAGGAATTTTGGATGACAGTATTAACATGCTTCATAGATGACATTTAAGAACCAGAGATAGCATGTTGGATTTTTATTCTTGAGTATTAATCAGTGGAACCTAATTTAAACTGAGAGTACAGTAAAAGATTTCAGATGTTGATTTGGGCTAATTAAAACCTTTTTTTATTTAGATCCAAAAAGCTAAGAAACATCCAAGCTAAGATTGCAAAGAGGCTAGAAATAGATTGCTGTACCAGCTCATTAGAAACTTCAGGAACAGAGAGAAGAGTAGAGATCTGCATAAATATGATAATCAAACACAGGCCTGCAAATAGTACTGTGAAATGGGAAAATATAAATATTAAAAAGTCTAGAATATAGAGCCCTGAGGGATGGTGATTTAATGTAATAGTTTCAAATGAACAGTGTAACACACAGAGTCCACATGGAGAGAGATGATTTTAAACAACTTACAGGAGGATACCAATTCCCATGAACTCATCCAGGAATTGAAGATGATTTATTCTGACCTCATTTCTAGTATCTCAGGTTTATTTATCACTGTAAATCTTCAAAAGAGCATTTTGCCCCCCAAAAGTTTAAATAAAATGGATGGAAACTAGATTAGAAATAAATCAGACTCCAGATATCTGCTAAAAGGTCCTGCAGTTGAATTACTACATCTTGCTCCAAAACCTTTACTGGAAGAAACAAATGAAAGACTGATCAATACTTTAAGAAAGACTGAACAGTCTTTCTTAAAGTATCAGAGGGGTAGTTGTGTTAGTCTGGATCTGTAAAAAGCGACAAAGAGTCCTGTGGCACCTTATAGACTAACAGACATATTGGAGCATAAGCTTTCGTGGGTGAATACCCACTTCATCAGACACATGTAGTGGAATTCACCCACGAAAGTTTATGCTCCAATACATCTGTTAGTCTATAAGTCTTTCTTAAGCAACCCAAATCTCTTAAGGTGATAACACAACATATTGGATAGAGTTCAGACCTGCATATGGAACTTTTGTTTGATTTACAGCTTCTATGTAAATTAAGATACCAGTCACATACTGGTTTTCAATCCAAATAATGTAGACCATTATACCATATTTGAATCCATGTCTTTCAGAAAACACTAAAAAAACAAAAAAACGCACGGCAGAATTAGCTGTTAAAACAGATTGTTTCAAAAGATATTATATACTTAGTATCATACTTGATATTATTATTCTCTGTATTATAGCCCTTTATTATTGAGCACAGTTAGATGGACCCATCTTTCACACTATTGCTCATTCACTTTACTAATTATAAATAGACAGTTTTGTTGAGCACATTGATTTAGATGACCAAACCTTTTCATATACTTTACAAGTTTCATGTGTGAAATAAACTGGGCAACACGCACTTCGTCAGATGGATAGATCCAAACCACAGGGAATAGTATTAACTCCATCTTAACATGTTGAAACCAAATTAGTTGGTACAGGGCAAAGATTCATCACCCTCGGGACACTTGGGTGGTGCAGGATGCCCCCATTTAAGGTGCCCTCAGTGGATTACCCAGCAGATGAGGCAGCACTCACTAGTTCATTTTCTTGGTGTAAGAGAAAGCCATGTGTGCGGACTTCCCAGAGCTCCCATCGTGGTGGTTTAGCTCTGATCTGCCACCGAGGTAGGCCTCTGGCTGTAAGTTACAATGGGATCTTATGCTGGCTATTTAGAAATGGGAGAATCTTATTTTATTTTCAAACAACCACATTTAACATCCAGGCTTTCCTTGGAGAAATAACCTTAAAATGTTTTATTTGCCTGGCCAAAGACACTAACCTGATGAGTCATCACCTACAACACATAGATACTGGGTGCTAGAGAAGTATCTAAAATGCATTTAAGAACAGTAAGATTCCGCATACTAATTTACTTTGAGTCTTTAATCCAAGATTTTAAAATCATGATCATAAAAAGAAGAGGTTTAGCTTTAAGGAATAAACATGTAGATGGCTAATTTATGCATTTCTTTATAGATTGCTAACAATAGCTAACAAATAGATTGCTAACAATGGTTATAAATTAAAAATTGTAAAATCTGGGCTCAGTTTTGAGAGGTCTAAAGATTAAGGTAAGTGGGGAAGTGGGATACCAGGAGGAAACACGAGTAGGAGAGTGCAAGAGGGGAGGACTCTTGCCTATACACAAATGCAAGAAGCCTGGGAAACAAGCAGGGAGAACTGGAAGTCCTGGCACAATCAAGGAATTATGATGTGATTGGAATAACGGAGACTGGGTGGGATAACTCACATGACTGGAGTACTGTCATGGATGGATATAAACTGTTCAGGAAGGACAGGCAGGGCAGAAAAGGTGGGGAGTTGCATTGTATGTAAGAGAACAATATGACTGCTCAGAGCTCCGGTATGAAACTGCAGAAAAACCTGAGAGTCTCTGGATTAAATTTAGAAGTGTTAGCAATAAGGGTACTGTCATGGTGGGAGTCTGCTATAGATCACCAGACCAAGGAGATGAGGTGGACGAGGCTTTCTTCAGGCAACTAACAGAAGTTACTAGATCACAGGCCCTGGTTCTCATGGGGGACTTCAATCACCCTGATGTGTGCTGGGAGAGCAATACAGCAGTGCACAGACAATCCAGGAAGTTTTTGGAAAGTGTAGGGGACAATTTCCTGGTGCAAGTGCTGGAGGAACCAACTAGGGGCAGAGCTCTTCTTGACCTGCTGCTCACAAACAGGGAAGAATTAGTAGGGGAAGCAAAAGTGGATGGGAACCTGGGAGGCAGTGACCATGAGATGGTCGAGTTCAGGATCCTGACACTAGGAAGAAAGGAGAGCAGCAGAATACGGACCCTGGACTTCAGAAAAGCAGACTTTGACTCGCTCAGGGAACTGATGGGCAGGATCCCCTGGGAGAATAACATGAGGGGGAAAGGAGTCCAGGAGAGCTGGCTGTATTTTAAAGAATCCTTATTGAGGTTGCAGGAACAAATCATCCCGATGTGTAGAAAGAATAGTGAATATGGCAGGTGATCAGCTTGGCTTAACAGTGAAATCCTTGCTGATCTTAAACACAAAAAAGAAGCTTACAAGAAGTGGAAGATTGGACAAATGACCAGGGAGGAGTATAAAAATATTGCTCAGGCATGCAGGAGTGAAATCAGGAAGGCCAAATCACACTTGGAGTTACAGCTAGCAAGGGATGTTAAGAGTAACAAGAAGAGTTTCTACAAGTATGTTAGCAACAAGAAGAAGGTCAAGGAAAGTTTGGGCCCCTTACTGAATGGGCGAGGCAACTTAGTGACAGAGGATGTGGAAAAAGCTAATGTACTCAGTGCTTTTTTGCCTCTGTCTTCACGAACAAGGTCAGCTCCCAGACTACTGCACTGGGCAGCACAGTATGGGGAGGAGGTGACCAGCCCTCTGTGGAGAAAGAAGTGGTTCAGGACTATTTAGAAAAGCTGGACGAGCACAAGTCCATGGGGCCGGATGCACTACATCCGAGGGGCTAAAGGAGTTGACAGATGTGATTGCAGAGCCATTGGCCATTATCTTTGAAAACTCATGGCAATTGGGGGAGGTCCCCGATGACTCAAAAAAGGCTAATGTAGTGCCCATCTTTTAAAAAGGGAAGAAGGAGGATCCGGGGAACTACAGGCCAATCAGCTTCACCTCAGTCCCTGGAAAAATCATGGAGCAGGTCTTCAAGGAATCAATTTTGAAGCACTTAGAGGAGAGGAAAGTGATCAGGAACAGTCAGCATGGATTCACCAAGGACAAGTCATGCCTGACTAACCTAATTGCCTTCTATGATGAGATAACTGGCTCTGTGGATGAGGGAAAAGCAGTGGACGTGTTATTCCTTGACTTTAGCAAAGCTTTTGATATGGTGTCCCACAGTATTCTTGCCAGCAAGTTAAAGAAGTATGGGCTGGATGAATGGACTATAAGGTGGATAGAAAGCTGGCTAGATCATCGGGTTCAATGGGTAGTGATCAATGGCTCCATGTCTAGCTGGCAGCCGGTATCAAGCGGAGTGTCCCAAGGGTGAGTCCTGGGGCCGGTTTTGTTCAATATCTTAATTAATGATCTGGAGGATGGCTTGGATTGCACCCTCAGCAAGTTTGCAGATGACACTAAACTGGGAGGAGTGGTAGATACGCTGGAGGGTAGGGATAGGATACAGAGGGACCTAGACAAATTAGAGGATTGGGCCAAAAGAAATCTGATGAGGTTCAACAAGGACAAGTGCAGAGTCCTGCACTTAGGACGGAAGAATCCCATGCACTGCTACAGACTAGGGACCGACCGGCTAGGCAGCAGTTCTGCAGAAAAGGACCTAGGGGTTACAGTGGACGTGAAGCTGGATAGAGGCAACAGTGTGCCCTTGTTGCCAAGAAGGCTAACAGCATTTTGGGCTGTGTAAGTAGGAGAATTGCCAGCAGATCGAGGGACGTGATCATTCCCCTCTATTCGGCATTGGTGAGGCCTCATCTGGAGTAATGTGAACAGTTTTGGGCCCCACACTACAAGAAGGATGTGGAAACATTGGAAAGAGTCCAGTAGAAGGCAACAAAAATGATTAGGGGGCTGGAGCACATGATTTATGAGGAGAGGCTGAGGGAACTGGGATTATTTAGTCTGCAGAAGAGAAAAATGAGGGGGGATTTGATAGCTGCTTTCAACTACCTGAAAGGGGGTTCCAAAGAGGATGGATCTAGACTGTTCTCAGTGGTAGCAAATGATAGATCAAGGAGTAATGGTCTCAAGTTGCAGTGGGGGTGGTTTAAGTTGGATATTAGGAAAAACTTTTTCATTAGGAGGGTGGTGAAGCACTGGAATGGGTTACCTAAGGAGGTGGTGGAATCTTTTTCCTTAGAGGTTTTTAAGGTCAGGCTTGACAAAGCCCTGGCTGGGATGATTTAGTTTTGGATTGGTCCTGCTTAGAGTAGGAGTTTGGACTAGATACCTCCTGAGGTCCCTTCGAACCCTGATATTCCATGATTCTATGAATCTAATAATACTCAAGTTATTTTCTTACATGATGTTTAAATGTAGAGAGTTGTCTGGAAACATAGTAATGCTATGCATTTTAATAGCACGTTTTACCTTTAGAAACATGAAGTTCAAATTCAGAAGTGACCTTAAGTAATTATAAGGGAATCTAAGATAATGTAACCTTTATCCATTCTCTTCAATAAACCTTGCTTAGACTCTCAGCTTTCGGCAGATTCTCTTAGACTCGTTTAGAGTCTTTTAGCCAGAACCCTTACCAGCATGTCAGTTACAAACCTGGTTTACCAAATGGCAGTGAAGTGAAATTCACAACAAAGTAACGGCCTCAGAATTCACAACCCACAGGTGCACCTGTCTGTGGGCTGCAGGATCCCCAGGTCTGCAGTGCAGTGAAGATGAATCCAGCCAGCCCAGGAAAGAGTCAGAGATATCTGTGCTTTTGTTCCAGAGCCCAGAGTATAGCATAGGTAAAGCTAGGCCCTTTTACAGGTGGCCAGGTTTAGAGGAGCTGCTATACTTGACGCCCAGCCCCTTTAACCAGATTTATGTTAACTCCATTGCAGCTTGGGGGACCACTGGCTGAAATGTTGTTTGGAATCCTCTAAAATGAATGGAGCTTCCCAGCAGGCTTCGAAGTCTGTGCTCTCAGGTTCGTGAGCCTACAGTGCAGACTTAAAAGCCTGCTGGATCAATTCCCCCTGTTCACAAAACCCTGATTTCTGAGGGCTTTGTAAGCCCTTCAAGAAATTGGGTTTGTAGTTCATTATCATTTCTAAGGTGGTACCAAGGATGTTCTAGCCACCGGTTAATAAATTCACCAACTTAAATAGCAACAGAGGGTCCTGTGGCACCAGATGCATCTGAAGAAGTGAGGTTCTTACCCACGAAAGCTTATGCTCCCAATACTTCATCTGAAGAAGTGAGGTTCTTACCCACGAAAGCTTATGCTCCCAATACTTCTGTTAGTCTCAAAGGTGCCACAGGACCCTCTGTTGCTTTTTACAGATTCAGACTAACACGGCTACCCCTCTGTTACCAACTTAAATGTCAGTTAAGATGTTATAAATTTTAAACCAGCAAACCAGTTTGAAACTTTATGGAAAAGAAGCCGGACAGAAACAAATGTTAGAGATGTAATGACACTGCTTTATTAAAATCCCATAATTCAAGTCCAGATTCATCTGTATGTTCAAAGAAGCTTACAACTTTTCAGCAAGCCAGTGCCACCAGGAGCGCTGCCAGCTCTTCTGCCGCCCTAGGCGGTGGAAGGTCCCACCCCGAAATGCCACCCCCCACAGAGGCGGCGGAAGGTCCTGCCGCCGAAATGCTGCCGCGGTCGCCGCCCCCCAAATTGTAGTGCTCTAGGCGACTGCCTAGGTCGCCTAATGGGTTGCGCCGGCCCTGAGTGCCACATTTTAAGAGAACTTAGGCCTGGATTTGCATGCAACTTTACCCAGGTTTGGGATACCTCACCTGCAGTTACCACACACTGGTATCTGAGAGACAGTAGTTATTTTTTAGTTTGTGTTGGGTTAAATTGGAGTATTGCAAATACCCCTGTATAATAACTCAGTAAATGTTGATTTGTTAATCGATTTGAAGTGTTACCATTTTGTTTTAAAATGATGCTACACTCTCAATGTTACACCTGAGAGAGTATATTAGTCCAATATACAAACTGTACAGCAGGAATCAAGGTGTTGAGCAATGGCAATTCACATTGACTTCAGTGGGAGCTGTTGATACCCAGCACTGCTAAAATCAGGTCCTAAATAGAAAAAGATTGTGGCTGGTACACAAGCTGGTGGTGGGGAGAGGGGAGAAAGGTGCCTGTGCCACCTCTTGCAGCGTTATAAAGGACTTGTTCACAGTCTGATCCTTTCACTCTGTTCAGTGCAAGTGTAAGGCGATGAGTGACTCCTATGATGGACTCCAGTCAATCCAGAAGCCAGGAACTGGTCTGGTGACTCCCAGAGCAGGTCTGTAAGCCCCACAGGAGGAATAGCAGCTCAGTCTGCTCTGCTCAATGTCACTCCAGGGCTTGGAACACTCTCCTGCCTGTCTGTAGTAACAGACTTCCCAAGCCTTAGCCCGCTTCAGCCTTGCTCTTGCTCCAGCCCTGTTCCTAGTCCTGCTCTCACTCTAGCCCTATTCCTAATCCGCTCCAGCCTTGCTCTCACTCCAGCCTTGCTCCAACCCCACTCTGGTCTCCTGGTTCCGGCTCCAACCACTAAGCCAGACTGCCATGGCTCCAACTGCTAGGCCTGGCCATCCCCATCATGGTTTCTGACAGCAAGACTGCAGTGGTGGGGCTATAGGATAGAGGGGAGCACATTCTGCTCCCTGGGAAAAGATATATTAATGGCTCGTCTTTGAGACTCCTGGGTCCTGTATGAAGCATTATGCTCCCTAGAACCCCTATTAGGAGGTATGCCTCATTGGCTGACAGAGCTGTGCCTTATGGAAGTATGGTGCTCTTAGGTTTTAACCCATCTTTTTCCTGCCATGGTACGCTTCAGGATTTCAACAGAGTTGAGACAATGAGACATTCTTCTTGTACCCACCCCTGTATTACCTATAGTGTTAAGGATATGTATGCACAGATAAACTTTCTCTGTCTTCAGTGGGCAGATGTACCTTTGGGCTCTGATGGTATATTCAGATTGATAAGCAAAGGAAATTGTTTCTTACCTGCCAATTTTATTTCTCCAAAATAGCATGTTCCTTGATCCTGGACTGTAAGTTGTGACCCTTCACTGGGAGCTCACAGGCAGCCAGATCTGTCAGTCACTGTGTCCCTCATGGAAGGGAGGGTGATCATTCTACACAAGAATGAGTGTTTCAAGGCTGTTAAAATGTACTATGTAAACTGATTTAATGCCCGTGCAAATGGCATAAAAATGACACAGCATAGTCAAGAAGTGGCAACAATGTAAGAATAAATGCTGACGAATACTGACGTAAATGAAGATTACGTGCCTCTGTACTGGAGAACCTGCTATTATAGAGAGATCAAATTGACTGGTATGAAAAGTATTCCTTTTGTCCTTCAGCTTTCCTGATCCAGTACTGTCAGAATATGAATCACAGTGAGAGCTCTCTAAGGTTAGGGTGAGAGAAAAAGAAAGAAGGTGGGGTGACTGGCACATATAATAAGTGGTCCACATGGCAGCTTTACAAACCCGTTTTGGCAATGTACAGCGCTTTTTGGTCCAGAAAAAGGACACAGCATGGATTTGACATGCAGTGGCATTCATGGGGAGGATTTAGGCCTTTTGGTCTTTTATGCTTCTTAGCTACAGCTCCTGATCCGTCTCACAGTTGAATCCTTGGCTAGAGCCAGGATTTGCTCTGCACTTTGGGTGAGAGACCACAAATAACGCTTTGGGCTCGCAAATATACTTGTTTCTGGAGAGAGAGATTTTCTCAACCTAGCTGATAGCTAAGCCATGCCTCCATTTTTGTTTTGGATTATGGACAAAATTACATTTGGGTTGTCTCTTTTGACCTGTGGAAATCTGTCTTGAATTTTGGAATAAAGTTTTGAGATAGGTAGAGTGCCATTTGGCTTTCATTAAATGAGCTGTCTCTGAATGGAAAGGGCTTCTGGCTCAGATATTCACTTTGTCAATGTTATTGCAATTAAAAATTTAGCTTAATGTACAGGAAGTATAAAAATAGTTTGAATGGAGATTGAATAAGTGCCTGAAGAAATAGGTAGTAAAAAATCACGAGAGGAGGTAGGTTCAGACCTATGTTTTTAGAAATCTGTGAGTGAGAGAATGAGACAGGAGAGCAAGCCTGAGCTCCTTAAGACTGTCTTGAAATTGGACATTTGGCCCTCCAATATGTTCTCTCTGAGTCCAAGGGTGATACCAGTTTGAGAAAATACAGGGTATTTCAAATGGAAAGGCCATACGCACATTAAAGTCCTGATCTGCACACCAATTCTGGAATCTGTTCCAGGTGTTGGAATGTAGACTAGAGGGAGATAATTTTTCAGTAGATAGTAAGGTATGGATGGTACCTGAATATCCTTAATTATTTCGTCTTGCATTTCACAGCAGCTATGTTATTTGGGATCATCTGATTTTACTTGCTTATTTTGAAAGACACAAAGTGGATTGAAGAAAAGGCTTAAAGTAGGGATTTGGGACAAAACTGAGATAGGGCATTTGTGGCCTCCTCTTTGTAATCTCTCCCCCTGGAATAGTGCAGTAATAGATTCCAATTTCTTGACCTTGTAAAATGGTAGAGCGGGTCTAACATTCCAGATCTCTGTCTGATAGAGTTGGGCAAGAATCCAGTCCCTGTCATCTGTAGCATCCCGAGTGACATCTTGGCTTGCCTTTGAACATACAGGAAATGGGACCCAACTAACATTACTGGATCAGGGGACATGCCTTTGAAGGAGACTGTAAATTGCATGGCTTTTTATGCTGGTTGGAGGTCCAGGGTATGCTGAATTCAATCTTAGATCAGCACCAAAAGTGTACTAGTCCATCAAAGAACTAAGAATAGCCTAGCAAATTATTTATACCATTGAATAGCTGTGATTCCCAACTTTCTCATGGCAATGGTGTTAGCCCTGGATGGTAACATAATGTTGGATCTTAAAATTGCATCACCATAATGTAAAGTGATTTTTTCTTACATGAGTTTTACGCTAGAAACTAGTGCTTGTGGTAAAAATACATTAGGGCAAGATTCAGGGAAGCAACCATAAGGATGTGCAAATCACAAGTGCTAACGTGGTCGTTGTGACACAGAGAGGATGTTTCAAACTTAGCCCCCCCCCCGTCTTCGTATCTGCAAGAAAGTGGGGAAAGCAGCTTTGGTTTCATTCTGGGGGTACTTGGTGCTAAACTAGCACAAACTCAGGCTGCTCTGGGCATGCTCCCTTGCTAAGCAAATCAGCATCTTATTGGCTTGCAATGATCATGTTGAGCTCCCCAGACTTGAACCTCACACAAGGGAGGCTGTAAATGTCATTTGGGGTCTTCTCAGATGGTTTACACCAGCAAAAAGCTGTCATCAACACTGGGTGAGATTGACCTTTTTCTTCTGGTATCTTTCAACAAAGCAAATGAAAGATATGATAGATAGGGTGGGGACTGAATGTGAAGGGCCCTGAAAGTGAATACGAGCAGATTATGTTCGATGTGACAGAGGAGAGGGAGCCAGTGGAGGGACTCAGAGAGATAACAGGGTGCAAGTGATGGGCTGGGAGAATGAATTTTGCCCCATCATTGTGAATGGATGTGAGTGGGACAAGTTTGCATTTGTCAAGGCCAGAGAGAAGGATGTTGCTGTAATTGAGATGCAAGATGATGAGTGCTTGGGTAGGAGTTTTAGTTGTGTGGACGGGTAGGAAAGACTGTATCTTAGAGATGTTATGCAGAAAGAATCAGCAAGATTTAGATATAGCTTGGATATGAGGACCTAGAGAGAGGTCTGAGTTGAAGAAGACATGCCAGTTATGGGCCTGAATGACAGGCAGGATGGTGATGCTGTCTACAGTAATCAAGAAAGGAGGTAGCGGTGAAGACTTAGAGAGAGATTAGGAGCTCTGTGTTAGCTATGTTTGCTTCAGTTGATGGCTAGACATCCACAAGTAAATGTCAGAGAGACAGGCTGAGATTTTAATTTGGACAGAAAGAAACAGTCTGAAGCAGAGAGGTAGATCTGTGAGTCATCAGTATAGAGACGGTACTGTCATTGATTTTGTGTTTATGGATGAGATAACCTAAAGATGAGGTATAGAGGGGAAAGAGAAGGGGACCAAGCCCTGTGGGACCTCCACAGAAAGTTTGAGGGTAGATGAGTCTACTTTTTTCCTTCCTGTGAATTTTCAGAAGCAGGGGATGATTTGGTCCTTGCTATTTAGTTAGGGTTTTTAGGGATAATATTGCTGTGTTGCGATACAATGACAAAAACAACGAGGAGTCCTTGCGGCACTTTAGAGACTAACAAATGTATTTAGGCATAAGCTTTGATGGGCTAAAACCCACTTCATCAGATGCATGGAGTGGAACATACAGTAGGGAGGTATAAATACACAGATGTCAATCTGTTTCTTCACTTCACCAGGTGGGTATTGCTCCAATCCCCCAGGCAGAGACAAACACCTACAGGATCTCTATCAAGTGTTCTTAAAACTACAATACCCACCTGCTGAAGTCAAGAAACAGATTGACAGAGCCAGAAGGGTACCCAGAAGTTACCTACTACAAGACAGGCCCAACAAAGAAAGTAACAGAACACCACTAGCTGTCACCTACAGCCCTCAACTAAAACCTCTCCAGCGCTTCATCAAGGATCTACAACCTATCCTGAAGGATGATCCCTCACTCTCACAGACCTTGGGATACAGACCAATCCTCGCTAACAGACAGCCCCCCAACCTGAAGCAAATTCTCACCACACAACAAAAACATTAATCCAGGAACCAAACCCTGCAACAAACCCCAGTGCCAACTATGTCCGCATATCTATTCAAGGGACACCATCATAGAACCTAACCACATCAGCCCCACCATCAGGGGCTCGTTCACCTGCACATCTACCAATGTGATATATGCCATCATGTGCCAGCAATGCCCCTCTGCCATGTACATTGGCCAAACCGGACAGTCGCTACACAAAAGAATAACTGGACACAAATCTGACATTAGGAATTATAGCATTCAAAAACCAGTAGGAGAACACTTCAATCTCCCTGGTCACTCAATAACAGACTTAAAAGTGGCAGTTCTTCAACAAAAAAACTTCAAAAACAGACTCCAACGAGAAATTGCAGAACTGGAATTAATTTGCAAACTGGACACCATCAAATTAGGCCTGAATGGAGACTGGGAGTGGATGGATCACTACAGAAACTAAATCAATTTGTTAGTCTCTAAGGTGCTACAAGTACTCCTAGTTGTTTTTACAAAACCTAATTTCCCCTTGCTAAATACTTCCTTCCTGTCAACTGTTTGAAATGGGCCATCTTGTTTACATTGGCTCATTAACACTACAAAAGTGATTTCCACCCCTTTTTGTCAACTGTTGAGAATTGCCTACTTCCAACTTAAATTAAATTGGCTCATTAGCATTGACCCCCGCACTTTGTAAGGCAACTCCCATCTTTCTGTGCTGTGTATTTATGCCTCCCTACTGTATGTTCCACTCCATGCATTTGATGAAGTAGGTTTTAGCCAACAAAAGCTTATGCCCAAATAAATTTGTTTGTCTCTAAAGTGCCACAAGGACTCTTTGTTGTTTTTGCTGATACAGACTAACACGGCTACCACTCTGAAACCTGATACAATGACAGTCTTCCCCCAGTACCAAAATAAGACAAAACAAAACAAAACAAAAACCCTAAAAAAAAACCCCTGTGCTGCTTAAAAGTTTTTCTGTGTTTAATTTTTCTATTGAGTCCTGTAAAATCTGTCACTTATTTAAAACCTCTTCTGTTACATAAAATATTTTTAATAGAAAAATGATCTGGCATAGATTATTTTAAAAAGACATATAAGAACTTGGTGATTGATCTTCTCTTTTTAGTCATATTGGAAGTAAACGGAATTAGTCATTTTTTTAAGTGAAACAAAAATTAATATACATTACTTCACTACAGCTAACTGAGTAATACTGAGAACTGTCCAAGGCCTTGATTCTGCAAAGATTTATGTATGTGTTAAACTGTGACCAAGTGTAGGGCATACTTTTACCTTGTGGAAATGGAGGCTTTGTAATAAGATTTTAAAATAAAATGAGAAATAAAACTTATCAAGGTTTTCTTTCTCTGTTTAAAAAAGAATCAGAGCTCTTATAATAGGGATATTAATGACAGGATTCAAATCCTTTAGCAGGAGTTTGAGTAGAAGTTACATGTCTTTAAACCCTATTTCACACACACACACACACACACACACACACACACACACACACACACACACACACACACACACACACACACACACACACACACACACACACTTTTAAAGAAGGGGAAGAAGAGTTGCCTAATGTTTGATTCACAATAAAGTGCCCAACCCTATAGTCCTTAAAAAATTCTAATTTTAGTCAGTTGGATTTTTCCTGGAAAAGGACTTCAGGATCAAGCCCCAAATCCGGCATGTTGGAGGAATTGGGGGTACTGGTTAATCAAAAATTCCAGTTAACTAAAAGTTATACTTAACAATGGAATACCAATTTGCAAAGAATTAGAATTCAATAAAATGAATAAAGTATAAAATAGTATACAGGTACTCATCAATCCAGTAGTGGTTGGTTTCTTGAAACACTTAGGTATATACAGGTAAAGTTTTCTATACAGTAGGCTATCTTATGACACTACATATCGCTATGGGCAGTGCATGACGTACACCCAGATCACTAAAAATACACTTAACACTAAAACTATACTGCACATAATTTAATCTTTCATTGATGATTCAGAAGGCACTCCAGGATCTCGCAGTGCCTCAGGGTCATCATGATCAACATCAATTATCACTGTAGATGTAGAAGGTGTAGAAGATTGGGCTGAATCTGTAATGACCCTATGGACACATTCTGGAAGCTGCTTTTTTGAATAAATCCCTGGTATCAGTTTGCTTACTTCTGCCTCTTTTGCATAAAAGTAGAGTGCAGAATGTGCAGTTGCATAACCTCCTGGGCAATATACTCGTCCCGGTTACTAGATAGAAGATTTGTATTGGGAGAAAGCAGAAATGCTGCTTAATAGAGCTTTCTGGTTGATCAAGTGCAGGATAACACAGGTTTTACTTATAAAACTTTTGAGTTACACAAATATATTCCCA
The DNA here is from genome assembly GCF_027887155.1 of Malaclemys terrapin pileata. Taxonomy (NCBI): domain Eukaryota; kingdom Metazoa; phylum Chordata; order Testudines; family Emydidae; genus Malaclemys; species Malaclemys terrapin. Next base: position 27,960,659 of record NC_071511.1, on the reverse strand, counting down.
CTATAGTTCTTAACAAACTGATTAAGAATATCTCACTGCACCCAATTATATATTTATGGTAAGGAGTTTATTGAAATTATTTGCTATAGAAAAATAATAGGATATTTATATTATTGCAATGTATCTGTTTTACCTTTTAGTGTATGCTTTTTAAAAGAAAATCCAAGTAGGTATAGGTAAGAAATATGCTGATATTAAAAATGAAAAAAAATCCCAAATGTCTTAAATATCATTTTATAAGTGTTGTTTTATTTTATAGTTAAGAGAAACATTTTCTGAAATTGGGATTGTACGCAAAGTATTAAGCAAAAAACAAAATTCCTGCTTTACTACCTTTATATGTTTGGCAAAATAATTTTCAGTTGCAAAGCTATGCAATAGTCATTCTTTTCTTTCAGTGTGTGTGCTGGGAATGTGAAGTGAATGTGGCCAGTGCTTTACTCCTCCTCCTATGGGCCTCCTCCAATGAATGTTAAGGAAAATGCATAGAATATTGTCTCACTGCATTATAAAGCTCTCTTTTCTTTTTCTCTAATTCTTCCTTATTACATACTATAGGAAACTACTTCTATAAGATCATCTTATTTCTTACAGATGAATGATGCTATGGGATTTGAATTGCCATGGGTGTATTTTGTCAGTCTCGTCATCTTTGGGTCATTTTTCGTACTAAATCTTGTTCTTGGTGTATTGAGCGGGTAAGCATACACCTTTTTCATCATGAAAGCAGAGTCCTGAATTCAGTTGCTATGAACACACAGGTTATATTGTACAGGTGAGCTTATGTGCAGTGTTGATGTGGTTTAAAAAGAGCTTCCTCTCTTCCTGCAGTTGTGCTGTATACCTAAAGCAGAAACAGTTTACCATAACCAAGACATAGACCCTGAAAATAATGTACAGATACCAAAACCAGAGATTTATTTAAAAAAAATTTAAAATGTTACCAGCATATGGGCTTTGTGTTCGTACTTAACTTGAGGCTAAATTATATTACCCCCCCCTCCCACTATAAATACCTTTCATTTAAATGTGATGTTTTAAAACATGCCTTCTGTTACAGAACATAACATCTGCAAACTTATTTGGGTAAGTAAAGAAGTTAAATATGAGTCCACTTGTCTTAAAAATTAACTAAGCCAAATACCTAACAGATTTAATGGATATTTTCAGCATTCAGAAGAGGAACCAATTTTTCTTTTCCTAATAATATACAATGGAAAAAAATTAGAGGCTGATGTGTAACTAAGTGCTGGAGATGACAGATACTAAAAAGTAAGGTTTATTTTGGAACAATGCATACCTATGTGATCTGGCAGCTGCTAAAAGGACTCTGCTATTTAATGAATGGCTGAATCATAACTTATTTCCTTACATTTTACAGGTAAATGATGCAATAGGATGTGAATGGCCATGGATCTATTTTGTTAGTCTTATCATCCTTGGCTCATTTTTCGTACTTAACCTGGTTCTTGGTGTACTTAGTGGGTAAGCAGTTGAGTTAACGTTGTATATTCTGCTGCAACTTGTAAGGTGGCCTATGCATTTATTCAAGCTTCTCAGTGATGGCTTTTTGCATGTGTCTCAAATCTTATGTCATCCTACCAACGTTTGCTCTTTTGACTGAATTGTGTGATCCTTGTGCCTGTACCTATCTGCGACATCATGTGTGTTTACAGTGCTTGCCAAAAACTATTCATTAAATGAGGCACTAATTACCTCATTGTAAAATTACTTCCAGTAGTCAGATACATTATTTTGCACACAATGAGAGATGGATGACACCTGTACAAACATTTTTCCGCTAGGTAAGAACCATTGTCCCCTTCTGAAAGTCTTACTTGTGTTTTTGTTCAAATGTATATACAGTAAATTGAGCCCTCTTTATAATTATCAGTCATGTATAGCAACTATTTTTAACAGGTGCATCAGGTTCTTTAATATATAGAGAGGGTATGTTTGGATTATAAAGTTCCCTGTTCTGCAAAGTGTCCTATTCTGTCTTCTGTACTATAGTGCTGGGTATTATTAGTTCCCATTGACTTAAATGAGAGTTGTGGGCAACCAGCACCTTGCAGGATTGACCTTATACATTTATCTGAACTCAGCTGTCCATGTAACACGCTATTCAGTGATAAATTTATAGGCAGTTCGTTGTTCCACGTACATAGAACCAAACACGTTAGCCAAATACTAATGAACTGACTGGGTGTTTTTATCTGTGGAGTATAGTTATAAAACATGGTTTATGGTAAGGATCTTATACGTTTGTTTAAGAATAAAGGAAAAGATACTACAGGTATTTGAACCTAAACTGAAACATTAGATACTGGTGTGAATTATATTATCTATAGTTAACTATGAGTTAACAAGTGAGGTTTGGAACAATGGCTTCTTGGGAACTTTGGGCGAGATTGTACTGTCATTGAAGTCAATGGAAAAAATCCCTTTAATTTCAATGGGAGCAGGACCAAGCCTTATGAGAAAAAGCTAGAGTAGTTTGTGGTGTCACCAGACCTCGATTGTGTGCATAGCCTTCTTCACTATTTCTCCATGGTGTGCTTTTGATATTTAAAAAATATCACAATATTTTACAGAGAAAATATGTATTTTTAGAGAACCAAGTGCAAAATGTCCCATTACCCTGCTAAATATCTATTCTGTGAGATCCTGTTTGTCAAAGAGTTGGTTTTAAAAATATAATTTAAAAAATTACATGCTATTTATAGGGTAGGATTTCATTATGCAGAGAATTTGAGGAAAATAGGGAAAGTGATGAGTTACCTGAATGTCACAAGCCTTCTGTAAGGAGGAAGGGGAAGAAAAGGAAAAGAGAGACTGAATAAAGGCAGGTGATGATTGTCTGATTTAGGCCTCAATCCTACAAAGTCTTACACACATTCTTAGCTTATATATTGTGAACAGTCCCATTGATTTCATTATATTCAGTGACAAATGTGTAAGTCTTTGCAAGATTCAGGGGTTAGTTTTCATGTCACAATCTCACTGAAAAAGAGAAGTGAGAAGAAAGAAGAAGAGAGAGGAGGATGTTTGCTGCATGATTTACCTCTGATATGTTGATGCCAACATCTAACATTCCTTGTCACTCCAGAGCTCTCACTAAAGTCAATGCAGGACCAGGCTTCATCCTGTCCCCTGAGCCTTGAAAGGGTCATTAATAGCAATTATTTTCCTCCTATCCTGAGAAGCTGTGCTCTGGGAGCAATTAATTAAATATACCTCCTTTCTGCTGCCAGACTCAGATGCATTGTTATTGGTTTAGTTCTTATGTATTTTTTAATTTGTAAGGAATAGTAATATCAGATCTGATATCATAATCCACACAAAACTTAGGAAATTCAAATAGACACTTATAGCCAATTTTAATGTTGAGATAGTAAAATTTAAATGTTTTATAAAGCTTGTTAACATTTTAAATGCAGTGAGGCCAGTTAAATGTTTTCTTTTGCATTTTTACCACTAAGTAAAGTTTTACTGGATGGGCCAAAATTCCCTATATACTTAGAACAGGGACTCTGGCTAGAACTGGTGAAAAGGTAAAATAAAACTTTTTATCTGTTCCTGTATTGTATTTGCCAACCCAAACATTTGGGATAGAGATTCTAGAAGGCTAAATACAATTCCGTGCTGCTCGCCCAATTAGCCAAGTTTGGTAAAGAAGAATTTTGCAGGACGTAGATTTGCTCTGCAATTGTTGCAGCACCAGGCATGCAATATCTCCTGTTATGTGTGCCCACTCTGAGGCAGGTCAGTGGCCAGTGGATCCATGAAGTGGTTGATCCATTAGTCCAGAGATCTCATTCTTTCCCCAAGTCCCTGTCACCCACCTTCAATTGCAGCTGCACTGGGATGTCCATAGCACATGGGGTAAAGTCCTCTCAAATTTAGTTCCCTCCCCTATGCTGCATAAGTGCACTGGCTCAGTAGCACTTTGGGCCTTTTGTGACCCTGGAGGAATGAGCAGGGTTTGCCCCAAAATAAGCAATCTAACACCCTCATCTCCAGATTGTATGTGACTTCCATGTTTAAGAAAAATGACGTGAATACATTATAATACAAATTCCACTTATATTTAAAACAAAATATAATCTACAGAGGTTCTCTTTAGGCCTGTCGGGATTTATGTGTAAAAAATCAATGTTAGCATAATCCTCAGGACCTGCTAGTATTTATCGGTTAAAAACTAGTGTTTTTCATAATGAGTCAGACGTAAAACGTGTAGCACAAGTGTTCTTTATTCTTATCAGAAAAGTTCTCAGTGTGCCTTTCAGATTTGTTTTTTACCTTTTCCAAAATATCAAATGAAACTTAATTCATGATAAATCTAACAAATTGTTCTAAACTGACCAAAATCTAGTAGTACAAATATAACACCAACTGATTTAAAAAACATGGCTCTACACACAGATATTTGGATTTTAAAAGCTGAAATCTGATTTGTGACTTAACATGCCTTTTTTCCTTATGATGGCATTTTCTGTAGTGTCAAGTTATTCTGTGTACATTTAAATCTGTCTGCTGTTTTGATCTCTCTTTGCTGTTTTAAAATACTCATTCATTATCTTTGCACTCCTATCTTATTCTGTGGCCACCTACACCATCATATTCTGTACTGCCTCTCTCTTTTGCACTGCATGTTTGATATGTTGTTTAGATATTGTACATGTGGATGACTCTGATGATTTGGGAGATCTTTTGTTTTACATCTAGCCCTTTCTGAAGGTGAGTATGTCCTGATCATCAATGTAAATTGTATCTCCTTAAGTAGTCATGCATTAAAATGAAATTAATAATTTTATTTTTAATGGCTGATATTTAAAATGAGAGCACTAACACAGAGAGGCCTCTATACCTAGTAAATATTTTAATTTTAAGACACAAGCTGACAAGGGAGGATTTGCTCTAAATATTCCCTCCAATAGTAAACTTCAGTAGGGATTCACAAGCAAAAATTAGATCAGTATAAACCATTTTCCAGTAATTCACCTTATCAAAAGTCTTGCGTTTGCTTTCTCTTTATTAACCACTGGTCCCAATTGTGTCTTTCTCAAAGTGAAATCTCAATGGCAAAACTATTTTAGTTGCATGATACTACTACAAACAAAGTCTGGTTTGTCCTCATCCCTGTGCAGGTGCATAAGAGGTTGGCGGCAGAAGCATTTCCCATCTTGCACCTTTGTGCGTGAACGAGGCATGATGTTCTTGGGGAGAATGCAAAGGGTGGGAGAACTGCCACTCCAGCAGCAGCAGCTCCAGGCACCAGCGCTCCAAGCGCGTGCCTGGGGCGGCAAGCTGTGGGGGGCGCCCTGCTGGTCCCTGCGAGGGCAGCAGTCAGACAGCCTTCGGCAGCATGTCTGCGGGAGGTCCCCGGTCCCACGGATTCGGCGGCATGCCTGCGGTATGTCCGCCGGTCCTGCGGCTTCGGTGGCAATTTGGCGGCGGGTACGCCGAATCCGTTGGAACGGCGGACCTCCCGCAGGCATGCCGCCAAATCCGTGGGACCGGGGACCTCCTGCAGGCATGCCTCCGAAGACAGCCTGCCTGTCGTGCTTGGGGTGTCAAAAAAGCTAGAGCTGCCCCTGCACTCCAGTACAATCCCTTGCAGCCCAGGAAAGAGTTATTGCTGAGTCAGTCAAAATTCTTCCACTGGCTTTTACTGCTTGTGACCATTCTGCATTCTCTCCACCACTGGACGCAGATTAAGCCCACAGTCTGCCCCTAAATATACCTACTGTCTGAGTAAGATAATAGGATCAAACCTTCCAAACCCTGTTTTATCTTCCAGACAAGGTACTTTATTATCTTTCTGATACAGATAATACAAAGAAGAGTCATAGAAGTAAAGATCTGATGTTAAATGCAGTTTAAATAACTGGCAGTGCAGATGAGGCTAAGTCATACAAGCCTGATCCTGCAGTCAGTTGGAGATTTGCTTGAGTAAAGACTGCTGGATTGGACTCATAGCCATGCAGCTTTTGTGTATTTTACCTAAGAAAAGTGTATGGCTCACTTCTTCATGTTCAGTATATATTGCATGTATTAAATGTTCACATAACACCTCTGTTCAGCATATGAAGGTGCAACAACCATTAAGAGGGCAGTCAGATGATTAATGGGTCATATACTACTATACAGCTCAAATACATTGTTTAGGATAAAACTAACTAATTTTTCAAATAAGAAAATGTAGAAATCACCACTGAATCAGGACAAGAATAAATGGTGTCACACAGGTTTAATATTTTTGAACACAGATAATGTGGTGCTCAGTCAATATTGGAGACTTCATAGTAGTAAAATGTCAGAAGTAAGTAGAGTTGAGCAAATACTGCAAACAAATCCCCATGAGTATTTGCTCACATTTTTAAATGACTGTATGTTGGCCATGCTTATGCCCCTTTAGTATTCACTTTCCACGAATATTTGGGGATTCAAGCTTAATGCCACAAATATTTGCAGAAAGAGAATTTCAAAGTTGCATATGTACGTAAACACTGAGACTGGACTTTAATTTGCCCATATGAATATTCATGTAGCACACTTAAGTCTTTCAAGATACCAGAGCAACATCCTGAGATTTGTCTGGCCAACCACAATTAACCAGAATAGTCTGATTGGTGAATGGTGTGTCTCGGATTCTCCAACAGAACTGTTCATTATGCAGCCATATATCTAATAAAAATGGCAATATGAAAAAAACCCAGAATAATTTCAGTGACAAATAAATTCAAGGAAATTGCAATCTGCCACCAGATATCCTGTGGGTGTAAAAGTAGGCTAAGGTCATCAGATAAATTATTCATAGTGAATCATTCACTCAGCTCTAGAATTTAGGAGTAAGAATCAGGAAAAAAAGATACATAGGAACGCAATAATTATTTTGCGGTGACTGTTGTGGGCCACGTTCAGATGTGATTTGTAAAGCAGTGTAAATTAGACTCTTTTCGTTTCAGCCAGATTTCTTGAGACTTAGAAGTTAAAGTAGGATAGCAGCAATGTTCAACTTACACCTTTTACTGACTCTTTGGGTTGAGACAGGTTGGGTAAGTAGATGCATAGATGTAAGGGAATCTAACCACTTAAGAGAGTCTTATGCTTAACTCAGCAGGGTTCAGCTGGAAGCCACACCTGAAAGTATTTAACAAGTAGGGTGACCAGACACAAATGTGAAAAATCGGGACAGAGGGCGGGGAGTAATAGGAGCCTATATAAGAAAAAGACCCAAAAATCGGGACTGTCCCTGTACAATTGGGACATCTGGTCACCCTATTAACAAGTGAATTCTAACTCCGCTGTTGGCTGCAGGCTGCTGTTTCCATTGGAATTACTGTCTGCTAGTGAGAAAAAGGAAAGTGAAATGTATGCTGGTGCTTGTTTAATTGTCATCAAAGCTGACATTTTTATCCATGGCAATGGGTGTGAACAACAGCTGGTAGCTAGCAGCAGAGTTGTAAGACATCTTGTAAGTATTACTTTTTTGTGACCCATACACCTGACACTAAAAGGAGCTTTTCATTCATCTCCAAAATGCTGAACCACTGTTCCTGCATAATAGTGCATTGCTGGCACAAACGTGCTGCCAGTCCACAAGATGACATAATTTTTGCTCTTTTATTATAACTGCTTCTTTCATGAGACTGGTCCAAAACATGCACATTCACTCATCTCCTTCAGAATAGCCTTCAGCAATCTGACAGGCAGGCAGGGAAACATTAGCTGAGCATTCACACTATGGGCCACATTTTCAAATTCACGTTGTTCTTGCAGTATTTGTCCACACGGAGCCAGATGCTTACCTGAAACCGAGGAGGGCTTGGCTGCTACAAAGCTGGTCTTTGCCACCTTTGCATTCCCCTTATTATTGCCGTGGAGCCAGGGGAGCTACTCAGGCCAGGGGCTGACCACTTTTTGGTTGGGCTAAACCTGAGTGGTGCTGAGACCTCATGTGCCTGGTTGCAGTGCTATTCACTCATATTTGGAGAGGGTGTGGGGGTCAGACTGTTGTAGAGGAGTGAAGGGATGCCTAAGCAGGGAAGAGGAGATCAGGTCGGGGAGAGGGGACAAATCTATGCTCCACAAAAACTTTAAATGGTTCTCTGCAGCCCCTGCCCTTATCCTTGTATGATCTGTCTTGGATCCCCTTGCGTACCCTAGCACAGCCTGTGGTCCTGACGGTACGCAGAATTCGCTATAGTATAGGGATCTGTGGTCATGCTTTCTTTTGCTAGCTGTGTCCACAGGGCCAGACACAGGGAGGTGGGTGTGGGGTAGCAGGCACTGCAGTTGCTCTGCTCCATTCAAGGATCTCCCTAGGCAGGTGGACTAGGCAAGGTAATTTTAGGGCAGCTTTGCACTGATGGAGCAGCACATAGTTCTCCTATCACAGCTGAGGAGCTGGTCCACAGGACCCAATTCTGAGAGATACTGAAGGTTTCCAGAGAGGTGCTCTACCCCTCATAAGGTGGGGCCCACACACTCTGAGCTCATAAATCCCATAAAGTACAAGGCACAGATATTGATAGTGGGTCTTGTTTGTACTGATCTGTGTTACAACTTAAAATGAAATAGAATATTAAGTACATTACCCAAAAACAGGGTGTGGAGGGGAAATGCATAAACATACATATACCTTTCAGATACCTTTTCAAGTAAAAATAATATTTTTCAATATTAATTCACTAATTCAATACACACTAAACTGTTTTTCTGTGAACAAAGAAAATAATAAATGACAAAACTTCATTATTTATTTATCAAGAGGCATAGTTTTTAATGATGCATGATAATCTATTCCTCAAGACAGTCCTTATCATTGGAGGTTGTATTCTTCTGAAGGCATTAGTACTTCTTTGGGTAGCCATGGGAACAAATAAGAAGATCTTTCAAACACACATTAATAAATCTCTGTAAGTTGCATTTACTTCCTTACTTAAGAACACCAAAGCATATGATTTGACATGTCCTTATATATATATCCTTCTACATGAAAGTCTTACAGGTTACTAAAATAGTTTTAATTTTTTTTTTTGCATCTCATTACTATGACACTATTTGCAATGCAGCAATATATGTGTAAAATAATTCTAGGAACTAAGAGCACAGCACTCATACATGCTAATCTCACCCGCAATGATAATCAGTTCATGTAATGTAAAATATGCTAGCCAAGATAAGCATGTACACCTAAGAATCCTTGTCTACAGTACACATGGAAAAATCATAGAAAAAGACATTTAAATAATGATACACAAAATAGAAAATGGCAGTGAACTGTCATCCATAGTCTCCTGGCTAAAGGAAAATGAACAGATTTTGACAGTGTTCCTTTTCTTGGCAGAGCAAAGGCTTAATAGAAAAAAAGCAAAAGGAAAAGATAAAAAGTACATAAATAAACAAAGCATACATGAGAAAGGAGAGGAAATGGTATTCAGCTCTAGAATTTTGCAGGTTATGAACTGAACTATGTTATTTTATTGTTGTGCGAGTGATCACATGGCTGACTGAAATAAAAGTCTGACTTTGTCATAACATTAAATAAATAAAGCTTGATCCTGTGAGGTGCTTATCACTTCTTGGAAGGTGGTGAGCACAATCAACTCCAAAAATGTTATGGGTCTTGAGGGTGCTCATTACATTCATAGAATCATAGAATATCAGGGTTGGAAGGGACCTCAAGAGGTCATCTAGTTCAACCCCCTGCTCAAAGTAGGACCAATTCCCAACTAAATCATCCCAATCAGGGCTTTGTCAAGCCTGACCTTAAAAACCTCTAAGGAAGGAGATTCCACCACCTCCCTAGGTAACCCATGCCAGTGCTTCACCACCCTCCTAGTGAAAAAGTTTTTCCTAATATCCAACTTAAACCTCCCCAACTGCAACTTGAGACCATTACTCCTTGTTCTGTCATCAGGTACCACCTTGGCAGATTGAACCCATTAAAAGATGTAGTAACACACATAAAAAGCACCCTTCCACAATGTATCTTCCACTAATAAATCCATCATGCCTTTGTTTAGTGCTGATTCAAAAAGGTTCCTTCCTAGGAGAAATGCAGCACACCTTCAGGTTGCCCACACACATAGCAGGACAACTCCATCATAGAACCAGTAGGTCTCCACTTTACAGTCATGTGTGCTAACAAGCCAGCAACTTGCATTGAGCTGGCTCCATGCCATTCAAGGAGTCCACTACCCCTGCAGAAGTCTGTCACCTCTTGCTGCATTCCTTTGTGCAGCAGAACTGCACCAGGACTGCCATGGCTAGAATGTACTGTATATTTTGCTCAATTGCTAACTCTAACTGACTACATTAACTAAATAAAGGAAGTGAATATCATAATGTTTTCCTTATAAAGGACCCAATCCTCCTCACCTGAGCTTAACTCCCACTGGGATCAATAGGAGTTCAGGATAAATAAAGACTGCAGGATCCAGCATACAGTTATTGTAGACGTGCAACAGAGCAAGTAACTATACTGTATATAAAAACCCAGTAATTAAGGATATAGTCTACATTATAGTTTGTCTATTTTATTTGTCTCTCTGTTTCATGGTATATGTGCAACCGGGTGTGAGTGCTTGTGTATATTTATTTGTACTGTTTAAAGTTTGAATTCTTTGTCTGATTTGAGTCTGCTAATTCATTGATTGTTTCGGTTACTACTCCATGAAACCCTCTCTATGTGCTATTCATCCACATTGTAAGCATGTAAGTACAAAAAATTCCATTATTCTGTGAATCCTCTCTTCAGACAAATGGGAATTTGGGGAATCTGCATTGATGGCTGGGTAGATTATATAAGTGGTTCTCAGTGCTGTGTTCTGGCTATTCTCATTTAGGAGATGGTCCTTTAAGGACTCTATGGTTGGTCTAACCTGCTCCGAGTTACGCTGAGCCAGGCAGAGAATCAGAGATGTAACCAGCTCCCAGACTGCATGTCCCCCACCGCCACTCTGCTATGCTAAGCAGTTCTCCCCGACAGAAGAAAATCTATCCCAATATAAAGAGAGAATCTCCATTTATGCATAGCAGCAGGAACCATTTGGCTTCTTTAGAAAGACCTGGCATGAAATAATTGCTCCAAAGTATCAGGGCATGAATGTACACCGCTTCAGTTTGTATGCTTTTGCCCAGGGCTGCCGAGAGCAGGTTCGGGCCCCTGTGAAAAAAATTTTTCGGGCACCCCAGCAAGGGTGGACCGGCTAAGCAGGGCCTATGATGGGGGGAGGAAGCTGGGGAAGCCGGGCCCCCTTCCGGACTGCTGGACCCCAGTAATTTGTACTGGCTTCCCCCCTTCTCGTTGGCCCTGCTTTTCCCTCAGCATTGCTTGTTGCAGGTGGTACTGTACTTGCATAGATAAACTGATCAGGGGGCAGTCTCCAGATCCTCATTTGGCAAAGAGACAAAAGACCATTTTTAGTCAGCAAGGAGCAAAGCTGCCAGTTCAGTCACTAAATACACTGGATTCTTGAAGAGGAATCTGTAAGCAATTCTGTACTCAATGATCTCACATCGGCACTGCAAACTCAACTGACTTTTTTCAGAGTAGCAGCCGTGTTAGTCTGTATCCGCAAAAAGAACAGGAGTACTTGTGGCACCTTAGAGACTAACTAATAAATTTGTTAGTCTCTAAGGTGCCACAAGTACTCCTGTTCTTTCAACTGACTTTGACTCAGTTATAATACGGCTGCCTTTTGTAGAGTAGACAGGACTTTAGAAAGCTTTTCTCTGGTTACAGAATATTATTAAGGACCTGTCTGTGCTACAAATTATGATCATGTTGAACTTGATCAATGGACAGTCACGTTACAGGCAGACTGTGTCTCCTGATTCAGTGGTACTGTATTTGGGAAGAAGGGGAAATCAGAATTAGGTAGATTATAGGTCACTAATCAAAAAGCAGGTTACTTTGAAGGAAGAGGCTACTTTGAAAGAAAATAGAGAAGTTGATGAAAAACATATTTGATTTTAAGACTTTGTAGAAGTGTTTCTCATTAGGCCAGACTTGCAAAAAGGTATCCCTCGCAATGTTGGCAGGCTGGCCTACAGAGTCTTAGCCTGGGAGCATGTTGTGTTTAAAAATATGAATCAGTAATCAGTTTGGCTGTTTTTAAACTGTAGGAGTTAAAACAAAAATAGAAGTTTGTTGACTCATATGCTTGTTAAATGCTCATTAAAAGAGCTTTATTTTTAAACTGAGATTTTATAGGCAGTAGGCCAGAGTTTGAGCTCATATATGCTAGTGTACCCAAAGTAACTCTGCCAAAGTTTATAGTTTACACTGATGTGAAAGCAGAGTCTGGCCCAATCAAATTTGGGGGAGGACACCTATGAAGACTATAGTGATAACAAGCTTATCCGATATGGCGAAATTCTGCTCTCCGACATGCACACATGGTTTCTATTAATTTCAGAGAAGGCCAGGTGTGTATGTCTAAGGGATGATTTTTTCGCCGTTGTACTGTGACAGAAAACCTACCATACAGCCAAATTCTGCACTCAGTTAAACCTATTCAACTCCATTGAAGTTAACGCATGGTTTTAAATGGAGACCCATGAAGGGAATTACACTTCCTTGTATGGTCAGCTTTTTTAAAAATAAAAGTGAAAAACATCATAATCTTGGGGATAAAATGCTGCTGCAACTTCCCCCACTGATAAATTGCAGTCACACTTCACCATGACAATGCCTGACTTCTATGCTTTGTTTAAAATCACCCCAAAAAATTAACTATGTATGTAGAGGACTGTGCTTAATTCCCCACGTGCACTTATTTTAATAAAAAGTGAAAGTTAAAAGCTGGTTCAGCCATGAATGAAGTGCTGCTAAAAGTAGCAGCCGTGCCAAATGTTTCTTTTCTTAAATGACTTGTTTTACTTTGATCCTTTCAATAGCGGCAGCTTTCAATAGTGCTTAACCCACAAACATCATATATCCATCACTCTTATGAAGCAAACCTGAACAACTTAACTGAGCAAAGTAAAAAGTCGTAGCAGCAGCCAACAAAAGTCCCTTGTCTTGATTCCACAGCACACCAGGGTAGCTATTTTCTCAAGAGATACCACCTCTGGGATAGCAGACCCACAGCTAAGTGGGCAAATCACGGAAACGAGCACTGCCCCTTTTGTACCCTCTGTATCCAATATGGGCTTAAAACCAGCCTTCTATGAAGCAAACAGGATTTTCTAAAGCAGTGGCTCTCAACCTTTCTAGACTACTGCGCTCCTTTCAGGAGTCTGGTTTGTCTTGGGTACCCCCAACTTTCACCTCACTTAAAAACTACTTGCTTACAAAATCAGACATAAAAATACAGAAGTGTCAGAGCACACTATTACTGAAAAATTGCTTACTTTCTCATGTATACCATATCATTATAAAGTAAATCAATTGGAATATAAATATTGTACTTACATTTCAGTCTATAGGGCAATATAAACAAGTCATTGTCTGTATGAAATTTTAGTTTGTACTGACTTCGCTAGTGATTTTTATGTAGCCTGTTGTAAAACTAGGCAAATATCTAGGCGAGTTGATGTACCCCCTGGAAGACCTCTGCGTACCCCCAGGGATACACATATCCCTGGTTGAGAACCATTGTTCTAAAGGACTTATGACCCTGTCTGCCCAAACAACTAAACTTTTTAAAATTTGCAATAAAGAACTTAATTCTCAGACAGATCTGCTGAGGGGCTTTTTTTTCATAAATATTTTTGTAAAAGGAGATGTCCTTTTTAAGTATCTCCTCTCGGGATGCTTGGTGGAGAATAGTAAAGGGAAAGTGAGTGCTGGTGTTCTCCAGCTTCATTAAAATGCCATCTAATAAATCAGGATTGTGTTCTGTGTATATCAAATCTAATTTTGTTGAATAAATCCTAACTGGGAAGAGCTGTAGTAAATGTCTCCATATTTAGTTTCTCCAATATCAAGTGAAAGACAAAAGTGGAGTGATTGCATGTGAAGAGCTCTTTAATTCTTGAATAAATTAAACAATTAATATATTTGCTTTGTGAAAAGGCCCAAAGCAGTTCATGGAACACTTTTACGCCACTCTAGGAAGGTAGTATACTGACACCAAACTTAGATGTAATATTTAAAAATAAGAAGCTTTCTATTATTTACATGTCATACAGTATTGGCAACACAACTCTGTACCTATGATTGCACATATCTTATTAAAAATATTTGAGCTAAATTCTGCAGTTCTTATTTGATTAAAACTCACATTTATTTTCTAATATGTCATTTCACGTGAAGAAAAGTTACTAGCTTCAAAAGGATAAGGGCTTCAACAATTTTCCTTGTGACATCACGTTAACTGGGAAGTATTTTCTGATGAGGGCTGATAAAATTCAGTTCCTACACTAAATAAAGAGACATAAAATTTATACTAAAATTGCTCATTACCTGTGTTTGGCTGTGTTTGAATTTCAGCCCTTAATGAACAACTGTACCAAACTGAGAAAGGGTGGAGAGAACAGGTTTAATTGTAAGGAGGAGCTCATTAAAGCTTCTTAAACTGTCTATGGTCACTGAGCTCTGTATAAAAATTTAATGGGGAAGAACTTTTTAGATCCTGACATATCCCTGAGTAGTAGTTCCTTTAGGAAAAAAGAAATACCTAAAGGGGACATTTCTGAAGAAGTTTACACCAGTGTAGACTTTGTCGGTTGGCAAACTAAGCTTTAAAAATATAGGATTGGCAGTGGAGGGCCTGCAGTGGTAAATCTAGTGGTATGAACAATCTAGGGGTTCTCAAACTGGGGGTCGGGTCCTCTCAGGGGGTCATGAGGTTATTACATGGGGGGTCGCAAGCTGTCAGCCTCCACCCTAAACCCCGCTTTGCCTCCAGCATTTATAATGGTGTTAAATATATAAACAAGTGTTTTTAATTTTTAAGGGGGGTTGCACTCAGAGGCTTGCTATGTGAAAAGGGTCACCGGTACAATAGTTTGAGAACCACTGATCCATACCTTTTAGAAATATGTGATATGGAATGAAAAAATTTTCAGGGTATAACAGTTGAAATTCAGAGTGTGAGGATATCATATTTAGTTGCGGGCTCCCACTGCTTTCTCTATTAATACGGATATAGCTCCCACTTCCACAAAGGTCAGCATAAATCCAGACTATCTTCTGTAAGGTGTACCAGTCTGCGGACACTGGGGTTTATCAGGGACTATGGACAGTCTGTGAATTTTATGGAAATGTTGCTGTAAATTCAAAGGGATTTTTTCCCACATTGCTTCTGCCACTGATGGTTTGGGTTAGGCTTGAATATACATTTCCAGTTTTCGTGACAATTACAAGTACAGCTGCTTTATTGAGCTCACCATTCAACCAAATACTAATGCCATTGCTCTTGAAGTAATGGGTCAAATATATATAGTTTGGAGTTGCATCATGTGTGAATCCCCTCAAAATATCTTTTATTTACATGGAATGCTACAGTGAATGAGAGCAGTATAAACTGATCTCCTTCATGTGTAAATTATACAGCGAGAACAGCTAGGTGAGGTAATATCATTTATTGGACCAGTTTCTGTTTGTGGAAGGGACAAGCTTTTGAGCTTTGCAGAGCTCTTCCTCTTCCTGTGAAGCTCGAAAGCTTGTCCCTTCCACCAATAAAAGATATTACCTCACCTACCTTGTCTCTCTCATGACCAACACGACTACAACAACACTGCAAACTATAAATTATACAATCATTCCAAACAAGAGAAAACTAAGTAGATTCTACTCTATTTATTTTTTAGATTTATTTACATATTCTCACAATTCTTTAAACAGTATTAAAATCATTGCAGCTGATAGGTTCTTCTTATTAATAAACTAGTGAGGGTTATAAGTAGGTTATGCCCCTGCACTATAATCACTCCTCTCCCTGGAGTAGCCGTGTCAGGGGCCACCGATCCACACAAGGGCTGGTGGTAGCTTGCCCCTGCTCCTCTTTGGAGTACAGTTCCCTCACTGGACTACTGCTCCTTGCCTTCAAGAGGGCTGGGTTCTGTATGGGTGAGGGATGACTCAGCCTCCAGTCAACCAAGAAGATTCTGCAGGGGGAGGACTCAGAGAATGGAACTGAATACTCTATTAAAATGAACAGGGCAGTTCATGCCTCTCAAAGCTATTGTTTCAGGCTGTCTGCATTAGTTACAATCAGGTAATGTTTACAAGGTTTTCTTGGCAACAGTGACGTCTAGAAACATAATTTATTTTTAAATGAAAGTTGCAATTTCAATGGCATAGCCAGGGTGGAAGCCTTAGGTATGTGCCTATACTTATTCCTTAATACAGCCCTGTGCCCAAGGGGACTGCACTACCTGTACATCAGGGAGCACAGCTCCCAGTTGGCACTCTCTGTAACAAAGTGGATGGAGGAATGTGGGTCATCAGACACAGGGCTACACAAATTCACTGGCCAAAACTCCTCTCCTAAGGGGAGCATAGGGTGTGTCTCCCTGGCTGTCCCACTTTCTGCCACCGGTTTGGGAGGGATTCCATCCACCCTGCCAAACTGGACATAAGTGCACTGCCCAAGAGTTGGCCCCTTCTCATAAGTCTGCAGTTTTCTTTCCAGAAAGTCACTAATTTTCTTAACTTTCAATAAATCTATCAACATAAATATCTAAATGAGTGTTCTATTAAAAATACAGAAGGCCAAATTCTTCTCTTACTTGCACTGGTTTAAAAATTGGCCAGTGTGGGATTATTGGGGGTGGGCATTTCTTTTGCAATGCTTGTTTGCTTGAGGTGTCTATTCTGTCTTTCCCTGTGCAATGTATTGATCACTATTAGATCTTTTAAACTGGATTAGAAGTGGAGCTGAAGTACAAATATCTGGTCTGCATACCTACATTTGATGTAAACCATTTTATTTAGTTTCTAATACCTAGCAGTTGTAATATTTTTGTAAACGATTGAATTAAAAATTCAATTAGTTGTTCCCCACGCTGTAATGTCATTTCATTAAAGTGAAACCCAAACGATGGGCATTTTCTTTGTAATAATCACCCATATAAATGTGGGCCAGCCTGATAGACACAATCTAGCCCATCTTATTTCAGAGGTATCTATATGAATACCTCTTTGTTAAGCTTCTTTTGTGCCCTGTCACAAACTGGCTGGAAATTTTCCAATAGAGTATGCTTTACTTTCCAAATAATGGGACCAATTCCTTCCCCTGGTAGAAGGGCAAAACTCCTATTGAATCCAATGGAAGAGTTGCCAGCCTATCTGTGGACAAAATTAGGTCCAATGATAGGTTTAAGATGAGGACCCTTCAGTCTTTTGCAAGAAGTCCTATAGTGACAGTACTATCACTTGTAACCTATTTGCAACCTATGGTTCTTTACACAAGTACCATATCTATTGGTACTTAAGCACCTTAGAAAATGTTTGAACACTCTAGCAAAGGAAGACCTGGAGCTCACAGCCATGATATTGCACAATGTGTCTCAAAAATCTGTGTGGACCATGTGTCAAAGTGCATGTTGCAAGAAAGTTGGAAGTCATTGTGGTAACACCCGGGTATAAGTAAGGGCAGAGTATGAGCCACACACCATTTGAAGATAATCTCGTGATAAGAAGTGGCACAAGGGATGAATGGAATCACAAAAGGCTGAACTAGATAGAATATATTTCCTAACAAATGGACAACCAGTCAAAAGGGCATAATCCTGATTTATGAGTAACAGGATTTGGGAGGCCTTCTCACAGAGAACAAAGGGGAAAAAGGATCAGAATCTTGAGCAACCTCTCTACTTGACCTAATGGAAAGTAAGACAATCTAAGGGAGATCCTTTGTCTGCGAAGCATAGTCAGGACATGTACTGACATAAATAGTTTTGGCAAAGCACCTAACTCAGAGTTAGCAGAGGTGAGGGCAAGTCTAAACCACCATCTTCTTTTTGTGTTGGAAGCAGCACTCTCTCAAAGTACCCTCAGTTCAGTTGGGGAGTACGTTGCTAAAACCGGGAGTATAAATTGTGGTGGAGCCGGACAGAATAATGTTTAAGTTTTTTAATTAGACTTAAATTTCACAACAGTTGAGGCTTCAAAGAGTGTAGAGGCCAAAATCATAGAAACTGTACTCTTTGGTAAATAGAATTCTTGATTTTTATAAACTGTATGTATTACCAGTTATGAAAAGTGTAGCTTGAAAGAAATTTGGCATGAACTTTTAGCACCACAGTCTTGCTTTGAACAAATCTTTCAAATCTTCTGTATAGTATCTTTAGTTCTTTTGCTGTGTCAAATCTAGTCTTCAATGTAGATTCCTTGTCAAAAATGCCATGCAGCCTTAAAATCAATATTTGTTCTGTTTTATCTGAATTCAATAGGGAATTTTCCAAGGAAAGAGAAAAAGCCAAAGCCCGAGGGGACTTTCAGAAGCTGCGTGAAAAGCAGCAGCTTGAAGAGGATCTGAAGGGATATTTAGATTGGATTACACAGGCAGAAGACATTGACCCTGAGAATGAGGAGGAGGGTGATGAAGAAGGCAAACGGAACAGTACGTATTCTTTACACTTTATACTCCCACTGAAAGACAATTGGACTGCTTGGAGAAAAGTTGAAATAAGGGAGAGGATATAGCATATCAAATATTACTATACTAATTTAGTGTTGTGTAAAAATTTGCAGTATCCACATCTTTATTAATATTCATTTACCTACTGCCATAACAAATGGACTGGAAACGTATCCCCAGATTTTGCCCTGCTTTACTCCTGTACAAACCGTGATCCACACTCTATTTTGATACCCACTATTAAGGTTTGAAAAGCATTGTTTTATAAAGGTTTTCTATTTTATTTTTGGTTTCTAAAATAATAGTGGCTATACAAATTGCATGCAACTCAATGACATTTCAAATCTAGACTCTTACTGGCATAGCCAAAAGGGATATATGATTGTCAGTGGCTGTGTGTATTAGAGTTAGAAGAAAATGGCTCAGAAAAGTACATTCTTAACTCCACATTCAAACCCCAAGAAACAGGAGACATTGAGGAAAAACCTAAAGATTAAATGTTTAAGCCTTCTATTGTGTTAAAAAAGATGGTTTCCACTAATTCTGTGAGGAAAGAAATTACACCTCAGACATCCCCTCTTGTCTAGCAGTTAAGGCTAGGTCTAGGCAGTGGGTTAACGTACAGCAAGCCAGGGTGTGACTCCACAGTGCACCAATTTGCCGTGTAGTAATTTGCCATGTAGAGAAGCCCTAAGCATGGTATATGAAGATATCTTTATGAGGAGTGTTTACATGAGGTGAAATACTTGAAATCTTTGTGGACTTTTAGTCAACATTAAAAAACGGTCACTGTTGCTTTCTTTATATAGTTCACCTATTATAGAGTACTGTAATAATGACAATGGTAACAATAAATGTTTTAACACCTTCAGATTTATATCATGAAAGTCCTCAAATGCTTCTACACCAAAAAGTCTTAGCAGAAATGTCTACAATGAAGAGGTTAATTTTATGACTTTGCAACAATTGTACATGGTTTGTAGTTGTCAGCTAAAGTCTGTGTAACTCAGAAATTTCAAATATACCTCTAATGGAAAGGTTTTTATACTTTCTACTTTATTTGAAAAGTAGTGATTAAAGTTTTAATATGAAATGTATGATGCTGTAGATGAGTGACCATGTGGAATTAAAACATTTCTGTTGTGGGGTTTCTTAACGAAATGAGGTTACCCATAAGATTGGAGGTTGAGGGCCAGATTTTGACACCCTTATTTATGTTGAGTACTCCTCAGATAGTTCTACTGGAACCAGTGGGAGCTATTTACCCAGCAAGATACTATTCAGTATAATTAGAGATATCAGAATCTGGCAAGGAGTGATTTGTCATGGACAGAAACTCGGAACAGTATTCCTTATTACATTAATACATATTCATTGTTATTGATATTGCTAGTATAGTATTGTTATTTAATTATAAGAAACTGCATTCTTTTAAACATATTTGTTACCATATGTTTAAAATATTTCAATAATGTCTTAGCTTTTGAACATCAATGTAATACTTCATTGATTTGCAAATCAGCGTTGTAGCTAGAAATGATTTCCAGGCATAATGTTTGTCAAAACTGGTAAATATTGTGTGGTTTGTTCCTGAAATTTATTGAAATCATTTTTTTGGTTTTGGAACTAATTGTCACATAAAAATAATATTTAGGCTAACTCCTGTCCCCAGAGTTCCAGATTCCAGAAGATTAGACTTTTGGTTCACAGTGCCAATAAAGTCTGAACCCATGTTACTGTCTTAGAGGAAACAGAGTTTTATCCTTGATACTGTGGGAGAGTGGGAGGCAAGCTTGGGCTGGTGTTGTTACCTAAAAGGGGTAATGTATATGTATAAAAGACACCCCATGCAGAGTTTTTATCCTTGAAAGGCAGAAGAGGCAGAGACAGTCTGGAGTTCACTAAGCATTGCTATTGCTATTGATCTTATGTGGAAAGCACTCATATACTGGCGTAATGGGTGTCAGTATAAAAGACTAAGATAAATAAAAGAAATTTGTATGTTTTAGAGAGTACAGTCTGTGTCCACATGGTGGTTGTGATGGTTCGGTCACAGAGACCCCGTTGGGACTGTCACCTGATGTGCTGAGACTACCCCGAGGCCATTTTCTCTGCCAGTTTGGGCCTCCAGAACCCTGTCTTGTTGAGTCAGACACGCAAGCCTGCTGCAACACAGGCCCAGAGTCTGAACCACACCCCCAAAGCTGCAGACTTAACTGAAAACAGCTTACGAAGTGCTCCTGTCTTCAGCACCCAGACACCCAGCTCCCAATGGGGTCTGAACCCTAAATAAATCCATTTTACTCTGTATAAAGCTTATACAGGGTAAACTCATAAATTGTCCGCCCTCTATAACATTGATAAAGAGATATGCACAGCTGTTTGCTCCCCCAGGTACTAATCACTTACTCTGGGTTCAATAATAAACAAAAGTGATTTTATTAAGACTAAAAAGTAGGATTTAAGTGGTTCCAAGTAATAACAGAACAAAGTAAGTTACCAAGTAAAATAAAGCCAAAACACGCAAGTCTAAGCCTAATACATTAAGAAACTGAATACAGGTAAATCTCACCCTCAGAGATGTTTCAATAAGCTTCTTTCACAGACTAGACTCCTTCTTAGTCTGGGCCCAATCCTTTCCCCTGGTACAGTTCTTGTTAGTTCCAGCAGGCATCTTAGATGAAAAGCAGGGGATTCCACATGACTGGGATCCCTTTCTTCTATTCCACCCCCTTTTACAGCTTTGGCACAAGGCGGGAATCCTTTGTCTCTCTCTGGGTTCCCCCCCTCCATCTAAATGGGAAAGCACTGGATTAAAGATGGATTCCAGTATCATGTGACATGTTCACATGTCCTGTGAGACTTCATTACCCAGCACGTATACAGGAAGGCTTACAAGTAAACAGAGCCATCTACAACCAATTGTCCTAGTTAATGGGAGCCATCAAGATTCCAAACCACTATTAATTGCCCACACTTTGCATAATTACAGTAGAACCTCAGAGTTATATTTCATATTCCTACTTTCAGATACAAGAATGATACATTCATACAAATAGGATGATGACACTCAGTAGATTATAAGCTTTTAATGATACCTTACAAGAGACCTTTTGCATAAAGTATATTCCAGTTACATCGTATCCACCCTTACAAACATATTTTTATAAAAATATGGAGTGCAATGTCACAGTGGTCACTGAACAAAACCTGAGAAAACAGACCTTGTGCATGGGACTTATACAAGGTCACAATCTTCTTGCCCAACTCAATGGCAGATTGCTGTACATCCATGCAGCCACTAATGGGGTTGTTGGCCAGGAGACCCATGACATTTGCAGATGTAGTGGCCAGATCCCATCCCTTTGGCAGCCTGCCCTAATCTCAGACCTATACTTGCACTGCCCTAAAGAGACCTGCCCCAGAGCAGTGCTCAGTGGCTTGCAACAGGCTGTGGAGATCTGGGAATGGCTTTTCTGTGGGTTAGGTTCCCCCATACAGCAGAACCATGTCTTTACTTAGCTGTGGAAAGAATGGGGCAGCCTTTGTCTGTACATTGTTAATGATTATGTTATTTTAGGTTATGTTAATTGTCAGAAGATACTTTCAGGGCAGGGAATTTGCAGGAGAAAGTAATTAAAACACATTTTTGGGAAAAACCTTGACATGGATGTTCAGACCATGGGCAGCCTTGCAGGGGCAAGGACAGTTATTTATCCTATGTCAAAACTAAACTGATAACATGAGAAATATATGAGGAATGACAGAGGAGAGTCATTTCAACCAATACAATACAACTCTGCTGCTGAGCACTTAGCAGGTTACATTTTCAAAGCCCTGTACTAACTAACTAATCACCACAGCACTCTCATTATTCCTATTAACTTCAGTGAGAGTTCTTTGAAAATCTGGACCCTAATGCATTTATCAGAACTCCATTGGTGCTGCATTGTCTTTGAACTGTTAATGTCTCCTTTGAATGCCGTCAGCTTTTAGACACTGAGGGACAGAGCTTCAGTTCCTCCTCGGGCTGTTTTGTACTGTTCCAGCAGCGGAAAGCAGCCAGATAGCTGGCAGATCTGGCAAGCTGGAGATTCCCCAAGCTGTAGTGGGACTTTGCAGCCAGATGTTATTTAGAGGAACCCCCAAATTGCCCTTCAACAGCCCTAGAAGTCAGGGAGTGGCTTAAAGCCACTTTTTTCCCCTCCTGTTTCTTCAGCTGTTCCTAGTGGAGCTCTAGCACCACCAAAGATCTTTCCCCTAGTATCTGCAAAGTAAATAAATAAGTCCATGTATTTTAGCTACTAGCTGAGCTTGTTTGGAAGATTCTAGACAGTGGGTACAATTTTCAAAAACTCTTAAGTGACTTAGGTGCCTACACAGTTTTTGTATAATTTTAACTCTATCAGTTTAAAAATCTGCCAGTGTTTAGGTGCCGATTATAGCTAAATCAGTACAAAACTTGTGTTGACAAGCCTTAAGTCCCAGTTTCAAAAGTGACGTAGGCACGTAGGAGCCTATATCTCAATGAAAGTCAATGGGACCTAGGGTCCTTATTGCTAAATGTGTGTTTGTTAATAGCACTAAAACTCCTAAGTCACTTAGGCACTTTTGCAAATTGTACCCATACTTTCCCCCTACTTTCACCTTGGCCTGCAGGGATGCCACCTGCTTTGATCTCAAGCAGAAAAAAATGAACAAAATGAACAAAAATTAGGGTGATGAAAACACCAATGGGCTAGATCCTCACGTGCAGCTGAGATATGGGTGATCCTCCTGTGGGCAGAAACACAGGCTTTAAGTCTATTTCACCCTATGGAACAAACAAAGCACATGTAAGCATCTGAGAAGGTCTCTGGTTGTAGTTGTGCCCTTCAGGATACTAAGTGAAAATGAGTTTTGATTTGACTGAGTCATAAAGGTTTTATAATGTGCTGTGCAAAAGTGCACTGGTTTTTGTTATACAATAAACTAATGATTTGCCAGTGTCGTATTGGCACTAAGCAGGCCCACTTATGTACGCTGAATGGAAATTTCCACTGAATAGGCAATCTCTTAGCCTATTGGTGCAAATGTGTTTTAAAAAGTAGAACCGAATATAATTTTGTGCATGATCTGTGGCAATGTGTGAAGAAGGAGTAAGGCTGCAAAGTGGCCTCACTTCCTTCCATTTGACACTCAAAGGTTATCTGAAGGTGCTCTGCTGCATTTCAGATTACATGTGGAGGTGTGCATAAAAGGAGGCAAGATCTCTATGTAGATATTCAGCAGATACCTTCCGTGAAGGAAGGAGCCCTCTTGTCTGCATTATGAAGCTGAATTTCTGGTTTGGGAGCTTAGTGAAGTTTAAATGACAAGCACCAGAATAATGAGCTTCCAGGAAAGGTCTGTAAAGACTTGCGAGATAAATGTGGTCACCTTCCAAATATACTCCTACAAATTACTAATTTCCGGAAAGGATTCTTTAGCATAAAGTGTAGACCTGCTAGCTCCATTCATGCCCCTTTTCCACGTGGAACGTTCATGATCACAGACGTGTGTCTGATCTCTGCACATTCAGAAATAAGGGACTCAGTCCTGCAATCACTGCAAAATTAAACTGGATAAAATACTCAAAAGTGCTTGAGTCACTTAGGAGCCTAAATCAATGGGGGTTAGGCTAAGTGACCTACGTACTTTTAAAGTGGGATTTAGATTCCTAAGTCAGTTCATCATTTTTGAAATTTTAACCTATGCCTCTGTCTTCTGTAACTTAAACATTTTATATCAGTGATTCTCAAACTTTTGTACTGGTGACCCCTTTCAAATAGCAAGCCTCTGAATGCAACCCCCCCCCTTATAAATTAAAAATATGTTTTTATATATTTAACACTATTATAAATGTTGGAGGCAAAGCAGGGTTTGGGGTGGAGGCTGACAGTTCACCTCCCCCCCCCCCCATGTAATAACCTCACAACCCCCTGAGCAGTCCTGACCCCCCAGTTTGAGAACCCCTGTTTTATATGATACCCTTGTAATTCTGTAAAATTTTTTCTGTTAACCAGTGAGTGTTAGGTACTGTTGAATAATAGCACACATTCTAACTATTAAGATGAAAAATAAATTGCTAAGATACTTCATAAACTGTTATTTTAATTATGCACCAAATCCCCGTTCCTTCAAATTCAGTGAAACAACTCCCATTGACTCCAAAGGGGCAAGGATTTGGCCCAAAATGCAGAAATCAGTGTAAGTGGTGAAAGATTTTAGATGAGTTGTGCGGCTGGTAATTTCATTCTGTGTTTTGTCTGACATTTCTTGTATTGTATATGTGGACACATTTTTATTTTTTTGCATTGCAACTGCTGCCATCTACTGCGTAAATGATGGGATTACATATACTTAACACGAAGGGGTTACATTGGATGACTTAATGGAAAAGAAGAAAGGCAGATTTAGCTGCTTTAGCAGTTCTTCCAATAAACATGGTAAAATGTGTTCTGTTTTGAAGTTGAGCATTCTTTTGTGCAAATGATGCATTTTATATGTTGGTTCTTGAAAACATATATGCCTTTTTAAAAATATAGAAATAAACAGCTTTTGCATGCAGACATGCATCATGCATGTAAATGATCTGCTATTTCAAATGCATGCTTCAAACAGATTGCTGTTTGCAGTGCTTTAACTTTCTAAAGGCTCATTTTTATCCATTTAGATTTCCACTGAAGTGTGCCTTTGTTTGAGAGTGTTTTAGTTTAAGCGTAGGCTTACCTTTTCAAAAGGCAAGTGAGCCAGATAGAAAAGCATCTCTTAAATTCAAATATGAAAAAACCTACCAAAGCATTTCAGAAGCTGTATAATTGATTATAGTGTAAGTTTAGAACAGCATGTTTTAGAACTGTCTATTGCTTCGATTGTTGTGTCCCCCCCACAATGAATGCAAAATGTAACAAACTAAATACAATGTTCTTATGCTGTGTACTTTTTTCCTTTCGTCTTCTTAATTTTTTTTCCTATGGAAAGACTTTTAAAATGTAGTTGATAATTTCCCGTCTACATCCTTTAAATAATGGCAAACATAGCAACTTGTCAAAATCACAATGATAGCAATTAGGAAGATCTAGTTCTAGTTTAAAATCCTGCGTACAACAGAATTATCAGCGCAATGGCTTACTTGTTGTGGTGAGGCAGTGACTTTTGTTAAATAGCAGCTAAGATTTGGAGTGCATTTGACAAATCTGACCCAGTTATTTATGATATGAAAAATATCAATCCAAACAGAAATTTGTAAATTGAGAGGATACAGGAAATGCACTTTAAGGAAAATACTAGAAAAAATAAACAAAATGTAAAATTCAAGTAAATTATTTTGATATTAGATTATATCCTATAAGTAAGTATATCTGCTAATTGAACAAAATATCTGTAAAACATTTCAGGAAAATCCTTACTAGATATTTTAAATGGTCTTGTTGATTCAATTTGAAATTATTTGTACTGCTTGAACTATTCAATCTACTTTTCTAGCGGCTTGGATAACTTTTACGAGCTGGAATACCTTTTTAAAACATGCTAAAAGATGGCAGTAGTTTTTCATATATACTGGAAGTGAACCAGCTAAACCATTGAGACCATTCATGTGTAAGAGAGGACTGTAGGATTGGGGCCTTTGACTTTGAGAGTTGGATTTTCAAAAACAGTCAGCATTGGCCTAACTCTGCTCCTGTGTATGTCAATGAGAATTTTTCTATTGACTTCAATGGGATCACAGTTAGGCTCCTACTGTGCACTTAAAAATCCCACCCTAAACCATTCTCTTCCAGCCATATGTATTTTTTCATGAACCTCCACCTCCATGGAAAGATTGCAGAAGGACTGCAAGATTAGGCCCTCTTTCCTCAGCTAGTTCCAGATAAATCATGTTCTCCATCTGTTTTATTGAGTATACCAGGTTCCCAAGACCCATGCAGTAATCCCTTAGATCTCAAGTAATCTGTGGAGGGCTAGTTCATTTGGTACATCTGCATGGAGAGCGGACGCATTTATACTATTACTATTCGGAGCCAGGCTACCAAAGCCTCCCCACCTGCACCAGACCTTCAGTGGGGTTGCCAGCGGAAAGTGAGAACCAATCGGAACGAATATTGACAGGATCAACATTAAGGGCTTGTCTACATGCTGCATTAGTCTGCACTAAAGGGTATAAATTCTAATGTGCACTAGCGTGTTGCACACAAACTGGCCTGTGTGGACCCTGCTGGCATGCACTAAAAATTCCTGCATGTGTGTTAATGTAGTTCTATTTGAAACAGGATTACATTAAAGCACAGCAGGAAACTTTTAGTCCATGCCAGTTTGTGTGCAAAACACTAGTGCACACTAAAATTTATACCCCTTTAGTGCACATAAGTCCTAACTCTGTAGGGGATAAACAAGTCCCATAGCTATGGTGTGGCACAGAGCAGCTCCCTCCCAGTAAGGATCTCTTAAGCGCAAACACTGAGTGGCTTCAATGTCAGCGAGTATAGTGCCCCAATTCATTTTCTACATACCTTCCAATTTCTGCAACAAATGAGGCAGCGATTCGGTGTTTAAAAATATTATGTAATTTTATAATTAAAGACTGTATCATAATGTATACTAGCTGGGAGGCCAGATTAAGGTTGCACAGGCAACCTTAATTCTGGCATTTCCTAACTTTAGAGTGTTTGATTTTGCAACTATAATAATGTTCTTTTAATGTGCTTTATTGTTTGCAATTTCCTAGGTTTAAAAAAAAAAGCAAACTGAAAAAAAACTCAGAAATTCCATCATGTGTGATTTGAACACCAGTTCTACTCAGTTCTTTGGATTAGGAGATGTGTGTGTTTATTAAAGATCTCCTGTAGAAATGACCTGAATTACAATTTAAGGATACCTGGGAAATTTTCAATGATAAACTGTTTAACTTGCCCCTTCATCAGCTGGTCAGTCTTTAAAATGCCAACCTTTAGAAAGTTCATGTACTTCCCAGACGTAGGCGGGTAAACAAATAGATATGTTTCTGTTAAACAAATAAGCTTGGCTTAAAAAACTTCTGCAGTGTATTTTTAGAAAATCACAGAAATAGCAACTTGTCCAAGTCACAATGATATTAATAAGGGATATATAGTTGCAAATCCCACGTATAACAGAATTATTGGAGCAACCAGCTTTACGGTGGAAAGGCACAATCATTTTAGTTGAATAACAGCTAAGAGTCTGGCAAAAGCTGATATATTTGACCTAAATACTGTATGCTTTGGAAAATATCAAATGTTGCATGCGGTGTTTATATTGCTTAAAACAATCACATTACATTTGAAATTGATTCATATAATTTGAATGACGGTGTTATTGTCTAGTGCTCTAGACGAACTTTCCAGGGGAGCACCAAAAAAAGGGAGCAAATCTTAATAAAGAAGATAATCCCTGGGTATTTCTGTGCATTCATATTTTCTAGGGAGGAAAAACATGTCTCTCGCTTAGCACACCTGAACTCTAACAGAAGGCCAGTCTCATTAAGCTCATAAGGTTTTCCACTGATTCATCCTATACACTGTTATTTCCCCCCATAAACTCCTTCTCCTTAAAAGGCTGTGGTCATATAACTCAGCCTGTTCAGTGCAGATGCCAGTGCCAGTTTGGATGATCTAGGGTGGGTGTGCTCGTGCAGTGTTGCTACTGAGTTCCACTTGGGACTGAAAGACTTGTTATCACTCCTGAAGCTTGGTCTCTCTATACTGCCATTCATAGTACTACTACCAAGCCTCTCTGTTGGCTTATTATTAGAGTTTAATACATGTTAGGTTTCTAATGTCCCCTATATTGTCTATTATTCTATCATTGCTCCCCACACTTTTTCCCAACAGTACACCTACAATATCACAAATTGAAACAGGATTGATTAGATTCATAGATTCATAGATTCTAGGACTGGAAGGGACCTCGAGAGGTCATCGAGTCCAGTCCCCTGCCCGCATTAGGACCCTGTTAGAAACAGGGTGAAATCCTGGCCTCATTGTAGTCAATGGCAAAACTCCTAATGACTTCAACAGGGCCTAGGATTTTACCTAGAACCTTTATTTTTCTTAAAGCAGCTAAATTCAGGAAAAGTGGGGTGAAATTTCTGACTGTGTATTGACCGGTAATAGAATCTCGCTAGGATTGAACTCTAGGCTTATCTTAAAATTATATTATTTTTATGTTTTTCCCTGTTTTATAAACAATCTGATATTTATTTAAAATAAATAAATACACCCTATCAGTGAGTGACACTTTATAAGAAACAGGATAGTAGCAGAAAGCTTCCATTTCGTGTTTTCTAACTGGAGGACAATCAATAGATCTGTGCTACAAGACCTGAGCTTCCCATTTTTGTCGGATGTATGGATACTACAGCCTGGAAACAGTGGGCCTAATTCCCCTTCTGCTTGACGTCTGTTTTATACCATTGGAGCTCCACTGATCTCACTGGAGTCATTCCTGATTTGCACTGGTGTATGTGAGAGGGAAATAAGGTAGTGCTGAAGTATGCATTTATTTCTATGAATTGAGTCCTGATCTCACTGATTACTCAAGTGAATAAGAATTGCAAGATCAGGCACTTGGTAAAGCTCCATCCTCTCCCCCCCATCTACAAAGAAGCCATTTCCAGTTTTGGCAAGTAAAAAGGCTGCAGAACTCCAACAGAAGACAGAGGGTCATATTCTGCTCTGTTACACCAGTGTAAATACAGAATAACTCCACTGGCACATCTGAGAGGAAACTTTGTCCCAGGAAGCCTATCTTCCTCCCATTGAAATAAGGTGCATAATTCTTATTGATGTCAATTGTGCGGGATCAGGCTTAACATTATTCATAAAAGAGTTGTGGGAGGGAAGTGGAAGGGGTTCTGAGCAAATGTGAAGAAAAATGTATCCATGCAAAAATTCTCAGAAGAATTGTGAACAGGGAAATTGTCTAAGAAAAGGAGAATTAATGTATCCTCTGAATTGGGTAGTTTAAATATAACTGCTTATTCTACTACACAGAAGAAAAAAAATCCAGCAACCCACTAGTCACCATAGCAACTATCACAACCCCTAGTACAGTAGAGTACTTCTGCTTTTCCAGTATCTTAAAGAAACACAGGTACAATTATATGGTGACATTTAGGCCTTGATGCACATTGAAAGCATTCTTATTCAGGAACCGCATGTAAACAACTGATTTAGTGCTGTGCTGAACAGGAATGGACTTAAATATATACTTAAGTGCTTTCTTGAACTGGGGCCTGAGGGCACTTGATGTCTTAATTTTTTTTTTAAAAAAAGCACTGATAATTATAATAAACTAATATTTTCCCAGTTTAAAATACTTTCTGTATCTTACACAATAATTCATCTTAACGTAATTTTAAACATAGTGGTTTTTTATTTCCCCTCCCTTATTTTAACATGAAGAGATTATTATAACGGACAGAAATAAAATAAAATATTGCTCTTGGGAGTAATATGAATAGTTCAAAACAAAGTTGTTTGGATGGTATACAGAGCTCATCTTTTGTGCGTTTATAGTTTGAAGTTGATCTTCATAAATGACAAGCTTTTTCAACAAATGACTATACGTATGTCTGTGCTCAGCTACACCAAACCCCTATATTAATTCATCAGTGGAAGTCCTGAGGTTTACTTTTTCATTCAT
Source organism: Malaclemys terrapin pileata (assembly GCF_027887155.1). NCBI lineage: Eukaryota > Metazoa > Chordata > Testudines > Emydidae > Malaclemys > Malaclemys terrapin. Next base: position 27,930,432 of record NC_071511.1, on the reverse strand, counting down.
ACAATAACCCAAGCTGTGTGTTAAAGATTCAGACTTCTTTCCAAAATATTTTAATGTTTCATTACCCTTTATATGGAAAGTTTGGTGGTTTTCCAGTTGTTCAAAACAACTGAAGTTTTGTTTCATGTTTAGTTCAATAATACCAATTTATGTTATAAAAGATAAACTATATTTTTTCTTCTTTTGCAATGCTAAAATGTTGATTTTTCTGCTTGCAAAATCATATGGCATAATATTTCAGGACTTACGAGAGGAAGAAAACTTGGCAACTCTTTAAACTGTAGACATGAGACAGCATCCTAAGTAGGAAATCGTGACTGCCAATGACTTATTGTTGAACATTAAAATAATCCCTTTTGAACTCTTTTGCAACTTTAACTATAATTTTCATACAAGACTTACGGTATTAATTGTTGATTTTTTAAATGTTTTGTCTCATTTATATAGAAAAACATTATATAGTAAATTATGCACATCTGCCAACTAGGCACATGAGTGATTTAAGTTCAGTATAAAGAAGCTGCTTATATTATGTTAAAAGAACTATCTTAAACAAAGGAACCATGTGAAACAAAAATCTATCTTGCAGTGTTTAATGACTGGACTGTCTTCTATTGTTTGAACAATTGCATGAGTATTTTAGATCTTGTTTCTTATCTTTGTAATGCAACACTGAGGAGGTGTGAAATTTCATGTAATGATGTATTTGTAGCACCAGATCCTCAGCTGTTGCAAACATTTGCTGAGAATCTGGCTAATGTAGAGTTGGCAGTCTCACCATCAAGTCCAGGAATGACTGGGTATGCAAACTGAACTACCCCTTGCCACCTAGAGGTGGTCTGTCTAGGTCAGGTTTGATGCAATTTGGCAGGTCAGTGTGGAGAAGCTTATAATGCCTGTTCTGTACCTGACTTGTGGAGAATAAATACTAGCTAACGCCAGAGTGGTGTAAAGAAGCCAAAGTGTAAATGGAAATGTGGCCCTTCAGTCTTCAGGACTATCATTCCAGCAACGGTAACAAAGACAAAAAATTCACAAAAAACAATGATATAAAAAAACTTTTTAGTTATCAGTTTGGTAAGAAAACCTTAGATACAGAAACAGCCTACAATGATCCCAGCAACAGTTGCTAAGATACTAAAAGCAAAAATCTAATTGGCCGTTGCCCTTGCTACTCCCCAGTGACTTCAATGCTACTTCTATCCTCACTCTTGTTTTCCTACTTACGATGACATCCCCATCTCATAAAGGGGCAAGAGTAAGCCTTTGTAGTCTGTGTGCTAAGGTTTTCCTTTCGTGTTGACAAGCACAGCCAAAGAAATAATGTTCAGTTCTGGAACTGCTGATAGTTATGCTCATTCCTGCTTCCTTAACTCCTTTTGCAGCATGTGGGTATCTCCTTATGCCTCTGTAGAATTGAGGATCAGTGAGTGTGACCAATATCAGCTGATTTTGTCTAACAAACCATTAACCACGGTTGCTAATTACTCAGTAGTGATTTCACCATATGTATAGTAAATCACTGGCATGTAACAAATTTTATAATCCCCTTTTATCATGGGCAATCCTCCTTATCCTTTGTATTACCCATTGCACCATTTCCAGTGCTCCTTCCTGTCTACTCTTGTCATATTTTCAGATATAATTACCTCCTAACTCCTCGCCTTCATGTTTTACTTTTTTAATTTGGAAAATAAAAATAGAGAGTGCTCAACTTTGACTGATTGATCAGAGTGTGATGGCTTCTCTTCTCTTCTGTTTGAAAGGACCTTTATTGCACTTATTGGAATTGCCAGGCATGTTAGCTGGGACTTAACTATTACCTTTCTTCTGGTATGGCTCTGAAAGAACCTCAAATATGATACTGAAACACATCACACAAAAGAGGTCTCACAAACTAGGTCAGGCATAGTCCTTTGTCCATACAGCATCTTCTGAGTGCAACGTCTCTTCACTGAACTCTGTCATACGTTTTCAATAGAAGTGTTAAATTGCTGAAACAACAGAAATATCCTCTTTTACATCCTAGAGTCCTGTGCATTAACCTTTGCCAACAAAAGGGGGGCTGGTAAAGAGTCTACTACACTGTGACTTCCTTCTGCTATTCTTTTCTGCCTTTTGAATAAAACTCTTAGTAAACCTAAACAAGTAGAGGTGTTCTTTTAATAAGATATAAAAGCAAATCACGTGTAACTGGCTGGCTTTGGCTGTAAATCTAACACTTATTTTATCTCCTGACAGCAAGCATGCCGACAAGTGAAACTGAATCTGTGAACACTGAGAATGTCAGCGGAGAAGGAGAGAGCCCAGCATGCTGTGGCAGTCTGTGGTGAGTACATACAGCTCCAATTAAGATGTCAAAGTGTTTCCAACATCCTAGGATTAAAAAGAGCCATTTTTTTCTCTTTTACCTTCTCAAACATATTTGCTTTGAAATACTCAAGCTTTGTGAGATGCTTTGGCTTTTAGTCATTCATGGTAAAATCTAACCACAATTTTATCTAAAATTCTGAAGTCAGGACAAATATAGATATATTTCATAAAGTAGCCATTTGAGCCTTACATTTAGAAAGATTATAGAGCTTTTAATTTTGCTGCTTCAAAAACACCAAGAAGAAAAGAAGAGACATAACCTAAGAAATGCAACAGAGACTAATGTCTTTTAATAATTGAAACATGATCTGGCGTATGCATATTTTACAAGTAGCTAAAATTGATAATTATTAGATTGCTATATGAATATAGCACTAACATAACGATTGTGATAATGACTTTCATTCACATAACATCATTCTTCCAGAAGGGTCCCAAAGCACATTGAAACAGCTATTTAAAATCCAGGATTTGTTTCTCTGCAAATACCTGTGCTTTATATATATTTTTTAGTCCCCAGAGGATAAGATTTAATTTCCTTTCTTTCTCATGTAAAATTCATGTTTGTAAAGAATATCAGAAAAACAATGGTAAACAGATGACAATAGTATTTCAGCATTCATGCAGCGTTATGTTGAGAAAACACTTTTATGCACAAACTTTGAGTAATTCCATTGTTTTGATTGCCAAGCACAGCATTGCGAGGAGAAGGGATTGTATAAATTATTGTTTCTGTATATTCTTAAAAATGTGTTTTCCTTTTCTTTTAGTCAAACTATCTCAAAATCCAAGTTCAGGTCAGTATTTTCCTCTCTTTTCCATCACTTTTTCCCTTGCGATGGTTTACACATCATGACTACGTGATTCTGTATTTTCTGTATTAGAATTTGATTGGATGAAAAATATTATTGACAGAGATTAAGGAATACAGTTGAAGAGGATTCATGAACATTCTTTCGAATAAAGTACCCCAATTTGTTTTGCTGGTATTTGCAACTCTTTTTTCACTTATTCTCAAACATTCGGGCAAGTGAGTTTTTATTCACAAGAATGCTCATGGAAAGCAAGTGCCATGAGTAAAAGCAAGAATATTTTTATCTTTTAATTTACCGTATATACTCATTCATGAGCCCATTTGTTTATAAGCTGACCCCCCAAAACAGATAGGTAAAAATAGCAAAAACTGTATGACCCTTTCATAAGCTGACCCTGTATTTCAGGGGTTTGAAAACTTTGGCTCCCGGCCTGTCAGGGTAAGCCGCTGGCGGGTTGGCACGTTTTGTTTACTTGGAGCGTCTGCAGGCATGGAGCCCCTCAGCTCCCTCCACTTCCTACAGCTCCCATTGGTGGGAATGGCGAACTGCGGCCACGGGGAGCTGAGGGGCTCCATGCCTGCAGATGCTGCTGGTAAACAAAACGACAATGTATTAGATATTCAATTCAATGATTCCATAGAGTTTAAAATCATCAAATTTTGGTGTAGACCTGTTTATAATCTGACCCCCGCTCTTTGATGCGTCACTTTTTTACCAAAAATATTCACCTTATGAACGAGTATATACAGTACATCATTTTTTTCATTTTCATAGAATAGTATTGAGAAATTACAAATAGCAAACAAATTTGCAAACAGAAAAGAGACTCCTTCTGTTTATAAAGGTCAGGTCACTCAATCATGGAACAAAAACAATGCCATCTGACTTAGGTGGCCAGTCATGTGGCACATATAACGAATCACGGATAGCAAATACTCATAACAACTAGGTTGCAAACAATCCATAGGCTAACTATTGTTCACAGACATTCATTGAACAATAGAGATAATTGAGAAGATTCTAACAAAGCAATTCTGGAAGCTGGATTCCTCCAATTTCCTTGTCCCTGGTAAAACTTATTTCATGCTTGGATCTGTAGCAAAAATTGCACTGACAACACTGATATATTGTGCTTTTAGCAGTTGACCTGGCTATTGTGTCTATGCTTATTCTACTAGATCTAGCAGCTGCTTTGTTACTGCTTATCACAACATCTTTCTGATGTGTCTGTTATCTCCCATAGGAGTGGGTGGGTGTTGCCTTTGAGTAGCCCTCTTCCTTTTTAAATGAGAGATCCCAAAAGGTAGTCGTAGATGGTGCTCTTCCACTTTGAAGGTCTTTTCACGTGAGATGTGGTACGGTTCCATCTTGTCACTCCTACAGTTCAATGTGTATGTGAGTTCACTGGTAGGTTAATTAAGAGAAGTTGATTTCAGTTTGCCAATGATCCCAAGTTCTGTGTTCCATTGCTTCTGACCCTGACGGTGCAATGGAACAAATGCATGAGATTGTGGCTTTTTTAAGAGTTAGGTGGTTGAGGATCAGTAAATAGACTGAAATAGCATTGATAGGTCGTGGAAAGCGACTGGAAGAGCTGGAGTGGATTATATCTCACCCCTGATCAAGGTCAGGTGTCGCCATTTGTTAAGCAGCTTTACAATTTGGAGTTTTGTTCAAAATAGGATTACTTATGCATAATGAACAGGTGGGCATGGCCTAGAGTGCTTTTTTATCTGCATTTCTGAGAAAATTGTGTCCATTTCTTTTGTACGCACACCTTGTTACACCTACCCATGCTTGTTTCATCTTGAGGGTAGATAACTGCAATGGACTGTACATGGGACTAAGCCATAAGACTGTTTGGAAGCTGAAACTAATGCAAAATCAAAGAGAAGAAAGCCAAGAGATTACTCTCTTCCTCCACCTTAGCAGCTTCTAAATCATGCCTGGCTGAAGTATTTTTGTTAATTTGTCTCCAGTTAATTCCACAAATCAATATCTGCTCCTGTGAAACCTATTTTAAATTACTCCTCAGAGGGGAACATCTGCTTCTGAGATGCCACCAGAGACTTAGTAACCATACACTCAAAACGGATTGATAACATGCCTCCTTTCTGAATTTGGCCCATTTGCATGACAGAAAATCTTAGAAGCACTATAGGAAAAGCAAGCCAACACTGTACTATGATCTACATCCATTCTAGTGAAAGAGAGCCATGAGCATCTATAAAAACACTATAAACACATCCTTTGAGGAGGGAAAGTTCCCACCAAACCTAAAGCTTGCCATAATCCAACCAGTATGTAAGGAACCACTAACTGATGCAACCAATCTCTCTACCACTGCCCATTCCCAAGAAAACTTACTAAGTAGATCACCAGTCAGTCTCCAGCTCTCCCTAGATTTTGCCAGTATCCCTGGATGCCTCCGAGACAGGCTTTAGGCTGAAACATGGAACAAAGTGAGTGCTCGTGGAGTTGAAGGATGATATCCTCTTGGCCACAGTCCAGGGCTGTACTTTCATACTTATATAGCTAGGCACAGCATTTGATATCGCCAACTATTGAATGTTGCTATCCCTCTTTAGAATTTCAGCAGGGGGTTTACTGGGATCACACTAAAAGGGCTTCAGATGTTCCAGAAAGTCATAATGGCCATCGACTCCTCTACCTCTAGCGCTCTTACTTGTGGAGTCCTATAGGGATCTATCTGCTCTTCCATCCTTTTCTCCTTCTACATGAACCTGCAGGGGAAGTTGTGAGACAGCATGGACTAAAGTGCCAGTCATACCCAACTCTACATTACCATCATATCAGATGCAGCTTGCACCAAGGTCCTGGCTGCATTCAACAGCTGTTGAGAAGAGAAAGTGCTTTGAAGAACTGTTCACCTCTGCCCTTTTATCATTTGCAAACTAGCTGTTTTCCTAATCTCCTCACTGCTTCTGGATACCCAAATAACTATGACTGCAAAATTTCCTTTTTCTCATAAAAAAGTCAAGAAAAAAGACTGCACCCCATTCATGTATTTAGACCTAAAACCAGTAATCCACATATTTGTGATCTTCAGGCTTGACTACTGTAATTCTCTGTATTTAGGAATGGAATCACTGATCCCTAAAAAACTAAATTTAGCTCAAAATACAGCAGTCTGTCTGCTCAATAGCAGAGGCTACAAATGACACATTGCTCCCATGTTCAACTCTCCTTGGTTTCCTGGTAAGTACTGAGTCAAATTCAAGTTTTCGGTCATCATCTAGCTCCTCCATGAGACTAGCTTAAGTTTTCTCAGGGAACATCTTTCCCTGCATGATGGGTTGGTTGGTTCTGTGACGGGTTGGATCACAGAAAGCCCCTTAGGAGCTGCCACCTGATGTACCAAGACTACTCCTGCTCCTGTTTTCCCTGCCAGCTCAGGACTCCAGCATGCTGTCTTGCTGAGCCAGACACTCCTGTCTGCTCCAACACAGACCCAGGGTCTGAATCACTTGTCCCAAAGCTGCAAGTTTACCTGAAAACAGCTCACAGACGTGTGCTTGTCTTTGGCACTCAGATGCCCAACTCCCAATGGGGTCTAAACCCAGATAAATCCATTTTACCCTGCATAAAGCTTATGCAGGGCAAACTCATAAATTGTTCGCCCTCTATAACACTGATAAAGAGATAGCTGTTTGCTCCCCCAGGTATTAATACATACTCTGAGTAAATTACTAAATAAAAACTGATTTTATTAAATACAGACAGTAGGATTTAAGTGGTTCCAAGTAGTAACAGACAGAACAAAGTAAGCCACCAAGTAAAATAAAATAAAATGCGCAAATCTATGTCTAATCAAACTAAATACAGAAAGTTCCTCACCAGTTCCAGAATGCTCCCTTTTACAGGCTAATCTCCTTTTAGTCTGGATCCAGCAATCACTCACACTCCCTGTAGTTACTGTCCTTTGTTCTCGTTCCCTTCAAGTATCCTGGTGGGGAGGGGTGGAGAGGCTCCTTCCTTAGCCAGCTAAAGACCAAATGGAGGGGTCTCCCACGGGTTTAAATAAACTCTCTCTTGTGGGTGGAGACCCCCCTCCTCCCTCCTATGCAAAGTCCAGCTCCAAGATGGAGTTCTGGAGTCACCTGGGCAAGTCACATGTCCCTGCATGACTCAGTCTTTACAGGCCAAAGCCATTGTCCACGTGGTATCTTGCATGTCTCCAGGAAGACTTCTTATGTGGATTGGAGCATTCCAAGATGCATTGTTCCCCAAGTGTTTCCTGATCAGGTATTTAACCTGGTGAATTCCTTCCTAAAGAAGCTGACTAAATGCCTCACAAAGCTTACTTAGAAACCAAGCAAGTATACAGCCCATATTCTTAACCTCAAGTAGAAAATGATATATGTGTACAAATAGGATGAATAGATATAGTAGATCATAACCTTTACGGAGATATATTACATGGCACAGGCAGCACAAAACATATTCCAGTTATGTCGTACATACATTTATAAGCAACTCCCCCCATAAAGCCTTATGGGGTACACTGTCACAATGACCTCCCACAACAGCTGTGTTCTTTTGGAACAGTGGCACAAATAGTCTCAAGAATCATAAACTCAAGAGTTTTCTCAGCAACTGGCTCCCTAATCTGGAAGTCACTTCCAGAAGACATCAGGTTGACCAGACTTCATTGCCTTCAGATCAAAATGCAAAACTCACTTGTCCAACCTAGCCTAACCGTAATAAGACAAGAAAGAAAGGAAGCCAAAGAGAGGCAGCTCTTCATGTGCATCTTTTGGTAAATTCATAATGTGCTCAGACGCCGTGATAATGGGTGTAGTATAAAATCCTACCTAGATGTATAATGCAGCTGCCTACTTAGTAGGTGGATATTTATATCAAAACTATCTTACATTAATGTATCTATGACCTGCACTATCTGCCTACCAGCTTCCAGGTGGAATTTAAGGTTTGGGGGTTCCACTATAAAAGCCCTACATGGTTTGGAACCCAGTTTCTGGACAGACTCTCTCACTGTACAAAACTACCACAGTTGTAGTCAGTGGAAACACTTAAGCAGGAGTACTCATGTTTCGAATGGAAAGGAGCTTCTTGCAAGATGTTCTGTTGTGAAAGGCTGACAACTCTGGAATTTACTTCCCCAGCAGTTCAAAATACAGTAGCCTGAAATCTGTTGATCTTCAGGGCATGCTGAGAAGCACATCTTTTCTCTCTGACCTTCAGGGATGTGAGGTTTGAGGGGTGGAGGAATAGTTTGGAGGGGGGTTGTCATTAGTGGGTGTACTTGACTGTACTCTCACTGGCTTATTTGGACTGTTCGTTGGTTTATTTTATTATTTAGTACTATATTTTATGGATGGTAGGTTTTTAAGTTTCAGAACTGCCTACAGTCTTGGATACATGCACAAAATCTAAAGCCCACGTTTTCAGAAATGTTCTCGAATTATGGGCACCCAACTTTACACCCTTGTGACCTGACGCAGATGGTGGGCACCCAGAGCTCCCATGAATGAATACTGTGCATATGGTTTTAATTTTGCAAAATTTCATGTAATGCAGGATGTTGCTGATGCAAAACCATCTGGAAATGTAAAAAAAAAGGTTAATAATTTTGCACAACTTTATTAGCAAATCTGAGTAAATAGTCAAGTGTAGAGAAGCGTTATTATTGGTATCTATTAACCAAAATAAGACTCAAATTTTACAATCAGATCTATGCAATGCAGACACCTGCACTGACTTTAGAGCATCCACCTGTGTGGATTCAATTACAGGATTGGGGCCCAAGGACCATTTGAAAATAAATGACTAAAATAAAATTACCAACAAATTTGTCAATGTCACGACTTGTTCATAAATGTGAACAGAAAAAAAGCTAAATTATTTAGATGAGAATGAACGTAAAGAATAATTTGGCCAGCTGTGATACCTTATATTAACAATGAATGTCCCTTCTGATTTAAATACTTCTTCAGAATTGGCCCTACAGCTGTGACAAACATTTTGGGGAAAATGCCTTGATAATTTTAGAACAGCAATGTTACACTTTACAAATTTGTGCAAAATGGGGTTCATGTCAAATAAAAAAAATCCTTAAATTTAATTCTTCACTACAAAAATGTATCTTTATCAGACTATAACGTTTAAAATTTAAAATTTCAATGCTTCCCCTGAAAAATAGGAAGATCTTGAATGAAAATGATCTCAATTATTTTCAAGTTCAAATTTCCACAGGTTTTTCTGAAGATGCATCACAGTGGGACATCAGACTTTGATGCCTCCCTCCCCCCCTTTTGTCTGTGTATGCACGCAATTGTGAATATTTTAGGAAGGAAAGAAAATATGTGCTGTACCCCTCAAATGAGACTTTGTTTTGTTTTATAACTGTAAGCTTGATTCACACTAAAGCCTGTCAACCCTTACATATGGGCCTAAAATTGCACACCCCTTGGGCTACATTTTCAGAAGGTTTCCTGGGTTTAGCTGTACTGTTTCTGTCAGTGGTCTCTGGGTCAGGCTATAAATCCATAAACACTGAAAATTTTGAAAAGAACTGTTGTCACTTCTTTACAAAACTTTCACTGTTTAAGGATTTAGAGCCTGATCCAATGACCATTGAAGTCAAATAGGAATCTTTCCATTGACTTCATAAATCAGGTGCTTGGAGATGACCATGAGTCCCCGCAACTGTTATGAGTGATCAAGCTCTTGGGGCCTTATCGTATTTTCATTGACTTCAGCAATGCAGAATTTTGCCCTAAGAGTAAAAAATACTGTTTTTTGCATATCCAGTCAGATAATATACTGATGATGGCTAAGCACATAGTTGGCAGGACCAGAGTGTTCTTGAACACACTGTCAAGTTAGTTCAATGCAGAGCTTTTTCTTCATATGATTATTATACTCTATAAGTGATGAAATTTTTCCATAACAGTAACCAAGCAATTGCTATTTTCCATAATCACAAGCATGAGTTTAAGGTGAGTGAAAGAACCTCACACACTGCTTGACTGTTTATTTTGCCAAGTTCATTTATTTTTATGAAGACACCATTACATATTGGATCTACCACCTGAGGCAGATTAGAACATTTCTAATTTTATATATACTAGGTATGGTACCTGCTGACTCAGGGCAGCAGAGGTAATTTTTATCTAATTATTTGTAGCAATTTATTTAAATATTATAGAGTGTAAACAAAAGAAATAGAAAAGTTTAGGGTCAGAAATAGCATCAGCTTATGAACGTAAATTGTAAAGTGCATTACAATATATTGGAGAAGGGCTGTACCCACACCCTTAAATCCAAACTCTTTCCATTTTGAAACTAGCGCCAGATCCCATTGCAGTCATAGGAGTCTTTCCACTGAGTCCGGTGGGGTTTGGATCAGAACGTTGGCATGGAACGTTGCCCCCGGTGTCCTGATATTTTCTTCATCTCATCTGGGTCTCCCTAACATTGTCTTAATATTAAGATTTATTATCCAAATCCACTCCTGTGGTTTTGGTTTTATCTATCTATCTATCTATCTATCTATCTATCTATCTATCTATCTATCTTATAAGGCCCTCGTTACTGTAGTATCTGAGTGCCTCACAATCTTTCATGTATTTATCTATCCACACAACACTCCTGTGAGGTAAAGTACTTTTATTCCCGTTTCATAAATAGAGAACTGAGGCACTAAAGAGTAAGTGACTTACCCACAGGAAGCTTTGGAGGAAGCAGAGAACTAACTCAGGTCTCCCAAGTCCTGTGGTAGCACCCTAACCATTGGACAATCTTTCCTTTCTGAGTCAACTCAATACTAGATGTGGCCTAATTTCCAACTTCAGTTTGTATGCATCAAAAATCTCATGAATATGCCCATCCACCACCCTAGGATTTCAGCCCAAGTTGGTAGTGTTCTTGGGAACAGTTGACGTTGTGAGAGTTCCATCATTATGGGGTAGTTTCTCACAAATTCATCTCATAAAATTTCTGCATTGTTTAATCCAAACCCAAACTGTATCCATGGTTCAACCTGAAATGCAAATTCTGATTCTTAAACTTAATCTGAATCTAGATCTGGTTTACGTAGATATAACTTGTTATGCAATGAAGTGCAATGCGATGTACTAGGTCATGCAATATTGAGTTGGCTTTGACAAATGCCCTAATCTAGTGATGTCACAATCTATTAAACTGTATGAAGATTATCTAGAAATGTTCAACACTAATTTGTTAAAGTTTTCATTTTTTGTTTTTTATTTGGCTCTGAACTTGAACAAAATTGTCATCTTTTTAGCTGCACTTGTTAGTAATGCACACAGCTGCCTGTCAGATTTCTTTCATAGTTTCATATATACTCACACATGTACACCCACAAATCTTCCACCCAACACAAATCTTTAAGTTCAAATACTGTAATATTTTTCCATAGAATAATGCATTTGCTTTTGTTCTAAATTTCAGTCGACGCTGGCGTCGCTGGAACCGATTCAATCGAAGAAAATGTAGAGCTGCAGTAAAATCTGTCTCGTTTTATTGGCTCGTTATTGTCTTGGTCTTTCTGAACACATTAACTATCTCTTCTGAGCATTACAATCAACCTGACTGGCTGACACAGATCCAAGGTACAAGCAAAGAACATTTTTCCTGTTTTTAACCACAGAAAAATGAAAGCTCTCCTTGATTACTTCTGTATTTTGCCATTTTGAAGTTTATTTGTTATCCTTCAGTACATCCGGGTTAAAGAAATCAATATAGGGAATGACCAAATGTTTTCTATTTCCACATCTGCAACACATCTTAATGACATAATGTACGGGCAAAAACCTACAGAGCCAAATTGTAAACATGTGCCATTATGCTTTAAGAACAGGAGTACTTGTGGCACCTTAGAGACTAACAAATTTATAAGAGCATAAGCTTTCGTGGACTACAGCCCACTTCTTTTTGCGGATACAGACTAACACGGCTACTACTCTGAAACCTGTCATTATGCTTTAGACATATTACCATTGTCAACCCATGTGATTAAAGATAAGGAAGGACAAATGCTAACTTGCACATCAGAATAGGCTGTGAATCTTTTTGCCTTAATTCCACTCTGGGTTTGAACTATGTTTTTAGCTGGGGTAATTTACACAATAAATTAGAATGATGTAGCATTTTTAGATCAAAGGGAGGGATTATATGCCTCATGCAAAAAATGGTGTCAAATGCAAAGCAATGTGTATTTCCCTCCAGAGAGATAAGATAACTGGCATGGAAAATGGATAAAAGTTAGTCAAAATATGAGATCTACAAAATAAATCAGAAGTATCTAAAACATTATAATTTTCTGAATGTTTTGTTCCAGATACTGCAAACAAAGTACTTCTGGCATTATTCACCTGTGAAATGTTAATAAAGATGTACAGCTTGGGCCTACAGGCTTATTTTGTATCCCTCTTTAACCGTTTTGATTGCTTCGTCGTTTGTGGTGGCATTGTTGAAACCATACTGGTGGAGTTGGAAATTATGTCACCCCTGGGAATCTCAGTGTTTCGTTGTGTTCGTCTTCTACGTATTTTTAAAGTGACAAGGTAAGATTATGAAATAATGCATTTTCCTGCTGCTAATTTTAGGGGTACTTGTATGGTGATCAGCAATTCTTTTGTAATATTTCATCACGCACTGTTCTTTTACAGTTTTTTTTTTGTGTTAACACACGCATTTTAATTTATAGGCACTGGACATCCCTGAGCAACTTGGTAGCATCCTTGTTAAACTCAATGAAGTCCATTGCTTCACTGTTGCTTCTGCTTTTCCTCTTCATCATAATCTTCTCATTGCTTGGAATGCAGCTGTTTGGAGGCAAATTTAATTTTGATGAAACTCAAACAAAACGGAGCACCTTCGATAATTTTCCACAAGCTCTTTTAACTGTATTCCAGGTAACTTTCTTTCACCCCCTATGAAACGTTTTACCTTTGAACAACAAAAATGTTTAGGTAATCTTGTCTCCTGAAAAAAAATCACAAATACTATTTATTCTGTTTACTTTAAGTAGCATTCTGCTCATTATATTCAGTACTCTGGTAATTTTGCACCATTTGTACCATTTGTTCCATATCTTATTTGATCTATCTATGCAACATAGCTTTCATGTTACTTCATTAAATTAAGTCTTCTTTGTCCATCAAAGACATGACTAGAAATAAAAACTGGAAGTTATTTAATTTGAATTAATATTTTTCCTGTAAGCTTGTTAACTGTCTGTTTTGTGGTAGATGTGTGTATTTCTAATGTTCAGCTACTTCTTAGTAGGATAAATTGAGAAACATTGTAAAAGTGTATATCTGTGTGAATCATATCACTTCATATCATAAAAAACTAAATATGGATTTCTTTAAAGGGACACTATCAGTTTATTGTATATATTTTAAAACATTCATATCTGTGTTACTAGTAACTGATTATTAAAACTAAAAGAATTCTTACAATCTAACGTCCTTTTCACTGTTTATGGTGTTTGTTTACTTTTTGTATTTCTCTTGGCTTGGGCAATGAAATTAGGCTAGTCTCTTCCATTTTTGATTCTAGTCATTTTCACATTTAGGGTTATAGGCATTAACACAATAGTGCAGTGTTTGGTTTGGGTGAATATTTGGCTGTGTGTCACAATTTCTATTCACTCAAATAGAGGTTCCATAGGATGATGCTTGAAACAAACAAAGAAAAAACTGTTTCCGATGAATTTAAAAATAAAGACATCCTAACGAGAAATATCTCTGTAAGTCTTAAATTTTCTAAAAAAATATTAAAAATAATGGGCCACACTTACCCTGATGATGTCCCTTTGAAAACTTAAGTCAGTGTTTCCAAACTCAGGGGGTTAAAGTCAGGCTGCTACATCCATATCCAGGCACCTAAATAAATGGCCTGATTTTCAAAGGTGCCAAGCTCCCACAGCTCCCAAGGAAGCTGCTGAATACTGAACAGCTTGGAAAAACCAGAATTCTTATTTAGGTGCCCAAATATGGACTTCGGAGAATGAAATAGTGGCCTTTGTCCGTGTATGACTTTCTTGCACAGTCACTGAATTATCTGGGGAGAGAATCACTGTGATGGGAGTATTTTGGGATAGAACTAACAGCTTCTAAATTGATGAAAAATATATACGGTATCCCTATAATCTGTGTTCTAATAATCAGGCTTCCCACAGTAATGCAAAATAAAGTGCTAAATGTATAGTAGACCAGCTGTAAACTATCCTCCACTTAACTAATCAACAAGTTCCTTTACATTTCATCCTTTGGTACAGCAGCAAAGTTGCAAGGAACAGTAGAAAGTAGGAAAATTATTCATTCTCCAATAGCATTTGAGCTCCAATTCAGTTTGAAACCCCCTCCATTTAAAGCAATATAGTAATGGTCCCAGTCTCCAGTTAAGACTTAGATTGGGACAATTTAATTTGAAGGTGTAACACACTATGATGTATAGTTTTGGAAAGGGTTTGTGGCCAACATTCTTTAAAAATGGGTGCCTAAAATTAGTCTCCTAAGCCATACTTCAGATCCTCAATGAGAGTCCAGATTTTCAAAGGTGCTGAGCATGGAGGCTTCAGTAGAAGCTGCTGTATATGCAGCGCCATTGAAAATCAGGCCACCTAGGTGCCTACATAAGAATTTAGGAGCTTAATTTTAGGCACCCTTTTTTTTTTTTTTTTTTTTTAGATCTTGGACCATAAGCGTAGACATACAGTTCATTGGCATAAATGCTTCATATAGATAAAAACCGGTAAAGCTAAACTAGGAGATGCTTATTTAAATGGAAATATTAAAATATTGTATAACAACAAACAGATTGCTACCGGGTTTACTATATAAAGCATCCTATACAGATTGATCAGTTAACAATTTCATGTTCTAGAAAATGGCTGTGTGTGTTGTGGACAGAGGAAACATAATCCTCTTTCAGTCTTTTGACTGTTGAGTCAGTAAAGATGATTTTGCTTGTTAGATTCTAACAGGTGAAGACTGGAATGCTGTGATGTATGATGGGATTATGGCATATGGTGGCCCATCGTCATCAGGAATGGTCGTCTGTATATACTTCATTATCCTCTTCATCTGTGGTAACTGTATCCTTTCATTTCTACAAGTGACACTGGCATTCACTGTAAGCATTTCTGAATAGAGCAGTAAATTTGTGCGTAAAGAGGACTGAACCATTATGACACTTAGGACACATACCTGCCCTTTGTGTAACTGAGTGAATCGCTGTGAACAGGTATGCACATTTTCTGTACTACATTTCTTCTAAACAGGAGCTCCCTCCTGCTCCCGTTCCCTTTCTCTACTTTCCCTAAACAAATCAGACCCCTGCCAGCTCCCTAGGCATCGCCATCTCACCACTCTGACAGGAACCAGCACATTTGCTCCTTCCTCCTCAAGTTGACAGACAACCTCATTTTGTCTGCTTGTCTTCTTTTGGCCAGCACCCCCCATCCTGATCCACAGAAGTGCTCTGAACTCCATGCCAGAATGTCCTATCCCTCCCTGATTCCACCTTGTTATTTCTGACAGTTTCTGAACAAATGACAGTGGATAGAAGTGGGTCACATTAGGGAATACATCTTACATTGCAGGGGGATCCTAGCAGAAGGAATATGAGCTGTTTGGGACTAGTTCCACACAAGTGTTCACCCTCCATGCCCCCGATCTTCCAAAAGCTCTCCTTTGTCCCCAGTATGGCATCTTTCAGTGGCTACCCAAAACTCTAGTAAGCTAGCATACAGTTCTCCTAAACACAAGTTAGTACTGAAAAGGTTAGGAGCCAATAGATATGGCAAAAATATTAAACTTCTTTTTACTATATTTTTATGCTGCTTCTATTGATATTCACACTTCATTGATGTGGGCTGAAGTACAGAACTTGACATGGAATGTAGTACATCTGGAAAATATTGCAGTGTAAAAATCAACATTTTGAAGTATCTGAATTAGTATCTAAAAACATTGTGTAGTAGGTGAAACTTGTCTATGCCCATGTAAACTTCAATTTCATTTCCTTTCAAAAATTCACTTTATAAATTACTAGTCTTTTGTTCAGCAGTCTGCTGTATATTCGTGTTGTGATAGAATCAATGGGCCTAAAGCATCACTAGCGTAACTCTGTTGGTTTAAATGCAGTTACAGCAGGCATTAATTTGGCCTGGTAAGTAAAGGTATTATAAGCAGTACATCCAGCTCTGTAAAGTTATATACTTAGTTTAGGAGCATGGGTTTCATGTCTCTCACCCTGTCATTTTTTCATACTGATAAGGAATAAACCAAACAGAGTGTGGTAATGCATAATGTCCTTAAGATTATTTGAATCAGATATCTTGCTAAATGTCTTTTTGGCCATTGCTGTGGATAACTTGGCAGATGCGGAAAGCCTGAATACAGCTCAGAAAGAAGAAGCAGAAGAAAAGCAGAGGAAAAAGAATGCCAGGTAAAATAGCACTGGGGTGCTAGATGGGAGTTCAGTATTCACCCACTTACAAGTGTGTTGATTTCTTTATTTGAATATCTTGACAGGGTTCATAGATTATTAATTTAAGAGAAAAGGAAAGAAGATATCATACTTGTTAACAAAGACAAATGAATGTGATTTTAATTTAAACTTGCCCAAAGATTTGGGATGATGGAATGAATGGTGATAACCATCTGAGGTTTAAACATTGGAATGTAGGATTCATTGTGCAATTAGAACATAATTGTATCCCTATATGTATATGTGCAACTTCCGTTCAGACCAATTCTGAAAACTTTACATAGACAACAAGCAAATCTTCCATTGAAGTCACTGTAGTCCCATGGAAACCATAGGAGTTGTGTGCATGAATCCAAGAGCACAGTTTATCCCTTAGTATTCCTATAAAGACCTTGCATCGCATTTTTAAGGGATTGGTTTCTTGAGTTATATTTAAAAGGATAATCTGTTGAATGAATCTAGTGCACTGGGATGAAACGCTTTTTATTACCTTTGTATGTGGCATGTCTTCTCTGTAAATGTCCCTTCAAATCAAGTACCTATATTTCCGTAGGCATGACCTCTTCATTTTTAATAGAGTGGATAGAATAGTTAACAATCATTCTTTCATCAGTCTTTGTTCTTTATTTAATGGGGTTTGTTGTTTGTTTTTGTTTTTCTTTCTTTTTCTTTTTCTTTTTTTTTTTAGAAAAGAGAGTCTGGAAAATAAAAAAGGTGACAAATCAGAAGGTGACCAAAAGAAGGCCAAGGATAATAAGGTGTTTATTTCTATAAAAATATTTTATCCTGTTAAAAAGTGGCTCTCTTGTTTATGCTAATAAGTTCTTTTCAACAAAGATGTGCACTGTGTGATTTATTTTTTAGGGCCACATTTTCTCCTAAGTGTTTTTCTCCCACATAAGGGACAGAAAACTGTCAGTGCACACAGGGTTTTCATTCTCACAGAACTGGCAAAGGGTTGGGACCACAGAACCTGCTGTTCACATGAGATCCATGCAGTTTCAGACCCCAACCATTCCTATGGATGTATAGCTCCTGGCAGAATGACTGTATCTGCTCCTCCTGATCCCCTACAACTTCACTGGGGAGAGGAGTTTTAGAGCATAGAGTAAGTTAACATTGTCAGTTTTAGCATAACCCATAGCTTTAGACTCTTGGTAGATTTCTGCTGGAAAAGTCCTTTAGACTATACTATAGAATTTTCAAACCACTCCATTTTCAAACCACTCCACTCCAAACCACTTCATAGAACCCTACTGGTTTTATCCCTATGACATTCTGCAGGTCTTTTTGCCTAAGTGTAGAATCACAAAAATGTACATGGGGGTTCAGAAATAGACTTTTAAAAAAGATTACAGCTTTCCCCTCTTGCCCACTTCCAAAGTGATCAACCATCATGGCTCTGTTGATACATTGAGAGAGTAAGCATGTACCTGGCTTCTCTGGTATTGAATAATTTGTTTTTGTTTTTTGGATCATCTAAATGCATCGATTAAATGCTGAAGTTGAATTTTCTTCTGAAGTGTCTCTTTGCCATCCCCATAGGTTACAATTGCTGAATATCGAGAAGGAGAAGATGAGGACAAAGACCCCTATCCACCTTGTGATGTACCAGGTATGCCAGCAAGACTATAAACATGTTTAAGTCAGTACATTGAAATATAAATGTAGGGTCACATTTACCATTACCTTGTCTTGATTCAGTTCCTTTAAAGTCAGTGGAATTAGACCCTCTGATGCCAGCAGGTATATTGGCCTATAGAATGCAGTGCTATTGCTTTTTCTGTAGCCCATTTAGTTAGTACACATAAAGTAAGATCATTAAAATTGTCAGTCTGATGGATAATCTAATAATACTTCTCTGTATTTGGGGCAGAATCTGGAACTTCATTGAAATGGTAGATGGCAAGGAATGTTCCAGAGAGAATGCTATTCAGGCCCTGTCATCTTATGCGCTTCTGATGGCTTCCTGCTAACACACATTTCAGTCAAAAATCAGGTTGCTTCTGTCTCACCAGCTGTAGAGCTGTTACATACATCCTACTACCTCCCACCCACTCTGTGAACACTTGATCTAGACACATTGGCAAGTGAGGACAGACGCAGGGATGTTAAGTGACAGGCTGCAATTTTATTAAACTTAACACAGGGAAGGGGCACTACCCACCTTGTTACCCATACTCTCACCTACCAGGCATTTTAAGTGGTTCCAGTGCAGGGGTTGGAGGACTCCTATCATATAACCCACAGGTTGGGATAGATTCTCCTCAGCCTAGCCCTAGGACTCAGCCTGCTCTTCTGAATCATTTCACACACCCCAGGAAGGGGACAGATGGTATTAAAACAGGGGGAACCTTGACCTATGAAGGCAACAAGGTGTCCTCCTATCCCATGAGTGCAAGGCCCATCAGCAAAATCCTGGGTCTTATACTTCTGGGAACCATCCTTTTTAGCCTTTTCACCAAGGCTAATGGTCCACTGGTTGCAACTAACATCCCTACTAAGTACTACCACTAATGACTGAATTCGATTCCTATTGAATCTAACTGTGCTTCGAGGATGCCGTGAGACAGGTGAAAAGACTACTAGGCCTCTGCCAGTTTGGCCCTAATGGGAAAAAAATATTCCTTCCTGACCCCCAAAACAAGCACTTGGTCAGACCTGCAGCATCTGCAAACACAGTCCCAAAACTACATCTACAGGAAGTGGGGATTGGGCTGCTGAAATAGAGCTCCACATGCCCCAGGGTAGGGTTTAAATTAATGAAAGGAGAGAATGACGGACCAATCAGCTCCTTATCTTCCCCTGCTGACCAATGAGTGGATAGAGGCTCTGGATGGGGGAGGGGTCACTTCCAGCATGTGCTGTCCTTTCACTTTCTAATGGGGCTGTCCCAATTACTGCCCATCTGGTTTTGCACTCACTGTGGCAGGTGAGTGGCATTAACATCCACCATTGTGCAGAGTCCATTTACTTGGACTTTATATACAGGAAAGTGAGAGGTTATGGGATGGGTGGAAGAAAAGCCACCAATCATTGCAAAAATTAACCGAAAGCCACTACCCCCTCTCCATCTGAGATGTGGTAAGGACTTTGACTCACTGCACTGACTTTCAATAGAAATTAGGCACTAAATGACTATGAAAAGCTCCCTAAAGAGTCCCTTTGGTGTGTAAATTGATTAGTGAAAGATATGTCCCTGACATCTATGGGAATGTTCATGTATTAATTAACAGATTTTTAACACCATCTGTTGAATATATATTTTAATACAAGCAATAATTGTATATTGTTATGAACAAAATTTAATCTTTTTTATTTTATAGTAAAAAAGTGTTTAATTTAAAGTAGGTGAAGATGAGGAAGACGAGGAAGATGAACCAGAGGTACCAGTTGGCCCACGTCCCAGAAGAATATCTGAACTAAATATGAAGGAGAAGATAACACCGATTCCTGAAGGGAGTGCCTTCTTCCTTTTCAGCAGTACCAACCCGTAAATATCACCCTTATAAATACCACTTCTATGCCCTGGGGTTTCATCACTGAAAAGCTAATTCTGCCCTCATTGAAGTCCAAAGCAGAACTCCCATTGACTTCAATGGGAGCAAGATTGGACCTAATATAATTCATTAAATAAATGAATTTGGTCCTTATGCCCCATTGGTATGGTGGTATTTTCCAAAATTCAGCATTGAAGAAAACAATGAAAGCAAAGATAAATAAAAATAAATAAATAAAAACAATAAAACCTGGATGCTTTAGGGAATTGGGATTGGGATATAGAGCCTTTCATCTCTAGGTATGATTCCAGACTTGGGCAGTAGTGAAGAAAGCTGTTTTGTTTGCTGATGGAAACTGTGACCATCTAGTGGCTGTTCGATTGTGCATGTGAAGTGAGTAGAGTCCATGTCATAAAACCATCAATGCAATTAGCAATCTCACCGGCAGTCTCGGCATACAGGTTAAAGAATGACTTGGCTTGGGAACAGAGTTACAATCTCACCACTAGAGGTCCTTCCAGGTCAGATTTGTGGAGCAGTGTATGTATGTGGCAGTTTATTCGACTGCTGTCCTCCTTGTATCGATTCACTTAATAAATGACTTCAGTCTCCAGACCTGTCAAGCAGCACTTTTCACAAAAAGACAAAATTCACTAAAAAAGAAAGTTATTGAAACGAAATAGTTTAAAACTTACACACATTCAACTTTAATTTAATAATAAATAGAGCTCTTCAGACATTAAGACCAGATTTCCAACGATGCTGAACACCCACAGATCCTGTTGACGTCAGTAGCCCAAAGTCATTATCTTACTGTCCTCACACACACCAAAAATCCTCTTGACTCCTGGGGACTTTTGTCTGCAAAGGGACTGTAGGATTGGTTTGTGGCTTTTCCTTCTCTAAGTAAAGTAGGTAGCTTCTGTTATCATGGAAGGTAATTAGCGGTACCAGAACATACAGAAATCCTCTATTTACTGACAGTAGAATAGATTCCTTAAAAACCCACTAACTTCTCACGGGAAGCTTTCAAAACGATTTCATTCTGCTGATTCTGCTTTCCCACTGATGTAAATGTGGAGTAACTCTATTGAAGT
Organism: Malaclemys terrapin pileata; assembly: GCF_027887155.1. NCBI lineage: Eukaryota > Metazoa > Chordata > Testudines > Emydidae > Malaclemys > Malaclemys terrapin. Next base: position 27,909,138 of record NC_071511.1, on the reverse strand, counting down.
GTTCAGTTGGAATGAGACCTGAATTGGGTCCTATGACGCTAATCCTATGTAAAGCTGAAATCAGCATTACGTGGTGGCTTCCTAGTAGCAAGCACAATCTTGAAACAGCTGGTAGCCTCATTAGGAAATTCTGGTTTGAATAGAGCCCTGAAGTATCTAAATGAGACACTGGGCTCAGTCCAACTCCCACAAAGTCAATTTAGGAATACTTTAATTGGCTTTAATGAGAGTTGGCTCAGACTCATTGAGCCTGAAATTAAGCTTTTCCCATTGAGCCTGAAATTAAGGCTTTACTCCTGCATAGGAATATCTGCTAGCATGGACCCCTTTGCATGTGCACAGTGGGGCCCAATACTGGGGTTTTAAAAGAAACCTAAAGGAGTTAGGCATCAAAATCCCATTGAAAATCAGTGGGAATTGGGACCCTAACTCCCTTAGACTCCTTTGACTCCTAGCCTCAAAGTCTATGGGCCAGATTCTGAAATCCTTACCAACATTTAAATCAGAGCAGTTGCTCTGGATTTATCTTGGTATATGTGAAAGCCAAATCCAGCCCTGCTCTTAGAATTGTTACCATAATCATGGCAGAGAAGTTTAGAATACTTGCTCTTTGTGAGCCCTGCCTGCTATACATTATTTACACATGCGTATTTTTGTGTCTCTTTTTCAGAATTCGAGTGGGATGCCACAGGCTGATCAACCACCACATCTTTACAAACCTCATCCTTGTCTTCATCATGCTCAGCAGTGTTTCCCTAGCGGCGGAAGACCCAATTCGCAGTCACTCTTTTCGAAATAACGTAAGCAAAAATACGTAGCTGAGTCTACATAACACATTTTTAACTTATTATGCCTTCCTCCTGACTAAGAAGTAATCATTATGCTTGGAATATGCTTATTTTTATAGTGTAGACCTACATGATAGCACATTTTAACTAGTCTACATATATTTGATTTTTTTTTTTTGCTCGCTACACATTGTAAAATGTTAAGTATTTTACAGTTTTACAAAGAATACAATACTATTTATACTACGTGTACTAACTAGCATGGATCCCTTTAAAAAGTAATGCATGGAACAGAGAGAGCATATTTTAATTCTAAATGAATTTTACTTTTTATCTGTGTTGACATTATGGGTCTGATCTGAGTATTGGTGGCAGGATCAGGCCACATGTAAATAAAAAAATCAAATGAACAATTTAATTTTAAAAATTTATGACATGAAAAGCAGAACGTTTTAATTCATTTTAAAAAAGTGCTATTATTTGAATCTGATTTTGAATATATTTTCAGCTTATAAATGTACATTATACACCCTGACAACGAAAGAAAAAGGTACTAGGTAGAAATGTATCTGTTTTTGGAGAGCCACGTGTTACGTACATTGGTATGCAATTCATCTATGAATAGAAATCTCTTTTCTCTTGTTCTCCCACTTGCTTCTTTCATATATGCAAGAGTTATCTTATGATGAATCCACAGACATATGGACAGCCCTATCACTTCTGTGTATGAAGATATTCATACATTAACAAAGTAATACTGTTAAGCCGTTGCAGTCTGATTTTTAATGGTCAGCTTGAGAAATTCTTTCTTTCTTTCTTTCTTTCTTTCAAAATCAGAAATATAAAACCTCTGCTGTCTTCATCTTAAATGTCTGAAATGACCACTACAAAGTGGTTAGGTTAGATGTGATTTATACATATATTTTTCTACTTAAATAATTTTAAAACAGTAACCACAGAGTAAAAAAAAAAAATCACTATAATTCTAGGCACCCTGAAGGCTCCCATGTATAAATGGTTGGGTGAGCTACAATCCAACAAAAGTGTAGCTCATTTGTTAAGTAAATAACCATGTTACCTAAAAATGTCTCCCTATAGCTGAAACAAGCACTCTAGCCATCTTGAGTACTCTGTACTCTTGAGTTCAACTGAAGCTTTGCCTGGCACTTCTATACCATGCTGATGGGTGACCTTCTTCAAACTGAGTTAGATACAAGGAATGCATACTCAGGCCCAATATCATATCTCTTAACATTTCACCACTGCTGCATAACCAGTATTATTGGTGACATAAAGAAGAAGCCCCTCAGCTTCCTATCAACTTTATACACTTTATATAAGTATGAAATTGTTGTTACGAAGAAGAAATGTAAAGAAGCAACCCTATAGGGAATACCGTATAGGGAATTTTGGGTTGCTATGACTGAGCTTATATCACCAGGCCCCCTCTTTCTCCTGCATGTAGTTTGATGTATGGAGGCTGCTCTGTGGTTGCAATAGCCTCCTCAGACCCTGCAGAAGGAAGATGGGGCAGGATCAGAGTGGGATTGAATAGAGGCTCTGACCTCTTCCAGGCCACCGCAGGTGCATCTACACTGCAAATAAAGACTTGCAGCAGTGAGTCTCAGAGCCCAGGTCAACTGACTGGGGCTTATGACATCTATGCTACGGGGCTAAAAATAGCAGTGTAGATATTCAGGCTCGGGTGAGAGCCTAGCTCTGAAACCCAGAGGGGGGTGGAGTTGCTGTGTGGCCCACAGAACTTGGTGCTTGACATTAGAAAGAAATTAAAAAAAAAAAAAACTTAACTTTGTTTAGAGATAAAATGAAGTCAGAGCACACACACTTGTATTCCCTCATAAAATATTCAGTGGAGATATGTGCTTTTCCTATCTATACAATCTGGTTAAGTATATTCGTATAAATAAATCACACTGACAGATAAGGAAGAGACAGCAAGTAGCAAATCCTTGAGTGCCACCCACAGTATGAGACTTACTCTGGAAACAGTTTGAAGGGCTGAATACTGTCTTTTGCAGCTAGAAGAGTGCTGAGCAGATGTAGCTCCTGAATAGACAGGCTGTAAAGGATTACCCCTGTGCAGGGGACACACAGGCAGAACGCCTGAGGGAAGTGGAGGTGGAGACAGGTGTGCTCCTTGCCCTTGTTGCAAATATGTGCAGTGTGTTGCGCCCATACTCCTGCCTCTGGATTCTACATTGACCTAATGCATGCGACCATGCTTCCCACCAGTGGCTGGCTCCAGTGAGTAAAAGAACTTTCTAATTAGCGACAGCAACTGGTGCTGTTCTGTTAGCTCAGGTGGTAGGGACTTGTGGTTTGAAAGCTGAAGGTCCAGAAAGTGCTGAGAAGTTTGATCCTTGCTGCTGGAGGTGATAAGAATCTACAAATAGGGTCCAGCTCATTCTAAATGGCTCTCAAGCTGGGTCTTGAATTCCAGCAGGCCTCAGATCTGTTCAGCGCAAGCCTTGCTAATGCGGCTTCATGCACAGGATCACATCTCCTTTTAGAGGCTGACCCATGTGACTATGGAAGCCTTCTGCTCAAAGTTGAAGGAGTTACTTGGAAAAGAGGAGACTAAGGGGGGATATGATAGAGGCATATAAAATTATGAGTGGTGTGGAGTAAGTGAATAAGGAAAAGTTATTTACTTGTTCCCATAATATAAGAACTAGGGGCCACCAAATGAAATTAATGGGCAGCAGGTTTAAAACAAATAAAAGGAAGTTCTTCTTCACACAGCGCACAGTCAACCTGTGGAACTCCTTGCCTGAGGAGGTTGTGAAGGCTAGGACTATAACAGAGTTTAAAAGAGAACTAGATTAATTCATGGAGGTTAAGTCCATTAATGGCTATTAGCCAGGATGGGTAAGGAATGGTGTCCCTAACCTCTGTTTGTCAGAGGGTGGAGATGGATGGCAGGAGAGAGATCACTTGATCATTACCGGTTAGGTTCACTCCCTCTGGGGCACTTGGCATTGGCCACTGTTGGCAGACAGGATACTGGGCTGGATGGACCTTTGGTCTGTCCCAGTATGGCCATTCTTATGTTCTTAACTCAATTAGTAGTGTCCTGTGCTTTTGGTGTGAATGTCCTGGGTTTGATCCCCAGTGACAACCATGCTGTCTGTACCTATGCTATCATAGCCCATTATCTTAGTAAGAATGCAGGAAGAGAGACAGCTTGCCTTGGCTGTGTCTCTGACCCAGCAGGCCATACTTTCTCTGTGTGCTAGCTGACAAGCAAAAAATGTGCTACCCCCAGTGTTTTGCCTAGCTCCAGCACAGATATACTGAGGGGGGAAAGTGGTTCTTGGTGACCTCTTCCTTCCATTGCTAAAATTCAGAAGGCAAAATATGAAAACAAAATAAAACACTGTTGTCATGCTGCAGTGTAATGGTTTGCAATACTTCCTTCGATATTTTAGAATAGGTCTCTTGCCAGACTTTGTTGAAGGGCTTTACTATTTATATTCTTTCAGCTATTGCAGGAACCAGAAGCATCTGAGCTTTGGCTGAAAATGAAAAGTAGATTTCCCTGTGTCTAATCTAATATGGGCACCCTTTTCCCTGTTGTCCATTATTGAATTTTCCCTGCCATTTCATTAGCTGCTGATCACTGGTACCATCTTTCTGACCAGAAGAACAAATGGGTAGTTGTGTAATTCCCTTGAAAGGAAAACTAATATTGGATTGCATGTTAGTTGCCCTGGGTAGGTGCTAAAGATAAGTGCACTGTTTTCCTTATAGGGGTGAAATCCTCACTGTCTTGAAGTCTATGGCAAAGCTCCCATTGACTTCAGTGGAGTGAGGATTTCAACCAAGGTCATTCTGAAAGTTCTGCATATCGCCTTTGACTCTACTGTTATTTTTATTTAATTTTCCATAAATTGCTCACAGTTATATACTCCAAAATACAAGAGAAAAAGTAAATGCATTAGTAGATTTTAGGTAATTTACTTATTCATTAATTTTGCTATGTGATCCTGTAGCCAGCACATACCGCCTACCACAGCAACAAAATACACATAGCAATATTTAGACTGATTTAGTAAATCTGACAAAATATATGACAGTCTAATTTTTCGATGCAATACTATGATGGAAAAAATACATTATTAATAAGATTTTGTTTGAGTGAGAGCTTGTAAAGTATATTAGAATCAGAAGAAAGAACATCTGAAAGCTGATAGGTAGGGCCCTACCAAATTCACAGTCCATTTTGTGGAATTTCACAGTCATAGGATTTTAAAAACCATAAATTTCATAATTTCATATATTTAAATCTGAAATTCCAAGGTGTTGTAACTATAGGGGTCCTGACCCAAAAGGATGTTGTGGGGGAGGGTCGCAAGGTTATTGTAGGGGAGTCTCAATATTGTCACTCTTACTTCTGCGCTGCTGGTGGCAGGGTGCTGCCTTCAGAGCTGGGCACTTGGCCAGCAGCCATCGCTCTCCGGCCACCTAGCTCTGAAGGCAGCACAGAAGTAAAGGTAGCAATACCATGACCCCCTACAGTAACCTTGCAACCCTCTATAGCCCCCTTTTGGGTCAGGACCGCCTGAAATCTGTATACTATATACACAAAAGACCAGATTTCATGGGGGAGATCAGATTTCATGGTCCGTGATGCATTTTTCATGGCTGTGAATTTGGTAGGGCCCTAGGAGAAAGGTCTGAATTGAAAGAAAATATTGCATATTTGGTCCTATCATTTTATGATAGAAGAAATCTCACTTTGAACTTAGTAGCTTCTAATGAACTTTAAATTAAACAAAAAATAGTTACACAGCAACTAAACTTTAAATTACTTTGCCTACATTTCCCAGCTAAATTCTTAGATTAAAGTAGGTATTTTTGTGCATGTGATCTAAATTGTAAATATTTATTTATAGATGGATTTCTTACTGTGGCACATATTATACCTTGCAGATACTTGGTTACTTTGACTATGCTTTCACAGCCATCTTTACTGTTGAAATCCTGTTAAAGGTAATGAATTGTTAATTGATCCTTGTTAGCTCAACAGCAGCTTTAGCAATAATGTTTGTAACTTTTTGTTTACCTTCCAGATCCTAGGGTATGCAGATTATGTCTTCACTAGTATGTTTACATTTGAGATCATTTTGAAGGTAACAGGTTTATAAAGAAGTTTGTTTAAAAGGATTTTCCTTGTGTGTCACCTGCCAAGAAAAGGCACTTGAAGTGTTCTCCACCTTTTCCCTAAACGATCAAAGCTAAACTCTTTCAAACCAAAGGATTTTTTAATTTGGCAATATCTCATCGTTTTGATTGGTTATCTTTGACCTTTGGGTGCATGTAGAAGCTACTTTTTATCATCACATCAATTTAATAATTCATTTTTTACCCTTTTTTACACTTGCAGTTTGTCAGAAAAGGGAAAAATAATTCGCTGCGCATGAGCTTTCCTCCTCCTTGTTCTGGCATTTCCAAAAAGATCATAAATCTTTTAAAAAGGGAGCATGGATTTTCTCATTTCTCTTGCTGAACTATATTCATAGAGCTAAAATAGTAGACAACTATTTTCTTGCAATAGGACTTGCAAGATATCTTGCGTTTATTTATAGTCTAAGATACTTTGCATTTTATCTTATCTTGGGCATACATTCAAATACTCAGAAAGGCATAAATATGCTTGCTTAAATGTATTACCTATGCATGAATTCCAAATTGGTATTTGAATGTACAGTTTGTGTGCTGATTACTAAGACTATACACCAGGGCTACTCAACTTTTAGATCTATGAAGATTACTCCAGCAAAGCAGCAATAAAACTAGGGTTTATGTTTACCTGGTGCTGGCTAGGTGACAAATGGAGAATGAATCATGAAGAATAATTAGAAATGTATAAAACACTTCTTTAGAGCTATATACATTTTATAGCCATCACAAGAAGCTTGAAAGCTTCATGCAATGAACAACAGCCATAGGTCACTTGTTGACTAGCCCTGACATATACCAGTGAATTTCTGGTACAGTAAGAATCCGTACATAAACTTTGCATTTCCAGCTGAGGATTAAGCATAACAAAAACTCTTCTACCAGCTTTGTTCATATTGGTTTGTTCTTTTCACAGTGCATTTTGATTAATACCAGATAATGCAATATTTGGGCTGTTTACAAGATAAGCTGTATTTTATATAGTAAACTATTTTTGTGTTTGTAAATGTTCACCTACTCCTGCTTATGAAATTCCATGATTTCTTATATTAGTAATGAGGAGCCTGCTAATAAAATAGTAAATTAGTTAATAGTTGTAAAGAGCTCTGAAGATGTAGAATGCTAGAATAAGTACTAAGTATTTTTATTATTTGTTATTTCATAATTCCATAAAGTTTAAGGCTAGAAGGGACCATTAGATCATCTAGTCTGACCTCGTGTGTAACACAGGACATTAAATTTCACCCAGATACCCCTATATTGAGTCCAATAACTTGGGTTAGCATTTCAGTCCCTAGGGGATGAAACTGCTGTGAGCCCCAGACAGAGAACGGGAGAACCAAGGGGTCACCAATGTACTGCAATGGCAGGGAACTGATCAGGTGAGACATGCCCAGATGATCCCAGCAGATGATCCCAGCTCCATGCTGCCCAGGAAGGTGAAAACCTCCTACCGTCCTTGCCATTGTTAAATCAAAGCAATGCTGAGAAATGAGCAGAGAGAATTATACATTTGACAAAACAGTAAAGTTGGATCAAGCTACTTGCAAAACCTCTGAACTCGAGGAACCCACTTACCTCATTAAAAGTGATACCATCCTTTCCAAGGCAGATAGGAGTTAGTAGAATGTCTGTATCCTTTGAGCAGCAGGCTGTATCAACCCCTGTTCCCACACGTTCAGTTCTGGTTGCATTTCTCCAAGAAGAGAGAGGAATTAGCATGGTGCAAGGGGATATAACTAGGTGTAAAGGAATACATTTAAAAAGGAAAATTCATACTAATGATCATAAATATCTTCTTGACATTGAGATCTATTAGACTGTGGAAGAATCACTCAAGAAAAATGGTGGAAGCCCCATTGCTGGGGACTCTGAAAGGAGACTCAACAAAATCCTAGAATAGATGCTGTAGACGACATTTGTACTTGTCCTTCAGTCCATCACCCACAGACCTAGTAGGTTTCTATTCTCCCCCTCTCCCCCCTCCATCATCTCCTTTTTCATTTTCGGTCATACCAACAGTGACTCCACTAAATTTCAGGAGCCTCTGAAGAATCTGTTCCTGGCACTAGTGAAACTGGTCACTCCTAAATCCAAGAAACTGAAGTAGATTAGTGACTGCGGAGCTCTGTTTAGGGCATTCGTTAGTCAGTGGAGTTATCTGAAGGATGACTTTGGCCCATATCTGGGCTGAATACACCCAGGAAGTGTCTACTGGCTCTACAGGATTTTTTGTGGACTGCTGGGAGCTAAATGGAGGCCTGTCCTCTATATTCTCTGACAGCAATTTATATCCCCTGACTGGGAAATCTCCTTTTGTGTTCCTGGTCACCTTTAAACTACTGTTCAATTCTGTTAAGTTCTGCACTTGATCCTGCAGAGGTGTAGCGGTCACAAGAAGCTAACACATGTTAAGTAACTGCCAAGTATGTAGCTTACCTCTCCCCTATGTGACAGGCTAAAATAAAAATAATTCAGTTGTTCAGCAACTATGTGGATCTATGTGCAGCTTAGGCAGCACTGTTAAAGTGTCAGGAAGGGTTCTCTCACTCATGTGCCCTCCATGACTCAGACGCACCCACAAAGGATTTGCTCAGTCAAAAATGCGGAGACTCCTGATTCTGTATTCTCCAGCGGGTTGTCTCTTGCAGTGTAATCCAAGTGTAGTTGTAGAGGAAAATGAACGGAACCTTAAAAGATGGTAATACATAATCAGAATGTGGCATGTACATTTGCAATGCCTTGCTGTACTAACATGTCTCAAACTTTGGCTATGCTTGCTTATGATTAGAGCTCTCCATACTGTCCGTGCTGGGTTTGCACTGTGCTTTCTGCAATGCCAAGTCCTGTTGCTAAACACACACAACAAGAGTTAATTCAGGGTTAAACATGTAGTAAATATTATGTTACAATAATGCACATCTCATTTAAATTCCAGACCAAAAAAAAAGGTAAAACTGGAGTTAATGTAACTTAAGGGTAAACTATATTACAAGAACATTACAATTATCCCCAAAACAAGCATTAAAACAAAAAATTCAGAGTTAAGGTTAAAACATAAAGAAATCCATAGTAAGATACAGAAATACGCAGCTAAAGCACACATGCAACCTTAACTCTGCCCTGTAGTGACACCACTGGGGGAGGGGCAGAATTAAAAACTCTTCAAAATGTAAGTATAATCTAATGTGGGATCATCAATGTTTAAAAAGCCTCTATCATTATCATGTAGTATCACTAGAAGTAAATTTTCAGAAAATTAATTCTGATCTCAAAGAGTAAGTGCAGTAAGTTGGGGGAGGATATGTAATATTATTTTCATACATAACAAATTTCAGAGTAGCAGCTCTGTTAGTCTGTATCCGCGAAAAGAACAGGAGTATTTGTGGCACCTTAGAGACTAACAAATTTATTTGAGCATAAGCTTTCGTGAGCTACAGCCCACTTCTTCGGATGCATAGACATTGAGTCTCTGCTTTAAATGAGAATACCAATTCAACCTTAATTATGGGGGAACTGGGGCTAGTTTAGCTCCTGTGGCAAGTCAAAGTAGTTTCTGGGCTAATCTAACTTTCATCAGCTGGAACAACACTTATGGTCCAGTTCACTGGCGCGACAACCACTCCAACATGTTCCCATGTGGGGGTCAAGACTGAATACAGAAGCAACTATACAAACTTATGCCAACCAAGAATTCCACTACACAGCGGGAATCCCAGCTGTTTCTTTAAACCAGCTTTCCATCCTGTTTGCTCTGCTGGAGCAGTGCAGAGGGGACAGAGGGAGACTTCTGCCCCTGCCCCAGTTCTGCCAGTGGCATACCTATGTAGGCCAGTCAGCACTCCTGTGGAATTTTGTGCCAAAGAAAGAGACAGCAACCCTAGCTGAGCACAGAGCAGTAGACGCTCGCCCTGTTGAGTACATTCTGGGCAACTACTGAGCTTCCATTGAGTGAGAGCTGCAACAATGTTCAACTCTTCTCATCCACTTCCTAGCCTTACCCTTGACCTTCACCCTTTTGAAGAACAAGCTGGGTTTTTCGCATAATGGTTTTTGTCAAAGACTTTAAAAGGGACTTATAATTCATTATTAAAGCAGAGGGCAGCCATATAAAAATGGGGAGACTTAGATCTGTCTTTTGATACAACTGTATTTTTCAATGTGGGAGTGCCCCATGTTACACTAACTATGAAGGTGCTCACACCTTATGGTGATGGGGATGGAATGAATAGACAGACAGACATATGGATAGGTAGAGGATGTGATCTATATGATCATGTGAGAATACAGTTGTGAATATTATGTAGACTTTATTGTCTCCATACATCTCACTTCAATAAGCCTTGGGCTTGTATTAAGTCTAGGTTTTTGTTCTTCTACCTTTGGGGATATTTAGCAAGTGAGCAACATTTGGATCACAAAGAGGGAAAGATTAACAGGAAGATGAGAACAGAAGGACATATAAAAGAAAGAACAGTCTCTGGATCCAGCAGCCCTTTTCAGGCGTGTAATGCCCACTGAAGCTAACAAGAGCTCTTGTATGAAAGGGCTGCAAGAGTCAAGCCTATAAACAGTGATCTATGGTGTAGGACACATATACTTATAACTTGTGGAATCTCTTTTTAAGGTGTTCACTGATGGAGCTCATCACCAACCTGGGACAAACAGCCACTCCCAGTTCAGTTTATAGCCCCTTTCCTCAGCGTTATGTTTAGTCTCCAACACAGAACAAAAAGGAAATATAGGACAATAACAAAATTAATAGTCTTGTTCTTGGATGAGACCGTGGGGCGTCTGGCCTCTCTGGTAACTGAAGGGTCTGGACCTTCCCAGCCTAGGAATTGGGTCTGTGTGGCCTTCCTGCAGCCTTCTGCTGCAACCACAGGAGAAAGTGTGCCTCTCTCCTCCTCCCGGAGCTGGGGCCCTCATTTATAACCTCCAGCTGGGAATCAGACCGTGTAGAAGGGCTCCTCCGCAGGGCCGTGGGGTATCCCACCGCCTCGCAATAGTTCGCTATGGGCCCAAGCCCTGGGTCAGGGCTGGTCAGTAAACAAACAGTCAGGAGCTCGGGCCCTTAGGCAGGGGCTGAGCAAGTAGCTCAATATGAGCCCAGGCCCTGGCTCAGGGCGGGGCAGCAAACAAACAGTCAGGATCTCCTAGTTCCGAGCGTCTGGTGCGAGGGGGAGACGGCCACCCGTGAGTGGGGTGGCAGGGGGGACGCAGGCCCACCCACTCCACTGCATCCCAGCCCGGGGCCCTAGCAGCAGCAGAAGACTCGCTGCTGTGTCAGTGGGGATCCTGACCGCAACACACTGACATTGGTTCTGGCAGTGCTGCGGCCAGACCAGGGTCGGCTGCCCCCAGGCTACTTCCAGACTCCCCCTCATAAGGTACCTGGGTTAGGGCGGTGTCCTCGGAGGTCTCTAGCACCATCGGTTCCTCCGGGTAACTGGCAAGGGGTAAGCTCGGTTGCTCCTCAGGGTAACTGGCAAGGGGTAGGCTCGGTTGCTCCTCTGGGTAACTGGCAAGGGGTAGGCTTGGTTGCTCCTCAGGGTAGCTGGCCAGGGGTAGGCTTGGTTGGCCCGGCCAGTCCTTGGGTCGGCCGCAGCCTGCTGGCATCTCCCAACCTGGAGCTAGGCCACAGGCATCTGGCCTCTCCGGCGGCAGTGTCTCAAGTGAGCTCTGCAGTTGGGCTTTTAAACTTCCTGTCCTGCGCTGTGACCTCTGGGGTTGGCGGGCGCAGGATCCACTGGCTCCACCCACGTTGGTGCTAGGGGAGGCTCGTCCCTCCGCAGGGCTGTGGGGTATCCCACCGCCTCGCTACAGACCCAATTGAGTGTTGTTCAGCAGGGTCTGCTGGTTCCCAGGACCATGCCTGATGGGCTTTCCTCCAGAACTGAGCCAGCTGTTCCCTGGCCTCTTGCTCCTTAAGGGTATGTCTACATAGCCAGTGACAGCCTGCGGAAGTGAGCCTCCAAGCCAGAGTCAAGACTCATGCTACAGTGCCAAAAATAGCTGTGCAGACAGCACTTGGGCGGGAGCTCAGGGGCTATCCCCATCCCAAGGCTTCAGCGCCCAAGCTCCAGTCCAAACTGCAACGTTTATACTGCCATTTTTAACATGAGCCCCGTGAACCCAAGTCTATCAACCTGGGCGCAGAGGCTTGTGTGCTGTGTAGACATACCCGAAAGGGCCAGACCACATTGTTATAGGTTGGCAGCTTTTTCTTTCTAGGTAATGAATGGGAATTACTGACCCAGTACTGTGAGATAATAACAAGCACTTCCTGAGAGGTACTGAGTGCCCGCAATTCTCCTAGAAATCAATGGTAGTTGAGGGTGCTCAGCAATTCCCAATAGGTATTTAGATCCTGTAGTCACATAGCAGATGAATTGGGTCTATCTGACTACCAGGTATTTTGACAGTACCCACAATTTTTGTTCAGATTAGGTGTGGTACAATCTACACCCATTAAAATCTATACATAAGAAGAAAATTCTATTTGAAATGCCTGTTTTATGTTTATAATTGGTTTAATAGTTTCCATCTATCCATTTTTGAACCAATATATAACCTTAATTAAGTTAGAAATATTTACAATAGACTTGAGTGTTTTGTACCACCTGAGGACATCTCTGTGCTGCCCAAATTCTGCCTGCACCCAAGGCCAGGGCAGTCACTAGCATAACATGGAACAGGGGCTGCTCTAATTAACTGCAACCTCTCGATAGCTACCTGTGGGCTACTTCACAGACGGGAAGGGCGGTCGCCCTCAGCACTACAGCCACTCCCTCGTCTATCCCCTGATGCACCCCTTTGTGAGCCAGCACATCCCCTACAGTGGGGGCAGCCTAAGGCCTCATATAACAGCACTACACTGCTTCTGCATGAGATTTTTCTCCCAGCTTTTGCAGCCCCTTCACAGTGCTATGGTAAAGGCCTAATCAGGTCAGCTCTTGTGCACACACAGAAGTGTAACATTTTGATATCAGGAACAATTAACACATCCAGTTCTGTTGCTTAAGTGCAAATTGTTTAATTTGGAGGAATATATATTCAGACGGTTTTTGTATATTAATTATTGTAACAGATAAACTATTTGATTGTACATTTGCACCCTCAACAGGTGTCTTGTAAACAGCCTAAATTTCGGTTTAAATGAAGAAAAACAGAGAGTAAATGTGTAACAATTCTATTTTTAGATGACAGCTTTTGGAGCATTCCTTCACAAAGGATCTTTCTGCAGGAATTATTTCAATTTGCTGGACTTGCTAGTTGTGGGTGTTTCTCTGGTGTCGTTTGGGATTCAGTAAGTATTACAGTTACACTTTAAATGGCCTTTATTTTTATCTTGGGGGTTTTAAAGTAAAAGTGGCCCTTTGTAAGGGATTAGATTCTGCCACCTTTATTCATACCTTGGGTCTGGGTGTGCAGGATTAGCATTCAGTTACTCCCCCTCCACCCCCAGAGCAATAACATGTGGCATAGAAAATGTTATAATTCTAGTATGGGCCAGCAGTAAATTACTACTTCCCTACCCTCACACCAGAGCAGGATAAGCTGAGGGCATTGTGCCTCAGACGGGTAACTCACAGGGCTACTCCTTGGTATGTTGCAGCTTATGCATAAGGCTACAATTTTTTCAGAGAAAATGTTAATACATTGCATGGCAGAGGTGCAGGAAAAGCAGTATGTGTCATTCAGGGTGAGGTGCTGTTGGAGAGTGAACCCACCCCACGCTCACTCTACAGCAGTAGCTCCTGTCCTGTGGGGCTGGGACTAGCTCCCTGTTCCAGGCATTGCAACCGCACCCATGTGGTCACAGCACCATTCGGGTTTGGCGTATCTGCCCCTCTGTTTCCATCTGTGGAGGGGCAGATACACCAAACCTGAGTGGTGCTGTAACCATGTGGGCAAGGTTGCAACTTGGAGGGGAAAGACACCGTCACTGGCCACTGCAGGGATCACAGACTTTCTTAAAATTCACAATTACTGAGACTGCCGTGATCTCCGGGACAAAATAGTTAGTAGCCTTGTGCTATTTAATTGGTGGTGAAGAGAGATTTTTTACCCCTTGTGATCAGGCAAGCCACAACCATCTAAGAATAGGCTCCAGCTCCCACTACTTTGTAGAGGGCTCAGTTCTGCTGCACTTGAAATCAACTGTCAAATTCCCATTGACTTAGAAATGAACAAGAGTAGGGTGTCATTAACTTGTTCCTCAATTTTTATTCCACTACTCTACCTATCACTGGCTGCTCTAGTATCTCATTAATTATGTTATTCAACAAGGCAGGTGGTACCACCCCATCTGAAACTCCAATCCATGCTACTTAGCACTGAGCAAAATGCTCTGTATTATCTCTCTCTGACAAATGAAGGGCCCAGTCATACGAGATACTGAGCATCTTTTGTGTGGTACTGAAAATTTCCAGCTCTGCTTGATTGGATCTGATGGTGCTCATCATCTTGCAGCAGGCTCTCAGCATCTCACAGGGTAGAGCCCTTAGTTTGTCAGAAATACAGCAGAATGCTTTGGCCAGTATCTTTCCCCAGTGACAAAACATACCTGATCTACAGTGTATTACCAGCCCATGTGCTACTAATCCCTAAGTTGTTCCTGAAGCCAAGACACTCACATGGTATGTTTGAGAAATTAAATCGGTGTTTTTGATAACAGTAAGAAGCTGAGATGTATTTCAAAATGCTAATTTACAAAATATTTATTTACTCCGAGGAGTAAATAAGAATTTTTCCTTCTAGAAGGGAACTGCATGAACATAGATAATTTTAGTAAGAGAATAAGTCAATTGAAAAATAATAAACTTAGGAAATAACAGGCTAATGCTTGCTTTTTTTCCCCCCCACTAGATCAAGTGCTATCTCAGTTGTGAAGATTCTGAGAGTTTTAAGAGTCTTGAGGCCTCTAAGGGCAATAAACAGAGCAAAAGGACTTAAGGTTTTTATTTGTATTTTTTTCCAAGTTATGTTTCTATTGCCCTGATATTCTGCAGTCCTAGTGCAGGCAAATCCCCCACTGAAGCCAAAGGATAAACCAAAGGATTTACCTGGATAAGGACACAGGACTGGGCCCTAAAACAGTTTTTGATTCTTAAATATGCTAGTCCAAATCCTGCTCTAAGTCACCGCAGTTTAAATCTGGAGCATCACCAGCATCACTGAAGGCAGATTTTGGCATATAATGCGTGCAACAAGCCAAATATCATTGCAATTTATTCATTGCAATTCCACTGTGTATATGTACTGCCTATCACTTTAAGGTCTGAAGTGGCCTACTTTCAACAGACTACTGATACATTCAGAAAATCATGCTAATTTCTGGTAGCAGCATTAAATTAATTCTATGAACATTAAATGAGTATTTTCTAACTGATTAATTTATAAAGTGAATATATAAATATATTTTTATAAATATAGAAGAATATATAATTTTTCTTATAAATCTAAGAAAATTTGTGTTGCTAATGCAGTGTACATTTTTCTACAATAATGCCAAGTAACAAAATTAAATTGGACTAAAATCCTTTTCTTTTTCCCATTTATTCGCAGCATGTTGTTCAGTGTGTCTTTGTTGCTATTAGAACTATTGGTAATATCATGATTGTCACAACTCTGCTCCAGTTCATGTTCGCCTGTATTGGTGTACAGCTTTTTAAGGTAAATAAATGAATTCCTTCAAAACACATTCAGGCCTGATCCCTGCACCCAGGCCTTCCAACTGATTTCAGTAGGGTTCCGTGTTGGAACTGGGTTGTACCCGTGCTGAGCCAATCACAGGATCAGGTTCTAAGTTTAGTTAATTTTTATGCCCTACATTCCATCTACATCTTTTGTTTTATAAATAGGGAAAATTTTATCGGTGCACTGACGAAGCGAAACAGAATCCTGAGGATTGCCGGTGAGAACCCTTTCATTTTATAAATCAGATATACACTATTTTGAATGATAACAATAATAATAGGTTGATTTATGAGGCATTCATACCCTGAAGCCTCTGAGCAGCTTAAAATAATTATAAATAAAACCAAACTCCAGCACATCAAACACAGGTAGGGTGGTTCCAAACCATTTAGTTTTTTTATAAGTCAAAACCAACACCTTAAAATCCACCCAGAAACTAGCAGGCAGCCATGCACATCACAGAGCACATGAAGTCAGGAGCAGACAGCACCAGTTAACTCTATCTCAGGGAAGGGATGGCATCATTCTGTGACTAACTGAATGCTTCCCAAGTGTTATACAATCCGTTTCTGTTTCTTTTCTTTTTCCACAGGGGAATATTCATTGTTTATAAAGATGGAGATGTTGATAACCCAATGGTCAGAGAAAGGGTTTGGCAAAACAGTGATTTCAACTTCGACAATGTTCTGTCTGCTATGATGGCCCTTTTTACTGTTTCTACCTTTGAAGGCTGGCCTGCGTAAGTGAACATTCAGTATTTCCATAATATCATTAACAGATGTTGCATTTCTCAAAACAGTTGAATGAAATTTCACTGACACTTCCTGAACGGCAAACAATCACCCGCGCTTTTTAGAGTCTTGCGATTATGGGCCTGATCCTGGGACGTGTGTGGTCCCTTTACTTACACTAATGTCAAGGGGAATTGTGGCACTTGGCACCTTGAAAGATCAGATCTTATCCAAGTATACAAAGCCTCATTGTCACTAATGAAGGGGGAATTCAGCACTATAAACATTCTAAATAGTCTAAGGCTGTCAGGCAATAAAAAAAATTAATCATGATTAATTGTGCAACTAAAAAAAATTAATCGCGATTAATTGCATTGTTAAACAATAATAGAATACCATTTTTAAAATATTTTTGGATGTTTTCTACATTTGCAAATATATTTATTTCAATTTCAACACAAAATGCAAAGTGTACAGTGCTCACTTTATATTAATTTGTGATTAGAAATATTTGCACTGTAAAAAACAAAAGAAATAGTGTTTTTCAGTTCCCCTAATACAAGTACTGTAGTCAGGGCCGGCTCCAGGCACCACCTCACCAAGCATGCGCTCCAGCCGGTCGGGGAGAGCGGAGAGCCGTGGCCGGGCTCTCCACCCTCCCCCCAGTGCTCTGGCCGCCGGGGGCTCTCCGCCCTCCTCCCGGCGCTCCGGCCGGTCGGGGATTGCGGGCCCGTGGCTGGGCTCGGCGCCCTCCCCTGCCGCGCTGGGGTGGGGTGGGGGGGCAGCGGCGGGTGGCTTTTTTGCCTAGGGCGGCAAAAAAGCCAGAGCCGGCCCTGACTGTAGTGCAGTCTCTTTATCATGAAAGTTGAACTTACAAATGTAGAATTATGTACCAAAAAAACTGCATTCAAAAATAAAATAACGTAAAATTTTAGAGCCTCCAAGTCCACACAGTCTTACTTCTTGTTCAGCCAATTGCTCAGACAAACAAGTTTGTTTACGTTTGCAAGAGATAATGCTGCCCGCTTCTTGTTTACAATGTCACCTGAAAGTGAGAACAGGTGTTCACATAGCACTGTTGTAGCTGACGTCGCAAGATATTTATATTCATATGGCCCTTCATGCTTTGGCCACCATTCCAGAGGACATGCGTCCATGCTGATGACGGGTTCTGCTTGATAAAGATCCAAAGCAGGGTGGGACGCATGTTCATTTTCATCATCTGAGTCAGATGCCACCAGCAGAAGGTTGATTTTCTTTTTTGGCGGTTTGGGTTCTGTAGTTTCTGTATCTGAGTATTGCTCTTTTAAGATTTCTGAAAACATGTTCCACACCTCGTCCCTCTCAGATTTTGGAAGGCACTTCAGATTCTTAAACCTTGGGTCAAGTGCTGTAGCTATCTTTAGAAATCTCACATTGGTATCTTCTTTGCATTTTGTCAGATCTGCAGTGAAAGTGTTCTTAATACGAAAAACATGCTGGGTCATCATCCGAGACTGCTATAACATGAAATATGTGGCTGAATGCGGGTAAAACAGAGCCAGAGATGTACAATTCTCCCCCAAAGAAGTTCAGTCACAAATTTAATGTATGCATTATTTTTTTAACAAGCATCATCAACATGAAAGCATGTCCTCTGGAATGGTGGCTGAAGCATGAAGGGGCATAACGAATGTTTAGCAAATCTAGCACGTAAATACCTTGCAATGCTGGCTACAAAAGTGCCATGCAAATGCCTGTTCTCACTTACAGGTGACATTGTAAATAAGAAGCGGGCAGCATTATCTCCTGTAAATGTAAACAAACTTGTTTCTCTTAGCGATTAGCTGAACAAGAAGTAGGACTGAGTGGACTTGGAGGCTCTAAAGTTTTATATTATTTTGTTTTTGAGTGCAGTTATGTAACAAAAAAAATCTACATTTGTAAATGTTTCAGAGTAGCAGCCGTGTTAGTCTGTATCCGCAAAAAGAAGAACAGGAGTACTTGTGGCACCTTAGAGACTAACAAATTTATTAGAGCATAAGCTTTCGTGGACTACAGCCCACTTCTTCAGATGCATATAGAATGGAACATATATTGAGGAGATATATATACACACATACAGAGAGCAACATTTGTAAATTGCACTTTCATGATAAAGGGATTGCACTACAATACTTCTATGAGGTGAATTGAAAAATACTATTTCTTTTGTTTATCATTTTTACAGTGCAAATATTTGTAATAAAAATAATAGTATAAAGTGAGCACTGTACACTTTGTATTCTGTGTTGTAATTGAAATCAATATATTTGAAAACGTAGGAAAACATCCAAAAATATGTAATACATTTCAATTGGTATTTAACAGTGTGACTAAAACTGATTAATCATGATTTAATTTTTTGAGTTAATTGTGTGAGTTAACTGTGTTCACTATCTTTCTAGTCTTTTGTGGACAATGGCTACATATTCAAGGACAGGCTTTCCATTCTGGTCTTTGATTTTGTGACATCACTGTGGCAAGCACAACTCAGTGTCTCAGTCAAAGTGGCTGTGCACAAATTTGTAATGCACATTAAGTCATGTTGGTGAACATTCAAGCTTCCTTTTGCAGGCTAAATCTACTTCATTTTAAAGCTGGGGGTGTAAACTGAATATCAGTGTGAGGCTGCCCAAAAATTTGATCATCAGAGCACCAAGTGACTCCTGACTAGAGCATTTGTTTTGGGGTTTTTTGGGTGGTTGTTCCTATTAAAATTAGAGGAATCTTATAATATTTAGGTTCTGATCTTGCAGCCAAATGTCTCTTTAGATACACTTCAACTAATCTTCTGAGATCTTTAGTCCTGCCCTTTTAAATAGTGAAACCATTGTTAGCACATAAAGGTTTTGGCCTTCGGGAGAAACTTTTGCTAGTAAACTTCAAATAAAGTAGAATAAATTTCTAGTTACTATCCACTGACTCTAAGTGAAAATATAATCTACAGGTTTTGTCATTTTAACAACTGTTAAAACATATTTTTTTCTTTTTTCTTTTTCAGGCTGCTATACAAAGCAATAGACTCAAATGCAGAGAATATAGGCCCTGTATACAACTACAGAGTGGAGATTTCCATCTTCTTCATCATCTACATCATCATCATTGCCTTCTTTATGATGAACATATTTGTTGGTTTTGTCATTGTTACATTCCAAGAACAGGGAGAACAAGAGTATAAGAACTGTGAGCTGGACAAAAATCAGGTTAAACTAAAAAATGCTTTTTTTTTCATTTCTAAAATTATTCCTTTTGTATTCATACATTGCACAAAACCAGCATCCATTCTTCTGTGGTTTCAGAAGAGGGCACTAGACACCTGCCTTACTTACACTGTACAAATAAAGGCTTTTTAGTAAAAACTGGTTCTAAAAGTTGGAGTAAAAGGTCATCAGATTATTCTCTTTCTTGGGCTTAACTGTTTGACTAGAGAATGCTTTACTAGAGTAATTTTTGTACAGTAGTAATGGTCTTTGAAGTACTAATGTTCCATTGTAACATCTATTTTAACAAGAACATACCTGGTATAGTGGGTAGCATTTCTGATGTATTATGCTCTATGAATTAGGTATATTAAGCACTCCTCAAACAGTTAAAAATCTTGTCAGTTTTAAGGCCTGATCTGCAATAAGGCTATGATTACACTTGCCAATGTAGAGGCTGGGAGTTAAGCCAGCCCTCAGAGACGGCAGCAGGGAATGTGCTGCCATGTGTTTACACTGTCAGCTGCAAGCGCAGTGGTGTGGCCACATTAGCAGCAGGGCTGCCCAGAGGATTCAGGGGGCCTGGGGCAAAGCAATTTTTGGGGCCCCTTCCATAAAAAAAAGTTGCAATACCATAGAATACTATATTCTCGTGGGAGCCCCTGTGGGGCCCGGGGCCTGGGGCAAATTGCCCCACTTGCCCCACTCCTCGCCCCCACTGGGCGGCCCTGATTAGCAGCTCTTGCAACACCACAGAGAGCAGTGCATTGTGTTAGCTGTCCCAGTGTGCAAGTGGCTGCAGCGTGCTTTTCAAATGTGGGGTTGGAGTGTGACAGGGAGTGTGTTGTGTGTATGTGGGCAGGGCTGACTCCAGGCACCAGCCTGGCAATCAGGTGCTTGGGGCGGCCGCTCCAGAGAGAGGCGGCACGTCCAGGTATTCGGCGGGAATTCGGCGGACGGTCCCTCACTCCGCCTCGGAGCGAAGGACCTCCTGCCGAATTGCCGCCGCAGATCACAATTGTGATCGTGGCTTTTTTTCTTTTTTTTTTTTTTGGCTGCTTGGGGTGGCCAAAACCCTGGAGCCGGCCCTGTATGTGGGGGGAGAGACAGTGTGTTTTGGGGGGCAAAGAGTGTGTTAGCAGACAGCGGCAGGAGGAAACCGTGACATCAGCCCCCACCCCACTCCACGTCTCTCTTTCTCACACACACACACACACACACACACACACACACACACACACACACACACACAGCTACTTCGGCAGCAGCAGCATTCCACAGTAATGGTTTGCTTTATGGCCCGGAGCAGATAAGCATACCACTGTGAGAAACGGAGCTTTGAAAGGGGATATCCGCATACCTGCAGCCGAGTTCAAAACAATGACCAGAATGGTCACTTGACTTCAAGGGATTATGGGATGTTTCCGGAGGCCAATCACAGCGCAGTAATGCAACACGTCATCCATACTGACACCCCGGCGCTCCAGCCGGGGCGCAGCAAGCTCTATGCTTCTCATGGAGGTGGATTACCAAGAGCGCTCCAGCTGCAGAGTCCAAGGCGGTCTAAGTGCCTTGCCAGTGTGGACACCTCAGGAGTTAGGGCGCCCAGGGCTGATTTAATGCGCTCTAACTTGCAAGTGTAGCCAAGCCCTTTGATTTCAGACCCCATTGTAGTAGCACTCAGGACCAGCTCTAGGCACCAGCAAACTAAGCACGTGCTTGGTTTGGCACAATTTCAGGGGTGATTTACACCTGTGCACCATGAATTTACTAGTGCAACTTTACCCAGGTTTCAAAACTGCACTGTTGCTAATTACACTGTGGGTTTGACATTGGTACAGCTGCATGGGTGGCTGAAAACCCAGTGTAGGCAAGGCCTAGATTATAACCAGAATAATCATATTTATTATTATTAATTAAGATTAAATAGGAAAATGTCATTAGTATTAATTAATGTTTGTTTAGCACTCTGAAGATGCAAATCACTAAATAAATGCTGAATATTTTAGGGTTTTCCTTAGGATTATTTTATGTTTTTTATTATACAACTGAGCAAAGTGGTGTATATTACTAACCCCAAATTTAAAGAAGCAACAGGGCCTGCTAAACTGCCAGATTAATGTGCTTACTAGTAATCATTCCATAAAAAAATATACACTGCCTGTTCCTTAGGCTTCTATGTATTTTATAACTGTTTGCACTCACAGTAAGTCATATTCAGTTGCTAAATACAATGCATGGATTTATAACAGAAGTAATCATACATGAAGTGCAAGATTTTCATAACTTCTCATTTTGAAGCCTAAACTGAAACTTTTGGTGTTTCTGCTTTTATAGCGTCAGTGTGTGGAATATGCCTTGAAGGCACGCCCTCTGCGTAGATACATTCCAAAAAATCCATACCAATACAAGTTCTGGTATATGGTGAACTCCACTGGATTTGAGTACATCATGTTTGTCCTCATCATGCTGAACACGCTTTGCTTGGCCATGCAGGTAGGAACAAAACAAGCTGCCAATTTACTGTGTAAAGCCTTTGATGATATGATGGTGCTTAATAGGACTTAAAAGGTCACTGTCCACCTGTCATTTTTTTTATAAAGTGACACATTTTTAAAAATTCCATGTCAAGATAAAGCAGCTTTCTGTAGTGTGTCCTGCTGCCTTGCTGATGTTCATAAAGGTCTTTCCAGTAAGGGATAGTGATGGGCCTGAGAGAAACAATATATTCTAGCTTTCCTTCCCCCTTCCTCCTCCCTCAGGTTCACTCCTGCCAGCCTCTTCAGAAGCACTGAGGTAACTGGCCTCCCAAGAAATAAGAGTTCTGGAGAGTAGCAATCCCCACCCTGATGCCCCTTCGCACACACCAGCCCCAGGCAGGGATCTAGAGAGGGAAAAAAGAGTCTTCCTGCCCTTTCCCATGGCACCCTTTACTCCTACACAAAGATAGGTATACATTAGGTGCACAATTGCATTTGTATTTTTGTGCATGAACTTGCACATCTAAATGTTTGAAAATAAGGCCCTATTGCCATCATTTTCAGGAGGGGATAGAGTGAAAATAAGCAGTGAAGCCTTACCAAAAAAAAAAACCCCCCGCTTAAATAACTCTCCCTAACACCATACAATCTTGGACACAGTGAAATGTTATTCTGTGTCCCATTTTAGCCAGGGTAAGGATAAGAATATAGCACTGCCCTGAAATTTGCAGGACATATGTTTTGTTTTGTGTTGTGTTACACTTGTTTGCCACCATTCCACTATTGATACAAATTACTGCCTTCTACCTGTAGGAGAGAAAGGTCTCAAATAACTGGTTAAACAACAGTAGGTAAGAGACAAGAAGCACAGTAAGCAGTTAAAGCACAGGATTGGTAGGGGAGTCTGGAGGTCTAGTTTCTTTTTTATAGACATCACTGTATCAAAGTTCATCTTGCTGTACCAAAATTCCTCCTTCTATACAATGGGGGAGAATAATGCATACTTACTTCCCTGGGGAAAAATTACCATGGACCTCAAAATTTTTACCATGGACACGTTGCTGACTCCTGTGAGACTTAATTTATTATTCATAAAGCAGAAATAGTAGCAATTCAAAACATTGTTAGTTGCTGTGGATCACAAACTCATCAGTTAGCGTAGTTTAAGCAATTAGCGCAGCAGCTGAATCCAAAATAACTAAATGCCAGATCCTGTATCCTCTCCCAGGCAAAACAAGCATTTAACACAGGGACAGCAGTATTGGACCCCGGGGTCCACATGTTGAGAAGATATGTGGTAGTAGTCATGGTGGTAATATATCTTCCTGTAGGTGCTTTTAATGCCTGCAGTAATCTTGCCATTTAGATGGTGAATATCTGATCTGCACTTGAGAGTGCCCTGCTGAAACTCAAGTCCTCTGTGTGGTAACTTGTGCTGATTTAGGGCTTTAGGTGTGCTAATTTGCACCTCAGTGTAATTTCACTTAGGGTACATTTGTTCATTCCCAAGATTGTCCATGCAGAAGATTATCTAGAAAGAACAAAGAAGCCTGTTTATATGGACACGTTTCCCTCAGCCAGCTAAACACATTATCATGTTTCTGGTCTTTTGCCTAACACATGCTGGTATTACTTCAGCTCCTCTTAGTTACTTGCGTTTGTTCTCTGCTGATTTCATGCATGTGCTATGCCATTCTTTCTGTTTCTTGTGTTGATTTTTTTCTGACAATCTCTCTCCAAATGTTTAAGAAAAATATGTCTTTTGTGGCACAAGCAACATCTTTGGAAATGCAGGCACTCTTGACCCATTAATAGATGTATTTGTAACGAGAGCCTAGTGAAGTGTATATATGAAAGCCACTAATCCCCCAGTGCTCTGTGGGGCATGGAGAAGAGCTATAGACTGTGACCACCATTGATTCAGAATGACATAGGGGAAGAGAAGATATCAAGGGTAAAATCTAAATTGGAGGTGTTTTAGAATCTGAAATGTCAGAAGGAGGGTGAGTCTGGGCATCTCATCCATGAACATAATTGAAAAATTGATGTAGTCAGGAAACATTTATTGCCCTTTCATTTTTACTTTATCTTTCACTTTTCTTCCTGTACCTGGATTCAGCCCATCGCTACTGCTCCTGTGCTTCTGATGCATCATTCAACCCTTCCTTAGGCTGTGCCTCCATTATGTAACTATAAATATGAGCTCTTACTGGTAGAATAGATAATTTTCTCCCTCTTTTTCATTTTGTCTTTATCTCATTTTCTGTTTTTTCCTGTCTTTCTTACTATTTTCTCTATATACATCGTCTCTTTTTTCACCTGTCGCCTCTCTTCTCTGCTTCCAATGCAACAGATTTTCAAAAGAGAAAGAATTGTTAAAATCCAGTTTACATGCCACTGTTTATGTTCTTTGCTTCCTTTTTGTATTTCACTCAGTCAGTGATCTCCATTTATGCTGGCTGTGCCCCGTTAAGATTACAGTCACTATGCAGTAATGCATTATAGTCTGAATAAAATATGTCAGGCCATTCTAAATATGTGTCTAAAACAGTGGTTCTCAAACTTTTGTACTGGTGACCTCTTTCACACAGCAAGCCTCTGAGTGAGACCCCCCTTATAAATTTAAAACACTTTTTTATATATTTAACACCATTATAAATGCTGGAGGCAAAGCGGAGTTTGGGGTGAAGGCTGACAGCTCACAATCCCCCATGTAATAACCTCGCGACCCCCTGAGGGGTCCCGACCCCCAGTTTGAGAACCCCTGGTCTAAAAGACGTGACACAAAGTTATGTATTAAATCCTTAAATTTAATCATATACAGCCTGGGAAATTACTGTTGTTTATACAGTTATATAGTATTTACTATATTGATCATTTTAAAGCACAGTTTTCTATCTGAATCCATATTTCTTGTCCTTTGGATCATGGCTTCAGGAGAAGGTTATTCAAATTTATTTTTGCCTTAATTTCAGTTAAGTGATTAATGCACATAATTCAAGAACTACTCTCTCTCATCTCTGTGTGTACGTCAGTTCCTCTTTCTCTGTGGCTTTAGCTGGAATATAGGGTTAGTACTTTCTTATATACTATTGTTGACTGTCAGGTCCCTTTTTTAATATTTGGCATCTAAAATTAATTGTATTATTCCAGTTGTTGATATGCTTGGCCTAGGTTATGGTTGGAACAGTCTTTTATGGTTTGTAAAATATCTATATTTATAATGCCTGTCATATCAACAAGAACATTTCAACCTAAAAACTGCTTGTTATAAACATGTGAACTTAGCTATTTTAAACACCAGGGGCACAAGAACTCTAGTAATAACTAACCATTAAAAAACTCAAAGTAGGAGGCAGTATGGAGCTGTATTGTCCCAAGAGGAGTATTTGGGAGATTATGCCTGAGTCAAACACCATCCCGCAGGATCTGCTCCATATACACAGAGGGGTGAGCAATCTGTTCCATCCAGTACCTGAACCAGAACCAGTCTGAGATGAATCCATTTTTAAACAGGAGTCATTAATTTATTCTTGTATCTGAGGTCCATTCATGCACCGAACAATCTTTTACAGAGCTAGTAATGGGCCTACAGTTTACTGGGCTTTATTACTGGGCGAACTGTTGGTTTATGTCAGCCTACTTTCAATTAATATTCTTTAATTCTTTATTTTTAAAAAAGTGTCATATTGTTAATTCACAGCACTACGGACAGTCTAAGCTGTTTAATGATGCAATGGACATTCTGAATATGGTTTTCACAGGCGTATTCACTGTTGAGATGGTTTTGAAACTCATTGCATTCAAACCCAAGGTAAGTGATTAGACAGGATTTTGGTAGGTTATCACTAGATCAGTTATATATGTATAACATGAATTTCCCACTAGTTATAGATTATTCAAATAAGAGAAGAACCTACATATTTTTCATAGTAAAATATCTGTGAAATCTTCATAGAAATGCTAATCTGATAGTGTGTGTGTGTATATATGCATCTACGGGAAATGAGATGTAGATATCAGTGAAAAAAATATTACTGAGTAATTGATGAGATCTGGAATATTTTTGAAGTCACGAAAAGGTTATCTAACCAAGACAAATAATTTCCTGTTGCAAGCATTACCAAACATAATGTACATAGGTACTAAATTATGTAAGCGATTGTTTAAAAAACACTGATAAGCTTAAAAAATTAAAATCTAATTGACTACAAAGAACTCCATATGATTTTATTTTTTTGTATAAAATGCAGATATATGGTGTGATTCTGCAAATATGCACACAAGTACTCCTTTAGTTTTACTGGGGTTGCTCAGATGTCAAAGTCTTTGGAGATTGGGTCTGGAGTAGACATTTTAGTTTCCTTGCCTTAAAGGGACACTGTCAAACTAAACATTATGGCCAGATTTTTGAAAGGAGTCATTAAGGTCCTGAAGCCATAGGTGCTGAAATTCATGCTGCTGGGAGTGCTGCCCCCTCCCTGGTTCAATGGCTCTCAGGACCGACACTATACAAATTGTTCCAGCACCCCTGCCTGACCCTCCAAGGAGATGCATGCAGATGTACCCTGAGCCTATATGGAGCATCCTTGACTTTAGTAGGGCTCTGTGTGGAAGCAGCTGTCTACCTTCAGGCATCTCTGTGATAGTCTGGGACCTAATTTTGGATGCTTCGATTTTTTGGATGCCCCACTTGAGACATTTTGGGCCTGGTTTTCAAACATCTTGAAAAATGTCCATTGACTTCATTTGATGTTAGCCTCTGAATATCAGGCCCAGTGCCTCAAGCTGAGCACCCAAAATTTTAGGCATCCAAAATTCTAGTTATCGCTTTTGAAAATGTTGGCCCATAAGTCCTTAAAAATTAATTCCCACTGATTTTAATAACACCTTAAATGATTAAAACGGAAAGAAATGGTAACAGTCTAATTTGATTGTCATCATCTATGTTGTTTGTTCACTTCTCACAGTCCACCTGTGATAGTGAATGGGAACCAAAAAAAGAAATTAGACTACATTTTGCTGTCAGTTACAATGAAATCGATATTTACTCTGATCAGTTTACACCAGCATAAATAAGAGCAGAATTTAGCTATAAACGGAAAGTGAAACTGGCCAGTCTAGTTTTACTGACCTACCTCAACTGGGTCTGGTATGTTTCATGTTCCATTTCCTGCTGGGGAATGTTTTTCTTATTTTCAGTTCAAGCTAATGAAGCTAAAACCATCCCTAGTCTGATTATGGCTCATTAGGCACCTGACTTTTTCTTGTGTAACCAAGACCTGGTATTCAGACCCAAAGTGTGAGGTTTTGGATAACTGCTCATCTACACACCCACAGGGCTTTCTCTTGCAAGATTCTACTGGGTTCTGCTTTAAATTTTCCTGTTCAATATGTGTATGTATTTATTTATTTTAATTATGTCCCTGGTCTTATTCAAATACTAGCTGCTTCACCACATTAAAATTAATATTATCTGAGGCCACAAGAGAGATAGTGAAGATATTTAGGCTGCAGTGCCATCATTATGCTGATTCTGTGTCCTGGCTCTGTTCTGTATGCTGATTGGCAACTGAAGTCTCAACTAGTTTTAATAGTCCAAAGTGCCTTATGCCATCTGTGCTTAACATGAAGATGGATATCTTGTGATATCAAGACTGAGATTACTATAAAAGGCTCTATGTAGGACTATCCCTGAAGACAGGTCAGACGTTTCAAGTAGGGCAAAATGCAGTGGCCCTGTGGTGGCAGTACATTACATCACATCCGTGCTCGGTAGGGTGACCAGATAGCAAATGTAAAAAATCGGGACAGGGGTGGGAGGTAAAAGGTGCTTATATAAGAAAAAGCCTCCAAAATTGGGACTGTCCCTATAAAATCAGGACATCTGGTCACCCTAGTGCTCTGTAGAATGCATGAACTACCTGTTCACCTCTGGATGCTATTCAAGATGTTGATACTAACCTGTGCTGTTCGGATTCTAACTATGTGAGACTCTGCCTCTCCCCAAATGAAGAGCTCTTGATGGTACATTATCACCATGGGTCTATATGTTTGACTATCCAGGGGCTGGAGGCAGGGGCATCATTTGCTATAGGATAAAGGATGCAGTTGCTCCCCACCCCCAACCTTTCATAGGGTCTATATACTCCATTATGTCTTCCACTTTTTGCCACCACCCTACTTCTCCAGACTTTGTATATGGTCATTAGGAAAGCAAACTTTCCTTCCCCAGAATGTTTCTGAAATGATCCCCTGGATGGCGGGAAGGTATTTTCTGGAGAGGGTCCTTATTTCCAGAATTCAGTTCCCCCACTGGTCCAGCAGAGCCCAGATTTGTTGACCAGCAGGGCATGATGAAAGGACCATGAGTTCAGTCAGAGTTTTGCCTGAGGTTGATTAGTAAGCAAGGATCTTAGGGGGCAAAGGCATTAAATATCTTTAAGGTGGCTTTTGTTATCAGTTGGAGATTTTACCTTTGCTTTTTATTGTGAAGTGTCCTTTTTAAAGCTACTTATACAGCAGTATATTATTGGCTGTGTTTTTAATTGCTGTAAATGAGATGACAGGGCTAGGAAATGGGTCAATGACATTTATAAACCTAAATATAAAAAAGACATTTTTTTAAACTGGTAACATCATCTTTATTAATATTTGGGTCTATAAATGCAAATTTTAAAGCAAACCTACATTTTGGTTTGGGGTTGTTGCTGTGTGGAGGTTGATTTCTGTTATGTTTATGTTGTCACTGGGTTATTTGACTTGATCTGGGGGAATTGACAGAACGGTTTGTTTATTTATTTAGCCCCAGATTCTCAAGTTATTTAGGCAACTAACTCCCATTGAGTTCAGTGAGAGTCAAAGGTCCTTAAATACCTTTGAGGACCCATGCCTTAGTACTTCTTTAAAAGCTCTCAGGGGCATCAGCTAGACACTCCATTACTGTACTAAATATAAATCCACATAAATAAATAAATAAATAAAATGTGCCTAAACTATTTGACAGTGTCCCTTCAGCACATTGAGTCAAGTACTGTAAAAGATATGGTCACCTGTTCTAAGGCCCATTCAAACCTAATGGCGATTAAAATACACTGATATTCTGCGTACAGTATTGTGGCATGTCAAATCAAGATACTGCAGACTGCCTTTCAATTCTGAAATATAGAAAACCATCAGTGAGTGCCAGATATTAAGGGCTTGATCTGGCAACAAGGAGCTGAGAGCCCTACACTTTCATTGACTGATTTGGGAATTGAGGCTATGTCTACACTGCAATTAGGCATCTGCAGCTGATCCATGCCAGCCGACTTGGGCTCACGGGGCTCAGGCTAAGGGTCTATTTAACTGCGGTGTAGATGTTCAGGCTCAGGCTGTCGCCCAAGCTCTGGGACCCTCCCCCCTTGCAAGGTCCTAGAGCCTGGGCTCCAGCCTCAGCCCGAACGTCTACACCAAAATTAAACAGCCCCTTACCTCAAACCTGAGTCAGCTGGCATGGGCCAGCCATGGGCTTTTAACTGGAGTGTAGACGTACCCTGAGGGCGCTCAGTAGCTGGCAGAATTGGGCCCTAAGTTTTCAGTTGTGCATTGTGACTACCAAAATATTTAGATAATAGATCAAAATGTATTTAATTCTGTAACCTAGGTACTCCCCAGGAGTTGTTTTTACTTTGCAGCATTTGCTGAATAAAAGTTTGCAATCTCAATTAAAAGGGAAGACGTGATTAAACCAAGTTATTCTTCACAAGTGCCAAACTCAATTTGTCTAGTGTGCCTAGCACTTTACAAAAGAAAATATTTCTGTGAAATCTAAAGTAATACATCAGTAAATACTGTTTACACAGTTTCATGAAAGCCAACCATTACTTGAATTTGTAATGATTTTCCATGCTGTTTTACATCAGATTTTTGTAAGAAAAAAGGAAAGATGGCTAGTAAGTGAATTGATCCTGAGTGCTTGCAGTGGTGAAAACTACTAATTTGTGTGTTAATGTTTATTTGCTGTGACTTGTCCATTTATACATTTCTCCCTTCTCCAAAATCATCTTTATCTTTTAGTTTTTTGTTTGCTTTTGCTTTACATATTACTTTGAACAATATTAGTCTATACTGATGGAAAAGATTTGATACAATAAGCGTTTCTTAAGGTATTTTAGCAATATGGAATCAAAATGTGAATGTGTTATTTATGTGGCTTACATTGTAGCAATGTCTAGTAAAATAATATTTTCTATAGTGAAATTTACCCTTCTACAGAGACCAACACACAGTTTATACACCACTTATGTCCTACACTTTAGGGAGATGTAGTAGGGACAGATGGCATAGCGCATCAGGATTTTGATTTTGTAGAACATCTGACTGTTGCTTATCTCTAGTTTGTTCTTTTTATATATAATTTTGCATCATTGGTTTAAAATCAGTGAAGATATTTATTTAAAAAATAAATAGAAGAAATTAGGAAAACAAAAGGATGAAATAATATTGCTAGAGCAGCTTCCCTGGCCATGTCTACACTTACAAGATTACAGCAGTACCGATACAGCTGTGCTGCTGTAAGAGCACTCGTGTAGCCGCATTATGTCGATGGGAGAGAGCTCTCCTATCCACGTAATAAAATCAGCTTAACGAGCAGCAGTAGATATGTCAGTGGGACTCCCGCTGACATAGCGCTGTGCACAAAAGCACTTATGCCAGCAAAATTAATATCTCTAAGGAGGGCGTTTTTTCACATCCTTGAGTGGCAAAAGTTTTGTTGACATAAGTGCTAGTGTAGACATTACTCGGTATTGTCGAGGTGGTGTCCCATGATATCTAACAGAAACAATAGAAATGATTTGTTCATGGAAAGGAGTGGGGCAAGAGTGAACATAGGTTTGAGATCTGGATGTGGTTGGTTGGGATGCTAAATACACCAATTATCCTGTGTTGGAATTGATGGCCAACTACAGATAGCTAGTTAATGCAACCCAAAGGGACATGAGTGGTGACCAGACTGACGCCCTTCCCCCACTTGCAATATGGAATAGCAGTGATACTTACATTCTTCGTTGGATGGTTGATAGTTAAAAATAATATTTGTAAAGTGTTGTATAATCAATAATGTTGTAGATCATTGTTAAGCCAGACAATAGCAGAGATGGAAATAGAACTCAGCCTCTTGTGACTCCCAGCCCTGTGCTCCTTGCCCTGCCTAGACCATTGTACAGAGCTGTCTCCTTCCCGGGGAGCTCATTCAAAATTCTCAAGAGTGAATTTCTACATCATTTCCGCTTTCACGTTTCAGAGTGAAAAATTTTCAACCATAGAAGCTTGTCAAAAATATCTAAACTTCAGGAGGTGCCAAATTTTGAGAAATAAATTAGCAAAATTATAAATATAATTATATATATCTCATTTTGCTTAGGTCTGCAATTAAAGAAATACCTCTTATTGTGTTATGATAGCAACTTAAATCTATTGATTTTTTTAAAAAATTCTTTACAGTAAATGGTGTGCTAATAAAAAAGGTGTATAGACATTAATTTTAGGTTAGCACTCTTGATTGTTTATCTATTTTGATACATTTATTTTTTACAAATTGCACTAAAACCAAAAAGCTAATGCTTTTTAAAAAATGCACTATTACTATGAAAGCAAAGTAGATGTTTTCCTAATATTTTAATTGACCCAGGATTCTAGTCTATTGACATCAGTAGGAGATCCAGATTGCTTTAAGATTTCTCCCAAAGTCTATGTTGTTGTCCACTCTAGATTCATTTGCAGAGATTAGCTGGCAAAACAGTGTTTGTATGAGAAAAATGAACACATATGGTCATCCCATAGGTTTCATTATATTGAAATCTGAGTAAATTGCAGTAGAGCATCTGGATTTCTTCAGTGACCAGATAAGACCCAAATATAATTATAAGAGAAAACCTATACATCTATATTTTCTGTAGAGTCATATTCGACATCTGGATTTGTTATCAGTGTCTTGATTTAATCCCAGTTTAACCAAGAGAAATACCTCAACAACATTTCTGTTAAAATCCTTCTTTGTGCCAGCCAACCTGGTGTGAGGGACCCATAGGGCAGTGATGAATTGGTCCCTAAGTCATTCCTACTATTTTATGACCATTTGGTGCATCAGTAACATATATAGGCTATATTAATGGGATATATTTAAAGTCAGAAGAGGTCTGAGGAAACAGAATTAAGTGATTTACATAAATTTTTTGCAGTGTAGTAGCTGGAGCTGCATCATTAAGGATCTGTTCCTGTTCCTATTGAAATCAAAAACAAACTCATTGATTTCAGTAGTGCAGGATCAGGCCCTAAATGCTAACACATTTTGGGTAGAGCTACACAGCAGCTGAGAAGTTTGGTTCTGCTCGAGTTGGTGTGCTAACAGGTATGGGCAGTGGCATGGGAAGTGACTTGGGCTAGCTGCTGAGTACGTACTCAAGAGGTCAGCCAGGATTGTGCTTAGGCATCTAGCCTGAGCTGCCACCTATTCCACCACAGCCATATTGCTATTTTTAGCATGGTAGCTCAAAAAGCGCTAGCTTGTGTATGTCTATCCAAGCTAGGAATCATACCTCCCAGCTGCTATGTAGACATCTGAGTTACTAAGCCTTAACTCTGTGCACTAAATGATTAATTTACCTATATAGGACCAAATTCTACCCTCTGATCTTCATGCAGAAACTCATTTATCTGAATGGGAATTGAGGATGTGTAGTTAAGGGAAGCGTCTGACCCTTGTCACAGACTTTCAGGAAGTCACAACACAAAGGAGGTCCCAACATGGATGGACCTATATCTCCAACATCAAAGTTATTTTGTTAGCACCTGTCAGGATGTGTAAGTAACAATTGTTACAACACTGCTGAGAGTCTAATGAACAGAGTTCGATAAAATTCCTATTTGCCACGTCGGTGCTTATAAGATGTGTGTGTGTATGTACATGTGTATATATACACATGTATATGTATATTTGCTATATATACTTATATGTGTGTGTATATATATATATATATAGAAATATACTTTTCCTTCAGTAGGCAATATTGTTTGTTTTGTTTTCTCATTAGATCACAGGTTTTGTTTTTAGTAATTTCTGTTTATGCAAAACTAAACAGAAGTATGCAAATATTTGACATTTCATGTGTAATCACAAACATTTGCACCCTGCCTGCTCTGTTCAGGGCTATTTTAGTGATGCCTGGAATGCGTTTGACTCCCTCATCGTTATTGGCAGCATAGTAGACGTCGTTCTCAGTGAAGCCGATGTGAGTATACCTCAGCTTAATTCCCACAGTCCCCACTTCTTTCTCTGTCTCCCCACTATTTCCATCATCTGGACAAGTCACAGATTTTGATCCAACATTTCTAAACTTTGCATTTAGAAACAGGCCAGTCATAGCTCAGTTATGTTGATATGGGAAATAAATAGCCTTTTTCACTTCTGATTATCTCAAACAGAAAGATTGTATGTTGGTACATCAGAGAAGTTTAGAATGTTTTTGTGTTATAACACTGTCCTTTTCTTCTCTTTTTCTGTTTGTGTTTTTCTCTTGCTCTCTTTCTGCTGAATGCTTGTCCTAACAGCACTATTTCACTGATGCATGGAACACTTTTGATGCCTTAATTGTTGTTGGTAGCGTCGTTGATATTGCTATAACAGAAGTTAATGTAAGTAACAACTGTTCATGCACTCAAAAGTAATTGCTGTCATCAATACAGAAAATGTAAACTTTGCCCTATAAATCCATATTTTACATTCTAGAGTAAAAAAATAAAGTATTGATACAGATACAGATATAGCTCTAACTATAGATAGATAGATACACATATATATGCACTCACAGACATAAAATATTAAAACAATGAGTATTAATTTTTCTTTCTACATATATGCTGAATATATTTTAAATCATTTAATTTTTTTAAATAAGGAAAAAACAGATCTTTGCTAACACCCATTTCAATTTGAAGCCCAGTAATTTTTTGTGAGTAATTTGACCTAATCTGTCAGGCATCTAATAGTGATCTTCAAGGCTCAGTGGTTTAATAAGCCATGTACTTTCAGGTGGGAGTCCTAGGGTTTGAGAATGATCTAGGAATTCATGTCTCCCAGGCTGGTGGAATTAGGGTGCTCTCAGTTGCTGAGAAAGAGCATAGCACTTACTGCTTTTCCTCTTTCCTTCCTCCAGGAAATTGTTCTGGAGTTTCAATGCAGTTTGAAAAGTTTGTGAATTCCATAAACCCATCTTAGATTGGCCAAAATTTTGAGCCACAGCCTCTTGACAAACATTCTGGATGAGACTATTTGGGCAAGGGAGAGAGCTCTTCCCAAGGACATGCAGGGTAGCAGATATAGAAAGTAGATGCTTTCTGTTTAGTTTATATCACACTTACTGGCATTACACCAAGCAAGATAAACTATGAGAAGGAATAAATAACAAACTATGGCCCAGCTTCTAGCCAGCTTTTGAGGGGATGTGCAAGAGGAGGGGAGGACACGAGTAGCTTCCCCTACATACACAGCCTGTTTAGGGGCTGGTCAAAGTCATGTTGGGGAGCATAGTATCTCTTCTTTCCTAGTGCCTCAAGGGACATGAAGAAGGGAAGGGAGAAGAATGATGGGGGTGGGCCTAAATCAGAGTAGTTATAGTTGAGAGACAATAATATGCAAAGCTTTAAGCTTCTTTGGTCCTAGCCTATTTGGTAAGCACTGTAATACACATTTAATAAAATGTATACATGTGTTGAAACCTGATATGGAAACAAATATGCTGCTTTATCAGGTTATAATATAATTTTTTAAATGTCTAAACCAGCACACAGTAGGTATCTGCTAATTTGTACTAAGAACTTGAAATTCCTATGTGGATTAGAGAATAAACATGATCAAAATAATTTTAAGTTACTGTATAGTAAAATTCCGTTCTTTTTTGCTTTTGACAAGTGTAGAATATTTTGAATTATGTACAGTATACAAGCTGCTCATTACCCTGGCTACTACTACACAGGGGGGTTTGAGAACAATGGTGATGATGCGGAAGCCAGAAAGAACACAGTTTGACTTTCAGATTTCATGCAGACTTTGCACAGCTGGTAGTTAAGGGAAAGAAATCTTTTTACTAGTGGACTGAGTAAATTTGAGCTGGATGGTCATATGGGACAGTGAACATGGAACCCCCATTATTCCATTTTTACAGAGACATTTCTTAAGGATAATTGCACTTCATTGGCCAGATTTTCAAAAGCGGCCTCTACATTTGTGTGCCCAAAATTGCCTGTCATGGTTTTTCGAGGCCCAAGTTTTTTGATGCCCCAAACTTGGACTTCCAAGTTTAGCTCAAGTAGTTATTTATTATCCAGCTTGCATACACAAATGTTGTTTTGTATGGGGAAGTATGATTTTTGGGACATACAGAAACGTGGCCACCTAAAATTGCTTTCCCTCAAAGCTACAAAATGTATTCACATATGAAGGGGTGGTGAAAATAGTATACGAGATATAATTATGATAGTCTGCGGTTAACACTGTGTTAACAGTGGTTTATCTGACAGCATTATTTGTAAGTATAACTGATTACTGCTAAGTTTTCATCTGTGATAAACTCTATGACTGTACTAATTCACGTATTTGGCTTGAAAATTGTCTGGAGATAAAACTGGAGAGCTCTAGTTCCGTGCATGCGCTGTATTTTGTGTTTAGATTTAAAGTGTTAGCACTTTCATTTCTGAGCCTTTCATGCCTTCTCACTATAGAAAAGTCTCATTGCTGTTGTCTTCTAATACTGCACAACAGACTCTCTTTTTCATCTCTGTTTTTACTCTGTATCACATTTAGTGTGCTTAATTTGTTTGTGAAAGTGTGGATATGTTGTAGTTGGTTTCTAGGTTTGATTTCCCATTTCCAACATGAAATATTAGTTACTGTAGACTCTATAAAAATGCTCGGCTTTTATATGGCTACTGTTTGTGTTCTAGTGAGTATTCCTACTTTGTTCGTCTCCATATAACTGATCAAAACTTTTAAAATTAGAATCTTATATTTTCAAAATCACTTTATTAACATTTTTCAATGGCATCCTCCAACATGTTATGTACAACACTACTTTTTTTTCTAACAGTGATAGAAAATGGATTGATATTGGGATATTTGTAGCACCGCAAGGATGTTATTAAGGCATTGTCTTTGAGATTTCAGGCGCCATTGTAGCTGCACCTGCACTATTTACACCAGTGTAGTTAAAAACATTTGTAAGCTGCACCAGTGCAAACTGTTTTGCAGCAGTGTAAATCATATCTACATAAAGGTTTGCACTGGTGCATCTACACTAGTGGATTAAATCTCAGTGTCAGCAAGGTCTTAGAAATCTTGCCAACACATAGGGATGTTCAGACCAACAGCTGAACATTTCTATATATTTCCACATAGAAATTGCCTCATTCTGTGAAAATAACTGGGCTACATTCTGATTTTACATTAGCGTAATCCAGAATAACTCCAAGGGTCAATGGAATTACTTCATATTTACATTAGTGTGAGATCTGTACCTGACTCAATTTGTTCAAGTTGAATGGGTTGGACTTCTCATTTAAGTGTCATACTGATGGTAGTATGAGATCTAGTAAAATACGTCATCTTTTCAATTTGTTATTTTATAAGATATGATTATTTCAAAGTTTTATAATAATATATATGATGCCTGAAGATTGACTCTTGTGGTCCTGTAACCTCTCTTTCACTGTGTGTCCAGGAGAGGATTTTGCTATGTAGTCATATCAGATATTGAATGCCCTCGACTCCCATGCAAGTCAGGGTGAGTTCAGGGTGCTTAGAACCTCACAAGAGTGCTTAGCATTCTGCAGGATCAAGGCCATGCCCAGGAACCACATGTGTTCCTTGACGCATTTTATGATATAGATAACCTCAGACCAATATATATACACAGTTTGCCGTTGTTGTTTCTTTTAGTTAATCTGTCATTTAATCTCCCTACCGTCTGCCAATATTTCTTTTCTGCCACCTAATTGGTTTTCATGTTCATTTTATTTTTAGAAATTTTTAGAGGCAAGTATATATTAATAAATATATATATGGTATAGCAATTTAAATAATAAAAGCACTACTAAAGCCATATAATATTTTTTATTTCTTTGTTCACATTTTGTTTTCTGGAGTTTCCAATGACACACAAGATCTTGCTTGGTCATCCAAATTGTTCCTTCTAAATAAAAAAAGATATTAAAAAATCAGAGAACAGTGACTGTGAGTCATGAAATGTGATTGCTGCAGTCTGGGATTTGAACATATGTAACTTAACCACAAGACAATCAAAGATAAATATTTCTGAAATGTAATTACAGGATACATTTGGAGCTTGTGGTTACAGAAAGGTTATTTTACATTTTGCATTTGTCACTGAGAAACAGTTTGGATGACCGTCAGTGCTGACTCAGAAGCATGTTCACAGTGTGTTGTACATTGGTAGATTGTCTACAAGAGCTTCACATTCACATGCTTTTTACTTTTTCACCATTAACATTTGATTGTTCACGAGCTGCTAAAATGTCAAAAAAATATGGAAGGTTTGCTTTCCTGGTCTCAACTGTATCTCTTTTATTTAATCCCAATGGTACTGATCTCATGCTTAAAGTTAAGCACATTTTAAGTGCTTCGCTGAAACAGGGCCTAAGGTGACAGTACCAGTAATCTTGGCTCTCGCTTCTCCAGTAAAACCATTCAAATTTGACTCACCTCTTTTAAAATATTGCAAGTCTTACTTATGTTTATTGATAGTTTCATAGATTCTAAGGACAACAGGGAGGGACCACTGTGATACTCTAGTCTGACCTCCTCTATAACACAGGCCATAGAACTTCCCCAAAATAGTTCCAGCTAGAATTATTTTGGGGAAGTCCTTTGGCTTATATTATACAGAAGGTCAGACTATATGATCACATTGGTCCCTGCTCGCCTTGGAATTTATGAGTCTGTAAATGAACATAGGTGAGACTTGTAAAATTTTGTAATCTACCATTGCAGACATCAGTGGGCCAGGGCAGTAGGACGAGCCAGGAAGATCCCCCATAGAAATAGAATTTGGCCAGTCTGTCCTATGGGCATAAAGAAATACCACTTTAGCATTCCAGGGCTATAAATTGTATAATATTGACTTACAAATAATTTTCAGTCTAAATTTACGGTTGCAAATCAAGCAAAACAAAGAAGGGATCTTTAGGTCCTCATTTGGGTTGTAGTTCACTTGCATTGATTTTACACTGGTGGCAAAAGTTTCATTGACTTCAATAGGGTCAGGATTTCACCCTTTGACTTCACCAGAGTTACTCTTCATTTACACCAATGTGAGATTAGAATCAGGCCTTTATTTTTAATTTACTCATTTTTACATATGCAGATACAGGGGTAACTGTACTCAAAAAACATGTTTGCACATGCAGACTATGAGGCTAGATTGTGAACCGTTTGCTGACAGTGGGGAGCAGTTACTCACAGAGTAGTCTAACTGAACTAAATGAGATTGCCTGCGAAGTACCTAAGCTACTACTCAGCATGACTAACAGTGGCAGAATCTGGCTCTAAAGGGTCACTTGCACAGCTAGGTATTTGCATATATTCATTTGCAATCACGCATGTTTTTCATGTGAATATTGGTTTTGTGAATGCATTTACTGTTTGTGCATATTTTGCAGGTTCAGCTTAAGCCTTGTTTGCAAATTTATCTTTTTATGTCTAAGAATAGTTCAGAAAACTGTGCTTTTATATAGAGCTTTCCATCTAAGCACATCAAAGCACGATTGCAATAATAAATCCACATACTACCCCTAAAATATTAGTTATCTTCTGAGTTATTTTCATGGAGGTGTTAAGTTATGATAATTGAGTTACTTTATCAGGATGACTCATAATATAAGGTAACTCTGACCATGTGAATGTAAGGGTCCACAGGGATGGATCCCTTTCCAAGATCAGGGCCTTGGTTAGTATTACTAAATAAGGGACAGTCATTTAGTAATCTGGTCAATTCACACTTATTTCAATAGGTACGATATAAATGCAACATTTAAAATATAATATTATAGTACTAAATGCATGTGTTTTAGAGGGAAAATAATTATTTCCCATGCCCATATTAGATTTCCCTACATAAATATATCCTTCCAAATATTTACTGAACAATATATATGTAAGCACTTGATTGGTTTTTGAATTAGAATCACCATAGGCATCATTAATATTATGAAAAAAAAACCAACAGCCACATTTGAATCACTGTCTTTATGCTCTTAAAAAACATTATTGTGCCCTTCATGTTTTTAAAGATATTTTAACAACTTGGATGCTTTTTTTACCTATGTTATTGTCACCATATATTTGTATCTCAGATTTTTCCTGCTGCATCATATCAATAAATTAATGCTTCACACCCTGGCAAAACATAGTGCCCTTTGATATACTTCTATAACAGGAAGCATTTGATCTACACTGTCTACTCGTATCCACTGTCTCACATCATATATGTACATATATATATTTTAATATTTTATCACAGAATTGCAGTTTGCTTCAAATGCATGATGTAATCAGTTTTGCATTGTTTGCAGTTTGATATAGTGTAGCTTAAAAGATATGCATTTCCAAAGTCAGAAGGTTTATTTGCCACTTTACTTTCACTGCAGGGTGAGAGATGTCAGAAGAGTTATTACTGAGATAATAACTGAAGTAATTGAGAGATATATTTACTTCTCTGTATGCAACAAGAAAAACATGGCGTTAGATTGTTAGCAGGTTGTGAATATTTGGATCAGGAAGTCTAAGGGAAAGGTTTGTTCTCAGTTGATCTTTTTTTTGGAGGGTAAAGAAAGCTGCTGATTTGGCCTGTGATTCACCAGAACATAAGAATGGCCAGGCAATTAAAACACTATTAAACACATGCTATTAAAACACTATTCATAAGCATGGACTTTATCACATGCTTAAAATTGAGCATGTTTAAATGTTTTGTTGAATTAGGCTCTTGGTGTAGTTGGAGCATGGCTGAGAGAAAAGATAGCAACATTAGGCCAAACTCTTATCTTATCCATACCTGGCCACCCCATTAAGTGCAGCGAGGCAATTAAGGAAGGCAGAAAACAGAATTTGGTTCAGTGATTGTGAGTGTGTCTATTCCATAGCCTTATGCCCAAGACAAATTGAGTGACAAACCAAATCTCAAATCATGTCACTGTAATCTGATATAAATGGTGATTTCAAATACAAAACCCCCACCAGATTGGGCAGACATATGCCAGTCAATGCTCAGTTTGGTTGGATGCCTATAATACACCCTTTTCATCAGAGGAGTTGATGCAGGAGGTTTCAACAGGCTGCCTACAGGAAGTAGTTCTTCAAACTCACACTTTTGTCAACAGGCAAGGTCAAAAAGAGCCCTCTCTGCCCAACCCCAAAATCTGAATTATAACCTCATATTTGTACCACAAACACATAACATGCCACCTGCTTATTCTGTTCACATACGTAAACACTGAGTATTAGCTAATGTTGCAGAGATTGTAATTAAGATTTTATATTAGGGTGATTATCAGTAGGAGGTGGAAGAAAGTTCCTTTGTGAAGATGCTCTGTGTCATTGTCAGTAGAAACATGCTGTGTGGACATTTAGAGTACAGTTAAAAGATGTCCCACACTTTGACATTCCTTGCTTTTAAAGGTTTGCAATGAACGTATATTACCCTTAACCACATTAATCCCTTTAAAATGAAGTTTTTGCTTCTCAATGTGTATGTGTGTACTCTATGAATTATCACACAGTTACATTAATTACAATCATTCCTTTTAGTAGACACCTAGATACTGCCCTGACAGATGTGTTATAAATGCCAGAGAGAGAGAGAGAGAGAGAGCGAGAGAGCGATTAGATAAAAAGGGTCTGACTTTAAAGCTTTGGTATTGAAAGTAAGGGACAAAAGTTGAATGTTTTTGGCCTCTAGAGAAAAAAAGAACACTTCACTGGAAATATTTTCATTTTTGTTTCTAATGCCTAGCCCCATACTGGTTATTATTCTACTGTATATCATTTTAAGGAGGATGTTTTCTTTTCTCATTCCTGGCCTGCTCTCACCAGGATCTATAATTCATAATTCCTTGTCTATGACATCATAACCCTCTCTAGCAGTTGCAGATTAGCTGTCA
The DNA here is from genome assembly GCF_027887155.1 of Malaclemys terrapin pileata. Lineage (NCBI taxonomy): Eukaryota > Metazoa > Chordata > Testudines > Emydidae > Malaclemys > Malaclemys terrapin. The sequence goes on along the minus strand of NC_071511.1, from coordinate 27,867,802 downwards.
CAAATAAAGGATTAAGACCACTTAGACTAAGGAAACTGGGGGGAAGAGATGAATTATGAGAGGAGAATGTGCATGTACACAAATGTCCTTTAGATAGGAAAACAAAAAGAGGGATTTTACACTCGTCTTCGCTTGAGCCCCTGCAGTGGTACTATTCACATACAAATTTGGTAATCTAGTCTCTGTCTTACTGTTCAGGAATAGGAATTAAGTATTTATTAAATCATAACACATGGAAAAGATGGAGCTCAAGCCTGCTATCCAATACATTGGTCATCTTTGTCCTGGACAGTATCTTTTATAATCAGTATCTTAACTCCCAGTCTTTAGATGTGTAAAGAGATCTTGTCACAGTTGGTAAACACAAAATATTACCAACTTTCTCTGATATTGTTTTGAGCTTCCCTCCCACCAGCAGAAGTTTGTCCAGTAAAAGATACTACCTGACCCACTTTGTGTCTCCAATATGCCGGGACCAACACAGCTACAAAAACACTATACAGGGAAGATTTTGTAATTTTGGACCAGATCTTCAACTGGTGTAAATCTTCCTACCTCCATGGCCCTTTATTTTTAAGAGGATTTGAAAAAGAATTGTTAGTTCTGTAGAAAATAACAACTGCACCAATATTTTAACAAGCTGTGTGTCAATATGTAGTAGTGCTGATCTGCGGTTGATTTAAGTAGGTCACTATGTAAATGATTTATCTTGAGGGTTCTTTTTATATATATATTCAGTGAGTTTCCTATGCAGCAATGATCTGATATCACTTCTTTCTTTTAACCTCTCTGTGTGTTTTGTACAAACGCTTACAGAGCACAGGCACTGTATCTGATTTACAAGGTGCTTTTCATGGTGTTGTCTGCTCATATTTCTGAGGACAGGACCTAGCCCTCAGTTAGCATTAGTGCAGTGCTTAGGAATTGGGTAGTTTTCTTTTAAATAGCTTTTAATGCCTTTAGTATCCCTTACTGTTTTCTATATTTCAGAAACTACTAGAACCTAGCCACAGCAGCAATGTATATAGTTAGATAGGATTTGCAGGTTGTATATAATTGGAAAACATGATTATTTTGATTCCACAGTCCCCTTGTGGTCCCTTCATAGTACCTATGTTGGCTAAAAAGCAAACGGCACAACAATTAGACTCTTAATACTACTAATAAAGATCTGGCTGTAATGGGCTCATATATTTTGGTGTTTGTTTTGCATCGCTGCAGTGGAGTTGCACTGGCTAAGTTCTGGAGCATGGGCAGTGTGTTCAGAATCAGCATGGAAGCCCAGAGCCTACATAAGTATTATTCTGCCAGGGATCTGTAGGTTCCGAGAGTGAAACCCTATGTTCATTCCTAGGGAGTTCCAACTCTACCTACTCTGTCCTCATCATCACTTGATTCTGATGGAACCATCTGGGGAAAACTCTTCAAGGAGAACCTTGGAGTGGTTTTCTACCTCCCTTTCCTCCTCCCATGAGTAGAGGAAGCCTAGAATTTGGTCCACAATTGTCAGATATGTATAAAATTCCATGTAAATTGTTAGATCTATGATGGTTAGTTTTTAGACCTTGAAATTCTAACATACCTATTTAACAATCAAACTCAAAACATGCCTGGATAGGAATAAAAGAGAAATGTTTTTTATCATTGGCAATGACAAAGCTTACAGCAAAGGCTGTCTTCCTAACAACATCAACTGCACTAAAAATGTTTGTGTCTCTCTCTAGCAAAGTAGTATCTGTTTCTGTTAAGCACTGCAGAGAAGAATGTTGAGCAAAGAATAGTTCAGTTAAATAATTCAGTGAGTCACTTCACTTTAAGAAACTCGTGATGTGATATCAATACCCAGTGATTAGAACATGGTTGGACAACCAGTGAAGGATGAATTAAACCTAAAAAAAGAGCTCAGCAGCAAAGGGACTTTGAGATGCTGCTTTAACACAAAAGTCTTTGTCTCCAGTTTCACTTATTGTTTATATCTACAATTTGAAACATCCTGCTCCCATTGAAGACAGTGGCAAAACTCACACTGGCTTGCATGGAAGCAGGGGTAGGGCCTATTTTAGTATTTTGTTTACAGTGACTCCTTTTAGCTTTTTGACAGTAAGCTTGTAGTATTTGGTTTTACTCAACCAGTAATGTCATAGGAAATGTTAAGGAGTATTTTCTAATGAGGATAACCATGTTTATCCAAGAAACAAACAAAAATTGTTAATTTACCTTTAGAAATTCAAAATGTCCTTCCTCCTATTTATGGTGAAGTTGAATTAATTTTTTTTATCTTTTGTTTGATTTTAATATATAATGTTCTTAATTTTTTAAAGCCAAAGCCAACTGAAACTGTCACAACTGATGAGTCTGGGGTAAGATTAGTAAACTGACCCCAGTGGTTGTACCTCTACTTGAGTTTATTCTTTTGACCATGTCTATTTTTTCCACCGATTTTTCTGTATTTTTCATAATTGTCCTACTAGCAAAGTGTATGCAGTGGTTTGCATTCGTTGTCAATGTACTATTGAACTCTACTACAAATGAACCCAACATGATCCTATTAACAAACTAGGAAACTTGGAAATGCATGTGATGTGTGAAGCATTTCTACAGATCCTGTGTTCTTAGCATGTAATTTTTCCTTTCATATCATGCTTATAAAGATGAAAAGACCCTAAAGTACATTTTCAAATCTTACCTCTTTCACCATTGTGTTTGTTGTTGTTTTTCTGAAAGTGTTGCATGTTCTGCTTTTTATTTGGTTTCACTTCTCCGTGATACCCTTCAGAACTCTGAAGACAGCGCTAGAATCTCCATCACTTTTTTCCGTCTCTTCCGAGTGATGCGATTGGTGAAGCTTCTCAGCAGGGGTGAAGGAATCAGAACATTGTTGTGGACATTTATTAAGTCATTTCAGGTGAGCATGATAATGTTAAATCTGCCTTTTAATTGTAAATAAATCTAATTTAATTTTTATGGCTCAGGATGCAAGTAGCAAAATATTACTCTTGTAATTATATGTTACTGCTCATTACATGGAATTTAAAATACACCTCTACCTCGATATAATGCTACCCGATATAACACGAATTTGGATATAACATGGTAAAGCAGCGCTCCGGGGGGGCGGGGCTGCGCACTCCAGTGGATCAAAGCAAGTTCGATATAACGCGGTTTCACCTGTAACGCGGTAAGATTTTTTGGCTCCCGAGGACAGCGTTGTATCGAGGTAGACGTGTATATGGGATGAAATCCTGGCCTCACTGAAGTCAATAAAAGCGTTGCTATTGACTTCAATGCAGCCAGGATTTTACCCTTAGTCTTGTAATCTTAGGTTTTACAATGAGATCTATAAGCACCAGAGTACTTATTCTACAAGTGACTTTGTAATTCTAAATATGGCTTTTCATACAATTGCACAATAAGTTATATATGACATATTTATGTAGGCCATGTTCCCCTACAGCATACATAACTAAAGATAGATGATTACCAGTACTTGTTGGGATCAAAAATTCTCAGAGGGATATGAACATGTCTTCAAATGCTTTAACTTTGTGATTATGTAAATGAGGTATTTACCTCTTTAACAGATAGATGTCTAAGGTCCTGAAACTGCAAACACTTATGCACATGAAATCGATCGAACTACTGACATGTATAATATTAAGTGTTTACGTTTTTGGAGAATCTGGGGCTAACTGTAATTAAAATAAAATAGAAGGACTGATGTTTTGAAATAAATAAATATCTTTCTGGCAGAAATCATCTGAAATATTTATTATTTGGTTGTAATATGCTGATTCTGAAGAGTGGAAGTGCCATCCATGCCACTGACATGCATATATTACATGTCAGTTCAGATTCTGTCCCCTCCTCTGGCTACTCTACATTGCTTAGACAGAGCAAAGTGGCCTAACCTGTCTCTAAGGAGCTAGCTGAGAGTTCCCCTAGCATAGGGTAGCTCTCACCTGGAATAAACTGCCTCTTCCCCACAACATAGGGGTGTATCATGGGGGAGGACATGTCATGGTTGAGAGGGCTTAAAGCACACCACTACTCTTCCAATTCTCAACTGGCATATGGTCCCGTAAGAGCCACGCTAGTTGTCATAAGTTAGAGCACCCTCTAGACTCCTCTAACTGACACTGAGACCAAGGCCTCAGCAGGTCTGCCCTGAGAATCAGGAAGTGGCTACAAGTCCCTGACTGCTCCACCCCTTTTTTCTGTGTTGAACAGATTTGCCAGCAGGGGAGATTCTGGGCTATAAACTCTAATAGTGTGCCCATTGTATATGGAAAAGTATTAAGTGATTTGAGTTCTTATCTGACATTTTAATAATTTGTACAAAAACTAAAATCTTGGATAAATCTGTATAGAAGGGCTAAATTATTTTTAAAAAAAGCTCCACAAATTGAAATTATTAAAAAATAATAGAAGGCTTTTCCCATTGTTTTAGGCTCTGCCATATGTTGCTCTTCTGATAGCTATGCTGTTTTTCATCTATGCTGTTATCGGAATGCAGGTAATTATGAGTAATTTTCCCCTGAAAATGAGTATATTGCCATATTCCCGCTGATAGACTGTTCTTTCCCATGACACTGGGGTTCTGCCCATGCTAATAAAGACATTAGGCTAGATCTGTGTGCTAGAACGACCCCATGTGAATTCCTGTGTCCCCAAAGGGTATAAGAGTTTGGCACAGCCCAGGAAAGAGGGAAGTCTCCACTACAGTTAGACTGGGGTGAGGAACATCCTATATGGAGTGGCTTTCCTTTCTGATTCTCCCCTTTTCCCCATTCATTCACCAGAATGGGACAGTTGCCCTTATGATTTTTAATTTTACATTATGCATGTACAGCACAATAATATAAATCTTCCTAAAACAGGTAGGATAATGGTCTCTAATATTCTGTAATATCACATACATATATAATACAATGTCATATAATATCTGAAATACTCTACTGGGAAAGGAAGGCTGGTTATGTGGTCAAGGCACTGAACTTGAACTCAGGAGTTCTCGATTCAATTCCCTGGGCTGCCACTGACTGACTATATGACTTTGGGCAAATTGCTTCAACGCTCTGTGCCTCAGTTCCCTGCTCTGTGTCTGTCTTGTCTATTTAGATTGCATAGTCTTCGGGATAGGGATTATGTCTTACTCTGAGTATATGCAACACTAAGCACAAATGGGATCTTATCTCAGTTGTGACCACTAGGTGCTAGTGTAATATAAATAATAAAGATAACATAATCTGACCCAGAACATAGGAGAATATAAAACGTATAATAATAGATTCAGTGATGTTGCACTGAAAGTTTAAAGACCTATTCTCCAAATATGCAATATTTACTGCATGTTGTCAGATTTGCATTATCCAGGGAAGAAGTGAAGAAATCAGAGAAAGCAATTATCATATTTGTAAAACTGTTTTTCATACACAGAGATGCTAATTTAAACTGCTGGATTATGGCCACTGTTCATTTAGACAAAATTATGTAGAATGGAATTAAAAATAATATTTGATCCCAACTTCTGCTTGCAGGTATTTGGTAAAGTTGCCATGAGGGACAATAATCAAATTAACAGAAACAACAATTTTCAGACTTTTCCCCAAGCAGTCCTGCTTCTGTTCAGGTAGGTATATTTTAATCTTTGCTTTTATTAGCACCTACGGGTTCTTAAACTGACATTTGGAAGATGCTTCTAGCTTGTGTAATGTCAGCTTGCTTAAAATCTGTTTGAAAGTTAGAAGTAATTTAGCGTGACGGTATGTAATCCTTTCTGCCATACTTTCTACTGTTCACTGACACAGAATAGTCTTAAGAGTATATGATATGTACAGAAGAATAACCTAAAGTCACTCAATCTATTAAGAGAGCTTCCATACATAATATCTAATGGGAAGTGTATTGTAATTTTCTTGATACATTAAGGGCCACATTATACCTGGCCCTAGCCTGAACGTGCAAAGGATAGAGAGGGTGAAAGGAGACTTGGCCTCCATTGGGCCCCTCATACACAGGGGCCAAGCACAGTGGGGACATGATGACTTCACTTGCTGAGATCCACTGTTGTGACTAGCCTCTGTTAAGGGTAAGGGGACTGGATGCTGAATCCTCTTTTATGGTGTCAATGCAGCTGTGTTTGACAGGAACACCAGAGGGATTGAGTATCCCTAAAACAGAATGCCTTCTCTGGTGATGCAGTTCTGCACTGCTACCAATGTAGGACTGTAGTTTTGTGCCACAATTTCACCCTAAGGATTTTGATCATATAAAAAAGTCAACAAAAGATTTTTCAATATGTTGGATGTACTCATGTACTGATATTTCTACGGAACTGAGGAATGTTCAAGGGGGCGAGAGGTGACGTCAGGCGGCTCAGGTTTCAGCTCTGCATGACGGGGCTCAGGGAGGGAGCACCACCTCCACCCCCTGATTCACCTCAGCGGGGCACCCAGCCTGTGGGTCAGTGTCAACATCCACCACGGCTGCACCGATTTACACTGCCAGCAGCCTCCATGCCCAGCGCTGGCTCCGCCCTCAGAGATTGTCGCATGTGCCCTTCCCCACCCTGAAAACCTGAGGGGGGGCAGGTATTGTGCCTATTTTTGTCTGGGTTGTGGGGGTGCTCAGCTCAAAATCTGTAATTGTAATTCAAAGCGGGGGCTCCGCTCAAAAAGTTTGAAAACTGCTGATCGAAAGGGAAGGAAAGGGGAGGCTGGAAAAGGGTTTCTCACACTGGCCAGCACACTAAAAGGGAGCAGCGTGGCCTCAGTTACAGCCACGCAACCCCCCAGGTACTGATTGGGATTCCATTGGTATAACTGAATAGAGAATATGACCCATCAAGAAAACAACATCTTTTAAAGCAAATTACCAACAGATGGGCATTTTGGTGGGCCTGCCATAAATAAACCACATTTTCAGGCATAAATCAAAATATGCACTCACAAACAAATTACTTGGCATGCAGGTACTTTAGGCACAGTCAGTTACCTTTAACCAGTTAGCACACACCAATATGTGTTAACCTCCCCCTTTGGAAAATATCAATCGTCTATAATAAGAGTATGTATAATGAACCCTGTATAGGGTGTCCTGCCAGAAAGAGCCAGCCTCTTCCAGCCTTATCCTCTGTCTCCTCATTCAAGGTGCTTCTCTTCTGCCAAATCTGAACACTCACTAAAGTACAACAAACTCCTTCACCACAGCAGTATGTATGGGTAGAAGCAAGTGATACATTAGAAACAAAAATAACCAAACGAGGGGTCAACTCCTACAAACTCAGCTTGGCATAGTGCTTCCAACTATAAGTATGTCCCACATGACTTCAGTGAGACAACTCAAGGTAGTAAGCACTGTGTGAGGAGTATAGACTTCATGGGTAACAGGTCAGTCTTTAGGTTGACCAGTTCCTATCTACCACACCAGTCCCTCAAAGGTTCTGGAACCCATGTTGCTTATAGAGAGAAATGATCAATTTTCCCTCAAAAACCAAGTGTTCCACTTCAGGGACCAGTTATGGGAAGGACTGTAGGGGCAGTTCTATGGACCACTAGTAGGTGGGTCACACAGTTGCCTCTTATTTACCTAGGCACCCCTTGCGTTTATAAACCTGACTTCTGGGGAGGAACATCCAAACCACTCAGGCTTCCAAATGTGTATACAGTATTTCATTAACTAAACTAAATAACTAAGCAAAAACATAAAATACATACAAACAAAAATGAAAGTGGGTGAGTATCAAATTAATCTAATTATCAGGTTGATTCAATTATATCGAATAAACCAATAATTCCTCAGAAGCACGACAGAATGATTTGTAATGGCAGCAATAATTAGCCTCAAAAGTAAGAAGATATTATAGAACTCAGTCCCAGCCTCATGAGCTATTTCCGTTCCAACCAAAGAGGGTCAGATCCCTGCTGGATTGAAGCTAATGGGAAGACCACAGCTTTGATGTTGATTAAGGCACCTGGTGACAGCCAATCTCTTCTATCTCCTCCATCTCCAGTACAGGGACACCATGAAACATTCCAGTACAACTCAAGATGACACAGCTTATTGCATTTACTATTCAAATGACAAATTTAGGTGAAAATAACATTCATTTTTTCAGAATTTAACATGCAACTCCTAACCCACGACATATATTTCTGTGTGATCTTTTAGGGTATTTTCAACACTTTTAGCGGCAGGTGTGATTCCCAGCTCAAGGAGACATATTGGGCTAGCTGTCATCAAGCTAACATGCTAAAAATAGACTGTAGCTGTGGCAGCATGAATAGTAGGGTGGGTTCGTTGCCCAGACGATGTGCCTAGAGTCTCAGATGGGTACATACTCCAAGCAGCTAGCCTATCCCACCGCCCACACTGCTGCGGCTACATTCTGTTTTTTGCTTGCCAGCTCATTGAGAGCTAGTGCAAGCACATCTCCTCAAGTTGGAAATCATATCCTCAGGTGGAACGTAGACATACTTTTAGACAGCAAGGTTGTTTTTGGATATTGAAACACTATCCCACAGGCGCCATTGTCAAATAAATTCTGTAGGTTCTAGCTGCACACATACACAGACACACACACACACATGCACACACCCACCCCACACTATACTCTACACTACCAGTGCTCTTCTGGAGTTAAAAACAAGTGCTAGAATGCTAATGGAGAGCTCATTATGAAACAATAATTTTTGATGGATCTTGTCTTTGTTTGTGCCCTAATAAAGGTGTGCAACTGGAGAAGCGTGGCAGGAAATCATGCTGGCTTGTTTGCCTGGAAAACGCTGTGATCCAGAATCTGATTATAGTCCAGGGGAAGAATTCACATGTGGAAGCAACTTTTCAATTATTTATTTCATCAGTTTTTACATGCTTTGTGCATTTTTGGTGAGTTCAGTTAGTGTTTAGAAGCACAAGTGAGTTTTAGCATTTTGATTGGACAATAAGCTAACAACAAAAACCCAGATCCACAATCCATTTTGTAAAATTTTTTTTTCAGAGTTATATGTTTCAAAAGGACACCCAAATCCTTTGGTTCAAACTATAGGCCCAATCCTACCAGCAGTTATATTCATATAGTTACTCCAGCATGAAGTCCCATTGACTTCAATCTTGCCATATGTGCAGGAGTAGCAGTTTGCAGGATTGGGCCCCAAGATATATGAAATATGCTATGATAATGTATCATTATTATTGATTTGTACCATTGTACCGTCTAGGAATTCTATTCACTGACCAGGACCCTGTTGTTCAAGGTGCAGTACAAACACAGAACAAAAAATCCCTGGCTCCAAGAGTTTATAGTCTAAGTATCAGACAAGAAACAACAGATATGGATAGACTGACAGGGGAGTACGAGGAGACACTGAGGGTATCTCTGCAGTGCAGCTAGGAGTGAGCCTTCCAGCCCAGGTAGACAGACTTGTGCTAGTGGTGCTTGAGCTAATCCACTAAAAATAGCAGTATGGGCATTGCAGCCTGGGCTGGAGCCAGCGGCGGCTCCAGACACCAGCGCTCCAAGCGCGTGCCTGGGGCGGCAAGGTCCCTGCGAGGGCGGCAGTCAGGCAGCCTTCAGCGGCGTGCCTGTGGGAGGTCCGCCGGTCCCATGGATTCGGCGGCAATTCGGCAGCGGGTACGCAGAAGCCGCAGGACCGGCGGACCTCCTGCAGGTATGCCGCTGAATCCGTGGGACCGGGGACCTCCCACAGACATGCCGCCGAAGGCAGCCTGCCTGCCGAGCTTGGGGTGGCAAAAAAGCTAGAGCCACCCCTGGTTGGAGCTCAGCTCTCTAGCCCACCTGGCCTCGTAGGCTTGAGGGCCCAAGGTCCAGCCTGAGCCGCAACATCTCTAAGGCTATTTTTAATGTGCTAGCTACAGTCTCACTAGTGTGAGTCTGTCTGCCTGGGCTGGAGTCCCAGCTACAGTCCAGACATAAACTGAGACAATATGGTCAGCATAATAGGCTGTGATATCAGCTCAGAAGCAGGCTAACCATTGTCAAGGTTTTTGTAGGCCTCATGGCAAAGTAGAGTTTTAAGGAGGTTAATGAGATGAGTTTCTGGGTGTTTATAAGAAGCTTTTCCCTGGCATGACAGGCAGCATGGGAGAAGGAACAAGGATGCTTGTTTGAAAATGTAACAACTGGGCAATAGAGGCTGACCTCAAGGACCAATCAGAGGCAAGAGTCAGCCTTCAGTACTGAATGAGAGATGCTAAGTAGGGTGAGAATAGGTCATGAAGGGCCTTGAAAGTGAAGCCAAGTAGCTTTTGTTTGATACGATAGAGAAGAGAGAGCTTGTAAAAGGATTTAGAGAGAGAGGTGACGTGGTCAAAGCAACTGGAAATGATCATTTGAAAATGATCTATGCAGCAGTATTCTGAATGGATATCAGCAGGGCAAGATTGCATATGTTATGTCAATATAAATAATGATAAAGAATAATGTTATCATATTTGCTGGGAAAAGTTTAATATTTATCAAATCTAGTATCCACTAATACTATTTAACCAGCTTGAATTCTAATTCTGCTGAAAGTTTAAAGTTAAATTCTTTCATATAAACACATATGCCAGCAAAATGAAGGCAAATATAAGTTTTGAATTGCTTTTTAGATTATCAATCTGTTTGTGGCTGTCATCATGGACAACTTTGATTATTTGACACGTGACTGGTCTATTCTGGGTCCACATCATTTGGATGAATTCAAAAGAATATGGTCAGAATATGATCCTGAAGCAAAGTAAGTTCGATCATTTCTCTGCCCAGATATCCCTAATGAATATATAAAAGTAAAGTGTTAAATACTTTCTTCGGAGGCACATATAAATGTGACAACTGGTACATATTTATTGTAGGGGAAGAATAAAGCATCTTGATGTAGTTACGTTACTGCGACGCATTCAGCCTCCCCTTGGTTTTGGCAAATTATGCCCCCACAGAGTGGCGTGCAAGGTAGGTCTTAAAATAAGTTCCCCATGTTGTTTTTCTCCATAGTTCATAATTTTACTGCTTTACCACGATAATCCTGTCCAGTTTCATGGGTGGGGGAAATTGTCCTTCTGATAAACTCTCATTCACCACCGAATTACTCCAGTTTTGCACTATGTTTATTCTGCCCACTCAAATCAGTTTGTTATTTCAGTAAATTGATTTCAGTGTAGTTACACCAACAAGCACTTTAGGAGAAAAGAAGTGGCTGTATAAATGTAGCATTATTCTATTTTCATTATCATAGTTTGTGCACTTCCAAGAAACTGGCTAAAACATAATTTTACCAGTGAAATACTAAACAATATGGTGTTTTGTTTCAATAAACCTTCAGTCATACAGCATTTGTGCTACTTAACTATGTACCTACAAGAGACCATAGAAGCTCTTATACTTGGCAGTGAATCTTGGAGAAATAGTTTCTTTTAGAGGGAACGCCAGCTTTTACTCAATGTTTACTTTTTTTTAACTTAGTGATTGCAAGTGGCCTTGCATGTATGTCATAAGCTCATTTCCCCAGGATGCCTCTTTTTGCTATCTGCATTCAGAAGGAGAGAAGTCAGATTTACGAAACCCCTGCAGTTTTTCTGAACATGTTAAACATCTAATTGTGATAAAAATGGTTCTGTTTTCATTTTACATTCTGTAGCAATTATTTCACAGAGAAAAATTGTCAGAAATTCCACTTTCGGGCCTACACACAAGTATAGGAGAGAGCACTCCATTCCTTAATCTGTTAATCAAGGGTTGGAGTTCTGCACAGGGGCCTGAAACCAGTGGGTATGTACTTGGCATGGCTAAGCTGTGCTTCCGCTGCCGCTACTCATGTCACAGTGTCTACATTGCTATTTATACTCAGGCTAGCTTGAGGAGAGCTAGTGCAAGTATGTGTGTGCGCGAGCAGAGGAATCACATCCCTAGCTCATAGTGTAGACATGGTCCTACACTAGAACAGAGGAAATATCAATTAGATAGGAAAAAATTCTGATAGATCAAATAGTGTAATTTTATCAAGGTCACTGATAGGGTTACCATACGTCCGGATTTTCCCGGACATATCCGGCTTTTGGGGGCTCAAATCCCTGTCCGGGGGGAAATCCCCAAAAGCCGGGCATGTCCGGGAAAATCGGGAGGGAGGGAGGGCTCAGCTGGGGCCTCTTTGGCCGGGGCCGGTGCGGGGCCGGGCCGGGGTCGCGGTGCCAGGGGCATGGTGCCAGGCCGAGGTCCAGGGGTGCAGTGCCGGGCCGGGGTCGCAGTGCCGGGCCGGGCTGGGCGCGGGGCCGGGCGGGGAGCCGGGGGCGCGGTGCCGGGCCGGGGTCAGGGTGCCGGGGGGTGCGCTGGGCCGCGGGGCCGGGCGCCGGTCCGGGAGCCGGTCCGGGGTCGCGGGGCCGGGGGGTGCGCTGGGCCGCGGGGCCGGGCCGCCGGGGGGTGCGCTGGGCCGCGGGGCCGGGCCGGGAGCCGGGCCGGGGTCGCGGGGCCTGGGGGTGCGCTGGGCCGCGGGGCCGGGAGCCGGGGGGTGCGCTGGGCCGCGGGGCAGGTCCGCGCCCGCGGGGCCGGGAGCCGGGGTCGCGGGGCCGGGCCGCCGGGGGGTGCGCCGGGCCGCCGGGGGCCAGCAGTGCTGGGCGGGCCGGGGGTGGTCGGCCGGGGGTGGTGGGCCGGGGCCGGCACCCCAGGGCCCGAGCCGACCCACGCTGGAGCCGCCGGGGGGCCAGCCTGGGCCGCGCCTCCTCCCCCCACACCCCCCCTTACCTGCTTCAGGCTTCCCGCGAATTAAATGTTCACGGGAAGCAGGGGAGGGGGTGGAGACTTTGCTGGCATAGCAGGGACCAGTAGGCATGGCCAGAGGGAAGGCTGTGTAACCAGGACTCCCTTGCACTGCTCTGATCCCTAGCTAGGGTTACCATATTTTGTGCCTCCTAATGGAGGACACTCCCGGGGGCCCCGGCCCCGCCCACGCCCCCGCCCCAACTCCGCCCCCTCCCAAAGTCTCCGCTCCCTCCCCTGCTTGAAGCCTGAAGCAGGTAAGGGGGAGGGGGAGGGAGAGGGGGGGGGAGGAGGCGCGGCCCAGGCTGGCCCCCGGCGGCTCCCCGACCCCGGCCCGGCTCCCGGCTCCCAGCCCCGCGGGCCCGGCCCCCGGCTCCCAGCCCCGCGGCTCGGCTCCTAGCCCCGCGGGCCCGGCCCGGCCCCCGGCTCCCAGCCCCGCGGGCCCGGCTCCCGGCCCCCGGCTCCCAGCCCCGCGGGCCCGGCTCCCGGCTCCCGGCTCCCAGCCCCGCGGGCCCGGCCCGGCCCCCGGCTCCCAGCCCCGCGGCTTGGCTCCCAGCCCCGCGGGCCCGGCCCAGCCCCCGGCTCCCAGCCCCGCGGGCCCGGCCTGGCTCCCCGGCCCCGCGGGCCCAGACCGGCCCGGCACTGCGACCCTGGCCCGGCCTGGCCCCCGGCCCGGCTCCCGGCCGGGCACCATGCCCCCGGCCCCGCACAAAGAGGCCCCGGCCGAGCCTCCCGATTTTCCCGGACATGCCCGGCTTTGGGGGATTTCCCCCCGGACGGGGATTTGAGCCCCCAAAAGCCGGACATGTCCGGGAAAATCCGGACGTATGGTAACCCTACCCTAGCTGCATTTATTGGTCTCCTGGGGCTGTTAGCAACTGGCGTCAGCTAGAGCAGACCTCAGACTCCTTTAGCTCAATGCCAGGGCTCTGGTGCTGCAGAGGCAGAGGCAGCAGGATCAGGAACACACACTTTTGCATACACAAAGCAACGTTAACACCACACTGCCCGACTTTTCTGCTGTGTGCAGTTCAGCCTTCACCAATAATCTGGCCCGATGTCTGCAAAAGGGCTTTGTGAATAAAATATGAAAACCACCAAATATTTTCAGCTCTTTTGGAAAAATTTGTGTTATTAATATCATCGATAAATTGTATGCAGCTGAGATGGATCTTAGGAATGCCATGGATCATTTCTGGTGTTAAGCAAAAATGCTCTCTTGTCGAGCTATAGCCTGTTCATCAGCTAAGGGATGTGATTTTTTTTCTACATACCTTGTCAGGGGTTATTCTTTTCATACATGTCAGCTTTTTAGATAAATGAACATAATTAAACATTATTGCCCAAATATATTCCCTCAAGAAATAATTTTTAAAAAAGATTCATTTGTTTTCTTTTTTCCATGTACAGAGGTTAGTAGCCATGAACATGCCACTGAACAGTGACGGAACAGTCATGTTCAATGCTACATTATTTGCCTTGGTTAGAACTGCACTGAAGATCAAAACAGAAGGTAAGATAATATCTGTGAAAATTATACTTTGTGTGTCAAAATATGTGGTGAGAAAAAGTTCAGGAGATGTGATATTCTACATAATTCCTTCTTGTTGGACACCAGCAAGCCTAATACTGGTTTTGGATTGAGGGCTATATTCCCAAATGGCTGGAGTGTTCTCTTCTTGTTCTGCAGTTAGAAATTGGATGAGAGTGCTGAGGTACAGGCCCAGGAAACCGTTACAGACCTATATTTGGTGAGATAAGGACACTGGAATATACTGTGGAGGCTGAATCTGAGTGGGTTTAGCAGACTTTTATTACTGTGCATTAAGAAAAGACAGTACAGTTCCAAGAAATGATTTGTGTTAACTATACCCTCAAACAACTTCCCTCTTTTCTGTCATTTACAGTCTCTGTCTCCTTTTTCCTTCTAATTTTTTATTTTCTATGTATTTGATTACTTATTGCTCCCCATCCTCTGGTGGCTCCTCCATTCCCCAGAAGACTTCACGCTCCATTGCCCATAACAACCTGCTTAGGATAAGCCTCTGTATGTAGCATTGTGTGGCAGATCCATATGCACTCTTGTGGCTGAGCTCAGTTCTGCAGGAGAAGGGAATCCTACTAGCCAGGCTAGTCAATGCTTCTGGCTCCAGCCTGCCACTAGCCTGGAGAAGGTCCCTTTCACTGTCTATTTTGGTTAGAATTTGCATAAATCTAAGTGAATAACTCAATCTCCCTAATTTCTCCTGGAGCTCAGGGTATTTTGCACCCTTGTGAGCCATTTTATCTTTTTTCTTTAAATTAAACAATTCAATGTAAGGACTAAAGCAGGGGTAGGCAACCTATGGCACGCGTGCCGAAGGCGGCACGTGAGCTGATTTTCAGTGGCACTCACACTGCCCGGGTCCTGGCCATCGGTCGGGGGGCTCTGCATTTTAATTTAATTTTAAATGAAGCTTCTTAAACATTTTAAAAACGTTATTTACTTTACATACAACAATAGTTTAGTTATATATTATAGACTTATAGAAAGAGACCTTCTAAAAACGTTAAAATGTATGACTGGCACACGAAACCTTAAATTAGAGTGAATAAATGAAGACTTGGCACACCACTTCTGAAAGGTTGCCGATCCCTGGACTAAAGAATCATTAATTGCAGCACTAACTGAAATGTAATTGTTTTCTAAGTTATGTGTAGCATAATCATTATGTCTGTCTCTCTACAGGTAACCTAGAACAGGCAAATGAAGAACTTAGAGCAGTTATAAAGAAAATCTGGAAGAAAACCAGCATGAAGCTCCTTGATCAAGTTGTCCCTCCAGCTGGCGGTTAGTGGGATAAACTTTACAATAAGCTATGAGCAAAATCAGAACTCTGTCATTAACCAACAGCAAACTATAATGCCAAAATAAATATATTGGATATTATATTTTGGTATGTTAGATAATATAATGGCAGGGTTGATTAATAAAGCTTTCTTAAATTAAAAGGAAACAGAAAAGAGAGATTTTTCTGTTAATTTTCTTCCTTGCAAAAATATCTTTAATTAATTGAAATAAAATTGATTTCAGTGCATTCAGCAGAACATATATTTTGCACTAATTAAGTTTAACATAATTTTTATATTCTTTTATATTTTGAATATTTCTGGGAGAAAACTAAACCCTTTCTATTTCCTGTTTAAAAAAATAACATTTTGCTAAATTTATTAAGCGAAAAGGCTCAAATCTTCACTCTGTTACACTCGTTTAAATTCAGAGCAATTCCACTGTCTGCAGACTGTGGAGTTGATCCAGATTTATACAAGCATAACTGAGATTGGAATATGGGCCAAAGTAAATAGATTTTTAAATTCCACTGATTTCAGTATCTTGGCAAGAACTACAAGGCACGTATGTTACTTGTTATTGCGTACTGCAAAATGACGTCAAATCTTTTGTTATATATTTATATATAAATATATAATATATATATAGCTTTTCTTTACAATATATACATGCATAATAATATCCTGTAGGGTTAGGTGACTGTTTTTGACTTGCTTTTTAAAGTTTTAAAGGTGCAGGATCTGTTGCACAGTATCATCCATACCAGTAATACATCCAGACATCCAAGATACAGATCCATTGTAATCATCTGGTATGTTTTGTAGCTTACTGTACTTTCAAGACTGATCAGACTCAGGTTTGGAAGCAGACTCAAGATCCCAGACCCGATGGTGGTGGAGGCTGATCTCTCTCTGAAGGTGACATTCTCAGTCTCTAGGGGAGAGAGAGCATGCTGGCTGCACTGCTCTTCAGCATGACTCAAGAAGCAGCATTTGCTTTAGAGCTGGAGGGAGCCACTTGCTACTGGTGTAGTGGCTGCCAGCTAAAAGTGGGGATGATACCAAAAATGTAGACAATTTGGCTACCAAAAGGGGAACTGATACTGCACATTTAAAACAACTTTTTGTGTGTGTTCTACTCTATTCTTTTTAGCCTTACACCTGAGTGCTTGCATGGCATACATGAATTGCTTTGTTATCGTTGTAACTATGTGCTTGAGCTTTTTCTGCAGCCTCTGTTCCTTTCAACTATCAGTCTTTCAGAATATTCTGAAGCAATTCTGTTTTAGGGTGGTGGCATGGAATTAGTGTTGCCTCTTGCCTCTTTATTCCCCTACATTTTTATTGAAATATGGATGCATGCTTCAGAATAGCTAGCTGTGCCTGCATAAATTAATCTCACAGAGAATCTTTAAAGATTATATTCTTAGAATTGATCTTCTACAGTTGCACTTTAGTTCACTGTTTAAACTTTGGTTTCATTTCATTGCTGATTACAAGCTGTGTATTAACTTTCGGTTATACTAAAATCCATTGCTAGTACCATAATACTTACTTTGAAAATGTAGTTCTTCAGTGTAGGCAGGACAGAAGATAAAACATTTGAACCATCATTAAAACTGTAGAAAACAGATTGTATCCAAATATTTACAACAGTATAGTACAAATATAAAAACATGTGGTCCAGTCCTTTTTCCAGTCACTTGACAAGATCAAATCTTTCTGTTTAAATACTGTTTTGTTTCCTTGCAGAGCCTAGTCAATATGATTTAGAGATAAGTGAAATACAGAAATCAATTGTATCTTAGCCTACTGAAAGGAGAAAAGAGAAATACAACTATTTTACATTCATATCTGCTATGAATGTAAAATAGTTGGTATACAACATAAAATAATTCTTACTGAAGCTGAGTATTCAATAGAAAAATAAGAGCTAGCAATACAAAAGCTGATATTTAAGTAACAATCTCTAAGTGAATAAGTCTTTAATCAAAGATGAGCAAAGTATCTCGGTTCAATATATCAAAATCTGTTACATCTACAGTATTTAAATTGGCCAATTTCTGATTTTTTCCCCAGTGTTTTGTTGTTGTTGTGTTGATGAAGGCTAGATCTTTTCATATACTTACAAATGTAGCATGCCTCCACAACAGGATCAGAACCAATCAATTCCCTGATTGACTGAATGGAAAGAAACCAAATTACATTTTTTTTCCTGAGCTATAAGTAGATGCAATATAAAAAAATTAAATAACTAATTACTAGCACAAATTAAACTACAAATTACTGTAAACTGATTTCATTACATCATTAGTAATTAACAACTGAGTTCAGCTCAAGAAAGTCCCTTGCAAAAGACAAAATATTAGATGCTTGCTGTGTTTAGCATGAATTAATGTTGTTAATATAAGAGAATGTAGGATGGAAGACATACTGAAGACCCACTAAGGTCTATCTCCTTTGTGGAAAAGGAACTTTCCTCTAAATTCCCCCATCCTTTGCCTCCAAGCCCATTCAATCTCATTTAACTCTTTCTGCCTTCTTAAAAAATATGTTCCATGTAAATAATTTCTTTTGCTCTCCTTTCAGCTGTAATTAAAAATCTCTCTGTGGTGTGGTCACTTCTACTGAGCTGCTTCCCTGCCTATACATCTCGAGTCATGTGTGTTACTCAAAAACAAAGTCAAGGATGACTTCCTTTGGCCCAGTCTCAAATTTTGTGTGCCCAGGTCTCTACATACAACTGATTGTGTCTGCAAAAGTATGTGTGCATCCCTTTTGCACACACAGTCTGACATTTACATACACAAATTAGGCAGCTGGTAACTCAATCTGTCTAATTTGCTCATAAAAAGTGGGTGCATGCCCATGCTGGTAGGCACATTCAGCTGCAGTGCAAAAGTGGCTGTGCAGCATCGTGGACTGGCTTGAGGCATGCTGTCAGTGTGTGGCCCGTAGTGTATGTGATACAATGTCTCATTTCTACTCATTTGTTCTTTCACAAACCATTTTATATATTATTTCCTTAATAGCTCTGTTCAAACATTGGAGAGGAAATAATATTAAGGATGGGGAAAGACTTATGTTGGGAGTCGGAGCAAGGACATATTTCAAGAAGTAATGGTCTTAATTAAACTAGAGAAGAGAGGTTGAGATTAGATGACTTTCAGGGAAATCTTTCTAACATTCAAATCAGAACAATTAGTCAGTTGAACAGCTGCCAAGAGAGATTACAGGTACAACAAAGGAAGTGTTCACAAAGAGATTAGGTGATTAACTTCAGAGAGTCAAGGAAAAACATCTTGCCTTAGGGCCTGATCCTGTGCAGTGATGAGCTCTTCCTGTGAAGCACTGAGCGCCCTCCAGTCCCACTGTAGCCAGTGGGAGTTTTGGAGGCTCAGTACCTTTAAGGAGGCATCAGCACTTGGCAAGAGCAGGCTCAATGATGCTACATCAGATGCTACGTTGGAACAGACTGGGCTCCCAACCCAAGCCACTTTAAACAAATTAGTAATAGGTTTTTCCTTACTGTCCATTGGTACTTTTAAAGGCACATAAAATAAAAAGCTGCTCCAAATATATCCTTATTGTTATTTCCACTGAACTCAATGGTGTTATGTCTGGGATGAATTTGGCCCACATCAGACGTTACTGTCACCAATATTCATTGGTCTGAAAGGAGCTTATTTTGAACAGTAGATAATTAAAGAATTCAGTTTGAGAACGATGCTGCTATAAATATAAAAATGTCATCATAATGGGTTTAATTCTATACTGCTTTTTAAAAAGGACATTTTGTAATTACTGAAACTAACTACAGAAACAGACCATCAAAATGAAATATTATGTACACTTACAATAGCATTATTAAAAGAAGTAAGCTAATTAAACTTAAAATCTTAAAAGATGCCATATTATAGGTAGCAGTAGAACCA
Organism: Malaclemys terrapin pileata; assembly: GCF_027887155.1. NCBI lineage: Eukaryota > Metazoa > Chordata > Testudines > Emydidae > Malaclemys > Malaclemys terrapin. The sequence goes on along the minus strand of NC_071511.1, from coordinate 27,848,287 downwards.
GTTAACTTGTTGGATCTCTCAGGACATGAGATAACATATAATGCAAAATCAAAGGGAGACTCAGTTTTAATCAGTGATACTATATGACATGATACAAAAAAAGACAGAGGAGCATTTGAAATGTGTGTAATATACAATTCACAATATCAGAGGGGTAGCCATGTTAGTCTGAATCTGTAAAAAGCAACAAAGAGTCCTGTGGCACCATAAAGATGTATTGGAGCATAAGCTTTCGTGGGTGAATGCCCACTTCGTGCATCTGACGAAGTGGGCATTCACCCACGAAAGCTTATGCTCCAATACATATGTTAGTCTTTAAAGTGCCATAGGACTCTTTGTTGCTCTTAACTCACAATATGTTTCCCAGCAAAAGTATGTTACAGTGTGTTTAGACATATTATTTAGTGTTCATACAGTCTTTCTAAATTCAGTCAATAGAAGTCACAGTTGTGCCTACTAACCCAGATCCTGAGAGGTATTAAGCACTTGTCTTTTACAATAGAAGTTACAGATTCTCAGCACCTGTCAGGATTTGGCCTACTAACAGCAAAGTAGACTTTGGCACCACCAATATTTTAAACCACATCAGTTCCCCTTGATGTATAACACTGTGTTAATTAGCAGCCATATTGCAAACAGCTTTATCAGTATGTTAAAAATATCAAGAGAGAAGGCAGCAAACTTCACTCCACATAGGTCCAGGAAAGTAAAGAATACCCAAAGTGGGATTTTTTTAAGCAATAAGATATCCATAGCTTTCTAATATGCATTCCTTACTAGAACATCAAAAGTCCATATTTGGGTGCTCAGTCTGGCCTTTAGTCTCATAAAATGGGCATATACATAGTTAAATACTGAGTTGAGAACTTGAATGTGGGATTTGGATATCTTATTAAGGCACCTGTATTTGAAGACTAGGCTTTCCATATAAAAGTGTTGTATGGTTCACAAAAGTGACTCTGTAAAAATTGCTCATTTTTACTCTGCTTACCAAATGACTGTGTATCTTCTGAATTATAGCTAGATAATTAACTGGCAAAACTTACCTTTACTTTTATTAGCATTTCAGAGTCTATATACTGCTATAGGAAAATTATGTTCTGCCTCATACATGCTACTATTGTCATATGCTAGCCAATGAGCAAATTCTTACTCAAACAAGATTCTCAATTAATTAATTTATTAATTTGAATTTATGAGGGCTGTGGGATTTGCCCCTCAATTCTCATTTCAGAATTTTTGTTGCTGGTTGGCAATAAGATAATAAGCAGATATAATGCAGCCTGAAAGGTGCTCAGATACTATGGTGATGGAGCACCAGTACAGGAACTACAAAGACAGATAAATAGATTAGAGGCCACTCTGATGGTGCAGTTTAAAAAATTGTATTTTGATATGTTAACTGTGCAAATCTGGTTTGGTGGGAAGTTACTGAGCAAGAATAAATTAAAAACAGGAAATTTCATTTTTATATAGTCACTCTTCTGAGCATATTCCGTTTCTGAAGCTCTGATTTTAATAAATTTGTTCAAAATAACCAACGCCAGTAATTCAGCTCCTGTGCAGATACTGACATGTTTATGATTTTATTAAAAAGTTACCTGTTAGAACTTAGTAAAATATTCTGTTTTCTTCTACATTAAGGACTACTTCACTTAATTCTAAAATTGAGGTAGATTGTCTGCTAAAATATTGCTCTATGCTAGGTTTAGGCTATCTTATTATGAGATGAAAACATAGTGCTTGTTGCACCCATCACATTTGTTTTCCTGAATCAGATGTGAGTATATAGGCTATTGGTGAAATGTGCTGACTTGGGAGAGATCTGTCTGGTCTGTTCACTTAGATGATGAGGTAACCGTGGGGAAGTTCTATGCCACCTTCCTGATACAGGACTACTTTAGGAAATTCAAGAAACGCAAAGAACAAGGACTGGTGGGGAAATATCCGGCGAAGAACACCACAATCGCTCTACAGGTGATTTTGTTTTTACATTTTAACTAACCATTTTGTAAGCTTATTTGAAATAGCAGGTAGATGACTGTTGATGATTGGGTTGTACCTCAAGGATTTTATATAACTGACACTTTGGGTCCTTCGTTCATCAACACATAAGAAGTAGTTTTTCTGTCTATAAGAAGGTAAGTGCAAAATGTCTTTCTTTGTGTGCTGCTAAAACAGTAGTTTAATAGGTTCATTGCAGAAATATGAGACGAAGCTGATAATAAGTCAGCTGAAATGAAGTGTCACTTTTGAGCTGTCATTTTCCTTCTCTTCTTCGTTCCACTTTTTTTTAAGATACTGGTTTTTTTGCTTGTGTTTCTGTAATGTCCTAGGGCAGGAACTCTTAAATGTGTTCATAGTATGCACCATCTCTTAATGGACAGATTATCTTAAGGAACAACCTTCTGTCCCATGACTTGTCCAATTCTTTTCCCACTGATCATCACACATACCATTTCCTCTCCAGTTTGCGATTATATAACCTCACTTTGGCAATTGTGTATATGGAAAATAAATATTTTCATTCAATACATTCAATTAATGCTAGGCAGACTTCCATATAGTTTAAACAGGTTTAATAAGGGTGATAACTTCTTATTTTTATGTTGAATTTTAGTACATTAGCCTGAGAAGCAGTTGATAACACAGTTTCCACCAGGGAGTATTTTAACATGGTTCACATATTGTTTTCTTGAGAACTAGGTGCTGATTTGTAATTCAACCTAGCAATAGTTGACATATGAAAATAAGACATGTCAGGGCAGCAAGATCTTGTATTTGCATATCAGAGGAGAGATAAAAACAAAAACAGTGGAGTCCGGGTTGGGAGAAAAATGAAAGGCATCAGAGAGGCCTGGGAGAGATCAAATAGGAAGGTGAGTGGAGGAGGAGAAATGTGAGAGATAGTGGACCTAACTCTGAGCTATCTTATGCCATCTGCAGCCCTCCAACTTCAGTGGGATAGTGTGGTTGTAAGTCTTATCAGAACGTCTCCCAGCACAAAGGAGAAGGGCTTAAGCCAGATGAAAGACATCAAGGGAGCAGGACCATTTCCCCAAACGTGGGCAGACCTACCCACTGTCTAAATCTAACTAGGTCAATATAAATTGTATCTTCGCTAACTCACAGTGTATTATGATCAGTAAGGAAAGTAGAACAGAATAATAGGTTCAAAATTATTCTTCTCTCAAGGTTGCAACATACCCGTCCACTTTTTCCTTTCTTTTGTCTGGCAAACCACTGTGGAGAGAGACAGAACAGTGTTCAGATTTCACTGAACTGCTCAGTACTGTACAGTTACTGAAATTCCGTAAATAACACATCTTCTGCCCTGCTTGTCAGCTGGACATCCTGACACTAGCAAAATTCCTCTACTTTGCTGTTGCAATGACAAAATTTTACATTTAACATTTTCAGTTTACAAAATCTTTCTCTAAATCAAATGGACTTGAACATGTCAGTATGTCCACGTTTGAGCTGTGGGTGCGACTTCCAGCTCCATAATTGCCCTCCCTCCAGGGCCGGCTCCAGGCACCAGGCACCCAAGCACATGCTTGGGGCGGCGGGAGGAGCGCGGCGCGGCATTCCACGGGGTGGGGCGCTCCGGCGGTGCGGCGCTCGGCGGGGGGGCGGCGCTGGGGGCTCGGCGCTCGGGGGGGGCGGGGTTCCGGCGGCGCTCGGCTTCGGGGGTGGGCAGGCTCGGGCGGCGCGGTGCTCGGGGGCGGGTTCCGGCGGCACTCGGCGGGGGGGGGCGGGCTCCGGTGGCGCGGCGCTCGGCAGGGGGGGTGGCGGGGGGGCGCAGTGCTGGGGGGGGTTCTGGTGGTGCTTGGCGGGGGCGGCAGGCTCCGGGTTTGCGGCGCTCGGCGGGGGGGCGGCGCAGGGAGCTGGGCGGCGTGGCGCTCGGCGGGGGAACACGGGGGGCGGCGCTTTTTTTTGCTGCTTGGGACAGCAAAAAAGTTAGAGCTGGCCCTGCCTCCCTCTATCAAGTTGGTGTGCTAAAAACAGAATGTAACTGCAGCAAAGTGAGCTGCAAGACAGGTTAACCGTCCTGGGTACATACCTGTCTGACACCCTCTGCAGGTATTCAGGGCTTGCACTACCACAGCTACATTCTGGTTTTAGCATGGAAGGTTTATGAGAGTTAGGGTAAGTGTCTCCTTGAGCTGGGAATCGCATCCACAGCTCCAAGTGTAGACATGCCCTAGAGTAGCATAGCCTACTTGTTATGGCCCTTGCTTACAGGGCCGGCTTCAGGGTTTTGGCCGCCCCAAGCAGCCCAAAAATAAATAAATAAAGCCAGGATCGCAATCTGTGGCGGCAATTCGGCGGGAGGTCCTTCGCTCCGAGCCGGAGTGAGGGACTATCCGACGAATTGCCGCTGAATAGCTCGACGTGCCGCCCCTCTCCGGAATGGCCGCCCCAAGCACCTGCTTGACAAGCTGGTGCCTGGAGCTGGTCCTGCTTGCTTACTACTGATGATCCTGTTACTGGTCTGACTACTGGAACTCTTTAAAGTGGAAATCTTAACACCTACAGGCTCAGAAATTAGCTCACCTTACCAAAAAAAAAAAAAATGTTTATTTCCTCCTGATCCTAAAATATCTATCAGACCTCCAGAATGAGAGCTACCACACTATTAAAATGGCAAATACTTGCAGGGTTCTGGGTTTACTACCTGGATTGGGTGTGCACATGTTCCACCCACATGCGTGCGTCAGCTCTAGGTAGTCCCTCTATTATGCTTGCTTGCTTTGACCATGAGAGGGTGTTTCAGGATGATAGGATGATGTTCCCCCTGCTGTGTATTTGGACTTGTGATAGCTGATAGCATAAAGCACTGAGTGAGTTTTCAAGCCACAGTATCAAAATCACAGGCGGTGTGTATAATAGGCCAAGCCTCCCCTGGAGCAGTTGCCACCAACCTTCTGTCAAACACCTGGGCAGTGGTGGCCATGCCTGTGCTCTGCCTCTTCCTGTCCCTTCCAGTTCCTCCTCTCCTCCACTACACCACTCCCCCCCAGAAGTCTCTGCTGCTCACCGCATCCCTCCTCTCCTCCACCCTCCCTCCCCCAAAAGGCTCCCACCCCCTGTGTCCCTCCTCTCCTCCGTCCGCCGCTTGCCAGGTCCCTGTGGGCAGTGAGGGCCTCGCAGGGGAGGGGGTGGGGACCTCACAGGAGAGGAGGAGGAGGAGAGGAGGAATGTGGTGAGCGGCAGCAGGAGGAGCCGAGCGGGAAGGGGGCAGGGCCTGGGGCTGAGCGGGGGTGGAGTGTGGGCAGAAGAGGCAGAACAGGGAACTAGCCTCCCGCGGGGAAAGAGGCAAGAGGCAACATAACCTTCACCCGCCGCCCACGATCAAAATTCTCCACTCTAGTTTACTAAGAGATCAAATAATTAGTAGAAAAAAACCACACTGTTTCCAAGTAGGAATGGACTTTTCTGTTTATTGTTACTTTACTTGCAGCAAATTGCTCAATTGTGGGGATTGAAAAATGAGGAAAGAGACAGGACAGAATTACCTCTTTCTGGTGCCTTCAGACCAGTGGGTCTCAACACACAATAGCTGAAAAATCAGCCCATGATGCCCTTCCCCTCATATACCTGCAAATAATTGTGGGATTGGGGTACGGCATGATTTTTTGGAACATTTTTTACCATTTTGTGAGGAGGTAACGATGCTTCTGGATGGTAGGGGCCACTTCTATCTGTCTCTTCCTGCCCCATGTTTCCCCTCTGCCTGCCCCCCAACTCTATCCACTTCCTCCAGCCCACCTCAGATCACCTCTCCCTAAATGGAAGCTTAAATGTTATTAAGCATGCATATCAGTGTCTCTTAGACTGCATAATTTAGGGACACACCACTGTCATCAAACTTGTGTTTAAACTATCTAAAGAGATTTAGTTGAATGGTGTGTGTAGGGTTTATAATTCTAGGCCTGTGAGTTGTACTTGAGAAACTACAATTTATTAAACACAGAGGTGTTTTTAATTTTTCTTACAAGCCTCACAACTTATAAAAGAATTTTTGCAAGTTTCCCCAGTAAAGAGATTAAAATAATGAAAGTAGCCAGCATACAATATCACTTTTACTTGACTCCACTGCCCTTGGTGGCCTTGTTTTTGCAACATATACCACACTTCCATGGTAAACTGTATATGTGCTTTATGTAATAATGATAATAGTCTTAGATATGGAGAATCACTTGCAGCCAAATTGATCGCCAGATGATTTATATATTTTTCTAAACCATACGAAAGGTACATATATCTCTTTGCCTACTACTGCAATGCAGTCATCCCTGTGCTGAAAGATGGCAAGTGTTTAGCAGTGCCATGAGGTAATACAGAATGGCCTGCAAGGACAGGAAGTGAAGAATACCACCGCCAGTCCAGTGCTGAATTTGTAGTGAAAGAGGTGCCGGGGCTCTAGCCGTTAGGTATTTTCATAACTGATGCAGCAAACCCAGAAGTGCCAGGGCTATGAACTGCCAAGCCCAGAGGTGCTGGGGCTATGAACTGCCAACCTTAGAGGGGCTGGGGCTATGCACTACCAAGCCCAGAGGAGCCGGGACTGCCCTGGCAAGCCCTGGCACAAATTAAGCACTGCTCTAGTCACTGAAGTAACTTTGAGAGGTGAGGTTGCTCACTAAAGTTGCGATGGAACAGAGTGTAAAAAAAGCCTTTGAAGGACTCCCTTATTTTGATCAAGGCTTTCCTACAATTGCATCCTATTGTTCATATAATGAAACACTTCATTTTAGAATTCTGGTTAATTTACATGTACAGATACTCAATGGAGGTATGTTGGTCATCTCCTGCATTTTTTGAAAAGACATGACAAGAAGTCCAAGCGGGAGACTGTGCCTGGCCTCTGCATGGGTGCACAAGGGAAAGAGGATGCAAGGGGCTTCCCCCTTCTGTTACACACCTGCACGGGGGGGCTGTTCTCTGTGGCAAGCCGTGTGCTCAGTGCTGCTATTGGTGCTGGTCTTTCCATAGAGCAACTTCAAGGGCATGGCGGAACTTCCACTGTAGTCAATGCTGGTCCTGACATTGACTTCAGTGAGATCTTGAGTGGGGAATAGTCTCTTGGCATTCCTTGAACTTCCTGGAGGAACTGGCCTCTGTCCTTCACTCAGTGCAGTATGTGCCTAAAAGGCAAAATATTAGCCAAATTCTGCACTTCATTACACCCAATCCAACTTATTGACACCAATGGGGCAGCAAGGTCTGCAGGTAGAATTTGGCTCACCAGTTGCAGGTAATCACAAGTAGAGCTATTAGTTGTATATATTTTCGCAAAGAATACCATAGCCTTTTTAGTATGACTAGCAAAAGGAAAGCAAAATGTTCACATTGCATTTTTGAAATCACACATGCTGAAGTGAGTCTTTGAAAACTCATGGCGATCGGGGGAGGTCCCGGATTACTGGAAAAAGGCTAATGTGCCCATCTTTAAAAAAGGGAAGAAGGAGGATCCGGGGAACTACAGGCCAGTCAGCCTCACCTCAGACCCTAGAAAAATCATGGAGCAGGTTCTCAAGGAATCAATTCTGAAGCACTTAGAGGAGAGGAAAGTGATCAGGAACAGTCAGCATGGATTCACCAAGGGCAAGTCATGCCTGACTAACCTAATTGCCTTCTATGAGGAGATAACTGGCTCTGTGGATAATGGGAAAGCAGTGGACGTGTTATTCCTTGACTTTAGCAAAGTTTTTGATATGGTCTCCCACAGTATTCTTGCCAGCATGTTAAAGAAGTATGAGCTGGATGAATGGACTACATATAAAGTGGATATAAACCTGTCTAGATCATCGGGCTCAATGGGTAGTGATCAATGGCTCCATGTCTAGCTGGCAGCTGGTATCAAGCGGAGTGACCCAAGGGTCGGTCCTGGGGCCAGTTTTGTTCAATATCTTCATTAATGATCTGGAGGATGGCATCGATTACACACTCAGCAAGTTTACAGATGATACTAAACTGCGAGGAGAGGTAAATACGCTGGAGGGTAGGGATAGGATATAGAGGGATCTAGACAAATTAGAGAATTGGGCCAAAAGAAATCTGATGAGGTTCAACAAGGACAAGTGCAGAGTCCTGCACTTAGGAAGGAAGAATCCCATGCACTGCTACAGACTAGGGACCGAGTGGCTAGGCAGCAGTGCTGCATAAAAAGACTTGGACATTACAGTGGACGAGAAGCTGGATATGAGTCAACAGTGTGCCCTTGTTGCCAAGAAGGCTAATGGCATTTTGGGCTGTATAAGTAGGAGCATTGCCAGCAGATAGAGGGACGTGATCATTTCCCTCTATTCAGCATTGGTGAGGCCTCATCTGGAGTACTGTGTCCAGTTTTGGGCCCCACGCTACAAGAAGGATGTGGAAAAATTGGAAAGCATCCAACGGATGGCAACAAAAATGATTAGGGGGCTGGAGCACATGACTTATGAGGAGAGGCTGAAGGAACTGGGATTATTTAGACTGCAGAAGAGAAGAATGAGGGGGGATTTGATAGCTGCTTTCAACTACCTGAAAGGGGGTTCCAGAGAGGATGGATTTAGGCTGTTCTCAGCGGTAGCAGATGACAGAACAAGGAGTAATGGTCTCAAGTTGCAGTGGGGGAGGTTTAGGTTGGATATTAGGAAAAACTTTTTAACTAGGAGGATGGTGCAGCACTGGAATGGGTTACCTAGGGAGGTGGTGGAATCTCCTTCCTTAGAGGTTTTGGCTTGACAATGCCCTGGCTGAGATTATTTTGTTGGGGATTGGTCCTGCTTTTGAGGACTAGATGACCTCCTGAGGTCCCTTCCAACCCTGATATTCTATGATTCTATGATAAGTACTATAGCAACTACTGCTAAAAATATGCAAAATGAAACTTTTTTATTTCAAGTGTCAAGTGTTAACCCAAGAGCAAAACCATCTATCACCGGTAGGGCTGCAGACAACCAACAAAATATTATCGTTATCAGGTTCAAAGTCAGCTGACAGATATAAATTGAAAAGGACAGAGTTGATGATATCCAGTTATCACTAGGAGAAACTCATCAATTAAGTCAGTGAAATTTGTGTGTTAGATCTGGTCTTAAAACTCTTCTATCACTGGAAGGCATTAACTTACCTTACCCCCTTCTGTTGCTTTTCTGCTACAACCCTTTTTACACTCATTCAAATGTAAATTAACCTCATTTTACACATCTACTTAATGCCAAATTGATGCAAACATCTCTATTTTTCTATGACACCCATTTTATGACCCTTTATACCCAGTGTGTACCTCACACCACCTCTCCTGAATTTAGCCTAGAGAAATCCATGGGAGTTACTCCACCTCCCACCCTCATGCACACACAGACACACTAAAGCTCTCATAGTAGGAGTAACAGTAATACTTGGAAAACACTCTTCTCCTCCCCCAGCATAAAAGCACTAAACTAGTTGGCGTCTCCCACCTGTCTGAATGAGAAATGTTCTCAAATACCCACGAATTCCTGCCACTGAGATCCAGGTCGCCAGACCAAGACAACTCTGCGGCCACTACTTTTAAGGCTCTTGTAGCCTTTTCAGTCACTGTTCAGAAAGTTTAAGACACTTTTTAGTCCCCTCCAACTGAATACTCACTAGGAGCCTGAAAGGTGCTCCTGATATACATATCATTTGCACACTATTTTTTTAAATAAATCCCACACAACCCTAATATATTGTTGTACTTATATCTGCCTTGAAAGATGAATAAAATCAGCTTTTTTTTAAAGTTACTAGAAATATGACAACCTATGGCTGATCAGGTTTTTGACTGCCCTCCACTTACAGATAGATATCTTTGCTATTTAACAAGAGTTATAAATGAACAAAAAACAAATGGAAACAAATAAGCATGATATGTCACAATTCTGTTTAAACCCAGGAGCTTAGTCATAGACTAAATTTTAGGACTCTTTGGGCAGTATTAACACCCTTCATACTAAACATAATACTCTTTAAGCTAAATGAAAGTCAACTCAGGAAGCCATTTTGCAACTTGCTCGATAAATCCATGCTATCCTGAGCTGTGGTTTCCTTATTGGGAAACTCAAATGTTGGTGAGACAATAAGTAGCACTCTTCTCAGCATTGTAGAAGGGGCAGCTTTGCTGTTGGTCCCCCATCTTTTGGATGAGAAGTAAAACGAAGGCCCTGACCCCCAAGATGGTATGGGCCTTTTTATAGGTGGCCCAAAAAAAAAGGTATCCTGGCTGAATTCCAGTTGGAGTAATTATATTCTGCTGGCTTATCAAATTCCCCTGCAGTTTCCCAAAGTTCCTTTCCCTAACTATTGTGTACAGTTAAAGAATTGTCACATTCTATTCAAGAGAGGAATGTATTTCTGTGGTGGATGAAGTGAGTGTTGAATATTTTAAGTTTTATAAGTATTTGGAGATTCTTTTTGTGAAGGAAAAAAGCACTATGCAGCATAATATACTAGTTGTTTTTATCTTACACATATCTTTTTGCATATTTTTCATTATTCTGTGATAGAGGAAACTTCTTATGTGTATCATCAGTCTCTACCTAGAATTTAATTTATTTGATGAAATTTAAAAGACTACCAATCGAGTAATGATATCTATAAATAGTCACATGATTCCATTTTAAATCTTATTAGAGCCTTAATTATGCTAATAGAACTAGAAAAATCAGTTATGTTTCTAATAAAAAAATTAAGATAATGCATTTTGATTAGGAGCAAATAACAAATTAAAGAATTAACTCTCTAGATAAAATGTAGATTAACACTCAAAATCTGATTAAATTTGCAGTTTCCATATGCTTTGGGATGCCTTTAATAAGTTATTTGTTACTGAGCATCTCATCAATATGTAGTTACATTTCATTTATACTTTATGAAATCTTAGGTATGTTTTTCATTATACAGTGATTATAGAGGTGGCTGAATGGATAACATCACAGCATAAATACACGTTTATTTTAAGTAAACCAATAGTTCTCTACTTTTTCACATAATACACCACTTCTTAAGCAGCAGATCCTCTCATAGGCTAACTCTTCTTCCCACACTGATCCCACATCTTCCCTGCAGCAAATATAGCATTAATTGAAAAAAATATTAAGCGAGTACTAAGAAGACAGCATGGAAATAAACTCACCTTAATACAGTGAGTGAAGTTTATTTGTTAATATTCCCCAGTGTTGTAGCTGTGCTGCTCATATTCTCTTCCTGGGCATAGGGTTTACTTTTATTAGTATAAACTCCCCTGTATATTGGCAGGGCCCACTATTCTAATGTCTCCCACTCACCATGCAGTTGCGTTATACCTTCCAAGGTAGGAACCTCTACAGTTTTGGTGTCATACACAAATTTGATTAGTTTAATTTACACCAGAAGAAGAACTGATGAAGGAAGACAGGAAACAGCTGGGCAATGTGCAGAGAAGTGGCCTTCCAGGATTTTTTTGTTTTTGTTTTGGTTTGGGGTTTTTAAAATTCCATTTAGAACAGCCTCTAGATATTCTAATGGTGTCCTTGACGGGGCTACATCTGGTAAGTAGCATCACCCAACCATGTGTGCTCTGCAAAATAGCAGTGGTCTGCAGACCAATGTTTGAGAACCACTTACATCAACTAACCTTGAACAGGTTATAGGAGAGTGAAACCATAAACAAACAAAGAAGGCCTGCCTTATCACGTATTGTATCGCTGCCAATGATGGCTTATTTTACCATCCATCTTCGATTTTCACTTGGTCTAGTATAACAACTACTTGGAAGTAAATGTTTTTCTGAGGACTTTATTAATCACAATTACAAAGACATACCAAATATCCTATATACTTGAATTCTCTGCACATCTGGATGAGAATGTAGTTTGCACGACTTGCCTCATTCCAAAAATACCTGGCTACAAACTGAAATTTGTGGGGGGTTTAGTTGAACATATTTTTTGTCTGCCCATGCTGGAAGAAAGACAGGAGGCAATGGATGTGGTTTAATGAGGCCACAACTTTATTCACTTAAAAATCTGGGAGTACCCAGCAATAAATTGTACAGTGCAGAAAGGAGGAGAATCGGCTCTCTGATGTTCCAGATGTAGGAGCCTGAAAACCCCTTGCTCAACTCCCTTAAAGGGATGCTTTCCTTGAAATCCTTTTCTAATCCATTTTATCCTATAACTGTATACCTTCCATACTGAGTACCTGCACTGGACATCCTTTTACATATTAAGTTGCAACATTATAACCTAACCCCGCCCTATTCCACCACACTGGATCCCTGACCAGCTCTGGGAAAAGCAAAAGAAAGAAAACAATTCATCCTGCCTCCGCCCACCAATCTGGTGCTGAGGGAAAAATTCCTTCCCAGCTCCCCAAGTTCATGGATGGGTGCTGCCAACACAAATCTTGTAAAGAGGGCCTTTCTGGGGCAACAAGGGTATTACCACCACCCCCTACACTCTTCCGATCAGCAAGAAGAGCAGTGCAGTGACCTTGTCCTGATCTGGCCACAACTGCTTCCAGCCCTTTCTGTCCATTTCTGTAAACTATCCCCCTTCTACCCAACTGCTGTAAGAGAGCCCTTAAAGGCAGTGGCCCTTTTCTTCCAGCTAGCCAGACAGAGACCCCTAACATAAAAGCTGCATTTTATAACATAGAAATGTTTGCCTTGTTCATCAACAAAGATATATCCTTCCAACATAGAAATACAGGAACCAGGAATGGGTTTACCTGATAGCATTGCTAAAAAAACATATGTACCTCAGAGAGCTTCCTTCTGAGATCATGTCTACTAACTTGATCTTCTCTGGTTTTGGTGCCACCACACATACTCAGGTGATTCGTCCAAGAACACCCTGTAGTTTCATGAATAAGAAAGAAAGAAAGAGCCAACTTTAGTCTGTAAAAGATTTCATTGCAGATTCCATACACACTTCCAGATTTTTTCTCTCTCCTCAAGTCAAGAAGAGAATTGTTGCCAGAAAGATACATGTATGAAGCAAGATCCCTCTCTCCATTTACTCTCTGGGAGTCCAGAGGTGGAGTATGAGACAGTACAGGGTGAGAGACTCATTACAACTCTGGGAAGATCAATACTAGAATACAGTATACACTTCTGGTGGTCACATTTTTAAAAGGATGTTGAAAAATTGGAAAGGTGCAGAAAAGAGCCACAAAAATGATTAGATGGCTAGAGAAAATGCCTTTCAGTAAGAGATTTAAACAGCTCAATGTGTTTATCAAAAAAAAAAGATTTTGTGGTGTCTTGATTCTAGTGTATAAGTACCTTCACTGGGAGAAAATACCGGGTAATAAAGGTCTCTTTAATCTAGCCAGGAAAGGCATAACAAGAACCAGTGACTGGAAGCTGCATCCAGACCATTCAAACTGAGAAGGGCTACAACATACTATGAGCTCATGATGAACTCTTGCTCCATTCAGCCTTCCTTTTAAATTTGTAATACGTTGTAGTACAACAGTGTAACTCTAATTCATGCTTCAGGAAAGGGTGCCATTGGTGATAGTGAGCCTGGGGGCAGAGAGGACACAAAGCACCAAAGTGGATAGTAGCAATGCCAATGCTGTTCACCTTCATGCTCCCCTAAGACAATTGTCAACAGTGTCCCATGCTTAACAGTAGAAGGTAGAACATGGCCAGACTTCCCATCAGCATCACTGAGTCCACCAGTTGGCAAACCAAAGAACAGTCATGAGTGCAGGCAGTTTTTTAAGGATGATTCATTTTTCCATTAAAAGTATTTCATAGCTTCCATTGACAGAAGGTTAGCCAGGGTTTCATTTACAAATATGTAGGCACCCCATATCTAGCTGAATACCCGAATCAATCTTTTTAGAAGTACAATTTCAATACATGCAGGCCTTCTATCTGTGAGTAATACCCCAGTTCATGGATAATCAGAATAATTGTGTATACAAATGTCTAGTTAGATACCTAATTGCAAATTTTGCTTGTGCAGATACAATGACTGTGTGACTGCTATAATTGCACACAAACTATTCAATGCAGTTTTGTACACTTAAATAAGGGCTCCAGAGAGTAGGCATTGTGCCTTGTGCAGAGGACACTCTCAAAGAAATTGGAGCCTTGAGCAGCAGAGTGTTGATAAGAAGTAGCAGTGTCTTCTCCATCTCTGTCCTTTAAAATTTCAGTACTACAGGAGATCTTGGTATATTTACTCTCTTTACTCTCTACATCTGAGAAATGGTATCTTAATCTAAACCAGATAAAATGCACACAGAGGCACACAGCACTGTAACCTTATAAATATGGGAAATAATAATGATAATTGCCCCGGCCTTTACATAGAGGAACCCTTCACCCCAGTTGATAGTCATTGCATGGGCCATAGGAGTTTGGAAGGCAAAATAAATAACAGAACCACTCCATCTAAGAACGGTCAGAAAGGGTCAGGGACTAAGCCAACAACTCAGCCACTTCTTTGGAAGAACAGTGAGTGACTAAATTCCATCCGAAGAACTATCATCTCTCTGGCCCAATTCCAAGTTGATTAAAATGGTGATGCTTGAGTTACAGCTGTACTTGTTTGTGAATGGTGAGGGCTTCCTGGAACTAATAGAAGCTCAACTACCAAGTGTCCAGTCAGATGTTTTTCTCCATAAAGTTTGCCTCAGACAAATTCCAAATAGTGCATTTTACCTTGGGAGGTTCTGAGGGCAAGACAGTTCACTTCAGCATAGAACAAATGTCAGACCAGCGAGTATTGTACCTACACGAGACTCTAGAGGGTCTGCTGTGTGGGAAAAAATTCTGCTAGGGCAGGATATCTTACTTTGAATGTGCAGTTGTAAACCATCATATGCAGTACAAGTTGAGAGAGAGGGGATAATTGAATAACTGGTCAGTTCATCTCCCTCCCCAGAGTTCATGGCACTGAACACTGGAGTTAGTGCGGTCCATACTGCACATGGTGGGTTTTGTCCATTGCCTTGCGTGCTATCCTATCTGAATTTAGTTGTGTAGGAGTTCCTTTTAAAAAAAAACAAAAAGAAATACTGAATAAGAAACTGACAATGGCTCCTAGAGCCTCCGGCCCTTGTTGTTGATTGTACGTGGCACTTCGCACCCTGAAAGAACTACAGGTTCAGAATGGTCTTCCCTACTAACAGCTGAAGAAACATGATGTGGTGAATGTTGGGATCCAAAGAGACATCCCCATAAATACAGCAGAGCTACTCAACCATTGGACATACAGGCCACAGTGGCCTGCAGAATGGCTGCTGATGAAGAGTGTGTCACATCTTGAGGCCTTTTGAGGGAGCTGCCTACTTGATGCAAAATGATGATTCTAGCACTAGCTAAGTGCTCCTTTTCACTCTGATTTCTGCCTGCTGGAGAGAAGCTTTTCACTAGGCTAGATCATTAAGTGAAGGATGAGTTGCCTTAGCCCAGATGTGGAGATTGCATTAGTGAAGACATGTCATGTTCAGTGCTGTATCCTGCCCACATTCTGCTATCCCCATTTCAAACGCACCATATCTGCTTCCTCACCTCTAGATGATAACCTCTGAAAACAAAAGAAAGGTGATTTATTGCATCCAAATGAGGGTGGACCACACCTTCCCATCCAGAGTTAAAATAAGGTGCAGATTTATCCATCTATATCCCCATTGAATCATGGATTGTATTGTTATTAATTTGTATTGTCAGAGTCCCATTGTGTGAGGTGCTGTTCAAGCACATAGATTCCTCCTCCGGAAGGTATACATTCTACTTTGAAACCAGACACAGCAAGTGAGGGTGACAAACAAAAGGAAGGAAGTGGGGTGGATAAGGGTAGGAAAGATAAGGTCACAGTGACATAGGAAGCTATAGCACACATTGATGGTTCCAAGTCAACTAAAAGTATTAACAATAAGTTAATAAAATCATCTGTCACTAGCCACTTGTAGCCAGAGCACCATCCAGCCCCAATTCCCTCTCTAAATCCAGAAGGCTTTTGGAAAGAAAGGGGGTCAGAAGAGGCAACAGAGACTCATAAACAAGTGAGGGAGCACACCAGCCAGAGTAGGGATCACAGTTGGACTCTAGAGGGACTGGAGAAAATAGCCTAGCCACATGTCAGCAGAAAATGGGTTGCCATAGATGTTAGTTACGTAGCTTTCTGGCAAGCTTAGGGCTCTCAGTTGGCTTTATCATTAGGCCTATTATTTGTCCCTCAATTATAATCTTTAACCCTATGACTAACTCATGAGTTTTAGGCAATAAGGCCTACATCTGAGCCATTTGATTTCACCCAAGTTACAGGTACAGGGTGACAGGATTTTCTTGAACAACCTGGCCATTGATTTTCTTCTTATAGATTCATAGATTCTAGGACTGGAAGGGACCTCGAGAGGTCACCGAGTCCAGTCCCCTGCCCTCATGGCAGGACCAAATACTGTCTAGACCATCCCGGATAGACATTTATCTAACCTACTCTTAAATATCTCCAGAGATGGAGATTCCACAACCTCCCTAGGCAATTTATTCCAGTGTTTAACCACCCTGACAGTTAGGAACTTTTTCCTAATGTCCCACCTAAACCTCCCTTGCTGCAGTTTAAGCCCATTGCTTCTTGTTCTATCCTTAGAGACTAATGTGAACAAGTTTTCTCCCTCCTCCTTATGACACCCTTTTAGATACCTGAAAACTGCTATCATGTCCCCTCTCAGTCTTCTCTTTTCCAAACTAAACAAACCCAGTTCTTTCAGCCTTCCTTCACAGGTCATGTTCTCAAGACCTTTAATCATTCTTGTTGCTCTTCTCTGGACCCTCTCCAATTTCTCCACATCTTTCTTGAAATGCGGTGCCTGGAACTGGACACAATACTCCAGTTGAGGCCTAACCAGCACAGAGTAGAGCGGAAGAATGACTTCTCATGTCTTGCTCACAACACACCTGTTAATGCATCCCAGAATCACGTTTGCTTTTTTTGCAACAGCATCACACTGTTGACTCATATTTAACTTGTGGTCCGCTATAACCCCTAGATCCCTTTCTGCCGTACGCCTTCCTAGACAGTCTCTTCCCATTGTATGTGTGAAACTGATTGTTCCTTCCTATGTGGAGCACTTTGCATTTGTCTTTGTTAAACTTCATTCTGTTTACTTCAGACCATTTCTCCAATTTGTCCAGATCATTTTGAATTATGACCCTGTCCTCCAAAGCAGTTGCAATCCCTCCCAGTTTGGTATCATCTGCAAACTTAATAGGTGTACTTTCTATGCCAATATCTAAGTCGTTGATGAAGATATTGAACCCAGCCGGTCCCCAAACAGACCCCTGCAGAACCCCACTCGTTATACCTTTCCAGCAGGATTGGGAACCATTAATAACTACTTTCTGAGTACGGTTATCCAGCCAGTTATGCACCCACCTTATAGTAGCCCCATCTAAATTGTATTTGCCTAGTTTATTGATAAGAATATCATGCGAGACCATATCAAATGCCTTACTAAAGTCTAGGTATACCACATCCACTGCTTTTCCCTTATCCACAAGACTCATTATCCTATCAAAGAAAGCTATCAGATTGGTTTGACACGATTTGTTCTTTACAAATCCATGCTGGCTATTCCCTATCACCTTACCACCTTCCAAGTGTTTGCAGATGATTTCCTTAATTACTTGCTCCATTATCTTCCCTGGCACAGAAGTTAAACTAACTAGTCTGTAGTTTCCTGGGTTGTTTTTATTTCCCTTTTTATAGATGGGCACTATATTTGCTCTTTTCCAGTCTTCTGGAATCTCTCCCGTCTCCCATGATTTTCCAAAGATAATAGCTAGAGGTTCAGATACCTCCTCTATTAGCTCCTTGAGTATTCTAGGATGCATTTCATCAGGCCCTGGTGACTTGCAGGCATCTAACTTTTCTAAGTGATTTTTAACTTGTTGTTTTTTTATTTTATCTTCTAAACCTACCCCCTTCCAATTAGCATTGACTATGTTGGCATTCCTTCAGACTTCTCGGTGAAGACCGAAACGAAGAAGTCATTAAGCATCTCTGCCATTTCCAAGTTTCCTGTTACTGTTTCTCCCTCCTCACTGAGCAGTGGGCCTACCCTGTCCTTGGTCTTCCTCTTGCTTCTAATATATTGATAAAAAGTCTTCTTGTTTCCCTTTATTTCTGTAGCTAGTTTGAGCTCATTTTGTGCCTTTGCCTTGCTAATCTTGCCCCTGCATTCCTGTGTTGTTTGCCTATATTTATCCTTTGTAATCTGTCCTAGTTTCCATTTTTTATATGACTCCTTTTTATTTTTTAGATCATGCAAGATCTTGTGGTTAAGCCAAGGTGGTCTTTTGCCACGTTTTCTATCTTTCCTACCCAGCAGAATAGCTTGCTTTTGGGCCCTTAATAGTGTCCCTTTGAAAAACTGCCAACTCTCCTCAGTTGTTTTTCCCCTCAGTCTTGATTCCCATGGGACCTTACCTATTAGCTCTCTGAGCTTACCAAAATCTGCCTTCCTGAAATCCATTGTCTCTATTTTGCTGTACTCCCTTCTGTCACGGAGTATTGGGGAACTCAGGGCCCTGCACCCCCGGCTTCCTGCGATTCACTGCGACTCTCAGCCAGCCAGTAAAGCAGAAGGTTTATTTGGATGACAGGAATACAGTCCACGACAGGTCTTGCAGGCACAGACAACAGGGACCCCCTCAGTTAGGTCCATCTTGGGGTCCCAAGGCATCCCAGCCCAGCCCCCCTTGGGAGGTCAGAGCCATCTCTGCCTCCCAGCCATCTCTCCAGCCTGCTTCCCCCCCTCTGGCTTCAGTGACCCCTCCCACAGCCTTTGTTCAGTTTCCCGGGCTAAGGAGTCACCTGGCCTTCAACCCCTTCCTGGGTTCTCATGTTACACACTCAGGTATGCGCCCTCGGGCTGTCTCCCATCCTCCAATGCAGACTATTCCAGCCACACTCCCCTGTCAGCATTCACAGACCACAGTGAGAACAGGCCCAGTTCGTCACACCTTCTACCCTTCCTTAGAATTGCAAACTCTATGATTTCATGATCACTTTCACCCAAGCTGCCGTCTACCTTCAAATTCTCAACGAGTCCCTCCCTATTTGTTAAAATCAAGTCTAGAACAGCTTCCCCCCAGTAGCTTTTTCAACCTACTGAAATAAAAAGTTGTCTGCAATACAGTCCAAGAACTTATTGGATGGTCTGTGCCCCGCTGTGTTATTTTCCCAACATATATCTGGATAGTTGAAGTCCCCCATCACCACCAGATCTTGGGCTTTGGGTGATTTTGTTAGTTGTTTAAAAAAAGCATCATCCACCTCTTTCACCCGGTTAGGTGGCCTGTAGTAGACTCCTAGCATGACATCACCCTTGTTTTTTACCCCTTTTAGTCTAACCCAGAGACTCTCAACACTTCCGTCTCCTATGTCCATCTCCACCTCAGTCCAAGTGTGTACATTTTTAATATATAAGGCAACACCTCCTCCCTTTTTCCCCTGTCTATCCTTCCTGAGCAAGCTGGACCCATCCACACCAACATTCCAATCATGTGTATTATCCCACCAAGTGTCAGTGATGCCAATAATGTCATAGTTGTATTTATTTATTAGCACTTCCAGTTCTTCCTGCTTATTACCCATACTTCTTGCATTTGTATATAGGCATCTAAGATACTGGTGTGATCTTGCCTCCCAGTTTTGCCCTGACCCTCCTTTCTCTCTGCCATTATAGCCCATGCTCCCTCCTATTTCTGACCCATCTCCCAGGTCTCCATGTTCCCCACTTACCTGTGGGCTTTGCTCACCTGTCCCCGTCGAACCTAGTTTAAAGCCCTCCTCACTAGGTTAGCCAGTCTGTGTCCAAATAGGGTCTTTCCCCTCCTCGAAAAGTGAACGCCATCTCTGCCTAGCAGTCCTTCCTCGAATAGCATCCCGTGCTTTTAGACTGTTTCCTTTTAACCTTTTCAACAGGTAATCGTTCTAGCTAAAGAGAGCTCTCGTACTCCAGATTTTCTTAACAGCCCACCAATCTTTAAATTCCACCTTAATATTGTCTTGCAATTCTTTATTGGAAAGCCTCTTTACATTTTGAATTTGATTTCTTGATAGAGAATAATACATTGTTGTTTCCAATAATATATATATACAGTGTCGCAACGGACAAATGAGTCACCTTTTCCCTAGAAACATTAAATGGCATTATGACGCATGGAACCATGACTTAAATGGCCACACTGTTCTGAACTAGAAAGAATGCCAAGCACCCTGTAAATGTAAAATGTATTACTGGCACGCAAAACCTTAAATTACCGTGAATAAATGAAGACTTCGCACACCACTTCTGAAAGGTTGCCGGTCCCTGCTCAATACTAATACCTCTCCAGATGTTTAAACTCTTGCCAAGCCAGCCTTCCCCTCCCCATAACATAACCTTAAAGACAAAAAAGTTTCTTTGATTTCTGATATATCTTTGAACACCGTTTCCATTAACTTCCCAATAGTCAAACAGTGATTGCATCAAGGTGCAGGCTGTTGATAAACCTAGAGGAGGAGCAGTACTATTTCCCTATTCAGAATGAGGAGAAACAGACCTTGTCGGGATAAATAGAAAAGGGAAGTTAGGCCACTTACAGTGACATGATAATGAATGGGCTGTCCAGTCTTTAACTTGCAGGGAGCAGTACCTAATCCCTGTTTATTAATGGGAGCCACATGCTCAACTGGAGAGCTCCAGTTTGGGGCTGGGCAGGGCAAATGTATGACAATGATACTAATAAGAAAGTCCATCAGATAAATCATCCTCCATAAGTCCCTGACCGAAAAGTGAAGGAGTGGAAACTAGCGAACAGGGTCCTGTAAAAGTTCCAATAGGAGATATTCTCTGTATTCTGTATTTCCCTGTAAAAATTCCAATAGGAGATATTCTCTGTATCTCTGCATGGATTGTAAAATCTGTGGTCTTGGTTCGGCCAGCAGTGGTAATGTAAGAACATACAGGTGACTCCCAGGCAGTATCTGGGGTGGGGGCCACATGGCCAGACGTTTTGGATTGATATTGGGTAATAAACATCCCTACTGGGGTCGGTCTTATTGGATATTGAGCTCTATGAGGAACAGATCTACTCAGTCCAGACCAGATATGAATCCTCACAGGGTCAGCCCCACTAAATCTCACAGGAAATGTATCCTTGCTGGGGTCAGCCCAGCTTGGTCCCTCTTCCTCCTCTTCCTCCCATCAAGTCCACATAGTTGCTCACTCATGATGAAATCCAGGCAGCTCACCAGTGGCTCATGCACATAGTTCCTCATGTGATGGAAGTCCACCACTTTGTGAAATCTGATAATATCTCTGTCAGAGCTGAAACATTTTCTGAAATGTGGCATCTGATTTTCTAGTAAAGTTCTTATCTAACTTCCCAGCAGGGGGTTGGACACGGCATAAGGAGCTAAAGTAGATTGCCAAGGAGCACACAATGATTCAGCACTTTCTAGTTCTACTCTACACACCTAATCATTCATTATTTGCAAGGTAAATAACTTGTGCTATCAGAAGAATTTCTGACACAGTGAGGCTAATGGCTTCATAGATATACAAGCTGCTGTTGGCCCTTTGTCTATACATCTTTTACTTTGTTACAGAAGATACAATTCATCTTCTCATGGTTGGGTGGGAATTGCCCCGGTTGTCTTGTTTGGTTAAAATGGCAGGTGAATAAAATTAACTTGTGTATAACATCGCATCTTGGAAAAATACAGATTTGGGAGAGAAGAATTTTCTCCCACCTATCTCTTTATGGGATTCTAAAAAGGAAGATAACAAAGATTTTCAGCAAATGGCTGGAGAAATCATTGTTCTGGCAATCATGCCTCTTACAATTATTACAAAAATAATAAACTTGATAAACCTGAAAGCCAGATCTTCAGGTATAAAATGTGTGTAGTTCCACTGAACTTAATGGAACTGATTTACACAAGCTGGGAATTTGATCCTACAGCCCTCACAATAAACCTCCTACCTTGCAACAGTAGGACACAACACAGTGCTGCTTTTTCTGATATGTAGTACTGCATGTGTGTATAAAATTCACAAAGATCTCTTCCCTCACCATCACAGAACTGAATAAAGTACTTCTAAAATAAATACCATTAGAACACTGAAATAAACAAAATAACCTGCTGAATCATTAATATGAAACACCCCCAGTTCTTCTCAGGGTGTCTACACACTTACGCCATTACACCTTTCCATGAACAGGTGAAGCTGCAATCAGTTGTGTCTGCTGTTCTTCACGGGGTAGGATGACTCTATACCTGCTTCAGGATAGGGTAATACTGCTTCCCTCCAGAATCCACACCTTTTGGATCCCTGCCTGCACCAGCAGTCCCAGTATCTCCTCTTCCACCAGAATCACAGTGGCACCACTGGCCATGGCCTTTGACACTGGTGCCTCTGGTTGGAAAGGATGCTACTTCTGGCATCTCTCCAGGTACAGGGACCACAGTTCTTCCAGATGTTGCTGAAGAGCCAATTCTGGACCTCCAGTTTCTTCTTTTGTCATACCATGCCCACACCCTGCTGGATTATGTTTCTTGCTGGATGATGGCTTCAGACAGTACCCCCATCTCCACCACCATCTAGGGCCATTTTGTCTTTATACCTAGATTCTTCTGCTAGCAACTATTTAAGACTGTCACCAATAAGCCACCACTGTGCCCACCTGTGCCACCAACACTCCCAAGTAACTAGTTGAGTCCAAAGACCACGGCACTTTTGCATTTTTGAAAAATGTTTAAAATCTGGGAAAGGAGAATATGTGCAGCTTGCTCAGAAGGACAACATACGGTATATTCTTTAGACTCTGTCTCTTGTCTGAGATCTGTACTTTTCTTATCTCACATATGTATATGTAGACTAGAATACACAGAATTAGAAGGACAGAATATAAAAGTTATGTGATTCTTGTAACAAGGCAAGCCATGTTTGAAAGACTGTGCATTCCTCAGTGGGGAAGAGAAGAGGTTTTTCTTTGGGATTTCATTTTCTTTGGAAATTAATGGTATGTCCCTTTAAAAGGGTGGATTCTGCGAGTTCTTCTGGTTATAAAAGCACCTGGGTTTCACTAGCAGCTTCTCTTGGTTTTAGAGTGAACAATGAGATTACTTTGTGAGAGAAAACTTGCTTTGCTTTAATTATCTGAGTTTGTTACTTGGGGATAGGATTTGCTTTCATTCTTGAAAATATTTAATTGAATTATTTTGAAGCTTTGAAAAACTCTTTTTTGGAGTTTGGAACTTTCTGCAACCTGGGAAGAGCTAGTACCCCCGCCTATGTTCTTTTACTGTTCTTTGTTTAAGATGGTAGAGACTTCCATTACTTAAATGAGAGCCCTACCCTACAATCTCAAACAACTTCTCTTAAATAGGTAAAATTAGAAACAGCTGTAAGCAGGTAGACACACAGGGAACTTGAACCAAGAGCAAAACAATTTTCTACAGAATGTTACATTGCTAGGTATCTGTCATCAAGAGTCTTAATATAAACAACTTCTGTCAGCACATTAAGTAGAACCTAGAACAAACAAAACCCAAACTGGCTTTGTTAGCCAAACAGTCTTTTGTTAACCTAGTGTGACTGTCTGTCTTTTCCAAGGTATATTCTGTCTTCAGTGAGCACTGATTGCTTTCAATGAGGAGCCTAATCTGAGTCTTATCTTTTCTATCTGTATGGGCTACTTCAGAGTTGAGGAGGAAGTTAGCTCCCGCTCTGTTAGATCTAGAGTGGGGCCTCTGCATACAATTTTGTGAAACTGAAAACTCTATGTGGATGAGGGAGCATCTTCCAAATGTTTAGCATACAACATGAGCACACTTGATCCAGAAGTACTATGGGGTGCACTGTGTATGTGTCTGCTATCAGATCCTCTTACATTCCCACATGATATTTGATTAAACACAATTATTTTAAACTAATTTTATAGGCAGTGGAGGCATAACCTCTATCCGGAATTCTCTACAAAGGGGTCCTGTTTGTGTCAACAAGCCCTACATCCCAACTAGGAAAGATGATAGTGTCTGTGCCATCATGGTTATACTGGACCCAACTATTTTCTTTTTTATATACTGGTTAAGGCATAAAACAATTAAACAAAAAATGGTGGGGACCAAACCAAAAAAAAAACTTCTGAACATAAGGAATGTTGCATAATGAGCCATGAGAGAGAGAAGTGTAATTAAGATCATTTCTGTTGGGAACTACAATAATGCTATATGTGAATGTCTTTCTTGTACTTCTGCAGGGAGAAATATTTAGGTAGAATTTTTTCTTCGTGGCTATTGCCTCATTAGTTTTTATGTGAGTTTCTATGTCTCTAGATAAGGAAACAATTTCTATGGCCTAAATCTGACTTCAGGAGTATAATTCAGAAGTAACTGCATTTAAATCAGTCAAATTAAACAGACAAACTCAGTAAATTGATAGTCTCTTTCTCTTCCCCACTGTACCTCCTAATTTTTAGCCAGCAGTTAAAACACATATGGGAGGGTCCACAGTGGTTAGGAAAAGATATGGTATTTTATTAGTAGAGCGAAGTGAAAAATGAACAAACCTAGCCATGGGGCAGAAAGTAAATCCATTTCAAGGAAAGAGAACTCATTTTTTAGTTCTTTAGAACCAACTGAAAAGTACTATATTCAGTCTAGCAGGAGGGATGAGTTCTGAGCCTATATAAAGACAATTAAGGTTAAAAGAGCAATAAAGACCTTGATCCACAGTGGGTTAAAAAGTTCTCAGGGAAGTTTGTTCTGTGGTTTTAAGGAGGGAGGCTCTTACTGCTCAGTGTTAAACATTTGAGTATGTGATTAAAGAAGAGTGGAAGCACCTGTGAGAGGCAGAAGGCTAGACAGGCAGTCAGTATATAAAACAGAATAGAAAACACAGGGTTCTTTGTTTCTTATCTGGGTTCTCCAGTGAGTTACACTGTTACATACTAATTTTTTTTTTTTTTTTTTAAAGAGGCAGATAAGTAGGAGCATAGAAGTATCTCTAAGAAGCAGCTCTGGGCTATCATTCCAGCATACTGTTGATCTACAGCCATTTAAGAATAGAGTAGTGATTGAAGTAGTATGGCACTGCATAAAGGCCCAGCAGTTGTGTTTCACCTAGGAGGCAAACAATCATTAAATACTAAGCCCTTATTAGCCATTTTATTTAACTTTTATGCTCACATAGCACCTTTCAGCTGAGGATTTTCACAGTGCTTTATAATTAATGAAGTCTCCATAAGGCAGGTAAATAGTGCAACAGAGCTTAAGTAACTTGCCCAGAGTCATTCAGCAAGTCAATGTCAGAGCTTGGAAATAGAAATCAGGCCTCATGATTCCTAATTCTGACCCATGTAATCACTAGACAATCCTCCCTCC
The DNA here is from genome assembly GCF_027887155.1 of Malaclemys terrapin pileata. NCBI lineage: Eukaryota > Metazoa > Chordata > Testudines > Emydidae > Malaclemys > Malaclemys terrapin. The sequence continues at coordinate 27,822,899 of NC_071511.1, read as the reverse complement.
CACCTGTCAATCATGCCAAAGACAATCATTGAGAAGAATCATTTTCAAATATGTCACTCTATTGAGGACTAATGGTCTAATTGCAAAATCCTCAGGTAACATCCAGGTGGGAGCACCATCACCTCCCATCCGTGCAGAAGAAATATGTGCAATAAATACTCTTATCCTACCCCTGACATCTGTAATTGTCTATTGAGGCAATCGTGGGTGTGTACAAAGTAAGTTAATGGTTGAGGACCTGCTTTTTTAGGAGTCCCATAACTCCGTACAAACACCACACCTTCCAGTCTGGCTATATCTGCCCTCGGTAGCAGAAGGGGGAGGAAACAACACACCAGCAGGCCCTAAAACCAACAATGTGATTAGAAGGCGAGGCAAATCATGCCCTGATTTTCCCTTTTCCTTCAGTCTAGCACTCTGACAAATCATAAAGCCAGTCATGTCTACTGCAGCTTCTTTATCTTAGCTGGTAAGCTTGCCATTTCATGGTGGTTATCTGTTCTAAGTGACAGGCTGTCTTCCAGCATTTAATAGGGCAACGTAGCAGCTAGGAACTTAAGAGTCTCAGTATCCCACTTAATTTGCAGGAAAGTTAAAAGATTTTTCCATGACTGCCCCTCTTCCTTGCCTTCCATACTCTTTCTGGATCTCTGTTCCCCTTTTTAAAAGTAAGAGGCAGTTAAGCTTGGTACACTCCTGGAAAAAAAATGGAAAAGGTAAAATTTTTCCAGGTAAGGCTTCTTTCTGCAGCATCAGCTGTTTGCCTTCATATGACCCCAGGTGACTGCTATTCAGTTCAAAGGAAATTAATGAGAAAAAGGATGCAATTCACTGAGCTCAGGGCCCTCCTGTTAGATATTCTATCCATGCATATGTTAGTCATTTAACCCTGTGCAGAGAAGTGTTCATCAAGAAGTCAAATTGTTGTTTGGTCAGATGAAGATCTCTAAAGAATAATGCCATTTTTGAATGGACATGAAGCACTGTAGAAAAACTCAGATAAACTCAGGGAATAAAGCAAAGACTTTTTTTTGTTCTCTCTCTGAGAAAGACATCAGACTTCTCTGGTGGTAGATGTGTTATCCAAAGACTAATGGAACTTTTATTTATTTTAGCATGTTCCCCACTGCCTCTGACTATATATGGCTCAGCAAATGAAAATAGAAGAGGTTGGTTCATGAGCATCAAAATTGTCTCTCAGACTTTGGTATTTTGAATGGTGGGTGGGGCTGTCAGTGTGCCAGCTGATCAGATTTTTAAGCAAGATTTACTGAAGCAGGCCTAATACCCCACTTGGTCCAGTCCAGTCTATACACTTGACAGTATAGTTACAGAGAGAAATATCTGTTAAACCAGATCATGGCATACATCTTTTCATGTTTAATAACTGGAATAAGAGAAAACACATAAACCACAGAAAAGGCTTGAGATTGCTACATGAGAACCTACACCTGTAGGGCTGTGTGGTGTTAGCTCCTGAATTTCAAGTGACAACTTGATGCAGTGGAATAAGATTATAGAGAACTCTGTCATCTAATCCCCATGTATAAAGAGCTGTGAATCTGATTTTAAGACTAGATAGATTAGGAAATCTCTAAACTGGAATCTGAATTTGGAATCTAAATCTCCATTTCAGCCCATAGAAGATATATCTCTTATCTATGAAACTGCATTTGCTGTTGTCATAATTTTAAGCAAAGAAGATTACAAAGACCAGTACATTATTGGTAAAAAATTAACTGTATGCCTTTCACTAGGACAAGGAAGTATTAAGAATCTGACTGGCATTTAGCCCAGTCACTCATTGATCTCAAGAAACAGAGAGTATCTATCATCTACTCCAAGTTATTGGGGGTACGGGGTGGGGAACAACAACCACCTATGCTTTTTCTTATCCTTAAAGAATGTTGTTTTGGGTTTTAATACAAAATAATCACAATATGTGAATATCAGCTTCACAGCTAAGACTGATTCCATAGTTTGAACCTAGTTTATATGATAGTTCTAATATCTTCTGAATGAATGAACAAGTTAAGATGTATTAACCTTGCTTCCCTAAATACGACACAACTGTTACATCATTGTGTCCTTTGTAGTTAGAGGAACAATACTAAGTTCTCAAGGCTGAGAACAAGTACTAACCTGCTATCTGAAAAGTTTTTATAACTGGTGGAGAATATACTCTTTTCTCCAAGTCTTTTCCTTTTCTTTTTTATTCTTGAATTATATTGCCAAGAACTTAAAAACAAAAAACTCGCCACCCCTTAAAAATGCAAAGTGTGGGTGCCCCAGCTGCTATGCAACATGTAAATAACAAACACCAGTCCTGGGGATGTAGTGTTCACACTGCTGACATCAATGATGATAGTGCATAAACAGGGCAGTGGACTACAAAAGATTGGGTTCTGCTGCCCTAAATTCACAGCAGAACTGTGTGTTTGCCAAATACAGATAAAGGGAGTAGGCACGCTTCTTATTACAAGGATCTAAAGGGGTATTATCAAGTAGGAAGAGTAACCCGCCATCACCTCATCACCAAAATGAAAATACTGTTTTATAAGCAGTTGTATATCTATTAATTCTCCTATCACTTTGGCGAATGTGTATTTAATCAGTAGCACTTCCTGTGCACTGGTCTTAGGCTGCCGAGGCTGGCAGTTTGGACTCGTCAAAAGATATCTTCAGTGTTACTGAGAATCAAATAGAATGTTGTTTAAAAAGAAAGGCAGGGGGTCCATATAATTCTGTGGCCCCCTGAAGCCAAGTATTGCAGAAAGAAAAGTGTCACACCTTGATCCTAATCAATAATAGTTCATTTTTTAACAGAACAATAAATATGATAAATGGTTTGAAAGAATTTTTCCATTAATTTAAACATGTAACTGAAAGTACTAACAAACTTAATGAAAATTAAAAAACCTGTTTCTATTTTTTTTTTTTTAAAGTGTGTCTGTCTCACATTCCTGCTCTGTCCTTTAGTCAGCAAGGAATGCTTTTCTCTGTAGGCCTGCCACGCCCAGCCATGTTCCTTGACAGCGAGTGTGTCTCAGCAGTGCCTTCTCTGGGTACGGCCTACTTCTTTCACATTCATCCGCTTGCTTGCAGGTGTGATCTCACATGAGTTGAGGAGTCTGTGCCACTGTCTGAATCATTCTGTTGTTTTAAAAAGTTCCTAGTCTTAGGAATGACTTAGGAAAGTGCCTTTGCATTCACCGCTATGGGAGGGAAGGCTATTGCTACACTCAGAGGGATAGGGCAGTGACCAGGGTATCAAAGATCACAACAGCCCCTGACATAAAGTAAAGCAGTGGAAACATTTTTCATCATGAAGTCATGGGGAGATTTGCATAGGAAGAGGTGTCAGGATCTGACCCTTTGACTGAACTCCTCTTCTGGGTGTAATGAGTCTGGACCTAGTGAATGGAAAATGATGTTAGTGAATGGAAAATGATGGGAAAGGTGCTTTTAGTTGTTTTGCACTCTCTGGACTTCATGGGGTATGAATCTTACCACATCAGGAATTGAGGGAGAAAAGCCTTCTGCAGAGTTGGATTTAAGAAATGCTGAGGGAGGAAGAGACAAGTTCTCAGGGAGCTCAGTTTGAGGCATGGTTTGCTGGCTCCTTAACTCCAAGAAATGGGTAGGCAGGAGCTCCTGCTCCCTTTTTCTCCACATGTGAAAAACTTCTGGGAACTCTGTCTCCAGGAAAAGGGCTATGTCTGGGTGCACTTTTGAACACTAATGAGCCTGGCTGTTGTTGGATGGAACATTTAATGGGGAGGGAGGTCAGCTTGCTCTCTGGTCAGATTCTGGAGCAAAGGTCTCCTCTCCTGCATACCCTGCTGTGTCAGTGAAGACTTCTGGTTTTTACATTTTATCGGCAGACTACTATTGGTCTATTAGAATATTTTTCTTTATCTGTCATAAAAATAGCCTTTTTTGCAACATGCAATGTCCTAGACTTTGAATTTATTTATAATAGAAGCAGGACAATTTGACTAGCTCAAACCTGCCATCAGCTTGTCATGTCTTGTTCATAGTCCCTAAAAGTTGCTTCAGGATTGAGCCAGCCATTAGCACTGTCACAATCTGAATGAACTCTGCAGACCCAAGATATTCAGCTTGCAGTCAAAAAAGAATGTAACAAATTGTAGCGTGGCTCAGCTCCTTTTCCAGTTTACACTGTGTGTATGCTTTTATTCTCTGATGTTATAAAAACTAAGAAGTAAATGAGACCAAAAAAATCTCTTAATTGATTTGCTTACAATGAAATTTTGTACTGATTAAACGACTCCCTTACCATTTTCTGACAGTATCCTTCACGCTCAAATTTACCCAGATAAACAACAAATGGTTTATATTGAAGTTGCACAAAACATGTTTGTGACAGTTTGGGAGCTGCAGGACAGTTAGTCTTAACTATCTTTCTGTAATAATGGAAATTTGTATTGAGCCTAACACGAGTAACGGTGCTCGTAAAATAATGTTTAGTAGAGCGTAAATAATTGTAATTATTTATATCTGATACTGGGAGTTGGATTAATTCATTCATTACACTTTTGTCAGAGAAGGTAATTATTATAGATATACACATTTAAGTGTGTGTATGCATATATGTATATGTTGGTATGTAAGAAAATATAATCCATGTGTATTATACAACATATAACATTGATCTGACAAGGATTTAATCTCAGGGACATCTTTCAGATTTAACTAACTATGCTACTTTGTATAAAAATTGTCTAGGCACTATCAAATATTATGGTAAATTAAGAAAAAGCCCTAGTGGGCAACAGCTGAAGGGTTAATACGCTGCTCAGCTTCAGTTTAATTGGGCTGCCATGTTCATATTGTGTTCACAGTAAGGCTTAGCTGGAGAGAGCCTGGATTTGACAGAGAGCACAGAGCCTTTGTATAGTTACAGTGCAGTACACTGAGCTGGAGGGTTTCAAATAAGATGGGCCCTGTGAAGACAAATAGATCTGGGGAATCAAGACTTGACTACTATGTCTCTTATGTTAACTGCTATAGCGTAGGTCCATTCCGTTTTGTTGTTTTTGTTTTTTCGTGCATGATTTATATTCTTGTTTGAATTGTTCTGGTATTGAATTTTGTTTAGTACTGACTTAGCTTAAGGATCAGTGTAGGTTTCCAAGTTTGTTTTTTTCCAAGTTTTTTTTTTTTTCTCATTTGCTTTCCTGTAAAACATGCAGGTTTGTGAAAATTCATGTCTGAGCTAAAAATAGATTATTCATAGTTCATATGAACAGTTGCATAATTATCTTTGTTCTTACAGTGTTTTGAGGGTCTTAAGATCTAGTAATTTACAATTAATATTTGTAATATATTTCAGATATATTTTTACTTAGGTAGAGATGTATCCAAACCTCTAGTATTCTATTAAAATCTGAGCTGCAAAACTTAAAGGCATTTTAATACTTTATAATGCCTCTATAAAATATATCTTCAAAGGGAGTGGGGAGTGTGTATGTTTTATATTTTAAATGAATAAAAATTTTATGACGAAAAGTGTTTTGAATTAAAGGGTTATGAATGCAATTTGAAAATAGGCTTAAATTATGTCTTTTTAAAAAGATAACTAGATTGCATTATAGCTCAAATATAAAGTTTACTAACTTTATAGAGTGAAGATTTGTATTTGTTTTTAGTTGAAAGAATATACGTTCTTAGGGAATAAGTATAAAGATTGTACAATTTACACAAATTATTGAAAGCAGTGTATGCGTTGTAGAACAGTGAAAGTTGTTTAAATATGGGTAGTTTTCAAGAAATTTCATTGGCTCTGGATTTTTATAGCTATATTGTCGTCTTTATATGCAACATATTTAGATAGAATATGTAAAGCATTTGTTTTAAATGCATTAACAAGTACGTGATGTTGAACCTTCACTTATTTATCTCTGAACTTGGGTGAAAGAACTATGAGTAGGATTTGTTAAAAGAATTCTTTTTAATTTAAGCGACTCATTGATTTCAGTTTTATGATGCATGATGCTTACGGGTTTTGGGTTTTTTTAGTATCTTTTTAAGCCTGCCTTTGTTTTCCTATTAATGACCAGCCCACATTAATATATTTGTTGGTTATAGGACAATTTTTTCCATTGAGGGGTTTCCTGAGGTTAGATCTTTCAGCATTCGAAAGAACACATGCTGTTTCATCTTAGTATCTTTTCAAAGAGAGGGTATCATTAGTTGTCTTTTGAGATGTTGTTTATCACACAGCACTGGTGTATTAATGACTTATGCTGTCTTGAAAAAATTGTAGGTGCTATTATGCCTCATAAAGCACAGCTGCACTGAATTATCATGTCAATTTGAAGTCATAATTTTGTGCACTCCTGAAAAACCTATTGAAGAGGCATCCTTGATTTTATTATGTGATTATGTCATTCATCACACAGTATGTATGTCATTGATTTGCTAACAGACAAGAAGATCAATCTAGCAAGTTTTACTCATGCCCACTGGGACTACTCATGTGAGAAAATGTTGCAGGATTAAATTTAGAGCAGAAATCATCTGAATAAATTCCTTTATTTTTTGTAACTTTACAGCATAACTGCTAAATAAAGGTGAGACAATTATTGCCATTTGAAATACAATAACATGGATATCTACCTTCCCCAAAAATTCAGAACAACACATGCTGTCCTGTGTCACAGAACAGCATGAATAATTCAGTGATGCAATTTGATTACTTAATTATAACATGTTATCCCTGTAGAGATGTGGTGGCAAGTGTCTAAAACTCTGTTGCACGTGTTTTATAATCACTTTTTAACAATTGTTTTGTCCTGCGGTATATGCAACAACCAAAATATTAAACATATGTGTTGGAAGTGTATAGCTTACTAAAAGGCATCAGTAACTGTAGTATAAATATTAGAACATTCCATAGAATGGTTTTTTTTTTCAAGCTACAGCGATCTCTGGTATAACAGTTTTGTATATAGTCAATGTTAATATTTACACTGTATTTTAAAGATAAGTTGACCAATACAGCCAAAGAACTTTGTATTCTTAAATACCCTAACATTTTTAACCTAGAAAAATCATGTAGCTGATGTCACTTAGAGTTGTTTAAGTCAGGAAGATTTACAGATTGAATGAGATTACTTGGATATAAATGAGAGCAGACTTAGCCCCAACTCTTTTGAAATAACTAGCACAGTACTATGGTTTAAAATGTGTGTTTTGTAAAATACTACAGTACTTCCATTAAAATTTATAGTCAATTGGAAAACCTGAGGACCAGATCCTGCCTTACATTAAGGCCAGTTTTGCTATTGGTGGGCCACAAAGTTAACCTAAAGCTTCCCTAAAGGGGATTTCCCCCGACATTGGAGAACCCTCAAGGGGTGTAACCTGGCATGGGGGGTGGAGACATAGCAAGGGTTGGAAGGTGTGGGACCCCTCCCGGCATCCAGACCCCTCTGCTGAGCCCCAATCACCTTCACCTGGAAGCCCCTGCAGAGGCCCATTGCTCCTGCACCTGGAACTCTTCCCCCCCCCCACATGAGCTTCGTGCATCCAGTGCATCCAGATCCCCCCACACCTAGACCCCCCACTGAGCTGCCTGCAACCAGATTGTCCCACACAGAATCCCCTCACCCCACACCTGGATCCTCCACACTGAGCTACTACACACTTGGATCCTGCCTGGTTGAGCCTGCCTGTTCCACACCTGGTGTGCCTGGCACAGAGAGGCAGGGCCCCACGGTGGTTATGGGGCAGGCCCCGACCTTGTGCTGTGTCAGGTTTGGGTGCAGCCTCACTGCTAAGTCCATGTCCCAGGGGTGAGGGGGCTGCAGGGTGATCTCCCACCTTTGTGCAGCCAGTGGTCTGTGCTCCCCACTGCCATGCTGAAGCCTCTGCATTTATTTATTGACAAATAAAACTTGCAGAAATTTTTAAAATATTGTGTGCAGAATTTTTAATTTTTTGGCGCAGGATGCCCTCAGGAGTAATTGTGTGAGCATCCCCCAGACAGGGAACACACATACTCCAAAGGTGCCATCAAATATGTGCCCAGATTCTGTTTGTGAAGAGCCCCATGCCCAGCCTCCTATTTCTTTTATCAGAGGGAATGATCTTGAGGCTAAATGTAGCAGGCGTTGCTGGGTTAGATAATGGATGGCGGATAGCAAATGGTCCTCACTCCTGGGCTCTTTCAGCATGCCCCACTATGACCCTCTACACTTCCTGTCACAGAAAGACTGCAGAGTGACATCTCCATGAGGCTACAAGGGGTTGCTCCTAAGGTGTCCTACTTCCTCCCTGATATCAGTTTCACATTTCACTCACTGTCCTTTATGCTGTTTTAAAATTATATTTGTAAGAAAAACACAGGAAACACAGAAAAATTAGAATATTTTGGAATGCCAAACATAAAATTGATGGTAGCTCACTTCTATGGCAAGAATGAGTTGGAATGGACAACCCAACTTGGAAATGTGTATCAGAAGATCACTTCTTGCCTATAAGTTAATAGCAAAATACGTTTGGTTCAGAGAGCTTTGAGGTTGATTGTTCTGATTTATTTAAGGTACAAATCAAATTGTTTAGCTCATGCTCTGGTTCTGCATGAATTGCATTATTGTAGCAGAAGGCAGTGGTTATACTACAGTGGACAATTGTGGCAATTTCTGCTCTGTTACAGCAATACAACTTCAATGTGGTTACACTAGTTTAACTAAGGGCAGAATGTTGCATATTACTTTCAGTGAGAGCCAAGTATGGGTATCTGATGGCATAATTTGGTCTATGGCATCCAGTACTTTCCCATTACTACTGAGATTATTTTATCCAAAATATTCCTTTTGATCCCTCGGGATAAAGTGGGACAATAAATGTGAATAGTCAATTTGATGATGAGCAATTGGGCAGAATTAACTAAGTTGTAGTAGAGGTGGCTTTCGGAGAAAACAAAACAAAATGGTGGAATTTGCAAACTGCAGGGAGTAACTGGACTCCAGCCCACAGGTGTAACCCATGCTTACACACTGTGGCTTTCTGTCCCTCTCAAGTGGCTGGTCTACATAGATGTTTATGTCTGCTGCTGCATTTGAACTAATAGACCTGGTTCTTTTAACTCAGGCAGAAGAAGCTCACCAGTGGTCCCGGGTTTGATCCCCCATTGCCAATGAGTGATTTGGGGCATCATATTAGATGTGTTTATATGGAAATGATTATTGCTGGGGAAAGAGAAGGTCAAATGGCGAATACTGGTTATTGGGTCTTGACCAAGGATTAAGGAATTAAGGAAGGAAGTGGAAAATGTAATTGAAAGTACACCTCTACCTCGATATAACGCTGTCCTCGGGAGCCAAAAAATCTTATCACATTATAGGTGAAACCGCGTTATATCGAACTTGCTTTGATCCACCGGAGTGCGCAGTCCTGCCCCCCCAGAGCACTGCTTTACCACATTATATCCGAATTCGTGTTATATCGGGTCACGTTATATCGAGGTAGCGGTGTATCTGGGTTATAGGATACCATTATTATTTGCATGGATATTATTTTTGCTTGACTGCTGTACTTTTTGATAGCCATATATGTGCAGGGTCCTTCCAAAATTTGGCCCAGAGGACTTAAATCCTGTTCCTTAATTGCCAGGCCTGAAATACTGCATTTCCATTGCTGGTGGGTGTAGGGAAAACTCTGCACCTTACTGGGCACTGTGATGCATAGCTCCATGGTGTCTTTACACAGTTTACTATGGAGGAGGCAGAAATATGGTCAAGTTAGGGATGTGAAAGGGAACAGTGAAGTCATACACAGCAGAGATCCATTGGCCCCAAAGGGGGAAGTGTCTGTTGTTCTCACTCATACTAAATATTAAAACCAACAGTACAAGTCATGGTCTGGCCATGTGGGTGCCTCCGTCAAAGCTTGTGGTTTGAGGAAGAAAGATTCTATCCTTTGTAATACCTGATTAGTCCTTCTCTTAGTTTAGACATTATTTTACCTCCACATGTTTACCCATAGTTTTTCTCTTTTACTTATCATATCCTCATGGTACCAGGAGTTAGCTAATAGTTTGTAAGATTTTTTGAGGTGAAATAGGTTTTTAAGTAGAAGTTGTTAAAAATAAATAATAATAATAATAATAATAATAAGTTGGCATCTTAATCCAATCATTCTATGTCCCTTTCACCATCTGTTCTTCCATAGTATCAGAGGCCACCTCTCCACATTATGGTTTATTTTCTATCTATTGAGCCTCTGGAAAATACAAAGAAGCTACATCCTTCAGTATTGCTATTTGTTCAGCATTAAATATATGACTGAATTGATTATTATTACCTGAGTGTAGGGTTCTGTTCTGTTCCCTTAGCTCAAATTCATTTTAAACTCATTTCTGCAGTGTAGTGAGATATACTGAGAAGGTATACAAGGTAGAGTGGGGAATAGAAGCAAGAGGAAAGTGAAATGGTGGAGTGAATTTTGACCTATCCTGTTCTTGCCAGGTTGATTTTTATGGAAAATATTGTTCCACTAAATAAAATGATTCAACACCAAAAAGAGAATGTTTCATAGAACAAAAAGAAGAGTGAGATATAAATAGCAGTGATCAAAATGCAGCTCTGAGATACATAATAAAATTCTAACAGATTCATGTACCAATATTGGTCTACATTGCCTTGACACTTGTAGGTCAAACACGTCTTCTCCCAGCTGGTCCAACTTTTGAAAGACATGTACATTTATCCTTATTCTTTCCAGCTGTATTAAACTGTACACAGTAGAACATCAATGATATCTACTAATGGCCTGGAGAGATTAGTGAATTGCTGACTCTTCTATTTTGAAAATTGTTCATTAATTATTTATGGTACTTCACTGTATTGTTCGATATATGATGTATTTTCAAAAAGGTGTTATGTCTTAGTGATACAAGACCTCATTAGAGCCCTTGGCTATTCAACTACTCCAAGAAGTTGTGAGACAGCGTGATGGTTTTGTGTGTATTATATTGTGCATTAACCCAGACTGTGAAATAACTTTTAAGAAAAACTTGTCCAAGGATGACATGGATCTCAAATATGGTTGTCCAGGAAGAAAATATAGTTGCTTCAATTTTTTTAGCCAACATAATTAGCCACATGCATTCTTCCAAAAGAGCAATTGAGAGGAACCTGAAATGGAATTTAGTAAAGTAATGGACTAAGCAGGAAAATCATTCATTTTTTCTGCAGTTTGGTGGCATCTAGAAAGAAATTGAGATGAGGAAGCCACTGTTTCCTTTTCAACTTCAGATCCCAGCGATCAGAATTCTAAAATCAGGTTCTTGGGATTGCCCTCTGGACAATAAATAATCGCATTTTACCTGCACAGACTGCATTTTGGTTATTTTAGTTGGCCAGACGATGATATTTTTCCTTGCACATACCAGCACAGTCTTGATTAGCACAATTTTACTGTAGTTTATTAAATAGAAAAAAGCACTCCTAAAAATCATGTTAAAAGGCCTGTCTGTACAAAGGCATTGCTTTCTTGGCATGGAGTACAATGTCTGCTTATTGTGTGGCATGTAGGTCCACTTCTTCTTTGGTTTTTAACATTTTTTATGAAAGGAGTTTGCCACTGCAAGACCCGGACACCATACTGGTTTAACTTCATCGGCATTTGAATCTGACCTTCCTCTCTCTTCCTCAGTCTCTTTCAGATCTTCTCTAATCCTGTTACTGTTATCTCCTTGTGCTTCCTGAAGGGAAGGCAAGGCTGCAAACAACTTTTGGGGCATGTCGTCCTTTGGAATGAAATGCTTTTCTTATTGAAATACCTTTTATTAAGAGCTTGTTGATTTTTCACATGTATTGGTGCTCTGCAGCAGAGTGGATATTATGCCCATGAATAATGCACTGAGGGACTGATTGAATGCTCACTGTAGTCCATGGGAGTCTCTCCATTGACTTCAATGGGCTTTGGGTTGGGACCCATACCAGGGTAAAGAGGAAATATATTGGACTCGTTGGTGTTAGGTTGGTGTAAGCATGGCGCTAATGACAGCGGACAAAGGCTATATAGGTTTAGTTCTGTAAAGTAGCACCTAGTAATTACATTTATAGCAAGATTTATAGACTTTACCCTGACAAATGGACTATCCTTTTAAAACAAGTTACCTGTTTGTGATTTAATTATGATAAACTATATTCCTAATGTATTATGATATTTTCATTGATTTAGGCAGGACTAAGAACTCTTCATGACATTGGCCCTGAAATTCGTCGAGCTATATCCTGTGACTTGCAAGATGATGAACCTGAAGAAAATAATCATGAGGAAGAGGAAGACATATATAAAGTAATTTCTCAGAAAGTACCCACATGGCAGAACATTTCATTGTGTGTTTTTATATTTCTACAAGGAACTCATCAGAGCACTTGGACTGCATCTACCAGAATATTTTAAAAGATGATGCAAATATATTAACAAAAAACAATATTAACAAAAGGACACATTCCATCTCCTTCAGAATTTAGCTGAAATATTTTTCCTATAGTCACCCCACTCAGGAAAAGTCACGAGAAAATACATGAGTCTTAAGCTATGCCCAAAAAGTCAACAGTATCATGTTCTCTTAGTCCAATGGGGGAGCAAATTCCAGCATGAAAGGCCATGCACTTATACACCTTACCCCAGAAGTTCAAATCAAGCACTGGAAGTGAAAGTACTTCAACTGATCTCAGCTGTTACAATGGTAGATAGGGAAAGAGGCAGGGCTGCCCAGAGGGGGGGGGCAAATGGGGCAATTTTCCCCAGGCCCCGGGCCCACAGGGGCCCCCACAAGAATATAGTATTCTATAATATTGCAACTTTTTTTAGGGAAGGGGCCCCCAAAATTGCTTTGCCCCAGGCCCCCTGAATCCTCTGGGTGGTCCTGGGAAGAGGTGGATTCTTATGTAGCCAGATTCCAGACTAAGACAGCATAGTTTAAAATCAGCACCTTGAATTGCACATAAAAGCCAATTGGAAGACTTGGGATAATAAGTATAAAATACTGACTACTGTGGCAGACACTTGTAATTAAGGGGGAATCTACTTTCTACATTAGATGCTCCTTCTGCGTTGTCTTCAGGACACCCATGGAGAGCATGCTACAGCTGTCTACTCTAGGAGGTACTAAAAGCAATAAAAGTGGTGAGTTCCATATCCAAGAAACAAGGTCAAAGGTAGAGCTAGTCAAATAGTTAAAAAGCAGGTTTGTGAAAGTTTCTTCAGAAAGGAATGCCAGGTTCTGTTTATTATTTGTGGGGTCACGTTATTAATTTCTCATTAATATTTGGAAGGCTGTCATGTATTTGTTTAAATATATGCAAATTCAAAAATGTTCACAAATTTTAGCACAAGTGTTTATTCATGCAAAAGTGCATTCAAGAAGTGCATTTATTAATTATTAACCCATTTAAAAATTTTCAAACATCCTTTTTTTTTTTTTTTAAACAGAGGAATGGTGCCCTGTTTGGAAACCATATAAATCATGTTAGCAGTGATAGGAGAGATTCGTTTCAACAAATCAATACCACACACCGTCCCCTGCATGTCCAACGGCCTTCAATTCCATCTGCAAGTGATACTGAGAAAAATATGTACCACCAGGCCTCAAATTCTGTATTCCATAACCATCATAATCACAACTCAATAGGAAAGCATGTTCCAAACTCAACAAATGCCAATCTCAATAATGCCAATATGTCCAAAGTTGCTAATGGAAGGCACCCAAACATTGGAAATCATGAACATAGGTCCGAAAATGGATACCATTCATACTCCAGAGCTGATCATGACAGGCATAGAAGATCAAACAGTAAGAGGTAAACTTTATGATATGTTTGTGTTCAGTAAATAAACATCCTACAGCATGTGCAATTGTTTAGAATGGTGTAGTGCTACTCCAAAACTCATACTGTACTACTTAAAACAAATAGCTCTTGATATATTAGGTGATAAGGATGGTGGTAGAGGTAGTAGTTGCTTTCATTTTTCTTTTCTATTGTATTGACAAATGAAACATGATTTAACATATAACTAATTTCTTACCCATATAGAAAAATATATTTAACACAATAGCCCATGTAATCTAGGAGTGTATTGTCTCAAAGTGTTAAAATACTGTTTTTTTTTTTTAACAAATCCATTGGACAGTCACAGTATAGAACGAGTATAGTCACCATTAATAGTTAGTGAATTTCTGAAAATTATTTTAATTGATTAAAAAAATTTGTCTCCACATTTTTATGGCTTTCCTGGATAGAACACGCTATTATGAAACGTACATTAGGTAAGTGCATATTGTTGAAGACGTATGTTTACATCATGAGACAACATAAACGCTCCCAATGCTCTTACAATGGAAAAACAATAATAAAGTAGCCAGCGTTAGCTGGATATAAACAGAATAACTAAAGTATGGAATGAAAAGATATAAAATGACCACAAATTTGTGATCATTTTATTGGACTAATTTCGCCCCATGTCTATATGGTAAGTGACCGACACGGACTGATAAAGTTCAAGACTAGTAGAGAACTTGATCCTGCATTATTAAAATCAATGGCAATGACTTTAGTGGGCACAGGCGCATGCCCAAAGGGTAGTTCCTGTTTAAAAAATGTCAAGTTTAATCCTACTTCACTTAGACTGGAGGAGATAAAAACTTTGCAATGTTAAAGGGATTATTGCAAGAATTATTTAATGATGGCTAATGATATTTATGGGCAAGAAAAAGAACCTATTTAGTGTTTGTCAGAGTTGCTTGCATCATGAATGTTAGAGGTCAGATAGAGGGCAGCTCCTGAAAAGTATTTCCTAATCTAGTAGTTTTATGTTTAGAATTTGCATAGCTGTTTTCACACTTTGCTTTGGAAGACTTCACCAAGTGCTCTTATATTTTTGCTCAGTGTCAAATTTTAGGTATTTGAGAAACTTTTTCAAACATATACTGGAGACTTCCAGCTTGAAAGACTGATTTTAAATGTGCTTGACATTTCTAATTACTCAGTGTAACTACAGAAGCATAGTAAATCTCCTGTACTTCTATTAACACTTTAAAACAGAAAAGCAAAGACAGAATACCCATGTACCCATCTGTAGTCTAATGGAAGTTACTGTAAAGCATCAGTCCAGCAACGAGAGAACTTGTATGCCTGTCTTTATTATTATTTTTTTTTAAAAGCTATGTTAAAAGTGCAGGTTTAAATAATACCGTTATGGATAAAGTATAGTGAAATCCCAAACCACTGTGTACCAATTGTAGGTCAGACTCTGGTGATGGGCATCTACCAACTATTTGCCGTGAAGATCATGAAGTTCGGGATTACTGCAATGATGATCATTATATGGGAGAGCAGGAATATTTTAGCGGAGAAGAGTATTATGAAGAAGACTATATGTTGTCAGGAAGCAGGTGAGATTATTAGTCTTAACTACAGAAAATGTCAATAAATTATGTACATACACCTAGTGTTACATTAAACACACTTTGTACCTTAAAAATATCACTATTCCTTTCTTAGGGAAATAGAACAGTGAATGAGAATGCAAAATATACTCAAGCACATCTCATGTTGGGGTATGAAATGAGACCCCAGCAAATCCCTAATACATAATTCCAGAGCAGTGACTAAGGAATTTAGTTCATTTGGACTGTGAGAAACTCTACAGTCCAAAATCAAAGAAGCCCCTACATTTACTGGGGGAAAATTGAATACTGCTTGAGATAAATGAAGATTTAAGGCCTGCACCTGCTCCCAATGAAGTATATGACATAACTCCTGTTAACTTCAATGGCAGCCGGATCAGTCTCAGTTGGGGAAGCTTTTAATGATGGTTCATTTTATTCCATAATCTCAGCAGAAGAAAGGATGATAATGAGACAGATAAATTATATGATGGACCCTATATAGTATAACATGATCAAATAAAGTACAAGCACAACTTCCCTTTAACAATTCTAATCACATCACCTTTTTCCATGTACCTGGAACAACCAGTTGATACTGTGATATCTGCCCTGGCCTTTGGGCACCACTGCATTATAAATATTTAGAATTACACATTTGTTTCACCCAAGTCACATCTTTCACAAGAATTTCATGGACTGAATTTGCCGAATTGCTGAATTTGTATTTATTACACATTCATAACCCTGAGTGAAATTCCAATTTACATTCATCTGAGTCCACACCCTTTCCTTTTTCTCCCTGCCCCCTACTCTAATTCCTGAGGTCCAGTTTTCCTCCCCAATTTCTCCCCATTTTTGGACTTGTTTGGATTTTCCCCAGACAAAATTTCCATTTGAAACTCATTTCTTACAGTTTTAATATTTCTGTGCTGCAGCATCCTTAGAAGGCCTGTTCTAACAACTTTCTTTTTGACCCAGTGTCGACCATTCCTGTAACTTTCACATTCAACAGTTTAACTTCTTTTATTGCTGTTACTTGCCCAGATTTAATCAACAACTGTGTATGTATTCCATGTAGATCCAAGCTTTCCCCCTTCAGCTTGGATTCATACAGTTCCCTGAACTGGGCGAGGGGCAGTCATTAGGTAACTAGTATGCCCTCTCCTGACTTTCCTTACATTTAGAACAATCTGTCTTTTCATGGTCTGTCATTTTACTGTGCTAACATTTCATGGAAAAGGTCTCCTACTTTTTTGGCAACAGTCAATGTTCTCTGTTTTACAAACTGCTTGTAACCTTTTTTCAAACATGTCAAATGTTTCATACATCCCGTTAGAAACCCCTGTCTCATCATGAATTATACACAGATTTGTACTTGCAGGACTAAAGGTAGATTGTTTCCACCTTCCTTACAAAAGGCTACTATCATCTCTCCTAAGTTGCTATCTAGAAAGATTCCAGTGGCTCAACCAATTCCACAGCCTCACAAAAGTCTCCTCAGCCTCCATGTGTTGGTTTTAATTTGCAAGGGCAGGCCCAGTACAACATCACTAGATGAATCCATTACCTGCTTGTCCTAGATGCACATGTGCATATTCACATGTGCCAAACATAACAATCTTCTCTACTCCTACTTCAGGTGGAGTCTCCACCTTTTTTTTTCTCCATGCCCTATCTGCACTCCAGACAACTCAGACTGGCAGCTGGCACCAAATTGAATTGCTCCATCCAAATTAGCAAACAAGCACCTGCTCCACTTTCATTTCATTTACCCATCCACTCATTTTGGATATAATATTAATCAAAGTCAAATAAGCCTCTTTTGAGATTTTTCCTTCAGAGAGGAGGCCTTTGTAATACTCAAGCAGCAACAGTCTGAACTCTTTGCGCTGAGCTCTGCAGATTACCCTGAAATCATAAGGAAAGGTGTGGGCGGAGGGGTGGGGTGGAGGGGTGAGGATAGAGTTTTGCTATTTTTAACCACAGGATAGTATTGAGGGCTTGAGTTGTAATCTTCTGTGATAATAGTAACATTGACATCAAGGATTACATCTACGTGTTTTTTTACCAAGCATAATATTACTTAATAAAACCAATAAACTATGAAAGTTAATGTGTGACTTATTCTAAACAGACCAGAGTATGCCCATTTTCTCATAAGCAGTGCACAATCAGAAACAAATATGTAAATAATGAGTCATGTTTTTCCAAATGTTTTGTTTAGTTCTCATGCTGCGGCAAGAATCCATGTAAGAACAATGCCTGGAGTCCTTTGGGCTGGTAAATGAAAAGATTAATGATCAGTTCATTGAAACTTCCCTTATTAACAATATGTTTCTTTAATTCAGGCATACGTATGATTATCACAACAGATATCACTGCAATGACTTAGATTTTGAGCGGCCAAAAGGTTACCATCACCCACATGGGTTTTTTGAGGAAGATGATTCACAGATCTGTTATGATTCAAAAAGATCTCCTAGGAGACGGTTGCTACCTCCAACACCTACATGTGAGTACAGTAAGAAAGTCTGTTTAAGTGCCTCAAATTTTTATCAGTGAATCCAGTGTTCAGTTTTACATAGAAGCTTGGATGAAAAAAGAGAATATTCCTGTGGACCTTGACATCACCCTCACCATCACTCCTTGTGATTTTTGAGAATAAACCCCTGATTAGTACATATATTTACCAACTTTGCAGACAACAGATGCAAATGTCTATCTTGAGGTGCAGCCCACAGAATCTAAAGATCCCAGCATATAACTGCATGTGTCTCTCTCATTCTCCCTTGCTTCCCTCATCCTTTCGTTGTTTCTTAAACATGATGTGACCGTCCTGCATTTTCTCTGCTTATAAAACTATAGCTAATATAGAAAACATTGCAAATGAACAAAGACCCTGGTATCCGTTTACTTTATGAGGTTAGTGGAAAATGGTCAGATAGGATGCAGCACAGGTTTGCCCTAAATTGAGCTTGGATCAGGAAGTTTTTTTCTTTGCGCCCCTAAGGGAAACAAAGGTTTATTCATGTTCACAGGTTTATTATGTTGGTATAAATCAAACAGAACTATTGTCACTCCAGTGACTCACCCGCTGGCACTTTCCATGACTCTTTCAAACCAGAGACACCACCTGCTAATAGTATTATAGCTTTTATTTGTTTTGGGGTTTTGTTTTTTTTTTCAGATGAAAGCAACACCAGCTTTTCCATTTGTTTTTAATTTGGAAAAGGTGTTTTCTCAGTTCAGGGCATCTGCACCTGTATCTCCGCTCAGTGGGGAAGGGCACCCACGCTCAGGCCTCCACCTCCCTAGTCATTGCCTTTCTTGGGTGGAGACACATCTCCCTCCCTTCTCAGTGGGATATCTCCATGCTGAACAGTTCCCTGCCTTCACTATGTATTTCTCAGCAAAGGCAGTCTGCCTAAACAGACTTGCTTGCTTTCTCTTCAGAGATGGATAACAGAGTGATTGTTAGAGATATGTTACCATGCAGTACTTCCTCTGCAAGTCTACAGAGAAAGCATATTAAAAACAATAAAAGAACTTGATTGTATTCTAATAATCTTACCAGGCATCATCCCAACCTAGGGGTTAGGGGTATGGAACTGCAGCCATATGAGGAGAGATTAATAAGACTGGGACTTTTCAATTTGGAAAAGAGTCGACTAAGGGGGGATATGATTGAGGTTTATAAAATCATGACTGGTGTGGAGAAAGTAAATAAGGAAGTATTATTTACTCCTCATAACACACAAACTCGGGGTCACCAAATGAAATGAATAGGCAGCAGGTTTAAAACAAACAAAAGGAAGTATTTCTTCACACAATGCACAGTCAACCTCTGGAACTCCTTTGCCAGAGGATGTTGTGAAGGCCAAGACTATAACAGGGTTCCAAAAGAAATAGATAAATTCACGGAGGATAGGTCCATCAATGGCTATTAGCCAGGATGGACAGGGATGGTGTTCCTAGCCTCTGTTTGTTAGAAGCTGGGAATGGGTGACAGGGGATGGATCACTTGATGATTACCTGTTCTGTTCATTCCCTCTGGGGCACCTGGAATTGGCCACTGTCGGAAGACAGGATACTAGGCTAGATGGATCTTTGGTCTGACCCATTATGGCCGTTCTTATATTCCTATATAATTTCAAATTGAATACAGCTAAAGTGGATTAATGGAGTTTTTTCCCCCAGTACTTTTGGGGGGTAGTATTGCCCTTTCAATGGGATTTTTTCAAATCCTATTAAAATATCTGGGTATTATTCGTCATCAAGATCTCTTATTTGAAATTCAGACCAGATGCTCCATTTATTATCTCAAAAACATTACTAGAATTTAGTCTGTTTTTTCTCATGTGTGCAGAATGGTCATTTCTACTTTAGTTTCTATGTTGAAGTAGTGTGGTGTATTGCTACATAGACCAGACAATAAAACACTCTGTAGACTTCAAGTTTCACAGAACGCTGCCAGCACGTTTCTGACATGTACTCCTATTTTTCAGTCACTTTGTCCGCTGCTCAAATCTTTACTTTGGCTTCCAACTAATTTTTGCATTACATCAAACGTTGCTCCTCTCATCCTCCAAATCCCAGTGTAGTCCTGATTTATGTACAAGTCCAGCATAGATAGATTAGCAATGCCAGTCTTCTGGTGCATCTTAGAGATACGCAAAGTACTTGGATCTTGATCTTTGAACTGTGATACTTCATGGGTATGAACCATTTTTTCCTTGTTTGGTTTGAGAAGCAAATAGTAACTCTGTTTTTAATGCTAGACATAAAACATATTTGATTTCTATTGCTTATTTTCTTCAGTGGGGAAGGGTCACTAAAATGCCCTGGTACTCATTATGTAAGAAATGCCAAATAAGCAGGGCTGGCTCCAGGGTTTTTGTTGCCCAAGCAGCCAAAAAAAAAAAAAAAAGCCGCGATCGTGATCTGCGGCACTTTGGCGGCAACTCTACCGCCGCCGCTTCAGTCTTCGGCAATTCGGCGGCTGGTCCTTCGCTCCGAGAGGGAGTGAGGGACCCGCCACCAAAGAGCCGGACATACCGCCCCTCTCTGTTGGCTGCCCCAAGCCCCTGCTTGCTGGGCTGGTGCCTCGAGCCGGCTCTGCAAATAAGAGCAGTTTTGATTCGTAAAATGTGAAAATGCATAAACACCCCAAATTTGATAAGATTCAGAAGTGTGTCAAGAATCAGTTTTCATTTGGGAGGGAAGTGTAATGGGGTCACTGCCACCCTCCCCAGGGTAGGGTCACCGGCTCTTTAAAGATAAAGCAGAAAACCATAATGAAAAGCAACAAATACATAAGCAGTTTTTGCAATAAGTTCTCTAATAATGCTATCTATGCAGGACTCTCACTTCTGAGCTTCATTAGCTTTTGCCTTTTGGACCTGTGGTGGTAGTGAGATAAAGCACAAAATCCCTATAGGTCATCACACTGGAGAGTATAAATGTTGCTCTCCAAATATTCCCATGATTTCCTTCAAATGAGTGAGAAGTGAAGCTCCCAGAAAGTTACGAGCCTTCTGCTAAAGGCATCAAGAAAACACCAACTTAGAAAGGGACTCCTCCTCTGTCCTTCGGGGAAGCAGGCTCCTAGATAGCTTTTCACCAGTCCCTCTGATAACAAAGCTACTGGAAAATCTCAGGCTCTTCCCCTCGGCCCAGTTAAGGAGGTTGCCTCTGCATGGTTCAGATGAGAGTAGAATATATATACCCAGCTGTACATATAAGTGAGAAAGAAACCTTGAGCTAAAAAGTTCTCTATGGTCTCTTCTCTTCAGGAGAGGTGGAGTGGGAGATTTCTCTGTGGTAACAGCTTGTCAGCCCCATTTAGCTTTTTCTGATTAAAATGTTGGTGGGCTAAAGTCCTCCCAGTCAGACACTATTAATCTGATTAAGTCTTTAAAGAAGATTTACCAGTAAAAGACTGTTCCATCTGATGTTCTTACCAGAAAAGACAGTTAGGGCCTTATTCTGTTCTAAGTTGCATCAAAGTAATGCAGGGGTAACCCAGTGAAGTCAACTGACTTAAACCAGTGCATTTTAGCACTTTAATACCCCAGCAGGGTTTAAAAGAAGGAAGATCAAACTAATTCATTTTAATTAATGTGAAGGATACATTCATGTGTACATTCAAAAACTGATATGTTACATTGGAGAATTTCTATTAGCATCCAAATATGATCCAAGTTAATGTAACACACTGTGCCTGGTTGAGTATTGCAATTTGTTAGTAGATTGAGTTCTGGGAGCACTGAGATTTGGGGCTGTACAGCAAAGATCAGGCCATAAGGCCCAAATCCTCTAAGGTATTTAACCACCTAACTGTCTTTGAAGTCAATATATTTGAGGATCTGGATTTAAGTGCTTATTTCTTACCCACTATCTTCAAATTTTTGTACTTTTCAAAGAGATGCAAAGAATGGTTTTAAAGTATTGGTCTAAAGTTCCTTGCCATGGCTTTCCATGGACAGATTGCTACCTCCCAGGTTTTTCACCATGAAATCCACATATGATGGAATTTACCAGGATTATGGGAGTTGAAGTTGGACAAATTCAGACTGGAAATAAGAGTGTATATCATAAACAAATTAGGGTAATTAACTATTGGAATAGTTTATCCAGGGTCACAGCTGATTCTCCATCACTGGAAATTTTAAAATCAAGAGTGGATGTTTCTAAAAGATCTGCTCTAGGAATAATATTTGGGAAGTTCTGTGGCCTGTGTTATACAGGAGGTCAGACTAGATGATTACAATTGTCTTTTTTGGCCTTCAAATATGTTTTTTCTAATAGCATGGAATGGCTTCTTACTAGGGCTGTCAAGCGATTAAAAAAATTAATCGTGATTAATTGTGCGATTAAAAAAATTAATTGCGCAATTAATCACACAGTTAAACAGTAATAGAATACCATTTATTTAAATATTTTTGGATGTTTTCTACAGTTTCAAATATATTGATTTCAATTACAACACAGACTACAAAGTGTACAGTGCTCACTTTATATTTATTTTTGATTACAAGTATTTACACTGTAAAAAAAAACAAAAGAAATAGTATTTTTCAATTCACCTAATACAAGTACATGCTGATGACTGGTTCTGCTCGATAACGATCCAAAGCAGAGCTGACCGACGCATGTTCATTTTCATCATCAGAATCAGATGCCACCAGCAGAAGGTTAATTTTCTGTTTTGGTGGTTCAGATTTTGTAGTTTCCGTATCTGAGTGTTGCTCTTTTAAGTCTTCTGAAAGCATACTCCACACCTCGTCCCTCTCAGATTTTGGATGGCACTTCAGATTCTTAAACCTTGGGTTGAGTGCTGTAGCTATTTTTAGAAATCTCACATTGGTACCTTCTTTGCATTTTCTCATATCTGCAGTGAAAGTGTTCTTAAAATGAACATGTTCTGGGTCATCATCCAAGACTGCTATAACATGAAATTTATGGCAGAATGCAGGTAAAACAGAACAGAGTCATACAATTCTCCCCCAAGGAGTTCAGTCACAAATGTAATTAATGCATTATTTTTTTAACGAGCATCATCAGCATGGAAGCATGTCCTCTAGAATGGTGGCCAAAGAATGAAGGGACATACGAATGTTGAGCATATCTGACAGGTAAATACCTTGCAATGCCGGCTACAAAACTGCCATGCGAATGCCTGTTCTCACTTTCAGGTGACATTGTAAACAAGAAGCAGAAGGCATTATCTCCTGTAAATTTTAACCATGCTTGTTTGTCTGAGCCATTGCCTGAAGTAGAGTTGAGTGGACTTGTAGGCTCTAAAGTTTTACATTGTTTTATTTTTGAATGTAGTTGTTTTTTTGTACATAATTCTAGATTTGTAAAGAGATTGCACTACAATACTTTGTATGAGGTTAATTGAAAAATACTATTTCTTTTGTTTTTTACAGTGTAAATATTTGTAATAAAAATATAAAGTGAGCACCGTACACTTTGTATCTGTGTTGAACTTGAAATCAATACATTTTAAAATGTAGAAAACATCCAAAAATATTTAATAAATTTCAATTGGTATTATATTGATTAATCTTTTTAATCTCAATTAATTTTTTGAGTTAATTGCGTGAGTTAACTGCGATTAATTGACAGCCCTACTTCTTACCTGTCTCAATATTAAAAATATGTTTAGCCCAAAAAACTACTACTTTGATTTGTGTAACATTTACAAAATTACACATTACATTGACCTGCAAAGAGCCAAGGATTTGGTAGTTTCCCTTTGGAAACATGGTTCTTCAGCATGATGTAGCCTGATCTATAGATTATATATTGAGAGAGAGAGAGAGATTACTTAAGAATCCCCAGTTGCCACTTGGAGGGTCGACAGGTTCTTGTCCCAAGATCAGGCCCAGTATTATTCAAATTATCATACAGTTTGGAACCCCAATGTGCACAGGTGCAACACTCACACTATAGAAACTCCTCTATATTTACAAATAGTTTATTAATGCATTTAGCACAGTCTCAAACACCCTAGATCAGTAAGGTAGATAGAGATAGTACAGAATATACATCTGCACACTCATATTCTCACACCATCACTTGTAGAACAACCTGAAATGTTAGTCATCATCTTCCTCATCACCAGTGGCTATCATTCTGGCACCTCCCAGGGACTACATCTCCTTCTTCCCATCACCCCTAGGCTGGGATGTCACTTTTATAATATGTTGTGCTGATGCCACTATGTGTGATGCATATTCAGTAGGGGATTTCCGTATTTGTATTTCCTCACCTTACTAATGTATCTTTTTTCTAGAGGTTAATATAGCAGTGATCTGCACTTATTGTTATATGCATTAATTCATTACCATGGCCCTTCTGTGGTTAGGTATCTGTGGATGTAACTCATGTACCTGTTATATACATCAATTCATTGCCATGACACTCATGTGGTTGGATCATGTATCTGTGGCCAGAACTTCCCTTTAAACACTCTATTTTCAGCTTCCTAATACTTAAATTTTGAACAGATAAGCAGCCAATGGAAATCCTATCTGTTCAAAGGTCATAGGCCTTAAGTTTTATGCTAACTTGATGAAGCTAATGTGTTACAGGATACAGCCTGTAGTTTCCTTGCATTACTGCTGAATGTAATGCAAAGCACTGAATATAATAAAGGCAAGCTAGCCCACGGGGCTACAATGAGGAACTTAAAGCTTCAGTGAAGAAAGAAATAATTATTTTAACTATACACAAGAAGCTTACAATATACAGCTAAAGTCAAGCGCCTTTCCCAGTCTGTTCTAAAGTGCACACTTTGAACCCTTCCTGAATTTAGCTCTATTAACAAACGCAACTTCCACCTCCTGTATATCCAGTTTGGGTATTGAGCTGCCTGCTTCAGTAAGTCAACAGAGCCCATTTAAATCTGCCCCATCAGGAGCAATACTTGCCAATAATCTGCAGGGTCACACTTGACCCATACTGGAATTTGGAAATACTTGACATTGAGAATGATCAGCATCATTTTACTAATGAAACATTGTTACATTGTAGCAAATCGCCGCTCTTCCTTCAACTTTGAATGCCTCCGCAGACAAAGCAGTCAAGATGAGATACCTCTCTCTCCTACTTTCCACCACCGCACTGCTTTACCGCTGCATTTAATGCAACAACAGGTAATTAAAAAATCTTTATTAACTGATGTTGAATTACACCAATTTAGCGTAGATCTTGTACCTCCTGGCTTCATGATTGTTTGAAAGCCCATTGGCCAGCTCTGTGCTCTGCCTGTGTACCTTGACTTACTTCCAACCAGTTGTGTACCTCACTGTCTTTGCTGTAGTTGCCAGAAACAAGGCCTCCTAAAGCAGTAGCTTCAGAAATGACAACTTCAGATATTGTAGATGATCTGACACCAACCAACAGAAATATTATTGGGGATGCCGTAAAAATATGATGTTCCCAACCATTGTAAATGCCCACAGATTAAGGAATATCATCAGGTACTTGGTCTTTTAGCCACTCTATTAATAGCACTGCTGTTCCTCAGGCTTTTTAACACAAGAGTATATTGGAACTGCTACAGGTATATGGTTATCCTACAGCTGATGCCCTTTCAAAGCCTTCCTCTGTAGCAACACTACCATCTATTTTACAAGCACTGCACTTTGCCATGCACAGGTTTACTTTTCATCTTTTCTTTCCGAGAACTTTGACTGGTCTTTTTTTCATGCAGTCTGAGATCTTGACAGCTGTTTCATTTTTTTAAATATATAAGCTTAGTCCCTTCAGGCCTATCAAATAAGGGATCAAGAGTAGTTAAAAATGACTAAACTGTACTGATGTCTATACCCTTGAATATAGAGTAATAGGTGGTCACTGTAATGTATGACAATGGTGGAATCTGTGTTTGAAATAATGAAAACATTTTAAAACACTGGCAATATATACGATATATACCAATAACCCTCACCACAGCTCCCTCCTTATACCGAATTCCATGCATGAATCAGCTATCACTTCCAGCTTTCATTGGTGTTTACTTTCTCATATGCCATTTAGTTTAAACTACATACTGTATGCTGTGACGTGTTGAACTTCACTATGTTCTATGATTTCTAGATCAACGTTCAAATAGAATGAAATAGTTTGCTGTTGTATCGTGGGACAGATTTTCAGCAGTGTTAGTCCCCTTTACACTGCTCTGATTGTATGGTGGATGGCCCAAAGGGTTTGCTGGAGCCAGAGCAGCTCTTAGACTGAACTATATCATGCCATCTGGGCAGACCCCAGGCAGCCAGAAAATACAAGGAGCTTAAAGCTAATTTAAAGCTTAAAACCAGCTTCTTCCTCACCTGTTCCTGCAGGAAGGGAGCGGCAAAGATCAGGGACTATAGTCTGTTTGCCTTACTTGCTGAATATTAGGGCTGTCAATTAATCGCAGTTAACTCACACGATTAATGCAAAAAAATTGAGATTATAAAAAAATTAATCATGATTAATCACAGTTTTAATCGCACTGTTAAAAAATAGAATAGTAATTGAAATGTATAAAATATTTTGGATGTTTTTCTACATTTTCATATATATTGTATTATACGTTGTAACTGAAATCAAAGTGTATATTTTTTATTATAAATATTTGCACTGTAAAAATGATAAACAAAAGAAATAGTATTTTTTAATTCACCTCATACAAGTACTGTAGTGCAATCTGTTGTGAAAATGCAACTTACAAATGTAGATTTTTTTTGTTTGTTATATAACTGCACTCAAAAACAAAACAATTTAAAACTTCAGTGCCTACAAGTCCATTCAGTCCTACTTCTTTTTCAGCCAATCACTAACAGACAAACAAGTTTGTTTATATTTACAGGAGATAATGCTGCCCTCTTCTTCTTTACAATGTCACCAGAAAGTGAGAACAGGCATTTGCCTGGCACTTTTGTAGCTGGCATTATAAGGTATTTATGTGCCAGATATGCTAAACAGAAGTCTTAAAAAAGCAACACTCTAATGCAGAAACTACAGAACATGAACCACCAAAAAGGAAAAACAACCTTCTGCTGGTGGTATCTGACTCAGATGATGAAAATGAACATGCGTTGGTCCACTCTGCTTGATTGTTATCAAGCAGAACCAGTCATCAGCATGGACGCTTGTCCTCTGGAATGGTAGTTGAAGCATGAAGGGACATATGAATCTTTAGTGCATCTGGCACATAAATATCTTGCAATGCCGGCTACAACAGTGCCATGCAAACACCTGTTCTCACTTTCAGGGGACGTTGTAAACAAGAAGCGGGCAGCATTATCTCCTGCAAACGTAAACAAACTTGTTTGTCTGAGCAATTGGCTGAACAAGAAGTAGGACTAAGTGGACTTGCAGCCTCTAAAATTTTACATTGTTTTAGTTTTGAATGTTGTTTTTTTTTTTTTTACATACTTCTTCATTTGTAAGTTCAACTTTCATGATAATGCGATTGCACTATAGTACTTGTATTAGGTGAATTGAAAAATACTTTTTCTTTTGTTTTTTTACAATGCAAATACTTGTAATAAAAAATAAATATAAAGTGAGCACTGTACACTTTGTATTCTGTGTTGTAATTGAAATCAATCTATTTGAAAATGTAGAAAATATCCAAAACTATTTAAATAAACGGTATTCTCTTCATGTTTAACAGTGCGATTAATCGCAATTAATATTTTTAATCGCTTGACAGCCCTACTGAATATATTTTATTAAGCAAATATTCAGTCACAGTGTATCAAACAGGGTTTGGTCAATAAAAGATCCACTAAATAGATACTTGCCTATGTTGCTAATTAATTTATTTTAGTTCCTCCCCATCTTTTATATTGTCAAGTATCAAACATATAAAATGTCACTTCTCATAGCTGTCTAAATAATTAGATTGGATTTGAAATGCGGAATAAGCCTGACTACAGGATTGTTTGAGGTACGCTAACTCTTGTACTATCTTTACTTCCCTTTACCAGGTCATGGCAGTTGCAGGTCTTGATTCCAGTAAAGCTCACAAACATTCACCAAGTCGTTCAACACGTTCCTGGGCCACCCCACCAGCCACCCCACCCAACCGGGACCGTACTCCATATTATACACCTCTAATCCAAGTTGACAGGGCTGAATCTACAGAGCAGATGAATGGCAGCCTACCTTCTTTGAACAGGAGCTCCTGGTATACAGATGACCCTGATATTTCCTACCGAACATTCACACCAGCCAATCTAACTGTACCTAATGACTTTAGGCATAAACATAGTGACAAACAGAGAAGTGCAGACAGTTTGGTAGAAGCGGTAAGTACTGAATAATCCCTGAAGTAGCCAAGTGTGTCTGTTCAGTTTTGTGTTAATTTCACTATACACCCGGCACAGGACCACACATTGGATTGTACTTAATCCGCATATTTCACTAGAAATACTGTATTTCAAATTCAAAGTCCCAAAAAGCCTTTAGGTAAGGCAGGGGAAAAGAAGGTATGGACCAGATCCTCAGCTACTGTAAATCAAAGCTCCACTGAATCCCACCTGAGGCCTGGGTCATAGCATGAGTGTCAGAGAGAGAACATGTTGACAACTTGGTCCCAGGAACTAATGTATTAAAGTATAAAACAAAGAGGGGACTGAAAATTGGGAGCACTTCAAGAATATGATTTAAAACAAGATTTCACTGTGGGCTAAATACTAAGAACTAGACACTGCGCTGCCCTTCCCTAATGGCTTAGCGAAAAGGAATGGCACAAGACACCTGTCTTCCTGGTGCTTTCATGCAAGGTCCAAAGTCATCAGAGTCCTTGCATTATCTTGTTAACCTGAACACAAGGATTGTGCAAAGATATGGAAGGGGTGAGTTGATGGGGAATGCCCATTGCACTTCCAAGAAATGGCACAGTAGTTTCTTTGCATGTACTCTCGGGAATATTATGAATTAGTAAACGTTTTTTTGTTTATTTACAAAGCTTTAAAAACAAACAATACTATGGAGGGTGCTGAGAATTATCATTATTATTACTCTCCCAACTGTAAAATTTTATTGAATATCCTTATCAGTCTAGCTAAGTAGCATGTGTCATGCTCAGGTATATAATTTTCAGTCTCCTCATCTCCAACAACAGTTCCCTTCCACAGCTGTGAACCAGATGCAACTTAATTGTCATCTACAGAAAACATCTTAGCTGAAGTTTTATTATACACTTGCTTGAAGTTTTGTTGCCTAGTGTGGCTTCAAGCACAATTCTTCCTTAAATTTTATTATAGTAAACCAGTTTCTAGTGTATGATGTTTATCAAGGGCTTGATTCATTTTAAACCTCCTATAAAAGAACTGAATGTCATGCATTGTTAGTGACATCCTTACTATGTTGATAAAACCCTCTTTAGGGCCATTTGACTATTGCAAACAGGGCCGGCTCCAGGGTTTTTGCTGCCCCAAGCGGCGCAAAAAAAAAAAAAGAAGCCGTGATCGCGATCTGCAGCGGCAATTCAGCGGACAGTCCCTCGCCGAATTGCCGCCGAATAGCTGGACGTGCCGCCCCTCTCTGGAGTGGCCGCCCCAAGCACCTGCTTGGCAACCTGGTGCCTGGAGCCGGCCCTGATTGCAAACACAAGTTAATTACATGTAAGATTTTGTTCTGGTTGCCCTAGTGACTTCAGCTCATAGAATCTCTTGGGCTTTGCACCTAAGCTATCCAGGAGAAAAGTGAAGCTTTCTGTGTATTTATTTATAACCTGCTCTTCATTCTAAACATTGAATCCACATTTATCCTATTTCTTTTGCAGGTACTTATATCTGAAGGTCTAGGGCGATATGCAAAGGACCCTAAATTTGTTTCAGCTACTAAACATGAGATTGCTGATGCTTGTGACATGACTATTGATGAGATGGAAAGCGCAGCAAGTAACCTTCTCAATGGAAATATTAGCAATGGGACCAATGGGGATATGTTCCCCATTTTAAGCAGGCAAGATTATGAACTTCAAGACTTTGGTCCTGGTTATAGTGATGAAGAACCAGACACTGGTAGATATGAAGAAGACTTAGCTGATGAAATGATATGCATTACAACCTTATAGTATTTAGCAAGAAACAAATAAATAATTTTTAATAACAGAAAAAGTGCCTCATATTTCAAAGATGATAGGCACTAGTTGGAATTAATAACTAATCAAGCTTTGTACAAGTGATGTCACACCTTAAGGAAGCCATAATTTATTTATCAGTAAGTGTCTCCAGGTTGTTGAAATGTGATCAAAGCTGTAGTACGTCAAGTCCTTTATCACAGAATCTTCATTTCCTCAGTAGGAATAGAGTTATGTAAAACCAAGCCGATTCTGAAGATCCCATTTCCAGAGGACTAGAGAAGAGTTCTGAGGTGTAATATCTTGCCTGTCTTTCAAACTTGTGCTGCTGTCATTCATAGTGAAGCAGGGGTTTCTAAATGAAAAATGTGTGTAGGTCCAGCACAAAAATATGTGGTGAAGACCACTATGTGAGACAGGTGATGGCAATCAAAAGTGTCATTACCTCAGCATTCAATAGCATATCAAATGTTCACTGCATTCAGCATATCCATTCTAATATTGTTTTCAAACTTGCCTCCTGATTTATTTTTCTTAACGCTCTTCTAAAATATGTCAAACTCTACCTACCAGAAATCATTGGAAAAAAGAACCTAAAAACATTTCTGTCATATGTAACATTAGTTTACATAGGAAAATATCATTCAGATAGTCTGTTTTATGACTATCATGTTAAGGGCAAAATATACTGGAATAATTGCATTCTTACTAATGCACTTGCAACCAGGTTAAAGTAGAATTAGTTAAGATAGTTTGTTAAAAATTATATAGTAGAAATTACTGTAAATGAATTGTAATATACAATAATTTGTATTTGTAAAGAGATGTTCTATATTTTGTAATTATTGTACCGTAATTGAACTGCAGCAATATTTATGAAACCTAATTATTGTAATTCTCCGCAGAATTCTAGATATAAGTATTTTTACTTGGAATATATAGAGCTATAGGATAAATATTTAACTAGAGCCACCACTCAATGTAAATCTCTTTTTGGGTAAAGTGTCAGGTTTAGAGAAACTTGACAATATTCAGATTTTATAAAATATTTTGAGTCAATAAGAATCTCTCTTTACATAAGGGATGCACAGATGTCTATTTTCAGTCTTATATTCAGAAAGTTAAAAGAATGGAAATTATCTGCTAACTTTTTTGACTGACAATAAGCTGTGATCTTTTTATTATAAATATCCTCAAATTATAGATAAATACTATATTAATTGAAAAAATTGACCAAGTCTTCATTGGTCTTGAGACATTTATAATTTTATCACAACTAAATTGACCGAGTAGCCTAATTCTATATTCGGAATATGGGGCAGAAAAATTTTTGCAGTTGAATGAAAATGTCTTAATTCCAATCCTGTATACTAATTATTCTGCTCATAATAAAAAAACAAGATAAAAGGACCCTCCACAGAACCAATCAGATTCCCGATATGTAAAAATACTACTTTATTGCCTCTCCTCTTTTGCTGTTCTATGGGCAGATTATATACTTTAAAGGATTTATTTTTATGCAATTGAAAGAGGGCTTAGGTTTTGTTCATGATGCAGTAAAACCCTGATATGAATTCCTGATACAAATACAATTTGGGGGGGAAATGTCAAAATCTTCTATTTTATTAACACTGAATAAAACTGACTTGCGCTGCCAAGTTACCTTATCAGGGTTTACCTGTACTTAACAAGATAGGTAGCAATTCAGGTCACATTTTTAAAATGTGACATATAAAACATGTCAATAAACATTTTGTACATAATGAAAGTTTGCTATGGATACCTTACAGACCTCTTCTTGAATCATTCTTATTTCAAATGCCAGGATAATAACTTAAGGGTTTGTAAATTATTTCTTGACCTACATCATTTTGTATTAAAGCAAATGCAAAATGTTCTTCAGAATAAAACCGTGTAATAATTTTATTATACTTGGGGCTCCTTTGTCTAACACTTTCAACCAGTGTAATCTCCAAAAGTTAAACTCTTACTGCAGCATTCGACGTATCAGTGGTCTTTCATTTGGAAAATGCACTCCTAAGGATTATGCTATTCTAGCCTAAACTTTTTATTAATCATTGATCTGAAGTATATAAAACATGCATTTAAAACTGGGAAGGCATTTTGTGTGTAAAAGGCCAGCAGTATCAGGCCCCAAGCAAAGAATTTTTTTAAAAGTAACCCATAACAAATAGGAAAATTTTCCTAAAAGCCCCTACAGGCTGTGTCAGACTGACTCCTCCTTCCAGAATGTGCTCGGTTAGGTTGTTTAGCATTAGTCACAGAACACTTTGGAAGTCGAGAGAATAAAGTTTCCGTATCCAGTGAGATCACTGTAAAATTACTGTGGGTCAGATTCTCAGGGGGGTGTATGATGGTGACGCTCCACAGATTTCATTGCAGCCCCCCTCTGAAAAATCAGCCACTTTAAGGTGTCTGAAGTTGGATGCTGAAAATCACTAGTCACCTTAGAAACTCAACCTAAATTTCTTCACTACAGTGATTCCTGCTAACATATTCCAAATTCTGTAGATACTGTACATGTCATTTTTATAACTATAAGGTCCCAGCCCTCCGACATATTCTCCCCAGGTGGAACCTCATGCTTGCACAAAGTTACGCTGTCTTCACTGGGATGCTACACACACACATTTTTTATATGATTAGTGTCTACCCCTGAATATTCTGATTAGACAGCCTCTTCTTAGGACAGAGTTACTATTTTGCATGAAAATAGAGGTTTTTAAAAAACTGTAAGAAAATCTGGCTACAATATACCAGATATTCAATCTTTTTAAAAAAAAAGTACGAGAATATATTATAAGGATACATAAAACATCCCTTCTGCTCAGTTATGGCACTGTAAGAGTGAAATAGTTTCCCTCTATAAGTCTCTATATATTAAAATCTTGCTAATTAGATTAGATTAGATTACTCACTAATTCCTCTAATAAATATAGGAAATACTACAAATACTCATATTCATTTAAGCAAACTTGGCAGGTTTTGGGGGGAGGTCACTGTGTCTGTATGTATATATATAATGGCTCTAGACATTAATAAAACATTATATGGTTTCCAGTCATCAATGCATAGTCAGCCCAAACACAGGCAAATATGAACAATGTCATCTAGTATTTCAACAATATCTTCTGGGAGCCTGGAGCACAGAGGTCTATCATCCAAGGGTATGTCTACACTACGAGAGTAGTTCGATTTTACTTAAAGTGAATTTGTGGAACCGATATTACAAGTCGAACGTGTGTATCCACACTAAGGACAGTAATTCGACTTTGTGAGTCCACACTAATGGGGCAAGCGTCGACATTGGAAGCGGTGCACTGTGGGCAGCTATCCGACAGTTCCCGCAGTCCCCGCTGCCCATTGGAATTCTGGGTCGAGCCCCCAATGCCTGCTGGGGCCAAAAATGTGTCGAGGGTGGTTTTGGGTAACTGTCCTCATTCAACTCTCACTCCCGCCCTCCCTCCGTGAAAGCACCGGTGGGCAATCAGTTCGCGCACTTTTCTGGTGATTGACAGAAGATTGACAGCACTGCGAGCATGGAGCCCGCTGCAATCATCGCTGCAGTTATGGCCGTTGTCAACACCTCGCACCTTATCATCCACCTTTTTCAGAGGCAGATGCTGAGAAATCGGGCGAGGAGGCTACGGCAGCGCGGTGAGGACATTAAGTCTGACAGGGGCACAGACCTCTCACAAAGCATGGGACCCCGCGCTATGGACATCATGGTGGCAACAGATCATGTTGATGCTGTGGAATGGCGATTCTGGGCCCGGGAAACAAGCACGGACTGGTGGGACCGCATAGCACTGCAGCTCTGGGATGAATCACAGTGGCTGCGAAACTTTTGGATGCATAAGGGAACTTTCCTGGAACTTTGTGAGTTGCTGTCCCCTGCCCTGAAGCGCAAGGACACCCGGATGCGAGCAGCCCTGACTGTCCAGAAGCGAGTGGCCATAGCCCTCTGGAAGCTTGCAATGCCAGACAGCTACCGGTCAGTCGCAAATCACTTTGGAGTGGGCAAATCTACCGTGGGGGTTGCTGTGATGCAAGTAGCCAACGCAATCGTTGAGCTACTGCTCTCAAAGGTAGTGACCCTGGGAAACGTGCAGGTGATCATAGATGGCTTCGCTGCGATGAGATTCCCAAACTGCGGTGGGACTATAGATGGAACTCACATCCCTATCCTGGGACCGGCCCACCAGGCCAGCCAGTACATTAACCGAAAGGGCTACTTTTCAATGGTGCTGCAAGCACTGGTGGACCATAGGGGACGTTTTACCAACATCAATGTTGGATGGCCGGGCAAGGTTCATGATGCTCACGTTTTTCAGGAACTCTGGTCTATTTAGACGGCTGCAGGAAGGTATTTACTTCCTGGACCATAAAATAACTGTTGGGGATGTGGAGATGCCTATAGTCCTCCTCGGGGACCCAGCCAACCCGCTAATGCCCTGGCTCATGAAGCCCTATACAGGCACCCTGGACAGTGAAAAAGAACTCTTCAACTACCGGCTGAGCAAGTGCAGAATGGTGGTGGAGTGTGCTTTTGGACGTCTGAAGGGGAGATGGAGAAGCTTACTGACTCGCTCTGATCTCAGCAAAACCAATATCCCCATTGTTATTGCTTGCTGTGTGCTCCACAGTCTCTGTGAGAGCAAGGGGGAGACGTTTAGGGCGGGGTGGGAGGTTGAGGCAAATCGCTTGGCTGCTGATTACGCCCAGCCAGACAGCCGGGCGATTAGAAGAGCCCAGCGGGATGCGCTGTGCATCCGGAAAGCTTTGAAAGCTAGGTTCCAGAGTGACCAGGGTAACCTGTGACTATTAAGTTTGTTTAAACAGAAGCTGAACCTGCCCCCATTTCTTTACCCAGTTAATGTTGACTATCCTCTCCAGTTACCAACCCCCTTCCCCTCCTTCCAATACACCTTTAACAATAAAATAAATGAAACTTTGTTCATTAACACCGTTTTCTTTATTAAGGATTTTGTGGTAAAGTGTTGAAACTGGGACGCAGACTGTGGTGGGGAGCGTGTGTAGTGATGGAAAGGACACTTCTAAACTCAAGGACAGGCTCCTGCTCCTAGAGCGGTCCGCAGTGGTGGACTGGTTGTTTCAACGGAGCCTGCCACCCCTCCTTTTCGGGACTCTGTGTGTCGGGGCTATATGACTTTGTGGCGGGGGAGGGCGGTTACAGATCCCCTGCTGCGTGGCTCTGTCATCCAGGCTAAGGACAGCTGCATAAGATCTGTAACCGCCCTCCCACAAACTCACATAGCCCCCCCACACAGAACAGGAAAACCACCTCCCAGACTGACATGGGTGCCTAGTGACTGCAATGTGTGTGTGACCTTCTGCTGAACCTGCCCCCGTGTCTGTACCCTAGTAAAGGTGACTGTCCTCTCCAATTAACAACCCCCTTACCCTCCTTCAAACACATTCTCCTTTAAAAGAACATGATGGAAACAGTAATTAACAGAAACGTATTTTTTATTAACAACTACACAGTTAGGGGCTGAAACTGGGACAGGGGTTTGTGTGAGGTGCTTTTGGAGTGAAGAAAAGGACTTATCAAATCTTTGGGAATGAGAGCCTTCTGTTACTTGAGCAGTCTGCAGGGGTGGAGTGACTGTTTTCATGGCCCCTGCCGCCCCTCCTTCTTCGGACTTTGGGTGAGGGAGGGATGGGACTTTGTGGCGGGGGAGAGCGGTTAGAGATGCAGCGGGGCTCTGTCCTCCTGCTTCCGGTCCTGCAGAACATCTACAAGGCACCGAAGCGTGTCCGTTTGCTCCCTCATTAGTCCAAGCAGCGTTTGAGTCGCTTGCTGGTCTTCCTGCCACCACCTGTCCTCCCGTTCGCTGTGTGATCGCTGGTATTGCGACATGTTCTCCCTCCACTGGGTCTGCTGTGCTGCCTCGGCTCGGGAGCAGCCCATAAGTTCTGAGAACATCTCGTCCCGTGTCCTTCTCTTTCGTCGCCTGATCTGCGCCAGCCTCTGGGAGGGGGATGCCAGGGTAGCTCGGGAGACGTTCGCAGCTGTGGGATGGGAAAAAGGGAGTGAATTCCTCAGAAAGATACAGTTTTGCGAACAATGAATATAGTCTTTCTCTGTGAACAAGACCATGCACAGCACCTATCACATGCGCACTCAGTACAAGGTCGAATTTTCAACCTTCCCATTGAGTGCCTGGGGTCTTGCTGTACAGATCACACAAGCAGGGCCAGACAACAGAATTCGGCTAGCAAGCAGACATGGTAAGCTGTAGACTTTTGGCTGCTTAAAGCTTAATTTATAGCAGTGCTCTCCTTTCACGTTCCAAGCAATGCTCCTAGCGTTGGCCAGTTCCTGCTGCTGGCAATCCAGCCAGCATGAACTCTGCCCCTGTCCCACCCACCTCACGGCTGTCCCCGGAAAAGATCCCTGCATGCTGCCCCTGTCACGCCTCCACCGCGTGGCTGTAAACAGACGGTTACAGTTATGTAAAGGAACGGCAATCAGTCCCAATACTAACATTCCCCTAATTCAAAGCAGGTCACCATGAGTGATATGACTCTGATGAGGATTTCGGAGACAGAGAAAGACCGCATGCTGCGTGAATGCCAGCAAGCACCAGGGCCATATGCCGCCATGCTTTGCCAGGCAATGATCCCAGAGTACTTGCTGCTAGCCTGGCACAGAAAAGTTTCCTACCATGGAGGATGCAATAAAGCCGCTCTCCCCAGGAACCTGATGCAAAGGCTTTCACAATACCTCCAGGAGACCTTCGTGGAGATGTCCCAGGAGGATTTCTGCTCTATCTCCAGACATATTGACAGAATTTTCCAGTAGCTGCACTGGCAAGGACTAAAAAGTAAAGCACCTAGGGCAAACTAATCATGAAAAACTGGACATATTGACAAACTTTTCCAGTAGCTGCACTGGCAAGGATTAGAAACTAAAGCGCCTAGGGCAAACTAATCATGAAAAACCCATTATTAAGATACGATTCCTATTCTGTTCAAAATAAATGTTTAAAACACTTACCTACTGATGTTTCCCCTGATTCACGGTCTGGGTTACCGCCTTGGGAGGGTTGGTAGATGATCTCCGTGAGGGTGATGAAGAGATCCTGGCTGTCGGGGAAATCAGCGTTGAAAGCGCTGTCGACTGCCTCATCCTCCTCATCTCCTTCCTCATCTTCCCCATCCGCGAACATCTCCGAGGAAGCAGCCGTCGACAATACCCCATCGTCAGAGTCCACGGACAGTGGTGGGGTAGTGATGGCGGCCGCACCTAGAATGGAATGCAGTGCCTCGTAGAAACAGCATGTGTGGGGCTGGGATCCGGAGCATCCATTTGACTCTTTGGTCTTCTGGTACCCTTGTCTCAGCTCCTTGATTTTCACGCGGCACTGCGTTGCATCCCGGCTGTATCCTCTCTCCGTCATGGCTTTTGAGATCTTCTCGTAGATCTTCGCATTCCGTTTTTTCGATCACAGCTCCAAAAGCACGGACTCATCACCCCACACAGCGATCAGATCCAAGACTTCCTGATCAGTCCATGCTGGGGCCCTCTTTCTATTCTGCGATTGCATGGTCACCTCTGCTGGAGAGCTCTGCATCGTTGCCAGTGCTGCTGATCTCGCCACAATGTCCAAACAGGAAATGAGATTCAAACTGGCCAGACGGGAAAAGGAATTCAAATTTTCCCGGGGCTTTTCCTGTGTGCCTGGTCAGAGCATCCGAGCTCGGACTGCTGTCCAGAGCATCAACAGAGTGGTGCACTGTGGGATACCTCCCGGAGCTATTAGCATCGAATTCCATCTACTCCTACCCTAATTCGACATGGCCATGTCGAATTTAGCGCTACTCCCCTCGTCGGGGAGGAGTACAGAAATCGATTTAAAGAGACCTCTATGTCGAAATAAATAGCTTCGTTGTGTGGACGGGTACAGGGTTAATTCGAGTTAACGCTGCTAAATTCGACATAACCTCCTAGTGTAGACCAGGCCCAAGAAAGTGGTATGCAGCCTCATAATTTGAGAAAACTTTTCATTTTAAGTTTATTTTTGAAATAAGATGAGTAAATGCATTTCTGTTTCTGAAATGAAGATAGGTACAATTAAATTAGGTCTATTATAAATGTGTATTACAATCCGACCCATCAGATTTGCTGTGTTTGACAGCTGCATGCTTCAATTATAGTTACATCTCTTGTTAGCAGCTCAGCTGAAACCACACCTTTGCAAGCAGGCTTTAGACTATAAAGCCTTTACATGAAAACTCAGGCTGTAGAAACAACTGACTGATTTTTTTTTTCCTCGAGAGCAGGAGCGGCGCCAGGGTTTTTGGCACCCTAGGCGGGGGTCCTTCCGCGCTCCCGGTCATCGTTGGCAATTCTGCGGCAGGGGGGTCCTTCCGCGCTCCCGGTCTTCGGGGCACTTTGGCGGTGGGTCCCGGAGCGAGTGAAGGACCTGCCGCAGAACTGCCACCGAAGACCCGGAGCGTGGAAGGACACCCCTCCCCCCCCCGCCGCCGAATTGCCGCCCCCCCAAATCCTGGTGCCCTAGGCAACCGCCTAGGTCGCCTAAATGGAAGCGCTGGCCCTGCTCGAGAGACTAACAAAATACAGCTTTACAAATACTGCTAATTTTCTTCTGTTTTTGAAAGCAATTTCCACACTGAAGGAAACATGGAATAAGAATATTTATACAAAATGCTGTTTTTGACCAGTTTTCATTTGTTTAGCCCTTTTTGTTATGCTGAATAATATGATCTGCCAGGGACCTCAACCTGTGTCTGAGACACTTATTGCCATGGGAATGATGGTAATGGCTCTAGCAAGATTCAACAGATGGCTTTGGTGGGACAACAAAAAGAATGAACAATGCCTACACAGCACAGAGTAACAGTGAAAATGCTGGTATGTTTAATGACATCAACGTTCCCAGCTCAAGTCATTTTTGTTGTAACTAACTGCCTTAGCACATGGATGGCTCTTAAGGCAGGATTCGTCTGCTTATTTGGGAGTGTCCATCAATTATGTAACACATTTTTGGGTGATTTTTTCAAGAGCCACCCCCTCTCCTTGTAACACTGAAACAAATACTGTCATACAACATTAAGGCCCCACCCAGGCAACCCCTGATCTGCTACATAATTTATGGAAAGCCCCTTTAAAAGAAAATGTGTAAGTAGATGGGGCTGACAACGTTACTCAAATACACACCGTAGCAAAAAAGCATTAATCAGATAAAAAGTCAGAGCCAGATTCTCTGGATCAGCCAAGCTGTGCTCAGAGTAAACAAGACATGGAGGAGTAAAGTGGCTTTAATACATCTTTATGCTTTCCCAGTGCTGGCACTGCTAGGCACCAGCCCAGTCCCCAGAATATGGTAACGCATATTACACCATTAGCCCCCAGCAGCCATTACAACAGCCTGGGATCTGTTGGAGCTGAGGACCATCTAACCAGGAATACAGCAGCAGCAGCCAGGGGGGGTGACACAGGAACCGCTTATTGTGACTCCGCACCACCCTTAGGATTCCCATAGGTAGGCAAAATGCTCATTGGCCGATTCACTGCCTTTAAGGCTGCTTTGCACCAAAGGAATGCCACAAAGCAGTCCTGCATTCTGGAGCACTGAGGCCTAAATCAATAAAGCAACTAGAGTAGCATGACCATGAAAATACTGTAAGGTTAAAGGATTGAACAAATATCGCAATATGTACATGTATTTTTAGGTGCAGGAAAAAATGTATTTGAGGACTTGTTTTTAATTATGTGATTGAACATTCTAGTAATGTGTATGCATAAAGCACAACTGCAGCTGTGTGTGCAAAATTTACTTTGCCATTTCCTGACCCTTTAAATGCTCTACTATGATACCACAGCATTCACTTAATGCAGTATAGAATGCGTGTATGGTTATAAGTTATAGCACACTGTAGCTAGGGAATGCGCTGCAATAATATAAACAATTCCTATGCCAAAAATGTGACCCTGGTATACTATACTATTAATCATCACATATAAGGACTTCCACCACTATGCAGCCCTTCAAAACTGCTTCCCACATCAATTGCACACTGCTGTGGCAAGTGTGGTTGATACATATTATTATTTTTATTGGTGTGGTACTGCTTACTCTCAATGCCAGAAAGAGACTCAAAGCTGTGCATTTTTGACTTGAAACTCTTGAATGCAATAGTACCAAGTGAAAATATTACACAATAAAAGGCACAGCGTATATAAGTCTCATCCTACACACAGCTGCTCGCCCCACAGAATTGCATCAGATAGGCTGACTTATAAACACAGTAGATAGTCTAACACCTAATACATTGCTATTGCTCTCCTCCTACCAACAGTATGCAGCATACAGAAATGGTTTACCTGGCTCATTATGGAAGAGTGTTCAGTGCTGTCTTCTCTCTTCAGTTTCATTGTTTACGTTTTATGCAATTGCTTTAACACAGCATGTCTTTCCCTCAGTTAATTATAGGGCTCCACCAGTGCTTTGCAGCAGCACCAGGTAAGAATATCTGCCTAGAACATCTGCAGTTGTTCCTTTAGCCAACTTTCGAGTCAGCAAGTTTTTTGCTTAAACTGTAAAATTCCATTTTTTCTGGAGTAAATTATTCTGCTGTTCATTGGAAGACTCAAGCAAGCTTTAACGTTACTTATTTACAGCTGTAAGCACTGTATTTACTGTACTTTCATCAATTTCCAATGCCTGCTGTCTGCTAAGCTATTGTGAGCATTTTCTCCTTCTGCATTTAATAATCATGTTTGTCCTTTACATGTTGGTAACAGTCCCTGGCTTAAGATAATACTATCTTTCACGATGGCTCAGCCGTAGGAGCACTAGCTTTATTATTTGACATCTACTTGCTCAGTAATTATATTTGTAGGATTTCTTTTAGTTCACAGACTATTTAATAAATCCACATTCTTCTGATATTAATTTTTTAGGTCTTTTTTTAAAACCAGCACAGGAATCCGAGAAATTACCTCACCGCACATTAAGCGGTAGGGGCCGTTGTCCGGCTTGTAGGAAAAGATGTGTGGTCCCTTTAAAGGTTAGATAGCTAGAGAGCTGCAGCAGCTTCAGACCAGATCAGTTTGAGGACATTAACTCATTTCCCCCTCTCCCATAGGTGACTGGAAGAAAGGGGAGACTATTTAGATCCATACTGGTGCTACAAAAGCCCTCTTTTACTTGGCCCAGGTGGCGCAACACCCCCTTCCCCACCACCACCACCACTACTACCACCCTCACATGATAGCAGTTAAACACCAGGTTTTGTCATAATACTCTGTGAGAACTACTTGCTCCTTTCTCGGGGGGCTGGGAAGGAATTTTTTCCTTCATCTCCAGATTGGTCAGGGTGCGGGGGGGGGGGTTTTGCCTTCCCCACAGTGTGTTGGGGGCTCAGTTGTACCAAGTGAAAATGGGGGGTTAGGCTATGATGTCGCAGCTCAGTATGGGGCAGATGTCCAGTGTGGTTACTCCATCGGGAAGGTCCATGATGCTCTTTGGTAAAGGATTTAAAGGAGGTATTGTATAAAGGAGTGGAAATGGGGGGAAGATGGGGTTTCAGGATTCTTATGACGGCAGGGAGCCAACTCTCCCCCACCCCTCATTCAAGATGGAAGGGGTCATGAGGTGCCAGGAGCAGATTGGCTGTGGACCAGGAGGAGTAAAGGGGAAGAGCTGACAGCAACTCCCCTTTGCCCCCAGTTTATGTAAACGATTATGGAATTACCTGCACTGTACACTTTTATCTGCCGAGTACTCCCTGATGTCTGGGAATGAACTTGCAGCCTAACTAAACCACCTCCAGTGTCTCCACTCCTCCTTCCGGCATACCCAGACAACAGACAATTTCTATATGGGAACTTAATTATGAACGCTAAACATTTTAGCCTTATTCTGTGAACTAATATTAGTTGTGCTCTGCAGACATTCTAACCTGAATCTACATGCTGTTGTTTGAGTTTTGACATGTTCCCATTTCTAAATAGCTTATTTTATGAAAATAGACGATGGAGAAATCTGCTACAGAAATTTGTCTATTAAATCAGGACTATGATTAAGATGGTTAAGCAAGTTAAAACCACATAATAGCAAAAATTTTCACAGGAGTTTAATTGTCGTAATGACAGCTTGTGCAAGGATTATGCACATTTCCTTGTTTACATTAAACATCATGCAGATTTTAAAAAAATCAAAGTATAAGACAGGATTTAAATGACTTTTTTTTTTAAATGTACAAACTCTAGCAAGATTCAACAGATGACTTAGGTGGGACAACAAAAAGAATGACGGGCTGAGGCTGAATGGCAAAAATTCCCATTCAAATTTGTAAGAGTAAGGAGTGCAGAGGCAGGCTAGAATAAAGATTATTTCCCTCCCTCCTCTGCTATTAGTGGTGGGGAAAAGAAAGATTGTGATTTCCATCCTGTTTCTACTCCATTCACTATTCCATTCTATGGGGATTTCCATATTACCTTGCAATAACTCATCACGATGCAGGGCCTGTACTTCCCGTGAACTGTAACGATATCAGGAAAGCTGTTAGAACACACTCAAGAAAGGGCCATTGATGGATATCTGTAAAGGATTTTTCTCAGCAAACATCCAGAATAGTCTGGCCATTAGGCAAGCATTATCAAAGTAGTAGAGCCAAGATGTATTTATTCTTCTTAAAGTAAATGAGCCAAGATGTTCAAGTTAACTGAACAGGGGCAGACAAGCATCTATCTGATATGG
The DNA here is from genome assembly GCF_027887155.1 of Malaclemys terrapin pileata. NCBI lineage: Eukaryota > Metazoa > Chordata > Testudines > Emydidae > Malaclemys > Malaclemys terrapin. The sequence continues at coordinate 27,780,100 of NC_071511.1, read as the reverse complement.
TAAAAGATCTCTCTAGACAGCAGGTCATTTTGTTTTTAAAAATAAACCAACATTTACACTTTAGTAACATCCAGGCCTTAAAGTCGGTTTCATCCTTTACAGCCAGGGCCGGCTCCAGGCACCAGCGCAGCAAGCAGGTGCTTGGGGTGGCCAACGCAAAGGGCGGCATGTCCAGGTCTTCGGTGGCAATTCGGCGGCGGGTCCCTCCGTCCCTCTCAGAGAGAAGCACCTGCCGCCAAATTGCCGCCGAAGAATGAAGCGGCGGCGGTAGAGCTGCCGCCGATCGCGGCTTTTTTTTTTTTTCCGTTACTTGGGGCGGCAAAAACACTGGAGCCGGCCCTGTTTACAGCTGTACAATCACCTTCCATGGCCCCCTTAAACATACAATAGTGACACAAGGCAAGTTTCCATTTTGCATTACACACCTAAAACAAATTAAGTTATTAACTGAATTTTATTAAGTTAAATACAAAGAACATGGAGAGTTTACCATTATAGAGATTTTAAATAATTGCTGTTTCTGTTTTTATAGAGGCTATTAAGGCACACTGTATATCAAATATGGATATCTTTTTAATTTGATTATACCATTACCCGAATACTATATGTATGCATTTAAGTTTAAAACTCAACTCAACCTTAACAATGGAGCTGTGATCAGTACCTCCACAATACATTACCCACGTTACTATAAATGATTACGCAAGCACCAATAAATGAAGTTGACATTGATAGCTATGTTGAAATTACCTGGGGCCTGACAGATATACTGTTGCTTATGCTGAGTAGTACCTTACTCCATAAACAGACCACTAAAATCAAGAACTACTCAACATGAGTAAAACTCTTGATGATGTTGTAAACTGTGTATTGCCTCTGCAAGATTATATAGAAAAGAAATTATGTAATGTTAGGAATTCCTTTCTCTGCATTAATGTGAGTGTTCACTATTTTGGGCCCTGATCCTGCAAATACTTTCATAGATGTTTCACTTTACACACAGTCCAGAAAGTTAAGTATTCTTCAGGATGGGGATCTTGCTTATTAACTATTGTCAAGGACAATCATGCATACGAAGAATACTAAGTGAGATTCAACATAAAAGGCAACCCTTACATCACTTGCTAGGATTGTGGCTCCATTGAGGCCTCTGACAACATCTGTAAGCCCAAGCACAGAAGCAGTTTTAAGTGTCTTACTGTTCTATACAAAGCAGCAAACATCCACTTCTACCATCCCACGCTCAGCCATACAGGTCTTGAACTCCTTGACGGCTCACATGATTGCCTTTTCTTTTTGTAAGGCAGAACTGACCCTCTTCAGCATAAACTTCAAACTACATTACAAAAATTGGTATCACCCAAATGCTTGACTAATATGGACAGTTACTGCAAACAACTTGATATTTTTTAAATGACTGCTACAACCTTCTTAATATCAGAGAGGTAGTGAATTAATACCTACCTGTAATTTTTTGTAGCAATACATTTATTCTCTTGGCAAAGTCCAATGTAAGATTTCCATATGTGGGCAAAAACTCACCTGGAAAATAAGCGTGGGCATTTTGTTCATCGCTGTGTTTCCAAGGTTTGAGGTTTATATACAGGAACATTTTTCTCACTGAGTGATGGGAACCCCTTGATCATATCAGCAGCTTTTTCTGCTATCATGATGGTGGGGGCATTCAAATTCCCACTGACCACACTGGGCATTATTGAGGCATCTACGACTCTCAGGTTTTCAACCCCAATTACTTTGGTCTGAGGATCAACCACAGCAGTGGTATCAGACGGCTGCCCCATTTTACAGGTACAAGAAGGATGATAAGCACTATCAGCCTTCTGTCTTATGAAAGCATCTATTTCTTTGTCAGACTGTACATGACTTCCTGGCTGAATTTCAGGACCACGGAATTTTTCAAAAGCTTTCTGAGCAAAAATTTCTCTGGATAACTTGACACACTGACGAAATTCCCACACATCTGTTTCTGTACAGAGAGGAAACAAAGAGACTGTAAATACATACACTGGTTAGAAATACTTCCCTGTGCATAATTCAAACAAACAAACAAACAGCAGCTAATAGTGCTAGTACAGGACAGTGTGCTATACCAAGAAAAGGAAAAGGCAGCAAAATTAAAGGGGAAGGAAGCTTATATACAATTTAAAGGCTCTCAACTTGTTACTGAAAGAAAAAACAATAGGAACTTTTTTCCACTGTGAGCAAAATTGTCACTTACCCTACACACTTGTACAGGAGAGTAGGATGAATAAAAATGATACACAGGAATAAGGAGGTATGGGCTATGTGATCACCAGCTGAGTGGGGGAGGCCAGCAAGGTGTGTGGTGGCCTTTACTCCCCCTCTTGCACAGGTGGGTGTGGGGTGAACTGGAAGGGGCAGGGAATGGGCAGTCGCTTGACTGCACCCCACTTAGACTGGAAGCCTTTTGTGGCAGGGACGGTCTTTTTGTTCAGTGTTTGTACAGCACCTAGCAAAATAGCATTTTGGTCATTAACTGAGGCTTCTCTGAGCTATCACAACATGAATAGTAATAATAATACCGATGTGCCAACCAGCACAGTTGAGATGGTGTCAAGAGGGGAGTAATTTGCTAGTGATATGGCCAGGTAGTAGATCACTTCTTCTTGGAGCAAGGGGGAAGGAACTGAATGAGACCAACTTAATATAGATACCAGGCATTTACCCATTGATAAGTAGTTTGGTTCAATCACAGGATGGTCCCTTGGATCTTTACTTTTCAACTTTAGCCAGCCCACACTTTTGCTCCTCATGGGTCCAACATGAACCTGCAATAACCCCAAAACACTGCATGACAAAATTCCATCTAGACAGACTTCCGAGTCCAATGCAATTTTTAAAAACATGGAGTCTTCTTACAGATTACCCAAACATAAAATATAAAAAAGGGAGAATGAAAAGGAAGGCCACAATATGAACATTTTTTCTTGTTTTTTTGGCTATACGCACAGCACAGGAAATAAACTATTTATAATACAACAACAAGCAAATATTATTTCAGTTTAGCAGTAGCTGACAGTTCAGATGACCAAATTACTATCATCATGAAATAAAAACTAGCCAAAGAAAACAGATGTATATAGTGACAGTTTCACAGTATGAACTACAGACTTTTGAATCTACATTACATATTGATACAACAGAAAGAGACATTACTAAGTAGTTAAAGGGAAAACAAAATATTATAATATAGAATTCGATCATGTACTACTGATGACAATGACACAGAATCAGGTTCATAACCCCTAAAAAACTTATTGCGTATTTTTCCAAAGATAAAGAGTAAAATTATTCTGGCACCAGCAACAAATAAAATATGTAAATATTTTTGCAATGTAGGCAATTAAGTCACATCTTTTACACAATACTGAACTATCTGTAACTTGATCACTGTACTACTATTAATGTTTCCAATAAACTGTAAATCTCCTTGCTAATTCAGGACATTGCTAATTTGTGTCCTTGAACCACTGACCTGGTAAGCTTCCAGCTGGGAAGCAACACGTCCATGATCAATCACCTGAGAAGGAAGAAAATGGAACTGAATGTCTGGATGAGGAACATCTGGCCGACTTCTAATAAACCCACCAGACTCTAAGTGGGCAGTAGCTCCATCTCCTAGAGATTGAGAAAGAAAGAAAGAAAAATTCTAAAATATTCGAAAGGTAAGAAAAATGTGTATTTTTAAAATCCTTGTTTCCGAACCATTTCTCCATGCCCCATACACCTTTCCACTTATGCAATGCACATAATTATGTCAATCAAAGACAGTGAAACTGTGAGGGGTGCAAATCCATATACAATTAACTTATAACTTGTGCAATGTACATTATTTTCATCATGTTGATCACTAAATAAATGTAAAATGTGTTTGACTTCAAAAAAATCCCAAGGTGTCTCCAGCTTCCTAAATATTCTCCATTTTCTTTGGGGTAGAATGGGATGTTACAAGTTGCTTAATATGAAGGGCAGTGCACTGTTGCAATGCTTCTGAAGCAGCTTAGGTGGGAGATTGTCACTGGGAGTGCCCGCTGGTTGAGGGAGAGAATAAGCTGTGGCAGCTAGATACCCAGTCCAGTGCATGCTCCCAGATGCACCAGGTGTCTAGAGGGGGTAGAGCAAAGGCTCTGCCCACTCCCTGCCCCCTGACACCCACTTGCAGACCCTGCTTCCCCTCCACGCTACTGTATAGCACCTCTTTAAACCTCTGTGCCACCCCACTAGATCAGTGGTTCTGAAAACCGGTCCACTACTTGTTCAGGGAAAGCCCCTAGCAGGTCAGGCCGGTTTGTTTACCTGCCGCGTCTGCAGGTTCGGCCGATCGCGGTTCCCACTGGTCGTGGTTCGCCGCTCCAAGCCAATAGGGGCTGCGGGAAGCGGTGTGGGCCGAGGGACGTGCTGGCCACCCTTCCTGCAGCCCCCATTGGCCTGGAGCAGCAAACCGCAGCCAGTGGGAGCCACGATCGGCCAAACCTGCGGATGCGGCAGGTAAACAAACCAGCCTGGCCCACCAGGATGCTTACCCTGAACAAGCGGCGGACCGGCTTTGAGAACCACTGTCTTAATACATCATTTTCTGACTTCACTTTTTACAGTAGCTTTTCTCAGTGGCCCACAGATTTAAGTACGGAACATAACCCAAAATGAAAGTTAGGCATAAATGCAAACATTTAGCAACATGCAAACATTCCCTGCCCGAATTTAAGGGCAGGAAAATAAATGCTACAAAAAAAGTGCATCTCAACCTCATTTGTTACAATAAACATTACATTTGTTAAAATAAATTCTAATTTGGAAAAAACAAAGCAGAATAAAGCTAAGGAAACTGCACAGTCTGCCCCCCATTTGAATTCATTTTTTAAAATCTCCAGTTTCTGCAGAATTAGTGGTAATAAAGCTTCATCGGAAAGACACTCTGGGATTCTGACATATATAATTCAGCTAAAAGCCAAATTTGGTAATCCTATAGAACTGAACAGTGGGACAGTTTCACATTTTTTTTCATACCTGTACATTTCCAAAGCCATTCTAAACCAATCTTTGCCATGTTAACAGGCTTTTGTGCTTTGTAGAGAGTAATAGGTTTGGTGCACTTCTGCTGTATGTACACTTCTAAATGATCTTGAAGATTCTGGCCTACTCCTGATACAAACAAACAAACAAACAAAACCAAGAAGAAATTATATACAGGTAAACTGTAAATGTTATATACAAGCAGGTACATTTTCCTCTATAAACTACCCTGAATGGAAACTGAAATAACCTCTTACAAAGGCAGTGGTGTCAAACACCCTGGACCCTGGGCCTAGTCCAGCCCATTTAGGCAAGCAGCAGACAGCACCAATTTAGTCAAGTTAATGTACCCTGTTTACACACACTCACATCATATATCGTTTTATGATGTCTACTTTAAGATGAGATATAATGTGGAGCTGTCAAGTGGTGCCATTACCTCAGAAAGGGGGATAAACAATGACAGCATCAACACATTAAAATGACCACTTTGAAATATGTGCATTTGTTTCTGTTAGTTTAATGGCTATGTATTATTTCAAGACATACAACGGAATTTCTTTGTGACCTCCATGCATCACAAGAACAATCTAAAGCAGGGGTCGGCAACCTTTCAGAAGTGGTGTGCTGAGTCTTCATTTATTCACTCTAATTTAAGGTAATACATTTTAACATTTTTAGAAGGTCTCTTTCTATAAGTCTATACTATATAACTAAACTATTGTTGTATGTAAAGTAAATAAGGTTTTTAAAATGTTTAAGAAGCTTCATTTAAAATTAAATTAAAATACAGAGCCTCCCCGGACTGGTGGCCAGGACCCGGGCAGCGTGAGTGCCACTGAAAATCAGCTTGCATGCTTCCTTCGGCACGCGTGCTGTAGGTTGCCTACCTCTGATCTACAGGGTAAAACGAAGTCTAATAATTTGTAGAGATATCATTGAAATGTAGTAACGCTGGTGACACTTCTAGTCAACATCATCATCATCTTGTTCATCATTATGATCTCTGAGAGTGGTGGGTGACCAGTCTTCACTGCCTTGGCAGGTACACAGTTCTATACAGGGAAGATTGTTCTAACTACAGACACAGTTGATTCTTCTGTGATCCCTACTGATACAGGCTCAAACAAGGTCTTCTAGAAACTCAGATGCCATGGTCCGTTGAAGAATCCAGGAAGTAGTTCATCATCCACATTTTTCCATCCATGTTGCAATGGTGATCCAGTATCTGATTTACCTATCTGCAAAGATATGCAAATCTTTGTTTGCCAAGTTGCTCTTTTGACATGATCTTTCTCGCTCTCATCATACAGCAGTGCTACCAACTTCCTTGCTGCAGAAATTACAACTTGTCCATCACTCTATCCTGATTTGGCAAGATCTCTGAACCTTTGTTTTGACATTAAACACAGATTTTTTTCCTCAATATCAAACAGGAATGACAGGCAGTCACATCCTGTTAATACGTATACAGCAAGAAGTATGTTGCAGAAGTCAGGAGTGAGTGCATCATAAATTGCATACACAGGTATGAAGCAACACTTGTCAGTTGTGTTGGTAATGTTGCCGGTTTCAATCCACATTATCTATAGGTTCCACTTTCGGAAAGTAGTGAACAGCAAGTACCAAAACATCTATATTAAGTGACCTATTCCTATAGTTCCTTTGACACCAGGAGACCCAAAAGCTATATTGGCACATACAGCTTCCTCTTGAGTACTGTACAAGTCTTGGGCTTCTTCAGCACCTTCACTTCTTCTGCTGATGATGGACTTTCCTACTTCAGCCTCAGCAAGAAGGAGTATTTGTGTTGGGTGTGCTCCTACACCCTCAGGTTCACTTTGAACCATATATTCACAGAGGAATTTTACAAATGAATGCTTGTTGGATGCCACGTTTAGAAACTTCTTCCATGGAGGCACAGACATCCACCAATCCCCTGGTATTTCTTGCATCCAACGTTAGATCCTGTCTGGCACTGCTTTTCTGTAGTTTTCACAGAGTTACTGTTGTCATTATCTGTCAAAGACTTTGATTACAGAATTAGCTTTGTCAAATCCTTTTAGGATCTGCCTCAGGTACTCAGCAGCCAATTCACTGAAAGTGTGGAATTTGTCTCCAGCCATCTTTTGTATGACCAGCCATGGCATCTCTGATATACCCTGTGGTTTCTTTGTCACATGCTATTAGCTCATGGATCCTTTCAGCTTGAGCTTCCCGCTGATGCCCTAATTCAGTGGTTCCCAAACTTGTTCCGCTGCTTGTGCAGGGAAAGCCCCTGGTGGGCCGGGCCAGTTTGTTTACCTGCCACGTCCGCAGGTTCGGCCGATCGCGGCTCCCAGTGGCCGTGGTTCGCTGCTCCAGGCCAATGGGAGCTGCTGGAAGCGGCGCGGGCCGAGGGATGTACTGGCCGCTGCTTCCAGCAGCTCCCATTGGCCTGGAGCGGTGAACCGCGCCCAGTGGGAGCCACGATCGGCCGAACCTGCGGACGCGGCAGGTAAACAAACCAATCCAGCCTGCCAGGGGCTTTCCTTGGACAAGCGGCGGAACAAGTTTGGGAACCACTGCCCTAATTCAACTTTGTCTGTTCTTCTCATTGTTCCATCAGCATGCAAGAGGAACATAGGCACAGGTCCTAGTTGGTGACTAAGAACAGTTATCATTGAAACAGCATCTTTGCATCTTGCTAAGGACAGGGCTCTGCAGAAAATAATTTCTGGACTCATAGCTGCTGTGATAATCCCTCCCTGGGCAGGCTTAAATTTAGTCTTCTTGTTCATGTCAACAAACGTTTGGTGCCAGATTTCTTGACTGGGCTGATGAAGTTACGAATCCAATCAGAATCAAGTGCACCTCTCACAAATCTCTCCATTTGTTCTTCAACAACATCTGCTATTTTCAGGAGAGACTCTTGTACATCTGATGGTACATGGAATCCATTAGATATGGTGATAATCATCTCTGGATGTGACTCAGAGTCAAATGGGTTTGTCATATTGCTGATGACATGGTTGGTAAAATGCTTTTCATTCCTTTTCAGTGCAAAGACAAGGACTTGTTTGTGAAATTAGTCTTCACTACTTCTCGTTAGGCCACTTCTTTCTCTCATAGCTTTTGCATATTCACTCAGGACATGTCATGTGAGTGTCCATCTGACAAGGGCTGGCTTCTTTCTTGTCAGTATTACAATCCCACTACTGCCCTTTGAGTCTTTGAGAACAGTTTTCCCTCTTCCCATGTCACTCCAAATTCAACTGAAAAAAACAAGTCTGACATACAGCAAATTCCCCCCAGATTCAAAAGCAGTGTATACTACTTCAGGGAAATTTTAACATATCAAAAATGTAGCTTGATATCCATCTGGCATAGTTGTCTCTGTTTGCAATAAAGAAGCAGGACGTGCTGTGTCATGTGAAGTTTCCAATTATACACTCACTCTGCATGGACATTTAGATGTAGCGTCTACATAACCTGGTGAAAATGATCCCAGACCTTGAATGTAGGAGACTGGGCATACCCCCATATCTGAAAGTCCTTCAGTAGTGAAAGCACATGCTGAATTACAGCACCAACAAGCTCTTTAATGACATGTTGTAAGGACTGTTGAGTCTTCAGACTCAGACACCTTTTGTGTGTGAGCCAACATTTACCAGACAAATGCTGGAACTACATGAGTACCTCCTTCCTGCTCACACAATTTAACAAATGAATAAAGTTTCAGAGCACTCAGGGCCTCTAATGCTAAAGCCAAGCCATAGGGGTATGTCTAAACCCTATGCAATTAAACACCCACTCCTGGCCCATGTCACCTGACTGGGCTCAGGCTAAGGGGCTGTTTAATTGTGGTGCAGACATTCTGGCCTCTGGGACCTGACAAGGGGGGAGGGTGTCAGCTCCAGCTTGAGCCCGTACGTCTACACTACAATACCCTTAGCCTGAGTCAGCTGAGGCAGGCCAGCAGCAGGTTTTTCATTGCAGTGTAGACATACCCGTAGAGAAAAGCTGAATTGCCTAGCTGCAAGCATTGGATCTGCATTACAAGTAGCACACACATCAGTATCAACAAGAAGGTTTAGCAATCCTGTGTCTCCCCAAAATTTCGTAATACATGCAATAAAACAGCACTGGGTGTGAAAACCATCCAGGTGAATCACATTGATACCAAGTTCAGTTGGAGAGTCCATTTCACTTGCTGAGCTACAGCATACAGCTGCTGATCCATGATGAACGGAAGGCTGCTGTCCTACAGTTGCTGACATTTCAGCATAGTAGTATAGACTGTGGCCATGTCAGCTGGTTTGGCATCCATAATAGGTGAATATGCAACTGCTGGGTAGGCTCTCTTCTTTGTTGCAAGCTTGTGATTGAAACCAGTCCAAAAGGGAATCACCTGAATGAGAACAATATTAGCATCACTTGGTATTGGTAGGACATCACAAGATAAAGTTTTAAAAGACACCAGGAGAGAATTCAGACAGCGTTCACTGTAGGTGACAGGCGTTTATTTTCTCAAGTACTTTTTCATGGTAAATCAATTCGGGACTGTGATGAAGTGGAGAAACTACCCGCCAGCACGGCAGGAGTTAAAGAGAGCTGTTGGGCTCAGCTAGCCCTGCCCCATTATACCTGCAGCCAATGCAGGCCTGGAGGAAGGAGAAAAGATGAGAGCCTGGCTCAGTTCAGTGCTGACTGGCAAAGAGGTAGGAGTTAACTGCCACCCTACCTGAGAGGAAAGGTTACTAGCCTGCCAGCCAAGGCAGTCACCAGGGAGTAAATACTGTCTCCCTGGATGAAGGAGACTGTGGAGGAGACCTAGTAGCCTCTGGCAACTGAGCTGACTGAAGTACAGAGACACTGTGGGGGTTGTCCTCCCCAAAAGAGCCTGGGACTATGGCAGGGCACCACGCGAGGTCCACAAAGGGGTGCTACTGGAGGCAAGCCACCCCAGTGAATTGGACTACGGGGCCCATGCTCCAAACTGAAGGGATAGTGGTAGGAAGTAGCCCAGGGCAGTGGTTTAGACCCCCTACTAGGAGGCCCCTATTCAGGGGTTGTTATTTGGTAGCTTTGATCAATAAACACAATTAAGGTATTGAAGTTAACTTACACAGTACAAAATGTTGTCAGTCATGTTACAGTGTTTTTGGAACTGTGTAAAAAATGATATTTTCTCATTGTGGGTATCATTGTTTCACCTCATCTACAGGCTTACGGCACCAGTTGGCAGTTCCACATCATACTTCATCTAAATGTACATAAAATAAGCTTTCAAAGTACATACAATGTGGGTATGTATAGGGTGGGCACATTAAATTCCAAAAATATGGCCCTTTTTGGAGAATTGCCACATGCTTAATTTAAGGTATTTATTCAGGCCATATGCCAGATTGTGCAGAATGCAAGGAAAAACTCCCTACATTATTCCTCATGGTGTGTTGACTCTTAGACTTAACAATAATAATTTGAATACGATTTTCAAATAATTTAGGTATGCAATTGAGTGTTTAATTTGCTTGAGCACACACAGGAAAATGGAGCATGCAAGTAGCCATATAAACAAATGGCAGAAATAGTTCTGGTCCTAAAAGCGGTAGGCATAATTTCTGAATGCAATGATAACTTTTAGCTAGAAAAGTTTAATTACTACATAAGGTCCATGTTCTACCCTACATCTTTATATAAAACTCTCATTATTATCAGTAGGCAATCTGCTGTGGATCAAAGAGAATGTATAGCTCTAATTTAAAAATTATCAGTGATACACACCACTTCTTTGCTTTAAAATAAGTTATCTACGGGCATAGGTTCAGAAAGGAATGGATATTGGACACCATTACATGGAGAGGTGCAATGTATAAAAGAGGTTTTTCTAACTTCCATTAAAGTCAATGGGAGTCTTTCCATTGACTATAATGTTAGTTGGTTTGGGTCCATAGAGCCTGATCTAAAGGCCACTGAAGTTAATGGGAGTCATTCCAATGACTTCAATGGGCTCTGGATCAGACCCTGGGGGAGTTGAAAGATAAAACCAATAAAAAGATTACCAGGAAGGTGACAAACAACAGGGATCCCTAATTTTTTGAGGTCATCTGCATTTCCAACCCCAGACAACATAAGTAGCTGTGGGGAATTTATGGCACCTCCACTTAAAATCACTTCCTCACTGGCAAGCGCCTGAAAATTAAAAATAAATTTTAAAGAAGATTATTACAGGTTTGATTTTAGACCACAACCAATATTTCCAAGAGCTTTTTTTTTTTTTAAAGATACTCTGTTTCTTTGGAATCATACCAGCATCCATCTTTATTATTCCAGATGTTTTGCTCACCTTGCTTGGTATAAGTTTCTCTGGACAGAAATAACTAAGCTGTCACATTGGAACACAGTGTGAACTGAACAAAGTTTTGTAATCTATTAAGACTGTAGGGTACACAAGCATTCAATTTATCAAATAACATGATTGGCAGTACACTTGCGCTGTTCTTTCCAGAACAGATCTACAGTAACTTCAAGCAAGGAAACAGCCAGAGCCTGTTCCATTTTCACTAATTAAATTAATAAATTAAAAATCCTGAAAAAGACTTTACACTCTGAGGCATTCTGTAATATGTTAGCTCAACAAAGTCTCTCTTCAAGCATTGTCACATCCTCAGTCCAGCTGGTTTCACAGCCCTTGTGGTCTTATGGATTCCCCACTCCCCCTGCCCCACATAGCTATGTGCTATAGCAAGGAGCTCCTATAGGTATTTGTACATTCTGTTTTTTCATTAAACAGCCTAAAGAATGTGCATCTCTCAGCTGGTTACCTCTTATGCTGCTAACCATTAGCTGAGGTCCTCAGAGGTTAACCTATTCATCTCATCAGTACCTAGTGGGTGGACATTCATTATCTAACATCTTCAGCATCTGCTCTGTGACTCTTTCCACCCATAAACTTCATGGATGATATTCATTTGTTTTCTCTTGCTCTCAGTTGTCAAATTAGCACTGCAGATTTAGGGCAAAATCCTGCCCTGTCTTATGAAGAGTTGGAGAAAAGGGTGCAGGTTGCTCTTCCTTTCCTCATCTCCATCACATCCAGTCAGCAGCTAGACAGAACTCCAAGTCCGGTTTATCACTCTCTTCATTGTTAGACAGGGGAGCCGTGTATGTGTCCAACAGGAAACCATGTCTCCAAGGGGACTGCTCTCCAGGCAAGGTTGGAAATTCTGCCTTTGGCAGCAGGTGCTTAGGGGGAGCTCAGTCTGTTTAAAAGACCATTAAGGTTTGCTACAGAGCACATTTCTCCCCAAGACCCCTGAAATCATCCTGCCTTATACTCAGGAGCGCCGCCAGCTTTTCTGCCGCCCTAGGCGGTGGAAGGTCCCGCCCCGAAATGCCACCCCCACAGAGGCGGCGGAAGGTCCCGTCGCCGAAATACCGTGGCGGTCGCCACCCCCAAATTGTAGTGTCCTAGGCAACCGCCTAGGTCACCTAATGGGTTGCACCGGCCCTGTTTATATTAACAAAATGGCTCAGGAACTCTCCACATGTCCAGCACTCTCCATTATAAGGTTCAGAATAGCAAGAGCAGAATTTTGCCCTTAGATATTTGAGATCTTAGGGCCAGAGAAAGTGCTATAAACATTGGGGAAGATGGTTAACATCTTAAATAAATTCAAACTTTTGCATAGTGGGGAGATTAGGAAAGAAATATTCAAGAAACTTAAAAGTGACTAGATTACATGAAATACATGTAAAGGGACGAACAGGAGTGTATTCACATATGGAAGAAGAAACAAAGACCATTTAAATCTGATACAAATCCTAAAGCTACTACTACTCCTTGTTTGAGCTACAGAATGTTGTAAAATTAACACTGCACTGGTGCTCAATATACTGTAATACATCTCATCTAGCATCACTGAGCATACATTGAGCAATTGGCAAGTGATGCAACTTTGACATCCTTTCATCACTTTCATAACTTGCAAAGCAAATGCCATGAAAGAGTTCAAGAAGGTAGCTCTTGTATTGCTCATCTGCAGACACTAGAATTTAAGCCCAGTGTTTACTTTTGTAGAATTTAAGACTCTACAGTGCGTCTCCACTTTAATTTTAGCTGTGGCATTTTAAGCATGGTTCTGTAGTTCTCTAAAAATGACCAACTTGATTTTTCCTTCATATATACAGGGAATACCAGTATGCTAAGTACCATTTACTTTTACTATTCCTATTTCCTTTCTGACTGATAGAACAAAACAAAACTTACAAAAAGTTTGATTTTTATTAATTGTTTTCACACTACTCATCTGATGTTACTGCTGGCACACCCAGTGGTGACATTTTGCTCCCCCCTTGTATTTTCTGCCCTGGACAAATGTCTAGTACGGTAGAACTAATACACAAAACATTCAGGTTTATTGAACTGGTTCGTAAAACAGCAGCTATGCAAAATCTCTAAGGTGCATTGCACAATGTACACAAAAATAGTTCCAGAGAATCATCCGTGAGTCACTGTGTAATGAAGGACGTGTTCACATTATTGTTTCCTAATGAAAATGGGGCTTGTTTCAAATCACACTGTTTCCAAATGAGTACTCTTATCTCTGCTCTAGGTCATGGGTTCAAATCATCTCAGGACTTGAGTATATACCCAGTGCAACCCTGCTGCATAAACATTCATAGCTCGTAATTCACGTTGTATATAGTCATGTAGTGCATTTAAAGATGACCTCAGAGGAAAAACAATCAAGTTGGTCCCTTATATATGTACACACACATATATAGTTTGATATATAAAAAAAGCCTGAAAGCATTCCCAACCCCCTTAAATATTCTTTGTTGGTTGATTTTTTTTACCTAAAAAATATCAGGACTATCAAGGCCATCTTCTTTGTTTTTGCGGCAGGACTTCTTAAATGACTGGGAGCTTTCTTAAGGCCATATCCAATGTCCATTAAAATCAATGGGGATATTATGGACTTTAATGTGCTTTGGATCAGGCCCTAAATCTTCACTTAAAAGGGAAGACCGAGGAAATGTCAACAATCAAATAGTTTTTCCTAACTGTTTGATTTCAATAGTTGTTAACTAAAAACAAATATAACACAGAATTTTAAATAGTCTATAAAAATCATTTCTCTTCTCAATCAGGCTTCTTTGCATAATTTCTCTGATGTCAGAAAACTATTAGTTCTCCTGTCATCCTTAGAATCTCCCAGAAAAAAACAGGGGAGATGACTTGAATTTCTAATGTTAAAAAAGCAGTGGTGTGGGGGGAGAAACTGTGGTGTCTTTTTTATGTATCATAAAGCAAGAAAGGATAGTATCATATTTCTTTGCCTTTAGCAGGTCACCTTTACTCTTGCAAGCTTTTACTTTTAATGAAATCAAGCTGAAAGTTAAATTTTGAAACTGTCATACAGATCCCAATTTAGTTTTCCCAAAAGCGTGCATTTTTCTAGAGCCCTTGCACTTGAATTAGAAATGGCAGAAAATAAAAACCAGTCACTGTGGTAGAATGACGGAGGAATCAGAGCGCTCTCTTTCCAGGAGCATGTAAGAAAAGATATTGAATAAGACTTGTGTAGCTGAAGTTTTTAAAAGCACATTTGGCCCTAATACATTAAAAAATATATAATAACTGAGCAGAGAGAGAGAAAACAATTTCTTGCACTTACTTAGATGGTGAACCGAGGCAGAGAGATTAAGTGATGTTTCCAAGGTCAGACAGGAAATCAGTGGCAGAGATTGGAATAGATTCTGGGTCTCCTGATACCCATCATTTGCTCAACTAGCACACCAAATCATATCAATATTTATATATGGTACACATGATGTTCCTGTATCTAGTACTTTATTTTCAGGGCCAAAACTAATAAAAGTACACTTGTCCTGTGTTATCGTTCTCATCACAACACCTTCTCTATAATAATGAAAGATTATTCATGTTCATGTAAGTAAATTGCTCAGTAAAGTGACAGGTGCTGTTTCTAGCCAACTTCTCCTCTCTGACACATATGGGGCTCCCATCAAAGTCAATGAGAATTCTGCAACTTTTGCCCTGCATTATTAATGGAAAGCATCATTCTAATTGGCTTAAAAGAATAGACATGTTCTGTGCTTTAGCAGATCAAAGAACAGTTTATTCACATTATCTTTTAACATTTAGCAGATGTTCAGTCACCCAACACTCTCTGCATATTGATTCCTGTGAGTATAATGAACTTCAGACGTTCGGGATGCTGGGGGAACACTTAGGAATGATAAGATGGTTGTGGGGAAGCTGGATGAATTATTTGCATTGGTCTTCACGGTTGAGGATGTGGGGGAGATTCCCGGGCCCATTCTTTTTGGGTGCTGGTCTGGGGAGCTGTCCCAGATTAGGGTGAAGTTGGAGGGGGTTTTGGAATAGGTTGATAGACTGAACAGTGGGTCAGCGGGGCCAGATGGTATTCGCCTGGGAGTTCTGGGGGAACTCGGGTGTGACATTGCAGGACTACTCACTGTTGTCTATAGCCTATCATTTGGATCAGCATCTGTGCCAGGTGGCTGGAGGATAGTTAGTGTGATGCCGATTTTTGAAAGAGGTGACCTCGGCAGTTGCAGGCCGGTGGGCCTGACTTCAGTGCCAGGCAAACTGGTTGAAGCTATGGTGGAGAGCGTGATTGTCAGACACATGAATGAGCATGGTTTTTGGGGGAATAGTCAACATGGTTTTTGTGGGGGGAAATCATGCCTCACCAATCTACTAGAATTCTTTGAGGGGAGTCAACGCGCAGGGGAACAAGGGGATCCAGTGGATATAGTGTATTTGGATTTTCAGAGAGCCTTTGACAAGGTGCGTTGGGCAAAGTGGACAGTCAAAGGAGGGGAGGGAGGATTCTCTCTTGCATTGGTGAGTGGTTGGAGAATGGGAAGCGAGGGGTAGGAATGGATGGTCGGTTTTCGGGATGGAGAGAGGTAAATAGTGGTGTCCCCCAGGGGTCTGTACTGGGCCCAGGTCTGTTTAACATATTCATAAATGATCTGGAAGGAGGGGTGGAAGGTAGAGTGTCGGAGTTTGCAGATGATGCAGAACTACTCAAGATAGTTGAGTTCCAGGCAGACTGCGAAGAGTTATGGAAGGATCTCTCAAAACTGGGTAACTGGGCAACAAAGTGGCAGATGAAGTTTGGTGTTGATAGGTGCGGGGTGATGCACATTACAGAACATGGTCCCAGCTGTACATATAGAATGATGGGGTCTGGGATGGCTGTTACCACTCAAGAAAGAGATCTGGGAGTCATTGTGGATAGTTTTCTGAAAACATCCACTCAATGCGCAGCGGCAGTCAAAAAAGCAAACAGAATGTTGGGAATCATTAAGAAAGGGATAGATAATAAGACAGAAAATATCATATTGCCTCTATATAAATCCATGGTACGCCCACATCTTGAATACTGCATGCAGATGTGGTCGCCCCATCTCAAAAAAGATATATTGGAATTGGAAAAGGTTCAGAAAAGGAAAACAAAAATTATTAGCAGTATGGAACGGCTTGTGGGGAAATAGAGCAGGGGGCCTTCTTTTTAATAGCCAGAGCTGTGAATCTAAAGGCCTCAAAATAAACTCTCCAACAGAGATCTGTTATGCTAACTACCCGTACACAAAGCAGTACAGGCTAGGGCCCAGTCCTGAACTAGACTAGACTAGACTGCACAATTCCCTGCCAAACTCAGTCAAGGGTCATGACCAGAGGAGGGAGGGGGCAAGGAGGCAAAGAATAAAAAAGCCCCAGCAGCAGCACTAATGAAATATGTTCATGACTAATGAAATATAATAACCACTTGTGTGAAGCAATAGGTAACTTTAGCTAAATGCAATTTCTTGACTCATGCAGCTTCTCCTTTGGGTGATCTGTGACCCACTCCGTGATTCCAGCTATCTGCAAAAATAGCCAATCATAGATCCTCTTTAGGCGTCCCATGAAACCCCTCCCCCCCCCAATCTTTAACCAAAAGACCCCGGAAAATAACATGTGTCTTGAGAAATGTACCCAAACTGGTGCCAAGTACCACCTCTGGGGAAAACCACCAAGCGCCCCTCTACCCAAATAAACATCCAATTCTCAGAAAAATGAGGAAGGTACCTGGGGGGGGTGGGGAATGACCCTGACCCTAGTTTCTTAACTCGAGGTTTAGGGGAGGGACTAACCCCAACCCTAATTTCTTAACTCATGACGTATTGTTTGTACTTTGCTTGCGGTTTGACGAAATAAAAGCCCGCCTGCGAGCGGTCCTCGGGGTGTCAGTCTTCGGACTGCACCCCAGTGCACTGGTATGTATGTCAATAAACTGGCCTCAGGCTTGAGTCTTTGAACTAAAATCATTGTGTGGGTGTCTTTGACCACAACAGGCTGCCATATGAGGAGAGATTAATAAAACTGGGACTTTTCAGCTTGGAAGAGAGATGACTAAGGGGGGATAATGATAGAGGTCTATAAAATCATGACTGGTGTGGAGAAAGTAAATAAGGAAGTGTCCTTCTCATAACACGAGAACTAGGGGTCACCAAATGAAATTAATAGGCAATAGATTTAAAACAAACAAAAGGAAGTATTTTTTCACACAATGCACAGTCAACCTGTGGAACTCCTTGCCAGAGGATGTTCATAGAATATCAGAGTTGGAAGGGACCACAGGAGGTCATCTAGTCCAACCCCCTGCTCAAAGCGGGACTAATCCCCAGACAGATTTTTGCCCCAGATCCCTAAATGGCCCTCTCAAGGACTGAGCTCACAACGCTGAGTTTAGCAGGCCAATGCTCAAACCACTGAGCTATCCCTCAGGCCAAGGCTATAACAGGGTTCAAAAAATAATTAGATAAATTCATGGAGGATAGATCCATCAATGGCTATTAGCCAGGATGGGCAGGGATGGTGTCCCTAGCCTCTGTTTGCCAGAAGCTGGGAATGGGCGACAGGGAATGGATCTCTTGATGATTACCTGTTCTGTTCATTCCCTGTGGGGAACCTGGCATTGGCCACTGTTGGAAGACAGAATAGTGGGCTAGATAGACCTTTGGTCTGACCCAGTATGGCCATTCTTGTGTTCAGCGAACTCAAATTGTCAAGATTTATGCACTCCTCTCCTTTGGTGTATTATTATTACAACATTTCACCTTTGTTATTACAATTTTAAAATAATATCTGAATCCATCTCAGGCAATTACCTACTTACATATGTAATAATCAGGAGTAATATTCAAAAGGGAAGAGTAAGGGCTTGTCTACATTGTGGGGTAATGCAATCTATGGGGGAGTGATTTCTAAAGTGCACTAATGTGTTGTGTATTCATTGGTCTGTGTAGACCTTGCTGGTGTGCTTTAACATAGTGCTATCTGAAACAGCACTACCTTAAAGCGCACTAAGGAACCTTTAGTATGCACCAGCAGGGTCTATGCAGACTAAATAATGCACAGTACATTAGTCCGCTTTAGAAATCATACCTCCTAGAGCACATTACCTCATTATGTAGATAAGCCCTCACTGAGAGCACTTCTTTTCTTATGAAAGGTACTGAACTGAAAGTCCCAGAAACTGAAGACTTCTGTTTATCCATGGAAAAGCTAAGAAATAATGGCAGTTACTCATTGTTTTGCTAATATTCCTCGATCCTGACCTAATGTCAAAGGCCATTTTAGTCCTGACTCCCATTCCATTCTTGGCTTATGTGCTGAGACTGCCAGCGCATGTCCCCCTGATTGTGACAGTTTCTGTGATGTGGATGCCTGTTCAGTGGAAGTTGGAGTGAAATTACAAACCCATTTCATATAGGCCATCAAATAGCAATAAAACAGTTAGGGTATGTCTATTCCGCAGCTGGGAATGTGCCTTACAGTAGTTAGTCATTACTAGCCTTAACTGGATTAAAAATGGCAACAAAAAATGACTCTGTGTTCCATTATCTATCCCCTGAGCTATTCAGACTCTATAGAAGATACTCAGTTTTAACAGATTTTCCTAAATTGTTTTTCCAGCACATTAGTAATTCAGTACAATAGCCAACACACTGTAACGGTGCATGACTACTGCGTAGGTTCCAATTTCAAGCATAGCCTTTTCCTTTCTACACTCTCATCATCCATCCCCTCTTTCAGCATAGAGAATATACTGATGTCTGAAATGATACAAAGGAAATATAACGGTATTTTCTAACATAACTATTTAACAAAGAATCATATTCTTGAAACAGATTAGTGTTTTTGAGCTACAGTATTACATCTGAAAAGTGGAATTTTTGTACAGAAAGGATGTGTCAGTCTTAGTTTCTATTTGTTGTTAAATAAGGCTAAGTTTTTTGATCCCATTATTTCAGGAAGGGAAATAAAAATTCTTACCTTTTTCCTTTGCCCATTCTTGACATACTCAACCCCTATGGCTTTTGTCCCTTGAAACAAAATTTTCGTTACAAGTGTTCTAGCTTCTGTGGACAAGTTTGGGCGTGTTATGGCAGGGTGAAGGTAAGCACTAGCTGTGCTCCATCTTTGACCTACAAAATATAGGTTTTTATTTAACATCTGCAAGCATCAAAATAGTTCATGCTCCTTCATTTTCAAGGCATTTTCTTGTCTTTCTTCCTATACAGAAATTATAGTGGGGTGCCACATTTATAGTTCAGAAGAAGCAGCTTTACATTTAAGGACTAAAGGAATGAATGCAAACAGTTGATAGCAGCATTATGAAATCCTCTCTCCTTTCTAAAGGAAGACTTCTGTTCTGAAGTCAATGAAAATACTCCCATTGAATTCAATGGAAAATAGATTGACCCTTAAATACCATTTATAGGTTAGATACATACACTCCCAAAGTAACTCTTTAAAGTTTACCTCTGTGTATAGTCATATCCATCCAGCCAAATCCTTCTTGTTGGTAACCATTCATATCATCTGTGAAAGAATAGCCAGCCTGCTGGGCTGCGTCCAGGAATGCATGATGAAGAGGATGGTTCGTCTTTCCTCTTGACACATGCAATGGTCCATTCCCACCTCTGTACAGGTTAGGACCCAGCTCATGAGTCTGTGCCTTCTTAAAATAAGGCAAGCAAAATTCATAGTTCCATCCCACAGCACCTTCTCTATGCCATCGATTGTAGTCTTCTGCGTGCCCCCGAATGTACACCATAGCATTGAGAGATGAGGAGCCACCCCACACTCTACCTCTGGGCCAGTACATAATTCGATTATCCATGTGCTTTTGTGGTGTTGTGTGGTAATTCCAATTATATTTTTCATCACAAAGATTATAGGTTAATGCAGCAGGCATATGAATCTTCCACATTAATCTTTTACTATCTAGAAGGGTGTCTTTAGGGCCTGCTTCCAAAAGTAAAACAGTACTAAGGGGGTCTTCAGTCAATCGGCTGCCTAATACACACCCTGCTGATCCAGCTCCAACTATGATGTAACTATAAGAGTCTGCATTTTCAGAACTAAGTTTAGAGAATGTACGTGAAGTTTTTAATTGTTGCCCACGATAGGCTAGTAAGCTTTTGAGTGTGGGTGTTTTAAATGGAAATCCTGTTACTTTGTGCATTTGACTGACAGAAAGACCATAACATTTTTTAACTCCTTTGATTAAATGAGACATCCTTTTCTATATGTCTTCTCCTTTTAAGGACTTCTTGTCCCATACAATGCAGTATCAAATATCTTGTCCTAGAACACAAAAAAGATCTTAATTAAAAATGTATTAAGATGCATCTAGTTCAATCATAAAGGACTGCAACATGTGGCCTAAACTTTTGATGCATAATTTTAAAGCAAAGCTGGCAATTCACATTAATTATATGGCTATCCAAAAAGACAGCTGCAGTGCCAGCATGACAATAAACATTTATTTTATTGCAACATGCTGCTTTGTTATTCTTTATATGCAAGCAGTTTAATGCCAGTTTATTAGCATAGTTTTTTGCATTATATGCAGTCCACCTAAATTTGTTAGTTTATTCATAATGCTTATCTGTTTTTATTAACATTTTTAAGAGGTAGCTAAGCATAACTACTCCCAGTTTGCCTAAGGGGGAACTGAGCCACAGAGAAGTGATTTGCTAAAGGTCACACAGCTAGGCAATAGCTGAACCTAGAATGGAATCCAGGTGTCTTGATTCCCACTCTAGTGCCCAGTCCATGTAGATATATATGAATATAATGTAGCCCTAGTATTTAATAGACGTCTGAAAACCATAGGAAGACTGGCCTGCTCTTGCAGATATTACAAGATAGGATGGAATAGCTACAGAGAACAGGGGGGTTGGCAAGAAACAGCAGGCCACAATCTCCTTCGTTCACACCAGTTTTAGATCAATGTAATTCCATTATTCCCAGTACAGTATTACTAATCCCAAGTGTTCAAAAGTCATGAGAATAGTAAAATTGTAGGTGTTTTTTCTTTGCCTAATCACATACCTCCATCATCTGGGAATTTAAGAAAAACACTAAATATTGTGAGACTCATGATAAAGAGTATGAGTCAGCAAAACTGTACATCAGTTTTACACCAATGTAAAGGAGGAGAATTATGCTTATTATAGCTGCTGTTAGGTCAGCCAAGGGTCTTGTGCTATGTATAATTTACAGGTATAACAGTGAAACCTGTTTTCAACTGCCAAAGATACTAACAGTCCATAGCTTTTTGAGAGAGATTTTCTAATAGAGTTGGACTGGAACTGTGTGTAGTATATTTGAGACTTTATGTCAGTCTCTTAAGACAGGAGGTTTGTAACAGAATGCTGACATGTAATTACAGATATGGCCAGTACATGTTACAGGAGTAAATCCCTGGAGGATGGAAGATTCTGAGAGTTGTGGTCTCCAGGCAGGATACATGATAGAGATAGGTCAGCTGATCAGACATGTGACTGCCTGTTGGAGACTATTTAAAAGAATGCATGTGAGTCACTTTGAGAAAGATGAGGATTGGGTAAGCTTGTTGAAGCAGGTGGCCTGGAGTAGCTACAAAGGGGAAAAGGGTATGTTTTGTCCCAAGCTAACTTGTAGAAAGTGGAACGGGCCTCTGCTATCTAGTGTTTTGTATTACTCTGACCTCTTTTACATCTTCTGTTTATTAATAAAACTGGCCTTTAGGAAAGAAGCATGAAACTGAAATTAACAGTTTCGGCTTTATTTTGACTACCCTGGATGGTGAATCTCATCTCCATCCCCAGTTTGTGTGTAATTAGGGTAGTCTCTAACATGTTTGTAAGGAGTCTCCAGTAACGGGTGACCAAAAAGAAGCCAGGGAAGAATTAAACCTCTATTTCAAAACAGAGAATGCTACTTCCTGGGAAGCTAGAAACAGATGCAATCTTCCAGAACCATTTAGTTGTAGAACAGGGGTAGGCAACCTGTGGCACATGTGCCAAAGGCAGCACGCGAGCTGATTTTCAGTGGCACTCACACTGCCTGAGTCCTGGCCACCGGTCCGGAGGGCTCTGCATTAATTTAATTTTAAACTAAGCTTCTTAAACATTTTAAAAACCTTATTTACTTTACATACAACAATAGTTTAGTTATATATTACAGACTTATAGAAAGAGACCTTCTAAAAATGTTTAAATGTATTACTGGCATGCAAAACCTTAAATTAGAGTGGATAAATGAAGACTCGGCTGATAAATGAACTGCAGCTGATGACACACTATTCTTGTATAACCTGCTCTTGGATGCGTAAGGGGTCAAATCATTTCCATACAATGAAGTTTCACTGTTATTCAAAACTCTAATATAAGCTATATGCCCCATTAGCAGTGGGGAGTTTTTGTAGTAGGATTAAACCTGTTTTAAATAACACTGCTCTACAGCCAAAATGCTTCTGAAATAAATATAGTCAAACTTCACTAATTCTGGGTCACTGAGAACGAAAATGATGCTTAAAATTGTTGATTGGCTCTAGTTTTCAAGATATGCTATTGGGTCAGTATATACGACCCTTGACTTGGGAATGGCGGAGGATAAGTGAGTTGTAAAGGGAAGGGATCTCACTTTAAACCAGAAATGACTAAAATACATCTTTGACTGAATCTATGAATAAATCTATGACTGGATTTGGACACTACTTGCTTTTTAGGCAAAACAATGAATGATGCAATCTGAAGCTGGTATTGCGTCATACATGATATGAATTGCATCATGTTATTCCTAGAAGTCATGGATGATGCAATCATAATGAAGCTTACATCACTCTGCTGAACAAATTGCCCTATATCAGCTCTAGAAATCATACAGTGTCGTGCTCTCTTATTTGTCAGTCTTTGATTTTGCAAAGGGACACATTTCTGTTTAGCCAAAGTGAGCAGAGATGCCTCGTACTTGTGTGAACAGTGCAGATAACTTCTGCTATGTTTGTGGTGAAGTGACTTTTGCATCACAAAAGCGCAGTATAACCACTATGGTTAAGAAAGCCTATCACCTTTATTTTGGCTGCAAAATTGGAGATCAGGACAAGAGGTGGGCCCCACACATATGCTGCAACACTTGTGCAACAAATCTTCGCCAGTGGTTGAACAGGAAAAGGAAATCTATGCCTTTTGCAGTGCCAATGATTTGGAGAGAGCCAACAGATCATACCAGCAATTGTTACTTCTGCATGGTGCCTCCAGTTGGGAAAGGTGTGTCAAAGAAGAAAAAGTATCAGAGGAGTAGCCGTGTTAGTCTGAATCTGTAAAAAGCAACAGAGGGTCCTGTGGCACCTTTAAGACTAACAGAAGTATTGGGAGCATAAGCTTTCGTGGGTAAGAACCTCACTTCTTCAGATGCAATACTTCTGTTAGTCTTAAAGGTGCCACAGGACCCTCTGTTGCTTTTTAAAGAAGAAAAAGTGGACTGTGTATTCTCCAAACATTCCATCAGCTATACGCCCAGTACCCCAGGGAGAAGGACTGCCGGTTCCTGATGCACCAGAATCATTCTGCCTTGAGTCAGACGAGGAAGAGGATGAAACTTCTGGTCCTGAACCATCAATGTCACAGGCCCCACATTTTCTCCCATCCTCCTCCTCTGAACCACACCTCAGAACACAAGGTGAACTGAATGACCTTGTCAGGGATTTGGAACTACCCAAGAGTAAGGCAGAGCTGTTGGGCTACTACAGCAGTGGAACCTCCTGGCAGGTGATGTTAGGGTTTCCATGTTCCGTGACCGTCAAAAGGACCTTGTCCCATTCTTCTTCATGGAAGGTGATCTTGTAGCCTGCAACAACATCGATGGTGTGATGGCAGCCCTCAACATCGTTCACGATCCAGATGAGTGGAGACTGTTCATTGATTCATCGAAGACGAGTCTTAAAGCTGTTTTACTGCATAATGGCAAAGTTTTGCCATCAATTCCAGTTGGTCATGCAGTCCATATGAAGGAAACTTATGACAACATGAAACAACTTTTGAGGTGCATAAACTATGACCAACATCAGTGGCAGCTTTGTGGTGATCTGAAGGTTGTTGCTCTCTTGCTTGGTCTGCAGACTGGATACACAAAATACTGCTGTTTTCTCTGCGAATGGGATAGTCATGCAAGAGATTCCCACTACATCAAGAAAGATTGGCCACTCCAACAGTCATTGGAGCCTGGGAGGAAAAGTGTTCAGCATCCACCACTTGTTGAATCAAGGAAGATTTTGTTACCACCCTTACACATCAAGCTGGGTCTGATGAAGAACTTTGTCAAGGCCATTAACAAAACACAAGCAGCTTTCAAGTACCTCCGTGGAAAATTTCCAAGGTTAAGTGAAGCTAAGATAAAGGAAGGTGTTTTTGTTGGTCCTCAGATTCGTGAATTTCTTCGAGATGATGCATTTGACCATGCACTGCGTGGCAAGGAAAAGACGGCATGGAAAGCCTTCCAGTTAGTGGCAATAAATTTTCTCGGAAACAACAAGGCAGACAACTACAGGTTGTTGGTGGAAAACCTCCTCAAGACATACAAAAGTCTTGGTTGCAACATGTCACTAACGATACATTTTTTGCACTCTCATCTAGATTGTTTTCCACCGAACTGCGGAGCAGTGAGCGACGAGCACAGCGAGTGATTTCACCAGGACATTGCAACAATGGAGAAACGTTATCAGGGCAAATGGAGCCCATCAATGCTTGCAGACTATTGCTGGACAGGGACAAGAGATGCTCCATTTAATGAATACAAGAGACAAGCCAAGAAGTGCCGAGTAGACACTGAATAGGACTAAACTATGTACATAATAGTGTTTTGCCTTTTGTTTCATAATAAATTTTATTTATATAGCCCTTTTGCTGATTTTTAAAGTGTTACATAAACAGGACAGGTGAAATATTATCATGTAAAGCAACCATAAACACATGAAAAGACCTAGGTTTAAAATTTATGATTAAAACTCTACTATCTACACAATATACAGAAACATAAAATGTAAAAACTTAAATATCTTAGAAACAGTAGCCAATCAGTTGTTTTAATTGTCATATTTGAATTCAGCACATCAAAATACATAATAAATAGCACATTTTATCTCTGAAGCAGACGACTTCTCAAAAATTGTAGACCAGTGTAACTGCTCAAGGAACCAATGCATATTTGTTACTAAGAGGTGGAGCAGAGTTGTACTCCTTTTCTCAGAGGATGCTTTTGGGCAGAGACCCTTAGGCAAACTGGCTGAATACAAAGAATGATCTCTAGTACAGGTTTCACTGTTAGTTTAACAGAGTTTAAATTCACCTTACATTTCATGTTTTTGTTTGTTTGTTTTGCTTGCTGTATTGAAACTAGACCGGTTTTCTTTTAGATACTGCAACTGCAAGTTTCTTAAACAAGGGATAATCATTGTTGGAAATCCCTGAGGAGAGAAAATGAACTATGACACCAGAAAGGTCAAGTTAGAAGTGAGATAGCAGCTTACAGACTGAGGCCAAGGCATTCAAATGAATCTGAGGGCCAGTGTGAACATGGGGAAAGTCCAATGATTCTTAAACTAAATCCAGGTTATACAGTTCTCATTGCTTTCATCCTGTTAATCCCTCAAATAGAATCCTATACAAATTCCTAGTTCTGTTTGTGCATGTTTGGAGGGGATGACCTACATCTCCATTTACCGGTATTGGACTATATAGGAGAGGCATACTGAGATCTTTATTATTGTTGAAAATAAATTCCTTTAATATTTTGCTAGGGTCAGAAGAAGGTTCTCAGTGGTAATTATGTAAAGTTCACGCACTTTCACTGAGGATTTGTTAGAACACAGATACTGTTTTACTGTGATTCATCTCTAAGGTATCATGGTTTAGT
This sequence comes from Malaclemys terrapin pileata, assembly GCF_027887155.1. Taxonomy (NCBI): domain Eukaryota; kingdom Metazoa; phylum Chordata; order Testudines; family Emydidae; genus Malaclemys; species Malaclemys terrapin. The sequence goes on along the minus strand of NC_071511.1, from coordinate 27,753,771 downwards.
CTTCCTAGATATTTATCTTCACTCTTGCAATGCTTCCATTAATAGTAATATCTAGTGGTTATGACTTGCCTTTCTTTTTCCATTCCAACCTAAGGGTGAGACATTAAACACAGCTAAGTGAACGTCTATGGAAACATTTTAGATAACTTCCTTTACTAGCAAAGTTGCAGAGAAAATTAATTTGTTTAAGGACATATATGGCAGGATCCTTTTATTTAAAGTGTTTCTGCAGTATTTAAAAGCTTGTGTTCAAACCTATCCAGACGGGGGCCCATAAGCAAGTGACACATGCAATAGAGAAACCTTTTAATATAAAAACACCAAGGAGTCTGGTAGCACCTTAAAGACATACAGATTTATTTGGGCATAAGCTTTCGTGAGTAAAAACCTCACTTCTTCAGATGCATAGAGTGAAAGTTACAGATGCAGGCATTATATACTGACACATGGAGAGAAGGGAGTTACTTCGCAAGTGGAGAACCAGTGTTGACAGGGCCAATTCAATCAGGGTGGATGTAGTCCACTCCCAATAATAGATGAGGAGGTATCAATTCCAGGAGATGTAAAGCTGCTTCTGTAATGAGCCAGCCACTCCCAGTCCCTATTCGAGCCCAGATTAATGGTGTTAAATTTGCAAATGAATTTTAGTTTTGCTGTTTCTCTTTGAAGTCTGTTTCTGAACTTTTTTGGTTCAATAATAGTGACTTTTAAATCTGTAATAGAATGACCAGGGAGATTGAAGTGTTCACTTACTGGCTTTTGTATGTTACCATTCCTGATGTCCGATTTGTGTCCATTTATTCTTTTGCGGAGGGACTGTCCGGTTTGGCCAATGTACATGGCAGAAGGGCATTGCTGGTACATGATGGCATATATAACATTAGTAGATGTGCAGATGAATGAGCCCTTGATGGTGTGGCTGATGTGGTTGGGTCCTCTGATGGTGTCACCAGAGTAGATATGGGGACAGAGTAGGCAATGAGGTTTGCTACAGGGATTGGTTCCTGGGTTGGCGAACATCCTGCACATCTACTAATGTTATATATGCCATCATGTACCAGCAATGCCCCTCTGCCATGTACATTGGCCAAACCGGACAGTCCCTCCGCAAAAGAATAAATGGACACAAATCAGACATCAGGAATGGTAACATACAAAAGCCAGTAAGTGAACACTTCAATCTCCCTGGTCATTCTATTACAGATTTAAAAGTCACTATTATTGAACAAAAAAAGTTCAGAAACAAACTTCAAAGAGAAACAGCACAACTAAAATTCATTTGCAAATTTAACACCATTAATCTGGGCTCGAATAGGGACTGGGAGTGGCTGGCTCATTACAGAAGCAGCTTTTCCTCTCCTGGAATTGACATCGCCTCATCTATTATTGGGAGTGGACTGCATCCACCCTGATTGAATTGGCCCTGTCAACACTGGTTCTCCACTTGCGAAGTAACTCCCTTCTCTCCATGTGTCAGTATATAATGCCTGCATCTGTAACTTTCACTCTATGAGTCTGAAGAAGTGAGGTTTTTACCCATGAAAGCTTATGCCCAAATAAATCTGTTAGTCTTTAAGGTGCCACCAGACTCCTTGTTGTTTTTGTAGATACAGACTAACACAGCTACCCCCGGAAACTTTTAATATAAAGTAAACCTGGGGGCTAGACTCCCAACAAGCTGGTGAAAATCGGCCTAGTTCCATTTGCTTCTGGGGAGCCTTTACCTTCAGCCAGCACAACGACAGGACGGTCCGGTAAAACGTGTAGCTATCACGTAGACGCATGTAAGTTTCATGAAGCTGCAGCAGAGACATTGCTGCCCCTTTGCAGCAGGAGGGGCCTAAGGCAGCGGGGAAGGGGAAACCCCTCACCTAGGCCAGTGAAGGAACAAGCAGAGCATGGCCACGCCGCTGCCACGAGGCAGGTTGAACCCAATGCAGCGCCGCTGCTGGGGCCGCCCGCGGGCTCCGTGCTCTCTGGGGAGGGAACGAAGCGGAGGGAAGTCCCCCCCCGGAGCCTTTCCAGCACCTTGCGCGAGCCTAGCTCGCGGCTGAGGCTCGGCACAGGTGGGGGGTGAGGCGAGCGCATTCCGGGGCTCCCCAGCCCCAATCCCCCCCGCGGCACATGACTCTCCCTCCTCAGACCCCAGCCGCACTCACGGGGCAGCGAGCCCGGCTCCTCAGCGCCACCGGCCACGGCCCCACTCGACTCCGGAGCTTTGGACAGTGGGACTCTGCTGACTGGCCCTTGGACCATCCAAAGGGCAGCCAGAGACAAGGGGGGCGGGCTCCTGCCCCCTCCCCTTCCCCCTGTCCCAGTTATAGGCTGGGGCCGGGCTGGCCCAGCTCCCGGGGGCCTGTGCTGGGGCTGGAGGTGCTTACACGAGCTGCAGAGCAGCTGTAACTTTCCAGTTACAGCTGAGCCCGGTGCCTGTCTAGCCTGAGCGGTGACATGCTGACCTGTGGCTGTCTGGTAGGCCGGGGCCGGGCTGCACCTGCACGCGGCCTGGGGAACTGTTCAAACATTTCACTGGAACAGGGCTATTGACTTTCCTGGGAAACCAAACAATCTTGTCAGTGCCCAGCTTTGCTTCTTTGTAAATTTACAGCAGGTAAAAGCCACAGCTTTTCTGATTACTGCCCCTCACATCTCTCTGTTTACACACTGAAGTGTATCCCGCAGTTTAACCCCAGATTTGTCTTTTGCCCTTGCCAGCCTGCTGCTGTTTCACTTTTCTGTCTGCAAAATGGCATAGAAATGCTGAATCATAAAGTTTAAGGTGGGCAAAACTTTATATACACGTGTCTATGGTACTCGCAAGGATCATTGTAGTGTCTAAATTCCTCAAATCTTGAATGTGTTTAGCCTCACAACATCTCTGTGAGATAAGGAAGTGCCATTATCCCCTTTTTACAGATAGCCTCTCTGTGCCTCTGTTCCCTAAATCAGTGGTTTGGGGGTACACATGCTTACAGCACGTACGTCAACTCATCTAGCTATTTGCCTCGTTTTACAACAGACTACATAAAAAGCACTAGCGAAGTCAGTAAAACTAAAGTTTCATACAATGACTTGTTTATACTGATTTATACACAGAATATTTCTATTCTGATTGATTTATTTTATAATTATATGGTAAAAATGAGACAGCAATTTTTCAGTAATTGTGTGCTGTGATGCTTTTGTATTTTTATGTCTGATTTTGTAAGCAAGTAGCAAGTTAAATAAGGTGAAACTTGGGATACGCAGGACAAATCAGACTCCTGAAAGGGGTACAGTAGTGTAGAAAGGTTCAGAACCACTGCCCTAAGTGACCTGCCCATGGTCATCCAGGTAGCTGTGGCAGAGCAGGGGCTTGATGCTCACAAGTCCTAGGTTAGTGCTCTAATCACTGGATCATCCATCTTCTCCCCAACAAAGACATAGTACAATACAGCATATAGCACAATGGGGGCGTTAGATGCTACTGTAATACAGATAAATCATTTAAGTAAACCCCTCACCTCTATTATTTTTGGTGCATACTTCACCCTAGTACGAACTACTCTAGGGAAATGTTTCAAAAATGTCTTTCCATTACTAACACTGGTTTATCACCATTACTGTTAGCAACATTCAGAGTCCTAAGGCCAGTATACACTGGTGTTTTCTATTCAGTTTCGGGTTTCAGAGGGGTAGCTGTGTTACTCTGTATCAGTAAAAACAATGAAGAGTCCTTGTGGCACCTTAGGCTAGGTCTATACTACCCGCCTGAATCGGCGGGTAGAAATCGACCTCTCGGGGATCGATTTATCGCGTCCCGTTGGGACGCGACAATCGATCCCCGAATCGGCGCTCTTACTCCACCAGCGGAGGTGGTAGTAAGAGCCGCCGACGGGAAGCCGCAGAAGTCGATTTTGCCGCCGTCCTCACAACGGGGTAAGTCGGCTGCGATACGCCGAATTCAGCTACGCTATTCACTTTGCTGAATTTGCGTATCTTAAATCGACTCCCCCCTGTAGTGTAGATGTACCCTTAGAGACTAACAAATTTATTTGGGCATAAATTTTCGTGGGATATAACCCACTTCACTTATATTCCACAAAAGCTTATTCCCAAATAAATTTGTTAGTCTCTAAGGTGCCACAAGGACTCCTTGTTGTTTATTCAGTTTCAGTTTTTCTATTCAGCTAAATAAAACCAGATAGACCCATGGTGTAGACCTACTTTAAGGCATCCTAACCTGTTTTTACTCAAAAGTAGGGATGTTGAAAATTTGCAGGGAAATAATGATTAAAATGGTGGATGTCTGCTATTTTCTTTTAATGGAAAGTTTTCAGCAGTTTTCACCCTATGAGTGATGGATGAAATTAATTAAAGAAATCTTCAGAAAAAATAGTTGACCGTAATATCAACTAAACTGGGATGGGGAATGTTGGAAGCTTCATTGAATGGAACATTCAAAAATGGTCTGGAAAGGTCATTAGGAAAATGTACTTGGAAGTTTCCCATTGAGTTCACTGCTGGGGGGAGGGGGAGAAGAATAGGATCATTCTGTAATTCTACCATTATTTTGCTGTTCACTGTGGGGTACACCTCACATACTGTGTATTATTGTTTATTTAAATGTTTTACATGTCCTGCTTAGAGTTTATGGTTACTGGGCCAATACATATTTGCAAAAAGCAGCTAGGATTTACATCTCAAATCTTTAGATATCACAAACTTCAAAGGACAGAACCTGTTTGTACAGACATAAGAATATATTACATTTGACAATAAAAATGTTATAACTATATCTAATTTATTTTTTCATTAGCTTTAAAGTCTATTCTAAATTGGCTACAGTATATAATATTTAAACTAGTACCTCTCATTGCAGGATAGGCGTGTCCCCAGCTGCATTATGTGCTCTTCTGTTCTTGAAATGGAACAATACTCTGAGCTATGTTTACAGTATAGACATCTGAAAAGATCATTTCAGTGACAATACTAAAGTTAGTATTCCACAGTTTATCTGTGAAGTGTCATTATCTTTGGTACTGTATATTAAAAAAGAAGAGTCATAAATCCATAATATTTTTATATGAGTAAATATTGAAAAAAGAATATGACTAAGACTTAATTGATTTACGGCTTCGTCAATAGCTTAATTTATTCTGCAATATAAAGTCATATTTGTGTATAATGGTTCATGCTTATTACCATAAATATAGAAACATATCAACCTTATTGCTGAGAGACTTTTTTCTTGAATGCTTGAAGTATGTCTCAGAGCTATTATGTTCATTATGCATTCAGATATGATGGCCTTTCTTGGTAGTGGCAAAAGCATACCATTTTGGGAGTGAGATGGAGATTATTGGAGAGATGTCTTTCTGGAGGGGAGCTAATTCTTCTCCCTCATATACTCTATATTTGGATAATAAATCTCACCTTGTTTTTCACTTCAGAACATTAATGATAGTTTTAAGAGAATGACAATGATTAGTTCATACCTCTGTTCTGAGATAATGCGTTTGTTTATTCTCCACAGGGCTTGTGATGAAATTTTGTTTATTATAATGTCTGCAATGTTGGCTCTTGGTGCAATTTGGATTTGTCTGTTTTTTTCAAGTTATTGTCACATATCCTTCCCTATATTGTTGCCTGTGAATTTCTGGCTCCATGGTGGAGTGTTACCATATTAATGTATTTTTTGCTGAGATTTTTGTTGTTAGATAAGCATGATGAGAACACTGGGTAATCACTGGATATTTGCTGTAACTAGTTTGTAGCCAGATTGTGAACTCTTTCTCCCATTGGTGGGCAGTTGCTCAGAGACGTAATCCCTTATGAACTGAATTCTAAAGATTCCTGAAGTGAAATATCTTCAGGGTAGTTTTTGCAAGCAGTTTGCTGCAACTGATGGGTGCGGAAGTGATTTGATTGAGTTAACTCAGGGTGAATCACTGTATAGAGAAAGCAACAGTTTGTTTGGGGGACTTGTTCCAGTTTCTAACTACCAGAGTCTTTCAGAGGTGTATAGATCCATTGACTTTGCTTTGGAAAGAGCCAGTGTGAATAATTTTGAGAAATTTAGCAAAGCTTTTGATACGGTCTCCCACAGTATTCTTGCCGCCAAGTTAAAGAAGTATGGGCTGGATGAATGGACTGTAAGGTGGATAGAAAGCTGGCTAGATCGTCGGGCTCAACGGGTAGCGATCAATGGCTCCATGTCTAGTTGGCAGCCGGTTTCAAGCGGAGTGCCCCAAGGGTCGGTCCTGGGGCCGGTTTTGTTTAATATCTTTATTAATGATCTGGAGGATGGTGTGGACTGCACTCTCAGCAAGTTTGCAGATGACACTAAACTGGGAGGCGTGGTAGATACACTAGAGGGTAGAGATCGGATACAGAGGGACCTAGACAAATTAGAGGATTGGGCCGAAAAAAACCTGATGAGGTTCAACAAGGACAAGTGCAGAGTCCTGCACTTAGGATGGAAGAATCCCATGCACTGCTACAGACTAGGGACCGAATGGCTAGGTAGCAGTTCTGCAGAAAAGGACCTAGGGGTCACAGTGGACGAGAAGCTGGATATGAGTCAACAGTGTGCTCTTGTTGCCAAGAAGGCTAACGGCATTTTGTATAAGTAGGGGCATTGCCAGCAGATCGAGGAACGTGATCGTTCCCCTTTATTCGACATTGGTGAGGCCTCATCTGGAATACTGTGTCCAGTTTTGGGCCCCACACTACAAGAAGGATGTGGAAAAATTGGAAAGAGTCCAGCGGAGGGCAACAAAAATGATTAGGGGACTGGAGCACATGACTTATGAGGAGAGGCTAAGGGAACTGGGATTGTTTAGTCTCCAGAAGAGAAGAATGAGGGGGGATTTGATAGCAGCCTTCAACTACCTGAAGGGGGTTCCAAAGAGGATGGAGCTCGGCTGTTCTCAGTGGTGGCGGATGACAGAACAAGGAGCAATGGTCTCAAGTTGCAGTGGGGGAGGTCCAGGTTGGATATCAGGAAAAACTATTTCACTAGGAGGGTGGTGAAACACTGGAATGCGTTACCTAGGGAGGTGGTGGAGTCTCCTTCCTTGGAGGTTTTTAAGGCCCGGCTTGACAAAGCCCTGGCTGGGATGATTTAGCTGGGAATTGGTCCTGCTTTGAGCAGGGGGTTGGACTAGATGACCTCTTGAGGTCCCTTCCAACTCTGATATTCTATGATTCTATGAAATTTTTTATTCCATCTAAAACCGTCAGGGAAATTGAACAGCCCTATGACCAAGTGGCTGTGCTTGACCAGCTTGTTGGGAAGACAATGTTGTTGGGACAGGAATGTCTCCATATTGATTTTTTGAGTAAGCTGTCTGTGGCTCAGATACTGAGGAAAGATTGGGTTACTAGTTTTTCAGAGCAGAACAGCTTTATGACTGAACTCACAAGGATGCAGAGGAGAGCAGGCAAACTCTTACCCTTAGACACTTTGAGTTTGTTTGGTATCTCTTTAAAACAGAGAGAGTCCAGTCTCCAAGTTTCTGGTGGTGGTAGATTCACAAGCAAGCATGCAAGAGAGCATCTGTGTAGATGTTCATAGCACAGAGGGGCTGCAGTTGGTGAACACACCTAGCCAGCGAAGGAATTCCTGTAAGCAGGAAGTTTCAGTTTTCAACCTTCTTTTCAACTGGCCGCGGTTCACTGCTCCAGGCCAATGGGAGCTGCTGGAAGCAGCGCAGGCCGAGGGACATACTAGCCGCCGCTTCCCGCAGCTCCCATTGGCCTGGAGCAGCGAACCGCGGCCAGTGGGAGCCGCGATCGGCCGAACCTGCGGACGCGGCTGGTAAACAAACCGGCTCGGCCCGCCCCGCCGGGGGCTTTCCCTACACAAGCAGCGTCCCAAGTTTGGGAAACACTGTTCTAGGGAAAAGGTGGCGGGGGGGAGGGGCAGAAGTACTGGTGATGGACCGCATTCAAAGTCATCCTAATGACCTTTTGTTCCTGGAGGAAATCCCAACTTGTCAAAGAGGACATGAAATTCTATAAAAAATGCTTGGGTCCTGATTCTGTCATCTCAGCTCTGCTTAGACTTCATCAGGGGAAGTTTGAGTTGCAAGACGCCCTGGTACGCCCTGAATATGAGATTTGAACATTGGACTTTGATCTATGAACTGAATTCCAAAGGAACTCTTTGCAACTACAAAGCTCACCATCTCTGCTATGAATCTGAACCTCAATTAATTGAACTCATGACTATATGTATAATGATATTTTAACCATAATCTCTCTCTTTTGTTTTTTAATAAATTTTAGTTTAGTTAATAAGAATTGGCTGTAGCTTATATTTGGATAAGATGTGAAACATTCATTAGCCTGGGAGGTAATGTGTCCAAGCCTTTGGGATTGGTAGAACCTGTTATTTATGTGACTGAAATAAAGATTTACAGAAATTTTCATCATGTTTGACGTGGGTACCTGGATAGAGGCCTGAGGCTGGATCACTTTAAAGGAACTGTGTTGTTTGGAATCCTGAGTTACCAAGAAGGAAATAAAGAAGCTGTTTTATGCTGGCTTGGGGAATCTAAGTATTGGAATATCCAACAGCTTTATGGGGATTGTCTACCCCATTCTTTGCAGTTCACCGTAATTGAGTGACAACAGCTGGCTCCCGATTGGGACCCGGTCACACTGGGTCTATACATTGGGGATAATAAAAAATTCCCTATAAGGTTGTTATGAGAATAAATCCATTAATTTTTGTGAGGTGCTCAGATACCACTGGTTTCAGAGTAGCAGCCGTGTTAGTCTGTATCCGCAAAAAGAACAGGAGTACTTGTGGCACCGTAGAGACTAACAAATGTATTTGAGCATAAGCTTTCATGGGCTGTAAATAAATTTGTTAGTGTCTAAGGTGCAAAAAGTACTCCTGTTCTTTTTTCAGATACCACTGTGATGGGCATTTAAATACCAAGATAAATAAAGTAAAAACACCATGGCATTTTCCATAAAAATACTGGTTTGCCCGAGTGTCCTTGGTAAAAATGGACATCACTTACTGTTGTGTAGTGTACTGGATGTTGTTATTTGTCACATGCCAAACGTCAAAGGTGGCTGCGTTCCTCTGCTGTTATATGTAACTTACATAATTGATGAAGGATTTTGGGTTCCTTTATGATGAAAGGTGCACCTAAGTGTAAAATATTATAAGACTATAGACATTTAGAAACACACTCTTAAATAATATCTTAAAGTTATATTTTAGTATATTAAATGTATAAATTCTGCTTTCCGATATCCATGTGCAACCTTATAGATTTCTGCGAATAACTGAGAGCAGATTTTGGGCCTTAAAGTTTTTCTTAAATACTTGTGAGAACATCTGCATGTAAAAACAGGTGTGCCCGCCAATCTCTGTTCATTTCAAAGTACAGTATATAGTAAAGCAAACAGCAGAATGGTGACATCTGAAATAGTACAACTGCTGCCCTGATATCTTTAGACACAGCCCTGGGAGAGAGTGGAATGAGGGAGGAGGGAAGGCATGAGTGCTGAGGAGGGGCAGTATAACAGTTTGTCTGTCTATATTTCTTAGCAGCTGGGTTGGATGAGTGCTACTATTAGTTCACTGGCAAATTATTGGTTTTTAGCTCAGATGGTTATATGTCTGAAGTCTTGGTTGTTCTTTAGGATAATGATACACCAGAAGATAGAGTTCCTGGAATTACCACAGTATTGGGTGGCAAAATCCACTTGAACATGGAGTTTGAGGAAGTGAAACTCTATAATTTGTCTTTCCTCTCCACTCCCGCAGCCCGCATGACCTAGTAGTCATAAATGTTAGCAGATTTTGTACCATGGTGGTTGGGTGACCTGCTGTCACATAAAAATATGAACACTGTTTATTTCTCAGCAGTGGAGATGGAGGGGCTGGTTTTTCTCATACATGGGTTTTATAATGGTATAACTGAGTTGACTTCAGTGGAGTTACCCCCTCCACTCCCCCTGATTTTACTGCCATGTGAAAAGAAAATCAGGACCTGAATGTATTATAGAAACTAATTCCTTACTTTGGCCACTAATGAAGATGAGGGAAGGCTTAGTTTTAAGCAATGCCAGAAAAATATTTTTTAAAATGTGCTCCAAAAATGTCAAGTGTATTGTAAAAGAAATAAATTTCTTTTCTCTGATCACTGTGAGCCTGATAGTCTTCAGTTCTACAGTAACTGAAAATAACAGCTGATGGTGAGAATGTAAAGCTGACCATTTATAGTAAGAGCAGGGAATGAGCCAATGAGGATTCAGTCAGATGTTTCTGTTCTGTTGAAACTAATGAGAAATGGATGGAACATTCCTTGTTTAATATAGACCAAGATGAATGTGCTTTCTGTTCAGTGATATTTTTTATGGAATGTTATAGGTGATTAGTTTCTTTTTGTTGATGAACTGCTTTTATGGTTTTGAAAAAAAATTACAAGTATTTCCTTTAGAAATACAAACTCCTGCTGTGTATGTGCATTAATGTTTTCCATTAACATTTTGTAAGAAAGTTCAGGGCCAGAACTCGTGACTCCATTGACTTCAGTATAGCTATGTCAATTTATACCACCTGAGGATCTGCCTCTCAGAGTACACTTGGTTCTAATTTTCCATTACAACAAATGAATAATAGCTATTGATGTTAGTGAGAGTTGTTTATGTGTAGCCCAGGGGTGGGCAAACTTTTTTGGCCCGAGGGCCACATTGGGATTGCAAAACTGTATGGAGGGCCGGGTAGGGAAGGCTGTGCCTCCCCAAACAGCCTAGCCCCTGCCCCCTCCCACTTCCCGCCCCCTGACTGCCCCCTTCAAACCCCCCGACCCATCCAACCCCCCCTGCTCCTTGTCCCCTAACTGCCCCCGGGATCCCACCCCCTATCCAACCCCCCTTGCTCCCAGTCCCCTGACTGCTCTGACCCCATCCACACCCCCACCCCCTGACAAGCCCTCCAGGACTCCCACGCTTATCCAACCCCCCCGTCCCCCAGCTGCCCCCAGAACCTCTGCTCCCTGTCCCCTGACTGCACCCTGGAACCCCCTGCCCCTTATCCAACCCCCCGCCCTGCCCCCCCCCATGCCGCTTAGAGCAGCATGTCTGGCAGCTGTGCCACCTGGCCAAAGCCAGACATGCTGTCACACTGCTCGGCAGGCGCATGCAATCCCGCCGCCCAGAGTGCTGCCCACGCGGCGGCATGGCTGCAGGGGAGGGGAACAGAGAGGGAGGGGCCAGGGGCTAGCCTCCCTGGCCAGGAGCTCAAGGGCCAGGCAGGACAGTCCCGCGGGCCGTAGTTTGCCCACCTCTGGTGTAGCCCCTGCAGAACAGACCCCATTGTCCTGATTCTGCAGGACATCATGAGTTGGTGTGTTGAACAATAATTAACTTATCTCATAATCACTGACATTATATTCTGGCAACACAAGGATAAGTAGATTGAATTATTAATAGTTGATTGCCATTATTATGGAGCAAAAGCATGATGGATTGTAATGTCACAATAGACATTACATGATGTCTGATCAGTCATGATCTATTGAGCAGTTATGAAATTCCACACATACAGTAAGTATGGTACACAATCAGGTCTGTAAGGCATATTCTAAAAATGTACTACAAAGTGTGAGTTTTGTTCATTCTTTTTTTTATTAAAAATATCAAGTACAATAAGAAAAGACATTACAGAGGTATTATACAGGTAAAATAAATAAAAATAAAATACAAATGCCAGGTCTTTTCCCAAAGGTTTTTTAAAGCTATTTTTTTGTTTGTCTTTTTACATTAGAATTTTTTCACCGTGTGCCCTGTTACCTGAAGATTAGCAAGAGGATGACATGCAAAAGACAAGATTAAAATTTGAACAATTGTTAGGGGAAGGAAATGTCAGGCTATTATTTTTTTGTTGTTTTTCATTAATATTTAACTTAAACTCATGAAAAAGACTTGGAAGAAAAGCTCTGAAAAAGATTCTAACACCTTTGTCCCTTCAGTTGAGGTCAGCAAATTTTTTAGTTATCTAATGAGTCAACTGGGGGGGGAAAGTTAGATAGGACTTGATCTTTCTGATATTGCTAACATAAAAAACAAGCAGGAAAAGAAACTTTACAAAAACTTTTATTATACATTGTAAAGGAGCAAATAAAATGTCAAACTTTTTTTTTTCCTTTGCAGGTCACCTTTAACAATAATTTATTTAATCTGCATAGCACAGTCAAGTCTAGCAGACTCTCCACAAGTGAGGTTCCCTCATGGATTTATAGAAGTAGCATGCAGTCTTACAAAGGATTAATACTTACTCGCGACATTATCATAGTAGTTTATTATCATATAGTTTATCCCTCAGCAAAGGTTCTCTTGTTTTGCACTGAAAAGGCAGTCATATTTAGGACTACTTCTACAACTCTTAAAATGCTTGCAGAATGTAACAAGCACACTTAACCAGGACTGCCTCCTTTTAGTTTTTGTAGTGGAACTTCTCCTGAAACCAGGGGGAACAAACTCTTTTCTTGGCAGGGTTTCCATTTCACTCACACACAGCCTTTCTCACTTACTAGTAGAAAACTTATTTTCCAGCATCTGCCTGTAGCATACTCTAAGTCATCCTCTCCCTTCCCCCACCCTCCCACATTCACACAAAAGAGTCTTTTATAAACTTCCCATGCAAAAGAGGAAGAACAGAATGCTAACTCTTATTGAACCATAGTGCCTTTCCAAGCTAATACGGGGTCACATTGCAGAGACACTTCTTGCTAAACTTTCACAAACATAGGAGTAACTGTAAATAAGCCAAACATACAGATAAAACATTCTAACATTGAACGTAATATTCCGTATTAAATAAGTGTCTATTTCTTCTAGTCCAGTTTCTCTTGGATACTTACTTACCTCAACTGAGGGGAAGAAATGTGAGCATAAAATCTGCTGAGTTATCATGTAATTCACACTATACTCTTTTGCTGGAGCGTGTTGCTGGCTGCCAGCAAGTGTCTTTGAGTTATAGGCAATCATAGGCCTCCTTGAAGTTGAGAGGCAAGGTAGCCACCTTTCATTCACACTAAATGAGGAAGTTATTAAATGGCCCGAAGTGATAGCTGAAACAATGGAAGCCACTGCCCAGCAGTGCGGTAATATATACCCCAAATTAAAAAAACACAGTAAGAGAACCAAAAAAGTGCCACCGTGGCTAAACAACAAAGTAGAAGAAGCAGTGCAAGACAAAAAGGCATCCTTTAAAAAGTGGAAGTTAAATCCTAGTGAGGAAAATAGAAAGGAGCATAAACTCTGGCAAATGAAGTGTAAAAAAGTAATAGCAATTTTTTTTTAAGTACCTCAGAAGCAGGAAGCCTGCTAAACAACCAGTGGGGCCACTGGCCGATCGAGATGCTAAAGGAGCACTCAATGACGATAAGGCCATTACGGAAAAACTAAATAAATTATTTGCATCAGTCTTCATGGCTGAGGATGAGGGAAATTCCCAAACCTGAGTCATTCCTTTTAGGTGACAAATCTGAGGAACTGTCGCAGATTGAGGTATCATTAGAGGAGGTGTTAGAATAAACTGATAAACTAAACAGTAATAAGTCACCAGGACTAGATGGTATTCACCCAAGAGTTTTGAAGGAACTCAAATGTGAAATTGCAGAACTACTATTTGTAGTTTGTAATCTATCATTTAGATCAGCTTCTGTACCAAATAACCAGGGCCGGCTCCAGCATTTCTGACGCACCAAGCAAAAAAAAAAAAAAAAAGCCACTATCGGCAGCGGCAGTTCAGCGGCAGGTCCTTCGCTCCTAGAGGGAGTGAGGGACCTGCCGCCCCCAAATTGCCGCAGGTGCTGCCCCTCTCTCTTGGCCGCCTGAAGCACCTGCTTGTTAAGCTGGTGCCTGGAGCCGGCCCTGCAAATGACTGGAGGATAGCTAATGTGACACCAATTTTTAAGAAGGGCTCCAGAGGTGATCCCAGCAATTACAGGTCGGTAAGCCTGACTTCGTATCAGGCAAACTGGTTGAAACTATAATAAAGAACAAAATTGTCAGATACATAGATGAACATGATTTGTTGGGGAAGAGTCAACATGGTTTTTGTAAAGGGAAATCATGCCTCACCAGTCTACTAGAATTCTTTGAAGGGGTCAAAAAGCATATGGACAAGGGGGATCCAGTGGATATAGTGTATTTAGATTTTCAGAAAGCCTTTGACAGGGTCCCTCACCAAAGGCTCTTAAGCAAAGTAAGCTGTCATGGGATAAGAAGGAAGGTCCTCTCATGGATTGGTAGCTGGTTAAAAGATAGGAAACTAAGGGTAGGAATAAATGGTCAGTTTTCAGAATGGAGAGTGGTAAATTGTGGTGTCCCTCATGGGTCTACTCATCATATTCATAAATGATCTGGAAAAAGGGGTAAACAGTGATGTGGCAAAATTTGCAGATGATACAAAACTACTCAAGATAGTTAAATCCCAAGCAGACTGCAAAGAGTTACAAAAGGCTCTCACTGGGTGACTGGGCAACAAAATAGCAGATGAAATTCAATGTTGATAAATGCACATTGGAAAACATAATCCCAACTATACATATAAAATGATGGGGTCTAAATTAGCTATTCCCACTCAAGAAAGAGATCTTGGAGTCATTGTGGATAGTCCTCTGAAAACATCCACTCAACGTGCAGCAGCAGTCAAAAAAGCGAACAGAATGTTGGGAATCATTAAGAAAGGGATAGATAATAAGATAGAAAATATCATATTGCCTCTATATAAATTCATGGTATGCCCACATCTTGAATATTGCATGCATATGTGGTTGCCCAATCTCAAAAAAGATATATTGGAATTGGAAAAGGTTCAGAAAAGGGCAACAAAAATGATTAGGGGAATGGAACGGCTTCCATATGACAAGTGATTAATAAGACTGGGACTTTTCAGCTTGGAAGAGAGATGACTAAGGAGCATATGATAAAGGGTTATAAAATCATGACTGGTGTGGAGAAAGTAAATAGGGAAGTTTCAGGTTTCAGTGGTAGTGTTAGTGTTAGTCTGTATCAGCAAAAAAAACCAAGGAGTCCTTATGGCACCTTAGAGACTAACAAATTTATTTGGGCATAAGTTTTCGTGGGCTAGAACCCACTTCATCAGATGTATGAAGTGAAAAATACAGGAGCAGGTATAAATACATGAAAGGATGGGGGTTGCTTTACCAAGTGTGAGGTCAGTCTTATGAGATAAATCAATTAACAGCAGGATACCAAGGGAGGAAAAATAACTTTTGAAGTAGTAAGAGAGTGGCCCATTACAGGCAGTTGACAAGAAGGTGTGAGTAACAGTAGGGAGAAATTAGTATTGGGGAAATTAAGTTTAGGTTTTGTAATGACCCAACCACTCCCAGTCTTTATTCAGGCCTAATCTGATTGTATCCAGTTTGCAAATTAATTCCTGTTCTGCAGCTTCATGTTGGAGTCTGTTTTTGAAGTTTTGTTGTTGAAGAATTGCCACTTTGAGGTCTGTTATTGATTTATTTTGTAAGACTGACCTCACACTTGGTAAAGCAACCCCCATCCTTTCATGTATTTATACCTGCTCCTGTATTTTTCACTTCATACATCTGATGAAGTGGGTTCTAGCCCACGAAAGCTTATGCCCAAATAAATAGGGAAGTGTTATTTACTCATTCTCATAACACACAAACTAGGGATCACCAAATAAAATTAATAGGCAACAGGTTTAAAACAAACAAAAGGAAGTATTTTTTTCACACAACGTACAGTCAACCTGTGGAACTCCTTGCCAGATGTTGTGACAGGGTTAAAAAAAGAACTAGATACGTTCATGGAGGATTGGTCCATCATGGAGGATAGGTCCCTAGCCTCTGTTTGCCAGAAGTTGGGAGTGGGCGACAGGGGATGGATCATTTGATGATTACCTGTTTTGTTCCTTCCCTTTGGGGCACCTGGCACTGGGCACTATTGGAAGACTGGTTACTGGGCTAGATGGACCTTTGGTCTTACCCGATATGGCCTATTCTTATGTTCTTATGGCAAGGCCTGAGTAGAAGATGACCCTGAGGAGTTTTCCTGGAGGCTGATTACAAATGCCAGGGCTGCAGCATTGATTTGTTTGTGACTGTCTGTCCATGTGTGTGAGAAAGGAACCAGAAGGTGAGCAGACAGTGAGAGAACTAGTGTGAGTGGTCCTGGCACAAAGCCGAGAGCTTCTTTTGGGCGGAGTACTGGTTGGAAATGCAGGACTGGAAATTCACAGCTAGGAAACTGCCTCCTGTTGGATGTTCCTGCTGTGATTTTCCTCAATACCCAACACCTGCAGCATGATCCAAACCCAATTTACCTCGGTGTGACATTGGATAGGTCATTAACCACTTGAGGAAGATGGCAGCCAAAGTCAGCACTCAGAACTATCTGCTCAGAAAATTGGCCGGTTCAACCTGGGGTGCGAGCATCCAGATGCTTAGATCATCAGTCCTTGCCCTCTGCTATTCAACAGCAGAGTACTGTGCTCCTGTCTGGTGTCGCTTGTCTCACACAAGGCTGGTCAATGTAGAGCTTAACAAAGCTATGTGTATTGTTACCAGGACTTTATGGGCAACTCCATTGCAACCGATACTTAGCAACAGAGCACTGCCCCACATTCGCCGTGAAAAGGCCTGTGTCATGCTGCTGGCTAAGATCCGTGAGAATAGTGACCCACTATTGTACACAGACCTCTTCGACTACCAACCAGCTTGCTTGTCTTCTAGATGCCCTTTATGGTAATTTATGCCACCATAGATGATGGTGGAATCTGCTTGGTGCAATGAGTGGTCAGTGACGACAGTAATTAATCACTCTCCCATCACTGACCCAACCTTCTGTCTACCAGGTTTTGATCTGCCAAGCCACCTGTGTTCATCTCTGAATCAGTTTTGAACAGGACAGGGCAACTGTGTGACCAGTATCTTTAAATGGGGGTTTTCTAATGACTCGCAATGCAGCTGTGGTCAACTTCAGACTCTGTCGCATATCATTGTCGAGGGCCCACTTATTTATTTCAACAGTGGACTACTGGCTCTCCACCTGGCTGAGATGATGCCATTAAATGGCTGGGCACATTATGCGTATGCCAATGACTGTGTTCAGAGAAACGGGACTTTGTGTAATTTCTTTGTAAAACAGGATTGCGCCAAAGAAATACTTGATTGGTGTAATCAATTTATCCTGCTAACAGAAACAGCCCAGCATGGCCCTGAATATTGCTAACTGCTCAAGCCCAAGGGGCAACAATGCTATTGACTTGAGACCATTATGGCCTATTCAAAAGATGACTACTCAGAGCTATTAAAAAGCATGTTTTGTACTGAATTTTTTTCTTTCATGTGTTTAAACATATTGTTAAGCAGTTTACCCTCAAATGTATAACCTACCTTAACATTCCTATAAGTTAGGAACATAGGACATAGGAATTGCCTTACCAAATCAGATCAGTAATCAACTAGGCCAGTAGCCTGCTCTGACAGTGGTTGCTGTTTGATTCAAAAGAAGGTGAAGGAAGGTGTATTGGACAATTGTGGAATAATCTGTTCAGTTTCTTCAGAAGCTCTGTCAGCTAGTGTAGGCACTGAAATAATACATTTTCTATCCATTACATTATTTTATTCTATCCAGTGTAAATGTGGATATTTTCCATATAAATATTTAATCCTTTTTTGAATCCTACTAAGTTACTGGCCACAATGGTATCTTGTGTTAAAAGTAAAACTTTTATAAGTGTTACATTTGTTGGCTTTCAAATTGTTGAAAAATGTTCTAAAGATTTTAAATATTTGTTTTTAAATTACTGCTGCTAGGTAATTTAGAAAGAACAGACCAAAGAGCCAAGTGGCTAATGTTTTCATTGTACCTATACATAGGACATTGAGGCCACTAAGAGCAATATAGCTACTACTAAAGTGTGTGTACAGTGATACTCTGTCCTATTGTGATTACCAAAATCTACAGATCTGAGATGATAAAGCTGACACAGTATATTTGTCTAGAAATCAGAATTATATGTTTGTATACCACATGCCTAGACCTGTATGTTTCTGAAATTATGCTGAACAGTTTGTCCTTGTTTATACTTGCAATTAAACCAAGTTTTGCACTTTTTTTTCTTTTGGGATTATTTTTTTCTCAGCATGTTCTTTTACCTTAAGAATGTCAAATCTGATCTTCCCTGATTTGCTGGAGGACCTTCTAAATGTCTTAGAAACTTTACTGTGGGCTCTAAAACTGAACTGAAGAGGTGGGCAGAGAGGAAGTTAAACCTTTAACAAAGGCATCCTTACTCCAAAATGTTTGTTGGTTATTATAGTTAAATATGGGTTAACAAAAACAAACAAAAACTAGAGCTTTCAAGCAGCCAGACTTAAAAAATCCTTCCCCACTCAATTGGTCAGTTTCAGTCTCTTGGTTCCTGTGATGTCACTATTGTACTAGTTCTCTGGATGTTAGTGCCCATCACGCAGACAGGACCTGACTTTCTAACATAAAGAACAAGGAGAAAAAGAACTTTGTTCTGGGAGGGAAAAAAAACATATTCTTTATGCCTCACAAAAAAAGCAACACCGAGTACCAGCCCATTCTTTCCCTGTAACACCAGGGATGGATTCAGTCTGAGGACTTGATCACTGTTTGTTGCTGACCACTCCCCTCCACTGCTGTCCATGGTGAGCGGCTCTAAAATCCAGAAAATGAGGCATGCAAAGAGTTAAAGCTGAGAATACAGCGTGATATTGTTTTATTAATTACATGCCCTCAACTACTGTATAAGGCTTCCCCAGAATGGGAGGGATCTTGCAGCTTAGCTAGGCACAGCAGAAAGATTCCAGGAGGGGGATGTCAGGTTTTACTCTGAGCCTTGTTTTTGCTACTCGTTGTGTGTTGTAAAAGTGACTTCTCTAAATTACAGTGTGTGTATTTCTTCTTCTGTTTATGTATTGGCTTTGAGCCAAAGCTCTTTAGGGGCTGATTTTTACTGCGGTGTTTTCAGACTCGCTGACAGGCCAAATCGGGGGAGTGGGAGGGGAAAGGCATTGAGTAATACGTTGGCTGTGAGGGAGGCGGAGGGGCCTCTACACCCTTGACACTGAGCTTAGGCTTTCAATGATTTGTAATGAATAGGGTCCCAGGAAGAGCAGAGGGCAATCTGAGCCAAGGTGCATTGGTCCTGCAAGTGGAGATGACTCTGGCAGTCAGTGTCCTGCTGACCTTGGTGCTGAGTAGCTGTGGTTCCTGGGGACAAGGCTGGCCGGTAAGATACAAGGAGGGAGGATAACACACCCCTTTTGCTTCTACCCATTCCCCATCAAATGGAGTTGAAGAGCTTTTCACTCCAATCTGTGCAAAAGATGGTTGATTCTTTGTGCACTAGAAAGGGATGGATGTCACAGAGTGGGTGGTGACAGCTGTGTAACTGTCTGTCTGAGTGGGACACTGCCTTGAGTATGCAGTCTGCTCCCAACTCCTATTAGTCAGTATATTTGTTTCCCTAAATTAATGGGGAGGGGGAGCTGTCACTTGCTTTCCCAAGAATGTCTGTTGATAGTCACAGGGAAGGTAGAGGAAGAATTTTCAAAGAGAGGGTATTATATGTGTATGACGGGCATGAGAGCAGGCTGTACTCCTGCTCAGTAACTTCTGACTGTCAAGTCATTCCCAAAAGAAACCAGTATCCTATCTCCAAAAATGGCTAGCATCAGATGTTTCAGTCAGGTGAAAGAAACCTAGCAGTAGGCAGATGTTGGATAATATCACTCACTATGAAGGTCTCATCCTAACCCTCAGCCTCATAGAGATTGGTTTAAACCCCAAAGCATGAGGATTTATATCCCTTCCAATACTTTTTTTTCCAATAGCTGCTCCTATTGCACCAAAATCCCTCGACATCCAGGCACAACAGTACCTCAGAAACCTGGCTCCACATAATTTTAAGCCTCACAATCCCCTAAATTCTACTAGATTAATAGGTGGCAGGTTCTTTGGTTCTGGCTGTCTGTATGTGGTTTGGTTGTGTTTTCATTCAGACTCTGATACTCTGCATTGGTCTATTGCACAGTGCTTAGATGCCATTCAACCCCATGTTAAATGGTGTAAATTTGAAGTGAAAACATTTTGCTAGCAGGCAACATTTCACATTGTTAGGATCTTCTCTTCTGGGTCAGTGCTGTTAAACTGGAAGATAGTCTGTCATGTCCAGGTGTCATTAGTCACATTGTGGCATTACAACTTTGCTATTAAAAGGACATGTAAAATGCAGAATGAAAAAGAAAAAAAGTAAGATGGCTATGTAGCTTTTTACATCAGTCCATCCCCATTCTGCAAACTAGCAAACGCAGACCAACGTATTTAGAGAGTTCGAATCTTGTAGAAATTATTGAAACAATGACTTAAAGGTGCACTGCTGTCACTTTCTGAGGGAAATACATACATTAAATAGTATGTCTTGAATTTTTAAAAATTAATCTTTAAATATCTTATACGGATTTTTCTTCTCCCCTGTTGATGTTTGAGTCTTTGCAGCAAGGAGAAGTTAACCTACCTTCAAGGGAAACTGTTAAATTGATTATACATCTGACAGGATATTTTTATTTAAAGTAAAGCACCTGTGTTTTAAAAAGAGCAATAATTTTATTCTCTAATTTATTTCAGTTTTAGAAATTTTAGGCAGTGCTTGTAACTACTGTATAGTATGTACATAATTTTCAGGCAGAAGCATGATTTTGTTTCAAGTTAATGCTGTCTCTTTAAAGCTGGGATTTTAATATGTTAAAAGTATAGGGAATTTCTATCTTTAGAGTAGATCTGTCTGCATTCAGTTTGTTTTATTTTAATGCTGTTTTCTTTCTTTCTTACAGTCTATTAAGTGTGGCTTTGAAAATGGTATGTATAACTAAAACGGATCTCTTTACACTGTTAAAAAGAGGTACCTAATTAAAAATAGCTAATCTGTGATTATTCAAACACTCAGTAACTGACTATAGGTGGTGAGTTATATGGGTCGGTGGTGCCCATGCTCCATCAATATTCATGAAGGTGGGCCTGACTTAGGGTGACCAGATGTCCCAGTTTTATAGGGACAGTCCCGCTATTCAGGGCTTTGTCGTATATAGGTGCCTATTACACACACACCCACGTCCTGATTTTTCACACTTGCTATCTGGTCACCCTAGCCTGGCTCCATCAATGTTTGGGCCCCAGGCCCGTGCTTTGGGGGGGGCCCCCAGGCCCGTGCTTTGGGGGGCCCCGCGCCATGGGCTGGCAATGGGGGGCGCTCTCACCTCGGGGACGCCCCCCCTCCGTGTCCCTGCGCGCTGTGGAGAGTCTCGGCGGAGGCAGCGTAGCTCTGCAGGCTGCCTCTGTCCCCGCTCTCCGGCCCCAGCCCATTGGCCAGGAACTAGGGCCAATGGGAGCTGCGGGGGGCGGTGCCGGGACTGCCTGGCCACGCCTCCACAGCAGGGAGGGGCAGGGAGCCACGGGCAGAGAGAGCAGCAGGAGTCTCTCGCTGTCAGACAGAGGCGGGGGGAGCGGTACAGGGCAGGAGCAGCATTGGGTACCCTGGGGCTGGCATTACATACCGAGTTCGGAGGTGGCTTCCGGGGGGTAGCAACCAGGGCGGGCTTTAGGCCGATTCAGCCACGGCTCGGCTCCGGCCTGGCCCCCCGCTCTTGCTAAAGCCGGCCCTGGTAGCAACCTCCCCTTTCCTCCCTCACAGAGCAGACCAGGGCTGCAGCTGGCTCCGTCCATCACTCGCCCCACCCCACAGAGACCCACACAACCCTCTGCCTCCCCGAAAGACCCCCACCGGCTCCTATGCCCCTGTCACCCCTCTCCAGAGATTCCTCGTCCCTTTGTCCCTCCAGAGACAGCTCCTCTCCCGTGCTCACTACAATCTCCCCCTTTACCGCCTCCCTCCCTCTCAAGCCCATTGGCTGGGAGGCTCCTAACCTGTTGCCCCTCCCCCCCCCCAGCACTGCTTTACGGCGTTATATCCGAATTCGTGTTATATCAGGTCACGTTATATTGGGGTAGAGGTGTAGTGATAGTGATCAGTGTTTCCACCCACAGGGGAGATGCACAATCTCCCATGGCTAATGGGAGCTGCACCTGAAGCAGCACGCCTGCTTGCAGATGCAGACCTGCCTGGCTGGGCCTCCATAGCAGGGGGAGGGGGAGCCCCAGGTGAGCGACCCCCGTTCATCATCATCACAGGCACAGCAATTCTCTGGGCATTTAATTTCACCGAGGCAAGTAATTCAATCTATTCTGCCTTTCCAGGCAGTTTGTGGCTTTTCCTGTAAGAAAACTTACAATTTCTTTGCAAAGAAGTCCATTTATAGTTTTTTCCACTTGAGAAGTATATTTTCTGGTTGTTCATAAGTTCATTTATTTTGTTAACTCAGTTTCATATGCAATTTTAAAAGTCATTTGAATTGTACCTTGTTTTTCCATTGGCCAAAAAACACATGGAAGATGTGCAGATTTTTATTTCTGTGGGCCAAACCACTAGGGTGATCAGATAGCAAGTGTGAAAAATCGGGACAAGGAGTGGGGGGTAATAAGAGCCCATATAACAAAAATCTGCAAATATCGGACTGTCCCTATAAAATCAGGACATCTGGTCACCCTACAAACCACCCTATGTAGAAATGTAAATGTCAGAGTTAGAAAAGCTCTGGAAGGTAACGGTCCCTTCAGGAAATTGTCCTCAAGTCATTCATTCTTCTGGGCATTCTATTCTATTGTTCTCTCCTATACACCTCTACCCCTATATAACGCTGTCCTTGGGAGCCAAAAAACCTTACCGCATTATAGGTGAAACTGTGTTATATTGAACTTGCTTTGATCCACCGGAGTGCGCAGCCCCCCCTCCCGCCCCCCGGAGCACTGCTTTACTGCGTTATATCTGAATTCGTGTTATATCGGGTCGCGTTATATCAGGGTAGAGGTGTAGTGATAGTGATCAGTGTTTCCACCCACAGGGGAGATGCACAAGATTGGGTCAATCCTGCAGCAACTCTGCCTTTACCCTTGTTCTCTGTCCCTCCCTCTACCACCCCTTTGACCTCCCTAGGATTCCTCCTACGATTACTCCCTCTGAGTCTTCTTTCTCTGGAGCTTCTCATGAAGTAAAGTCTATCATTACAGGTTCTTATCTCTGTAATGTATTTAATTTTGATGTATTTATTAAGTGTTAGTTAATGCACTATGGGAGTCCCCCTTCAGCCCTCTGTATAAATTGATCCCCTTCTTTCCATATGTTTTGCCCATAGGGTTTTCTGTAGCCCTAGGGCAGCCAGCAATGGGGTGAGAGAAGAGGACCATGGGTTCCCTATTTATGTGATTTGCAAGAAGTGTTATTACTCAAGGTACCAAATGTGTTTAAAGGATATAAGTGCCTTGTAAAATCGCAAAGCAAGCTCATTTTCATTTCTTATGTAATAATCTCATATTCAGTATACACACATTTTTCATTAATTATATGAGTTTAATTTATTATTATTTATTATTAGCTAGGTTACAGGTTTTTTTCAGTGTCGAAAATTTGGTGCTATTTTACAGGTTGAATGACTGAATGACATAATTATACACACACACACACACACCCGTGTCCGTTACTAAGTCCAGTAATTTTGTCAAGTGTCCGTTGTGCAACACAGTGGTGCCTACCCCTGCCCCGCGCTTCAGAGGGACACGGGAACCAGGGCGGTCTGGGAGGCTAGCGGGGGGCCTGATGTCCCCCTGAAGCACGGGGTCCCCCAAAGTGCAGGGCCCGGGGCAGTTGCCCCAGTCCGTCCTATGGACGGGATGGCTCTGCTTGGGCACCACCAAAAATTATACAAACCTGGTACCCCTGGTGTGCTGCCTGATAAGGTGTGCCTTGCTCCTGCCACTTTGATATTATCGTTGGCTTCTCTTTTTTTAAAGTTTTCTCTCTCTGATAAGAGACACTGTTTCCAGTAGGATGGATTTTCTCCATCTCTTTCCTCTCAGTCTATCAAGTACTTGACTCCCTTCCAAACTGTCTCCCACTTGACTGTTGGCCAGGTACACTGACCTGGTATGATTGGTTTCAGTCACTACCACAGTAGAGAAGGTAGTTCTATATCTTTATTCATTCATTGAAGAACTTCTAATCTCTTACAGGAGACACTGAGTACAGCTACATAGTATGCTGAGCTGGGACAGTCTCAGGAGCAGTACTAGTTTAGAGCCTGGGGATATCTCATTTGTGTTGATGGCATTGGGAGGACATCACCCCCTCCATTTTTTAGATATTGCTCAATTTCTTGGTAAAAAAAAAAACGTTTTACACTAAATACGGTTAAATTTGCTTAGTAATACAGGAAAGACACTGCAAATGTCATCAATGTGCATGATTTCCAAACTTATGCTCAGACTGACTTTATAAGATATATCTGATTTGAAGTTTCACAGCACATGAAAAGAATGTATCATTCAGTTACATGAGAATGAACAATCAGAGTTTTTGAAACAAACTGTTAGTGCCAGAAACGGAATCTGCTGGGTGCATGGGAGAGGAGTGGTTTTCCTAATGGTAAATTCTTGTTTCTGAGACACACAAAGTGATTATTTGCATAAGTAGGTGAAAAATGCTAGTAGAATTGACAGAGTGATTGATAGATATGGAATGTGTTTAAATACTAGGTAGCTGCTCTACTTTTAACGCATGTCTACTCATCCTTGCAAGGTCCTGCTCATGAGTTGAGAAAGTGGCACAGTCTAACACCGGCAGATCTTCATAATCTCAGTGCCCAGTTAATTGAAACAGAAGTGGATACACACTTCAGGTCATATCTTATAAATATCAGCTGGAGCCTCAGCATGGATGGTAGGTGTGACATCCAAGTACATAAGACTATTCAATATCAAATTTCCTTTTGAATTTAGTGCTTGTGAAGCATGTTGCATTAACAGCCCTGAACACTGATGTCCTCTAAGCACACAACAGGAACAGTGGGAGTGAAAGCTTCTTTATGCTGCCCTGCCATCTTGCCTCAGTCTTGAACTGGAGGAACCACTTTTAAGAGCAAGTGTGTCTGCATGGCCCATTTGACACTTGGCTTCTCTATAGAAACTACCAACCATGGTGTCAGTTATTGAGGACTGTGCTGGTGAGTTTTCTCATGTGGGACACTTGTCAAATGGGAAGTGGATTGGGACCATCAACTCGTGGTAATTACAGTTAATCTCTTGCAGGCATGCTTTCTAGCCAACAAACCACAACCTTAAAAGTCATTGTTTGTTCCTTTTTCAATTCCTCTCTACCTCCCATTCTCCCCATCCCCCACATACGATTTTTTTGTTTGTTAACAGTAGTAACTAAATCATGTGGTCAGGGGGTCCAGAGGATTGTGCAGTTTGCTCTAACAGAGCGGTTCTTAAACTGTGGGTCGGGACCCAGGGCCAGCTCTGGCTTTTTTACCGCCCCAAGCAAAAAAATAAATAAAAAAAATCGGGGCGGCCAGAACGGCAAAGGAAAAAAAAGAAAAAACCTGTAGCGTGGCCGGAGCAGCAAAGCACGGGGAAAAAAAACAACCTGCGGGGCTGCCGGAGCCAGGGTGCGAGGGAACTCCCTGTGCTGCAGACGTGCCCCGGCTAGCGGGGGGGAGGAGGCGGGAGAGGGGGAGAGAAAGAAGGGGGGCGGCCAGGGCTTCAGTGGGGTGCTCGCCACGCGGCCCCTACCACTGCGTTGTCTGCCGGGAGGGCTCCGCGCCACTCCGGTTGGCAGGGAGGGAAGGACGCAGGCTGCCCTGCCAGGCTTGCTACAGACCTGGCACTGGCTGGGGCAGAGGGAGTGCGCAGCCCGTTCCCAGCAGGGCGCTCCCCTCCTCTGCGCCGCCGCCCCCTACAGGGCAGCCGGATCGGCGAACCAAAACAAAAAAGTAGCCATGCCGCCCTAGAATTGGGCGAAATGCCGCCCGGTAGAATCTGCTGCCACAAGCACGAGCTTGCTCAGCTGGTGCCTGGAGCCAGCCCTGTGGGACCCCAAAGTGGGTCGCCAATGGGGGCGTTAGATTTGCTGGGGCCCCGGGGCTGAAGCCAAAGCATAAGGGCTTCAGCCAGGGGTGGCAGGGCTCATGCTCCGCTCCCACTCTACTCCCCCCCACTCCCCGGGGTCATATAGTAATTTTTGTTGTCAGAAGAGGGCCATGGTGCAATGAAGTTTGAAAACAGCTGCTCCAACATTTAATCATTGTTGCTGTGATCTTTGTCTTGGCAATTCCTAGCACATACATGTGCATGCAAAATCCAAGGATAGTCATGATAGTACAAATGTAATGGAAATACAGTTTTAGAAATCAGACATTCCTTTGTACTCAAAAAATCTCAGTATTTTAAGCATTTTTCATTTTTAGTACAAATCACTAGAACACTACATATGCTGTGATAAGTGTCAATGTAGGAGTTGATGTGCCACTATCAAAGATTGCTTTTTTATACTCAACTGGCTCCAGACTTCATTTTAAGACCCCCCCACCTCTCTTTTTTGTAACCTTGTAGAGGGAAAATCTCATGAACAATCTTCAGGGCTGGGGGTGAAGTATGCATCACTGGGGTGAA
The DNA here is from genome assembly GCF_027887155.1 of Malaclemys terrapin pileata. Lineage (NCBI taxonomy): Eukaryota > Metazoa > Chordata > Testudines > Emydidae > Malaclemys > Malaclemys terrapin. The sequence continues at coordinate 27,727,173 of NC_071511.1, read as the reverse complement.
TGTAGCTGGCAACGTTTCCAGCGGCAAACGTTTAACTGAGTTTGTAACTTGTTAGTGACATAGTTGGCTCTAATCATATACACACAACATAGTTAATAAACAGTTAGTAAGCACAGCAATTAATCATATGCCATCCTAGCCATAATGACTTGTGCTGATTTATAGTTGTTTTTCTTTAACCAGTTCATAACATTGTTTCTTTGCTGTATATGGAGAACCCACCTAATAATACATGTGTATGGCCACTTTTTCTTCCTCACAGCTTTTTGGAAGAAGGACACCCCAGAGCATATTACCTCACGTATTGCTACTGATGCTCTAACCTTGCTACGGCACTCTGGGATAGCTGCCCAGATTTTCCCAGAGTGCACTGCTATACATAAAGTTAGTGTTGTAGTTATAGTTGTACTGTATACATATGATTGAGCTGTGAAAAGAGACGCGCTATGGACTTAACTTAGTCAAGTTTGTTTTAACTTGGTCAGATGATTCTGGCATGAACTAGATACAGTATTACAAAAACATGGTGATAGCTAGGACCATGGTTTATACTGTAAATAGAGCCAAAGGATTAAGAGTATCACGACAACCTTTATGTCAGGATCTATTGTATCACTATAGTTTTCTCTGTTTAATACTGTGCAAGGTTTATTTTATTTCTTTATGTATGAGCAGCAAAGATCTATGCAAATATTTATATCTATGAATACCAATTTTTCTTCTCTACTTCCAGCCAGCATCAAAGAACTGACAGCCACAAAGATCTGTGTGATGAGTAAAGGAACCAGAGACCATTTTGAGTGTATTCGGTGCAATTACACAGAGAAGTTTCAAAGTCAAACCATGTTTGGGAATAGAAGAGTAAGAACATTTTTTTAAAAAATGATTATTTTGTCATTTGTTGTTATTAGGGAGGAGAGAGTAGGGAGGTGTCATTTAAAAATCAAGGCCAGATCATTCCTCTGTGTCACACTTAATGCCTAGAGGGCTGGGAAAGAATGAGCTGTAAATGGGACTCCTTCAGAAAATGTAGTAAAATGGGTTTAGCTGTACAAACCTGCATTTTTTCAGACACTGGCAGAGGGTAAAGCTGTGTGGAGGACTTAGCTGCGCCTTTTCCCGTGGCAGCATGTCTCCCCACTGTGTCTATGTGTTGGAGCTCCCCGTACAGAGAGGCAGCCAATGTGACATAATACAGACTGGTTCAGTATTATCTTTCATTTCACGATCGGGGGCAGGGGATGGTATCCTGGATGGCAGCCCTCCTCCCAGACTGCCCTCTCCAATCTTGTGGAACCCCGACCCCATGATACACCCGTGGTGAATTTCTAAAGGATTGAGGAACTGGGACAGCTTGATGTGGAGCCATTGCTCCTTCTTTTTGCACTTCTACCTCCCCAACTATGCCTGATCTAGCTCCTGTGGATTCAGGAAAGTGATGGGGATGATTAGCCTTGTGGTATCTTTCAAATGTTAGTTGTAGTTTTTTAATTATTACTAAAATGAGGAGAAAACTTGGGTTTTCAAAGCTGGATTTGGATGTGTTATTCTGAATTCTTCTACCAGGCATAAACTGATATTGGAAAAGTTACTGAATGGTTTTTGGTATCAGGATCTTAAGAACCAAACAAGTTTCACAGCAGTGTGTATCTCAGACATTCCATTACCTTAACATTCTATTGTTCACTGTTTCAATGTATCTCTCTCTCAGTATTTAATGATTTGAGAGGAAAATTCTCTTCTCGGTTATATCAGCACAGCTCACAGAGTTCACTGAAGTTGCTACGCATAACTGAAAGAAGAATTTGGCCCTCAAAACTGCTGTTTTAATTGTTTTGTTTTAGTGGCAGTTCCACTACATTGGATTCCCTGTAGAACCAGAAATGTTTTATTCTATCAGTGCTTACAACCTTCCCCCAGCAAATATACATGAGGATTCTCCATCAAAATCCATCACGTTAACTTCACCAGGTAATTTGCCAGTCTCTATTTAACCTGGTTCATATGAAAATCTCATTTATGATACTGAATTATTTCTAGACTTTGTTGTACAGGATGTTTTGAAAAGCTAGGAATCAACAAAAACAAATGCATTTTTATGTTTAAGCAGACTGCATAATAAACATGTAGATACAGAGATAATTAATTTTTTGTTTTTTATGATGTCACACCTGTGGCTACCTTTATTTTCACTTTTAGTTCTTAATAAACTAATCAAGAATATAAGCTTTCTCTGAAACTACAAGGCAGCTTGGTAATAGGCTAAGTGTTGCAAAAAAGGGGGGGCAGATGGCTCGGGTGATTCTGAGTGACCAATCCTTGTTTGGTGACTCTGTGAAATGAGTATTTGAGGTCTGTCCAGTTCCTAGTGAACAAGGTTTCCATACCACAACAAGCACCATCACAAGTGATACTACAATAACTGGCACCCATCTTGGCACTCAGAAGGAGGCTATATGGGTATCCACACTAGTTTCACATCTAGATTTGGACCTCCCCCCACCAGGGTTAAGGTGCTGCTGCTGCCTGTGCTGTACTTGTTCTGTAGACAGATAGAAGATTGTCCCCTCCCAGGGCTGTCAATTTGGCATCTTTAAAAAGCACTATGTTCACTTCGTTTTTAAATCACTGTAAGCAGGCATGGCCTTGTCTTGTCTTTTCTTGTTTAGATTTTGACAGCTGGGAAGTAGACAATTAAAAAGCAGAGGAAGCAGTTAAGGGCCCTTTTTTAATTTGTGGTAAGATCATAGAATCATAGAATATTAGAGTTGGAAGAGACCTCAGGAGGTCATCTAGTCTAATCCCCTGCTCAAAGCGGGACCAACACCAACTAAACCATCCCAGCCAGGGCTTTGTTAAGCCGGGCCTTAAAAACCTCCAAGGATGGAGATTCCACCACCTCCCTACGTAACCCATTCCAGTGCTTCATCAGCCTCCTAGTCAAATAGTGTTTCCCAATATCCAATCTAGAGCTCCCCCACTGCAACTTGAGACCACTGCTTCTTGTTCTGTCATCTGCCACTACTGAGAACAGTCTCACTCCATCCTCTTTGGAACCCCGCTTCAGGTAGTTGAAAGCTACTGTCAAATTCCCCCTCCCTCTTCTCTTCTGCAGACTAAACAAGCCCAGTTCCCTCAGCCTCTCCTCATAAGTCATGTGCCCCAGCCCACTAATCATTTTTGTTGTCCTCCGCTGGACTCTTTCCAATTTGCCCACATCCCACATCTGTAGTGGGGGGGACCAACCTTCTGTAGTGGAGGTAGATGCATGTATTACATGTGAAGAGGCTTCTGATGCTATCAGAAAGACCTCAAGTTTTTTTTTTTGGGGGGGGGGGGGGGGGGAGGGTCATAAATTGTCACCAGAACCTTTTATCTGAAGAGAATCATGCTGCATACATTAGCAGAGCTGCCAACATTTTTGTGCCTGAGACAGGGGAGAAGGATGGTGACACTTCCAAAATGGGAGAACTAAATGAGGAGATGAGAATGCTGTTCATGGAGCTCATTTCATAGGAGCTGCCCAGGAAAGCAAATAACTCTAATTGTGATATCTACAGTTTGTTGGTGAGAAATAACTTCATATGTGCACGTGATAGGTTCCAATGAAAATATGTAGCTGCAAAGAGATAGTATATTTGCTAAAATATATAAAATCCATTTAAATCCACAGGTTGTAAAGATAATGTAATGAAATACAGCAAAAGTTGCATAGAAGTGGGTAAGTACTTCTTATCCTTAAGATGTATCCCTGGATTTATTTTCACAAATGTAGCAATATGCACAACCTTGATATTTATTTTCTACCTTATAAAGTCTTTAAAATACTGAAAAGGGGGGATAGACACCTTGGGGCCAATTTCAGTGCCAGGATATACATACAGCCAATGAGAAGAAAGAAAACTGCTCATAACTCTTCACAAGATTATATTTATCCACAAGGGACTATCTGCCCTTTGAGACTAATTAAATAAAGAAATCCCATGAAAATGTGCAAATATTGAAATCAAACTATCTTGTCCCTTGTAGTTTTGGCAAATAGCCCTCCTTGTATCTTTTTGGACATTCTTTGTAATAAAGAATGTGATAGCATTATGCTGATATCTGGTGTCTTGTGTGTGATATCAGATCTGACCATGTGCCAACCCCAATCCCAGCTATGGAGTGAAGGCTGCAGTTGTTAAATAGGAAGCAGAGGCCCAAATCTGAATCTTGCTTCTGGTATCACATTTGAATTCCCATGAAATCAGAAGTTTCAGAATCCTGCTCATTCCTCAAGTAGCAGTAGGCACAGTCTAAATTAGAGGATATTTCCATGTTTCCTAATCTAATATATTGTGGGATTGAGAGATTAATTTGGCATGTGTTTATGAGCTGGTAGAGTTAGTCCAGTTACCATTGGAGAAGTGCCCAGATTGCAAAAGGCACCTGTGATGAGGCAAAGGAATTCCATGCAGGATCTGGCAGGGAGGAGGCTAAAAAGCCTTTCTGAATTTGTTTGTGACTTAAATATGCAGGACATGCTTGCCGCATTCATTTTAAAATATCAATGCCTGAACTCAGCAGCAACATAGCTACTTTGAGCAACCACTCTTCTGACTAGCCACTCTGAGACACACTCCCTCTCCCCCCCAGTAGGGCACATCAGCAGAGAGACCAACAAGTCAATGGGTGTGGAATTTAGCCTGTTTTCTCACTTCTGAGGGTTGTCTCTGCTGGTCAGAATTAGGGCACTGTGGGGCAATTGTTTTGCCGCTGTCCAAACAGGCAGTCAGTCTCTTGGGTTGTCAGTCTGGCACCTTCTACATTCACAATGGAACGTCTTTCAGCACGTAGGCAGTTATTAAGAATTTTAAACTCTATTCTTTACAACCCACAGGAAGTCTGTGGAATCCAAATATAACTGCATGTAAAATAGAGGCAGAAGTGGAAGTGAATTTTACCACAAGTAGCCTTGGGACCAAATATACCATACTTCTCTGTGAGTGTGAGAAATGTGATGTACCCATTGAACGGGATTTGACGACAAAGGTATTTTTCTTGTACATATAACCGCTAACATTAAAACATACACATGCTCTTTTAGATACCCAAAAATGGTAAATCCAATTTCTTTTATTTTTCCTCTCCTTTTTGACAATCTATATTACAACCCATTTTACCAAGTTAGCAGGGGACATGCTTTTTTCAGACAAATTAGAGGAACTGGCCAGCAGACCATGAGAAATCTGTGTGCTGGGTTCTAGGAGAATGACAGCCTACTTTAGGAAGAGCTGTGCTCCAATAATTATAGTCCTTTTCCCCAAGAAGGTGGCAAGTTTTTCTTTGTGCTTCAGGTGGTAAGAGAACTGGGTAAAATCCCAGAGCCTGAGTATTTGAGTTCTGCTAATTTGGAAGGTCTAGTCACTAATCTGCAGCACACACTGTCCACTGGCTCTGTGGATATGGGGAAAGCAGTGGATGTGATATATCTTGGCTTTAGCAAAGCTTTTCATATGGTCTCCCACAGTATTCTTGCCAGCAAGTTAAAAAAATATGGACTGGATGAATGGACTATAAGGTGGATAGAAAGCTGGCTAGATTGTCGTGCACAACGGGTATTGATCAATGGATCGATGTCCAGTTGGCAGCCGATATCAAGCGGAGTATCCCAGGGGTCGGTTTTGTTCAACATCTTTATTAATGATCTGGCTGATGGGATGGATTGCACCCTCAGAAGGTTCGCAGCTGACACTAAGCTTGGGGGACAGGTAGATACGCTGGAGGGTAGGGATAGGGTCCAGAGTAACCTAGACAAATTGGAGGATTGGGCCAAAAGAAATTTGATGAGGTTCAACAAGGACAAATTCATAGTCCTGCACTTAGGATGGAAGAATCCCATGCACCGCTGCAGGCTGGGGACCAACTGGCTAAGCGGCAGTTCTGCAGAAAAGGACCTGGGGATTACATCTGGAGTATTACATCCAGTTTTGGGCTTCCCACTACAGAAAGGATGTGAGCAAATTGGAGAGAGTCCAGCGGAAGGCAACGAAAATGATTAGTGGGCTGGGGCACATGACTTATGAGGAGAGGCTGAGGGAACTGGGCTTGTTTAGTCTGCAGAAGAGAAGAGTGAGGGGGGATTTGATAGCAGCCTTCACCTACCTGAAGGGGGTTTCAAAGAGGACGGAGCTAGGCTGCTCCCATTGATGGCAGATGACAGAACAAGAAGCAATGGTCTCAAATTGCAGTGTGAGAGGTCTAGGTTGGCTATTAGGAAAAACTATTTTACTAGGAGGGTGGTGAAGCACTGGAATGGGTTACCTAGGGAGGTCGTGGAATCTCCATCCTTAGAAGTTTTTAAGGCCCAGCTTGACAAAGCCCTAGCTGGGATGATTTAGTTGGTGTTGGTCCCGTTTTGAGCAGGGGGTTGGACTAGATGACCTCCTGAGGTCTCTTCCAACCCTAATCTTCTATGATTTAAACATTTTGCTCCCCATGGTGCTACCTCGTGGTTTTCCCATTTATCTTTAAGATTTTAAAAATGCTTCAATTTGTAACATTTTCCGATTGGGAGTGTTCCACAGGGAAGGTGGAATAATAGACTGTAAAATGGTAATACAGTACTAGTTTAGAGAAGCGTTACCTAAACTCAAACTTATTCTTAATGAAGGTTACATACTGAGATATTCTGAAATTTTTTCTTACCTAGCCAAGAGATCAGATTTAAAAATGATATAATCATCACTTAAAACAACAGATGTGTATTATATTTAATAGTGTCAATAAATCTGATCAATACTTTAAATATATTTTGACTTACTATGTATTATTTTTAAATTATTCCTTGTGTAACACGTTTGCTTCAACCTTTTTTTTCCCTGGGGGTTTCTATCTGCGTTAGATCAATGAAATTAGAACTTCTATTAGAATACCAGTGAGTGATCAAAGCAACAATATTTCTGTACAGGTAAAGTTCAATTTTGATTGAATTTGCAATGGAAAAAGTAGCTTCTTTAAAATGAATGAATTGTATGCAAATACTACATTGTTTCTGACTAATGTCCAGTAAACCTGTGTGCAATACTGCGTAGCTCTTGATGAGCATCATGGACATGGATTACTGGACATAAGTTTTGTTTCTACTAATAGTGATTAAATAAACTGCACAGTATAATTCATCTGTACTACAACGCTTAAAACAAACGTGTTTAATATATTTACACTGAGGTCTTGGTATTACTGGGGTGTTTTTCAGATCCACACTCACAGAACTGTTTTCAGATTCTCAATTCTTGCCTTTTGGGGATATATATGTGTGAAGATCTAGATGTGGGAACAACTAAGACAAACAGATGAATCTATAATCCTGTGGTTTCTATTGCCATAAAATTGCTTCACTGCACAGAGCAGATAAGCATATAAACTGGGAAATGTATTATCTGGAGTTTATATTTATTCTTAAAAACATCTACAAAGGACTAGATTCTAAATTGGTCCATTTAAGGTTGGGATTGTGTATTCTTGTTATGTATACACAATGGTCAGGTTCATAATAAGTTGTAGGATAATAAGCTGTACCATAGAAATCAATAGGAGTTTTCCCATTAATTTCAGTGTGGACCCAAAATTGTGGTTGCATATAAACTATTGGTACCCAAACTGAGGTTTATATATGATGGTATAGCAGCCAATTTTCAATTATATACCTTATTCTGACTTCACCTCCAATAAGTCTCAGATGCATTTCCCAGCTATAGAACCACCAGAGAATATAGAAAAGCCTTGACTCTTACCAAGTACAGCTTTATAAAGAGCATATGTTAATACTGTAGTTTGCCTTTTAGCCTGAGAAGACACATGTACTGGGCTCTTTATTCCTTTTATTGATGTGCATCATTTAAATGGACACAGGCAGTTTAAGCCCCAAATCTAGGTTTTATTGAACTTACTAAAATGAAAAGAAGTGGTTCAATGAAATTCATTTTAAAACTATTTAATTTTAACAAATTTATTGTTTAAATATTCCCAATTAGTGTTTGCAACCCAGGCATTTCAGTAACATGGTCATGCACAAGATAAACCAGCAGAATAAACAGTGAAAAGGAAATTACTCTTTCATTTTAGTCATAAGTTATTAGTAAGGAAAGTACTTTTAAAGTTTATGTATTGTCACGTGATAGTCTCTTTAAGAAACTCAGTAGTCAGAATAGGACACCAAAGGGCCAAGCAGGATAAAAGAAACAGGAAGGAATAAATCTGTCGCTAAGTATTTACTTGTCTGCATATTAGAATTTTTCTTCTATTTTTCTTTTTTCTTCAGATAATTCCGTATTTTGCCAAATGTGAATATGATTGTCGAAGGCACAAAGGAACCCTAACGACATGTGTTCAAAACCACAGTAATGGTTAGTTGAGCATTTATCATCAGAATTGTTTGTGTTCAAAATAGATGAAGTAGGAATTATGGCTTGTTCTGTCTCTCACTATGTCCACTGACCTACCATTGTGTGTCTTTTACGCTTTCAAGTCTAGAGCAGTTACTTTTTGGTAAAGAAAAATTTGAATTTCAGAGACTTTTTTAACGATCCTTCCCTAGGGACTGCAGCTTGATATGGTAGAAAGGCTTCTGTGTTCCAATGCCCCTCAGAGCTGTGGTGGCAGCAGTTTTAACTCCTGGTAGGGCCACCTAAACTGGACAGGTCAAAGGGTAGCAGATCAGATGGACAGCACTCCACTGGTCCGCCAGGCTGCGGGGTTGAGAAATAGGCCAACAACCTATCCTTGTTTTTTGTTTTTGTTTTTAAAGTTAAGTTATTGAAACACAAGTTTGCCATTCTGCCAAACAGCATAACAGACCAGGATGGGAGAGTCTTGTTTGTACCATAAGCAACAACTGGCAGCACAGGAAGGATTAACGTTAAGGCTAAGTAGATGATGAGCACTCTAGGATCATATACTGTACTTCTGGCAGTCCCTTTCAAGTCCTTGGTCTACTTTGTCTTTCATTATCCTTCCTCTTACAGCACTCCTTCCAAAATGTTTGTTTTCATGCTAAATACATTGCATATTTAAACTAAATAAATTAAAACCAGTTAACAACTATCAGTGCTGACAAAACAGCAGAGGGAGGTCAGAATGGCCCATGAGATGTCAATCTGCTGGGAGGAGGAAGTGTTTGCCAGTGTCTGACAGGGACATGGAAGGAAACTTAAGGGAGTAGGCTGGGAAGAAGACAGCACGTGCTGCAGTGTAGAGAACAGGGTTTCTCAAGTTCCTCAGCAAGTGTTAACATTTCTGCATAACCTTTTTGGGAAGTCCTATTTTAGTGCAATTTCTCTTTCATGTATACAGACTGGAATTGCTCAGTTCAATTGTTAAGTAACCAGATGCCTTTACCCCCACCCCCGCTTTAAAGTCAATTATTCAAAAGGCTCCTTATTGAAGACTTATGGTTCTCTCCCTTTTAGGGACCACCACAATTGATTCAGCTGGAAGATATGTGTGTTTCATCCTTGTTGCTTTATTTGTAACCGTGTGTGTGATTGCTGCTGTAGTATTTTTCAGGAACCATGGTAAGACCTTTACTCACTCTTTTGAAAAAGCCTTACTTTAAGGTTCTTTGATCTTTACCTCAGCTTCCTTTTAGTGAGGCAGTTCATATTAAAGGTATTGCAGTGCATTTATATATCATATTTTTTAAATATCACAACAAGCAAGCATTACTATTCCCTTATTTAGGAAACTCTTAGCCCGCCCTTCACTTATATGTCCATTTCAGGGTAAATGTTCGATCCTATAACTATTTATATTTAAAAAAACAAAACAGTAGTTTAAAAATTACCTAAAACACAAATTGTGCCCAATTCTAGGGATCACTAGATTCATTACTTGTTTTGTATGTATGTCTCTAGAGGTGATAAAAGAATGGCAAGGTGGGAAGAGAAAACTTATATTTTAGGGACAAACCAGAAGTAGAAAAGTCTCAGATGACATCATTTATAAGAAGCACCGCCTCAAGCAAAGCCCATATAGAACTAAGATAGATGTAGAGGAGCCACCATATTGGATCACACCAGTGATTTCTCTAGTTCAGTATCTCATCTATGACAATGCCTAGTACCAGATGCTTGACAGGAAAGTGCAAGAGACTTCACTTATGGAATAACCTGCACATAAGGGAAGTTTCTTCCTAAACACCCAAGATTAGTGGCTGGCTTGGTTTATACCCTGAAACACAAGGGTTTATACCTCTGATTTTCTGTAGATGTTCTCATCATCAATATAAAAGTATCATTTTTTTTAATCCTAGGAGGCTCTCTCTTGCCTCAGTGGTAATGTACGTCAGTGAATTAAACAGGTTAATAATTCAGTGGGTTAAAAAAGTATTTCCTTTTGCCAGTTTTACATGTCATCTTTCAGTTTCATTGAATGTCATATATCACAACAGAAGCCTGAGGTTTTTGTGGAGCTGTCCCAAGGATGCCCAAGTCTTTTTCCTTCCATCTCTAGGTGGTAGTTAATGCAATACTCCACAATGCCTATTAAATTTTTTTCATTTCAATGGACATGACCTTGTAATTGTCAGCATGGCCTTTTTGCAGTTATTGTGCTGCACCTTTTCCTAGATTTTTTTTAGATCACTTTGATACTCATGACAGCTTTTGCCAGTCTTGACTAACCTAATAAATGTCATCTGCAAGTTTTGCCCCTCCCTCACTGATCATTTTCCACTTGAATAATAAATATAGTAAACACCAGTCCTAGTAGGGAACATTGATATTCCCCAACTTTTTGCCATGTTTAAAACTGATACTTTATTCCTGCTCTCTTTGATTTTTAACCAGTTTCTTTACTTCTTATCTACGTCCACTGACTTTCCTTAATTTCCTCTGGTGAGGGACTTTATTAGAGGCTCTTAGGAAGTCCAAATAAATTATATCTACTAGCTGCTTTTCTTAATCCACTGTTTTGTTGACATGAAGAATTCTACTAATGGGCCATGATTTTTCTGTACAGAAGTCAGGTTCTCTTATCCCTAGACTATCACATTAATCTAGGTATTTTATAACCCTAAATGTTTGAGCCAGTTTACCTCACATTTAAGTAAAGGTCGCTAGTCTGTAATTCCAAGGATAAGCCTTGAAGCCTTTTTTTTTTAAATAGGCACAACATTTTACTACCCTCCAGTCTTCTGATACAGTACCTAGTGCCTATTTTTTGTTAGCCCCATGCTTCCTCATTCAGAACTCTTTGCTCATCAGGTCCTGCTAATTTTTTGCTGCTCATCTTAGTTTGCTCAGCACCTCCTACCCCCTTAGTTTTAGACAGCATCTCATCTTTATTATCTGAAAAGAGTAGGTATCTCCCCAGCATCCTCTGAGGTGAGGAACGAAGCAAAGAAACCATTTAACGTCTCTGCAATGGCCTTGTTCTCCTCAAATGTTACCTCTTAGCTCTCTGGTAGTGCAGCAAACCCACCCATTTTCATGTAATCTTCCTGCTTCAGCTATACTGAGAGTTTCTTTGGCTAATTTCCCTCTTAGACTTCCTAGTTTCCATCCTACACTTTGCCTACTAGAATTATGTTTCTAAAATACAGAGAAACAAAACTCGGGGTATGGTCCGTACTAAACTTTGGTCTTAGCTGGAGATTATACCATTTGACAAATACGTAGACTAGCTCTTGGATACTCACTGTGCAGGCAGCATGCACTTTATTTCAGCACATTGTTTTATTACACTTCCTCTCTCCTTTGCTTTAGAAGTCATGGCCATCAAGTAGAAACAAATACATGAATCGGAAATAAAGACTCCACTCATTGTCAGCGACAAGTTTAAACCACATCCTCAAAATGAGAAACTAAATTAGCCAAAAAAATAATTCTGTACCATTGAGTTCTGAAAATAACGTTGCAGTTTTCAGAGTGAGGACACCGTTTTACATTAAATGGCACAAAACTGTTTATAGCACTGTTACTGAAAGGTGACTGGGACACAATGGAACCTGTACTGTCTTCTAGTAGTAAAAACTGGGTTTTTTTCAGTCTATTTTCAGCATTGGTTCATGGGGACACACTGACTTATTTGACAACAAGTGTAAGCAGTTTCCTAGTAGATGGGGTTTGGAGTCAAAATGAGGGTTGATTTAGTGCAGGGATCGGCAACCTTTGGCATGCGGCACACCAGGGTAAGCACGCTGGCAGGCCGGGCCGGTTTGTTTACCTGCTGCGTCCGCAGGTTCAGCCGATCGCGGTTCGCGGCTCCAGGCCAATGGGGGGTGCAGGAAGCGGCCTGGGCCAAGGGATGTGCTGGGCGCGACGTTCCATAGCCCCCATTGGCCTGGAGCCACGAACCGCAGCCAGTGAGAGGCATGATTTAGTGATTTAACTTGCATAATATAACCTTTTAAAAATGAACCTTCTGGAATAAATTTTTTTACAAGTACATAACTCCTCCGTATCTAGTTTAGGAAGTCATTCAAATGTTGATTTTATTTGCTGCTAAAAATGTTTAACTTCAATATAGTATATGTTTTTTGTTTTTTTGTTTTTTTTTAAATTAACAGCTACAACGAAAATGTTCTTCCATCGTGCAGAGCTACAACAACCTGTTAAAGTACTGGTTATATATCCAAAAGAAGTGTGTTTTCAGCATACTGTCCTGGCTTTTGCTGAATTTCTGCACAAGCACTGTCAAAGTGATGTCATTATCGATGTGTGGCAGAAAAGGAGAATTGCTGAACAAGGCCCCGTACAATGGCTTGCTATTCAGAAAGAAATTGCAGATAAGATAATTTTCCTCAGTTCAAGCTCTATCATTACTGAGTGTGATGCTGTTTGCCACAAAAGCATAGGAAACCACAAAGATAACGCTGAGTGTATGTTCACTCTTGCATTTAACCTCTTCTGCAGTGACGTGAAAAATATATCTTCTCTGCACAAATACATGGTGGTTTCTTTCAATGAAATAAATTCAAAAGACACTCTCCCATGTGCTCTCAAGAGCTGTCCAAAATATTGTCTTATGAAGGACATTGACATCTTTTGTAGAGATCTTTCTAGTTCACAGAGGCAGGCCCATAGCACAAATAGAAAATTAGTGTGTGGCTGGAGATCTACCACTAAATGTATACAAACCGAGGAATACAATGTATTATGTTCTACAATATCAACACAGTCTCAGCAGCAGCAGGATATGATTTTGTAAGGCATTTGATGGATTTGAAAGGAGTTTGCTTGGGTGAAATTAATTCTGGATAAAACAAGCTTTACTTTCAGCCTCTTCACTGCTTAATTGCAGGCTCAGGGCAAAAATCAGTTAAGAGAAACTGAAGCTATAAAAGTCTACATAGGAGAGGCAGCCACCCATTCACTAGTGTATTGTAACTTCTTTATATAATTATAAAGAAATATTTAAAGCTAGTCATTTAATTGTAAAGCTAGTTTTTAAAATTAAGAAAGTATAGAATGAAAAGATAGGTATTGTCAGTTTGGTATGGAATTATCATTGTTACCATAATGTATTTGGAAAACAAAACAAACTTTTTAAAAATTAATGGTCCTATCGACTTTGGGGCATGATTTGGTCTTATGTTTAAAACACATTCTAAAAAAGGAGAAAAATAGGTAAATTAAAACATGAGGGGAAAATATCTTGAATCATTTTCTGATGAGAGGAGAAAAATTACCATTTTCTGTGTTTCATAAGATTGTTTAAATTTATCTTGTGCATATGTTAGCGGGTTTTTTCCCCTTTATCTGCTTACTGGATTTAATTTAACTAAAACTTCATGTCCTTCTCTGGACTGTTAATGCTATAAGATTATTATACTCCTATATGATAAATTTGTGTTGAGTAAGTTTTGTAGTGTAAATAAAGGACTTAATACATTTATGTAATAGTTATAGCAGTTCTCTTCCTGTAGTGTCTGACGCTCAACTGCTAAGGAACTTAAATACACTTAAGAAGCAACACTTGTTTCCCCCCCTGACTGACTGCAAGAAGGAAACAACTGGATAGGCCACAATACCCATGTTTGGTTCATGAAATCATCTGCCATATGTGCAAGTCAGCCCCCACTGATGATACTGATAACCATGTGGAATTATGAAATGTTTATTGTACAGAACCCCTGTGAAGACTATCAAATCCAAATATGATCTCTGTAAATATGTACATTTTCTGTAATACAGTTCAGCTACCACATTTTAAAAAATTAAATAAGTGTTTTATACAGTTAGATTTGTGGACCCTTTTTGTTACAGCAAAATTAGCAACAATATTTAACTTGGACAGACAAAGATACCAGATTGGGTATTGCTTGGTTATGCTTCCAGTACCTTGGGATGAAAAAAGTCAGAGACAGACTGTCTTCAGCTGCCTGCAACAAATGTACAGGAATGGCACAAAGATATAGCTCACTGCTTTTAATTTAAGATTACACCAGTGTTTTAACATTAATGCATTTTCCCAGAAAACTTTCAGTGACAAGAAAATTAGCTCTTAAAAAAACAAATTTTCTTTTATTTTTTAAAAAGTAGATGCCTCTTTGGTAGTCACTAAAATGCTGGACATATCCCTATGATGTTTATATTTACAGTCTAGCGTAGATTGCTATAACAGACAGGGTGGGATAAGCCACAACAAACTAAACGCTAGCAGTGCAGGAATGGTCTGGGCATATTCCCCCATAATGCGGAATGTTGCCATCAAATAGTTGCAGGGTGGGATTAACAATACCGGGGTGCTACCACTGTGGGTGAGCTGGAGATTTCAAAATTGTCACTTCAGATAACATTTGATGACTTTTTACAGTTAGTTTAAGGCTTTTTTGCCTGTCTAAGCAGTGGATAGTAGCGAGAAGGTCTTCTCCATGGTCATGGTCTTCTCCATCCTTCTGTGTGAATAAGGGCTACCTGTCAAAGGTGAGCTCCTGCTGCCTGTACTGTGATAGCGCTGAACACTGATGTGCTGGCTCAGATGCAGCATTTTGGGGATATTTTTAAGTGAGGGGGGAGGGGGTAGGAGCCAATAACTGTCAGTAGTTTTGGATGTTGACAAGTCTTCCTGACAGTGAAAACATGCAAGAAAATAGGTGAAACACAGCTTCAATTGTCATAGAGAAATGGTCTTTTTCTCTTTGAAGTTAGCATTGATTCTGGAAGAACACACACCACTAGGAAGAGTAGCAGTAAGCTGCTACTCATTTTAGTGTTACTAAACATTTAACAGTGATGATGATATGTGTATCTTGTGTTTATTTTTTCCATTTTTTTCATTAAACTTGTCCAAGTATTTGTAACCACTAGAAGTTTGTATATTTATATGGACAAAAAAACTTATTACATGGATTCTTTTCTAAAGAACGAAAGAAGTGTGAGAAGTAATATTGCATTAAATAAAATTCATGAAGATCAAACCGAAGGAAAAAGCTGTGTTAAGATACTTTGTTCCTCAACAGTACTTAATTTCACTTTTACACAGGGTTCTGGTCTTAATGGTTTTATATGTTTAAGAAGAAGATCTATTACATTTTAAATCAGTCCTATTAAGAGGCACCACAATTTTCCTTTAAAAGCTTCCAGGTCTAGATTTACTGCTTCTAAAGTTAAGACCAAATCACTCAATATAATGTTACTTATTTACAAATGCATGTATGACAGTATGCCACTTTAGTATTTTATACATAGCTTTTCAATGATGTGCAGCTTTAAGTTTCACTTGTGACATAACTGTTTATAATATATTTGGATAAAGCAGGAGCAACCATGTGCACAGAAATCTGTTTTTAAAAAGCCAAAAACTGGGATTTTTAAAGGTGCCCATGCATTTGAGGCACTTACTTCCCTTTTGACTCAGTAGGATTTTGGCACCTAATTCAGGTTCTTCTGAAAAACCTCAGCCAAAAACTAGCACATTTAAAAAAAAAAAAAAAAAAAAAAGTCTCAAACCACAAGCAGGGGAAATGAGCTTGCTTTGGACACAGGACAATTTTGAAAAGTAATATTCAATTGAGGTTCCATTATAATCTTGTTAGATTACCACACAAATGCAGCTCTCTCCCGTAACATCCGGACACCAAAGCGTTGCCATTCTCGCTGATATATCCATAGTTCCTGGGTTGTATCCAGGCAGGCCAAAACTGCACCGCCTTTCCATGCAATCAAGCGTGGATCCATATCCTAAAATTAAGAACAAGGATTGCATAAAAATTACAGATCTGTTTTTCAAAAGGTACTAAATACCAGCAGCTCCCATTTAATTTAATGAAAGTTCACTCAGCACCTTTGAAAATCTGGCCAACAATTTCCCCCAACGTTTTTGTGTGATAAACCTAAATATTTTCCCCCATGTTTAATTTATTAAGGAACTTGGAAGTCACTGATTTTACAGTGTATCAACAAGGAAAATCAAGCCTTGCGAGTAAAACTATTGAAAAAGGGAATACTTAAATAGTTTGGTTTTAGAAATTTAGCTGATTAATGCCAATTATTTACACTCAATACTATGCATCCTCTTATATTTCTTACTCTTCCTTCTTTGCTACTGTTAAATCAAGTTACTGACAAGCAGACAGGATTAGTTATCTTTCACCATATTCCCCACGGCCATTCCGAGTCCCTTTTCCTAAAACTAACTTTACTAGCTGTTGGTTACGTTTCTTATTCTGAAAGAAGCAATTAGCAATAATCTATCAATTGTAAGGCTACTATAACTAGTCATTCTACCTCCAGATACATATATCCGTAGTGGTAGCTTATAGTATAGCGATCTGAAAAACAATCTGATCTGAGGTCTCCCATAAGGCATGTAACTGGACTGTGATAGCTCTGAAATAATAGATTATTAAACCTTTAGATTTCAAATAGTCTATGAATAGTTCATTAATTCAGCTTCATTAACATCATACCTTCGGTCTTGTAATGACTTCTACATTTTCAACAACTCTTCTGAAAGAAGGAGGCATTTTGTTGAGAATTCGATGCTGAAGAAATTCTTGAGCTTTATGAAACATCAGACCTCCTCCCACTACTAGGATAGAACTATACATCTTCTTTTTGGTATCATCAGAGGCTGGAATGATAAGAGATTATATATATAAAAAACTGAAGTGCTAATACTACCTAAACTTGGATTATGAAAAACTGCATAAAAGTCAAAGTAGTTAGGATTAGTGAAAGTTATTGTAGAAGCAGACATTTCTCAGTTACTAACAGCATGAAGATATTTAACAAAAATGGGCTTTCATAAAGCACTGGAAATGAGAGATAGTACAGCAACTTATTTTCTAGACAACAAAGCTAAAGGAGAGAATTCTAGTTTCTGTAAGGTAATGAAAGATGTTGGAATTTCGTCTGGACCAAGTGATTGGGATCTAATTACAGTATTATGCAAATATAGTTCTTACCACAGCAGTCAATACTATGAAGAATGGCTTTGTCAAGGCCTAGTGCTTTGCCTTCAAACTGGGATATAGCGGTTTTCCTGGACATGTGTGCTGCTAGGGGTTCCTCAGACTCATTTCCAGCTATTATACAATCACTCTGAGAGGATCCCAGTTCCACTTCTTGTGGATACATCCTCTCTGAAATGTCTGAGGACTGGCCACGCAAGTCTCCCTCAAATCCACCAGGCTTAGACATGGACTTCCTATCAGCTGTAGCTTTCGCAGACTTAAAAACAAAATAATAAATTGGTAAGTTAATTTTATTAATTTAAAAAATTAAATTTCAAATCCTCGCAGGTTGCTTTGGCGTAGGAACAGTGTTCTAATGACTCAAATAATATAGCACTAATTTTTCTTTTGCTTCTCTTTAGCTTACCGAAAAGAAATGTTGAATGTTGCATTTCCACCCCATCCAAATATTATTCTAAACCACAACTTTAAAAAAACAACAACCTCATTTTAGAAGTCCATCAAACATTTCAAATGGGTATCATAGCATAAAGTCATAATGTATCAGAGGGGTAGCCGTGTTAGTCTGAATCTGTAAAAAACAACAGAGGGTCCTGTGGCACCTTTGAGACTAACAGAAGTATTGGGAGCATAAGCTTTCGTGGGTAAGAACCTCACTTCTTCAGATGCAAGTCTTTAAAAATTTGTGGGACTGGGTGAATGTCATTATAGAATCATAGAATATCAGGGTTGGAAGGGACCTCAGGTCATCTAGTCCAACCCCCTGCTCAAAGCAGGGCCAATACCCAGACAGATTTTTGCCCCAGATCCCTAAATGGCCCTCTCAAGGATTGAACTCACAAACCTGGATTTAGCAGGCCAATGCTCAAACCACTGAGCTATCCCTCCCCCCTTGCATCTGAAGAAGTGAGGTTCTTACCCACGAAAGCTTATGCTCCCAATACTTCTGTTAGTCATAATGTAGTTTCCACAAATATAGAAGTTTTATCTATGGGGGCTTATCTACACATAGTTAAAGCAGTATAACCCCTTAGTGTGGATTTCAGAGTAGCAGCCGTGTTAGTCTGTATCCGCAAAAAGAACAGGAGTACTTGTGGCACCTTAGAGACTAACAAATTTGTTAGTCTCTAAGGTGCCACAAGTACTCCTGTTCTTTTAGTGTGGATTGTTATACTTTTATAAGAGGTTCTTATATCAGTTTAATTTAGGCCTGGTCTACACTAGAAAACTAGGTCAGCTTTGTGACACAGTTAAACAGACCGAAGGCCCCATGTAGACAGTGTTTGGTCGATGGATGAATTCTCCTGTCGACCTCACTACTGCCTCTCGAGAAGGTGGATTACCTACACCAGGGGTAGGCAACCTATGGCACGGCACGCAAGCTGATTTTCAGTGGCACTCATACTGCCCGGTCCAGGGGGGCTCTGCATTTTAATTTAATTTTAAATGAAACTTCTTAAACCTTTTAAAAACCTTATTTACTTTACATACAACAATAGTTTAGTTATATATTATAGACTTATAGAAAGAGATCTTCTAAAAATGTTAACATATATTACTTGCATGCGAAACCTTAAATTAGAGTGAATAAATGAAGTCTCGGCACACCACTTCTGAAAGGTTGCCGACCCCTGACCTACACTGACAGGAGAACCCCTCTCGTTAGCATAGATAGTGTCTAGACTGCAGTGCTGCAGCTATGCCACTGTAGTGTTTCAAGTGTAGACAAAAGTAACAGAGGATCCTGTGGCACCTTTAAGACTAACAGAAGTATAGGGAGCATAAGCTTTCGTGGGTAAGAACCTCACTTCTTCAGATGCAAGAAGTGAGGTTCTTACCCACGAAAGCTTATGCTCCCTATACTTCTGTTAGTCTTAAAGGTGCCACAGGACCCTCTGTTACTTTTTACAGATTCAGACTAACACGGCTACCCCTCTGATAAGTGTAGACAAGTCATTATTCCCATTACATTTTCTAAACCCATATAGTTTTAATAGTACAAAACCTCTGTAGATTTGCCTTAAATTGATACAAAATCCTATACATTTGCTTGTTACAAATCAGTTAATTTTTTTACCCCATATAAGTTTTACAGTAGTTAAAGGATTTGTGCACATTTTTAATTATTCCCATTACTTAATATTTATGAATGCTCCAAGTGCTGTATAATAATTTAAATTATTCATAATTCACTGTAAACAGGTTTTTTAATAAGTCTTTGTGAAAAAGAAATGCAAATTATGAGAGATTTCATTTACTACAAAAAGTTGTGCTGAATGTCTCCATTACTCAGGCCAAGAGTGACATTTAGCATATAATTACAAAACTAACCTTCTATAATTATTAAAAAGCATGCTAAAGATGCTGCCTTTCAGATGAGATGTAAAGACAGAGATCCTGAGTAGGTGTAGTTGGTAAAAACTCCATGGCAATTTCTGCAAAACTGCGTTAGCTTCAGTGTTCTGGCCAAATTCTAAGGTGGGCAATTACATTTTGGCCTACATAAGCTGCCTCCGTTGTCTCTACTGGACAAGTTATTCTTCACTTCCCTGCCTAAAACCTGTTCTGTAATGCTTTGGCCATAGAACAGCTGACATCTCTCAACTTAGAGATGGCTTCTTTTCAATGGTGGGAGAAACACACACAGGTAATAATTATATTAACTCCTGGGTAAATGGTAGTTTTCTGTAAAAACTAAACATTAACACACCTGCTCTTGTTTACTTTGGGTAGCTAATAGATAATGTTCATCATGAGGATCCTCTGGGTCACCTTGTGACCTGTGTTGCAAAGATGTCATTTTCTGCCCAACAATTCCAAAAGTTGCTGGATAAAACAGAGCCATCGGAGCCTGGGTAGTGAAAGATGAAAAAGTTTAATACAATTTTCTGTTTAAACAAATATTTTTCAAGTTCAATGTCTGTCCATTAAACAAATATTCTTTTTAAAATACAGCCTAATATTTTTTAATGGATTTACAACTGTAAAGTGTCTCATGCCTCAGAATCAACAGATTACTACTTTGTTTCAAATAGCCTTTTAACAGGGAGAAGTATCCGAGTCCTCTTTAAACTGAGTTGTAAACTATTACAAAAACACAAACACACGCATATTATATATATTTTAAATGTGGTATCAGACTATCAACTAGTATTCATCAGCATTGCAAGTGTATTACAAAAAGTCACAGTAGTGAGAGAGGAAAAAAAAACGGATATATCAGCATTTATCAAGTATAGGATGTAGGTCCACAGATAGGAGGATATGTCAGATGAGGTGCTCACCAGTGATGCATTAGAGATGCTCCTATCTATAGTAAATTGATTTTAACAGCTTTTAACGAAGTGCTCATAAGTACTGTTAAAGCATACAACCTTTGTAGGGTACATCCAGTAAAATGTGACACAGTAAGAAGCAGCTTAGTAAGGCATTCTATGGCGTACTGGGCAATGGGGCATATGCTGTGGGAGGGTAGTGACAGATATGCGAACTCAGTATATTACGGCCAGAAGCTGGGAATGGGAGACAGGGGATGGATCACGTGAGGATTATCTGTTCCGTTCATTCCCTAGGAAGCACCTGGCATTGGCCACTGTCAGAAGACAGGATGCTGGGCTAGATGGACCATTGGTTTGACCCAGTATGGCCATTCTTAAAGTTGTGGCAAGGCACCTCTTTTCTTTTGCCAGACTTAGAGTTTCCCCCTGTCGTGATGGCAGGCCTGGGGTAATCAGCCCCACTCAGCCAGGGTTTGCCTTCCCCCTTCCGTGCTCCCTTGGTCGTATTTTCAGGGCAGGCCTGAGGGTCAGCCTAAGGGGTGATTCTCCACCAAACAAGAGGAAACAGTCTCCTGAACAAAAACCCTAGGGGGGTACCTTTCGCTGCCCCCCTTGCTGGGGCAAGGTGTCGTCCAGTTGGTTGCCCTGGGGTGCCAGTCTTTCCTCTAGCAGGCACTCAGGTTTGGCTGTTTCCCCTATGGGAAGAAGCACAGCCTCTCATCCTGGAACAGCCTTATTCCCCTGCTGCATTAGCCTGGTAGCAGCGTGCGTGCATGTGTCTCTCTCTCTCCTCCTTTGCTCTCCCCAGAAAAAGGGTTTTTAAAGGCCTCAGACAACCCTTAATTGGATTCAGGTGTCCCTAATTGACCTGAGGTAACCCCTTCTCCGCTTACAGGAAAAAGGGCCTTTAACATTCAAGGGCTAATATATCCGCCTTTAAGTACCCTCTTGCACCTGTCCGGCCTGACTTTGTCACAAGGTTTTATTATTGTGTGCACACACATATTGAATTTACCTGTAGTTTTTCATCCCCTAATCGGAACTGGTATAATAAGGCTGGAGAGTCTGGATGACGAATCTGAAACTCATGGTCTTGCAGTCCAGAAATATCCTATTTTGAATGGAATATGGCAACAAAGGTAATCAATTCTGTACAGTCTAAGATTACTCTCTCAAAGCTTTTTACTTGTATTCATCAAGACAAAAAATAATAATGAAACTCCCTTATGAATCTGAATTTTGTTTGTATTTCCTGTTTTCCAAAGCCTTTGTCCTGCAACAGGATCTGCTAATGCAGCCTTTTCTGCATGCAGATTCCCACTGAAGTCAACATGGCTGTGCTTGGGTAGTGGAATCCCATGTTAGTGGAACCTGTTGTAGGACTGGGGCCTAACATGGGAACTACGTGACTCAACAACCCAGAGGATTAACTGAACCATATGGAAGGAGCTCAGCAAGAAGTTTGCTGTGGGGAGCCCTCAATAGTGATGCAAAAATTATATTAATAAAATTATTTTAACTTATTTTTAATTAGGACATTACACACTTGTTTACACCTTTACTGAAAATTAAGCCATAGCTACAAGTATGTTATAGCCAGAATGTTTGGAAACATAACAGTGAATATGTTTAGTTAGAGATGTTATAAAATATTAAAGCTAATCAAAGAAATTCCTAAAGGTTTGTGCTTCCATCTCTCAAAGACAAGCAATATCAAGAAGACAAACCATGTCAGACATGCATGTTTTAAGTACAGGCCAAAGTGTAAAAAAAGAATGGAATGTGTGTTATCAGAGCCATAAATCTAAGTTGTAAAGTGTCTACACCAACCCCTCCATCTTTTCAAAGGAAAATCTCTGCTTGTGTTTTTGAACTCCAGGAAAAACATGTGGAGTTGGAAGTGTTTTAAACTTTTATTGATTTCTTAAATGTAGAAATGGCAAACACCTTTTGAGATGTATATGTGCAAATATTTTGTATCTAAATGCAAGCGTTCATGTAATAACTGCCTGGTATCATGGTTATAGGACAGTGAAAGGTTTTATGCACAAATATAACAAGGTCATTTGATGCTACAACTGGATACTAACATTAGAAACCTTTTAAGTATACTTTATATTAACGGGGAATTAATTAATTACTAATAATTCACAAGCAAATCCTCACCCAACTCAGGAAGACAAGATAATCATTGTTCCAAAAACTGTCATGTAGAATCAACAACTTAAGCTTAAGACTTTTTCCCCACCTGGTCTAAATGACAAAATGTCTCTTTTAAGTGCTGAAGGAGAAGGCAGTCCATTTTATTAGCTAACTGACAATCCCTGTAAGGAAACCCAGCTCGCTGCATAAGCCAGTAAAAACACCTTGATACATCAGATCCACCATATGCAAGGCACAACCTTCAAAAAAGAGAAAGAAATAGATGAACGTTAATTCATTCACTTTGCCCAGAGCTAACATTATGTATCAGCCTAAAAACAAACATGGACAATATTGTTCACATAGTTTACATAGCACATAGGGCCAGCTCCCGCTCTCTTTACAGAAGCAAAAACTTTCTAATACGGATCATATAGTAGAATAGGATGCTCCTGTTGTGAAAGTCCTAAGTATTAAACCAAAAAACAATTAACTACATGAATAAGGTGTTGCCCTTATGCATATCTACTAATAAATCTTTTTTACTTTAAAAACAAGTAATGTAAGATAAAACATCTCCACCCCACCCTCTTTAGTGGTTTTGTAGTAATTTTGCTCATAAAGAAAAAATTACCGGGTATTACGGTGTGAAACTCCATCCTCTACACAGCAAACACTTGTCTTCTGATCCCCTACATCTACTATACACGCACTACCTAAGCCACTTCCAAAAGTAGCACAGACAGACTCCTGATGGATCACTATACCTAAAAATATGAGAGGAAGATTAAGTCTGGTTTTAAACCAAGCTCCAGACATTTAAAGTAAACACAGTTTTTGTGTAGTAGATTTTTAAAATATATAACACTGAGGTCCTAATCCTGTATTGAAAGTTTAAATTGTGCAAAATAGCCACATTTGCCAGGAAAAGTTTTCACCTCCCCACTGGTGAAGAGATCTTTTAAGCCTTTAGGAAAGATAAATTAAGGGCGAAGTGGACGTCTACATTGAAAGTTTCCTTGCTTTTATGGATTTCGGAAAGAATCTGGACCTAACATCAACCTTAATTTTGTAGCGGGTATTAAAGGGCTTCTATTACCAGTAGCAGGCTGTGATACTTTGAGGTTTAACCCAGACCAGTAGGGGGTCATGTCACCAACTGTCCTGCACCTCTGAGTGCCTTAAGTGCTAAGCTGTTCGGTTCACAGCCCTGAGACCAACAGCCAGCCTACAAGCATGCAGGTCACACCTTGGCTTCCACCGCCCAGTTATTTTTTGCAGGGTGAGCCCAACATTCCTCCAGCCCCAAATTTCCCCAAAACTGTCTGCCCTGTGGTGTCCACCTCTCCTGGAATAGTCACAGAAGTTAAGTTTTCTGCTCCTTTAAAAAGAAAGTAAACAGCAGCTCATTACTTTAACTGGGGTTCGAGAAACTTATTTCAATCAAAGCACTGCACTGGTTTATAGTAAAACATTTGCTAACAAAAAGTCATAGGTTTAAGTGAAATCAAATAGGAATAAGGATAGAAATGATTACAAATAAACAAAAGTAAAAATGCTTCTAAAACAAACAATTTCATCAAGTTACAATCTTTGCCTAAGCAGTTTTCTCACCTATACTCAGATCCCAGAGACTTCAGCCCTCTTACCTGAAAGACGAAAGTTCTGTGATTTCACGAACTCTGGCCCTTTCACTCCCTCAAGTGATGGATGCTAAAATGGCTCTCTGCCCTTGCTTATATTTTCCAAAATTCAATAACCTTGCTTCAGGAGGCAAGAAGCCACACTGGGGGCTCCGCTTGCTGTGTCCACCAGGGAGCTGTTAATTTTTGCAGTCTTCTCCTCTCACTGTGAAAGTTAAAAGGCTATCTAACCCACTTGCTAATTTGATGGCTATGTTTATCTTGTTTGTAAATGTACCTTCCTTGTCCCTTCCTGACGATCAGGCTGGTCAGACATATAAATACGCATTCCTTTGTTTAAGGCTGGCTAGGTTTATACATTGCTTGGCAAACACATTTTAAGAACATAAAATTCTAGTATGTATTTATAAGTCTTATAATCAGCATGTTATCAGTTTGCATACACCTCACATGACACCTTTTAGACAGATTATGACAACAGCGAGTTGGTGTATACTGAGTATGTCAGGCCTGACAAGAGTTGCTGACACAGAGTAGTGAGCCACCAATGGGCCCCCATGTCACACAGAGAAGGCATTTTTCTCACATTTTTGGTTTTAATTCAGTCGTTTCCTTTTTAAGTTTTGAGTAAGTTCTTTAAATGGATAAACAAGGTTTGATACCATGCTTCTGTGCATCCCCTTCAACCCACTTTCAACCCTCACAAACATTTTCTTCATGTTTGCACCCCCGCCATACACTTTCACTTGAAGAGTACTAAACAAAGACTCCCTTCAAATCCCCTTCTTCTGAACTCTGAAGGAAGAGAATTCCTCATTTTAGGCAAGTAGTTTGTAGAACAATATATAAGGACTAAATTTAAATGTAGGTCTTTTAAAGAGAAGACATGGAGTTTAGTAGTTACATTCAGTAATTAGTTCAGCTCAACTCTGAGTTAATGTTTAGGAAATGGCACCCTCAAGTGGAGATGTTGATAATATTTTAACTTCTATAACTTTCCAGAGTTTCATACTCATGCACCCTCACGTTCACTGTTTAATCCGTCAGACTTAGCCAAAGAAAAACTAAAAATGGAGACTTTAATTTTTTTAAAACTTTGTCATCAAACAGGCTTAGAGGAACAGGAGGAAAGTTTGGAAGAATTGAAGAACTGTGTGTCAGCCTCTTGTATGTTGCTACTTTTTCCTGTATGCACAACAATGTAGACATAAGCCTTTAAAGTCAAAGAACGAACATTTTTTCTTTCCACATACCATTAAACATGTAGTATTCTCCTCATTAGGGTATGCAACCCTAAGAGTAAGACCTTCCAACCAAAAGCTACAGGTCTGAGTTAGGAAACACCTGTAAAGTGCCAAAGGGACCTAACTGGCTATTTCATCTTAAAAAGAAGCAGCAAATCAATTTCATTCATATACATGTATTTCTTTTGCTGGTTGTTTTCCTCCCACCTACATAAACCTTTCAGATAGAACGTCCCTTCCTTTTATCTTATGAATTTTCTTTATCAGATACAGAAAAGGCTAAGCAAGTTCATACTGCTGGTGTCCAGCAAGGAAGAGGAAACTATTTGTTGCTGTGAGAATGCTCAGGAATAATAAACAATAAAGGATATTAAACATAAAAAGCACACGAGGAGAGATATATATATATGCTTATGCAGTGGCTCTTAAACTTTAGTATTAGCGACCCCTTTCACACAGCAAACCTATGAGTGTGACACCCCCCCCTTATAAATTAAAACCACGTTTTTTTATATTTAACACTATTATAAATGCTGGAGGTGAAGCACGGTTTGGAGGTGGAGGCTGACAGCTCGCAACCCTCCATGTAATAACCTTGCAAGCCCCTGAAGGGTCACGACCCCCCCATTTGAGAACCCCTGCTCTAATGACTTGCAACTAACCACATTTTATCATCATTTAGTATGTTAACTATTGTATAACTTATTTGTTGCCAATTTCTAAGCCTCTCTGTTGATCTTTCAAATCTGTTTAAGAGTTTTAAGTGCCGAATACAGAAGTGGACTTTCTGGCTCCTGCAAGGACTGTTTGATAAGTTTAAACTTAAGCACTCTGTTCATACAGCAATTTACACTGCCAGTGCTATGGTGACTCTAATAAACAAAATATAATGTGACACAAAAAGTGAGTCTTGGACTTTCAAAAAAAACAAAAACAAAACAAAAAAACCCCACCACATTATATAGAAAGTTTGTTAGCTTTATGAACTGAAAGGGAATTAAATGTCCCTATTTCCTATAAAAAGAAAGGACTTTCAAACTAGGGGAAAAAAATTGAAGAGCAAACAATTCAACCGTTCAAAAATCAATGTACTTTACTTTATAAATATTTTTTTTAAATCATCTCCTGCTTAGAGTGTAAATATTTAGGTCATCCAGATACTACTTTTGTACAATCCAGCAGTGAAAAGGAGAATAACAGCACCTTGCATTTATATAGACCCTTTATTTGAAACCCTGAAGGATCTCAACATTCTTTGCACTGACATTTCACCAATCACTAAAATGCAACAGCAATAAGACGGCACTGAGGCTTCAGACATCAGTCTGTTACCATGCAAGGTATCCCAATTCAAGAGCTGCTTTATGATTTACTTTGTGTAGGTTGGTGGGGAGGAAGCCTCACCTGAAGTGATCAGTTTGGTCTTTTAACAAGTAAACGAAGAGCATGAGTAACTTGCCATAAAGCTGGCTCACTACTTAGCCCTGTCACGAGAGACAAGAGTTGCAATAGTGACTGGCAAGAGGCCAGGGGTACCAGTCTCAGAATAGAAAGTGGGTCTGGCTCAGAAATCAGATACCTTTAAAAAAATCCTTAAGCTATACAAATTAATATTAAATGCGCACTTATTCACTTTTACCTGAAAAGCCCATCTTCATTAGGATCATATGTACGAGTTCTTTCACATGTTGTTTATTATAGATGTCTGGTATTAGTAAAATGCATCTGTAATACTGAAGAAAAAAGCAAATTAAGGGCAGCCTTCAAATCAATGTAGAGTTCAAAATAATTCCTTCATATATGCTAGAATGCTAGATGCCCCATGGTACGCTACTGAAAAAATACAGATGTAAAGGCACTGAGAAGAAGCAGAACAATTGGAGAAAGAGTGGTTATGTAAAAAAACATTTATTTTCATCATTTAAAAATTCAGTTCAATGTGGTATCAAATGTCTGTATTTATAGGAGCTTAAGAAATGTTTAAAAACATTTCATGCAATAACATGGCAGACACAAGAAAAGCCACCTGCTCAATAAGAACAATTAAGCAGGTTTAGCCTGGATGTGCTGTTGGTGGCCTGCGATGTGCAGGTCAGAGTAGATAATCTGGTGGTTCCTTCTGGCCTTAGATTCTGTGATTCTAGACCTCAGTGCCTTAACAACTCTAATCAACCTATGAACACAGAACAATGAAGTGAAATATTTTATTAATTTGAATTTTCAAAGACAATCCAACTTACTTTTAAAGTTTCAGTACCAAATGCTGCCGTCAGATAAGTGCACAGAACTCCAAGTAAAGTCTATGGGAGCTATGCACGCTGGGGGACAGAATTTACCAAAAGGTTGAGAGACAACACTGTCAGCGGCAAGAGTAAGATATCTTAGGTGTCTCTTTAGTTGACACCCTCTGGAACCCTCCGGACAATGCAAGAGATGGAGTTAAAATAACTTACTCAGCAGAACAGAAAGTGACCACAAGCTCACCTTTAAGTCTTTCAGTGGTATTTCCAAATATTTTTGTATTACGTGCGACCAGATAACTTCAAGATCTGCTAGTACTGCAGTAAGGGAGCCGCCAGGCCCTGGGTGAAGGTTTAACTGTCCTCTTCGGATAGGCCAATGAATATTATAACAATCTAAAGGATTAACATATAGCGCCTGAAGAGAAAAGAGAAAGAAAGGTTAATAATTAATGATAACAATCTGTTCTGTTCGGTAGCTGAGTCAACAGATTGTACGCACACAGTGCACAACGTGGCCCTGATCCAGGATCAGGGCCCCTACACATTACTGCAATACTTTTAAAAAGTAACCTCTTCTCAAATGGAAAGTGCTTTCCAATTACAACAATGGGAACATGATTGGACAATCCAATACAGAATAGGAAAAAAAATGGGTAAATAGTTCAAGATCTGAAACTAAAAATCATCTGAATACGCATAACAATAGAAATAATCCCATGGAGTGGTTGGTAACATATTTCAAGTATTAAACCAGATTAGAGAGAAAAACAGTGCTTAATAAAACACTCTGAAGTACTGAAATAATCAATGAACAAATTATGTGGCATATGATGCCTTGTGCAGATCTGGTCACTGATTTCTTGCCTTTTCTGTACACTATACACAATGGGACAGTTTAATTTAGTCGATGAAGAAATGCTAATTTACACACTAGCTGAGGATCTGACCTATTGCTTTTATTAACAACTAACTAAAAAGTTTCTTGCGTTAATCATTGATGTTTTATTTGTACGAGGAAAAAACAACATAGGAAAAGGATTCTTAAAAGAACTAGTTTACTCTAATTTTTTTCCAGGTTAGGGAATTTTCATGTCATGCTACATGACACTAAATGGTTATGTAGCCTCTTTGGGAGGATTCTCCCCTTCCCCCAGCTAGAGACTTCATCATTATCTACTGTTTGAATATTTAGGGTAACTTGCCTTTTGATACATATTACACCTCTACCTCGATATAATGCTGTCCTCGGGAGCCAAAAAGTCTTACCGCGTTATAGGTGAAACTGCGTTATATCGAACTTGCTTTGATCCACCGGAGTGCGCAGCCCCGCCCTCCCGGAGTGCTGCTTTACCGTGTTATATTCGAATTCATGTTATATCGGGGTAGAGGTGTATATCAAATTGTGAATTTAAATATTTGCATTAAAGGACGCTATCAGCACCTTGTTTCAAGGGAAAAGTGAATTCCTACCTCTTCTCCTACCAGATACTCAGGATGATGGGACGTATTTGTCCATTTGTTCCCAGAGCTGTGATCTAGAATAGCCGGTCGCATCTGTCTGTTGTATGATCGGGCCTGTAATGTAAATTAAGTCATGCATTATTAGGAAATATTTGGCCAATCATCTTTTATGCACAAGTGGAAAAATATATTGAAGGGTCATTTTGAGAATGCACTTTCCTCTTCTGTATGGCCAAGGCACATATGTTGCTTACTGTTGCATGAACTGCTCTCCTTTTACCCTTTAGAAGATATCAAATTGAACTACTGTATAACAGAACAATTTAACAAACAATTATGAATGAGTTACCTGATCAGGTGACACTGGTATACGCCTTGCACCATTTGACATCTTTTTGGACCATATTGCTTGATCCACCATTTTAAGGCCATTTTGTCTTTGCTCAGTACTTTCAGGTTTCTAAAAAAAAAAAAAACCATCACATACAGCATAAAAAGCTCTCTTCCAAAATACACCTCAACCCCGATATAACATGGTTGTGGGGAGCCAAAAATCCCTACCGCGTTATAGGTGAAACGCCGTTATATTGGGGTAGGGGCGGCAGGGCTCCAGCGGTGATTTAAAGGGTCCGGGGTTCCCCGCAGCAGCCGGAGCCCTGGACCCTTTAAAGCGCCGCTGGAGCCCTGCTGCTACCGCGCGATATGCGAACCTGTGTTATATCGGGCCGCGTTATAGCGGGGTAGAGGTGTACAGATAAAGTATACAACTCTGTATAATGAATACTGAAGCTGACAGTCAGTAAAATATGTGAGATCCCTATAGCGATTAAATGACGAGATGATGAGAATGCAAGTATGGTGAATGTACAATGACTTTTGGAAAACACTCATTTGTTTCACAAGCCCAAACACACAACTGAAGTCAAATTAGAGTCTTTCCATTAACTCTAGTGAAGACGCGATAAATCGACCACCGAGCGCTTTCCTGTCGACTCCGGTACTCCACCGGCGCGAGAAGCATAGGCAGAGTCGACGGGGGAGTGTCAGTAGTTGACCTACTGCAGTGAAGACAGCTCGGTAAGTACATTCACTTCAGCTACGCTATTTTCATAGCTGAAGTTGCGTAACTTAGACCGACTTAGCTCGCTCCTCCTCCCGTGTAGACCAGGCCTAAGTAATGCCTAAAGAAAATAAAATGTAAAAATACTGAAGATACTAATTTGGTGAATTAATTTACATGAAAGACTCAAATTATAAATATCAACTGTGTACATTTAAATTATTTAAACTAAATTTGCTCAATCATATTCTTAAAAGAGATTATACTGCGTAATGTATTAAATAAATTACAAACTTCATTTTAAATATGCTGCAAATGAAATCATCAGATTTTAACTTTATTCCACTCCAACCACCATTCCCAAAACATGAATGTAATGTGTGATGGAAGCAAATAGGAAGATCCGTTAAAGAGCTTGTAATGTGTGCATATGATTCTTTCATTTAATGCGTTCAGAACAAGTAGAGGTGCTCAAAGTGCATAAGTTGTGCAATTCTGTTAACTTCAGTAGAGTGGCACCTACTTATACCAACAGTAACCTTGACCACCAGTAATAACAATTTCACCTAACTGCCTATTAATGTATTTTCTTTGTTGTTTAGTCACAATTTTTACTGAGCGGTCTTTTCTTTCATTCTTTTGATATTAGTTTTAAACAATCATGGTGTTTCTTCGGAAAAGTATGTTTGAATTTAATAACAGGGAAAATACGAAACCCACAATTCATAACCAATAGTCAGTTTTAGCTGGCCTTGAATTGTTACAATTTCTGAACAACATGGCACTTACATTGAGTCCATCTCTTAGGAGCCAACTATCTTTGTATACAGGCTGTCCTTGATGTTTCTGTCTTCTTGCAATGATATGGGGAGTACTAACAGGAAGCGTGTCAGTGGCTCTCCCAATTCTCAGAGTTGTTGATCCAGGATGTATCACAACAATGAAGTTGCTTTGTATTTGCTGGAAACATTGAAATACACAGTAGTATACTACATGCATGTCCATAAGTGTAGTCCACTTCTGCCTATAATTGCCTAATATCTTCCTGGGTTTACAGTCACTTCTCCCTGAACTGCCACCTTCTACAAATGAACCCCCTCCCTGTTGTTATAAATGTACATTATAAAGTAGTGCCTTTTATCCCAAAGGATTTCAAAGTGCTTAATCTATATACATACAAAACCACTGAAATGCAAGTCTTGGGTGGAAAAAGGCAGCCAGCTGGGATACTCACAAAATGCTTCACACTAGTGTACAAAAGGAAAATTTTGTCTCAGGATGCCAAAGTGTGTGTAATGCAGGCAGATGCTAAACATTTAATATCTCAAAATGACTCTACAACTGATGCTTGTAACTTATATTTGCTCCGGATTTAACATGGATAAGATCAACAATGCCAGTTACACAGTTCTGAGGACTAAGAGGGACCGGACACGGCTGCTACTCTGAAAACAGTTCTGAGGATGTCCCCAGCACATGTTTTGAAGTACCCCGGGTACCATAGAAAAAGAGATGCTTGCTCTATTCCCACATGGCAGGAAAGCCTTTGAGAAGGGAAAAATAATCAGCTAGCACAGATCAAAGTTCTTCCAAACTAGACAAGGTTAAAAAGAAGAACTTTACAATAAGATGATTTAGCTGCCTTTGAGACTCCTCTGTCCTGGCCAGAGAGGGCAACAAGGAATCTCTTTGGATTCCTAGGGCAGCCCCTTTCCCTTCCGTCTCAGGGGTCTTCCCTGCGGAGAATGCGGGTGCAGCTGCCAAGGGGAAGGGGGCACAGCTAGCACAAGGGGAAGAGGGCACAGCTAGCACAAGGGGAAGGGGGCACAGCTAGCACAAGGGGAAGGGGGCACAGCTAGCACAAGGGGAAGGGGGCACAGCTAGCACAAGGGGAAGGGGGCACAGCTAGCACAAGGGGAAGGGGGCACAGCTAGCACAAGGTGCAGCGGGGAAGGGGCAATGCGAGGAGAAAGAAGAGCGCTGCTCGTGCAGAAAGTGGGGGGCGCGCTGGGGGCAGCAAGGGGAGAGCAGCGAGACGCGGCGAGGAGAAAGGAACAGCCGGCAGGGGAGAAAGACCTGATCAGACCGCGGAGGAACGTGCAGTGTTGTGGGGCGGAAGGGATGAGCTACATGAAAGGAGAGGGGGTTGGGGGAGGAGGGAACCGGCGCCCCGAGGGGGCTGGGGGAGGAGAAGGGGAGCCGCGCCCCGAGGGGAGAGGGGGCTGGGGGAGGAGGAGGGGAGCCGCGCCCCGAGGGGAGAGGGGGCTGGGGGAGGAGGAGGGGAGCCGCGCCCCGAGGGGGCTGGGGGAGGAGGAGGGGAGCCGCGCCCCGAGGGGAGCGGGCTGGGGTGACTCGGGCTGGGGAGCTGCAGCAGGGCGATGTCTAACCTGCCAGGCCGGCGGGGCTCACCTCCTGCAGGGACTCGGGCACGGCGGCGGGGACGATAGGCCGCTTGGCTCCGCGCTGCTCCCGCTCCTTGTCTCGCTCCTTGTCCTTCCCGTTCTCCGCTTCGCCTTTCTCTGCCTGGGTCATGGCCGCCTGCGCGGGTCCCCGTCACCTCCCCGCCGGCCAAGCGACACCGAATGCGGAGGCCCGCGCGGGCCCTGCCTGCACACAGGCCGACCGGCAGCGCGCCCGGCGTGTGCGCGCGCCCGCTCGGGGGCGAGGTTCGGCGCGCAGCGCAGCGCCCCGCCCCTCCCCGCGTTCACAGGGGGAAGTCAGGCCTGGCCCATGGCTCCAGCAGCGGCTTAGGCCTCCCCCTCCCGGGGCACATGCACAAGGGACCCACCCCTTCCAACAGCGTCTCACTTCCCTCCTACAGCCCCCAGGGCCAGCTGTCACCGTCTCCCCTTTACTGAGGTATCGGAGTAACAGCAATGATTATTCCCTCCTCCCCCAATTTATAATTTTGCGAGGGTTGAATAGTTTGCAGAACAAGATCATGAGGAGATAAAGGACAGATACTGTCACATCCCCATTGACAATTAGGGTTACTATACGTCCGGATTTTCCCAGACATGTCCAGCTTTTGGGGGCTCAAATCCCCGTCCAGGGGGAAATCCCCAAAAGCCGGGCATGTCCGGGAAAATCGGGAGGGCTCGGTGGTGCTCGGCCGGGGGCATGGTGCCGGGCCGGGAACCAGTGGCGCAGTGCCGGGCCAGGGTCACAGTGCCGGGCCGGGCGCGGGGCCGGGATCAAGGGAGCCGGGGAGCCGAGCCCGCGGGGCGGGGAGCCAGGCCGTCGGCAGTGCTGGGCGGGCCGGGGCCGGTCGGGCGGGGGCCGGCACCCCAGGGCCCGAGCCGACCCAGGCTGGAGCTGCCGGGGGCCAGCCTGGGCCGCGCCTCCTCCCCCCACACCCCCCCTTACCTGCTTCAGGCTTCCCGCGAATCAAATATTCGCAGGAAGCAGGGGAGGGGGCGGAGACTGTGGGGAGGGGGTGGGGTTGGGGCGGGGCTGGGGGCAGGGCCGGGGGCTGTGCAGTGTCCTCCATTTGGAGGCACAAAATATGGTAACCCTACCCATTGACCACCCTGTCCTAGCTTGGCAGCGTTTACCTCTGGAAGCAGAATATGCAATGCTACCATAACTTGAAGGACAGAACAGCACTGTATGGGGAAGGCGGGTGATAGTGTTCATCTGTAAAGCTATATGTGTCAAAGAAGTTAGAAAATTATATCAGTCCCTCAAGTTGGGAACATTTCCTGAAAATTTGAAATTGCACATGCAAACCCTCAGCTCTTAACTGTTCAAAGTCTAATCCCTTCAAAAGTCCAGAGTACTCCATACTATTTATTTAGGAAAACATACTATTTATTTAGAAAACTCATCAAGCTAATGTAGAAAGCTACCTTTCTTAGAAACTGCATATAGAATTCAGACAAAAAGCAACAGAGGGTCCTGTGGCACCTTTGAGACTAACAGAAGTACTGGGAGCATAAGCTTTCGTAGGTAAGAACCTCACTTCTTCAGATGACCCTCTGTTGCTTTTTACAGATTCAGACTAACACGGCTACCCCTCTGATACTAGAATTCAGACAGTTTTTTTTATATTATGCTTATTTCCCCCAGAAGCATGGTTATTCTGTGCACATTATGCAATATTAAAACATTAACTACCTACATGCTGTGCATCACTCCACCTGTTTTCCATTGTGGGAAGGAAGCTATTTTTATGGACAACTAACAGGATTTTTTTTTTAAAGGGTAATCTCGATCTAAACCAATAGATAGGTTTTTCTTGTTACAAGAGACAGTGTTTAAAAAGAAATCTAGAAAGGAAGTCCAATACAGACAGGAACTTTGCTTTAAATGCCTATAAATCATAGTTCTGAACTACAGGAAGGGCTGGTTTTGCCATTCGATGACCATGGCATAATCAAATAAACAATGAATTTATACTTCTCTAAGGTATAGCTTCAGTTGTTACAATAATTAACTGCCTCAGAAGCTTAGAAAAAAGTTCAAATTAATAAACAATCTCACAATAATACATAAGGCATCTGATCCTGATTTGGCCAGGTACACCTCTACCCAGATAGAACGCTGTCCTCGGGAGCCAAAAAAATATTACCGTATTATAGATGAAACCGCGTTATATCAAACTTGCTTTAATCCGCCAGAGTGCGCAGCCCTCCCCCCCCCTCCCGGAGCACTGCTTTACCGCGTTATATCCAAATTTGTGTTATTGGGTCAGAGGTGTACTTAAATGTGTTCCTAACTTTGAGCCCATTAGAAGTCCCTTTGAAATCAACAGGAACACTAACATGTTGAATCAGGAACTAAATAACAAGATGGTCAGTATATTCAGTCTGAGGATATAGATGAAAGTGGTAAAACTGGAAGAACAAAACTTACACACGACTTGGGAGAAGTTTTTTCCTCCCCCCTCCCATAGTAATATATCTGTATTTATTCTTTAGCATGTTTTCACTGTGAAGAAAAAAAAACTTTTCACATGTTTGAACAATACCAAGTACAATGGAGCTCCTCCCTGAGTAGCATTTTAAAATGGGAGTATGTCAAAATGCACTACAGAACTTTTGGTGCAAGTAGCAGGGTCCACATGGCCAGTTAGTGGCCTATATATTCACACCCTGCCCACTAACTGTAGACAAGCCCTCAGGTGAAGTCTTGAAGTTGTTTAGCCCATCACAGGCACAGATGTTAGAAGATAAATATTCTGCATATCCAGTTAGTAGGCATTTTTTTGGTGTGTGAAAAGGAAACAGTATAAAAAGTTGCATGAAAAAGGGTCTCAAAAATAGTAAAAGGTTAAAAAGAGGTAACATTTTTAGACTACATAATGACCACTGCAGAAATATAAGAAATGGAAAGGAAAACGCTGTTGGTTTCTATTAAGATACAATAGTAGATCTGAAATGTGCCAAGAAATGCCTCTTCTTAAAGTTTGTCCCTTGTTTCATCTTCTGTAACAAATGCTAAAAAGTGTCATGTGAATGAATTTTCTTTGGTCATGAATGTACTTACAGTATTATTAACAGAATTATTTTAATAGTTCTTATTAACCAAGGATGAAAAGAGTCAATGTTTTGCAAAGCCAAATATATTTGCTTATTACTTTGCCACGGCAATAAAATATTCACAAACTATACAAAAACGCTTTGAGACAGACAGTAAAACATGTGCATTTAATAACACTGCACTTCAGTTACACTGGATCCTGGAAGAAGGAATTCCCAGCACAACTTCATTATCTGCTTAATTGCAGAGCAGTTTCCATTAGACATACACATTCACAACATTCAAACTTGTTTGGTCCATCACCTAATGCTTCTTCCCTTCAGTCTTGCAAATGTGTAAGTCCAGTTGCCTGCCCTAAGAAGCAGGCATTTACCTACAAATAAATGGTAAAATAAGTTTTTGTTTGCTCTACTATTTTGCATTTATACTACATAAAGCAGCCATTTTAAACAAATGAAATAGACTTTAGATCTATGAATTGCTAAGTACAGTGTGTGACATTCTGTACCTTGGGGAAGTGCCCTGTAATGCCCACATTCCTCATTTAGATAGCATTGTGATCTTGCATATAAAGCAGGCCATGTGAGGTATCAGGGGAAAGGTTATGATCTGCTGAAAGTTATTTTTCTATCCATACATGGATATGAAGTTATGAGAATTGTGTTGTATGGTTCTCACTAAAACATGCTGTAAGTTGGGGAATCAGCCAGATATTCGCTCCCCAGAGACAACAGCAAGGAAAGTAACCAATGCCTGGGTGGGGTGTCAAACAACCCATCAAAGCCATTGTTCAGCAAGGGAGTTACAATTCAGTGACTCACCTGCATAAGGCCACACCAGGGGAACTGCTCAACCCTGCCTGGGGATTCAGGGCTTGTCTACACTGGCACTTTACAGCGCTGCAACTTTCTCGCTCAGGGGTGTGAAATAACACCCCCGTGAGCACCACAAGTTTCAGCGCTGTAAAGTGCCAGTGTAGACAGTGCACTAGCGCTGGTAGCTATTCCCCTCATGGAAGTGGGTTTTTTATAGTGCTGGGAGAGCTCTCTCCCAGCGCTACACAGACACGTTAAAGTGCTGGCATGTCCTTAGCAATGCCCACCAGAAATGCCTGGACTTGTGTTGTCCTACCACATCAACAAAGGGTAAGAAACAGAACAGTGGCCACATGCTTGGCCTTTCTCCTGCCCCCACCTATGCTGCAAGCAACAAGGACACGGAGAAGACTTAAGAGTCCAAGAGAGGAGACTGGCCCAGGTTTCAAGGGTGAAATCTGTGTACTATGAACTGCAATATTCAGTGGGGTGAGAAAAATAGCTTAATCTAGATGTTGCCCATTCTAATAGGGCTGAGAGCTTGGACTGCGTGCTTATATTTTCTTTTCTTTTCGTAACTAACTCTGACTTTTTGCCTATCTTTTGTAGTCAATACATTTGTTTAACTGTTTATTTTTACCAATGAGTTTGTATGAAGTGTGTGTGGCAAAACCGCTCAGGGTTGCAAAGGCTGGTGTATATCCACTTTCCATTGAAGAAGTGGTGAACCACTTAATAAATTTGCACAGTGCTGAGAACTGTGGGGGATTTGTCTGGTGCCTTTCTCTGTGTGATTCATGACTGGTTCTGGGAGCATTCATGCAATCTAGCAGGATGGGGGGCTCCACATGCTGTTGTGCTGACTGATGACAGCGTCTGGAGGGGTTTGCTGCTTGTCACTAGCAAAGCATTTTGAGAGACAGCCCAGGATGGGAAGTTAAGGGGGCACAGTGGTCCCACAGTCCCAGTTTGCTCCTTGGGAATCCCGTCACACAATACTGTAGAGATTTTTTTTTTTTTTTTTTTAAATATAGCCACCATTTCTGAGGTATGCCAAAAATGATCAAGTTGTCTACCTCTGAGCATTATAAATATAGTTCATGATGCTGTGGTACAAGAGAACTGTTGTTCACTTCTTCTCTAATTGAAACAAAAAGAAACCCAAAAATTATATTTACCAAATCAAAAAATAAAAAACTGAATAAACTTCACGTACCAAAGGATCTAAAAAAATGGAAATGCAGTTGTAAGAAAGACTAACATTTACTGGTTCTAGAACCAGAACTGTTTCCCACATTTAGTTTTTAAACCAGGAATTACCGGACGTTTGGTTCATATATATCTATCTATCTTATCACTAAAGAAAAAAATTTAAGAAGATGTTCATTCATATTAAAAAATTGGTCATTAATAAATTCAACATAAATTGGCAAAATAAAGCCATTCAAAATATTACAGCTTATCTAGAAAAAAAAACATTTTGTTTTATGTGTTAAATGGAAAAGAAACTTCTCACTCTTTAAAACTAATTACTTTAGAAAATCTTCTATTAACCATATACAGATTTGCTAATCACCAAATAAAAGCAGCACTACACACCCGTCTTTACTTTTACGTAACATTCTACCACGGCTTTTTACAGGTTTTTTTTTTTTTTTTTTAAGATAATATTTTATTTCTGGAGAAGTTTCATTGTCAAATTGTTTTATAACTGTATAAATACAGGATTAGATCAGACATACAACAGCAAGATTAAATTTGATTTGCAAGTGTTTGTAACAGTCATACTGAATTAAGATACCATTTTTAGCTATAGGATCACACAACTGTAGGTCGTTTTGGGATAAAATTATATTAAGCCTTTAAAGTAATTTTTCTAGCTATTTTTGTTATGCTAGATTATAATTATGTGTAGAAATTTACATGGTAATGTAATTGTAATAAAAAATTATGAAAGGGTACACAGACCAGGCAGGGTTTTTATTCATATTAGGGAACAGGGGTTTAACTACCCAGCCAGAACACATCTTTTAAACAAGACTGTCACATTACATGGTCCACAGTGGCCACCCAAACAGTGTTAAAAACATTTTAGCTAGAAACTGATTAAAGTAAGTTTACAGATGCCCTACTAAAACCAGTAAATGCCTCAGGTTTGACAGAATAGGTACTGCACAGGCAGCAGGAGCGGAAGCTTCCCTCAATGCCCCACCCATGTGCTTCAACCCTGATATGAAAACAACAAGGAGTCTGGTGGCACCTTAAAGACTAACAGATTTATTTGGGCATAAGCTTTCGTGAGTAAAAACCTCACTTCTTCGGATGGCAGACAACTTTAATGGTGAGAGGAGAGTTTAGTCTCTATTGCCCAATCAATCCTCCATCCCTTTGCTGAGACAGCCTATAAAATTGGCAATCAGTGCTAACTGTTGTGGTGGTGATGTAAAGTGGATGCTCATCTAAGGGGATACAGATGAAATGAGTTTGATCTCTCACAGACCACCAGATAGCCATTTGATACTGGGACGCTTCACTCCCTTGTTGATCTGAATGGGACTGAAATCATTAATCAGAAAGGTATAAAGCTCTATTTTACATTTCCAATCACACCCCAGCAAATCTAATTATATTATTTACCTCTCTCTCATTGCCTAGAGAAAGATGTATCAAAAAACTGTTTAAGGGATTCTTGTGGAAGTTCACCATTTCTGAACCAGAACTATAGCAAGAAGTCTATAAATGTACTCCTTTTTGTGCTATCATGTAGTTTTCTGATTCTCTTGACTTTTCTTTTATTTATTTTTAATAATTTTTGCAAGAGCAGGGTAAAATTCCCCATTATGAATTTTACCTGTAAGTTTAGTTCTTATTAGAACTTTCTTCAAAAGCAATGGAAGTCTTAAGTGTGATATAAACTTGTAAGTTACCTTCCTCATCCTCCTCCAGCCATGGGTGGTGGACTGGGACCTCCACCGTGATTTATCCGACCCATTCTACGGCGAGGATTTCCTGGAGGCCTAATTAGAGAGTGGGGAAAACATCAGTAAATACTGTCCATCACTATGCAACTATGACAATGGTCTCCATCTGGTGCAAATACACTGTTCCTAAGTTCCCATTCCAACAGCCTGCACCTTTTTTGTACTGCAAGTGTCTGACTGCTAAAAACAAAGAGCCGAATTGACCCCTTCCATGTGAAAAGCTACAGGAGGAAGCTTTTGACAAGAAAATCGCCACAAGAATTCCCTTGTGAAGACTGCTCCAAATTACCCCAACCCTTCAGAAGTAAAGTTGCCCTTAAATTGGCAGATATCAGGGGATGCATAAGAGGCTAGGACCATCCATGAAGAGATCCTGACTCCCATCCTGTGACAGAGACTGCTTATAGGTCCAGACTTTTTATAGTCTGGGGGAAAAAAAAAAAAAAAAAAAAAAAAGGCATATATAGGAAGGTATATATCTTAGTATTTATGGGCACATTAACCTAACTTCCACGAGGAATGGAGGGCTTAAGGTCTATGTGTAGGTTAAAGAGCTAACCCATGAATATATTATAAGAGAAAGATTTCAGCCAAATAAAACCAAGAAAAATGTAAAATACCTTCCATGACATACATTTGGAAAATGCTGTTAAATATAAGTTAGGATTTGTATTCTTGCATTTTAGGCTATGCAACAGATAGAGAATGATGATCTTATATTATAGAAAGTTATATATGTCTTAAATTTCTTGGTCTGACTTCTCAATTTGTTCTTAATTAAAGCATCACAACTCTAATCAGTTTATGCTAAAACATTCTCCTCACATATAAAAACAATTAATCTACACATATGAAGTTGAAGAAAAGCAATACCCTCTTCCATCATCATATCTTGAGTTTGAGGAAGATATACAACCTCTTCTTCTCAAATCTGGCTTAACAAGGCTCTGGAAGCTAAAAATAAAGGAAACAAGAGTGATATGTGTTGAATGCTAGAAATTAACAGTTTTCCAGCAATGCTGGACTATATAGCAAAACACTGGATGCAAAAGCAATAACTGATGTTCAATAATGGAAGTACTGTACATTAGCACCAGAAAGCATACTTGGATAATACTATTTTTCAAATTACTTGCTACTTCTGAATAAGAGGAGATCAGAAATTCTATTTCTAACTACTGATTAATGGGTCAAAAATTGAGTAAAGAGTTTAAATAATTCCGAATTGATTTAAGATTGAAATAAACCTGAGTTGAATACTAAGCATTATCCAGGGGTAGGCAACCTATGGCACATGTGCCAAAGACGGCACGCGAGCTGATTTTCAGTGGCACTCACACTGCCTGGGTCCTGTCCACCAGTCCGGGGGGGCTCTGCATTTTAATTTAATTTTAAATGAAGCTTCTTAAACCTTTTAAAAACCTTATTTACTTTACATACAACAATAGTTTAGTTATATATTATAGACTTATAAAAAGAGACCTAAAAATGTTAAAATGTAATACTGGCACACAAAACCTTAAATTAGAGTGAATAAATGAAGACTCGGCACACCACTTCTGAAAGGTTGCCAACCCCTGCACTATACAATATGTTCTGTATCTACTTGCATACATTCTAGCTTCTCTAACTGCAAGATGTGCATAAAAGTCAAACCTGGAATTTAAACAGTAAAAAGCATAAGTGAAGTCTGCAGAAGTGTCATTCAGTCTTCTAATTTACTTGGAGTTGAGACAGAATCTAAACTTGATTTACGCATGCATGAAGTAAATTGTGATTACCACTCTGCAGTTATTTTTATGCCAGCTAGAAGCTACTGACCTAGGCATTGCTGCCCCAAGGTTTGTTGATATGCTTATTTGA
Organism: Malaclemys terrapin pileata; assembly: GCF_027887155.1. Lineage (NCBI taxonomy): Eukaryota > Metazoa > Chordata > Testudines > Emydidae > Malaclemys > Malaclemys terrapin. Next base: position 27,685,564 of record NC_071511.1, on the reverse strand, counting down.
CTGAGTACTCAAAACAATTCTACCAAAACATATACCCTTCAATAACTATTTAGAGAATTAGAAGTGATCATGACTAAAATGATCAATATTTAGGTGATAGCAGCTGTGATATATTAAAATCCAGTGGTAACAAGATAGTATCAGTTTTCTCACAGCTTTTTAAATTCATACAGAATATTTTTTTAAAGCCATCCAATCTGCTGCATGAAATGGAAAAGAAGAAAGAGCTAACGTGCTCAGGGAACTACCGGGGACATTTGCAACAAAGGAGTAGGACTATAATATTGCTCTGCAAAATATGTAATTTTTTGTGTTTGTTTCTGCATGGCAAATGACTAGTTGCTACATTTGGTAACTTGACAATACTAAACATTACATGACTACTCACAATAAAACCACAAAATCTGCTATGCCCCAGAAGAAATCTGTTATAAATGACAAACTCCAAGGAGCCCGACTCTGGGTATCCAACACTTGTCCTAGAACATATAGGATACAGTAAATACATTAAAATGCCATCAGTGATATGAATAAATTCCATTGTATTATATGTTACATGAAAAAAGTATTCATCAGCTACCAGTGATATTTAAAAATATCAGCAAATATCACAAACAGTGAATCAGCAAATGGCAGGAAGAAAATACATTTTACAAATATTGTCACTGGCAAGTTTCTTTTCCTGTAATTACATTACACATTTGTAGAAATAAAACTGCACAAGCTGAATCATTTATAGAAAGTGAACCACCACCATCAAAATGGCACTGCATACAAGGTAAATTAACAATGAGGAACAATTCTGTTTTTATGTTCCATACGTAGCAGTATTTTTACTTAGAAAACCACTATCTGCTATCAAAATACATTTACCAAAGTTTCTATTATTTTCCTGGTCTGAGTTAGAGATAAGCCTGAGCTACACAATTTAGTTCCAGCTCGTAGCTTCCTCAAGACTGGTGGGGTTTAGATATCATGTGCAAATCTGGCCCATCAAAGTAAATAGCAAAACTCTTATTGACTTCAATGGGGCCAGCATTTCACCCGTGGCATTTTGGTCCAGGCCAGTCTTTAGTCTAGACTAATAGTAACTGGCTACAAATGTACTACACAGGGGCTAATACCAAGTCTATTCTATGACAGGCTCATAAAGTCTAACAAAGAGGTTTACTAAATATTAACCATTATAGAAGGAAGGCTAACTGCAAGTTAGAAATGAAGGGTTGAGGGCTAAGTTGTAAAGTTTCTAATTCTTGTTAGTGACTTTGCCATGTGACATTAGCAAGATAAATGTTTCTTATTATTGTCTCCAGATTTTGGGAGGTAAGGATGCCTCTCAAATTAACATGCCACAAGATAGGAAATACCGAACAGTAGTGCCAGATAAGTTTGTGAGAGTCAGATAAAGCAGGTTCTTGCCTATGGCCTCTGCTTCATAATTACGTGTGTCTACTTTAATAATGACACAGTAAAGAAGAGACCGTGTCCCATCTACATACAACACAAGTACATTTCTCTCTCACCAGAGAGGAAAGGTTGAAGTCTGGCTACGTTTCACAGCCCATCACTTTACATTAAATGGTAGGAAGATGTTCAAACAGGAGGCACAGCAGGGCACAAAAACACTTTGATTCCCTGACACCTGGACCCTTGTTTTCGTCTGCAGGTCCCCGCGAGTGCGAGCCAGCCCCCGCCAGGCAGCAGCCCAGCGCCCTCCACTTGACGCAGCAGCGGTGCCTGGGCTGCACAGACCCCGAGATGAAGAGAAGGGGCAGGGGGGCTGCGGGCGGGTCCCACTCCCCCAAGAGCGGCCCCCCCCTGCCCTGGCCCAGGAAGAACCCCCCCTACACCAGGAACAAAGCCCCCAGCCCCCCCGACTCCTCAGCCCCCCCCCCCCCGCGCCTCACACGCCCGGCCGCCCCTCCGCCTCACCGTTCGAAATGTAAACCATGGCCGCCCCTCCGCGCACCGCTGTCGTGTCACAACTCGCCACTTCCGGGCAGGACTTGTTCCTGGGCGGCTACTGAGCATGCACCCGCGAACCGAGCATGCGCAGTAACTCTTGCAGAAGGCGCTGCCCTGACCTAAAGTAAAATAAAAATGAGGGAGGGAGGGAGAGCGATTAAAGGGGGCGGGGGTAGAGGAGGAGGAGGCCAGTCAAGGGGGGAGGCGGTACAACTGGCTCGTGCAGAGAGTCCACCAAGCTGTGTGCAGAGGAGGAGACAGTCAAGAGAAGCAGGGAAGGCAAGGGCAAGGCGGGAGGCTAGACGATGAGAAGGGGAAACCCCAGGTTAGGGAGGGGCAGAAGGAATACAAGTTTCTGCAAAAGGGGTGAGAGCATTCTGTAGTGAAGTATCAGAGGGGTAGCTGTGTTAGTCTGAATCTGTAAAAAGCAACAGAGGGTCCTGTGGCACCTTTGAGACTAACAGAAGTGTTGGGAGCATAAGCTTTCGTGGGTAATAGGGTTACCATACGTCCTCTTTTTCCCAGACATGTCTGGCTTTTCGGCAGTCAAACCCCCGTCTGGGGGGAATTGCCAAAAAGCCGAACATGTCCGGGAAAATGGCGGCTCTGCTCCTCCCCGACTCTTCCGCTCTGTTTAAGAGCCAGGCTGCCCGAACGCTACCGGCTTCAGGCAGCCCCGTGCCTCCAGACCCTGCGCCGCCGGAGCCCGGGAGGGGAAGTGCCCGGCTGGGGGCGCAAGGTCTGGAGGCACGGGGGCTGCCCGAAGCCGGTAGCACTCGGGCAGCCCGGCTCTTAAACAGAGCCAAAGAATCGGGGAGGAGCAGAGCCGCGGGGGCTGGAGCCTCCAGCCGCCGGGGCTCTGTGTAACTGACACAGTGTCTGTTACACAGAGCCCCAGGGGCTGGAGGCTCTGTTTAAGAACCGGGCTGCCCGAGAGCTACCGGCTTCGGGCAGCCCCCTTGCCTCTGGACCCTGCGCCCTCAGCCGGGCACTTCCCCTCCCGGGCTCCGGCGGCGCAGGGTCCGGAGGCACGGGGGCTGCCCGAAGCCGGTAGCACTGGGGCAGCCCGGCTCTCAAACAGAGCCTAAGAGGAGCAGAGCCTCCAGCTGCGGGGGCTCTGCTCCTCTTCGGCTCTGTGTAACTTATACAGTGTAAGTTACGCAGAGCCGCCGGAGCTCTGGAGGGGAAGTGCCCGGCTGGGGGCACAGGGTCCAGAGGCATAGGGGCTGCCCAAAGCCCGAGCGCTACCAGCTTCACGGTTTGCTGGGCAGCCTCCAGACCCTGCGCCCCCGGCTGGGCGCTTCCCCTCCCGGGCTCCAGCTGTGCTGGGGAAGCACCGGCTGGGGGCGCAGGGTCTGGGGGCTGCCCGGGAAACCGTAAAGCTGGTAGCACTGGGGCAGCCCTTTCCCCCTGGCTGGGAGTGGGAGGGAGGAGGGGGCGGAGGTAGGGTGGGGAAGGGGCAGAGTTGGGGCAGGGCTAGGGGTGGGGAAATGGGCAGGGCCATGGCCCGTGGAGGGTCCTCTTTTTTTATTTATGAGATATGGTAACCCTAGTGGGTAAGAACCTCACTTCTTCAGATGCAAGTAATGGAAATCATTTCCATTACTTGCATCTGAAGAAGTGAGGTTCTTACCCACGAAAGCTTATGCTCCCAATACTTCTGTTAGTCTTAAAGGTGCCACAGGACCCTCTGTTACATTCTGTAGTGGTTGCCCAGATGGCGGAGGGGAGGGCGTCAGTGGCTGGTGTTTCTCTGTGGACGGTCCCCTCTCCAGAGCTGCGAAAGGAACAGGGTGGTCCAATACCTAGCTAAGGCATCTCTTCTTCATCGGAAAGGATGTACTGAGCGGCCAAAGGAGCCTTGAATCAGTGAAATAATTTACAAACACACAGTCCTAAACATTTTCATAATTATCATACGTGTTTCTGGTGTTTAAAAGAATCCCTTGTCCGTGTGCGTTGGCGTAACTTGTTTATGTATAAATTAATCTTAATTAATAAATTGCCATCTCACAAATTAATCTTATTGGCTGTTGAATGATGCTCTGTTACATGTACTCTAGACCATATGTAATTTCACTCCTAACATGTATTTATTTTAACACCTGTATTTTTATTACTCTTATTGTCCTTAGCACATGATCATTTACCTTGGTTAACAATGCATATCTATGTCATTGTGTTATTTAATTTATACGATAGTAAAAACTGATGCTGCTAGCTAAGCAATCACATTTCGAAGTTTTTATTATAACACTTTCTATCTTTATATGATTTTGCAATTTACACATTTTAATTAAAATTTATATTTTCTTTCTTCTATAGCACAAGTTTATTCTTTGTCATCACATGACTTCAATACTATCTAATTTTTTTGGGCTGTTGTCATGACCTTTTTCATTCCCATTGATCCAGGAGTGATGACTGCTTTTCTTCACCTTTATTTTTCCCCTCTCTTCAGTAGGTTAGTACTTTTTCACATGTCACCACTTGTGTGACCATCTTACTCCCCAAATATTCACTAAGGGCACTGTAACAGAGTGGCTTGCCCTATGGACTGGAGATAGGGTAACCAGACAGCAAATGTGAAAAATTGGGAGGGGGGTTGGGGGTATTAGGAGCCTATATAAGAAAAAGACCCCCAAATTGGGACTGTCCCTATAAAATTGGGACATCTGGTCACCCTAGCTGGAGAGCATGAGGCTAAGCCAACCTGATTACAGAATGATTCCACCTGAGGGGAATCAGGCACATTCCCCACAAGGGGTAGAAGGTAGGTGTGGTAGTGTGAATGAGAGCTAGGCCTAAGTAAGGATAAAGCTCAGCTGAGGAAATGAGATGGAGAGTGAGAGAAGCAAGCAGAAAGCGTAGAGAGTAAAGCAAAGCTCTTTAGGCAGGGAGGTCAGGAAAAGACCTTACCCAAATAGAGAGGAGACTAGGGGAAAAACTCTGGAGGTAGGGAAGCCTGGGAGAGATCCTGGTTAAGCAGGGATCCTGATGAAAACTTCAGAGGCTGGGTAGGAAGTGGCCCAGGGACAATTGCAGCCTGGGTAAAGGAACAGAACTATCTGTTTAGAATGGGGCCCTGAGTTGGAATGCAGAGTAGATTAGGGAACTGCTCCTAGCCCCAAGGAAGGGGGTATACAAGCTCAGCCTAAGGATTATTGACCCTAACAAGGGGTTGTGGGCTGAGTTGACAACTGGCTGAAGAAGAGTCCCAGACGGGGTAAAGGATTTTTGTTTGCGCTTAAGAATGCTTTTGGGAGATTTTGTTTGGACAGTTGTGATCCCAGAAAAAGTGGATTTAAGAGAGTGACTCTGGTGATCCCAGAAGGTGTGGACTTAAGAGGGTGACTCTATTGGTGGGCTAAGTTACTGGAAGAAGAAGAGTGACCAGGGGCAGTGACCTAAGTGCTGTGCCAGACTGGACATGAGTGGGCACCTAGTGGTGAGTGGACTTGGTTACAGAAACTATATTATCTTACTTGAATTTTCTCCTAATGGCCAACTTTGGTTTGTGTGTGTAAGTGTGTAAAGTTAAGCACTTGAGGTGTGGTTTTTGTTTTTTTTCTGGATAAAGACCTTACTTTACAAGCTGATTCTGCAACCAGTGTTACTTCTACCAAAGAAATTCTATGCCTTAAATGTTACTATATACCTCCTGTAAGCAATGTGCATTTGGTTTTCCAGTTAACATGTACCTTTTTTTTTTTTTTAAATAAAGGGAAAACAAAGATTTTAACCAATTACCTCATCCTGCAAACTTTTAAGCATATGCTGCTTCACTTGCAAGCTTGAAAAAATGTTATAGTAATGTTCATGTCAAGATTATAGTCTAATGTTTAAAGGCACTTGCAATAGAACTCCATACTGGATAATAAATCATTATAATTAAAAATTAAAGTATTTATATATTAGTGATATAGCTGTATCTTTACACTTTTTTTAATCTCACTAATGCATAGAGTAAATGTGAATTGACCCCTGGTGTGCTAAGGAAACATAAAACAAAAGCTTCTTGAGGATTTGGCTTTCTTTTATACTTTGCATGTAGTTTCAGCATACAGGCATTTTGGATACATCTGATTTATCAAAACTGTTAAACAGGAATAAAATCAGCACATCAGTATGTTAATATTCAATACTGACCTCACAAAGACTCTTCATTTTCTAAGAGTTAGGCCCATGTTTAGCAAAATACTTAATCATTCTATAATGGTCACCAAGACAGAGGCATATAGTAGGTTATGAAGTTGTATGTAATACAGGCCATAACAAATCACAATATCACATATGCCTGTGACATGTAGTACAGCTGTGCTATAATATGTAAGTATCTGTGACCTAGTTTTATAGAGAGTGACAAGGTGGGTGAGGTAATATCTTCTATTGGATCAACTTTTGTTGGTGGAAGAGACCAGCAACTATGCTCTCTCTGCCTTTGTTACCCTCGGGAGTGAGATTCGCTGAAATCACAACTGCCTATGGAAAGCAGTGCCAGTGTTCAATGCCATTGCTGTATACTACTAGAATCATGTTTAACCTCTCTGCCAGGTGGAGTTGGCAGCAACCAGGGCTGGGTTCAAGATCTAGGGGTTCCTCTTAACAATACAAAACATACCTGGCTTGAGCCTCCATCTAGTAAGCGGGGAAAACTTAACACCCCTCATGGATGCCTCTAAGAGACACTTTCCCCATTCACAAGTACTAAGTAACAGAGGGTCCTGTGGCACCTTTAAGACTAACAGAAGTATTGGGAGCATAAGCTTTCGTGGGTAAGAACCTCACTTCTTCAGATGCAAGTAATGGAAATCTCCAGAAGTGAGGTTCTTGCCCACAAAAGCTTATGCTCCCAATTATGCTTCTGTTAGACTTAAAGGTGCCACAGAACCCTCTGTTGCTTTTTTACAGATTCAGACTAACACGGCTACCTATCTGATACTTGACACAAGTACTAAGTCGTCTTGTATTTGAGAGAGAGAGAGAACTTTCAATAAAAGGAAGCCAACTATTAATTTGGGAAAACACCACAACCACCTTCAAAAGCATGCACCTATAAGCAACTCAAAGTGGGCTGGGCAGTGTCCTTTGCCTTAGTTTCTCCCTTTGCAGTGAGAGAGTCTGAATGTCCATTTAACATATCACTTCCCCCTCTCTGCTGTACTTCACTTACAGTTGGCTGTCCGTGGTTAGCAAAGACCCAGAGTTCAGAGGCTTGTTTGCAGGGGTTCACTGTGATGGGTTTTCTCCCCCAGGGTGCAGGCTGGGAGCCATGGGAATCGCTGTGCCCCTGTAACCACCCAGCTGGGCTGGCCCTGCCCACACTACTTTGCTGATGATTTAGCCTCTCCAGGCCCTGTTCCCCCTCAACACAACAAGAAGTGGCAAGCCACCCCAAAACTGAGCTACCTAAGGCACTCCAGGACATACAGCCAGTTTCCAAGCCTTGCACATTTGCTGGAGTATAAACCCAGCATTTTACCAGCATTTTACACTGCACAGGGATCTATCAAGGGAATCTCATTAATTAGGTTCACCTTCCCCTCAATGTGGGAAGGATATACAACAAGCCAGTGTTAACCAAGCTGAGATTTTTTCCCCCCGACACTTCACTCAAAGGCAGGCTGGTTTAAATAAAGCAAAAAAGGTTTATTAACTAAAGATAAAGTGATTGTAAGTAATAGCAAACAGATCAAAGCAGATTACCTAACAAATAAACTAAATGCAAACTCAGCCTAATCTACTAGATAGATTGGATATGAATTAACAGTTTTTCACCCTGACTGATTAGACAAGCAGTCCACTAAGTTTCCAAATACAGGCTAGAAATCCCTTTAGCCTGGGACTAGCCCTTCCCCCAGTTTAGTCTTTGTTCCTCAGGTGTTTCCAGGAGTTCTCTTGTGTGGGGAATGAGGCCTGAGATAATGTCACACCCCACGTTATACAGCTGTATCATATGGCAGGAACCCTTTCCTCCAAACTCCATTCCCAGCCCAGTTTATCAAAAAATACAGGTACCAAAATGGAGTTTAGTATCATGTGGTCTAGTCCCATGGTCTTGCTGAGTCATAGCAGCTGTTACAGGCTGGCTGAAACATGTACAGGAAAGCTAAGCTCTTGCATAGGCCATTGTCTTTGCTGATGGACCATCAGCGTTGTTTAGCTTCTTCATTGTTATACCTGAAAGGCTAGCTGTGGGTGTTTTCTAGAGTAAGCACATTTGGACTACGGATACATAGTCAATATTCATAATTTCAGATAAAAAAATGTGTACAAATAATTATATTCAGCAAATCATAACTTTTCCATAGACGCCTGACAAGACATACCCATACCACTATGAAGAATATGGGGTGCAGTGTCACATTCACCTCCTACACCAGAGAGGTGTGGGTCAAGCAATGCCTCTGCAACTGGCTGCTTTTCTCTGCTGCTGGTGGTCAGTTGCTGCCACTGTTGACTGTTCACTGCCTCATCTGCAATCCCATGTTTTGAGGTTTCACCACTTAGAAATTCAGAAGTCTCTAGATTTCAGCTCTTAGTGACTTCACTGGGTAGCAGGGAACATCACTGCCAGTACAGCTTCTGCATTCTTTCACTTTACCACTGTTCCTAGAGCAGGTCTAAGGCATAGCCCTTAGACCTGCTTCTCAGTGATGTCAGCTCTAGTAATCACTGAACAGAAACAATGACTCCTAATTGAGTCTAATAAGCTCTGTCTTTAAATACTGGAGAGGGGAAGGTCAAAGGACATCTAGGACTCTTTAGGCAGAGTCCATGCTACCACAGGAAATGCCTGTCCCCATCCACTCATCTCCACTGGAATTTGGCATCCCTACTCCTTGCTTAGCAAGGTTCATTTTAGGGTGACCCCCTGTGACTGGATGCCTGGATGGGCCACACTGAAGAATGCTAAACTCAGGGAGACTGCATGGAATAGGGCAGACAATCCCCAAAACTGGTGGTTTAATCTATAATTAGATTCACCAAGCCAGTAACAAAACCTCTTCTGCATCACAGTGGTCACCAAGAAGCCAAATACAGTCCCCTTTAAGTATTCCAGCCCTTGACTTCCTTCCAGACAGCCAAATCTAATATAGTGAGGGGTTACTGAAAACCTGATTCACCATATGTGACTGGACACTGATCCCTGGGTCATAGGAGTTTCAGCTCTTAGCCAATAATTACGCTGCTGCCAATCCTTTAGTAAATAAAAGTGAATGTTTTAATAATAAAAGGAAAATTGTTGCAAAAGGTTGGGAGATCAATATACATAAAAGGTGTACAGTCCTTAGAACTTGGCAAGTGATCATACCCTGATGGAGATGATGTCGCCACTTGTTATTAAAGTCCATGACAGATCCTGGCTCCTACTGCTTGAAAAGAGCTCATAGAAAGCACGCAGCTCCCAAACCAAGATACATACATTTGCAATAACTGCCAAAGATCATGCAAATCTCAGATTGGACTAGTCAGTCACATGAGACATTGCAAACCATCTACATCATAGGCTGCAATTCCTACCATCTCTCGCAGATGAAAGGATGCCAACACCATTAGGTCAGTTTCATACCTGAGATGAGGAAGCTGATTTGTGAAGTCTTTCTGGAATCAATTTAAAAGGTTATAGTCCAATAGGTAGTTCAGGTGTAGAGTCTGTTTTAGTTCTTCCATGAGAATTCCAAGGTGATCCAGAGTGAACCTGGAGACCTCCGCTTTACAGTTTAGACCTTCCCTGTTAAAGTTTAAGTAGACGTGAGATGTCAAGATCAGGCCTGGGGCTTTCCTTTATAGTTCTCTAGCAAGCTGATAAGTCTCTTGACAAAGCAGGACTTTGCCCATGGAAGAATATTCAGTGCAGATTGTTGCTTTGAAGCTAATCTTCTATTTCCCATGCATTCACAGGTAAACTAGTTGCATTCACTCACATAAGGCAATTAGCCATTCAAATTATCAAGACAGTTCACAGGTGGTTTACTATATGGAATAACAAGTTTTGAGAAGAGATTAGGACAACATTATTACACCACAAATCCCATCTAAATGATAATACAGTAGAAACTCAGTATGAACTCCAGAGTTATGAACTGACCGGTCAACCACATACCTCATTTGGAACCGGAAGTATGCAATCAGGTAGCTGCAGAGACCAAAAAAAAAAAAAAAAAAAGCAAGTACAGTACTGTGTTCAATGTAAACCACTTTTTTTTTTTAAGTTTAAAAAAAAGATTTGATGAGATAAGGAAACGGTTTGTGCTTGTTTCTTTTAAATTAAGATGGTTAAAGCAGCATTTTCCTTCTGCCTAGTAACGTTTCAAAGCTGTATTAAGTCAATGTTCAGTGGTGAACTTTTGAAAGAACAATAATGTTTTGTTCAGAGTTACAAACAACCTTCTTCCCTGAGGTGTTCATAACTGAGGTTCTACTGTGTTCCTCTTTGATCTCCAAATCAATAGATTACAGTAATGAAGCATTATAAGACAAGAACAGGATTTGTGATCTACAAGCTAATTAGATCACATTGTTAGATTTCCAATAGGATAAGCATAGACATATTTAGCAGTTATATTCTCTAACGATACAGAGAAACAGGTTAAAGATCGTAATCAAAGCCATGTTAAGTAGACAACTATCTACAAGGAATGGCCCTGTTTACCATTGCAATACCTTTTTGATATGTCCTTAAAGGGTTGCTTGCAGGTCACCTAGCTTGCTGATTGTTTAATCTTTGCTGGTTCAGCATTATACCCTCTCAATCAGGGCAGACTAAGTACAGTTCTGCTGCCCTTCGCTCATACAATAAGGATTACATTTCATTACCCCTGCACTCATATTAGTGATTTATAACCCACACCAGACGTGATCACTTTGGCAAAGCAGCTCTATCTGCTGTGCACCTAGGCAGCGTATGGGTGTTTGTGCAAACAGTTGGTTCCTGAAGTCTTTTCCCCCCAGCTCATCACTAGATGTCAGGGAAGAGCTCATTCAGATCTTGCTTACACATGCAATCAAGCAATTTCTCCCTCATTTTCCCCACCCCCTTGCAGGCCATACTCACCATAGCTAGTGCAGTGACTGGCACCATGCACAAGCTATCCCAATCTGAAGTAAGAATGTAGAGCTTAAAACTTTAGGGAAGTAAGGGGAGTCTTACAGCATCTTAAGTTTCACTTTCTGTAGTGCTTATGGGGACAATGGTACCTCTGTTTTATCATCAGCTGCTGTCACTGTGGCTTCAGGGTCATCGTCTTCCCCCCCCCCCCACACACACACAGAACGCTTGAGCCAGATGAGAAGGAGAAAGAGTAGGGCTTGAGATGACATGATCCTGCATGCCAGTGCTCCATTGGACAATGAGCACCCAGCCTGGAGGATGAATAAGTAGAGGAGAGAGTCCCCAGGATGTAATGGGGCTTCTCAACAGCAAACGCAGATGCTGTGGACTTTGGTGGACCTGACAGATTTGACAGCCCTGGGCTCACCTACCTCTGCAGCCCACTGCCCCCTGTGCGAACCCAAAATCCCAAGTAGAGCTGAAGCCCTGAGTCCTGCACCCCAAGAGGGCTGAATCCCAGAGCCCCCATCCCTGATTCCATATTTGAAAACCTAGAACACTCCAAAACTATTTAAATGGTATTTTAATTGTTTAACGGTGCGATTTAAAACTACCAAAATTAATCACGATTAATTGTAATCTCTCAACAGCCCTAATTCCTACATGTACAGCCATTGCTTCATAGTTCCCAGCCAGCCACAACAGAGCTGGGTCAGGTAAAGCACACTCCAACAACACATGTGACTCTGGCTCCCTATTAAAATGGGCTTTCAAAGTCTCTGTCAGCTGAATAGCTCCATATTGAGTTCTTCTAATAGCCCTTGTATCTAGCTGTTCAAATTCAGCAGACAGCTGCTCCATCTCTGCCGTCCACCCCAGTGGAAACTCTTCCCACTTTGCTTTACTTACATTATGCAGGACACAGTAGACGGCTGCAACCATGGGGATATTTTTCTCATTGAGAGCCAATCTTTTGAAAGGCCACTTGCATTGTTTACTCAAATGACCAAAAACACGTTCAACTACCATTCTGCAGCTGCTGAGAAGACAGTTGAATCATTCCTTGGGGCCATCAAGGTGGTAGGTGTATGGCTTCCTGAGCAAGGGGTAGGCTGGGTCCTCCAGGATCACGATAGGTATTTCAACATGCCCAATGGTAATCTGCTTGTCGGGAAAGAAAGTCCCAGCTTGTAGCGTTCTGATCAGTCCTGCATTCCTAAAGATGTGACCATCATGCACTTCCCTGAACAGCCCACACTGATATCTGTGAAGTGTCCTCTGGTGCTCCACAATGCTTGCATAACCATAGAAAAGTAGCTCTGTCTGTTGAGGTACTCAGTGGCAACGTAGTCTGGGGCAAAACAGGGATGTGTGTGGTGGATCTATTGCTCCACTGCAATTCGGGAACCTCATTGCTGCAAATCTGTCCACTATGTCCTGCACAGTACCCGGAATCAAAGTGCAGTGTAGCGGGAAGTGATTAATGGCCCTGCACACATGCATGACAGTGGCCCTTCTGGTTGGTCTCCCAACTCCAAATTGATTCCCAACTGACTGGTAGGAATCTGGCATTGCAAGTTCCCAGAGTGAGATTGCCACTCCCTCTTCAACTGTCAGTGCATCTCTCATTTCGGTGTCCCTGCGTTGGAGGGCTGAGGTGATCTCAATGCACAGTCCAGGAACGTAGCCTTGTGCATCAGCAAGTTCTATAGCCACCTGCTCATCATCCCAAACCTGCATTACAATGTGATTCCATCAATCAGTGCTTGTTTCTCAGGGCCAGGGCCGGCTCCAGGCACCAGCGTAGCAAGCAGGTGCCTGGGGTGGCCAAGGGGAAGGGGCAGCACGTCCGGCTCTTCGGCGGCAGTTCGGCGGCGGGTCCCTCTCGGAGGGAAGGACCTGCCGCCAAAGTGCTGCTGAAGAAGAAGGCGGCGCGGTGGAGCTGCCGCTAATTGCGATTGCGGCTCCCCCCTACCCCCGCCGCTTGGGGTGGCAAAACCCCTGGAACTGGCCCTGCTCAGGGCCAGAAGTGACACTCCATCTGCAACTGCTTTGAGAATGACACCAACCGCCTTGAGTTGGTTCTTATGTCCGACAGCAATCTGTCCTCCAAGGAATCATCATGTTCCCTACTCATTTGGTGGTTCTTGTAGCTCTGCAAATACTCCAGAATGCAATGCTCATAAAAATAGCGCAGATCTGTCAGAGATTGATGGACAGCATGGAGGGCTGTGCATGTTTGCAGGATTTTGGGGGGAAGAGGAAAGGCCCAAATTATGGGACAGAGACTGTTAGAAACTGGAAAATTGACCCCCATGCTCCCAGTCACCCTGTGTGACTCTTTTCAGCACCATCGTGCAGTGCCAAAATTTTCCTAAAGACAGTGTGCTGGCTGGTGGTGAGTTGCACAATGGGAAACCTATCCATGGTGCACTGCACTCTGCATTGATAGAAGCACTCCTAGTGAGTACACGCACTGCCGACACAAGGAACCAAGTATGCATGCGCACAAGTAAAATACTAACTGCAGTGGCTGTATGCTATCTTCAGTCAGCATAAGTTTGTAGTGTAGATATGGCCTGAGTACCTTTCCTAGTCCCAGACCAGAAGAAGACGTCTGTGTTAGCTCAAAGCTTGTCTCTTCAACCAACAGAGGTTAGTCCAATAAAAGGTATAACCTCACCGCCTTGTCTCTCTCATAACCTGGGCCTAACATGGCTACAACATTGCAGACATAGTTTTATATATGAACATGAGCCCATTGTAACACGTATTCCAAAAAGAAACAAAGCATTAGTAATCACTGAGAGCAATGGTGAGAGAAGTTTTAAGTACATTTATGAAGTGAAATATTTTACTATTCTTGTAAATATCAGATCCTCTTCCAACAAACCAGAAAACCCACAGTAGGAAAACAAAATATTTGCAACAGAAGAGACAACAGGATGCTCACAACTGTAGGCAACTCAGTTTAAAAAGTATTCAATGTCAAATTTTGATTAAGTATATATAATTAGTAGTCAGAATTGTCAATAGCTGGGTTAGGTGATGAGAAAGTTTGGTGGGGTAGGAAATTTGGATGGGAAGTGGTTTCTGATACTTACAGCACCTCTTGTTTCTGTTTCCCCCGGCACCCTATTTCTCTGCCTTGTGTAGCTGCTCCCACCCTCCCTCACAAAGGAAAGCAGTCACTGGGGAGATGCCATTGGCAGAGCACTCACAGTATGTGTTGTGTCACCAAGCTGATGTAATTCCCATGACTCCCAACCCTATGGATTTTTCAGTCTGTTTCCTCAATGAGGAATATGCAAAGATCCAAAGTTGGAGGGCACCTGGTGTAGTGACATGAGACAACAGTAGGAAGATGTTTTGAAAGTAGGCACATGAGGAATGATTTGGCTGGGCAGCCGTCTTGCCTGGAGGTAGATAAGGCCTGAAGTGGCTCAGCTGGCATTTTGAAATTCATCAGCTGTGCTGTGGCCATCTTGGCTGTGGGCTAACGGGAGATCTGTGATGCCAGTGAGAGCTATGCAGGCAATGGATCAGTTCTGTGGTAACTTAGAGAAGGCCCTAGAGACTGAGGCTTTTTCCTGGTGGCTTTGTGATTTTTATATCTATATAAAAATAACGTAAAGTCCCAAGCCATAGTGAGACTCTTCCTTCTTTCTCTGCCTTTCATTCTGTACAAGGATTTGTATCATTCAGTTCCCTATCAAATGATAACTTGGACATCAGCACGTGGCACTCGTGTCTAGGTGGTGAATTGATTTTACTCTAACTTTAGCTTCTTTAAAAGTTACTAAGTAACTAAGCACAACTTTTTCTGAGATTTTACACACATCATAAAATGGACCTTCTACAAATGTTTAATAAGGACAGAACATAACATTACACGTGGTAATGCTGCATTGCTATTGGGGCCTCACTATAGGATATCATACATAACATAAATTGAAACTACATAACTTTCCAATCAAATATAATTCTCCAATATGGTCTACATTGGAGCAACTTTGCCATGTCTTGAACAGGAACTGAAGGCCATTGTAGATATTTAAACACGAGACACATCTCCTTTTCATAGAGCTGTGGATTTGTCCCATATAGAAGAGATGGCATGAGAGTCACAGGACTGAAATGACAACATACCCAGTTGAGTCTGGGTCTTGAACACACTCAAAGGAAAAATTGTTAGAATAAATGTCAATATATGCCTCTTATGTACACACATTGTATTTTGTATGTAGCATTTGGAGAAGGCCTTCTAAATCCCTGTGAAAATAATCAAAACAATAGAGGTTGGAATTTTTGCTAGCTGATCTTAATTAATATATATATATATATATATATATATATATATATATATATATATATATATTTTTTTTTTAAAGTAAGTCTCAGTTTTGTTCAGTAAGGTCCCATGGCTGATTCTGTGTAGCCCAATACAGGAATATTCTCCCATGCACTTTATAGTCTAGGGATATTGGAGAGATTTCAGTCTTTCGACCAAAAAAACTATTTTGTTAAGACAACAGCTCTGGTCATTGCCTAGAATTAGGATGAAAGTGCTTTTTGCTTTGATTTATTTTCTCATTTTTTCTGAGTGGCAGAGAGGCCCTGTGTCAAAATCTGTCACTGATTCTTATGTCTTTTAAGACCATTTGTTAATGTGTAGACTGCGGCCTAAATGCAGGATGGCAGACAGAATAGGGACTCTGATACTGCTATTAATTCAGTAGTGTAATACCAATTTAATATGTAATATAACCTGGGGAGGGAGGTGCAGAGGGACTGTATCTTCTGCTTATAGGGGATCGACTCCTATATCTAAGAAGTCTTTTTCAGTTTCTAACCACTATGATCGTATATTGACATAGTAGCTTTAGGTTTGTTTTTTTATTTCTGTTGGTATGAAAAATTTCTTGTATGAAATGAAATATCCCTCTGGAAAGAAAGGGCTAGATTCACAAAAGGAATTGGGTGTTGTAATGCTGAGCATCTCAATGCCTAACCTGGGCACTTAGGGTACGTCTATACCCAGCCGCTAGTTCGGCGGCTGGCAATCGAACTTCTGGGTTCGACTTATCGCGTCCAGACAAGACGCGATAAGTCAAACCCGGAAGTGCTCGCCATCGACTGCGGTACTCCAGCTAGACGAGAGGAGTACCGCAGAGTCGACGGGGGAGCCTGCCTGCCGCGTGTGGACCGAGGTAAGATCGAACTAAGGTACTTCGAACTTCAGCTACGTTATTCACGTAGCTGAAGTTGCGTACCTTAGTTCGATTTGGGGGGTTAGTGTAGACCAAGCCTTAGAAGATCACAGAAACAGCACTGTAATTCACAAAGCCTGAGTTAGGTGCCTGGGCTCCCTGTACAATGAATGGGGGGAGAGAGGTGCCAGTGACATAACCCAGAGTACAATCTGAACTGTTGAACAGCTGTGTCCCCTCAATTCTTCATCTTGGGGTGCCTTTTAAACTGCTTCACTGTGAGAGCAACCACATCTGGTCTGTTCCCACACAGCCTCCAGCAGGTAAATCACCCCAGCTATACTGTATGAGTGCTATAGCTAACCACCCACCCATGAATTATATTACAGAGTAACACCAGCAAATTCCCAGTCCCAGAGTAATGTGCGTCTTGTATTGTCCAGTAGGGTACAAGGCAGTAAAAGTTCATAGAAAGTCCACCATTTCATTAGCAGGAAATTATGCGTACAAATGAAGTTCCCAAACACATTTGATTAGATAAAACAATAGAACAAGTTTATTAACTACAGAAAGTTTTGACATGATTACAAGTAATGAGGCATAAAAGTCATAATTGGTTACAAAGAAATAAAAGGTAAAATGTAAACTAATATCTAACTTAACAAGCTAAGTAAACTTAAACAAAATGTCTCTCTCACCACATGATTTGCAATCTTAGTAGTTGGATGCCTTTCAGCCAGGACCTCTCCCCCAGTCCAATACTTCTTCCTTGTCCTGCAGGCATTGTGGATGTTGTGGGCAGAGAGAAAGGGAGGAGGGATGATTTGTATCCTCTGTTCTCGCTTCTTACAGTTATTTTCCTCTTTGAAAATCATCTCCAGCTGAGGTTCAGGAGACAGAAAGTCTATTTGCACGGGAATCTCCAGCTGTTTCTTTGCCAAGATGTAAATTTCTTGCTCACACCCTTCTTCCTGCCAAAAAATGGCCGCTTAACCAGATGATAGTCCTGGCTGAGATGTTGGCTAGCCTTATAGTTTGAAGCTTTTTCCCCAGACTTGGACCATGCCTTATACAATAGAATTTTGTAACTTTACATACAATGTTGCCATACATTTTACCAGGACAATCATCAGCAAATTATATGTTTTAAATAATTCTTCAGAAGGTGCACTTTGTACGAAATTTATCATGGTCTTGTAAAAGTGATGAACATAGGGATAGGGACTGTCACAGTGCCTTAAACTGCAATTCACAAAAGCCAGCATGCAAGGTGGGGAGCTACCAAACTAGCCAACCCTCTCTTGGAAATAGGTCCCTCAGTCCAGGCTGCAGGGACCTCTGGAAGCGATTCACAACTGGGAACCACTCTCTTGAAGTCAGGCAACTTAAGTGCTTAAGGCATTTCTTATGAGAATGAATAGGGGTCCTGCCTCCCTCTACACAAAATGGCTGGGGGAGGAGGTGACACCTGACTTACGGTTTTTAGCTCAATGGTTGGAGCATTCACATGGGATATGGGAGATCTAGGTTCAATTCTCCCCGTCCCCCCCCCCCTTTTTTTTTTTTTCTGCCATAGGGGAAGAAAAGAGTTGAACAGGGAGTCTCCTATGTCTCAGGAGAGTGCTTAAACCTCGGGCAATGAGAGATTCTGATTTGGGGCTTCCTCAGTGTCTCCCGCTTGAAACTAGGGTGACCGGATGTCCTGATTGTTGGGTCTTTTTCTTATACAGGGTCCTATTACCCCCCGATCCCCTGTCCTGATTTTTCACACTTGCTATCTGGTCACCCTACTTGAAACTGTTCCACTGTGTATAAATACTTCAGTCACAGGAGCAGGTGAACTGTACCTTGGATCTCCCACCTCCCAGATGAGTGCCCGAACACTCAGGCTACACAGTCATTCTCTTTCTCTCCCTGGCCCACTGACTCTCTAAGTATTTATACATAGTGGAGAAACTTCAAGAGGACAGATTGAGGGAGCCCCACATGTGAATATTCCATAGCTCAGTGGTTAGAGCAGTCTTGAGAGAAGTGAGGGCCCTGTTCAAATCCTTTCTCCCCTGCAGGCACAAGGGGAATTGAAGCTGAGTCTCCCACATTCCAGGTGAATTCTCTAACCACTAAGCTAAAAGTTATAAGATAAGAGGCCTCCTCATCCATCCAGATTTTGAATGGGACCTAATCTGGTAGATGGCCTCTGAGCATACCAACTAGATCAAGCCCCCCACATAAGATCGGTGTTCGCCTGCCTATTTTCCCCCAGCTTGTGAATCACTCAGGGACATAGACAGGAGTAAGCATCCTGATGACTAGAGTGAGGCAGCAATGCATATGCCCAACAGAAGAAACTTTGCTATGGAACTCTTACTCTGAAAAATTAGGTGCCGAGTGAGTTTAGGACCCTACAGGGTTGGGTGGGAGCTTTGTGAATCAGTGGAGTCTAGAATTAGGACTTAGGTGCCTCAACCCAAACTTAGGTACCCAAGTACCTTTGTGAATCCACCGTAAATGATTTTTTGGGTGCTTGTATATTTTTATAAGGATAATGGACTTCTATCTTTAGCAGGGGAAATTCCTGGTAAATTATGCCTTCCAAATAATTCTAGTATAAGACATTTTTTGTAACTCCTATGTGCAGTGTAAAATAGTTTATGGTGTTTAAACTGAATTTTGCCTTTATCCAGAGAAATAATTAAATAGCATGGTCTCTAGTGAGACAATATCTGAAGAAAGTAGAGAGGTGTCCATGCTTCAGGTAGTTAAAAATTGTATTTATGGTACTTTGATCAGCCACCAGGTGGCAGCGTAAGTATGGAAACAATACAATATGCTACAAGTTATTTACCCTGCAAACTTACTACCAACAGGACAACCTTAGGTTTTTTATTTTATTTTTTTTTGATCGATTGTTTATGAAAATCCTTTGACTTTACTGTGTTGTTGTTTGTATTTCCTGGTATCTTTGTATTGTTGTGCAATTAAAAAAATTCTTAAACTCACAAGGCTTGGTGAATCTGAAACAAAAAATAGTATTAGGAAGCTGGATAGACCATAATGTACTCCTACAAATACTTAGGTGACTGCTGTGTGTTGGAGAAGAAACTGTGGAATAACTGGCATACTTTCAAGTATCAGAGGGGTAGCCGTGTTAGTCTGAATCTGTAAAAAGCAACAGAGGGTCCTGTGGCACCTTTGAGACTAACAGAAGTATTGGGAGCATAAGCTTTCGTGGGTAAGAACCTCACTTCTTCAGATGCAAGACATCTGAACTGACATACTTTGCATATGAACTGAGGGTGTAGACAGAGAGGAATAGCTGCTGGCTCTAGAAATGCCTTCTCAGTTGACATCTTGTACACTCTGGAATTTTTGAGTTGCAAATATCCCAAACTGCTCCCCAAATTGTTATCTGCCAATCTATGGAAAAACTTGTGGTTTAACTTTGTCATTGGTGTAGCTGGTGATCCTGCAATACAGGAAAGGACTGGAGGAGGGAAAGTCCAACCAGAATATAGGCTGTCACAACCTATATTGACGAAAAACAAGAGGCAACATTTGAAAAAAGTGGTCTCCAATGTTAACTTATGCATGTGAATAGCTGTGATTTATAATATTTTATTTGATGCTAAAAATTACTTAACTTTTTAAGAAAACCCAACATTTATAGAAATTAAAAGGAATAGTTAGAATCCATAGGAACTGTAACTGTAAAGAACAGTTGAAGGATGTGATGTGGATGTTTCTCTTGTGCCCTAATGCGCTGCCAACAAATCAGAACTGTGCACCAGTTGTAGATGACAATGTGATTGGAAAAGATAGCTGAAGTATCATTAAATGGATTAGTCTAACATGTGCATCTGCTTAGGTTCTGGCTATTAAATATAGTGATAATTAAGCAGGTATCAGTACCTAAAGACTGTAAACATACCAAAGGAGAATAGGTGGCAAAATGACTGTTAAAGTGCTCTCACCAGTTGAAATACTAATCATTATAGAAAGTATCTAAATGGATGTGTCTTTTAAAAGGTTGGCAAAGTATCTCCCTCTTGGAGTGAATGTGTTCACTATGGGCCTTATTAGGAAGATTGTGTATGCAGCTATCTATTAAAGGGCCATAAAGTGTTTTGTGTGGACCAGGCTTTTCTCTATAGGAGATAAGCTGGTTGTGTGTAATTGGAGGGAGGGGGGACAAAAAACCATCTACTCCATACCAAGGAGCTGTAGAACTGCTTGGTGGGGGAAACACAGTAGCTTCTATAAGTCTTCTGTAAGTCCTGGGTAAGGGCCAGGTGTAGACGGCTGAGTAAATTTGAATCTGGTGCGTGAGAGGAGTAGCTAGAAGCAGGGGTATTGCAACAGTGTGCTACATTTTGTCATTTACCTTTGTTTTGCTGCCTGAATTGAGTGCAATGCAGAACATAGTCAATGAAAGGACTTATGTTGACTTCAGTGAGCTTTAGATCAGTGTGAGCAGTGCATTCTGGGATAGCTTGGACAGGTATATAAGGCCATAGTAGGGCAGGAGGTTTGATTTCAGTAGGAGACAGATCTGGGAATGCCTGCTCTGAGATATGTATGGAAGAATAAAATGTAAGGGTTGCTTTAAATTGCAACAACATCTTCTATTTTCTCATTTTGACTAAGCTTATTCTTATTTTTGTTATTAAATCTGTCTGCAGTTGGATTGCTGTCCTGTATGCTTCCATAAATGGTTTAAGCTTGTGAGCCTCACCCTACCCAATGTGGAACTGTCTCTTCAGTTGTGATGCCCTGGAGGCTCGTGGAGCCTCTGCAGGTTGGGTAAAATGTCATTCCTCTGTCAAATAGAAATAAATATTTATAATTTAAGTTTAGTCTTTCAATATAACAAACACTCCACTAAGGAACAATAGTAAATTCTTCTTAAATCTCTATCCCCAATACTACATAATTAATTCGAAACTCAGCTGTTTCCTTATTAAAATGTAGCTAACTCGGTTATAGACAGTGTTGGGTTTTCTCATGTACCTAGGGATAGCTATAACAGGATTAATGTAAACTTGAGGATTAGCCACTGCTGCCATTGCAAAGGCTGCAAGAGGAAGCCAGCAGTGCAAAAAAGCCATAATCATTACTAGGACCATCTGTGACATCTGGGCTTCAGCTTTAGTTGTTGAACATCCTTTAGCTACTCCTAGCTTAGCAACCTAGTTCAAAAATAGCATATAGGATATCTGTTAAAAACCAATGCATCAAGTCAATTGTATTTCACTTTTGGTGAGCAAAATAGTGATGAGACAACTGGCTAATTCTAATGAGTTTATTAAAAACTCATGAATAAGTTGGTACAGTCTCTGGAAAAGTAATTATTTTAATCAAATTAGTTAATGTAGCTGAGACACAACTGTTGCATCTGACTTATATTTTTTTGAAGAGGTATAATTCTGATTATAATCAACTTTGTTATGTAAGAATTTGAAATCATAATACTATTTGCATGATAATCTGTAACATAATTGTGCAGGGGAAAAATGTAACTTGTATGTGCAGTTGTAACTGTATGCACAGATGGCATATCTGTTCATGCAAACTGTACATGCACACTTTTGCACAAGAAATTGCATACATGCGTTCAGGTGTGCAGGGCCGGTGCTACCATTAAGACAAACTGGGCAGTTGCCTAGGGTGCCAAGATTTGGGGGTGCCAAAAAGCAGTGCCCCCAATTTGCGGTTGCCGCTCCACTTCTCCCGCCTCCCAGGCTTGCAGCGCCAATCAGCAAGTGCGGCAAGCCTGGGAGGGGAGGAGAATTGGAGCGGGGGCAGTGTGCTCGGGGAGGAGGCGGAGCAGAGGTGAACTGGGGTGAGGAGCTGCCGAACGGCTCCCTGGGCCAGGGGGGTGGGGAGCTGCCACGGGGGTGCCTCAGGGCGGGGGGGGGGAGCTGCTGCAGGGCTCCCCTCCCCAGCTCATCTCTGCTACGCCCCCTCCCTGAGCACGCCGTCACTGCTCCGCTTCTCCCGCTTCCCAGGCTTGCAGCGCCAATCAGCTGTTTGGCGCCACAAGCCTGGGAGGGGAGAATTCATCCTGGATGAATAACCTCACCACCAGGCTATTGAGCAAATCTCACTCTGGCCTAATGGTTATTCATTGAAGAAGCACTATGATGAGGCGAGAATAGTAAATAGTCATTATGAGTGACTGAGGTGTCACTGTGAATGACACTCTACCCTAGTGGTTAGGGTACTCACTTATGAACTTAAGTCTTCCACATCATGTCCCTGCTCCAATGACTATTTAATTTACAAAAGATGGAATAGCTTCATTAGCAGAAATTGAGAGAGATCTACACCAGACTATCTCATAGCCCAGTAGTTTCAGCATGCTTCTGAGAAATGGGAGACCTTTATTTAAATTCATTCTCTACGTCTCACATGAGTACCCTTACCACTGAGATAAAAGTTAGAGGGAAGGCTACATCTCCTCCACCCCCTGACATTTTGTGAATCTAGGCCTTTAAAATGAATAAAAAATCAATTTGGGGCCAAATAAAACATTTTCAATTTTATTTATTTTATTTTATTTATTTATTCCAATTTTTGAGTTGTTTGATTCAAAATGATTAGTTGTTCACAGGCATTTTTGTGAAAGGCAAGAGAATAAATAAAAAAATCAATTATCCACCCTGCTCTAACTGTGAGCAGCAGCATGAGAATAAAAGCAAATAGCAATGCTGTTAATTTCCTCCTCTAATTCAGGTGGGTCGGAAGGGGCAGAATGCAGTGGGGATAAGGGGAGCCTTGTCTCTGCCCCATAGGATAGGTTTGCTACATGCTGTGTGTGCTGCTGTTTCAGGTATAGACTTGGCATGATTAACACTATCCCTGGAGCACTGGGGTTACTGGGAGGGTGATTCTGACTATCTTTGTCTGTTACAGGTACAGCCCCAAAATACTCTGCCTGCTTCTTTCTCAGGGCAGATTATTATCTCATGATTTAACTGCAGGCTTGTATGCTTCAGTGCAAACCGTTCAGGCCCCAAAAGTTTGGGGGATGTAAAATCTTGCCAGAAGGTGATTGGTGTAATATTTTTAGGAAAAAATATTCTCCAGTTTTTCCCAGCTGTAATTAGGTCTCTAGGTGCTCAGATACCAAGGTGGTGAGCATTCTATAGCAATACTTGCATAAAGGTAGATCCATTATACTAAATCAAAACTTGTGAATTAAAAATACAGGACCAAATTCTCAGCTGGCATAAATCAGCATAACTCCACTGAACTTAATGAAGCAATACTAGTTTAGAGCTGCTGTGAATCTAGCTTTTTTCCTCTTTGAGATACTAAACTATTTTAAAGCTAACTCTTATGAATCCAGTATGTTAAGAGAAATGGAATGTTGTTACGCAGCATAAAGTCCACACCATATAGCCACGGGAAATCAAGATACTTTTCCTTCTGCTTTGGAATTCCAATTAAAAGAGCATGTAGGAAACATTAACTGGGTCACTGTTGTACCAGTCTGCAGCCTAGGAGGACTTAGGGCTTTCTAGTTTTAAAGTGGAGGTGTAGTTCAAACATCTGGGACATCACCGGTTCTACTTGAGCCACCTTTGTGGTGAAAGTAAGTGTTCCCTTGGGCTTGGACACTGCTGTTACATGATCCACAGCTATCACTGCAATGCACAAAGTTGTAATATCTGCAACAGTATTTCTGTCACAGAATCACATTTTCATAGTTTAAAAACCCCCGAATAATAAAAATCCTCAAACAAGTTAATAAAATAAAAATTTCAACTTCTAAACCAGAACACATAACAGTCTACTATACTGTTTTGTACAGTATTAAATACAGTAAGCAACCTGCAAATAGTTACCTTTCTCCATTCTAGCTTTCTGCAAACATCCTACCCTCATGCAGGGTTTGGGTGTCTGCCAAACTGTTTCAGAGAAGAAACTTTCACAAAGATGATATGTATATATGTACTCAGTAGAAGGAATGTTTTAATTTCTTATTGCCCTGAGAGCATTAATTCTCTTCTGCACACAGAGACTTTTTGCTAACTACTACATCTCATCTAACATACTAGAAGTGAAATTCAACCTTGTGCAAAGGCTCAGAACAAGGCCTATACAGCACGTTAATCCTGTCTGAGCTGTCAAAATAAAGTAAGTGGTGCACAGACCTTTTTCTGCTCTCTGCATAGGGCTAAATTTAATCCTAAAAGACTACATAGGGACTTGGCTTTCAATCCCAGCTCTACCACCGAGTCTCTGTGGCATTGGGGCAAGTCATTTAATTCTGTCCTCATTCCCCTAGCTGTAAAATGGGCATAGTAATTGAATAATGCTTACCTATTTGCTCCACAGAAGTTCTGGGAGAAAACACTAATTAGCTTTTTATAAATATTAACTATACTCCTCTTATGGAGGTCTCTAGTTCTTATATAAAGTGGAGAATCATGGGAAAGCAAATTCCCAATCCTACAGATCTCTGGTATCAGTCTGTAGCATCAAGGGTTCAAGGCTTTGCACTGGTAGGATGGATCTCTATGTTGTATTGCCGTTGGCTTCCACTGTGCTATATCTTCCTTGGGGGGTAGGGTGGAACCACACAGCAGGGACACTGAGGTATTTCAAAATGAGTTTTCCATAGCACAGAATATGTTGATCATAAGTTGGCAAGAGCAAACGGGACAAACACCCAGTTTTGCCAAAAAAAGTTGGGATGTCCAGGACAGCACTTAAAAAGGGGATTGTCCTAGCCAAAACAGGATGTATGATCACCCTAAGAAGGTGGAATTTTGGGGTTCCTTGCCCAAAACTTTACTCCTATAACACTTAAAATGAAAATATCTTCCTTTTTGCTGAGCTCTAGGAAATAACAAATCTGTCAGATTTTCAAAAGTGCCCAATTTCAGAGGTTAGGTACAATCCAAGTTTGTACATGTAAATCCAATCATTAGATTAGGGTGTGTAAATGTAGGCTCTCCATGCATTAATGAAAGCACACAGTTCAGGGATACCAATCTAGTGGACCTTTCTGAAAA
This sequence comes from Malaclemys terrapin pileata, assembly GCF_027887155.1. Taxonomy (NCBI): domain Eukaryota; kingdom Metazoa; phylum Chordata; order Testudines; family Emydidae; genus Malaclemys; species Malaclemys terrapin. The sequence continues at coordinate 27,660,314 of NC_071511.1, read as the reverse complement.
TCTGCTTTAAGGTTAGACTCAGTACCCACTTCTTACTACTGATTATCCACAAAAACTGAAGGTATTTTTTCCCCCTGGGTAGAATTCTTGAAGTACTTCAATTCCCTTCTCTCAAATAACAGCTAATGCTGAACACATTGAGTAAACTGCTTTGTTTCAATAGATTTTGACTTATCTTTGAGAGACTCACATTCAGTTCTGCATTCTGTAAGGTGATTAATTCCATTTTATTCTCCAGTGAGGATACAGACTTCGGTACAACCAGCATTGTTGTAGATCACTGGATTCCATGAATATAATACTTCTCAAGGACCTCAAATCCTCTTTTCTTGAAGATGTAGTAAAAGTTGAGATAGATTGCAAAGGTCAAGATGGTTCCAGAATGTCTGCTGATGCACTTTTTTTTTTTTTTTTTTTGGAAGGCTTGTGTTTTGCTTAGGTCACTTAGGGTTACCATATTTCAGCAAGCAAAAAAGAGGACGGGAGAAGCCCCGCCCTAGCCCCGCCCCTCCCACTTCCCGCCCCCCCAGAACCCCCAACCCTCCCCCCGTTCCTTGTCTCCTGACTGCCCCCTCCTGGGACCCCTGCCCCTAACTGCCCCCCAGGACTCCACTCCCTATCTAAGCCTCCCTGCCTCTTGTCCCCTGACTGCCCCAACCCTTATCCACACCCCCACCCCCAGACAGACCCCTGGGACTCCCACGCCCCATCCAACCACTCCCCACCCCCTGACAGCCCCCCCCAGAACTCCCAACCCATCTAAACCCCTCTGCTCCCTGTCCCCTGACTGCTCTGATCCCTCTCCCCACTCCTGCCCCCTGACAGCTCCCCCCCAGAACTTCCAGCCCCCCACCCCCCCGCTCCTTGTCCCCTGACTGCCCCCTCCTGGGACCCCTGCTCCTAACTGCCCTCCAGAACCCCACCCCCTACCTAAGACTCCCTGTTCCTTGTCCCCTAACTGCCCCCTCCTAAGACCCCCCCCAACTGCCCCCCAGGACTGTATCCTGACTGCCCAAAACTTTCTCCATTCCCCCCAAAAAGCCCCCCCCCGTTTCTTGACTGCCCCCTCCAGAACCTCCCTGTCCCTTCTCCTGCCCCCTTACCCTGCTGCTCAGAACAGGGTGTTGGGCTCTGTGCGAGCCGAGCCGGACATGTGGCTGCGCTCCCCAGCACAACAAAACCCGGTCCCTGGCCCTGCACAACAAAACCCGGTCCCTGGCCCTGCACAGTGCTGCCGGACCGGGTTGCAGGGGAGAGCTGCTGGCTCAGAATGCAGGGCGGATCCGGCTCCTCTACAGCTGCTCCTGAGTCCAGCCCAGGACTTTTCTGCAGCCCTCCCAGCTGCTCGCTCTGCTCTGCCGGGGGAGGGGGGGAATCCCGGACATTTTGAGTGCTTTACAGATTCCCCCCGGACGCTATTTTTAGCACGAAAAGGAGGACATGTCCGGGTAAATCCGGACGAATGGTAACCCTAAGGTCACTTATCTTAGTCAGATCAAGTTACACCATGTAGATTCCAAGATCAGACATTTAAAGGGAATTAGCATGCAGATAGGCACCTTGGCACTTTTGAAGATTGCACTAATGTCATTGAAATCAAAGGGAGTTGCTGCTGCTGTTGAAGTCCAATCCTGCTTCCTATAAGACGAAACAATACTAACTCCCACGAAAGTGGGAGAAAAAAGGACAGCAAAGAGAGAGAATGCAGCTTCTGTCTCCAGTGTTTATTCTCACTTGCAACCTCACTGCTAAAAAAACAAAGGCCCAGCACACAGCCTCATCAGCCACTCTGAGACTTGGCAAACTCATAACAGGATTGGGCTATTTAGGCAGGGCCGGTGCAACCCATTAGGCGACCGCCTAGGTCACCTAGGGCGCTACAATTTGGGGGGTGGCAACCGTGGCGGTATTTCGGCGGCAGGACCTTCCGCTGCCTCTGTAGGGGGCGGCATTTCGGGGCGGGACCTTCTGCCACCCTAGCTGGCGCCGCTCCTGTATTTAGAACATTGTTTTTAGATGTCTCCCTCATCAAATGGGAGGCAGGGTGAAGAGGACCAAGAGCGGTGGTGTTTTGGATTTAGCTGTCTTAGTGGAAGTGGTGATGTCATCTTTTTTCCAGGATCTGATAAAAGAGGTCTGGGGATGAAGGAGATCGTGGGGGTTTGCTCCAGTTTCCAATTTTTTTTTCTCATAAGCTCTTCCCATCGGGACCGCAAAAGGGGAGTAATGGGCAGAATAGTTCCTCTCCTTGTTATTTTGTCAACCACTCACACCTAATATGACAGATGTTTTGGTTCATTGATTTTATTTATTTATTTTTTTTTTATTTGGTCTCTCACTGTTCTTGTTTACCACAGATGATCTTAACACTGTCCTTGAATTAATTATATAGATAGATAAGTCTTTTAGTTTGGAATAATTCAATCTTTGTCTCCCTTTTTATACCTTACCCCATCAGCATTTGTGGTTATAGGTTACTGTGACATCTTATGAATTTACACCCACGTCTTACAATTGAGCTTACAATTAAGTCAAATTGGTAGGCCCAATTATTAGTGACTGTGTTAGAAAAGTAGAGTGGTTGATTTAGTGTGTGAATATTTCTTGTTAACCTGAATATAATATGGACAATATAGACTGTAAATTTGCCAAGGTTCTAAGGTTAAATATATTCTTGGATACATTTCCTTACCACTTTGGAAAATTATCAGGAGAGAGCAGATGAAATATGAATTTGAAGAAGAAAAAAGCAATAGAAGTTGCTATGTTTCTCATAAATACAATATTCTAGAACCTTTTCTCTTAACAGGCTTATTCTTGCATCAGGCATAAAACAGCTAACATTATTCAAAGCTATATGGTCTCAGCACTGAACAGCTACATGCTGGTTTGCTGCTTTCACTTTGAGACACAACATGGTGTGGAGGGCCAGATCCAACCCCTATTGAAATCCATGTGTGTCTTTCCATTGACTTCAATAGGTGTTGGATCAGGCCCAAAGAGAGCAATTAAGCTACAGAACATGAGTATCTTAGAGAAATCCATCTTTGATTCAGACCATATGTTGCAATAATAAAAATCAGATACAGGTGTCTAAAGTTTGCTGCTACAATCCATAGGTTTTTAAAATTTTAACAAGATTGCCTTACTGGGTATCTGGCCTCCCTCTTCTTAAATGTCAAACATGAAATATGACAATGATACTCTTCTGTTTGAAGAGCAATGCTGTCAACTATATGGTCATACAGACTTCCAAAATACACTTCACAAGGGCTGTCTATAGCATCTTGCACTGGTATGTTCTAATGTGATTTATGAGCTAATAGGTAAGTATTGCATTCGGGGTCAGCCTTACTGCTTACAGTTTCCAAACTGCCAAAGATGATAGAGCCTAGGTCAGTTCTCTTCTGCAGTCAGTGAAGAAAAGAGTGAATCTACTGGAGAGTTTCATCCCATTTTTAAAAGGGAAGAGTGAAACTGGCAAACAGTTACCCTGCTTGGTGCTAGTTATTTAAGTGGGGTGGAGGAGGGATGGCTTGACCTGTGTATTGCTAAATCTGTGCAGGAGCACATGGCCTGAAGCATTCCTGGATCATACCCATTTGATAGGCTAAGAGACTAAAACTTGCCTACTGGAGTTACACTAAGTATCAATGGTAGAGTCAGAAACAGACCCAGCTTCCAATTTCACTACTCTAACTATTAAACATACTAATATAGATTTATTTTGATAAAAATGTAAGATTTAGAAATAGTTTGTATTCTAAAGTGTGAACATACATCAAGTTACTGTGATATGGAAAGTTAACCCACATAAATGCAAGACTGAATTTAGGACCAAATGCCATATATAAGCAATAGCTCTGCTTTTCATTATATGCAACAAATTCACTTGGATATGTAGTACTTGCCCTCTCCCACCAAAATGCCACTGCAAAGCCTTCAATGACAAAGCAGCTCTACCCAGGTTAAAATACTCAACTTCACTTGTTTCTACAGTCAAATCTACTCCAAGATCAACTATGGCTGAATTTACTAGGGAATAGTTGTTGACTGTCAACTATAGACAACTTTGTTAGCTAACAATAACTGTAGCATACAGGATCATTGATATGGTGCAACATATTGCTATAATTGCCAACATGGTGTAGCCAATGATGGGCATCAAGACTACTCAAGCATGTGTCTCCTCCCAAGTAATACTAATTGCAGAAGTGCTTACGTGCCAATCATTTATCTGTTAGAAGCATGAACTAAAGAGACACCAGGAAGATGTGTTTCTCTTGAACCTTTCACTTAATGCTATATTTCTGCCTATCTTTCTCTAATGTTTTTCCTCTTGATGGCTTTGAATCACCTCTTCTCACTTAATATTTCCACAGGCACAAGAAGTGATATTAGATTATATAACATTTAAAGTAAATTCTTTAGATCTGGATTTCTTCGATCATAATACCCCTTTCTCATTAATTTTCTAATTAAGCTAACATTGCACTCCTCAATTGCTATCAGTTGGATATTTTCATGTAACTGAAGCTACTTCTTTTAAAATAAAAATAAAATATCTGCCTTGCACAGAAAGTTGTACTTTTCCTACAGCTGCACAGCATATAATTCATTTTATGGGTAAACTGGGTAACTAAATGCTTTTGGCAAAAGCAGTTTCCTTAATAAGACTAATCAATTACGTTTTCCTCTTTGCCACATAGTCAGAGATGGAAAGCATATCTTTCCACCTGGATTCCTCATGTCATCTGAAAAGCCAGAATGAAAAGGGACAGGATGGGATTACAAACCTCTGTTTCCTCCCATAAACTCTTCCTGTCTCTGCAGATGGTACCCGTGACAATGTAACTCTCTAAATAGGCTCAATCATTATCTACTGTCAGAACAGAAACTTAACATTACAATATAGTTTTCTCTTAGACAGCGACTTGGTAATAATGAGATTGTCAGCCTCCAGAGTTACTAACTGATTCCATATCGAATGTGCTTCCATTTGTAAATGTGTATTTAAAAAAAAAAAAAAACTTGCTGGCCCTACTAACACTTCCTGTGCTCTACAGCCAAGCTGGGTTCTTCCCCTGACAATGTACCATCACCAGAGCCGGGCAAACTTGTTTCAGTGAAACATGCGGATTCAATGATACCAAAACATTTTGCAAAATGTTTGTCAGTTTTGCCAAATTAGTTTTTTTTAAACATAAACAAATAAAATTGAAACACTTTGTTTCAATGCTCTTCAAACAATGTTTTGATTTTTGATGGGAGAAGGTTCAAAAATTCTTCTGTTACTTTGAAAACAATTAAACATTTAAAAAATGCTTGAAATCTAACCAAAATATTTTGTTTTGGGGTCAAACAAAATGTGTTTTGTTTTAATTCAAAACATTTTTTAAAAAATAAATGGTTTAGCTGAAAATTTTGTTTGACTGGAACAATTTTTTTTTCTTTTTTAATTCTTGGAACAGCAAGACAACAAATCAGTTTGTCTGCACAACTCTAATCATCACTAGGAAATAGAGGTTCTGCAAATTATGCCCTTAGTTACACCTCTGCAAGCCCATTGCCTTCAGACTTGTCAGTGACATCTGTGTAAAACTACTTAAACTGTGTATACACATTGTCAGAAATAAAATGAGTGAGAAAGGGAGAAATAGTAGGGGGTGGAACAAGAGGTAGGGGAAAAGAAGAAACAAGAGGAGGAAGAAAAGGGAGAGATTAAATGTATGTTTGTTTTTGTTTGTTTGTTTTTCTCTGCAAATGGTTAGTTATGTCTAATAGGCTTAGGCTACCTCTCTCCTGCGAATGCTGTGGTTAGCTTCAAGGTCTCATGTTTATGCTAAATCATTTTGTTGACCTCTGGTGACCCAGAATAAACTTTAAGATAAATGTCTGGGCATATGGGCCCTCAGTTGATGGAACTCTAGCTGTAAGAGTAAGCAACTGCAAACAAAGAGTAACTATTAATGGAATGATGTCAGATTGGAAGAAGGTCTCAAGTGGGGTTTCACAGGGATATGTTCTTGGTCTGGTGGTGTTTAGCATCTTTATTAATGACCTGGGTCAAATTTGCAGATGACACAAAGCTGGGGCGGTTTCCAGCTCTGTCCTCCAAAGTGCTAAAATTCAGCAGGATCTTGATAAATTGGAGACCAGGGATATAGACGACAAAATGATATTCAACAAAGACAAATGTAAGGTGCTACACTTAGTGAAGAAAAACCAAATGCACAAATACAAAATGGTGGATAACTGGCTTGACAGCAGCACTGCTGAGAAGGATCTGGGAGTAGTGATGGATCACAACCTCAACATCAGTCAGCAATGAGATGCTGTTGCAAAAAAACCAGTGCAATTTTAGGTTGTATTAACCAAATCATGCAAGTCACAGGAGGTGATAGTACCGCTCTACTCCGTGCTGGTTAGGCCTTAGATGGAGTAGTGTCTCCAATTTTGGTCACTGATGTAGAGAAACTGGAAAGGGTCCAAAGGCGAGCAACAAAGATGATCAAAAGGGATGGAATGCAAGCCATATGAGCAAAGGCTGAAAGAACTGCGTATGTTTAGTTTGGAAAAGAGGAGATTAAGGGAGGACATGATAGTGGTCTTCAAATACTTGAAAGACTGCCATAAAAAAGATGGAGGAAAAATTGTTCTCTCTTGCCACAGAGGGCAGGACAAGAGGGAATGGATTCAAACTACAGCATAGCAGATTTAGATTGAAATTTCAGGAAAAACTTTCTAACTGTAAGAACAGTAGGACAATGGAACAGACTGCCTAGGGAGGTTGTGGAAGCCAGGGCCGGCTCCAGGCACCAGCTTACCAAGCAGGTGCTTGGGGCGGCCACTTCTGAGAGGGCGGCACGTCCAGCTGTTCGGCAGCAATTCGGCGGATGGTCCCTCACTCCTGCTTGGAGCGAAGGACCTCCCGCCGAATTGCCGCTGCAGATCGCGATCCCGATCGTGGCTTTTTTGTTTTGTTTTTGTTGGCTGCTTGGGGTGGCCAAGACCCTGGAGCCAGCCCTGGTGGAAGCTCCTTTGATGGATGTCTACAAAAAGATGCTGGATAGCCATCTGTCTTGGATGGTTTAGACACAACAAATTCTGCATCTTGGCAGGGGGTTAGACTAGATGATCATTGCGATTCCTTCTAACCCTATGATTCTAAGCAGTGGTCAGTGTATGCCATTTTCTCTGGCAGGGAGGAAAATCTAGTCAGATAATAAACCTGTTTGGACTAAGAACATAGCTAAGAGTATTGTACTTCAGTGATATTCTTAGTCCAAACTGACTGCGTGCCCATATGCCCACAGACATTTATCCTCCTGGCCTGTCTAAATTAAAAATCACATGCTCACTAATGAAACAGATAATGTAATTAACACTACAACATACTTCTGAGAATAAAGATGATATTCAAACGTTCCTAATCAATTTAGGTCTCCCAGGAAGACAGACCTGTGAATCTTTTACTTTCATTTACCAGTTTAGCAGTAGATGCAGCAGCATATAGTAATATGAAAAGGTAAAATGTCTGCATGTGAGCAAAATTTGTTCTCATACTACACAATTTATGTTCTAAAATTATTTAAAATAAGACCTTTAAAATATAAATTCAGGTTAAGAGTCCAGTTTTCCTTTGTCCAGTTAAAGGTACGCCCCTTCCAACAGACAACAGGGATGTCTATGCTTCAGGAGGAGGTATGATTGCAGCATGGTATATTTGCACTAACTTTAGCTAGCATGGATAAAAATAGCAAGACAAATGTGGTTACACCGGCATCAGTGGCAAGCTGTAAAAGCCGCTGGGGGTCCTAAGGACATAGCTGTGTTGTTAGCCCATGCTGAAACCCATGCCTTCACTGCTATTTTTAGCCATGCTATCTAGATTAAGACTAGAGCGGCTACGCCAGCCCCTGCTGCAGTCAGACCTCCGCAGCGTAGCCATACCCCGAGACACACAAAGAAGACTTTGCAGGCTGGGCTTCACATCCAAGGTCACAGGACTGAGCTGGATCCTAAGGCAGGGACTTGGTTTTCTTTTTCTGCTTATGCTATCTCTTGAGCAAGAGAGCTTGCTGTCAGCAACTGTTTTCTGCTGAGTCATTCCATCAGTTTACAAAGACAATTCAAAATATAGAAATGAATTACAGCAAACATTTATAATAGAATACTTTATGTAATCTCCTAGATTTTGTGAGGGTGTGTGTGTATGTGTGTGTATATAATAATTATTTTTCAGGGATTATATATATATATATATAATCTGCAAGCAGCATGAGCTCCACAAGGTCAGGGCATGCCTAGAGATCGGGCAACCCTGTAATACTTCTAAACGAGGCACTGACTGTGAAACTCATGAGCTCTGCAGAGACCCTGACAGAAGACCACACCTGGGTTTGCACGCTGCCCCCGCCCCAGCCACCGGCTCTGCAGCTCCCACTGGCCGGGAACTGCAGCCAATGGGAGCTGCGGTGGTGGTGCCTGTGGACGGGGCCGCACACAGAGCCACCTGGCCACACCTCCATGTAGGAGCTGGATGGGGGACATGCCGCTGCTTGTGGGAGCTGCCTGAGGTAGGCACCACCTGGAGTCTGCACCCCTGACCCCCCTCCTGCACCCCAACCCCTTGCCCCAGTCCTGATCCCCCTCCTGCCCTCCAAACTCCTTGGTCCCAGGCCGAAGCACCCTCCTACACCCTAAATCCCTCATCCCCAGAGTCTGCACTTCCAGCCGGAGCCCTCACCCCCTCTCCCACACCAACCCCCTGAGCCAGCCTGGTGAAAATGAGTGAGTGAAGGTGGGGAGAGCAAGCGACAGAGGGAGTGGGGGATGGAGTGAGCAAGGGGCAGGGCCTCATAGAAGGGACAGGTCCTCAGAGGAGGGACAGGGGGTGGGGCAAGGGTGTTGGGTTTTGCGCAAGTAGAAAATTGGCAACCCTAATGTAGACAAGCCCTCAAATGCAATTTCTTGTGTGTGCCTTCCAGATGGATTTCATAGATTTTTGGATTGCAGTCTGAGCTATACTTGTGACATTTATTTTCTATTGTATGTGTTAGAGGAAATTTCAGCTTGTCATGACCTTCAGTTTACTATACGACAAATTGTAAAGTTCAGTCCTTCAGCTCTTTCTTTGACCCAATATCCATAAACCTCAAGAAACTGTTGTCTGTACTGAGGTGAAATCTCTGTGTAGAAGTAGTTCCTGTTTGAATGACATTGCTTTTCTAGTTTAAAAATAAACTGTTGGGCATTTTCAGTTAGCAGGATACCGAACTTGAAAATGTTATCTAAGATTTGAGACCATGAATGTAATGGCTAGGCCTTTCAATTTAGCTGAAAACAACTCAATGTAAGTGGCAATATGCAGGGGTTAAAGTTCCTTTTTAATAAGCTTATCAGATCCCTGGTGTACACAGTAATATCCTACAAATATCTTGACAGTTTCCTATTCTCAAAACTTTCAAAAATGCTTTTTTTCCATGTGTGTTCCAATTGGTAGGTGCTCAACTTTAGACATCATCGGCTGAACAGTCATGGCTCCTGCTGAAGTTAATGAGAACTGCATGTGCTTAGCATCTCTGACTGAGGCCCAAAACACCTTAAGTTGGGCACCCAAAACCAAGTGGCACTGAAAATCAGTTACCACTTTTGAAAACTCTGGTCAAAGTGTGCAAGTCTCCATGAGCAATCTGTTAGTTAGATTCGGGTAATCATACAGCAGTTGGCTTTTCTCGGAGGTATTTCTGAACAGGGTAAAGAAATCTGCTTTCATGCTCAATGAGGACCTGGAAGTACCCCACAGATCCTCTAATTCTGTGCAGGCCTTGCTGAATTATTGTTTGTGATGAAAATAATCCTGCTGTGCTGCTCACTCCTTTGAACCCTCAAAATTCTTCTTATGAAGAGACATCAGAGAAAGTGATGCTGTCTGTGTCCACAATTGTGCAGGCAGATCACTTCCCTTGCTACTCTCCTTCCTGTTCCATTGACCTACACCTTGTGTGCTCGGTGAATCTCTGATCAGCAAGTAGAACTTAAAGGACAGTCAGATAAACTTGAACAGTTAACATAGTGCACCTACAATTTTAATAGATGCATTGCCTGCATTTTAATAGATGCATAGCCATACCTAAAAATCATTTTGGCTGGGACTGTCATGAGATTTTTAAAGTTAGCTCTGAGTGCTGACAGTCTCGGTCCATGTACTTGGTAGTTGGCCCGGCTTTTTTTTTTTTTTTTTTTTTTTTTTAAATCCGTGATATCCTGATTTAAAACTAGCTAGCTGGCCAACAATTTCTTTCCTGCTCTTGCTGGCTCAGCTGTTACTCTGGGCTCTCCTGGTAAGTGAGAATCTAGAGTGGAGTAGAACCAGGGGAACACATCAGACCCCTTACGCTACAGGCAGTACATCCAGAACTTTGTTCATATCTTCTTTCTGACAATATCAAGAATTAGCATCAATATTATCACCCACATAGCTGCCAAATCTTATGCAATTTGGTGCACACTTCCCCACGCTACAAGCTATTTTATGGGGGACAATCTCTCTTAAGACATATTTTCTATACCAAATACATGAATGTTACACAAGAAACAGACACCCAACCTGTCTATCTTAATGCTGCCCTGAGGGGGAATGAGGGTGACCCACTGATCCCAGGTCCTTGAGAATATAAAATCCCTATTCTCTACTCCATGGGGACAGGAAGAGGGAGAAAACTCCGACTCGAATGAAGGGAGGCTGGGTCTGCTGTCTTCTTCTAAAGATGCGACAGTGGGGGAAACAGGCATACTGGATACCATCTGCTTTATGAAAGTATCCGGTCACTTTTGTCTTCATCCCAGAGAGGCTGTTGCAGATATAGTGGGAATCTTTTGGGCTTGGTGGCGTTATGTGGAGGGAGAAGATCGTCAGGCGTCAGGGTGTGGTGGTCTCCGGAGGTTTGACTAAGCATTTTGCTGCTGCATAGCTATCCAACCCCAAACCTTATAAGACTTCAGTAATCAAACTGAAAAAAAGTAAAGCTCACCAGAGCAAACACAGAGCCCTTCTGTGGAGAGAAAACACTAGGCCGCAGACCCCAGCTCTTGTGGAAAACTGTGTCTAGGAAAAAATTGACATCTTGGCGACTTGCAAGGGACAGAAAACATGTTGGTAATGGAATATCTTTAGGCTCTAGTTTCCAAGAGATTATTATGAAGAGATCAATAAGAAAAAGAGGTCTGTAACTTCTGACTAATTCCTTGACCATGTCTTTTTGACTTGTTGCTCATGCTCTGTTCAACAGAGTGATACTCGTAACACAGGTTTCAGTGGTAGCCGTGTTAGTCTGTATCAGCAAAAAAAACCCTAGGAATCCTTGTGGCACCTTAGAGACTAACAAATGTATTTGGGCATAAGCTTTCATGGGCTTGGGGAATGTTTTGTTAAACGCTAACGTTTTGGGACAGCAGTCTGCTTGGTTGAAGACATCCACTATAATATTAATAAGGTCACTGCGGCATGACAAAAGGTTTGTGGGAGTCTCCTGGCTTATGTTCTAATGCTAACTCATTACTGATGCATTTGTTTCACGCATTGCACAAACACTAACAACCTCATCAACACCACCTTACATCAAAGAAATTGTTCTCTGCCTCAGAGTTTTTAAAAATACTTTCATTAATACTCAGCCACTGTAATACTTAATTTTTCTTGGTGTAAACATTTCCATTGCATCCATTAACTGTGACACTCATAAGCCAAAATCTGAACTTTACAGATTGAAGTGACTTGTAGTGCTTCAGTTCTTGTTTCTTTGCATTGCTTTTTGTCAGCTTCTTAAACAGAAGGAATTGCTGCCAGCTATATTCCGATTAAGGTGAAAGTAATTTATATCCGGAATAGGGCAGTCATAAAGTTTGAAATTAATAAAAACCGAAGTAAGGCATACTCTGAAAAGTGACTTATAGTATACCAAAACACCCATCATTACGTAGGGTTCCATGTTTGCATGTCAATTAATTCCTCTCAGTGGGTTCTCTCCATAGTGAATGTAAATATCTTCTTCCTGACAATATCAAGAATTAGCATCAATGTTATCACCCACATAGCTGCCAAATCTTATGCAATTTGGTGCACACTTCCCCACGCTACAAGCTATTTTATGGGGACAATCTCTCTCAAGACATATTTTCTATACCAAATACATGAATGTTACACAAGAAACAGACCTCCAACCTGTCTATCTTAATGCTGCCCTGAGGGGGAATGAGGGTGACCCACTGATCCCAAGTCCTTGAGATATAGGTATAAATCTGCAATGCTGATTTATACCTACAGTCTGAAAGTCAAAATGCATAGTTTCATGTATTTTCTGGTTTGTGTGCGATCACCCAAAATCAAAATTCTGTGGCTGATATTGTGAGAGTGCTCTACACAGTAGATCATTTGCCAGGACAGGGTGCTCACACATGCGGTGTTGTACATCGATTTTTTTCTAGGACCAGTACAAGGCGGTGTGCATTGCCAATGACTTTCTTTGTGCCATGCTTTACGTCCGCTCTTAACATGGCGTGCAAAGTAAAATAATTTTTGCAATCTTTAATTCTTTGTGGTGGACTGTAGGCACCTAAATACTTTAGCAATGGCTGTGGGCCCCACTGCACTCCTTGCTGTGATACAAATATAGTGGAAACCTGTGAAAAACAGAGCTGCTTCATGGACAAACTATAAGTAGCTTCAAGAGTGGGTAATGAAAGCAGGATGATCAGAATGGCCATACTAAATACCACAATGAGTAAGCATTGCTTCCTAATTTGCCATCAGTTAGAGTTAGTGAGGGCGCGGGAGGAAAAGGACTATTTTGCGCCTAAAATATTGAAAATATACTTCACTTCTATCTGATCAAACTGAAGCTGTAGACCAATAAGCAACTAGCATCAGCCAGATAGCCTCTTTATGCAAATTTTGCTCACCTACAAACAAACTTGATAGAGGATTGTATCATTTTAGGCACCAAAGATGATAAAGCCAGTGCTGTATCTTCAATAAATCCCTAGCTAATACAACACATGAAACATCTGTGCAACAATGGAGTAAACTAGGTATGGACCCAAGTATAGTAGGAAATCAAGTATACCTTCTGATGGCTGATAAGTATTCTGATTATTGAGAAATAGATCCCTTTTATGCAACAGCAGCAGCCTCTGTCATTGAATGTTGCAAAATTTGGTTTGACCTGCATGGAAATCCAGCAACTGTGATTACATATAATAGACCTCAGTTTGCCTGTTTGGAATTTTGCACAGTTGACATCAGCTGAATTTGAATGTCACATCCTCTCAGCACCACAGTTAGCCTATTGGCAGAAACAGTTATCAAGATTGTCAACATAAGAACAGCCATACTGGGTCAGACCAAAGCTCCATCTAGCCCAGTATCCTGTCTTCCGAGAGTGGAGTCAAGAAATTGCTAACAAGGCATACTAGGATAATAATTAGATCGGTGTACAATAAAGTTGGACTAGAGAACTACACCAGCAGAAGGCTTGAGCAGCAGCCCTGTATGGTGCTGCATGTCCTGTCACACATGGACTCTACTCTCATCAGCAAATAAACTTTTGAAGCCAGAAGTAGTAGCAAAGATGTCAGAACAAATCAAACAGCAGTGACAGCAAGCCAAATACCACTAGGATAGAGGTATTAAAGAAGTGTCTGAACTCAGATAGAACAGCCAGTAAATGTACAACCAGCACCTAATGACAGACAAGACATCAAGAACATATATGCCATGTAGCACCAAGATTGTACATGATGGTAGTACAAGGACAGCTGTACTGCTGTAAAGGTGGTTTCTTAAGACCAAAGGAACCAAGGAACAATGATGCTGAGGGGAGAACCCAAATTAGTCACATCACAGAACTTAAGGTACAGGTGAAACAGATTTCAGTGGATGCAGGATCAGGCCTCTTATTCTTGGTTTTAACAAGTGAAATACATTCCAAAACCATTTATTGGGAAAAACCTATTTGAAGCAGAGACCAGCTACATTTCAGCCTAGGGCAAATTTTTTTATGGTTTGAGTTATACATTCCTGTAAGGGGGGAGGGGCGGGTTTAATGGAAATGCTGACAGACCTTTAACTGTGGAAACACAAATATACCATTTAATAAACCTTGCTGTGGCCACAAATATACTACCAGCAATTTAAAATTTGCTCCTCATATTGAACCAAATATAAATACATATATAAGTGAATGCTTTTTTTTTTTTCTCCTCTAGGTAAGAATAAACTTCTGTAAGAATTCAAGTAAACATAGGTTCAAATTCCTTGCCAAGGAAATCAAAATAATCCCAAATGCTGATCAAAATAAAGCCAGATGCATTCAAATTTTGTGAATGACTCACTGGCAAGGACACTGAATGGAGGCATTCATTTTAAACATGTTCTATCAAAGCAATCCTATCCTCCTACTCCAGTAAATGTGTTCTAAAGGAAGCTGATGGGTGAAAACATTATCTACCTCAACTAATATTTCAACCCTTTTATCTTTTTCAGTAGCAGATAGTTTGTATTTTTACGTAAAGTAGCATTGTCTAACCACTATTCTGCATATTGCTAAGGAAAATTCTACCGTCCACAGCAGAATTCAAAAAGGCTTATTGAAGTCTAAATTTCCTCTTAGAATTTAAAGGGTGAAAAAAGAGATGTGCTGATAACCTAATCTTAAACCAAAAAAATCAGAATGGGTGATTTCCACTTAAAGAAGTGTTGCTGGAAATACCACGTAGAAATCCATACTAATATTTAGAACGTTCTTTTAAACATGAATTTGGTGGAATGCATGGTCTGAAATGCTTTCTGATAACTGGATGAATGACTATAGCTCCACCTTTTGCTTGCTTCAGGCTTATTGGCCTTCAGTGACCATATCTGTCTTGCTGAGTTCCCTCTCACAGGCTTTGAGGAGTGCACCTAGCATCTGAGTAATGGTTTGGATCACATAGGTAGAAAAGTCCTATGAACTTCTAAATACTGTTGAGCAGATGTATTCAGGGGAGAGTTAAAATTAATGCCTTACATTTGAAAGCTTTTGAGGAAGGATGACTCAGATTCTCAGTTCTGGCCAAGCTCTACTCTGACTTACCTTCCATCAGACCCAATACGTTATTTGGCCATACCCCTCTTGTCATACTTACCCAATCTACTGTGGAGTAGAATTGCTATAAACTGGACCTTGATCTCTGCCCAAAAGTGAATACTCATTTTCCAAAAAAACAAAATTCCTGGGTTTGAGCTGGGGGAAAATATACTTATCCCAATGTAAAGAAAATACAAGTAAAAAGTTACAGCCATTTCCCCCCCACCCCCAAAGGTTCTCCCAAAAATAATAGCTGAAATATAGCTGACACTTGATATGGGCAAAAAGCTATGGTCCCAGCTGAGTAAAGCACTTTAACAAATGCCTAACTTTACACATGTAAATAATCCTATCCCTATTCAAAGCATTTATGTCTTGATTCAGGAAAGTATCCTTGTTCAGGAAGGACACTTAAACACACTCCTAACCTGAATCAGGTGCTTAAGTCCATTGACTGAGCTGAACAGTAGTGGTTAAGCTTAGTTATCTGTCATTATTATCAGAAAGGTTTAGTTGAGCCTGTGCATGGACAGGACTGAGCTAGAATTAAAAGTTAAACAAAAATGAGCTATATCTAGGTAGGGTAGAGTTTTTTTTTTTTAATTTCACTATTTATTATTTTTAGTGCTGGTTATAACATGGTGTGGCTGCATGCACAGAAATTAGACTAAACCCTCTTGTGATTGATCAGAAATCACATTTAAACTTCTTACACAATTCTTTTTATAGTGCAGATAAGACCAAAAATAGTTGAAGAAATTTTTGCTGAAATTTAAACCAACCCCCCGGGTTTTCGAACAGAGACCAAGCCTACAATGTTTCAGACTAAAGGTGAAAACAGCATGTAATAATGAAGTGTTTTGTAACTTTAACCGTAGTGTGCTGCCATTCACCCATTGTATTAAACGTGAATGTTCAGATTTTGAGCAAGTCCTTAAAGTTGTAATAAAAAAAGTCCCCATGAAAACATTAATTTTGGCCAAACTACTGTCTTGAAAAATATAAAACATTGAGAAATTTTATAGAAGTCAGTCTTGTGGCTTATGACATCAGGATTTCCATAAATCCCCCTTGAAAGGGTTAGTTTCCGTTTTCAGCCTACAAGAATGTGAAATAATAGCGGTTTTAAAAAAAATATTTCTCTCTTTACCCTCTGCAGGCTAAATTCCAAGCTATGAACACAAATCTTTTTTTCCTCTTCGTTTCTGTCTGCTAGCTAAAATGAACTCCATGAGGTGACACTGTCAGCTAGTTTTGCACTTTCATGTATTTGCTCAAAAGGCAGCGTACTTTTGATGTTGTTCTACTTATGTCTCATCAAAGGTTTTGTGGCAGCTGCATTTCATGGTTCTCTGCAAAACCACCTGCAAAACATCCGTCGTCTGAAAGTGATATTCTTAAGAGTGTCTCGCAGACACTGATTTGCAGGTTGGTGAATGCTGCTAAATTGAAAACGGCCTTATTTGAAAGGAAATGGATGCCGTCAATCCTTTAAGAATATCAAAAGCTACAGTACAAACAGCTCACAAAATATAATGGGTGTCTAGAGAACCAGCTGTAAAGCTGCAGTGCTAGTGTAATCTGCTGAATTTTAGTCATGCACAATAAGACTTTGCATATTTCCTGTAAAATGATTTTATTCTGAATGCCTATTTCAACGTTTTACTGGATGTGTGATTACCTGCACTGACTGAAGGAGAGAGGACCAGTTTTTCATGGGGATATTGGTAAAATACTTTGTTCTGTCAGGCCACCAATGAGAAAAATGGATACATTAGGATTTAAATCTGTCTGGCTTTTTCAGACTTGCACAAATGAAAATTTATACACCTGAAACCTTTTTTGGTGCTTTTGAGTAGAGCTCAGAAAATTCAGGAAGCCCTATATTTTTAAAAGATTGCTCCCTTATAGAAATAAATTTGAACAAATTGGACTAGGTCCCTCAGCTGATGCAAATCAATATTTGAAATCAATGCATCTATGCCAATTCATAGAGACCTGTGAAATTCCTATTTATAACTTCATTTCATTTTTCAGGAATTTCTTGTTTTGTTTTATGCATTTCCTCCCCAGAAATTGGTTCCTGCCCTTGGGGGGTGGGTGGAGTTGCAGAGAGAGAGCCTCCCCTGCACTTGCCCATGTCAGCGACTCCTGTCCGGTTCCCTGCTCCAGGGATTGTGATCTGGCGCATGGGGTCACGATGCTGCTCAGGTTTGGCGAGGCCACCCTTCTGTGTCATGATGATGAGGGCGGGGAGGGGCTGTCAGGGCCAAATTAGAGTGAATGGCGCTGCATCCCTATGTGCCAGGTCACAAACCCTGAACTAGGAAGCCAGACTCAGTCCTGCAGGACAGGAGCGGCTGTTCCTGTGGAGTGAGTGGTTGTTGTTTTTTATCTTATTTTATTTTTTAATCTTAATAAGAATGATGTGTTCTATTGTAAGGTATTTTGCATTTGCGAAAACTTGAGGCTGTACTAAGTGATTTTAGTGGAGCAGCGCTGAGTTACACCAGCTCAGGTTCTAGCCCTGCTCCTCCTCACTGTTATGTGCATGACCCATCCATGAAAGGTTACTTGGGAAATGGTACAATAGGTGGCATTAACAATCTATTGTATCCTTGTGTTTTGTGCTGAGCGCCATCACAACACCTATGCACCTCTTCAGTACCTCTGCACAAAGATGAATTTTACTCCCATTTGAGGTATTACCTATGAAATAATGTGTTACACATAATGCTCTGTGGTTGCTAAAGTTTATTTAGTTTAATGACACCCATTGTTAGAAGATTTTGAATGGTGCCAGGCCATTGCCAGAGGCTGGGATCACTCTGTATTTGGCTAGATGAGTCCTCTTGACAGTTTGCTGGAGATCATTTGAGATGGAGTTTGGTTCCTCTCCTACAGATAATGCAGTTCAGTTAATCTCTTATTAATTATTATTAAGCTTCTAACTTGCTTCCGGATTCCAAACCTACAACTATGATCTCCCTCCTTCTGCCAGAAGGCGATCTGTTTTCAGATCTTAGTACCAGGATCTTAAGTCTACTGAAAACAACAATTTGGAGGTATTTCTGTTAGCAATTTACTATTGTAAAAAAAATGGATCATGAGGTACTTTCAATTTTGAAAATTTTCAAAGCTATCTAAGAAACCTAACTGTCGAATGATGACTCTCACTGTATTAAATAGTGGTAAAGGCCATGTAAAGAGGTAATACTATTTACAGTATTTTAGACCTACCTTAGTGAGTCCTCTGACGTTTCACCTTTGATTGGGTTGGGGAAGCAAAAGAGTCATATGGAAATATCTCAAGTTTAGGAGCAGTCCTATTTCTGATTCTCTCTTGGAGACTGAATTGAAATGATCAGGTCACGGAAATAAAGCATGTGTAGCTGGTTAGTCCACTTGTCCCTCCCTTACCATAGACAGCACATTTTATTTTTAGGACAACCATTTTAACGTCTCACTGAGTGGACCTCCCAAAATGGGAACAATTTGACAGTCGACCCTTCAGTTATTCAAAGTAGTAGTTGTGTGAATGGAGTTGTACAGATAATGATTCCAACCTTTCCATCCTGCTTTTCAAATATCTCCACAAGATCTGATGGTGACAATGAACTATGTTTGTTTGGAACTTCTCTTTTGTCCTTAGGCACTCACTTTTTTTTGAGCTGTAGGATGACATTTTACTTAAGTGTACAGAGAGGGTCTTCCTTAAATAGCAAGTATTGCAATAGTCAGGAAAATAGTTAAGTAAAATGTAGTTTCAAGTTCATATGCTAATCTTCCTTATGTTCTATAAAAAGTTACTAGGTTAATTAGGTCGCTAGCAGCCCAAGCTAGGCTCACGACAATGAAAAAGTAAACTAATATGAGCCTAGGTGTTGGTTAGGTAACACTTACCATATGTGACAGAAGCACAGAACCAATAACTGCTTTTTTCAACCTGGCCCCCTATAAAGGGTAGAATCTGGAAGAATTTTCATTTCCATTGCTATTGCTGGGTATAGGGATTTGCTAATATTTTCAGATTATGCACAAGTATCTTTAAGAGTAAAAAAAAGCCCTATGTATTTGTAACGATGTGGTTCTGGTGGGACCCAACTGAGAGTGCCAATTCAGGACCAATTGCTTAAAAGAGGGCAGTTACAGCCCAAGGCTGGGGTTTTTCCACCTCTAAGGCAAACCAAACCAGCCAGACTAAAACGACTTTGGTCTCACCCCACTGGCTAACCACAAGTCTCACAAGCAATTCCTGTAGATACTCCAGTTTCCCAATATCACTACCAGTGCCACTCGTTATGGGGACAAATGGTTATGAAAACCAATACCCCAGTAAAAGAAAAAAGGTTCTCCTGGATCCCATAGGACCAAGCCCCAGACCCAGGTCAATATACAAATCAGATCACAAATCACGGTGTTGCCAATCCTTTAGAATCTAAAATCTAAAGGTTTATTCATAAAAAGAAAAAGATATAGATGAGAGCTAGAATTGGTTAAATGGAATTAATTACATACAGTAATGGCAAAGTTCTTGGTTCAGGCTTGCAGCAGCGATAGATAAAACTGCAGGTTCAAATCAAGTCTCTGGAACATCCCCCTGGGATGGGTCCTCAGTCCTTTGTTTAGAGCTTCAGTTTGTAGCAAAGTCCCTCCAGAGGTAAGAAGCAGGATTGAAGACAAGATGGAGGAGCTGCAGCTGCCTTTTATAGTCTCCTCCAGGTGTAAGAACATTTCTTTGTCCTTACTGTGGAAAATTACAGCAAAATGGAATCTGGAGTCACGTAGGCCAGTCCCTGCATACTTTGCTGAGTTCCAAGGCGTATTTGCCTCCTCTCAATGGGTCAATTGTATAGCTGATGGTCCTTAATGGGCCATCAAGCAGGCTAGGCAGAGCTAACACCAACTTGTCTGGGAAATTTCCCAGAAGCATAGCATAAGTTTGAAATATAGACCGTATAAAGCCAATATTTATAACTTCAACTACAAAATTGATATGCACATGGACAGCATAATCATAACCAGCAAACCATAACCTTGTCTTAGACACCTCATTTGACCCCCTTTATACAAGATTTGGTGCCACTACAGGACTTTGGTTGCAACCATATTCTATATGGTCCCAATTCAAATCAATAACGTGACAGTATTTAAGAAGGGGGGCAGAGGAAATGCAAATGGAAATGAGGAGGTTTAGAAACACACTATGAAGACCAAGGCGTTTACAATGGTGGTAAATGTTGCTGTCAATGTCTTTTTGGCCAAAACCAACTTTCTGGCAGGAAATGTTCATTTTAGTTGAAATGTGTCACTTTTCACCAAAACTTCAAAAATTTCACTTTGCTGAGGGGGAAAATGCTATTCCCCTCCATCCTTTTTTTTAGTGGTTTGGTAAAAAGTTAAGCAGCCAGCTTTTTCCCAGTGAAACAAAATGACACTTTTCATGGAAAACCTCAAATGAATTTAGTAATTTTTTGAGAGAAATACTTTTTCAGACAGCTCAGTTTAACTTGTACGTGCCCATCAACCATTTCCAAAGCCATTCGCTTTACCTCACTGACCTTGTCTCTCTAAAATTAAATCTTTTATTGGACCAACTTAATTTTGTGATTAAGACCATTAATGTATTCTAATAATTAGATATGTTACAAGTAGCCATTATCTACCACCTTCTGGGGTATCAATTTCTTTTAATATTTACTAAGTAACCGATTATCACTTCTGATCTAGCTCTATTGCATTGTTCAAGTGGTGCAAAGGAGCCAGATTCTGGCTGAAACAGGCCATCTGAGAATTCCCCTCATGGTGGGGAGGCAGAACAGGTTCCTATCCTGGACACTTCTTCTGCCCTCACATGGTGGGGGTGGGGTAGGAGGGGGGTTAAGGCAGAGCTCTGCTCCACTGATTCTCAGCTGGTATATATGTCTGTGTTGCCATGCCAAGGCTGGGGTTAGTGGGGTCATAACCAGCTCCCTCATGGTGTACCGTCCCTGGGTTGAGCAGACCTCAGAAGCAGGAGAGCATATAGCACAGGAAAACTTGAGTTGTAATTCTCACCTCATTTTTTGTGAATAGCAGTTCATTTAGAAACAAATACTTCTAATCATGTAAAGTTTCTTGTGGAGACATGCAAATTTAAACATGTTTCTTACTGTGGGATTTTTGCGGGGAGAGTGGGGGGGTTGTTTTTTATTTGTGCATCTGTACTAATATTTGCACTCAGGATGCCATCATTCGCAGGACGTATGTAAGTCATTAACAACTGCCATGAAAGATGTTTGGAAAGAAACTCTGATTTTAATTTTTTTTTTTTTTAATTTTAAAATAAATATGCCCCCTCTCTCCTCATCCCTCTTGAAACCAAGCCTATGACTTTTGTACCTATTCAATGCTTTTTCTCTTAAAATGCCCCTCCCTCCAGTCCCTCAGGTATGCACATTTTTCTAGTTAAATCATTTTTTCTCTACAATACTGTAGATATTAAAGAAAGCAGGATAAAAGCAGAACTGACAATCTAATTCAAAATGCTGCCTTTATCTCAAAATGTAGAACTGTTTAAGAGCTGTGAAGATTTAAAAAAAAAAAAAAAGTAGAATCATTATGTCAAGTTTAAATGTTCAGTTGAATATGGTCTTCTGTCTATTTTTAGAGTAATAAAACATGAGAAATGTAGTATGGTAAAGAAATTGCTTTGGAGAGGTTTAAATAGTAAGTCTTTAGCCAGGGACTCCAGCTTTTTTTAAAGCATTTGTTGTAAAGATTCTCAAACAAGACTTTCTCAATCCCACAACCAGTAACTAGGGGGAAATTAAATTCAGCCGTGCTCTATGCTGACTGAGATAAGTAGCAATGGTAACACTAATGAAGATTTATACAACCTCCTCTTACTAGCAGTTTGAGCTATTTTACGTTATCTTGTGTAAATTAGTTCCCAGCTTTTGTTCTACTTTATTTTTTTCCACTAGGTGTCTCCACACTACATAGCACAGAAAAGAAGACCGTTTTTTCAGAAAATGCATGTGGAAGCATATTGAGTGAGGAGGGAATGTGTGACTATTATACACTGCTAAATGCTATGTTGTACTAAATTATACATAATGCACGCATCTAATAAAACCTGGCTTAAAGATCTGAGATCTTAGGAAACCTGACTGAGTTATCTCTATCCATTTTCTGGTTGGGTTGTGGTGAGCTTAGAATTATTTACATCAAGTTCAGGATGCTATATTTATCTTTGAGGCATATCTACTCCAGTGTTGTGTCAAAGTAGAAGTAGACACACTATGAAGTGACACATTTGAAAAGTCCCACTGTCTTTTCACCTTCAGTACCTCAACTACAGAGCCCTGATCCAGAGATCCTATAACTTTGCTCCACCAATATTCCTAGAAGAAAATGTCGTTTTCATCTTAGCACATTTATCATTCTTCCCATAGAGCACCCAGTATGTGCTTTAAACATCTACTGACAGATACAAGAGACGGCAGTCAATGCACAATTGGTGGTGCCATTAGGGCTCCGTGGGAAACTTCAATGACTGGATCACAAAACATTATTTTCTCTACATGCCATGAATTGGCGCGTGAGAGCATAATTGTTAGTTCTTAGTATAATCTGCACCTGTGCCCTTTATATGAGAGAGGCTGTAGTGTCTAACTGCTGTAGAGAGATATCCATATTGAGCTATGACCTACTGGGCATAACATTTAGTACAAGCATCATGTCTGCTTCCTCGCTGTTCTGCTGCTGTGCCTTTCCAGTTCAATTTTTAAAGGTGATGGACACCACACTGTGCATATCTACCTGCAAATGACAAACCTCCCTATTTAATTCTTCATATTTTAAATTATGCCTAACATTTGGAACAGCTGAAATGGCACAGTATTTAAAAATGTTTAAAACAGATGGGCTTCACTCAGTGTATAGTCTCCCTGCAAATTTTCTCACTTCTCTTTATCATTGCTTCAGATGTACCTGTATATCTTTGTATTGATCTGTCTCACACACTTTTTTTGTGCAGGACATGAGCAGAAACAAATGGACAGCGGAGTGAATTAACAAGAAATCAAAATCCTGCCATTCAGACAGTCACTCAGTTAGCATTTCTGGCAATATAGGTATACATTTGCATTCAGCAATACAAATACTGTCCTAGGCATACACACCCTCTTCTCCCAACCCCCGAATTCATTTGGGTTTCTTCTGAGGCAGAGTTTTTGAAAGCCAGCCATAGTTTGAAGAAACGTAGCCATGAATACATGGGCAGCACCAAAATTAGCAGTTTTGAAGTATTTTCCCATATTAGCAGCACTATTTTTAAAAATAAATTTAGTTATTTATATAACACCTCTTGCTCAAGAACTTTTGGTGACATGATTTTGTAAGACAGAGTTGTTACAAATTTCATTCCCATTTTAAAGATGGGTAAATGAGTCACAAAGCAATGAAATGATTTGCTCACAGTGAATCGGGGGAGAACCAGGAATAGATAACAGGTATCCAGACTAAGTGCTAAATGCTGATCCACACTAGGTCCCAGTTGAAGTTTTGACATTTTAATATAATGCAATCGGAGAGAGAAGTTTGGATTTATTCATTTCCAGAACTTATTCTGATAGGTTAGAAAACCTCAATAATGTATGACCCTCTCTTGTAGTTAGAGAATCTTCATAACCTGTCCTTTTAGTCAATTCAAATATTAGACTAATTTCATAAATATGAATATCAGTATAAAGATGGAGTTCTTTTAGCAAACTCTCCAGGTTCTTAGATGTGCTATTAAAGTATACATCATCTAACAAACGTAAGTAACATTCCATTTTAAAAATGGACAACCAATTTTGCGAGGGGATGATTTTTTGTTCAGCACTGATCGTGTTTTTGGGTCAGTGTAAAATACAGAGTCCCTGGCCTTGAGGGGCTTACAGTCTAAGAGACTGATTTGGACAACACACAAGGACCTTTGTGATCAGAAAATGTACCATGTTGTTGTAAGAGAGGGTTTTATTTTTTTCCCTCCATATATTGTTGAATAAAGTTTCTGATGGTATACCAATGTTGTATTCAGAAAGTATTCTCTTGACTTTTGGAATATAATGTTCATGGAACTTTGTAGCTCAGCTGTCATAGAAACCAATCCTGATTCAGTAAGAGAAATTTCCCTTTCCTTACTTGCCTGTAGCTTCATGTCCCTCTGAGTACTGCAGAACGAGAGGAGATTTTTCACTTTAATGTCCTGCATCTCTAATGCCAAACATCTAAAAGGGGCTAACAAAAATGATTACAAGACTGAAATGATATTCTCATCAGAAGACAAGCTCTCAGAGATATACATGACTGTATCTAAGACCAGGTCTACCCTACAGACTTGTATCAGTATAACTACATCATTCAGAGGTGTGAAAAATCCATCCCATTGTGCAACGTAGTTATACCAATGGAACCCCCGGGGTAGACAGCACTATTTCAATGGGAGAGTTTCTCCCATCAACATAAATACTACCTCTTACAGAGATGGATTACCTGCACCAAAAGAAGCAGTTCTTCTGTCGGCATAGTAACATCTTCACTCAGGTGCTACAGCGGCTCTAGGTGAAGATAAGCCCCAAGTTTTGCTTTCGTCTCAAGACAAATATATAATCTGAGTTTGAATTCTGCCACCATGACTCTGTTGAGCTGCATGAATTCACTTGTTTATATTGTCTTCCTTGGTCTTTGCTTATACCTAGGATCCTGTACCTAGCAAAAATATTTATATAGCATGGAAAGAACATAAGCAGATGTTACCAAACGCATTAAGTCAAATTGACTTTAATTTTCTCTCCTTTAAAATTGAGCCAAATGGTTTTTTTAAAACGTAACCAAGCACTTGCCACAAAAAGGTGTGGAATCAGGGTTTGGGGTGATACTTAAGTGGTACAAACTGGCTTAACTCCATGGACTGCCTCTGGCCCAGACTCTGGTAGTCAAGAGGGCAGGTGGGCCATGAGAAGGCATTAGTCATTCAAATTATGTTCCAAAATTTGAAAAGTTTCAGAAATCTAGAATGTGTTAAAAGTATGTTATAAAGCAAACTTCTGCAACTTGATTTCATTGAATGCATCATTGACATTGACACAACTTTCTGAAATAACTGCAGCTGATGTAGAGCTTAAATTTATTTCTAATGAGGCTACATGTATAAAAAATCATAAAGTACTGTAAAATACATGTACTGCAAGTAGCTAGGCTTGTTCAAAATATTACCTTGCAAAAAGGGCTTTGGGTTTTATTAAAAGATTTTCAGATGAAGTTCTAAGTGATAATGAGGTCCCTATGAGAAGTTGTAGTTTTAATCCGTGTAAAATTACTGCATTACTATTTGAGTGGCTTTTCCCCTAGATGTGTTTAATGTACAGTACTTCCAAATTCTTAATGTTCCAATAGTGGTCTTGTTGTAAGCAATTGTGGCAGCAGATAGCTTTTTTAAAATGCATTGATTTCTGAAAGCAGAGTAAATTTGGCTGCCAGTTTTTACTTGTCTCCATTTGTTTCTTCCTCAATGTTTCAGCTTCATCAGCTTGCAGTATAAACTGTTGAGGAAGGTTGGATTGCAACAGCAGCAAGTTCCTGTACAATCGCTGCAGGTTAGTCAGCATTTTTATTCATGGTTGTCATTGCAAAGCAGTAAAAGTGCTGCACTATTCATAATGTCCTACATATTGAATAATTGCACAAAATTTACATGGAAGGTGTTCACTGTAACATCTTCTAAAATAAAGGCTTTTTGATACCTCTTTATATATTGCTTAATACTTGAGAAAAGCCTACATGCCCATTTTATCTTAGGAACTTCTATAGTCAACTCAATAGCCAAAATGGGTTCTACTCCTGCCTTTGAGTGTAGTTGCTAATAGGTGTAGGTGAGAGTGCTCTATTAACTTCTTTCATGATGGGAACATTATTTTGTAGTTGGCTTTTGGTTGGTTGGTTTTTTGCACTGGACTCTGAAAGTGATCAGACTGAAGCACATTCTGATTTTTTTTTTTTTTCCAGTAGGGTGTTCCGAGCATTGGGACCATCACTGAAAATACCTTGGCCCTGACCCTCAGCTACACTGTAGTCTCTCTGCACCATGCCATCAGTGAAACGTGACTCTAAAGCCAGTCTAATTGGCCACAGGAGAATCCGTCCAGCATTGGGAGGTCCTCTGGAGGTACAGATCCTCTGAAGGTCCATAGCCAGTATAGAGGTTTTACACATGGGCTATCCCTGGCTACAGGTGGTACTGCTGGCAGTCCTCATGGTGATCTGATTTATGCTGGGAGACAAGCCAAGTGCACAGCCTGCCCACAGACCTGCCAAGTTTCACACGCTAGGTAGGAATATTCAGTGTATACACATACAATACACTAATTGGTTCAGGGCCTATGAAGACTATTGCATGTGCATTTATGTAGTGGGAGGTGCGGGGAGGAAGAGGAGGTACTGAGACTTGGTGGTGTGGGTGCGACATCTGGCTCCAGGCTGAAAAGGGAGGTCTTGGCTGTTCCTGCTTGATCCTGGTCCCTGTGGTGTCTGCTCTATCTCTGCATGTGTGTAAAAGTTCACGTAGGGGCAGACCCCCCACAATATTTCCATTGCAGTGGCACTAGACCCCGCTGCCACTCGAGTTCCGCTGTCCCTGGCACTTATATTGTGCACAGTATCTTCATAGATTCCAAGGCCAGAAGGGACCATTGTGACCATCTAGTCCAGGCTCTATAACATAGGCCAGAGGACTTCCCCAATTCCCTTTTAAATTAAAGCATATCTTTTTTTTAAAAAAAGAATCCAATGTTGATTTAAAAATTACCAGTAATAAAGAATCCAGTGCAACCTTGGGTAAATTTCTCAAATAGTTAATTACCCTCACTGCTATAAATTTATGCCTTCTACATTGTTTTTAGTCAACATGTTAGGAAAAAATATATTTATTGGCATATTCTTGTTCCTCTACTTAATTTTGTATAGCTCTTCACCAATCAAATTGAACAGTTTTCACTGACATAAAAATTCCCCAATATTAACTTCAGTCATCTGTTGGTTTTTTTTAAGTAAAATACACCCCAATATGGAGTGCTCCTCATTCCACTAGAAAGGATTGAGAGGGGATGGAGAACAACAGATATAAAGTAAAGATTTTGGCATGAAATTGGTAGGGGAGTTATAAAATTTAAGTTATGGGAAATGTTTGATAAATTATTCATTTTTAAATAACATCATAAACTTGAACACAGCTGAGAGTTACTGGGCTTTGCAGCATATCATGGCTTTTACACTTACTGAGGAATAAATATCCTTTCAAACGCTTAAGCTGTATTCATTCACTGCTCCAGTGAGGGGAAGACAGATTCAACTGAAGCAAAAAAAATGAGTGGCAGTCAGTGCAATAAATAGTGTAGGAATAGGAAGAGAAGGTTTTGTTTACAGCCTTTTAAACTTAAAAGATCTTATTTTTCAACATTATTTTCACTGATGGTTTAGGGCAGGAGTTCTCAACCTTTTTCTTTTGAGGCCCACCAACATGCTATAAAAACTCCACTGCCCACTTGTGCCACAACTGCATAACCAGTAGATTAAAAGCCAGGGCTGGCACTAAGGGGTAGCAAGCAGGGCAATTGCCCGGGGGCCCCACGAAGCTAAGTTGCTTGTGCTTTGGCTTCAGCTGGTGGCGGGATTTGTAGGCTCGAGTTACGGCTTCAGCCCTGGGCAGTAGGGATCGGGCTTCAGCTTCAGCCATGGGCCGCAGGGCTCAGGCTTCAGCTTTCTGTCCTGGGCCTCAGCGAGTCTTAACGCCAGCTCTCCTCTCTAGTTTATTTTGGCAGACCCCTGAAACCTGCTCACGGCCCCCCATAAGCCCCGGACCACTGGTTTAGGGTGTGTGTGTGTATATATGTGTAATATATATAGACTGTTAACATTGCTTTTTATTGATGACTCAATACCATTTTGCCCCTCTTTATGAGAAGAAAATTATTGCTTTTCTAATTATTTACTTTGCCTCCAATCCTACCAATAACTAAGTCTTTCACAATTTGTTAAATGTACATTGTACGCTATACTTTGTGTTAAATATTTTGCAATATTACACGTTAATAGTGTACAATGTTAGTACAGAAGTAATGCTATATGGATGTATAAGAATTATTTTATCTATCTGAAAAACAAACACACATTGATTTGGACTGGAGTATTTATTAGTTTCTACCTGGATGTTAATCTTAGTAATACCCAATTTATAATATGAAGAGCAGGACGTGTGCTGTCGTCTAGTTGTAAGATGTGTTCAAAATCTGGGATCAAATGTGTCTGTAAGAAAAAGTAGGTTAAAAAGTAGGTTACAGGGCCGCCTGGGCGGGGGGGGGGGGAAGACGGGACGGCGGCAAGTGTGGCAATTTGCCCCGGGCCCCGCAGGGGCCCCCACGAGAGTTTTTCGAGGACCCTGGAGCGGGGTCCTTCACTCGCTCCGGGGGCCCTGGAAAACTCTCATGGGGCCTGAGCCCCCGGAGCGTCTTCCGCTCTGGGTCTTTGGCGGCAATTCGGTGGCAGGGGGTCCTTCCGCTCCGGGACCCGCCACCAAAGATCCCAGGCCCCCTGAATCCTCTGGGCGGCCCTGGTAGGTTATACCAATGGACAGCAAACAAACCAGCTTTTTCAAACTATACCTTCGGAGAATGTGGCAGGGAGAGTGGGGGGATATGACAGAGAGTATCTCCTGGGAAAAGTATAAAGATACACGTTGTTCTGTAAATATACCACTTTATCCTTTTTACTGTACAACCTATCTCTACTGACACAAAATGATAACAAAAAATAGACAACTTATTGCAATAGAATTTCAATATAGTATCAAAAGATCTACAGGTTTATTGTCAAAACTTTATAAACCCTTAAGGAGATCCGATTTTACAAAAGAAAGAAGGCTACATGGAAAAAAAGGATGTTGGGCGTGTTGTAGGGTTGGAACAATAGATGAAATAGCAGAAAAGAATGGATTGCCAGCTCCACTACTGTGTGTCAAAAATAATAGAAAATTTAATAATTGGAATGGAGATAGAGCTTGTCACTACTTCAGCTGTTCTGACTCTAGCCCAGGGTAAACACCTGTTTACTGGACTACTATATAAGAAGTGAGTTGGCGGTTTCAGCCCACCTCTTAGGAGGTAGGTGTCCAAACTGTCTACATTGCTAAGTCCCCTTCAGAATGGGCACAGTGACTGGGTCACCTTAGCAAAGACACTAAGGACTAATTCGGCATGGAGATTGAATTACCCTATGATAGACACATCCAGATGAGGACTAAGGCACACTGGCAAAGGATTGTGGAAGCTTGAACTCCGGCATATCTGTATATTGTACCAGTTTTGTGACGGAAAAGAACTTTATCCTTGCCATGAACTACAACTGTGTTGCTTTGATTTGCATATTTTATTTTTTGAGTTTTCCTTTTAAAAAAAAATCAGTTGTAAGCATCTGTATTTATGAGCCAGAATTCAAAATAGTATAATAAACCAGACTGCAAAGTAGTTGTAAATCTCATA
The DNA here is from genome assembly GCF_027887155.1 of Malaclemys terrapin pileata. Classification (NCBI taxonomy): domain Eukaryota; kingdom Metazoa; phylum Chordata; order Testudines; family Emydidae; genus Malaclemys; species Malaclemys terrapin. The sequence goes on along the minus strand of NC_071511.1, from coordinate 27,630,625 downwards.
GACAAAGTAGTGTGGTCTGTATATATGCAAAGGTACTAGCCCAAATGGAAGTGCATGGAAACGGGTAAGAAGTCAATCCACCTGACCTACATTTGCTAACCCTACAGAGAAATCAACATTTATTTATTAAAAATGATATAGGAGATGATTATTTCAACAATAGTGGCTAGACCAGATGGAAGGATAGAGAGGCCAGTGCTAAATGGGTTGAGGGAGGAAGGTAAGATTTTGCTAATGAAACATTTATTTCCAGGCTCACAAAGCAATATGATGCAGTAATGGTCTTTGCCATTTTAAGACCGCAATCAAGAACTTTGTTTCTGGATCATCACAGCTTTATGTCCTAGCTGTGTGGTCGTTTGGGGGGGAAAAAAAGCTTTTATTGCATGTATGGCAGCACGCCCCTGTGCAGAATACCTTTGCATTACTTTGTATTTGCCACCATGTTTATTGCAAACCAGGTTTCTATTTACTCTTGCATTTATGCCTTCATATGTATTTTTAAGTAGATGCATTTCAGTTCTCTTGTTGCTTGTTAACAGTGAGAGATGGGTTTATCCTGCAAATATCAACTGCCCATCCTTTGCAAAAGACCTGCTTCTGACCCTGTTAGATTGCAAATAATTTGGTCTCTAATTAGTCCATCTGTTCAAATTCATGTAACTTAGCTTTAATACATAACGATCAATGGCCTTACCCGGCAACTAATTTTTAAGTTATTTTCTTGAAAAAAAAATTCTCGAGTGATAATATAGTGTGGATTGCAGCATCACTGCATTTTTTAAAATGAGTCTAGCAGTTTGTAGTTCTCTTCACGCTCCTACTAGAATGTTTTCTTGAGTGCCTTTGGGCCTGCCACATGTAGCCTTGTGGAGGATTTCACCATCTGACTTTTCTTCCTCCAGTAAAACTGAAAGGACCTTAATTTCATGGCTATATATAGTTTACTATATTCACTGCTGATGGGTTAGCAAATTCCATTGATGGCAGTGGAGTTGTACTCTACTGAACCAGCAGTGAATTTTGCCCAATATGTTTGACTTTATTACTTGAAAACTTTGACATTAGTTAAAACCAGCAAGGATTAGATTTCTATACCTAGCCTGAATAGTTAAAATATCCCTCCATTTAAAGAGACCAAGGGGCCCAATTTCGAGCTTTTTCTCCATAACCCTGAGGGCTAGAAATGGAGGCTATGACCACCGTAAACTCTCGCGTGTAGCCGCTTTAAGCTGAGGGTAGAGAGGTCCCCTGTTGGCTTAACTACTCCAGACCCCGTGAGTGGCAGTAGCTGTGTTGGCGGGAGAAGTTCTCCCACTGACATACTGCTGTCCACACAGGTGCTTAAGTGGGCATAAGTTATCTCACTCTGGGGTGGCTAATTCACACCCCTGTGTGACATATCGACTTAACCTATAGGCTAGCCATAGCCTTACTCTTTTCTTTTAAAATGAAAGCTGAGATCTCATGTAACTCATGTCTCCAGGAAGAACCCTCTTCTGTCCCCCTCTCCCCCCCGTCCCCCCCAAAAAACCCTAAGTATCACAAGGCTCATGATAAAATCATGAGAAATGGCAACACTGAAGAGTCTCAAGACACTTGTAGTTATGGGGAATAGGAGGAGTCCTGGGAAACCTGAAACCCTAATTGGAGTCCCTCTCATAATGGGTATGTCTACATTGCAGTCAGACACCCACAGCTGGCCCGTGCCAGCTGACTCAGGCTAAGGAGCTGTTTAATTGTGGTGTAGATGTTTGAGCTCGAGCTGCAGCCTGAGCTCAGGGACCCTCCCACCTTGCTAGGTCCCAGAGCACAGCCTCCAGCCTGAGTCTGAACATCTACACTGCAATTACACAGCCCTTAGCTCGAGCCCCATGAGCATGAGTCAGCTGCCACGGACCAACTGCGGGTGTCGAACTGCAATGTAGACATACCCTACATTATTTATCTATTTGTACATACTTGCAAGCATTAGAAAAATAGCATTCATGATTTGACTGAGAAGTTTGGCTAGATAGAATCTTTAACAGGGTTCATAGCATATTTACATAGTTCTTTGTTTTGCTTCAAGTTTACATGGAAAAGATTTTGCTTCTGTGTGTTTAAAACTAATATATTTACATGTTGTGGTACAGGTAGCTGTGAAACTGTGATGCCTTTAATAAGGTAAAGTTTGCTCCCGCAGTGCAGTCAGCCTGCCCTGTCAAGTGACCAGGGCCTATCCTCACCATTTCCTTTAGATTGCTAGATGCCACGGGGAGTGCAGCAAGGAAGCAGCCTCTGACCAGGCCCTTGCACAAGAGAGGAGGAGAGGGTCCTTGCTCATTCTCCCACCCCTCATCCCACACATGTGTGTAAGGGACATGCTCTCTGGCCTTGTAAATGGTGCTGTTTGTATCTGGAAACACATTTGTGGATAGAGTTGTCAAAAATATGCTTAACTCAAAATACTTTGTTTCTGTCTGTGGAAAATATAGTGTATTCTGCCACTTTACTTCTGCTTCATCACACTGCCAAACATGATCGGTGCTACAGATGTAACTCCAGCTATATCCAGGTCACTATGTACATGTTTGAGTCTGCCATGTGCCCTGTTCAGAAGGTCCAATCCAGCGAAAATAGCATACCGATTTATCTACTGGACATAAATAGACCACTGTAGCAATGGTAAACTAGTACTATGCAAGGGGGGAAAAATACAGCAACAAACAATCCCCAGTTAAAACACAGCATCTGAACAGCTTGGCCAACATTTGTCCTCTAATCTCAAATGCTAATTATGACTTTTTAAATTGCAAAAGGACTATAGCCCAGCAGCACAATCTAATGTGACTTGAAAAATATGCATTGTAACATTTCACAGGAGGGGTTGCATATATGCATGGCATATGAAATGAAAGGCATGTCACACATTGGCATATCAGTACATTTTCATGACAATCAGTGAATTGTCATGCCACCTAGACCAGGGGTTCTCAAACTTCATTGCACTGTGACCCCCTTCAGACAACAAAGTTACTACATGACCCCAGGGGGAGGGCCCAAACCCTGCTGTCCCGGGGTCGGGGGAGAGGAGGCCAGAGCCCAAGTCCTGCTGCACCGGGTGGGGGTGGAGCTTGGGCTTCAGCTTCAGCCCTGGGTCCCAACCCTGGCGACCTCATTAAAATGGGGTCACAAGCCACTTTGCGGTCCCAACCCACAGTTTGAGAACCCCTGACTGTAGCATAGCAGAGCCTAGGTGGCATGCCACAACTGAAAGGCCAGCATGTGAGAAGCTGTACTTCACTGAGGGACATGCCAGATGCCAGGAAATACTGCAGTCCCTTCTCATATTTTGTATAAGCAGTTTCCATGCTGTTGTGCTCTGTTAAATGAGATATTTTGAAACATTTAGGCAAAATGATGATTGTCCCTATTATTTTTATGCTTCCTGGATAAAAACCAAAAAACCTCTACATTTGTGAATCATTATAATCTAACCATTGCTTTCAGGACCATACATTTTCCAAGGAATGTCAGAAATCCACATGATGTCCCAAGTGCCAGATTTTGTATTTGGATCTCTGATTTAGATGGATAATGGGCAAAAGTTCATGAGGTGTGAAACTGCATATAGATAGCTCCTCACTGGTTATGCACATGAGGAATGTAAATGATTCCTTCCAAGGTCAGTTCAAATTATGTTCTCTAAATATGCTCTCAGAAGTCACTATGTTTAGTGACTAAGCATTTTCTTAATCTTAATTTACTGCAAAACCATGCCCACTTTTGAAGAACCTCCATTAAAATTCAGTGGATGTGAAGATTCATGCTACTTGAAAGATAGTTTAATATTAGATTAATTTTAAAATGACTACTAGCTATCACGACAGTCTTAATCTCCTGCACATTTAGGAGTTATGTAGTAGGTATTTAAGGGTATAATTAAGGATATAATTTGGCTCTAAAACTACTTCCAATAAAATCATAGATGTCTAAGGTATATAACAATGTAGATTTTTTTTTTTCAGTTCTCATAAATTTACCAGCCCAGGTGTTAATTTTTCTCACCTTCCTATTAATATCATAACAAATATAATGAAAAAAGTATATTTTATTCACCTGTCAAAAAAAATTACTTGCCCTGGATGAATTGGCAAGTTGAATTTTGAAAGGCTGCACTAAAGGAACTAGAATAATTTCATTGCCAGTCTTTAAAACTCTGAATAGTAGACCACGGTAGATATTGCAAACACCACAAAGAGCCAAGTTTAAACTTAAACTCAAAATCTTACTGAAAATATTAGATCAAATTAATCTGGATGAAAACCTTGGCACCCAGATCAGAACTGCCTAAAGGAACATAAAGAGGATTTGTGATAAACTACAATATCTCAAGATCAAGGGAGTGTATCCATCGGGGTGTTGCTGAATAGGTGAGCCTCTTTATTTTTATGTACTATATTTAGTGATCGTATAGCCTCTCTTCTATAATTTACTGGTTCAAATCTAGTTCAGTTTGGTAGTTACTAAAAAATTATTCTCACATTTTTCAGGGGGTATGGCCCAGGGCTGGCTCTAACTTTTTTGCCACCCCAAGCAAAAAAAAAAAAAAAGACCCGCCGTAACACCCCCTCGAACGCCGCCCTGCCCTGCCGAAACACCCCCCCCGAGCGCTGCGCCACCTCACTGAAACACTGCACCCCTGAGCGCTGCGCCACTGAAACACCCCCCCCAGCGCCGTGCCGCCGAAACACACACACCCCGAGTGCCACGCCATGCTGCCAAAACAAAAACAACCCATCCCCCCGAGTGCCGGTCGGCCGAAACAAAAACAACAACAAAAAACCCGAGCGTCCTCCAGCACCCCAAGATTGGCCGCCCCTTACAAGGAGCCGCCCCAAGCCTGTCTTGGTCAGCTGGTGTGTGGCCTGTGTGACATAAATCTCAGTTCAATTCCTGTAGAGATGCATAGCTCCCGAATCGCCAGTCCACAGGCGCGGCAAACTGCTCCCATGGCTACGAGGCAGGAGTGACCTTCAATCCAGCGTTTGTGTTTGGGAAACTTATTTGGCTGATTTGATTGTACCCTCGCAGCTGGTGTTCACGCGCTCAAGAGATGGGTTCGTTATCTTATGTGCATGTATACTGCCTGGCTCTTCTATGCGCAAGAATGTAACCACTAAGAAGAGTTGTAAACAAAGTAAGGAGAGAAATAAAAACCCCAGGAAAAGTTTTCCTGGGAGGCTTTTTGCAAGAGGCTTGTAAAGCTCTCTAGCTACCACAGACCTGGCGTTCTGTTTCCTTTCCTGCGTCGTCACCACAGCTGGTGACCCCGACGTGATACCCCTCTACTCACCGGCTGGATACGCCGAGCGCGCCCGCGGCTGTTTGCCGCCCCTTATTCGTGAGTATGGGGGGGAAACTTTCCAGTGCCCAGAAGGAGCACGCAAGAGAGTTACAAGAGATTATACGACAGCGATCATGTGTCGCTGTCCCGGTCGCTCATATTGAGGACCTCCTAAGGGAAATAGATCGCCAGTGCCCCTGGTATCCAGACTGCGGGTCATTGCAGCTTTTTGATTGGATACAGATTGGGATCACCTTGTATAGTAAACCCCGTGCCCCAGTTCAGTGCCTGCTGCTCTGGCAGCGTTGTAAGGAGGCACTGGAGGGGATCGGCCCCAACAGCCCCAAGCCGGTCCCCCTTTTGCCCCCAGGTGATGGGCCACCCCCCTCCTGCCCGCAGCTGACCCTCCCTGCGCCGCCGCCCGTGGCGGCGCCCCCCTGCCTACCGGTCGGGCAGGGGGGCGCTGTCGCCGCGGTGGTGCGGCAAGCGCGTGAGGCCGGTCTCTTGACCGATGAGGAATCCAAGTGTGGGTTCGAGGCGTTTCCCGTCTCTTGGCGGGATAATGGAAATGGGGGGCAGATAGTGGACTGGGAGGCTCTCCCCTACTCAGTTCTGCGCGAGCTCCACAAGGCAGTTCGTGAGACCGGGGTGCGGTCCACTTTCACCCTGGGGATCTTGGAAGGTGTGTCAAACGGTTACTTCTTGCTCCCCCAAGATTGGAAAGACATGTGTCGCATGGTGCTGTCTCCCGCGCAATACGTTGTGTGGGATAGCGAGTACCAGCGAGAGGCGCTTGCAGCAGCAGCGCAAGGTGGGGGGGCTTATCTTGCTGAGCAGTTATATGGCACAGGGCAGTTTTCGAGCATCCCCGAGCAGGCGGCGGGCACGCCCCGGGTAGCTTTTCCCATCATTGGCCAGTGTGTCCGTCGCGCGTTCCGCAGGGTCCCCGCTGCAGGCGAGTCCTCTAAGTCCTTTGCGGTTACTCGGCAGGGTGCCACCGAACCATTCCACCAGTTTATTGACCGCCTCCAAGAGGCAGTCCAGAGGCAGATTGATAACCCGCAAGCCCAGACTGAACTAATGATAAAATTGGCTTACGAAAATGCCAATGCAGACTGCCGCCGTGCCATGCAGGCAGTGGTCGGGCGCCCCGGGTATACCCTGGCAGAATTGCTGCAGGCGTGTGCTGACGTAGGCACTCAGACCCATCAGATGGCCCTGCTGGCAGCTGCCCTGCACAAGGGGCAGAAGCCTCAGGGGAACTGCTTTAACTGCCAGAAGCCCGGACATTTTTGGCGGGAGTGTCGGGCCCCTGCGGGGGGCATGTGTAAAAACAAACCCAAGCCCCGGACAGACCAGAGGCCCCGCACGCTGTGTCCGAAATGCAAAAAGGGCTACCATTGGGCTGCGCAGTGTCGCTTGGCCGGGGGTGACAGCCGGGTCTTGGCTGCTAACCGAGACAACCCCCCGGGAAACTAGTAGGCGGGCCTGCGACCAGCCCGAGACCCAAGGCCGCGCCCCTCTCCGTGCACGACGCCCCCGCCGCCACAAGGGGCAGTGCGGGGATTGACCTTGTTAATCAGGAAAATATGGATATCACTCTCCCCGGGGAGGTCCTCCTCATGCCGTCCCAGATTCAGGGCCCGCTGCCGGAGGGCATGGTGGGCCTTGTCCTACCCCGCTCGTCCGCCAGCAAGCAGGGCCTGTTTGTGGTGCCTGGGGTGGTGGATTCGGACTATGGTGGAATTATCCATGTTCAACTGTGGAGTCATCTCCCGAAACGGCTGTTTCAGGGAGATGCCTGGGCGCAACTCATACTTGTGCCCTACTCCCTTCCGGCAGGGGGAAGAAACGTTCCCCGAACCGGAGGCTTCGGGTCCACCGACCAGCGCACTATTCACCCACAAGTGGCAGCAGTTGTTAAAGACATTGGAGCACCCCAACCCAAACGCATTTACTGCCTCAACGATCAGCCGTTCGAGGGTGTTATCGACTCTGGGGCAGACATTACCGTCATTGCCGCTGCGCAGTGGCCCGCCCATTGGCCCACAGAGCAGGCTCCGGCAGTTTGGGGTGTGGGCGGGGCACAGGACTCACAACGAAGTGCCCGATGGTTGGAGGTTAGGGCGCCCCAAGGCATCCGCCGCGCCCGTATCCGGCCTATCATTCTCCCCGTCCACCTCAACCTGTGGGGCCGTGATTTATTGACACAGTTCACTGCCACCATCCATATCAATGATTAGGCATACGGCCCTCCCCCTCCGTTGGCTCACTGACGAACCCGTATGGGTTGCGCAGTGGCCGCTTCCTTTAGAAAAGCTGGAGGCCCTCCAGCACTTGGTTAATGACCAGCTGAAGGCAGGACGTTTGGAGGAGTCCACTAGCCCCTTTAATACCCCCGTGTTTGTGATTAAAAAGAAATCTGGCAAGTGGCGCCTCCTGCAGGACCTTCGCGCCATTAACAAAATTATACAGCCTATGGGTCCCCTGCAGTGTGGTACCCCTAATCCCAACCTTATTCCCTGTGATTACCGGTTATTTGTAATAGATTTAAAGGATTGTTTTTTTACCATCCCCTTGCACCCTGAGGACCGGGTGCACTTTGCCTTCACTGTTCCGGTTTTGAATCACTCCCAGCCCACTCCACGCTATCAGTGGAATGTGCTCCCTCAAGGCATGTTGAATAGCCCCACCTTGTGTCAGCATTTTGTTGCGCAGGCCCTACGGCCCTTCCGCGCAGCACACCCAGATGCCTTAATTTACCACTACATGGATGACATCCTGGTGGCTCACCCCGTCCTCCCTGATGACTGGCTGGACGAACTGCGCCACCAGCTTGCGGCGTGTGGCCTGGTTGTGGCACCGGACAAGATCCAGCGTCAGCCACCCTTTTTGTATCTTGGTCACCGCATGCTCCAGTCATATGCCCGTCCAGTTTGTCCCGAGTTGGTATTGCCCAACCCTCTTACGTTTGTACAGCTTCAACAGTTATTGGGGTCCCTTAATTGGATTCGTCCTTTTTGCCCTCTGACTACCTCCATGCTGTCCCCTCTTTTTTCTGGCCTTCGGCAGGGCCGTCTCCCCGGAGATATCATTCCCGTTTCCCAGGAACAGCGCCAAGCGGTCACCCTCATTAACCAGACCCTGGCCCAGGTGTGGGTCGACCGCCGAGAAAGGGAACAGCCCCTTTTTGCCATTTTGCTTCCCACACTCTCACAACCGACAGCTGTCCTCGCCCAGGAGGGGGCGGCAGCGCGTCTTCGTTTAATTGAATGGATTTATTTGACCCACTCCCCTCCGCATACTATTCAGACACTCCCTCAACAGGCCGCAGAGCTGATTTTTAAAGTGCGAGAACGGTCCCGTACCCTCTTGGGTTGGGACCCCGTTGCCATTATTGTCCCCATCCCGGCTAAAGACTGGGAACGCACTGTCTCTTGCAGTGCCACCCTCCAATTGTCTCTTGCTGACTATGTTGGGGAAGTTAAATATCACATTCCCCCTGACCCCCGTCTTTCATTCCTACAACAACGTTGCCTTCACCTCCGGCCGTCCTTGTCAACCGTCCCCATTAAGGATGCACTTACCCTTTTTACGGACGGCGGCCCAACACGAGGTGCGGTCAGTTGGCAGGTGCAAGGCACTTGGCAAGTCCGCTTTACCCTGCCTCAGCGCTCCCCACAGCGCGCAGAGTTGGCTGCTGTCATCCTGGCCTGCCGATGCTTCCAGGATGACCCTTTTAATTTGATTACTGACAGTCTTTATGTTACTAATGTTCTTAAGTCTCTTCCAGGTTCCTATGTGTCGCCCTCCTGTGATGACAATTTGTTGGCCCTTTTTCTTACCCTGCAACAGCTCCTTTCCTCCCGCTCTAGCCCACTGTTTGTGGCACACATTCGCAGTCACACCACACTACCGGGCCTATTAACAGAAGGCAACACGGTGGCCGACCAGGCGGTCAAATCGGTGGCCTCAATTTTTTCCTCCCCAATCGAAAGCCACGCCTTTTTTCATCAATCCGCCAAGGCCCTTGCCAAGCAGTTCACTCTCCCATTGTATCAGGCGCAGGCCATTGTTCGCCAGTGTGACCTTTGCGCTTCTCTCTCCAATAGCCCGGAGGTAGGGGTTAACCCTCGTGGAACCTCGGCCAACCAGCTCTGGCAAATGGATGTTACACATTTCCCTCCCTTTGCCCCCTGGCAGTATCTTCACGTGTGTGTAGATACCTTTTCCCATTATGTGTGGGTCACCCCCCAGAAGGGTGAGGCCTCTCGTCATGTTATTAATCACATGATTCGCGCTATGGCAATCATGGGTCACCCATCCCATCTTAAGACCGACAACGGCCCCGCCTACTGTAGCTCGGCCTTTGCCTCCTTCTGTACCACGTGGGACATTGTCCACACGTTTGGTATCCCGTATAACCCCACAGGCCAGGCCATTGTGGAACGAGCCAATCGTGCGCTCAAACAAGCCCTGGTCCGCCAAAAACAGAAAGGGGGGATTCCCGTAGGCCTTCCTCCCCGCCAGGAATGGCTGGCTGCAGTGCTTTTTACCCTGAATCATTTGAATTTGACTGACAACTACTCTGCAGCAGAATGTCATTTTCGCAGCTACCAGGCCTTGCCCTGCCCCTTTGTTAAATATCGCAAGGCCCCAGACCCTCAGTGGCATGGCCCAGTGCCCCTTATAACGTGGGGACGAGGGCATGCTGCCGTTTCTCTTCCTACAGGTCCGTTGTGGGTCCCGGCGCGTAACGTCCGCCCGTGGCACGGCGATGGCCTGGCACCAGGGACTATCGAACCCCATTCCACAGTTCAACCTACATCTGCAGGATCCCGAGCGTCCTCGCCAGCGCCCCCCGCGGGGGCCCCCGCAGCGCATAACCTGGGGACAGGTTAAAGCCCTTTCATTGCAGGCCGAGCAGCTGCGAGTGCAGCAGCAGCTAGAACCTACTGCAGAAAATTACCTTGTGACATTGTTAGCTTGCCTTAATGCTAATTTACTCCTTATTTTGTGTGTATTGGGGAGTTTCCTGTTGGCCCCTAGCTGCCAAGGCGAACCCCAGATGGAGCAGCGGCTGCAGTTTAACACCTGGGTCCACCTGGCAGAAGTATTAAATCAATCTGATTTCTGCCTGGCCGTTGCCCCGGAAATGCAAGGTCTGTTAAGTACCTGCCTTGTTCCTGTCTGTAAACCACCCAGCAACATCTGGGGTGTGAGACAGTGAAAGAAATGTGCTGTTTTAAGCTTGCTGATAATAGTTTTGTATGTAATAGCAAATTGATATGCTGAAATGCTATGCTTAAGTCATCCGCCAAGACGTTTTTCTTCCTTGGTAGGATTATATTTAGTTATAGCCACCCTTAGAGTGGATGAAGACCCTTTTATAGTATGGGGTCCTAGTTTTGATGTTTGACGTTTTACTTTGCTGCTTTGTTTAATGTATACCCAATCTAGTGGCATTGTGTATGCTACCCTGCGAGAGTGTTTTGTTTAAACACCGCATTTATAAAATAAAACAGGGGGAGATGTAGAGATGCATAGCTCCCGAATCGCCAGTCCACAGGCGCGGCAAACTGCTCCCATGGCTACGAGGCAGGAGTGACCTTCAATCCAGCGTTTGTGTTTGGGAAACTTATTTGGCTGATTTGATTGTACCCTCGCAGCTGGTGTTCACGCGCTCAAGAGATGGGTTCGTTATCTTATGTGCATGTATACTGCCTGGCTCTTCTATGCGCAAGAATGTAACCACTAAGAAGAGTTGTAAACAAAGTAAGGAGAGAAATAAAAACCCCAGGAAAAGTTTTCCTGGGAGGCTTTTTGCAAGAGGCTTGTAAAGCTCTCTAGCTACCACAGACCTGGCGTTCTGTTTCCTTTCCTGCGTCGTCACCACAAATTCCCGCTGGACAGATGTGAACATCACAATACCAACTTCCACACATGAATATTAGACCCTTACTGGTGATCTCAATAGACAGGACAAGTATTAAAAAAGGGATGAAAGAATCTTGACTTCCCTGTTTCTCCTAGCATGCTCTTTCCTGAATAAGGATTAGACACTATGCCAGGGCAGTGTGGGGAAGCTTTATGTATGTAACCTAGCTGGGTATATATTTCACTATATTTAAATGCTACCCGAATTTTTAAAACATACAGTTCGTTTATAGGCTATGTTCTTTTCTTTGCCTGGTGGTAGGTAGAGAAAGTGGATGTGGGTTTTTGATGTTTAGGAATCTTTCGGCTATCTTTGTGAAGTTTTACTGTTAAGGCTAATGAGGAGGGATGGGTCTTAAATTGTGATCTTGAGGTTGGGAATCCATTGTCAAAGTAACAGCTTGCAGATGAGTTCCATAGTTGAGCCTGCTGCTGACAATCCCCTGCTCATACATATTTCACTTTTGGCACTGTCAAATCTGGAGTGCCCAAGCAGTGCACTATTGTCAGGTCACAGCCACAGAGAGGCAGGCTCTTTGGTAATTGAAACTCATCCTGTTTAGGGACTTGAAGATTAAGATTAACAATAAGACTTTACATTGGTCCAGCATTGCACCAGTAACCAATATAATGCATAGAATTGAAAAATGAGGTATTTTCTATGCCTCATGTTGTCTCAGTGATGAGCGGCTGCATGTTGTGCCATCTGGAATTTCTTCAAGGCAATCACTTCCAATCCTAGGTAGAGCACATTACACTAAGTTGAGCATGAAGGTGGTGAACATTGTCTGACCTTGTATTAGTCAGATATGCATCTGCTAGACTGTGCCTGCTTCTGAGTTTGTACAGTCCCCAGCATAAAGGGATGTTGATGCTGAATGCAACCTCTTGACACTACCATATGATAAATATTTTATAATAATAAAGGTGAGCAGCTTCTTGGCTATCCAAACAGGGCAGAAGATATTTCTGGCTGTCTATGCCATCTGGGTGTCCTGGAGGGAATACAGAAGGACCCCCCACACCTAGACTGCATACCTTGTTGATGATTAGAGGACAAATTCCTTCAATTGATAAGCTACGACTTTTCACAGTACTTCAAAATACTCTCCTCGAGAATCCCGACCAAAGACCTTACATTCTTTGTCCTTGCCTGGTTTGATCAGTTCTGGGACTAAACAGAGGACTAGATTAATAAGTGTTATCGATCTGGCATATTTCATGAGCACTAAATTCACTCAAATGAAAACCTAAAACTCCTGTATACTCCTCCTGAATTTTCAGAAGTGCCTAAGTCCTATTTTCAAAAGCCACTTATGCGCTTAAAAGTCAATGGGACTTAGACTCTTAAATCAATTAGCTGCTTTAGAAAATGTTACCTTTAATCTTTCTCACTCTCCCCTATAAATGGGGATGTAATACTATTTACCTACTTCAAAAGTGTTGTGAAGCTAAATTCATAATTGTTTGTAAAGTGTGTTATAGTCATTTGGTAAATAGACCTAAATAAATACTTAGGTGATAATGGACTGGAAAACTAATGTTTGCAGTTCTAGATAGTGGCAAAAAAAACAAACTCCAAAACCCACTTGCAGAGAAGGGGAATCAGTTATGAAATTCTGGACAAGGGGCTGATAGAAAAGAACCTAAAGCATTATTGAGAATCCTGCCTGCAAACAGCAAAATCAGATCCACCCTGGCTCAGCTGTGAGAAATATCAGGTAGGGGAGACATGCCCCAGCTGCTGTCGCTAATGAGGGTGAGTCCAAGTGGAAAGAGGGACAAATGGGAAGAGAGACTGCAGTAGAGCTTGGGACTTCAAAGTAAAACTTTCTGCCAAGTCTCAAAGCAACTTAGTGCCTACTGGAGTACAGGGAAGGAATATGTTTATTGACTCGGCTTTTTGTTGATTTTTAATTTAAGCCACCACTGTCCAGGTCAAGGACTGACTCAGGCCATTTGAACTAGGATTTTGCCCACAGTGGTAATCTTGGCCGCTGAGCGAACTATACCATATACTGAACTTGAAAACAAAGTATATGGTTCAGGTTATCTTATTTGTAAAATCACTGTATTTTGTACAAATCTCATATGATGACAGTCAGAACTATATCTTTTATCAGCAACTGAATCTGTTGAAAGTGATGGTGTATAATGAGCATCATATGCACATATCCATTGTTTGTGGTAGCTTGTTATTTTATGAAACTACGTGGCTGTTTCTTGTAACTAAGAGTCCACAATCTGATTAGTTAAAAGAGCCAATAAACACATTCAAAAGACTGACTGACATGCATGGAATACTCCATAAATATTCCAAATACTAAGGAATCAAGATAACTAATTCATTCTACATACATGTGGTAATTTGAAAGCAATACTAGTCTTGTGACTACTTGCAGGTTTACATATACTTTAATATAAATCACTGTAGTTGTGTTTGAAATATTAATAGATAGGCACTAATATACACATTCACAGTGACTAGTTTAAGTATTTCTAAAGCACTGATCACTGTAGTAGTGATGTTTATGCTACTTAGAGCCTTGGTCCACATTCTGCTCTCAGATAATCTTGTTGATTTCAGTGTGGTGCTATATATGTAAATGAGAGCAGAATATGGACTCATAAGTGGAATTTGCACTTTGTTTTTCTGAGAATGTTTTGACTTTCCAGGCATAAACATACAATGTTTTTGACCATGTGTTTTAAAATGTAAATAGGTATATCCTGAAACTTGATGCGCAGGCTCATGTAACTTTATGGAGGACTCCTCTGAGGCATAAGAAAAAATGAAATGATTGGAGTATAGTTAGTAATACAGGGAGAGATTATTTCTGCTTACAGTAGGCATTTTTAATAAAATCTCCCCTTAATTTAAGGTCTGCAAATCACTCTACGAGACTAGGAAGTACTGGTTTCCAATAAAGGTGAAAACATCTAATACTAGAATTATTCAATGAAACTCTCTACCTAACGTGCTATTGGTAAACAACAAACTGGAAAGTATTCATTGCAAATGAAATATCTACTCATTATTCTTCTGAATATAGAAAACATGATTCTATAAAGTATAACTGATTGAAAAAACGATATCTTCAAATTATTGTATAAAACTAGAAAAGGCATATCAAATTTACTAGATTCATCTTGCATTTTGTTCAGAAAATAATTGCTGGCATTATATAATAACGTGTTCATGCTCTAGCATGTGGTGCAATCATTTATAATGTATTCTGTGTATTAAATTTATAAACTATTCGAATTTTCTTAAAAGGGGTGCATAGCTGCTCAGCCTCCTCTGATCATCTGAATAATACTTCAGTTATATTCCCTGGTATCCATATATAAACTTTTTCTGTTTGCCTTTTCAACCCTCTCAAATTATACAAGAGCAAGCTTCACATGGCTAATGAAGAACAGCTCAAAAGATTAGGAACAAAGCATTTTTGTAGAACTTACATGAACTTCAGATATGTGAGTGCAGAGACTGCTGCTTAGCCACAAATAGGTTCTGTCAGTTTCAGCTTTTATCTTGGATATTCCTGGAGGAATCTGGATTTACATAATGAGAATGTTCATGAGCCATCTCATTATAATTTTAGAAATTTTTGGAGCTGAATAATATACCCTGCTCTATTTTCAAGCTGCACTACTTACACATATTTTACTTAATGAAATATTTTTGCTACACATGGAAGCTTTATTTGTATTCATTTTCCTATATGTCAGTTTATGTTTTCAGTAGAATTTGAAAAGAGGAATAAGACAAAATCATGATGAAACTCTGAGCATCATTATATCATGCAAAGTATCAGGCAACTGCAGCTTCCCTTAATATCTTCTAAAGGCCTTTCTAATTGGACACACATGAAGGGATGAGCATTGCACAGCACTGAATTCTAGGTAATTGCAAATAACAGCTCAAGATTAACCCAGACTTGAAAATAAAATAAAACCTCATTTGGATTGCACAGTGGAACTAGCTGGAGTTACAAGTCACCTTTAAAACATCTTTGAAATTCATAAGCATAATAGCAGAAGTACATATGTTTTTCTTTATCAGCTACACAAGTCTTAAATAATGAAAAGTGAGCAAAATCAGCTGGATGAAAATGAAGACTTCTGAAATGTAAAATGTGTGTAATAAAACAACATATTTTGTAAGGGCTTTGCTTAAATATGTTTTCCCTTCCACCCCCCCTCAAAACAAAGTTTAATGCAGCAGATGAGCTCCATCAGAAGAGCTGTGATTTAACACCTCTAAGGCAGTTTTCCATTTCAATGAAATTCTCACAAAGTAAGGACCAGCTTTTACTTGTGCCCCTCCCCCTCCTGGTGAGCTTGCTTCTGATATCCTTTTTTTTTTTTTCTTCTTCTTCCTGCTCTAACGACTTTCCTTTATCTCTTCAAGGAGAGTGGCTTATGCAGAATTTTGTGCATACTGGATCACTTAGGTAACTTTCTAGAAAGTAGGAAGGAGGAATATTTTTCAAGCCCCACCCCATCCACCACCACCCTGATATTGGAAACCACTCTGTTAACATGATCTTATTTTGGAGAAGGCCTCTCCTTAAAGCTTGTCATCCATGTTACTAATCCTTGCCTAAGAACTACAACTACTGGTCCTCATTCTTCTCTTGCCCATATGTAAGAAATTTAAAAATCAGACTTTCTTCCTTTAGATGCCAGTAGAAAATTGACAGAAACCACACAAATAACTTGTCCATGTTGATCTAAAAAAATTTGAGGCATTTATAAAAAAATTAAACTTTTTTCCTTTCTTGACTTGCCTTATGTATTTCACATCAGAGAATATTTTTAATGCAAAGTCACAACCTCTGAAAATAGGGAGATTTATAGTGGAAGTACTGACATGAACCTTAATTATTGCATTGCTGAGATGATGGTATAATTACAGTATTCTCAAACTATTTACTTAAATTGTACAGTTTTCTACATTCCTATATGAAGAAGAGAGTCATTTCCTCACATGATGAATTATTTTTGTCAGACTTGTGTTTTTTAAAAAAAAAAATCTAATCTCTGGTCTACACCTAAAATTTAGGTCAACCTAGCTACTTTACTCAGGGCTGTGAAAAATTTCTTCCATCGACCTACCTTACCTACTGCCTCTTGAGGGCGGATTTACTACCGTGACAGAAAACCCTCTTTTGTCACTGTAGCAAGTGTCTACGCTAATGCAGCGTAGCTGCAGCTGTGCTGCTGTATCACTTGCACTGAAGACACACCCTGTGTGAGTCTGTAAAGAGAGACAACCTTTAATGTGTGTTTTTCCTTTCATTAATCTGCTTCTTCATATAACAGGAGCTCTTGAGAATGGAGTACTTTTAAAGTATCATGAGTAAATTAAACTGACAACTCGGGTACTATATAGTACACTTAACATAAGTCATTAAGATATTAAATGTCTAGATTATACAGATCTTTATCAAAAGATTAAATGAATCTCCAAAACTTCTGAGTCACCCTCATAATCCATTCCAGACCTTAGGCAGCAAAGAGAGAGTGCACCACAGGGAGGTGGCATGAAGGACTAACTGGGGATGGGAAAAACTTCAGTTGTTCTCCAGTTTCACTGTATTTTAAAAATACCAAAGTTAAGTCTCTAGCTGTTACAGTTGAAGAGAAAACCTTGAACACGTGACCATGACTCGTGTAATCAGTGCAGTGATATCTGCTTGAGTCTGTCAAGAGCATGAAACAATAGCTCTGAGAGATGAACTGTCCCGTTTATTTCAAAGGGTGCTAAGATGCCAGTGATTTTTAATATAATACTTAATATCCATATGGTTATCTATTTAACTGATTGTAATATGTCCCTCTCCTCTCCTCTCTGCATAGATCTTCATCATAGGAGTAATCTATTCTGAATGACTCATTTTGTGCAGGTCTTTAACAACACACTGCAAAGTTGAGGAGGGATTCAATTGTCTCATTTTCCTGAGAGGAGGCCTCTGCTCCCAAAAGTTTCAGAAACACTGCTTAAGTGTGATGCATCCCCTCATTTGCTAGTACCATTCAGTGTGTTCCCTGTTTTCTGTTAGTTTGTTTTTGTTTTTAAAGAAGTTCAGATTCTGTTTTCACAAAGAAAGGGGAGGGTGGGAAGTACCAGGTTTTTATTTGGTATGATCAAGTTATCCAATCTTGATTTAATGTTAGTAATAATTTTCTCTATAATTGGGAAGCTTGGAAAGTCCAGTACAGCGAGGCATTGGAGTGGGGAATATAAAATTTGCATATTTCAGACCCTAATCCATACTTCAATTCTGTGTTCATTCATGTTTACTAAAACCCCAGTTAGTGTCATGTGCTTTCTTATTTGGGGTGGGGTTTTTTGATTGTCTTGCTGTGCAGCCTGCATCCCTACCACATAAATGGTTCATTCCAATGGCTCTTCTTCATAACTGTAGTTTTGTACTAGTTCTCTCTCTTTTTTTTTTTTTTTTTTTTTTTTCCCCAAGTATGCAGTAGCAGCATGCACTTTCTCTCTATAGATACTACTAAGTACTACTGTGGTAGTCACAATTTGGGTAAGCCACTATTTAGAAGATGAGTATTGTACAGTATCAACTCCTCAAAATACACCTCTACCCCAATATAACACTGTCCTCAGGAGCCAAAAAAATCTTACCGCGTTATAGGTGAAACCGCGTTATATCGAACTTGCTTTGATCTGCCGGAGCATGCAGTCCCCCTCTCCCTTCCCCCCGGAGTGCTGCTTTACCACATTATATCCGAATTCGTGTTATATCGGGTCACGTTATATCGGGATAGAGGTGTATAGTTTTCTTACATTGACAACAAAATGCATAAATAGCTGGCGAAAACAGCAGGATATTACTTGTACTATGGCACTAGTTTCGAGTTTGATCAAGTCCTGATGTTTGTAGTAAAATGTTTATACACATGAATATACATATTGTTTGCTCTGATTTTTATTTTAGTATTGTATTAGTCTAATAGAGTCCACTGAGGAACCTATGCTATGCTAATATATTTTGATCATGTCAGTATTCTACTATGCTGAGACATTTATATTTGAAATATGGTGTCTTACTTGCAAGTTATTTGGCTGATGAGGGAAACAGAATTGCCTGTCTTCAAAAAGACTCAGCATATAGTCTTTATTGCTTGCTTTGCTTCCATCTGCTGCTGTCGTATACAAGGATAGGAGATTTTTTTTTTTATCTGTGGATTTATAGGTGTTGTCATAACTACCAAAAGTTGCATACTCTAAAGTAGATAAAGAAGTGCTTAGAACGTGTACATGGTTAATACCAAAAGGGAAGTCATTGTCCTGCTATCTATAGAACACATTCATTGCAGCTCTATGTGAGAATTTTATGTATTTGTAGAATATTTAAAATACATGCAACATTGAGGTTTAAACTTAGGCTAGTTTTTATTAAGTGCTAAAAATATCTGCTGGGTTTCAGTAAATATCTGGGCCAAGACTTTCAAAGCTGGATGCATAAAGTCAAACTTCCAAATCCCATGTTTAAGTACCTAAATATAAGTGGCCTGACTTTCAGAGGTTCTATACCTATAAATCATACTGAAACAATGGGTCCTGCAGGTGTTCAGCACATTTGAAAACCAGGTTACTTATATTTAGGTCCCTAATATGGATGTAGAAGTTTGACTTTAGTACCCAGGCTTGGAAATTCTTGGTCCTTGTCCTTAAGTCCAATAACATATGCCAGCATCACTTCCCCTCAATACAGGCATACCCGCAGCCATATCTTTTATAGAACTGCAGACCCAGATGGATTTTTTTTCTTAAAAAGACATTCAGAAGGAACAGCTGCTTAATTATATGTGTCTCTTTGCTGAATATTTAGGGGGCACACAGAGTTAAACTGAGCTAAGTTACATAAAGGATATGTCAACTTGAGGTAACACTGAACATTGTAGTTCATTTTCTACAGCAAACATGTATGTGATGGAAGCTTTAACTGTGGAAAAACATAGGGTAAATTTTTCAGAAGTGCTTAAGTGACTTAGAAGCCTAAGTCCCATTAACTTCAACTATTGTTATTACAAATGTCTAAAGTGTTTGTCATTGTGGTGGCTCAGTGGTTTAGTTATAGAAATAAACTAACATTAAGTACTGGCTTGAGGATATACCCTCTAGACCTTGATGGATTTGGAAGTGAATGCTGGAATAGAACTTTGGGAGTTTAGTGAATGTTCGATGAATAAGAATTTTTAAAAATGACAATTGCAGTGGTAATTTTGGCCGTCAACTTTAATCAATTTGTCATCCATGAATTTATCTAATTCTTATTTTTGAAACCAGTTATACTTTTGGCCTTCACAACATCCCCAGCAACAAGTTCCACAGGTTGGCTGTGCTTTATGAGAAGAAGTACTTCCTTATGTTTGTTTTTAAATCTGCTGCTTATTAATTTCATTGGGTGACCCCTGGTTCTTGTGTTATGGGAAAGGGTAAATTAACACTTCCTTATTCAATTTCTCCACACCAGTCATGATTTTATAGACCTCTGTCATATCTCCCCTTAGTCGTCTCTTTTCCAAGTTAGTTAGATCTAATCTTTTTAATTTCTCTTGGTGTGGAAGCTGTTCCATACCTCTAATCACTTTTGTTGCCCTTCTCGTGTCTTTTCCAATTCTAATATCTTTTTTTTTTTTTTAAGTGGCGCTACCAGAACTGCACATGGTATTCAAGAGGTTTGTGTACTATGGATTTATATGGTGCCATTATGATATTTTCTGTTTTACTCTCTCTCCCTTTCCTAATGGTTCCTAAGATTATTAACTTTTTTGACTGCTGCTTCACATTGAGCAGATGTTTTCAGAGAGCTATCCACAATGACTCCAAGAAGTCTCTTGAGTGATAAGAGCTAATTTAAACCATATCGTTTTGTATGTACAGCTGGGGTTATGTTTTCCACTGTGCCTTACTTTGCACTTATGAACACTGAATTTTCATCTGTCATTTTTATTGCCCAGTCACCCAGTTTAGTGAGATCGCTTTGCAACTCTTCATAGTCCTCTTTGGACTTTGTGGTTGTGAGGAATTTTGTATCATCTGCAATTTTGCCGCCTCACTGTTTGCCCCTTTTACCAAATCATTTGCGCATGAATTGAGCAGCACAGGTCCCAGTACAAATCCTTGGGGTGCCCTTGCTATTTACCTCTTTCTGTTGTGAAAATTGACCATTTATTTCTACTCTTTGTTTTCTATCTTTTAACCAGCTATTGAGGAGGACCTTTCCTCTTATCCCATGACTGCTTATCAGCCATAATTATTTCCTTAACTAGTGAGTTTCAGTGCCACTATTTAAGGAGGTTCTTTTAACCGGGAACATGACGTGGAGAGCCAGATTGTGAACTCCCTACTTCTACCGGTGAACGGTTATTTGCATAAGTAGTCCTGTTATTGTCACTGTCTTCGCTATTCATGTGAGTATTTGCATACCAGTGCAAGAAAGGGATTCACAATCTGGTCCTCAGCTGGCATTTCTTAATCAAAGTACATGATTCTAGAGTGATACTCCTCTCCTGGGCATATACAGGAGACTCCATTAGAAGTAGAAACAGAATGGACTCTTTCTGGAAGGAAACCTCTCTTCTGTCACTTTCGTATGTCAAACTATTTTTGGAGGACCTGTGAAGATGGAGGTATAAATTAATGAATATTTTGAAAGGTGTACCCAACAAAGGAATATTTTCCTGTGTTCATCTCTGAAATGCTTTAACATTCTATTAATCCATCCACACTTCAATAGACAGCTGCATACTTCTGTTTGTAATTATAAAATACAGCACAGGCAGTGAAATCTTGCCAAGAGGCATAGAGAACTTGTTGGAAAATGGAGGTCCTTCACATAAATAACATATGTAGATGACTGTATAACGAAAATTAATTGTATGTGACGTAGTTTCCTCTTGGTGGGTACTTATTTCCTTCTGTAAACCTACAGTATATGGTCAAGTTTCTTTTGCTTTTTCACTAGCTATTTTATTATAATCATCTTATTGTGTGTGTTTCTAATTGGGGATATTTTTTCTTAAAATGTTGCAGTGCCTTAAAATATTCAGGGTTTGTAAGGGGAGTTCACTTGTTGTGATGCCACCTGATCTGACGTGATGAAAAACTGTAGATGCAGCATTGTACAGATTTAAAGAAAGAATGGCCAGCTGCATGGAGAAAAGTGTCTGGGAGAGGGAGGGGAGAAGGAGTCAGTGGCAATTTTGCTTTACTGTTGTTGAGGCTAATTTTACAGTTGTGGCAAATAATTATCCTTTCTGGATAAGCCCAGAATACAAATCATGAAAAAGAAGTCAAAAAATTGTTTGTTTGAAAAATAATTGGGATACCAAGTATATAAGGTCTCAAACTCCTGGTATATTCACAATATCGAAATTACTCTAATACAGTATTAACACTGATGGACTTGTCAAAAATCAGTCATGCAAGACCAACTTCATTTCCTCTTTGACACAAAAAGAACAGGAGTACTTGTGGCACCTTAGAGACTAACAAATTTATTTGAGCATAAGCTTTCGTGGGCTACAGCCCACTTCTTCGGATGCATAGAATGGAACACATATTGAGGATGGATATATATATATATATATATATATATAATACTCACACACACACACATACAGAGAGCATGAAAAGGTGGGAGTTGTCTTACCAACTCTGAGAGGCCAATTAAGTAAGAGGGGAAAAAGAAAACTTTTGAAGTGATAATCAAGATAGCCCAGTACAGACAGTTTGATAAGAAGTGTGAGAATACTTACAAGGGGAGATAGATTCAATGTTTGTAATGGCTCAGCCATTCCCAGTCTCTATTCAAGCCTAAGTTGATTGTATCTAGTTTCCATATCAATTCAAGCTAGCAGTTTCTTGTTGGAGTCTGTTTTTGAAGCTTTTCTGTTGCAAAATTGCCACCCGCAGGTCTGTCCTTGAGTGACCAGACAGGTTAAAGTGTTCTCCTACTGGTTTTTAAATGTTATGATTCCTGATGTCAGATTTGTGTCCATTAATTCTTTTGCATAGAGACTGTCCAGTTTAGCCAATGTACACGGCAGAGGGGCATTGCTGGCACATGATGGCATATATCACATTGGTAGATATTCAGGTGAACGAGCCCCTGATGGCATGGCTGATGTGATTAGGTCCTATGATGATGTCACTTGAATAGTTATGTGGACAGAGTTGGCATCGGGCTTTGTTGCAAGGATAGGTTCCTGGGTCAGTGTTTTTGTTCAGTGGTGTGTGGTTGCTGGTGAGTATTTGCTTCAGGTTGGGGGGTTGTCTGTAAGAGAGGACAGGTCTGTCTCCCAAGATCTGTGAGAGTGAGGGATCATCTTTCAGGATAGGTTGTAGATCTTTGCTGATGCGCTGGAGAGGTTTTAGTTGGGGGCTGAAGGTGACAGCTAGTGGTGTTCTGTTATTTTCTTTGTTGGGCCTGTCTTGTAGGAAGTGACTTCTGGGTACCCGTCTGGCTCTGTCAATCTGTTTTTTCACTTCAGCAGGTGGGTATTGTAGTTTTAAGAATGCTTGATAGAGATCTTGTAGGTGCTTGCTCTGTCTGAGGGATTGGAGCAAATGCGGTTATATTTTAGAGCTTGGCTGTAGACAATGGATCATGTGGTGTGTCCTGGATGGAAGCTGGAGGCATATAGGGGAGTATAGCGGTCAGTAGGTTTCCGGTATAGGGTGGTATTTATGTGACCATCACTTATTAGCACAGTAGTGTCCAGGAAATGAACTGCTTGTGTGGATTGATCTAGGCTGAGATTGATGGTGGGATGAAAATTATTACTAGCCTAGTAGACTGGGGGGGAGGGGAAACAGTAGATGTGATATATCTTGATTTTAGTAAAGCTTTTGACCAGGGGTGGGCAAACTATCCGGCCAGCGGGATTGCCACGGGGCTAAGGCAGGCTCCCTGACTACCCTGGCCCCATGCTGCTCCCGGAAACGGCCAGCACCACGTCCCTGTGGCTCCTGGGGGGGGGGGGGGGAGGAGGGGGGAGAGGGCTGCCCTCGCCTGCAGACACCACTCCCCGCAGCTCCCGTTGGCTGGGAATGGGGAACCACGAGCCTGCCTTAATCCCGCTGTGCGCCGCTGCCACCCCAGAGCCACTCAAGGTAAGTGGCGCCGAGCCAGAGCCTGCACCCCAAACCCCTGCCCTGAGCCCCCACCTCACCCCTCCTACACCTCAACCTCCTGCCCTGAGCCCCCTCGTACACTCCGCACCCTTCCTGTGCCCCAGCTCCTCCACCACATTCTGCTCCTCATCCCCTGTCACTCATACATAGACAAGGAAAATAGGAAGGATGTCAAACACCTCCATCTGTCCCAGTACCCCATCCTTTCTTATCTCATGACCTCCCTCACTTTCATTTGCAACTAGAACTGACCAGGAGAACAACAATTCTATTTCGCGGCAACTTTCAAAACTTGTTTTCATTGTGCATTGGAATGAAAACAAAACCTTCTGAATATTTTTGCAAAAATAGAATTGTGTGGCGATATCTGTGATTTCACATTGAAACCTTAAATATTTTATTTGGGAAGGTGGGTAGATAGGAAAGTAGTTTGGTGCTTAAAGCCTGGCCTGGGATATGGAGGCACAGGTTCAAGTATATTTCTATCAAGTCTTAACCTATTATCTTTGTGGTGAATTCACAAATGTACCTTTTTGGCTTGGGCAGAAGGAAGAAAGTTCAGCCTTTTTATGACCTCTCTTCATGCAGGTCCAATCAGATATTGAAGCTTAAACACTGAAATAAATTGCCTAGGGAGGTTGTGGAATCTCCATCTCTGGAGATATTTAAGAGTGGGTTAGATAAATGTCTATCAGTGATGGTCTAGACAGTATTTGGTCCTGCCATGAGGGCGGGAGACTGGACTCGATGACCTCTCGAGGTCCCTTCCAGTCCTAGAATCTATGAATCTAATGTTATCACATGGTAGGCTCTCACCTCCACTCTGTCAATGATGCCAGGCTGATTGTCTGATTCTCTGCTTCACAGACAAGCATTCTCTCACACTCCCCTTTGAGTGAGAATAATTCCTAGTCAAAATCCATAAAGCCACCAACCTGTCCTCATTCCAGTCCCTCTTCAAAACTCACATCTTCCATGTCGATGAATTACAGCCTGATAATGGGTAGGCCGGTGGAGAGTTATGATTACTGCACCTGTTTGCGTCTTGTCTTCTAGACTGCAAGTTTTTTGTGACAGGGACTGTCATTTTCTATGTCTGCACAGTGCCCAGCACAACGGGGCCCAAGCTTGTTGAGGCATTGAAGCACTTCTGCAAAATAAACATTTAAGTAATTGTGAAAATTCCTTCATGATGTACAGGTGCATCAAAATTAATCCTATTCAAAGACTTCTTCATCCACAGTGAAAACTGCAGAGTAATACATTTATAGTTCAATGCTCTTTGGTTTCCCTCCATGGGAAATTTAAAATATTAAAGTAGAGTTAAGTTTTATAGGTTTAATTCTCTTGAAATTATCACTGCTAATATTTTAGCAATGCTTGCTTTGGTAAATCTTGAATATGAATATTTAACATTAGACATACCTTTGGGAAGATATTTAATGTGAGTAAACTGGCATATAGAAAAAATTACATGACATCTGAGGGACTGGACAGCTCAAAATAGATGTATGAAGCTTTTCATGTCTATATTGTTGCTTCAAATTCACTTTATCAATAGAGGTTCATAGTGGCTGCTGCTTGTTCTTCAGTACAAGAACAAAGAGCAGCAGGGAGCTGCTGGAGCCTTTCCCTGCTGCCAGAGTCTTTCACTGAAGCGGGGAAAGGGTCCGGCAGCAGAGACACAGCCAGATGCTACACTGCTAAAAAGAGCAGTGTAGACAGGGGAGGCACTGCTTGGGCCCATAGAGCACCGTGTCGGGTATGTACCCGAAGGGTTCAGGCATGTCTTACTTGCCTAAGTAGTGCCTCACATCTATACCCATGCTAGGGGAGCGTGTAGAGTATGTATCCTACATGCCGCCATAAGGAATGTGCAGTTAGGGTGACCAGATGTCCCGATTTTATAGGGACAGTCTCGATTTTTGGGTCTTTTTCTTATATAGGTTCCTATTACCCCTCCACCCCCACCCCCTGTCCCGATTTTTCACACTTGCTGTCTGGTCACCCTATGTGCAGTGTAAACATACCCTTAGTGTGTATGTACTGCAGTAGCAGCGGTGTGTGCTGTTAGAAATGACTAAATTCTTTCTATATATTCCAAGCTGTTATGCCTGGGTCTCTTGGCATAGACTTGTGTCTTGCTGCCTAGCAACGTCTTTGATAGTATGGATTACCGTCCTCAACTTTTTTTTTTTTTTTTTGCTTTATCTTTTTGCAAAGATTCATCTGCTCCCCCTCTGTCCAGCTGCTGTACCTCAACCATTCCTTCCACTTACTTTACATATGCATCTCTGGGTGCATTGGTGGGGACGATAGAACTCTCTCTTTAAACAGCTCCACCATGTGGCTCCTTGACTGAAATTTTGGGGATTGTGCTCCACTTTATACCCAGGAGGATGTTTGGGTGTCTGAACTTTTAGACACTTATCCATGCAGACCTGAACTTTCCAAGCCCTTTGAGGTTTACATGTCATGAACTAGAAATGTTTTCTTTATATTTAGTCTAAGTGTACTATACCATTCTTTACAGCCCAGATCATATAGACAATTGACATTTCATAGTAAGATCTAACTGCCGTTTCACATAATGGTACCCCTATGTGATGGGGCATGCAGGCCCCACACTGGCAGGGAGGGGCTTAACAAGGGCCTGTGGACACAATTGGCTCCACTCTGCTACACCTGCAGTTGTTGTTAGGAGTGGAGAGAGGAAGAGGCCTTAAAAGGAAGAGACCCAGCTCAGTTAGAGCTTGACCAGAAAGGAGGACCGAGCTCTTTGTCTTTCTTGAGGAGGGAAGTCTGATTCCAGCCAAGAGCCGGAGACAGCTTGCTACCTGGACAAGCTTTTCGGTGGATGGGATGACTGGAACCAGGAAAACTAACAAAAGGCACTGGCTGCACAGAAAGAAACCCTAAGCAGAAGGGTGGGATTCTGCTGATGAACCTTCTTGGTTTTGAGTTCACTGTTTTCCTTTTATTATGGACTCTAATACCTTAGAGGGGTGGGATTCAAGGGTGCCATAGCTGAAGGGCTAAGGCATCATGGCACTGCACTTGTGAGGGGTTGCATCGGACCACTGGGGACCTGCAGCTGGGTGAGTTGTGCCCAGATGCATCACAAAGGGATGCCTAGGCAATCTGGTTACATACTGTCACTCTGCCTTAGACTATGAGGGGTGAAAAATGGGTAAATAACAATTCTGTGCATAGACTTTGGTGCAGTATAAAGTGCCTGGGTTATAAAATGTGAATACTGAATGCAGAGGATCAAATTTAACTGAGTGTCTGTGAGAGATGATGCAGAGAGTGATACTAATAGATAGGGTTGCCTGATACTTTCTCAGTAGCTTGTAACTTTAGCAAACTTGAAAGGTTCAAGCATGAAATTTTCCATGCTGATTGTTTGCCTCAGGCTAATGTTTTGTTGGGTGGTGGAGTTTTTCAGCTGAAATGGTTCAGTTGTTTCTGAGAATAAGGTAAGAAAAAATGTTTTATCCATGTTAAGAAATCTTACGACTGTTGTGTTGAAAAACTTTAGTGCTGTCGTGCTTTGGAGCAGGGGCTTGAAATGTGGTAGGAAGTAGCTTTTGTATTGGGGATTTGGCTTTGGCTGTTTCCGGGGTGTGTTTTTTATTTGTTTTTTAAAAAAAGGCCTAAATCTGGCCAAGTTATAAGCCTCTGAAAAATCGCAGTTCACACGTGCTCAGTAGAGACTTGATAGAGTCTGGCAGCTAAATATGCTCCATCCTCAAGGTGCGGGAACTGCGGAGGCTTTCCTGCAAATGGCTGCTCCCAGCTCCAGGTGGCTGCTGAGGCAACAGGTATAGGAACTGAGAATAGGGAGACTGTCTTACAGTCTCAGTGCTGCTGCTGGCATCTAGTCAGCGGGTCTGAGGAAGGCTCCTCACTTGAATGCAGAGGGAACAAGAACTGGACCTCAGGGGGTGGCAGCAGAGGGAGTAGATTGGGACAAAATGCCTGGAGGTGGAGGGATGACTGGGAATGAGAGCTGAGAGGAGAAATAAGGGAGAAACACTGGGAGTTGAGTGGTGGGAGAGAGACTGGCTGGGGAAAGGGATTAGGAGCTGCGGGTAGGAAAACCAAGGTTGGGTGGGAAGGCAAGACAGGACTAAGACAAGGACAGGCTGGAGGGGGCTGGAAGCGGTGCCAGGTTTGGGGGGAATAGGGTGGTAGCATAGCACTGGGGGTTCCCTAAGTTGTGCCACTGATATAACAACCCCCGTCGTGCTTTGCAAGTGTGCAGAACTGCTACAAATCACAGTTATGATTTTTTTCTAGTTCTAAAGCACAGTTTTTTCACATGGCACTTCCCCCCCACTCCCCTCCCGCCACACACAGTTTCAGCAAAATAAATGGTCCAGCTGCTTCTGAGAGTGAGAGTAGGGGGGGATCGGCTTGAGCCAGGCACCTGGCATGGGAAACTTCAGCCTGAGCTACAAAATTTTGGCAAAGTTATAAGCAACTGAAAACAGGGTCTGATAATGGGGAATGTCAGGCATCCTTAAGTACAGGCTTCAATATATTTTTCCAATTCAGGGAAACAGCTTGCATTGCTCCAATCATTCCTCTTGTCTACAGAGCTAATCCAGACTGTCTGACATCACAGCAAGGGTACTCATGCACTCCCTTTCCAGCTTGTATATCCTAGTTCTGCTCCCTGACACGGGATCCTTATAGAGGAAGGTAAATACGCACAGCATTTATTGAGAATACCACAGTTAGCATATGCTTTTTACACACACACACACACACACACACACACACACACACACACACACACACACACGTTTATAGCTACCAGTCCAGAGTCTGGATCAATTTACTGGCCAGCCAGATTGGCCGCAGAGGGAGCAGGGCTTTATTGGTCGCGATCCGATGCTCCTGGAGTGTGGCAAGACAAACTCAAAGTTCCATGACCAAGCACCCTGTTCTTATAGGACTTTTTTCTCTGTTGAAGTCTATGGATTTTGCTGTGTCAGTTTGTGACCAGTTACTTTTTAATTGGTGTAAACATTTCAATACACCTCTGAGAGGGTCATCCTGTCCTTTGTTTTGATTTAATTAATTGTCCTTAGGGGTGCCAGCCTTCACCTCAGGGTCGTTAATCTGCCCTTCATTATGGATGCGCGTTGATGATTCTTTGATGTTCTTTAATTTTTTTTTACTTTTTTTCCCTTGACTCTGGCTATAACAATGGCCTTTACACCTTATCTTTTTCTGATGCATACATTCCTCATTTACACAAACAGACTGAGAATACAAACAGTAGTATTTTATATCGAGCAAAAAGGCATTGCAAATTAAACCTTGCTAAGTTTTACAATTAATAACCAAGACAATTTACATTGAGACCCAGGCCTTCAATGTTCCTCTAACCTACTTAACATAGACACAATAGAGAATCCTGTCTCTTACTTACTAAAACCTTAAAACAAAGAAATGTGTGTGTATATATAACTAGAGTGCCCATATTGTAATACATATAGGAAACCATAGTAGACATTATAACATATCCTAAAACAAAAGGGTGACCATAATCAGTCATAAGGATTGTTCTGGTCTGTCATTCCTTTCTGCTATTCAGAAAGGGTGGCTGACAGGATGAAATCAAATCATACATTAATTCTCATAGTACACTATAAAATCCAGCACCTACAACTGACATCTCTCCTGTGGGAAGATGTATTTTAAAAATTGATTGGCCCCATTTGGGGGTCTCTCTCTTTCAAACCCATCTTCCAGAATAGGAAAGGAAAGAACAGAAGGTGAGAGAAGGCAAATGCTAGAATAGGGTTTGCTGTGCTTTCTGTCAGAACTGTATTCACTCAGGTTGGGAAAGAAAGCAAAGGGAGGAAGAGAGGTTCTTTGGGATGGGGGGCATTTCAAACTCTTCTATTCACAACCCCATATACGGTAATACCTTTTAGGGAGTACAGACTGTCTTGAGACCACTTCCTATGAAGCTCAAATGCTTTTACTTCACCCCCGTGAAGAGGCCATAATGAAAAGACCAAAAGTTAGGAAAAATTTGATGTACTGACCTTCCCCCCCGCCCCCCAATAGCAGCCTTCTGCTCCCCCATCCATTAAAGAAAAGTCTTATAGGAAATTGCTAGGGTGAATAATAATATGGGAAAGGTAGAAGGCTGATATTAGCAGTAATGCACTTTCTGCTTCCCCTTGCAGGTAATATCTGTGCAGGCCAGAGAAGATGAAATAAAAAAAAATTAATAAAAATGTAAGTGCTGCATATGAGTCTGAAGCAAAATGTGTGATTAAAAATATATTGATTGACAATGTGGAAAGACATTAATGGATGTTTTAAGCCTATCGGACACTGGTGGGATTTATGTACTATAACTCAGAGATTTGGGAAAAATCAGACTGACTTAACTTTTATCGTTTGAAAGAAATGAATCATTTGAAACAAATGACATTTTGAATGTGATCAGAGAAAAGAGAAAAACAGACGTCAGGGTAGCCACTGGTTGTATACTGTCTGCAAGGGATTAAAAATACTTTCTCCAAAACATGCCTCAAACATGAGCAATGAAGTGTGTTGAATATAGAATCAGAAGCCATAGTTTCATATTCTGTATTTTTATAAAGGTTTGTAATTACTCTGTTGAGCTTGTGCTGTAGACCTTCATTGTTAAGCTAAATCTTGTAAAGACTGTAATATAAGGGTTGATGCAAAATTAGTTATGGGGGCACCATATCTGACTAAACATTACAATTAAATGATCTTCTGACTGGAAACTGATTCTGTTTAAATATGCTTGTGTTCTGGTAATGAAGACTAGATGCGCTTTTCCCTCACTGTTTTGGAAGGGTTTGGGTCTTGAGTTGATTGACTGCACTGGGAATAGAAAGAGAACTATAAGAACAAACCACATAGTAAAAATTGAGATTCTTAAAAGCAATTCTATTGGCTGATAGTTTTTCCTAATTACACTGTTTTTGACCAGGGTTTACAGTTACAGCTGCAATCTCTGTATAATATGCCCTATGTGCTGCTAGTGTTTTTCAAAGGACTCTAAACAAAGAAAAGAAATGACTACCCCGGTAATCAGTACTATGCTGGGTGAAGGCATCTGATGTCTATTTATTGGTAGTGTTTCAGTTTCCAAATGGTACACACTGAACAAATCTGATTGTGAGTTAACCAAAGAGCTCAACATGAAACTCTGCATTCTAATCTGAAAGTGTGATATAAATGCCATGTGATCCAAAAAATGTCTGAAACAGGAACGAGTTGTCGTTTTAAAACAATATTGCCATCGCAACATATCTGATTAGAATATTTGATGTAAACAGTTAATTAACTTCGTTTGTCATATGGATAAATGAACTTTTAATTAGGTATCTGTGCAGGAGTACAAGGAGTTGCTATAGTAACCAAATATTTTTTCCTGAATTATAGAACGAATAAATGCACATGTCCATAGAAATATGGATCAAAGGTAAACATGAGTTTGATGTTCACTTCCAAGCCGCAGTTTGACACAATTCAGAATGAGCAGCAGCCTGTCTAGTAAGGAGATCCATAATTAGGATAGCAGGAGTCACTGCCCAGAATGAAGACGCTTTAGATGAGAGATGGGGACCAGGATTGGAATTGTTAGAAATCTTACAGGTCAAGCTTGATGTGCATTGGCACCTGGCAGAAATTTGCACACTTTTTGCTTATGCTAGGCCAGATTTAGGCAGCAACACAGGTACAGTATCTTGTACCTCCTCTACTAAGGTGCTGCTAGGACCAGTTGTGGGCCTCTTTGCAAGGCAAAGCAGCCTTGAGGATTTCCTAAATTATGCCACTTCTGTAATAGCCCTTATGGAGCTTTGCAAGGGCACAGAATTGCTTGAAATCGCAGATATGATTTTTCTTGAGAGTTCCACCTCATTGTCTCAAAGGAGCAACTCAGAAATACCATGGTATTATATAGATACCAGACTAAAATTAAGTTAAGAGTAGGGTGACCAGATGTCTCGATTTTATAAAGACAGTCCTGATATTTGGGGCTTTTTCTTATATAGGCACCTATTCCGCCCCCCCCCACGCCCCCCAACCGCCTGTCCCAATTTTTTTTTTTTTTTTTACAGTTGCTATCTGGTCACCCTAGTTAAGAGAATGTTAAGGTTGCATTGTTACTGAGAGTTCAAAGGCAGAAAATGATCAACCTAAGTGTTAGCATCTCTTTTCTTTATGGGAGTAGCAAGTCAGTTTCTCAGAACTTATCATAAGAACAGAGCTTGTGATGACAAAACTGCTAAAAATAGATGTAAACTCAACAAATATGTTAGATCTTTCCAGTAGGTTTGCTCTCATAATACTGATTTACAGGACAATTGGCCAAATCCTGCTTGCCTTATCAGATTAAAAACATTATGCTTTGCTATCTAAGAGGTAAGTACAATGGAGCATTTCTTGTGGAGATAATAATAATAGTCAAGGAAAACAAGATTTGACTTGAAGTGTAAGTTCATATCAGAATCAAAGTTCTGACTTCTTTTTTTAAAGCTGAACTAACACACTATAAACATTAATCTAAACATTTTGCAATGCTGATACAAAATGCATTCTCAGGCCTTGCTCCTGAAGTTGAAGTCCATGGGACTCACATGAGTGCAATGATCTGCAGTAGTTTAGATATCTGTCTGTCAGTTGATGTTGAAGACCCATAGTGACACATTAATGTAAATGTCAGTTACTTCATGAATGTGACTGTAATCAAATACAAGATAATTCTGGGCTTTAGTTCTCACTTTTGAGAGTCCAGTAAAGTAAATTGTTAGATCTCCATTCTATTTCTTTGTTACAAAACAAGTTATAATAATAATAATAATTTTAAAAGTTACTCATTTGAAGTCCTGGTAAACACGAACAGTTGTAGGGAGTCTGGAACTGTTTGTCTGATGGACTTCAAATTGTTGAGATTTTACTTTGGACACAGCGCTAACCTATCAATGTTAAGGTCAGTATGTTTTTCTTTCTTCAGGGAGGGTGGTTAGTATCAATTTGGTAACTGAAACTTGGTTCCAACTTTCTATAAAGACTACAACCATCCCACAATGTATAAGACCATCAGGTTTGGTGAAATGTGTGTAGCTTTAGTTACTACTTAAAAATTTTTTGTACATGAAATCATAAAAGATTATATAATTACGTTTAAGAACACTTTTAAACTGTGGGTTTTTTCAAATTCTACAAAAGAAAAGTTCTTGAAGATAAACCTGTTTGTCTAACCAGTCAGGCAAAAAATGTTTGTTTTTTAAATGGGATTATTACTTGACTAAGGAATGTGGGCATGAGCATTGTATTTGAAACTCATTTGCTATTTTCCCCTGTCCTCTAATGGTTTTGCAAAGGGCTTGTTGACTTCAGTCTTTTTTATTTTTTGATTGTTTCCTTTTTGGACTGAAAAAACTCAGTTATTTGCAGTGAAATAGAACCAGGTCAATTTAAATCAGGAAATCAGTCTTTTAACAGTCAAACGAGAGGCTCTGGATGTTGGCAGGACTTCAGATACCTTTTTCAGGGAAGGTTCAATAACTCCATAAACCTAAATTTAGAAGTATGTACTACTTTGAGAAATTAGCAGCAAAGAAACTAGGCAGTCTTGCTGAGTGCTCTAACAAAACTATAGTACAGTGCTTTCTCAAGGTCAAATGTCTCCTTTTATTGCTGCCTAACTTGAAATATTTCTAAAATCTTGTTCACGGAAGCTGTGTGCAATCACTTCAGTCCTACAGGGACCATCTTGCAGTGAAATTGAGAAAGATAAATCAGTGGGCAAAAACCTCACAAAGAATCTCTATAGATCCTTATAATGGCTTTTTAAATCTGGTTCAGCTAATAATTATCAGGACTAGATAAGACAGGAACTTGAAAATTGCAAACATTTATTGACAAGCTGGGTTTTTTAATAGCCCCACTTGCTACCAGTTTTCTGATAACTTCAAAAGGCCTTATGCCATGAGATGTGCTGATGCAGCACTCGTTGACTTCAGTGGTAGTTGTTTATGCATTTAAATACAGAACTTAGACAAATGGCTGGCATCCACATTCAGTCTTTAGATCGGGGCCATGTCTTCCTTTGTGTTTGTACAACATCTAGTAAATTGGGAATTGGATCTGGATTGGGCCTCTGGGTTCTACTGTAATACAAAAATTAAATAGTAAAAATAATTTATTCTTGCATAGTGTTTTTCTCCCAAGGACCTGAAAGCACTTAATAATTAAACTAAATAACGCTCACGACAGTTCTAGGAGGTAGGTTGTTATATCCACTTTACAGATATGTAAATATAGGCATGAAGATCTCCGGAGCCTGAGTTTTCAGAAGGAATCACCTATACTCCCCGTTGATTTCATTTGAGGTTATAATTGCTCAGCAAAATCAGGCTGCATGTGTAAATAACTCAAAAATGGGTTCTCCCCTGCATATGCTGAACGCCACCTTCCCCTACTTGCGAATTGCTCTGGGGCTCAGGTGGGAGGTGGGCACCAGATGCCCAGAATGAGGCTGCAGCATGCATGCCTGAGAGGCAAAAACTTAGTCACTGAATGAGTTTAGGTGCATGGCTAGCACCCAAAGTGACTTGCCTAAGGTTGAACAACAGGCTCCAAACCCCAATCACTTGAGTAATCCCATTTTAATCAGACATAAGGCAGACAGGGTTTGACTCAGTCAGTGACACACTTGGAAACAGAACCTAAGATTCTCAGCCCTCAAGACCCGGGTCAAACCACTAATCATCGCTTTCTCCCAATACTTCTTAAGATCAGAATTCTTTTAAAGGATTGGATTTAAATTGCAATTCCTGATAGTGCAGGTTGCCTGTGTTTAATAAGCAGACCAGACTAACTGCTGTTCAATCAGATTTTTTTCCTTCCTAGCATGCTAGGTTGCAGAAAGATGCTGTGTAGTCTCTTCTTGCCTTCAGGAATTCAGCAGAAATGGATAAACATACTCACATACACGGTATCGACTGCCTTTTCCAATATATACTAAGGGTGTTTTGGAGAAAATATACAGATAATTGTTTTGTGAGTAGAGTAGATATGGGTTCACTAGTGTTAAACCAGCACACACACACACACACACACACACACACACACACACACACACACACACACTTACTTCATTCTTGCTCTTACAAAATTGCCATTAGCTACAACCATATGGATAGTTTCCTGAGCCCAGCTGACACATCATAATAAACAATAATAATGCTTTGCACTTCTGTAGCAGCTTCCTTTTAAGGATATCAAAATATTTCACAAACATTAATTAATTTAGCCTCATGGCACTCCGTGATGAAGACACACACAGAAGCCAAAGATGGAAAATGCTAACCCAAAATGAAAAGCTTGTACAAATTTGGAAAATACAGACACCCCATTCAGAAAAAGGCTGAAACAGAGCAAAAATAACATAAATTGAACAACGACTGAAAGCCTCTAAACTGGAAAAGGCATCACTAGTAGATTTCTGGCCTCCTCCCCACACACACTAATTTGTTTAAAAGTGATATGAGAGAGACAAGGTAGGTATCTTTTATGGGACCAACTTCTGTTGGTGGAAGGTATAAGCTACTGAGCTTTTGAAGGTAAAGCTTGAAAGCTTGTATCTTCCACCAACAGAAGTTGGTCTCATAAAAGATATTCCCTCGCCTACCTTGTCTCTCTCATATCCAGAGCTATAACAAATAAAGTGATATTTGCTTATTTGTAAACCCTATTAACATTATTACATAAGTCACACAAAAAGAAAAACAAAGGTGTGCTGAGCTTTGTAGGGAAAAAGGGTCATGCTGACTAAGGTCCAACCTTCTCCCATTCAAGTCCATGGTAAAACTCCTATTAACCTGAATGGGAGACAGATCAAACCCTAATTATCTGTCCTCTCTGAATGGGCTGCCAGGGTGTTCTTCCATGAAGAAGAATATAGCTGACATTAGTTGAAGGGAATTATGTCCTTAGGAGCAATTGAAGCCAATTGGAATTGAAGGTCCTATAAGAGGAGTAAATGCAGAGACTCTTAAGATTGATCTATTGTAGGACTTAGACCTGGGGGTAAATGGCAATCTTAATTGTGAGAAAATCCAGGATATGCGACTATCTTTATTTCAACGTTGGGTGAGAGTGCCCCTTTGATTTTTTCTTTACAGGAATATTTGCATGAAGCCTTTTTGCTTTAGCATTGTGGACTCCAGATCCTCGTTTTCTTAGGACCTTGGATCACATGATCTGTCAGACAGGTCAGTAATGGAATATAAAACTACTCCCCTTCATATAACTTGAGAAAAGGACCATACACAAACATTTAATATGCACTTTAGTTTACAGGTATTGGGCCAAGTTCAACTCTAATGTAGACCCGGTGACTTGAGTGAAGTTGGCCACTTTGGAGAATGGGTTCATCTTCTGTGCATGTGTTTGTTAATCAAAGGGAGATTAATGGGTTGAATAATGATTTCTGGTATCATGATCACTTTCTAATGTCTGAACATCCTAAAAGAAATGCTAGAGCCTGTGTACCTAAAAAGAAACCGGCTGTCACACACTCCTCCACATGGAGCACCTAGGTTTCTTTGTCCATGGCACTATCTGCTGCTACTAGAATGAACTGTGACCACTCTCACTTAGGCACAGGACAGTAGTCCTTTGAATAGCCAAATCAACAAGGAATTTGCTAGTATCTCTTTAAGAGTGGAATCTAAGGCTTGAGCCCCAAGTCCACTGGAAATGACTGGATTTCTGTTGATATCAGTCAGCTTTGGATCAGGCCTCTTAAGAATAACTTACTATTTCAGGAAAAAGAACAACCTGAAAAAACAAATAAAAAAGCCCCCTAACCCATCACTCTCACTCTCAAAATTAAATAAGGACATTGGTCTTGAATTTTCAATTATAAAAATGTCTTTAAAGTGCATCACATTTCTTGTATGCATGTTATGACGGGTTGCCCCTCTTAGGATGCCCCTGATGTGCTGGGATACCACTGAGTCTATCTATTATGCCATCCTGGGTACCCTGTCTTCCTGAGCCAAGCAATTCTATTAAGCCTCCTCCAGCACACACACAGGCAGGGCCACCCCAAACTGCAGAACGAAACAGACACTGAGATCAGTTCTGTGAAGGCTCAGCTTAAGGGATTTACCCCCAGCACTCAGGTGTCCACCTCCCTTGGAGTGCAGACCCAAAGATATATTATGAAATCTGCCTCCTCCCTCAATGTGGAGGAAGGTATGCACAACTTCTTTCCCCCCTGCAATCATGAATTGTACAACCAGGGTTATATTATAAACAAGAAATACAATTCACCTTTTGTAGTGAATAAACGTAAGTGAATATAAGAGATAACAGACAGAACAAAGCAGATTACTGAGCAAATAAAATGAAATAGGCAAGCTAAGCTCAATATACTTAAGAAACATACTACAAAATGTAAATTCTCACCCTAAATATTGTCACAGGTAGATTACAGAAAGTCTTGAAAGGCAGCTGCACTGGCCTGCAACTGGAGATTTCAGGTATTTCCACTCACAGACTGGATGGATACCCTCCCAGCCTGGGATCAACCCTTCTCCCCTCAGTTCAGTTCTTGCTACCAGGTGTTTTTCAGTGTCTCTCTGGGTGGGGAGGCAGAGGAGAACCACAATGATGACACTTCCCCGCCTTATATAGCTCTTGTGTATGGCAGAAACCCTTTGTCTCCCGGTGGAAGAACACTGGCATTCCAAGGGGTGGGTCCAGTACCAGGTGACTCAGACCCATGTCTCTGCAGGGCTGTGGCAGCCATTGCTCGTAGGCTGTCTTCAGTGTCCACAGGAAGACTAAGCTCTTTCACAGTCCATTTTCTCTGCTAATGGTCCATTAGTCCTGTCTGGCTTTTCCATAGTTGTACCTGAAGGGCTGGTTGGGATGACACCCAAAGTAACACATTTGAAATACAGATACATAGCTAATATTCCTAACGTCAGATACAGAAATGATATAGGCATACAAATTAGATAATCACATTCAGTAAAATCATAACCTTTCCAATGATATCTTACATGAGCCATCTTGCATAAAGTATATCTGTTATGTCATCCATATAATAAGCATAGTTTCATAATGAATATGGAGTGAAACGTCACACATGTATTTATATATGTGTGTGTGTGTGTATATTTGTGAAGCATACAAGAAATGTGGTATTTCTATACAATACATAAAGGAATGTAATAAAAATGGCAACATTAGGCACACAGCAAGATGGCAACTGGGAGAAGCGACACAGCATTCAAATGGACATTGGATTCAGTCTCATCTCCTCAGTCACTGCCCAGTTGCTCAGTCAAAAGCACTCTTTAAAACAAATCTTCTGTTTCACATCTGTTGAGTTCAGAGGGTGTCTTTTTACCATGGTCAGTTTTCAGAGTAGAACTACATTGTAAGCATTTGAATACATAAAGCTTTCTACAGAAGCAGCTTTGGGTCTGATTCAAAGCCTATTGAAGTTGACTTCAGTAGATTTTGAATCAAGCCTTTACTGCACTGAAATCAGAACTTCAGAAAACATCCCACCTTTGGCCAAGAGACTTTTGGTTAACCAAGGTTTCTCTGTAGTTACTTCCATGTTTTGGATATAGCGCTTTACTTGCTTACATAATGAGTTCTTTTTATTAAAAAATTGTGTTTAATTTAGTGCTGGTGAAAATGCTGTACTGCCCACAGAGCACAATCAATGGCAATGCAAGTTTCCCACAAACTGCGTCATGATTTATGCCTCAGTTTAAAGGGACCACTTTGTTGTGTGGTCTCTTTGCTGAGAATGCCTACAAGGTTGCTAATGAGTATCAAATGTAGTGGAAGTCTTTATGCTGTGGACACTTACCTCGAGGACTTG
This sequence comes from Malaclemys terrapin pileata, assembly GCF_027887155.1. NCBI lineage: Eukaryota > Metazoa > Chordata > Testudines > Emydidae > Malaclemys > Malaclemys terrapin. The sequence continues at coordinate 27,592,261 of NC_071511.1, read as the reverse complement.
GACTGAGTTGTTGCATAGGCTACTGAAAAACCACCAGATAGGGACAACATTGAGTCACTGCTAATCTGGGTTTAGTTTGAACCACAATCCTGTTACTAATCCCCTTAACTGTTTGGACCACCCTCATGGAATGTTTTTTGGTATATTTTATGTGGTATCTGAAGACAGAAATAACTAAAGTAGCCTTTAATTGCAGCTGCCATGTCATTAACTGGCTGTTTTAGACTTTTTTTTCTCTGTATTTTACCAACATATAAACTGTAAAAGAATAAAATATATTTTAAAGTAGGTTCTAGTGTTACAAATATTAACATAATTAAATTAGCCATAGCAAGTGCAGGCAAAAATGTCAATTTTTATTTGGAGGTGGGGGGAATCTTAGGATAAAGTAACTCTGAGGGGGAGTTGAAACATTCAGCTGTATAATAATGAGTTACTAATAACTTCCGATGTTTCAAGCCTTGTTTTAATGATTCTAGAAGCTGTGCATGGGAGATTGAATCTTGTTTTCAGTGAGGGTCAAGGCAATAGCTGTGACTAGAGGCTTGCTTTGTGTGTCTTTCCTGCAAGGCTTAGGTCTTGCTAGATCTAAAAAAAAAATTCGAGTCAACCTTTACATTTCTTTCATATCAAAACCTCGGAATATGATCAAAAGTTTCTACTATAATGAAAACATTTTCTAATACTATAAGAAAAGCTTATTTTAATGCAGTAGTAATAAGAATAGAATCACAAAGACTTTAGGCCAAAAGTTAGACACTTTATCAGACAGCTAAATACAGATTTAAGTGGCTTCACTTGCTGATTTTTTACTGAGCATCCAAACTTTTTATTTCAGTTAATGGTAAATGGGAGCACTCAGAACCTCTGAAATTCAAGTGTTTAAATATGGAATTCAAAACCCAAATTCAGGTACCCAATCTAGAAAATTTTAGCCTAAAGACCTACTACTTACGTCTGTTACTTATTAGTTTATAGGACACCTATCCATACATTTTTTAAGCACCCTGGAGACAATTTAAAAATGCATCCTACTTTCCGCAGTACTGTTTATGATAACCCACCACCAGTGAGTCAGGCAGCTTAACTCAAATTAATAATGTTTATTCCAGCAGTGCCTAGGAACCAGCCAAGATAAGTGCCCCATTGTGCGAGGCACTGTACAAAGACAGTAATAGTCAGTCCTTGCCCCAAAGAGCTTTCAGTTTAGATAGACAAGACAGACACAGGATAGGGGGAAAGGATGTAACATACAAGCAAAAGTGAACACCATGATGGCAGCAAATATATTAGTTTGATAATTTTTTGGGGTGTGGGGGGAATTAACTCTACTGCCTAAATGGAAAGTGAAGGGACATTGATGGAAGGGTGTGGGAGGACAGCCAGGGCAGAAAGGAGGAGGGTAGGAGAGGCTGAAATGTGGTACACCGGTGTGATATAAGGCTGAAATGAGGAGGCTTAGGTAGGAGGTGGGAGTGGGTCAGAGCAAAGAGCCAATCAACAGAGGGGGGAAAATGTCCAGGCAAAACTGCAGAAAATGCTCTGACATCAGTATTCCAAGGACTCTGGTGAGCCACGTCTGCAGCTCTTACTACCAGCTTGAGTTCTGGCTGGCTACTCCATGCAGTTTTTCCTCAAGGCCACATGACAGCAGGGAGGGACTCCATGGGACCTAGTGCTGCCAAAGGCCGGGGTCTCATCTGTAAAGTTGAGAGAGCTAGTTGGGGAGGGTGGGGAGTGACCTTGGCTGAGACCTGTTTTACCCCCTTCTTCCCCAGAGAAGCAGGCCCTGCCTAAATCATCAAATTCCTCTCCCGCTCAAACAATTTCCACCCATTTTCAAATGCCTGTTTGGTGGGGGCGGGGAATAGCTTTGCAACGTGCCCTGAAGCCAGGGCCAGTGCTACTATTAAGGCAAACTAGGCGGTTGCCTAGGGCGCCAAGATTTGGGGGTGCCAAAAAGCAGTGCCCCCAATTTTTTTTACAGCGTTCCTACACCCCCTCCCCGAGCGCACGGTCGCCGCTCCATTTCTCCCACCTCCCAGGCCTGCAGTGCCAATCAGCTGTTTGGCGCCGCAAGCCTGGGAGGCGAGGAGAATTAGAGCGGGGGCGGTGTGCTCGGGGAGGAGGCGGAGAAGAGGTGAGCTGGGGTGGGGAGCTGCCACACGGCTCCCCGGGTTGGGGGGGTGGGGAGCTGCTGTGGGGGTGCCTCAGGGCGGGAGGGGGAGCTGCCGCAGGGCTCCCCACACCAGCTCACCTCTGCTACGCCCCCTCCCCGAGCAGCCATCGCTGCTCTATTTCTCTCGCCTCCCAGGCTTGCAGCGCCAATCAGCTGTTTGGCGCCACAAGCCTGGGAGGGGAGGAGTATTAGAGGGGGGGCGGCATGCTCGGGGAGGAAGCAGAGCAGAGGTGAGCTGGGGTGGGGAGCTGCTGCGGGGGGGCACCTCAGGGCAGAGGGGGTCGGGGAGCTGCCGCATGGCTGGGGGGGGCGCAAGGTGGAAGTTTTGCCTAGGGTGCAAAACTTCCTTGCAGCAGCCCTGCCTGAAGCACATCTTCCTTATGTCAACAGAGCTTGCATACCTCCGCTGATCCTAACTCTGGTAGTATGGTGCTATGAAAGAGGCAGTGTCTCAGGTATGTGGATTGTAAGCCATTTAGGTCAAAACAAAAACTTTAACTTTACTCAAAAATCCCCAGGCAGCTAGTGCAGATCATGAAGTACTGATTTAGTGGCAAGAGACTCTAAACCAGTGGTTCTCAAACTTATGTACTGGTGGCCCCTTTCACATAGCAAGCCTCTGAGTGCGCGCCGCCCTTTAAATTAAAAACACTTTTTTATGTATTTAACACCATTATAAATGCTGGCGGCGAAGCGGGGTTCAGGGTGGAGACTGACAGCTCGTGACCCCCCATGTAAGAACCTTGTGACCCCCTGAGGGGTCCCGACCCTCAGTTTGAGAATTCCTGCTCTAAACGGACTATCCTATTCTACACTAGCTACAGTTTCTGGATGATTTTAAAGTGAATAGACTGAGTACCATCTTTATCAATCTAAAGGGGCTGTGAAATGGGTATGCCTGTAGAGTATACAGTATGAAGGCAAGAATTCTCCATTTTATAAATGGGAAACAGAGAAGTTGTGACTTACATATCAAGTACAGTAGTACTATTGCCTAGTACATTGGTAAAGACAGGTGAATCAGGAGGCCTGGCTTCTAATCCTGTTTCTAATGTTAATTTTTGATGGATTGCCTTAGGCAAGTCATTTAACCTCTCACTTATAGGAGTGATCAGAAACCTACCAAATACTTGTGAAGTGATGCATACTGTAAGCGCAAAGTATTACAAGGTGAATCCATGGCAGGAGTCCTAATAGAACAGTTTTGCTCCTGATTTGTAGCCTTATGTTGACACATGCATGCTTTCCTCCTGGTCCTTCTAAAATAGATATCAAGGTAGTGAAAAATATTTTGTGCGAAAATTAATCAAAAGCTTTTGCAAATGTTAAAAAGCTTGTCTCCAAACTCAAACGGGGAACTGTTAATGGAAAATGGAAAAACCTTCTGAATGAATATTTAACCCAACTTTAATCAATTTTGTCAATCGGAAAGCAACGGTTGCCCAAAACATAATGCATTTGCACAGTTACTCTCTTTCTGTCCCACCATCCCCACGAACATGATACAGTTCTGCGGTGATCTGGAAGCCTACTTTCGTCGTCTCCGACTCAAGGAATATTTTCAACGCACCACTGAACAGTGCACTGACCCACAGGAACCCTCCTACCAACACTACAAGAAGAAGAACTCTGCGTGGACTCCTCCTGACGGTCGAAATGACAGACTGGACCTCTACATAGAGTGTTTCCGCAGACGTGCACAGGCTGAAATTGTGGACAAACAACATCACTTGTCCCATAACCTCAGCCATACAGAACGCAATGCCATCCACAGCCTCAGGAACAACTCTGACATTATCATCAAAGGGGCTGACAAAGGAGGTGCTGTAGTCATAATGAACAGGTCAGATTATGAACAGGAGGCTGCCAGGCAACTCTCCAAGACCACATTCTACAGGCCACTATCCTCTGATCCCACTGAGGAATACCATAAGAAACTACACCATCTGCTCAAGAAACTCCCAGCTACAGTACGGGAACAAATCTACATGGACACACCCCCAGAACCCAAGATCCATAAACCCGGAAACCCTGGACGCCCCATCATCTCAGGCATTGGTACTCTGACAGCAGGATTATCTGGCTATTTGGACTCTCTCCTCAGACCCTATGCTACCAGCACTCCCAGCTATCTTCGAGACACCACCGACTTCCTGAGGAAACTACAATGCATTGATGTTCTTCCTGAAAACACCATCCTGGCCACCATGGATGTAGAAGCACTTTATACCAATATTCCACATGAGGATGGACTACAAGCTGTCAGGAACAGTATCCCTGATGAGGCCACAGCAAGCCTGGTGGCTGAGCTTTGTGACTTTGTCCTCACCCACAACCACTTCAGATTTGGGGACAATTTATACCTTCAAGTCAGTGGCACTGCTATGGGTACCCGCATGGCCCCACAGTATGCCAACATTTTTATGGCTGACTTAGAACAACGCTTCCTCAGCTCTCGTCCCCTAGTGCCCCTCCTCTACTTGCGCTACATTGATGACATCTTCATCATATGGGCCCACGGAAAGGAGGCCCTTGAAGAATTCCACCTGGACTTCAACAATTTCCACCCTACCATCAACCTCAGCCTGGACCAGTCCACACAAGAGATCCACTTCCTGGACACTACAGTACAAATAAGTGATGGTCCCATAAACACCATCCTATACCGGAAACCTACTGACCGCTACACGTACCTACATGCCTCCAGCTTCCATCCAAGACACATCACACGATCCATTGTCTACAGCCAAGCCCTAAGATACAACCGAATTTGCTCCAACCTCTCAGACAGAGACAAACACCTACAAGATCTTTATCAAGCATTCGTAAAACTACAATACCCACCTGGGGAAGTGAGGAAACAGATTGACAGAGCAAGACGGGTACCCAGAAATCACCTACTACAGGACAGGCCCAACAAGGACAATAACAGAACACCACTGGCCATCACATACAGCCCCCAGCTAAAACCTCTCCAGTGCATTATCCACGATCTACAACCTATCCTGGAAAATGATCCCTCACTCTCACAGACCTTGGGAGGCAGGCCAGTCCTCGCTTACAGACAACCCCCCAACCTGAAGCAAATACTCACCAGCAACTACACACCACACCACAGAAACACCAACCCAGGAACCTATCCCTGTAGCAAACCTCGTTGCCTACTCTGTCCCCATATCTACTCTGGCAACAGCATCAGAGGACCCAACCACATCAGCCACACCATCAGGGGCTCATTCACCTGCACATCCACTAATGTCATATATGCCATCACGTGCCAGCAATGCCCCTCTGCCATGTACATTGGCCAAACCGGACAGTCCCTCCGCAAAAGAATAAATGGACACAAATCAGACATCAGGAATGGTAACATACACAAGCCAGTAAGTGAACACTTCAATCTCCCTGGTCATTCTATTACAGATTTAAAAGTCACTATCATTGAACAAAAAAACTTCAGAAACAGACTTCAAAGAGAAACAGCAGAACTAAAATTCATTTGCAAATTCAACACCATTAATCTGGGCTTGAATAGGGACTGGGAGTGGCTGGCTCACTACAGAAGCAGCTTTTCCTCTCCTGGAATTGACACCTCCTCATCTATTATTGGGAGTGGACTACATCCACCCTGATTGAATTGGCCCTGTCAACACTGGTTCTCCACTTGTGAAGTAACTCACTGCTCTCCATGTGTCAGTATATAATGCCTGCATCTGTAACTTTCACACTATGCATCCGAAGAAGTGAGGTTTTTACTCACGAAAGCTCATGCCCAAATAAATCTGTTAGTCTTTAAGGTGCCACCAGACTCCTTGTTGTTTTTGTAGATACAGACTAACACGGCTACCCCCTGATACTTGCACAGTTACTGTTTTTGTTTTTTTTTTAAATAAGAGTGAATGGTTTCAAATTTTGTACCTTGAAGAAACTTCAAAACTTTTGTACAGTAGATATTCAACACTAGTTTTATATTTGCTAAACTAAAATATCTATTTTAGGGACATTGCTGGGATTCTCACAGGAGGCAGTCAGGGAAAGATTTGTAAGAAAAAGGAAGGCAGAGGAACCGCTCAAAAGAAATTATATAAAAATCCCCCTCATTTCCTTGTTCTCTGTTTCCATTCTATTTACTCCACCTTTTGTCCTTTTGTCCTTTCCTTTCCTTTTTCTCTTTTGAAAATCATTAAAAAAATGTTTTTCATAGTTTTATAATTAGTTTTCATCTTGTTTTTAGTAGTGTTTTTTTTAAAAGTAGTTTAATATTCTTTGGGTTTATCATTGTTCATAGAACAAGGGCAGGCACAATCCTGAGATAACTTGGTTTTGCTTCATAAACCATTTAAAAAAACCCCAACCTCTTGTAAAACAACAAATATCCATGTTGTAATTTCTTATGGATACCCATCCATCCACTGTATGTAGGTTTTTTGCTTTCTTTGTTTGTTTCAAATTCTGTCCAGGATAGAGTCTAAATAACAATCAATAATCTGACATGTGATATAAGCTACAATTATGACACCTTTTGGGTCAAGTCCTGGTTGCCTTTAGTGTAAAGGACAGCACATAACCTCTTTTCACATGTGTCTTCTGTTATTCCTTTGGGTCCCAAGAGGAATAATGCATTTTCTTCTTCTGTGCCAAATGGTATCCGGAGATAGTGGGTTTTTTTACTAGATTTCAGTATTCTGGTTTTGGAGATACTAGCAGAAATATAACTATTGGGCTGCAAACCTTGTATTTTATGCCTCTTTTTCAGGTATTAAAACTCTTGGAATATCTTTTCACTCTTGGTTGTTTTCAGTAAAAAGGATTATGTTAATCAATGCTATTTGGAGTAGGCTACTGCTATATCAAACACCTTGTCTAATAGAAACAGCCTTCTCTGTTTACTATCTAGTACCAGAAAAATATGCAGTGTAGACATGGCTTTTCATGAAGCTATGTGCAAAATGAGATGCATTCTGGCTCTGCCATTATCTCACACAGCAGAAATCCCTCAGGTCCCTGTAGTCTATTCATTAGATTTAAGACTACTCATCACCCAACGCTGTGCAGTCAGTGCACACAATGGCAATGCACATTAGTATAACATGCGATTTGTATTATTCCTTATTTTTAAAAAGTACAACAGTGTTTTACAGTAAAGGTTCCAAACCCTGCAGTATAGCTATTCCATGATGTACTCCCTTGGAACATTTATTTGTTTTTAAAAACCACAACAAAAGGAACGTGTAAATTATTTTGATGCTTCTGTCCAAATTGGACCAAACTGGAATTTTTTTTGTTTTAGTAAGTTTAAAATTTTGCATGATGCCTCTGCATGTCACGGTTTCGTCCAGATCCAGCCAGGAAGGTGTTTTCTTGGTATTGCTAACTTAGAGAGAAACTGGAGGACTAGAATACTTGCAAGAATCATAGAAGATTAGGGTTGGAAGAGACCTCAGGAGGTCATCTAGTCCATCCCTCTGCTCAAAGCAGAACCAATCCGAACTAAATCATCCCAGCCAGGGCTTTGTCAAGAGGGGCCTTAAAAACCTCTAAGGATGGAGATTCCACCAACTCCTAAGGTAACCCATTTCAGTGCTTCACCACCCTTCTAGTGAAATAGTTTTTCCTAATATCCAACCTAGATCTCCCCCACTGCAACGGGGGAGATCTAGGTTGGATATTAGGAGACCATTGCCACAAGTTTTCAAAGATAATGGCCAATGGCTCTGCAATCACATCAACCAAGTCCCTGAGCACCCTCGGATGCATTAGATCTGGACACATTGACTGGTGCACGTCCAGCTTTTCTAAATAGTCCTTAACCTGTTCTTTCACCACTGAGGGCTGCTCATCTCCTCCCTATACTGTGCTGCCCAGTGCAGCAGTCTGGGAGCTGAACTTGTCTGTGAAGACCGAGGCAAAAAAAGCTTTTTCCACATCATCTGTCACTAGATTGCCTCCTCCATTCAGTAAGGGTCCCACACTTTCCCTGACCACCTTCTTGTTGCTAACATACCTGTAGAACCCCTTCTTGTTACCCTTCACATCCCTAGCTAGCTGCAACTCCAGTTGTGCTTTGGCCTTCCTGATTACACCCCTGTTTACTCGAGCAATATTTTTATACTCTTCCCTAGCCATCTGTCCAAGTTTCCACTTCTTTTAAGCTTCCTTTTTGTGTTTAAGATCACCAAAGATTTCTCTGTTAAGCCAAGCTGGTAGCCTGCCATATTTTGCTATTCTTTCTGCGCATTAGGATGGTTTCTTCCTGCGCTCTCAATAAGGCTTCTTTAAAATACAGCCAGCTCTCCTGGACTCCTTTCCCCCTCATATTACCCTCCCAGGGGATCCTGCCCATCAGTTCCCCGAGGGAGTCAAAGTCTGCTTTTCTGAAGTCCATGGTCCATATTCTGCTCCTCTCCTTTCTTCCTTTTGTCAGGATCCTGAACTGGCCATCTCATGGTTAGTGCTGCCCAGATTGCCACCCACTTCTACTTCCCCTGCCAATTCTTCCCTGTTTGTGAGCAGGAGGTCAAGAGGTGCCCAGCCCCTAGTTGGTTCCTCCGGCACTTGCACCAGGAAGTTGTCCCCAACGCTCTCCAAAAACATCCTGGATTGTCTGTGCACTGCTGTATTGCTCTCCAAGCAGATGTCAGAATGCTCAAAGTCCCCCATGAGAACCAGGGCCTGTGATCTGGAAAGTTCTGTTAGTTGTCCGAAGAAAGTCTCGTCTACCTCATCCTCCTGGTCTGGTAATCTATACCAGATGCCCACCATGACATCACCCTTGTTGATCTCACCTCTAAACTTAACCCAAAGACTCTCAACAGGCTTTTCTCCAGTTTCATACTGGAGCTCTGAGCAATCATACTGCTCTCTTACATACAGTGCAACTCCTCCATCTTTTCTCCCCCACCTGTCCTTCCTGAACAATTTATACCCATCCATGACAGTGCTCCAGTCATGTGAGTTACCTCACCAAGTTTCTATTATTCCAGTCACATCATAGTTCTGACTGAGCCAGGACTTCTAATTCTTCCTGCTTGTTTCCCAGGCTTCTTGCATTTGTGTACAGGCACTTAAGATAACCAGCTGATTGCCCTACTTTCTCAGTATGAATCAGGAGGCCTTCCCTGTTGCACCATCCTCCTTGTGTTTCCTCCCAATATCCCACTTCCCCATTTACCTCTGGGCTTAGGTCAGAAGTCTTTGCTTTCTCCTGAAATTGCAAATCTGAATTTTTTTCCCCTTTGTGCAGCAGCATCTCACCTTATCACAAGTCAAGCAAAGGAGATATTGTTCACTAGGAGCTGTGTAGTTTCCAGAAGAGCTGCTTATAATGATAATACTTTGCATGTGAAAATGGAAGGTTATAAATAACCGTCACTAGGGGGGTGCTACTTGGCACCTCTTACAATAGAGAAATAATTATTTCTCTAATTCACTCTGGTCTATAATCTCTGAATACTCTACAAGGGCCAATCATCACCTGTCTTTACCTATAGCATGATTTACCCTCCGAGATGTCCCTTGAGATGTAGCAATTATTGACTATATCATGTGCTATAATACCCAGAAGGGCTTTTTTTTTTTTTATTCTGCCGAATGGACCATACTTGATCACCAGTAAGATATTTTGAAATCTTTTGACTATCATCAAAGAAGTCTGTGAAGAGAGCATAATTTAAAGTTTGTTCTTGTTCATTCTGGACTAGTCCAGATCACAGCCCGGCTCTGCATTTCAGTAGAGGTGGATCAGAATTAATTTATGACCCAATCCCACTTTTCTTTCTGCACGCATGGCATCTTAATAGGGCATATTAACTTTTTGTTATTTTAATACCCAAAAATCTTTGAAGAAAAAATTAGGATCAGCTTGAGGTTGGAATTCAAATAACGCTTCTGAACTTTCAGAGAATCATTGATGACTAATTTTTATTTGATTATCACAAAAAGGAGCCTTCACAACTTCATGTGGTAGCTACCTCTGGTACCAACATTGTGAGCCTACAGCCATGTTTGCATTCTCCATTTCTTATGCAGTCTTGAAAAAATTAATATGCAGGCCAGCTCTTTTCAGTATACCTTATGTTCATTATTTGTGACACTGATTGCTACCTAAGTCTAAATATATCAGCTTTGGGTCTCTCAAATGACTCTTGCATGAATGTAAAGTTGCTTTCCGGAGCCAGTTTTCTACCAGTCAAGTGACACTTCATTCCTCTTATGTGCGAAAAGAAGTTCTCTATAGCTTGTCTAGTTATGGTTGACAGCCTTGTATTTCTTTTTCTTTTAGCAAAGGGAAGAATGAGTTTTCCTTTTTTGTATGATTGTTTTATACCCTCTCATTTTTGTTTCTCTTCTGCAATCTGATGCATAACTCAATCTTCCTATAATAAGTACCCCCTTGTACTGATAAAATGGTAATTTATCCTTTGGCATACACTGTTTACTTTCATCATGGTTTGAATCACACTTCTTCCTGTTTTCTTTTGTTGCACCATACATGTTGAACATACTAATCCCTTTATGATACTGACCTCCTTTGTAAAGCACTTTGAGATCTACTGATGAAAAGTGCTGTCTGAAATCTAGGTATTATTATCAATGCTATTTTGTGGCTCCTCTGTTACTGCATTTGTTTTTATTTGCAGGGCCGCCCAGAGGTGGGGGGGGGCAATAGGGTCAATTTGCCACAGGGGCCCCCACGAGAATATAGTATTCTATATTATTGCAACTTTTTTTTTATGGAAGGGGCCCCCAAAATTGCTTTGCCCCAGGTCCCCTGAATCCTCTGGGCAGCTCTGTTTGTTTATTTGCTGTAATTGATAAACACTCGTAACTTTAAATTGACTTTGACTATTTAATTTATCTTTGTTTTTACATAATTCACATTTTTAAACCATTTTTCTATAAAATTACATAATTAACCTTACAACTTGCATGAATGCTGCATGGGATAATCAGGGTGCTGTATGTGACTAATGGGGCCTTGGATTATGGATATCATTAAAACTCCATGAAGCTCAGTAAGATTCTAATCTTAGTATCACATTAACAATTTTTGAATATATTTTAGTCTCTCTAAGGTGTTTTTTTTTTACTATAATTATGTTGCATTATCACAATTACAAGTACTTGGTTTAAGAAGTAGAACTAATTGGTAGTCGGGTAACAGTTTATTTAGAGCTTTGTCTTGAGTTAACTCTTCCATGCTGGGCATTAATGGTGCTTGCACATCTGATCCAAAATGATAAATATTGCTGAGTATTCAGCCACCAAAATACTGATGAATATTCATAAACCAGGACATTGGTATAGTTATTAATATTCTTCTAAAATTATTCTGCCATTCAAGATGGGTACAATGGTTCAGAATTAACTTGCTGGCAATATAAAAACGTCAAAAGATTCAGAAATCTGGATAAGCCCAGAAGTTTGGACACAAATCAATTTGAAAATCTTACAAGAGCTGGACAACTTTTTAAATTTCATATAGCTCCTTGTTTTATCTGGCTGAAATTATCAATACAGCAGACTCTCTTGTATTTTTGTATTTAATGATTTTGCTTCTAGTTTTGGTTCAGATCAAGAAGCAAATTTACAGAAGGAAACAAAAGTGAAGTAAATACTTTTTGAAATCCAGAGGTTTTCCAGTTTTGTTTTGGTTCAGCTGGAAGTTCAAGTTGGCTTACCTTACCTATCTGGAGCATTTATGAATGTGGATTTGCTCTCTTGTTAAAGAAAAGAATGGGTAATAAACTTACATCAACTGCCTGGGAGTGGACAGTGGCTAACTGGGTATAACTATTAAGCAAATTACAGTAGCAACAGCAGAAGGCTTTGAGCAAAGGAACATGCTTTGAGCAGGGGGTTGGACTAGATGACTTCCTGAGGTCTCCTCCAACCCTAATCTTCTATGATGCTATGCTCTGAAACATTAACATTCCCCAGCTTCAGAAGTCATTTAATTAGGGAACTGATACAACTACAGCATCAAGATTATCCACTGGGGTGATACCAATACCCTGGACATATATATGGAAGACTTTTGCTGCAGTCAGGTTTCTAGAGGAAGGGAGGACATGTACTACGGGACCCACTCCCCAAAATACAGTGATCCCAAACTAATTATTAAAATACACATTCCTGTTCAGGTGGTTTGGCTGGTGAGTGCCTCGCTGACTCTCATCTCCTTTTAATTCCTATCCTTCTGTTTTCATGCTTTTCTTCTGCAGCTGTCAAAACTGTTTAGTTTTCATTTTAACTTTTAGTATTAATTTATCTCATTTGCTAAGGAAGGGGATAAAATGATCTAAGATTAAAAATCAGATTTGTCTGTGGAAAAGCCCACACAAATGAGTATGCCTATGCAAAATATTTCCAAGAAATAGAAATTCCCTTTTAATTAAGGATTGGTTTGAAAAAGCTGTTCAGCATTGTATTAGTGAACATAAACTGTATTTAGAGAGTGAAAGTCCAGACTTATTGATCTACCTTGTTTCCCCCTTCTTCAGCATTGCAATATTTTCAACCATAAAAAGAAAAATGGATCTGTCTTTCCATTTCATAACCTCATAGATATTACAGATGGAAAAGACCTGTTCCAATATTTACTTTGTCTCTGGTAATCCAGACTGGTTCCTTTTATCGTATATTCGCCAGCTTTGTTCAGTCCACTTGCAAATGGACTCAAAGGGGGGTCTGCTTCCTTTCTGGGTGATTAATCTACCATTTATTACATCTCACATTGAGGAAATATTTACTGATGGTTACCTTAAATTTTCTTTTAATTTCATCTCATTAATGCTATTTATGCTTGTGTCATGATCAAAAGACCTGGAGTCAGAAGGTCCATGTTTCCTGCAAGATCTGTTACTGAGGGGATACAATTCTTAATGGGCAGCAGGTTTAAAATTAATGGGTAGCAGGTTTAAAACAAATAAAAGGAAGTTCTTCACACAGCGCACAGTCAACTTGTGGAACTCCTTGCCTGAGGAGGTTGTGAAGGCTAGGACTATAACAGCATTTAAAAGGAACTGGATAAATTCATGGAGGTTAAGTCCATTAATGGATATTAGCCAGGATGGGTAAGGAAGGGTGTCCCTAGCCTCTGTTTGTCAGAGGGTGGAGATGGATGGCAGGAGAGAGATCACTTGATCATTGCCTGTTGGGTTCACTCCCTCTGGAGCACCTGGCATTGGCCACTGTCAGAAGACAGGATACCGGGCTAGATGGACCTTTGGTCTGACCCAGTACGGCCATTCTTATGTTCTTATGTTCTAATGGAGAATGTGAAGAATTGAGCTGGAAGCAACTCAGCCACATGGACAGAGTGGCCCATAGGGTTTATTAATGTTCTACTTGTTCAACTTAACCTGCGTTCAGCTTCACTCTTTGCTAAGGAAACATTGTGGCAGTAGCTGAGCTGTGAATTCTCTGAAGTGCAGTAGCTGGCAGACTGAACTATGGAATTTGGTCTGAAGTCCCTTGGAGCTCTAGATTTTGCAGTCACAAAACTAGCCCAGTGATGGACTGGTGGAAGGAGGAGTTTGCGCTGTGCACAGACTGGGCCATGCAGTAGAATGACAATAACAGGAAAGTAAAACTTGTTTTACCTGATTGGGGAACAAGGCGGAGAGATCTGCACCATTCTGAAGCTTGCCATTGCTGTAAGTCTTCCAATAGCTCTGGGAGCCCTAGGGAACTATTGCTTCCCAAAGCAAAACAGAACTGTGGAGTGACAAATCTTTCACTAGAGACCAATCCAAAGGGGAGGGCTAGACACCTATGTTATTACCTTATGCACATTGGTAGCTCTGTTCAATTTTGGAGATTGGAAACACTCATTAATTCAGGACAGTTTGTGGAACTTGGGATCACCACTTGCAGGAGCAGCTGATCCAGGAAGAAGGGAATCTTACAATAGCCAGATGCTTACGCATGGGGCCTGCAGCGGAAGCCTCAAGGGAAAGGATGGAAGCCCTAGGAGGCACAACACCCTCAGAAGTACATGCAGTGAGAAAACCGCAAAGGAGCAGGGGCCAGGGTTCCATACCCATTGTGAGATGCATTTATTGTGGAAGACCGCATGAGCAGGTAATGGAGAAGCGCCCCACGTTGGGATATCATTGCAAGGAATGTGGCAAGTTGAATCATTTTAGTAGTGTGTGCAAGAGTAGAAGCTGCTCTCAGGAAAATTCAGTCAAACTTTTACAAGAGGGGGATGGCACGTCAGAGAGCAGTGATGACATCCTGACACTCTCCTTGAGTCTGAGAGCATATCAGGTTCAGGCTCAGTTGGGACAGGAAAGCAACCAGGGATGATACCAACCTCTGTGCATGCAACAATAGTATTTGGGAAATACCATGGGTTTTGAGCTGGATAGCAGGGCCTCCTACAGTGTGATTCCTCAGGTTGAATTGGACTTGAACACACCTATTATAAAAAGCAGCTGCAATCTAATAATGTACAATGAGACCATAATGCAGCCTTTTCTTACAGGTAACTAATCCAGAAAAGAACAGATGTACTAATCAGGGGTGAAAGTCACATTGCTCTTACGGTACGGGGGCTGACTCCACTCTGCCCCCTGGAAGGGGTGGGGCCTCGGGTGGAAGGGGCGGGGCCAAGAGTCAGCGTTCCCCAGCCAGCCCATCCGCACTGCCTGTCCCGTGCCACCTGGGGCTCCAGCGGTGATTTAAAGGACCCGGAGCTCCGGCTGCTGCAGTAGTGGCAGCGGCAGCTGGAGCCCCAGGCCTTTTAAAACTCCAGCCCCGGGGCAGCTGCTCCTTTTGTCCCCTTCCCCCGTCAGTGATCCGGGGGTAGGGGAGGGAGGCCAAAAGGGCCAACGACATTAAAGCACTGCCCCCAGTGCTTTAAAGTCAGCAGTACGGGCTAGTACCAGTGGCCACTTTTTACCGGTACGCCGTACTGGCCTGTACCGCCTTACTTTCACCTCTGGTACTAATTGAAGTTTGGGGTGGTGGATGATAAACCTGCAGTCATACAAGCCAAGGAGCTGATCAGGGTGCCACATCAGAATTTTATAGCTGCAGTGCAAGAAGCTAAAGGAGGAGTCCCAGGAACAACAGAGACAATTTTAATAGCATATGGGGATGTTTTCAAAGGCAATGGTTCCTCAAAAGAAAGCTGTGACTGGAAGTAGACCTCACAGTGGAACCTGTGTGCTTATCACAAAGGAAAATTCCAGTGGCATTATGTAATCCAATATAGCTCAGAACAGGGGTTTAAATAGCACATGAAGAGGCCCATACAATCTGGGTGAGTAGCACGGCAGTGGCAAAGAGGCCATCAGACGGATTACATATCTGCATAGACTAAAAACCACTGAACCAGACATTGAAACGATGCCACTATCCACTGCTCACAATTGTTGATATCCTGCCAGAACTCTTCAAAGCCAGAATCTTTACGGTCTGTGATGTGAGGAATGGGTTTTGGCACATAATCCTGGATAAAGAGCCCAGATTACAACTTTGCAACACTATTTGGTTGTCACAGATGGCCGTGCATGCAGATGAGCATAAGCCCAGCACCAGAGGTGTTCCAGAGAAGACTCACCCAAATGCTGGAAGGACTGTCTGGGCTAAAAAATAATGCCAGGTATCCTCACTCTAGGTGAAGGAAGTAATGAAACATAAGCTGAATGAAACCATGACAGAAAACCACAAGCTTTTCTACAGCATTGCAGGAAGAAGAACATAAAACTCAACCCAGGAAAACTGTGATTCCACAGAGTGAGGTGATATATGCTGGACATCTGTTTGCAGCGGAGGGCCTGAAAGCAGACTTCAATAAGATCAAGGTAGTCAGAGATATGCTATCTCCAGGAGATGTAAAAAGGACACAACACTTCATAGTAATAATAAATTTTCAGTCCAGGTTCTGTCCATGCCTGGCTTCAATAGCAGAACCCCTACATCAGCTCCCAAGGCAGGATGTGGAGTGTGACTGGGCAGGTCCCCAACAGTGAGTGAGTGATATGCTGCAACAGATCATAATGGATGCCCCTGTCCTGAAGTACTACCAGCTAAGAAAGCCACTGATACTCCAGTGTGATGTACTGGAGAAACGATGGGGAAATACCCATGACAAAATGGGTAGCCTGGGCAGCTTCAGGGGGCTTGGGGCTCCAGGGTCCCCCTCCGCTGGCAGCTCCAAGCTGTGTGCCTCCCCGCCGCCCACAGCGGTTAAGAGCTGCCAGGGTTCCCTCTGCCGCCCACGGGGGGATGGGAGCAGTGGGGATACCCCCCTGCCCCCCGTGGCAGCCGGGAGCAGCAAGGATTTTGCCTGCCATTGGGGGAGCTGCGGGGTACCTCTGCAGCTCCCGGCCACCGAGGTGGCAGGTGATCCTGCAGCTCCCAGCTGGTGCTGGCTAAAGTCATGGAGGTCTTTGGAAGTCACAGATTTTGTGACCCCCATGACTAAATCGCAGCCTTAATCATGGCAAATCCTCTTAGTCCTCCAAAGAGATTTCAGCCCATGTTGATGTGACTCTAGCTCTACTAAGTAGAGATCGGATATTGTCCAGAACAATTACCGGTGTTAGCTGACACCCTGAGTGGGGGGGGGGGAGCATATCCCCAGCATCAGCAAGTTGGGGGAGAGGGTCCCATGACCTAGTGCAGCTTGTTAATGAATTTTGTTTTCCAGTTTCAACAGTGAAGCTGATGGAGTTGAAAGAGGTTAAGGGAAAGGACATCCAGCTACAGGCAGTCAAAGGGATAATAGAGGGATACTAACAGTAGGGTGACCAGATGTTCTGTTTCTAAAGGGACAGTCCCGTTTTGGGGTTGTTGTTGTTTTTCTATATAGGTGCCCATTACCGTCCCCCCACCCCCACCCCCTGTCCTGTTTTTTCATAGTTGCTATCTGGTCACACTAACAGGGTTGCAAAAAAACAAAACCCAAGTACTGGCAGAAGCAGAACCATATTTTCAAACTAAAGATGAGCTGAGTGTGCAGGATGGAACCATATTTTGAGGACAGAAAGTGTTGGCCCTGCCTCATTATGTAATGATGTCATGCAACAAATGCATGCCTCACACCTGGGCATTGGCAGCCCATCTAAAACAGCTAGAGAGTGAGTTTATTGGCTGGGAATGAATACGCAACTCCGCTCCTTGATAGAAGGATGTGACATCTGCCATTCATGTGATCATCCACCAGCAGAATGAGACTGTTACTACATAAGCTGCCTACCTGACTGAGAAAAGATGGAAGCAGACTTGTTTACCTTACTGGCAAAGCAGTACTTGATTATAGTGGACTACCCTTCACATTTCTGGGAGGCTAGTGCCCTGCCTGATGCAAGAAGCAAGTCAGTGAATGGCAAACCAAAGGCCCACTTTGCCAGATCTGGCATTCCAAACACTATGTTTACAGACCAATGCACCCCAGTTTGCCTTGGAAGAATTAAAGGAATTTGCTCACAAATGGGATTTTGTCCTCCAGACCTACAGAGTAATGGTAAGGTGGAATCAGCTGCAAAAACAACTAGAAGCTGTTGCACAAGGCTGTTTCTTGTCGTTCACACCCCTTGTTAGCATTTTTGGCACAAAGGAGTACTCCATCACAGGAGTGCCGAAACAGTCCAGTGCAGGCACTGATGGGGGGGAAGGACCAAAACACTCATACTACTGAGAGGAAGAAGATCTGTTTCAGCCAGAAGGATGGAGATACCACTGAGAGGAGATGGCCAACAATCAGTGAAAGCAGTCATTCGAGTACAGAAGGCCAGCCAAGAACCTACCGGCAAGCTGACTTTTCAAATGATACCTCACAAGACGTGCCTTATACAAAGATTATTACAACAATGTGTGAATACAGGGGGGCGTTCTGTTCCAAAAGAGTATGGTGGACAATTGTTCTCCATGTCCATAAAAGGTAGGACAAGAAATAATTGACTTAGTTTGCCACAAGTGAGACTCAGATTAAATATTGGAAAAAAACTTTCTAATATTTAATCTAATTATGTAGACTATACCAGTGTTTAACTATCTTTATGAGGAGGTTGTGAAATCCCCATCATTGAAGATTTTTAAGAACAGGTTGGATGAACACCTGACATAGTATTCTAGGTATTTTTAATCCTGCCTCAGTGTGGGAGGATGTGCAAGACAATATTTTGAGGTCCCTTCCAGCCCTATATTTCAATGATTCCATCAATGTTTATTCAAAAACTCTTGGTTGATTGCAGATGTCTAAAGATGTCTGACATGGCCACATCTTTTGTAGAGCATAACCATTTATTTCTAGAGTTAGACTTTACTGTATGTTTCAGACTCCCGGATGCTTTTTTGACAAACTCCCTCAAACATTTATCAGGTTCTCTTTTCTAAGGACTAACACCAGTGCTCATGATTCTGCAAATGCTAGTAAACCCCAGGTGTTATTGACATGGCAATTGTGAAACAGTGAGATGCTTTGGGGCTTGAATAGCTGCCTGTTTGAAGAAGTATAGTGAACCATGTTCTTACGGAAAGAATTTCCTATTTAAAAAAAAAAAATTAAGGAACTCTGAATATTGTGTTCTAACTTTTCAGACAGTACCCAATATTTTTTCAAATACCACAGTAATGGTGCCATTTCCTTGGCTTTTTCCTACAGCATTTAACGTAATGGAGAAGGATAATGCTTTTCCAGGTGCAAAAACTACCTGCTTGCTTTATTCCATCACTTCCCATTTTCTGCTGCCTATAAAGCATCCCTAATCTTTTAAGTGATTGTTTCTGGCTGTTCATTAAGCACAGCTAAAAGAGATTTTTTTCCAAAAGAGCCAGGAAAATAAAAGGGGGCAAAAAGGAAGGTGTTAGACCACAATGTTTCTGGAAAAAGAAGATGAAAATAGGTTACAAAATGTCTTTTTTTTTTTTTTTAAATTGAAGTGCCTGCAGATTAAGCTGTGACTATGAATTATATGGAAAGCCATGTTTTAGTCTGGCAAACTGCATTATAAAATCATCTGGTTATCACAATCATAGTCATTTGGTTTTGTTTTTCCACACAGTAATTAATGTCCTGGAGAATTTAGACATCATTAGTTTTCCATTTATTTACACTGCATCCATATGTCTCTCTAAAAGAAGTTGTTCCTTTGCCAAATTATTGATGGCTTCAGAAGCTTTAAAAGACTTCTAAAAGAATTTTGAGCCACAATATACCAGTTTTGTTTTATTAAATATATGCACAGGGAAACACTTTTAACAGTGGTGGTTTAAAAAAAACCCTGAGGTTACATAAAGTGTGAATTCAAAACATTCTGAACAAACTTGATGTGCTCAAGTTCTAGCAAATGTGTTATCTCTAAGACTGACTGAAAGTAGGAATGGGGAAAAGCGTTTGAAAAGTAGATGTGCCAACTGGCTACCCAAATGCTGTTGAATTGAGACTGTTAAGTTGCTGGACCAATATAAAGAGTGAAGATGTAGGATGCAAGCTGATATTAGTACAGCTGAGAGCCAGCAACAGTGGCTGTGCTGCAGAGAGTCAAGTGGAGAAGCAGCTTGATTTACTATGATTGGAGTTACTGGGCCAGAAAGTGAATACTAAGTGTTTTCAGCCAGCAGAAGCCAGCTGAAGCATTTTGGTCACAAAAAAAGGATGTGGTATAACCCCCTGAATTGACTCCTTCACCCAGAGGAACCCAGGAGAAGACCTACTTTCTTAGAACTACTTCAGTGAAAACAAGTCTCATGTATTTGATAAGAGTTCAGACAGTCTTAGTCATTAAGGCAAAACAATATAGTTTGAATTAAAAATCAAGGTATGTCTCCAAATGCATATTAGAATTCTTAGAAGAGAAACAGGGGAGTGTAAGAATAATTTTAAAATAAAAAAGATGGCTTCCATAAATTCTGCAAGGCTCAGCTATTCATAGATTCATAGATTCTAGGATTGGAATGGACCTCGAGAGGTCATAGAGTCCAGTCCCCTACCCTCATGGCAGGACCAAATACTGTCTAGACCATCCCTGATAGACATTTATCTAACCTACTCTTAAATCTCTCCAGAGATGGAGATTCCACAACCTCCCTAGGCAATTTATTCCAGTGTTTAACCACCCTGACAGTTAGGAACTTTTTCCTAATGTCCAACCTAAACCTCCCTTGCTGCAGTTTAAGCCCATTGCTTCTTGTTCTATCCTTAGAGGCTAAGGTGAACAAGTTTTCTGCCTCCTCCTTATGACACCCTTTTAGATACCTGAAAACTGCTATCATGTCCCCTCTCAGTCTTCTCTTTTCCAAACTAAACAAACCCAATTCTTTCAGCCTTCCTTCATAGGTCATGTTCTCAAGACCTTTAATCATTCTTGTTGCTCTTCTCTGGACCCTCTCCAATTTCTCCACATCTTTCTTGAAATGCGGTACCCAGAACTGGACACAATACTCCAGTTGAGGCCTAACCAGGGCAGAGTAGAGTGGACAAATGACTTCTCATGTCTTGCTCACAACACACCTGTTAATGCATCCCAGAATCACGTTTGCTTTTTTTTGCAACAGCATCACACTGACTCAGCTTGTGGTCCACTAAAACCCCTAGATCCCTTTCTGCTGTACTCTTTCCTAGACAGTCTCTTCCCATGTGTGAAACTTATTGTTCCTTCCTAAGTGGAGCACTTTGCATTTGTCTTTGATAAACTTCATCCTGTTTACCTCAGACCATTTCTCCAATTTGTCCAGATCATTTTGAATTATGACCATATCCTCCAAATCAGTTGCAATCCCTCCCAGTTTGGTATCATCTGCAAACTTAATAAGCGTACTTTATATGCCAATATCAAAGTCGTTGATGAAGATATTGAACAGAGCCGGTCCCAAAACAGACGCCTGTGGAACCCCACTTATTATACCTTTCCAGCAGGATTGGGAACCATTAATAACTACTCTCTGAGTACGGTTATCCAGCCAGTTATGCATCCACCTTATAGTAGCCCCATCTAAGTTGTATTTGCCTAGTTTATCGATAAGAATATCCTGCGAGACCGTATCAAATGCCTTACTAAAGTCTAGGTATACCACATCCACTGCTTCTCCCTTATCCACAAGACTCATTATCCTATCAAAGAAAGCTATCAGATTGGTTTGACATGATTTGTTCTTTACAAATCCATGCTGGCTATTCCCTATCACCTTACCACCTTCCAAGTGTTTGCAGATGATTTCCTTAATTACTTGCTCCATTATCTTCCCTGGCACAGAAATTAAACTAACTGGTCTGTAGTTTCCTGGGTTGTTTTTATTTCCCTTTTTATAGATGGGCACTATATTTGCTCTTTTCCAGTCTTCTGGAATCTCTCCTGTCTCCCATGATTTTCCAAAGATAATAGCTAGAGGCTCAGATACCTCCTCTATTAGCTCCTTGAGTATTCTAGGATGCATTTAATCAGGCCCCAAGTGATTTTTAATTTGTTCTTTTTTTATTTTATCTGCTAAACCTACCCCCTTCCCATTAGCATTCACTATGTTAGTCATTCCTTCAGACGTCTTGATGAAGACCGAAACAAAGAAGTAATTAAGCATCTCTGCCATTTCCAAGTTTCCTGTTACTGTATCTCCCTCCTCACTGAGCAATGCAGTGTGGATATTTTCCCTTATATGGTGGTGTTACCTTACCCATGCCCCACAGACAAGAGCAAAAGGAGATGCAATTAATTGACCTGCCTGGAGTTTTGCAAAGGTTCTTGTCATTGGTTAATGTTAGAAAATACGCCAAATCTCCACGTGCTCCATGAGTGCACAGCTAAAGGAAAAAAAACTCTTCAGAATTTGTTTACCATATGTGATTAAGTAAGGAGACTGGAACTAGAAGAGAGAGATGCTAAAGGACCAGTTTAAGAACTGAGTATTGAAATGATGGCAATGCAAATAAGCTATCCAACTTTGCAGATGTTCCTGAATTGGAAGGAACAACAAATACTGAGCAATGCAGATAGACATAGGGGAATTTTTAGTTCATAAGTACCATGTGTGAAGTGGACTGCTCATTTGGCACAAACACAATAGCAGCTGTTGAAAATGTCTGTGGTACTATGGCATCATCACAATTTACCCATAGTTTTTCTACTTAACATATGAAACTGTGATTTGCATTAACAAATTATAACCATAATTTACATAATTACTAGGTATTATAATACATGATCCCCAAATTAATGCAATACCCATAAATTATTTTAGTTTTACTGATATTATCCTGCATAGTACTGCCTGAACTCTTACAGTAGAATAGTGAAACTCTTATTGTGGTTTTGGAAGGGACACTATTCTGCTCAGGCTGAATTGCAATGTTTTAATTTTGGGGGGGGGGGAGGAGAATTCTTCATATTTTTGTGAACAGCAAATACATAGGCAAAGAATTGTAGAAGAAATGTCGTGTTACATTTTCTAATTTGCATCTCTCCCCTTTTCAGCTCCTTGAAGTATCATTCAGCATTCTGAATCTCCCACTCCTTAAAATCACAGAATGGCCAGTTAAAAGTAGAATGTTGCTGAAACACCCTTGAATCAAGCTTATGAGAGATTTCTGCTGCTAACAAAGTTGGAGCATTTAAGGCCATTACTTTTTTTTTTTTTTTTTTTTTACCAGTAACTTATAGGATAAATGGATTTAAACATTGTCACAATTTATTTCCCAATTATGTCATTGCAAATTTTGGTGCCACTACAGCTGCAATGCAATGTAATGTAGTTGTAATGCTGAGATGACGAAATAATTTGGGTCAAATTCTCCTTTCAGTTATAATGGTTGGACTAAGGTAACAGAACAAATTTTCACCCTTTTGAGTTGAACGTTAGGGCAGCTCTTTTATGATTCAATTTCTTGACAAGATTGCATAGAAATTGCTGTACTTAATCAGAACAGAGTTCTAACTAATTCGGTACCTTACCTGTGACAGTGGCTGAACACCAGATCTTTCAGAGGAACATGCAAGGAACTTTATGGATAATTATGTAATAACATCTTCCTAGGAAATGTTTTTTCCTACCACGGGCAATTAGCAGCTGGCTTATGACTTGAGGCATGAGGATTTTATCCCCTTATCCTATGTAATTGTCCAGGTTCCTATTATATATTTATATGTCTAATTACAATGACATTAAACATATGTAGATTTCCTTGACAGTTAAAGAGCATAATTCAGGTTCCTTAAGTGCACTTGGAAGAGGAAATATTTAAACCTTTTAAAAATAGTTTTATGTACAGTAATGCTTCCACAAAGTTTTAAAGCAATAGCCAATATATCCATTTAGGCCAAGCCAAGGGTATCTCCACTTCGAAGACTTGGATAGCCTCTGTTTTCACTGAAATAAGGTGTTCAGTCTCCTACTAATATGGTGGATCCTTAAGATTCTAAAATTTAAGATTAAAAGGACATATTTGTTTATCTAATCTTTCCCCTGCCAATGGAAAAATGTTCCCAAAGCACATTGTGTAAATCCATTTGAGTTATTCAAATTATGGAAATTTTACCACTTCCTTTAGGAACCTATTCCACAGTCCCTTGTCTGCCCTTTGCAGCAATTATCCTGATAATCAGCCTAAATTTTCCTTTGCTTAATTTCTTCCATTGTTCCTAGTAATATCACTGGAACACCTTTTGCTCAGTTTAATATTTACACCCTTCAAATATCTGTAGGTGGCTCATATTTCCCCTTAGTCGTCATTTGGCAATTCTGAGTACGTTCACTACTTTTGATCTTGCCTCATAAATCAGTCCCTCCAATTCCTTTAATCACTTTCCTCAGCCTCTGAATTTCTCCCAATTTGCTCATTTATTTCTGATATTGAGATACACTGAACTGAATCCTGTAATCTATGTGCAGACTTACTGATGCTGTATTGCAAGGGATTATCTCCTCCCTGCTCCGTTGTGTGATTGTTCTGCCTGTGCGGTTTAAAATCACCATATTGCACTGCAAACTCTTACCTAATTTGTGCTCTATCATCACCACCTAGATCTCTCTCAAAATTACTGTTGTTAAAATTCCTCACTTCTATTAAATAATTGCACTTTTTAGATGTTGTTCCTCAGCTGAAGTAGCTTGTATTTTCCCAAGTTATCACTTTGTCTTGCCCATATTTATTTTTGACTTTTCTAGGTTCCTTTGTATTTCCATGTCCTCACTGGTGTATGCAATACCTTCCAATTCACTGTCCTGTGCAATTTTAGAGTATGGTTTTATTCTGAAAAGTGCTTATACAAAAATGGTACCTTCTTACTCTTCAAATCAAACTCTGTAAATATCCTGTCACTTGTTAAGTTAGGTACTTGCCCTTTCAAATTTAGACAGTAACCATGAAAGCCATCAACCTGGTCTGATAATATGAACATAGGAATTACCATATTGGGTTAGACCAGTGATCAGTGCAGAGGAAAGTGCAAGAAAAGCTACAGTATTTGATTATGGGAAACAAACAACTTTTAGTGGAAGTTATTCCAAATTCCCCATTAGTTAGCAGTTGGTTTATGCAGCGAAGCATAAAGATACTAGTTCTTTGTTTTCGGTTGTAATCCTTATTATTGTAACTCTGGATGTTCTCCCGAGCTACATAAATGTCCAAGACTCTCTTACCTTACCTTTAAGGCATCTGAATTCACTGCTTCGCTTCAAAGATGAGACTGTACAACTAATCACTGTCTCTTATCCATTAGGAC
This sequence comes from Malaclemys terrapin pileata, assembly GCF_027887155.1. Taxonomy (NCBI): domain Eukaryota; kingdom Metazoa; phylum Chordata; order Testudines; family Emydidae; genus Malaclemys; species Malaclemys terrapin. Next base: position 27,567,415 of record NC_071511.1, on the reverse strand, counting down.
TACAGGTATGAGATTACATTGCTTATCTTTACCCAAGGGACAGAGGGCCATGATTTTGAAAAATTAAACTTAATCCATCCATTACCACAACCAGGGTGAAATCCTGCAAAATTGCCATTGATTTCACTGGGGCCAGATTTCACCCCCAGCTTTTTTCTGAAGACACAGGGCTATGGAGATACATCAGACACATTTGGCTCATTGTATATACAGAAAGTGAAGAATGAAGAATTGGATGCCTGCCTGGATTTTTTTGCAGTAACTGTTTCCAATTTTCCTACTCCCCTTCTTTTATCTGTCTGAAAATAAACTCTGCAAACTAGAAAAGAAGACTTTTCCAGGATGCAATGCGACTGAACTCTGAATTTGGTTTTCTTTCCTGTACAACAAGAGGATTATACTAATGGGGATTTTGGTTAGTGCCCTCTTCTTAATTTGAACACCGAATTGACTGCACAATGGGATCCTGGTCCATATTGTTAGGTGCTACTCTAATACAGACAATACATAATAAACCATGATGCACAGCCTTATAGATCTGGCAGCTAGGACCATATGGAAACATTTGTTTGAATTTTCTCAGTTTTTCATTCTTAAATAGATTAGGAATTAAAAATATATTTTTTCTGCAAATAAAGCAAAAGTTTCATATGTGGCTTAGAGTGTTTATAAAAATCACTATTTTCATCGTATCATGTTCATGTTCTCCTTTGTCCAATGCTGAAATAGTACATAAAAGAAATCTGCACTGAAAAAGGCATAGGAACAGTACAATCATGACTCACTTAGCTTTTCCGAATAGTACAGATTGTTAGTGATTATTGAGTTTCCCGATGCCTACTGCATTAGCTAGTGCCTGCTTTCTTTGCATTATCAGAGGTCGGGGGGAGGAGGAAGAATTTGGGGTGGGTGGAGTGGGGATGTTTTATTGTCCAATAATGCACCATGTGTTTTCTTAATTCAAACCATTTTATGCATGTATTCACCTTCTTTACACACTGTTTTGAATTCCCACTAGAGACAAGAACCATAGTAACAAGCGTTTAGCTTCACAGTGCTTCTGAGGTTATCATTAATGGAGTTATTTTGATCTATTTCTTTTCATGACAGCCCTAAGCAGTAACCACAAATGCCTTTTCAAAGTTACCTGATTTTTCTACTTGAACTCTTGTCTTAATTTTCCTACATTTTTGATGAGTAGATGTTGCCTTTTGAGTTTCTAAACGTATCCCGGGCACATTAAAACATATTCAATGCTGTTTTTCAAGTGGGGGGGGCGGGGAAAGTGAAGCCCATAAACAAGCCTCAAGAGCATTGCTTTCTGAGACACATACCTGGTGTGGGATTAGAATTATGGAACCTTGAATGTCAATCTGTATTTAGAAAGACTTCATTAAGAAGAGGAGGAAAAATCACTTCAAAGGGCTCCTTGCCTGATTGAGCTGGGGGGATGACTTAATACTTTGTTTTATTTGCTATACAGATCAACATGAAAAGGGGGGAATATATGTGGGTTTGTAGAGTAACATCATACTTGCAGTGAGTATCATTAAAATGTGTATTGGCACCAAAAAGCTATATCACAATATACAACCACTGAACAAGATTTACTCGTATTCCAGAAAACCTTCAGTGAAGAGGATGTTAATAAATTAATAATGTTATTTATTTAACACTTATACCAGGTAAATAACTGCTTCCCTATTTAACTTTATTTTACAAAGAACAAAGGCTATGTCTTCTATGCCACAATTTAGAGTTTGATGAAGATTTTTTTTAACTTGAATGTCTACAAACAATTATTTTTCAGATGTATGTCCTAGTAAAAATTGGATTTTTTTTCAGGGAAGCATTCCTGGTCTGCACAGCTTTTCTGAAGTTTTCAGGATGAATATTTAAAATTCTTGCTGCTGTTGGTTAGCTACATAACTGTCATGGCATTGTTTCTATTCTCTAGCTGGATGACTTGGGTCATTGTGGGTTCGATAAATTATTGAATTGCTTATTTGAGTGTACAATTTGTAATTGATCTTTCAGAATTTAAATTGTTGGTTTATGACCATTCAAAATTTCCTTTCAGGTAATAACTGAGCATATGAGCTTCAATTTTGTCTCTGGGCATTCATATTACTAAAGATTTTCCCCTAGAATATTCCTGCAAGTGAACAGAAAAGGGGATGGAACACCAGTGGGAGCAAGTGCATTTAAAAATCCAAATGAGTAATTATGGAAAACTATTTGCAGTGTTCATGCAGCTTTAGTTACATTTTAACTGTATTTTCTTTATTGTAAACCTGTAGTAAATAAATTAACTAGCTGCACTACTTCTCTGCAAGTATGTCTAATCCAAAAACAGCTGCTGACTAGCAAATTTGGTTTTCTGAATTTAATTGGTTCCATTGTGTGACCAAATAAAACCATGGTCATGGGAACTGTCCTGTTGGGTGCAGACCAGTGATCCATCTGGTCTACTTTCCTGTCTCTGACAATGGCCAGTGCCAGCTGCTTCAGAGGACAGTGCTTAAAAAAATCCCATAGTAGTCTCTTGCGGACTAACCTGCATATCCAGAAAGTTTCTTCCTAGGGCATGTGATGGTGGGGTAAGAAATGACTGCTTCCCTATTCCTAGGATACTCTCCTGGAGAGTTTGGAGTGAAATCTGTCTCACCAGACCTAAGCTTTTCCCTGCTGGGGAAAATTGCATTTGCCATTGAAGAAGGAGTGGGGCTTAGGTTCTAACATGAAATAATGGAATTTGTAAAGTATGCACTTCTCCAGTTACAATAAATACTTTTTTGTCACGGTGCAGGCTATTTTTAAATGCTTGCCATTGCATAATCAGGAAAATTCAGATGAAAGATAACATATGAGATCAAGAGCCAGATCATTAACAGGACCTTAGAGGAAGGTCATATTAACATTTAGCTGTGATTCACTGTAATTGATGTTGTTTTACTTTTCATTGGAATTCAGTCCGCACATTGTGCAGCTGATTCATATGAGGATCTTTGTACACAATTCAACAGCTAACTCATTTTATTGAAATCAATTGTATATTTATGTACTCAAAAGCCACTGAGCATTGGGACATAGATGTCACTTAGAGTGTAATATGTAACATAATTTGTTTGAATGTATATTGCTGCCATTTAAAACTCTGCTTCAGGTGCACAGTGGTATTAGTGAAGGCAATTTGTGTGGTTTTGGAAGCAAAATTGACTTTAGTGCATGTTACTGTTCTTATGTAATATGTTGCTATGGTGGATTGGATAGTGCTATATCTATTCAGTGGAAGATACTGACTGGTGTCTTTCACGTGAATAAGCTCACATTGGTTTCTCATTAGGCATCTAACTCATCAACGAGTTAGTCAATCTTCCCACTTGGTGCCAATCTTTAGGCACCTAAATACATTTGAAAATGTGTCCCAAGAAAGCTAGATAAACTGAAGGCACCATCCCATTTGCCCGGACTAATGTGAATGCAGGTCAAATTGCATAACACTGCTTGATCATGCAGTTCATTTTCTGGGGCTGTTGCGAGAACTTCATAGGGTTTATAGCATGTTACAGTTTAAAGTTGCTGCCTCTTCTTTTTTTTTTTTTATCATCAGAATTATCAAAAATTTGGTTTCAGCACGAGCAGCCATTCTTTGTCACATTTATTAATCACCTACCAAAAGTAACTCTCCCATTCCCTATTACTTATGTCATTCAAAACTTGTGACCTTTGGGGCCACCTCAAACTTGCTCCTCCTTGGCCTTTTAGCATTTCACTGTGTGTTATGCACCTGAACCATCTGCAATACATTTCCCTGATTGGGTCTTCAATCTTTGTGCTTTGGACCATGACAAGAGTCTGTGCCTTAGGGTTTGTCTTCACTACTGGGGTAAGTCAACCGAAGTTGCGCTACTCCAGCTCTGTGAATAATGTACCTGGAGTCAACATAGCTAAGGTCGACTTACCCTGGTGTTTTCACTGTGCTGCGTCGATGGGAGACGCTCTCCGGTCGACTTACCTTACTCTTCTCGGAAAAGTAGAGTACCGGGGTTGACCAGAGAGTGCTCTGCCGTCGATTTAGCAGGTCTTTGCTAGACCCACTAAATCGACCCCTCCTGCATTGATTGCAGCAGCATCAATCTCCCCTTAGTCAAGACAAGGCCTTAGATTCAGAGGTTTCTTTACCCTGCAGTACTCCTGTGATGGGTTCGATCACAGAGACCCCCTTCGGACTGTCACCTGATACACTGAAACTACCTCCGAGCCCATTTTCTTTGCTAGCTTGGGACTTCAGAACCCTGTCTTGTTGAGCCAGACACACTAGCCTGCTGCAACACAGACCCAGGGTCTGAACCATGCCCCCAAAGCTTCAGACTTAACTGAAAACAGCTCAGCAAGTACTCCTATCTCCAGCACCCAGACACCCAGCTCCCAATGGGATCCAAACCCCAAATAAATCTGTTTTACCCTGTATAAAGCTTATACAGGGTAAACTCATAAATTGTCCATCCTCTATACGGTTTGCTCCCCCAGGTATTAATCACTTACTCTGGGTTAATTAATAAACAAAAGTGATTTTATTAAGTATAAAAAGTAGGATTTAAGGGGTCGGTAACCTTTCAGAAGTGGTGTGCCGAGTCTTCATTTAGTCACTCTAATTTAAGGTTTTGCGTGCCAGTAATACACTTTAACGTTCTTAGAAGGTCTCTTTCTATAAGTCTATAATATATAACTAAACTATTGTTGTATGTAAAGTAAATAAGGTTTTAAAAATGTTTAAGAAGCTTAATTTAAAATTAAATTAAAATGCAGAGCCCCCCGGACTGGTGGCCAGGACCCAAGCAGTGTGAGTGCCATTGAAAATCAGCTCGCATGCTGCCTTCGGCACACGTGCCATAGGTTGCCTACCCCTGATTTAAGTGGTTTCAAGTAATAATAGACAGAACAAAGTAAGTTACCAAGCAAAATAAAACAAACACGCAAGTCTAAGCCTAATACATTAAGAAACTAAATACAGGCAAATCTCACCCTTAGAGATGTTCCAATAAGCTTCTTTCACAGACTAGACTTTTTCCTAGTCTGAGCCCAATCCTTTCCCCTGGTACAGTCCTTGTTAGTTCCAGCTCAGGTGCTAACTAGGGGATTTTTTATGACTGGCCTCCTTTGTTCTGTTCCACCCCCTTGTATAGCTTTGGCACAAGGTGGGGCTCCTTTGTCTCTCTCTCTGGGTTCCCACCCCTCCTTCTAAATGGAAAAGCACCAGGTTAAAGATGGATTCCAGTATCATGTGACATGTCCTGTGAGCCCCACTCTGTTCTTCCAGGACTGGCCCGCACGTATGTAGTGGAGGCTTGCAGGTAAACAGAGTCATCTACAGTCAATTGTCCTAGTCAATGGGAGCCATCAAGATTCCAAGCCACCAATAATGGCCCACATTTTGCATAATTACAATAGGACTTCCAGGTTATACTTCGTATTTCTAGTTTTAGATACAAGAATGATACATACATACAAATAGGATGAACACACTCAGTAGATTATAAGCTTTGTAATGATACCTTACAAAAGACCTTTTGCATAAAGCATATTCCAGTTACATTATATTCACACTCATAAGCATATTTCCATAAACAGATAGAGGGCAACATCACAACTCCTTTGTGAGGTTACCTGTGTGCATTTCTCTTCAGAGATGGAAGATTGGGGTGAAAAATCTTTCCAAATATACAGCAGATCTTAATAATAGAAGTTTTATTTGAAATCAGAAAGAGAAAGTTTAAACAAAAATAAAAAATAATTTCCTTAAATCTAAATTTTACACTTGCTGCAAGTTAACTGTAGACAGGCTATTTTTGACAGATTAGCTTTCTAACCCTGTGTGTCCTTGTCCCCGAGAGCGCGTGGCTGATTGTCTCAACCACCCCTCTGCACTTTCCCTCCTGTGGATTTGTCTTCACTTCAATATTAACTTAGGTTATAAGTTGAGTGGTGCCCTTAACTCAAATCTTGTCCACATACACAAACCCTTAACTTGAGTGTGGTGGTGTTTTTAATTTAAGTTGGATGGCCCATCAGAGGTAATAGGCTAAATTCAAGTTTGCACAACTCGTCAGCTGCTAACGTGACCATGTTGGAGTGTGGACTCGAGCAAGCTGTGTTTAAGTGCCAGTAGTCCTCCAATGCCTTCTCACACTTCCCCGGGGTGCCTGGAAAGAACAGACAAGTTCTCCTACAATTAACAGGGAAAGAATTCTTTGACCTACTGTAAGCTGAGCTGCTCAAAGAATCATGGGATATGCCCCCCGAACATTTATTGCCACACATAAGTGAGTGCAGTACCAGCCCAGTGTGGCTAGAGCAGCTCAAGTGTTATTTCACTGTGTGGCTGCACTAACTCAAGAGGAATAATTAGAATATAGAAAACTTGAGTTACTTCTGCAATGAAGACATACCTGTGTCAAGTGTGCCCCTCTGTCACATACTGAAGAGCATCATTTTTGGCCTGGTCTATATCTAAAACTTAGGTGAACCTAGCTATGTTGTTCAGAGGTGTGAAAAAGTCACACCCCTGAGAGATGTGGTTAAGTTGCCCTAAGCCCGAGTGTACACACCTCTAGGACAACAGAAGACCCTACTGCTGACCTAGCTACCATCTCTCAAGGGGGTGGATTTACTGTTGTGACAGGAAAAACCTTTTCTGTTGCTGTAGCAAGGGTCTACACTAATGTACTACAAAGGCATAGTACAGCTCCCCAGCTGTGCTGCTTTAGTGCTTGTAGCATAGACATACTCTTTGTCTCTGCCTCTGTCCCCCTTTAAAAAGAATGCTCCTTCCAGGTGGGATCAGGTAAGAATCTGTTAGCCCACAAAAAGCCTTTGTGAATGTTATGTAGTTCTTTCCTGGAAAGACCATCTACCCCCTCAGAGACTCTCTTAACATGTTGTGTCTTAATGGCCACACACATCTATCTTGCTGAGTCCATCATATGGTCTGGGTAGATTTTGTTTGTTAGTTAATATGTCTATCTCCTTGTGATGGGGTAAACTAGGCTCAGAGGCCCCCTGCTGGAGACCTCAGGGTCCTATCACACCCAGGCCCAGACAGGAGCAAAAGAGAAGTCCTCCAAGAGGCCTAGAGTGACTTTGGGGAAGCAGCCAATCAGGGCCCAGTAGACTCACATAAAAGGAGCTGCAGGGCCAGAGTTAGTCAGTTGTTGCCTGGAGCTGGAGGAGTGAGAATTATGTTCCTGACGGGCTGACTGAAGGAGCAGCAGGACCACAGACAGATCAGTTGCTGGCAGAGACTGGGGGAGCAAGCGAGAGCTCCTGGCTGGCTGCTGGGGCTGAGTAAGGATTGAGCCCAAAGAGGGCTGCAGGAAGACAGCCTCTCCAGGGAGGAAACTCTATGTGTGCAGCCCCATACCAGAGCTGGGACTATATAAAGACAGGCTGGGGAGGGCTACAGAGATACCAATGGAGGGGTACTGGGATAGGCCCTTGGTAGACTGTATACCCCAGAAGGGGTCTGTTCTGTTTCACATACAGACTGTGTGAGAGACTTGGCTAGAGGGCTGAGTGACTGAAAAACCATCAACAAGGGTCACCACAAAGAGAGAGTGTGTAGGTACATGCACTTGACCAGGGGATGCTCATGAGAGGTGGGTGTCACCCGTTATACTCCTTTACTTTGGCTTGTAGGCAGCAGGAAAATAGGCTTTGGAATGAGGGTTAGAAAGATGTCTGACTCGTACATCCAAAATTTGATCTGAAGAAATGGTTACATTTTTGGGGTTTGTCACAAAAGGCAACCATGTCCTTTAAGTCATTTTAGTTAATTTATTACCCTTGTATCTATTGAAAGAATCTTTAAGGACAAAATTCTCACTTGAAATTGCTTTGAATTGCATCAAATATTCTTGTTGGAGGAAAAAGGGTCAGTTTTAGGTTGTAGCTCAGATTCTGTTAGTCTGATCCTGTTTCTTCTTTATGTAAAGAGATAGGGGAATTGAGTTTGGCTGATGCAGTTCAATTTCTAGAAGGCTACAGTCACAGCACAAAGCCCATTTTAGCTACCCTTGCAAATTAGCTTGCTCTGGAAAATGTTTAGCTAAATCGCTCTGATTTTCCTCTGGACAGTTCATGGGAAGCAAATCTTTCACCAAAGCCTGGGTTGCCCATCATCACTTTCAGCTTGCCAAACTATTTACGACAGTGGAGGAAGATTAGATTTTGTTCAGGTCAGCTAAGCCAGACTAAGCCGAGAGAGAAGGCAAAAAGATACCTATGTCAGAGGTAGGCACAATAAAGTGCCAGCTTGAAATGTACACAGTAGGTGGCAAGAATAGAAGGGACCTTGTATTACCATCTCAGGCTTTGCTTAGTGCACCGCAATGGTGATTTTTGCCTGGTTCCTTCTCCACATCTGCCCTGGTCAGAATATCTTTCAGGACTGGAAGAGCCCAAGTGTGTGATGGTAAATATGGTGAGTGTGACCACAATGTGATATATGGACATAGCTGCCCACAGCTCTCTATTAAGCTGAGTAATTTGCCAAGTGCACTTCCCAAAAATAAATGCCTTAAGAGATAGCAACCTTGTCCAATCTGAGCACCTTCCAATAGTCCATATATGGATGCTCCCGCTCATCTTAAAATTTAATATGGTCTGTGTATATATAACAATTCTATAAACCACCAAAGGCTCAAAAATCCCTAATATGCAATTTCTTTACTCCAAAACAAACTTAGTTCATGCTATTTCTTTGAATCCATTCTAATCTCTTTCCTTCTGCCTTTTACCCACATTGGACTATTTAAGACTTCAGTCAAGGGAAGAGTAAAATGCAATAGAGCTATAGTCTCGTATAATGGCCATACAACAGTTCTCTGATGTTTTTGAAGGAGTACACAGATTTATTGGTGGTTTGAAATAGGTGTCGCAACTTCAATACCAAGGCAGTGAAACTAAATGCTTCAGCAGAAAGCCCAGGCAGCTCTAAAAAGGAGAGCATTCATCGTTTGCTCCTATCAAGTTATCTTTCTGCCACTGGTGCACCTTTTGGTAAAATCCACCCGGGTAATCTCTATCCAGTAATGGTTAGGTTGATTTCTCTTCTACCGGAGAGGACTTATGCCCCCTAGCTGATAGTGATGCCTTTTTGCACTAGTTCTTCCAGGACCACTATCCCCAAACCTGAAACTTGCAATTTGTTAAAACAAGGCATGGATGGGAGTGTGAAACCCACACACATAGGAAATAATCACATGAGCATAAAAGGCACATGTTAAATTGCACACCTGTGTTGAGTCAGAGAGAGCATGTTGGAAAACTGAATTGCAATAGCTATAACTACCAACATCTAAAACAAAAATAGAGTAAATTAACACATGCAGCTAAAAACATGACACCATAATTTATATTTACACTGTTGCCATTATGTGCCTGCAGCTTAGGCCTCTAAATGGCCAATAGTGGGGTGTCTTTTTTTGTTTCTTTTAAATTCTTTGGCTGAGACAGGAAGAGGAAAAATCCCAATCAAACTAGACTTATAAATCAAGTAGCTGTTGGGGGGATAATGCCTCTGGGGGGCTGCCATTAACCATCTGCTACCATCTTGTAGGTCCTACAACATTCATTATCAGTTGTTCAGTTGTTTTCCACTTATTTTTGGTAGCCATCCAGCTATTATACTGTCACCCTTTTTATTTTGCTTAAAAAAAAGTTAGAAATAAAGTTGACCTGATGTAAATGTTATATTTTAATTAATTAAAGTGAAGCAATAGCCACTTACTAGTGGAACAAAGCTATGGTGAAAGCAGTAAAAATGCCTTAAAAATTAGCCAATTCCCAGAGTTTTAAAATGTGCCATTAATCATTCAAAAACATTTCATCTACTTTGTAAGTAGAATTGTTATCAAGACAAATACTTTTTATTTTTCATATTTATTTTATTTATATATGACAGCAGGGATCTGAAATAATTATGTGTACAGGTTTTGTTTAAAAGTGGAATATGAGAATGGAAATATTCCTTAATTTGTGTCTGACTGTAGTTCTCAATTGCAGTGCTATGATATACCATTAGTAATACCTCATGCCGTGATAATGAAACACTGGCCTCCCAAAAGAGGCTGGTGGACTAAAGAAGTGAATGCTTACGCCTCGCAGGAATCTGCAAGCTGGAAAGTATAACAATTTTATATATTGGGGCTTTAGAAAGGGAAATTGGTCTTAATCAGCATAATATATTATGGTAGCACAAAAGCAGCAGTATGTAATTATATGATCTGATGAGGTATACACACTATGGATTTTTGCACATCTCCATTATATTGTCCATCACCAGCTTATAATGGCCTTACTTTATGCCACCTGCTAGATTTTTCCCATGTCTGTAAAATTTTCAACAAAAGCAGAGTCTGTTTTTTTGTCGGGGGGAGGAGGGAAGGTAAGAGGAGTGGGGTAGGTGCTTTGTTTTTTACTAGCAAATATTCGAATAGTACATTGACAATAGAAGAAATTGAAGGGTCGCTGTATTGGCTGACCGGACAAGGATTAGTGTTATTGAGAGGGTATCCAAGTTTTCATACTCTAATAAAGTGAGAATTTTGAGTTAGGACAAGAACTCCTTTCCATTATTTTTTTTTAAATAGGTTTGCTATATACAATATTAAACACAGATATGGTAATTTTGAGGCTGATTGCTTTGCATGCAAAGAAAATCACTCTTGGTCACACGATGAAGGTCCATGTTGTTTCAGAGTAACAGCCGTGTTAGTCTGTATCCGCAAAAAGAAGAACAGGAGTACTTGTGGCACCTTAGAGACTAACAAATTTATTAGAGCATAAGCTTTCGTGGACTACAGCCCACTTCTTCGGATGCATATAGAATGGAACATATATTGAGGAGATATATATACACACATACAGAGAGCATAAACAGGTGGGAGTTGTCTTACCAACTCTGAGAGAAAATTAATTAAGAGAAAAAAAACTTTTGAAGTAAGACAACTCCCACCTGTTTATGCTCTCTGTATGTGTGTATATATATCTCCTCAATATATGTTCCATTCTATATGCATCCGAAGAAGTGGGCTGTAGTCCACGAAAGCTTATGCTCTAATAAATTTGTTAGTCTCTAAGGTGCCACAAGTACTCCTGTTCTTCTTTTTGTCCATGTTGTTGGCTCACCTTTAAACATTAGACTTAGAACTCGATCATTCAGAGAGCCCCTGGGGAGTAAGTATAAATAAAACATATCCTTTTCACACAGGGCAAAGCTATAATTTGCCAAGTACATTGTAATTATTTCTTGTTAATTATCTCTGTGCAGCGTTTTGCGCACCAAAGGTAGACCACTTTACATTCACAATTGTAGAGAAAAATAAGACTACTCTCTTACCTGATACTAATTTCAAAGTTGAGATGTTGACGGGTGCTAACCTGCTGCCCTTTTGATTCATAAAAATGGCACCTAGAGGTGGACTGACAATTACATTACACAAAGTTCTGTGGTGCCAGATCTAAAAAAGCCCCATTTGAACTGCTTAGAAAGCGCTTTGCTTCAATATTTTGAAAAGATCCTCTATTAAAAGTCATGTAGTTTCTCATTGCTTTTCGCTTTTTTTAGTTCTAATTTCCTCTGGGTTTCTGTGCTCTGTGTTATATGTAGACTTGAGTGGTCTGCAATGGGTGCTGCGTAACAGTTAAAATATACCTGGATTGTGTGAATTTAATACAGTGGAAGTAATTTAGCCCTGGTGTATGCATGAAGTCAATGAATTTATGCTTTCTTGCACCAACACTGCATTTGGAACAGTAATGAAGCTTTCCTATAAATATAAGTGTTAGGAAGGTGATGAGAATCATTAGTCAGTCTTTGTGTGTGTGTGTGTGGGGGGGGATTACGGGATATTGTGTGGGGATTATGGAATATTGTGTATGTCATAGACACAGGTCCTTTTTTGAGCAAAGTACCTTTTGACTAGTGCCTGCCAATGTTTTGGAGGGGGCAGTTTCTACTCTGTAGTTTTTAACAGAAGTCACAGGACTTGTTTCCCGCTCTTTATGGCTTAGAAAAGAGGTTAAACCTTTTCTTCATGATTTTTTTAATCAAAAAGGTGCCATTTTTGGAACAGGCAAAGTATGTATGGAGAACTACAGTGACTAGCTCCTAATTTTATTTCATTTAAAAGAAATCCCCTCTGTTTGGGGGAAATGGTGTATTCTTTGGGTATTTTCTGCACACCTCATATGAAATCATAATGCCCCGTTAGTTTGAAAATCCAGAGGGAAAGTTTTTTGTATCGGTAGGTACAGTAGGCCAATAAATTAAACCAGGGTCGGGCAGGGGACAGCTCACAAACAATAACAGAGATTTTAGAGAGAAGCTCAAAAGTGTTTTTAAAAAATGTGAGACTCCGCTCTGAAAAGAGTAGATCAGCTTAGCAGAAGAAAGACAAATCTGTGGAATCAATACATCAGGAATAATGAACTGGGGGAAAAGTGAAGCAGCTAGATTGCGGATTAGACAATGAAGAATTTAAGCAGCGTGCAGGAAAGGCACAAAGGAATTTCAGGCTAAAAGAACAATTAGGGGATCAAAGGGTAAAATAACCTACTTCTGCAAAAGGGGTGACTATAGAAGCAGTCAGAAAGGATCATCGGAATAAAGAGGTAAGAATAGTATGCACTGTATTAAGTGGAGTATGTAAAGAAACGAATGGGATGGAGCGGGGAGGACTGAGTGAAAGGACAGAGATAAACAAAAAATAATACAGAAAACTAGGGGCTTAGAACAGCAAATTTGTCCTTGTTTACCATTGCTATTCTGGCTCTTGTAAGCTTCCTAGAAATCTCATGCAGATGGAGCTCCGGTTTTAGGCATTGTGCATCCATGCCTAAAGGGCTCGCTATTTTTATTTGTGGTAAATGCACCTTGCTACCCTTGTCTTGCCATCATATTCTGATATACCCAATGCGAGCTTTTCCCCATTTGTAGTCACTTTGAAATGGTCACTGATAGTAAAATATTCTAAAATTTCTAATGAAAAAATTACCAAAGGACCTAATCCTGCAATGTGTTGAGAGCATCCTGCTAGTTTACTAACAGAATTAATGCCACACTGTAAGACCAGCCTAACAGGATTTTTTCCATTGATATTCAGCATGGAACTGAGAGATCCTGGTCTGCAAGGTCTAATTTAGATTGTATCTTCCTTGAGGCGAGGCGCTATCGGTGGTGTTTTTCTGTAAAGTTCCGTACATGCTTTTGGTACTGTATAAATCATAAGGAGGCAAGGAAAGGGTGGCAGTTTACCACTGGGGTGGGAGGGCAGAAATCCAAACAGATTAATATTTTAAAAGCATGAATGGACAAAACTGAGTTTAACTGTAATAGGAAATTTGGGTGGGGTTTGCTAGAAGCAAAATTAGAAAACTCTTTTGTCACTGTAAACTAGGTGCTGTCCTCACAAAAGACGACACAGCACCTGCCATGAAAATGTCGGTCTGAGAAGACAAGCAGCAAATGGGGTGGGACGGATAAAACAGGCAACTGTGGGTGGCAGGAGGGGAGAGAAAATATACAAAGTTTTTTCTTTTTAAAGTAAAACATCTATGTTTAGAATGGCAGGTAGGAAAACATTCCCATCGCCAGTTGATCCTCGATTTATATTGGTTGACTTAGTGGACTTGTAGGCATGACAGCCGAAATAGGTCCTGATGAAGGGGTTGAAAGAGGAGAGAGTAGTGATTTTACTGATTACAGGTAGGGGATGCCAAGCATGGAGGAAGGCACAGAAACAGTTATACAAGAAGGCTGATAGGAGGTGAAGGGGGAAGGGGCATGAGGTTGAAAAAAATCATGTAAATCAGAGGAGGAAGAATGTGATAACTTTGTTTAGTTTGTTTTGTTGCATGCACTGGTACTACGTTCTTGCAGGTTTCCCCAGGAGTGAATGTTTCTTCAATTTAAAGCTTAGAGAAAGGAAAACTTTAATTTAATATTTTCTCTTAATCTGCCCCATTGTTGCAGTTATTCACTGAAACAGTAAATATAAACACTATCTGTTTTGTGTAAATCTGGTGCCCTTTCTTTCCACCCGCCCACCCCCTCCTCCTGGTTTGGCTGTTCTCTGGTTGAAGGTAGTAGGTTGTTTTTTAGGTTAATTTCATTCTAGAATTCCCTTGATTGTCGGGCTAGAAGCGTACGACATACTTGCCACCAATTTAAGTAATAGGTTTTTGTCACAGTGAAGGTTTTCCAGCCTGCTCCTCAGAGACAGACACATTTGATTCACCACCCCAGGCATACGATCATTACTAGTATTACTGTTTGCCACTTTACAATTTAATTAACAGAGAGTCACCAAGCTTTTTTTAACTAGCCTAAGGCTTCAGCTTGGAAGAAACATGCTAAATACGCTCTCCCAATGCCACCTGCTGATGCTGAGACTACATATCCACCTGTAATTTCATTTTATGTGAGGTTTACATGCAATCATGCGTCCACCCAGAAAGAATAACTTTTCATGTGCCCTCTCTTCTTCATGTGGTGGGCAGCAGTGACTATGTGGCAGTAGTGTTAAAGTATACAATGTGACCCTTATGGAAAAGATTTATGGAATTTAATAGCTATGAAACCAACTAGGTTCTATAGAATTTACTCTTTAACAGAATTTAATAGAGAATGATATTGTTTGTAAACATTTCTTGAATCATTCTGTAGAAGTCAAAAGCTGGGATATAATTCTTCATTAAATTACACGGGAATTTTCTATAAGGGACATTTCTGCATCAGTTATCTTCTTCATAGAGGTACAGGACACTGACATTACCTAGACAGCTTGCGAAGATATGAGTATTGTTATTTACTGATCAGTTTAAATTGCCTTTATGCAAATATGTAGTAATAGGGGCAGATAGGTGAATGAAGGCATCAGCACAGTGATTGTTGGCATTCTTCCAGGGCTGTCTTTACAGTTTGTTAATCTCCTCAGAATAATGTAACTGAGGTGACTGAACTGGCATTTCTGGAAGCTCTTCCTCCTCAAATCTGTCTGTCAATGATGATTAAATACAGCAAAGTCACTGAGTAATGGGATGGGGAGCAGTGTTCTTGCAGTGAGGCTCATGGGGAGGGTGGGATGAGGCCCATGCAGTAACTGACCATACAAGTTGAGAGCAGAAGTTGCTAAATATATACCACCTTGCTGGCTTTGTTCTCCACATGGTAATAAATAAGACAGACACCGTGATGTTTAGTGGATTTGAGCATGGGTTGGTTGCCAAGAATGTCAGTGTTCTGACCCTGGCTCTATGTGCTGTGTGTTTTTAGGGCATGTCACCTAATTTCTGTGTCTGTGTCCACGTCTGTAAAATGGGGATAATACTCACATCAGAGGATGTTTTGTGAGTTTTAATTATTGACATGACTTTATTGAAAATGTAAACTGCTGTGCAATGGTAAAGTACTATTTTTATTTTACTGGGTGACTATCCCATTGTTTGAAGGTAATAATACCTTTACTTTTCAATAGTGCTTACATCCAAGTGCTTACACTATATTCTAAAATACTGGGTAAAAATTATCAGTGTGTGGAGTATGGGGAAGTAGTACAAAAAGAGAACAGGAAGTTTTACAAAAGATATTACAATGACAATTTGTACTCTTTTCCTTTCTGATGTGACATGACATTAATGTATATGTGCTGCGTTGTACAATTTTGCAGTAACCAGTAACTGAAAGATATTATTCATGGTGTTGAAGACAATAATGGCAATAAGGATCCATAATCCTGCATTTTTATGGGGGTGGCTTTATATTTTCTCCTGTGAATATGGAAGCTATTACATGGGTTA
Source organism: Malaclemys terrapin pileata (assembly GCF_027887155.1). Taxonomy (NCBI): domain Eukaryota; kingdom Metazoa; phylum Chordata; order Testudines; family Emydidae; genus Malaclemys; species Malaclemys terrapin. The sequence continues at coordinate 27,551,554 of NC_071511.1, read as the reverse complement.
TGTGAGACTTTCATTTTGCTTTAAGATATATTAATGTTGTAAGTGGTTTTTTTTACTAAATAGAAGCAAGACATTTTGTTTGGATACAATGCATGGTGTCACTATCTTTGTTTCACATGTTGGCTGAGAGTTTAGAGCTCATCTCTACTCAGCCTTCACCCCATAGAACCACACCACTGCTGCCAAGATACCCTGATGCTTGGCTGAGATGAAAACTGCTGGTTGAAGCTCAGCCTGACAGAGGTCATGCTGGTGTGAAGAGGAAAACACTTTGAAGAGTTTTAACTGATTGTTCAGTATTTGCACAATTAAACTAGTCGAAAATAACTTAATTTGACTGCTCCTGAATTCCCCAGTGTTCACATAGCATTAGTCACGGGTGCTACTATTTCCAGGTGATTAGGAGACTTCGTCCCATCCTGATGGACAGTGGCCTGGCCTCAGTTATACCATACCTTTTGTCACTTCCCATCTGGATTGTAGCAATGCAATATTCCGGATACTAATGCAGAATGCTGCAGCATGTCTCCTCACTAACAAGGGTTGCCGTGGGTATGTCAAACTTGTCCTCCACTTGCTACACTGGCTTCCCATAGAATACTGAGGCAAGTTCAAAGTCTGGGTCCATATCTTCAAAGCGCTCAATTGCCTGGGCCCAGCATATCTAAAAGAGTGGCTAAAGCTGCAGGATGAAGACTAACTCTGCTCCTCAGGGTCAATAGAACTTTCTATTTTAAGCGTAAAGCACATGTGTGCAGGAGGCAGAGCTTTCTGGGGGACAGACTGAGGCTATAGAACAAATGCCCTCAGAAACTAAGGACCATCACAAATCTAACTATCTTACACTCCAAATGCATGGTGCATTTCTTCAGCCTTGCCATCCCTAAAATACACAAATAGCAACATGTACATTTAATAAAAAAAACCCAAACCAAACACTACATTGCATACCCAGTTTTCTCTCTGAGAAGAGGATGAGAGAAAGAATGAACCATAGATCAAATGTATTAAGTAACATGGCCAACTGGAAAGTGCACAGATACTACAGTGATAAGTGTGATACAAGACCATGGAGAGAATAAAATAGGATTCTGCAGCTGGGTGTTAAAACACATCATCAGTTTTATGATAAGACAAACTCACAGCTAACCCCTAAAGAGTGCTAATCGTCTAAATGACATTGTGCTCCAATGTGTGTGTTTGAGGTAAAGACTTGGATGGCTATTCCATTTCCACAATCATTCTTACTTTCCCCTAATTTTGAGCACTGAAATTAGCTATATTTTCAATTTTTTTGAAGATGCCTCTGTTTCTGCCAGCTAGTTAAAGTGTTAATTTCAAACATATAAAATGCACCTGAAATGTCTTATAAAACAATACAAACCACCTACACAAGAACCAAGCTGCTGTGCATATGTGTTCATTGTAAAGGATGAATGTGACTTGTCCTAGCAGGCTTTGAAAATGCTCATTCTAACCCTTTTATGCAAATATGTGACATTTTTGCAGCTGCAAGATAGAGTTGTGTTGCACAGACATATTCTTTGAACTTCACAGTAAATGAACAGAAAATATGTATACAGAAGTTTAGGTTTTTTACTCATAATGCTGATATGTAGAGAGCTGTTTTAGATGGTAAATCTTGAAGAACCATTCTTCTATAGAACTGTATATAAAGTTTATACTTACATCCATGTTTGCATGCACACCCCCACCCCCCAATAGGAGCAATTCCCTCTAATTACCACTTGTGAGCAGGAAGGTGCTAGTTTTACATGTGTACTAGACCCAACTTTCAGATGTGGAGACCGCACTAGGATGCCAAAATCCCAATAGGGATTTCATGAGTACAATCAGATGCACACACCCAATCCACATCAAGGTACATTTTACTTGCCCAAGTGTCAATGTACATACCAAAATATTGATTATTATGTCCTAGTTGTTTATTCCACTATTCACTTTGGTAGCAACATTGAATACATTAAAGTCTAGAAACCAGATTATCCTCAGGGATTTTATGGTGGTTTATACCTGTCTGAAGGTGCCACAACCCCTCAGTTCAGCTCTTAGGTGATCAGCAAAGCCCCAAATTAGTGGAAATAGCTAGAAAAGTGGCTTGGCTGGAGGATTGTGATGGGGCAGAACAGATCCGCCAGCCCCCTGCTTCAACTCATCCCAGAAAAGAGCAGAGAGAAGTCCTCCAGGCAGCCTAGAGGGGATGTAGGGGAGCAGCCAATCAAGAGTCAGAAGGGCCATATAAAAAGAAGCAGCAGAGGCAGAACAGTCAGTTGCTGCCTGGAGCTGGAAGAGGGAGCATCAGGTACCTGGTTGGCTGGAAGAACAGCAGGACCGTGGACAGCTCACCCCTTGGCTCAGTCTTGCCTGCAGAGGCTGCTGAAAAGCCATGTGCCTGGCTGGCTGGAAGAGCAGCAGGACCATGGACAGGTAGTGTAGGCAGGCTGAGCCCAGAACCTACTCAGACTGGGTGAGGGTACTGTGATGGGCTCCGGGCTCTGCTTGAAGACTGAGCCTAGGCAAGGGCTGTTGAAAGGACAGCAACCAAGGGTGAAATAGGCCCCTGTTGGGCTGTTAAAGAAGGAAGTGCCTCTAGGGAGGAAGCCTTGGTGCTATGACCCCATACCAGGGCTGTGAGCAAAAACTAGAGACTGTATGCCCTGGAAGGAGGGACAGTACAGGAGACTCAGCCAGAGGACTGAGCTGCTGAAGACCTGCCAAAAGAGACATTGGTCAGTGAGGGGGTGGGGGGTGCTTGTGAGAGGCAGGTGCCACACCATTGTAAGAACTGAAAGAAAAGGTGCACACTCGACCAGAAAGGGGATAGGTGCCACCCCATTCAAAACTGAACAATTGCAGGTGCATACCAGCCAGAGAGGGGCGCTCGCAAAAGGCAGGTGCCGATGCCATTACAAGGATCTGTCAGCTTCTCTGGAACCAGACTTAAATTAAAGTTCTTCTCCAGGTCTCCTGGGGGACAGTGGTAGTATCATCACTGCCTGCCCACATTTGACATGAATCCATTGTGGGGCCCAGGCTGAAACAGAGAGTCAGCTCTTGTGAATCTGCCCTTACGGGTATTTATAAAATGGGACCCTGAATCCCAGGTAGTTTGAATTTTGGAGCATATTGAGCAGAAGCTGTATTTTATGATGACTATCAAGAATCTGGAGCAGTGTGCTTACAAATGTATACTTCCTGTGGCCAGTTGCTGTAGGAATGGTCTGTCTTTTCCATGTGAACCATACAGGGATGGTGTGATGGTGTGAGAGGACATGAACATGAGCTTAGGTAGGCAGGCTAGCTACTAAAATAACTATTAATACTCTAGCAGTAAAAACAATGAAGAGGAAACAGCACACTACGAATCCAGTGAATTTTTTCTTTTATCGTTAAAAAAAAAAATCAACTTTAAAAGGGTGGCATGCATTCAGCAAATGGTGACATTGAAAGGGTCTCAGGTCACCACACACTATTCTCTTCATAAGAGAAGATGGATCCAGCATAAACCTTAGCAGACAGTAGTTAAATTCTTGCCTTATGTATGTCGGAGAATAACTTGCATCAGTTGGTAAAGTTGTAAAGGGAAGGAAAGCCACGTGAAGCTTGGGCTGCTGCAATCCAGCAGCCCGTCTAAATAAAATGTCTGTGATGGGAATGATAACGAGCTTAATTGTAATTGGCAGGAAGCGTCTGGCTCACCAATGGTAGGGTGAGTTTAAACTAGCAGAGAAAAGGAGCAAGAGGTAGAAGCTGGGGCTGGATAACAGGGATGTTATCACTCAATAAATTGCCCATTTCTGCTAATTTCTTCTGAAGCATCTGGCACTGTCCGCTGTCGGAAGAGAGGATACTGGGCTATATTGACCATTGGTCTGACCCAGTATGGCCATTTTTATGTAGACGTTAACAAAGGGCCGGAGGTGAGAGCCTCTCTTGTCCCCTGTATCTCCTCTCCATTCCTCTGTCTCTGCACCCATTTCTCCTGGTTCCTGGGAACCCTCCCCAATCCATTCTAAGACTGGGTAAGAGGTTGGAATAGATAAGGTGACATTGAGCTATTTGCTGATCAGTCCTACAAAAAAGAAGGCAGGTCCTATCTAAATTCCTACTCAGGTAAAGGCCTGGGTAACTCAAGCTCTGGCGGGACAGCAAGGGGAGCAAGATCCAAAGCTGCTTTGTCTGAGAAAAGCGTTGCCTTTTGAGTTGGGGACTATCCTATCTGCCTTGAAAAAGGCCTTGTCTGCTTAGGAAATGTCTGAAGATTGAAAGTCTGGCCTTATTCTTTTTCTGGTTTGGAAATAGACAAAAATGTGCTGTCTTAGGTGCTTGTGATAAAACATCCCACAGTGACGAGCCAAGAACTGTAAAGGGAGGTTTTAACCTAAAGCACGTCCATAAACAGTACAGTAAGTCCAGAGAGATTTACATGAAACTGTGCAGCGCTGCATGAAGCCACGGTGAGCTCACAAGCATTGTGTGGTGACTTGGAGTGCTGTGATTTAGCAGCTTCCACTTTTATTTTCCATTCACTAACTGAGTGGGAAGGACCGTGAAATGAAAAAATGTCCTTTACTTACCCTCCTGGTAAACACCCATCTGCACTGGTACAAGAGGTTAAGGAGGGACCTGTCATTCTGCCCATTTTAGAAGAGAAAGTGAGCCAAAGTCTGCTGACTTCCATCCTGTGCAACGCCAGTGACCCAGTGGGGATTACATGCAGTGTAGATTACGGAAGAATTTGGCCTAATATGTGTGTACACCATCAAACCCCTGTGGGCAACTGCTTTGCTCTTTTCTGTGATGATTTTCTTCTGAGCAAAGTGGGTGTCAAAACACTTGTATGGGTGTGAGGGGGAGATTCTAATTTGATGGGGTCTTACACCTATGCAGAATAGATGCAGATGATGACATAAGGTAGGAAGCAGCAGAGAATTAGGCTCTGTGTATCTGGTACTAGCACCACCCGTGCTGCATCTCTGCATACTTGACCCAAAAAAGCAGCCTCTGGTCTTGGTATCTGAAAATAAAATGTTCTGTCTTCCACTTCCCCCTGGTCTGTCGCACCTACTTGTCTCAAGTAACCAGCAACATACTTTTCGCTCTTAAGATTAAACGTAGAGTAACCCAACCAGGGCATCTGTGTCACTTCTCAATATTTAATTACAAAACTTCATTGGCATTTTCTCTGATCTCCCTTAAATGCTGAGCTGCACACTCAGCTCTTCAACTCACTGAACCCACGTCTTCTGCCCATCAGTTAGCCCCAACAGCCTGCATTGGAACACTAAAAAGCCCCACGTTGCATTTCTTTATTCCAGTCTGGTTTTTCTCACCTTTCACTGGTGCTGTCATACTAACACATCTGCAGATGGACAAAAATAACAACATTTCCATTTGCACCATTAAGGAAGGAAACATCGGTGTGTCTAGCTCCTCCTAGTGGATGTCTGGCCAAAATAATCTGTCTGCCCTTGGGAGCTGTGGCTCAGCCTGGGCCTAAAGCACACTTCCTGTTTCAGTGCATGATTCCTATCCTGTTTCCAGTAGTGCTGATTTCTTTCTGTGCTGTAATATGATATTACATCTGCTTTTTTCCGTCTCTTTCCTGTCCTGAATGTATATTTTACCAAATTTTATGGTTAAAGTCCAGAACTAGAAGTTGGACTTTGGGTTCACATCCTGGCTTGGCACAAAATCCTGTGTCAAATCACCCTCTCAGTGCCTCAGTTTTGTTATATGTAAAATGGGGATGATGATGATGCCCATTTCACAGGGATGTTATGAGGCTTGTTCTATTGTGCATGAAGTGCTTTGAGATCTTACAAAGAAAGCACAAAGTATCAATCCGTAACAGTAAAATATAGCACATAGGCTATATGGGCCATCCTTGTTACTACTGCTATGAAATCAGCAAGTTTATGACTTCAATTTCAGAGGGAAAAACAACGGGAATTATTTCATTCAATGCTAAGATGTTACATGTATTAAAATGCAGTAAACTAACACTTATTTAGGGGCAAGTAATTATTTATCTATAAGCTAGTTTGAAAGTTGGGTTTGGACGAGGTTGAGTTTTCTTTTCCAGAAGGTTCAAGTGCATTAGGCTAATGGTTCTCAACCGGGGGTATGTGTACGCTTTGTATCCAAGGGGTACATCAACTCATTTAGATATTTGCCTCATTTTACAACAGGCTACATAAAATGCACTAGCGAAGTCTGTACAAACTAAAATTTAATACAGACAGGACTTGTTTGTACTGCTCTATATACTATACACTTAAATATAAGTACAATATTTATATTCCAATTTATTTGATAATGATATGATAAAAATGAGAAAGTAAGCCATTTTTTCAGTAATAGTGTGCTGTGACACTTGTATTTTTATGTCCAATTTTGTAAGAAAGTAGTTTTTAAGTGAGGTGAAACCTCGGGGGTACGCAAGATAAATCAGACCCCTGAGAAGTGGTACAGTAGTCTGGAAAGGTTGAGAGCTACTGCATTAGGTGTTTAAATCAGTTTCCCCATGTTCAAATCTCACAAACCTATAGACAAAGTCTAGCTTGATGCTGGTTTGCCAGTATTAGAGGTGGGACTAGTGACCATACTGGAAAATGGGTGTGGGGGCTTTAGATAGTTAACAGAGAAGATCATAGCGAGAAGACAAAAACATCTTTTAAAAAAGAGAAATTGAAAGAGAAATTTTCCCAGAAAAAAAGAATGGCTATGTTGTGAAAACACAGGACTGGGGTAAGGACATCTGTCCTTGACTTCTTGTGTGACCTTCTGTAAGTCACGTATTCATTCAGCACCCAAGTAGATTCATCTGTAATTTGGGCATTATTCTTGACTATCACGGATGTTATGATGCTAATTTAATAAAAGGTTTTAAAATGTGTTGAGATTCTCAAATGAAGGGGACTGAAAAGGTGCAAAACACTATGTAACTGCAGAGTAGGGCAGGTGGAGTAACACTTTAAAATGCAGTTCCTGCCCTTGCTAGGTGCCAGGGTGGATTGCAGTTGTATCCAGGAACCTATTTCTGTAGAAAGGGCCTCGACTTTGTGGCAATGATGACAAATCTTAAGAGCACTGGTCCAGCAAAAACAGTTGGGACTATGGTGAAGTATATTTCAGGGTGGAAAAGTGGTTGACTTAAAAAGGAGAGGGTGACTGCAGCAATGGCATTGCAGTACAAAGACAATACAACTGCTATGAAGATGTGTGCATGCAGCCACAGCAACATCTGGTTCTAGAGGTAGATTGTGCCTGGGTACTTTAAGACTGAAAAACACTGAGCATGGCAGGTTGAGGAGAGAAGGGGTTGTTCTGAAGAAGCAAGAGAAGGCTGTGGAGAAAGAGAGTTCATGTGTCTGGAGAGTTGCTACACCACACACATACAGTCAGAGTAATGTTGCCATTTTAAAAGAATGACAAATAATAGATATAATGATGCTAAATAGCACACTTAGTTTCCAGTAAATGATGGAATTAAGAAAATGTCAGGAGGGGGTCCACATCTGACCCCCTGATCTAAGCACTCGCGAGCATTGCAGCTCAGTCCTAGCTCTAGACTGCATTGGCTATTTCATTTTTCCTGGGGGGGCAGCATTCCTCTAGCTGGATCCTAATGCTCTGCTAAACACAGCCATATTGTGAAATGGCTTCTGCTGAGCCTCCCTGTCTGTGTTGCTGAGTTTACCCCTCCCCCAAGTCAGGGATGCTGGAGAAATCTCATCTGATCTGCCCCATGTAGTCTTCCCAATGAACTCTGCTTGAACTCTGAATGCACCAGCGGTGTTCCCAAATAGAGCAAAAATGTGTATATCCAGCTTTGCAGACACAAACAAAAATCTGAGCAAACTACTGTTAGTTCACAAACAGAGGTCAAACTTGCAGGCTGATTTCGGGTGTTCTTTGAAGTTTGAGTTGAACATTGGAGGGATCCTAATAAAAGGTTCACACAGCTTTACTAAGGCTGTACATTTTGACCTGAATAAGATGAGCAGATTTTTTCAGCTGTCAAGTTTTCATTAAAATTTAAAATACATATGCAGGTTTGTGCTGTCAGCAAGAAAATAAATGTTTCCCCAAGTGGGATTCAAACTCAGGACCTGGTGATCTGAGATGGCAGGTCACTACTATCTAGCATGGGGATCCTTGTTACAGAACACAGTGCCTATGATAGTTAAAAGTATTGCTGAAATGGAAGGTCATTTATGGTGCATGTGTGATGAAGTGGGAATTTTCTATAATACTTTTATGACTCCTAAGCATGCCTCAGTTTCCCTCTGCACATGGCATTGCTTACAAGTGGGTGCCCAACAGGGCTGGCTCCAGGCACCAGCTTAGCAACCAGGTGCTTGGGGCGGCCACTTCGGAGGCGGGCAGCACGTCCAGCTATTCGGCGGCAATTCGGTGGAGGGTCCCTCACTCCCGCTTGGAGTGAAGGACCTCCTGCCGAAGTGCCGCAGATCGCGATCGTGGGTTGGTTTTTTTTGGGGGGGGGGGAGGGGGGGGCTGCTTGGGGCGGCAAAAACCCTGGAGCCGGCCCTGATGCCCAAGGGTTAACATTGCTCCTGGAACAGTGCAGGAGACAGACAGCAGGGTGACGCACACTTTCTGGTGGGGAATGAATAGGATCTTTAAAGAACTGGCTGATGCTGGCCCAAATCTACAGGTGATCCAGCAGGACAAAGAGATGCCCCATTGACCTAAATATTAAGACCTGACAGCAGGAACTCCCACTAGGCAGGACTTGTGAACCAAGCTGAAGAGCAAGGTGTCAGGTGACTAAAAAAGGGGTTCCTTTTTAGAAGGACTCAGGAGCCCGGAGAAGGGGCGGAGAAGGGGGAAAGAGCAAGAGATGGAAATCCATCACAGTTTGGTTGGCCCATCAGGGCTCTGGTTTGGCCAGGATAGCCTATAGTGTAACTTGTGTTAACTTAAGGACTGGAAGATTCTGTAGCCTGGTGACTAATAAATAGTTACCTTCTTTTACAAAATGTGCCTGTGTCACTATGACTACTCACTCAGAGCATTGCATCCTGAAGGGGCACAGTATAAACCTCCCATAGGGGCAGTGATGAGCTGCCAAAATCTTAACAACCGGTTCCCTATAAAAAGTTCTGATTTAAGGGATGTGCCACAGTATGTATTTTTTGTACCAATAGGGTTACCATACGTCTGTATTTTCCCGGATGGCAATTTAAGAACCAAAAAGCCTGACGTGTCCGGGAAAATACGGATGTATGTTAACCCTACCTAAAGTTCTTTTTAAAAAAGATGGTTCTGAACTAGAAATGAGCTCCATTTCACATGTGTGGGTCCCTGCCATTCCCTGGGGGTGTGCTAGGGTGACCAGATGTCCCGATTTTATAGGGACAGTCCTGATTTTTGGGTCTTTTTCTTGTATAGGCTCCTATAACCCCCTATGCCCTGTCCCAATTTTTCACACTTGCTGTCTGGTCACCCTAGGGTGTGCACATGTGTGGGTCCCAGCTGCTCCCTGCCCCCCTCATTGAAGCTGGTGTGCAGGGTTACTGCCCTGGGAACTGCAGGATACCATGGACGTGGGGCCGGTTGCAGACAGGGGTGTGGGGCAGGGCTAGCTGGAGGCAGGGGGTGTGGGGCTGGCTTGGGCAGGGCAAGGGATGACTGGAGGTAGAGGCTGGCGGCAGGCAGGGCAGGGGGATGCGGGGCTGGCTGGAAACAGAGGGGTTTGGGGCTGGCTGGAGGCAGGGCAGAGGTGTGTGGGGCTGGCTGGCTTTGGGCAGGGCCGAAGGGGGGTGCGGCAGGGGTTGGCTGACTTCAGGTAGGGGTGTGTGGCAGGGGTTGGCAGGAGACAGGGGCGGGGGTGCGGCTGGAGGTGGCTGCGGGCAGGGCATGGGGTGCGGCAGGGGCTAGTGCGGGCAGGGCATGGGTGCGGCAGAGGCTGGCTGCAGGCAGGGGGTGTGGGGCTGGCTGGAGACAGGGACTGGCTGTGGGTAGGGTGGCAGGTACTCACGGGGAGAGTGGCTCGGAGCAGCCGGGGACCCACCAGGCAGCAGCGCGAGCCCCAGGGCCAGGGGAGCAGCAGCAGCAGCAACAGGGCCCGTGCCCAGGGCCAGGTGGCGACCCACATGGATCGCGCAGCGCAGCGCCCCCGGTGGCCGGAGGAGGAATTACATCACTTCCCGGCTAGAACCCATCAAAGCCACAGCACCCCCTCTCAGGGAAGCAGGTTAACAAACTGCTTCAAAATTTAACAACTGGTTCGTGCGAACCGGCTCCAGCTCACCACTGCGTAGGAGTTTGGCTTGGCTGGGTTCACTGCAGGGAGCCACGGACATAGACGGGAAATGTTGATGCAAATAACCCGGTCTTGAAGGCCACGGGCTGCCTCTGTGGAACTGTGTGGGTCTTTGGGGCCCAGCACACTAACGGGATCACTCCCAGGAGACTGGCGAGAGGCTGTCATGGACCTGTGACTCCATGACAGCACACATCATGTGTCCAACATACGGCGATCATTGTCATTGCATTTTGAATAATCAAAGGTCTCCCTGCCCACAACAAATCTCTCCCTAACATCTTGCTGCACGTTGGCAGTTCTGGCAGAATTGTAGGTTCTGCAGCTGCTTTTCTTTAATGAACTGGAAATGCCATTATATGGGGACAGGTTTAGTGCTAACATGTGATTGATGGGTTATTTCACTAGGTGACTTACAGTGTGTGTATTAGTGCAGACCAGATAGGTTTCACTGTACAACAATAGGCTCATTCTTCACTAGGTAAATATCATATGAGTAATTGCAATTTATTATATGCTGCGGTATGTTAATACCTCAGTATGAGGATTTTACCTAGTGTTAATACACTTTGCAGAATATAGTTTTCTCCTAAGTAGCACATTATTTTTAATCTATGCAAAAGAGGATATTTCTGGAAGTGGGCTTTGGAATCTGGAATGTAGAACTTTTTGTTGTAGCTAAGATTTGTTCTGCTTTTCCCTGGACTAGGGAGAACATTCCCAAATGTTCAAGAGCTTTGTCACTTAATATTTGGGGGGGGGGGAAATCCCCTCTTCAATAGCTCCTCCTATTTTACTCAAGCAGCTCAGCACTGCAGTAAAAAAACGTCTGAGTCATTGAAAGGAATTGGTGCACATAGAAATGCTGATTCAATAGTGGTGATAGACCAAAGGATGAAATGCAGAAGTATTTGATATGACAGATATTGTATTTAAAAAAAAACACCAGAAAGAGAAAGGAGAGTCAAAATAAGACAAACATATAATCAAGGCAGATGGAAACAAGCTAAAAGGAAAGAGAGGCGAGTTGAGGAGATAAGATGGAAGAGGGGAAAATAACAAAAGACCTTAGGCACAGCAACTATCTATAGTAATACCAGAGAATGTCTGTCTGAAACCTAGGAGGCCTCTTATTATATCTTCAAGTCTAGGGGCTCTAATTCAGTTTTTGTTGTACTCTCCTACCCCTGTGTATTTTATATATTTTTAGCACCCTTCCAGAGATCTAAAGAAGTAACTATAACAATAGAAGTGCACTGAGATGTGTCAAATATTTCAAGATGGTCCTGTGTGGCTAGAAAATTCTTAACATGGAAACACTGGAGAGCTAGAAAAGATATTACTGCTAAAGCCTCGCTTTATTTATTTTTTGACTGGCACTGTGTTTTTAAATCTAAACTTCTCATATGTAATTATTGCTTTTTGAATTCTCCATGCCAAAAATTATATAAAAAAATTGCATATGCTAGAATTGTCTCATCAGACTGCAGTCTTTTCATAAAGTCTTTCAGCCAGGATAACAGTGTAGCACGCTCTCTCTCACTGGGCACTAAAAAAAAAATAAATGCATGAAAATGGGTTTTCATTACTCCTGGCTTTTTCTGCTGTACAAATATAGGGTAGTGTCTTTGTTCCTTATGTTATTTGATAATGCCAAGCTGCGCAAAAAATTGCTGAAGTCATGTTTGCGAGTCCAGTGAAAAGGAAGGTTACTTGACATCTGCAAAGTCAGATTTTCTGTGGGGTCATCCTGAATTCTACTTAATGCGAACATATCTAGAGAACACAAAGAGGTTTCTTTTTCTATCTTTTAAACTATGAGTGTAAAATACTGTCATGTAAAGAAAGGAAGCCTTTGTGTTTACTGCTAAAGCTAAGTTCATGTAACAGCATGTTGGAGAAAAGGAAAGCTGTAATGAGAACAATATTGAGAACTATGTTAAAAAAACGATTCAAGTCTATTAATGAATGAGAGGAAAAGCCAAATAACACAGCTGCTTTATGTAATGGCCAGCCTGTCTTCAAACAACTCGGCTGTGAAACGATGCAAGCCTTGAGATTATTACCCTTCCCTGATGGCAATTCGTATTCTAGAAGAGTGTGAGTTTGCTACTGTATCTCAGACTGGGGGGAGGGGAAGGGGGGCAAGACGAGGGCAGGGGGGGCGGTATTGTGGATGATTGTGAGCTATGACAGTGAGTGCTAAATGTTCCTTTAAATACAGGTTTAGGTCACTACGGCATTTTTTTTAAATCCCTGTGCACTTCATCAACCATTTTTTAAAATGTAAAATACCAGTTACCTTGGTAATACAAGTGAGGTGAGATGGCCAGAAAGATAAGTATAGTCTTCAACTACTGTAGTTCCCTGATCTTACATGTTTCTTGATGCAGCAACTGCTGCTCTAAGAATTGCTGCCGAGAAGGGTTTGCTGGTGTGGAATGCTGCTATTCCTTGACATAGTGTTCTGTTAGCGGACAGAGCCCAGCTTAATATGAAAGATATGTGCAGTTTACAGACACAAATGGATTGTATTGACTATATCCATTAGTATTTTATATGCCGGATATATCTTGACTTCATCCACTACTGGTTTAAATGCTGTCTCACTTATTAAATTGTTAATGGCTTTTTGTTCCCCATGGTATTGGAACACCAAAGTAATTTTTCTTCCTTTAAGAGCTAGGACAGTTCAGTGATGCCCTCTGCCAAGATACCCAAATACACATTTCATAAGACGGACATTGTATTTTAGCTGTCAAGTGCTAGATTGTCCCTGACCTGTACAGATGTCCAAAAGAGGCAGTAGAAGGGCCAAGGACGTTTACAGCCCATGAGGTACAATCCTTTGCTGAGCTTTGTACTGATCCCTAGTCAGGACGGTGGGTAGATGACATGACCTAGCCCTAATTAGTTAAACATTAAATTAATGTATTAGCCCTAGGTATTGTTGTTATTACCAAATTAACAGGGAGCACCTCAATTATAATTATTTGTATTGAAATGTGGTTTCCATCCTCTCATCCTATGCTTTGATTGGCATCTATAAATCCCTCTGCTCTGATTGGCTGTTGCCCTCAGAACTCCTGACCTATATGCCCACAATACACATTGCCCTCTCAACTTTTGAATTCTTACCCACATCCTTACCCCATTTAACCACAATTCTATTCAATGTTTACTCCCCTACCCCTCTTCACCCGTGGAGGAACCCTTATTTCCCCCTCTTCCCAGTAAATATAGTTCTTGGGGGGGAAAATGAAGTTGAATTTAGTGTCTAGAGTAGGTATTAGGAGGAGAGAGGGTCAGAAGTTAACGTATTTCATGTTTGTGGGGTAGGTATGTGACTGCGGCATTATGAATGTTATAATATAGGGATTTGTTTAATCTCTGTTGTTGCTGAGAAATAATAGTACATTGATTATGCAAATAAGATCCCCTAAACCAGTCTGAGTGGAGGTATCTGTATACCTGAGCATTAACTATAATTAGGGATCAGTAACTGTAAAGACTCCCTGCATGTTGACTAGGTGTGACAGTTCTGGATAAAATGAGGCAGAGATATGAGATGACTTCCCAAGACCATATAACAAGTCGGGCAGAGATGGGAATAGAAACAAAGTGGACCGGTACCCAGTCTTCTCCTCTAGCAAATGTAGCTCCTCCCTTTACTCTGAGATGCTTGGTGATATGGGGGAGCATGGGCAGTCCCCAGTCTCTAGGGAGAGCCTGATGAAGGCAG